>NC_090445.1:1349491250-1351953435 GCF_031143425.1 Pleurodeles waltl
GAACAGTAAATCTCAGGCTCAGTATATATTGACTTTTTCAAAGCAATAATCTAATGTACTTCTAAGAAACCCATTATGCTAGTTGAACCAGAGCAGAGCATCGTGTTTATGCAACCTAAAGGTTACACAAGCACTCACAGCTTTCACCTGCAAGGCTAATGAACAGAGTCAGAAATAAGTATACCACTTTAGGTAAATGCTTCCTGAACTGTGATGGCATACTTACAAAAGGAAAGCAGTCAGTCATGCAAATTGAGTTGTTGCACATATGAGGTAGTACAAATGTGGGCACAAAACTATGCTGCCAGCATTGCAATCTGCGATATCTGGAAGTACTGTCACAGGGCTGCACCAGCATCAGTGCAATAATAATATTCTGCCCTTGTCGAAATAGCTACACACATACAGCATGGGGGCATGCAGTATACCTTTGTTACTATGTAACATCATAAATACATTTTGATTTCAATTTTAAATGATACAGATTGAGGTATATTATTTCCCACATGCACAGATCACAGCCATCTCTCTCCCTCCTGGCTTGCTCTATAAACCACATGTTTCTGCCTGGGATTAAAAGTATCAGGGACAGCAACAGCACAAAGTCACTCTTGGAAAGGGACTAAAATATCCACCTCGAAACTATTTTTTTTACCTCTGAGGGCTTTTGAGGATACAGATTGACTTGTTTGACATCATATAAAGATTAACTCTAAACTAGATCAACAGATCAGAGTTGAGGAGGGAGCTTTTTTACCCACTGCACTGGTTCATGTCTTTACAGCGCTCTAAGCAGTGATAGCATTTTGGAGTACTTCTGATTCTCACTGTCTTAGACCCACAGCTGGACCCAGCCAGAGTGAGTCCTGACCCATAAAGTGTTGTCCACAAGTCCTGGACCCTTGATTGTGGTGCTAAAGGTACCTAAATGGCCAGATCTGAAAACAGAGGACTTTAAGAATTTTAGAGTTTAGAGAAAAATATAGTGGAAGAAAATATTGTGGCGAATAGCTAGGGAAAAAATATTGTGAAGGTAAGTTTTGATAGAGCATATCTTGGCTGTGCTATTATGCGTTTCAGAAGTGACAAGAAAATGTAATCAACAAAATATATAAGTTGCACCCCAATATTTTCATGTTAATTTGGCGCATCAAAATCATATTATTCAAGATGCACTTAGAAGCAGAATTGTAGAAATGTTATGTGCATGTTTCTATAATGGAATTTATCAACTGGAAATTAACATATGCATGCATTTATATTCAATGTCTTAGGATTGTGTTATCATAGTTAGATATTATATCATTACAGTTTATTGTACTTATGAAGGGAATGTTTTTCTATGTTTACCGTTCTACATGGAGTTTTGCTCACATTACAATTTCTTTATTTGCAGATGCTTCTGCACAATTTTACAGATAATGAATGGCCTGTTCTTAGTGTGAGATAAAGGGGTATGGGAGGGTATGTTGGCAGGGACGAGAAGCTCCAACTAGAAGCTATGAAGATGAAATCCCCTCCAAGTTCCTGGACATGAGAAGCATCCAAGGTCCCTCTGATGTTTGGTTCCTGAGCTGAAAGTCTAGGGCGAGTTGAAAAATTCCAAACTGTGTGCAGAAGGTGGAAAACTACTGGCAATCATGATGTCAACTCTTGAAAGTTCTGCAAGGTCTAAGGTGGTCTTTAGTTAGTTAGGTGAGGCAGACCCTTTTAATCCTTTGACTAGAGTGGATATCTAGAGACTTAGAGGAGTGCAGATCTTTACACTTTACTTTGGCTGAAGTGACTTTATGGTACGCACATCTCTCTCCTGTAAAACTTCTACTGATGTTTCTGTTATTCTGACTCTTTGGATTAGATTTTTATTCCCTACCTTTCCAGAGAAATATTTAGGGTTCCCTTAGCTCAATTAGAATATTCATATCTAATTAGCTTCAAATTGTTAATAAGGAAGAACATAATCTGGATTCTGAACATCAAGTGCTATTTCTCATTTTTTATATTGCTGTTTTTCTGAAATATTAGTATGCCTATGCTTGTGCGATTTAGTTTGATTGGACACTTTAATTCACCCTTGGTGATTCTGTACTTACATAGTATGTTTTTGAGACTCATTTACATAAGCCTGCCTATGAATTTGTGATAAAACGTTTGAACAGCCTCCATGATTCAATGTGTGACCAAATGGGTTACACTGTTAATTGATTTAAAGTGGTCGATGTGTTTCTCCTTACCCTTCAGAAATCCTCTAAAGATTAATCAACATCAGACAAATTAGAAAATAGGCCAGATGCGTTCTCAGTTTCCATAGGGAACAGGTTTATATATAACTCCATATGTGTACATTTATGATGTATGTAACTTCAGTACACATAGATGTGGAGTTAAGAATAGTAAATCTATACTTACCTATTTGCACCTACCTTCTCAATATTTTGGTCCTCGAAAATTTTAACACAATATTCTGTCTACACAATATTTTTGTTTCCAATATTCCGATATTCTGTCAGTGATCTAAAAATGTTTGGCCAAAAACTGCTTTGACAACCAGAAGGAGACCGGGATCAACCTGCTCACCTATCTTCCTAAGGTGCATCTCTAGTCAAATTGAATTTGCAGCTTCTCCCGCTACGTTCTTCTCCACAACAGCGAATCCTTTCCGAGCGTCTTTCAAAAAAGAGGTATCTAACCTCGTTGAACAGACTTTGGATTCTGCCACGTCCCACTGGAGAGTTTTAATTTCCATAAAAATTACTGAGTATGAACATAGAAATACTCACTGGGGCATTTACCCATGGCTCCCTGTCAATGATACTCCCTCCTCTGACACTTCCGGCAGCCTTGCCACGCTGAACTTTAACTTCTTAGAACATTTTTTCTAAAAAAATGTTTTTAAGTCCAAGGAAAAGTGCTAACTGGGCCCAATCCACTTCTTGATTTCGAACTGCGCTCCATCACAGTTGACCATATTTTTTACTTTGACCTGGTCTCACAGGACTAGATATCCATGGTTGGTGCTTTGATCTTGTATACACTTGTTTTTACAAAAACATTTTAAAAATCATAACTCCAGTTCTATTGATTGAATCTTTGGTCTTGTGGTGACAAATAATATATTAACATTTCCTATATTTTTCTACATTGGTTTAGGATGTTTCTTGTGTTGTGTTTTCACTTTTTTGATCTTTGTGTGCTGAATAATCACTTTACACATTGCCTCTAAGTTAAGCCTAACTGCTTTTTGTGCCAGGCTAACCAGCGGTAAGCTAAGGTTGATTTATTGACTTTTTGTAGTTTACCCTGCAAGGTGCTGTGGCTGTTGCTTGACCAGGGCTCACTCCCCAATCAATCAACAACCCAATTTCTCTCAAGCTCCCAGTGATTCTCAGCTCACATTACTCTAGTGATGCAATGACAGAATATTTAAAGGACAGAATCTTGACTATGAGCTGGTATAAGGGATCTAATATTTCCTTGTCATAAACTAACCCATATCAAAGATAGAACAGCATTTATTTCCTTATGGAAATACCATGGACCAGAGAGAAACATTGCAGAGCTGCATTGCATGAAGGGCAGAAAATAGTGCTGCACTAGATTTACTAAGAGTTACCTGTCCATGATATTGGCGGTGCTGTCACTAAATTAACTGTTCTCTGTGATACAGAGATTTGTGAAGTGGCGCATAGGCATGTCTGTGCTGTCTAGTGTGGGCTTTAAACTAGAGGTACACCTTCTAGTATAAAGTCCTAAATGTAGAGCTAAGCACGGGGAGTCAGACTAGTAAAATGTATGTCTTTTAGGATTGTACACACAAGTTATGTGTAGATATGTCTGGTTATATACCTCTTGACCCTTTGCCCTTTCCTGCTTTTCGTTAGCTTTTGGCTTTGAGGCAAAGCCACATCATGCTTTCACCATCATCATCCCAGTTTCGTCTTCTCTTACTCGTTGAATGTATTCTTGTCTTTGGCCATGTACAGTGCTCCACTGCCTTACGCCAATGTTTGTGCTATAGAAATACCCTTTATGTACATACACATATACTCTTGTTTTCTAAAATTGTTTTCCCCAAAATGTAAGGCTTTTTATTGGCCTACCCCAGACCCCTTTGTGTGCATGAGCAAAAGGAAGCAAATGGGTTTGGACACAGTGCAATTGCCAACTTTCAATACAAAATAGCTTTTGCATGTGAAAGTTGATCCATCACTGCTGTTTTGGTGCTTTGTACTGAGCTGCACATCTTAGAAATGTACAAGCTTCAGTGCATGTGCAAACCTTTGTTAAATGTGTATGCTGATTGATGATTAGGCCTTAACCCTAGTTACGTTTCAACATTCTCAACCTAGGACCTTTATCCATGGGCTGGTGGGTTATTGTGTGACCTGTTGTTCACCACGCAGGTACTGCTTTCTAAGGAGGCCTATGGATCCAGAATCACTTTCACCATCACACCTGCATCCAGCAGTGACAGATTGGGGGCACCTCTGTAATAACAATTGAGGGAATTTGTTCAAATATTTTCACTTTAAAAGAAAGACAAACCCATGCAGGCAAATCATTTATCCCCTTTTTCCTGGCACTCACCAGTCTCATATTGTGTACCCTGAGGACAATGCTTCCTGGTTCTCTGTTTGGAGAACAATGGTCTTGCAGCTATTACATGCCACCAATCCTGGCCTCCTCATTAGAGACTTGCATGTAATGGGGTATTTAAGTCAACCTAGCTTGAATTCTACATGAGAGGATGATATGACAGAATTCCCATGCTTGATATCGTAAACATTATATTTATTAGACCTGGCATTCTTGCATGGTCTCCTCTGTCTTTTTTTGCCTCTGCTTCCCATATTTTAACTGTGTGCTGGACTGTGGTTGCTGTTTGTGGTCCTCTGCGCACTTTACCACTGCTGACCAGTGTTAAAGTGCAAGTGCTCCCTGTGTAAAATGTATGTGTAATTGGCTTTTCCATGATTGGCACATTTGATTTACTAGTAAGTCCCTAGTAAAGTGCACCAGAGGTACCCAGGGCCTGTAAGTCAAATGTTGCTAGTGGACCTGCAGCGCTGGTTGTGCCACCCACAGGGGTATCCCTGAAAACATGCATCAGACCTGCTACTGCAGTGTCTGTGTGTGCAGCCTCGCACTGCCAATTCGACCTGGCAAGTGTACCCACTTGCCAGACCGAAACCTTCCCTTTTTATTCATCTAAGGCAACCCTAAGGTAGGCCCTAGATAGCACCATGGGCAGGGTGCATTGTATGTTATAGGTGGGACATGTACTGATGTGTTTTACATGTCATAACAGTGAAATATTGCCAAATTAGTTTTTCACGTTGTAAGGCCCATCTCTCTCATAGGTTAACATGGGGGCTACCTTAAAATTATTTTTAAGTTAGGTTTCCCTTTGGGAGCAGATAGCAATTTGGAGTTTGGTGTCTCTGAACTCACAATTTAAAAATACATCTTTTGGTAAAGTTGGTTTTTAAATTGTCAGTTTGAAAATGCCACTTTTTGAAAGTGGGCATTTTCTTGATCAAATTATTCTGTGACTCTGCCTGCTTGTGTATTCCCTGCCCGGGTCAGGCTGATAGTTGGGCTGTTTGAGAATCCCCTCTAGACAGTTTCAAATACGATAGGAGATAGACGGAGTGCAGAACAAATCAAACATTCTCCCCCAGTCACAGTTCTGGGTTTAAGCCATCAGTTTTTTTGCTTGCCTTGCTATTCCAGTTCAGACCCAGCCATATGCAAATCAGTCTTGACCCTGTTCCCCATGGGAACAGTCAAGCCCATACTGCCAGGCCAGGTCCTTCCTGGACCAGAAACAAGCAAACAGGGACTGGTTTCAGGGTATCACCCTTCGTCAGCCAGGCTAGCTTGAATCTGGTGGCATAGCAAGCACGTGAGCCACGTCTGGACATACCCTTCGCACGTGGGGCAACAAATGCAAATACAATAGGAGATGGACGGAATGCAGAACAAATAAATCAAACATTCTCCCCCAGTCACAGATCTGGGTTTAATCCATCAGTTTTGTTTTTTTTGCTTGTTATACCATTCCAGTTCAGACCCAGCCATATGCAAATCAGTCTTGCCCCTGTTCCCCATGGGAACAGTCAAGCCCAAACTGCCAGACCAGGTCCTCCCTGGACCAGAAACAAGCATCCTGGGACCGGTTTCAGGGTATCACTCTTCATCATCCAGGCTAGCTTGAATCTTGTGGCATAGCAAGCACAGGACCCACATCTGGGCATACCCTTCCCACATGGGGCAACAAATGCAAATACAACAGGAGATGGACAGAATTCGGGACAAATCAAATATTCTCCCCCAGTCACAGATCTGGGTTTAATCCATCAGTTGTTTTGCTTGCCATGCCATTCCAGTTCAGACACAGCCACACGCAAATCAGTCTTAACCCTGTTGCCCATGGGAACAGTCAAGCTCAAACTGCCAGGCCAGGTCCTCCCTGGATCAGAAACAAGCATCCTGGGACAGTTTTCAGGGTATTACCCTTCATCAGCCAGGCTAGCCCTCTAGACAGTGACAAAAAGGGAGCTGGGTGCAGCCAGCATATCCTGATGGGCCATCTGAGCTAGAGTGGAGGCAGGAGTGGTCACTTGCACCTGAATGGGCTGTGCATGCCCTCACACAATGCAGTCTCCAATCCCCTGGGGTAAGCCTGGAGCCAGGTCTGGGCAAGGCAGGATCTTGTGAACAACAGAGACTTTCTTTTGAAGTTTGCCTACTTCAAAGGTAGCAAAGGGTATGCGTAGTTTACCCAAAACCCCAGATTTATAGATTACTTTGAGAATCAAGAGGAACCTCTTCCAAGGAGAAGAGCTGAAGAGCTGGAGAAGGAGTACAGCCCCTTTGCCTGTGACTGTGCTTTGCTGGAATGGCCTGCAGTTGCTCCTTCTGCCTGAGAGAGCACAAAGACTGGACTTTGTGGTATACTCCTGCTTGTGAAGAATCTCCAAGGGCTTGGACTGAGCTTGCCTCCTGCTTTGAGGTCTCAGGACCATCAAAGACTTCCTCTGCTAGCACCTGGACTCTCTGGTGAGACTCCTGCCCTGCCAAGTGGTGCCACATCCAGTCCCTGGGCCCTTGAAAGGTGAAGCCGGTAGAACAAGGACTGAAATCCATGCACAGCATGCCATGGGGGAAAATGTTGACGCACCACCTGCCACAGATTGCAGCTGGAGAAACGATGCAACACCCGCTTGCGGCTGCTGATAGTGATGCAAACCCCATTAAGTGCTGTTTTCTGACATATTGCAACAAGATTTGTCACGCATCATCGCTGGACGTCAAAAATCAATGCAAGCCTGTGCAGATCCGAGGTGCCCATCTGAAAATTGACGCATTGCTCTCTTACGGGAGAGAAAAACAAAGCATCACCGACCAAAGAAGAAAATGACGCACAGTCTTGAATGCGAGTGAGAAATCGACGCATCGCTGACTTTTTTCGACCCACGCTCACCAGTGCGGCTTTATTCTTGATGCAAACCAGGTACTTTGTGTAGCAACAATCTTTGCATTGTTTTCTATTGAATAAGATGCCTATTATTTGAATCATTCATATTTTGACTTGTGTATGTTGGATTTTTTGTCCTTTTGGTCTTATTTGATTTAGATAAATATTACCTCTTTTTTTAAACTGGTGGGGTGTCTATTGTATAGTGTTTTCACTCTATTACAGTGTGTGTTGGCACAAATGATTTAGACATTGCCTCTGAGATAAGCCTGACTGCTTATGCCAAGCTACCAAGGGGGTGAGCAGGGGTTAACTGGAGTGTTTATCTCCTTTCCTCTGACTAGAGCGGGAGCCCCTGCTTGGACAGAGTGCAAACTGACTGCCAACCAGAGACTTCATTTCTAACAATATTTCATAACTGTGACATATACATGATCAAGCGTATCTGCTGAAGGTCACAAAAGTAATCTAGCAATGAAAATAATTGTACATAAGACACACACATAAGACACACAATGGAGCTGTTGCTATTTATGTATGAGACTATCAACTGTTTGCAGGACATGCCAGTAGAGTTTAATTCCTGAATAAAACATAGGTATGCTTCTGAATACTAAACCATGCTGTAGAGCAGATTTTCACAGTTCCATTATGGCTACTTTAAACCTACTACTTCAAGCTGTGTCAAGGCTCTCGGGTATCAAAGTGGATAAATATGTATGATCTTTCTACAATACACCTTGCAGGTGTAGCGCAGTTTCTTCCTAAACTGCTAAATTATCAAAATAACAAGTTTTCTGTTTTGAATTGTGAACTTGCTGCATTAGACCATAGATGCTATTGTGTTTTCAAGAGTGTTCCAGATACTTGGAAAAGAGAGCTTGTTCAGTTACAGCTGCAGAAACACAGGGGCATAAATAAGAGCCTCTAGCACCTCCTTGCTCCACATTAGCATCATTTGTTTTACGTTAATGTGTCCCAACGAGGCCAAAATCACCACACTATATTTACAAAGTGGCACAAAGCATGCATTGCGCCACTTTGTAACCCTTTGCACTGCATCATGCCTTTGGCAGGCATACTGTATGCAAAGGGGGCATTCCCCCATAAGGGGGGGCTGAAAAAAAGGCACAAATAAATCTAGGAGATTTCTTTGTGCCATTTTTTTGCACTTTTAACAACTGCTCAGAGCAGGCATTAAAAGGATGCTCCCATTGGTTTCAATGGGCCTCGGGGTGCTTTGCAGGATTAGCATAAATAAATTACGATAATCCTGCAAAGTGCCAAACTAGCATCAAAAATTCTGATGCTAGTTCCCTAATTACCGCCACGGTGATTCCTATATTAAATGCGTCGAACACTTGGTAGCTTTAGGAGCGGCGCTAAGGACCACCTGAAAAGTGGTGCTGCACTACATGCGGAGCCACATTTCATACATCTGCCCCACGGTGTTTTATTGCCAGTTAACCATTCCATCTATGAAATGTGTCACTTGACATAAAATGAAGAAAATAAAGTGCTGGTCAAAAGCATTCAAAATCCTCAACTGCAGACGTCTCCCAGTCTAGAAACAATAAAAAGAAGAAATCTAGAATGGCATAGTTGGGAAAGAACATTCAGTTCAGTGCTGAGGTTACATTTCAAAAAACAGAGAATGAAAAGAACAATGAATAAGTTTGTGAGTCATTAACTCTGTCAACGAGTCACTAATTTGTTAAGCATTATTTTTGTTTGCATGAAGAAACTTCAGTACGGAAGAAAGTGCACTTCTTGTGGTTGTCTCTTTTTTTAGAATGCATGCTCAGGCTTAATTGCCTCTGGGCATTGGGAACAGACAATTTACCCCCTAGCACATGTGTTCTGTGCCTTGAATGTGGTAATTAATGGTTAATTGAAATTTCCATTTCTGGATCTTAGGTAAGGTCACAGTAACAAGACAGAGAAAGTGAACCAGTGGCCTTCATGTCCGATACGACATGTGGAATGCATATTGGGCTTTCACCACACACAAGTGTCTCCAAAAATGACCATCCCTGCAAATCTATACTGCTGTATCCTGAAGATGCATTGAGCTCATGTCAATGAAAAATAATTTTGTGTTGTTTAAAATGACTACCTTTAACATTAGCTGGGTCACCTGTAGGTAGCCTTTGAAGCGCACAAAGCCTGGGTGAGTAATATGTAAAGAATGTGATATGTGGCATTTAGAATTGGTGTTAGAATTGGGTTTCTGGTTGGCAGAGTAATGCACCCTGTCCAAGCAGGAACCACAATCCTATTTGTGGTTAGTCAGATACACACTAAAGGTTCACCTGTGCTCACCCTCTGGTAGCTTGACACCAAGCAGCCAGACTAAACTTAAGAGGCAATGTGCAAAGTATTTGTGCAAAACAGTGAAAACAACAGACAAAAAGATACCACACCTTGTTTGAAAAATAAAGCATTATTGAATAAATAAACCAAGGACCGAAATGGCGAAAATTCAATACGTAGATCCTGAGATATGCAATTTTAAAGATTTAGGTACAAAAAAGAGCATACAAGTGCAAAGCGTCAAAGGGGGTTATCTGCTTGCTCTGGACCAGAGCAAAGTCACAAGTTCAGGCAGACAGTGGACTGCTAAGGAGACCCGCTTGGATCCAATGAACACAATACTTTAATCCTGGTGTGTGGTCTGCACAATGTTGCTTTGTAAGGCTTTGTGTCATACAGCTGAGCGGCAAGGCTTTGTGGGGCTTGGCATAATTTTGCGTTGATCTAGGAGCTGGGGGCTGAGGCTTTGTGGGGATTGGCATTGCTTTGCATTTATCACGGATATCTGTGGGGTGAGGATTAACAGGACTTGTCATCGCTGTGGGCTAGTCCTGCTGGGCTAGCAGCTGCACGGTGAGGCTTTGCAGGGTTTTTGCTCCACCCTGCTTCAATTCCAGTAAGGATAGCAGCTGCACGGTGAGGCTTTGTGGGGCACTGCCTTGCTTTGCAGTGGTCCCAATGAGGACCACTGTGGACAGAGCACCTTAGGCCCACTTCCAAGGGTCCGGGACTGGTGTGGCACCACTTGGCAGGATAGACTCCCAGATGGGTGAGTCCAGGTGCTGTAGCAGGTGAGTTGGAAGTCTTTGATGTCCCTGAGACTTCATAACAGGAGGCAGGCCAACAAGCCCTTGGAGTCACTTTGGTTCTGGGGGTGTAAACATGCTGATCCAGTCCTTATCACTCCCAGACAAGGGGGGCAGCAGGGCAAGTAGAGCAAAGCAGGAGTCCAGCAAATCCCATCAGAGTTCCAACAGACTTGACAGCCACTTTGGCCGCACATGAGTCTTTCTTCATGGCAGATGTCCTCAGGTCCAGAAGTGTACTGATATGATAGGGTCAGAAGTCCAGTTCTTATACCCAATGGTACCTTTAAAGTGGGGGTGGCCTTGTTCCAGACACACTACAGGGGTGTATGCAGCTCTTTGTGTGGGGGTAGGCACAGACCTATTCAGGTGAAAATCTCAGCTCCTCCCTTCTGTCCTGCCAAGGATGGCCCATTAGCCTGATGATGGCCCACCAGGGTGTGACTGGCCCATCAGGCACACCTCCACTCCCTTTGTGTGTGACTGTCTAGAGAGAAAGCACAAAGCCCAGCTGTCACCCAACATAGACATGTATTGGAGGCATACAGCAGGCACAAAGGGCTTTTAAAGTTGTAGTCATAAATCCAACTTTACTCTCAAGGAAGATTTTATATTACCAGTCCATAGCTACCAAACCAACAGTCCTACTCCTTCTCAATCACGAATTGCACCTAATAAATGTATTAAGGAATCTCCAATGTTATCCTAATACAAGGGCAAGCCTCCCAGTAGTAAAAAAAAGAATTTGGGAGCAATTCACCACCAGGATATGTAGAACTAAAAAGTATATGTCCAGCCTTTTAATTACACCACACCCTGCTCTATGGCCTACCTAGGGCCTATCTTAAGTGTGTCTTATGTGTAATAAAATGGGAGTTTATGGTTTGGCAAGGTGCTTTAAATGCCAAGTCGACATGACAGTGAAACTGCAAATCAGGCACTGTAAAGGCAGGACTGAGATATGTTTTAAGTGGGTGGAACAATCAGTGATGCAGCTCTACTAGTAGCATTTTATTTACAAGTCCTAGGCAAATATAGTGCACTTTACTAGGGACTTATAAATATATTAAATATGCCAATAGTGGATACACCAATATTAGGGAAGAGAGCACCCACACATTAGCACTGGTTAGCAGTGGCACACTGCCCAGAGTCCTAAAGCTATTGTTAGAAATGAGGTCTCTAGTTGGCAGACGTATGCACCCTCTCTAAGTAGGGACCACAATCCTAGTCAGGGTAAGTCAGATAAACACCCTAAATTAACCTATGCTCAACCCTGGTAGATTAGCACACAGCAGTCAGGCCTAACCATAAGGGGCACTGTGTGAAGTTTTTGTGCAACACATGATTACAGTAATAGAGTGAAAGACATCACAAAAAGACTTCACACCAGTTTAGAAGAATAGGGAATGTTAACCTGATTGAACAGGACCAAAACAACAGAAATCAAATCAGTAGAGTTTGAGAAAAACAGTTCTTTGAAGTTGATAGCGGTAAAAAGGTTACACAAGGTCACAAGATACCGGCGCAGATGCAAAATCCAGGTCAACCGTGCATAGGGAAGGCTGGTTACATATCCCCTAGAGGGTCTGCTAAGCAGTACCTTTGTTAGAGCAGTTCCTAGATGGTGAGGACAAAATGCGTCAATATTTCTGCTGCACTTGCGCTGATGTGTCATTGACGTGCTGTGTAGAAATGTATGCGATACATTGCCAGCAGAATGTGCAGAGTGTAGTCATTGGCCCACACAGCAGGTGAGGCTGCTGTGGTGGGGAAGCTGCTGCGGCTGAGATGTGTTGCATTGATTTTTCTGCCACACTTATGTGATGCGTTTTTTTCTTAAGTTTGTAGCTTGTAGAGAGAGAGGTACCTCAGGCAAGGGTAGGACTCACAGATGGCAGAGTCCAGCAACACCAGGTGAGTAACAAGCAGTCTTTGATGTCTCTGAGACTGCAGAAGAACAGGGGGCAAGCCAGCAAGCCCGTGAAGTCACTTGGGTTCAAGAATGTAGAGAACAAGTCCAGTCCTTTTCCCTGAAGGACAGAAACAGCAGGCAGTAGGCCAACACAGCAGAACAAACAGTAATGTGGCAGTCGGTCCTACAGCATGGCACAGAGCAGCAGTAGATTAACACTGCAATGTAGTTGCAGAGTGGCAGTCTCTCCTGGCAACACAGCAGTTATTCTTCCTGGCAGAGTGTCCTTGGTTTTATTTGAGATCTGATTTGATGGGGTATTTATATTGTCCTGATTTTGGAAGGTGGAAGAAACTTCTAGACATTCCATTGAAGTCCATAAGGTCCCTGTCCTGCTCTCTCTGGCTTCAGACACTCTACGGGGGTCATACAGCTATTTCTGTGGGGAGAGGCACAGCCCTATTCAGGTGTAAATGAGACAGTGCTAAGCTCCCCCCATCAAGCCAGTTAATTAGCCATTAAAACCCATTATATTACACCTAATCTCCAATTGTGTGACTGTTTAGAGGTAATGCAGAAAGCCCGGCAGTCATCTACTCCAGACCTGTATTCAGAGGCAGGCAGGGGCACACAATGGTTAAAGTAAAAAAGCCATCTTTCTAAAAGTGTCATTTTCAGATTTACTATTTAAAATCCAATTCCTCCATTAGTTGTGAGTCCAGGGACACCAAACTCCATATTTCTATCTTTTCCCAATTGCAAATAATACTTAAAAGTTGTTTTGAGTTAATCCCAATGTTATCCCAATGTTGGAGGCCTTGCACTAGAAAACAACAAAATTAGGAGTTTTTCACTATCT
Organism: Pleurodeles waltl; assembly: GCF_031143425.1. Lineage (NCBI taxonomy): Eukaryota > Metazoa > Chordata > Amphibia > Caudata > Salamandridae > Pleurodeles > Pleurodeles waltl. The sequence continues at coordinate 1,349,504,624 of NC_090445.1, forward strand.
GGACATGTTAAACTTAAAAGTACATGTACAACTTTTTAAACACGCTGCACCCTGCACTTGGGACTCACTAGGGACTACTATATGGGTGACTTACATGTAATGAAAAGGTAGGTTTGGTTGAAATGGCAGTTTAGAACTGCAGACACAGGCTCTGTAGTGGTAGGTATGAGGCATGTTTGAAGGGCTACTGTAGAGGGTGACACAATCAGTGTTTCAGGCTCACTAGTAGCATTTAATTAACAGGGCCTGGGCACATATAGTGCACTTCACTAGGATCGTACAAGTAAATTAAATATTCCAATTGTTAAGAAGCCAATGTCACTGTGTTTAGAGTATAGAGCACCTGCACTTTATACCTGGTCAGCAGTGGTAAAGTGCTCAGAATATTAAAAGTCCTCAAAAATGAGTCAGTAAAACAGGCAGAAGTTCGGGGGTGATCTTTCAGAAAAAGCGAATTCCAACAGCCAACAAAAAAGAATTTAGCAAAAAGTGTAGGGAAAAGGACAAAACGTATGGGGGTGACCCTGAAGAGAGGGCCATTCCCAACAACTGGTATGTTCTGTCACATAACAGAAATCCAAGCTGCTACTTCCTGCTTAATGCTGACATAGCCTTTACTTTTTGTCATGGCCTGCTCTAATAATAAGAGGAATTTTCTTATAACAGTTTTAAAATCTTCTTCACTATATAGCTATTTTTAGCAAAAAACTAAATAATTCATGATTCTTTTTTAAGTATGCACCAAAGATGATCTTTATACATTAAAATATTAATCTCTGACTAAAGCTTTACAGTCTCTAAGATGGTTGTGCCAGCCCACCACTCCTTCTGCAGTGAAAGAATTAGATTTCACAAGCCCAGCAGCAAAAGTGTGAAACATAACCATCAAGAAAACAAAGACAGCATTCAGCGGGAGGATTTCGCAAAGGGGAGGTTAGTTAAATGCTTGTCCATCCATAGATATGTGGGAATGTGGGCAGAGGATAGAGGATAGATGATACTAACTGTAAGCACACAGGAGCACTAGCAACTGTCAAATTACCATGTCTTTTATGTAAATTACAACTCTGGTGTGGGCCAGAATTTGATTCTAGCATTTCTAAAGCCTGAATTTGTCTTGTAACCCTAGAGGTAATCAGGCATTAGTGCCAGGCCGGGCTGGCTTTCATCTGCTGGGCATTGGCAGTTATTACAATTTAACATGCCAGCCTCCGGGTCTGATGACAGAGCTCTTCACAGTGGCACTAGGCTCATGCCATCTAGGAATAATCTTAGATTACTGGATTTTCAGGCCGTTTTTTTCCCCCAAGCCGGGGCAAATGTAAAAAATGAAACAGGCTTATTAAGGAAACCCGTCAAAGACAGGTCCATGTCTGTCACCAACCACTGAGGAGGATTTACGACCAGTTGGGCTTCCCACTACCAAGAAATCAGAGGACAACTTGACATTAAAGATGAAAAGAAGAACGTGAATCCTATCTTCCCAGATAAAGACTGAGGTCTTTGAACCTGCTCTCCTCTGTACCCATGTTTTCAAATGGCTTCTGAATGATCAGACCAATGTGTTGGAGCCTTGACTGAAGGGAGTGATCAGGCCTGTCTTCTACTGCTATCTGTGCCATGGTATACTGGAAACTGCCACTAACAAAGTGTATCTTTAGCAGTGAACAAGAAGAATGTCTGCCACATCTAACTAGGTGGAAGTAGACTTTTGGTTGTGTCCTACAAAAGAGGATCTGTCTCCCGAAAGAGTCTTGTCCTGGGTCCCCACAAATGAGTTCCTGTAGGTGTGGGAGCATTTTCCTTTCTCATTGTTTATTACACAACTTTTAACATTTTAATCAAAATTTAAAACCTACTTATGCCCTTTAATAATTTGTTTTATGTTGTCCTTGCTTTTTTACTAAATTAGATTTAGGATCTTTAAGGTTTGATTTCTTTATTTGAATGTTCTTTGAGAAATCACTGTGAATCTTGAGCTACCAGGGGAAATCCTTGATTTATTCCTAAAACTGCCTTACCTAATAAGGCTCCAGAATACTTTTGGGAGATCTTACCTGGCCCTCCTCCTCATTATTAACTCTGTACTTCACAAGTACTATCAGAATGGGCTGTATTTTCCACTAACAAAGTTTAGTCCAAACCTTCAGTTCAGAAAAAAAATATAGGTAACTGTGCATTGATAAAAAAAAAAAACAGTTCTGCATCTAGATTTAAGGCAAGTATTTTTCTATAACAAATGCCAAACACAGGACAAGAAGAGCAAAAGAAGTCCCATATTAAAGTCACCTCATTTGACCTAATAGCTTATAGAAATGTTGGCTTACAGCACTTAGTTAAGCCACACCTGAAATGATACCCATGTACAACGTGACTGCTTTGTTTCTGGAGTCATGGTTCCTTTTATCATGAATATTTCAATTTGTGTTCTTTCTAACGCTTTGACAAGACTTGCACCTTGGCAGCCGTATGCATAGATATCCCTTGTGCTGCTCTGCAAGAGCATCTATACTGTGAAGATGAGCTGTGTGACAGTGCCTTATAAGTGTCTAGTTCTGTCTTCACTATGGAGAATCTAGAAGGAATTGCCTACGCCAAGCCATTTTCAATCCCAATTCAGTGTTAGCACTACTTTTATAGTAAGTAATGTTAAGCAATCATCGGTTCACTGAATGACATTTGGAGATTTCAGTTTGCAGCAGCCAAATCTCTAGGTGGAAAAAATATATCTACAATTCTTCATATATCCTACCTTTCAAACGGGCTGGTAATTATTGTACCTACCCAAACTGGATTTACATAAAAACTTGTATTTGGACTTTTTGTGTAGTTTCTTTCTGCTGAAGGGCGAGCACTCAGCTTGGTGGGAGAATGAGTGGCGTGGGGCTATTGCATTATAAAACAAGCATTTGCAATGCAATAGGTCTCGCATTTGTGAGAGTTAGAGCCATTGGCATTGTAATTGACAATGGGCCAGATGTATCAAGAAAGGCATTTGCGAATCACAAATAGGGATTTTAAAGAAATCGCTATTTCCTAGTCGCAATACGCGATGTAACATATTTGCGAATCAAAATTAGCGATTTCTTAAAAATCGCTATTTGTGGTTTGCGAGGCCCAAATACTGAATCGCAATTTGCGTGAACGCAATTTGGGATTCGGTAATTGAAAATCGCAAATTGCGATAATGCACACCTGGCAGAGCCTGATGACATCACAAGCAGGAAGTGAGTCATCCCAGGCAGTTTGCAGGTGCCACACCCAAAGGAGCACTGAGAGAGAGACAGCCCAGCCACAGTGAGCAAGTCTGTGAACAAGGCAGGACTGCACAACAACCATGGACACCTCTGCACAGGTAAAGGAGAAGGGAGAGAGGAAAAGGAAACTCAAGTTTAGTGAGCAGGAACTGGAGGTGCTCACTGAGGAGGTGGTGAGGAGCCATGACCGTCTGTTTGGAAAAAACTCACTCCAGGTCCCTGAGAGTGAAAAGCGCAGACTCTAGGCAGACATTCAGACAAAAATCTGCACTGTGGGAGTTGCGCAGCGCTCTGTGGAGGACATAAAGAAGAGGTGGTACGACCTGCGTTCCAGTGCCAAGGAGAGGGTGGCAAGACGACTGCAGGAGGCAAGGAGCACAGGAGGCGGACCACCCACCAAGACACCCTCCACCCCGATGGAAGACCTGGTGGAGTCGACACTTCTCCCAGAAGCTGTCAGTGGGGTCACTGAGATCGACACATCCGGCACACCAATCACCAGTAAAGGTAAGTGCAATATTGAAATGTGACCCCATATGTGTATGTACAAATGCCCCTTAGGAATTAGCAAGTAGTGCAAAGCATTGTGAGAAGTAGTCCATTCCACATCTTAGAAGTGGCACAACAATGCCTTATGGGAGTGGTAGTCCACAACCCAGAGCTGAAAGTAGCACATAGAATGTAATTAGGCTGAGCGACACCCAGAAGAACACAACACCCACAACATAGTGATATGATGTAACTGTACATTTATTACCATTGTGTGACCTTTGGTGATACATACATAACTGACATGCTGCACATTGTCATTGCAGGTGGCCCAGGCCCACCAGCATCTGCAAGTGCCGTTGTGGGGGATACTGAAACCCACCCTGCATCTGACTCAAACACCAGTGAGTCACAGAATGTAGCGCCTATCAGACGCAAGGCTAGGCTGTACCGCTACCTGAATTGAGCCAGGACGCTGACGACATGCGGGATGACGGCCACACACCTTCCCCACATGGAAGATGCACTGTTATGCAGGAGTCCCAGCCCCAGCGTAGCACAACACCCCGCAGGAAGACTACGTATGCAGGCACACAACATATTGAAGCAGGAGAGGGGCCATCAGTCTTCGGTGGCCTGGAATCTGCTATGTTGAAACAGCAGCACCTGCAAAACAGGAAAATCACAGCTTTACAAAGGCAGATGCAGGCACACAATTCCAACATGGGGGGGGGCCGCATCGGCAGTTGGAGTGCCTCAATTCCAACCTCACAAAACTGCATGAGGGAAAGACCCAAGCTTCTGAGAACACTAGGGAGCTGACAAGTGCAGTGAGGGAATTGTGTACAGAGCTGCGGCACAATAGAGTCAGCCACTGCAGACAGGAGAGGAGTTTTATGGGGATGTTTGGTGGTTTCTGTCGCTCGGTCAATCGTCTTGCAACTTCAACAGCCCTCATATTGCGGCGTGCTGTGGCCGCACAGGTGGAGGGATGTGGCACAGGGACTGGTGCAGATCACAAATGTGCTTGACAATATGCTGGGTAACCGCACCACCACACCCAGTGAACTGGGACTGGGGGACACTGAGGACACATCTAGCCTCAGCAGTGTAGCAGTGCCCACCACTGATGCTAGGCGTTGCAGTGCCAGACACAGCACTGCCACTGGGGCTGAAAACAGAGGTGCCAGTGAGGCCACTGTGCACTCGAGTGGCTTGCGTGATCATAGAAAGTGACAGTAATGGCCACAGGGGACTGTTTTCTCATTGTGTGATACAGTAAACTATGATTGAATAGGGAGATACTGTTATCTGCTTTTTTTTTTTTAAGTTACATAATCTTATTTGTGCTACTAGTGAAACTTATGTTACCTGACGTTAAGGTAATAAATATTCTAACTACAAGTACACATGTCAGTGGAGTTGTGTTGTTATTACTTACATCTGAAATGGTTGTGCATGATGTCAGCACGCCTTTGCCTGCCCTCTGCTGCACTGGTCCTGTCTGCTGGCTGTAGGAGGGGTATGGGATCATCATCCTCATCAGAGTATGACTCTGATATTTCCAAAGGTATGCCCCTGGTGGTAGCTATATTGTGCAAGATTGCACAAGTAGCCACTATTCTACATGTCGTCTCCGGGCTGTACTGTAGTGCCCCTCCACTTTTGTGGAGGCACCGGAAGCGACTCTTCAGCAGCCCAAAGGTGCGCGCCACCACATTGCGGGTTGCCCTGTGTGCTGCATTGTATCTCCGTTCTGCAGGTGTTTTAGGATTGAGGTACGGCGTCATCTTGTAGGTGCGCACTGTGTAGGCACTGTCTCCTGGAAGGAACAGAGGGTATGATAAGTAAGTGAGCCATCTGACGTCACAACGCCATCAATGCGCCAGTGTACAGAGGGTCAATACCTAGTAGATATCCTTCATTAAACTCCTCAGCTAGCAGTCTTGTGTGAATCCCGCTGTTGTGAAAGATGTATGAATCATGTGTGCTCCCTGGGTACCTGGCCACGAGATCAGTTATGATATAGGAGGCATTGTATATCACCTGTATATTCATGGACTGTTGGTATTTACGGTTGCGTTACACATACTCTGTGGCCGATGGTGGACAGATTGCAACATGTGTCCCATCTATGGCACCTAGGACGTGGGGGAACTGTGCTATCTGGTAGAAATCTATTTTTGTCTGCTGTATTTCCTGTGGGCTGTGGGGGAATCTGATGTACTGGTGTATCCTACTCACCATGGCGTTGATAAATGCATTGAAAAATCTAGAGAGGGCACTCTGTGATACTCCTCCAGCTGCTGCTATGACCCCTTGATAGCTCCCTGAGGCAAGTAGGTGCAGGGAGCATAATACCTGCACATGGGTGGGTATGCTATTGGTCCTGTGTGTTGTGCGCTGCAGTATGGGTTGTAGCTCAGCTATCAGGTCAAGTATCATGGCTGAGCTTAACCTGTACTCCTCTAAATTTCCTCCTCAGTCTGTTCAAAAAGGGTAATGCACACTCTGAAAATGCGCTCCTGTCTCCTCCTCCCTCTCCTCAAACCTGCCAGGATCCTCATTCTCCTCGCCATGACGTAGAGTGCAGCCATTGGGGAAAAGAGTCTGAGGCATTCTGGGCCTCTTTATATAGGTTGCACCTGGTTACCACCTGGTTTCACTTAGTGCTATTTTGCATGTGCAAAAGGCCATTCTGCGGAAAATCGCTATTTGCGATTTTTTGATGCATCGAATTGCGACTTGGTTTTGCGTGTCGCATTTTGCGTCTCGCAATTTCCTACTTGTAATACCGAATCGTTAATTGTGATTCAGTAATTCATGTCGCAAATTGCGAGATGTAAAATGCAACACACAAAATCAGGTTGCAACGCAAAAAAACGCTATTTTTGCGATTCCTTATTTTTGGTCTGCGAATGCCTTTCATGCATCGCAGACCACGTTTTTGCATTCACAAACGGCCAATTTTAGAGATTCGCACCGTTTGCGAATGCAATTTCGTTTGATACATCTGGCCCAATGTCTTTTATTTATGTTTCTTGGTTTGGAGTGCAGGGGATGTATGTGGTGTGGAGTGAAAATTACTGGTTTGTATTTTAATTGTTACTTGTGGAATTGTGCAGTGTGGTATTGTGTGGTACTGAGTGTATTTGTGTAGTGGAATTATGAGGCATGGTGAATATATATGGGTGAGAGCTGCATAGACTAGACAGAAAGGAAGATAAAGAGAGATAGGTAGCTTATTTAGGAACTAGTGCAAGCTTCCCTCATACAGAAGGTACAATGCAAGCTTTCCTCATGGAGAAGGTACAATGCAAGCTTCTCTCACAGAGAAGGTACAATGCAAGCTTTCATCACAGAGAATGTGCAACGCAAGCTTCCCTCATCCAGAAAGTACAATTCAAACTTCCCTCACACAGAAGGTACAGTGCAAGCTTCTGTCACACAGAAGGTACAATGCAAACTTCCCTCACACAGAAGGTACACTGCAAGTTTCCCTCACACAGAAGGAACAATGTAAGCTTCTCTCATACAGAAGGTATAATACAAGCTTCCTTCACACCAGATACAGCACAGACGCAGTGCAAGCTTTCCTCACAGACAGAGGAGATACAGCACATGCATCAGCAGTGCAAGCTTCCCCCACACACAGTAGATACAGCAGCAGCAGTGCACGCTTCCCTCACACAGAGCACAGATACAACAGAAGTACAAGTGTCCCTCACACATAGCAGATACAGCACAGGCAGCAGCAGTACAAGCGTCCCTCACACACAAATACAGCACAGCAGCAATGCAAGCTTCCCTCACACACAGAGCAGATACAGCACAGGAAGCAGCAGCGCAAGCTTCCCTCACACACAGCGCATATACAGCACAGCAGCAGTGCAAGCTTCCCTCTCAGAGAATGTACAATGCAAGCTTCCCTTATACAAGAACTTATACAATGCAGGCAGCAGTGCAAGCTTCCCTCACACACAGCAGATAGAAATGAAAAAAACAAGTTGCTTTGATTTTAAAATTAGAAGGACATATGTCATTAACAGATTTGCCAACTCACGCTTTGCTTTTCACACGGACAGTGAACAAAGGCTGAGCTGGAAACCTATCCACCGAGTGGGGGTTCTCCAGCTCCTTTGTGAAGGCACTGCACAGACACAATGCATTATAGTTTTTGCTGGAGCCAGACATGTGCTTGGGGTATGTAAGGCTTCATCGAAAGCATTTGTTCTTTTATGGCAGTGGGTAGGAATAGGTGTTAAGACAGCACCTGCAAAACAGGAAAATCTCAGCTTTACAAAGGCAGATGCAGGCACACAATTCCAACATGGGGGGGGGGGCGCATCGGCAGTTGGAGTGCCTCAATTCCAACCTCACAAAACTGCATGAGGGAAAGACCCAAGCTTCTGAGAACACTAGGGAGCTGACAAGTGCAGTGAGGGAATTGTGTACAGAGCTCCGGCACAACAGAGTCAGCCACTGCAGACAGGAGAGGAGTTTTATGGGGATGTTTGGTGGTTTCTGTCACTCAGTCAATCGTCTTGCAACTTCAACAGCCCTCATATTGCGGCGTGCTGTGGCCGCACAGGTGGAGGCAGCGCACAACAGCAGGGATGTGGCACAGGGACTGGTGCAGATCACAAATGTGCTTGACAATATGCTGGGTAACCGCACCACCACACCCAGTGAACTGGGACTGGGGGACACTGAGGACACATCTAGCCTCAGCAGTGTAGCAGTGCCCACCACTGATGCTAGGCGTTGCAGTGCCAGACACAGCACTGCCACTGGGGCTGAAAACAGAGGTGCCAGTGAGGCCACTGTGCTCTCGAGTGGCTTGCGTGATCATAGAAAGTGACAGTAATGGCCACAGGGGACTGTTTTCTCATTGTGTGATACAGTAAACTATGATTGAATAGGGAGATACTGTTATCTGCTTTTTTTTTTTAAGTTACATAATCTTATTTGTGCTGCTAGTGAAACTTATGTTACCTGACGTTAAGGTAATAAATATTCTAACTACAAGTACACATGTCAGTGGAGTTGTGTTGTTATTACTTACATCTGAAATGGTTGTGCGTGATGTCAGCACGCCTTTGCCTGCCCTCTGCTGCACTGGTCCTGTCTGCTGGCTGTAGGAGGGGTATAGGATCATCATCCTCATCAGAGTATGACTCTGATATTTCCAAAGGTATGCCCCTGGTGGTAGCTATATTGTACAAGATTGCACAAGTAGCCACTATTCTACATGTCGTCTCCGGGCTGTACTGTAGTGCCCCTCCACTTTTGTGGAGGCACCGGAAGCGACTCTTCAGCAACCCAAAGGTGCGCGCCACCACATTGCGGGTTGCCCTGTGTGCTGCATTGTATCTCCGTTCTGCAGGTGTTTTAGGATTGAGGTACGGCGTCATCTTGTAGGTGCGCACTGTGTAGGCACTGTCTCCTGGAAGGAACAGAGGGTATGATAAGTAAGTGAGCCATCTGACGTCACAACGCCATCAATGCGCCAGTGTACAGAGGGTCAATACCTAGTAGATATCCTTCATTAAACTCCTCAGCTAGCAGTCTTGTGTGAATCCCGCTGTTGTGAAAGATGTATGAATCATGTGTGCTCCCTGGGTACCTGGCCACGAGATCAGTTATGATATAGGAGGCATTGTATATCACCTGTATATTCATGGACTGTTGGTATTTACGGTTGCGTTACACATACTCTGTGGCCGATGGTGGACAGATTGCAACATGTGTCCCATCTATGGCACCTAGGACGTGGGGGAACTGTGCTATCTGGTAGAAATCTATTTTTGTCTGCTGTATTTCCTGTGGGCTGTGGGGGAATCTGATGTACTGGTGTATCCTACTCACCATGGCGTTGATAAATGCATTGAAAAATCTAGAGAGGGCACTCTGTGATACTCCTCCAGCTGCTGCTATGACCCCTTGATAGCTCCCTGAGGCAAGTAGGTGCAGGGAGCATAATACCTGCACATGGGTGGGTATGCTATTGGTCCTGTGTGTTGTGCGCTGCAGTATGGGTTGTAGCTCAGCTATCAGGTCAAGTATCATGGCTGAGCTTAACCTGTACTCCTCTAAATTTCCTCCTCAGTCTGTTCAAAAAGGGTAATGCGCACTCTGAAAATGCACTCCTGTCTCCTCCTCCCTCTCCTCAAACCTGCCAGGATCCTCATTCTCCTTGCCATGACGTAGAGTGCAGCCTTTTGGGGAAAAGAGTCTGAGGCATTCTGGGCCTCTTTATATAGGTTGCACCTGGTTACCACCTGGTTTCACTTAGTGCTATTTTGCATGTGCAAAAGGCCATTCTGCGGAAAATCGCTATTTGCGATTTTTTGATGCATCGAATTGCGACTTGGTTTTGCGTGTCGCATTTTGCGTCTCGCAATTTCCTACTTGTAATACCGAATCGTTAATTGCGATTCGGTAATTCATGTCGCAAATTGCGAGATGTAAAATGCGACACACAAAATCAGGTTGCAACGCAAAAAAACGCTATTTTTGCGATTCCTTATTTTTGGTCTGGAATGCCTTTCATGCATCGCAGACCACGTTTTTGCATTCACAAACGGCCAATTTTAGAGATTCACACCGTTTGCGAATGCAATTTCGTTTGATACATCTGGCCCAATGTCTTTTATTTATGTTTCTTGGTTTGGAGTGCAGGGGATGTATGTGGTGTGGAGTGAAAATTACTGGTTTGTATTTTAATTGTTACTTGTGGAATTGTGCAGTGTGGTATTGTGTGGTACTGAGTGTATTTGTGTAGTGGAATTATGTGGCATGGTGAATATATATGGGTGAGAGCTGCATAGACTAGACAGAAAGGAAGATAAAGAGAGATAGGTAGCTTATTTAGGAACTAGTGCAATCTTCCCTCCTACAGAAGGTACAATGCAAGCTTTCCTCATGGAGAAGGTACAATGCAAGCTTCTCTCACAGAGAAGGTACACTGCAAGCTTTCATCACAGAGAATGTGCAACGCAAGCTTCCCTCATCCAGAAAGTACAATTCAAACTTCCCTCACACAGAAGGTACAGTGCAAGCTTCTGTCACACAGAAGGTACAATGCAAACTTCCCTCACACAGAAGGTACACTGCAAGTTTCCCTCACACAGAAGGAACAATGTAAGCTTCCCTCATACAGAAGGTATAATGCAAGCTTCCTTCACACCAAATACAGCACAGACGCAGTGCAAGCTTTCCTCACAGACAGAGGAGATACAGCACATTCATCAGCAGTGCAAGCTTCCCCCACACACAGTAGATACAGCAGCAGCAGTGCACGCTTCCCTCACACAGAGCACAGATACAACAGAAGTACAAGTGTCCCTCACACATAGCAGATACAGCACAGGCAGCAGCAGTACAAGCGTCCCTCACACACAAATACAGCACAGCAGCAATGCAAGCTTCCCTCACACACAGAGCAGATACAGCACAGGAAGCAGCAGCGCAAGCTTCCCTCACACACAGCGCATATACAGCACAGCAGCAGTGCAAGCTTCCCTCTCAGAGAATGTACAATGCAAGCTTCCCTTATACAAGAACTTATACAATGCAGGCAGCAGTGCAAGCTTCCCTCACACACAGCAGATAGAAATGAAAAAAACAAGTTGCTTTGATTTTAAAATTAGAAGGACATATGTCATTAACAGATTTGCCAACTCACGCTGTGCTTTTCACACGGACAGTGAACAAAGGCTGAGCTGGAAACCTATCCACCGAGTGGGGGTTCTCCAGCTCCTTTGTGAAGGCACTGCACAGACACAATGCATTATAGTTTTTGCTGGAGCCAGACATGTGCTTGGGGTATGTAAGGCTTCATCGAAAGCATTTGTTCTTTTATGGCAGTGGGTAGGAATAGGTGTTAAGACAGTACCTGCAAAAACCCCATCCCACTTTCTCTGCCCCCACCTGTATAAAGCAGCTTAGGCAGTGACTGACTGCAGCCCTTCAAGAGGACTTGCTCCTGCATGGTAGCTCACCATCTCTCACACAGTGGCATCTTTTTAAAGGTTAGAACGTCTGTATCCAATTGAAATAATGGTAAAGAAGCTATCCCACAGGGATGGGTCAAAAGCAAGAAAATGGAGGAAGATCATCAATTGAATCACACTGAACTGAAATAGACATTAAAGCCACCCAATTATGAGCAAGTAGCTGACAAATCCCTCGATGTATTGCAGTGTAGCCAATAGATCTTGGACAGCAGACAACTAAAACGGCACTATAAAAAAATACAGCAAAGGGGAGGAATCAGTTTGCATCTTAAGTGTTCGTATGAAGCCTTTCCTAAAGGGGTTAGAGTATAATGAATACAGCGACAGATACAGTAAAACAATGGCTCTGGGAGTTATTGACAAGAATGTTATGCATAGCTTATTTAAATTCAAACTTTAAGCTATGGCTTCTAATGCATGGTAGTTTAAGTTGGTAGGCGGCACTCCAATATCCCCTAAATGTCCAAATCTGCTTCTTCATCAAATGAAAGTCTGTAGTATGTCTTCCCTAGAGGTGCTGTATGATGCAACAGTTTCCGGGAGAAAGTGTGTCCAAAGCAGATCTTGAAGATCAGGTTCTAGCCCTCAATATGTAACATTATACCTGCGGTGCCAGAGAGCTGAATTCGACCTCCAACTCAGTGAGGGATCCTTTAGGTCTCTGGGATGGCAAAACATTACAATAAAACACGTCTACAACTTAAGGCACAATCTCTACTCCTAAAAGGGCATTCTCTGCTGTGCTAAAGACCATTGGTAACAAATGTGCAGAGTTTTACCCTGCTCTTACCAGATCAATCACTAAGAACAAGCAACTTGAACTCCTCGCGGAGCCACATAATCCTGGCGGAATGAAAGCAGGCCTTTTTTACAAAGTATGTGGTCCAACGATCTCGACTAGGAGTCTAAGAAAACAAAGCCAGCATGGAACCGTTTTCGGAATAAAAGGTTGACCACGCCTTCTTTTTCTTAACCACACAGACACACAATAATATTTCCTCAATAGAAATTCCACCCCTCAATAAGTATTTCACACACCAGAGATGATCTCTCACTCACCGCTTGCAGTCGCCTCAGACCTCCCCAACGTAAAGCGCAACAAAATGGCGCTACCATAGGGCGCCTGCCTGTACCCCTTGAACACTCCTTTCTGTAGAGTAAGCAAATGGCGACAGGCTAGCTACGTTAGAGACTTGTTTTGAAACCTCTCTAGCCAGTTGCGATGCAGGCTGGGAGTTTCAGAGCAACGCTTCGATTTCTTTTTTGTTTTTGTTTCAAGCTTTAGCAATAAAATCAATTACTGTAGAAAAAAGCAGCAACACTGCGCATGGAAGAGCATGTGGATCTGAGAAACAATGCACACCGACCTCTCGGTTATTATCCATGAAACAGAGTCAATGCAAAGTGTTGAACTGCAGAAGGAAGGGCAGGAAGGACAACACGAGAGCAAGGGCGGTTTCAGTGGACCCCCTTAAAGAGACAATGCCAGTTGTAGACGTTTTCTGTACATTGTTGTGCCTGTTTCTAGTTTTTTAGAGTGTATTTAGTTTGTGTAAATAAATTGCAAGTTGCAATTTTCGCTGTATTTAAAAGCAGGCATGTGGGTTCATGTTCATACAAACATTGCATTTTCAGTCACTAATCAGCAGGGCACACCCTTGAAGCAGCTCCAATCGGAGCACAGAAACTAGTCTTTTATGACTATGTCGGAGGCAACAAGGAAATTAAAGGTCTCCATTCCAAGACATGTGGGGGATAAGATAAAGGAGGGGGATTGGAAACGTTCCTCTCTGCTGATGGTTTTGTTTGCAGAGGGAGCTGAGGGGGAAGAGGGACTAAACACACACCAGGGTAACACCAACAGGCAAATTCTAAAGACAAAAAATCCCCTGCAGAAGAGATAAACAGGACATAGCATAATAAAACAGTAGTTGGTGCTGCTCACACAGAGAAAAAGGCAGGACAAAGAAGCAGAACTGACCACTAGCAAGCAAGGATTTTTGAAGGACACTGGAACCAACAAATGAAATCACTTGAATTAACCCATATTATGAGTATGCTTAAAAGTATACAACACGTTGAACGCTACGCTCAACCTATACATGCATTCCTGACTTCGGTACAGACCAGAAACAGCAAGCAAGGTTTGCTTCCAGCGAGCTCTGAGCTGTACTGCCTCCAAATAAACCATGAACTCTGAAAAATAATGGGATAAATGATTAACTTACACCCTACAGGTTCTGTCTGGAAAAAAAAACATCACTATATGGCCCTTGAAGTTCTCTTTTTTGCCCTTTGATAGGGGATGCGCATTCGGCAAAAATGCTGGCTTTGCAGTGTAACAGCATAAGGTGGACATTTTTTTTTAACTCGGTCTTACAAGTTTGACCAATCATCTTACTGTATCATCGAAAAACATTTTGTGGCGAATACGCACACTGATCTATGATTTGCGGCGAGAAAAGCTTCACCGAAGTAATGCTACTGGTCTTTGTTCTTCTGCACCCTTTGAACAAACTTCTTTTCTCGATCAGGACTTTTCCTCCCAAGGACTGTTTGCTTAATATAGATTTTTCGCTCCGATATATGTATCGTCAGGAACCGTAGATCACCCGGCAAAAATAAAGGCACATCGGAAAGCAAGAACAAAGAGGAATTAACTCTAATCATGAGATTTGCAAAGGAAAAAAGGAACAAAACCATCATTTCTGTCGCAGGAATACTGCCAGGTCGTGGTGCGATGAACAGCGAAAGAACAAACTGTATAATAAAAATTGTTATCTCCGATGAATTAATGACAAACGCAGCTTGTAATGTATGTTCTCATTTGCCTTGGAACTAGTCTAGGATGTAATTTCTTTCCAGTCGTCCTTTAATCATTTGAGAAATATCTGCAGCAGGACTGTTTCAGACATCTGTTCTTTTCAGGTCTCGGGATGCCTGTATAAACTAAAGACATACTCATTGTGATCAGATTAGTCTGGCTGCAATAATTTTCTGAAACTCTATTGTGTCAGACTATAGTGTTCCTGTTCCGCTTGCACAGTTTGGGGCTGAACTTTCTACTCGGTCAATTTCCACCCATTTTGAATTCTCCATTGCCTTGAAGATATGTCACTATATACAAAGCGCAATACGTACATATATTTTACCGAGTGACTAAGAGTCGCTCTGCAAAAACTCTCCCTCAAGCTTAATGCCCCTTAGAGTCCGTCTAAAGGAGCATTTAAGGCACAACATTGAGCGCAAGGGGTACCTTTAGGGGAGTGAGAAAATCTCAGTGCACAAACACGTATCTCTAGCTCCCAACATCATGCTATTTCACCTTGTCACAGTAAAATGACAAGCGTGAGCCCTCCCCTCTCCATCCACTGCCAATTTGAAGCACGTGATGCGGCGGGCCGACAGGCCTAAGCAAGAGCAAGTGCTGCAGCTAAAAGGCAATATCAAGGCAGGAAATCAAAAGCTGCATCAAAGTAGAATGCAAAAAGCAAACCTGAAAAAGTCAGTCATTGAGGTAGAGCCACAAGGATACTATCCCTAAACACAGTGATACTTGGGAATATATTTACTAATATTTTTGTGCCAAGTCTGCCTTACAAAAGAGATGCAAATATCCACAATTGTTTATTTCACATTTACTTTCCAGTGGCAAGTCACCTGAAAATAACATCAGCACAGCCCCTTTTGTTGCTTTGTATTCCTTATCATCAAGCTGACATTCTATGAGTGGTACATGGGCACTACCATGCATCCACCCATGGTTTTTGATGCTAAGCTCAAGCTACTAAAACAAACAGACATTGTTTTGCACCAGAAAATAACACACTTTGATATAGGCGCTATTGAGGAGAAATGCTTTTATTTTTCCTTCCTTTTCTAACATTGCATTTGTACTGCACTGCACACATACAAAGCAGTGGTGGGTGGAATCAGAGGTTTGTGGTAAGTCTGCATTACTCTTGTGACACTGAAATACTGATTACGTTCTGCTACTGTGCTGGAGGCATTAATCTGCACTGTTTTTTTAACAGGGATGGAAGAGAGAGCAGCCCCCCAATGTGTTTCAAACACACTGCAGATAAACTTTAATGTGAAGTGGTTTATAAACATAGGGGGACTGCTCACTCTTCTAGCCCTGTTTGAACCACTGCACAACAGGGATAACCCTTGGTTCCTTTACAAAAGTATATAATATGGCTATATAAGGTTATCAAGAGCTATGGACTGGAGTGGATATCCCTCAGTGCTCTTACGTACATATATAATTCACAAAGTGATATGCACTGAACTGCAGCACATACCCCTCAGTGCCCTTACATAAGTATGTAAGGGCATTGAGTGGTTTGCACTGAGTGGATACCCCTCAATGCCCTTACATACTTATGTAAACACACCAAGGGATATGCACTGCTGTGCAATGCAGTGCATACCATTGGTGTCCTTAAATAACTATGGAAGGGTGCAGAGCGGCATGCACTGGAGTGTATACACCTTAGGGCCTTTACATACTTATGGAAGCACACACGTTTGCTCCTGCTAACCTACGTAGTTTTTATCAGATTTATGTACATGTGTGGCACATACTCAGGTGACAGATCAAATTGGGCTTGGTTGTATCAAATAAGATCAGTCTAATTCCCATAGCACATTTTGTAAACTGTCTCCAAAGAAACATCCTCAGCAAAGTGTTAGTCACTGTGGACCGGAAAAACATAATCTGGCAAACATAAGCATATGCATTCATTGCTAGAAACATATGGACTTTGGAGTTTTATGTCTAGCACTTAAGACCATCCCTTTTTACACTCCACGCCTCAAATGTGTGCAATAAATTATTCGAACAGGTGATTTGGGCCATCAATTTTTTTTCTCTTTTGTTCTAATAATGCACAATAATCTTATCTCAAACCCAAGTTCTGATTTGACTTTATTCTTCAAGTGTATCCTAAAATGCTCAAAACATCAGTAATTGTGCAGTTCTGTTGACACCTGTTTCACAAAATCTATTTTTTTTCTGAAGGCTATCAAATGTATTTCTGTGCTTGAGATCATAAACTGCTGCAGTAGCTAGTACTGCTTCTTTTTTTAACCTATCCTAATATCTACATTTATTTAATATTAATTAAGACTTTGTAATGCCTATTTTTCCCATCATAGATCTCCATTAATTAGGTCGTATTTTTAACAGGTTAATTTTAAGCGACATACAACTCTTTAGCAGTAGTCCTTCAATTAGTTCACCCATCAGGATTGCGTGTTCTTTAATTCCACGTCTTGGCAGCCAATGAAAGTCGTGGTACTTGGGGCAAAATTTTTGAGAATTCGGCAAAGAGCAGCACAGCAAGTCATCTTGCTGCACTGCCCTGTCTCAAAAGGAAAGGGTAGGAATGCACCTTAGCTATGTGATACGGTGCATTCCTGTCCCTTTCCCTTTGTACTTTGCTGTGGCATTTTGGCTGCCTAGCACCAATGCAGGCCCCCTCGTACCATGGTGCAAGGGTCTCAGCATTGTCAGCAGGATTGTTTTTGTGCAGGAAGGGGTACCTTCCTTCACAAAAACCAATCCTGAGAGACTTTTTTCCTCTTTATTTGTGTGCTGCAAAATGCAGCACAAATAGAAAGAAGAAAAAAACCATGAGAAATGAAGCTATTTCTCTTCGTTGAGCCCCCCCTAGCGAGGCAAAAGGTTTTGGCACATCCCCAGGTTGGCAGGCTTCTGTAGATCTGGGGATGCGTCAAAATCCATGAGTGTTGCGTGAAAAAACCCACTGCAATGTCCATGGAATACCTCTGTGGCGCAGAGTTAGGTAACACAGCAATTTGCGCTGGCTTGCCTTAATCTATATCTATGGGGCCATTAAAAGCCACACAAAGTGGCCTTGCATGGCCTCATAGATATGGTTGAGAGGTCTGCGCCTCCACTGTGTCAATAGAAGTGATGCAACGGTGGTGCAAGCCTCTCATTAACATACCCCTTGATTTATGGAAGGAACCATTTTCGGAATATAGTGTTGCGGATAAACCTTCTGTCCTCAAAAGTAAAGCCAGTGTAAAGGAGGTGAAGAGGGCGAATATTGATCAGCTACTCGTCAGTAGACTGCCTATAATTTATCTGATTTGTAAGGTGCCATAAAATTCATATTGCTCAAATAATTAAGTAGCATTTAACATGATAAAAAACAGGTAACAATTTCATAATTGAGAGTAGTGGTGGCATACCAATGTAAGGATTATTAAAACGTAGAGCTCTACCATGAGAAAAACAGGATAGATTTTTAGCCGGAATTACTTTGACATATGGCAGGTGAAGTTCTTAATTCTGTCAGCATGATTGAAAAGAATAGATTGGAAATGTATTAATATGTGCACTATAGCATAAAAAACACCTACAATAAACTTGAACCAGTAATGTGAGTGTTAAAATGAAAAATCCAGACCACGCAGTAAATTTGAGGTGTATCTATGTGGTCACTTATAAGATGCATAATTATCACAATATTGTAACCATTTTCCGATTTATTGTTTGCAAGAACACCTAGTGGTGGTAATCGTGGTGCCACTAGCACTATTGCTAAGTTATATTTGCGGCATGGTGAAAAGTGAGCACTCATTTATTTTTATCAATTTATTTTTTTATTCTTTTTATTAATGGCAAAACTTGCCAAGGTGGCTAGGAGGGTGTGTTTAAAAAAATATAAAAACAGAGTAAACACCAAACCGAAGACTAAGAGAATATATATATATATATATATATATATATATATATATATATATATATATATATATATATATATATATATATATATATTTAAAAAAAATCCAAAGTGGCTCAAGAAAAACATGAACACATATATTACACTGAATTACAAATAGACACAATTTTAATTCATGTCAAAGACACACTAAGGAAGGGGTTAGAGGTAGAGACATTAGAAAATAATTTTCTGGTCGTAGGTCCAGTAGAGGAAAAAATCCTGCTGGGATGTAATATGGATTCAGCAGTTAAAACCATTGTTATGAGGCACCACATTTTAAACTGAATCGGAAATCGAGGAACAGCCAATGTTAAGCTTGCAAAATAGTAAAACCAAACCGCGTTCAAAGGTAATTTGATGCTGCGGGAAAACATGCTTTACTACATTTTCTATATTATTTGCAGGATCAAATGGGTGCAATGGATTTAAAAATATAGAAGCATTATAGTTTAATCCATTTTAAAAGGAAACGTTTGTATTGCTCAGATCTGGCCCTTTCGGTTATCTGACACCAAAAAAATGGTTTGTATTCTAGCGCAAATCTAATAATCTCAACCTACATAACAGAGAACTAAGGGCCTCATTTACAAGAATCAGCATTGATGCGTCAGATTTCTTGCACTTCCCTAAATTCCCCAAACGCCCCATGGATGCACTGTATTTACAATACAGAGCTCCATAGCACATTTTCACAGAAGCTTTAGAAATTCTGACGGATCTGTTGGTGCTACACTCATGCATTGTTAGAGTAGTATCATAAAAGTGAAGGTACTCCAGCAATATGAGGAGGCTCCCACAGGAAAAAGCCCTGCGTCAATTTTACACCTGGTCTGAGAAGGCGGTAAAATTCTGATGCAGCGAAGTCATAGAATGACAGTGAAATGTAAATTTCACTCTGTCAGTTCTGGGTTGCTTTTTGCCGGAGAACGTCTACGCTGCATACATTATACCTGGAACAGATATAAACTGACGCAGGGCTTTTCAAACTGATGCATTGGGCCCAATGCATCAGTTTATGAATCTGGAACAGTGCCGTGCACTTTTAGTGCCACCGCTGCATCAAAAAGAAATGACGCAGCAGTGGTGCAAAGGGCTAGTAAATGAGGCTCTAAGGGTCAGATGTATCATCACGGCCCTTTGCGAGTCAGAAATAGCGATTTTTAAGAAATTGCTATTTCCGACTCGCAAAGTGCCATGTATCACATTTGCGATGCGGTAATAGCGATTTCTTAAAAATCGCAAATGCTATTACCGAATCGCAAATTGCGATACCGGCCCCATTCGCAGCTATGGGCCTGTTGGCCCATAGCTGCACATTTTTTGCATTTTCAAAATTGCGATTTCTGAACCAGAAATCGCAATTTTGGAAATGCAAATGCCCAGGGTGCTGGGGGCCTAAGGCCCCCTCTGCTGCACCCCAAAATGTTTTGGGGGACATGTAAGGTGCACACATGCCAAAAGGGCATGTGTGCATTACATGTTCAATTTAAAAATGCATTTGAAATGCATTTTTAAATTTTGCACCAGGTTACCACCTGGTTGCATGTCATGGTATTTTGCATGTGCAAAATGCCATTCTGCGAAAAATCGCAATTTGCCATTTTTTGCAGCATCGACTTGCGATGTGGATTTTGCGAATCGCATATTGCGACTCGCAAAATCCAGGTTGCAACGCAAGAAATTGCAATTTTAGCGATTTCTTATTTGTGGTCTGCGACTGCCTTTCATGCATCGCAGACCCCTTTTTTGCACTCGCAAACGGCCAAATTTTCCGATTCACACCGTTTGCGAGTGCAAAAATGTTTGATATATCTGGCCCTAAGTGCCTTATTTATGAATGAGTTGTATTGCTCTTTTATCACTCAATAGGAAGCAAGCGTGACACAACTATAAATTGTGATTTATCAAACAACACAAGGCCATCTTGCATGGCCCTGAGTGGCTTTATAAATCCAGAGTAACCCAATGAAGAGCATTTTGCTGCGCTGCACTACTCTGCCCCAGTGAGGCATTTCATGAGTAGTGCATGGGTGTTCCCACGTAACACCCATGGATTTTGACACATTCCCAGATTTACCTTAAGTGGTAGACGTAGGAATGCACCAAACCTGCTACTTCTCCCCAGATAAGGCATACCAATGATAAACATGTTTATTTCTCCTCATTGTTTGCTCTTTCTATGTGAGGATCTGTTGGTCAAATACTTTTTTCCTGCAGGTGCCACTGAGACTCTGGAGAAAAAATGTTCAAACTTTATTTTGGTGCCCAACCAACCACAGGAGTAGATTTCAAAGGCCCAAAGATCTCAGGAAAGACACTGAGGGTCATATTTATGCTTGCACCACGCAGTGTGGTACATTTGAGACCCAAACCACTAAGTCATAGTTTTGCAGCCATGCAAAACCACTTTCTTTGGCTTTGAATGGCTTCAAAAATATGGAGCAAGGCAAGGCAGTCCAAATCGCTGCTTTGCCTTACACTGTGCAAGTTAGGCATGCCATTGTCATTGCCTGGGTGTTCCCATGCAACTCCCATGGATTCTGATGTATATTCATAATGACCAAACCTGGTAAACCTGGGAATGTGGCAAAAAGAAACGCCTCCCCAGCAAAGGGGTAACAAGGAGAAATGTATCTTTATTTTATCTCATTTTTTTCTCTTTCTATGTGTGCTGCCATTTGGAGCACACATAGAAAGAGGCAAAAGCCTCACAGGATTGTTTTTTGTACAGGAAGGTTTCCCTGCACAAATATAATCCTGCATGCAACACAGCCACCCTTGCAACATGGTGCATGGGTGCCTGTATTGCAGCTAGGTTGCCAAAACAGTGTCAGCACGGGGGGAAGAACAGGAAGGTGACTTTCTGCACTACCCTGTACCACAAAACCCACAAATATGGGCCGCAGAAACTCTCATTATGTCAGGCAGAAGCCAACAACAAAGTACAGTTCATGTAGTGTCAGCACTAGCCAGCGCCATACTTAAGAAAAACACCTCTTGCAGTATTCTAATGACCTATAGCCAGACAGGAGGTCAGCCAACTGACCGATGGAGTGCACTTCTTTGTTAAGGGTGCAAAGAGGAGCAGGTTCAGTCTCTGAGGATTCCTCTCAGGTCACAGATAGAAGGTACAGTCCTCTTTCAATCTTCTGCAGATCCAGAAAGGGTTATGAGAATGTTGCTTGGTAAGGCAACATTAATGCCTGGCACCAGCAAGTTGGTTGAGATGAATCCTGACTTTAAAGTTTCTAAGGGCAAGCCTACCTTTTTGTCAGTAGTTCCTGTTTGGCCTTCTTGCAAACAATCCAACAGGTCACCTCATTCTCAAAATCTGGGACGGTGAAACCATTCTCCCCTTGCAAAAAAGCCTGGTTGCCCACCTAGCAGTGTGGTCAGAGTACTGAGCAATCCTCTCAACTGGATAAAACTGGATTTGGGGGTTTCTTTTATCCCACTTGGTTTGGTGCCAACCTGACAATAGTAACAAAGGCTTAAGTGTCACCCAACATTTGCTTGTGACGGGGCAGGCCCCACTAAAGTTAATGAAGTTCCTGGTCCATCCTAACTGGTCTTCCTGTAGTGGGAAGGAAACACTTCACCATGCCCAGTGTTAGAAATGGGGTCTTTGGTTGGCAGTCATGTTACCCCCTGTCCAAGCAAGGACCCTCACTCAAGTCAGGGTAAAGGAGAATCACCCTCAGTTAACCCCCGATCGCCCCCTTGGTAGCTTGGCACAAGCAGGCAGGCTTAACTTCAGAGTCTAGGTGTAAAGTATTTGTACCAACACACAAAGTAACTCAGTGAAAACACTACAAAATGACACAACACAGGTTTAGAGAAAATAATAATATTTATCTAAACAAAACAATACCAAAACGAGAAAAATCCACCATACACAAGTCAAGTTATGAATTAAAAAGCAAAAAGAGTCTTAAATCCTTATAAAACAGTGCTAACACTATTAGCGTGAAAAAGTACCTGGGTTGCGTCAAAATAACACTCCACAGGCGAGTGTGCATTGCAAAAGGCCAGCGAGGTGCTGCTTTCTCACTCGCAAGCGAGACCGTGCGTCGTTCCTCCTCCGGTTGGGTCGGCGTACGGAATTTTTCCTCTCTGGAGGAGAGCGATGCATCGATCTGGAAAGGCACCTCGGGTCCGGACAGGCTTTGCATTGTTTTTCCGTGCCCAGCAAGGTTTGCGTTGAAAATCTGCTTGCACGGTATCAGAAAACCACGCTATATGGGGTTGTGACATTAACAGCCTCCGTCAGTGGGTGTCACGCGTAGTTTATCCAGTTGCATTGAGTCGATCTTTCCAGCCGCGATGCAGGTGGAGCATCGTTTTCGTCCGCGAAGCCGGCGGGCTGTCGTTTTTCAGCCGCGTCTCGGAAGGTGCGTGTAAATTTTCCCTGCATGGCATTCTGTGCGTGGATTTTCAGTCTTGGTCTCTCAGCTTCACCTTTCAAGGGCTGAGGAACTGGATAGGGCACCACTTGGCAGGGTAAGAGTCTCAGCTGAGAGTCCAGGTGCTGGCAGGAAAAGCCTTTGATGGCCCTCAGACTTCAACAACAGGAGGCAAGCTGAGTTTCAAGCCGTCAGAGATTTCTTCACAAGCAGGAATGCCCAACAAAGTCCAGTCCTTGACCGCTTCCACAGGCAGAAGCAGCAGCTGCAGGGTAGCTCCACAAAGCACAGTCACAGGCAGGTCAGCACTTCTCCTCAGCTCTTCAGCTCTTCTCCTTGGAAGAGGTTCCTCTTGATTTCCAGAAGTGATCTAATTTTCAGGGGTTTGGGTGCCCTTCTTATACCCATTTCTGCCTTTGAAGTAGACCTACTTCATAGGAAAGTCTGTCTTGTTTGGGAGATCCTGCCTTGCCCAGGCCTGGCCTCAGACACACACCAGGGGGTTGGAGACTGCACTGTGTGAGGGCAGGCACAGCCCTTTCATGTGTAAGTGACCACTCCTCCCCCCTTCCTAGCACAGATGGCTCATCAGGATATGGAGGCTACATACCAGCTCCCTTTGTGTCACTGTCTAGAGAGAGGTGCAAACAGCCCAACTGTCAAACTAACCCAGACAGGGAATCCACAAACAGGCAGAGTCACAGAATGGTTTAAGCAAGAAAATGCCCACTTTTAAAAAGTGGCATTTTCAAACACACAGTCCCAAAACCAACTTTACTAAATTATATATTTTTAAATTGTGAGTTCAGAGACCCCAAACTCCATATGTCTATCTGCTCCCAAAGGGAATCTACACTTTAATCATATTTAAAGGCAGCCACCATGTTAACCTATGAGAGGGATAGGACTTGCAACAGTGAAAACCGAATTTGGCAGTATTTCACTGTCAGGACATGTAAAACACATTAGTATATGTGCTACCTTAAACATACCCTGCACCCTTCTCATGGTCTACCTAGAGCCTACCTTAGGGGTGTCTTATATATGAGAAAAAGGAAGGGCGAATTGGAAGTTTGAAACTGCATACACAGACACTGCAGTGGAAGGTGTGAGCCATGTTTACAGGGCTTCTTATGTACGTGGCACAACCAGTCCTGCAGGCCACTAGTAGCATTTACTTTACAGATCCTGGGCACCTCTAGTGCACTGTACTAGGGACTTAACAGTAAATCAAATATGCCAGTCATGGAAAGACAATTACATACACATTTTCTATAGGAGCACTTGCACCGTAACACTGGATAGCAGTGGTAAAGTGCCCAGAGTAACCAAAACAGCCAAAGCAGAGCCCAGCACACATCAACAACCTGGGAAACAGAGGCAAAAAGTTAGGGGAGACCATGCCAAGAATACCAAGTCCAACACCCAGACCATTGTTTCTGCCCTGGGATCAGTTTTCACACTACTTATACACACCATTTACCTTGAAACCTGGGGAATAAGGCATTTCTACTGTCACACATGCTCCACACTTAAATATTATGCACCCTACAATATGGGCTGCAAGGTGTTCTCAGGGATGACTTATTTTCTGTTTAAAATCAGCTTTTCCCATCTGTCAAAGGGGTGATTTTGAGAGGTCTATGAAGCAGGGCTCAAGTTGTTGCTGTCAGGCTATACAGGGTTGGATTGAAGCCATGTTTGCCTGATCATTCTAATGGATGCCACAATAGGTGCTGCGGACCACAGGCGACAATTAATTTTCCATGCCAGGGGTGCATTCCGGCACCATATACAATTGAAGGGAAGGCAGTTGCTCTAACCAGGGTTAAGCTAACGTGGTCATGTTTGAGGAGAAGAACAGATACTTTATTCCTGTTTAGCAGGGTTAAGTGCACAAAGTTCTAATACCGGAAACCGAAAAGGCAAAAATTGGGGGGATATCATAAAAAGAATTGTAATCTCCTACTGGGGTCATCTGATTTACGATGAAAAGTTTGTGTTTGGGCACAATGTAAACATTTTCCAGTATGGCTCCAAGAACAAGATAAGATCCCATGGAAAGTGGCCCTTCATTTGCTCTTCAGAATGAAGAATCAAGTGTTGTAAGTAATAACATCCATCTTGTTCCGATTTACCTTCAGAGAGTTCCCAGAGATCCATCAGAGTATTATGGCTCATGTTAGGAATTGGGATTCTGGTTGACAAATATATGCACCCTGATCAAACAGGAAGCACAATCCTAGTCGGGGTAAGTCACAAACACAATCTAAATTAATCTGTGCTCACCCTCTGGTAGCTTGGCACATAGGAGTCAGGCTTAACTTAAGAGGCAATGTGTAAAGTACTTTTGCAGCACTTCAAATGTAAAACAGTGAAAATAGACCAAAATAACAAAAAAAGAATAAGTAGAACTTGGGTTATGCATTTTTAAAGAATAAACTTAAATATAGTGCTTAGAAGCAAAAAGCAACAACTAGGAATATCTGGTCAAGCCAGACTAGAGCAAATTCAATGGTTCAAACTGACTGAAATGGAGCATGGGCCGGCTACAGGGACTTTGTTCGGCCCACTAAACCAAAGTACCTTAAAATTGTAGTGTGGGAGTATTGAGTTGGTCGGAAGCATACCGTGGAGGCGATGCGTTGATTTTCCCCAAGCACTTGTTGGGTTTAACAGTGCTGAGAGTCGATGGAGTTTGGGTAAGGGTGCCTGCTGCATCAACATCAAGGTGATGCGCTGGTTGCGATGAGCGCAGTGACTGTGATGCGGAGTTTAGCATTGTTGTCGGGGCTGTCATCGCTATGGATGCAGGGCCCTGCACCAAAGAAAGCGCTGCAGTGTTGGTTCCAAAAGTGATGCACAAAAACAATGAATGCACAGTTCCACAAAAAGGAAGGATCAAATCCCAGTCAGGGAAAGATCAACAGGTCCCTGTGGGTAGCCAAATACAGGAACAAGAGCCCTCACTCACCATTTGGTGACATGCTTCATCATCGGGATTTGCTCCTCATCAGGCCGGCGCTGCAATGCCTGACTGGCCCCTCGAGGGGGTTCTTTCCTGGAGATCTTTTATTAAAGGTATTTGCCGGTGGGTATGTGGGATTGGTGAATAATACTGTTAAAATTTACTAGAGGGAAAAACAATAATAGGAGAATTTATTAGGAGAATGTGCCTCTGTCAAGATTAAAAGCAATAAGTATGGGGAAAATTAGAACAATGTCTATTGTACCCTATATAATATGCATGTCTGATGGCTTTAAACACTATAAACTCGGGGTTTGATAGGGGCAGAATTGGAAACCCCTAAACTGCCATCCCTGACTGGTATTCGATCCTTCCTTTTTGTGGAACTGTGCATTCATTGTTTTTGTGATTTATAAGAGAGTACTATGCACAGGACCAGCCACTTTTTCCTTTCCCCTTTATACCCACCCACTTTATAGGCCCTCTGAATTTTTTGTTTTGTCCAAAAGTGGTGTACCATTTTTATGCTCACAATGGCAGAGATGCAGTGATTCTGCTGAACTGCACCTGAAAATCGTCTTTGAAGGGCCCAGGATCGGGCTGTCACTACTTGGCAGGTCAGGCTCACAAGTGGGAGAGCCCAGCTGCAGTATTGTGTTGGTAGGAAGTAATTTATGTCCCTGAGACTACAGATCAGGAGACAAGTCAGCTGGCCCTTGGAGTCACTCTGGGTTTTGGGTTAGAGAGATAAGGGTGCTGTCCTTCACACCTAGAAAAGGAGGGCAGCAGGTCAGCACTGTCAGGCAGCAGTTCGTCCAGAACAGCAGTCCAACAGAGTGGCAGTCCTTGAAGCAGCACAGCAGTCTTTCTTCCTAGCAGAGTATCCACAAGTCCAGAAGTGCACTGAAGTAGAAGGGGGTGATTTCTAGTTCTTATACCTAGTGGTGCCTTTGAATTGGGGAAGACTTCAAAGAAGTATTTGAAGTGCACAGAGGTCCTCCCTTCCTGCCATGGCTCCAGACTTACTTCAGGTGGGGTTTGCAGCCCTTTGTGTGGGGACAAGACACATCCTATCCAGGTGTAATTGTGAGACTGTGGTCAGCTCGTCCCTTCCCTCCAGTCAGAATGGCGCATTAGGGCCCATCAAGTCTCAACTAAGCTCCCATTGTGTGTTGCTGTCTAGAGGGAATACATGAAACCCAACTGACACCCATCGCAGATAAGGGACCAGAGGCAGGCAGCAGACATCAAATGGCTAAAGTAAGAAAATGGCAACTTTCTAAAACTGGCATTTTTAGAAATACTATTTAAAACCTGACTTCACCATAAATTGTGATTTTAATTTGTGATTCCAGAGACATCAAACTAAAAAAAACGATTTCTTCCACATTGTGAATCACACTTATTAGATGTAATAAGGTAATCCCAATGATAACACATGGGGGAGATAGACTTACAGTAGTGAAAAACAAATATAAGTGTTTTTGACCACCAGGACATGTAAAATGTGAAAATGTATGTCCAACTTTTTAAGCACACTGCACCCTGCCCTTGGTCTGTCTAGGGCCTACATTATGAGTGACTTGCTTATTTTAAAAAGGAAGGCTTGGGCCTGGCAAGAGGGTTATTTTGCTGGGTTAACATGGCAGGTTACACTGTACCCACAGGCTCTACAATGGCAGGCCTGTGACATGTTTAAAGGACTACTTATGTGGGTGGCACAGTCAGTGCTGCAAGCCCATTGGCAGTATCTAATATACAAGCCCAGGGCACAAATAGTGCACTTTACTAGGGACTTGTAAGTAAATTAGATATCCCAATTGGGTATAGGCAATCAGGAAGAGAGCACAATCACTTTAACACTGGTTAATAGCGGTAAAGTGCAGAGTCTTAAGGCCAACAAAATCTAATTGAGGAAAATTGGAGGCAATTGTGCAAAACGTTTGGGGGACCACCCCCTTAAGGCTGACAGGTCTAACAGCTTGGTACTCAGCAATAATGTGTAGAGGAGATGATGTTGCCCCAGCTGGCGGTTTTAGATGAACATTGAGAAGGTGTCATTAGAGAAAATAAAAAAAACAAAGTGTCCTGTATTCATGTAACACTTTTGTCAGAGGAAGAATATATGATTGTAATATTAATGGCAATAGGATTAAACCCTGAGGGACACCCCACTGGATGTGAAGCGTGTCTAGAAAGAAAAGGGAGACATCAACTGCACTCACAGTGAAAGTCAGGATTTAATCCAACCTAAAGCAATACCCTTGGTGTCACATTTCTCTAGGTTATGATGTAGTAGGAGGTACTGATGGTATTGAACAACACTATGAGGGTCCTAATACAGCATTCATCATTACTCATTCTAAGTTCTTGTAGGAATGTCATAACAACCAGTTGTTTTTTTCAGTCCATCTGAATCCTGTGTGTTGTAGTCAAATATGCAGTAATCCATAAATACTCTGTATTAGAATTATGGGGGTCATTACGACTGCGATAATGTGGCGGTAGTACCACCAACAGGCTGGTGGTACTTACCGCCACAATATGACATTGGTGGGTTGGCTGAAGCCAACCTGCCAATGTACCACTCCAACCGCCACGGCGGTAACAGACGGCAGGCTGGAGATATCCATCTCCAGCCCAGCGGCTGCAATTGTGGCACCTTCAGGATTATGACCCTGCCTACCGCCATGGTTTTCGAGGTGTTCGTAACACCACGAAAACTATGGTGGTAGGCCATATCAGTGACAGGGAATTCCTTCCCTGTCACTGATAAGGGTCCCCCCACCTCCCCAGATACCCCCCTACCCCCTACCTCGCCAAACACCTCCCACGACACACTACATCCATGCCCCCATTCACACACACACAAGCATACACACACCCATTCACACATACATACACGCATGCATACATCCAATCACAGACACATCCGCACACTCTTCCAAACATACACGCAGACATGCATTCACATTTCACAACATACACGCACTCACACATCCATACATACACACCCACATTCAACACTCAACACACACCTGCATTCATGCACGCACATACATTCACACCCTCCACACACACACACAACACCCCCTACCCTCTCCCCTGTCGGAGACCCGACTTACCTGGATCCAGGGTGTCTGCAGGCAGGAGACGGGACGGGGTGCTGGTATCGCAAGCAGTGCCCACCAACAGAACACCACCAGGCCGTATTATCTGTCATAATACAGCAGGCGGCGGTCTACTGGCTCTGCCTCTGGTGGTAACAGCGCCACCTTACCACCATCCGCCAGTATGGCCACAGACGGATTTCCGCCATTTTTGTGACAGAAATCTGGCTGTGGTCATATTATGGCAGACGGCTGGTAGCTGTGGCGACGGTCTTTTGGTGGCCATCTCTGCAGCGGTAGGTGGTTTGTACCGCCGATGTTGTAATGAGGGCCTATGTGTCATATTGCAGTTTTCAAGTGCTGTGAAACAATAAGCAAAGTGCTTATTTTCTCTTTAAACAAATGATGACTCAACAAAACCGAACAGAGTTTATAGAACCAACTATGTAAATTTATATTTTGGCACTGCACTCTGTACTATGCTGACTTTGAGTGCAACACACAGCCCTGTCAATGCAACTCGTTCCTGCAATAGCCTAGTTTTTCCAAAGTTGCATCCATCGTTATTTTTTGTGAAGCAGCTATGTGATTCTGGTCTGGGCTCCACCTGCACAATTTTACTATTGGACTGGACATGACATTGCATAAACATGACATCTCACCCTATAGTGGGGATAAATGAAAAAAATCTAATCTTCAGTCAAGCCAAAGATTCCCCTTTACCCTCCTGCAAAGCATTTTTTCCTTCCTAGGTGTTGGAAAATGGGTTATTGGTAAGGGCAGGTAGGTACCTACACCTAGCAACAAGCCACTAACCTCCACCTAGGTACAATTAGGTCTCAGTAAATTAATCCCAGCTCAACCCTTGGTAGCTTGGCAACGAGCGTCAAGGCTTAACTTAGGAGACAGTGTGTAAAGCATTCAAATATCACAAAACAGTAATTAAATAAAACACAGGAAACAGTTTAAAAATCCAAAACCAATTTATAAAACTAGTTTATATTTTTATCTTTAAAATGACACAAAAACGATTAAAATCGGTTCAGGGGAACCGGAGATATGAATTTTTAAAGAATTATTATTTTTCTAGCGCTTAGAAACAAAAAGCGCCAATCGGGTCATCTGGTTGCACCAGGACCGGGGCAAAGTCAAAGTTTCAGGCCGACCGCGATGGAGCCCTGCTCGGCTACAAGTCGCGGGAGGCCTCGGTTAAAAAGTTACCTTCTGACTTAGTCTTTATTTTGAAGTTTTTCTTCACCGGGACGAACCTGCCAGTTGAATCCGACCTCCTGGAGCCCTTGTCCGGATACGCGATGTGGGTTTCCTCGGTGGTGATTTTTACCTTCGGACTTAGTCGTTTTTTAGAGATGAAAATCCTTCGACCGGGGTAAACCTGGATCTTGATCCGACGTCCGTGGAGCCCTTCTCGGATACGATGGCTGGGAGGTCCCGGTCAACTTTTTACCTTCGGACTTAGTCTCTTTTTCGGATGTTTTTCTTTACCGGGACGAACCACGAAGTCAGGCCGGGTCGCGGTTGAGGCAAGCCGGCTAGAATTTCCACGGCGGGTCGGTCCCTCTCTGGAGCTTTTTTACAAAATTTGTCAAATCTTCTCCAAACTTCTGGGGCTTCACCCAGATGTTCTTTTAAGGTTCTTTTGGGGTCCACAGCTCACCCCAAGGGTCCAGAAGTTCTGTGATGGTCCTTGGGGGGTGCGGACTTCAACTCCCAGAATGCACCTGGCACAAACTCCTTTTTGGCCACTGGACAGTGGTCAGCTGGTCACTTTTCAGGAGTTGGTGCAGGGGGACTCTGGATAGCAATTTTTCACCTGTAGCAAACAGGGAGTCCCTCCTTGAACCAGTTGAAGCCAGGCAAAGTCCTTCTTGTGGTGAAGCCCAAGTGTGCAGCTGGTGCAGTCCTTCTGAGTGCAGGTTCCAGGTGCAGGCCAGGGGTCCAGCAGGGCAGTCCTTCTTCTCCTTTAGTTCCTTCTTTGAAATTTGGTGGGGATCTGAGGCGTGGGTGCAGGTCTGCCAGTTTTATCCTTGCTCCTGGGTGAAAAGCAGGGGGGCCCTGGTTCTCCAATCAGGGACAGGGTCGTCCCCCTGTGATGACCACTTCCTGGGAAGTGTGGCAAAAATCCATCCCAGATGGCAACAGTCTCCAAAAATCCACCATGGATGAATCTGATTTTTGGAGGTTACATCTGGCTGAGCCCACCCACTGGTGTGGCTAAAAATCATAAACACACCCCTCTCCTGCCCTCTCCTAATCTAATCAAGGGGGCACCTAATTGTCTGGGGTTGCAGGATGTGGGGGTGTTGCTGGGTGCTGCCAATGTCCTTCTCTGCCTTTGAAGACCAGTTTGGCAACCCTCCCCCTTCCTGCCTCACCATCTGCTGAGGGGAGATTCTGTCCCCCAAGCACATTCCTTTGTTTGAAGCCAGGCCACTTCACACCTCATCAAGGCAGCCTGGCAGAAGCTGCTGCAGGCTGGCCAATCAGAGCACAGCAGCAAAAACAATGCAGAGCTGAAATTGGCAACTTTTTAGGTAAAGTCTAAACTTTTTACCTGAACAAGTTATATTAAATCCAACAACTGGAAGTTGTGGGATTTATTACAACAATTAATTTGATACCAAATTCTTGGTATGTAACATTTAAGGAGACTTTAAAATTTAAAATAAAGTCTGCCCCTTCTAGCCTATGAAGGCCATTTACTTCAATGAGGGAAAAACGAATTTGGCTGTTTTTACCTCACCAGGGCTTATCAATCTATTTTTATAAAGTCCCTGCTTATAGTTACATGGCACCCAGCCCTAGGGGCACATAGGGCACACCTTAGGGGTGACGTATATGTAAAAATAAGGTAGTTTAAGACTTTGGAAGTACCTTTAATTCCAAAGTCGAATTTGCATATAACTTTAATTTAAAAGCAGCCAGCAAGGCAGGCTTGCTTTTAAAATGACACTGGGCACCTCAGCAGTGCACCTAGGTGTGCACCACCTATGCTGTGGTCCCTAAACCTACATGCCCTACCATATACTTGGGACTTATAGGTAGGTTAACTTAGCCAATTATAATTAGCCTAATTTGCATATCCATTTTACACAGAGCACAGGCCCTGGGACTGGTTAGCAGTACCCAGGGCACAGCCAAGAGTCAGTAACCACCAGTACCTATCCAAAAAGAGTGGGGGTGATCAGGCAAAAAAGGAGGACTTTCCTACACTGCCCCCCCAGATGAAAGGTGATGGGTACTAACCTACACCCTGGTAGTCCTCATCAGCTAAGTGGAAAAACCTGGAAAGGCCAACTGCATTGGCATGAGCAGTCCCAGGTCTGTGCTCCACTGTGAAGTCCATCCCCTGTAGGGAAATGGACCACCTTAACAGTTTTGGGTTTTCCCCCCTCATCTGCATCAACCATCTGAGAGGTCTGTGGTCAGTTTGTACACGGAAGTGAGTGCCAAACAAGTAAGGCCTCAACTTCTTCAGGGACCAGACCACAGCAAAGGCCTCCCTCTCAATGGCACTCCATTTTTTCTCTCTAGGGAGTAGTCGCCTGCTGATGAAGGCAACTGGGTGATCATGGCCCTCTTCATTAACTTGTGCTAACACTGCCCCAATCCCTTCCTCTGAAGCATCTGTTTGTACTACAAACTCCTTGCTATAGTCAGGGGCCAGTAACACTGGTGCTGAACACATAGCCTGCTTTAGGGTGTCAAAAGCTTTCTGACACTCTGGGGTCCAAATGACCTTCTTGGGCTGTTTCTTGGAGGTAAGCTCAGTCAGAGGGGCCACTATGGTCCCAAAATTCTGAACAAACCTCCTGTAGTACCCAGTCAGGCCAAGAAAGGCCCTGACCTGAGTCTGGGTTTTAGGAGCCTCCCAATCTAGAATAGTCTGGATCTTGGGCTGGAGAGGTTGACAATGGCCTCCACCAACAAGGTGGCCCAGGTACACAACAGAGCTTTGCCCTATCTGGCACTTGCTTGCCTTGATAGTCAGGCCTGCTTGAAGCAGGGCCTGAAGCACTTCCTTCAGGTGGACCAGGTGGTCCCTCCAGGTGGAACTAAATACAGCTATATCATCCAGATAAGCTGCACTGAAAGATTCCAACCCAGATAGGACTCTGTTCACCAACCGTTGGAAGGTGGCAGGAGCATTTTTCATGCCAAAGGGCATCGCCTTGAACTGAAAGTGGCCCTCTGGTGTGGAAAATGCTGACCTCTCCTTAGCTCTTGGACTTAAGGCAATCTGCCAATATCCTGAGGTCAGATCAAATGTGCTCAGGAATTTGGCAGTCCCCAACCTGTCAATGAGCTCATCAGCTCTAGGTATGGGGTGAGCATCAGTCCTAGTGACTGCGTTTAGACCTCTGTAGTCCACACAGAATCTCAATTCTTTCTTCCCACCTTGGGGATTAGCTTTGGGCACCAGTACCACTAGACTGGACCAAGGACTATCAGAGGGCTCAATTACATTGAGGTCCAACATCTTAGCCACTTCAGCTTTGATGTTGGCCTTGACCTGGTCAGACAGCCTGTACAGCTTGTTCTTGACAGGCAAGCTGTCACCAGTGTCAACATCATGGACACACCAATTGGTGAGTCCTGGGGTCAAGGAGAACAGACTAGCAAACTGTCCCAAAACTTGCTTACAGTCTTTTTGTTGCTGATCTGTCAATTTGGGAGAGAGTACCACTCCCTCCACTGACCCATCTTTTGCCTTTGAGGACAGGAGGTCTGGCAGAGGTTCACCCTCCTCCTCCTTCCCTTCATCAGTGACCATTAGCATGGTCATGTCTGCCCTGTCCTGGTGGGGTTTCATCCTGTTTACATGCAGGATCCTGTGAGGATTCCTGGGGGTGCCAAGGTCCACCAAGTAGGTGACCTCACCTTTTTTCTCCAGAATTGGATAGGGCCCAGTCCATTTGGCCTGAAGTGCCCTAGGAGCCATAGGCTCCAAAACCCACACCAGCTGTCCTGGGTGATACTCAGGCAAGGTAGCCTTTTGATCATGCCAGAGCTTCATGAGCTCCTGGCTGGCCTCCAGGTTTCTGCTTGCCTTCTTCATATACTCAGCCATGCGTGACCGCAGGCCCAGTACATAATCTAGCACATTCTCCTTGGATTCTTTGAGAGGCTTTTCCCAAGACTCTCTCACCAAGCACAATGGGCCTCTTACAGGGTGCCCAAACAGTAACTCAAAGGGGCTGAATCCAACCCCCTTCTGTGGCACCTCTCTGTAGGCAAACAGCAGGCATGGGAGGAGGACATCCCATCTCCTCCTGAGTTTGTCAGACAAACCCATGATCATGCCCTTCAGGGTCTTATTAAATCTTTCCACGAGACCATTGGTCTGTGGGTGGTAGGGAGTGGTGAACTTATAAGTAACACCACACTCATCCCACATGGCTTTCAGATAGGCTGACATAAAGTTTGTGCCCCTATCTGAGACCGCCTCCTTTGGGAATCCCACTCTGGTGAACACACCAAGTAGGGCCCTAGCCACTGTGGGAGCAGTGACTGTCCAGAGGGGTATTGCCTCAGGGTACCTGGTGGAATGGTCCACTACCACCACAATGTACCTGTTACCTGAAGCAGTTGGTGGGTCTAGGGGACCAACAATGTCAATCCCCACCCGCTCAAAGGGAGTCCCAACCACTGGCAGTGGTATCAGGGGAGCCTTTGGTTTGCCTCCTGTCTTGCCACTGGCTTGACAGGTGACACAGGAGCTGCAAAACTCCCTGACTTTTTCTGACATTTGGGGCCAATAAAAATGGTTGACCAGCCTGTTCCAGGTCTTGGTCTGTCCCAAATGACCAGCTAAGGGGATATCATGGCTTAAGGTAAGGAGGAATTTTCTATACTTCTGGGGGACCACTACTCTCCTAGTAGCCCCTGGTTTGAGGGCCCTTGCCTCAGTGTAGAGAACTCCATCCTCCCAGTAAACCTTGTGGGACCCACTGGTATCCCCTTGCTCTTGCCTGGCAGCAGTCTGCCTCAGGCTCTCAAGAGTGGGACACTCTCTTTGTCCCTGGCACAAATCTTCTCTGGTGGGCCCACCTGCCCCTTGCAGTTCTGCCAAATCAGGCATAGTTTGCAGGGAAAGTGTCCCTCCCTCAGAGTTCAGATCCTCCCCCTCAAGGTTGGATTCTTCCTGACCCTCTGTACTTGTTGGGGCTGGCAATCCAGACCCAGTGCCCTTTCTCTTTTTCTTGGAGGCTTGGCCCATTGTTCCAGGGTCCAAGTGTCCAGCATTTCCCTGTTGTGCTGCCTGTGACCTGGTCACAGCACACACCCATTCAGGGAGGTCCAGCATCTGTGCAAGGACCCTTCTCTCCACTTCTGACCATTCAGATGCTTCAAGATCATTTCCCAGCAGACACTCTACTGGGAGGGCAGGAGCTACAGCTACCTTTTTAGGGCCAGTCACACCTCCCCATTCCAGACTCACCATAGCCATGGGATGGAGTTTGGTTCTGCTATCTGCATATGTCACCTGGTGGAAGACACCAGGTAAGACCTGCTCTGGAGAAACCAGCTTTTCTGTGACCATTGTCACACTGGCTCCTGTATCTCTCAGAGCTTCCACTTCAGTCCCATTGACTTTAGGCCTCTGCCTATACCTCTCCATGATGGGAGGTAAGGTGGCCATAGTTGCAATGTCCACCCCACCCACGGATACTAAGGTGACTTCAGTGTACCCTGATTCCACCCCTGGGCCAACTTCCACCCCCAACCCTACACTAGCAATCCCCTGGGATTGCCCACCAGTGGGGGGCTTCTTGGAGCAGATAGCATCTCCTCTTTTATGTCCAGGTTGATGACAATCAAAACACTTGCCGGCCTTAGCAAGCTCCTGAAACCTTCCTGCTTTAGCAGGATCAAAATTATTTCCCTGATACCCTTTCCCTTTAAAAGTGAATTGGCTCGGGGCTCCCCCTCCCTGAGAAGTTTTTGAGGACTCTTGTGAGGACTCTTTGGGTTTTTAATCATCTTTCCCCTGGTTCTTCCCCTGAGAAGAACCATGTCCTCCCTTTTTCTGATCACCCCCTGGGGGTTTCTGGTTAACCCTAGTTCATAACCAGTCATCTGCTGCCTCCCCCAGCTCTCTGGGGTTGGTCAACCTAGAGTCTACTAGATACTGGCGGAGCCTCTCTTGGACACAATTAGTTAGAAGGTGCTCCCTCATAATCAAATTGTACAGCCCCTCAAAGGTACTTACCCTGTTGCCCTGTATCCAGCCCTCCAGTGCCTTTACTGAAATGTCCACAAAGTCCACCCAGGACTGGGTGCTTGTCTTTTGGGTGTCCCTAAACTTGAGCCTATACTGCTCTGGGGTCAGACCAAACTTTTTAGTCAAGCAACTCTTCATACTGGGGTATGAGTCTGCATCCTCCCCACTCATGGTTAGGAGCCTATCCCTCCCAGAGTTGGGAACTAACTCCCAAAGAAGTGAACCCCAGTACTGAGGCTTGACTTTCCTCATCTGGAGGGCCCTCTCAAAGGCCCCCAGCCACTTATCTATGTCATCCCCCTCTACATAGGCAGGAACCACCCCTTTGGGTAATCTGGGGGCAAAACCCCCACCCAGGGACACCTCACCCTCTTTATCGCTGCCACCATCTCTTTTCTCTTTGCTTGCCCACTTTTTATTTTCTAGGGCCAGCTTCTCTGCTTCCAAAGCTATGTATGCTAGCTGGGCCTCCAGCTCTCTTTCTCTGATGGATGGGTTCTCTCCTCCTGAAGGGACCCCCTTCCTACCACAAGCTTTGGGTCTGCCCCTAGTGACTGTATCTACTGAGGACCGTTCTTCCTCACTTAGGCTCAGATGCCTTCCCTCCCCTGAGTGGTTAGAGTTAGCATCTTCCCCTTTTTCTTCCTCCTCTGGAGATTCCTCTGTCTCTACCTCTTGGGCCTCAGCCCATGCTGTCAGGATTTAATCAGGATTTGCTTCCTGAGTTCTGTGGTTGCAGGCAACCCTCTTTCAATACACAACCCCCTAAGCTGGGCTACTGTCAGTGTGGGTAGGCTAGCCAGATCAAGCTCCATGGTTCCCTAGTTTTGTGTCAACAAAAACTTTTTGCAAAAATTGGAAACAAGAATTTAGAAAAATTACAAAAATTCAATAATTGAAATTAATCCAAATTAATAATTAATAAAAAAAAATAAAAAATAAAAAATTAAAAATTAAAAAAATATATTTTTTGCACTAAGACAATTTAAAGGATTTTTAATTTGTTTTACTTAAAACTGTAACGTGATACTGAACACAAGTACAGTATCCCACCGCTGCCACCAAAAATGTTGGAAAATGGGTTATTGGTAAGGGTAGGTAGGTACCTACACCTAGCAACAAGCCACTAACCTCCACCTAGGTACAGTTAGGTATCAGTAAATTAATCCCAGCTCAACCCTTGGTAGCTTGGCAACGAGCGTCAAGGCTTAACTTAGGAGACAGTGTGTAAAGCATTCAAATATCACAAAACAGTAATTAAATAAAACACAGGAAACAGTTTAAAAATCCAAAACCAATTTATAAAAATAGTTTATATTTTTATCTTTAAAATGACACAAAAACGATTAAAATCGGTTCAGGGGAACCGGAGATATGAATTTTTAAATAATTATTATTTTTCTAGCGCTTAGAAACAAAAAGCGCCAATCGGGTCATCTGGTTGCACCAGGACCGGGGCAAAGTCAAAGTTTCAGGCCGACCGCGATGGAGCCCTGCTCGGCTACAAGTCGCGGGAGGCCTCGGTTAAAAAGTTACCTTCTGACTTAGTCTTTATTTTGAAGTTTTTCTTCACCGGGACGAACCTGCCAGTTGAATCCGACCTCCTGGAGCCCTTGTCCGGATACGCGATGTGGGTTTCCTCGGTGGTGATTTTTACCTTCGGACTTAGTCGTTTTTTCGAGATGAAAATCCTTCGACCGGGGTAAACCTGGATCTTGATCCGACGTCCGTGGAGCCCTTCTCGGATACGATGGCTGGGAGGTCCCGGTCAACTTTTTACCTTCGGACTTAGTCTCTTTTTCGGATGTTTTTCTTTACCGGGACGAACCACGAAGTCAGGCCGGGTCGCGGTTGAGGCAAGCCGGCTAGAATTTCCACGGCGGGTCGGTCCCTCTCTGGAGCTTTTTTACAAAATTTGTCAAATCTTCTCCAAACTTCTGGGGCTTCACCCAGATGTTCTTTTAAGGTTCTTTTGGGGTCCACAGCTCACCCCAAGGGTCCAGAAGTTCTGTGATGGTCCTTGGGGGGTGCGGACTTCAACTCCCAGAATGCACCTGGCACAAACTCCTTTTTGGCCACTGGACAGTGGTCAGCTGGTCACTTTTCAGGAGTTGGTGCAGGGGGACTCTGGATAGCAATTTTTCACCTGTAGCAAACAGGGAGCCCCTCCTTGAACCAGTTGAAGCCAGGCAAAGTCCTTCTTGTGGTGAAGCCCAAGTGTGCAGCTGGTGCAGTCCTTCTGAGTGCAGGTTCCAGGTGCAGGCCAGGGGTCCAGCAGGGCAGTCCTTCTTCTCCTTTAGTTCCTTCTTCTTGAAATTTGGTGGGGATCTGAGGCGTGGGTGCAGGTCTGCCAGTTTTATCCTTGCTCCTGGGTGAAAAGCAGGGGGGCCCTGGTTCTCCAATCAGGGACAGGGTCGTCCCCCTGTGATGACCACTTCCTGGGAAGTGTGGCAAAAATCCATCCCAGATGGCAACAGTCTCAAAAAATCCACCATGGATGAATCTGATTTTTGGAGGTTACATCTGGCTGAGCCCACCCACTGGTGTGGCTAAAAATCATAAACACACCCCTCTCCTGCCCTCTCCTAATCTAATCAAGGGGGCACCTAATTGTCTGGGGTTGCAGGATGTGGGGGTGTTGCTGGGTGCTGCCAATGTCCTTCTCTGCCTTTGAAGACCAGTTTGGCAACCCTCCCCCTTCCTGCCTCACCATCTGCTGAGGGGAGATTCTGTCCCCCAAGCACATTCCTTTGTGTGAAGCCAGGCCACTTCACACCTCATCAAGGCAGCCTGGCAGAAGCTGCTGCAGGCTGGCCAATCAGAGCACAGCAGCAAAAACAATGCAGAGCTGAAATTGGCAACTTTTTAGGTAAAGTCTAAACTTTTTACCTGAACAAGTTATATTAAATCCAACAACTGGAAGTTGTGGGATTTATTACAACAATTAATTTGATACCAAATTCTTGGTATGTAACATTTAAGGAGACTTTAAAATTTAAAATAAAGTCTGCCCATTCTAGCCTATGAAGGCCATTTACTTCAATGAGGGAAAAACGAATTTGGCTGTTTTTACCTCACCAGGGCTTATCAATCTATTTTTATAAAGTCCCTGCTTATAGTTACATGGCACCCAGCCCTAGGGGCACATAGGGCACACCTTAGGGGTGACGTATATGTAAAAATAAGGTAGTTTAAGACTTTGGAAGTACCTTTAATTCCAAAGTCGAATTTGCATATAACTTTAATTTAAAAGCAGCCAGCAAGGCAGGCTTGCTTTTAAAATGACACTGGGCACCTCAGCAGTGCACCTAGGTGTGCACCACCTATGCTGTGGTCCCTAAACCTACATGCCCTACCATATACTAGGGACTTATAGGTAGGTTAACTTAGCCAATTATAATTAGCCTAATTTGCATATCCATTTTACACAGAGCACAGGCCCTGGGACTGGTTAGCAGTACCCAGGGCACAGCCAAGAGTCAGTAACCACCAGT
This sequence comes from Pleurodeles waltl, assembly GCF_031143425.1. Lineage (NCBI taxonomy): Eukaryota > Metazoa > Chordata > Amphibia > Caudata > Salamandridae > Pleurodeles > Pleurodeles waltl. Next base: position 1,349,544,364 of record NC_090445.1, read on the forward strand.
ACCTATCCAAAAAGAGTGGGGGTGATCAGGCAAAAAAGGAGGACTTTCCTACACTGCCCCCCCAGATGAAAGGTGATGGGTACTAACCTACACCCTGGTAGTCCTCATCAGCTAAGTGGAAAAACCTGGAAAGGCCAACTGCATTGGCATGAGCAGTCCCAGGTCTGTGCTCCACTGTGAAGTCCATCCCCTGTAGGGAAATGGACCACCTTAACAGTTTTGGGTTTTCCCCCCTCATCTGCATCAACCATCTGAGAGGTCTGTGGTCAGTTTGTACACGGAAGTGAGTGCCAAACAAGTAAGGCCTCAACTTCTTCAGGGACCAGACCACAGCAAAGGCCACCCTCTCAATGGCACTCCATTTTTTCTCTCTAGGGAGAAGTCGCCTGCTGATGAAGGCAACTGGGTGATCATGGCCCTCTTCATTAACTTGTGCTAACACTGCCCCAATCCCTTCCTCTGAAGCATCTGTTTGTACTACAAACTCCTTGCTATAGTCAGGGGCCAGTAACACTGGTGCTGAACACATAGACTGCTTTAGGGTGTCAAAAGCTTTCTGACACTCTGGGGTCCAAATGACCTTCTTGGGCTGTTTCTTGGAGGTAAGCTCAGTCAGAGGGGCCACTATGGTCCCAAAATTCTGAACAAACCTCCTGTAGTACCCAGTCAGGCCAAGAAAGGCCCTGACCTGAGTCTGGGTTTTAGGAGCCTCCCAATCTAGAATAGTCTGGATCTTGGGCTGGAGAGGTTGACAATGGCCTCCACCAACAAGGTGGCCCAGGTACACAACAGAGCTTTGCCCTATCTGGCACTTGCTTGCCTTGATAGTCAGGCCTGCTTGAAGCAGGGCCTGAAGCACTTCCTTCAGGTGGACCAGGTGGTCCCTCCAGGTGGAACTAAATACAGCTATATCATCCAGATAAGCTGCACTGAAAGATTCCAACCCAGATAGGACTCTGTTCTCCAACCGTTGGAAGGTGGCAGGAGCATTTTTCATGCCAAAGGGCATCACCTTGAACTGAAAGTGGCCCTCTGGTGTGGAAAATGCTGACCTCTCCTTAGCTCTTGGACTTAAGGCAATCTGCCAATATCCTGAGGTCAGATCAAATGTGCTCAGGAATTTGGCAGTCCCCAACCTGTCAATGAGCTCATCAGCTCTAGGTATGGGGTGAGCATCAGTCCTAGTGACTGCGTTTAGACCTCTGTAGTCCACACAGAATCTCAATTCTTTCTTCCCACCTTGGGGATTAGCTTTGGGCACCAGTACTACTAGACTGGACCAAGGACTATCAGAGGGCTCAATTACATTGAGGTCCAACATCTTAGCCACTTCAGCTTTGATGTTGGCCTTGACCTGGTCAGACAGCCTGTACAGCTTGTTCTTGACAGGCAAGCTGTCACCAGTGTCAACATCATGGACACACCAATTGGTGAGTCCTGGGGTCAGGGAGAACAGACTAGCAAACTGTCCCAAAACTTGCTTACAGTCTTTTTGTTGCTGATCTGTCAATTTGGGAGAGAGTACCACTCCCTCCACTGACCCATCTTTTGCCTTTGAGGACAGGAGGTCTGGCAGAGGTTCACCCTCCTCCTCCTTCCCTTCATCAGTGACCATTAGCATGGTCATGTCTGCCCTGTCCTGGTGGGGTTTCATCCTGTTTACATGCAGGATCCTGTGAGGATTCCTGGGGGTGCCAAGGTCCACCAAGTAGGTGACCTCACCTTTTTTCTCCAGAATTGGATAGGGCCCAGTCCATTTGGCCTGAAGTGCCCTAGGAGCCATAGGCTCCAAAACCCACACCAGCTGTCCTGGGTGATACTCAGGCAAGGTAGCCTTTTGATCATGCCAGAGCTTCATGAGCTCCTGGCTGGCCTCCAGGTTTCTGCTTGCCTTCTTCATATACTCAGCCATGCGTGACCGCAGGCCCAGTACATAATCTAGCACATTCTCCTTGGATTCTTTGAGAGGCTTTTCCCAAGACTCTCTCACCAAGCACAATGGGCCTCTTACAGGGTGCCCAAACAGTAACTCAAAGGGGCTGAATCCAACCCCCTTCTGTGGCACCTCTCTGTAGGCAAACAGCAAGCATGGGAGGAGGACATCCCATCTCCTCCTGAGTTTGTCAGACAAACCCATGATCATGCCCTTCAGGGTCTTATTAAATCTTTCCACGAGACCATTGGTCTGTGGGTGGTAGGGAGTGGTGAACTTATAAGTAACACCACACTCATCCCACATGGCTTTCAGATAGGCTGACATAAAGTTTGTGCCCCTATCTGAGACCACCTCCTTTGGGAATCCCACTCTGGTGAACACACCAAGTAGGGCCCTAGCCACTGTGGGAGCAGTGACTGTCCAGAGGGGTATTGCCTCAGGGTACCTGGTGGAATGGTCCACTACCACCACAATGTACCTGTTACCTGAAGCAGTTGGTGGGTCTAGGGGACCAACAATGTCAATCCCCACCCGCTCAAAGGGAGTCCCAACCACTGGCAGTGGTATCAGGGGAGCCTTTGGTTTGCCTCCTGTCTTGCCACTGGCTTGACAGGTGACACAGGAGCTGCAAAACTCCCTGACTTTTTCTGACATTTGGGGCCAATAAAAATGGTTGACCAGCCTGTTCCAGGTCTTGGTGTGTCCCAAATGACCAGCTAAGGTGATATCATGGCTTAAGGTAAGGAGGAATTTTCTATACTTCTGGGGGACCACTACTCTCCTAGTAGCCCCTGGTTTGAGGGCCCTTGCCTCAGTGTAGAGAACTCCATCCTCCCAGTAAACCTTGTGGGACCCACTGGTATCCCCTTGCTCTTGCCTGGCAGCAGTCTGCCTCAGGCTCTCAAGAGTGGGACACTCTCTTTGTCCCTGGCACAAATCTTCTCTGGTGGGCCCACCTGCCCCTTGCAGTTCTGCCAAATCAGGCATAGTTTGCAGGGAAAGTGTCCCTCCCTCAGAGTTCAGATCCTCCCCCTCAAGGTTGGATTCTTCCTGACCCTCTGTACTTGTTGGGGCTGGCAATCCAGACCCAGTGCCCTTTCTCTTTTTCTTGGAGGCATGGCCCATTGTTCCAGGGTCCAAGTGTCCAGCATTTCCCTGTTGTGCTGCCTGTGACCTGGTCACAGCACACACCCATTCAGGGAGGTCCAGCATCTGTGCATGGGCCCTTCTCTCCACTTCTGACCATTCAGATGCTTCAAGATCATTTCCCAGCAGACACTCTACTGGGAGGGCAGGAGCTACAGCTACCTTTTTAGGGCCAGTCACACCTCCCCATTCCAGACTCACCATAGCCATGGGATGGAGTTTGGTTCTGCTATCTGCATATGTCACCTGGTGGAAGACACCAGGTAAGACCTGCTCTGGAGAAACCAGCTTTTCTGTGACCATTGTCACACTGGCTCCTGTATCTCTCAGAGCTTCCACTTCAGTCCCATTGACTTTAGGCCTCTGCCTATACCTCTCCATGATGGGAGGTAAGGTGGCCATAGTTGCAATGTCCACCCCACCCACGGATACTAAGGTGACTTCAGTGTACCCTGATTCCACCCCTGGGCCAACTTCCACCCCCAACCCTACACTAGCAATCCCCTGGGATTGCCCACCAGTGGGGGGCTTCTTGGAGCAGATAGCATCTCCTCTTTTATGTCCAGGTTGATGACAATCAAAACACTTGCCGGCCTTAGCAAGCTCCTGAAACCTTCCTGCTTTAGCAGGATCAAAATTATTTCCCTGATACCCTTTCCCTTTAAAAGTGAATTGGTTCGGGGCTCCCCCTCCCTGAGAAGTTTTTGAGGACTCTTGTGAGGACTCTTTGGGTTTTTAACCATCTTTCCCCTGGTTCTTCCCCTGAGAAGAACCATGTCCTCCCTTTTTCTGATCACCCCCTGGGGGTTTCTGGTTAACCCTAGTTCTTAACCAGTCATCTGCTGCCTCCCCCAGCTCTCTGGGGTTGGTCAACCTAGAGTCTACTAGATACTGGCGGAGCCTCTCTTGGACACAATTAGTTAGAAGGTGCTCCCTCATAATCAAATTGTACAGCCCCTCAAAGGTACTTACCCTGTTGCCCTGTATCCAGCCCTCCAGTGCCTTTACTGAAATGTCCACAAAGTCCACCCAGGACTGGGTGCTTGTCTTTTGGGTGTCCCTAAACTTGAGCCTATACTGCTCTGGGGTCAGACCAAACTTTTTAGTCAAGCAACTCTTCATACTGGGGTATGAGTCTGCATCCTCCCCACTCATGGTTAGGAGCCTATCCCTCCCAGAGTTGGGAACTAACTCCCAAAGAAGTGAACCCCAGTACTGAGGCTTGACTTTCCTCATCTGGAGGGCCCTCTCAAAGGCCCCCAGCCACTTATCTATGTCATCCCCCTCTACATAGGCAGGAACCACCCCTTTGGGTAATCTGGGGGCAAAACCCCCACCCAGGGACACCTCACCCTCTTTATCGCTGCCACCATCTCTTTTCTCTTTGCTTGCCCACTTTTTATTTTCTAGGGCCAGCTTCTCTGCTTCCAAAGCTATGTATGCTAGCTGGGCCTCCAGCTCTCTTTCTCTGATGGATGGGTTCTCTCCTCCTGAAGGGACCCCCTTCCTACCACTAGCTTTGGGTCTGCCCCTAGTGACTGTATCTACTGAGGACCGTTCTTCCTCTTCCTCACTTAGGCTCAGATGCCTTCCCTCCCCTGAGTGGTTAGAGTTAGCATCTTCCCCTTTTTCTTCCTCCTCTGGAGATTCCTCTGTCTCTACCTCTTGGGCCTCAGCCCATGCTGTCAGGGATTTAATCATGATTTGCTTCCTGAGTTCTGTGGTTGCAGGCAACCCTCTTTCAATACACAACCCCCTAAGCTGGACTACTGTCAGTGTGGGTAGGCTAGCCAGATCAAGCTCCATGGTTCCCTAGTTTTGTGTCAACAAAAACTTTTTGCAAAAATTGGAAACAAGAATTTAGAAAAATTACAAAAATTCAATAATTGAAATTAATCCAAATTAATAATTAATAAAAAAAAATAAAAAATAAAAAATTAAAAATTAAAAAAATATATTTTTTGCACTAAGACAATTTAAAGGATTTTTAATTTGTTTTACTTAAAACTGTAACGTGATACTGAACACAAGTACAGTATCCCACCGCTGCCACCAAAAATGTTGGAAAATGGGTTATTGGTAAGGGTAGGTAGGTACCTACACCTAGCAACAAGCCACTAACCTCCACCTAGGTACAGTTAGGTATCAGTAAATTAATCCCAGCTCAACCCTTGGTAGCTTGGCAACGAGCGTCAAGGCTTAACTTAGGAGACAGTGTGTAAAGCATTCAAATATCACAAAACAGTAATTAAATAAAACACAGGAAACAGTTTAAAAATCCAAAACCAATTTATAAAAATAGTTTATATTTTTATCTTTAAAATGACACAAAAACGATTAAAATCGGTTCAGGGGAACCGGAGATATTAATTTTTAAAGAATTATTATTTTTCTAGCGCTTAGAAACAAAAAGCGCCAATCGGGTCATCTGGTTGCACCAGGACCGGGGCAAAGTCAAAGTTTCAGGCCGACCGCGATGGAGCCCTGCTCGGCTAAAAGTCGCAGGAGGCCTCGGTTAAAAAGTTACCTTCTGACTTAGTCTTTATTTTGAAGTTTTTCTTCACCGGGACGAACCTGCCAGTTGAATCCGACCTCCTGGAGCCCTTGTCCGGATACGCAATGTGGGTTTCCTCGGTGGTGATTTTTACCTTCGGACTTAGTCGTTTTTTCGAGATGAAAATCCTTCGACCGGGGTAAACCTGGATCTTGATCCGACGTCCGTGGAGCCCTTCTCGGATACGATGGCTGGGAGGTCCCGGTCAACTTTTTACCTTCGGACTTAGTCTCTTTTTCGGATGTTTTTCTTTACCGGGACGAACCACGAAGTCAGGCCGGGTCGCGGTTGAGGCAAGCCGGCTAGAATTTCCACGGCGGGTCGGTCCCTCTCTGGAGCTTTTTTACAAAATTTGTCAAATCTTCTCCAAACTTCTGGGGCTTCACCCATATGTTCTTTTAAGGTTCTTTTGGGGTCCACAGCTCACCCCAAGGGTCCAGAAGTTCTGTGATGGTCCTTGGGCGGTGCAGACTTCAACTCCCAGAATGCACCTGGCGCAAACTCCTTTTTGGCCACTGGACAGTGGTCAGCTGGTCACTTTTCAGGAGTTGGTGCAGGGGGACTCTGGATAGCAATTTTTCACCTGTAGCAAACAGGGAGTCCCTCCTTGAACCAGTTGAAGCCAGGCAAAGTCCTTCTTGTGGTGAAGCCCAAGTGTGCAGCTGGTGCAGTCCTTCTGAGTGCAGGTTCCAGGTGCAGGCCAGGGGTCCAGCAGGGCAGTCCTTCTTCTCCTTTAGTTCCTTCTTCTTGAAATTTGGTGGGGATCTGAGGTGGGTGCAGGTCTGCCAGTTTTATCCTTGCTCCTGGTTGAAAAGCAGGGGGGCCCTGGTTCTCCAATCAGGGACAGGGTCGTCCCCCTGTGATGACCACTTCCTGGGAAGTGTGGCAAAAATCCATCCCAGAAGGCAACAGTCTCCAAAAATCCAACATGGCTGAATCTGATTTTTGGAGGTTACATCTGGCTGAGCCCACCCACTGGTGTGGCTAAAAATCATAAACACACCCCTCTCCTGCCCTTTCCTAATCTAATCAAGGGGGCACCTAATTGTCTGGGGTTGCAGGATGTGGGGGTGTTGCTGGGTGCTGCAAATGTCCTTCTCTGCCTTTGAAGACCAGTTTGGCAGCCCTCCCCCTTCCTGCCTCACCATCTGCTGAGGGGAGATTCTCTCCCCCAAGCACATTCCTTTGTGTGAAGCCAGGCCACTTCACACCTCATCAAGGCAGCCTGGCAGAAGCTGGTGCAGGCTGGCCAATCAGAGCACAGCAGCAAAAACAATGCAGAGCTGAAATTGGCAACTTTTTAGGTAAAGTCTAAACTTTTTACCTGAACAAGTTATATTAAATCCAACAACTGGAAGTTGTGGAATTTATTACAACAATTAATTTGATACCAAATTCTTGGTATGTAACATTTAAGGAGACTTTAACATTTAAAATAAAGTCTGCCCATTCTAGCCTATGAAGGCCATTTACTTCAATGAGGGAAAAACGAATTTGGCTGTTTTTACCTCACCAGGGCTTATCAATCTATTTTTATAAAGTCCCTGCTTATAGTTACATGGCACCCAGCCCTAGGGGCACATAGGGCACACCTTAGGGGTGACTTATATGTAAAAATAAGGTAGTTTAAGACTTTGGAAGTACCTTTAATTCCAAAGTCGAATTTGCATATAACTTTAATTTAAAAGCAGCCAGCAAGGCAGGCTTGCTTTTAAAATGACACTGGGCACCTCAGCAGTGCACCTAGGTGTGCACTACCTATGCTGTGGTCCCTAAACCTACATGCCCTACCATATACTAGGGACTTATAGGTAGGTTAACTTAGCCAATTATAATTAGCCTAATTTGCATATCCATTTTACACAGAGCACAGGCCCTGGGACTGGTTAGCAGTACCCAGGGCACAGCCACGAGTCAGTAACCACCAGTACCTATCCAAAAGAGTGGGGGTGATCAGGCAAAAAAGGAGGACTTTCCTACACTAGGTGATAGAGATGTCTCCCTTCACATGTGCAGAAGAAAGTCTATATCTATGGCACATTTAATCAGTGGGTGTAAATGTAGTCCTTTCTCAGGTGTCCAGTAAATAACATGTTACGTTCTATCATCTGCTATTTATCAGCATATCCCGCTCCTTACTCCTCCATGAGTCACTCCCATTTACAACTATAGACCTGAAATTTTTACTCATTAAACTTGAAGTGCTTTATTCATTGGGCAGAAGCGCCTTGTTTGTTGTTCATGAAGTGCTTTGATTATTATACATGGAGCGCTTTGCTCTTTTTGCCAGAAAGCGCTTCTACTTGTCTTGTCTTAAGCGCTACGCTCGTTATGCTAAGGGGCACTTTACTCATGCGGCCTGAATCTCTTTGATTGTTGTGCCAAGGGCGTTTTACGTATGTGGACTGAAGTGCTTTGATTGCCGTACCAAGTGTGCTTTACTCATGTGGACTGAAGTGCTTTGATTGCTGTGCCAAGGGCGCCTTACTCAAGTGGACTGAAGCGATTTGATTGCCGTGCCAAAGGCGCTTTACTCATGTGAACTGAAGCGCTTTGATTGCCGTGCCAAGGGCGCTTTACTATGTGGACTGGAGCGCTTTGATTGCCGTGCCAAGGGCGCTTTACTCATGTGAACTGAAGCTCTTTGCTCGTTGTGCTAAGGGGCGCATTATTTCTGTGCTCCGAAGTGCTTCGATCAACGCGTCAAGGCTGCTTTACTCTTAAAACTGAAAACGCTTTGCTCGTTGTGCTAAGGGGGCGCTTTACCTTTGGAAATAACAACTCCCTTCAAGATTGGACTCATCAAGACCTTACCGTTACGAGTACGACCTACTCATATCTGAATTCACCATGGAAACAAAGATACTCCGATTTGCTGTCAATCTGCCGTGCAGGAAATCTGCTCTTCTTCAGAGGAACCCCCACGAGGTCTGACTGCATCGAAGTCTTCAAAATAGTGAGCAATGTGCTTGTGTGTGGCTGGGCTTTATAGGCCTGCCACACCCCAAGATGGCTGCTGCCTCTAAAAACATGGGAACTGTAGTCCCTTCATAGAATAGCACCGATAAGTGCATCTTGTCCACCAAAGTCCTGACCCTGCATCTACATGAGCTTTACCACAGGGCGGACGAGGCTGATGACCAGTGGTGCACATGAAGTGCTGCAAATCCACGCAGCTGAGTTTTGGGCGGGACCTGGACCGCGCACAGCCTTATTCCTGACATTACACCCCTCTCCCAAGGCAGTCCAGGGCCCGGCTTATCAGGATGGAGAAGGTGAAATCGTCGCACCAAACGTGGTGCATGGACATGTCTTGCAGGTTCCCAAGAGTCATTTTCTGGTACGTATCCTTTCCAGGACACCATGTACCAAACGGAAGACCCACGATATCCGGAGTCTAAGATAGATCGCACCTCATACTCCCAATGACCTTGGACTAATAGAGGAGCAGGTTGTGTGACACTTGAGGGCGAAACAGGTTTAAGAAGTGAAGTGTGAAACACTGGATGAATTTTCAAAGACAATGGTAATTTTAGTTTATATGTTACTGGATTTATTTGTCACAGAACTTCAAAGGGCCCTATGAATTTTAGATGAAACATATTTTTATTTTTGAATACAAAGTTTTTCGTGGATAACCAAACTCTATCTTTGTCTGTATACTGAGGACCAGGCTGGCGTTTTTTGTCATATTGCTTTTTATATTTTGTCTTTGCTTGATGAAGATTTGTTTGCAATTGTGAATGTACCTTTTTCATGTGTGTTAATATGTCCATGACTGCTGGAGTGGTTTGAGTAGAAGCAGGTTGCGTAACTGGCAAAATGTGTGGATGACACCCATATAAACCATAGAAAGGAGTTGAATTTATTGAAGACTGGTGAGAGTTATTATAATCCAGTTCTGCAAGCCACAAAAGATCCAGCCAGGTTTTAGGAGACTTTGTTGCATAACATTGTAAGTATTATTTTAGAGTTTGGTTTAGTCTCTCTGTTTGACCATCCGTTTGTGGATGATAACTAGTGGATAAAATTAAATCAATTCGTAAAGCCTTGCACCATTGCTGCCAAAAACGTGCAGAAAATTGTGTTCCTCTATCAGAGAGGATGTCTCTTGGAAGTCCATGAAGGTGAACTGTGTTTTCTAAGGTGATAGTTGCTAAGGTGTCGGAGGTTGGAAGCCCTTTACAGGCAATGAAGTGAGCATATTTGGTAAGGCTATCCACCACCACTAAAATAGTTGTACATTTCTTTATTTGAGGAAGACCAGTAATAAAATCCATAGATATATGTTCCCATGGATGATTGGGAAAGGGTAGAGGTATCAGTAGACCTTTGGGCTTGCTATGTTCGCTTTTGCATCTTGCACATACTTCACATGATTGTAGCATTTGCTTAAGGTTGTGAACAAATGTAGGCCACCATAAATACCTTTTCATGAGTTCTAGTGTTTTTTGAGGACCTGGATGACCTACCAGAGGATGACTATATAACCAATGAAAAGCTGTCTCTCTTAACTCCTCAGTAGGCAGGAATACTCCTGATTCATGTAGAGGTAAGCCTTGTTGAATGGTGCTTTTGGTGTCTTGTTGTAACCACTCTTGCCACTTGGTGATGTGAAAATGATTACAAATGAGATCAAAGAATTTCTCGGCTGCTACTGAACACAACACTTTTGAAGGAGTTATAATAGGCATGGGTTTTTGTTCAGTGTGTGTGTGATCGAAGAATCTTGCCTAGGCAATGTGTCGGCCTTGCGATTATCTACTCCTGGTCTAAAAGTCACTATGAAATCAAATTCTGCAAAAATAGAATCCATCTCAGTTGTCTGGGAGTTAGTAGTCTGGCCGATCTTACAAATTGTAAATTTCTATGGTCAGAGTATACAGTTATGGTGTGTTTCGCTCCCAATAGATAATGTCTCCAATCTTTGAAAGCATTGTGAATTGCTAGTAATTCTTTTTCTGCTATGGTGTAATTCTGTTCTGCTTCACTCAATTTTCTTGATGCATATGCTATGGGGTGCAATTGTCCAGTTTCTCGATGGCGTTGGGACAGGATGGCCCCAACAGCGACATCGGATGCATCGGCTTCCATAATGAATGGTTCCTTAACGTTGGGGTGAGCTAGAATGGGAGCTGATGTAAAGGCCTTCTTTAAATCTTGAAATGCTTCCTCTGTCTCTTGGGACCAGTTGGTGACAGCCTTTTTCCTTAGCAATTTGGTGATTGGTGCCACCTTTTGAGAGAAGTGATGGATGAAGCGTTGATAAAAATTCACAAAACCCAAAAAACATTGGATGTCATATACTGATTTTGGTGTGGGCCATTCGGATACAGCTTGAATTTTTCTTTCAGTCATTTGCATGCCGTCAGGTGTTAAAATGACTCCCAGAAATTCAACTTCTTTGGTATGGAATTCGCATTTATTTAATTTGCAAAACAAATTATGTTTTTGTAGAGTTTGTAATACCTTTTTTACATGTTCTTCATGTATTTCTTCAGAGTTTGTCTTTCTTCTCTTTGGTCAATGATGGGCTAACAGTTCCGATATCCATCGGTTCTATTATAGGATCTGAGGACAATTGAAGGTGTCTGGACCTTTCCATTCGCCAATTGGGTTTTTCCCATTTTTTCATTACTTTTTTTCTTTCAGAGAGTCTATGATCTAACCGCAGGGTTGGATTAATTAAATCAGTGCAAATTTCCGGTTGCGGTTCAACTTGAGCCAATACATGTTTCAGTTCGTCTTTTAGCCCTTGATAAAATACTGCTGACTTTTTTTCCTCTGGCCAAGAGGTTTCCACTACTAACTGGTTGAAGGGTGACAAATACATTATCAAGTCTTTGATTCCTTGGCGTAATTCTAGTAATTCTTTGTCTGCAGACATAGTTATTGCGCTTCTGTCAAACACCTTTACAAATTCTTCTACAAAACGATGCCAATTATATAAAAAGGGGACTGTCTAATTGGACTATTGGCACTGCCCAAGTAGCTGCATCACCATTCAGATATGATATAAGGAATGCAAATCCTAGATTGAGCATCCGGAAAGGCACTGGGACGACACGTAAAATGTCCACCTGTGTGAGAAAAACTTGAACCTTATTGGGGTCCCCAGAAAACCTCTTTGGTGCAGCTAGAGGAATCTGTGTCAGCACTTTCACAGCTATGTTAGTAGGTGTGGAAAGCGTAGGAAGAGTCTTAGATTCAGAACCATCCACCTTACTCTGTAACTGAGTTACTTTATTAACTAAATCAGCTGTAACATTTTTTGAGTTTGTCAAATCCCTTTGCATCTGAGTGACTACTTGCATGAGGGTGTCTAAGGTGGCCATTTTGAGCAGCTCAAGTACAGACCAAGAGGAAAATATAAAGTTGTGGGCTCACTATTCTGTCACAGTGTCCTTTCTTCTGGATCTGCACGCTGCTGAACAAAAGGCCCACATCAAGGCGTCACCAACTCAGAAAGCTATTATAGCACAGAGTCATGATGAAGCCAGGCGGGCGGAAGGGAATTAGGGTAGGGAACTGCAGGGAGAGAGATCTGAAAAGAAAAGGTTAGAACAAATATGCATATACTCATTCATAGCAGTATAACTCATCAATAGACTCTTGACTAAAGGCGTCTTGGTGATATCAGATTGAGACACCTTTTGAAGTGAGGGCGAAGCCCCTGCTTTGAATCATGGAACAAGAACAAACTACAACCTCTGAACCAAGAGATGGCAAGAGCTTTGGACTAAGGTAATACTCTGAATATCAATCTTGTAACAACTATGCATTCATAACATAAACTTTTGATCACAGTCTAGAAATTCTCAAAGACTTAAATTTGTATCTCAAATATTGTGCTTTCTAAAAAACAATGAAACTATAATTTGCTTATTGCCTAAAATGCTTTCACATTTACAACTATAGACCTGAAAGTTTTACTCATTGAACTTGAAGTGCTTTATTCGTTGGGCAGAAACGCCTTGTTTATTGTTCATGAATCGCTTTGATTATTATGCATGAAGCACTTTGTTCCTTAAGCCAGAAAGCGCTTCTACTTGTCTTGTCTGAAGCGCTACAATCATTATGCTAAGGGGCGCTATACTCATGCGGTCTGAATCACTTTGATTGTTGTGCCAAGGGTGTTTTACTCATGTGGACTGAAGCGCTTTGATTGCCGTACCAAGGGCGCTTCACTCATGTGGACTGAAGCACTTTGATTGCCGTGCCAAGGGCGCCTTACTCAAGTGGACTGAAGCGCTTTGATTGCCATGCCAAGGGGACTTTACACATGTGAACTGAGGTGCTTTGATTGCCGTGCCAAGGGTGCTTTACATGTGTGGCCTGAAGCGCTTTGCTCGTTGTGCTAAGGGGTGCTTTACTTCTGTGCTCCGAAGCGCTATGATCAACGCGCCAAGGCTGCTTTACTCTTAAAACTGAAAACGCTTTGCTCGTTGTGCTAAGGGGGCACTTTAACTTTGGAAGTAACAACTCCCTTCAAGATTGGACTCATCAAGACCTTACTGTTACGAGTACGACCTACTCGTATCTGAATTCACCATGGAAACAAGGATACTCCGATTTGCTGTCAATCTGCTATGCAGGAAATCTGCTCTTCTTCAGAGGAACCCTCACGAGGTCTGACTGCATCGAAGTCTTCAAAATGGTGAGCAATGTGCTTGGGTGTGGCAGGGCTTTATAGGCCTGCCACACCCCAAGATGGCTGCTGCCTCTAAAAACATGGGAATTGTAGTCCCTTTATAGAATAGCACTGATAAGTGCATCTTGTCCACCAATGTCCTGACCCTGCAGCTACATGAGCTTTACCACAGGGCAGACGAAGCTGAGGACCACTTTTAGAACAAGAGGAGATGACAAGTGGTGCGCATGAAGTGCTGCAAATCCGCGCAGCAGTTTCAGGCGGGACCTGGACCTGGACTGCGCACATCCTTATTCCAGACAGTTACATATATGTTTGCCAGTGTTCCTTTTATTGGCATGACGTACTAATATGTGCTTTTCCCTTGCCATATGTTTTATGATGCTGTTCGTATAGGCATTTATGATACTTTTATGACAAGTGTGGTTATTTCTTTACTGTGATTCCTGACTACTGCTTATGTTGCAGAATCCTAAGTAATTACGTGTTCTAATGTGACGCCTGCTTATTCGTACAGAGTATTAGTAACCTATGTAACGTTCAGACAACTGCTAAAGTAGCAGGGTATTACTGACGTAATGTTTGGTCTAATTATGTTTTGTGCAATACAGTTTTATTTTTATATAGCTCAGTGTTGTGTTTACTTTGTGGTGTACATATTGCACCATTTGTGTTGTGTGTGTTGTGCAAACGCTTTACACATTGCCTCTGGGTTAGGCCTGACTGGTCGTACCAAGCTACCAAAGGGGTGTTCAGGGGTTACCTTGGACCTGTAGCTCCCTGTACCCTGACTAGAGTGGGTGGGTTCTGCCTGGCTTAGATGCATACCCTCGCCAACCAGAAACCCTATTTCTAACGAGGTGCATAGCTCGAACCTGAGAAATGATCAACAGACTTGAAGCATTTTCCATAACACTTGGCTGTATATACTTATGAAGCCTTGAGAAGGCCCTAGGCCTGCAAACCAGGTCCCTTGACAACATTGATTTGGAGGGGACCACAGAGACTGAAGCTTCAGGTGGTGCATAGCCCGATTCTGAGAAGTAATCGACAAACGTGGAGCATTTGCCCTACTGTTTGACTGTATATACTTATGAAGCCTTGAGAAAGCCCTAGGACTGCAGACCAGTAAAAGGCAAAACATATGTTGGCTATGTTTGGAAATTCTGGAAAATAGGCTATGTTTGGAAATACAACAAAATTGCTTTGTGTGGATCAAAGCAAAGAAGTTACACCACAATAAACATTGAATCGTGGAATATAAAAACAACCTATTTGGACACACAAATATGTTTTTGAAGAATCTTGGGAGCAGATGATGACATGACTTTAACTACTGTATATCAGAGTGAATTATGATAAGTCTTTCACTTGGAGAACAAAGGATTACTGAAAGTTTTTGGAGGTGACAATCCCACATATTAGGCTTATGATGCTATGTCCTGCACCAAGATTGCACAGCGTCAATTCAGAGGAGGCTGTGGGCTGCAGTGCTACGTTCTGCATCAGGGATGGGTTGGGCAGCAGCCACCTTAATGCAGGTGCAAAGAAAAGCATCTTGCAGTTTCCATTCTCCTCCCAGGACCACAACTGGGCTGGTAGAGTGTCTTCATGCCCACTTCCAAGAGTCCAGTACTGTGGTGGAACCACTTGGCAGGGTGCGACTCACAGCAGGAGGAGTCCAGGTGCTGAATTCAATATGGTTGGAGCCTTTTCTGTTCCTGAGGCTGTGATCAGGAAGGCAGCAAACTATCCCTTGGACTCACTTTGGAGGTACTGTGAACAAGATGCAGGGCAAGTCCCTCTCATTCAGGCAGCACGGCAGGAGGGCAGCAGAGTGATACAGTGGCAGTCCTTTCTGCAGAACAGCACAAGAGTCCTGAGTCTTGCACAGGTTCAGAAGTGTTGAGTCTGAAGGTTTCTCATGTATACCAGATACCTACTTCAACCCTAGAGATGCTTGAAATTTCCTGCTTTCCTGCCCTGGCCCCAACTTGTCTCAGGACACAAAAGACTAGTGTCAAGCCCTTTGTGAGTGTGCTCAGGCAGAGGCGTTGTGATGCACAAGTGTGTTAGGGATCAACCATGGCTTCCACACTTTACCAAATTGTTTGAGCCTAGTCAAATATCTCTCTTGAGTTTAATTTAGTGGACCTACTGTTGCTCCATACTTAAGAAACTAGGCCACATATACAGTGCACAAGGAAAATGATTCGATTGTCACTTCTGCCTTGCACTCACTCGCTAACCTCATGAACCATTGATTAAAGAGCAATCATTAACCTATGATGTAAAATAGGAGAAATAAATTGATCCTCAACGGGTGGCACTATTACACAATGTGAAAACAGAAAACTTGGGATGAATCTCAGCTTCTATGC
Source organism: Pleurodeles waltl (assembly GCF_031143425.1). Taxonomy (NCBI): domain Eukaryota; kingdom Metazoa; phylum Chordata; class Amphibia; order Caudata; family Salamandridae; genus Pleurodeles; species Pleurodeles waltl. Next base: position 1,349,560,032 of record NC_090445.1, read on the forward strand.
TTTACCAAACTGTGTGATTTTAGGCAAATCTTTCTTTTGTGTGTGATTTAATGCAGTATAATGGTGCTACATATACAATAAGGATTTACACCACACATAGGCTGCTCATGACAATTTACTTTTCATTCATTAATAGCTTCGTCAGGGCAGGACAGGTGCATGAATGTTTCTAAGTTCACACTAAATTCAAGCTATTACTTTTAGTAAATACTTGTCAAAGTACTGACATAATCTGAAATACTATGATGAAATGTTTCTGCATTTTAAACAAAATACACTTTTTTGATTTGTGAAGCAACTTTGCATTTGCAGTTTCATGGCTTAGCTTATGCACGGGCACACCCTCTTAATTTGTTAGCTTGCACATTTATTAAGAAGCAAGTATTTGAAAGCAAAGCAAGGCAAGGCTATAGTCTGGGTGATTCTAATGGTATCTTTGGACCCAGCCTTTGGCGTCAGAATCACTTTTGAGCAAGAATTTGGCCACACACCAAGCATCTGCTCCATCACAGGGGCTGCATTTTGTTCAAAGATCAGATGCAGTATTTTTTTGTATGATGTGGTGAAATCAGGCAAGGGTAGCAGTACATATCAGGAGCTGGAATGAAGTTGTGGATACGGCCAACTGCTCTCCTCCTGCAATCTATGTCTGGCTTCTTTCTTTCTCTTTCTGTCCATGTGCAGTACGTGCTCCAACTCCAAAGAAAGTCAATATGCATGGGGTTAAGACAGGTGTGGTGGCTCAGGAACAAAAAGACCAGTGTTCTGGCTGGTCAACTTTTTCAATGGTGTGCAACAAATGTTGATCATTGGGCTTCATGGTGAATTGCATTCTGGGAGATCAAGAGTGTGGACATTATTTTATGTTGTTCCTGCTGATTTACTCTGGGCTTCTGATGCAGGACGTGTTGTGAAAAATCACAGGGCGGGTTTGAGGCAGGCTTGAACCTGTTTCCAGCCTTAGTACTCCACTTCGTGTGATCCTGACAGCAGTGCTTGAATAAAAAAACGTCACACTGGGAACCATAAATTTGGGGTCAAGGTATGATAATAAAAAGGGAGTGAATTCAGCACAGCGGATCTAGAAAAGGAGTCTCATGGTCAAAGTATATGCATTTATTTAAAAAACAAAAATTTGACACAAAGAAATTGGCAACAAAAAGAAATGTGACAAATAAGATGTTCTGGCTTCATTGGTTTTAAAGGATGCATTTTAAAATATCTTATGGGGTTTAGGCACCTGCTGCAGGGATCTTTGTGTGCCTAGTAAACTTCAAGGTATTATAATAATGGTAAGATGACTGTGGTGGTTAATGCATTTCCTGAAGTGATCTACGTTTTGTGTAGTGACAAATTTGTCTCAGAGGAGCATAAAGGGTTAATGTGTCTCCTGCTAAGCACATTGTATAACAAGCAGATGACAGATTATTATTTTATGCAGGTAGGTAATGGGGTCCTGCTATTAAAACACCATTTTTTATTTTCAGTTCATAAATTGCTGTAATTCTAACCTAGCACAGTGAGCTATGAAGGGCAATATGTGGCTCGTGCACCTTGTAGCCCTCATTGAGTTATGTAACAAACCCTGCACATTGATTTACACACTTAAATCATTTATTGTCAATGTATAATGTGGGTGTGTGATGTGAAGCTCTCGGACACATTTGAATTATAAGTGCTATAAATAATTAATTTAAAAAATGAGTTTTTTAAATACTTATTCATGTAAATACTCCTACATATCAACAAATATGGCATTCTTCCAGTGCATGTACATCTTACATAGGGAGGTTGAACAAAGTCAAAATCTTGCCTCCAAATCATAGTTTCTCTTAAATACTTGTGAAGTGATAGCAAGCTGTTTGCCTTGTTTCCGTTCCATTGTACACAGTACAGAAAGCAGACAACATGTAGGTGATGCTGAATGTGTACAGGTATCAAAACATTACACTGAGCCAAGTTCAGCATATTTCAAAGGGGCCTAACTTTTTGTCAAGGGGGATTTCGTCCAGCATTTTTGGAAATGTTGGGCGAACACTGCCCACCATTGTGTACCTCTGACTTATGTCATGTCCCTATGCTTCTCATATTTTCATCATTCATCCTATACCACGAGGAACTGAATTGGTGCAAATATAGTGATGCATAAAGTTTCTTTGAGATGGCCATATGAAAACAGAATCCACAAATATTTGTGCGAGTGCCATTTGAAGATGTTGCAAGAATGAACTTAAGCATTCATCTTTGATATTACAGTATAGAACACCTCCTGTAAATCTGACGTTCTCCAAAACAATTCCTATTTTCACCCAGAATGAGATTTCGGCTGATGAAATCAGTAGAAAAGGTCTGTTGTGTTGCCATAGCTCTGATAATTCCGATAACTGCTAGAAATGACTGAGGTTTGAGTAAAAATATAACTTTGTAACTGTTCATCAATATTTAACACAGGATATTCTTACCAATCAAAATACATAATCACTCTCGACATGGTTCACTTACTTCCATTAAATGAGCTTGTAACTTTGTTGTAATGATAATTACCTCCTTTTACAGAAATCTCTAAAATAGGGTCATAATTCCCAAGGCAGTGGAACAATGCGTTTCAAGCTCTTGGCTTTGTTCATTTGTAGACGGAACACATAAACTGATAATATGTGGTTCTAAATTGGCATTCTCGTTGCCCATTAGTCGTAATTACTGCTCATTAGTGGAATAAAGCAGTAATCAATGTGTTAAAATGAAAACACTAATATCCCCGGTGTGTTTTTATCACAAAGCATTTCGCACAAACTGCTGATCTTTCAAAAATGCACAAGCTCCCAAATATAGACCTGCGGAGACAAACAAAGATGCGACTTTAAATATGAAGTTAGGCATTCAGCCAACCAAGCGTGGGAAGAGGGAGGAGGGCGCGTTTTATCATTACATAGCGCGAGCTCGTAACTGAGATCTGGACCCCTGCGACGTTCAATACATTCTGAAGGATTTTAGAGTGGCTGAACTCAGGGCTGCAGGGTCCCCGTGGTATCATTCGCTCCGATCCCCTGTAAAGAAGCCAAAAAAAGCATGAGGTGCTAATCCCTCTGCTCCTTCTACGAACCCTTCAAAGCCCCGTAGCGATGAGATTTTCATTGACCGGCTGCGTAGGTGGTTCCAGCAGTCAACACTTCCTATTATCATATTTCCAGGAATATCCAACTTAAATTACTTGCCCCTTTCTACAGTCAAATCCTATACAACCCATCTGTTTCTTGTCAATTGTTCAGATCCACAGAATAAATAGACTGCTGACTCTTCTTGCACTTTTGTTTTACATTTTTGGCAAACACTGAAAGGCTTATTCGGTTTGAGTATATCCTTTAATTTTTGTAATTATCTTCTCTATCCAATTTTGTGCATTCGCCTGATGAAGGTAACGAGCAGCTGTATTTTATCTCAGCGCTTTAAAATTTTTTGAATACTAAGGCCCACTTTTTGACGCTGAACTGCACTAACACAGTTCAGCATCAAAAAGTTTACGTGGTGTATTCTGCATATCCTGATGAGCCATCTGTGCTAGGAGGGAGGGGAGGACTGGTCACTTACACCTGAAAGGGCTGTGCCTGCCCTCACACAATGCAGTCTCCAAGCCACTGGTGATTGTCTGGGGTCTGGCCTGGGCAAGGCAGGATTTCACAATCAAGATAGACTACTTCAAAGGATAAAATGGGTATAAGAAGGGCACCCAAAACCACAGACTTTAGAACACTTTTAGAAACCAAGGGGAACCTCTGCCTGGAGAAGAGCTGAAGAGCTGAGGAAGAAGAGCTGCCCTGCCTGTGACTGTGCTTTCTGGAGCTATCCTGCAGTTGCTGCTTCTGCCTGTGCTAGAGGACAAAGACTGGACTTTGTGCTGCCTTCCTTCTTGTGAAGATCTCCAAGGGCTTGATTTAGAGCTTGCCTCCTGTTGTTTGAAGTCTCAGGGACAGCAGAGACTTCTCTCTGCCAGCACCTGGAGTCTCTGGAGAGACTCATATTCTGCCAAATGGTGTCCATCCAGTTCCTGGGACCCTGAAAGGGGAAGCTGGCAGCCCGAGAGTAAACAATCGATGCATTGCTCACCTGGGGAGAGAAGAAATGACGCACGCCAACCCGACAAAAGGAGAAACAACACAAGGTCTTGCTTGTGAGTGAAATTGATGCATCGCAAGCCCTTTTTGATGCACACTCACCTGAGCGGGGTTACTTTTGACATGCCCAAGGTACATTTTAACTCTAACAGCGTTAGTGTGTGTTAAAAACTACATGAAGACTCTTTTTGCTTTTTAATTGATAACTTGACTTGTGTATTGTGAATTTTTGACGTTTTGGTCTTGTTTTGTTTAGATAAATATTTTCTATTTTTCTAAACATGCGTTGAGTAATTTTGTAGTGTTTTCATTAAGTTACTGCATGTGTTGGTACAAATACTTTACACCTAGCACTCTGAAGTTAAGCCTATTGCTCGTGCCAAGCTACCAAGGGGGTGAGTGGGGGTTAGCTGAGGGTGATTCTCTTTTACCCTGACTAGAGTGAGGGTCCTTGCTTGGAAAGGGGGTAACGTGACAGCCAACCAAAGACCCCATTTCTAACATTGGTGATCAGTGGTTGGGATTGGACTTGTAATTGTACTTGACATACAGTGATTAAGTGTACACTACTGTTTTGAGTGCAGACCACTATGTGACCACATACTGCTTGTCTGGTGATTTTTGATTTTTCTCTTTTGCTTGGATTTTTCCCTACATCCATTTTTTTGGTAATCTTTGATTGACGTCTGAACTTCATTTGGGAACTTATTTTCTGCCCTTTGGAACTTTGCACTTTTGTTGACTTTTCATCATGTCCCAATCTGGATATGCATCAGTTGGAGCTGCTTTTGACCTAGAGAAATTGGAAAGCTATACCAAGGCTCAGTAAAGCAGTTCTGTAAAAGTTTTGACTGTCCCATTAAGAGCTCATCCAAGAAGGAGGAGCTGCAAAACGGGCTGAGGGCCTGGGTGACAGCCAAGAGCACTGAAGGGCACATAGAAGAGGAGGAGGATGCATTCTATACACAGTGGTATTGTGGGTGGACCTGGTATGTCCAGGGAAAGGGTCTCCATGGCAGGTAGCAGTGTCTCATCTAAGGGTCCGACCCCTGAAGAATTGCAGGACAGACAGGCAGAGAGGGAGCACCAGAGGGAGTTGGAGAAAAGGAGGATGGCCCTAGAGGAGAAAGAGATTTTGTTGGCTCATGAGCGTAGCTTAAGAGAGCTGGATCAGAGGAGCCAGTCTAGTAGGGATGGTGGCAGCCACATCACAGTGCAGCCTGAGAGGAGGGTGCACATTCCTAAAAATCTTGTGAAGGATTATAAAAGGGAGGATGGCATATACTTGTGGTTTAATGGGTATAAGTCTGCTCTCCATATGAATCTGGTCCCTGAAGCTCACTGGGGGGGTGGGCCTGTGGAAGTACTTTGAGGTAGAGGGAAGGGATACACTGACAGCCTTAGGGGATGCTCAGAATCTCACCTACACTATCATGAAGGATGCCCTACTCACAAGGCATGGTCTCACCCCTGAGCAGTATAAGGATAAGTTTAGGTCCCACAAGAAGAAGGAATCTATTGGGAGGATGGCCTCCTGTATAGTAAGCCTCAGGTTCTGGAGACTGGGTCAGCTCGTTTGTTGGTGGTACGCCAGTGCTTCAGGGCCTTACTACTGGGGTTGGCTCATGATGTGCCTTTGACAGGATATCTGGGGCAGGCTTGTCTCCCACTTCTATTGGCCTCAGATGCACAAGCATTCTGCTGCACACTGCAGGTCTTGCCCAACTTGTCAGGCAATTGGCAAGAGTGGGAGGAAATGTAAGGCTCCCCTCCAACCTTTACCTGTGGTTAGTACTCCCATTTAGAGGGTAGGTATTGACATTGTAGGGCCTCTGGACCCCAAGACAGCCTTGGGCTACATGTTCATCCTGGTGTTGGTGGACCATGCCACCCGGTACCCAGAAGCCATTCCTATGAGGTCAGTCACTTTCCCGGTGGTGGGTTGTGCTTTGATGGGGGGTTTTACCCGCATGGGGTTCCCCAAGGAAGTGGTATCTGATAGGGGTACCAACTTCATTTCCACGTATATGAAGTCTCTGTGGAAAGTGTGTGGAGTGACCACAACATACCACTCTCAAAGTAATGGTCTGGTTGAGAGATTCAACTGCACCTTGAAAGGCATGATTCGGGGCCTGTCAGAGCCCTTGAGGCGGACTTCCTCCTGCCATGCCTTCTGTTCACTTACAGGGAGGTGCCTCAAAAGGGACTTGGGTTTAGTCCTTTGAGCTCATCTATGGCCACCCTGTGAGGGGACCTTTGAGTCTGGTAAAGGAGGCTTTGGAGAAAGCACCTAGTAAACCCCCCCAGGATGTATTTAGCTACATGCTGGTTTTGAGAAACCAGACTGCACGCTTCAGGAGTCTCGCACAGGAGAACCTAGAAGCAAGCTAGGAGAATATGAAACAGTGGTACGACCGGTATGCCACTCTGGTCGAGTTTCAACCTGGCCAGAAAGTGTGGGTGATGGCGTCAGTGGAGCCTAGGGTGCTCCAGGATAAGTGGACTGGGCCATTTGAGGTGTTTGAGTGCAAGAGTGAAGTCACCTACCTGGTGGGCTTGCAGTCTCCTAGGAACCCTTTAAGATTCCTGCATGTTAACCACCTCAAACCTCACTTTGAGCGGACTCAACTGTCCATACACCTTGCGACAGATGATGGGGTGGAGGAAGAGAGTGGGCCTCTTCCTGACCTCCTGTCTGCAGGAGAAAAAGATGGGTCTGTGGAGGGAGTGATCCTCTTCCCCTCCCTGACTGAGGAATAGCAGGGTGACTGTCGCCACATGTTGGGACAGTTTGCCTCACTGTTTTCCCTGATCCCAGGAGTCACACACTTGTGCTCAGATGATGTGGACACTGAGGATAGTACACCCATTAAACAAAACATTTACAGGGTGACTGACAGGGTCAGGGTTTGCATTAAGGATGAAGTATCCAAAATGCTAACCCTAGGGGTTATTGAGCATTCCATCAGTCCTTTGGCCAGCCGAGTGGTACTGGTCCCAAAGGATGCTGCACCTGGTGCCACTCCAGAACTCAGGTTCTGTGTGGACTACCGGGGGTCAATGCAGTCAGCAAGACTGACGCACACCCCATCCCTCGAGCTGATGAGCTCATTGACCGGTTAGGAGCTGCCAAGTACCTCAGTACATTTGACTTAACATCTGGGTACTGGCAGATTGCCTTAACCAAGGAGAGGTCAGCATTCTCTACCCCAGATGGACACTTTCAATTTAAAGACATGCCATTCGGAATGAAGACTGCCTCTGCCACCTTTCAGAGGTTGGTCAACCAGGTGTTGGCTGGGCTGGATGAGTTTAGTGCCACCTACCTGGATGACATTGCTGTGTTTCGTTCCACCTGGGAGGAACATCTGCAACACCTCTGGAGAGTGTTAGAGGCCCTGCAGAAGGCAAGCCTCACTATTAAGGCAAGCAAGTGCCAAATAGGGCAGGGTTCTGTGTTGTACTTAGGACACCAGGTGGGGAGTGGCCAGGTGGCACCCCTACAGGCTAAGAGCGACACCATTCTGGCTTGGGAGCCTCCCAAGACCCAGACTGAAGTGAGAGCCTTCTTAGGTCTCACAGGATACTACAGGAGGTTTGTCAAGGGATATGGTACGATTGTTACCCCCTTGACTGAGTTGACTTCTAAGAAGCAACCCAGGAAGGTTATCTGGACAGAGTCTTGACAGACCGCTTGAAGGCACCTGACTACTCCAAGGATTTTGTTGTGCAAATAGACGCCTCAGAGTATGGTATTGGAGCAGTACTCTCACAGCTTAATGAAGAGGGCCTAGATCAACCCTTAGCCTTCATTAGCAGGAGGTTACTTTCCAGGGAACGTAGGTGGAGTGCCATAGAACGTGAAGTGTTTGCTGTGGTCTGGGTGCTGAGGAAGCTAACACCCTACTTGTTTGGGACTCACTTCCAATTTCAGACTGACCACAGGCCCCTCAGATGGTTAATGCAGATGAGGGGTGAGAATCCAAAACTATTGAGGTGGTCTATTTCCCTACAGTGGATGGACTTTATGAAGTCACACCGTCCTGGTACAGAACACTCCAATGCTGATGGTCTGTCCAGGTTCTTCCGCCTTAGTGATGAGAACTCCCATGAGGTTGGGTAGTTGCTCCCCACTTTCAGCTGGGGGGGACACATGTTAGACTTTTCATCCTTAGTCTGGTCTCCCTTCACTTTTTGCCTCTGTTTCCCAGGTTGTTGATGTGTGCTGGACTCTGTTTTTGCTGTCTTTGTTACACTGGGCACTTTACCACTGCTAATCTGTGCTAAAGTGAAAGTGCTCCTATACAAAATGTATATGTAATTGGGTCATCCATGATTGGCATATTTGATTTATCAGTAAGTCCATATTACAGTGCACTAGAGGTTACTAGGGTGTGTAAATCAAATGCTACTAGTGGGCCTGCAGCACTGGTTGCGCCACCCACATAAGTAGCTCTGTAATCATTTCTCAGACCTGCCACTGCAGTGTCTGTGTGTGCAGTTTTAAAGTGTAAATGCGACTTGGCAAGTGTACCCACTTGCCAGGCCTAAACCTTCACTTTTCCTACATGTAAGTCACCCCTGAGGTAGGGCATAGGTAGCCCCAAGGGCAGGTTACAGTGTATGGTTAAGGTAGGACATATAGTAATGTGTTTTATATGTCCTCACAGTTAAATATTGCTAAATTCGTTTTTCACTGTTGCAAGTCTTCTCCTTCTCATATGTTAACATGGGGGCTACCTTTAAATATGATTAAAGTGTAGATTCCCTTTTGGAGCGGATGGACAGGTGGAGTTTGGGGTCTCTGAGCACAATTTGAAAACACATCATTTAGTAAAGTTGATTTCAAGATTGTGTGTTTGAAAATGCCACTTTTAGAAAGTGAGCATTTTCTTGCTTAAACCATTTCTGTGACTCTGCCTCTTTGTGGATTCCCTGTCTGGGTCAGTTTGACAGTTGGGCTGGTTGCACCTCTCATTAGACAGTGACACAAAGGGAGCTGGGGTGTAGCCTGCATATCCTGATGAGCCATCTGTGCTAGGAGGGAGGGGATGACTGGTCACTTACACCTGAAAGGGATGTGCCTGCCCTCACACAGTGCAGTCTCTAACCCCCTGGTGAGTGTTTGAAGCCTGGCCTGGGCAAGGCAGAATTTCACAATCAAGAGAGACTTTGCTTTGAAGTAGGCCTACTTCAAAGGAGAACATGGGTATAAGAAGGGCACCTAAAACCACAAACTTTAGAACACTTCTAGAAACCAAGAGGAACCTCTGCCTGGAGAAGAACTGAGGAAGAAGTTCTGCCCTGCCTGTGACTGTGCTTTGTGGAGCTATCCTGCAGTTGCTGCTTCTGCTTGTGCTAGAGGACTTAGACTGGACTGCCTTCCTTCTTGTGAAGATCTCCAAGGGCTTGATTTAGAGCTTGCCTCCTGTTGTTTGAAGTCACAGGGACAGCAAAGACTTCTCTCTGCCAAGAAGCTGGCAGCTCAAGAGTAAGAAATCCATGCACAGAACGCCATGCGGGGAAAAGATCGACACGACTTAGATCTGCGGCTGAAAAATCCACACGCCGCCGGCTTCGCGGCTGAAAATCGACATTCGCCTGCAACGCGACCCGAAGATCAATGCCCGGGGCTGGAGAAATGACTCACAGCATCGCTGTGTGGAGGCTGGGGAGATAGCAACCTGCGATACGTGGTTTTCGGATCATCTTGCAGCTGGATTTCCCACGCAAACACCACTGGGCGTGTAAAAATGAGTCAAGGCCTGCCGGGACCCGAGAGTGCTGACCGGATCCACGCATCGCTCTTCTGCGGAGAGAAGAAGCGACGCACGCCGACCCGACAAAAGAAAAGGAGAAACGATGCAAGATCACGCTTGTGAGTGAAATCGACACATTGCAAGACCTTTTTGATGCACACTCGTATTATGAATTTTTGTCGTTTTGGTCTTGTTTTGTTTAGATAAATATTTTCAATTTTTCTAAACCTGTGTTGTGTCATTTTTTTGTAGTGTTTTCATTAAGTTACTGTGTGTGTTGGTACAAATACTTTACACCTAGCACTATGAAGTTAAGCCTTCTGCTCGTGCCATGACACCAAGGGGGTGAGCGGGGGTTAGCTGAGGGTGATTCTCTTTTACCCTGACTAGAGTGAGGGACCTTGCTTGGACAGGGGGTAACCTGACTGCCAACCAAAGGCCCCATTTCTAACAGAAAATATATTTAAAAAATAGTAAAATTACACAAAAATGTAAGTTTACATTGATGTAACTTTACATTTATATTAACTGTATGGGCCTGTGAATCAGACTCATACCAGAAAGACAAACACACACATACCATAGCACACATCAACGGATGTACACAAATATATACATACAAAATGCAGACACACCTAGACATGAGCCCTCGTTCTAAGCGGGCCATTAATTCAAATGGGCCAATATTGTTGGCTAACAAGCCCAGCAGAATTTTAAGGTGTCTGTGTTTCCCACAGAGATTTTGGCTGTTGAAAGACAAGGAAATAACCAGTTAAAAATATGTGTGGTTTAGGATGGAAGCAGCGATTTCTTGTTTGCTAGTCTCTGAAAACATGTAATCCTGGTAAGTTTCGCACCCCTGAAAATACAGAGATGTATTTAATTCTTGTGATGAGGAAATAATAGGGATTATTTCAGGCAACTAATATTGAGGGAATTATACTTTTGCTATGGTTAGATGCAGAAACCAATCACCAAGAGACAAATAATTCACTCATCCCTAAACACAGAGGGCCATATTTATACTCCGTTTGCGCCAAATTTGCGTAGTTTTTTTCGACGCAAATTCGGCGCAAAACTAACGCCATATTTATACTTTGGCGTTAGACGCGTCTAGCGCCAAAAGTAGGAGGAAAGAGCGTCATTTTTTTGCGTGAACGCCTTCCTTGCGTAAATGAGATGCAAATCCCAAAAAAAAATGACTGCGCCACAAATGCGTCGTATTTATACTCCCGGGCAAAAATCACGCCCGGGAGTGGCCGGGTCAAAAAAACTCGCATTTGCGCCGCTTTTTAACGCCTGGGTCAGGGCAGGCGTTAAGGGACCTGTGGGCTCAAAATGAGCCCACAGCTGCCCTCCCATGCCCCCAGGGACCCCCCCTGCCACCCTTGCCCACCCCAGGAGGACACCCAAGGATGGAGGGACCCATCCCAGGGACATTCAGGTAAGTTCAGGTAAGTATAATTTTTTTTTTTTGTATAATTTTTTTTGGCATAGGGGGGCCTGATTTGTGCCCCCCTACATGCCACAATGCCCAATGACCATGCCCAGGGGACATAAGTCCCCTGGGCATGGCCATTGGGCAAGGGGGCATGACTCCTGTCTTTACTAAGACAGGAGTCATGTAAATGGCATCTGGGCGTCGTTAAAAATGGCGCAAATCGGGTGGAGGCGATTTTTTAGCGTCAACCTGACTTGCACCATTTTTAAGACGCCCTAACGCCATTTTTCCCTACGCCGGCGCTGCCTGGTGTACGTGGTTTTTTTCCACGCACACCAGGCAGCGCCGGTCTGCTTGCACCGGCTAACGCCATTCAATAAATACGGCGCCCGCATGGCGCTTCAGAATGGCGTTAGCCGGCGCAAAATTTTTTGTCGCTAAACTGCGTTAGCGCAGTTTAGAGTCAAAAAGTATAAATACGGGCTAGAATTTATGTACACACCCACACAAATACACACGCAAAGGCACACACACAGAGCAACATATAAACAAATACATACATCTACAGTCCAACTCTCCTATAAAAAAACGCAAGGAGGCATCAAGAGTAGCACCATGTTCCTCTCCCACGCTGCATATATTTCACATCACATGGGCAGATTTGCAGATAATATTTTTTCTTATTTATATATATTGGCTTCAAATGCTTTGTATGGAGTAGCATGGGCAAAGTATGTCAATGCTTGTTAACACCCACACATAATATGTAAGGGTGTGTGTGTGTGTGTGTGAACTTGAGTAATTTGTTATAACGTAAATATACAAAATCACAGCAAAACTATGCATGATTAGGGGGAATTATGTGAGGAGCGTAACCGAGCATTAAGCATTGTTAGCTTCGAGTAAAATGCACCCTCATGTCAGTAATGGAAAATAGTACTAAATGCAACAGAATATGAACCACAGCAGCCATCAGCCACCCACACATGCCAAATCTGTTGTTCCTGTGCTCCTGCAGTAAGAGTTTGGTGCCAGATTATTGGCAGATCTGCACAATTATCAGTAATTTTGCATCAAAGTTATAACACAAAATTATACTGGTAACTCCGATGTAATTACAATTTTACACAGGCCTACTAACAAGGTGCAGCTCTACAGCTTGTCTTGCAGATCACAACATTTGCATCACGAAGTACATCAAGTTTTCTGGCACTCGATGTTCAATTTTGCAATTTGAGAAAAAAACTAGAACCCTGAGCAAAGTCAAGCAAAGTTGAGAGACTTCACCTTATCATGAACAAAGGCATGTTTCCTGAATTCACCTGTCTTTCCCAAGATGAATATTAAAAGCCCTCTGCTACTAAATGTGCAATTTGTGTGCAACCAGATTATTCCGTGCAGCCAAATGTTCCGTACAGGAATGGCCTAAAAGTATAAGAATAACAAACAGTTAGGGATAGCTTTCAAAGAGGTGCAGTTTACCTGTTAGTGCTAAGGGCTGCCCTTAGCCTTTAGAGACATCGAATAAACAGCCATTGCTTGGCATCTGCCAACTGGCTACAGCCTGAAATCACATCGATTAGAGTGAATGACATCCGGAGGCAGAGAACTGAAGGGTAGCTGCTGAGCCCACTGCCACGCACTATCCTTAGTGATAGTGGGAACATTTTACACCACTTGCCCCTTTGCCTCCTTGTAAAACACAGTTTTCAATCATCCACTATTTTTGGCAATTATTTCCTCAAACACTTCATTCACAATATCTACATAGTGGAAAAGGAGTTAGCATAATCCCTCAAAAATTGCAGGACAATTGACTCTGATCATTTTTTGTACTGGACAAGGTATGTTTCCGCAGTAAAAGACAGTGGGCTACAGTAGCCGTATATGTTTCGGTACATCCAACAGTGTATCCCTTTATACACTTTTTAGCCAAGGAATTTTGCTTTTATTGCACAATAACAGCTACACATCAGACAGAACTTACGAACTTGATTTGCAGGCTAAAGAAAATACACCCACTGAATATCTCTGAATCTAGAACAGTTAACACCAAAAGGGCACGGCTAGATTTATAGGGACATTTTCAGAAAACTCATTTCAAGCTACAAGAAATCATGCATTTTATTTCAGGGTAGTTTAGTCTCCAATTATTTGGTCGCGGCCTTCGGCAAAGGAGTCTAAGTGACACAGAAAATCAGATTTCAAACTAGTGTGGTCTACATGTGTCCATGAAGAAAATTGCAGGAGCATTCAGGTATGTGGTGAAGAAATGGCAAGATAAGCAAACAGAGAATACAGCATGAATATATTGCCGGTAGCTTTCCACAAATCAAAGTAGGGTGTCTCGTTTGTACTTGTGAACCTACTGAAGCAAAAAACACACTTTGTAGCATTTTTAGCACCTAGATTTATATCTCGTAAATGACTGCACTACAAAATGAATTTGGAGATATCCATAAAAGTTGATAGATGCACAAGCTAGTTACAAGCATCAATAAATTCAAATAAAATAGGACAAGTGATTGGAAAGTCAAGAGACTTACAAGCCAGGCTAGTTCACAGTTTGGCTTCAGACGACCCAGTTGGTCAGCTTTCGATGTTTGCATGTTTTGAGAAAGCCAGCAAAAATGAGTTTGCTTTACTTTTCGCACTGAAATAAGTAACTTTGAAAATCCCAAAACGCCTGCTACCTTCTAATGTACATTAGGTTTAGGCGTTTTCTAGGCTTCATTCAGGTCTGGACTGATCGAACTTCAAAGACAAAATGTATTCTTCTTTTTAAAAGTCATTTCTGATGTAGGAAGCAACATACATGAATTACATTGCTATTTAGAAGTCCATAGGTGAGGAGTCTTCAAGGCAGCAATTGTTTATGCAACAAACATGAAAGGAGGCAACTTTATGAAAATCCCTAGTTTACAAATGATTTATAGGGTTAACAATTTCCATCTTCCTTTGGACAATGCTATACTCATGAAATCAAACCCTGCTCAATAAGAGAAAGTAATTTGTGAAATGCACTCCTAAATTCCCCCTCACAGGAATTACCATCAACTCACCTACACTACAGGCCTTCAAAAAAGCTCTTCACGATTTACCACATGATTGAGGCAGGTGTTAAATGAGTGCATATTGAGCAGGTGTAGCCTGTCCTTTGGGGCGGAGGGGCAACACCCCCACACCTTTTGCCCCTCATGAAGAGTGTCTGTCAGGGTGAGCAAAGGTCAGCCTGTCAGATACTCTTTATGTTTAGGTCAGGCAGCCAGGAGCAGACATGCGCAGTTTGCGCAGACTCCTGGCTGCCTGAGCTTAACTTTGCTGGGCTGAAGAGGTCACTGCTCCTATGGACGTGACCTCTTCGGCTCAGCAAAGGTGCCTCGAGGCCCTCTCCCGGGTGATGAGGAAAGCATCACCCATTGACTTTGACCTGGGCGCTTCAGGTTTAAGCCCTGAAGCGCCCACGGCGAGTGTCAATCAGTGACACCTCATCACAGAGTGGTGTGGGGTCAGCAGTCTCACTGACCCCATCCCACTCTGTGACGAGGCTGGGACTGCTGCCTTCCTGGGACCTCCGAGCCTGAAGGTAAGTGTGTGTGTGTGTGTGTGTATGAGAGTGATCTTTTCAAATGAATGCTTGGTGCATGCGTGTATGTTGGAATGTTGATGAGTGTTGTTAATGGATGTACGTGCGTGTGTGTGAAAGTGTGGGTGTGCTTCCCACCCAGCCCCCTCCCTCCTGAAACTGCTGGCCGCCACTGATATTGAGGGCTTATTATCGCCCCTAGAAATGGGAAAACATATACATTTCGATAGTCTGTTCCCAGATGTGCATGTTATTCCCCATTCAATTGAAAATAACATTGGGTATACAGTTGCAGTGATAAGTGCCAGAACTGTAGATATTGCTCCTTTTTTATCTACACACCTAAAGCTGGCGAACTTGTAATGATGTCCATGAAATGGAACTATGTCTGACTGCTAGTGGAATCAAAGATGGAGATCCATATCGGACACAAGGTCACTACATATGAATGAAATCCTAAATTCCAATACCCATGCAAACCCCTATTTGTGTTAATAAGTTGTACATTTGTTATTTTCCTCACTGCCCCCTTCTGCAATTTTTCTAAGCTACATGTCTACACCAGCAGAAATTTACTGGTGGAAAAACGTATTGTGAATTTCAAGACATACAGAATTCAATGCAGAAGGCAACAAATCTGTATCAAATTCTTGATCAAAATTATGAATACTTGGAATATGAGGTTGTTACACTACCTGGTAAACGCCACACACCGGGGTATCCATATGTTTTGCAGTGTGTTATAATTAAATAGATTACCCAATACATGCCCACTTATAACTTTGGGTAAAACAGTTATGATGGGACTTGGATGGCGTTGGATCTGGCCCTTTTTGCAGGGTTACCCCAAACATTTTGCCTTCCTTCTCCTATTTTTCTGACCTTTTTGTTGGCTTTAGGACTATTGGCACTTTACCACTACTAATTAGTGCTAAAGGTCATGTGCTCTCTCCTGTAAACACAGTAGAATTGGCTTATACCTGTTTGGTATATTTGATTTACTTGGAATTCCCTTGTAAAGTGGTATACCATATACCCAAGGTCTGTAAATTTAATGCTACTAGTGGTCCTGCATGTCTCAGCATGTTACCCACAGAAGGAGCCTTTCAAACCGGTCTCAGGCCTGCCACAGCAGTTCCTGTGAGTAAACTTTACTGTCACTTTGACTGGACATTTAAAACTACTTGCCAATCCTTAAACTCCCCTTTTATTATGCAAAGGTCACCCGTCAGGTACAAAAACACTTTATATTTGCGGTAAAGTGAATAAATGTTCTTGGCCTGTGTATTTATTCTCTACTTATTTCATGATATTTAAATGATTTTTACACCTGAACACCTCTATTAAACCACATTTAAATTATCAAAAAGACACATTTTCTGATCTGTTAACAATTAACAAAACTCTTACATGACATTAAACCATATTTACAAAATGTAACATACTCATATGACCAGTCTAATAATGAACACAATGCAGAGGTTAGAAATGCTGCAGTTATTAATGCAAACCCTTTTGCTACTAATGTCCTCCTTGGGGGCTTTTAACCAAATTTGTTACAACAGATTTTATCAGTTCGTGATTCTTTCTGAATTTCTGCTATACATTTTAAATTCATTGAAGACACTCTCCAAGTTTGTCGTCGATGTGTTTTGAACCTCTTATTCCTTTTGGGTTCTCCTCAGGACCCTGACTGATTACAGTTCTGTGGAATGACAAATACAACCATTACAGTTTCTCTCCTTCTGATCTTATATTGTCTCTATCAAATCTCCAACACTTTGTTTTAATAAATTACCTCATTCTTTATGAGATGAAGCACTCCCATTATGCTTTTGCAAGGATTTCACAAACCAAAGCAGTGTCCTTCTGTCTTCTTTTTTTGTTATTATTCTGCAAAGTAAATTTTATTGTTAATAAAATGATATAACTGTAACTGAGCTCACACTTAGTTTATGTCCTTAAAGATTCAATCGTTTTTCAAAAACTTCCAAATTGAAGCTGAAAGTTGGTTTGTTGATGAAGGCCTTTGTCATTAACACGCCTGGAGTGTGTTCTCACTTGCTTTCTTTGAAATGTGCATTTCTCTGTGCTTATAACTCTGTGGGGCATATTTATACTCCGTTTGCGCCAAATTTGCATCGTTTTTTTCGACGCAAATTCTACGCAAAACTAACTCCATATTTATACTTTGGCGTTAGACGCATCTAGCGCCAAAGTTCATGGAGTTAGCGTCATTTTTTTGCGTGAACACCTTCCTTGCGTTAATGATATGCAAGGTAGGCGTTCCCGTCTTAAAAAATGACTCCGATGCTATTGTGTCGGATTTATACTCCCGGGCAAAAATGACGCCCGGGAGTGGGTGGGTCTAAAAAACCCGCATTTGCGCCGGATTTTAGCGCCTGGGTCAGGGCAGGCGTTAAGGGACCTGTGGGCTCAGAATGAGCCCAGAGGTGCCCTCCCCTGCCCCCAGGGACACCCCCTGCCACCCTTGCCCACCCCAGGAGGACACCCAAGGATGGAGGGACCCACCCCAGGGACATTAAGGTAAGTCCAGGTAAGTATTTTTTTGTATTTTTTTTTGTGGCATAGGGGGGCCTGATTTGTGCCCCCCTACATGCCACTATGCCCAATGACCATGCCCAGGGGACAGAAGTCCCCTGGGCATGGCCATTGGGCAAGGGGGCATGACTCCTGTCTTTACTAAGACAGGAGTCATTTCAATGGGGGATGGGCGTCGTTAAAAAATGGCGCAAATCGGGTTGTGGCGATTTTTTTGCCTCAGCCTGACTTGCACCATTTCTGGACGCCCATACGCCATTTTCCCCCTACGCCGGCGCTGCTTGGTGTACGTCATTTTTTTTAACGCACACCAGACAGCGCCGGCGGCTAACGCCGGCTAACGTCATTCAATAAATACGGCACCCGCATGGTGCTTCAGAATGGCGTTAGCCGGCGCTAATTTTTTTGACGCAAAACTGCGTTGCCGCAGTTTTGCGTCAAAAAGTATAAATATGGGCCTGTGTGCTTTGCAGCCTGTCTCCAATGCACAAGGCAAGAGATAGCTGGCCCTTGTGCATTCCCTCTAGGCAGTCACACACAATTGGAGTTGTTCTCTACATCCTTTAACCTAAGAGCTTTCAAGGGCTTGATGGCCTATCCAGTTCTCAGTAGTCTCAGGGACCTCAAAGGCTGCCTGCAACTCTCCTGATCTGCTGGACTCAGCCATCTGTTAGTCCTACCCTTACCCGAGGTGCCTCCTCCAGTCCTGGGCCTCAGAAGTGTGTTCTGCAGCTGATTTCTATAAAAACTTGACTTTTTGCTCCATCAAAGGTACTGTTTCAGCAGATCCTTTTTGGGTTTAGTAGCTGGCCTAACCTCCATCGCGGTCAGCCTGAACATAGTATTTGCACCAGTCCCTCACAACCTCAAGTAACCTTTGACTGCTGGTGACTTCTCAGCATTGTTTTTACGTTTATTTAAAAAAAAAAATACCTCATCTACTACTACGGATTTTTGTATGTTCATGGCTTGTTTTATTCAGATAACTATTCTCTATTTTTCTAAACTGATGTGGAATCTTTTGTGATATCTTTCACTGTGTTGCTGTAATTAAGTATTGCACAAATACTTTACACTTTGCCAATTAAGTTAAGCCTGACTGCTCTGTGCCAAGCTACCAGAGGGTGAAGACAGGTTAATTTCAGTTGTGCAGCTGATTTACCCTGACTGAGATTGTGGTCCCTACTTGGACAGAGTGCATACCTCTGCCAGATAGGGACCCAATTTCTAACAGATGGTGCAACAATTATGTGCTACTTTATGAAAGCCCTCAACCTATGGGTCAGCGCATCAAAATGGGAGCATTATAATTTGAACAAACATAGCTGTCAGCTGCTGAGATGATTATGTAAACCAAGATTGATGGACAAGTTCAAGAGAAGGAAGAGTGTGATCTAACGTCATAATTGGCCTCTTAAGGTGATCTCTTAGGCACACATACAAATATCTCTTGGGTTCTCATTTTAGTTTAAAATGTCAAACCTATTATGTGGCATGATTCCATAGTATGAGCCAGCATAGTTGAAGAAAATTTCACTCAGTGAAACATATTCATAAAAAAGTGTGACACATCATCATAAAATATATTAGGAAACTTAAGGTTGTGAAAATAACATGAGGATTAAGGATCTGTATGACAAATTACAATTTCTAGCACCCTCTCAAGGAACTTTGGCATGTACTGTTGTCTCTACCCCTCTTACACTACTGCTGAAATTGGATCACATTCTGCACATCGGGGGTGTTCAATGTATATACTTGAATGTCAGACACATGCCACATTTGAATGATTTTTACATAGGTTCTTTGTAGAATCATTGTATAAATCAGAGGTGTCAAACCTTTTCTTTGGTGGGAGCTACTTCTGATCAGTGAAAATCATTGTGAGCTACTGAAGGCTAAACAACTCATGCATTATTACCAGACACCCCCGCACCCAGCTTCCTTCACCTCAAGCCTAATGTCCATACAGCCAGACACCATGGTTTGAACATAATACTTTAACTAGGGGCACTCTGACAGGGCTGCCATGTGTGTCAGTGAGAGAGTGGTCTTTCAGGATCTATGAACATGTGTGCACATGGATAGCTGTATGAGTAACTGAGAGCCTATGTTGTATGTATATATGGCACGGTACACACCTTTTGTAATATGAGGCACTGTAACATGTATAACACAAACACACAGCCATTTGTTTAAATGGGAGAAAATTTAAGTGTATAACTATTCATAATGTGGAAATTGTTCTGCCCTTTAAATTTCTCCCTTTTAACAAATGACTGAATTTTTTAGCTCTAAATATGCCACAGTGTTCTACTGCCCGCTGAGTGCAAGAGATCTGCTGTTTGTAAATGCCATACTTTGAAAAAAAAGGGGAAAGCATTAAAATAAAAGTTAACTTAATTATAAGGTAACTTTTCATTTTCTATGATTTAAAAGCATAGAGAAACATTATTTTGTTCTCACCTCCAATATTGAGCAGACCAGGACTTTTTTTTAGGAATTACATACTTTATTGTTTCTAACCTTCACCTCTATGCCCTAAGTCATAAATCTGACTCCAGCACTGCAGCTTGATGATAATAATGTGAAATAAACCCAGTTTTCACTTAACTTTCAAAGAAAAATATGATCCTTTGCTTATTTGAAAAGGAACTCAGGCCCTCCAACTACTCAGATGGGGCCTGGGAGTTACAGGTATCTCAAGATCGACTAGTTGGAGACACCTGGTATAAATGGATCGCTTAAGATTTCCTGAAACGCTCTCATGGATGTGGCCCTCATGTACCAACAATGGGCACCCAAAATGAGTTCCTATGACATTGTTCATTTCGCAGTGTTGCAAAAACCTTTGTAATGGTAATATACATAAGATGCAAACAATATGTATTATCCATATATACATATAATTATGAAAGAAAAAATGTGCTTACAACTTTTAAATTTATCGAGAATAATCTAAGAAACATATTAGGTATTCCAGTCACATCAGTAAATTCAGATACTTATAAAACCTAAATAAAAATTGCTCATCCTAGAAGCCATGACTTCATCAGGTTTCTAGTATCTGTGTAGGTGGTATAATTTCAGATCCGATTCAAGTGCATCATTACAGCTTGGAGCTACATTTCTAACTGTGATTTATTCCTATGGTGCCTAGGTAAAAGGGGCTACTGCTTATTAGACATACAGTGGCTTGATTTGTACATGCTGTTCTATGATTTCATTGTATGAGTGTATTCTCACATTTTCAGTGTCTCCAGACACTTTAACCCATACTTTTAGGAATAGATCAGAATGAAAGAAAGAGTTGAGGTTTCTATGCCAAACCTGTCAGACATAGGCCCTCATTACAACCCTGGTGGACGATGTTAAAACAGCGGCAATACCCCAACAAGCCGGCGGGAAAAAAAATGGAATCACAACCATGGCGGAAACTCCCAACATAGACTGCCACTTTAACACTCCGACCTCCACGGCGGTAGAAACAAAGACCGTGGCGGTAACCGCCAACAGACAGGCGGAGGACAAAGTACCGCCCACTGTATTTCAACCCATCCATCCACCACCTTTTCCTCGGAGGAACCAATGCTATCAAAAGCACGACGGAAACAGTAAGCAGAAGGGAAACCACTCACCTCTCAACACCCAACGAGGAACCAGAACACCATGGTGCCCGAGTTATACGTCCTGCCCGTGCTGGTCTTCTCCTGCTGTATCAGGAGCAGGACAGACGCCGTCGATGAACATGGTGAGTAAAGCACCTACAACACAGGGGAGGGAGGGAGGGAAAAGAGAGTGACACACACACGCAACACACAATACCCCTACCCCCTCCCTCACCCACAACACCATACACACAAATACATGCAGCAACATTACATATACACCCCCTCACCCCCTGGAAGAACGCAAGGACAAAATTAAATGATTGCAACGAGTGTAATCATGAAAAATCAGATAGCGAAATTTCAACAATCAGTATATACAAATATGTACACTAACAACACAAGTCCGGAAAGTGTACCAATCATAGTCCGTGGACCAGTGGTCCCAAAATGCATGGGCGAAGCCCACACAAGATATCTGACTCGAAACGGAGAGAACACTGCTAGGGCATCAGATCGAAATTAAACAGGCATCTCAGGGGGAAGAGGAGGGGGGGCACCTCAGCCGGATGAACGCATAACGCCACTGCTGCACGAGGGGGCTCCATGCCCATTGCTGTATCCTTGGGAGTGCAAAGCCACAGTCTCTCAAGTCTTTCCAGTGGGTGGTTTGCCCACTGCTTTATCCTGGGAGTCTAAAGCCGCAGTCTCTCAAGTCTTTCCAGTTGGTGTGGTTTTCCCACTGCTGTATCCTGGGGAGTGCAAAGCCGCAGTCTCTCATGTCTTGCCAGTGGGTGGTTTGCCCACTGCTTTATCCTGGGGAGTGCAAAGCCGCAGTCTCTCAAGTCTTTCCAGTGGGTGGTTTGCCCACTGCTTTATCCTGGGGAGTGCAAAGCCACAGTCTCTCAAGTCTTTCCAGTGGGTGGTTTGCCCACTGCTGTGTCCTGGGGAGTGCAAAGCCACAGTCTCTCAAGTCTTTCCAGTGGGTGGTTTGCCCACTGCTTTATCCTGGGGAGTGCAAAGCCACAGTCTCTCAAGTCTTGCCAGTGGGTGGTTTGCCCACTGCTTTATCCTGGGGAGTGCAAAGCCACAGTCTCTCAAGTCTTTCCAGTGGGTGGTTTGCCCACTGCTGTGTCCTGGGGAGTGCAAAGCCACAGTCTCTCAAGTGTTTCCAGTGGGTTGTTTGCCCACTGCTGTATCCTGGGGAGTGCAAAGCCACAGTCTCTCAAGTCTTGCCAGTGGGTGGTTTGCCCACTGCTTTATCCTGGGGAGTGCAAAGCCACAGTCTGTCAAGTCTTTCCAGTGGGTGGTTTGCCCACTGCTGTATCCTGGGGAGTGCAAAGCCACAGTCTCTCAAGTCTTGCCAGTGGGTAGTTTGCCCACTGCTTTATCCTGGGGAGTGCAAAGCCACAGTCTCTCAAGTCTTGCCAGTGGGTGGTTTGCCCACTGCTTTATCCTGGGAGTGCAAAGCCACAGTCTCTCAAGTCTTTCCAGTGGGTGGTTTGCCAACTACTGTATCCTGGGGAGTGCAAAGCCACAGTCTCTCAAGTGGATAACAGTCTCCACTGGTTCTGGATAGGGTTTGGTGCCCTGAGTGCTTCATCCTGCCAAGGACTGAGGAAGTGGATGTGATTCTCCACTGGTTCTGGAGGGGGGTGGTGCCCAGAGTGCTTCATCCAGCCAAGGACTGAGGAAGTGGATAACAGTCTCCACTGGTTCTGGAGGGGGCTTGGTGCCCAGAGTGCTTCATCCTGCCAAGGGCTGAGGAAGTGGATGTGATTCTCCACTGGTTCTGGAGGGGGCTTGGTGCCCAGAGTGTTTCATCCTGCCAAGGACTGAGGAAGTAGATTACAGTCTCCACTGGTTCTGGAAGGGGCTTGGGGCCAGATGTGGCAAAGTTGTGTGAGTCGCAAATGGCCCGATTCGCAATTAGCGACTTCGCAAAATCCAAAATGGGATGCAAATTAGCCATTACCGACTCTCAAAAATAGCAACCTCATTGTGCGACCCGCAAAGAGGAAGTCACAATTTGCGAGTCGCAAACCATATGAAAAAGCCAATCGCAAATTGCGACTAGTCGCAAAAAGCCCATTTTGCACACCCAAATTACCACTAAGTCAGAGCAGGTGGTAACCAGAACCAAAGTATAAAAGGAAACCCAGAAGGCATCTGGGTTACTCAAACTGGCTGAACTGTATGTGATAGCTTGGAGGAGGAGAGTCCACGCCGCCCAGCAGAGGAGGAGGAGCCAGAGACAGAAGAAAATATACCGAACCAGACAGACACTTTTCCAACAAACTGAGGAGGAGTTTTATGACAAATATAGACTGAGCAGTGCAGCAATATTAGAATTAATTGAACTACTCAATCCGCAGCTTCAATGACAGACAATGCGCGGCAGCGCCATGCCCACACATGTGCAAGTTTTATGCTCACTGCACCTCTTGGCCTCGGGTAGCTATTAGGGGGTGATTGCTGTGGGAGGTGGGGTATCCCAAAGTGCACTCTCACGATTCTTTCAATGTTTCCTAGATGCCATACTCACACACATGTCCAGATACATATACCTACCCAGGAATAAGGCAGAAATGATCTGCACCAAGTTGGACTTCTACAGAACTTCCCACATGTAATAGGGTGTGTGGACGGGACACATATACAAATCTGCCCTCCTGCAAATCTGGAATATGTGTTCCGCAATAGGAAATGTACCCACTCACTAAACATCCAGGTGGTATGCAACGCCCATAATGTCATCACTGACATTGTAGCTAAATTTCCAGGGAGTACACATGGCTCATACATATTCAGGCACAGTGGGATACACCAACGCCTAGAACGTGGGAAATTTGGAGACGGATATCTATTAGGTATTGGTGAATACACCCTGAAGCCATATATACAGGTCACTGTAGAAACCATCCATGCCCTGCTAACATTGCTTATTTTTGCCAAACAGGTGACTGTGCATATGTGCTAAGACCATGGATACTTACCCCGTACCTAACACCTGGCAATGAGAATGAGAGGCAATATAACAGTGCCCATCGGCGGACCAGAACTGTCATCGAGAGGACCTTTGGACTGTTAAAGGCAAGATTCAGATGCCTCCACAAAAGTGGAGGTGCGCTCCAGTATGCCCCAGCAACAGCATTCAAGATCATTGGCGCATGTGCAATCCTACACGACATTGCCACCAGACGTGGGCTACATCTCAACCCTGAAGACACAGATTCGGAGGATGAGGAGCAAGAGCTACCACATCGACAGCATGGGGATAGAAGCATTGCAAATCAAGGCAGACAGAGACGGGACCACATTGCAACCCAATACTTTGGCAGGCACGTGGCAACTGTCACCACACTCACTGATGTCACACAAACAGAGCCCAGTTGTGTAGTGAAACAAACAAAACCTTTTTATTTGTGAACTAAATGATGAAAGAAAAGTGCTGTCCCTTAAGGTCTGTACATGTCCAAACGTAATGAGGACAAATTGACATCATGTGCCTCATGAGTCATGCTGTCTGATGGCCTACACCCTCCTCCTTGTGCGCCCAGCGTGGCTCATCCCAGGTGGGTCAGCTGACCCCTGCCGTGCACTTGCACTCCTCAGCACACGGGAGTCACTTGCAGACACACTGCTTATTGTGGACCCCTCCTCACTGTCCTGAGGGGTCTCACCTGTGCCCCTTGCCACCTGCCTAGCTTCCAACAAGTCCACTGCGCGGCAGATGCGGCCAAGTCCACGTGCCACATCCCCCGCAAAGTGGCCAAGTTCCACCTGAAGATTCACGATCCGTCTAGACAGGCCAGTAGTGTTTGTTGCATGACACCAAATTGACACTGCAATGCAGTCAAAGCGTGCCATTGTGTGGCCCTCCCTGCGCCTTGCGCTGCGTCTGTCTGCCATCAGTTCCGTCACAAGTTGGCGGATGGCCTGGGTGAGATCCCCCACATTATCATTCAGTCTAGTGAACTGTGTGTTCACTTCAGCCAGGCCAGTAGTCATGTTGCTCTCCATTCTGTGCAATGCACTTGATATTGCTAGACTGGAATGGAGCTAGTCTGGTTGTGCCTGCTGCTGTGTACTGGGAGAGTGTGGATACTGCATTTGTAGGTGTGAATTCTTATCTCATAGTACTCACATTTGGATGTCCCTGGCGTAGAACTGTCCACTTCTCCCATTCCAGAAACGGCCTCAGGCTCCAGGGTCTGCTCCACCATTGCTTCCATAGCTGTGGGTGGTGGGACCGTGGATGGGCCTCCTCCGGTGCCCCTCATTTCTCTGAGCCGCTCTGCTACCCTCTCCTTTGTCCTGGAGCGCAGGTCATACCACCTTTTCTTTATTTCCACCAGGGTGTAGTGGCTCACCCCTATGGCATTAATCCGGTCCTGGATTTGCAGCCAAATCTTCTTTTTTTCTGTGTCTGGGACACTCAGGGCTGCCTTCCCAAACAGTTTGTCATGGTGCTGGCAGCATTCCTCAGTGAGCACCTCCAGTTCTTTGTCAGAATACTTCAGTTTTCTTCTTCTCCCAGCACTGCCTGTTTCCTCCATAGTAGCAACAGTTCCTCTCTCCTGGGTGTTGCACTGCAGTTTGGAAAGGGTGTGGTCCTCCCTCCTCCCAGGTGTATTTGCTAACTTCCTGGTTCTGATGTCACCACCAAGAGCCAGGAAGTGTATTTCCCAACTGTTATGCTGCACCTGCAGGCAATTTGCAGGCCAGTGGCAATTTGCGACACACGACTCGCAAATTGCGAGCTCGCTTTTAGCAAGATCGCAAAAAGCGACCTCCCTAGAAGTGAACTCGCAAAATGCAGTGCAACATCATTTGCGAGTCGCAAATTGGTGTTGCACTTTTTTCTTGGATCCCATTTTGCGAGTTGGAAATTGCGATTCTCATTGAATCGCAATTTCCGACCCGCTATTTTTTTCCTACCTACATCTGGCCCTATGTGCCCAAAGTGCTTCATCCTGCCAAGGACTGAGGAAGTGGATAACAGTCTCCACTGGTTCTTGAGGGGGCTTGGCGCCGAGAGTGCTCCACATGCAGTGTGGCTGGTCCCATTACCTTACATGGGTGTGTGTGCCACGAGATTGCCTAGCAACAGGTAGCTTGATATGGCATGGAGGCAGAGACATACCACACCCTGCTGCGGCTTTGCTTTCCACCTGTAGTTGCAAACAGTGATGAGAGTCATGCCTCATGGAAGCTGGGCAGGGTCTAGGAAGTCTCCTTCAGCTTCGGACGGCTGCCCACTTGGGATGGCAGCCATGTCAGCTGTGGTGCCACTGTCCGAGCACGTCGTGGGGCTGGTAGCGGTGCTTGCTGCGGTGTCTGTGGTAGAGGTGCTGGCAGTGGTGCGTGTGTCTGCACCTGTTCAGGGACACAGCAGGACGTCTCCTGCAGCCTTGGATGGCTGCCCACTGGGGAAGATGCTGGGGACTGTTGCTGAGGCTGCAGACGTGCAGGAGGCGGTGCAGGTGGCTGTGCAGGTGGCAGTGCAGGTGGCGGTGCTGGTGGTGGTGCAGGTGGCGGTGTTCACCGCCGTACAGGTTGGTGTAGTGGTTGACAGAAAGGGTGACTCTAGTCCCTCAGTCGGAGCCACTGTGCCCTGTCCTGACCTGCTCTTCGGCTTGTGTCCCTTCCCCACCTTTGATGGTGCTGCAGGTGTCTTCACACTGTCCCCTTTTGTTTTTGCAGGATCCCTTGGTGGCTGGTAGGTGCGGCTTCTCCCTCCAGGATGTGGGCACCTTCTTCACCTTGGCAGGTGGCGAAATGTTCTTGGCCTCGCTAGGTGGCACACTGGCATCCCTGATGGGTGGCGCACTCGATGACCCCACAGTTGCTGGCACCACTGTGCATAGGGGTTTGGTGGCTGAGGTGCTGGCCTAGGACCTGGAAAGCCCGGCCCTAGGGGAAGGATGGGGAGGAGGTGTAGGGAAGAGGTCAATGTTAGCCAAGAAAAGCTTCTTAGACACACTGGGACGGGAAGATGGAGGGGGTTTGGGAGTGGAGGAACAGGTAGTGGTTGTAGGAGGTGTACGTTTGCTGAATTTGGGTGAATGTGCATGGGCCGGAAGCTGTTGTGAGGTGGATGGCTGTTGGGTGTGTGTGTGCCTGCATTTGAGTACTTTGGGAGGAGGGCTCACAGACACACTGGGAGAGGACACTGGGGATGTGTGAATGGCAGTGGGGGTGGTGATTGCATGTGAGCGGTGTGTGGTGATGGGCGTGCTGGTGATGGAGGTAGTGACTGAGGATGTAGTGCATGCAGGTGTGAGTGGAGATGAAACAGGGAGGGAGGAGGAGGACGTGGAGGAGAGTGACATAGTGGAGGCAGTGGATGTTGCTGTGTCTGCATGGGGATGGGGATGGGGATGGTGTGAGTGCTTGTGAGATGTGTGGTGCTTATGTTTGCCATGTCCACTCTTGTGTGTTGATGAGTGCTCATGCTGGTCTGATGGTGTGCTTGGGATAGGCTGAGGTACAGGGGATTGGGTCGGGGTGGAGAAAGTTTGAGGTGGGAGGCTGGACACAGGGACAATGGCTGCCATCAGTGCTGATGCCAGAGCCTGAAATGCTCTCTGTTGGGCTGCCTGGCCAGAATGAATGCCCTCCAGGTATGCATTTGTTTGTTGCAAATGCCTCTCGACAACCTGGATGGCATTCACAATGGTACATTGCCCAACAGTGAGGGATCTCAGGAGGTCAATAGCCTCCTCACTGAGGGCAGCAGGGCTGACTGGGGCAGGGCCTGAGGTGCCTTAGGGGTGACTTAGGTATAGTAAAAAGGGAGTTAAGGCCTTGGCAAGAGGTTTGAATTGCCAAGACAATGTGGCAGTAAACTGTAGAGGCAAGTTTGAAAGATAACTTCTGTAGGTGGCGCAATCAGCGCTGCAGGCCCCCTAGGAGTATTTACTTTACATGCCCTGGGTATATGGTATACCACTTTACAAGGGACTGACACGTAAAATAAATATGCTAAAAATGTGTAAGCCAATTATACAAAGTTTTAGAGGAGAGAGTATGTGCACTTTGGCACTGATTAGCAGTGGTAAAGTGCTCAGAGTCCTAAAGCCAACAAAAAGAGGGTCAGAAAAATTGGAGAAGAAAGGCCAAACGTTTGTGGATAACCGTGCAGAAAGGGCCATTGTAAGCAATGGAGATAGCACTCTAGATAAAACAGATCTATTGGCATTATCAAGATATCACCATATTACAGGAACAACAAGCCACATGTTAAAAGTACTATCATTTTTTGTGGAAATACAATGGTCAATAATAACCATGGGTAAATGCAATTATTGCTGATAAAGCATATTAACCTTCATTAGTACTCAGTGTCAAGATTATTATCTCCATAAAACATTTTGAGATAAAAATAGCATGTGTTGGTATGCTATTTATATATTTTCAAACACATAAAGTGCAACCATAAAAACAGCACCTAGAGGCCTTGGAAATGCTTTGAAAAAGGTAGGGTCAGCTAGCAAAGATTACTTCTGAGGGGACTACTGTAACTCATACAGCCCCCATAACATTTCTTGAGTTTGTTGGTGGTGCCCGTGTCCTCCTGGGGCTACAAGGCAAAAAGAAAATGAAGATGGGCCTGTCGTGCAGAGCATTATGGGTCTCTCCAGCTACATTAAAACATCCAAAACCAAGTGATCCAAAAACCAAAATATCTGGACATATTAAATCAGTGGAACCAATTTTGCAACAGTGGGGTTAGCAGAACTTCTTAAAGTTCACATCTGATACAACGGAGGTGCTGATTAACAATTGAATAGCAGTTGTGTCTAGAGTTCCAATCCGCTATTGTGTCCTTTAGTCATTCCCCTTCACCTGAGACTCCTTCAACATGTTCCCTTTCTTTGAATCCAGCTCTTGGATTTCGAAGTTTAATGGCTTTGTAAAAACCTAACTCAGGGAGCAGTGTCCATCTGAGAGCCAAAGCAAGAGCTGGTTATCACTGAACTAGTTCAGAATGGAATGGTACGTTCTTGCCTGGCTTTGAACATTTGCCCATGTTTCACCAGTGCCAGCAAGCCTATATGTGCTACTAATGAGTTAGTGGGAATTTTTTTAATTCTGTAGACATTGTTGTAGGGGTATGTCGTTTTTTGATACAGGGGAAATCATGTCCCCTGTATCAAAATCAGACCTCTATTCGAAATACCACCCTGTAACAAATGTTGATTGCCCAAACTTAAATTCTCTAATCCTATTTTTTGTTTTGAACATTAAGGGCATATCAACATGTGCGTGGCAAACAGAGCACCGCAAAATTAAGGTGCTCCAAAGACCATCTAAAATATTCTATATCTGATATCTAAACTCTATATCTAAGATGTACTATATACTACCTAATATTACATAAGCCCAGGATTCCTGGCTGCCTTTCGCTCTTCAATGACCCTCTATGATTCTGCATTGGTTTCTGTATGAAATGATTCACTGGAAGACAAAACCAAAATCACTTGTACTACGTAAACAATTCCGGTTGGTTCATATATAACACTGCCTAATTCGTCCAGTGACATGGTTCTCCAGACTCACCTTGACTCAGAAAGCTTTGCCCAATTACATTTCCGTGTAGCCATCTCCTGCTTTTGAGGTTTTACATTCACATTTTATATATTTTTCAGGCTTTCACTGCACATGCAGCCTTGAAAGAAAACAACACAGCCGCCGAAGTGCAGAGGACATTTCATTTTCAGATTGCCTTTCAGGCAAGCATTTTTTTGTTCCACTTTTAGCTGATTTAATCTTTGAGTGCACAGATTGCTCGCTGCCTGTAACAATTCTTCACAAATACAGTAGCTGCCCTTGCCTATCATTGCCTGAGCCACCCTCTTTTTATAGAGCCCGCTGTAGCTGTCATCGCTGCATCCATCCTTGCCCTCGATTACTGCTAGGTCTTCACTTGGGTGCTGGCTATTGAAAATAAAATGTTTTTTAAGTCAGTTCACAGACAGATGCATATCATACAACGTATTTGCCTGCTTCTTCGACTGTGCATGAATACGAATATGAACAGATATCTAGTTTTTTAAATATTTTGCCGTGTCCACAGGAACCTGAGAGCGCAAGGAGTTCAACTGACTCCTGTTAAATCTTAGGGATTCAAATATTTCATCCTTTCCTCTGCATGTATCTTGCACAGTCTGCATTGGCGGTGAGCACTGTTAAAAATATGGCCTTTAGCTTCCAAGGCTACCTCTGCTTTTATGATTACAGCTTTTTTTTTCTTTAAGAACAGGCGCTGTTGCATCCAATGTTGAAGTAGGGACTAGCAGTCCGCAATTAACTGGTTTAATGTTACCCCATCGTCTAAATGTTCTGGTTTAAAATCAAAGACTAAGTCCTGATGGGGATACCCAGTATTCCCAGCATTCCCATCTATTTGTTTTCAGTTTTAATATGTACATATCACATTTTGATATAAATGTAGATCCCAACCTAGAGTGCTCTAAAGTTGGTATGTGTTCAGTGTTTGCTTTTTACAAACATTATCACACCAATAAATACATCTCGTTCAGGTGGAAAATAAATCTAATTGCAAATTAAAAAACAAAAAAAACAATAAAATGTAATAATTTACCACTAAATCGTATTTCAACTTCAACAAAATCAACTATTCATCAGACAATATTGAAATGTTGTATTAAGGATATGACATCTTGCCCGTGTCACTTCGACCAGCTGCAGTGGCAATGAAACAATATGAAAGGTGAGCATTCTGGTGATCTCCACTAAATAGGAGTCTAAGGGCCAGATCTACAAGGCCCTTTTTGTGGCGCTCTAGTGGAACTGTGCAGTGCACCACAATTACAAGGCAGCACTGAGCCACTTTTTGTGACTTAATGTCACCTTGTAAATATGGGCCCCTCTGACGCAGTTTTTTGCATCAGAGGAGAGTGCATTGGGTGTTCCTGTGAGTGTTCCAATGCAACACCCATTATTTTTGACCCCGCCACAGATTTCCAAGAAGTCACAAATCTGTGGCAGTGGCAAAAACTAATGCCACCCCAGGAGTGACGTTAGCATGGCACAACGAGAAGGACTACTTTTATTCTTCCTCGTTTTTTTCCTTTTTCCATGTGTGCTGCATTCTGCAGCACACATAGAAAGAGCAAAAGGCCTTGAATGATTATTTATGTGCAGGAAGATGTGCCTTCCTGCACATAAATAATCATTCAAGAATGACGATTTACTACTTTTATGTGTGCTGCATTCTGGAACACACATATACGTGTCAAATCGCCATTGTAGATTGGGGACACCTTCCTGCACATACACAATCATTCCCTTCAACTCAGATACCCTTGCACTATGGTGCAAGGATGCCTGCATTGGCCCTGGCAACTATATTTAGCACTGGCACGGGGGGAAAAACAGGGGTGTGCCATATTTTAGTAAATATGATGCATTCCTGCTTGTCTAAAGTGATGCAACAGCGCGCTGCAAATCTTGACACAGCACCATGCTGCACCACTTTGTAGTAAATCTGGCCCTAAGAGTCTGATTCACAAATTGCATTTTGTTAAACGTAAAGTAGTACTAAGTAGTACTACTTACTCACCAGAAACAAAGTCCCCAAACCTAGAGGTGGAAATCTCCCCCTGCATCTCGCCTATATTTTTTATTGGTAGATCCTTCCACTTGCAATGTTAGCACTTAGGCCCTGATTACGAATGTAAGTGCTTTTTATCATACCTGATAAATAACAGTGCAAGAAGGTATGTTATTTATCAGCTGTGAAATATAGCATTGATTCTGTGTTTTATGGGAATCACATGTAGATATGTGTGCTTAACACACTAAAATGAGAATGCTATTTTAAATATAGTACACCTTTCCCCTGTTAAATTACAACAGGTTTGACCTGCCAAAATGTAATGAAGGATTAGGTATTTAATGCACCCAGTAATTACCAAGTGCTTTAAAAGCCACCCAACTCAGAATTCTGACCTCTGCCAGGGCGGGGTGTGCACTGGGTTTGGAAAACACTGGCATAATAATCAGAGTCTAAGCAGCAAATTTGGGTGTGACTGGAGAATAGTCAGAAAACGGAGACTATGAAGTACTATAGGGGAGGGACTTAACAAGTGTTTTTCAGTGCTAAATAAGAATTTAGGGAGAGATAAAAAAACTCTTACAAAAGATTAAGCCCATAGCAAACTGTACTCCTAAAGTTACTATAACCACAAAGGAACCAAAACATTAGTAAATGTACTCCCTCTCAGACTTGGAGTAAGGAGTAAGCCCAGCACCACAAATGGTCAAACACTGGTCCTGCCAAACAATTCCCTATAAAATAATAAAACAATGGATACAGGAAGTTATGTTAAAATAAATTAAATGAGTTCAACGTTTT
Organism: Pleurodeles waltl; assembly: GCF_031143425.1. Lineage (NCBI taxonomy): Eukaryota > Metazoa > Chordata > Amphibia > Caudata > Salamandridae > Pleurodeles > Pleurodeles waltl. The sequence continues at coordinate 1,349,592,486 of NC_090445.1, forward strand.
AATATATATATATATATGCTTATATATATACATATATATATATATATATATAGAGAGAGAGAGTGTAATGTTTAAATATTATATATGCATACAAATATTGTTCTCCGATAAAATATTTTAATTAATAACCCTTATTAACAAATAAATATAAGTTCATACCAAATAAATTTATTAATTTAAATGAATTCTATTTGTAACATTTTGTAAGGTTCAGTACGCAACTGATAAATGCAAATATCTTAATTTATACGTTTTTTAATAAACTTTAAAAAATAAAAATTAAGTGAGTTGTGCTGTAGCTTTTATTTTTGTTCTACTTTTAAAATAAATACTTGAAATGAATTGACAAAATAAATTTACATTTATATTTAGCTTAAAAAAAGTTTATCAATTTTTTAAAGCTTATTGTACTTGTAAAACTTTCCCTAAACGTTACCATAGGGAGTTCTCCACCTCAGTGGTGAGAAACTCTGTCTCCTTGTGAAAAGTTAACAGTAGTAAATTTAAAGTAGTTACTTCCTCTGTCAGTGATGGATTTGATTAATTCTCCACTCAGTAGTAAATTTAGTTTTAGAAAAGAATAGCCAAAAGCCTTAGTTTCACTGCAAAGTGTGTGAGGAGTAAATGTACATGTATAGATCTACTCACATCTAAATCTATTTTTGTGAGTAGGTCCCTCAGGGCCTGATTTATGAAAGGTTTGTGCCGCCTTAGCGTAATTTTTTTATGCAAAAGCAGCGCAAACTTACGAAATACTATTACATTTTGTAAATTTGTGCTGTTTTTACATTAAAAAATGACGCTAAGGTGGCACAAACTTTTCATAAATCAGGCCCTTAGTCTTTAGTGTGTGATAATAGTTTGGCCACCTAAGCCTGCTTGAAATATTTCTTGGTAGATGTGGATGAACTGTGAAGACCTCGCCTAAGGAAGGTGGTATAAGCGAACAGCACACTACAAATATCACAGTTCCAATGAAGATGTGACTGTCTAACCAGAGTTACCAGTATAAAGCACTTCAAAAAGTTCTCAAAATATAAATTATTTACACTATAAATTGAAAATCAAATTAGTAGAAGGTATGCTGAAAGCAATACTCAAGGAAAAACTGCACACAATACACAACACAGTGGTATAAGCAAGATCCCTCTCAATGAACTTTGCCCCCCCTTACAAGTTCCCTGGAGTGCAGGCTCAGAGTTAAAGGAAGGCAGAATCTTTAGTTCAGCTTAGTATCCTCACACCTGTATTCGGAAGGGCACGTTATTGCCTCCTGAATGGGAAATTATGCCCAATTCCACATGTCCTCTTTTCTGTGAGAAATAACTAGCCCAAATATGTGTGCACATTTGCCACCTCCTTGTAACAGGTGGTAGATCGGTGTGCAAACATTTCTTTGAACTGAGGTATGGCGAGCAGTTGGTGGAAGTAAGAAGGCATAGTGGGTTTAGCTTTAGCATGGAGGAGCTATTTCTTCTCTGCCATGCTGCATTATGAGGCTAGGTGGGAGCTAGGTACAGCAGCTGCCCGCCTCCCTCAAGCTCCGCTGGCAATTTTTGGCCAATGTGTCCAGGACCCAAAATACCTGGACCACAGCGTGTGTTCCACAGACTTGAATGGGGGCCTCTGCATTGTTTGCTATGACTATAAATGATCACAAACAATGGCACACACCTGCAAAATTAAAACACAGTGGAAATGCATACATAGGAATGTTGGAATGGTTCAATACATTTCACAAATGTATGTTGATCTTGATCGTTAACTGGTCACCAGCTGTTCTCTGGTCACTGTTCTCGGTCAGATAGAATTTCAAGGTGATGTGTTCTCATCTCTTGGCTTCTTTGGTACACTAGGGGGCATATTTATACTCTGTTTGCGCCGATTGTGCGTCAAAAAATTTGACGCACAATCAGCGCAAACGTTGCCCCATATTTAAACTCTGACGCCCGAGCCCGCGGACGTCAAAATTCCGCTGTGTGCGTCATTTATTGGATGCGGCAACCCGCCCTGCGTTAATGATATGCAGGGTAGGTGTTCCCGTCCAAAAAACGACGCAAACGGCTGTGCGTCGTATTTATGCTTCCGGGCAAAAATGACTCTCGGCCGGGAGGCGGAGCAAAAAAATGATGCACAGCCCGATTTGCGTCAAAATTTAACGCCTGGGTCAGGGCAGGCGTTAAAATGGGGCAAACACACCTGTATTTAATCAGAACACACAGAACAAACAGCAGAGCAGCAGAGCAGCAACAGGGAAACATGGAGGTGATTTTTATCCAGTGTGCACGTAGACGCAGAGCCCAGTAGCAACAACAGCAGCTACAACAACACCAGCAGGGACCCCAAAGGCAGCGCAGAAGGCAGGAGAGAATATTCCGCCCAAGAACAACCCTGCATGGCCTCAGGGAACACAACATCATACAGAGGTACCGGTTGAACTGGCAGGCAATTCAGCAGGTGCTGCGCAACATTGAACCGCAGTTGGCCCCCACTTTAGTGACACCCCGCACCATCCCAATAGAAACAAAGCTGCTTGCCGTACTTCACCTGCTGGCAAGTGGCTCATTTCAAACAACTGGTGCCCTGGTTGGCGAAATATCACAACCATCATTCTCCGCATTTCTGCCAAAAGTACTGGATGTCATCATTCGCCTGACACCCCTCCATATCTGCTTCCCTAACACACTGCAGAAGCAGCAGGAAACAAAACAGGGGTTCTATGCAATCAGTGGCTTCCCACACGTCCTTGGTGCAATCGACTGCACACACGTACGCCTTGTGCCACCTGCTGCAACAGAACACCTCTACCGCAACAGAAAGCACACACATTCAATCAACGTGCAGGCCATAGTCGATCACCAGGGATTGATCAGCAACATCGTGGCTAAATATCCTGGGAGTGTACATGACTCATTCATCTTCCGTCACAGCACCATCAACCAACACTTCCAGGATGGACGGTATGGCAATGGACTACTTGTTGGTAAGTACAGAAACCTACTTATATACACACTGCACAGCAACCCTCTAGGACACACAACACATACACCACAACAGCAACATCTAGACAGGAACACACTGAGGTCCTTACATCACTAGCCATGTTTCTTAAGTCACCATTGAACCTGTCACACATTGGAATTTACTGTACAGCCTAATGTGAAGACATTAATGAGTGTGGTTGCCTAAATGTCACCTTGCAAATTGTAAGTGTCACAATGACCTTTACATTAATGCATTGCATAAGTTTCAAGGTATGGGATGTACAGGGTACTTTGATATGAACGTGTTAACAACACTTCCAAATTTAAATGTGCATGGAACTATCATCTCACCCTCAGTGAAGACACACGGACACCTGTATCACAAGTCACAATGCTAGGGAGGGCACACTCTACTGCAAATCCCAAAACATACTGATGACAAACGGTTAGCAGACAAACACTCGTTCAGCCAAGGAAACAACACAATGCAGATGGTATAGCCTACAAGTATAGGATGTCACATTAGTACACAAAAGAGTCACAGACAACACAAGACAACTACTGCCATTAAAGGTCTTTTCAATAGTGCCAGCTACATCTACATGATCCCATTCTGTGTTTTTCTTTCAGCTGATCAGGGGTATGGCATCCAGCCATGGCTAATGACACCATTTGGGAACCCAAGTACTTCTGCAGAGCGGGCATACAACGACGCCCATAAGAGGACACGCAGCATTGTTGAGCGCACCTTTGGGATCCTCAAGTCAAGGTTCTGCTGCCTTGACATCACTGGCGGTAGCCTACTATATTCCCCCGAGATGGTCTGTAGGATCATACTCACATGTGCAATATTGCACAACATTTGTGTAAAAAGGAACATTCCCCTCCTCGAACCAGAACCATACATGCCTGAAGACGAAGAAGAGGAGGATGCTGGCCTGCAACAGGAGGGGGAACAACCAAGCACGGCTGCTGGAGTGCGTGCCGCCAATAGATTGTAAATAATTTATTTTCATAATTATCACCATCACCACTTAATGCACTATTGTAAATAAACACTGATAACAAACACCACATCATGGTTTGGCCTATTCATTTCTGCCCACCTTTAGCTTGAAATATCTGAAGAAGAATGTCGTCTCATTGAGCAAGAATGATATAACACTCATGACACAACAAAATACACCACAAATGTAATGGCCACCATACAATGGTCAAATACACACACAATGTAAATGACAGACATCCTGTACAGTTCACCTTTGAAGGGCAATAGCTGAGGACCACACATATGACTCACATACATGTAGTAATCATGGATCATCGCAGCAGATGGCACACAACTAAAACACCATCACTCAACTAGGGGAAAACAGGCCTCATACATCAGGCAGTTCACATGCTAATGCTTCAGGAACAGGAATGTAGTACTAGACTCTTGCCAAAAGTAATTCCAACTACTTACTATCATTGCAATGACTATCTGTCACTAGAGTTACACATAAGCAGAACATACACAGTACAAGTGCTACACCTATGACAAGCATCCAGCACATCACATCCCATCTACATGTCAGCCCTTTTCTAAAAACATTACACACACTTGCAGCTGCTCACACCCCACCTGTCTGAAGAGGTCCCTGGAATGCCGATTTGTGTACACTGAGATTCCCTCATCTACACACACACACTCACAAGAGTCATCCAGTGTGCCACACCCTTTCCTATGCCTACCATTGTCATACTACCATCTCACTGCATGGAACTCAGCTCATATAATACACTGGCTTGGAGTTTATAAGGCCTGGTATCACCTGTAGATTGATTCTTCTGTGAAAGGTACTGTAGGCAATTTATCAGCAAATCCCATCTGACAGGACTAGTGAGACACAGATGGAGGCCACACCAGTGATCCCCTCCAGGCACACCACCCAAATGTACATGCCCCGTCCCTGCTGATGCCTCCTACTGCATACATGTTTGAATTTGAGCTATTACATCATTAAGCTTTGACACTAATGTTGCCGTAGAAAATTTTATCAGGGTTCATGTGTCACCTTCAAAACAACACAGGACATACACAGTGTGACATCTCAACTGTCTACTGCTCCCTCTGACCAGTCCTAGTCAGAACACGTGATCATGTAATTACTGAAAGAACTTGCTCCTGATTGACCCAGCATCCTGACTGGAACCTGTCCGTGGGTCACTCTACAGATACCTGGGGTCCACCTATGGACCACACATGCTGTCCAAAACCTCTTGTACCTCAGACACTAATTTGTAATTAGCCTCATCAATGTATACTCAAATACATAGTATTGCATCATCTGACTGTTATTTGCATCCGATTTGTGACAGTGCCCTTGAATAGCCAAATCTTGGCCCTTCCGTTGTCTGGCCCTCATTAATGCCTAAACTACAAAGTGTGACAGTGGACCAGGACCATAGTGTATGATGGTGTAAATGGCCTCCATCAAAGCCAGCAACCTCAGATAATGTCCATGAAAAGGTAACACATATGAGGACCCTGACTGTTCAAACGCTGAGTAACATTTTTCAAATTATAAAGATGAGTTGTGTGTTGAATTCCAGCCATATACTTCTGCACAGAGGCTATGATGTTTCCTGATACATTACCATCCACAGAGGCCAACTGGAGTAGAAATGTTGCAATGACACATGCCGGATCCAGACACCTGAGACATTCTCTCACTCAGCACACCAAGGTTGCCCAGTTGAAAGTCTCATTACACGTTTTCAGTGACAGGGTGGGACCATCCATGTTTAGGTGACCATGTCCTCAATGGCTTCTCTCAAATTTTGCTACAAACAATACCCAATTGAAACAAGATTAGCTGCCACTAACTCACGAGGAGACCTGGAAGTTACAGTGACAACATACACCCTGACAGTTGATACTGGATCAATATTGGACCACACACATAAACATGTACCATCCAATCAACAAAATATTTGCAAGCAGCCGATCACAGTAGTGTCCCAGTTGTAACCTAGCAGGAAGAATGAAACATGCCACTAAACCAGGTAATGCATAAAGGGCCACATACATGAACAACCTATTTGCCATCAGGACATGAAGAACGTTGAGATTTAGCAAAAAATATCAATGCAAAATGGTATGTCAGATTTCTCCAAAGAATCAATAGGGCAAACGTCAAATGGGCAAATGGGATTACAGAATGGCAAACAGTGAATCATACCCTATTTGCTTCCATGAGCCTGCTGCTGCAGGTTTAGCATTACTGAATTTGGGAAAACCTTGGATAAATTTGCAAGTCTGGAAGAGCAAACTCTAGGGTGCTGGGGGCCTAAGTCCACCTCTACTGCCCCCCAAATAGACATTATATATGCACATGTGAAGCACACACATGCATAAGGCGCATGTGTGGCCTACATGTCAAAAGTAAAACACATTTAAGATACATTAACTCGTAATTAGGACATGGTTACCCCCTTAAAAAGTGTAGGCGACAATTGCACTACCTATTTGGCCTTTATATAATTTTGATTACCGTGATAAATGTGGACACATTTTTGCTAAGGAATACATCCTGGTATCCCATTCATATTTTGAAATTAGCCATCAGCAATTACCCACATATGTGTACAATTATGAGTAATATCCATTCTGACCAATCATTACTATTGCACTGTGAATACCTTCTATATATCCTATAAGGGACATTTGCCATAGCTAACCCCCAATGTGTATCACCTAGCACCGTTTGGTCGTGACAAAATTCTTTTCACAATTTGACAAATGAAAGACATATTTGTCATAATGCGTCATATTTCCACGCATACATCTTGTGCGTCATAATTTTTGACGCACAGGAGTGCAGATAATGCTGAGTAAAAAAATATCTTAAAAATAGATATAATACTATCCAGCATTACATGGCCACCATTTTTTTCCATAATGCGTCATATTTCCACGCATACAGCTTGTGCGTCATAATTTTTGATGCACAGGAGTTCAGATAATGCAGAGTCAATATTATTTTTCATATTTAGATATCATAATTGCCAGCGGCTTAATTTTCAACTCTAGAACTGTAAAATAAGCCTCAAACAAATATAATGGACCAATTATGATTTTTTTTTGACTCTGCGTTAGGTGCACTCCTATGCGTCAAAAAATATGACGCACAAGCTGTATGCGTGAAAAAATTACGCATAGCGGAAAAAAACGACGGCCATTTTATGCAGGATGTGATGTAATAGGATATCCTGTTTACAGAATCCGTACAGTGGGTGTACTTTCACTTTCACTTTGCAGTCTCAAATTATTCTAGACTGTGTGGCTGTGTGGAAAGTGTTGTCCTGTGTATTAGTGCTTTTGTGTCCAGTGTACCTTCTCAATTGTGCTTTTGTCATCATTGTCTTGTTGTTGAATACTGTCTGAGTCTGTGTTGTATTATTTTGTCAAGTCCAGTGTTTCATTTATTGTCTGTGGGAGTCTGTTGTGGGTACTGTAATATAGGGGTTAGTTCGGCTCTTCTTCTTAAGTTTTCTTTGTTTTTCACCAGTCTACCTTTCCCCATTTCCCCCTTTTCCTTTTTCTCCAACTTTTTCCCCTTTGTCATTGCTGACATGTCTGGTAGGCCACGGCTTGCCAGGATGGGTGAGGATGAATTGGGTGGATTTATATGGCTTGTTTGCCATTTCCTCCAACTCATGCTGGAGGCTGGGGGTAGGGTGATACAGGGGTATCACACGGAGGCCCGAAAAGTCCGGTGGGGGAAGGTGCGCCATCACTTGGTCTGTGTATATGGTAGCCTAAGGAATGAACATCAACTGAAGCACCGCTGGGCTGATCTGATATCCAGGGAGCAAGATCTGCTGGACCACCTGGGAATCAGGATTGGTGGCCATGTTGGTGAGTACACATCAATTACATGTGCACAATTTAAAGCTGTGTGGCGACATGTGATGATTGTTACCCAATCTGCCAGATAAGTAGCTGACTGTGTGTACTGCTAGGGAAACCTACTGGGTAATTGGAGCACAATGTGAAGGAAGACAAATGCTAGCAGTCAGGTAGCTCATGTTTTCGACACATACCGGTTGCCTGTAGCAGTATGTAATGTAGTGCTGCCTTTGTGTCAGACAAGCAACACGTTAATGACTCAATTAGAACTCTACAGGTCACAATAGCCAGTGAAAAATGGATGTTGAAACATCATACCTACATATGTAGACGCCATAGCTAGACTGACATTTGTAAACCCAACATGATGCTATAAATGAGTGCTGCCTTCACGTCAATTGAAGTTAGCAATGTTGTCCACACATATGTCACATGTGTGTCTGGTTGGTGTGTAGGGAAAATGACCACATAGGCTGTTTGAGTTTGAGAGGTCATGCAGTCCTCAAGTAACCAGCTTTTGGATGTCTCTCTTGGATGCACATAATGAGATGAATGCACCCCTATATTGTTGGGGCATACTAATGGAGGTGCATCTTTGACACCACATGACTGTCCAGGCCACTGCATGTGTGTAGTAGGGTGTGTAACTGTAGCAGGACACTCATCCAATGTAAATGTTGCTCAAGAATAATTCCATGCAGTATGAGCATGTGTGAAAGTGTTTCATAACTCATGTCATATTCTCACATTGTCTTTGTAATTGCAATTGTTTGTCAGTGCACGGATTCTGAGTATATTCTTCCTTCCATGCTTTACAGGTGGACCTGCACCGTACACTGTGGGAGAGGTGGCTCATTTTGCGGACCCCGACACCTACAGTGAGTGTTGCATGTGTGCTATTTTTAATGTTTGCTGGTGATGCATGATGGACTACTGTGTGTTCAACAGAATTCAAGGTTTGATGCGCTGCCCATTCATTAGTATTGTTCTATTAGTGGGATTTCAATTATCATTTCATTTTGAGAAGACCTATGCTTATCCATTTCTCAGATTTTGGGTCTGTAGGCCATTCCAGTAGGGCCCGCTATGGGGAATGGGGTGAGTCATGTGGAATACACTGGTTAATATAAGAGTTGCTCTGGGACTTGTCTCGGACTAAGTCTGCATTTCAGACTGACATTCTCCCAGATAGCGTCTGCAAAAGGCTTGTCTGAAATATGCTGCTTCCCTAGTTAACGATGGACTGAGTACACTGTAGGTTGGATCTTCCGGGGGCATGTACTTCCACAAGTTGAACTAGAAGTGTGTGGGACTAGAGTGCAATGGCCTAGGTGTACATTCTACTCATGATCATGGGTGTTCTTGCTCCTCTGTGTGTGTAGTAAAATATGCCTCACTGGTAGTATGTGATGTTGGCCTAAGTCAGTACATTTTGAAATGTGTGGACCTTGGATAGGACAAGGTTTAGCTGACTCCAATTTGTTGCTAGGCCTTCACTGGTGTTGTGTGTGTGGAGGCAAAAACTTGTTGAGCTTTCTAGACACTCCTGGGTGTGCATTGATTATGGGATTGTTGGTTGTTCTTCCCACCCCACCCTCAAAGACTGCCATGTGTTTGGGAATAGGGTACCTAGGACTGTAGCAACCAGTATGTTACACATACTTGTGACCATTTGCAACTTTTTTTTGAACCTAGTGTACACACTCGGTTATGGCACATGAGTTCTATATTAGCAAAAAACAATTACAAATGGCAGATATTGAAGGTTGTGATTGTTATCACATAGACTGACATATGTAGTCAAGGCAAAAGGCGGAGGAGGTGCAGCCATAATGTCAGCTGCATTACCAATTATTTTGATGAGAAGTTTAGGCTGATGTCACCCATCATGTATAGACATGTATATGCTAGGTGTGAGATGCCCTTTTGTATGCAGGCTTCCCATGTACTTCCTCTGAGACTTTCAATGATCTATGTGGTGAAATTAGCTGTCACAACTACAGTAAAAGTAATTTCCAATTGACCCATTGTGCTATTCCACCCAATGCATTTCCTATGGTAAATAGTTGCCCTTTCTCTTCACAGCTGCAAACATGAGTGCCGCACAGAGGCATGATTTTGAAAGGCGGGCAGTGAGATACCGGCACATCCTGCAGGTGCAGTCGGGGTTCCGACGGATGGCCCGAAAATACCAGGCGGATCGGGCCTCCGGAGCATGGTGGGCCTCACCACAGGGTGGCCCAACGTTGCCCACTACAGCCACCACCACCACATCCACCAGTTCTCCCCAAGTGGCCCCAGCAACGGGTGGGACAGTTGTCCCTGCCTCTGCAGCACGACCTGGACCCAGCAATTTCAGAGCTGCAGGACAGTCCAGTGGGCTACAAACAACTCCCACACCGAGCACCTCTGCCAGCACACAGACAGCAGCAGCACCTCCAATTGACCCTGCGGCATTCCAGGCTTTAGACCGGAAAATGGACAAGTTCATTTGGAAGGTGGACAAGCTGAGCCAGGATGTGGCGTACATTAAGAAGCGGGTCAGGTCCATCAGGCGAACCCTACGGAGGGCCAACCTCTAGGACTTATTTGGTTCATTTAAATGTATCCCTCCCATCTCTCCTCTTTCCTTTTTATCATGATAGGTGGGTTTTGGGGATTAGTGTTAGGTTAGTATAGGTTGTTAGCTTAGTTAGTGTTAGGGAGGAGGGTGGGGGGTCCTTATTCTTTCTAGTTTTCATTTTTGAGTGTGTGGGTGGGTGGGTGGGGGTCAATGTTGGGATTCCTGTCTGTTTAGAAAAAAAAAAATATATATATATATATGATTGTTTAGGATAGTATAGTATGTGTGTAGGTTAGTATGTGTTGTCCTGCATGTGTCCTGTCTCATAATGGTGGGTGGGGGGTTGATGTTTAGATCGATTCGTTATATGTGTAGGGTAAGTTTAGATTAGGTTAGTAAGGGACAGTTGTGGGTAAGGAGTAGTCAGGTTAGATTAGTGTAGATATGACTTTGCCCTTAGTTGCCTCTGGTGTGAATACATATGAATAAATATATAGTTAACCCTTTGCATTATGTGTTAACTGCTACTTGATCATGGCCTTGACATCAGTGTAGGTGACTGTTTTTCTATGACACCGAAGAAAATAGAGGTTTAAAATGGCAGCTACCCCTGTGCTAACTTGGTAAGTATCCACCATTTGATAGAACCACCATTTGTAGTTTACATGGATCACCAAGGAATTGTGTTGATGAGTATGTTTTCTACATCACAAAGGGGGTCATTCCGACCCTGGCGGTACAAAACCGCCAGGGTCGTGGATGACGGAAGCACCGCCAACAGGCTGGCGGTGCTTCCTGGGCCATTCTGACTGCGGCGGTAAAGCCGCGGTCAGAAAACTGGATCCGGGATGGCGGGAACGGGTGTCCTGGGGCCCCCTAACAGGGCCCCAGCCTGCTTTTCACTGTCTGCCTAGCAGACAGTGAATAGCGCGACGGGTGCTACTGCACCCGTCGCACACCTGCAACACCACCGGCTCCATTCGGAGCCAGCTTCAGTGTTGCAGGCCCCTTTCCCGCTGGGCCGGCGGGCGCTAACTTGGCTAGCGCCCGCCGGCCCAGCGGGAAAGTTGAAATGGCCCCAGCGGTCTTTTGACCGCGGAGCGGCCATATGGCGGTTACCGCATGGCGGGCGGCGGTTAGAATGAGGGCCAAAGTGTGCTTCCAGACTTGGTATTGTGGGTAATTTATTAGGTCGGACTGCAGTGTGATGTTCAGGGACATCTTTGTAGATGAGGTGTTGTTAACACTCTTGTCTTGTTGTCTTCATTGCTGACATAGATCATGTGTGCAAAAATTCAGCATTACTTCCCTTCATGGAAGTATACTCAGAAAGGGTGATTGATGCTATGTTTAGTTGTGTTTGCTTAGATTATACTGCATAATTTCATGTTTTAGTATTGCATGGTGCCCACATTTATCAGCCACCATTAGTTGACTTTGATTGCTATTGATGGAGCATTATTCTGTCCAACACAGCATGATTGTGTGTGGTTTGTCCCTTCATCAGTTATTCTCCTCAGGATGGTCAGGCTATGATGCAATCCTGGCCACTGCACAGATGTCTTAGACTACATGATGTCAGGACAGTTGTATTGACAAGCTACATGGTTGTCACAAAGGCACTTTAGAGTTATCTACTGCACAGTTGATGTGTCAAATAACACAGAGACATATTAGTTGGGCAAGTGCTATTTATTGATAGGTGCTGTAGTGCAAAATGTACATTGTCCATGTTTGCTGAGTCCGTTCTAGTGCATTCTTACATAGTGATCCTACAGAAGGGGTGTGGATGATGCTCCTGACATGCTGGGGTGATGTTACAGACAGTGCAGAGGGACAGGATTTGCCGATTAGTAGGAGAGAGACATTCACTGGCAATGCTGACAAGTCATACAGTGGTTAGCAGAACAGTCATTGAGTATAGTTGTACTGAGACTGGCAATTGACAAAACGTAGGACCTTGGTCAAAGTAGGCCATGGTGCAGGGACTAGTGCTTCCGGGTACTCTTCCGTGTGAATGTGATCTGTTCCATGTCTTCTTCTTCTAATGTGTGTGTTGGCTGCTTTGTCCTTGTTGTTGTTGGTTGTGAAGGGGCAAAACACACCTCAGTGTTAGAAGACGTGGAGTCAGACATCCCAGTGGCTGCTCCCTGTGAAGTTCTTAAGGGCAGTACTGCAGCAAGGAGGGCCTGCTGGTTTTTGAGAATAGCAGCTACATCACGATGGTAGGCAGCCAGGTCGGCCCTGAGGGAGTCATGATTGCATTCGTGCATGCAGTGGAAAGTTTGCGGTGCGAGGTGTTGTGGCAACTCCCTTACTGCAGTGGTGAATTCCTTTATAGTTTCTTGTAGTCCTTGCAGTATGGATGTTAGGGCTTGCATAGCTGCTGCCTGATCTGCAGATGACATCATGCACGAGCGCACCCCCTCAAGGCTGGCTGCCATAGTTTGCATCCCCACCTGCACCTCCTTGGCCAGCTCCCGCTGTACTCCAACTACAGTTCTTTCAAAGCTGGTGCCAGTGTCGTCAGAGTCCTCAGCTGTATTGGAGCTGGCAGGTCTTGCAATTGGGGTGGTGGGTGGTTCTTCTGTGATGGCTGCTTGTTCTGTGCTCCTCCTTGTGACTGAAGGTGGGGTCTGGAGGGTTTCCAGGACCTTTTGGATGGTCTCCTGGGGAATGTTTATGGGCTCGTCATCCATGTCATCAGGGAAATCAGGGACAGGCATATCGGCAGGAGATCCATGTTCCTCTGCAATGAAACAGGGTACAATTAGTGTGTCTGTGTTTTGACAATTTTGACGTAACATGCCAGCCTTTTGATGAATTCACTTTGTGATCTTGTTTGGTATTGGTATCTGCTGTCCTTCATATGGGCATTGTTATAGGCCTATGGCCCACCTGTGTGTCACATGTATGATATAGAGTTATCTGACTTGTCTGCCTAATCGCCTCTAGGTGTTGCTTTGTACCAAATAGGGAATAGCCATCTTTTTGTCCTACTCGACCCTCCGTGTATATGTATTCTTATGGTGAGACCTTTCACTGGCTGTGGGTGTTGTGATTGCCCTGGCAGCACACTTGCCTCTCAGGACCTGACCCAATCCCTGATTGTTCACATTGACTTAATTGTAATTGACATGTGGCATATCCTATGCATGGCAATGTTATGATGTGATATTGATGTAGACATTGTTAATGTGTCCAGCTGATGTTGGGTAATGTGGGTTTAATTGGATTGCCCTGTTTATCGTATCAATGTCCTATATGGTCCTCTGACTGTGCAGGTGTATTTCAGTGACCAGTTGCATGTGTCCCCTCCTCAATGCTGTTGTCTGAGCAGTATGACATTTGTGATGTTGCCTTGTTAGCCAGGCACGTGAAGGACCCTGACATATGCAGCATGTGTGTGTCCTTAGTTCTGTGTGGCTCCTATTGCTGTTTACTTTGGCAGATGTATGTGACAACTATGGGCATTGACATATGAGTGTACTAGGGCCTTTGTCTTGTTTCAGGAGATTGTTGTAGATGTCATCCTCACCCCCTAATTTAGGTATGTATGTTCCATGGGGAGGTTACTGCCATTGGCTACTTGAGCTGCACAGAGATCAGAGGTGTTAGTGTCAACTGTTGTCGCAGTTACATTGCAGTTGTTGTTTTGGCTACTGGATTACTGATAGGGCCCTAGTTGATGTAGGAGATATTTTGGCTGACGAGTGCCAGGATGTAAGTTTGACGTAGTGGCCTTCCCTCCTGTCGAGGCTTTCCATTAGCTCCATTGTTGTCTTGACAGGATGCCCCCAGGGGACTGTTGTTGGTGTTGTGTAATATTGTGCCCCAGCTTCTGTATGTGCAGGGCATGCCCCCCTGCGGTGCCCCTTTAACCATGCCACTCCATGTATATGCTGACTTACATGCAATGTGTAGTGGTATTTCCCCCCCTGCTTACAGTCAACATTATTGCATTATAATTCCCCATGTGAATTACCCTGCATGTGCGTTGTCTCGTCGTAGTCTGCGCTGTCCTGTCCTTGAATCCCTGTGACGATCTCCTCAGGGATGATGGCTGCGACCATCTCCTCCATGTGGTCCAGGGCCCCCTGGTGTGCTGGACTCCCCCCTCCAGTCCGCAGTGCTGCCTTCCTGTTCCTGCCCATTTTTTCCTTTGTCCTACGTTTGCAGTCATGCCAGCGTTTCTTACACTCAGTGACTGTTCTGCGTACTTCAGCCACACTGTTGATCTTGTCAACAATTTGTTGCCATATGGCCTCTCTCCTACTGATTGACAACTTAGAGGTAATGAACAGTTGGTGCTGGTGTTCCGTCACCTCTTTAACCAGGATTTCCTGCTCCTCTGCACTGAAGCGACACTTTCTTTTTTTTCTATATATGTCCTGGTTCCTGTATGGATCATCCTGGCTGGTTCCTGGTCTGCTGTCATCTTCCTGGGGTCTGTAGTGGCATCTGGGATCCATTTTGGCTCTCCTCTGCTGAAAGGGCAGTGTTCGCGGGTGTTTTTGACGCTATTGCGTCAAAAAAAACGGCGCTTTCTGGGTTGCGCTGTCGTAAATCGACCCACAGTCATTTACGTCGCGTTAACGTCATTTTCCTTTACGACTTGACGCTTCGATGTGCGTAAAAAAAAATTACTCCCACCTGTTGGTTGCGCCGCCGTGCGTCAAAGTATAAATTTGATGCCCGCACGGTGCATCAAAATGGCGTTAGCCGGCGGTAAAATTTTTGACGCAAAACTGCGGCGGTGCAGCTTTGCATCAAAAAGTATAAATATGGCCCTAGGGGCTTCACCGCAGGTAAGGTCAGAAGCTAGGTAGGCCCTTAGAGCTAAAGTAGAGGTTCATACCGATTCCTTCCCAGGAGAGAATTTGCACCAGCAGTAAAAGCCTATTCCATTTACGTATTTGTACAAAAGTTGTTCAATAAGGGAAGTTCTAGATTAAACACCCAAGTTCAAGCTGTTGAGCCACCCAGACAGTGAATTTGCTGTATTTTCGAGTTCTAAACGTCCAACATATTAGGCTAGAGAAGAGGGTCCTCTCTCAGAGAGATTCTGGGAACACCCTCTTTCCATGATGCACTGAACTGTTCATTGCCTATATGTAGAGGCTACTCGGGCAGGAATCCTTGTTTATGCCCTCCAAGTAGGTATGGAAACAAAGACAAAGCAGAGAAAAAACGTCTGTTGGCAGCTTCCATCGCCCGAATGTCATTCATACGAACAAATCGATGTTTACACCAGGCTACAGGTAGCCATTATGATACGCATTTCACTATTATATAATTATTGTTTTGGAAACGTTTACTGTGTGCACATGTTCACATGGTTCAGATGATTATGTATAATAATACTGCAAATTATGTTCATATAATGTTTGCAAATATTCCAAACACACATAAAATATGTGCAAAATGTGCCCCTATCCGCGCGAATCCCCTTCATTTAATTTCAAATGAGGAGAGGGATTGGCAACTCCTTGGGCCTGGCTAACAGGGCATCATTTGTATTTGAGATTGAATTCACACACAAGAAATGAAGTATATAAAATGCAGGACTTTCCAGCCGACCTATGTGCTGTGAAAAGGTCTATATTTTGTTCGGTTTTCCCAGGGCACAGGTGAGGAAATAGGCTGTGGGGTGATGCGCATTATGATCTTGAAAAATTGAATGAAATACATTGAAAACTAAGAATGAGATCAATGTAAAGTCGACTTGATTACCTTTCTTTTATATTTTTATATTTTATATATAATATATTTTATATATTATATAAAGAAACAGCCGATATGTCACTGAGCTCCCCTTGTTGTGGTCATAGTAGTGGACCTTGGTCTGCCTTAGGGTCGTTGTCTAATATGGGGTAACTTATTCAAAACTCTGGTATCTTGTTTTGCTAAAGCTCGGGCGACTTCCAGTGGTACCTAAAAGTTTCCTCTAAATCAGACCCCAATAGGCTTTCATCTATGCTTGAAAATATACTGCTCTGGCTGATGCAAAGAAAAGCTATGAAGCAAAGCTATCACAGAGCATCTCAGATAAAACACAAGCCCTTCTTGTCCCTCAAGCTTCTTCTGTGGCAGTCATTCCCGACAGAGCTTTAAGGGGTCCTCACTGTAGTGTCCTCTATTTCTATTTTTTTTAATTCTCTTGACATTACCAAAGATGGCAAATTCTAGCTATAAAAAAGCATCCCCACACTCATCTCAAGATTGTATCATGACTGTACATGATCTGCTTCTCCTTAGATTAAATGGTAGAAATGCTACATTTACTTGACTACCTAAGGACATGCTATTCTCTCTCAGGTGACATCATCATGCCACACCCTGATGATCTACAGTACGTGAAGATTCAACCACTTCCCCTCAGTGCAAGATCATTGTATACATCAGCCTTTAACCACAAGGGGCTTTCTGCTGCCTTCTTCCATGATCTGGTGAAATGTTTTCTGTTTATCTGCATCAATAGTTTCTCCACAGTACAGAACCGCTGATTATTGAAAGCTTAGTTTCCTAAAAATAACACACTTTGCACTTTCTAGGACCATCCCTGGACTGTCTGCAGTATATGAAATCCCAGTCAGATTGTAGTACGTCTACAGCTATCACACTAAAAGTTTGAAAAAGAGTACACAAGATTACAACCAACGCCTAACATACCAACAATTTCTCAAACATGGATCTGCACATACACTTGTCCATGTATGCTACTGGGCCCCATTGTTTTATCCAACTGTCACCTCTAACACCTCATTCCCACTACCATTCTACTTGTCGCTGTAGAACTCTACATTCTCTCCGGTCCTGAATCTACCCAATCTTCCTTGAATTCCACATTGGCATGCTTTTTTGCATATTGTTACTCTGAGAGGCAAAACCAGCCACAACCGTCCTGGGATGAACGCTGTGTTCAACATGCAGCTTTGCAGGTGCTAATCTACCTGCTAATAAATCGTCTACAGTGTTTTCAGGTATGGGGCTGGGGCAAATCCCTCAGATTGGGCCAGGCAGAAGGGTACACCCACTATGCTCTTAACATAGTCTTAGGGGTTGGTAGAAATCTCTAGAACTTATAGAACACATTTACTGTGATACGTTTGTTCATTGTCTTTACCATATTTATCATGTTGATTGCTTTGCTTCGTTTCATCTGGCTAATTATCATAGTTCATTCGCTTTGTGCAAGAGTTGTTTAAAAAAATATAGTGAAAACGTATCTTGTATCTCTCTTGGGTTTCACCTGGGCATGCCTGAATAATACGACAAAAGGGTGAGATATGTTTCCACCATTTCCCTGGGGAGTCAGAGTGTCATGTTTAGGGTACCGTAATCACCTCCCACTCTGGTAGGCTCAGGAGTTCAGGTGAGGCACTGTGAGCTAGCCAGGAATTGGGAAGACAGTTTCTGATGGTGTGGTTGGACTTAAGTCTACCACATTCTGAAGTTCGGCCTGTCCTACAAAGCCTGTCCTAAATAGCCAGTCCTCTTATCTTAGTAGGAACCGTAGAAGACACTCTCTATCCTCTTCTTCAGCCCCGGATGCGATAGTCCCTTGACTCTCGGTTTCAACCTAAAACAATGATGATGCAATATTCCTGTTACGGCTCCTGTCTTTAAGTGTTTGGTAAGATTATATGTATATTCTAACAGTTCTTGTATTTCTAAATATGCCTGCCATGTATGGCATACTGATATGTTCTGGGCCTTGTTCACGGTAAATAAAAATCCTAAATACATAAGACATAATTGAAAGTATGCTTCGTAATATTTAGCTTTTACGAGTATGGCCAAAAGATGGACTAAGGGCCTGAACAAGACCTAAGTCAACATCTTCTTAAGTTTTTTTTTGTTGAAAAATATAACACATCAGCATTTCATATATTAAAAAGAGAAAGTGCTATTTAAACGCTTTGTAAAGGATGTATGATTACCTCCTTCCTATTGAGTCAAGAGGAAATCCAAAATTGGCCAGTAACAGAACCAAAGGGGGAGTTAGTATTACTAGGCAGATCTGTACTTTCATGAGGAGAACGAGTAGAAGGTTTGTGAAATGAGCAAAATAAAAAAAATCACAAACTGAGAAATTGAGGTGGGCAACATGTACGTGTTCAGTGACTCCAGTCTTTTCCCATTTCTCAAGGTGAAACTCAGAAATCGTGGATTACTGATGGTGTTAGTATTTCTGAGTTCTGGAATAACAAATCTGAGTCCAGGCCACTCGCAGGTTCATATGTACTTACATATTTTCCTGTGGACATAAAATAGGAAAATTCCTTTGATACATCAGGCCCAAAATGAGGATCTAATGTGATTTTTTTCTAAAATGCATGTGCTGAGTCTGGGTTTTGCATTCTCTTAATTTAATAACAGCAATAACAGGTCTCCTATAATTTCAAAGCATCCCAAAATAGATATAACTTGATTTGATTTGCATGAAATCTAAAAGGAAATTATGAAGTCAGGGCTGGCTTACCAGGAGTGTGACTGGTGCAGCCGCACTGGGCACTGCCCTTGAGGGGGACACTGACATCCGAGGGGGCACTGCGTTCAGCAATAATCTATAATTCAAAAGCACCTGATGCAGAGTGCCTTGTGAGTCCAGCTTTCAGGCTGCAATAAAAATGTTGAGATAATTCTTGTGATTAATGCTCCTGTGTGAGTATCTAGTTGTACTTTAGGTTAGGAATATGTAGCCTTATCGTGGAGTACACTCGCAGACACCCCTTTGAGAAAGAACAGTCTTGTTTACTTAACTATGGCTTGGAGCAGTAAGGCTCATTAAAGGAACTTAGTTTGAAGCATTTAACAACACCATATAGCAGAATAGGAAAATTACACACAAATAAAAAGACACAGCAAAATTTTATAGAAATGGAGCTTATGTTTATGATTTTTTAAAGCCAGAGGGTTCTGGAGTTACAGATTATATAACTTTTAAATATTTAAATGCAAGTTCAAACAAGCATTGGTAAATGTAAAGTTTGAAAACTTTTGGAAGTTTGAAAAAGTTAGTTGGAGTATTCTGGGTGGCCAAATCTGACAGGGATAAGGTGTAGGTGCCAGAAAAGATACTTTGAACAGTTACTTGACCACCACGGTGATTTTAAAGCAAGTTCCCAACTTTAACACAAGACTGCCATAGGGAACAATGGAGAGGCCCTCATGCTGAGTGTTAGAAATTGGGGGCCATATTTACAAGGCCCACTGTGCCACTGGAATGTCACTTTTGGGATGGTCCGGTTGTGAAAACCGCAGAGGCCATATCTACACCACCACATAAAGCCACCCTGCATGGCTTTTCATGATTGTGTAGACATGGTGTGAGACAATGCAGTGCCAGTCACGGCTTAACGCGTTAGTGAGGCATGCCATGGGCATTAGAATGAGTGTTCCCATGTAACCCCCATTGCATTTGACACATTCCCAGATATATGAGAAATCATAAACCAGGGAATGTGTCAAAATCCTATGCCCCCCCAGGGATGGCGTAAAAGTGGAGACATAACATTGCTTCTCCATTTTATTTCCTTTCTATGTGTGCTGCATTCTGCTGCACACATAGAAGGAGGAACTTGCATCCATTGAAGGTATCCCTTTCTGCACAAATAACAATCATCCCCACAACGCATACACCCTTGCACCATGGTACAAGGGTGCCTCCATTGGCTCATGGCAGCCCTCTGTGAGCAGGCACAGGGACAGAAATGAACTGCATCCTATATACAGCATATTTCTGCCCTTTCCCGGTGGAACAAGGCAGTGCAGCAAGACATTTGCTGCACCACCATGAACCATGGGCCTTGTAAATATTGCCCAGGGTCCCTAGTTTGCAGAGATTTGCACTCAGTCCAAGAAGGGACCCCAGTCCTAGTCAGGGCATATAAGATACACACTAAAAGTTTACCTGTGCTCACCCTCTGGTAGCTTAGCACAGAGCAGGCAGGCTAATGTGGTCCCCTTTGGGGCAATGTGCAAAGTATTTCTTCACATACACACACACACACACACAGTAACACAGTCAAAACACCACAAAAGGACTCCACACCAGTTTAGAAAAATAGGCAAAATGTATCTGTCAAACAAGACCAAATTGGCAAAAATCTAACATGCACAAGTCAAGTAATGAATTTTCAAAGATTATATCAAAACGCAGTGCTTAGAAGACAATAGTTCCAACTGGAGCTACCTGGTTTCTCTGTGCCGGGCCAAATCCAAAAGGACAATCCGACTGCGATGGAGCAACGACAGGGTACAGGAGTCATGCAGGATCGCTGACAGTACCTTTGTTGCATCAATGCTCTATGACAATGCTTTGATCCAGAGCAGATGATATGTCACTTTTACGTTATAAGTGAAAGTGAGCAGTGTCCTTGGCTTCAGTGCAGGCAACTGCAAAACAACACTTCTACAGCGGTATGCGTCGGTTCAAAGAGACCCTTCGGTGTTGTGGTGTCAGTTCTTGTTCTGCAGCACCCCTCTAATCTCCAAGGGCCCAGGACTGGATTTGGCACTATATGGCAGAGCAGGACTCACAGCAGAGGAGCCCAGTTGCTGATAGCGAGATGCAAGTGAAGTCTTTGATATCCCTGAGATGCCAGAAATAAGGGGCAAGCTCAGTCAGGCCCTTGGAGTAACTATTGATTGCAGGATAAAAAGAGTTAGATCCAGTCTCCTCACTCCCAGGCTGGAAGTAGGAGGCAGCAGGCTAACACAGCAGAGCAAACAGCAAAGAGGCAGTCCTTCCTGAAAGCACAGCAGTCCTTCTTCCTTGTAAAATGTATGCAGATGAATGCAGATAAATCTCCTGTCACACCCAAACCCTTCCTGTTTGTGGTTGTCTGGAGAGAATGCAAAAAATGTAACTGTCACCTGAGCCAAGACATATATTCAGTGACATGCTAAAGCACAGAATGGTTTAAGCAAGAAAATGCCAACTTTCTAAAAGTGACATTTTCAGACGTACAATTAAACTTTTTAGACTGCATGTCCAGAGATACCAAACTCCATATTTCTATACTTCCCCAATCAGAAATTACACTTAAAAGATGTTTTAGGGCAACCCCAATCTTAGCCTATGAGCGAGATAGTCCTTGCAATAGTAAAAGACAAATTTAAGAGTTTTTCATTATTTGAACATGTTAAACTTAAAAGTGCATGTCCAACTTTTTAAATACAGTGCACCCTGCCCTTGGGGCTAGATAAGGCCTACCTTAGGGGTGACTTACAGGTAACAAAAAATAAGCTCTTGGCCTGGCAGATAGGTTCATTTGCCAGGTTGAAAAGGCAGTTTAAACTGCACACACAGGCTCTGCAATGGCAGTGTTTGAAAGGTTACTGTAGCGGGTGGCACAACCAGTGCTGCAGGCCCATTAGTAGCATTTGACTTACAGGCCCTGGGCACACATAGTGAACTTTACTTGGGACTGACCAGTAAAGCAACTATGCCAGTCATGAAGAAGTCAATGTTACCATGTTTTAGACATATAGCACATGTACTTTAGCTCTGGTCAGCAGTGAAAAAGTACTCAGAGTCCTAAAGCCAGCAAAAATGAGGTCAGAAAACAAGAAGGAGAAATGAAAAAAGTCTGGGGATGACCCTGCAGAAAGGCCCATTTCCAACAATGAGTGATAGAGGCAAGGATGCTGTTTTAATGGTGCGGTCAACGGGGATGTCTCTGTAGTTGTTCCTTGTTCCACAGGTGATGTGGGCCAAACCTGGTCACATAAATCAATGTTCCTCGAAGACCTCTTTGTTCCAGTTGTTTCACAGCTGTGGCTGTCCTACTGGCAATGATACACTGGAGTTGGAGACAACTTTTTTTGTTAGGGCTTGTGCTCTTGTGGTCTAATAAATCCAGTCACTTACAACTTTCTCAAGTCCGTCAGACTCAGGTGCAGACATTGACTATCTCAGATTACTTTGTTGGTGCACCCATCAACTGGTTGCAGGGACAATTCCCCAGGGGATACTACTTCATTGAGTTGAGATCTTTCCCCTCTTGTGTCCCTGTAGCAGGTTTCAGGTGACCAGCCACATGATCCTTGAAGTCACTACCATTGGTGAAGCTGTGAAATCAAGTTCTTTCGATCTCAGGAGCCACATTCAGGGTCCCAACTCACTAGCCCAAAAGTGCAGTGGGTACAGTCCTCTCGGCAGAGCTGCCTCTCTTTTTGTAGTTAATATCTAGCAGGTCAAGCCTTCTTTGGTCCTCTCTTCTTCTCCAAATGTGAACTGAGTG
Source organism: Pleurodeles waltl (assembly GCF_031143425.1). NCBI lineage: Eukaryota > Metazoa > Chordata > Amphibia > Caudata > Salamandridae > Pleurodeles > Pleurodeles waltl. The sequence continues at coordinate 1,349,615,178 of NC_090445.1, forward strand.
TAAGGGTGCCAGTGGTGCCCATTTTATCACAGAAACCTGCCCAAAGGGGACCACATAGTCACTAGGCAATGGACTGTTGGGTCCCCTCCTCTTTAGTGATGAAGTTCATGTGATGTGTAGCACCTGCCTATCCCAGAGTGCCCCATTCTTGACCCTTCCAAGATGGCACCACCCTACCTTTGTCGTGAGGAGGAAGGTAGCCTACCCAAGGGGTGTAGCTACTAGTGGGCTACATGCCTATGGGCAAAACAAGTTCTAGCACTGGTTTCCCCCTCTAGGCCCTGTCTCCTAGATGTGTGCAGGAACAAAAGGCATCCTGCTAAGGAGTGTTGTTGTTATAGGCCTTTCAAAGGTGATTTCACCTTTGAAGCTCACCTGTTTTGGCCCAACGTCCTTTGCAGCCTTTCTGGAGAAGGAGGTAAAACCTCATGCCACTGCTAATTCTTTTGTTCATATGTCTCAACAGGCAGTCAGAAACCTGACTATGTGTGAATGGCCTTTTTGAGGCCACTGCACTAGCTGGAGTGCAGGATAGCAACTTTCTAAAGGTTGCTCAACATTAATAATGGAATGAAATCCGACCTGAACTTCAGATCGAGTTTCATTTTCCCATTAATTTGTTACCTTAGATGACCTCATTTTGGGATCCCATTCAGAAGTTAGACATGTTTAAGTTTAAACAGTTTAACCCTGTGTAATTCAAAAGGGCTCCTATTCTTTCCCAGCAAAACAACAATTTGGAACGGTTGCTAGAAAGACATAATAAAAACATATGTCTAGCTTGAGAATATATTGTCCCCTGCCATAGGACTTGGTGAGCCTGCTTTAGAGGATTCTGACATATATACTCAAGGGAAGCAGTCATTTTATTATTAAGGGTAATGGCAAAGTCATGTTTGTAGTGTGGCACACTGCCATTTCAGTCTGCAATAGAAGGCTGAGGTCTCGTTCACGTTTTGTGAATGCAGGATGGTATAAGTATTGCTGCAGTCCTGTGTGGACACTCAGGCTCTCATTACTAGTGTGGCGGTTTCAAGACTGCCACACTTGCAATGGTGGTCAGACCGCCGCAGACAGGGCAGTCCGACCGCCCTATTATGACTGTGGCAAATGGGCCTCGGTCCGACGGCCGGCACCACTAGGTTACTGCCTGTCAACAGCCTGGCAGTCTTGGTGGTCGCAATCCGCCAAGGCTGCACTGCAAGCAGCACTGCCCTGGGGATTACGAGTCCAATTTCCGCCAGCCTTTGCATGGCGGTCTCACCGCCATGCAAAGGCTGGCGGAAAGAGAGCGAAGGCATGCACTTGGCATTGGCAGTGCAGGGGCCCCCATGGACAGCCTTGTCACGCTTTTCACTGTCTGATTTACGGGCAGTGAAATGTGCGACAGGTGCTGTCGCACCTGACGCACCACAACATTGCTGATGGCTCGATTACGAGCCGGTGTCAATATTGTGGTGAGTTTTTCAATGGGCCAGCGGACGGAAACTCAGTTTTCGCCTGCTGGTTCAGTGCAAAACTCCTAATAGGGCAGCCAGCATACCGCCAATACTGCCGGTATGCTGGCTACAGTGACTTCGGCGGTCTTTAAAAAAGACTGCTGAAGCCATAATGAGGGCCTCTGTCTTACATGCCTGGGTTCCTCGGTACCATATACTAGGGACTTATAATTAAGGCAGTGCTTGCCAAATGAGTAGAGTCAATTAAACACACTTTTGTATAGGGCTAAAATACTGATACTGAGGTCTGGTTAGCAGGCCTCAGTGCACTCTCAAAATCGAAAAAAACAGCAGTATCAGTTCAGTGGGGTGATCGTGCAAAAGTATGCATTTCTTAACATCCTGCTAGACAGAATATGGAGTTTTGTCTAGCAGTTTTGACTCACCATAAAGTAGTGCAGAGGGTTAATATGACTGCTGCAAAAAACAGATCTGTATTTTATATAGATAGCTGAGTGGATTGGTAAAGCCAACCTTTACCAGTGCTTTGAAACAAACGAAATGTATGTGAGAGAGGGGATACAGTGACATGAGTTGCATTTTTGCTAGGTGGTAGTGAAGGAACCCGAAAAGGAAGTCATGGGGAGGGAGGGGCAAAAAATACTGTGGCACCAGGCTCCACCAGCGCAAAACCTGCCCTATGTGAAGGCAATGTTTCAAATTAAGTATAAAACTTGGAAACCACAATGAATGTCACAGGAATAACAGTTTTAATGTTTTGGAAGAGCTTTTCAAGGCCACCAAGTTATCAGTGACCAATATTCTTCCTGTATTTCAGTCGGGCACTTTGAATTGACAATGAGTTTTGGGACTGTGGATGTAAGTAGTAGCAACATGAGAATGTTTTGGTTTTCTGAGGTCAGAAATCTGAGGCCTCAGGAGTCACATTTTTCACAAAGTGCATAAATGAACTATTGCAAATTATTGAACCAGTACAGACATTGATGTCACAGATAATATATAAACTTGTTACCCTTCTAGATGTTTTGAAAACATTCTCTGCTACATATTTCACCATTATTTTAGTACTTTATTTATTTATTTGTGACGTGCAACAATGGCAAAAACTGGCATAGCTTTAGACTATGCGCACAACAAACACCAGTCAATGGCATACATCAACACACATATATATTGACTGAAAAAAGCCAAGATTGAAGTGACATTATAGTTCAGTGTGAGAATAAGATATTAGCTTACATAAAAAGAAAATAGACATTCATTTGAAAAAAAAACAAGTGTTAAGGTGATGTTAAAACTGAAAAGCCACTAAAATTCACCAATTGTGTTTTGATGTACTAACAAACTATAACTTGTGCCCCGTCATACACGGTTGTTCTTTTATTTTAAGGGTTACGTGATTCAATGCAGGACACCCAAAGCAGTTATATTTGTTGGTATCTGTGGTGAGGGGGGCCCAAAGCCCTTCATCTTCTGCTAGATCTCGATAAGCTCAGCACCACTCCTCTGCACCGCACAGGAGCTGCCTCCATCTTCTGCTCCCTGTCAGTGCAAAATTGACTTTCTTCTTGTCTATGGTCATCATTGGTAGAAAACTTTAGGGTGTGTTCCCGCCCTCAGACAAGTTCACCATTAGTTGGAGGAGTGCCCAGCCTGATTTTTTCCTTTTGATTCCCAGAGCGATGGAGTCCCCCAAGGACCAATAAGTAAAGAGCATTGTGGTGCTCCTCTGTAGTATCCGCTGCCAAGGAGATGGGGTCACCCGGGAATAAATGTACTCATGGGAGGGGCTCCACACACACCACCTCCCATCCTCACCCTTTGTCTTGCACTGATCCCCAGGTATTTGGTCCTCCCTAAGGGTTCAGGAAGCTGAGAGAGGGGAGCACTACTCACAGCTGATCCCATGGGGGGGATCAAGCTTCTATGTTTATTTTGCCCATCCGATGCTTTTGGTGTTCTTTTGTTCCCCATGGCTCTATCTGTGCGGAGAGTTCATGAGCCTTCAGGCCTCCTAGCCCCCCCCCCAAATGACCCTTTCATTCTGGGAGTGCTCAACCTGTCCCTAATGCGGCTCTATATTTTTTTCAGGTGTTAGACCTGGTATCTTTTGGCCTGGTTTCCCCTGACTTTTTGCTTTGTGACCTATTTTGACTGTGTGCTCGTCCAAGGGAGAGTCAGAAATATGGCTTAGGAGGCTTTACTCGTTGGTGAATATTGGCATTTATTTCAACCAACACAAGAATAAATATTTGAAAATAGGAGTATTCAGCAATAACATGCAAAAGTTATTGTACTGATTGAGTAAATATCCTTTTTCTTGAGGATCTTCTTGGTTTTTCATAGCAGTTCTGGGTCAGTAGAGGAGCTCTCATCTTCCTTTTCCTCCAGGCATTATTGCCTGCTGACACCCTCGGGACAAGAAACGCAGTGCGATGAGTTGCTAGCTAATTTAGGAAGATTACTCAACCACCATAACACCCAGGAAGTGTTGTATGGGAAAGAAAAGTATACTGACGTCTATTGACTCTTGCTATAAATGGTTGAAGTGTTCTGGAAAGGGGGGTGCCATTTGCGTAACCGCCATAAGGTCAGAATTCCCTGGGTATCTCCACAAACAGTTCCCCAAGCAAAAAACTTCCATTACTATAGAAAATGGGGGGTGACACCGTCCCGAAAAACCCTTTATTTTGTGCAGGAATAATAATTAAAAAAAGGCCAAACAAGCAAAAACAGACACCTCAATGTGAAAAATGAACAGTTGTCTTCCTCCCCACTCACCGCGATTGCCGCAACTCTATGTGAGTTGTGGCAGGTCTGGTGTGGTGAATCCAACTGTGTCTCTTCCTTGTCATGCTGGTTCTCATCTCCACTCCCGCTGGGGTTGCTCTCCACTATCGCCATTGTCTATTTCACCTCTACCCATCACCTCCTTGGGATAACCCCTCGGCTCCTCCTCTCCTGGGCCTCTGGGTTCCGGTTCCTACACTCCTTCCCTCATCGTGTTCCTTCTCGGACTCTCATCCCCTGCACCAGAAGTCCCTCCTCTTCTGCCGCTTTCCTCTTTATTCCTCCAATGTGAGTCCCCCACACTCTCTGTACTTCTGGGTCTTCTCTTCTGAAAAGAGAAGTCCTTTGTTACTGTCGGTGGAGCTACTTCCCTAGCCTCTACATCTTTGGTTTTTAGTTTATTTTCAAGGTCTTGGAATGGCATGAGGCGAGGAACACCTCTGAGCTCCGCTGTAGGCCCTGGAGATGCAAAAGATAAGAAGGATCCTTCGTCACAGTGCTGAACTTCTTGTTTGCTGGCTTCAGGACTCTGTGTACTTTATTACTGCTATCCAATGCTAAAGAGACATGTGCTCTGTGTCTAAAACATTATAACATTGGATTCCCCCTGATTGGCATATTTGATTCACTAGTAGGTCGCTAGTAAAGTTCACTATCCATAACAGGGCCTGTAGGTCAAATACTACTAATAGGCCTGCAGCAATGGCTGTGCCACCCACTATGATGGCCTTATAAACGCGTCGCAGGCCTGCCATTGCAGAGCCTGTGTGTGCAGTTAAACTGACATTTCTACCTGGCATGTGTACCCACTTGCCAGGCCCAAACCTTCCTTTTATTATATGTAAGCCACCCCCTAAGGTAGGCCCTGGTTAGCCCCAAGGGGTATGTGCAGTGTATTTAAAAAGTTGGACATGTACTTTCAAGTTTAACATTTCCAGATAGTAAAACACCCTTAAATTAATGTTTCACTATTGCAAGGACTATCTCTCCCATTGACTAATGTTGAGGTTACCTTGGAACATCTTTCAAGTATAATTTCCAATTGGGAAAATATAGAAAAATGTAGTTTGGTGTCTCTGGACTCGCAATTAAAAAATACATATTTTGGTAAAGTTGCTTTTTGAATGGAAGGTCTGAAAATGCCACTGTTAGAAAGATGAAATTTTCTTTCTCTATCAATTCTATGCCTTAGCCTATCTAAACCGTCTGAGTTTAGGTGACAGCTACCTTTGGGCACTCTCCAGGCAGCCACAAGCAGGAAGAGCTGGTTGTGATGGGAGATACATCCGCATACTGCTGGTAGTCCTGGGCAGCGGGAAGGAGGGCTAGTTAACACTTACATCTGAATAGACTGTGTCCTGTCCTCACACAAAAGGCTTATTTCCCCCAACTGGTAGTCTGGAGCCAGGCCTGGGTTGAATGGGAACTGTGTGCTCTTTAGAGAATTATTTTGAATTTACCCCTACATCAAAAACATCAGTACTGATCCTTTTACACCATATACTCAGGACACTTCTGGACTGAGGAAATTCTAACAGGAAGATGAACCACTGTACTATCAGGAGGGACTTCCACTTTGCTGTTTGCTCTGCTGTGTTTGCCTGCTGCCTGCTACCTCTTGACTTGGAGTGAGAGGACTAAATCTAACACCTGACTGAGCTTGCCTCCTGTTTCCGAAGTCTCAGGGATATCAAAGACTTCACCTGCATTTTGCTACTAGCACCTGGGCTCCTCAGCAGTGAATCATGCTCTGCCAAATAGTAGCAACTCCAGTCCTGGGCCCTTGGAGGTGAGAGTGGTGCTGCAACACTGATCAAACAACACTGGTGTGTAACTTGGAACTGACGCATCCCACTACAGAAACGCTGTTTTGCGGCTGCCTGCCCTGAAGCTGTGGACACTGCTTGCCAACTGCACAACGCAATGACCCCGACTTACAATGCAGCCCTGGCTTGGCCAAAGGAGCACTGATGCCTCAGAACCAGTACTCATCACTTCTGGATATACATGCATCAATAACATTACCCAATCCAGAATCTATGCATCATCTGCAATCACAGCAAATCCAGTACTCTGTATCTGCACATCGTCAACAAGCATTGATGCATCAAAGGTACTATTAGCGGGTCTGGGTGACTCCTGTACCTCCATCATGGCCAGAGTGCACTTTTGGATTTGCCCCAGTCCAGCATGACCAGATAGCCCCAATTTGAGCTATTTTCTTCTAAGCAGTGCATTTTGATTTAATCTTTCAAAACTGGTGTGGAGTCCATTTGTGATAGTTTAGCTGTGTTACTCTTTGTGGCCAAATACTTTACACATTGCCTCTTTAGTTTAGCCTAACTGTTCTGGGCCAAGCTTCCAGAGGGTGAGCACAGGTACACTTTTAGTGTGTATCTTACTTGCCCTGACTAGGATTGGAGTCCCTAATTGGACAGAGTGCAAACCTCTGCCAACTAGAGGCCTAAGTTCTAAAATCAAGATTCCCTTAATAGTTGCCATAACATGTTCTCCATAGTGAGGCCAGGCAATCAGTCTCCACCCATGAACTTTGAATGGGGTAATCATCTGTACAGATTTATACTAAAAAACACAAAACACAGTTCTAACCAAATTTGATGTATTTCCATTCAGCAGTATTTTCTGTATCTGATGTGAACATGGGAAATTGTACCATTTGATAGATCGATGCAGAACTTTCCATGAAGGCACCTTAGTGGATTTACTATTTTTTTAAGGAAAGTTTCATGCTGAGTCTCTACACTAACCCAAAGTTATTAAAGAAAGAAAAACGTATTTCCTATAAATAACCTGATCTCTAGCCACTGTGTAGTAAGAGAAGTGACAGACATAAATCCATTTAAAACATTATTGGGGAAGATACAGTGCAATTGAAGAAACATAATGGATTAAATTTCTCAATGCAGAAGCTATGGCTTAAAAAAATGAAATGTGTTGACCGGGTGAAGATAAATAGGGAACTTGGTGCTGATTTTACTTCCAACTACTCTCAGGGCCCTCTTGCCAAACATAGCATGTTCCTACCTGGAATGAAGCAATTATGGACCCTTTGCAGGTCGTAGAATTATGGGATCATCCTGGAATGAGAAACTGTTTTCCAAGTAACCTAGCCAGGTCCATGCACTTATTTCCAGGCAAAGGCTGTGAACTTAGTCAGATTACTGATGGGACCAAACATGTAACAATATTATAGATATACCTCGTACTACATTTATAGATGGTCAGATTTCTGTATTTCAGATATAGTATTGTTGTCTCAATTTTCAAGTATTTCTAGTTTATTTCATATGGATTGATAGATTTAATATACACTGTATATACAATGAGTAGTTCTGTTGCTGGTAAATAATACATAGTAAAGTAGTACAATAAGATATGTTACACTGAACAAAGGGGCAAGGGGTAGCATTTAAGATATTATTCACATTATAATGAGGTACTTGATTAGACAACAGCTACTTGAGAGTCAAAGAAGAGAGATTATGCAAACGTAATCCCTAGAATTCCCAGAGACTGCACTAGTGAAGAAGCAGGAACCAGCTCAGTAGAACCACAAATCCTAAGAATCTCGAAAAGTGTCACAGAGTAACAGTTCAGTTCTCGTTGAATTAAGAAATATATGATTCATACTGATCCTGACCTTCATTAGGCTGTGGCATTTATTGAGCATTCTATATAACATTATCCACGGGTGAGGTTTCTACCGTGTGATGTATATTTCGAGTTTTCAACTTGAACATGAACAAAATATGCAGAATAGTTTTTTACACATCTAATTCCACGTTTTGCCTTTTTACTAGGCCATTCTCTGTGATATATTTTGGCAGGTTTATTCTGTCAGTATCTATAAGGAGAAAACTGCAAGGATATATTTATTACCCCACAATTCATAATTCCAATCCTGATGCAAACTGTTGTGTGGTGTAGACATTTACCAATTAAGTTATATGAAGAGCACAAAGGCTCAGATTTAAGAAAAGTGGCGCTTCACATGGTGAAGCACTACTTTTTATGCTCCCACCTGCACCCCCCTAATGCCTCCATGTGTGCGCTGCATTTAAGATAAGGCTCACCATGGCGGTATTAGGAACAGTAGTGACAATTTGCTCCATTAGTGTAAAAAATTCTGATGCTAGTGGCGCAAAGTGCATGGAGGCCCATTGATTCCAATAGGTGAGCCATTTTTATGCCTGATTTCAGCAGGCATTAAATATGACACCAAAAATGGCACAATTAAATCTTGTAGATTTCATTTTGCCATTTTTGCGGGTCTCCTTGCACTGGAACGCCTCCTTTGCATAAATTGTGCATGGAACATGCATGATGTGGCACAAAGGTCTGCAAAGTGATGCAATGCATGCAGTGCCCCACTTTGTAGATATGGTGCTGCATTTTTGCCAATCAAATGCACATTAGCGTCAGAAAAACTACGCTAATGTGGCTTTAGATGGCACAAGACCATCCTTAAATTAGGGCCAAATTGTCCTATTACCTGTAGTCAGGCAAAGACGATCAGGGCATGGGTGAATTTGTCATGCAGGTCCACCATGATCCGAGTGTAATCTGCATATGTTGGAAAATGCAGACTGTGTGCTACAATCAGGCACCAAAAAGGATAATAAAAGTGTTAACCAAAAACGGTTGGAAGACAATATATAAACCTCACCTGACTAAGCAATGTAGTTCTTCATCCAAGTGTCTGAGTCTTCAGATCCCATCATATAGCTTCCAAGTTTTAAGATTCCTTATGTGTGGTTTTCATGGTTTTAGGGAATTTATGAATGACAGTAAGAGACCAAATGTGTGACAATTAAGAGTGACATTTTCTTTTGAGTAAAAGCACACACCGTTTACAAACATTAAAGATGAACTCCCAAGTTCTAAATATAAATCTAATTTGAGCGGAGAGAATCGGTCCTTTAATCATCTTTCTGTTTCCCTAATGCATTTATAAAATTATCATTTAACATTTAACACAACAGAAGCTTTCTAGTTCAAAGCCTGGCAACTTCAGTGTGTGTACCAAACATTCATTCTCTTTTTGAAATTGTGCATCTGAAATATAAAGTAAATATATACCTCTGGTTATCCGTATAACGAACTGAAAGTCCTGCCTAGTAGGTTAATGCACATGCTGCGGAGAACAGACAGAGAACTTCAGTGCAGAGAGAGAGAGAGCGAGAGAGAGACTGTGTGACTCGTCTGACTATACTTGCAGTTCAGAAGTGCCTGGGGATTGTGTCTGCCAGGATGAGCACTTGCCCTCAGAGTGTCTTCCAATTCCTTTGGCCAGGCTGGAAAGGAGCTCATTGTGCTGCTTCAGCAGTAGACAGGCTGTGCAGTTCATGTAGGCTAAGGAAGACCTGCCAACTCACATAGTGCCACATGATATTGGCTGCCCTCTCATGGTCTCTCGGTGAGGAGCCAATATGACACAGTGGCAGGGAAAAGGAGCTGAAAACCATTGTAAACATGAGAAAAATATTTTTGCCTCAGAGGGTGGTGGTCCCAGGGTTCTGGGGGCCCCACACAGCCCCCCCACTCATATCTCATTATAGCCCCATTGAGGTGGTGGTCCCTGGGCTGTGGGGGGGCATCGGGCCTCCCCTATTAAAAAGAAAAGAGTACCCCCAAGGACCTTGCCCATCTGGGGTCTTATATTTAGTTTTAATTCTTACCGTGGATTTGTAACCCCTGTCGCAAATTTGTGGTAAAAATTAAAAAATGCTTTTAGCCCTTGATTACTCCAGCCTCCAGCACCAGAGCTAAGGGGTTAGGGTGTTCGTATATATATATATATATATATATATATATATATATATATATATATATATATATATATACATACAGGGCCATTCCAGTTAGGCTCACATTTTAATCATATAAAACCATAGAAATTCAGCTGTTATAGTTAGAGTTATTTCAAGTAACTATAACAGCAAACGTTGCAGTGATGTTATCAATGATGTTATAAAATATGTCATGTGTGCTGTAATATCATGGGGTAATTAGCATGTGCAGTGCGAGGGCGCAAGTTGTAGTTACCTTAGGGCGTGGGGTTACAATGCAGTGCCCCCTGCATACTTGCCCAGGGAGTTAGAGGCCCTCGGGGCCCGGGGCCATGCAGCACCACCACATTTTTATTATAAGGCCACATGCCCCCTGGACCTGCCCACCTGAGGGTAAAATTAAAAGCAAACCCCGGAGACAGCGCTTTGGAAACTTTCAATGCACAACAAGACCCATAGGCACAATTGTTTTGAAACATTTCATGAAAATTCGTCAAACAGCACCAAAGATATAGCCAAGTATAAAAATGCTTTTTCAACGGAAACTAGGTCCTAACTATAACTATCTACTTGCAAACACCAGTAGTTAATATATGTGTGTGTGTTTGAAGTCATACAGCTTAGTGGCATCTAGCGGAGTGTCTTTAAGTGAGGTGTCATACAGTGGAGAAGATTGTTTAATGTGGTGTACTAGAGTGCATTGTTGCAGAGTGAAGTAGAGTGGAGTAGAGTGGAGAATACTCCAGTGGAGAGTTATACAGTGTACAGAGTAGTGGTGTACAGTGGAGTGAATGTTTTTGCACAGTTTTTCCGCATTCTGAGTTTCTCTGGTTTCTGGGTTAGGGCTTTCGATGTGGGTAAGTAGTAGTAATAAAGTGGCAGTATGTAGTGAAATTTGTTTATATTTTCCTATATAATTTTAGAGCACTTTATGGTGAACTGCACATTTAAAAAAACTTTTGTATGTAGTTCTGTCATGTTTAGGTATTACCGTGGTACTCTGCAGACTTTTCTTCAAAGAATTAAAATATTTAAAAAAAAAAAAAAACACTGTAGTACTCTATATTTGTAAAATACAGTGCATTACTATGTGTTTGTAATTAACATATTTATGTTTTGTTTATTTTATCTTAAGTACCGCTGTAATGCCCTGGAAGTATCACAGTACTCCCTAAACATTTTTAAATCTATAGAAACATATTTAAAAAAAATGAAAAAGCTATAGGTCTGGACAGTTTTTGGAGGACAGGCTACGTGCCCGGGTAGATGGTGGCTCTGGGACAGAGTTCATTGGTAAAACTGTGATCTGCTCCATCTACTCAGTGCAACACTGATGGCAAGAGCTGGTGGACCAACACCAGCGTAGTGAATGCAGTGCAGGGCCATCAAACAGACCTCAGCAGAGCCGATCTTTCTGCAAGTGTTACCAGCACTAAGTACAGTCTACTGCTAACCTGGATGGGGCGCACCCCTGCCAAGACAGTCAGAGCTTGATGCTTACATCCCGGTTTGGCACACCATGGGCATAGTCCCTGAGACACCAGGACACCTCTGCCTGCTTAACTTCAGGGACTATGATGAGGACCTCATGTACACTGCTTCCAACCCAACATGGAAATAGAAATGCCACTGTAGTAACCTCCATCTTGGAAGTAATGAAAACTCTAGATCATATGGGCAGCGGTCTAGTTTCCAATTACACCTTGCCTTGTGCCTCCCAGCACTTTCAAGCAATGGGCGCTAGGGAAGACAGCACAAAGGGCATGATGCTTCTTCCCCCAGCACCGATCTACCTTCACATTGAGGACCATATTACCACCTCCCCTCTTGGAAAGATGACAGCCCCTTCCACTGAATGACAGCACACCTCTTTTTTCTATTGCCTGTGACCAGTGAAATCCCCTCCTCAACCTTTGTAAGTGGGACCATTTCCTCCTTCTTCCATACTGTTTGGGCTTGATATAGATATTCAGGGACTTTTATGTCTTTTCATGGGCACTTTCCACTACCAGGAATGTCACCCTCATGTCCAGGCCTCCTGCCTTTATTACATATATTATCATGTCCAAGTCCAGCAGGCAACTACCGTTCATAGAAACCATAACAGGGAAGTCCTTGAAGGCAGGCAGAGAGCAAAAGAAAGTATTAACAGTAATAACTCACACTGGATATCATCTTAAACGAACTAGTCATGTGTCTGCTCTCTAGGAATACAATGGAGACCACCATGGTGAAAACTGTGTTGGATATCCTGATGATATGCTCCAAATTTACCTTCTTCGACACCTGCATGCATCAAAAGGTGGACAGGTGGAGCATAAACTTGCGGCCTCCACAGTTAGGAACAAGATAACTGGTTCCTCCAGTGTATTCCACCCCTGGAATTCCACAATGGCATGCTTCACCAAATCACAACATGCTTCTTGAGACATCAGCAAGGGTGCAAAATCAATCAGGAACGCAGGCAACATGGCCCATTTGAACACGGGGAGCTGAAGATCACCATCACATAGGATTTCTCTTAGGAGACTCTACAACGGAAGAAGAGATTCCTGCCCCTCCAACCTCGTCTCAAAAAATTGGAACAACAATAAGGCTAGAGGATCGTGCTGCAATGCTGATCACATGTCATGATTAAGCACTAGAATTTGAGGATCCTGGGCAGTTGGAGGGCTGGCTAGACTCCCTGGATGGTCTGGACATGGAAGTAACCCCATCTAGCGACCAACTAGTGTCACTAGGCTCATAATTGCAAACCAACTCTAACACCTCCCAGTGAATGAACAGTGAAATCTGGAAGAAGTAACCCACCACAAGGTATCAGAGACAAAGTAAATGTACATGGGGACATTTTTGCAAGAGTAAATCTTGAAGATGTTGTAGTAGTCATGCTTGTTAAGCCACTTTACCTCTTTTATGTTTCTTACAGGGGTTGTTTCATTTTACTCCTATTGGCGTGACTGCATCACATGGGATCCCTCTGTGACCATACCTCTCAACTTGTCCCCCCCCACTCTGCTTGAGCACTCATTAGTGGACATTTCTGACTATTGGGAGGGTCACCTTGATTACCAAGGAAGACCAGGGGTCATGTCATATGTCACCCTGAATCCCTACAAGTCCCTCACTTTTTCCACCATGTTCCCAATCGTGCTTTCCTATGTCCCAGATATTATCACAGTCCCACACACCATTGTCTTGTCCACTCACAGGTAAGTTTACTTCCACTCTTTCTTTAGCCTTTGATCAGGGTGACAGCTCACCCCCTTCCTTTTTCACCTTCCCTCTTCGGCAAGCCATATCCTGCAACCACAGTTTCCTTTGAGGGGGCTCATCAGTGAACTGCATGGTCTGTGGACCCTTCATCCTCTCTTCATGAGTGCCTTTGCTTGAGTCCATTTGTACCCTTTATGTGAATGTCCCTCACATAGAGGGTATGAATGACCATGCATAGCCTCACCATTATCTCTCAGAATGCTAACGTAATGACCCGCTTCCTGAAACCGAAGAAAATACTGACATGCTTAACCATCCTGAACCCCAATATGGTGCTCATTCAGGTGACCCACCTATGTGACGCTAAAAGCCAGAAACTACAAAGTCATTGAATTGGGTTAGAATACCATGCATCTAAAGAGGTTCCCAATGACCGTTCTCTGCCAGCTCTATGCCGGCCATAACGCAAAGGAGGAGTGGCCATTCTGATATGGAAGGGTTGCATGATCAAATTGCTCAAGCAAAGGGCTGACCCAAGCTACCAAGACATCCTGGTCAAACTTTCCTTGCAACACCATACCCTTCTGAGGGGCTGTAGCTATGGTCTGGTGAAGTACAATACCAAAATGTTCAGAAACCTCTGCTGAATATTTCTGCAACACATACAGACACACATATCCTCCTAGGAGGCAATTGGAATATTTTGCCAGACCCACACTCAAGACAAATTCAGATTCCAGGACTTACAATGTATACCCTGTAGTGGTTTATATATAACCTTTGGAAGGACTTTTCCCTACATGACCTGTGGAGACTATGGCTCCCCCGACAGGGAATACATATTCACGCTGCTACCACATGGCACAAGCTCTCGCATTGACTACTTTATGACTTGAGCTTCTCTGTTGCGCAAAATAGTTCAGAGACTGAGACTGTGCCTTGTAATGCCTCCATTGGGTCAGTGGCGACTGAATATGTCCCACTACTGGTAACCCTCAAGAAGCGTAAACTTGTGTCCATGTTACAATGGTACTTGGCAGAAAATTAGCACGCTACATCTCGGAGATGCTGATAAGAACAGAATTGTTTTGATACTGAAGCCCAGTAATGACCCCCTGGACTATGCCAGCTACAGGCCCATCTCTCTGTTAAATACATACGTAAACATCTTGACAAAAGTATTGGCCATTCACCCAAAATGCTTTTTACCCACCCTGATACACCAAGACCAAGTACTCTTTATACTCCAGCACTCCTCCACATCACATTTTAGAACACTAGTCCAGATCCTTTGGATAGTTAAGGATGACAGAGACAAGAAAGTGTTCAGGAAGATAGATTGGCCCTCTCTCTTCTGTATACTATGCTGCTTCAGACTGGGTGATCATTTTTGTCACATGGTCCAGTGGCTACACACGAACACCTCTACAGTGGTGATCTGCAACAACCTTTCATAAGCAGACCTCATGATTGGTTGAGAGATGAGACAGGGTTGTCGGATTTCCTCCATATTGTTTGTCCTGGTGCTAGAACCTCTCCAGATTGCCAAGTGCCAGACCCAGGACATAGAGGGATTCCGAATAGCGGCAGACGAATATAAAACATTGTTATATGCCGATGATATTTAAGACACCATTTCCAAACCAAAAGACTCTATCCCGCCCCTCATGGCCATTAACTTAAAATTCTCAGTATTCTGAGGCTATAAAATTAACTGGAGCAAATGTAAAGCATTGCCCCTCACACACACCATCCTAGACCACCCCCTCTGTTGGACTCAAAATAACTTGAAATATCAGGCATCCTTCATGAACCCACTGATCTCTAAAATCAGAGGGAACTTAAAATGATGGTTTACAATGTAATTTTCTCTGTGTGGCAGAGTGCAAGTGTACAAAGTGAATGGTATCCCCCACATTAACGACCTCTATGCAATGCTAGCTCTTTGAGCACCCATAAACTATGATTCAGGAACTCATGGCCATGATGAAAAGGTTATTATGGGCATGTTTCAAAACCAAGCTAAAGATTGTTAAACTTCACTACACATTGAAAGGGGAGGGCTATGCCTTCCTCACATGGAGCACTATTGGCTATCATACCAAATAGCACCCATACATTTTGTGTGGAACACAACTTTAGATAGATCGGACTGGGTGGTGCTAGAATGCAGTATATGGGCAAGTGACTGCCCCCTCTTTCCACTGTATACAGGCTCCGCAAGCCCACAACTTGATAAAAAACCCAAAATTCAAACCACCATCCATATGTTGAAACGGGGCCATTCAATCCTAAGGGAGTTCCAGGTCATACACAAAGGGCACACTTTTGGGGGTAACAGTAGGATTCAGATAGGAAACCAAGAATCCCTATGGTCTACTTTTATATCCAAAGATATCTTCATGCTTGACCAACTTGTCATACTTGAGACCTTAGTGTAGGTTCAGGAACAGTTCCACCTCTAGAGGTGCTACTTTATGGACTATCAAAGGTGACAACACTGTTGTCGCTTGCTAAGCCCTATGCTGCCCAAGACTCAACCCCAATCCTTGCTCTTGGGTTACCTCTCTAATTGGGAAACCTATAGGGAAATGGTGTAAGGCCTCTCCACAGTGTTAAACAACAGGTTTATTTTCTAGTCTACGTTATGTGGCCTTAAGGGCTGGTGGGCTGACTGCCTGCATCTTGACTAACAGAATGATGACTGGGCTGACAATGGCCATACACGACAATTCACTGAGGGAGAGGGACCATAAATTCACCCATTTCAAAATACTTTGCAGATGGCACTGGATTCTCAAACGGTTACACGATAAGGGGCTCATAGCTGAGATGAAGTCTTGGAAATGCAACCAACCGGGATGCAATATAGTGCACATAGGGGCACATATTACATGTCCTGGGATCTTAAGGCCCACACACAGGCTTGATGGTCCTCCTATTTGATACACTTGACTTTCTGGACATTACGTACCACATAACTATATAGTTTGTCACTTCTAAGGCTACAGCTAAGCTCTGCATACCCCAGCTCTCTAGAACCCCAAACAGGCCGGATATACAAACATGGATCCAGGAGATGCTCAGAGTAGCCTCATATAGCAGGTCGTCAATATGCTCAATGACCAGCTTTAGAATTTTGACCACAGTTGAGTACACTTCTTATAAGCGTGACCAACATGAGGGGGTAGTGACATAGGTTTAGGGGTTTCCTGTTTATTGCACTGAATATGGATTACTATTGCAGGTTTCCTACATGGGCCAGCATTAGGTAGAAATGTCAAACACACATTTTGATTCTATCACCTAGAGGAGGTAGGGTGTCTCTTCCCTCTGTCACTCCTATTGTTGGGGAGTGCCGGGATGGGGGTGATGACCTATTATACCTTGCCTTGATATACACATTCTCTGGATTGCTTACCTTTCAGTAGTGTGGGTATTTCTTGGAGGGCTACAAACATAGCTGAAAATGTATTTTTGCACTTACTTGTCAAGGGATTGAGTATGCAACACTAAATGCACCACAGGGTAGATACGTTTTGAGTCAGGCAAACATATGATGGGCATACAGTTAGATGTGCCTGTTCAGACTTGAAAGAATAGTTTTGACTTCTTGATATGGCCTGTACCCCGCATCATGTTCTGGTAGGATGTATTAAAAATCAATAAAGTATGGTTATATAAAATAGTATTTTAATAGAAAAAGAGTACCTGTCTTTAAAAGCTTCTATTTGTCTGATTTTACAGTGCCTGTGATTTGATTTTTGAATGTTTTCAACATATTTAATGGCCAGTACTTGAACCCCTCTTACAGGGGTAAGTGATAGTGGCCTTTGTATTATGTCTACTCAATGATCAACACAACAGAAAATCTACAGATACCTTCCTCTTCCATCTCTACTTCTTCTTCAAGCCATAGATCCCACCTAGTCTCTCCAGAGTCCTGTTATTCTATAACAGTGGTTCTTAACCTTTTGACTTATGTGGACCCACACTTATTCATTACTGGAAAACTGGGACTCCCATTAAATCATTACTGGAAGCCAGGGACCCAAGCCTAAACATTGTTGATGATTTGGACCACAAAACAATTCACAGAAAATAGAAAAACAAACATTCATCAAACACATACACCGACGAAAACATATTTTATTTAAGTTGCAAACAAATATAAATATAAATGAAAAAGTAACATTTAAAATTATAATAGGATGGTTGAGTGTTGTATTCTTATGTGGGATTCTTATCTTTAGAATTGTGGGGTTGCCTAGGGGATGATGTTGGAACATGGAATGTGTGGAACATTGGAATGTGGGAAGAGTCAGTGGTTGCTGAAGGAGCCTCTTGGCTGGCAGCTCTGCGCTGTTTCTAATAAACTCTACAGCTATATGTCGTCCATTTTTCTTTTAAACTCAACAAATTTGGCAAAGAGATTCCTGGAGAAAACACACTTAAGGCACGTTCGCCGGTGCAGGGGTGGTGCTGCTTTCTCTTCTGGACAGTGTGAGACCGAGTGGGGCTTTCTTCATGTACGGTGTGGGATTCAGCGCGTTCCTGCTGATCGCTAACGTGACAGCGTGCAATGGTATTGTTGGTGTGGTCTGCGTTTGAGCCATGATTTTTGGCTGCCTTGTTAGGCTTACATTTGTTTAACAACGGAAGGCGCGCTTGAACAATGCGTTCCCCACGTTCGCTTGGTGTTGCTTAGCAACGTGCTCTGTGTTGTTTATCACGCGCAGAGCTATCTCGCTCGCTGTAACCTGGTTCCCTGGTTACCAGGGACGTGTTACTTTATCGTGCGGTGCTGTACGCGACCTCTGACAAAAGACTATTACTGTTACTTGCAACAAGAACGTGTTACATTGTTGCTGCCACGTTTGCTTCTTCTTCCAGTACCACGTGTCTAATTTAACACACTTGTCATGTTTCTTCATGGATTCTACAAATCTTTGCTCCTTGTTTTCCATGTTTCTGCTTTTGGAAGGCCATTACTTGCCTAATTTACAATATTGATTATTGTTTTACAGTTCTTTGAACATTCTTTATTCTATAACAACACCTGTACATTTAATATTGTTTTTTTTTTGGATCGGGCGAGAGAAAAGATGCAGTTTGAACCACCTGCCAAATTTTTATAGAACAAAGTGGATCCACCTATGCCATGGGCTAAGTGGAAGGAAGAATTTTTGACGTATTTAAGGGCTATTGATGAGGATGGAATGTCATAAGAAAGGAAGAAAAATATTTTGCTGCATTGTCTGGGATCTGAAGGTCAAATGGTTTTTAGGACCTTGCCGCAAGCATCTATACAGGATGAGGAGTTTGATGTATTTAAGGATGCGCTAATTAAACTTGACAACAGATTTAAACCCACAACGAGCATTGCTTTGAACAGGTTCAAATTTTACACTAGGACTCAACAAGTGGAGGAAACTTTTGAGGAGTTTCTCACAGCGATGAGAAGCTTTTCTGTGCATTGCAGCTTTGGACCTATCACAGATGAGATGATTAGTTACCGAATAATTGTTCACGTCAGGAGCAGGAGGATTCGGGAACAGTTGTGGGTTATGGGAGATCCGAAATTGCAAGATGTGATTAATACCACCAAAGCTTTGGAACAATCTGAAAAGTGGATGAAATCTGTCCAGGAATCGTCAAAGGACAAGAACTCTCTCCATGATGTAGTAGGGGCTGTGGGGGGTAATGCTTTGGGTAGTAATGCTCCTCCCAGGTCTGTTGTATGGAATAAGAGGGAAGACAAAAATTTGAAAAATGATTGTTTATCTTGCTATCGCAGTGGGAGTCAGAATCATCTGGCAAACTCCCAGCAGTGTCCAGCCATAGGTAAAGAATGCAAGAAGTGCGGCAAACTTGGACAGTTTGCTAGGGTGTGTAAGGAGTTTAACAGGAGCAACAATAAGGGAAAAGTGTCATATGTGAACGATGATGGTGAAAAAGGTGTTGTATTGTCACTTAAAAACAATGGGGACTGCAATGCTTCTTTGAGACAACCCAAGTGTTTGGTACTTATTGAGGGTCAGCAGCTTAAGGTTATGGCTGACTCAGGGTCACCCAGGACCATTATTACTACTGATTATTTTAAACAGAAGTTCAAAGATGTGTGGAGGATGTCAGATTTGTTTTTTCCTGATATCATTGCAGAAGGTTTTGATGGAACGGCTATTGATATCAAAGGTTATGTAGATACTGAAATTGAGTTTAAGGGTAGGTTGTCTAATATTAAATTGTATGTGGCTGAAAAAGGGGTCAATGTCCTAGGTTGGAGGGACCAAGCCAAGTTGGGTATTATTCTCAATCCCAGAGACTGTGAGCCAGTGCTGATGACCGAAGAGAGTAATGAGATGGATACTATTGTGCTAAAATTCCCACAAGTATTCACAGATGTGTTGGGAAAATTGAAGAATTATAGCCACAAAATCAAACTTAAAAGTGGTGCAAGGCCGGTTGTACAAATGTTGAGGAATGTTGCAATTGTTGTGCGTGATGAGTTGAAGACAATTTTAGCGGGGATGGTCAAGGATGATGTTATTGAGGAAATAGAGTCCTCTGAGTGGGTTTCTCCCATTGTTTTAGCTCGTAAATCACACAAATCTTCAAGATTGTGTGTTGACCTCAGGGTACTTAATGTGAACATCATTGTCAATTGTCATCCGTTGCCTAATATTAATGAGTTCGTTAGTATGTTGGATGGTGCGAAAATCTTCTCTACTTTGGATCTGAGGTCTGCGTACCATCAGATTGAGCTTACTGAGGATTCCAGGCATCACACCACAGGGGCTGTTCCAGTTCAAACATATGCCATTTGGTCTCGCCTCTGCGACATCTGTGTTCCAGAGAGCGATGTTCATACTTTTTAAAGTAATGGACACTTTTGTGAAGTGTTTTCAAGATGATGTTTTGGTTTACTCTAAGAATGTGGAGGAACACAAAGATCATATGCTAAGAGTGTGTGAAGTTCTCAGCAGGAATGGACTAATGCTAAAAATTAAGAAATGTCAATTTTTTGCCAAGTCTGTGGAGTATTTGTGACACACTATTTCAAGTGAAGGTGTGATACCCAAGCGTTCTCTTGTTGATGCTATTGTTAAGGCTCCAGCCCCAGATAGTCATGATAAATTGTTATTGTTCAAAGGCTTGTGTGAGTATTACAGCAAGTTCATAGAGAATTTTGCCACCAAAATGGAACCTCTGAGGGAATTGTCAAGGAAGGGGGTTGAGTACAATTGGTCTGAAAGACAGATGAATGCTTTTGAAACTATTAAGAGAGAATTTGCTGATGCGCCTACTCTCAGACATTTCAATGTCAAAGCACAGTGCGTTGTTACAGTTGATGCAGGTATATATGGTGCTGGGGTGTGCTGTCTCAGAAGTGTGGTAAGGGCATCTGGAATGTTAGTTTTGCTTCTCGCACCCTGTCTGATGCTGGAAGGAGGTATACTGTCATTGAAAAGGAGTTGTTAGCATGTGTGTGGGACATTGAACATCTTAGAAATTATATTTGGGGGTCACGTTTTGTGCTTCAAACGTGCCACAAACCTCTGGTTGGTATTCTGTCACCTGGTGGTGGGTGGAATACCACTGCTCGCATTGCGAGGTTGGTATCAAGGTTGCAAGAATATTCTTTGCAGTTCGAATATGTACCAGGAAGGAGGAATTTGATGGCTGATTGTCTTTCGCGTCTTCCTCAAAGTGAATCTGGTCGTGTGAGTGATCATGTGGCATTAGAAATGGATGTGGTTTCTGTGGTGTCTGACTTTATGTCGGAAGAATTCAAGATGGTGGAAGAGAGACAATGACTAGAATGTGATCTAGTGGATGAGGTGTTGCAAAAGGTCTGAGAGTAGGAAAGGTGTGGGTGGCCGAGTAGAGATAAGGTGGATGGGGAGATTGCACCTTTCTTTAGTGTAAGAGAGGAATTGGAGGTAGTAGACATTCTTGTGTTCAAAAAAGGGAAATGTGTTCCTCCAAAAGGGATGCAGTCGATCATTCTAAAGATTGCGCATGAAGATCACCCTGGCATGTTTTCTATGAAGAGGCAGATAAGGACTTGTTTTTGGTGTCCGGGCATGGATATGTTGGCGGAATGGACAGTCAGAGAGTGCAGTGTATGCGTCAATGCAGAAAAGATGTTGAAGACGGTACCTGCTCCTGTGTGTCCGATGCCTTGGCCTGATTCTCCTCGGCAGAAGCTAGGTTTTGATATTTCAGGGCCATTTTATTTTTTACCTGCTGAGGCTCGGTATACTTTGGTTTTGATTGATTACCATTCAAAGTGGCCTCAGGTGAAAATGGTGTCCCAGGTTACATCTAATGCCATCATAGAATTGTTCAAGGAGTTGTTTGCAAGGGAAGGTTTTCCAGAGACGGTGGTGTCTGATAATGGTGTGCAGCTAGTATCTAAAGAGATGCAAAGCTTCTTTAGGTATAGCAATATCAAGCATGTCACAACCTCACTGTATAAACCGCAAAGTAATGGATTGGTTGAGAGATTCAACCGTGTTGTGAAAGATAGTGTTTGTTGGGCAAGAGGGTTTGTAGGTCTTTGGAAAGAAGAGTTAAGAGAAAAGGCGTGTTTTTATCGTATTACTCCTCAGAGTAGTACTGAAGTGAGTCCTTTCAGATTGTTGAGGGAAAGGAATCCCATGTCAAAACTCTGTCCGTGGTGGTTTAAGAAGAAGAAAAATAAAGAACTGGAGAATGTGAATATAGAAGAGGTTAAGGACAGAGTGGGAATGAAGCAACAGAAGTATAAAAAAAATTATGATGAGAAGTGGAATGTGAAGGAGCCGTCTTTTGTTGTAGGAGATTGGGTCAGAATAAGGAAACCTGGGCTGATGAGAAAAGGTATGTCTAAGTTTGGTAAGGCCATGAGGATTGTGAAGGTGTTCAAAAAGTCTGTTGTAACTCAAGATGGCAGAGTGTGGGGTGTAAAAAGGTTGGCTAAGTGCGGACCTGGGAATGTTGGTACTCCCATTGAGGATTTTGATGAGGACTGTTGGGATTTTGGGCTTGTAATGAGTGAGAGGAAGGAAGTGCCTAGAAAATAAGATGTGGTGGATGATGTAGATGGTGAGGTGAGAGGTACTAGTGATGATAATTTTGGAGATGGGGTTGGGTATGAGAGTGTTGAGAATGTACGGAGGGAGGACTCCATTGCCTCCCGGTCAAATCTGAGGCCCAGCTGAGGTATCTTTCCTCAAAGTTGAAAGGGTTTGTGTAGTCTATAGTTTATTTTCTGTGTTTGATAGTTGAGTTCACTGTGAATGCTATGACAATATTTTATAATCATTGTATATAGTGTATATTATTTATTTCTTGTGTTTAAGAGGGAAAATGTGTTGTATTCTTATGTGGGATTCTTATCTTTAGAATTGTGGGGTTGCCTAGGGGATGTTGTTGGAACATGGAATGTGGGGAACATTGGAATGTGGGAAAAGTCAGTTGTTTCTGAAGGAGCCTCTTGGCTGGCAGCTATGCGCTGTTTCTAATAAACTCTACAGCTATATGTTGTCCATTTTTCTTTTAAACTCAATATTGAGTCTTTCTAAATTCAATTGAAGCCACATATCATCCATACTATATGCTGATTGATGCACATTCACTACTCCAATGAATCAATCTGAGGAAACTAATTTAATTTTCAGCCTCTAATTTCAAATTTCTTGACATTTATAGTACGTTTTAAAATGTTCAATTGTACATGTAGCCACTTTATTTATATACACTACAGTAACCTGTTAATAATATTTGATTTTGTAAGCATTCACAGAACCCCCTGAGGAGTCTTTGCAGTCCCCCAGGTGTCCTCGGACCACAGGTTGGGAACCACTATTTTAAAACATATGCTTTCTATGGGGTATATTTGAGAACTAAAGAAAGATATGGCCTATGCCTTGTTAGAAAACTATTACGTTTTGCTTTTTATCCAAAAGCCTTCTATGTCTTCCAAGTAACCCCGGCCTACTAAGTTTCTTTTTGGGGTGGCAAGTAAAATCCTCTGATCTCTGCATAAAATCCTAAACCTAGAGGAGATTGTCCTTATGGTGGAGGCAAAGCTCCTAGTGAACACTCATTGAGTTTAGCTCTTCCTGCAGAAAAACTGGATTTTTTATTACTACACCGCTCGAAATGAGGTTCTATGAATCTAAAGAGAGAAA
The DNA here is from genome assembly GCF_031143425.1 of Pleurodeles waltl. Classification (NCBI taxonomy): domain Eukaryota; kingdom Metazoa; phylum Chordata; class Amphibia; order Caudata; family Salamandridae; genus Pleurodeles; species Pleurodeles waltl. The sequence goes on from NC_090445.1 coordinate 1,349,638,632, forward strand.
TAAAGAGATATCTTCGATAATGGGTATTAAGTAAGCATGTCAAGCTACATAAACTAAAGATTTTCCGTGTACAACACAACACACATCAACTCAATAGCTTTTGTCCTCCATGGCAGGCAACTATACATTTTGGTGACCTACTCCAGGGTTCTGCTGGGTACTTGCTGATGACTTCTGTGTGCTATCTGAACATCAAAGGACTGAATCCCAGCAGCACTGACCATGGCTGAAAACATGATCAGAGTCATAACGTCTCCTAAGTATAGTTTTAATTACACATATTAAAATATGGACAAAGTAAGCATGTAGATTCTTTATGTGCGGTACATTAAAGATTATTATTAATTACTTTCAAGCAGCACATCAAGCGATCTTGCTGCACTGTCTGAAAGGAGAAGGGCAGGAATGCGCTATATTTAATATCATACAACACATTCCTGTGTCCTGTGCACTGATGTTCTTTGGTGGCTCAGCTCTAGCACAGACACCCTGGCACAGTGGTTTAAGGGTGCCTGTGTTGTAGAGAGGATTGTTTTTGTGCAGTAAGGTGCACCTTCTTGACAAAATAAAATCCTAAGAGTCACCTTATTCTTTCTAAAACTTAGAAAGGGGAAACAACAAGGAGAAATAAGGATACTTCTCCTTTTTGTGCATCCCCTGGGAAAATGTAGCATTTTGATTCATTTCCACATCCACCACTGTTGGCAAATCAGGAAATGCACCAAAATCCACAGATGGATGTGTGGGAATGCCTCCCGAGGATAGAGTAACACAATGCAATGATTTGTGCTGCCTTCTGTTACTTTAGATTTATCAATCCACTCAGGGCCACGAAAGCTGCCCGTGTGTGGCTTGACAAATTTCACTTAGGCTTTGCATCACCCTTGCATCGCCATGGCGTGGCGTAAGGGTAGTGCAAAACCCTGACAAATATAACCCAGAGTTTTTTGATAGGGTTCATTGGATGAGAACCGACTGTAGTTTGGCTGCTTACAGTAAACCTCATCTGGCTATTGTAGAGGTCTATAAGGGTCTACTTGGTGTAGCACAACACAACTGTAGTGGTTTAATTTTGTAGCAGTGCACCCTTGATTGAATACAGATAAAAAATTCAACCCATGATCAGCACATGTATTTCTGATAACAGGAGAGTTTCTAAGCCTGATAATGGAATCACATTTTCTTGGTGATGGAATGTCAATAAATGAAAAAGTCAGTGAGATTTGCCATTTACATAAAAAAAATAGAAGGCAGCCATCCAGTGCATTAGCTGGCGGTCATGCTATTTTAAACCTTCAGATGAATGAGTTTAATACACTGAGACGACCTAATTAAGTTTTAAACAGACAATTACATTGGAAGCTCTAATTAAAGTTGACACATTCTCTGGCTTTCTGGGACTAAAGGAAATAATTAATTTGATCTATGTTTTGTGTACATATATTTGATGCTTGTTTAAAAGTGCATTTGCTTACTGAGGATTCCAGCCATCACACCACAGGGGCTGTTCCAGTTCAAACATATGCCATTTGGTCTCGCCTCGGGGACATCAGTGTTCCAGAGAGCGATGTTCATACTTTTTAAAGTAATGGACACTTTTGTGAAGTGTTTTCAAGATGATGTTCTGGTTTACTCTAAGAATGTGGAGGAACACAAAGATCATATGCTAAGAGTGTGTGAAGTTCTCAGCAAGAATGGACTAATGCTAAAAATTAAGAAACGTCAATTTTTTGCCAAGTCTGTGGAGTATTTGTGACACACTATTTCAAGTGAAGGTGTGATACCCAAGCGTTCTCTTGTTGATGCTATTGTTAAGGCTCCAGCCCCAGATAGTCATGATAAATTGTTATTGTTCAAAGGCTTGTGTGAGTATTACAGCAAGTTCATAGAGAATTTTGCCACCAAAATGGAACCTCTGAGGGAATTGACAAGGAAGGGGGTTGAGTACAATTGGTCTGAAAGACAGATGAATGCTTTTGAAACTATTAAGAGAGAATTTGCTGATGCGCCTACTCTCAGACATTTCAATGTCAAAGCACAGTACGTTGTTACAGTTGATGCAGGTATATATGGTGTTGGGGGTGTGCTGTCTCAGAAGTGTGGTAAGGGCATCTGGAATGTTAGTTTTGCTTCTCGCACCATGTCTGATGCTGAAAGGAGGTATGCTGTCATTGAAAAGGAGTTGTTAGCATGTGTGTGGGCCATTGAACATCTTAGAAATTATATTTGGGGGTCACGTTTTGTGCTTCAAACGTGCCACAAACCTCTGGTTGGTATTCTGTCACCTGGTGGTGGGTGGAATGCCACTGCTTGCATTGCGAGGTTGGTATCAAGGTTGCAAGAATATTCTTTCCAGATCGAATATGTACCAGGAAGGAGGAATTTGATGGCTGATTGTCTTTCGCGTCTTCCTCAAAGTGAATCTCGTCGTGTGAGTGATCATGTGGCATTAGAAATGGATGTGGTTTCCGTGGTGTCTGACTTTATGTCGGAAGAATTCAAGATGGTGGAAGAGAGACAGTGACTAGAATGTGATCTAGTGGATGAGGTGTTGCAAAAGGTCTGAGAGTAGGAAAGGTGTGGGTGGCCGAGTAGAGATAAGGTGGATGGGGAGATTGCACCTTTCTTTAGTGTAAGAGAGGAATTGGAGGTAGTAGACATTCTTGTGTTCAAAAAAGGGAAATGTGTTCCTCCAAAAGGGATGCAGTTGATCATTCTAAAGATTGCGCATGAAGATCACCCTGGCATGTTTTCTATGAAGAGGCTGATAAGGACTTGTTTTTGGTGTCCGGGCATGGATAAGTTGGCGGAAAGGACAGTCAGAGAGTGCAGTGTATGCGTCAGTGCAGAAAAGATGTTGAAGACGGTACCAGCTCCTTTGTGTCCGATGCCTTGGCCTGATTCTCCTCGGCAGAAGCTAGGTTTTGATATTTCAGGGCCATTTTATTTTTTACCTGCTGAGGCTCGGTATACTTTGGTTTTGATTGATTACCATTCAAAGTGGCCTCAGGTGAAAATGGTGTCCCAGGTTACATCTAATGCCATCATAGAATTGTTCAAGGAGTTGTTTGCAAGGGAAGGTTTTCCAGAGACGGTAGTGTCTGATAATGTTGTGCAGCTAGTATCTAAAGAGATGCAAAGCTTCTTTAGGTATAGCAATATCAAGCATGTCACAACCTCACTGTATAAACCGCAAAGTAATGGATTGGTTGAGAGATTCAACCGTGTTGTGAAAGATAGTGTTTGTTGGGCAAGAGGGTTTGTAGGTCTTTGGAAAGAAGAGTTAAGAGAAAAGTTGTGTTTTTATAGTATTACTCCTCAGAGTAGTACTGAAGTGAGTCCTTTCAGTTTGTTGAGGGAAAGGAATCCCATGTCAAAACTCTGTCCGTGGTGGTTTAAGAAGAAGAAAAATAAAAAATTGGAGAATGTGAATATAGAAGAGGTTAAGGACAGAGTGGGAATGAAGCAACAGAAGTATAAAAAAAATTATGATGAGAAGTGGAATGTGAAGGAGCCGTCTTTTGTTGTAGGAGATTGGGTCAGAATAAGGAAACCTGGGCTGGTGAGAAAAGGTATGTCTAAGTTTGGTAAGGCCATGAGGATTGTGAAGGTGTTCAAAAAGTCTGTTGTAACTCAAGATGGCAGAGTGTGGGGTGTAAAAAGGTTGGCTAAGTGCGGACCTGGGAATGTTGGTACTCCCATTGAGGATTTTGATGAGGACTGTTGGGATTTTGGGCTTGTAATGAGTGAGAGGAAGGAAGTGCCTAGAAAAGAAGATGTGGTGGATGGTGTGGATGGTGAGGTGAGAGGTACTAGTGATGATAATTTTGGAGATGGGGTTGGGTATGAGAGTGTAGAGAATGTACGGAGGGAGGACTCCATTGCCTCCTTGGTCAAATCTGAGGCTGGGCTGAGGTATCTTTCCTCAAAGTTGAAAGGGTTTGTGTAGTCTATAGTTTATTTTCTGTGTTTGATAGTTGAGTTCACTGTGAATGCTATGACAATATTTTATAATCATTGTATATAGTGTATATTATTTATTTCTTGTGTTTAAGAGGGAAAATGTGTTGTATTCTTATGTGGGATTCTTATCTTTAGAATTGTGGGGTTGCCTAGGGGATGTTGTTGGAACATGGAATGTGGGGAACATTGGAATGTGGGAAGAGTCAGTTGTTTCTGAAGGAGCCTCTTGGCTGGCAGCTATGCGCTGTTTCTAATAAACTCTACAGCTATATGTCGTCCATTTTGCTTTTAAACTCAACATTGAGTCTTTCTAAATTCAATTGAAGCCACATATCATCCATACAATATGCTGATTGATGCACATTCACCACTCCAATGAATCAATCTGAGGAAACTAATTTAATTTTCAGCCTCTAATTTCAAATTTCTTGACATTTATAGTATGTTTTAAAATGTTCAATTGTACATGTAGCCACTTTATTTATATACACTTTAGTAACCTGTTAATAATATTTGATTTTGTAAGCAGTCACAGAACCCCCTGAGGAGGCTTTGCAGTCCCCCAGGTGTCCTCGGACCACAGGTTGGGTACCACTATTTTAAAACATATGCTTTCTATGGGGTATATTTGAGAACTAAAGAAAGATATGGCCTATGCCTTGTTAGAAAACTATTACGTTTTGCTTTTTTATCCAAAAGCCTTCTATGTCTTCCAAGTAACCCCGGCCTACTAAGTTTCTTTTTGGGGTGGCAAGTAAAATCCTCTGATCTCTGCATAAAATCCTAAACCTAGAGGAGATTGTCCTTATGGTGGAGGCAAAGCTCCTAGTGAACACTCATTGAGTTTAGCTCTTCCTGCAGAAAAACTGGATTTTTTATTACTACACCGCTCGAAATGAGGTTCTATGAATCTAAAGAGAGAACTAAAGAGATGTCTTCGATAATGGGTATTAAGTAAGCATGTCAAGCTACATAAACTAAAGATTTTCCGTGTACAACACAACACACACCAACTCAATAGCTTTTGTCCTCCATGGCAAGCAACTATACATTTTGGTGACCTACTCCAGGGTTCTGCTGGGTACTTGCTGATGACTTCTGTGTGCTATCTGAACATCAAAGGACTGAATCCCAGCAGCACTGACCATGGCTGAAAACATGATCAGAGTCATAACGTCTCCTAAGTATAGTTTTAATTACACATATTACAATATGGACAAAGTAAGCATGTAGATTCTTTATGTGCGGTACATTAAAGATTATTATTAATTACTTTCAAGCAGCACATCAAGCAATCTTGCTGCACTGTCTGAAAGGAGAAGGGCAGGAATGCGCTATATTTAATATCATACAACACATTCCTGTGTCCTGTGCACTGATGTTCTTTGGTGACTCAGCTCTAGCACAGACACCCTGGCACAGTGGTTTAAGGGTGCCTGTGTTGTAGAGAGGATTGTTTTTGTGCAGTAAGGTGCACCTTCTTGACCAAAACAAATCCGAAGAGTCACCTTATTCTTTCTAAAACTTAGAAAGGGGAAACAACAAGGATAAATAAGGATACTTCTCCTTGTTGTGCCTCCCCTGGGAAAATGTAGCATTTTGATTCATGTCCACGTTCACCACTGTTGGCAAATCAGGAAATGCACCAAAATCCACAGATGGATGTGTGGGAATGCCTCCAGAGGGTAGCATAATACAATGCAATGATTTGTGCTGCCTTCTGTTACTTTAGATTTATCAATCCACTCAGGGCCACGAAAGCTGGCCGTGTGTGGCTTGACAAATTTCACTTAGGCTTTGCATCACCCTTGCATCGCCATGGCGTGGCGCAAGGGTAGTGCAAAACCCTGACAAATATAACCCAGAGTGTTTTGATAGGGTTCATTGGATGAGAACCGACTGTAGTTTGGCTGCTTACAGTAAACCTCATCTGGCTATTGTAGAGGTCTATAAGGGTCTACTTGGTGTAGCACAACACAACTGTAGTGGTTTAATTTTGTAGCAGTGCACCCTTGATTGAATACAGATAAAAAATTCAACCCATGATCAGCTCATGTATTTCTGATAACAGGAGAGTTTCTAAGCCTGATAATGGAATCACATTTTCTTGGTGATGGAATGTCAATAAATGAAAAAGTCAGTGAGATTTGCCATTTACATAAAAAAAAATAGAAGGCAGCCATCCAGTGCATTAGCTGGCGGTCAGGCTATTTTAAACCTTCAGATGAATGAGTTAAATACACTGAGACCACCTAATTAAGTTTTACACAGACAATTACATTGGAAGCTCTAATTAAAGTTGACACATTCTCTGGCTTTCTGGGACTAAAGGAAATAATTAATTTGATCTATGTTTTGTGTACATATATTTGATGCTTGTTTAAAAGTGCATTTCCAAGTACACTGAATATTATATTTACAACAAGAAAATTAACAGATGTAAATCTCATGGGACTTTACCTGAATAACTTATTAACAGACATGACAATTAGTACGTCAACATGCAGCCATTTAAGCAAAAGGGGCAATTGAAGAATACATGGCCAGCAGCTATGATAGTGACTATAAACAAAGAAACAAAAGAACAGTTTGTTGTAATGCTACGCAGAGGAATTTTGTGAGGTTAGGTGTATTGCAAGCATCCTCCCATCACTTTTTGTGTGCTAATGTACTGCCTTAAATGGAAGGTTATGCCCAGGCATAGGTCCTGCTCATGCATCACTGGGGCCAAGCTACACCAGAGTGACAGGCAGAAATCAAGGTGAAACCCGTCGTGGGTTGCTTGTATTCCAATTCAGGGAGGACCTGCACTGGCAGTCTGGGCTTGACTGTTTTATTGCAGCACGGTCAGGACTGATTTGCATATGGCTGAGTCCAAACTGAGGTGGCATGGTGAACAAAAGAACTTTAGCTTGAAATGCTACCCCAAATAGTTGCCAGTGGTTAGACTTTTTTGTGTGTTGATGGACTGTCCTAAGTGTCAAGGGTATGCCCAGACGTGGTTCTGTGCTTGCTGTGTCACTATAAACAAGCTACCCCCAAATTATGAGACCATTCTTGAGTTGCTTCTGTTTTGACTGAAGGAGGACCTTGCCTGGCAGTGGGGGTTGGATTGTTTCTATTAACCCAAAGTCAAGACTGATTGGCAAATGGCTGGGTTTAAACTGAGGTGCCATAATGAGCAAAAAAATGAAGGATTGGAATGCTACCTTGAGTGATAACCTGTGGTTGGACCTTTGATAAACATGCCTCCCATCACCTTTTGTGTGTTTGATAAACAAAGAAATACTTCCTTAAACAGCCACCTTTGTTATGGACATCAGTTAATTGACTGATGGCTACTTGCGCTTTCTAAATGTTCTCTTGGGGTAGCATCTCACCCAATTTACTCCTCAGCATTTAGTGCAAATTTCTTATTGCAAACTGCCCCTCCCAGCTTCCAAAACGGGCAAGAGAAGGCATTTTGTGCTCAGAAATAGTGCTGATTGGGCTGTTGGGGTAGAATTTTCCCCCCAACTTACTCCTGGCATCTTATGCTACTGTAAATACTGCTAAATTCAACTAAATATGCTCTTGAGGTAGTACTGGTTTCCCTAAATTACTCTGTATTATTCGAGCTGGTGTAATTGCATTATTATGAGTAATTCCGTAAGGCAGAGTACCATGCTATGGCCAGAATTGCTCTGACTATGCCACCATAATTAACATTGCGCCCTAGTCCTAGTAATATTATTCATTTATTTATTTTATTTATTTATTTATTAATTATTCATTTATTGCATTTTTCATAAGTCTAGCTTTTTGTGTTTCGTCTATTTTATGTAACTCGGTACACTGACATTTTGATTCTGGTCAATGGGGATCTGCTAAACATGATATTCCACATTTAAATTTCATTCCTGGCCTTTTGGTAATATAGCACAGAAAAGGGCACTAGTGACACACAGGGATAAAACTGAGATGTAATGTATGTGGTGCAGTATGACTTTACACCACCTCTATGTGTGACTTTAAAAACATGGTTTCTGTACTGCAATTATAATACCGAACATCCACAGTCCATTTTGACATGTTTTAATGCTTACTTTTTGCAATAGCCAACTCGCCTTTAAATAATAGACCTCAATGTCTGAGTGCATAACGTGCAAAAGTGAGACATGCCTGAAGATTGATAGAACCCTCAATTAACGGGATAATCACTATTTCTGCAAATAAACTGTGGCAGTTTTCCCTTAAAGTAAAATCCTACATTTGGATTTTTTATAAATTGGTCAGTGGAGTAGATACATAAACTAGATATGTGCAGTTGTAAGAGAAGTCAAAAGTCAAATTGTGAATATAGATTGTATTGCTAAATGTGCCAAAAGGTTTTGTCAAGTGATACTTTTGTCTCTCTGAAAGACTGGACATGCATTAATACATTGCTGCTAAGCTCGCTCTCCACAAGTGACAGTAATTATCAATTTGAAGATGTGTGACTTACCTTTCTGAAGGGAGCCTGATGTGGCAGCATACTTCTGGCATAAAAGAAGAGGTGAGTATTTTTCAAATCATCAACACCTAAACAATTATCTTGGAATGTGTGAAGATGGAAGTGAATAGGACCAAAAGATTATATTTATAAAGACCAGGTTTGCACCCTGATAGTTGACATGCTGATGGTAAACAGTGTTCTACTGTGAGGAAAACTTTATGCTAGCCTGTCAGCCAAGTTGGCTCATTTAACCACAGAAGGGTAACGGGCCAAAGAATGAACAAGCATTGGTTTTCAAGTAGTTTCCTAATTTTAATAGGACAGCCCCTGCGACTGACAGTGAGGTCCTGATATATTTTTCAGACCCTAGGACAGGGTATCTTTTTCCTGTGACTGTTCTCTAGTAAACTGACAAGAATTGCTGCAAATTCAAGGCTGGGTTGACTCGGGATCTTTCTTTGGATTTGTTTAGTGATTATCATCAATATGTAGATGCTAAAAACTATCGAAGGGCTTCCCAACACTGGCCTCTCAGAACATAACTAGACTTAGGGCCTGATTTAGAGTTTGGTAGAGGGATTACTCCAACACAACTGTGAGGGCTATCCCGTAAACTGAAAAATAAACCCCACAGTATATTATGAGATTTATGTTTAGGCAAATTGGATATCAGTCGTATTTGTGATGGAGTAACCTCTCCACCAAACTCTAAATAAGGACCTTAGAGAAGAACAGAAGACGACAAGCATGATATTGCATTTGCCTGCAAGAGCACAGAGGCAGGGACCTGCTCTCTTTTATATATAATAATAAGGAGACAAATGCAGAGCTATACTAAGGTGGGTGAGTCAAAAGATGTCCAAGTTTACCTTGGATTGACAGAATAGCATGTTGAGATTTCCTCTGATCCAATGGCTCCGCCAGCGGTCTTTTGAATTGTTCTCTCTAATTATGAAGTTTTTTTGGCGTAGGTGTGCAAAGGGCAAATTCCATTTAGGACTTAAACAGGAAATCAACAACAGATTTTGCTTTGACCAAAAATCTCAGGATAAATCATGCAAGGTGGTACTATTTAATTATAAGCAAATGTAAGTCTATGGATACACTTGAGCAAAAGTTTTCTCCTCTTCGTTTTGGCCACAGCAGGGTCCCTCGTCATTGCTCCCCTGACATCAGATTTATGTGCTGCCCACAGAGCCTGAGCAGCAGGGAAATCAGTAAAGCATTGTTTTCCTTCAAATTATTTCATCAGGAGGAATGTAGAGGCTTCTAATAGGTCGGGATTTTTATCAGACCATCTTCATGTGCCATGCCCCCTAAAGGGGGTGCCAATAAACCAAGATCGAGCTGCATCTCTATTGTGTCAAGATTAGAAACAGCACCTGGTTTAATCAATGGTAGAACTAGCCCTGTATAGCAGCAGAATTGATTTTAAGAAGAAAATTAATTAGGAGCCAAGTTCCACAAACCTAAAAGTGTAATTCCTCTCTATTTTCATGATGTTGTAGCCTGGCAAGAGGAACGAGGGATGTTTCAACAGGATGAGCAAGATGTGATTATATTTCTTGCGGCCCTCGAAAAGACATGTTGAGGCATATAGGATGACTTTAAAAAGTAACAGTGTGGGGTCTGGGAGGCCATGGAGCCGGGTATTACCACCATTCAGATGTGAGAATACAAGGGCATGAACAGCAGGTTTGAAGTTGCTATTGTGAAGAAATGTTTCCCTAACTTTAGAACAGAGAGCAGGTACCAGAGAGCCATTGTTTTTTTGACAATCATTTTCTTGGGAATGTGTTCATTCAGTCTTTGTATTTTGGCAATGTGTTTGTTGTGGAGGAGGTTGGTGACAAAGGCAAATTCAAGAGCCTCCTCGCTCCATTGCTCCAATGCCCGTCCCTGGGGCTTCGCAGGGGGTCCGGCTGCAGAGGGTCTAGCTGCCTGTATTCTGCATCGCTGATGTCTGAGCCTTCTCTGGCCTGCCTTGTGGGGTCTGCCGTGTTTGCTTCTGAGCTGCGGAGGAGCAAAGTGGTGGGGGCAGGGACAGGCTGTCTTGCGACTTTTGAGCCTGGCCAGGCCGGAGCCTAGAGCTTTGTCAGAGCTGAGTTGAGCTAATATTGGAGTACTGGAATCTATATTGGAGTACTAGAGCCCATATTCGAGTTGGCGAGGTAAGGAGCCAGAGTGGAGTTCTGAGGTGAGCTGAGTTGACTGCTTTGACCCTTCTGCTTTCTGCCCTCCCGCCTCAGGGTTCAGTTGCATTGATCTGGTAGGAGGATTGCCCTTCAACTATGCTACCCTCCTACGCTATTCTCATTCTTACCTTACTATTGATAACACTAATGCAATAAATACCGGGTAAATGACCAAGGTAAAGGATGGGCGGATGTGGCTGTGGTTGGGGCTGGACTGAGGCTGGACTAAGGCAGGCTCAGAACTGCATGGTTGTGGGGCAAGGAAGAAGCTGACAACATAAGGCTGGTGCAGCTTGCTCTAGGGACCTGCTTGCCTATCCCATTGCCCCTCCCCTGCTTTTCTCTTTAACTTCACATTTCCTTTTGTGAAACTCAAGGACCAAGGCATACAATAAGGAAACAAAAGAAGAGTGTGTGAAAGATGGACAAGTGGAGGAAAAGCAAATTGTTTAACATTGTTAAACTTTAAAACTAACAAATTACTAAATCCCCCAAATCCCCAATTTTTAATATGTATGGAACAAGGGCAAAATCCAGGAGGGATAAACAAGCTTTAATACACAAAGGAAATCACCTATGTATTAAGCAAGAACCAGAGTAGGAACCAGAAATCCTGTACTCAAGTCTTGTAAATCCTGTGAACAACATAGAGGTAGTCCAAGGGTAATCTACCTCCAGAGGATTGGCTACTGTGGATGTCATGGATGCTGTGGTGTTCTGCCCCAAATCTTCTCCATCCTCCCCTGTTGACACTGGAATCGTAGGTCAGGATGAAATTAATGACACTGGATGTGTCACCAGGCCTGGAAGGACTGAGGGCAGCAGCATAAGCCCACACAACCCTACAAATGTAATCAACTGGCAACAAAGACTCTCTCTGGAGTTGGGTGACCTCCCACAAAAAAAGGAGACTAGAAAACTGAACCAATCATTGCACAATCAGTGACCAGAAGCTCACCCGGTCTCAACGTATAAACAAGCCGATCCGGCAAATACCATATCCAGTTACTATAACTATCTTAATTCTAGTGCCGGCCAGTTGCTGGTATTGCACACCATCCCTATCTCCCCTCCCTCAGTTGCAGTCTTTGTCTCTCCTGAGCCGTTGTATGGGTATAGGGGAAACTTAAAGTTGGAGGGGGTTGAAACAGAGCAACATGGCACCCAGCTGTTAGAAGTATCATTAATTCAATTAAATCACAATACCTCTACTAAGGAGTGCATCCCAGAAGGAAGACAAGAAGCAGCAGCATTAGAAGATCTAACACTAGAAGAATTAATCAAGAACCATGAACATCATAGGATCCATCTTAGAACTAAAACAGGATCACAATCAGGATCACAATTCTCAACTATGGAGTGCTGCAACCAACTCAAAAACCTGGATCAGATCAAGATTGACCCTTGATGCCCTAATAGCTTGCCCTTTATGACAGCAACTGCAACTGCACCAGTTCAACCTGAGAATAGCAACCAAATAACTCCATTAGTAGGTGTACATATTGATACAGCCGTTGCTCAAAATACAAATACAATGGGATATGAATTGATCCAGCCTTCAAGCATGCAGGCTTCAAAGTCCTCAAAGCCACAGTCCTCTCCCACAGTTTTAGCTGGGAAAGACTGCACTGCAGTGGGCAGACAGGATTTAGAATCCTTCAGGTTGGAGCTTTCTTCATTTGACAATTTTGATACTGGTAAAGTAGACCCTCAAATGGACAGTATACCATTGGATGATTTACATTTCTTGGATGCCAATACTCCAAAGGATGTCAGGGATGAGGAGGGGAATCAAGCAGATAGCCATACAAATAGACACTTAAATGGACAAAATCAAGTGAAGAACGAAAATGACTTTCCCCTAGATCAACCTATACTTAGCATCATGAAGATTGTGTGTGCAACATTGGACTCAAATGCAAATGAGCTCATGGCCCAGTCTTCTAAACTTGATAGTCAATTAGTAATGACTAGGCAATTTACAGCCTTGATAATGACAATAGATGATAGACTGGCTCTAGTGGAGGGTGCTGTAAGGGAAAACATAAGATTACATTCCATTGCTGAATCTGAGAACAGGCAAAAGTGTGCCCCCTGTTGGACAAATTATTGGAGGTTCCAAAGGTCATCAATGATTTAATTGAGGACTGTAGATTCAATCTAAAAAATCTGCCCAAGTCTGATTCCGGGACAAAAGAAAATGTCCCTAGAAACCTTGTGACTAGCTCAGTGGCACCATCCCTGGGTCTTATAGATCGTCCAGAATCTTGTGGCTGTACTGGTGAAACAATAGAGATTTGTTTGTGTCATTTTTGACAGCATTTTTAATGCTTGCTAACAGTAGGCGTTAAACAGGGGCATGCTATTGTTTTCAATCAGCTCCTACGTTCTGTTCAGGGTTAGCGCCAACATTTTGGTGCTAACCCTGAAGAGTACATTTATAGCAACAGAAATTCTGAAGCTATTGCCCCCTACTTTGCGCTATGGTGTGCCATTTTTTAAAAACAGTGCACACATGGTGGAGGTAGGGGCTGCAAGTGGCCGCAAGTGGCCGCAAGAAAAGTGGGGCTACATTTAATGTACCATGACTTTTATTAAATCTGGCCCTGAAAGTGGAACCTTTTTGGAAAATGAAGAGTTTCAATCATGGTACACGTCATGATTCTCTGGAATTGCTAGTTCTCAAAGTTATAGATACCCCTGGAAACCTCAGGGTGGCGAGGGACAGTTGGAGGAAATCTGGGAAAAAGGGAACGCTTGATGAGGCCCTATACACACAATTGTATATGTCTGTATACATTTTTACCCTCTTGGAGTCTGCTTTCTTCTTTGTGCTCCTCTGCTTGAATCGCACACACTGTATCCTGGCATAGACCCAATAAGAAAGACTTGCTGTCACATGTGCTTCTCTTTCCTTCTTGCCAAGTGAAGCTTTTTGACAATAACGTTTGATTCAACCAGATTTGCTGGCCTTAAAATGTGCAGAGTTTTAATTTCAAATCCCATGTGTTATAAAGGCCCTTCATAGAAATCAGCCGTGGGGTTTGGCATTTCACTCATTCTAAAATTAAAAGTGGCGTGATCCTTTGAACTTCCAGGTGGTGTTCGTGCAACCTTTACTATACTAGAAAACCGGAAGGGGCTACAGATCTTCCAAATGATAACCAAATATGTCTAGTTTTTAATAGCATTTTTCTAGTAGCAGCCTGCCTTTCCAAGATTATCCCCTTACGTGGGTGTGATTTTTAGTTCTTCATTTTATATGAATTGCTTTAAAGCTCCCTTAAGCTCATTGCTGTTCTTTCATTGTACATCCCCAGTGTACATTTGAAGACTAGACCGACTCGTTGTAGATATGATGCAATAATATTCTGTCTTTACTTCATTTTTATATTTTAATGAAAAAGCATAGACGAAAATGTGCCATTTTTCATTAGAAAGTAGAAAGTCGTTTAGCTAGGACTGTAGCATTGAATCTGATGTCCTGCTGTGCAGTTAATTAGGAAGATTCCGAGCTGATAAACTCATAGGGTTAGAAAGGATTACATTTCCGTGATTTGTATGCCTCAATTAGGTACCAGAATTCGTGGCTTAGCTATTAATAGTGCAGAAGGTGCAATGGCACCGGCTTCTGGCATGAAAAAGTTATTGTTTCTTTACTACCAATTAGGATCTGGCTGGCCCGGTTTCTGGCTTTCACTAAGACCAATAACACTCTTCCTGTACATTTGACAAGCATGTGCAAGCTATACTTTATAACCGTTAATGTGTACGAATGGTAGGGCATTCGCAATTCAAAATGGCCACGCCAGTACATGTCACCCTTACCGGACATCCATTCTTCACATAATTTATTCGCTAACATTAATCTGCTAAACACATACCATCAGCTCAATAAAGGATTTACAATCTCCGCACATTTATCCAAACAAATACCAGCACATTATGAGACAAATTGCCAATAGTAGCCCATATAAGATCCCTTGTCTCGTCTAGGCATCTGATGAAATATATTAAATAAATTCATTTCACAGAACAAATATGGTATTGCTATATGATGAGACGATTTCCTTGGAATTCTCTACTATTGGTAAATACTAAATGTTTTCATCTGCTTGCACTTTAGTAAATAAACAAAGTAGGCAGATATTACGAATGCAGAGCTCCATCTTTGTCACTAGCTCGGAAGGGTCCACTGACTATTTCCCAGTTTCAGGTGTGACTAACGCTTTGCTCATAACTCCGGGGCTGATAGGGTGAACAAAGGGTGAGGTTCTTACTTCACCAGGTAAATATCTATGTATTAATTGGTCATTGTTCAAAATGCCCATTCCTAGACATTCTCAAAAACGACCACTCTATTAATAGTTTTGAGTCCTGAGTGTGGCATTATAAGAAAATGGCAGTAGATGAAAGGACGGAGCCAGATTCCCACACCTGAATTCGTATTCACTGAATGGTCTTGCTTTTTTGTGTGAAGAAGTCACTGTTCCTCAAACGGACATCAGTTGCTTTTGAACATAAAAGTCGGTTTTCAGTGAAAGGCACTCAGGGGAGCGACTGAAATCACAGTGAACGGATACATTTCCTAACAAATCACAAGCTGCGGAGACACCCATTACATGCCCCCTTTCTTTTGTGTGTTTTTTTGATGGCTCACAAACTTCAATTTGTGTGTGGAAAAGACATTCTGGCTGCAGTGTTTCTTTTGTACATTCCAGCCTATATTTTGCTATCAAATACCTATGATTTTGAGAATCACAGACTTTGCAACTGATGACGCAGAAATGAAGGTTTTACATTTATTAGCGCATAAACGTATTACTGCAATAATCAAGTGTGACTTTAATCGAAATAATAAAGATTGTACGGGGACAAATGTGCCCTCAGAGTAGTTCGCCAACATTTATAAGCGTGCTTTATATAACGTGATGTATTAGAATTGTAGTAATTTGCCATAATCGTAAACGTGTGCCATGATTTGCTTGTTAGAAATGTTTTAGCTTAGCATAACTTTAGTGGAGGCTTCGGCCTAGTTGCTTGTCTCACGATTTAGATGCTCGTGTTTTTCTAACGTGCTAATAAAAGTGTATTCTTGCTTGAAGCTGTACTTTTCCAGTGAGATCGGTTCACATGCTTATCTTTAAGGTTTCGTGCCAGCCTGGCATCTTCTTCTTTGCTCCAAGGTCAATCTGCAGGTGCAGACAATGGACGCTCTGAAAGTGAGTTAATTGGTAAAATATGTTGCAACTTACGTTCCCGACTCCAAGGATAATGTATGCTTAGGTAGAAGCTTGTGAACTGTAGTTTTTGATTGGACAATTTGAAGCCAACCTATGAACCCTCCAATGGAAGACCCTACTGGATTTGAACTGTTGTCTATTTAAACCTGGTGCACAAGAAGAAAGCAGCCATTTTTAGCCAGCAGCCATTGACATTGCAGACATTGCAGACATTATGGCCCATCTTGCTGCGACGCCATTTTGAAAGAGACTTTGATGCTTTCTCTAGTCGAGAGAAAGAGACTTTAAGAAATTCTCGCCCTAGAGACTTTAACTTGATTCGTCCCTTTGCATGAAGTAGTAGTTTTGTCCTTTTATCTTGCCGCTGTGAGGCAATTGCCCCGTCCACCCTGCCCCTTTGCCCCGTCCCATGCTGATCGAAACCGGTACCCATGCTGATCGAAACCGGTACCTGTGAGACGAAGACTTCCTTGAATGCTGATTGAATTTGGTAAATATGAAAGGAAATGTACAATTGCATTGTGTTTCTTTTTAGGTAACCAACTGCTGATTTTTGATAAGAGCCCTAGTTAGGAGTTTTCCAAATTAATGTTGCTAAATTGTTTTTGCATGAAGTCCCACATGCAGATGCTAATTTGAGGTTAGATGAGGATTCATTTGTTGCACGATGCAATTTGAGACCTTGTTATGCTGACCAATGTATGCAATTAGCTCATTACAGATTATAGTTTTAGTGATTTGCATTGCTATTATCGAATGCCTTGTTATTCAAATGCTGCATAGATTGCATCTTTTCCGCCGTTATGGACAGCTATTAATGTTCATTTACATATATCATTTGGTGTTGAGACACATTTATATTGTGCTAGCTTTGTTAATATAGGGAAATAAATTCATTAACTTTGCATAAACTGGTGTGGTTATTCATGACCGGAAGGTCATGGTTCGCCGAAATGTTTTCTGGATTAATTGTGAAGTGTTATGTTGATCAGGGCATTGCTTATGTTCGTTATTCATTATTGATTTGATTAAATTGACTGATCTCGGGTGAGGAGAGCCCCCCTTGGTCAAAAGATTCATCGACCTAAGAGCGTCCACATACAGGTAATTTATTAGGTCGGAACGCTCTATCACAACCAAAGAAATGAGTTGTGCATTGGGCCCTAATCACTAAGCACTTTTAAACAGGAAGAGATGGTAAAAGGGTGGGTGCATTGGCGCTCGGCAGCAAATTTAGTGCCAGCGCAGGGAAAAACACAGGGATGCACTGTATTCTTGTTAGTACGGGTGCATCCCTACTTTTCTAAAGTGACTCAGTGCAGCGCTGCTAATTTTGGTGTAGTGACCCACCACTTTATTGTAAAAGAGGCCCTAAGGGACCTATTTACAAGTCCCTTGTGCCAACTTAGTGCTGCCGAGACATAATTTTTTTTTACGCTAAGGAATCAATAGATTGGGTTTTCTGCTGTGCCATATTTACAAAGTGGCGCAATGCGTGCATTGTGACACTGTAACTTCTTGCGTCACATTATGCCTGCATCAGGAATAATGTATGAAAGGGGGGCGTTCCGGCGCAGAGAGGCCTAAAAAAATTAACAACATTTCACTGCACCATTTTTTCCATCATTTTTGACGCCCACCTTGAACACCCATTATATTCAATGGACCTTCCTGTGCTGCACTCGTGTCAACATTTTTGACCTTAGTGTAGCAAGGCGCCACAATAGCGTAAAAAATTTTGACGCAATTGTGCAAACGACCGCCATGGAGCGCCATATAGCACATACGGTGCAACCATAATGACGTTAAGTGCTGGTAGGTGTGGCACAAGAAAAGTGGTGCAGTATCTCTAATGCTTTACTTTTTTGTAAACATGCCCCTTAACATTAAGAAAGAGACAAAAGATGTCATAGAAAAGCAGTGAAGAACTCTGATATTCCACAGAAGAAACTGAGGGCCTCATTTACAATATTTTAACACAGGGCATCACCACAAGGCTTCTTGCTGCACTGCCTTGCATCAAAAGAAAAGGGAAGGGATGCACTGTATCTATGAGCTACAGCCCATTCCTGTCCTCTTCCACTGTGCTGGCACAAAATTGTCTTTCATGCGCCAATGCAGTCACCCTTGCACCATGGTGCAAGGGTGTTTGCATTGTGGAAAGGATTGTTGTTGTGCAGGAAGGGTGATCTCCAGCATAAAAACAATCAATGGAGGCATTTTCCTTCTTCTATGTGTGTTGCAGACTTCAGCACACATAGAAGGAGGAAAAACAAGGAGAAATAAAGGCCCAGATTTATACTTTTTGACCCAAAACTATGCAAACATAGTTTTGCGTCAAGAAGCTTAGTGCTGGCTATCATCATTTTTTAGGGCCCTCTCAGCGTCATATTTATACCATGATGCACGACGGCGCTAAAAGCTGGTTAGAGTTAACATTTTTGATGTTAACCATTGCACCTTTTTCGTAAGGCAAAATGACGTTAACGCCGCAAAAATGACTCTAACCTGTTTTACGGCCTGTAAATATGTTGCAAAACTGATATGTACCATTTTTAACCGCATTAGCGTTAACTTCAGGTGCTAGTGCAGAAAACAGTGCAAAGGAGAGGCAAAAAGGACCCAGAAAGCCTTGAGAGACCTCAGGGTGACCCCATTCAACCAGGAACCAGCTCAGAGGACACACACTAGTCCCAGGGGAGGGAGAAAAAAAAAAGCGCAAGTGTCGTTTTAGTGCGGAGGCGCATGAAATACTTGTAAGAGAGGTGACGGAGCACCAACATCAATTTTTGTCACCTCCAAATTGCCAATTGGCAGGAGAGAGGCAATCGGGCAGCAGATAGTTGACAAGATCAACAGTATGGCAGAGGCAGATGTAAGGAGAACTGTAACTGAATGCAAGAAATGCTGGCATGATTGCAAGCAAAGGCCAAAGGAGAAAATGGCAAGGAACAGGAAGGCAGCACTGCAAACTGGAGGTGGAAGTCCAGCACCACAAGAGGACCTGGACAAGATGGAGGAGATGGTTGCAGCGGTCATCCTGGAGGAACTGGTCACTGGAATCACAGGACAGGACAGTGCAGACTACCAGGAAACACCACAAATGCAGGGGTAAGTTGCATGGGGGACATCAATGCAAAATTTTCAAGTGCATGAAGGGGGAGGCACATAGGACACATTCAATGCATGTCAAAGGAGTACAGAGGGATACATTGCACATGAATCAAGTTGCACCATTCAAATGTAAGCAACATATGTACATATGCCTTGGTAGTGCCATGCACCACAACACATACACAACCTGGGCATATGTTAATCACCAGGGCTAAATACCTACATGTGCATATGCAGCACATAGGATGAAAGGCATGTCTAACAACTGTGCCTCTGGTTATGTCATCACAACATCCCTTGCATATAGTCAAAGAAACCCTACCAACACGACCAAGACATCAGAGACTAGGAAGTCAGTCAATACCCTTCCTGGGGTTACATCATTGTTGTGTCCCTTGCAGAAACACCTTGCAACTGCCTTGTCTCATTGCCAAAACATGTGTGCTGCATCTCACAGCACACAATACATTGAAACCTTTCCTAATAGTACCCAGAAATGTGCTGGAAGCACCACCACCCCGCATATAAACAGCACATACTCATAAGGCAGCCACTACTTCATCATGCAGTAAGGATGTCTCCCTGAGTGCAGGGACAAGTAATCTGGGCAGGCACTGAGGAAGTAGCAGGGTGGTCCTGTATCACAGGAAACATGGCACTACCCAGTGTAACTAAACTGGTGTAGTGTGGAGCCACATATTTTGACGCTGATCAGAACTCTGCCACTAGAGAAAATATGTACTGCAGATTGCAATCTGTCGGTCATAACAAATAAAGGCTGACCCCACAACTACTCTGACACAACCATGTGAGACACATAGGAATGGGGAAATAACCACACAAATACAACACATGCTGTATGTTTGTGAACGTAATTTTGTACAATATCACATTGACGGGTGGGGATGGTGTATGGGTAAGTCTGGTGTTGGTAAGACTGCTAGTGCAGTGTACCTTTTGTGGTTGACGGTATGAGTAACACACTGGGATGGCGGTTGGAAATCTGTATCCTCATGGTAGCTCTGTGGGGCAATTACCACTTCATTGTTGATGGATCAAATAGAGTCAGTGCCAGTCTTGGGGTGCATTGGGTGTGACATGAAACCCTGCTCTTAGCCCTACATATCAGGTAGTGGAATGCGCAAAGGGGGTGGGCATGGGACCCCCTGCAATGCCCATGCCAGGTGCATGGGCTGTGCAGGAGCACCCAGGGGCATACCACACCACATCACCACCAACCTTTGCATGGGGTTTCACCGCCATTCAAAGGCTGGTGAAAAAGCGGCAACTTACCTGGAGGATAGCGCTGATCGTAATACTGGTCTGGTGTCACAAGACAGGTGGCATTGCCAATCTGTAAACTGCTGCCAACCGGCCAGGGCTAGGCCCTTGGTCCATGGGGCAATCCCTATGGACAACATGTGCCACTATCCCATGCGCTGTTGGCGGTGGTCATACTGACAATGGCAGTCAAGACTTGGAATGAGGGTCCAGGTATGCACCAGTATAACTACCTGCAAAATCACCACCAAACTAGCTCGACGCCCTGACCTAAGTTAATCATTAATCAATGGCTATGTCCATCCATTTGTTTGCATCAGGCACTGTCAGGTAGAAAATGATGTACACACCCACAAATGATACCCATGCTGGTCATCCCTGGGTCCATCCCTGTGCCTGGGCTGCACTATCACAACACTGCATCTCTTGCATCATAGTGCAAGGATGGCTGCATTGAGGGGGGGATCATAGTTGTGTAGGAAGGAGCACCTTCCAGCACAGACAGAAACTGAAATGGAAATCTGCTAAGTTCATGTGTGCTGTGCAGTGTAGCACACATACACATCACCATAAGGAGCAATCAAAGGTAACAACAGCATAGGGTCTTGGTAATGCCATCCCTGGGGTGGTGTAAGGTATTGGTACCGCCCTGGTGTATGTGAAGCATGTGAAACTGGGAGAGGGGCATATTTCAATGTATGTTGCTCTGGCTTCACCACTGCACCACCCATTGCAAAACCCCTACCATG
Organism: Pleurodeles waltl; assembly: GCF_031143425.1. Classification (NCBI taxonomy): domain Eukaryota; kingdom Metazoa; phylum Chordata; class Amphibia; order Caudata; family Salamandridae; genus Pleurodeles; species Pleurodeles waltl. The sequence goes on from NC_090445.1 coordinate 1,349,659,651, forward strand.
CAAATGGATACATAGGAAGGGTCCACAATAACAAGATGGTGTCAAGCCCCCAAAAGGATTTACATCACACCTAGTAAATATGACACAGCAAATTTTGCCACCTGAGCTTCTCCTCATGTAACACTCAGGTGGGGCAAAGGGCCGATAGACTGCAACCATGATGTACTGGAACAATGATTGGGAAGTAAATTGACAATGAGCCACCAATAGCAAGTCAGTGACATAACATGTCAACTGCCACAACATAGAAAGATTGATTTTACACCATCTCATTGCAGAGGATGATAGATCTCCTGCTGATCTGCCTGTCCTGGAGTACCTTGATGACCTGGATGACCAGCTGACAACCATCAGCCAAGAGACCCTATAAGAAGTCCTGGTATCCCTCCAGACACCTCCTCCAGTTGCAAGGAGGACAAATAATGTAGCAGCTAACCCAGATGCCCCACCCAACACCCCACAACCTGGAAGCACCCACACAGCTGAAGACTCCAAAGACCCAGGGACCAGCTTTGAAAGGACAGTGGTAGGAGTCCAGCGGGAGCTGGGCAAGCAGGTGCAGGTGGGGATGCAGACTGTGACAGCCAGCCTAGAGGGAATGCGCACATGCCTCGTTATGGCCAATTAACTGCAGCAGCCAAATGAGGCACACACTCCCCACTGCATGGAGTCCAGCAGTGTCTGAAGGACATAGCTGCTGCCATGAGGGAGAGGCCACAACAACTTCCCTCCCAAACTGGCAGCAGCGTGATTGAGAAGAAGCTGGACTCCATGCAGCGGGAAGGGGCCTCCCTCAGGGCAGATATGGCTGCCTACCACCGGGATGTTGCTGTTGTCCTGAAAAATCAGCAGCTCCTCCTTGCTGCAGTGATGCCATATGTTGTACCACAAACGGCAGCTGCCGTGAATTGGGATTCCACATCTTCAACAACTAAAGTGTGTGTGGCCCCCTCTACCTCCCCACCACTACTATCAAGGGCAAAGGAGACACCACAAGCATCGGAGGATGAAGATATGAAACAGATCAGCTTCACTCTTTGGAGTTCCAGGTAGCACTAGCCCATGCCACATGGGCAGTGTTCTCTTTTTTCCTGTGCTTGAGATCATGCCAGTGTTAGCCCAGTTGGATATGTGCACTCTTCACCAACACACTGTTGACCTGTCTGCTATGGACTGTCATTGTCTCTCGCTCACCAACTGGCAAATGTGTTCCTCCGCACTTAACAGCACTTTTCCCAACCATGTCCCATGACATGTCCCTCAACACTGGACTTGTGTTGTGTCACAATGTATGGATTTCACAAATGGAGTCACTGATCTGGACATTGTAAATATCGCACTACAACACTTGTAACTGAACACCTACTGCACAATCAGCATATTTTTGTGTATTGTGATCCATATACTATGCTGAGTAATTGTGATGGGTGTATCCAAGTAATTGGTCACGGAATGTCAGTACAAGAGTGCAGGACTGTGGGGGCACAAAGCTACACACAAGGTCCCTAACATGACAAATGTTAATGCTGGTCTCATCCCATACAAGTATTTCACTGAGCACATCACAAATAAAGAACACATGTATGTTTCCCTCACTATATATGGCAGGAATGGCTGTAAAGCAAGTCTAGGGCAATATCGTAAGCTCGGAGTACCAGTAGAACACATTGGTGTGATACAGAGGCACCTCACCTCATTAGTGATTGCCACTGGTCATTTTTGTAGGATAAAGTTCCAATTAAGGCTGTTGTCAGATGTGCCACAGTTCCCGACATTCTTACACAGGACCCCCAACACTGACAGCTGTAGTACTACACCTACTTGTCCAATTCAAAGTAAATATAGTCATCTTGAGTGGTGGGTACACTGGATGGAAGATGCATGGACTAGTAGATGTGTTGTTGCTGCCAATGTGACAGCTCAGTTGTCAATAGGTGATGCACATGTAAAGAGAGATATTTGGAGGCAGGACAGAATCCTTAGGCCAATCCCCAATTTGCACTGTGCACTCATGGGAAGACCCTGAGACACAAGCACATAACTCAAAATGTATGGGAGTATGCAAAAATGTTAATTAAAATTTCAACTAACATAAAAATAATTAAAACCTACCCTACCCTAAACTACCTTATTCTAACTATACTTATCGAACAACTAAAGCTATCAACCCTATTCTAAACTTAACTTACACATTGAACACCACACTCTAAACATTGGTCCCCCACCACACTTAAGTTACAAGACACATACAGGACAACAAATACCAATACTACACATATACTAACTAATCCTAAACAAATATATAGTTTTTGTACTTTTTCCTTTAATTTTTTTGTTATTATTTTCTTTATTTTTCAATACCTATTAAAGAAATACATAGATGTTCCAACATGAGTACCCACCCACCGACAAATTAACACATAATAAGTAGAAAACCCACCCCCAAACTACACTTATCCTATCTAATCTATATACCTACACTAACCTAACACTAACCCACTAAAACCCACTATAAAATATATCAGAACATCATAACGGAGGTGACAGAACTTGGAGGTGGCTGAGCAGAATAAAGTCACAGTTTTGCCTTTTTTAGTTTTTTTTCAATGAATTTTAACTTCTTCTTATTTCCAGAAACCTTTTCCTCCAATCTGTCCAAACATTTGAGTATGAGGGACACGTCCCTCTGCAGAGCCTGCAGCAAAGGTGCCACAATGGCAGCAGGTGGTGTAGGCTGTTGTGCTGCTGTGGTGACTGATGCAGCCGATGTTGTTGGGATGATGCCAGCTGTGCCCCCCTGCACTGCTGATGAGCCTGGAGCTTGCTGATACTTTTTAGGCATTAGGGGGCCCCAAGTGGGAATGCCCGCCATTCCCCTGTTGCCTTCCAAATAAGCAAATTATATATTAAAGAGTCCAATCCTTTTGTAGTGAGAATATGATGAATCTTCTCTTTATTTTCTTCCACTTATTCTCGACAACATAGATAATTGTAGTAACAACAGCCAACGCGTTTCGTCCTTCCACATAGGACTTCTTCAAGGCTGTAATATAACACATAGTACACAATAAAAGTACAAACAACAATAAACAAATATCCACATAATACATAACTGAAGAAAACATTAAATATATCTATACATATTGGAAAACATGAATATGAACTGCTATGTACGATTATTCAAATAGACAGATATGAACAAAACTACAAGATGGACTGACAAGGGAGTTTGACAAAAGATCACTAATATATTAACCAGATAGCTAATACTCTCAGAGAATACCTAAAATGATCAACTAGAAAGTGGGTTCACATATGTAGAAAGTGACCTGTGCATAAACAATTAGTTTGAGTTCCATAAGTGCCAAACTGAACATACCTAATCCATTTCTGATTGATTTGTTATTTTGTGTGTGTCCTCATTCCCTTAGAGTGAGCCGTAATATGTCTAGTCTAGAGAGAGAACAACACCTACTTAACAATATTAAAAATATTTACTGTACAAAAAAAGAAAAAATTTATACCACAAAGACAAAACCACTAATCCTAATGGCAAATGCCAAATCCAATCGAAAATCATACAGTGAAAATTACATTCTCATTCTCCATATGGATACAGCGTCTCAAATCGGCAAGCTTGGTGTGGTCATTAAAATCAAACTCAATTAACCAGAAAGCCAGTTAAACTATCAATTTTTATAAAAAGCGGTCCACGGACAAAACAGAACGGCATCAGCACATACAACCAACAAAATTACCTTCTAAAGTCTCCCAGCTCATTCTGTCTGATATGCGCACTGCTATTATTAGCTCTCATTCCTGGATCTGTACAGTAAGGGACAAGTAAGCCAAACCTCACATGTATAACGCGGTTTTAAATATACCGCCGGATAGCAGCATTCTCAGGTGCAAACATTTAGTATAAAACCTGTGTAACCCGGAAATAGAATCCCATCGAACGGAAGACATGCCACGTCAATACGGGTAAAGAATGCTTCGGCCATCTTGAAACATGTGCAGAACATAGGTATTCCAGAGAATATACGCAAATTACGAGCTTCAATATATTCAAAACCCAATATTTACTTTCCATATGTGCTCATGTATTATTTCAGTTAAATACCGAACCGCACACACTAAGCCTTGAACGCGCGAGCTGTCCCGACCCAGAAGGAAGTTGTTAATAAGCTGTTAGTCCCGTAACCGATACGGCGGCCATCTTGAAAAATGCATAAATCATCAAAATTCCAAATTAGACATAATAGGAGAGTTCTTCATTAAGGACACACCCTGTGCTGCTGCCTAACAGTACTGAAGTACTTTATACTTGAATATAAGAAAACTCCTACTAAGTATTATTCAAATAATACAATGAGCCAGATTGTGACTGGGTACCACAATGGCCATCTTAATTTAATGGGTTAAGTACAAGCGTTAATAAATTAGTATACAGGTAAACGTGCATTGCTGGGATAAACAATGGTTAACAGTCTTATTGAGGTTAGAAAATATTATTATGTACAATGTTGATGCGCATTGATGGGATAAACAGTAGTTCACAGTATTAGTAGAATTAGGCAACAATGGGTTAAGTACAAGCGTTAATAAATTAGTATACAGGTGAACGTGCATTGCTGGGATAAACAATGGTTAACAGTCTTATTGAGGTTAGAAAATATAATTATGTACAATGTTGCAGACAAGGGGAATGGCGACTTATGCGAGAAAGAAGTGAAGTTCACGGTCCGTGTTCAGGCCTAGTTCTACTGCGCGCAGTTTAATGATCCATTTGGATTCACATCTACGTAGATCTCTGGTTCTGTCTCCCCATCTCGGCGAATTAGGGACCTGAGTGATGCCATGGAATTTAAGGCTCAGGAGATCCTGTTCCCCATGTGAGGTGTTGAAATGGACAGCCATAGGATAGTTGGTGTTAGCGTTTCTGATGGCCCTGACATGTTCCTGAATGCGTTCCTTAAGTGGGCGTATTGAACTGCCAACATATATCAGACCACATACACAAATCAGGCAGTAGACAGTGAACTTAGTGTTGCAATTCATGAAAGTCTTGATGTGGTGCGTGGTAACGGTGTTGTAGGAAAAGGAAATGGTTTTATTAAGGGCTAGTTGGCAGGAAATGCAACAGCCACATTTGTAAAAACCATTCGGTTTTGCAGGCATCCACCCTGTAGATGAAGTCAGAGGTGAGGGACAGAGAAAGCTAGGGCACAGAATGTTCCTAAGGGTCCGCCCCCTGCTATGTACGATGGTTGGAGACACGCCTATTGAGTCCTTGAGGCATGTGTCCAACATTAACAGATGCCAGTGTTTCTTGAGAATGCGTAGCACATCCTTACTAGCAGGGCCGTATTGGGTGATGAAGGAGACCGGTCTGGTATTAGAAACACCCTTGTACTCTACTTTTTCTTCCCTGCTATAAATTCTAGGTTACTTTTCAGGCTTATCAGGGCCTCCCCAATCTCCATTACCAAACAAGCCTCTTACCTACGTACCTGTAGCTGCTTGGCGCAGCCATTCTAATTACATTTCTGTACCATCCAACTCAGGTATGTTCTCATTAACCATTTTAATGTCATATCTTTATATATAGCTTTTCTTTTCTCTCCTAACTAACTTTTTCCACCAATCTCTCCTCCGGACTTGCTTAGTTTACTTTCCATTATTTTCTTTTCTTTTTTCTTTCTCTACGCTTTTGTCCAACTGTCCTGTTACACACTATTACCTATCCCCTCCGTCTATTCCATTACTTTTTCTCTCTTTGTCTCATTACATTAACTTTTTTACAGCCCTATTCATTAAGTACAGAGATACTTCGTCACCATACACCACCACTTACCTACTCTAAAACCAACGGCCCCAGGTAATTACTTTACCCTTCAACTATGCCCTTCGGGTCACACCTACCTCAGTACTCCTTCTAGCTTTTTCATGCACCTAGCCTTATCTCCCCCCTTTTGTGTTGTCTATACTGTCTTTATCTCCCTGCTTTCTCTTATTCTTGCAATATTCTACCACTTTGCATACCTATTGCGTGCACACAGCACTACATAGTGCCTACAATTTTAACTTTCTAAATACTTATGTCTTTTAGACATTTTTCACATTACCACGGGGTTTTACTTAGTATTTTCATGTTGCCTAATTGGGTTCCCGTCACTACTCACCTTTATAGCCGTGTTTTTCTATTGCTCACCTACACAAACTCGCACCTAATAGTTACGTTCTCTGTTTTTTACACTGGAGTACAATACACAGATATGTATCCAATACTTGTTGTCATTACTGTATTACAGCCTTGATAAAGTCACCTGTGTGACGAAACACGTGTTGGCTGTATCTACACGATGATTTAATGCTTTCTAAGCATCTACAAATAAAGACAACATCTACAAACCGGATTTGAGACTCATTTCAACACAATTCCTCTCCGAACCTACAGTACCACACCAGCAATATCTTTGCTGGTTTCATTGTTGGACATTACTCTCTGTGTGCTGTGGCCGTTTTTTCCCATTGTCGTTCTAGGGTACTCCTAGTACCCAATTGGTGCCTACCGGGCAGTAAGGCACCTGGCCGATTTGCACCGGACTTTACTCATATTCAATTTATCTAAACTATCTGTTTACTGCCTGGAAGTGCGGCGCCTCTCACCCTTACTGCCCTTATTTTTGGAAGAATATACATAAAAGGATACCGGGGATTTGTAACAAGAAGATATTCACATTCTTCATCAGTAATCAGACCACATTCATTCCAACCTATGAGTTTCATGTTGATAAAATCAGCAAAACTATACATCGGATTATCCATGATGTTCTTATAACAGGTAGAATCAGCCAGTTGTCTTCCTATTTCCCCAATGTAGTCACCTTTGTTCATTATGACCACATTTCCTCCTTTATCCGCTTCACTTAGATCTTAAAGATGCAATGGCCTTTTTTTCCAATTCAGTTAAATTGCCACTTTTATGCCTCTTCTTGGTCCTTGTATCAAAACATTTAAATAGATTGTTTCTGACCTTGCTAGTGAAAAGATCAATATTATGATGAGTTCTAGCAGGTATGGATTAAGAGCATGATTTTAATCCACTATTCACCTCCAAATTTTCCTTAATACCTAAATGTACCCTTATGTCATCGATTTCCATTTCCTTATCATCCTGCAGAGACATCATCATTAATTGTAGATCATATAGGTCAGAAACAAGATGTGTGGATGCCTGTATATCCTCAGTGTATACATTATCTGACACCACCTTGGGAGCAGTCATTCCTTGTCGCGAATTAAAATAATCCTTCAATTTAAGCTGACGTGTAAATTTGAACACATCTACAAAGACATCAACTGGCCATTAGGATTAGTGGTTTTGTCTTTGTGCTGTCAATTTTTTTTGTACAGTAAATATTTTAATATTGTTAAGTAGGTGTAGTTCTCTTTCTAGACTAGACATATTACGGCTGACTCCAAGGAAATGAGGACACACACAAAATAACAAATCAATCAGAAATGGATTAGGTATGTTCAGTTTGGCACTTATGGAACTCACACTAATTGTTTATGCACAGGTCACTTTCTATATATGTGAACACACTTTCTAGTTGATCATTTTAGGTATTCTCTGAGAGTATTAGCTATCTGGTTAATATATTAGTGATCTTTCGTCAAACTCCCTTGTCAGTCCTTCTTGTAGTTTTGTTCATATCTGTCTATTTGTATAATCGTACATAGCAGTTCATATTCATGTTTTCCAATGTGTATAGATACATTTAATGTTTTCTTCAGTTATGTATTATGTGGATATTTGTTTATTGTTGTTTGTACTTTTATTGTGTAATATGTGTTATGTTACAGCCCTGAAGAAGTCCTATGTGGAAGGACGAAACGCGTTGGCTGTTGTTACCACAATTATCTATGTTGTCGAAAATAAGTGGAAGAAAATAAAGACAAGATTCATCATATTCTCACTACAAAAGGATTGGACTCTTTAATATATAATTTGCTTATTTGGAAAAGTGGTGCACCACCATTATGTTTTTTGATTGTATATTTTCCTTTTCCAGCAAAAGGTTTTCACCTTAGCAGCAGGTGTTTGGTATAGGTGCACATAACATAATTCTTTGCAAGGGACTTGTCTGGGAATGTAAAGGATAGGTGCGCTCTTTATGAGTCTGCTGCTTTTGTGGTTTTGGGAGACTATTTTACAAGACAACCCTTTGTTGTCTCCTGCCCCGGCACCTACTATGCAGCCATGTACCAACACTGCCAACCTTGTGCAAAGGTGCTTGGCTTGCTGCCCTGTGGAGGTGGATATATCAGTGTAGGAAGGGAAACCTTCCTAAACATATACTATTTTCATGGGCAATTAGCTATTTCTATGTGTCCACCAGTATGCAACATGCATAGGTGGCACAATCATATGAGGTCAAATCACAGTCTATTTCCTTATTGCAACCTGCAAACGGCAGCCCTGGGGTGGTGTTTGTTGTTGCCACTGCCTCAGGTTCTAGGTGACATCTATATGTGAGTCAGCTTCATCATGCTATATATCTTGTGGTGACACACCTACAGCAGCACACATTGCACTCCCCTTACACGCTAAGTGCTGCGTGGGAGGGGCCCGATTTACAATATGGCTTCAAGTCACAAAAGAGTGGTCATCCGCCAACTTGTACATCCAGTGCAGGTCAGGACAATGGCACTGGGGCCTCTTACATATGTCCCCTAGTGATCTTGAGTTGCAGCTGATGTTTGTGCCAGCCATGGTGTGTATCCCATAGTTTTAGGATGATCAACATTACTGCCAGTGTCTCTTCATTCTTCCAATACATGAATCAGCATTTATACTGTCAATACATGTGCAGTGCAGGAAATGGCATGGGTCTCAGCTACTTAGCAAATGTGTCCATTAGCACAGTGCATGTAAGGTCAGTGATGTCCCACAAACTCCTACAGGATCCCACTATGGCATCCATGATCTGCACTATCTAACACAGACGCTGCCCCATGGTGGACCATTTATTGTTTACAGTACAGACAAGATGCTGTTGTGGGTCAGTAAGTGGTGCATGTGAGGTGGCACTACAGTACCTGTGGTGCCACTTCTCACAAATCTGGCATGGTATGTGATGGCCGTTAATTTTGTATTCCGATGTGTGTGACCCAATGCATCAGGCAGATGTATATGCACACGACAGGTAAGTCAGGTATGTGCTCATGAGATGTAGTTGGTATTGGCACCAGTTGCCTGGTATTTGATGTTTGTTCTGGCAGATACTTTCACAGCATGATTTAAGGGGTCTGCCTATGCGTGACTTTCGTTCCATGAGCATGGTGTATGCCATTGGCATTTCTCTGCTATTTTTTGTTTGGTGTAATTTGTGTGTGAAGTGTACCTAGTAGCCAACCTGTGGGCACATGTAGTGGTTTGTGGGCATCTTCTGTTAGCAAAGGGTACATAGCTCCACCTGTCCTTCATGTGGTGTGCCTGTCAAGTTGTGGATGTGTTACGTACATGTGGGTTTATGTGTTTGTGCTGTGCACTGATTGTGCTGTATCGCAGCATGATGCATATGCATTGTTACCTTCACATCTGTGTTACCCTGGCGATGTATTTATGGAGTGGTGTATGTCTTGTGTGTCCTACAGGGTTAGTGTGTTGTGTGTATATTGCTAGGTTTGATGACTTACCCACAAGGAGGCCATTACCATATTGGCCATCCAGGAAGTGTTCGTTGATCCTGCTGTGTTCCATATGAAGGTGTTATGGACGCCATGAGGATACTTGGCTAAAATGTTTTTAAATAGTCCACGGTGATCCATTATGGCCTGCACATTTATGATATGTGTATGTTTGCGGTTCCTGTATAATTGTTCTGTTGCTGCAGGTGGGACAAGTCGGACATGAACCCAGCACAGGCGGAAAGCCAGAAAATTGGTAAAAGCCCTGTTTTGTCTCCTGCTGCATTTGCTGGGTGTTGGGGAAGCAGATGTGTTTGGGTGTCAGAGAGATGATTGCATCTAATACCTTTGGCAGGAAGACTGAGAAAGATGGCTGTGACACACCAGCAACCAGTGCACCCGTTGTCTGGAATGAGCCACTTGCCAGCATATGCAGGACAGCTAGCAGCTTTGTGACAGGTGGTATATTATTTGGTGTCTGTAGGCTGGCTGTGATCTCTGGCTCAATGTGGTGCAGCAGGCGTATTATGTCTTTCAGGTTGAATCGGTATGTCCAAATGAGGTTCTGTTCCCTGAGACCAAGAAGGGTTGTCCTGTTCCGGAATATCCTTTCCTGCCTTCTGCGGTGCCTTTGTGGGCGCCATTGTTGTGGTTGTGGTTTCTGTAGTAGTGGTGGTGGTTGCTGTTGTGGTTGTTGTCCTCTGCATCGTCTCCTAAGCTGGAGCAGTAACACTTCCATCTTGTCCTGTGGGTTGCCAATGTTGCTTCTGTGTGTTTTCCTTAAGTAGTGGTGTGTGGGCCTGATTTTAATGCCTAGTCTGACCAAGGCATAAAAATTTGATGCAACTCATGGTTAATGTAATTTTTTGGGTCCGCCTCCCATGAGTGGATAAATATGGCGCTAGGAGCTTAGTGTCATTTTTTTGGACGGGAATGCCCACCTTGCATATCATTGACGCAAGGTAATTTCATGCATCCAAAAAAAACGTTAACTGCAATATTTTGGCGCTAGATGGGTCTAGAGTCAAAATATAAATATGGAGTTCAGTTTGAGCTGAATTAGCATTAAAAAATGACACTAATTTGATGCAAAGCAAGTATAAATATTGGCCCAAGTGTTTTCTCCTTGTTATGCCTCCCCTGGGAAGGTGTAGGATTTTGATGCATTCCCAGGTTTACAAATCCTTGTAAATCTGGGAATGTATCAAAATCCATGGGTGTTGCATGGGAACACCCAATACAACATCTCTGGAATGTCTCTTTGATGCAGACCAAGGCAACGCAACAACTTGCGCTGCATTACCTTGCTCCATAGCTACAAGGCCATGGCTTTGTAGAAATGGGTTAGCAGACTGCGCTGCAGGTGCATCACAAAAAATTATGCACTGGCTGTGCATGCTGCATGTAAATAATCCCCTGGTTTACAAACAATCAATTGAGGCATTTTCCTCCATCTATGTGTGCTGAAATGATTGATTGTGTGTGACAAGCAATTATTGCTACAATGCAGACACCTCTGCACCATGGTGCAAGGGTGCCTGCGTGGCCGCATGGCAGCCATATGTGCACCAGCGCAGTTGAAGAGGACTGGAATGCATCGTTTCTCATAGATATGGAGCATTCTGCTCTTTTCTTTAGATGCGGGTGTGCTACAAGAAGCCTTGCGGTGCTGCCCTTTGCCAAAATATTGTAAATGAGGTCCTGAGTTTATAGATTAAACGCTTGGTTCAAAGCACTTTTGTAATGCAGCTACGGGGCGAAGTTGGAAATAATTTGTTTAAATGAGAAGGCATGTCATTAAATAATGATTCTAACAAATGGAGAAGAATGTTCAGTTCAAGAGTGGCAATATCAAAGAAAGGTAAGGAGTCTCAGTAGAAAAGGTTGACTGCTTCTTTTTAAAATACGTCTATGGTCTTGATTTAAATCGCAATGTGTACTCCTTCAGGACGACATTGTAAAATACTCCATCACCTTGATGGAGTACCCGTCCTCCATATTCAGAGATGCTAGCTAGCCATGCAGATATCTCTAGTCCTTGGTAGTAACCACCATTTTCCTGTCACTGTGTTAAAAGCTTGATTGATGCTACCATCAAATTCACGGCTGCCTGTCAAAAGTTTAATACATTTAGGGGCATATTTATACTCCGTTTGCGCCGGAATTGCATCGTTTTTTTTTACGCAATTCCGACGCAAAACTAACTCCATATTTATACTTTGGCGTTAGACGCGTCTAGCCCCAAAGTCCATGGAGTTTGCGTAATTTTTTTGCGTGGACACCTACTTTGCGTTAATGATATGCAAGGTAGGCGTTCCCGTCTAAAAAATTTACTCCGAGGCATGTGCGCCGTATTTACACTCCCGGGCAAAATTCACGCCCGGGAGTGGGCGGGTCCAAAAAAATGACGTACGCCCGCTTTTGCACCGTTTTTTAGCGCCTGGAAAAGGCAGGCGTTAAGGGACCTGTGGGCTCTGAAGGAGCCCAGAGGTGCCCTCCCATGCCCCCAGGGACACCCCCTGTCACCCTTGCCCACCCCAGGAGGACACCCAAGGCTGGAGGGACCCATCCCAGGGACATTAAGGTAAGTTCAGGTAAGTCATTTTTTTTTTGTGGCATAGGGGGGCCTGATTTGTGCCCCCCTACATGCCACTATGCCCAATGACCATGCCCAGGGGACAGAAGTCCCCTGGGCATGGCCATTGGGCAAGGGGGCATGACTCCTGTCTTTGCTAAGACAGGAGTCATTTCTATGGGGGTTGGGAGTCGAAAAAAATGGCGCAAATCGGGTTGAGGCGAAAAATTTGCCTCAACCTGACTTGCCCCATTTTTTGGCGCCCAAGCTCCATATCCCCCTACGCCGGCGATGCCTGGTGTACGTCGTTTTTTTCCACGCACACCAGGCAGCGCCGGCGGCTAACGCCGGCTAACGTCATTGATTAAATACGGCGCCCGCATGGCGCTTCAGAATGCCGTTAGCCGGCGCTAATTTTTTTGACGCAAAAGTTTTGCGTCAAAAAGTATAAATATGGCCCTTAATTTTTTACGGAACACATTTCAAAGTGGGATTTCTTGTGTTTAAAATAGCAAAAATGAATGACCACCAAGCCAAGGGAGTTTTGTCACATGGTGCAGTGGTAATTTTGTTTTCCTTACTGCCCCCCACCGCCAGGTTTTATATTGTGGTGACAGACAGCAAAAAACACATTTCACCATCTACTCTAAATAGGGCAGATGGTGTTATGTGTCAGCCTCCAACAGCCTGTACTCTGTCGAGTATCAAAGGAGTATGTCAGAGATGGAGCCTGAGTAGGTTGCATCGTCGGTATGCTTAATAACATCCCCAACGGTAAATCAGGCGGCTGGACCACAGATTTGTTGGAGAGGGTTCACTGTCACAGCTGTGAAGGGATACCGTCTCTGCTAATCTCTAAATCAGCCCTTAATGGCCTGATCTAGAGTGTGGTTTATATGTAAATCCTCAAATGCCCCTACGCCATCAGAGGTGCATGTTTTAATTAAGGTTCAACTACCTCAAAATCAGGAGAGTTTGGGAAAGATGGTGCCTCGTTGCAGTTCGGCAGAAAGGTTACTCAGTCACAAACATGGACGAAAAGTTCCCACCATATATATTATGGCCTACGGCACCTGGAATATAGAGGGCTGGTCATCCCTCACGTTTTGACCCAGTATCACATTCTCCAAACTCTAAATAGGGCCCTAATAACTTATATTAATAACAGTACAATTTGCACGGAATACTTTGTTCATAATCTTCACAGCTGTGAGATAATGAGGATGTTGGTTTCTAAATTAAGCTGTAGTTTGCTGGCAATTACATTCTCCATTATCTTTATGTGTGAATATCCTGTGATGTTTGGTGAATATTTACTTGAGTTTGATATGAAGAAAATATACTGCTTTAGACTCTTTGGATAACCGGTACAAATATTAATTATTTACATATTTTGGCAAAAACAGAAGCTAACTTGTTCACCACGTTTTACCGTAAAAGTTTGAAATGGCTGGCCAAATTTCCAGAGGTTTTAGTGGGCTTTAGCACTTCGTTGCTTTTGGCTCCGGTGGTCTCTGGAAAAAGAAAACAATTCAATGTTTCTTCAGATTGATTGGTGATGTGGACCTAGTGAATATTTGGTCGGATTTAACATAGTTTCCAACGTCAATAAAAAAGATGTGGTTGCACATGTACTAAGAATTTGCACAGATGCACAATGAAACAAAATTGTGCAAAGTCTTGGAAAGTTATTACTTTCAGCTTAAAGTTATTTTGTGCTGAGTAAGTGCACTTTTCTCGATACAAATTTTTCTTTGCGATGCTTTGTGAAGCTTTGTGCCACTCTGCATCAAGGGATGGTATATGGGTATGAAATGGAGGATCACTACAAAAAAACTATAGTTTTAATACAAAGCTTAATTTACTATGATATTCAAACCGGAGTTTACACCTAAAAAGCTATGCTTTTGAAACCTAGTTACATAATCTGTTTAGCTAGGTAAACACAATTTGCAATTGTATGTATCTGTAATGCCTGTTATCTAATCCAACATCATCAAATTACTTACTGCTCAGTGGTCCTTTTATGCCATGATACTCAGTAGATGATGTGTGCGAGGTGATTTCTAAAGTATTTTGTTCTTCATCAATGTTAAGTGGTTAGTCGGTAGCAGTACAAACAGGACATTGTGTGTGCAGCATTGGATTTGATTTGCCTTAATGCCAGGTATAACAAACACCTTTTAAACTCTTAGGCCAACAGCAACTATTTACTTCCTGTGGCCTATGGGAAGTATAAGGAAAATAATCTACAGAAAGTAAACACAGCATTTCCAGACCTTTATACTTTGTGTTTCTGCCTCTGATCAGGGGTTGCCGGGGAAGACCTACGTTCACCAAGATATTCAAGCAATAGTAGCTGCTACCCTCGGCGACCTCTGGTTGATGTTTGTAGAAACCCGGAATATAAATACCAAATGTGTTTGTTTACTGATAAAAAGTAAATAACCACAAGAAATGTAGACCCTCTACACATGTTTTCAGTAAGGAGGTCTACTTTTCACTTGAATGAAGGAAGAAGCATTACTGTAACAGTATGTTAAAATATACATTTTTCCTCATTTACAGAGAGTGAAGATGTATATCAGCGTCAAGTTCTTTCAATATCTTGTATCATCTTTGGAATCGTCGTTGTCGGAGTTATATGTTCAATTTTCTACTTCAGAACCAAGTAAGTAAGCTTAATGATGTTATTTTAATGCTCTTTGTTTCATGTTTAATATTTTTGAAGAAATGGAAATCACTTAGCTGACCTGGGTGACTTGTGCTAAATCTTACACAAAACGTAAGGGATGTGTAATTGTATCCAAAGTTGTTATATTATTATTGAAAACCTCAATTCTTATTTAAAGATAGACGTTGGAGCTTGCAGGCACACGTATAATGATATATTGATGTGAGAATTATTTTACGTGGAGTCGAAAAAATGAGGCTGTATAACAACCATAGTCTAAAAACAATAATTTTCATAGATTTGCTTATTCTGAGGGATTCAAAAAAGTACCAGCAGAATACCTGGATAAATGGAGCAAGTTCATAGATGTTGAGTAGTATACCTGTTCCGCTTCACTCTACAGATGCACATTTTCTTTGTTTTTTTTTCTTCATATATATGTTTATATATAGAGAGGAATGAAAATGTCTTCAACACTGATAAAGTTAAAACTTTAAAATTGTGCCAACATTCTTAATAGCCACACCTACATTCCTCATTCACCTGAGTGCCTTAATTATTTTCGACTCTGAACATTTCGTACATTGAGTTCTGGTAAGCTGGGGTCTGGTAATGAGATTCCAGCTGCATGTTCTCGACCCTACAATTACAAACTGATTTTTGTTTAATTCACCATATTTGGCAGATTGGCAAGTCATCTGTATGTTGTGCAAAAGTCTATCCCAGAGGTCTAAGTTCGAATTTCAGATGCAAGCCTAGAGGAGACTTTTCCTAACATGAATATAAAAAGAATGTTATGGTTTTCAAACACCCCGCTGGGAGTGGCAGTAAGTCTCTGTATAATAGAAATAAATCTTTTTTTGTGGTTACATTTGCTTATTTGAAACTGAGATAAATTAGCTGAAAAGTGCATAAATTCTGTGCACAGTAGAACACAGTCTAAATCCCAAACTCAAGCTTGAAGGATATATGTTTTCCATTACATTTTTTTTTAAAAGGTTGCGTAAAAGCATATGTCCTGTAGAAACGGCCGCAGCTTGCTTCTTAAACTATGTCACATTGTGTAACTTAAAAGCTGAAGGAACATTCAAATCTATAGTATGGTGGTATATGAAAATTGTATTTTGATTATCTGCACTAGTTAACCACCCATATAAGTTTTCATACTGACTGCCTGAAGTGTAATTTGAGTTGAAAAAATACTAGTCCTTTTTCCTTAGTAGATACCCCTGCAACTCAAATTTAATGGACGCACTTCAGCCCTCATATATCGAGGAGCTAAGTGGCCAACTGTTAGTCTCTGAAGGACTGGAGTACTGTGGCCCATATTTATACTTTTTGACGCTAAACTGCGCTAACGCAGTTTAGCGTCAAAAAGTTTTGCGCCGTCTAATGCCATTCTGAAGCGCCATGCGGGCGCCGTATTTATGGAATGGCGTTAGACGGCGCAATCAGACCGGCGCTGCCTGGTTTGCGTGGGAAAAAACCACGTAGACCAGACAGCGCCGGCGTAGGGGGAAAATGGCGCATGGGCGTCTTAAAATGGGGCAAGTCAGGTTACGTCGAAAAAATCGTCTTAACCCGACTTGCGCCATTTTTTAACGACGCCCATCCCCCATCAACATGACTCCTATCATTGTAAAGATAGGAGTCATGCCCCCTTGCCCAATGGCCATGCCCAGGGGACTTCTGTCCCCTGGGCATGGTCATTGGGCATAGTGGCATGTAGGGGGGCACAAATCAGGCCCCCCTATGCCACAAAATATTATTTAAAAAAAATAAAAAAATACTTACCTGAACTTACCTGAATGTCCCTGGGGTGGGTCCCTCCAGCCTTGGGTGTCCTCCTGGGGTGGGCAAGGGTGGCAGGGGGGGTCCCTGGGGGCAGGGGAGGGCACTCTGGGCTCATTTTGAGCCCACTTGTCCCTTAACGCCATGCCTGACCCAGGCGTTAAAAAGCGGCGCAAATGCGCCGTTTTTAGCCACGCCAACTCCCGGGCGTCTCTTTTGCCCGGGAGTATAAATACCACGTAAAGGCCTGGGAGTCATTTTTTAGACGGGAACGCCTCCCTTGCATATCATTAACGCAAGGAAGGGGTTCACGCTAAAAAATGACGCACATTCCGGGAACTTTGGCGCTATTCGCCTCTAACGCCATAGTATAAATATGGAGTTAGTTGGCGTTAGTTTTGCGTCGAAATTGCGTCAAAAAAAACGACGCAATTTCGGCGCAAACGGAGTATAAATATGGCCCTGTGAGTGTCAGGAAACCACCGCACGGTATCCAGGTTTCATTCTTTCCAAAAGACGATATAACACCTGTTCCCTTTGTGAAGAAGGGATCTCCCAGCAACAGCAGATCCTTTGCAGTACAGAATGGGGGATGCTGAGACGAGGTGTGAGGGTTTGCTGTGATCTTTTGGAGGGCAGAGTAGGCTGATGGTAGGCACCGTTTTGAGAGCACTGGAGAAGAGTTTAGGGGAAGCACATTCACCCATATTGGTTTGCTATAGTACAGAAGACTTTAGGATAACTTTTACAACATTTAATTTTTCAGGTGCAGGAACGAGGTCAGAATGTTGTAATGAATTGCAGTGAGATTTTTAATTTGATTTGCACGGGGTTTGTTCTAATAAGTGAGTGAGATTGCCTTTTGAAATCTATTGCAAAGGCTTTCTGTGGTAGAGACCTTCCCAAAGCAGACGAGGCAAATAACAATTCTTTGTTGGCTGCTGGAAGGATTGCCACCTGCATTATAGACGATTCTGGCAAGACCCTTTTCTTCGATTTAATCCTGAATCTCTGGGACCTGATGGACTAAGACAATTACCTCTTGCTGACCACCAAAGAAAAAGGGAACCAGGTCCTGTCCAGGGGAGTCTGCCTGCTGGTTGAAACACTGTCCTGAGATGGAGAAGGCATTAGTTTGTTGAAGCAAAGGAGGCTGCACCAACCTGGGTAAGGGTGAGCAAGTGAAGGGAAACTAGACATTTCTTAAGCACAACCATTAAGAAGAATCTCACTTTAGTCTGATTAGTCAAAGTAGCCCTGCCGAAAGAGGTTACTAGAGCTGCGGCAAAACCACAAGAGCTAGGTCAGTAGACAGTTTATTTATTGTTTCAGTCTACAGCCATACAATATCAAATAAAATAATTAATAAATACTTTAAAACATATAAAACAACAGTCTTACAATTGGCATACTGACCTATAAGCTGTAAGCAGTAGTATCTATATGACCAGCAGCTACATGTCAACAACTGTTAAAAATGGTGTCTCTACTGGATTGCACACTTTCCAAGAAGGGACCCTTACTCTAGCCAGCTTAAGGGAGTCACACAGCTAAAATAACCCCTGCTCACCCCCTTGGTAGCGAGGCATGAGCAGTCAGGCTTATCTCAGAGGCAATGTGTAAAATATTTGTACACACACACACAGTAACACAGTGCAAATACCACAAATGTACTCCACACCAGTCTAGAAAAATAGACAATATTTTTCTGAGTAAAACAAGACTATAACAACAAAAATTCATCATACACAAGCAAAGATACGAAGTTTTAAAGATTAAGGGGGTCATTCCAACCGTGGCGGGCGGCTAACGCCGCCCGCCAGGCGGAAACCGCCATTTGGCCGCCGCCAAATTCCGCGGCCTCCATTCTGACATTCCCGCTGGGCCGGCGGGCGCTAACCAAGTTAGCGCCCGCCGGCCCAGCGGGAATGAGGGCCGCAACACAGGAGCCGGCTCCGAATGGAGCCGGCGGTGTTGCGGCAGTGCGACGGGTGCAGTTGGGCCCTCTTAGGGGGCCCCCAGGACACCCCTTACCGCCAGCCTCTTTCTGGCGGTGAAAACCACCAGAAACAGGCTGGCGGTACGGGGGTCAGAATCCCCAGGGCAGCGCTGCTTGCAGCGCTGCCCTGGTGGATTCTCCCAGCCGGGGCAAAAACGGCGGAAAACCCCCGGCCCCGGCGGGCCGACCGCGGCTTTACCGCCGCAGTCAGAATGGCATTTGAAGCACCGCCAGCCTGTTGGCGGAGCTTCAATCATTCGTGACTCTGGCGGTCCAAGACCGCCAGGGTCAGAATGACCCCCTAAGTCTCATTAAAGCCCTTAGAAACACAGTAGCTCCAACTGTGGCTATCAGGATGTCATGATGGAGTCGTTCCTTCTTGCCACTTGCGAGGGAGTGCGGGCCGATCATGGAGTTTCACGGACCTCAGGTACAGTACCTTTGAAAAATGAGGAAACAAAGACATTGCACAGAGTCAGGTAGTGAGGCGTCTCTGGAGTCAGTGCAAAATCAGTTCCTTATTGCTACCAGTGAGGTGAGGTTTGTTATTGCTAGGCACGGTAGGCAGGGGAGACATCAGTTCCTTATGGTTGCCGGGGAGCTGATGTGGCATCAGTGGTGAGGCGGCAGTTTCTTACAATCTCGGTGAACCTAGCAGGTCAAGATGTGACGCATCAACTTCACACTGTTGCAATCTTAACATAGAGCCACAGGTGCTGCAGCAGAGTTGGTTCCCCTAGACATCTGGAACACGGCACTCAGGACTCACACTGTAGCAGGACTTTGGAGGTGCTGGGCCTGCAGCATTGGTCAGGGTTGTTGCACTCAGCGGGAACCATGGCTACCATGCAGGCATCCGCAATTGAGTTAGACAGTGGCGTTGGTTCCAAAGTTGCTCTGGAGTTGATGTACTTGCTTTCTTCTTGGTCACACCAGAACTCACTCCCAAGGACCCAGGAACTGGATTTGCCACCACTTGGCAAGTCAATAGTCTCAGCAAGAGAGCCGGATGAAGGCAGATGTAGTCTTTGATGTCCCTGAGACTTCTAACAGGAGACAAGGTCAGTCCAAGCCCTTGGAGAACCTTTGGAAACAGGTTGTAGCAAGCAAAGTCAAGTTCTTTCACTCTTAGGACTGAAGCAGAAAGCAGCAGGCAAGCATATCAAAGCAACAGGCAGAGTAGCAATCTCTAATACAGCACTCTTCTTCTTGACTGAATGTCATTAGTCCAGAAGGATTCTAAAGTTGTGGTCTCAGAGGTCAAACACATTATTTTCTGCTTTGAAGTAGGCAAACTTCAAAGGTAAGTCTTTGTAGTGCACAAGACCCTACCTTTCCTGCCCTTGCCCTCAGACACACTCCAGGGGTTGGAGACTGCTTTGTGTAAGGACAGGCACAGCCCTATTCAGGTGCAAGTGTCAGATTCTCCCACCACTCTAGCCCAGGAAGACCCATCAGGATATGCAGAACACACCTCAGCTTCCTTTGTGTGACTCTCTAGAGTGAAGTCACAAACAGACCAACTGTCAACCTGACCCAGACGTGTGTTTCACAGCCAGGCTGAGGCACAGAAATGTTAAGCAAGAAAATGCCCACTTTCTAAAAGTGGCTTTTTCAAGCACACAATTTAAAAATCAACTTAGCTAAAAGATTTATTTTTAAATTGTGAGTTCAGAGACCCCAAATTCCACTTCTTTATCTGCTCCCAATGGGAAATTACACATAAAAATGTATATTTCAAGGCAATCCCCATGTTACCCTATGGGAGAGAGTGCCCTTGCAATATTGAAAAACACATTTAGAAGTCTTTTACTATCAGCTACCTTAGGTGTGACTTCCATGTAGTAAAAGGGAAGGTTTGGGCTGGCAAGGGTGTGTACTTGCAAGGTCAAACTGACTGACAGCTTAAAACTGCAAACACAGGTACTGCAGTGGCAGGTCTGAGTCTTGTTTATAGGTCTGCTCATGGGAGCGGCACAGTCAGTGCTGCATGCCCACTAGTAGCATTTGATTTACAGGCCCTGGTCAGCCATAGTGCACTTTAATAGGAACTTACTGGTAAATCAAATGTGCCGATCATGGGTAAACCAATGTCCAACACAATTTAGACAGAGAGCACCTGCACTTTAGCACTGGTCAGCAATGGTAAAGTGCCCAGAGTCACAAAGCCAACAAAAAACGAAATTCAGCACAGGATCAAAAACAGGAGGACTGAAGCAAAAACGTTTGCAGATAACCCTGCAAAAAGGGTCATTTCCAACACAGACTCCAAAAACTGAACCTTTTGCTGTAGACTTGACAATATTATGTGGTACCTTCCCATAATTTAAACCCATTGCCTTATGCAAAACTATACCTTTATGAAAGTTTGGACCCTGGGTGTTAGACTTTTCATCCTTGGTGTGGTCTCTCTTAACTTTTTGCCTCTGTTTCCCAGGTTGTTTATGTGTGCTGGACTCAGTTTTTGCTGTTTGTGTTACTCTAGGCACTTTGCCACTGCTAACCTGTGCTAAAGTGCAAGTGCTCCTATACAAAATGTATTTGTAATTGGTTCATCCATGATTGCCATTTTTGATTTACTAGTAAGTCCCTAGTACATTGCACTAGAGGTGCCGAGGGCCTGTAAATCAAATGCTACTAGTGGGCCTGCAGCACTTGTTGTGCCACACACCTATGTAGCTCTGTAATCATGTCTCAGACCTGCCAGTGCAGTGATTGTGTGTGTGTCCCTTTCACACATGTAAGGAATACCTAAGGTAAGCCCTAGGTAGCCCCATGGGCAGGGTGCAGTGTATTTTAAAGGTGGGACATGTACTGGTGTGTGTTACATGTCCTAACAGTAAAATACTGCTAAACTCAGTCTCCACTGTTGCAAGGCCATCTCTCTCATAGATTAATATGGGGGCTGCATTTAAATACCTTCAAAGTGCACATTCCCTTTGAGAGCAGATTGAAATATGGAGTAAAATACTGCTGAACTCAGTCTCAACTGTGGCAAGGCCATCTCTCTCATAGATTAATATGGGGGCTGCATTTAAATACCTTCAAAGTGCAGATTCCCTTTGAGAGCAGATTGAAATATGGAGTTTGGGGTCTCTGAATACAATTAAAAAACACGCCTTTTGGTGAAGTTGGTTTTTAGATTGTTAGTTGGAAATGCCACTTTTGAAAAATAGGCATTTTCTTACTTTTACCATTCTGAGACACTGCCTGTTTGTGGATTCCCTGTTTGGGTCAGTTTAAAAGTTGTGCTGTTTGTGAATCCCCTCAACACAGTGAAACAAAGGGAGCTGGAGTGTTGCATACCCTGATGAGCCATCTGTGCTAGAGGGGAGGGAAGAGTGGTCACTTACACCTGAATGGGCTGTGCCTGCCCTCCGACAGTGCAGTCTCCAACCCCCGGTGCGTGTCTGGGGCATGGTCTAGGCAAGGCAGGAGCTTGTGAACAACAGAGTCTTTCCTTGGAAGTAGGGCTACTTCAAAGACAGAAAAGGGGTACTAGTAGTGGACCCAAACCCCCTGAAAATTAGATCACATCTGGAACCAAGAGGAACCTCTGCCAAAGAGAAGAGCTGAAGAGCTGAGGAGAAGTGTTGCCCCTGCCTGTGACTGTGCTTTGCTGGGCTATCCTGCAGTTGCTACTTCTGCCTGTGAAAGGGGACAAAGGCTGGACTGTTGTGCATTCCTGCTTGAGAAGAATATCCAAGGGCTTGAATTCAGTTTGCCTCCTGTTTTGAAGTCTCAGGGCCATTAAAGACTTCCTCTGCCAAGCACCTGTACTCTCTGCTGAGACTCCTGCATTGTCAAGTGGTCCCCTATCCAGTACCTGGGCCCTTGAAAGGTGAAGTTGGCAGACAAGAGCTGAAACTCCACACACAGAATGCAGTGCGGGGAAAGTTTCAACACATTATCTGCAATGCGGCTGATAAACGATGCGCCGCCGCCTTCGCGGCTAAAATCAAACCTCCACCTGCATCGCGGCTGGTGGATCAATGCATTGCGGCTGGAGAAATGACGCAAAACACCCACTTGCAGCTGCTGATAACGACGCAAACCCGACACAGTGCGGTTTTCTAACACCGTGCAACAGGATTTTCCATGTTCGTCCCTGGGCATCAAAGTCATCCCAACTCTGTGCGGATTCGAGGTGCCCGCCCTTAAATTGACACATCGCTCTTTTGTCAGGGAGAAAAACAACGCATCAGCAACTTGAGTGGAGAAGAAACAACACACATCCTGCCTTGCGAGGATGGAATTGACACTTCGCTGCCTTTTCCAATGCACGCTCACTAGCGTAGCTTTATTTTTGACGCTAACCAGATACTTTGGGCAAAATCATTGTTTCAATTGTTTTCTATGGAGTAAGACTCTTATTCTTTTGAAAATTTATATCTTAACTTGTCTGTGTTGGATTTTTGTCATTTTGGTATTGTTTGATTTAGATCAATATTGCATATTTTTCTAAACTGATGTGGTGTCCATTTTGTATTGTTTTTACTGTATTACTGTGTGTGTTGAGACAAATACTTTACACATTGCTTGCGAGATAAGCCTGACTACTTGTGCCAAGATACCAAGGGGGTAAGCAGGGCTTATCTAAGTGTGTTTCTCCTTTGCCCTGACTAGAGTGAGGGTCTTTGCTGGGACAGGGGGTAACCTGACTGCCAACCAAAGACCCAATTTCTAACACACACATTCAAATCACTGCATATAGTGCTGGATCCACAAAACTGTTATATTTTCCATTCTATTGAATATTTGTGAAAAGCTCTTGTATAGTCATTTGTGTGGTAGTCCCTTCAAGCCACTTCTAGGGGGCCTAGGTTCAAAGCAAACAGGTCCAGTCTTCCTTTTTTCAGACACAGGTCCAAGAGTGTTTTAGTGAGAGTTTTCGATGGTGCTATTCTTATACCCAATGTCAGGCTGTGGGTGGGGTTGTCTAACCTTCCCCATTTCATGGGTCTGGCTCTAAAGTGTGAGCTGCATTGGGCATGCAGCCCTTAGAAGTCAAGACAGCAGTGGGTATAGCTTTGAGGCTACCCTTTGAAGCTCAGGAAGGACTGATGCTTCAGTTTCTTTGACTCTGTGGTCTGGGTATGTGCTCTGACCCAAAAACATGTCAAAAGTGGCTATACTTCTAATTGGCACATTCATCTTACCTATAAGTCCCTACTATATGGTACAAGGTGCCCCAGAGCCTGCAAGTCACATATCACTAGTGAACTGCAGCCCATAGTGTGCCAGCACTAAAGTGACAATGCAAAACAAAACTGCACTCCTGGCATCGGTAACTTAGCCGTGCTTTTTTAAACTGCAGATATCCCCTTTTGACACGCTTAAACCCTCCTTTTAAATATAATACAAGAGTGGCTGCAAACGTGGGTAGGGTTACCCCTGAGAATCTTTTTGTTATTGACTCTGGAGGGGCCTGGATTGATGCATTCAGTTCAAACTCATCAAACACACACACAAAGCACTACACAACTTAAGCCCTTCATACCTCAACAGCACATACCTTTCCATCAAACCTCCAGACATCTCCACTCAGCTGAACTCTCACTAGGACACATGCCCTGCATACAAAAAAGCACAGCAAGAGGCAGTGGCTTCTCACACCTTCCCCAAAGCATGACATTACCTAGTAGAGCACATCACAGCCTCCTCATCACTTCTTCAGTTCCTCAAGAAGCTAAATACCTGGGTTTTTGAATAATCTCCACAGAGACTGCTGCCCACCCACTTGTGAAGCACATCTAAGCCTTCATGAGTGAATAACATGCTATACAAATCTGAATAACATAATATAAATTAACTCCCCACTCACAGGGTAGTGTCAGGCATGAATGTGGCACCCTTGGTTACCCTCTTCAGATCACTACTGTGCCAGTGGAAGACATTAAAAGGACTGTATCGCTGTTGAAACTTGTGAGAAGAAACCTATGGACTGAACCTGCTCCCAACTGTACACATGACAAAGAAGTGTACTCCAAGGTTCAATTGGATGTCCATTTGTTAAGCTATAGGGACTCAAAATATGCAAGAAACCCACTGTCCTAGAAGAGCCCAGCTGACCAGTTTTCACTAGTCCTGCTCTGGAACTTACTTGTGGCTTCTTTTATAATGTGTCCTGACCTCCAGGTGCTGTTCCTGAGGTCCTGAGACTCTTGGCTGTTGTTAGAGCGTACTGTTTCTGCCTAACCCTAAAACCTGGGACTTAGAAACGTTTTCAAGCCTTTCTGCCTAGAGAACAAAAAGAGGACTGCAACCAACTTGACAAGCTGATTTGCATAGGGTGCATTGCTGATGAGTATAACTGTGCCTTAGTTCCCGCTGCGTTCTTCTCCTCAAAAGGTAATCCATTTCAGTGAGCCTAATGCTAACCGGCATCCAATGACGTTGAAACCTCTTAGACCACAGCGTGAAGCCTTGTCCAACTGGAGGAACCTAACTTCCTGAAAAGTGCTTAAGTCCAAAAGCAGAAAGCTTCACCAGTCCCGAAGCCAAGCTGCAGCTGTTGGAAGTTAATTGATTCCTGGGTTTGAAATCCAGACATTTCCTTTCCTGCCTTCATTGGTAAATTCACGGGACATTCAAACAGTGACATCCTGTCATTGATGACCCCGTCTTAGGATTTAGCTTGCTTCATTGCACACTGACGACTATCCCTTCTTAGAAAATTTCCATGTTGAAAGTTGATTCTTTGACTGGGATCAATCTAGTCTTAGTATCCAACCCGTACTTCAATGTGGTCAACCTTAAACCTTACCCTTGAACCTGTCTAGTATTATTTGTTGTCTGCAGTTCAGATTTTGCACTTTTTGGCACTATTTTTGGAGTGAGACTTTATTGTGTTTTTGATTTTTAGGTACTTCTAAATCCATTACACATTTTCTTAAGTTAAACCTCTCTGCCCTAAAGCTACATGTGGTTGAGCTCAGGTTTAAATTACTGTAACCGTTATTTGACCTAACAAGTATAATGACATTTTTTCTTGTGGTGAACTACCATTTAACCATCTAATAATCCACTTTCTCACTTTGTGGTCATGTATGGTCTGCAAAATGGGGTACTAGAAGTGTACTGTAACTGAAAGTCCCACTCCTGCAGTTACTAGTTGTCCAGCTTTTTGATGCTCGACTGCACAGTCTTCAACCACTTCCAGTCTCTCTCCTATGGTAGTTTGGTGAATCTATACTTAACCCATGGGGCAACATCCTTAGCACCAAGCCCATCCCCTTATGCTTTGGAACTGAAATTCTGACAACACCCATCCCCCTCTAGAAAAATTGCAATGCAAGAAAACATCAGTGGGACTGGTATACCAAACGGGGTACATTCAAGAAAGATTCTGATTACCAACACTTTCTGAAACTTCATAACCCTTTCAGGCCACCAGATACTACAACTGACCCTCTTGTATTTGGAAACCTACAATAGAATCAACCTAATACTCTGGAGCGCCATCTATCATGCAGTTGAAGAAGTTCCTTTCTCTGTGGTAGCAGTTTTACTCAGGAAATATGTGCTACTGTGTGTTATCTCCATTTCAGACCTAGCTCTAAGCCGAGGGCTGATTGCCCTCCTAACTCAGAGATTTTACATGTGCCTACCAACCTGTGTAAAAACCTACGATGAGACCTGCAAACATTAAGGAACATTGTGTGAAAAGCCATTCCAGTTCCCCCAGTTGGAAACATGGAAAAGACAGCCTGTATAAATCAGCATATTATTTGTAAACACCACATGGCAGTCAACAAACAAAATTGAAGGTCCTAGATTTTCTGAACTTTCTCCCACCAGAGGAACTATAGAAAACATCTTGATGTTTGAAAATTGGGGTCAGCAAGTATGTGTTCTTTAGGTCTAACCTCGATAAAATCTAGAGAAATAATCTTATCTCATCTGCATTAAGATTGAAAGAAACTGGACGAGAGGACACAATTGTGTTTTGTGGACTGTGTGGTTATGAATTTATTTTCTAAACCATGTGATCTATAGTGTCAGCCATGGCTTGATGGGTACTGTAGTTTCATGGCTGTTGTAAGTAGTAAATGAAAATTGAAAGCATAATACATGTCTCCTGATAGGTCATGGAATTCAATTTAGCTTGTAAAAATCCAATTTAGCCCCTGGACCTCGACATTTGGAATAGTTTGAGACCTACTGAATAATCATCAGTCCATATTTGTTTTCTATAAAATTACATACTTTTCACTTTTGATGACGCCCAAGCTGTTGCAGGGCTGCTCTTAAGGGGAAGCTGAGCACTAGGCCAACAATTTGTGTGCTTCTGTATGTCAATTGTTTAATTGAAACAACAAACTCATTTTTATATTGCGTTATTTTAAATTACATCACTTATGTTTAGTGTTTTCAGAAACACACATGATTTTAAACAGATTTAAAATATTGATTTTTATTTACAGAAGATAAACTCTTACATATATTTCCATGTCATTGGGAATATTCTTCAAATTATTATATCTTTTAGACTGAACAAATCCTGTGGGGTATGGTCATTTGTGGGCAGTTCAAAGTCCTAACATGACAAAAAAAGAGGAGTTGTTGATGGAGTATTTTCTCTGTTTCAAAGGCATGCATGGCTCCTACTTAGCAGATCCTAATCACTGGAGTTGTATTTACATTCTTGCTGACGTGAAATCTACAGGGGGGCAGTGGTATTGTTTTTCTAAAAACATGCCATATGCTTTGTTCAATTTAGAGACAATCCTATGGGATGTAAGATGTTTCACAATGGAGTCAGCTCTCTTACTGAAAGGAAGTCTGCAGCTGTTTATTTTTTACCCACAATTCTTATATGAAATTTGACCAGCCTGAAACTAAATCTCAAACGTTTTACATTCCATCATTCTGTTGTGAATACATACAAGAGAAGGGTGAGAAACATTTCTTCATGTTGTTGGATATTTCTTTGAAAGTTCAGTGTATCCACTTTTGAAAGTATTCCATTTTTGACAAGTAGACATTTAGTGATAAAATGAATGCACACCTACAGAAAACAAATGAAGGATATTACCAGACTGCCCACTTTGATTATGTAGCTGAGGCCAATATCCTGTCATTCTGTTGATCTTGCTATTCAGAGGCATCAACACATGTCTATTATGGACCCTCTTTCTTCTTGGAACTCTTGCACCTTAAGGGATTGCTTGAGGAGGACCCTTGTAAACAAAAGGAACTGCTGACCTGAGTGTAATTTGCACAAAACTGAATTGTACTAGAACCTTATATGTGAAGTAAGTTTATTCTTTGTGCACTATGTTTATGTGGTCAGACACAGTATAACGTGGTTGCTTGAGACATACATGCATGAGGAATTCACACATTTTGGACAAGGTAGGAAAAACTGCAGTTATACCAAACTAGGATTTTGAAGCAGAGAAACATTTTTTGAACTACTTAATTGTGTGACATAAAGGGGGGTGAATCTCCTTCAAGCAACAACCACGGAAAGTAACTTTTACTCCTTGTAACTCTAAACATTTGATATCTGTGGATGACTGTAAGGTCATCTAAATTGTTTCAAACCTCCTGGTGACACATTGTCCAAGGTCATAGCATTTTGAACCAGAAATTTGTTTTGAAAGCCTCTGGTAGAAGGTACATAGGCTTTTATAACTATTACCACATGCAACCACCATAGTAGTGCTTTTGAAGACTTTTGAGCTTCATGATTAGTTCTAATTATGAAGGCAAACTCATCACAAGGAGAGTACTAGAAAACCAATGTCACAGGTTTCTAGGTCTGCATTAACGTTCTAGGATACACTGAGACGTGCTTCTATTATTTTTTAAAAGCTTGGTCCTGTTTCCTTCACATTAGTTGTTCATATTGTGGTTGATTTTCCATGGGCTTTTCTTTGATTTCTATGTAATATTATTCCAACTAGGTTTCATAGGAGTCATTTTTCATTGTTTGGGGCAGTCTATTTGATTATCATGAAACTCCTTATTTTCCATTGACCTTTTTTCATTGTTGTTTGATTTCCATTATTAAAAGTGTTAATTGATTAGCTAATGGTGTTAAATATGATTTTTCTTCATTTGTACCTTATTTTCTGTTGGAGTTTGCTTCTTCTTACTTAATCAGGTATGAACATTGGGACGATTACCTAATTCTCTAATAATAATGTGATTGTTGCTTGTTATCCACAACATCAGTAGAAGATTTCTCTAACAATATCCAGCTGTCAAGTGCAAGCTACAAATGATGAACCAAGTTTGCACTTACTGAAATCTGTTTATGTCAGTGGAATGAACAAATGCTGCATTCAAGATCAGTACTTTCACATATGGTTTTCAGAACAATTTAAGAACATAGTACCAAAGGTTTAGACATTTAGATCATAGAGGCATACTGCACTCACCGGAAAGTACCAACCATATTTGTATGCTTTATTCAATATGATATTTATACATTTCTTATTTAGCAACACCATACCCTTGCTGGCTTGACCATTCAATTTGATATAGTAAAAATTAACAAAATAAATCCATACCTTCTAAATATGACAAATAACCTCCAGAAATTCTGCTGATAACAAGTTATTTGCTTCAGTGCCACGAAAAACACTTAAAATTGCATCATTTTTTTAAATTAATGATTCTTAGAGAGCTGTGTGGTTTCACTGAAATGTTTCTCAATGCATGTGTCTCTGACACTCGTAGATATCTGTTTACTATGTCAGACACATACTGGGTTTATCTATACAACCGGGAAGAGTGTTGAGAGAGCATAACTTGACTATGCCATTATGCATTTCAGAACTAATGAGAAATTGTGATCAAAGGCATCTGTATATAACGTGTGTTCAAATAAATTCATATAAACGTGGTGCACTGAAAAGTCATATAATCAAAGTGCACTTATAATTAGAAATGCAGAAAGGTCGTATGCATGCTCTTTAATGACATTTATGGATTACAGAATGTACGCAATATTATTCAAATGTATTGGTACTATGATATCTTAGTTAAGTTGTTATGAGACACGGCTCTTAGCTGAACCCTGAGGAAATACCCCACAGAGCCTTGAGACTCTACAGGCTCCAAAAATTTGATTGAATGATTGATAAATTTATAGTTATTCTTCATTTATTTTGTTTATGAGAAATGCACATATAACTATGAAATTTAATGTGCGTTGAGTTCTATGTTGAGTTGGCTGGAATTAAGGCCTGAAATGTCTTTCTGTGTTTAACTTTCAAAGAGGAGTTTGCTCATGTTACATATTTTTTTTATTTGCATGTGTGCCTGTACAAGTCTCCAGTTAATAAAGATGTTTTTGTTAGTCTTAAAAAAGGGGTATGGGAAGATGAGTTGCCAAGGATGAGGAGTATTAAAGAGGAGCCATGAAGATAACTCCCCTCTGGATTCTTGGACACAGGAGGGATCCAAAGTCATCCTGATGCTTGGTCCATGAGATGAAAGGCTAATGAGAGTCGCAAATTTCAAATTGTGCATGGAAAGTAGGTTGTTACTGCTAATTACATCAGCGATTGAAAGTTCTGCAGAGATTAAAGTGTTGTTCAGCTGGTTAGTTAGAAAGACAGATTCCTTTTACCCTTTGACTAGAGTGGACCCTTAGGGCCATATGTACTAAAGCATTTTTCCATAGACATAGAATAGGTAAAACCTTGGTACATCTGGCCCTTAGAGACTTAGGGCCATATTTACAAGAATTGATGCATCGCTACATTGCAGCAGTAATGCTTAAAAATAACTTGTGCTTCAGTACAACAGAATCCTATGCCATGGATGCATTGCATTTACAGCATTGCACACCATGACATAAGGATCCTTGCTGCATAAAAAAAAATGGTTCATCCGTGTGCTCCATGTTGTAAGGAGATCTGACACTTCTGCTGCAAAAGTTTCACAGAGCTGACCTGAGGCATTTGAAGTATTGCTAATCAGCCTTTTGCCACTTTTGAGTGCTGAATGCTAAGGAACAAATGGCTCCCTTCACTGAAAGCAGCCATGGAGCAGACAACAGAAGCAATAACAACAACCCCAGCACCATCAAGGATGTCTGGATAGGCTCCCAAGGGAATAGAAAGTGTGATTTCAGTGAGGAGAATGACATCTTCATCACTGAGATGACAGAGCACCAACATCAACTCTTTGACACTTCTAAATTGCCACTAGGGAGGGAAGAAGCCATTTGGTAGTCCACAGGGGAGAAGATGAACAGTGTGAGACAAGCAAAGTGGGCTGTCAATGCCATTAAAAAACGCTGTCATGACTAAAGGTGCCATATGTAGGAGAAACTGGCCAACATCCTGAATGCAGCAATGCAGATTGGAGGGAGCCCCACACCCCAGGAGGAGCCGGATGCCTTGGATGGACAGGTGGTGACTATCATTCAAGACAGGTTGGTGGGTGGAGTACGAGGGCAGCGCAGCACATAAGGAACAAACAGAGTCACAGGGTAATTATCCACAAGGGGCAACATTAATAAAAAGGTCATGTTGTGCAATGCAGCTAGCTATGTGCCCTCGCTCCTCTGCGCTGTGCACAGGGCAAAGGGCAGGAATCTGGCTTATGTTACATTAAATGGAGCAGAAACATCTGCCTCACTGCCCAGTTACGTGTTGCACAGCTCAATCCTGCTCCATCACATTTCTCCATTCCATGTTGGGAGCGCAGCACCAGTCCTGGTCCACATATGGCACATATAGTGAAATGTACAGCATGAATCACCAGAACTACAAGTCCCAAAATATAAAGTAAAAAAACATGGACTCCAACAACATATCATGCATGGACACTTGAACCCTGCACAACATGACAGTGACTTTGCAGGCCACCTTTCACCATGAGGATTTGGGCCCCTGCTTACACATCTGGAATGTAAACCAATGGGGTTGGATGGGCTTGTCAATCAATCAATAATTTTTTTTTTATAAAGCGCGCTACTCATGAGGGTCTCAAGGCACTTGGGGGGGGGCAGGAGGGTCACTGTTCGAACAGCCATGTTTTGAGGTTCTTTCTGAAGAGCAGGAGGTCTTAGGTTTTGCGCAGGTTGGTGGGGAGGGAGTTCCAGGTTTTGGGGGCGAGGTAGGAGAAGGACCTGCCTCCTGTGGTGGTACTTTGGATGCGGGGGACTGTGGCTAGGGCGAAGTTGGCTGATCGGAGTTTGCGGGTGGGGGTGTGAAAGTTCACTCTTTCGTTGAGGTATGTAGGGCTGGTGTTGTGGAGGGATTTCTGTGCGTGGATGAGGATCTTGAATGTGATTCTCTTGTTTATGGGGAGCCATTGAAGGGTTTTGAGGTGTGGTTAGATTTGTTAGTGGTGCGGGAGGCCAAGGACGAGGCACGCAGCTGTGTTCTGGATTCTCTGGAGTTTGTGTGCGAGTTTGAGTGTGGTGCCAGTATAGAGGATGTTACGATAGTCTAGTCTGCTGCTGATGAGTGCATGGGTGACTGTCTTCCTGGTCTCTGGGGAAATCCATTTGAAGGATTTTTTTAGAGTGCAGAGTGTGAGGAAGCAGGAGGAAGTAAGAGCATTGATTTGCTGTGTCATTGAGAGGGGGTGTCCAGGATGATGCTGAGGTTGTGTGCGTGGTTTGCGGGGGTGGGCACGGGTCCTAGGGTGGTAGGCCACCAGGAGTAGTCCCATATGGTTTTGTTGGGGCCGAAGATGATGATCTCGGTTTTGTTGGAGTTAAGCTTGAGGTGATTAGTTGTCATCCAGTTGGCGGTGTCGAGGAGAGCTGCGTGTAGGTTGGTTTTGGCAGTGGTGGGGTTGTGGGTGAGGGAGAGGATGAGTTGGGTGACATCTGCATGGGAGAGGATAGTGATTCCATGTGATGGGAGGATGTTGGCTAGGGGGATCATGTAGATGTTGAAGAGTGTGGTGGAGTGGAAAGGTGGGAGGCGGACTCTCTGGGTCGAGTCAGTGAGGAAGGAGGTGAGCCAGTCTAAGGCTTTGTGGCGAATTCCTATGTTGTGGAGGCATGTGCGGAGTGTATGGTGACAGACAGTGTCAAAGGCTGCAGAGAGGTCTAGGAGGATGAGTGCGACGGTCTCGCCTTTGTCGACTTTGGTTCTAATGTCATCAGTGCATGCGATGAGGGCGGTTTCCGTGCTGTGGTTCTTCCGGAACCCGGATTGAGAGGGGTCAAGAGTGTTGTTTTCTTCGAGGTACTGGGATAGGCGGGTGTTGACTAGTTTCTCAGAGACCTTGGCGGGGAAGGGGAGGAGGGAGATGGGGTGATAGTTGGAGAGGATCTCTGGGTTGTCTTTGTTTTTTTTTAGGAGAGCGGTGATTTCCGTGTGCTTCCAGGGGACTGGGTAGGTGGCGGAGTCAAAGGAGGAGTTGATTATGTCGTGGAGTATGGGGGCGATGGTTGGGCTGGCTTTGTTGTAGATGTGATGTGGGCAGGGGTCGGAGGGGGATCCGGAGCAAATGGAGTTCATGTTTTTTTCGGTTTCTTCGTGTGTGGTGGGGGCCCAGGTGGTGAGTGTGGTGGGGGGATCATGAGTGGGGGTTGAGTTGGGTGAGTGAGTGGTGTGTGTGGTGGGTGTGTGTGGCATGAAGCTGTTGTGGATGTCCAGGATTTTGTGGTGGAAGTGGTTGGAGAGGGCATCACATAGGGGCTGTGTGTGTGAAGGGTCTGTGTTGCTGGCTTTGAGTTTGGCTAGTTCATTAATGATGGTGAAGAGTTCTTTGCTGTTTTGAGAGTTGTTGTGAAGGCGTGTCTTGTAGTGGTCTCTTTTGGCGGTGCGTATGAGTTGGTGATGGGTGCAAATGGTTGCTTTGAGGGTGGAGAAGTTGGTTGTAGAGGGTCCTTGTTGCCAAATTTTCTCTGCTTGGTGGCATTTGAGCTTGGAGTCTTGGAGTTCGGGGGTGAACCATGGGGAGTTCTTGATGTTGCGGGAGGCGATGTGTTTTCTGAGGGGGGCTAGTGTGTCTGCGCAGATGGTGATCCATTTTGAGAGGTTGTGGGCTCCTGTGTTGGGGTCAATGGCGTGGGGGGGCTTGTGAGCCAGTTGGGAGTTCAGGCGTTCTGTGGGGATCTTGTCCCACATGCGTCAGGGTGTGGTGTGTTGATGGTGGTTTGCGGGGGGTTTGGTGAAGGAGAAGTGGATGCAGTGGTGGTCAGTCCAGAGGAGTTCGGTTGTGTGGGTGTAGGCTATGTGTTGGCTTGAGGTGAAAATTGCGTCGGTGCGTGTGTCCTGCTCAGTGGGTGGGTGCAGTGACCAGTTGTTTGAGTCCGAGGTTGGTGAGGTTGTCTATGAGGGAAGAAGAGTTGTGGTCTTGTATGTTCTCCAAGTGAAAGTTGAAATCACCAAGGAGGATGTAGTCTATGGAGGTGAGGGTGTGCGAGCTGATGGTGTCGGCGATGGTGTCGCAGAAGGCGGGCGTGGTCCTGGTGGTCTGTAGATTAGTATATCTCTGAGGGTGGAGTTGTTAATGTGGATTAGGAAGTGCATGTGTTCTGTGTTGTCAATAGTGTCTTGGGAGCTGGTGGTGACTTTGATGGTATCCCTGTGTAGGATGGCGATGCCACCCACTGGCCTGTTGAGGTGGTCTTTGCGTTGGAGTTTGTATCCCTGGGGGGTGGCGATGGCTATGTCGGGTTCTGAGGAGCGGTTGGTCCAGGTTTCCGTGAGGAAGGCAATGTCGGGTGATTGTGATGTGATGAGGTCCCAGAGTTCTATGGCATGTTTGTGAAGGGAGCGGGTGTTGAGGAGCAGGCAGTTGAGGCGGTTGTGGTGGGTGGTGTTGGTGTGGTGCATGAGAGTGTTGTTGGGGGGTGTGTTCTGCTTGTGGGGTGGTGTGCTGCAGGCTGGTTGGTGAGGGTGGGGGCAGAGCAGGTGTGTGTTGCATTGGGGGTGTTGTGAGAGTTGTCGGGGGGTCGCTGTGGTTGGTGTGTGGTATGGGGGAGGAGGAGCAGGAAAAATGACAGGTGTGGCAAGTGAAGGGGCAATGAGTGTGTGTGGGGCTGGAAAGGGTGCAGGTGGGGCGAGGGCCTGGGATGAGTGAGTGAAGGATGAGGGGGGAGTAAGCTTGTCTGGGAGGGCCAGGGGGACTGGTGCTGGCCTTTGGCGCGCCAGCAGCACGTCCGCGCCGTGGCTTCCATAAATGGGGGAGGGAGTGGCTGCTGGGAGGAGGGAGGGTTGGACGGATGGGAAGGCTGGGAGGAGGGGATGCAGTGGCTGTGGAAGCTAAGAGGACAAAGGGAACGGAACGGCGAGGTGGAGGGAGAGGCGGGAGGGGCCGCAGGGGACGCAGCGGCTGGGGAAGCTAAGAGGACAAAGGGAACGGAACGGTGAGGTGGAGGGGGGAGGCAGGAGGGGCCGCAGGGGACGCAGCGGCTGGGAAGCTAAGAGGACAAAGGGAACGGAGCGGTGAGGTGGAGGGGGAGGCCGGAGGAGCCACAGGGGACGCAGTGGCTGGGGAAGCTAAGAGGACAAAGGGAACGGAACGGTGAGGTGGAGAGGTGAGGCGGGAGGGGCCACAGGGGACGCATCGGCTGGGGAAGCTAAGAGGACAAAGGGAACGGAACGGTGAGATGGAGGGGGGAGGCGGGAGGTGCCGCAGCGGCTGGGAAAGCTAAGAGGACAAAGGGAACGGAACAGTGAGGTGGAGGGGGGAGTTGGGAGGGGCCGCAGGGGACGCAGCGGCTGGGGAAGCTAAGAGGACAAAGGTAATGGAACGGTGAGGTGGAGGGGGAGGCAGGAGGGGCCACAGGGGACGCAGTGGCTGGGGAAGCTAAGAGGACAAGGGGAGCGGAACGGTGAGGTGGAGGGGGGAGGCGGGAGGGGCGGCAGGGGACGCAGTGGCTGGGCAAGCTAAGAGGACAAAGGGAATGGAACGGTGAGGTGGAGGGGGGAGGCGGGAGGGTCCACAGGGGACGCAGCGGCTGGGGAAGCCTAGAGGACAAAGGGAGCGGAACGTTGAGGAGGTGGCGCTGGGCGGTGGAGCGGGGAGCAACCTGCCTGCTAAAGCAGGGTCAAGGGTTGTCAGAGGAGAAACAGCTCACCTGAGAGGAGGGTCAGGTGTAAGTCAAGTGAAGCATCAACACATAACAACATGCCAAGATCCGCATATACATTAACTGGCATGGCTCTGCATAGCACGCAGCTGTCCCAGTGTTAAGGGTGAAACCACACAGGTGTCAGCTGCCATGGTAGGGACCATAAGAACTCGTGCCGTATACCAAATCATACTGAGTGGGGATGAATGCATGTGATGCACACTAGAGGACCATGTGTGTTGAAACTAAAGATGGTCTTTGGCCCTGATAGGTCTCTGGTTGTACAGTGAATGGTAATCCCTGGTTGAGTATGTTGCACTGCCACTGTGTCTGGATGGGGTGACATTGCATAGCAAGGAGGTCAGAATGGATATGTGTCCTCAAGATAGTCTGACCAATGCACATGTACTGCTGTGTCTGACAGTGTCACACATGTTGCAGCTGGGAAGAGATGACAGAGAAGAGCCCATTGGGGTACAGCATCCTACATGTGACTTGGGCCTGGCTGAAGATGTAGCATGTGAAAGGAAATTGTCTCAATGTGCCACATATGTCTCAATTTGAGGATGTGAAACAGGGATCTGTCAAGGTACTTGAAAAAGTAGTCTGCAACCACAAAGGGCAGGAGTCAGCATTGGTTGAGGTCTGAGCTAGATGTGCCTAATTATGTTGCAAACCTGGGTAGGTACATGTCACCAATTCTAGCACTACTACAGTATGGGGTACAGCTTGATCCATAGCCATCCATAACAGCCAGCCATGCCAGTCCATTGGATAGGGTCACACATATTGTTGGTGTTGTAGGCACATGAGAATCAGTGTATGATCTGGGTTCCATCACTGTGTGTCATTAAATTGAGTCTCTAGCACAAAATGAGAAGTGGCAGAGGAGGCATGTACTTTTACAAGTGAGCGAGCCTGAGTTAAAGGTATGTCATACTATGCACATATCCAACTCTGGCAATTATCAACTCTGGTGAGTGTCAGTCCTAGCAGCCTACATAGTGTGACTGGGTTCATCCTCTCAGAGTTGGCACACAGTGCCCACTGTCAACAAATATGGAGCCACATGTGTATGCAATCAAATCACATGAGTATACACAAATAGGAAATACATGGTAACTACATGCCCTCCCACATAATACAGTGTGGCAAGGCTGTTCAGTGTGTAGAGTTGTTCAGGATATGTGTTACAAAATCATCCCTTGGCAGCTTGAATGCACAATGTGCATACAAGACAGCACAACAAGGAAGAATGCCATTGTGTACAGTGTGAAAGCCATATGTCAAGATCATAACTAATTCATGACCAGACCCACATCACTTTCACATGAGCTGTGAGCTGAATACTGGCCACAGGGAGTGTAGGAAAACTGGGTATTAGCTGCAATGTGCACAGTAGTGGTGTCAAAATGTCAAAACACAATCAGTATAAGCATTATGAAAAAGAATGTAAATCACCATGCATATGTGGGTCTGACTTCCCATCACATGTGGAGGAATAATCGACTCAGTGAGCTGTGTAACTGAGTTGCAATACGTGTCATGACACAAAATGTCAGCCTTGTCACACTATCATTGTATGACCAACACAAAGACACTACCACCTGAAAGGCAACTACAGTGCATCTAGGACTCAATACCTCTGTGTAACAGATGTTGTACACATCAATGTTGCACTGAAAGTCAAATAGTAGAATATCAGATTGTCAATCGGATCACTAATGTCAACATCTAACATAGAACACCATTAGCATATCTCCATCTCATTGCAGAGGATGTACCTACATCTCCTGACAAGCTGCCTGTCTGGAATGATGATCTTGCTAAAGATGACAGCCAGCCAACCCTTGACCAAGACACCCTCTGCTAAAGCCTGTCCTCCTTTGATACACCATCTCCAGTTGCAGGAAGGCTCAACACTATTGCGGGGTCTCCAGAGGAGCCACCCATCACCCAACAAACATCACTTACCAGCCCACCCCCAGCCCTGTGCTCCAAGAACCCCTGAGTTGAATTCAAATATCATGCAAAGGAGTCCAGTCGGAGATGGTAGATGTGGAGTGAGTGGGGATGGAGACCGTGGCGGGCAACCTAGACACAGTCCGTAGGTGCCTCAGTCCCAATAAGGACACCTTGGTGGCTATAAGAAGCATCTACCCTTTGCTCTATGGCCTCAAACAGTTGCTGGCCTACCTCACTGGTGTCATGAGACAGAGGCCAGCAACTGTTTGAGGCCATAGAGTAAAGGGTAGATGCTTCTTATAGCCACCAAGGTTTGCCCTGCCAAAGACCCAGAAAGGCTGCCAGCAAGTTAGGGGCAATCTACAACATCCTGGAGTCCATGGAGCAGAAGAGGACACATACACAGCAACAATGGGTGCCAAGCACTGCCTACCACTGCAACATTGGTACTTTGCTGGCAAGCCAGCAGGCCTTTCTTAGTGCAGTGCTGCCT
Source organism: Pleurodeles waltl (assembly GCF_031143425.1). NCBI lineage: Eukaryota > Metazoa > Chordata > Amphibia > Caudata > Salamandridae > Pleurodeles > Pleurodeles waltl. Next base: position 1,349,697,852 of record NC_090445.1, read on the forward strand.
CACAGAGAAGTGCTGCTGGAGTTAAGGGATCCACATCTTCAGCCCCTGATGTGTGTGTTCCTCCATCACCTCTGGCACTGAAAACACTCCCCTCTTGTGAAGCACCACATGCACCAGGGTAGGAAGATGTGGACTTCATCTTTTTCCACCGAAGAACTGCCCTGTAGCATTTCTCTGTGCTAAATGACCAGTTTCTCCTTTGCTCAGTGCCCCTCACCCCTTGAAAAGCTACCCAACCATATCCCCACCTAACTAAATAAAAACTATGAAATCTAACACATCTCTAACACGATACTATATTGAACTATCCATATGCTAATGCCTGCTGTTAGAAATTGGGTTTCTGGTTAGCTAGGGTCTGTACCTAAGCCAGTCAGAATCCACCCACTCTAGTCAGGGAAAGGGAGTTACACGTCCAAGATAACCCCTGCTCACCCCCTTGGTAGCTTGGCACAAGCAGTCAGGCCTATCCCAGAGGCAATGTGTAAAGAGTTTGCACAACACAAACAACATACGTGATGCACTATCCACACCACAAAGGAAACAAAACACCAAATTATATAAAAATAAACTGTATTGTACGCAACATAATTATTACACCAAACACAACATATCAATAATACCCTGCTACTCAGCCATTGTCAGAACATTACACAATAGTTACTCTGCAGAACCAGCTGTAGGCACACATAACATGCAGGTTACTTATTATTCTGCAACATAATCAGTAGTCAGGAATCACATTACTAAATAAATGCCTTTGTCATCGAAATATCATAAATGCCCATATCAGGAACATTATAAAACATATTGCAAGCCATGAAAACATATCAGCAGGGAATGCCCATAAAAGGAACATCAGTAATCATATATGGCACATCATCAAAGAAACAGGAAAACATAATAATCCACCATGTCCATGCCAGGAACATTATAAATCATAAGTCCTTTAAAAAAGTAACTGACTTTGTGAAGGTGAAAGCGGCACCTCTAGTGCCCTGAAGAGGACAAAGGGGGCCCGATGCTCCTCCGCACCAAACGGGGGCCTCACAATAATTTGGGGGGGGTGGGGGATGGCACGCACCCCCTCCTGCTTTTATATTGGGCCCCTCCTGGGGCCTGTGATCTCTGGGGGGGCCCCGACCCACAACTGGCCCTCCAGGGGGCCCAAAGCCAGCAACAATGATTGGGGCCCAAATCAGGAAGGGCCTCACCCGACTCTTGTGGGGGGCCTGACCAGGGAGAACTTGCGGTGCTGGGGACCTCCTGTGAGGCTTCTGCCCCACCCGTGGTCTCAAAAGATAGTTTGGGGCCCTGTTGGGGTAGGGGGAGCCTCAGATGAGACTTCGTCCCCCCCTGCCCATCCACCATACAGCTAGCAGCTCCGGTGGGGCGTGGAGCCTCCGATGAGGCTTCCTTTCCCGTCCGTCTCCTACAAACACGCACAGAGCCTGCCCGGCCACAGCAAAGGGCAGGCACCAGAGTTGTGCCCCAGGGTTGCTCCTCAGAGCGTGCTGTGCCCTTGGGGCGATGTGGGAGCACGCTTGCTCCTTTCTTTCTTCCAGTGGTGCCCCGGGGATCCCAGGGGCAGCGCTACTCTGGCAATCTGAGAAAACAAAGATGTGTTGCAGCGGTGAATCCCTTGGCAACGATGCGCTCATGAGCTGTGGGGCAATTTAATGAGCCCGGATTGCAGCAGTGATGTTTAATGGTTATAAGGCTTCACTAATGCAGGGGCAAATCAAAAAGTTAAGCGCTCCTCCAGGAGCTAGATTGATAAAGAGGAAGAGCTGCTTTAGGCACTATACAATTAAAAAGAAAGAGCTCCTCATGCGCTTGAAGCAGACAGTTGCAGGGGCCAGGAGCTACGGCACTCGGCCCCTGGGGGATGAAGTTCAAAGGAAACACAGGGCAGCAGGGCCCAGCAACAGGTCAGCACAAAGTGATTGCAGGAAGTTGGCAGTTCCTCCACATGACTAAGCAGGTCACAGGTCAGCACAGCAGCAGTCCAAGGCAGTTCCTGGTGAGTCCCTCCAGCAGCATTCTTTGTTCAGTTCCAAAATGTCACCCAACTGTGGGAAAAACTCCTCTGTACTTATAGTCAGTTTGACATTGTGTTAACAAAGAAGGTGAGAGGAGGTTCCAACAAGTTACAGCTGGTTCTGGGAGTGTGAGGCCAGGGCACAGCCTTTACAAATGCATATGTGCCCCGCCTTCTCCTTCTCTCAGCGCAGGAAGACTATTCAATATGCAGATGCTCCTCTGTGACACCTTCACCATCCCTGTGTACAGGCTGTCTGAAAAGTATGCACAAAGCCCAACTGTCACTCTGACCATACATGGATTGGAGTCAAGCTGCAAAACACCAGAGTCATAAGCACAGACAAAAACTCAATTTCTAGAAGTGGCATTTCTGTAATAGTAATAAAGAATCCACTTACACCAGTAAGCAGCATTTCTCACTACTATTACAACCATACCAAGCATGCCTACGCTACCCCTCATAAATCAGACAATACACCGTAAACATAAGGCAGGGCATTTCCAATACAATCCTATGAGAAGGCAGCACTCACAGCTGTGAGAAACCAAATAGGCTGTTTTATCACTATCAGGACAGGCCACACTATTATGCACATGTCCTGCCTTCCACATATATAGCACCCTGCCCATAGGTAGGGCTTACCTTAGGGATGACATACATGTAGTAAAAGGGGAGTTCTGGGCCTGACAAGTAAATTTAGATGCCAGGTCCCTGTGGCAGAAACCTGCACACACAGGCCCTGCACTAGCAGGACTGAGACAAGTTTGAAAGGCTACTTCAGTGGGTGGCGCAAGCAGCGCTGCAGGCCCACTCATAGCATTTAATTTATAGGACTTGGATATAGAGATGCCACTGTATAAGGGACTTATACGTAAATTAAATGTGCCAATTAGGTATAAGCCAATCATACCAACTTTAGAAGGGAGAGCACCTGAACTTCAGCACTGATCAGAAGTGATAAAGTGCTCAGAGTCCTAGAGCCAACAGCGAGAGGTCAGAAAAATAGGAGGAAGGAGGCAAAAGGTCAGGGGATGTACCTGCCAAAATGGCCAGGTCCAACACCTAACCTAACCTAACCTAATCTACATTACAAAGACTATAAAAGACAGGAAAGAAATGGGGTGGGGTAGGAATACACATAGGCCCTCATCACAACCCTGGCGGTCGATGATAAAGCAGCGGTAATACCGCTAACAGGCCGGCGGTAACCAAAATGGAATTACGACCACAGCGGAAACCCCTCAGACAGACAGACACTTTAACACACCGACTGCCATGGCGGAATCAACAAGCACCATTGCGGTAACATCCAACAGCCACGCGTGCAGTGTTTAAAGCTTGTTAAACAAATACATAGTTCAATCATTTGACAGACTCCATAACTGTATTTATTCAAATGGTGTTTATTTAAGTGCCAATAAGTGGAGGGGGATGTGCAATGGGCTGGGGTGATGGTGGAGGAATATCCAGTATAGAGTCCAGTTGTATGGATCACAAGTGCATTGTCCAAGGGGGCATAGGAATTGGAGCAATGGCAATCCAAGGTGGACAGGGTGACTGAGTGAGACACAAGGGTTTCAATCAGGAGAGTCTTATTTCCTGGTGGGGGTCTTGGCAATAGTCTCTGGCTTCTGTCTGGATCACAGGGACCGTTTGCGGGGTGGTTCTCCTCGTGCAGGGGGAGTGGTGCTGGATGCCTGTTGGTCCTGTGGCGGGGCCTCCTGTCCACTATTGGCAGCGGAGGTGGAAGGCTGTTCTGTGGTTTGGCTAGTGTCAGGGGTCCGCTGGTTTGCCACTGCCTCCCTCATGGTGTTGACCATGTCTGCCAGCACCCCTGCAATGGTGACCAGGGTGCTGTTGATGTCCTTCAAGTCCTCCCTGATCCTCAGGTACTGTCCCTCCTGGAGCCGCTGGGTCTCCTGCAACTGGTCTAGTATTTGGCTCATCATCTCCTGGGAATGGTGGTAGGCTCCTAGGATCTTGGTGAGTGCCTCCTGGAGAGTCGGTTCCCTGGGTCTGTCCTCCCCCTGCCACACAGCAGTTCTCCCAGCTTCCCTGTTGTCCTGTGCCTGTGTCCCCTGAACCATGTGCCCACTGCCACTGACCCCAAGTCCCTGATCGACCTGTCCAGGGGACAGAGGGATGGGCCCACTGGGTGGGTGCTGTGGTGGTGTTTCCTGAGGGATGAGGCTCTGTGGTGGTTTGAGAAAGTGTGCTGGGTCACCGACTGTCCAGAGGTCTCTGATGGGCAAGGTTGGTTGTCGAGATCCAGGCGTGCAGAGCTGCTGTCATCCTTGTGGGCCTCTTCTGTGGGGGGACTGGATGTTGCTGGCACCTCCTCTCCAGTAACATTGTGTGGGGGCCCTGTGGGGATGTAAATGCAGTGTTATTGTTTCAGCGTGTGACATCTTGTGCAGGGGTGTGTTGCCCTCTATGGTTGTTATTGTGATGTGTTGGGGTGTGTGCTGTGAGGTGCGTGGATGGTGTACGGGTGGTATTGTTTTGTGGCTCTGATTCAGTGGGTGCTCCTGGCTTTCCTCTCTCTCAGTTGTCAATTTTGTTTGTCGTAAAGGGTTGTGGGTAGTGTGTGTGTGTGTGTGTGTTTTATATTGGTATAGGTGTGTGGGTGTGGTGTGTGCATGTGCGTATGTGTGTCAGATTTCTGTATTTTGAATTGTCCAATGTGGTGTTGTTTTGTTAGTGTGTGTGTATTTTGAGCGAGGAGGTATGTACCGCCAATTGTTTACCGCAGTTGAATGTCCGCCACGGTGATTCGTGGGTCATGATGCTGTGGCGTATTTCTGTTGGCGTAACAGTGTGGGTTTTGGTACTGCCATTTTATCACTGACCTTTGGGCTGGCGGACTTGTGTATGTGTCTGTGTTGTGGCGGATTTCTATGTGTGGGTCATAATACGTGTAGCGTTATACCACCGCGGTCGCGGCATGTTGGCGGCACTAAGCATGGCGGTAAGGGGCACTTACCACCAATGTCATTATTTGGGCCATAGCCCTTTGGATCTGCTGCTGTCCAAATATCTACCTCCATACAATTAAGCTAGAGAAGAGGGTGGGGACGGTACTGCTGGTGATGGAAAAATAGTGCTTGCCACTGCGTTAATGTTAGACCTGACAGCCTTAGGGTGATCACCCCTAACGTTTTGCCTGCCTCCCTCCAATTCTTAAATACAGTTTTTGCTGGTTTTAAGACTCTGCACACTTTACCACTGCTAACCAGTGCTAAAGTGCATATGCTCTCTCCCTTTAAACATGATAGCATTGGATCATACCCAACTGGACTATTTAATTTACTTATAAGTCCCTAGAAGAGTGCACTATATGTGCCAAGGGCCTGTAGATTAAATGCTACTAGTGGGCATGCAACAATGATTGTGCCATCCACTTTAGGAGCCTCTTAACCTTGTCTCAGGCCTGCCATTGCAAGGCCTGTGTGTGCAGTTTCACTGCCGATTCGACCTGGCATTTAAAAGTACTTGCCAAGCCTACAACTCCCCTTTTTCTACATATAAGACACCCCTAGGGTATGCCCTAGGTAACCCATAGGCTCTCCCCAATTTCAGCTGGGGGGGACACATGTTGGACCTGACAGCCTTAGGGTGGCCACCCCTAACTTTTTGCCTGCCTCCCTCCATTTTTTAAATACTGTTTTTGCTGGTTTTAAGACTCTGCACACTTTACCACTGCTAACCAGTGCTAAAGTGCATCTCTCTCCCTTTAAACATGGTAACATTGGATCATACCCAATTGGACTATTTAATTTACTTATAAGCCCCTAGTATAGTGCACTATATGTGCCCAGGGCCTGGAGAGTAAATGCTACTAGTGGGCCTGCAGCACTGATTTTGCCACCCACTTTAGTTGCCCCTTAATTGCCATTGCAAGGCCTGTATGTGCAGTTTCACTGCCGATTCGACTTGGCATTTAAAAGTACTTGCCAAGCCTACAACTCCCCTTTTTCTACAAATAAGACACCCCTAAGGTATGCCCTAGGTAACCCATAGGCCAGGGTGCTGTGTAGGCAAAAGCAGGACATGTACAGTTTACATGTCCTGGTAGTGTAAACCCCCTAAATGTGTTTTTACACTGCTGTGAGGCCTGCTCCCTTCATAGGCTAACCTTGGAACTGCCCTCATACATTGTTTGAGTGGTAGCTGCTGACCTGAAAGGAGTTTGGAAGGTCATATTTATTATGGCCAAAATGGTGATAGAAAACCCTGCTGACTGGTGAAGTTGGATTTAATATTACTATGTTAGAAATGCCACTTTTAGAAAGTGAGCATTTCTCTGCACTTAAATCTTTCTGTGCCTTACAATCCACGTCTGGCTGTGTTTATTTGAAAGCTCCCTTGTGCATTCACTTAGACACACCCCAACCACAGGATCCTCAGACTCACTTGCATACATCTGCATTTTGAATGGGTCTTCCTCCGCTGGGAGGGTGGAGGGTCTGACACTTGCATGTCAAAGGACAGTAGCCTGCCCTCACACAAAGTACTGCCACATCCCCTACTGGGACCCTGGCAGACAGGATTGAACTGAAAGGGGACCTTGTGCACTTCTAAGCCACTCTTTGAAGTCTCTCCCACTTCAAAGGCACAGTTGGGTATTTAAACAGGGCCTCTGCCCCTACCAACTCAGACACTTCCTGGAGAAGAAAGTGGAACCAGAACCTGCATCCTGCCAAGAAGAACTGCCTGGCTGCCCAAAGGACTCACCTGCCTGCTTTCTGTGAAGGACTGCTGCCTTGTTGTTGCCCTGCTGCCTTGCTGCTCTCTGGCTGTGGTGAAGACGTGCTCTCCAAGGGCTTGGATAGAGCTTGCCGCTTGTTCCCTGAAGTCTCAGGACCAAAAGGACTTCATCTCTGCAAGGATTCCTTGTGCAGCGAAATACGATGCAGAGCCTGCCAGAAACGATGCAGAGCCTGTTCCGCTGTGAGAATTTCACCGCATGCTGAACCAGAATGACGCAGCCCGACTTCGCACCGAGAAGATCGACACAGCTCCAGCGTAGCGAAGGGAAATATGACGCACGGTCCACTGGATCGACACATAGCCGAGCCAGAACGACGCAGCCCGACTTCCAGAGAGGAATTGATGCAGCGCCTGCCGTGCGGTAGAACGCCCACCGGATCCACGCAGACCCTGTGACTTCGTCCTGCCAGCACAGGAAAACCACACATCATCCTGGTGCGTCTGAAAACCCTGCAACCAGAAGAGGATCCACGACCGAGCACCGGAAATTGATGCCCAGCTGTCCCTGCATGAAAACTAAATGATGCATCACCGTTTGTGGCCCGAGAAATTGAAGCACACCCCATTGTTTCCACGCATCTCCTCGGTTCTTTGCGGAGATTTTTTACACGAACCAGGTACTTTGTGCTTGAAAGAGACTTTGTTTGCTTTTAAAAGACTTAGGACACTTTATATCATTTTTACAGTGATATCCCAAAATATATATATATATTTTTTTTAACTGTGTTCATTTAAATTTTATTATTTGGTCTTCAGTACATACCATCACAGAAGGATTAACATTGTTAGTCGCAAACCACAATCAGGATGAAACATCTGCACTCAAATGGGTACTATGTATATTCAAAGCTAACAAATGAACGTAACATTGGTGCAGGCCCCATAAATCGCAAATTGTTCCCGTGCCCTGTTGATTTGACAACGCCTTTGAGACCTAATCCCCAGAATCCTGCGCTCTGCGACCGCTAACTACTCTAAAATACCTATAACATTTAACAATGTGCTAGTTGGGCAAGCTAACTCTGGTGAGGGGTTCAGGGCAGTGGGGGGCACCTTCCGGGTGGGCGTGTTACATGCCTTATCTCATTGCTGTCCCTCCCCGTCGCCTCCCTGCCAACGAACCATCATGCTTTCCTTATCCAATGGCTCAGCTTAGTGCGTTTTGTGTTCAGGGTGCCTCAACCCCTTCAGAACCATGTTCTCACTCATTCTCTGCTCTGAGGCTCAACCCCGCATCCCTCCGGCTGTCGCTGTGGTGTGCTTCCATCCCCTGTAGCAGAGACCAGGCTCACTACATTCGCACTCCCTACCTGATTCTTCAAGCTAGTCCCTTTGTCTCATACCTGCTCTCCCTATGCATCTATTATCTCCATCCAAAGCGGAGCAATAGGGCGTTGATGTTGTGTCTTCAGTCCCGTACCTGAGGGCTCCTAGGCTATTTCCAATGCATAGCAAAGCGGCGCTTAAAGAGCGCCACTGCCAGGTCCAGGATCCTGCTGCCAACCTTGTTGGAGGCTGGCCTAGAGCTCAGACCAAGCACACAGAAAGAGGGGTCTGGTTCCATACCTGCATCCAGCATACCTACCAAATCATCCAGTACCTCCCGCCTACACCACCGCATCTCAGGGCAATGCCATACCATGTGGTCTGGATCAGAATCCAAAGCACCACATTTGGGGCAGGCCCTAGGGTCACCCCCATATATTACCCGTTTCCTATGTGGGGTGAGATACGCTCTATGAACATAATTGTACTGTATATATCTAAGTCGGGTATTATGCGATACTTGTCGTATGCTAGTACTCTCTAGCATACGGGTATGCTAGTACTCTCTGCCACTCCGCGTCTGTCAGATCTATGCCCAGCGTTCCTTCCCGCTTCACCTTAAGAGATTCAAAAGTGCCCTCGAGCTGGGCTTTAAAGCTTAGTTATAAGATGGGCATCTCCACCCATTGTAAGCAGGAGGTGAAGGATCCAGTGTGCTTCCAGCTCCGCGTTTACTGTACCCCAGAGTTCTTGTATATAATAGGTCAGGGTTTGGTATTGCAAAAATTGTCCTCTCTGGACACCCCTCTCCTCTGTCATACTTACGAAGGTTCGCGTCACCCCATCCCGGAAGAAGTCACCCACAAACTCTACCCCAGCCCCGACCGTGCCACCAATTTGGGATCTCAACACCGGCCGGTCTGCAGTTCCCCGGGGCACCGCCGCCAATGGTATTGCCGGGGAGTAGGCCACCGTTGTTGCAAACATTTCTTCCAGCAGGAGAAAGCCATTCTTCTCCAGAAGCACTATCCGGTGACTTAGCATTCTTGCTATTATTAAGTCACTACCCTTCTCGCCACTAGCAGTGACTCGGACCAGTCTACTCTCCCCTGCGCACCATCTGGTGAGCCACTGGAGTTGGCACGACAAATAATAGAGCTCGAAATCAGGGGCTCCTAATCTCCCCTCAGTCACTGGACGGCAGAGGATGGACAGCCCAGTTCCTCCACGTTCCCCATCCCAAATGAGCTCTCGAAGCAGCATATTCAGTTCTTTTAACCAGCTCGATGGAATGATTACTGGAAGGTTGGTGAAACAGTACAGGAGACGGGGCAGCATAATCATTTTAGCCAAGGGTACCCAGCCATCATGGAAAGTTTAAGGGAGCGCCAGAACCCCACCGAAGCCCACAATGAACGGAGTGCCTTACTGAGGTTACCCTCCCAAAGGTCCCTCAAGTCGTGGAACACCTGGATGCCCAAGTACTTAAAGGTGCTGGGGGCCACCCAATATCCGCCGGGCAAGCGAGGGGCCACAGCACCCCCACCATCCACAATAAGACATATGTCTTACTTCTATTCAACTTAAGGCCAGACTGATCACCAAATTCCTCTAGGAGCGCAAACACAGTCCAGTTACCCCTTCCCTCAGATATATGAGCAGATCATCCAAATAAAGAGAGATGTTATTTTCCGTTAGGCCCCACTTAACCCCTCTACCCCCTCCCTCTGTGCGAAACCAGGCTGCCAATGGCTCAAAGGCAAGAGCAAACAGCAGTGGGGACATCGGGCATCCCTGCCTGGTGCCTCTAAATGTGGGATAAGCTGCTGACACTATCCGGCCCGTCCTCACCCTCGCCAGCAGTCTACAATACAGTAGGTCAACCTACCGCAACCAGCCCTCACCAAGGCCCATTCGCAGCATCACAGCTCTCAGGTAATCCCACCACACCAAGTCAAACACCTCAAAATCTACCGACAAGAACACTGCCCTCAACCGTCTGTCTTCCTTCGGCATGTGCAGCACCACAAACAAACGCCTAAAGTTGAGGGATGTATTACATGCCAGTGTGAACCCGTTTTGGTCATCGTGTATTAAGCTAGACATATGTTGAAGTAGTTGATTGGCCAGAATCTTACTCAGTATTTTAAAGTCGCAGTTCGGCATCGAGAGTGGCCGGAAGTCTGTTACGGACACCTCCCTGGACTTAGACTTGGGGAGAGGGACCACCAAAGCCTCCCTCATGGATTCAGGCAAGACACCCTGCTGGAGTGCCTACGCATATAATTCAACCAGCATGGGCAGCAGCATGCTCAACTACTTCTTATAGAACTCCCTGGGGAGGCCATCTGTGCCTGGCGTGTTGCCTGCCGACAATTGTGAAATGACATCCTTGAATTCTTCCAACGTTACTGTCCGCCCAGGGGGTCCCTGTCCTCTAATGCCAATGCTCTTAGCGGCAATGAATACAGGCGGCTACCCAACAATTCCGGTAAAATCATTTCAGGCTGTCTATAAAGGGAGGTATAGTAAGTCATAAAGGAGTTATTTATGTCAACCGGACTTTGTACCCGATCCCCTCTTATGTCACGCACGCTCATTATGGGTGTGCCTTCCCCTTTGGGTCTCACTAATTATGCCAACATTCTTCCAGACCTGCCTTCTTCTGCATGTATGGAAGCCAAATACCTCTGTAGGCTGTGATATGGTAGCTGTTCCTCAGCCAGGGCATGAGATTTTTTCACCTCAGTTAGCCTGTGCAGTGCTGCCGGGTCTGTACCCCCATCCCTCTCTTCATCATGAATTACTTTTTCTAGCCAGATGAGCTCTTGCTCCATGGTCAGTTTTAACCCCACTGTGCCCCATACAATGCCCCCTATTAGCAACCTTAAGAGTTTCCCATTCCTCCCATCTGGATGTAGTGGACCCCTTATTAATTTCAATAAGATAGGACCGAAGTGCTTCCCTGTATGCCATGTCATCTAGGGCAGCCTGGGTTGGGTTGTGGTCAGAGAGGGTACGGCCCAAGTCCTCAGAGTGTACAATTTTGTGAGCTACGTTCTCAGTGCACACTACCCTATCTATTCTGGTATGCACCTGATGGAGACCTGAGTAGTAGGAGTAGCCTCTGTCCCCTGGGTGCTGATTCTGCCACACATCCTCTAGACCCCAACACTGCATCCAATCACACAGGCCTTTAGCTATTTTATGTGATAGCACACCTGCCAGCGGGGGACGTGAACGGTCCAACTCTGGGTCTAGCACACCATTAAAGTCCCCTCTAATCATTAGCTCTCCCCCCTGTTGTCTGATAAGGCGGCTCAAGAGATGCTGCATAAAAGGGATCTGGTCCTGGTTAGGAGCATATATACTGCTCAACACTACTGGTCTCCCATGCAATCTACCTTCCACTATCACAAACCTACCCTCCTGGTCCACATCTGCCATTGATACCTCAATCCTTACCAGTGCGCCCCGTGCAAAGGCCGAATACGTGGTGGCAAACACTTGACCTCTCCATCTACGCTTGAGTCTGTCAACTTCTTTGGAGGTAAGGTGGGTCTCTTGTAATAGTGCCACATGCACTCCCCTTCTTTTCAACTATGACAGGACTCTATGGCCCTCATTACAACCCTGGCGGTCGGTGTTAAAGTGGCGGTAATCCCGCCAACAGGCCAGCGGTAAAAAAAATTGAGATTTGGACTCTGGCAGTTACCGCCATTCAACACCGCCACTTTAACACACCGACTGCCAGGGTGTTAACGGCCACTGGGCCGGAGACTTCGATCTCCAGCCTGGCGGCCATCACAATCCCACCCTCGAGATTACGACCCTGCCTACTGCCATGTTTGGCGTGCCAAACTTACTGCCACAAAAACCAGTATGGTAGGTACTATCAGTGCTAGGGAATCCCTTTCCTGGCACTGAAAGGAGTCTCTGCTGCCCCACTCTCCCTCCCAAGAGTCCTCCCCCTCCCTCCCGTTCCCGCTCCTGCCCACGTACATATACACACCCACATGTGCACCCATATACACGCATGCACACATGCATACCCACACATCACTACACACTCCAATATAGCTTGTCACACACATGCATCGACAACACACAACACTCACAATCACTCATTCATGCATGCATCCAAAGCGGCTCACACCCTCATGCACGCATCCCAAAACATACACACCTCCCCCCACTTACACACAACACCCACACCCCTCTCTCTGGTTGACGAACCCGACTTAGCTGCTTGCAGGGGGTCCTCCAGCTGGAGACAGTCCACGGCTCTGCTGTCAGCAGCAGCATCCACCAGCAAAACACCGCCAGGCTGTATCGTTGCTCATGATACGGTCGGTGGTGTTTTGCTGGTGTGGTGGTACTGCTGTCAGCAGCGCCGCCTTACTGCCGTCCGCCGCCATGACCAGCGGCGGTGTTCCACCAGACTTCTAGTGGAATACCATTGAAGTTCATAATATGCATTGCCAGCTGGTAGCCACAGTGGGGGTATGATGGCGGCTGTCGCCGTGGCGGTAGGCGGTCAATACCACCAATGTTGTAATGAGTGCCTATGTATTTTGGTCAGCTTCCCCATTCCCCGGATGTTCCAAGTCAACAAATTGTAATCTGCCATTCTATCATAGCAGTGTCCGGACGAGCCTCCAACCCCTCCCACAGCCCGTCCCCCGTCCCCACCCCACATCTCCCCAATCACCAATGGCCATGTCTGACAAAGAAATCTCAGCCCCTTGCGCATAACTAAAAACATATAACTGCAAATCCCAGCTCCCCATCCCCAGGGCGCCTCTCCAACTGTAGGTCACCCAATTAATGGTGCAATAGCACAACCAAAAAAACAGGTCCTTCTGTGTTCTCGCCATTCACAACTCGGTGTGCGAGAAACCATTGGGTGGGGGTCTGTGGCCGTCAGGGCCTCTTATTAAAGCCGACATCCTCACCTCCGGGCCAGAGCAGCAAAGTCCATTTCAGCCCAGTTCATCAGCAGTCTGAGGAGTCACCCTGGGGGCCCCTCCAGAGCAACAGGAGCCTTCCGCCCACGAAGTGGAGGCACAGTCCGAGTCTCTCTCACTTGCCTCCGCTAGTGAATCCTCACCCCTCATTGACGCTACAGCCTCCACGGCTGCCTTCCTCGCAGATTCCTTCTGAGGCACCGCTTTTAGTTGATGCTTGCTGCTCTGCCTTTTCGGTCCTCTGTGGCCCCGGTGTCCCATACGATCCGTTTTGGCTTGGGAGTCCCCCCCGGCCTTACGTGACTCCAGCCATTCTCATGCCACATCCGGGGACTGAAAAAAGGTGGTTCGACCCTCAGAGATCACCCTCAATCTGGACAGAAACAGAAGTGAATAATGGATACCCTCCTCTCGGACTGCTCTTTTAACCGCAATATAGGAGGCCCGTCTGTTCTGCACTTCCACTGTGAAGTCCGGGAATAAAGTCAGCTCTCCGTTTGCTACTCTAAAGGGTTCAGGCTCCCTGGCCCTTTGCAGGAGCACATCTCTGTCCATATAGTGCAGCAGCTTAGCCACCACTACCCGTGGGGGCATCCCCGGTGCCAGGGGTCTCGATGGCACCCGGTGCGCTCGCTCCAATGCGAAGAAAGGGGTAAGCTACTCCGGGGACACGTCAGAATGCAGCCACTCCTTCAAAAAGAACACCATGTCCGTGCCCTCAGCACCCTCTGGAAGTCCAACAATTCTCACATTATTCCTACTGCCGCTGCCTTCTGTCTCCTCTACTCTACGTTCCAGCCGCTGGACCCGGTCTGGCAATTGCAGGACTGTGGCTGCAAGTTCCCTCTGTGTCAGAGTGAGTTCTGCCAGAACAGGCTCAGTCTCTTGGACCCTCTCAGTTAGCTTTTGGTGGTCCAGTCTTAGTAAGCCCACCTCTACCGACACTTGGCCAATGTGTCGTTGGAGCTTAGTCTTGGTGTGCTCTATTGCCCCCAAGATTTTGTGGCCTGCATAAGAGGCTGCACAGAGTCTGCCATGTTCCCCTGGTTCAGGCCGCCCGTGTTTTTGCGGGCTTGCAGTTTGCCCCTAGACCAGCCCCTTGAGGTCATCCGGTCTGCGGGGCCAGTGGGCCAAGGGCGCACGTACTGCAACCCAACTCAGTCCTACAAAGCCGAGCCTGCTGTCCAGGGTGACTCCGCCAGGGCCACCACTCCAGCTGTGCCATTCTGGCTAGCTTGGGGGCACCCAGGACTGCACCGCTGTTATCCAGGGTGAGTTCGCTGCCTCCTCACTTACTCAGTCAATGCCCAATCCAGGTTCTCTCTATGGAGACTGGTGACTTCCTTCTCACACTAGGCCCAGTCCCCTGTTGTGACGCCACAGTCTGCTCCCTTCGAGGCGCCAGCCCTGTGTTTGCCCAAGATAGGCACTGCCCTGGGGTGCCCCCTCACTTGTCTTCCGTCAAGGTCCATCAGCTCCGCTCTACACCTACAGGGCACTCGGCCGGCCAGGGCCGTCACCTGCTCCCACCGCTCTCCGTCGTCACCTCTCGTTAGTTGGGAACAAGCCCTCACCGCACCTGTATGGCACGCCTACTTTCGCTGAAATCAGCAATTGCCGCTTGTCTCACCCTCGAGTCAGGCGCCTAAGCAGCTCTCGTCTGCCACTCTGTCCTCGTCTCTCGTCTGGGGTGCCTCGGGGCTGAATGTTGTTGCTCTGCAGGCCTCCTCCCAGTCAGCGCCACCGGCTCTCCGCGAGGCGCGATCTTTTGCCGATTGCCCCCAGGGGCCAAGAGTCAGTCCCCAACTACCACGCCCGGGTCCACAATGATCAGCGATCTCTACCTCCGACCCCAGGCAGGACAAATGAAAAGGATAAATTCGAGGCACGGACGGAGTCCGCCAAATTGGCCAGGCTAGCCATGCCCCTTATCCCAACATATACTTATTGCATTTTAATTGTTTTGACCTGCATTTATCCGCATAAATATTATATATTTTTCTAAACCCTCATTCCGACCCAATGACGGAAGCACCGCCAACAGGCTGGCGGTGCTTCATTCGTCATTCCGACCGCGGCGGTACAGCCGCGGTCGCCCAGCCGGGTCCGACGGTTTCCCGACGGATTTCCCCCGGATGGGAGAATCCTCCAGGGCAGCGCTGCAAGCAGCGCTGCCCAGGGGATTCTGACCCCCTTCCCGCCAGCCTGTTTCAGGCAGTTTACACCGCCAGGAAGAGGCTAGCGGGAACGGGTGTCCTGGGGCCCCTGGGGGCCCCTGCGCTGCCCATGCCACTGGCATGGGCAGTTCAGGGGCCCCCTAACAGGGCCACAGCCTGCTTTTCACTGTCTGCCTAGCAGACAGTGAAAAGCGCGACGGGTGCAACTGCACCCGTTGCACACCTGCAACACCGCCGGCTCCATTCGGAGCCGGCTTCAGTGTTGCAGGCCCCCTTCCCGCTGGGCCGGCGGGCGCTAAAATTGGTAGTGCCCGCCGGCCCAGCGGGAAGGTCGGAATTGCACCAGCGGTCTTTTGACCGCGGTGCGGCCAAATGGCGGTTCCCGCCAGGCGGGCGGCAACCGCCGCCCGTTGGAGGCAGAATGACCCCCTATGTGGTGTATTTTTGTGGTGCTATATAGTGTTAGTGTATGATGTATTGCACACATACTTTATACTTTGCCTTCTAAGTTAAGCCTTACTACTCAGTGCCAAGCTACCAGAGGGTGGGTACAGGATAATTTGGATTGTGTATGACTTACCCTGACTAGAGTGAGGGTCCTTGCTTGGACAGGGGGTAACCTGACTGCCAACCAAAGACCCCATTTCTAACATTGGTGATCAGCGGTGAGGATATCACCTGTATTTGTGCAGTGACATACAGTAGCTAAGTATTTCACTACCTACCCACAGTTGAAGGTTGATTTTTTATCTCTTTTTGAAATTTCTAACTAAAATCCTCACTCAACATAGCTCAGACTGGGTCTCAAGCAGGAGATGTTAACCTAGCCCTGTTGGAGACATATACTGTCAAACAGCTGAAAGGGTTCTGCAGGGATATGGGAGTACCCAACCAAGGTGCCTCCAGAAAGGAGGAATTTCAAATGGCGCTGAGGGCCTGGGCAGAAGCCCATTCAGAAGAGGATGCTGAGGAGGAGGGTCCAGAGGATGGCCACTCAGAGGATTTTTTGCCATCAGTGGATGATGTTACCACTGCAATTGTGCCCCCTGCCAAACCAGGGAGCAGTGTCTCTGATCAAAGCATGATTACAGAGGAAAGGAGAGAAGAAAGAGATACTCAGTTGCAGATGGCAAGGTTGAAAATTGAGGCTTGACAGGAGGAAAGGAGGGCAGAGAGAGAAGCCAATCAAGCAGCAGCTGAGAGAGACTCGGCTGAGAAGAAACTTTTGTTGGCTCATGAACTGAGTCTCAAGAAGCAGGAGATCAAAGTGAGGCAGTCTGAGCCCAGCAGTGATGGTAGCAGCATACATGCAGGACTTGTTGGGGAGAAAAAGGTTTGTATACCCAAGAATGTGGTGCCAAGTTTTGTGATGGGAGATGACATTGACAAGTGGTTGGCTGCCTATGAAGTTGCACTAAGGGCCCATGGGACCTCTGAGGAATAATGGGTGGCAGCCTTGTGGTTTTATGTACCAGCTCTGGGGAGGGACACACTTCTTACACTAGCTCCACCTGATCAGAAGGTCTATGCACTGATGAAAGCTTCTTTACTGGTCAAGTTTGGGCTGACCCCTGAGACCTACTGTCAGAGGTTTAGGGACAGCACCAAGCTTTCCACACAGACATGGGTAGATTGTTTTGATTTCTCTAATAAGTCACTGAATGGATGGGTGCAGGGCGGTAAAGTAGATGATTACCAAGGGTTATATGACTTGATTCTGAGAGAGCATATGCTCAGTATTTCTTTTACAGAGTTGCGCCAGCACATGGTAGATAGTACTGACTGATCCCAGGAAGCTTGCTGAGGAGGCGGACCTCTGGGTTAGCACCAGAGTGTCCAAGAAGGCATCTGGGGGAGGGGGGGGGAGGCACCCACAAAGGTGGTCAGGGTTCCCAACAGAAGAAAGAGAGGGCAGATAAACTTAAAGATAAGGAACTCTCAAGAGGCCCCCAAAACAATTCCCGGGGGGGTGGTAACCATTCCTCTTCTAGATTTGGGAAGAAACCAGGGTTCTTTGACACAAAGTTAGGGAAGTTCATCCCCAAATGCTCAGAGTGCCACCAATATGGACACTCTAAGGGCGACTCCCTGTGTTACAAGAGAACACAGTCCACCACTGGACAGACACCTGGGTTGGCTAGTGTAGCATTCTGGGGGGAGGATAGTCCCAGTTAGCTTTGGGGGGGCCGACAGAGGTGTCCCTTATATCCCTGGGAGATAGAGAGATGGTGCCTAAAGCCCACATGCCTGCAAATACTTCAAAGTATAGGCAGTGGGTCACCATTGATGGGTAAAGGGTGGAGGCTCTGCGTGACACAGGAGCAAATATGACTAATATCAAGAGTCAGCTGGTGTCAGCAGAGCAGATAGTCCCTAATACATTCCACCAGCTCATAGTCACTGACAATCGCAAGAGTCATCTACCGGTGGCTCTGGTTCCCTTTGAGTGGGGGGGTCTCTGGTACTCTGAAAGTAGGTGTGAGTCCTGCATGCCTGTAGATTGTCTGTTAGGCAATGATCTTGAGCATTCTGCCTGGAAGGAGGTAGAGCTTAGATCCCACCTGGAGATGTTAGGTTTGCCTGAGTTGGTCTGCATGACCACTAGGTCCATGCCTGCCCGGGAAGAGAGTCAAGGGCGTCTGGAGCATTGAACAATGGCCCAGACAGCTGCAAAGAGGAAGGGCAAGAGGAGTGGGAAACCCGCCTCAGGTGTTCCCACAGTGGTGGACGGGGCCCCTGAGGAAGAGGAGGCCCCTGAGCCAACTGTAGAGGAGTGAGTTGACCTGGGCAAGTAGAGGATGGGCCAACTAGGGCAGAATTCTGAAAGGTACAGAAGGAATGCCCCACCCTTGAGGGTCTGAGGTAACAGGCCGCAGCCCATGCAGCTGGTAAAGCCTCTGGCGATCACCATCTCTACTGGGAGAATGATCTCCTTTACAGTGAGCCTAAGGTTCCTACCACTGGGGCAGCATGTGTGCTCACGACATCCCCCTGGCAGGACATTTGGGCCAAGACAAGACCTTTGACAGGCATGTCACCCACTTCCATTGTCCTAGAATGTGGGTAGCCTCAGATAATTTCTGCAGGGCCTGCCTCACCTGCCAGGCTAGTGGGAAGACAGGGAAAAGGCTTAAAGCCCCCCTGATCCCACTCCCCATTGTTGGCATCCCCTTTGAAATGGTGAGCATGGACGTCATTGGTCTCTTGGACCCCAAAACTGCCTTAGGCAACAGGTTTATCCTGGGTTTGTGGACCATGCCTCCCGCTATCCAGAGGCAATCCCTCTGAGAACAGTGACTGCACCAGTGGTGACAAGAGCCCTGATGGGAATATTTACCCGTGTGGGATTTCCTAAGGAAGTTGGGTCTGACAGAAGCACAAACTTCATGTCTGGGTACATGAATTCTATGTGGGATGAGTGTGGGGTGACCTACACGTTTACCACCCTTTATCATCCTCAATCCAATGGGCTTGTTGATTGATTCAACAAGACCCCTGAGTGCATGATCACTCGCCTACCTGAGGCCATGAGGCGTAAGTGGGACATCCTATTCTCATGCCTGCTGTTTGCTTACAGAGAGGTGCCCCAGAAAGGGGTGGGGTTCAGCCCCTTGGATCTTCTCTATGGTCACCCTGTCAGGGGAGTGCTAAGCATAGTCAAGGAGGGCTGGGCGAAAGCTTCCAAGACACCTCCCCAGGATGTGGTCAGATACATGCTGGCCCCCACAACCAAACCCAAAGCTTTTGGAAGCAGGCCAAGAGTAACCTTGAGGCCAGTCAAGAGGTGATGAAGGAGTGGTATGACCGGAAGGCCACTCTGGTTGAGTTCTCACCTGGAGACAACGTTTGGGTAATGGAGCCAGTAGAGCCTAGGGCTCTCCAGGACCTCTGGTCTGGCCCATTTGACATCAAGTAGTGGAAGGGGGAGGCCACTTACCTAGTGGACCTCAAGACCCCTACGCACACCCTAAGGGTTCTCCATCATAACAGACTCAAACCTCATTTTGAGAGGTCTGAGGTCAGTATGCTCCTGGTGACAGATGAGGGCATGGAAGAGGAGAGTGAACCTCTCCCGACCTCCTCTCTGCCAAAGAAGGTGATGGGTCAGTGGAGGATGTCAATCTCTCTGGCTCCCTGACTCTAGATCAGAGAGAAGACTGCTATGAGTTGTTGTAGCAGTTCTCTTCCCTGTTTTCCCTTACTCCTGGATTCACCCATCTGTGTGTCCAAGACATTGACACTGGAGACAGTAAAGAACAAAATGTACAGGTTGTCAGCAAAGTTGAATGACAGCATCAAGGAGAAGGTCTCCAAGATGTTGGCCCTAGAGGTTATTTAGAAGTCCAGCAGTCCCTGGGCCAGCCCTGTGGTGCTGGTGCCTAAGGATGATGCCCTCCCGTGCACAGAACTCTGGTTCTGTGTGGACTACCGGGCTCTCAACTCAGTCACACGGACTGACACTCACCTCATCCCCCGAGCTGATGAGTTCTTGAGTACTTTTGATCTCATATCAGGGTACTGGCAGATCGCCTGGAGATCTGCATTTTTCACACCTGATGGTCATTACCAGTTCTGGGTGAAGCCTTTTGGGTTGAAAAATGCCCACGCTACCTTCCAACGGTTGGTTAACGGGGTCCTAGCTGGCAAGGATACCTACTGCGCAGCCTCCCTAGATGACATAGCTGTCTATAGTTACAGCTGGAAAGAACACCTCCTCCACCTCAAGGAGGTGCTTCAGGCTCTGCAACAGGCAGGCCTGACCATCAAGGCAAGTATGTGCCAGATTGGGCAAGGTTCTGTGGTGTACTTGGGACACCTAGTAGGTGGTGGCAAGGTTCAACCACTCCAGGCCAAGATTGAAACCATCAAGGCCTGGCAACCACCTAGAACACAGGAATATATGACAGAACAACTAGGTCCTAAACAACTATAGCCTAAACCACTACTGCTAAACAACTAAAAAGTCTCTACAACTAAGTACTGAACAACTACTGTCTAAACAACAATTGTGCCTGAATAACAATTGCCTGAACAACTAATATATATAAATATATTCTAAACAACTAATAAACCATAAAAACCAAAATGAAAACCTTACCTTAAAATTCGTTGTTCAGGCAATTGTTATTCAGGCACAATTGTTGTTTAGACAGTAGTTGTTCAGTACTTAGTTGTAGAGACTTTTTAGTTGTTTAGCAGTAGTGATTCAGGCAAGTAGTGGTTTAGACCTAGTTGTTCAGGATGTTTCCCGAACACACACCAAAGTGAGAGCCTTCTTAGGCCTCACAGGATACTACCATAGGTTTGTCAAGGGCTATGGTACCATTGTGTCACCCTTGACAGAACTTACCTCCAAAAAGCAACCTAGGTTGGTAAATTGGACAGAGGATTGTCAGAAAGCCTTTGATTCCCTGAAGGAAGCCATGTGCACGGCCCTAGTGCTCAAGGCCCCTGACTACTCCCAGGAATTAATTGTGCAGATAGATGCTTCAGAGTATGGCATAGAGGCTGTTCTAGCACATCTAAATGAGGAGGGCTCAGACCAACCTGTAGTTTTTATTAGCAGAAGATTATTACCACGGGAACAGAGGTGGACTGCTATTGAAATAGAAGCATTTGCTGCATCTGGGCACCGAAGAAGCTGAGACCATACATGTTTGGGACTCACTTCCGGGTTTAGACAGTCCACAGGCCCCTCAGATGGCTCATGCAAATGAGGGGTGAGAATCCTAAACTCTTGAGGTGATCCATTTCCCTACAGGGGGTGGACTTTACGGTGGAGCATTGCCCGGGGATTGACCATGCCAACGCTGAGGGTCTCTCCAGACACTTCCGCCTTAGCGATGTGAGCTCTAAGGAGGTTAGGTAGCTCTCCCCACTTTCAGCTGGGAGGACACATGTTAGACCTGACAGCCTTAGGGTGGTCACCCCTAACTTTTTGCCAGCCTCCCTCCATTTTTTAAATACTGTTTTTGCTGGTTTTAAGACTCTGCACACTTTACCACTGCTAACCAGTGCTAAAGTACAAATGCTCTCTCGCTTTAAACATGGTAACATTGGATCATACCCAATTGGACTATTTAATGTACTTATAAGCCACTAGTATAGTGCACTATATGTGCCCAGGGCCTGTAGATTAAATGCTACTGGTGGGCCTGCAGCACTGATTGTCCCACCCACTTTAGTAGCCCCTTAATTGCTATTGCAAAGCCTGTGTGTGCCGTTTCACTGCAGATTCGACTTGGCATTTAAAAGTACTTGCCAAGACTACTACTCCCCTTTTTCTACATATAAGACACCCCTATGGTATGCCCTAGGTAACCCATAGGCCAGGGTTCTGTGTAGGCAAAAGGCAGGACATGTACCTGTGTAGTTTATAAGTACTGGTAGTGTAAAACCCTTAAATGTGTTTTTACACTGCTGTGAGGCTTGCTCCTTCATAGGCTAACCTTGGGGCGGCCCTTATACATTATTTGAGTGGTAGCTGCTGATCTGGAAGGAGTAGGAAGGTCATACTTACTATGGCCAAAATAGTGATACAAAATCTTGCTGACTGTTGAAGTTGGATTTAATATTACTATTTTAGAGATGCCACTTTTAGAAAGTAAGCATTTCTCTGCACTTAAATCTTTCTGTGCCTTACAATCCACATCTGGCTGGGTTTAGTTGACAGCTCCCTTGTGCATTCACTCAGACACACCCCAAGCACAGGATACTCAGCCTCACTTGCATGCATCTGCATTTTGAATGGGTCTTCCTGGGCTGGGAGGGTGGAGTGCCTGACACTTGCATGTCAAAGGACAGTAGCCTGCCCTCACACAAAGGACTGCCACACCCCCTACTGGGACCCTGGCAGGCAGGATTAAACTGAAAGGGGACCTTGGCCACTTCTAAGCCACTCTTTGAAGTCTCTCCCCCTTCAAAGGCACATTTGGATATTTAAACAGGGCCTCTTCCCCTACCAACTCAGACACTTCCTGGAGAAGAAACTGGAAACAGAACCTGCATCCTGCCACGAAGAACTGCCCGGCTGCCCAAAGGACTCACCTCTCTGCTTTCGGTGAAGGACTGCTGACTTGCTGTTGCCTTGCTGCCTTGCTGCTCTGTGGCGAAGAAGTGCTCTCTAAGGGTTTGGATAGAGCTTGCCACCTGTTCCCTGAAGTCTCAGGACCAAACAGACTTCATCTCTACAAGAAGGACTCCTCATGTGGCGAAATTCAACACACAGCCTGCCAGAAACGATGCACAGCCTACACCGCGGTGAGAATTTCACTGCACGCCGAATCGGAATAATGCAGCCCAACTTCGCCACAAGAAGATCAAAGCAGCGCCAGCGTAGCAACCGGAAATTTGACGCACAGCCCACTGGCTCGACATACAGCTGAGTCAGAACGACACAGCATGATATCCAGAGACGAATCGATGCAGCGCCTGCTGTGCGGTAGAAAATTTGACACAATGCCCACTGGATCGACACAGCTCCTGAGACTTCATCCTGCCAGCACAGGAAATCCACGCATCGTCCCCTGGGTGTCTGAAAACCCCGCAACCCAAAGAGGATCCACAACCTAGAGCTGGAAATCGACGTACAGCCGTCCCTCTGTGAAAACTAAACGACTCATCGCCGTTTACGCCCGAGAAATTGACGCACACCCCTTTGTTTCCACGCATCTCCTCCTCTGCGGTTCTTTGCAGAGATATTTCAGCGAATCAGGTAGTTTGTGTTTGAAAGAGACTTTGTTTTCTTTTAAAAGACTTAAGAAACTTTAAATCACTTTTACAGTGATATCCCAACATATACTTATTTCATTTTAATCGTTTTGACCTGCATTTATCCAGATAAATATTACATATTTTTCTGAACACTGTGTGGTGTATTTTTGTGGTGCTATATGGGGTTTCTGCCCCAGTTGGTCCTATTACAAATACTGTTGATGCTCTTAATGTTCCACTGACTCTTGATCCTGTTGTCCCTATGTATAAACCTGAAGGCTCAGGAAAAATGACTTATAATTTAGCTGTTCCAAATATAGTTGGTAGGAAAAGTACAGTTCCAGCAAGTCCTGATACTAGAGAATGTGTTCCTTTGCTTCTGTCACCTACAAGTACTCAGGGGCATATTTATACTCCGTTTTCGCCGAATTTGCGTCGTTTTTTTCGACGCAAATTCGACGCAAAACTAACTCCATATTTATACTTTGGCGTTAGACGCGTCTAGCGCCAAAGTTCATGGAGTTAGTGTCATTTTTTGGCGTGAACACCTTCCTTGCGTTAATGAAATGCAAGGTAGGCGTTCCCGTCTTAAAAAATGACTCCGATGGTATTGCGTCGGATTTATACTCCCGGGCAAAAATGACGCCCGGGAGTGGGCGGGACTAAAAAACCCGCATTTGCGCCGGATTTTAGCGCCTGGGTCAGGGCAGGCGTTAAGGGACCTGTGGGCTCAGAATGAGCCCAGAGGTGCCCTCCCAAGCCCCCAGGGACACCCCCTGCCACCCTTGCCCACCCCAGGAGGACACCCAAGGCTGGAGGGACCCATCCCAGGGAAGAAAAGGTAAGTTGTGGTAAGTTTTTTTTTTTTTAAATGTTTGTGGCATAGGGGGGCCTGATTTGTGCCCCCCTACATGCCACTATGCCCAATGACCATGCCCAGGGGACAGAAGTCCCCTGGGCATGGCCATTGGGCAAGGGGGCATGACTCCTGTCTTTGCTAAGACAGGAGTCATGTTAATGGCGTCTGGGCGCCCCAAAAAAATGGCGCAAATCGGGTTAAGACGATTTTTTTGCCTCAGCCTGACTAGCCCCATCTTTGGACGCCCAAACACCATTTTTCCCTATGCCGGCGCTGCCTGGTGTACGTGGTTTTTTTTCACGCACACCAGGCAGCGCCGGTCGACTAACGCCGGCTAACGCCATTCAATAAATACGGCGCCCGCATGGCGCTTCAGAATGGCGTTAGCCGGCGCTAATTTTTTTGGCGCAAAACTGCGTTAGCGCAGTTTTGCGTCAAAAAGTATAAATATGGCCCTCAGTGTGTCCATAGATACTTACCAGAAAATGCCAACTACTGGAACCACCACATGGGAACCACCTTTAAATCTTTGCAGCAGTACACAGGTAAATGAGAATATGCCTAAAGTCCCTTGGGTGACTCAGACTTGTAGTGCAAAAGAAATAGATGAATGGGTGAAGGTTGTTTGTTGAGGGTATCCCTTCAAGAGAAAGTGTGAATATAGAATTGGTTCAGGGAACAATTCAGCCTCTGCCAAGAGAGAATTTGGTGGATGTGCTGAAACTCAAATTAGAATTGAATGTGATGATTAATGGGAATCCTGGATTGGATCAACTAGATACTTCCCAAGAGAATTAACTTGTGTTCATGTGTAAGGACATTACCAAGCATGCAGGTCAAGTTCATGATAAACTAGCAGAATTAGACCAAAGGTATGAGGTAGATTTGAATAAGACCAAAGCTCTACAGCTGAGTTATCAAGTGTGGCCGAATTAGAAAGACAAATGACATGAAAGGTCCTGGAATGAGAACTCAAATTAGAGAATTAATTCAAAACATTCTGAAATGGAATGAACTAGAAAAGTGGGAAGCTAGATTGGTGCAAAAGAAAAATTTTAAGAAATCCCTAGGAAAACCACCTCCTTTTGTATGAGTGGGACGGGTGCATCAGATTTCCCTTTGAGAGAAGTACCTGGTGCAGATTATATACATGTGCCTTTGAGCAAATGTGATCTTGCATCATTTACTAATGATTTCCCAAAATTGAATGAGAAGCCATTGGAAAAGTATAAACAAGGTGAGAGGCTTATGAAAATATTGCATGTGTTGTGGGTTAATCAGAACACATTGTTTGACATTGTGGTTCTGAGTGATTTGTGGGCAGAGTGCATGGGATCTGTTCAGTGGCCTGAAACTCAACCACCGAGAAATACAGTGATGAAAGGTCCATCGCTATTGGTGATGAAAAAGTATCAACGGTCATGACACATTTGAAGTCAAAAGTACCACCCCAAAATATAGATTGGGTTAAGATTAACAGGATGACACTGGAACCAAAATAATCAAATTATGTTTATTATGAGAGACCTTTTGCAGGCATTTAGTAGAATGGACATGCTTGAAACTAAAGGTATGGGACTTTTTGTGTTGAGGTTTGTGTTCAGGTTTGAGACAGGATTGAGACCTGAGATTACTATGATGATTCAGCAACATTTAGGGCCTGATTACAAATTTGGTGGAGGGGGTTAATCCGTCCCAGATGTGCCGTATACCCTGTCCGCCATATTACGAGTCCATTATATCCTATGGAACTCGTAATACAGCAGGTAGGATATCCGTCACATTTGGGACTGATTAACCCCCTCCCCCAAGGTTGTAATCAGGCTCTTAATTTGTTAACACAGTAAGTCAGTTGATGTAATTTTGAGATAAGCCAAATATTGTAGTGATGAGTTTTAGATGAAACAGAAGTAGTTAAAGGAGAAATTAATGGTTGCTCAGAAGAAAGCAGCTCAGAGAATCAGCCAGATTCAGCCATTTGTGGGAAATGTTGGTGCTATACAAGGCGTGTATCAACAAGGATCAAATCCAATGCAGGTTAGAGGTTGAGGAATCCACATTGATCCTAGTAATGGAATGGATGTCAATAGCCTGAAAAAGACAACCCCTTGTCACATCAGCAACAAGTTGTAACATTGCAAGAGGGAATGTCATCTTAATCCAGCTAATCAGCTCCAAAGTTCAGGGTTTGTGCCATCTCAGAACACAGAATGCAGTGAAAAGAATGTACAGAGATAGAGAAATCCCAATTTTGAGACCCATGAGAATTTTGGCTCTGATACGTCAGCCTGACTGTGCCAGAAAGGTGAGGAAGAATGAGTACTTGGCACAGCCTTGGATATAGACCAGAGTGGTTGATTTGTAGATGGGGAAAGGAATGGTCACACTGTGTCATTTTTGGTTGACACTGGTGCTACATGTTCTACTCTAAGGACAGCGGAAGTCCCACAACAATCCCTCTTGGGCAAAATAGTCCAAGTTGCAGGAGTAGAAAAAACAGATGAGAACTCAAGAAGCTGTACCAATACCAGTGAAAATAGGGTCCTTTGAAGAAAAGCAAACATTTGTGG
Organism: Pleurodeles waltl; assembly: GCF_031143425.1. Classification (NCBI taxonomy): domain Eukaryota; kingdom Metazoa; phylum Chordata; class Amphibia; order Caudata; family Salamandridae; genus Pleurodeles; species Pleurodeles waltl. Next base: position 1,349,724,218 of record NC_090445.1, read on the forward strand.
TGTGTGATTCCAACCTGGTAAATCTTCTAGAAAGGACTGAGCTGCATTATCTATTTCTGCCAACAGGCATAGAGACTGCCTCATGATGAGGATGTTGCTGACAAATGATGGGTCTGACTGTACTTTGTTTATTCTGCTGACTGTTGATGATTTCCTCCCAGATTTGAAAGACACAGGGATTATTTACAAGCCCCGTGATGCAGGGCAGCGCAGTGTAGCAGGTTACCTTGCTGCGCTGCCCTGTGACCACAAGGAAAGGGCAGAAATGCTCCATGTCTATAAGATATGGGACTATTCTGTCCTCTTCCCCTGAACTGGTGCACAATGGGCTGCCTAATGTTGTTGAAGGCACCCATACACCGGGGTGGAAGGATGCCTGTGTCACAGACAGGATTGTTTTTGTGAAGAAAGGGATACCTTCCTTCACAAAAACAATCCATGGAGGCTTCTTCCTCGCACATGGAAAGGAAAAAATGAGGATAAATAAAGATAATTTCTCATCATTGTGCCTCTCCTGGGGAGGTGTAAGATTTTGACAGATTCCCAGGATTACAAGGATTACAGATTCTTCTAAATCTGGGACTGCGTCAAAATCAATGGGTGTTGACTGGAAAAACCCACTGCAATGCCGATGGAATGCCTCTCTGATGCAGTGTAAGGCAACGCAGGGACTTGCGCTGCGTTGCCTTACACCATATCTACAAAGCCATAAAAAGCTTTGCAAAGTGAATTTGTGTGGCCTTGTAGATAGGGGCCTGCAGTATGTGCCGCTAGTGCATCACCAAAAGTGACGCACTGGTGGTGCACAGAGCTTGTAAATAAGCCCCACAGTTAAATTTAAAGTGTGAGATTTTTCAGGAAAGGATATCATAATGATTAGAGGTGTCAAGGCAAATGCTGGGAATCCAAGGACTCCACAAAATAATTTGATACATGAGGAAATTGCAGGGATAACTCCCATAACTGAGTTTATGATTCAACAGGAAATTTTGAAAGGAATACTGGGCAGTCCTTACAATTCTCCTATTATGGGCTTGGAGAGGCCAAATGGGAAGTATACAATTGTACAGGACCTTTGAATGGTGAACATTGTTGTTCCTTGTTTGTCCCATTTTACCGAATCCAGCTGTGATATTGTTTCAGATTCCATGTGAGGCTGAGTGGTTCACTGTCATTGATTTGTGTCAAGCCTTTTTCTCAATAGTGTTCCATGAGGACAGCCAATTTCTCTTCGCATTTCCGTTTGGAGATCATGTTTTGTCATGGTGCAGAGTCCCACAAGGGTATACTGAGAGCCCTTCTATTTTCAACCGGATTCTTAAGAAAAATCTGGACTCCCTAGTCATGCCTTGTGATTCAGTTCTGACACAGTATATCAATGAACTATTGGTAGCCTCAAACACTCAAGAAGCTTGCAAAAAAGATACTTTTGTACTATTGAACCACCTTGCTGAGAATGGACATAAAGGCCCTCATTACAACCCTGGCGGTCAGTGATAAAGCGGTGGTAATACCGCCAACAGGCCAGCGGTAACAAAAATGGAATCATGACCACCGCAGAAACCACTCAGATAGACAGCCACTATAAAACACCAGCCGCCAGGGCGGAATCAACAAGCACCACGGCGGTAACCACCAACAGCCAGGTGGAAGACAATGTACTGCCCACTCTATTTTGACTGGCCTATCCGCCACCTTTTCTGGGGCGGTACCAACGACATCAAAAGCCTGGCGGAAACAGAAATCAGAAGTCAAATGGAGCCCGAGTTGCAAAGTTTTCCCATGCTCGTCTACCTTCTGGTACATTATGAACACCAACCCTGGCGAAGACGACCACGGTGAGTACTTCCACCTAGCGCACAAGGGATGGGGAGGAAAAAGAGAGTGACACACACACGCAACACACACATCCCCACCCCAACACCATACATACAACCAGAAGCAGCAACATAACATATCTATCCCGTACCCCTCAGGAATAATGCAAGGACAAAACAATTTGAAGAAAGTGAGTGTAATGCGATAAAATACTATGAATAAGTGCAGCAAAATCCAAACGTGTATACATATTTACAAATGTAGGGACACTGCCCAGTCCTAAATGTCCGTGGGCCACAGGGCCACAACACAAAGGCCAAGGCCGCAACTCACTCCTGCAATAAAATGGAGAGAACATTGCAGGGGCATCAGGTCGAAAATACACAGGCACCTCAGGGGGATGGGGAATGGGGGCACCTCAGCCGGAAGATGGTACTGTCCTGGGGAGTGCAAGGCCACAGTCTTTCAAGTGGATGGTTTGCCCACTGCTTGGTCCTGGGGAGTGCAAGGCCACAGTCTCTCAAGTGTGTGGTTTGACCACTGCTTGGTCCTGGGGAGTGCAAGGCCACAGTCACTCTAGTGAGTATTGTGCCACTGCCTTCCTCATAGTGTTGGCCATGTCTGCCAGCACCCCTGCAATGGTGATGTTTATGTCCTTCAAGTCCTCCCTGATCACCAGGTACTGTCCCTCCTGCAGCCACTGGTTCTCCTTCATTTTGTCCAGTATCTGGCCCATCATCTCCTGGGAATGGTGGTATGCTCCCAGGATCTTGGCGAGTGCCTCCTGGAGAGTTGGTTCCCTGGGCCTGTCCTCCCCCTGTCGCACAGCAGTCCTCCCAGCTTCCCTGTTGTCCTGTGCCTCTGTCCCTTGAACCATATGCCCACTGCCACTGACCCCAGGTCCCTGATCATCCTGTGTTTGAGGGGTGGCCTGGGGTCCCTGTAGTGGTGGACACACTGCTGATTGACGTGGCCTGGGGACAGAGGTATGGGCCCACTGGATGGGTACTGTGCTGGTGTTTCCTGAGGGAGGAGGCTCTGTGGTGGTATGGGATTGTGCCTGGGTAACCGACTGTCCGGAGATCCCTGATGGGCCAGGTTGGTCATCCAGACCCATGTGTCCAGAGCTGCTGTCATCAATGTGGGCCTCTTCTGGGGGGGACTGAATGTTGCTGGCACCTCCTATCTGGCGACGTTGGGTGGGGGACCTGTGGGGATGTAAATGCAGTGTTATTGATTCTGCGTGTGACATCTTGTGCATGGGTGTGTTGCCCTCTGAGGTCATTTTTGCCCTGCCAGCTTTGCCTTCTGTGAGTTGTTATTTGGTGGGCTATCTGTTTCCCTCTAGTGTGCATGCAGTGGTGAAAGGTGTCCATGCAGGTCTCTGATGGGTGTCCATGCATTGGTGTGACATGCAGGGCTTGTATTGGGATGTGTGAGTTGTGATGGTGGGGTGTATGGTAGGTGGTGGAGTGATGGGAGTGAGGGTAAGAGTAGGGGTATATGATGACATGCAGGTAGGGGGCTGACAATAATAGAGATTTGACTTACCAGAGTTGAGTCCTCCTCCTGCTCCTGCCAGGACCTCAGGATGCATGATTGCCAAGACTTGCTCCTCCCATGTTTTTAGTTGTGGGGGAGGAGGTGGGGGTCCTCAACCAGTCCTCTATACCGCTAGTTGGTGTCTTGCTGCTGTAGAATGCACCTTCCCCTGTAGATCGTTCCACCTCTTCCTGATGTCACCCATTTTTCTGGGGTGCTGTCCCACGGCGTTGACCCTGTCCACGATTCTCCGCCACAACTTTATCTTCCTTGCAATGGATGTCTGCTGCACCTGTGATCCAAATAGCTGTGGCTCTAACTGGACGATTTCCTCCACCATGACCCTTAGCTCCTCCTCTGAGAACCTGGGGTGTCATTGTGGTGTCATGGGTTTAGTGTGAAGGGTGTGGGTGAGGGTGTGTAGGGTGATGTGTTGTGGTGTGTGATGTTAGGTGTGTGGATGGTGTATATGTGATAGTGGTGTTTGGCTGTGGTGTTGTCTGTGGTCTTGCTATCTCTCTTGTGGCACTTGTTTGTATTCGTAAAGGGTTGTGGGGAAGGTGTGTGTGAGTTTTATAGTGGTGCGGGCGTGTGGGTGTGGTGTGTGTATGGGTGTCAGGTGTGTGTAGTTTAAATTGTCAAATGTGGTGTATTTTTGTATGTGTGTGTGTATTTTGAGCGTATCGGTATGTAGCGCCAATGGTTTACCAACATTGAATGTCCGCCATGGTAATTTGTGGGTCATAATGTTGTGGGCGTAGTTCTGTTGGCGTAACTGTGTGGGTCTTGCTACCGCCAGTTTATCACCGACATTTGGGCTGGTGGACTTGTGTGTGTGGCTGTACATTGACGGATTGCTATGTGTGTGTCATAATATGGGTAGCGGCGATCCACCGCGGCGGTGGTATATTGGCGGCAGTCAGTATGGCGGTAAGCGCTACTTACTGCTAATGTCATAACGAGGACCACGCAGTGAGAAGTCAGGATGTTTCTCAAAATGGTGGGGTACTGTTGCCAGTGGATACCCAACTTTTTCCTAGTGGCCAAGCCTTTAGATAGGCTAAAACTCAAGGATGTGTCTGACCTGCTACCCTGGGATAACAATTGTCTGATTGCCTTCCTAGAGGTGAGAGAAAGTCTCTGACCTGCCCCAGCACTGGGAAAACCAGATTACAGCAAGTCATTTGTACTTTTACACAGTGAGATGGAGGATTTCTCACTGCTCATGCAATCACAAGGAAATGCCTAAAGTCCTTTGGTCTATTTCTCTGATACAGCTTCTGTGCTGCCCAGCTGTCTTGAAGCCATAGCAGCAATCACGTTCGACGTGTGAGAAAATTGTTATAGGTCACCCATTAACTGTGTATGTTCCCCATTCAGTGGAATTGTTGTTGACAAGGACTAGAACCCATCACCTAACAAGTAGCCCCCTTATGGAATTTGAGCAAATTATACTTATAGCAGAAAATGTGGCTTAGTGCTGCAGTGGTCTAAATCCTTCTACAGTGCTACCTGTACCTGAACATGAAAAATTATGATGAATGTAAGGTTGAGCATGATTGCCACAGTATTACTGAACTATGCACCAAGCTGAGACCAGACTTATGAGATGAACCACTACCTGAATCTGATTTTGGGGTTTATGTTGAGGACTCATGTTTGCAAGGGAGTGGAGAAAGTCTGAGAGCAGTTTATGCTGTTTGCACTATTTCAGGAATTGTTGAATCTTCCTGGCTTCCAGGAGTATTCTCTTCTCAAGTGGCTGAATGTGTTACCTCTTACTAGGGCATGCTGTGTTTCAGACCAGCTGAAAATGACAATATTTACCAATAGTCAGTACAGCTTTGGTCTCGCTCATGACTTCCGACAACTATGGTCCCAGAGCACGTATATGACATCTTCTGGATCACCAATATGGAATGGTGAACAAGTGCCAAACCTCCTTGATACATTGCAGTTACGTGAACAAGTTGCAGTAGTCAAGTGCCCTGCCCATCCTACTGGGGTAGATTATGTGACCTTAGAAAATAATTACATTGATGAGGTTGCACAATACTGTGCTCATGATATCTGTAAATTTAATGAAGAGTACACCAATGAGGGAATAGATGAAACAAACTGTAACCTTTTGTTGACTACAACAGAAACTTGGGAAGAGCTAAAGAGACTACAAGAGGGAGTGTCATAGGAAGAACAGCAAAGTTGGGTCAGACCAAGAGAAGTGATGACATTTGGGTTTCAATGGATGGAAGGCCAGTGTTGCCGAATAGTTTGTTACCTCCAATGGATAGGGATTCTTGCAGTCCAGCTCATGTTGGTAGGGGCACCATGGGGAGGTTGTTTAGACAAACATGGTTTAATCCCAAGTTCAGACTGATGACAGCAGCATTGTGTCACAAATGCATTGTGTGTCAACAGAATAATGTTGGAAAGAGGACTTCCATTACATTGAGTCATAGAGGGAGATCAGGAGGGCCCTTTAACAGGACGAAGTTGGATTTTATAAAAATGTCCATGTGTAATGGGTTGAGATATGTCTTGGTAATTGGCACCATCTTCTCACGTTAGATCAAGGCATGCCTGGTGCATTCTGTGTTTCATCAGGTTGGAGGAGCTACAGCCTCTTTGCACCAGGAGAAATGCCATGACCTTAGTCCCAGCGACGGGGTCTTGGTGAAGAAGCACTTAAGGAAGACATACTTGGAACCCCGTTGGCAAGGGCTGTACCAAATTATCTAGATCACAATGACTGCTATGAATTGTGGAGGTCTCCCCAACTGGATTCTTCCTTCCCATACTTGCCGAAATGAATGTCCCCTCAATAAAAAAGAGCCTGTCCCAAAAGTGCTGATGGTGATACAGAGATGAAAAGAGCAGGTTAGCCAAGCTGTCAGGGGTTAAACAGAGCCTGAAACAGCACTTAATCAGTCTGACGGGGTCTGGAGCAAGCCACAGTTGAAGCTTAATCTGAAGCAACTGAATCCTTTCCTGTGGTGGTCAACAAATAAAATTTAGAATCAGACCCTGATGAAGGACCTAATGCTGGAAGAAAGCCAGTTGAAGGTCGAGACCAATGGCCCAGAAGGCAAAAAAGAGAGGAATTGAGTTTTCCTACAGACCATGTGCCACGGAAAGTCACTGAAGATACTGAGAAATCTGATCTAAGTGAAAGTGAGTATGAGGGTGTGGCACAGAAAAGATCAAAGAGAATGAGGTTTTGTTGCAAATGAAAGAGAGAGAACATTTTGGTAATTTTAGTATAACACTGCAGATCCAACTGAACATCCCTGAACTGAAAATTGTATTTAAATTCTATTTCGAAGTTTCAGTGCTGTTGGATAGACTGAGATATTTCATTTTGGATGTGATTATTAGAGATGTTTAATTGTGTACATATTAGAGACTGTTCAAAATCCTTGAAGAAAATACTTAGGCACTAGTAGAAGAACAAAAGAGGATGATCCTATTAGAAGAACACAGAGTAGGGTTAAGGAAGTCTCATGAAGATTTGTATAAACTTTGATAATCATCATTCAGACTTTTCTAGATTGCAAAGGTGGAACTGATGGAGAAATACTCTGTTGCTGCTGCATTTCACCCTTAATATAACTGGCTTTAGAGAAATGATGAAAGCAAATATGAAAATTAGACGTATGTATATAATAGGAGCAGCATTGCTTGCTTTCCTTTTAGTATTAGTAGTGCTGTTAATAGGAACATTTTCCTCTACACCTTCTGAAGAAAAATAATTACCTCCTAGTGTTTCCCTGCAAACATTAAGCCCTAGAGATAGTAAAAGGCTTTACACGTGGATTACTCAAGAGGAGATCACTCTGTAAAATGTATATTTTAGGTTACTTTATTAATATTTCAATACAATGAATGCAAGGGATTGCAATATGTGTACGCAATCACCTACTTCAGTGCCACAACGCATTACATGCTTTCACATTTCATTGACTTATGGAAGTTCTTGAGTTTTATATCAAGTTTAATTTAAAATGAGAGAGGTTTCCAGTATTATCTTTTGGACTATGATTTAGTACTTCCAGAAGTTCCTTTGTTTAAACACATGAACAAGAATCCTTAGTTTAAGGGTGCAGAAATAGCAAGACAATAATTTGTATCACTAAAGCCTTTAGACACTGACATGTCCAAAGACGGAAATAGACAAAATCCCCGAATTTGGTAGAAAATAGAAGAAGGGAATTAGATTCCAGATCCAAGACAGACAAAGATCTAAAGGCACAACACAGGTGGAATAAAGAGGAGATTGAGAATCAAGTGAAGGAAAATTTACCAGCTTTAACTTTAGATTGGCAACACAAAAAAAGTTGTGCATATATATAGATCAGTGCTACATAGACCCATTGGTCATAAGGAAGAGTGATTACGAATATGTCAGAGGAAAGGGTGAGTTCTTTCTGGATGGAACTGATCCTGTGATTCCTGGAGTGTACTTAATTTGTAGACAGTATGCTCATTTCAAGCTGCCTTTAGGATGGCATGGTATGTGTTTTCTTGGAATATCATTATCAACGATCTACCATGTGGATCGTTTTGATAATCCTGTGTGGAAAATGAATCCCAGAACTTGAAGAGGTGTCATTGCTGCAAAACTAATAGGAGACTTATTTGGAGCATAGAATCCATTTGCGGGTGTGATTCTGATCGACCTGAAGATTAGAAAGTTGTCTACAATAGCGAACAAGTTGCCTATTAGTGCAGCACATTCCTTATTGATTGTGAACACATAGATGGTAGCGATTAGATATTTGGTTTTGGAGAATAGACTTTTGTTAGACCTGTTGCATGCTAAAGAGGGCAAAGTTTGTGAGATGCTGAAAGTTCAAGAATGTTTTACTTATATCCCAGACAAGAGTATGGACTTGCAAAAGTATATTAGTAGCATTTCTTGGTTGACGAAAGTTTTGAAAGAGTTGGAAGCGACAGGTGCACGAAGCAATTGAAAATGGGTTTTCTTCTACAGGTAGACGGTTGAGAAACTTAGGAATTGGAGTTGTAGGCTTTATTTTGAAGCTGTGGTTCGTTATTGCTGTATGTGCAATAGTTCTTATAAAGTTTTTCAGAGAATGAAGTTTGAAAAAGAAGTGAGTGGATCTTGAGTTGGAAGATAGTGAGTGTAAATACTATGATGATATTAAATGTCTGTATGAGTCTGGGCAAAAGCTGATGAAAACAACAATGTTGTAGAGAGTCTCATTTGAGGGAGGAGTAAGTTTATGATGACTTCATACATCCCTGGGGGGATGAGAGAGCATAACTTAGCTTCACCTTTATGCATTTCAGAAATCAGGAGAAATCATAATCAACTATGCATATAATGTATTTTCAAATGTATTCATGTAAATGTGGTGCACTAAAAAAAACATGTAATTGAACTGCACTTATAAGCAGAAATGACAAAAAGTTGTATGTGTGTTCTGTAATAACATTTATGGATTGAAGAAATACACAATGCATGCAATATTACTCAAATGTATTGGTACTATGATATCTTAGTTGAATGCTATAATTTCCTAGCAATTCTTCATTTTATTTTGTTTATAAGAAATGCATGTATAATCATGTATTTGAATGTGCATTGAGTTATCTGTTAAGTTGGCTGGAGTTTAGGCCTGAAATGCTTTTCTGTGTTTAAACTTCAACATGGAGTTTGCTCTTGTTGCATATTTCTTTATTTGCAGGTGCATCTGTACAAGTCTCCAGTTAATAAAGAGCTTGTTGTTAGTCTTAGATGAAGGGAGTGTTAACAAGAAGCCATGAAGAAGAACTCCCTTCCAGATTTCTGGACATGAGACGAATCCAAGGTCATTGAGATGCTGGGTCGGAGAGATAAAAGGCTAATGAGAGTTGCACATTTCAAAATGTCCATTGAAAGTGGAAACGTACTGCTGATGTTGTCAGCAATTGAACGTTCTGCAGAGATTGAAGTGCTGTTTAGTTAGGTTAAAAAGCAAATTCTTTTTACCCTTTGACTAGAGTGCACCCTCAGAGATTTAGGCCCATATTTATACTCAGTTTGCGCTGAATTAGTGTCATTTTTTTAACGCTAATTCAGCGCAAACCTAACTCCATATTTAACGTTGTTTTCTGGACGGGAAAACCTACCTTGCGTCAATGAGATGCAAGGCAGGCATTCCAGTCCAGAAAAGGACATTAAGGCCCATATTTATACTTTTTGACGCACAACTGCGCCAACGCAGTTGTGCGTCAAAAATGTTACCGCCGGCTAACGCCATTCCAACACACCATGCGGGCGCCTTATTTATGGAATGACATTAGCCGGCGCTGCGGACTGGTGTGCGTAAAAAAAAATGACTCACACCAGGCAGCGCCGGCGTATGGGAAAATGGGGGTTGTGCGTCAAAAAATGGGGCAAGTCAGGTCTGAGGCAAAGTTCATGCCTCAAACCGGATTTGCACCATTTTTTTTTACGCCCAACCTCCATTGACATGACTCCTGTCGTAGCAAAGACAGGAGTCATGCCCCCTTGCCCAATGGCCATGCCCAGGGGACTTATGTCCCCTGGGCATGGTCATTGGGCATAGTGGCATGTAGGGGGGCCCAAATCTGGCCCCCCTATGACACTTAAAAAAAACGGAAAAAAATACTTACCCCAACTTACCTCAACTTCCCTGGGATGGGTCCCTCCATCCTTGGGTGTCCTCCTGGGGTGGGCAAGGGTGGCAGGGGGTGTCCCTGGGGGCAGGGGAGGGCACCTCTGGGCTCCTTCCGAGCCCACAGGTCCCTTAACGCCTGCCCTGACCCAGGCGTTAAAAAACGGCGCCCATCAGGCTGTGCGCTGTTTTTTAAGGCCCACCCCCTCCTGTGCGTCAAAATGACGTCAGAGTATAAATATGGGACACAGGCCTTAAAGTCATTTTTTGGAAGGGAGCGTGTGGTACATAAGCCACATAAACAAAGATACTTTTTTAACGAAGTGTAGTTTATTCGACCTACACAAGCGGTGCGGTGCCCGCAGCTTCTCCTTTTCTCTCAACCGTCTTTTTTCCGCGTTCGCGAGCGCGTTCGGGACTCGAGTAACGCTCGAGCTCCCTTCACGCGCCCACACTAATATTACACATCCCCTTTCGTCATCAGAATTTTTTTTTTTTTAACAAGAATACAACAATAATAACCATATATTCAAAAAATCATAAACTGTTCAGATTAAACAAGAACATAAAAAGAATTAACCAATAGCTCGACAAAAGCTAAGAGAAATACATTTCAAGCAAGATTACAATTTTTTTTTTTTTAAATAAAACATACAAATTAACTGTAACTCAAGAGAGGAATGCATTTCAGGCAATATAAAAAAAATCAAAAGTTTTTCAATTCAATTTCCCGCCATCTCTCACATAGTCATTCAGATAAGCAGGAGGTCTTCTCACTCTACCACTTCCCTTCTTAAATTCTGTCTTATTTTCTTCATTCTCCACACTAGTTTGTCCCTTCAAAACCTCCATGCTATTGTCATCCTCATGCGAAGTGTCAGCATCCGGTGAATCCGCTCTCTCACCACCTCCCCCAGATAGCATAAACCCACTGCAACCTCCATCTCCATTAGTAACGATTATATTTCCTGCACTTCCACCACCTCTCTCATATAAGGCCACCCTCCTTTTGTTCCATATAGTGCCATTTGCCAAAACAACACTGAAATTTCCTACGTGTTTAACCTCAAAAGGACCGCGAAACTTTGTCCAACCTGCACCCACTCGTCCATCCTTGACTTTCACCCAATCACCAACTTGTATACTAGAGTAACCTCCTGTCAGTGACGTCTCCCTTTGATTCCCTGGTTTGATTCGATCACCCTCCAACCAACCAGGCACTAACTTTGATCTGGCCTTACGCCCTCTCATGAACTCAAATGGTGTTCTACTCTTATCTCTCAGCTGCGTGGTGCGATGAGCCCATATCGCCTCTTGCATAACAGAACTAACACTTTGGTTTCCTTGCACAGCCAACTGAATTGTACCCTTGACCATACGATTCATGCGTTCCACAATACCATTGGCTTGTGGATTGTAGAGTGCAGGACGTTTATGGGTTATACCATGGGTCAACAGAAACTCTTTCATCTCCAGGGAGATCAACTGTGTACCATTGTCAGTAATGAGTGTATGGGGACACCCTACTCTTTGAAAAAAAACCTTTAATACTGAGATAGTACTTCTTGTCGACACTTCCCTCATAAACTCAACCTCCAACCATTTAGAAAACACGTCCACTAGGACTAAAGCAAATTTGTTTTTGTGGCCCAAACCAGGCAATGGCCCAACAAAATCCATACAAATAGTGTGCCATGCTTCCCCTGGATCCTCAATATGTCCCATCCAACTTCTTTTCCCCAGCTTTAACCTTTTTTCACTTTCCTTACACTGAACACACTCTTCCACCCATTGAGCAGTTTGCAAATCGACCCCTGGCCACCAAAAGTTTTCCTTAACTCTTCTTTGAGTCAGTGTTTGTCCTAAATGCCCTTCATGTGCCAAATGTATGATTTTTCTCCGTAACTTTTCCGGAGGTACAAATCTATCACCCCTCATTATTACACCTCCATCCCCCAACGACAACTCATCTAGAACCTTGATGTAGGGCCTTACAGATACTGCCACAGCACTGTCTCTTCTTCCTCCCTCAACAATCATTTTACTCACGCACTGCATTACCGAGTCATCCCTCAATCCTTGCAACCACTCCTCTTTAGAGAAAGCTGCCATACCATGTTGTAACAATTCCTCCATCAATGCCACCGCTCCTTCTTCACCCTTCAAGAATTGTGCCTCCCCATCAACCAACTTCCAATCCACAGCCATGAGTGAGAGAGCATCAGCTTGTATGTTCCTCCAACCCTGAATGTATTCCATGTTGTATACATACTCCTGCAAGCGAGCTGCAGTGAACTTGAGACAGAACTGCACCTACACCAGACACACTAGCATTTACAGTCAGTATAGTGGGAGAAGAAATTCAAAGGGTACTAAAATCTTTGCAGTACACACCTCTTGCTTAATGTTGTCAAAACATTCTTGCTGCACTTTTGACCACACAAAATTACAACCTTTGCGCAATAATATTCTCAACCCCTCCGTTTTGTCAGCGAAATCCTGAACAAATTTGGAGTAGTATTCAATAAGACCCATAAAGGACCTCAACTCATCTTTGTTCTTTGGTGACGGAGAGAGTTTGATTGCCTCCAACAAATCTTTCTTTGGTTTAACTCCTTCACCCGAAATGGTGTGTCCCAAATATTCAATCTCTTTGGTCATGAAAACACACTTCTCCTTTCTTAACGTTAAACCCACCTCCAAAAGTTTCTTTAATACCTTCCTCAGAATTTGGTTATGTTCCTCAACAGTTGACGCAAAAATCAAAATGGCATCCTGAAAAAATAAGACATTAGTGAAACCCTCAAAAACATTTGTCATCATACGCTGAAAAACACTTGCAGCTGAAGATAATCCAAAGGGCATTCTAACAAAACGGAAAGTACCATCCATGGTGATAAATGCTGTAACATCACGTGAATTGTGGTGTAGTCGTATCTGATGATAGGCGCTTTTGAGGTCTAATTTTGAAAAAAAAACTCCTCCATTAAGCAACATAATGAGTTCATTGATGTTCGGTAGAGGGAAGTTGTCTGTCACTATGTTTTGATTGACACTGCGAAGGTCCACACAAAATCTCAATTGCCCATTAGATTTCCTCGTAATGACCACTGGCGAAGTCCATTCTGGAGATTCAACCGGTTCAATGACTCCCTCCTTCAACATATCTTTCAACATCTTGCTCACCTCTTCCCTAACAACAATAGGTACTTTCCTCACTTTGTGTTTCACGGCAACGGTACCTTGTTTCATACGAATCTTATGAACATAACCCTTTAATTCTCCCAACTCCTCTCGAAACACCTCCCCCACTTCCTCCAGAATCGCATTGACATCTCCATCATCCACTACCAAGATTTGTTCCTTACCTCTGGGATTCACAATTATATTCAAGTCATATTGGTGCATCCAACCCAAAATTGGTGGCCCAGACTCAGCCACATACACTTTGCTGAAGGTTTCTCTTGATTTGAAGCCTATGGCAGTCGGAAAGAAACCCAAGATCTCAATTTCCTCCCCTTGGTAGCCCCCAGGACATATGTCTTTAGACTTCAATACAATCTGAGGCCAGTTCTTCATGAAGATATCTTTGGGAACTATTGTGTACTTAGATCCAGTATCCACCATCAGCTCAACCCTCACCTTTCCAACAGTGAACCATGCTTTGGGCCTACTTTCTCTCTTACCGCAGTAACCTTTATCAACCTCGCCTAGGCTAAGAATGCGGTCCACCACCTCATCTCTCTCCTCACACACCGCCACTCCTTTTGACTTTGACCACTCAACGCACACACGCGCATAATGACCTTTGCGCCCACACTTTCTACATTCCTTCCCCACTGCAAAACACCCCTTAAAATCACTACTGTGTAAACTACTACCACATCTGTTACACTTCTTCTTATTCGCATACATTTTCTGGGTTTTCAGAACATCTTGTGTTTTCTTCTCTACCAAAGCCACACTGTTGCTTTTGTTTCCCACATCTCCCACAACCTCCTGGAAGACTTGTTGCTCCCTACCCCCATTGCCATATCTTCCCATCTCCTTCATGCAAAGTTCAGACTCTTCCACAACTTTTGCCATGTCAACAGCATCTTTTAAAGAAGGATTTTTAGCAGCCCACAGCCTTTCTTGAATCTTTCTGCTCTTACATTGAACCATTAATTGGTCCCTAATCATCTCGTCGCACATCTCCCCAAATTGACATTTAACTGACAACTCCCTTAATCTGGATACAAATTCTTCAATAGACTCCCCCACTCTCTGTGGTTGTGTATAAAACTTGTACCTTGCCAAAACCAAATTGGTTTCTTTAGCAAACCTGTTGCTCAATCTTAATCTAGCCTCCCTAAACTCATCTGGAATACGTGCCCCATTGTCTGTAGCCACTGGCATAAATTTGAACAACCTTTGCGCCTCTGATCCAAGACAGTTCAATAAAATCGCTTTTTTACGTGCAGGAGAAAACTCTTCACTGTCCAATGCCAACAAATAGTTGTCAAACATGTCTATCCAGTCCTCCTACTGGATCGCTGGCGTACCTTGATGTGTAAGAAAACAAGGTGGTGCAGTAATTGAGAAGTACTCCATTGCTCACCAAAAAAAAAAAAATGAGCCCAGACGAGATCTTTGCAATGCTGTAAAGTGTTTTACGCTTATCCACGTTGATGACTCCAACAATCCAGAATATCTATTACTGCTCACCACTAAAATCAAGTCACATAACAAAAAAATACACGGAAATTCTCACCGCCAACAGTAAGAGTTTTAGAGATAACTTCTTCCTTAATTTTAAGGAAATCAGCAGGAAACACTTCCAATTTCTAGGGTGGCTTCCCCCTAAATTTCTTGCTGGTAACTGGTGACTTTTCCTTTAAAATCACCAGCAGCAACTCGTAGTTCCAGGAGTGACTTCACCTTTAAAACACTCCCCTTTAAGAAATTCACAGCAGCTCTTAACAAAACGCCACGCCTCTTTCTCCTGAAAGAGGGCGTTGTTCCTGGAAGACCTTCGTCGGACATCAGCCTGCCTGAAAAACGCCGCTCGGTAGGTCGATATCTTCGTTATCCTCGTCGCCAAAAGAATGTGGTAAATAAGCCACATAAACAAAGATACTTTTTTAACGAAGTGTAGTTTATTCGACCTACACAAGCGGTGCGGTGCCCGCAGCTTCTCCTTTTCTCTCAACCGTCTTTTTTCTGCGTTCGCGAGCGCGTTCGGGACTCGAGTAACGCTTGAGCTCCCTTCACGCGCCCGCACTAATATTACAGAACGCCTACCTTGCATATAATTAATGCACGGCTGGTTCCCCCTTCCCAAAAATTACGCACATGGTGGAATTTTGACGCCCGCGGGGTCGGACGTCAAAGTATAAATATGGGGCAGGGTTTGCGCCGATTGTGCGTCAAAATTTTTGGCGCACATTCGGCGCAAACAGAGTATAAATATGCCCCTAAGCCTTTTGTGCCATATTTATCCCTGTGCTAAAATCCAGAACAGGGAATGGGGGCCTTAAATAATGGCGCTAAGCTTGCTTAGCACCATTATTTAACTTCAGGGTATGGGCAGGCATAAGGGGACCTGTAGGCATGTTTCCTATGGTCAGAGACCATGGAAATTGCCCACAGGTGCACTTCCCTGGTCCCAGGGATAACCCCACCAACCCCCATCCACACCAGGACAACACCTAAGGATGGGAGACCCATCCCAGGTAAGTCCCGGTAAGTATTTCTTTCTCCAACACTGCTCGGGGGCACTGACTTGGGTCCTCTGCACGGCGCTGGCCCCAATGGCCATGCCCAGGTGACATTCATCCCCTGGACATGGCTATTTGGATGGTGGGCATGGCTCCTGTCTTTACTAAGACAGGAGCCATGTCTGTGGGGGGTGTGCACCAGAAAATGGCCCTACCCTGCATAGAGGCAATTTTTCTGCCTCTGAACAGTATAGCGTCATAATTCGGCGCACAAGCCCCGGTTTCCCTTACGCTTCCCCAGACCTGTTAGCATCTTTTACAAGGACGTTGACAGGGCATTAGCAGCGAATGGCGCTAGCCGGTGCTATACTTTTTCAGGCAAAACTGTGCTTACGCAGTTTTGCCTGAAAAAGTATAAATCTGCCCTTAGAGCGGTACAGACAACTCTTATGTTCTTTGGCTGATGTGGCTTTATGCTACACACATCTCTTTTCTGCAGAACTTCTACTTAGGTTTTTCTGTGATGCTAACTGTTAGAAATGGGGTGTCGTTTGGCTAGGGTATGCACCTAGGTTTTGCAGAACCCACCCACTCTACTCAGGGCAAGGGAGTTACACGTCCAAGATAACCCCTGCTCACCCCCTTTTGTAGCTTGGCACAAGCAGTCAAACCTATACCAGAGGCAATGTGCGAAGTATTTGCACAACACACAAAACATATGTGATGCGCTATTACCACCACAAAGGAAACATAACACCAAATTATTTAAAAATAAACTGTATTGTACACAACGTAATTATTAGACCAAACACAACATGTCAGTAATATCCTGAAACTCAAGCAGTTGTCAGAATGTTACACAATAGTTGCTCTGCAGAACGAGCAGTAGTCACACATAACACACAAGTTACCTATTATGCTGCAACGTAAGCAGTAGTCAGGAATCAAATAAATGCACTTATCAAAGAAATATCATAAATGCCCAAATCAGGAACATTCTAAAACCTAGGGCAAGTCATGAAAACAGCATTGAATGCCCATAGAAGGAACATTAGCAAACATGTATGGCACATCATCAGAAGAGACCGAAAAACGTAATAATCTATCATGTCCATATCAGGATCATTCAGAAATCATATGTCCCCAAAAGGAGTACCTGTTTACTGATGTGAAGGCACCTCTAGTGTCACCAAGAGAACAAAGGAGGTTCCCGGCGTTCCAGTGTGCAAATCGGGCCATCGCAATAATTTGGGAGGAGGAGGGTGACACACACCCGCCTCCTGTTTTTATAACAGGCCCCTCTGGGGCTTGGGATCTCTGGGGATAACCCGGGCCGCAACTGACCCTCCAGAGGGAGACTAAAGCCAGCACAACAATATGGGGCCCAAATTGGGAGGGGCCTCACCCGATCCTCATGGGGGCCCGACCGGGGAGACCTTGAGGTGCAGGAGGCCTACGGCGAGGCTTCTGCCCCTCCTGCGGTCTCAAAAAACTATAAGGGCTCTCGTGGGGCAGGGGGAGCCTCTGATGAGGCTTTCTTCTCCCACCTGTCCTCACAGCAGCAAAAGGGGCCCAGTGGGATGGAGATCCTCTGATGAGGCTTTCTTCCCCACCCGGCTTCCAGTGCAGGGAACAAGGCCCGCCCGGGCCGCAGCAGTGATCGGCACCCAAATGGGGGCCTGCTTGTGCCCCGGAGGTGCCTCCTTCACCCCACTTCACCCCGGGCCTCACCAGCCTCTGGTTGCCTTTTGTTCATGCCCCGGTCGCACGCTAGACAGCACACTCATGACACGCTCCTCATTCCGTAAAGCCCGGATCGCGGTGGTGATTTTTAATAGCAGCAGAGCGCTTTCAGAGCATGAGGCGAACCAGCAGAAAAGTGCTCCTAGGACACTTTGAGAAAATTACACTCTCAAAGCACTGGGGACATCAGTGAAGAGCTCTCCAGGCACTGCATCCTTCAACAGGAAGCGCTCCTCAGGCACTACAAATAAAAAGGTTTCAGAGGTCAGGGGCCACAGCACCTGGCCTCTGGGGGACACAAACAAAAAGGAGCACAGGGCGGCAGGTCCCAGCAGCAGGGCAGCATAAGGGGGATGCAGGCAGCTGGCAGGTCCTCCAAGTGTCCAAGCAGGGCACAGGTCAGCACAACAGAAGCAGTCCATGGCACTTCCTGGTGAGTCCCTCCAACAGCATTCTGTGTCCAGTTCCATTATGTCACCAAATTGTGGGGAAAATTCCCCTGTACTTATACTCAGTTTTTGCAGTAGGTTACAAAGAAGGGCAGAGGAGGTTCCAAACAGTTACAGCTGGTTCTGGGAGTGCCCCCTCTCTCCTCCAGCACAGGCTCCAAACATCAGTTGGGGGTAAATGACCATTTGGTGTGAGGCCAGCACACAGTCTTTACAAATGCATGTGTGCCCACCCTCCTCCTTCTCTGAGCCCAGGAAGACGATTCAGTATGCAGATGTACCTCTGTGTTACCCCCACCCTCCCTGTGTACAGGCTGTCTGAAAAGTATGCACAAAGCCCAACTGTCACTCTGCCCAGACGTGGATTGGAGTCAAGCGGCAAAACAACAGAGTCATAAGCACAGAGAAATGCTCACTTTCTAGAAGTGGCATTTCTTTAATAGTAATAGAAAATCCACCCACACCAGTAAGCAGCATTTCCCATTAACATAACAACCATACCAAACATGCCTATACTACCCCTCATAAATCAGACAATACACCCTAAACATAAAGCAGGGCATTTCAAATACAATCCTATGAGAAGGCAGCACTCACAGCAGTGAGAAACCAAATAGGCAGTTTTATCACTGCCAGGACAGGCCATCCTATTAGGCACATGTCCTGCCTTCCACATACATAGCACCCTGCCCATAGGGCTAGCTAGGGCCTACCTTAGGGATGACTTACATGTAGTAAAAGGGGAGTTGTGGGCCTGGCAAGTAAATTTAGATGCCAGGTCCCTGTAGCAGAAATCTGCGCATGGAGGCCCTGCACTAAAAGGCCTCAGACAGGTTTGAAAGGCTACTTCAGTGGATGGCGCAAGCAGCACTACAGGCCCACTAGTAGCATTTAATTTACAAGCCCTAGTCATAGAGATACCACTGTACAAGGGACTTACAGGTAAATCAATATGCCAATTAGGTACATGCCAATCATACCGACTTTAGAAGGGAGAGCACCTGCACTTTAGCACTGATCAGCAGTGATAAAGTGCTCAGAGTCCTAGAGCAAACAACGAGAGATCAGAAAAAATAGGAGGAAGGAGATAAAAAGTCAGGGGATGAACCTGCCAAAAGGGCCAGGTCCAACAATGACAGTTTTGAATAATTTCTTAATTTTCATTAATTTGGAAGTTTCTTAAGTTTCCCTAGCTTATTAGAATCGTTAGTTCACTTAGATCCAATGGTGAGACAGGAAAATCAAAGTTTGGATTAAGAACATCAGGTGTTGTTTATGATCTTTTGTATTGCAGCAACAGAAATTTTGGTATTCCTTATGCTTGTGCAATTTAATTTGATTAAAAGCTATAACCCACCTTTGGTGAGTCTGTGCTTATATAGTATGTTTTTGAGACTCATTTACATAAGTCTGGCTTTGAATGTGTACTAAACCTTTTGAATTTTAATTCCGCTTCTGAAATTCAATGTGTGGCCAAATGGGTTACACTGTAAATTGATGGAATTGTAATAATGTGTTTCTCCTTACCCCTTGGAACATCTAGTAGGATTCATCAGACCTAGAAAATTAGTGAATGGGTCAGACTCTTGAACAGTTTTCATGGAATTATTACTAATATACATTTTTACGGCAATACCTCGTTTTTTGATAGATGCCAGATTTCACATTTAAAAATGAAATAAAGTTCATGTTTAATTTTTTTCTGTAAATTTCATTTCTCTCTTAGGGCTTAAAAAATTGAAAAGGCCACAGTGCCATCAACCATTTTCATATGTCAAGAATGTCCAACGTAGTCCCAGAAGGAGTATCCTTGCGATAACCTTCTGTTATTAACATAAAACACATTTTCTTACAATGTATCTAAATTGAGCTACTGTACAGTGGTAATACTTATTCTCTACTTCCAGAATTAGAGGATTACCCCTACCGACATTGGTCCACTCTGGTGTAACTCGTGCTCTAGTAGATGCACTTGTAGATGCACTTACGTGTAGAGTGAGCTGAGTTAACAATTGCATTTTTTTTTCTGCAGGAAACAAACTAAAAAGATCCAGGAGCAGATGAAGGAGACCCGAGTTGGGAAAAGTTATTGCTTGCATGCCTCGAATGTGCTAGCAAAAGCTGATGTGATGGCACAAAGCAGGGTCCAACTGCAAAAGGTGAGTTTGTATGCCCTGAAAATCACCTTTGCTAAAACACAGAAAGAATGAGTGTATCTGTCAAACCAGTTTACTTTATATTCATATTCTGATTATTAAAAGACATATTAGTCTTTAGTGTTGGAGGACATTACTCAAATAATTATAACGTTTGTGAAGATTAAATACAAAGGGACAGATTTATCAAACTTTTACGCAACACAACAGAGCAAGACAGCTTGCTGCACTACACATAAGGGAGAGGGCAGCAATGTACCATATTCAATTTATGGCACATTCCTGCTCTCTGCCTGCAATGGCACACAATCTGCTGCCTACTGCCATCACAGGCACCCTTGTGTTATGGTGCCTGTGTTGCAGGCTGGGTTGTTTTTGTGCAGGAAGGGTCACCTTCCTGCACTAAATCAATCCTCTGAGTCGTTGTCTTTTTTCTAAGTGTGCTGTGTGCTGAAGAATGCAGCACACTTAGCAAGAGGAAACAAGGAGAAAAAAAAAAAACAATCTCCTTGTTGCAACTCCCCTGGGAAGGCTTAGCACTTTGACTCATTCACAGGTTTGCCAGTCTTTAAGCATTAGGATAAAAACTAAACAAAAAATAAATGCAATGGTGTTGTAGAACACAATGGCCATCTGTTGCCTTCACAACCTCATCTGATGCATAATCTTGATTTTTTACTAGCATTGATAGAGTTCCTAGGATGGTGACATAGCTTTTCCTTCTGCCTCTGACTTCTTTACTGTCCATCAGCATGAGTGTTTGCACTTTCTCCTTGAAAGCCCTTATTGTGAGACGGAAGGAGAATTCAGATGCCTGTAAGTCTGTGCAAAAGTGGGAATCTGATTTTTTTAGTAACCACCACAGCTCCAAAAGGTCCTCTAAACAATGTCACCATATCAAACCTTCAAAAATGAAATGGGACAAATGAGAAGAAGGGCTATGATGCACATGAAAATAGGTGAGGGAAACATCTTTTTCTGCATGTAATTCCTCATTTACCCTTTGACAAACAGTTATCAGAGGTATTTACTTCACTTAGTAAATATGTTGCCACTGATGATCAGCATTCACTGGGTGTGTAAATGCCACTGAGTTTTCTCAAACTATGAAAAAAGGCCTAAGTAGAACCTCAGAGTAAGTGAAGACTCTGGGCCTGATTTAGAACTCGTCAGATGGGTTACACTGTCACAACGGTGAAGGATATCCTGACCGCCAAAATCTAAATCCCATTATATCCAATAGGATTTAGTTTTCAGCAGAGATGATATCCATAACCGTTGTGGAGTAATCTTTCACCAAGTTCTAAAGTTGACCTCAGAAGATAAATAAGTGATAGCAGAGCATTGCAGTGGGACTGTTTTTCCTCAAATTCCCATGACACCCACAAGAACCCATGAAGCAGCAGTCTCATTTTTATTTGCTTTGTTGTTTATGTGAAGGTGGAAATCAGGCTACATTGACAGTGCCCTGTGATATTTCAGCTTCATATGTAAGTCTTTAGAAGCCAGTGTAAGTAAATTGACTGTGTTTGACATCATAAAATATGGTTGGATAAGGGCAGAGAACAGATGGAGTTTGCTGTCATGATCCCGGAACACTCACTTAGAATGCAGAAAATTCAAACTCAGAAAAGAAGCTCATTTAAAGGTCATTGGTAGAGATGTCAGCCTTAGATTGGCTTTCCCCCAAACATTTTGCTTACTTGCCTCAAATTTTGCTGAGTTGGTTTTTGTTGACCTTAGGACTCTTTGCAATTTACCACTGCTAACCAGTGCTAGAATGCTTGTGCTAACTACCCTGAACATGGATTGACAGGTATATACCCAATTGACATATTTAATATACTTATAAGTCCTTAGTAAAGTACAGTACATGTGCCCAGGGCCTGTACATTAAATGCTAGTAGTGGGCCTGCAGCGCTGACTGTGTCACCCACTTATGTACCCCTTTACACATGTCCCAGGCTTGCCACTGCTGCCTAAATGCAGCATCAAACTATCATGTCAACTTGGCACTTAAACCCCTTGCCAAGCCGTAAATTACCCTTTTATTATATATATTACATATAGGTCACCCCTAGGGTAGGCGCTAAATAGCCCAGATTTGTTTTTACTACTGTGAGGCCTACCCCTCCCATAGGATAACATTGCAGATTCCTTATTACATTTAATTAAGTGTGATTCCTGATTGAGAAGAGGTAGATCTGTCATGTTTGGTACCTATGAAATTGTAATGCTAAATCATCTTTAATGGTAACGTTGGATTGATTGTTACAATTTTGAAAATGCCACTTTTAGAAAGTTGGCATTTTCCTGCTTCTAGCCCTGTGGGTCTGCAGCCTGTCTCTGACCACTTCTTTGGGGTGGTTGACAGCTGGACTTTGCGTATTCCCTCTAGACAGCCACAGCAATGGGAGCTTAGTTGTGACTTAATGGGCCCTGATGGGCCAGACAGGATGGGAGAGAGGAGCTGGTCATAGCCTCACACACCTGAGTAGACTGTGTCCTGTCCCAACATAAAGGGCTGCATACCCCACTGTGGTGAGTTTGGAGCCAGGGCAGGAAGGGAGTACCTCTGTGCACTTAGAAAACTGTTTGGATGTCCCCCCATTTCAAAGGCACCACTGGGTATCACAACTGGATATCAGACCCTGCCACTTCAGTACACTTCTTGGCCTGTGGATACCCTGCCACCAAGAAGGACTGCTGTGCTGGTACCAGGAGTGCCACTCTTCTGGACTGCTGCTCTGCAAGAACTGCTGCCTGGCTGTACTGACCTGCTGCCTGCTGCCCTCCTTTGGGTGAGTACGACTGAACCTGTATCTCTCCATCCCAGAGTGACTTCAAGGGCCAGATGACTGGTCTCCTGATCTGTAGTTTCAGGGACATAAAAGACTTCCAACCAACCCAACACTGCAATTTGACTATGCCAAGTGTGAGCTCAACCTGCCAAGTGGTGGCACCCTATTCATGGGCTCTTGGAGCTAGATCTTCAGATGTTTCTCCAGCAGAACCACCATCTCTTTGCTGCTGTGTGAACACAATTGCAGCATCTCTGCCGTGCATGGGTAAAACTGATGCATCACATTTGGAACCAGTGTTTCCCTCAGCACAAGGTCCCTGCAGCTCCATCGACGACAGCCCAGATAATGATGTCAAACTTCGCATCACAGTCACTACACTCATTGGATCAGTGCATTGCCTCGATATCGACGGAGCCCTCAAACTCCATCGCATCTCAGCTCCAACACATTACCACCACTGCATGGTGAACTTTAATGCATCTCCTCAACAGTGTGGGGAAAACAATACATCTCATCAACGGTGTGGTTCAGAACCAGTGCAACACTCTCGCACTAGTGGCCTCATTTACAAACCCTAGCG
Source organism: Pleurodeles waltl (assembly GCF_031143425.1). NCBI lineage: Eukaryota > Metazoa > Chordata > Amphibia > Caudata > Salamandridae > Pleurodeles > Pleurodeles waltl. The sequence continues at coordinate 1,349,747,650 of NC_090445.1, forward strand.
GCACAATGTGTGACCAGAGCTTCATTCTTTTTTTACACTCCGGTGGTGCAGTCTCCCATCCTGCACATAAACAATCATCCATGCAATGCAGACACCCTTACACCATGTTGCAGGGATGCCTGCATTGGTGCTAGGCAGCAGTTTGTGCACCAACACAGAGGAAAGTTCACGGATGTGTTGTATCTCTGTAAATACTATGCATCCCTTCATTTTCAAAATAACGCAGCTCAGCAAGCTGGCTTGCAGCGCCATGATGAATCATTTGTTTGTAAATGAGCCCGTAGGATTTAAGGTCCCCATAGCCGGCCCATGCGCCATTGCAGTCTGCTTCAACTTTTCACTTTGTCACAGTCCAAAGTGACCAGATAGTCCTGGTTGGCACTTTTCACTTCTGAGCACTTTTCTACAGTTTATTCTTTAAAAATTCATAACTCAAGTTCTTCTTATATTTTGTTGTCATTTTGGTCTTGTCTTATTTATTAAATGATGTTCTGTTTTTCTAACCAAGTGTGGTAATGTTTGTGTGGTGTTTTCACTGTTTTACTGTTTGAAATGTTGTGCAAATATTCCACATGTTGCCTCTTAAGATAAGCCTGCCTGATCTGTGCCAAGCTTCTAGTGGGTGAATACAGGTTAATTTATAGTGTGTTTGTGACTTTTCCTGACTAGGACTGTGGTTCCTGCTTGTTCAGGGTGCATACCCTATCAACCAGACACCTCATTGCTAACAGTCATACTTTTAGATATGTATTCTATCTACTCCTTTGTCCCCTTAGTGCTATTGGCAGTCTAAGGAATTCATTATCGACCTTGCCGACACATACACTCCCATTTTTTCTGCAGGAGTAATAATGATGCATTTTACCATTCTTTATAGTTTCCTTTTTCACATTTTTACTGCGAAGAAGGTGATATGATTGACCCTCTGTTAAACAGATAACATGTCATGATATTAATCACTCTGTATGATGTTCGAGGAGAAATTATAATATGGGTTCAGTGTACAAAACATGGGTACCCAACCAATTGATGCATTTTGAATACCATCTTGTTTTTTCTCAGTATACGTTTGCATTACTAGCAGCTACAATTCCGTGAGATGGCTTTCATTTCGTAAATTCAGAACACCTGCCTTCAGTATCTGACCAATAATTTGCAACTGTAATTGTGGCCACATATGTTCCTTGCTATATTGCAAAGGACCGAGGGATGCCCTTTATATGCCTTTTTTCTTAGCGATTTTAGTATAGTTCACAAAGTGCTCGTTTGCTTTTTTGAATCATAAAGTTACATCGTTGATTTGGTGTTCCTTCCCTGCTGCAATAGACATGTGACACTATTTTGCCATTTTGTTGGACTAATGTATCTGAAATCAATGAAGGACCCTCAGGATAGCACACAATTATATTATTACTGGGCTGACCTTTGATGGTAATGCATTGACTTTAATCAGGGGTTATTCTTCTCAAATTCTTACTCAAATAATTACCTTCTTCTGGTCATCACATTTAGAATGCACTGGAATCAGTTTTCTAAAATCATCTCAAACGCAAAAGATAAAATTATTGCCTATACTGCTATCAATTAAATGCAACCACAAACACGTGACCGAACATCGCCCATTCACTATTTATGGCAGATAGTCAGTTCGTTTAAACCATTCTGTGCCTTGTGTACAGTTTCCAACTGTGTAGCTGTTGTTACTTACAAGTGACTTATTTTGGTACAATGAGATTCCAGGTACTGGTGTGCAAATTTGTCATTACACCAGCGAAGTCTTGTGTTGACCCCTTCTACTGTTTTATCCCTAGCTTTTGGAATTTACCTCTTTTCCTACATTTGCGTCCTGTCACACTCTTTTACTGCAAAATGGAAATATTTCCCCACAAGTGCTAGTTGCTGCAGAAAATAGATGTTTCTCGACATTCAACTTTTACCTGTTTTCTTCACAACATTGAAAATGGTATAGTATGTGAATTGGGGCTGTCCAAATTGTAAAAAAACAAAAACACCTGGAACCACGGCAATGAACACATGTGAAACAAAGGTTCCATACGGAAGAACAAAACAACAATTATGACACAATAAATGCAGGTATTCAATTAATGAGAAAGGACAAAAACTTTGCATGTCCAGCATTTACTGATGTATCAAAAATGCTCTGTGCTGGTGTTTGTTCACACTGTGGACAAAACAGATAAAAGAATATAGGCCCATATTTATACTTTCTTTGCGCCGCATTTGTGCCATTTATTGACGCAAAGGCGGCGCAAACTTACAAAATACAATTGTATTTTGTAATTTTGCGCTGCTTTACAGTCAATAAATGACGGTAATGTGGCAAAAAAAAAAAAACGTATAAATCAGGGCCATAGAGTGTCTTTGAGAAACTGGGTTACTGTTTGGGGTGTACTCTACTCAATCAACAACTATGCTCCTTGTTAGGGTGAGGCACTAACAAACCCTAAATTAACCTGTACTCAACCCTCTGGTATCTTGGCACAGAGAAGTCAGGCTTAACGTGGAGGAAATGTGTAAAGTATTTATGCAGCACCTCGAAAACAAAATAACAAAAGCACAACACATGAAATGTTCCACACCAATTTGGAAAAATAGAGCAACATATAATAAAATGACAAAATCCAATCAGTAGAACTGGAGATATGCAATTTTAAAGATTTGTGTGAAAATAGTGCTAAAAAGCGCAAAGCGCCAGCTGTGGATTTATGGCTGTGCCGGACTGGGACTAAATCTCAAATTCAGGCCAATTGCAATGGAGTGTGGGCCCGCGACAGCGACCCAGTTAGGCACACTGTAACGGTACCTTAAATCTTGGTTGCAGACCTTTGTGAGGGCCAACACCAAAAATGCATTGAGATGCCGAAGAGATGTGTAGGTTCAGAGGAGCTGTGGGATTGTGATGTGAGGTCATGTGACATCGCAGAGGGTCTTGTTGAGGAGGGCTTGCAATGCAAAGTCTGTGGTCATGGATGGGTTGCGCGGAAGGGGGTGATGTGTAGGTTCCATAGAGCTGTGAGGCTGTGATGCGAGAACCTGGGTCATTATCGAGGCAGCCGTTGATGAGAGATTTGCAATGTGAGGGCCTGAGTCAGTGTAACTGTACACAGTGGCAGTTCTGATGTGGGTTGCTGGGTCGATGCAGAGACCTTGCACTAGGAGAACCCTTGCAGCATAGGCAATGCATTGCTTCTGCTCTGGATTGTACTGTGCAGCAGAGGAGATTTGTTGGTTCTGCTAGATCTACAGATTGGCTGGCAGAGCACTTTCAGGCCCACCTCAAAGGATCCAGGACTGGGGTGGCACAACTTGACAGAGTAGGACTCACAGATGTCCGAGCCTAGGTTCTGGGTTCAAGAATGTTAGAGCCTTCTGTGCCTGGGGGTCTAGTCAGGAGGCCAGTCAAATAGCCTTTTCAGTCAGTCTGGGGTCCTGGGTTCAACAGATGCAGGCTCAGTCCTTCTACCTAGGCAAGAGGGCAGCAGGCAGCACGGCAGTACAGCAGGGAAGAAGTCCTTCAGAGCAGCAGTCCAACAGAGTGGCAGCTCTTTTAACCTGTTCTGTGCCCAGGACGTAATGGTTACGTCCTGAGGAACAGTGCTGCTGTGCCCAGGACGTAACCATTACGTCCTGGTCACAGAGCCCAGAGGGAGCGCTAGCGCTCCCTCTGTGGGGTTCTCCCCCACCCCACCAAGTCAGGGATGGAAGGGGAAGCCCTTCCCCTTCCACCCCGATCCCCCCAACCCCCCCCTGTGACGTCAGCGCGCGAGCGCGTGCTGATTAGTCACAGGGTCTCCCCCATCGCGCAGAGCATTTCTCTTTCAATCCCATGGGGGAGGCCCGGAGGGGCTTCAAAGGGAAGGAAATGTATTTCCTTCCCTTTGAAGTCTCTCCCAGGGTTTCAAGGGTCCCAGGGTCCCAGGGTTTCAAAAGCCGGATTGCTTGCAATCCGGCTTTTGAAACCCCACTAGACACCAGGGATTTTTTGTTGTTGTCTAAAACTGACAAAAGGGAGTGACCCCTTGGGCAAGGGTCGCTCCCAGGGGGGGCATTTTTTTGGGAAGGCCTTTTCTGCCCCCCCTGGGGGCAGAAACCTCTAGGCACCAGGAATCATTTTTTTTTTTTTGTTATGTTTTCTTTTTTTTTTAGGTGGGGAGCGACCCCTTAGGCAAGGGTCGCTCCCCTAGGGGGCAAATTATATTTAGGCCATTTTTGCCCCCCTTGGGGGCAGATTGGCCTATTTTGATGAGGCCAATCTGCCCCCAAGGGGGGCAGAAACCATTAGACACCAGGGAGTTTTTTTTTTTTTTGGCGTGAATTTCACGCAAGGGGAGCGACCCCTTAGGCAAGGGTCGCTCCCTGGGGGGGGAATTATTTTAGGCCATTTCTATCCCCCTGGGGGGTAGATCAGCCTATTTTGATTAGGCTGATCTGCCCCCAGGGGGGGCAGAAACCTCTAAGCGCCAGGGGAAATAGTTTTTTTGTGTTTTTTTTTTGTTTGTTTGTTTTTTTAGAGATGGGGAGCGACCCATTAGGCAAGGGTCGCTCCCCTGGGGGGCAAATTGTATTTAGACCATTTCTGCCCCCCTTGGGGGCAGATTGGCCGATTGTAGGTCAATCTGCCCCCAAGGGGGGCAGAAACCACTAGGCACCTGGGATCTTTTTTTTGCGTCGCCACGCAAGGGGAGCGACCTTGTAGGCAAGGGTCGCTCCCCGGGGAGTTGGGGGGGCAAATTTATTTTAGGCCATTTCTGCCCCCCCTGGGGCAGATCGGCCTATTGGTATTAGGCCGATCTGCCCCCAGGGGGGGCAGAAACCTCTAGGCGCCAGGGCAAATAGTTTTTTTGTGTTTTTTTTTTTGTTTGTTTGTTTTTTTAGAGATGGGGAGCGACCCATTAGGCAAGGGTTGCTCCCCTGGGGGGGCACATTGTATTTAGACCATTTCTGCCCCCCTTGGGGGCAGATTGGCCGATTGTAGGTAAATCTGGCCTCAAGTGGGGCAGAAACCACTAGGCACCAGGGATCTTTTTTTTTTGCGCCGTCACGCAAGGGGAGCGACCTTGTAGGCAAGGGTCGCTCCCCAAGGGGGCGGGGGGGCAAATTTATTTTAGGCCATTTTTGCCCCCCCTGGGGGCAGATCGGCCTATTGGTATTAGGCCGATCTGCCCCCACGGGGCAGAAACCTCTAGGCGCCAGGGCAAATTGTTTTTTTGTGGTTTTTTTTTTGTTTGTTTGTTTTTTTAGAGATGGGGAGCGACCCATTAGGCAAGGGTTGCTCCCCTGGGGGGGGGGGGGGCAAATTGTATTTAGACCATTTCTGCCCCCCTTGGGGGCAGATTGGCCGATTGTGGGTCAATCTGCCCCCAAGGGGGGCAGAAACCACTAGGCACCAGGGATCTTTTTTTTTGCGCCGTCACGCAAGGGGAGCGACCTTGTAGGCAAGGGTCGCTCCCCAAGGGGGCTGGGGGGGCAAATTTATTTTAGGCCATTTCTGCCCCCCATGGGGCCGGCTGAGCTAGAGGCCAAAATCCACAGGTAGGCACTGTTTTCTATGAAAAAAATGTGATGTGTCCACGTTGTGTTTTGGGCCATTTCCTGTCGCGGGCCCTAGGCCTACCCACACAAGTGAGGTATCATTTTTATCGGGAGACTTGGGGGAACGCTAGGTGGAAGGAAATTTGTGGCTCCTCTCAGATCCCAGAACTTTCTGTCACCGAAATGTGAGGAAAATGTGTTTTTTTAGCCACATTTTGAGGTTTGCAAAGGATTCTGGGTAACAGAACCTGGTCAGAGCCCCACAAGTCACCCCATCTTGGATTCCCCTAGGTCTCTAGTTTTCAAAAATGCACAGGTTTGGTAGGTTTCCCTAGGTGCCGGCTGAGCTAGAGGCCAAAATCTACAGGTAGGCACTTTGCAAAAAACAGCTCTGTTTTCTGTAAAAAAATGGGATGTGCCCACTTTGTGCTTTGGGACGTTTCCTGTTGCGGGCGCTAGGTCTACCCACACAATCGGGAGACTTGGGGGAATACTGGATGGAAGGAAATTTGTGGCTCCTCTCAGATTCCAGAACTTTCTGTCAGCTCTGTTTTCTGTGATGTGTCCACGTTGTGTTTTGGGGCATATCCTATCGCGGGCGCTAGGTCTACCCACACAAGTGAGGTATCATTTTTATCAGCAGACTTGGGGGAAAATAGAATAGCAAAACAAGTTTTTATTGCCCCTTGTCTTTCTCTCCATTTTTCCCTTCCAAATGTAAGACAGTGTGTAAAAAAGACGTCTATTTGAGAAATGCCCTGTAATTCACATGCTAGAATGGGCACCCCGGAATTCAGAGATGTGCAAATAACCACTGCTTCTCAACACCTTATCTTGTGCCCGTTTTGGAAATACAAAGGTTTTCTTAATAGCTATTTTTTACTCTTTCTATTTCAGCAAATGAATTGCTGTATACCCGGTATAGAATGAAAACCCACTGCAGGGTGCAGGTCATTTATTGGCTCTGGGTACCTAGAGTTCTTGATGAACCTACAAGCCCTATATATCCCCGCAACCAGAAGAGTCCAGCAGACGTAACAGTATATTGCTTTTGAAATTCTGACATTGCAGGAAAAAGTTACAGAGTAAAACGTAGAGAAAAATGTATGTTTTTTTCACCTCAATTTCAATATTTTTCTTTTTCAGTTGTTATTTTCTGTAGGAAACCCTTGTAGGATCTACACAAATTACCCCTTGCTGAATTCAGAATTTTTTCTACTTTTCAGAAATGTTGTGGTTTCTGGGATCCAGCATTGGTTTCATGCCCATTTCTGTCACTGACAGGAAGGAGGCTGAAAGCACAAAAAATCATAAAAATGGGGTATGTCCCAGTAAAATGCCAAAATTGTGTTGAAAAATTGTGTTTTCTGATTCAAGTCTGCCTGTTCCTGAAAGCTGGGAAGCTGGTGATTTTAGCACTGCAAACCCTTTGTTGATGCCCTTTTCAGGGAAAAAACCACAAGCCTTCTTCTGCAGCCCCTTTTTCCCATTTTTTTGAAAAAAACGAAATTTTCACTGTATTTTGGCTAATTTCTTGGCCTCCTTCTGGGGAACCCACAAAGTCTGGGTACCTGTAGAATCCCTAGGATGTTGGAAAAAAAAGGACGAAATTTGGCTTGGCTAGCGTATGTGGACAAAAAGTTATGAGGGCCTAAGCGCGAACTGCCCCAAATAGCCAAAAAAAGGCTTGGCAAAGGAGGGGGAAAAGGCCTGGCAGCGAAGGGGTTAACAGCACAAAAGTCCTTCTTCCTGGCAAAGTAACCACAAGTCCAGAAATGCACTGAAGAGTTGGTGTCTGGTGTCCAATATTTATATGTGGACTTTCCTTTGAAGTGGGGGAAGCTTCCCTTTGGAGTCCCCAGACATACTGCCTTTCAGTGCCCTGGCTCCAGACTAACTAGAGGGGGAATGCAGCCTGTTGCATGATGGTATGGTGCAGCCTATTCAAGTGAATGTAGGGCTGTGCCCAGCTCCGTCCTGCCAGTGATGGCCGATCCAGGCACACCTAAGCTCTCTATCATGTTTGCCTATCCAAAGCCTAACAAAGCCAACTGTCAACTACACTCAGTCATGTGACCCCGAGACAGGGTGCAGGCACTAAATGGTCAGGGCAGGAAAATGACAACCTTCTAAAAGTGGCATTTTCAAAATTGTAATTTAAAATCTGACTTCTCCATGAAAGAGGATTTTTTATTACAATTCTAAAGACACTTAGCATGAACGGCTAACTCCTCTCATTTGGAAAATATCACTTAGTAGATGTAATAAGGTAACTGCGAGGTTAGTCTATGGGAGAGGTAGGCCTTGCAGTAGTGAAAAACAAATGCAAGTGTTTTTCACTATCAGGACATGTAAAACAAAAATATTCAAGTCCAACTTTTTAATTACACTGCACCCTGACTCAGGACTGTCGAAGCCCTACTCTAGGGGTCACTTATATGTATTAAAAAGGAAGGCTTGTGCCTGACAAAAGGTTTATTTTTCTAAATGCCAGTTTCACAAATGTTCCCACAGGCTGCAATAGCAGACCTAAGACATGTTTAAAATTGTATTTAAGTGGATGTCACAATCAATGTTCCAGGCCCACTAGTAGCATTTAATTTATGGGTCCTGTGCATAGGGACGGCCACTTTTCCAGAGACTTACAAGTAAATAAAAATGCCAGTTGAGAATAAGCTAGTTCCACCATGTTTTAAGGAGAAAGTACAAGCATTTTACCAGTCAATAGCAGTGGTAAGGTGTGCAGAGTCCAAAAGCCAGCAAAAATGAAGTCAGCGGAACAGGAGGGTTAAATGGCAAAATGTTAGGGGGAACACTGCACAAGGATGCCGGTCAAGCAGTGTATAAAACAGTGATTCAATAAAAACAAATGACCAATCAATGACTGTGTGTACACACCAAATTATGAGTTATTGAGTGCATGAATCCATTTGCCATAAACCTTGATGGTGTTTACCACAATCAAGTAATGGGCCATAATTAGAAATGCGGTCTTTGGTTGGCAGTCAGGTTACTTCCTGTCCAAGCAAAGAACCTCACTCTAGTCAGGGCAAAGGAGAAACACACCCAGTTAAACCCTGCTCACCCCTTTGGGAACTTGGCACGAGCAGGAAGGCTTAACCCAGAGACAATGTGTAAAGTATTTGTACCAACACACACAGTAATACAGTAAAACACAACATAATGGACACCACAGAGGTGTAGACAAATAGCCAATATTTGTCTAAACAAAACAAGACCAAAGCAACACAAATCCAACATACACAAGTGATGTTATGAATTTTCAAAGACTAAACACAAAAACCGAGCTTAGAAACACAAATGCTTCAATGAGGTGATATCACAGCGTTGTAGTGGAGTCGTTCCAAACAATCGGAGCCAATGATGCTGGTCAGAGAGTCACATGGACCCCCAGTTACAGTACCTTGTGAAAATGAGTAAAACAAGCTGGTGCACGGAGTCGGGGATCACGGCGTCACTGGATCCGAGGCGGTGTTGGTTCTGGTGCTGCGGAGCAAAAAGCAGAGGCATCACAAAGAGGCTTTGAGTGCTTGCTGCGAAGAGGTGGAGGTGAGGCGGTGTCGGGGTGAAACGTTGGATCCGCGCACTCCTGGCAGAGTTGATGTCTAGCGGTCATGACATAGTGCGGCGACAACCACGAAGTCGCGGACTTCAACAAGGCTGCAGTAGCGGCAGGCCTGTGGGGTCGTCACACTCAGTGAGGACCACGGCTTCGGTTGCAGACAGCGTTGCGGGATTCGGCAAAGGCATCAGTCCGAAGTCTTCCAAAGTTGGTTCATTTGTCTTTTGGGAGGGGTTCCACCAACTTCCCTTTTGAAGGTCCCCGGGACTGGATTAGGTACCACTTGGTAGGGCTTGAGTCTCAGCCGAGAGTCCAGGTGCTAGCAGAGGAAGTATTTGATGGCCCTGAGGCTTCAGAACAGGGGCAAGCTCAGTTCATGCCCTTGGAGATTCTTCTCCAGCAGGAATATACCACAAGGTCTAGTCTTTTTACCCTTTCACAGGCAGAAGCAGCAACTGCAGGATAGCCCAACAAAGCACAGTCACAGGCAGGGGCATCAGTTCTCCTCAGCTCTTCATCTCTTCTCCTTGGAGGAGGTTTCTCTGTGTCCCAGAAGTAAATCTCGAAGAAATCTAAAGTCTGGAGTTTTGGGTCCAATACTTATACTCCTTTCTGCCTTTGAAGTTGCCAAACTTCAAAGAAAAGTCCCTGTTGTTTACAGGATCCTGCCTTGACCAAGCCAGGCCCCAGACACACACACCAGGGAGTTGGAGACTGCATTGTGTGAGAGCAGTCACACCCCACTCAGGTGTAAGTCCTCCCTCCACTCTAGCACAGATGGCTCGTCTGGATATGCAGACTACCCCCCAGCTCCCTTTGTGTCACTGTCTAGAGGAGATTCACAAACACCCCAACTGTCAGTCTGGCCAGACAAGGAATCCACAAACAGGCAGAGCCACAGAATGGTTTAAGCAAGAAAATGTCTACTTTCTAAAAGTGGCATTTTCAAACTCACAATCTAGAAACCAACGTCACTAACAGATGTATTTTTAAATTGTGAGTTCAGAGACCCCGAACTCTAAATTTACATCTGCTCTCAAAGGGAAACTGCATTTTAAGGATATTTAAAAGCTGCCCCCATGTTAACATATGGGAAAGATAGGACTTGCAACAGTGAAAACCGAATTTGGCAGTATTTCACTGATAGGACATGTAAAAACACATCACTACATGTCCTTACATACACCGTACCCTGCCCATAGGGCTACCTAGGGTCTAACTTAGGAGTGCCTTAGATAAAAAAAGGGAAGGTTTGGGCTTGGCAAGTGGGCACAGTTGCAAAGTGGGATTGGCAGTTTAAAACTGCACTGGCAGGCCTGAGCCATGTTTACCGAGCTACTCGTGTGGGTGGCACAATCAGTGCTGCAGGCCCACTAGTAGTATTTCATTTACAGGCCCTGGGCACCTCTAGTGTACTTTACTAGGTACTTACTAGTAAATCAAATATGCCAATCATGGAAAAACCCACTACGCATATGACTTCATATAGAGAGCACTTGCACTTTAGCAGTGGTCAGAGTGGCAAAGTACAAAGAGTAACAAAAACAGCAAAAACAGAGTCCAGCACACAACAACAACCTGGGAAGAAGAGGCAAAAAGTTAGTGAAGACCACGTGAAGGATGTCTGGTCTAACTAACATCATTAGAAATGAAGAAAGTTACGAAAAACTGCGTGCCATATATACATCCATTGAGTCTGGATAGTCCTGGGCACCTCTAGTGCGCTGTACTAGGGACTTACCAGTAAATCAAATATGGCAATCAGGGATGAACCAATTATATACACATTTTGTATAGGAGCGCTTGCACTTTAGCATTGGTTAGCAGTGGTAAAGTGCCCAGAGTAACAACAAAAGCAAAAACAGAGTACAGCACACATCAAAAACCTGGGAAACAGAGGCCTAACAGTAGTGCAAGATGGGAATGCCATAGAACATTGGTGCAAGCTCATGAGTTTGCTACTACTCCATGACCTATACTAACGTTGAAGACAATCGGAGGGTTACTTTTGTGAAAAGCAGAAGTACCTTGGTTTAAAAAGGCTTTCTGCTGTAAGATAACACCTCTCAATTTGGTGAAATATAACTTCCCCACGAAAAAAACACGGAAATATGGAGTTGAACAATTGTAAAAACAAATTCTGCCTGTGCAGTTGTATAGTCAGCATAATGAAGCATGCGGACACATTTATATGGATGTAATTGGGAATTCAAGAAAGATTTTCATGAGTGGAAACGTCTTGGTCTGCAAGCATCGGAGTGCTACGGGTGCAGATGTACAAATGTGTATACGATTAGAGCAATGTTTTTGAATAAATATTTCCAGACTAAGGTGCTAGAAATTGGTATTTCTTGACCATCAACACAAACACAGATTCAGTATAGAAATCTACTGCCCTCAAGATTCCTAATCTCGGGTGTCTAATCAGTAGTTAATGTACATGTACTATCTATGACGGTGTCCCTTTCCCTGCAGACACGTAGTTACTTGAAGTCAGTCTCTTGAAATTAAAACTAGAAATCTTGGGGACAATTCCCAAAACACTAGGAACCCCAAGACGTTGTAGGCCAATGCATGTGATTTGCAAATAATTAATCATTTATACAGAATCTGAAAACTGTCAAATGTACCTACACATGGTAAAACTAGGGACGGGGCGTTTCCAAGTTGTGTCATTACGGGCCCTTACCTTACAACAATGAATTGCCCATGGACTAGCTAATCAGTGGAACTCAAGTATGTGGCAATTGCAGTGCTCAATGTGTGCTTGTTGTTTCCGATGCTGAGCACCGGCACTTATTTTTGAGGGCTGAGGCTTATTCTTCTGCCTCAAGCATTTGCTGCCAGCAAAAGACACATATGGGAAAGACAGAGGAAGAGAAAAATGAAAAAGCGTCACAAAGGAAGAAATTAGAAAGCTGCAGGAGGGAGTTGAAGGGGCAGGGAGTGGCTTTATATCGATTGAAGAGGCCCAAGATGGCTTCAGGATTAAGCTGCCTCAGTATTCCATGTTCAAACATTTAATTGCAGCAGCCGCGTGTTTAAGAGGAGGGCTTTGGGCACCGCCACCTTTTTATTTACAAATTAAGCACTGGACAACTGTATAAATGTGCATTCCACATATAAATGCACACATAACCAGATCCTGAGCTGAAAGCCAAAACTTTTTCTTGCGGGTGCAAATGACTGTATTTGCGCATGTATGTCAGCAAGGAAAGCAAAAGTCTTTGTGAACCAGACCTGCTTTTTATGGCCCCTTCTCCATTTTCTTGATTGTTTTCATACATTTTTCTTAAATTGAGACAACAAAAACAATCAGATGAGATGCAACTAGTTCACCTAGTGTTAAGTAGATTTCTGCAAAGGTCAATTGTTTGAGGACTAGCTTGCAGTCTCGGGAAAAAATAATACTATAACATTAGTTTTTCTTTTCATATCAGATTCGGAAACAACTCTGATTGAATTTACATCCTTAAAATAGTTGCATTTTTTGTTGATCCATATCATTTTCCACCAAATTTATATTTTTGTCATTGTCAGCTTCTCAGTCAGTGCTTATATTTAGATGCACTATTTTAACAGGTGCCTGTTGTCGAACTGTTATGTTCTGTTATCTGAGTCACTGTTGATCAGAAGCAGGAGCTTTCCATTTGTAAGCTACAACATGCTTCTCATCAAATGGGGCTGGTATGCCTCATAAACATAAAATGTCTGGAACACGTTGAATTGACTACATTTCCTAAACGTGATGTTGCAGGATATGTTAATATTTTGAATGGAGGGTCCATGTGATCAATGGAAAAAAATATCTGATGTGCATTGTCTCCAGCGCAAATTGATGTGTTGTGTTACTCTGCCCCAGGGGGCCTTCCAAGGGTGTTCCCATGCAATATCCATGGATTTTGCTGCATTCCCAGATTTACAAAAAGTGTTACACCTGGGAATGAGTAAAAATGCTACACCTTCCTAGGTGAGACATAACAAGAACTAATATATTTATTCTCCTCCTTAAACCCTCTTTCTGTAGCACACAAAGAGTAAAGAAACTGCCTCAAGGGATTGTTTTTGTGGAGGAAGGTGCCCTCAATGCATGGGGCAAGGGTGTCTGCGTTGGTGCTATGCAGCCAAAATGGTGCCACCACAGGGACAAAGGCAGGGATGCACTGTAAACACATTCTTGTCCTTTCCCTGTCACAAAGTACAACAAGATGACTTGCTGTGCTGCGTGACATTCTCATAAATATGACCCTAACTCTTAATGGTTCTTGGCTCTGTCATGGGGCTAAACTGCATCCTTCATTGTTATCAGCTGATGTTTTTGCTTCAGATTATAATATTCTGAGTCGTAACCATTGATAATATTTGTAGTCAGTGTTGTACTAGTGGTATGCAGATAGTCCAGCTTCTTGTCTAGAGTTTGCCACTATTTCATAGTGGTGTGCCTGAATGTTTTTTGTGTTAGCCCTCATGTGGTCTTGGGTAGTAATGTCAGTGTGTCTATGCTTGTATGAGGATTTCTGTTTGTGTGTGTATATATTTGTATATGTTATACGCCTGTGGGAGTTTGTGTCAGTGTGAATGTGTCTTTGTGTTTGTGTGTGTGTGTGGTTGTATTTTTCTGGACCTTTGTGGTGAGTGTATCTGTGTGTGTAGGCATGTATTGTTCAAAACTATACCACAGGCTCCAGTATTGTACACACTATTCACTACTTCATTTCTTCAGAACCACATTGCTAAACATTCTGTCATTGACAAGCAGAAAAACTGAGAGATGTACTGTGTCTAGAAGTATTAATTTACAACTGAACAATGTGAAATAAAACAACTTGAGACAAGTTGGAAGATTTTAGTCTGAGGCTTTAATGATGTTAATCTATGGGGACTAGAGCTCGGAAATGCTCAGAAAATGAAAACCTAATGAGAATCCATGTCCTGTATTGGAAGAGATGGTATAAATAAGAAAGAAGGTTCAGATCCTATTGAAACTCCCATAAAATTTTATAATTTTGGACATAGTTTTTGGACCTGTGCTGTGAGGGAGTCTGACTGATTCTCACTCACTGTAAACAACAAATGGCTGTGTGCAAAAACCACCAGTGCCCATATTTTAAAATAAGGCCCGCTGCTGAGATAATAAGCTCTGTACTGGTTTTGAGTGACTGCAGATGTGCTTATGTGGGCAGGCTGATCAAGTCAGATCACTGTGTGCCTCGGTCCAGTACCTGCACAAGGAAAGTCTGTTGCACATGGGACTTTGTACAGACTGGCTATTGCCTGTGCAGGCCTTATAGTTTGATGGTTCCTTTGATTAAAGTGGGTCTGTAGTGCTTAACTGTACTTGTCGTCCAGGTAAAAGCTGTGCCAAAATTTTACGATTTCATCAACAGAATATAGAGAAGTGATTAAAGTTAATATGCTTTTGGCCATATTTGCACTCCTTTAAATACCCTGGGCTTAGAAGTATTTTACTGAGTCAGCTCTTAATTAGATTTAAGTTTTTAACACCCTGGAGGGGCCAAGTTATGTACTCTGCTAGCCAGCAGGTAGATCAAAGTCTTGCCCAGAAAATATATGTTATGTTATGTTATGTTATGTTATGCAGGTTTGTAGAGTGCACTATCACCCCGGAGGGTATCCTTGTGTTGAGCAGGTGTAAGTCTAGTCACAGCTAGGGCCTAGAGAGACTATTTGCGAAGCCAAGTATCCGGTATCTTGTGGAATTCAGGAATTGAGGAGGAAGCTCTTGTGTATATTGGCAGGTCATTCCGTGCTGTAGGAGCAATTTAGGAGAAAGTTTGCCCCCCGGATCTGGTTTCCTATATGTGTGGTATGTGTTCAAGTAGGAATCTAAACGAGCAAAGGTGTCAGTGAGGTTTCTAAAAGAAGATGCAATAGTTGAGGTTTTCTGAGCCATTGTTATGTAGTGCCTTGAAATTGTGGGTGAGGGGTTTAAATTGTGCTTGTTTATGTATGGAGGGTCAATGGAGCTCCTTTAGATGTAGTGTGATGTGAGTGATGTGTGGTGTGGAAGGTTGAGAGTGATTCTGGTTGCTGCGTTCTGAATAGTCTGCAGCCTTCTGGTGAGATTTTTGTTTATACTGGCAAATAAGGAATTCTCATAGTCTAGTTTGTGACAAAGATATGCAGGAAGGGTTTCCAGGTGCTGATATGAAGGTTTTCCAAGTGCTGAATGGAAGCCATTTGAATCTCAACCTCCCAATATTAAGAGTATGGAAGCATTAGACAGTGATGACGTTGACTTTGGTGGTCACGGTGAGTTTGCTGATGATGATGGTTCTGAGGTTCTTGGCATGGATGGCTGGGATGGGTGTTAGTCCTATTTCTGTTGGCCACCAGGTGGAGTCCCATGGTGAAGTGCTATTCATGAAGGTCACAATTTCATCTTGTCAGTGTACATCTTCAGACAGTTGGTCTTCACCGAATGGGCAGTATCACTCATCCAAGCATTGAATCTGATCCAAGTACTGAGCATCTTATCTGTGAAGGAGAGAGTAAGCTGAGTGTCATCGACATAGGAAGCAATGTTGATGTGAATGATACTGGCTAGAGGGACCTTGTATATGTTGAAGAGGATTGGGCTCATGGAGGATCTTTATAGGATTCCGCAGATGAGGTCACCTGCATCTGAGGTGTATTGTTCCAGGCTGGCTGACTAGGTCCTTCCAGTCAGAAAGAAACATATCCATCAGAGTAAGAGTCCTTGAATTCTGATGTCCTGTAGGCATTGGATGAGGATGGGGTGGGAAGCCATAGCAAAGTGCGTAGTTCCAAGAGGATGAGAGTCGCTATGTCTCCTCTGCCTGGGTCATGCAGATGTAATCCATGATGAGGAAGGTTTCTGTGTTGTAGTTGGGTCTGAAACTAGACTGAGTGGTATCGAGGAAATAATGGTCTCTGAGGTATTATGTGAGGTGTCTGTTGATAATTTTCTCTAAGACCTTGGGCAGAGATTGTAGCAGGGAGACTGTTGTGTAGTTGGTGAGTGTTGAAGGGTCCGCAAAGGGTTTCTTCAGCAATAGTAGGACGGTTGCGTGTTTCCAGGTATATGGGAAGGTCGTGGAAGAGGTGATGTATTGAAGACCTCTAGGGTAGGTGCAGTGGGGGCAGTGGTCTGATTGAGCCCCTGAGCGGATGGACTTTGTAGTAGTGACAGTTTCTTCTGGGATGATGATGGGTCATATGGTTTGCATTGGTTCAGTGGATAAGATTGGGAGGTGTTTGGCGAGGTCTGTTGGGACCACTTGCAGATTGAAGTTATTATAAATGGTAGTGATTTTCTTATGGAAGAATTCAGAGAGATTTTTTCAGACTCCCTGTGAAAGTATGAAAGAGATATAGGCAGCCACTGGTACTCTGAACTCCTTCACAAAGGCTAAGATATCTTTCCTTCTATTGCTGCTGGCATTGATGCAGTCTGCCAGAGCAGCACGTTTGGTGGTTTGGATAATTTGGTGATAGCGTCCTAGAGTAGATTTGAGCATGCTCTTATTTGAATTGGCATGGCTCATTCTCCATTTGAGCTCTAGTTCTTTGCAGTGGTGCTTTATCAGTCTGGGTTTCTCTGCATACCAACTAGTCTGTGGTCGAGATCTTATGGAATTGCTGTGTTTGAGGGGGCAGGGAAGTAGAGAAGGAGTTTATTCAATTTTTGAATTTTCAGATGGCTCTGGGGGGGCTGTTGCTGCGTTCAGGTCAGTGGGTGTTGAGGTTGGTGTTCCAGTACTTGCTTGTGATGCTGTTTACAGAGGATTAAGACATCTCCTGTTAAAGAAAGAGGCTGGGGGAGAAATTTGCATGGGATAAATCACCATCACCTGACGATAAAGCCTGAGCATGCCTTTTTCACAGAGAAAAAGGGGCAGAAAGATCTCTGGCACCACTCACTCCTCGGGGTCCAACATGAAGTCTTTGACATCAAGAATAGGGTTAGGTGGTAAATTCCACTCCACTAGTGGAGTTGGCAGAGCTTTGGCCACTCTTCGATATGCTTGTAATACAGAGTTCGGCCAGTTTGCAAAAATCACTGCATGGTGGATTTTTTGTCACATGTGGTTCACCAACTGTAGGTTGGGAAGTGCGAGCGAGCATTGCCATTCCCTATCATAAATCCCAGGTGCTAGGAGGACACCCTTCTAGATTTTCCTAACTGGGTGATCATGGACAGTCAAAACTGTTCTCAGTGCAGCTCGAGTAGAAAATCTACTTGAGCCACAGCAAAATCAACTTGAGCAGCAGCGCACTCAGGCTTGCCACATGGTGCCATTTGAACTGAATTTTCAGTGTGGAATGAGCTCCAGGTGCTACAAATCAGCACAAGCAGTGTGACATGTAACCGTGGAATTCAGCATAGTGAAAATCCACCAGTTCTGCCTACCCTAATCAAGGACCAGTTTTCAGTGGCAGTTAAAAGTAGGGCTAAGATTTTAAGCTCTGTAAAAATCTCATCATGCTGTGCTAAGGGGTGGATCACTCAGTGAGCTGCTCTTAGAAAGTTGCTATCAGGGCTAGAGGAACGATGCAGCATCTTTGGGTTGGGCACAGATACTTTCCTCCAAGAACGCTCCACCTCCACTTTTAAACTCCTACACAAATGAGAAGAAACAAGAACTGCAGCAGCTGATGAAAGACATCCCCCATGTGTACGAAGTCCCAACTGGATATCAGGACCACTCTGAAATTGTACTTTTCTGGACTCTGTTGGATCTTTTTCTCTAGGTCGAGTGGCATTGACTGCCCCACTCTGTCTGGTGGGCAGTAGATTGTGGACTTGCATGCTACTGTGAAATAGAGGGGCACCCTACCACGGATACCCGGAACTGCTGAAAGATACACAGGATTCCTACAAGCAACAAAGAGGGCATGGGGCCTGGAGACTGCAGGCAGGAAGCATGGTCTGCCTTGAGAGCTGTTGAGTGTGACTGCCCAGGCCAACATGCTGCTGAGGATAAGGGCATAGGAGAGAAAGTTCACAAACTCTCCCTTATTGGAAGGAGAGCTTTTTAAACAGCTCCAGAAGAGCTAACAATAAGAGTGCAATAATGTACATTCCAAAAGTCAAACACAACAAACTCCATCTAAAAAGGCCTGATGGGGCCCAAGATATAAGTGTTTTTTTTATTCCTTTTAGGGAAACCTAACACTTGGTCTCCACCACCGACCTGAAAACTTCCATACCACATCCAGCAGTTTGGCATTTTCACCAGGAAGGGCCGAGGTCGCTAAGAGAGCAGTACAGCAGAAGTGTGTATTGAATAGCCCTTGCTCCTACTCCATTATACCTCGAGGTGGGCCAGTGTCTTAAGGAATGAGCATGAAACTGACGCACAGTTATTCTGCAACCTCCTACTAACTATAGGGAAGACCAGTCTCTCAAGGACGGACTGAATTGACAAGAGCACGTAGTTGAGCATGGAGAGGTGCTGTTGGGATGCCCTTTAACCCACCAGGTTAGGCCAGTGACCAGGGGCAACCACTGCTTTAATACACACAGTGCTCTCCCACATTCCCAGGCCACCCATGCCTGTACCCATGGTAAGTATTGGTTTGATCCCTTTGGTCCAGTTCCAACGAGAGGAATGCTCCTCCATCACCATCAATGCAGATCCAAGGAGGGGCCGACAGGGGAGCTGTAGGTTCTCCTGCTGGAACCTGGAGTGTTCCAGGTGGCAGGGAGCCCATTGGGTCTTATAGACTTGGTCTCCCGTTCAGCCATCCATGAATTGGCCCTGGATTTGTGTGCATCACACTTGGCTACAAGTAAAAACATAAAAAGATATATAATCACAGCATTAGGCCCTTTGCCCATTTAAAAAAAGAAGGGAAAAAGATTCTGCTAGGGGCTGAAGGTGCATCCCTGGTGTTGGAGTGTAGCTTTTATAATAAAAATTAACATTAAAAGTTTGCAAATCAATCTATAATGATGCTGCATAGAAATTGTATTAATGTGATTTTACTAAACGTGCATGTGAAATGTGCCCACGGGGAGTGGCAACCAATGTATACGACGATAAATGAAACTGACTAATTAATGAAATATTAATGTACTAATGTATGATTTTGTATTAGTATTAAGGATTATATGTTACGGTTTTGCTAATTAATCACTAGACCTTAGTTAGCATGAGTCGGGGCCTAGCTGCCCGGTTTCATATTAAATGTGTTTTCTAACATGCAATGTGCTGACTTGCTGAAGGACATGTAGCCGTACTTTTCCAGAAGCTAGAAGATGTGTGTAACCATAGAAAATTCTTTCTCATGAGACTCGACTTGCTCAAGGAGATATTCTCGCTGAATGCAACAGTGTAAACTTGCAACAGGTACAAGGTCGCCTGAACTGGTATAGACAATGGGACTACTGGCTGAGACTGTGAGAAGAGTGCGTGAACATGAAATTGTACCTGACATTCTACCCGTTGGGGACGTCAATTACAGGAGCCAATAAACTACGTGAGAACTGTTATGAGGTGACAATCTTAATGAGGCAACAAGTGGACTATTGGATGGAGATAATGATGCACCAAAACTTGTCCAATTGGAAATTAGGGGACTGTACAACAGGATCGATATAATTCTTGAATACAAGGAGAAATCAGCCATTCTGAGCCAATATATGCCATTGCCGAGCCACTTTGTCACTTTGCCTAAAGACTTTGCTGTTTGATTCTTCGAATCATCCTTACCCTACTTTGCTTAGCCCGGTCTAAACTTTTCCTCCTTATGAGGGAAGTGTCCCTATTACCCGTCTTGCTGAACTTTGCTGAGTTTCCTGGCTGATGGCGAATCAACTGATGTCCTGAGGATGAAGACTGACCCTGTATGCTGACTCATTATGGAGGGTAACTATATGATGATGAAATTGTAATTGTCTGTTTGCCTTTTCTTCTAGGTACCAACTGCTAATTTTGATAGAGACCACAGTTAGATGTTTTTCAAAATTTGTGTTGCAAAATTGTGTTGCATGAAGCCCAACATGCCAATGCTAATTCGAGGTTAGTTAAGGAGTTCACTGAATGAATGCAGACTGACAAATGACTGAATCTATGCTTTGCTGAATAATGCGCTAATAACACTCTGCTAAGATTAATCTATGTTGACTTTGTGCTTTGTTCTAATGTTTATGATTTTTACATTGCTAAAGTCTTATTCGAGTTGCCATATAGTAACATTGTTGATGTGTTTTCTGGTATTGAGATTAATAAACTTACTAGTAGAAGTGTAATCAATAGGGAATAAATATCATAAATCTTACTAAATTCTGTGTGGTTATTCATGACTGAAAGGTCATGGTGTGCTTCAATTCTTCCTAATGTCATTGATTAATTTGATTGATTTGCTATTGTGATTATTGATGAGGTTATTGATCTATCGATTGATATGTTGATTAGCCATCTCGTCCTAAGGTGTCTTCAATCAGGGTCAAAAGATTCATCGGCCTAAAATGAGAATTATCTAGAAAGGGAAGTGTTATCAGTTCTGGTAGCAGAGGACGGTTTCGGCCCTTTGGGGCCCTAGGGCGAGGGACCATTGTTTTAAGATTGTTTTTCTAAATAATGCAAATTGGAGAGATGATGTGCCCCTAAGTCCCAAATGACTTTCCCGGAATCTAGGAGCTTGCCGAAGTGAGTTGGGTATGCTCTCGGCGTTTTAGTGATAAGTATGTGTGACGCAGAATTTGCGCTTGCTCAGCTTATGCGTATTGCAGGTGAATTGTGAGGTTTTTAAGAATTTAGGCCAGGTAATGTTTTAGTAGGAGTGAGCGTACTCCGCAGTATGAGAGTAGGGAAGTCAGCGAACTTCATGTGAGTGTGGCGCTTTGTGCGAAAAAATTATCCACGTGGTTGGTTGGTGATGTACGGACACAGAGTGGTCTAAGACTCCGGAGTATATTGATAAGTGTATGAGACACTTGGTTTATGTTGTAATTTGCACGGTTTAATAGGTCAATCAGGAGTGGTTGACAAGTCGAGTTTGAGTCAAAATGTGTGAGTGAAACCTTCGATGGAGATTTGGTAAGTTCTAAAGTGCACTAGGATGAACCATTGACAGGTCGAGAGTGAAATTTGCGGGTCAAAATTTGCTTGCGAGTGCGGGATCTGAGAAGGAGAGAGTAGCGGCCGAGGCTTCACGTGAAATCTCTGTAATGTTCTGAAGCAATTGTGTTACCCTTCCTGTAGTAAACCGGCAAATTTGAGTTTTGTTGTTGAACTCCTCGCAATATATTGCATTAATTTGTGTGGATCCAGAGTGAGGAAGACAAGCCGCAAGACTTTGTCAGCCGCAGTGTGTGTGAGTGTGACGTCATTGGAGCTGCAATGGGATAGGTCTGTTGCCAAAAGGGGTCGCGCACAGATTGGCAGCCGTCCGTGAGAGGCAATTGGTTGAGAAGGTAGGCGAAGAGTGTTCTGGGAATTAAAGTCACTTCCTGATTCAGTTATAAACCAAAATAAAGGACGCAAAAATTAAGTTTTTCAAGGCTTTAAAGAGTGCCTTGAGGGGAGATACATACATTACCGTGAGTGTGGGGGAGCCTGCACCGCCAGAGGATACTCCGGCTTATACCGTAATGGAAGAGAAGGGAGTTGCGCCATGCCTTTGGCTAAAGCAATGGTGCAAAATGACAGAAAAGGAAGGATGTTTGGCGTTTCCGGAGCACGGAACATTCAATATAAGGATTCTGGAAAATTTGCGGAGGGTGTTAAATGAGCAGAAGCCGCCTCCGTGACCAGCTCAGTTTGAAGCGTTAGCAATTTGAGAGGAGAATGAGGAAAGCTGAAAAGACTCCACCGGAGGCTAGATGGGATAGTGAGACCAGGATGTGGAGAAGGGAAATAATAGACGGAGTCAGAATGTTTCCGGCAATAACTCAAGAAGCCGAGACACAGGGAAGAAAGGCCACTTGTAAAACAGACAAGGGCTCTAGCAAGCAGAAAGAGACTCAGAAGTCTTGGGCAGATGCAGATGATTCAGATGATGATGAGTTCCTTAATCAGCTGTTACATGATCGACCGGCACCATATGCCATAAATGACAATAGACCGAGTACTACTGCAGGTCCTGCAAATTCGACCCAGAACCAGGGGACCGCCAATACAGCACAGGTATATAATGTTACCACATCAGTTCCAATACAGAATGGTGTTAGTGTATCCACTGCACCAGAGACGCAGATACAGTTGCAGCCACCACCAATTCAGATGCTCTACCCTGATGTCCTAGTGTTAGAGACGACTACGAATTTGATGGTGCTGCCTGATCCAGTGTGCACAAGATCAAAATTAATGCAGATTGAGCCAACTCCACAATTACTGCCCCAGCCGCTGCAGCAAATTGTTACGAATTACACTTCGGTCGCAGGACCGCAGTCAGTTACAGCACCTATAAGGAATCAAGCTATGGGAGTTAATGCTCCACCAGGATTGGGAAACAGACAGACTCCAACTGCTATATCTTTGCCGATTACTGTTTGTCTGCCAGTGCCGCTATATTCGCAGGCCAAACATAGTGTATGCGATCAAGGAGTAATGACTCAAGAGGTGATAAGAGGAGGGTTCACGGGAAGCTCCCAAGGAATGATACCGGGAGAACAGACAGCAGAGAGATCTAGATCCTTGTTGGACTTCAGTCCGATTGGGGTTCCTTTAGAGACAATGAGACAGGCAGGTTTGGGTCTATTGACCCCACAGGTATTGGGTGCAAATGCGTCACAGCCGCCGATGGTGCAAGCTGGAAATATCTTGTTGCAAGGGTTAACTGCGCAACAGCTGAATGAATGGCTAGACAAGCTTAACACTCCGCAGACTACTCCTGCAACAGCATAGCGGTCGGAGAGAGAGGAATACCTGAATTTTGTGAGGTTGGGGTGGAAGCAGCTGAGTTAGTTGAAGGAACTATGGGAGTGAACAGATTAGAATTGTACACTGAAGCAGAATGGAGGTATCTGTGCCCGAAAATAACCAAAGAAGTGAGTAAGGTACATCAGAGGCTATCGAACTTGGCAGACAAATATGGCATAGATTTAGAAAATACCAAGCATTTGAAGAGGAGTTACAGGTTAGACTTCGAGCCTAAAGATTTTGATCACATGAGGTCTACTGGAATGAAGGCACACCTTAAGGAAATACTAAAAAGTGCTCAAGTTTGGGGAGCTTTAGAGAAGTGGGAAGGCAGATGGGCGAAGAAAAGAGATAAGAGGAAGAGTGATGCCTGGAGCCACAGCAGGCGAAAGCTGTGCCAGACACGGGGACAATAAAGATGTTGCCGATGAGAGAGACAGCTGGAGGGGATCTAGTTCATGTGCCATGGTCTAGGGGAGACATTTTGTCATTTACGAATGACTATCCCAGATTGAGGGAAAAGCCAATAGAATGGTACCAGCAGACAGATATGTTTGTGAAGCTTGTGAAGTGTCTTTGGGAAGACCTAAATACCCTGTTTGAGATTATAGTTCCAGCTGATTTGTGGCTTGAGTGCAAAAGAAGTGTGGATTGGCTGACAGAGGAACCGGCAAGGGACAAGATTGTGGGAGCACTGTCTCCTGTAGTAATGAGGTACTACTATAAAGCGATTGAGTTTTTGAAACAGGTGGTGATTGACAGAAAATTGATCGAATGGCACAAGAAGGCAAAAAGTCGATACATGCTTACTATGAGAGGTTGTTAAAAGTGTTCAAACACTACAGTGGCACAGAGGTCATAGAGCCGAAAGACATGAATCACCTTGTGTTTAGGTTTGTTGAAAGATTGAGGCCAGAAATTTGCCAGATGATTAAGAATCATTTGATCTGTTGGCAAGCAAAGCCCATTGATGAGGTGTTGCAGTATGCGAAATACTGTAGTGATGAGATTGAATTGAAGCAAAGAAAGCTGAAGGAGAAGGTGATGGTGATGCAAATTAAGGCAGCTCAAGCAGGGTTGCAGGGAAATGGAGTGCAGCAGATGGTTCAGCAACCGCAAGGGAACGGAATGTTTCAGACGCAACCGAGAGGCCGAGGTCGAGGAGGATTTGTGAACCGTGGTCCAGGTTTGAATATGGTTGTGGTTCAAAATGATGTGCAAGGGATGAAAAAGATGTCACCATGCCATGCATGCGAGGGCGTGGGACACTAGAAGCAGGAATGTCCGATGATGGTGCAGGATAGTGTTGTTCAACAAAGCAATGATTTCAGTGCATTTCAAAATGTAAGGGGTCCAAGACTGAGGGGTCCCAATCCGAACTTCCAGAATAACATGGTTCAGATGCAGCGTCTCCAGCCCATGCAACAGATGCAAATGCCACGTGTCCAACTCGCACAGGTGCAGCAAGTACAGCAGCAGATTCCCTTGGTACCTAGACAGCAAATGCAGTTGCCTTTAGCTCCGATGGGACAGCAACAGGCTTCCTCAACAGGTCACAGGCCAAACTCTGAGTCAAAATAACGCAGTACAACAGTTCCTATGAGAATGGAATAAACAATGAATGGTTGGATGATTGTTCAGATAGTGAGGAGTGCAGGCTTCCCTAGAAGAAGATCAGAGGGGACCTTATGTACAGGGAAAGGTGATGGGTCACAAGGTTTCATTCCTGGTTGACACAGGGGCTACACGCGCTACGGTCAGAAGTGCAGAAGTTCCGTAATTGCCGCTTTCAGGACATACTATAAAGGTGGTAGGAGTAGCAAATCAGCTCCTGACAAAACTGATTACAGATCCGGTCCAAGTTGAGATTGGTACTTTTCAGGGATTGCACAGGTTTGTAGTCTGTGATTCAAGTGCCCTGTCCCTACTGGGAAGAGACTTGTTGCGTAAGAGGAGGTGTTTAATCACCTGTTCCAATGAAGGAATAGAGGTGCAGACAAACAGTGATGATGAAGGGGATGATGGTCAGATCTCAGAGCCAGAGGCGGAGAACACAGATGAGGAGTACCCTTTGATAAGCTTCTTCCCGATGTTCACAGTG
Organism: Pleurodeles waltl; assembly: GCF_031143425.1. Lineage (NCBI taxonomy): Eukaryota > Metazoa > Chordata > Amphibia > Caudata > Salamandridae > Pleurodeles > Pleurodeles waltl. The sequence goes on from NC_090445.1 coordinate 1,349,772,740, forward strand.
ACCGATTTGCCAACAGAATTACAGGGAACAGTGACAGAAAAGGTGTGGGACTTGAGAGGAAAGTAAATGGGACTGATAAAAGGAGTAGAACCAGTCAAAGTAGATGTGAAGCCAAATGCCGTGTTTCCCCAGGTACCACAGTACCACATGGCACAAGATATTCTCATACAGGTGATGCAGATAATTGCAGATTTCGTGAAGCAAGGGGTCCTAAAAGAGGTGATGAGCAGCCCATGTAATTCACCAATAATGGGTCTGAGGAAGCCTTATGGGAAAGTCCGAATTGTCCAGGATCTGAGAAAAATTAATGAGACAGTGGTAAAGTGTTGCCCTATAGTGCCAAATCCAACCGTGATCATGTTTCAGGTTCCATGTGACACAGAGTGGTTCACAGTTGTTGACTTGTCTGAAGCGTTCTTTTCGGTGCCTCTTCATGAGGATAGCCAATTTCTTTTCAGTTTCAAATTCCTTGACAAGGTTTACAGTTGGTGTCGAATTCCTCAAGGGTTTTCAGAATCGCCATCCATCTTCAATCAGATATTGAAGAAGGATTTGGAATCATTGGAACTGCCTTTTAATTCGACTTTAGTACAGTATATTGATGACTTGTTGATTGCGTCCAAAACGAAGGATGATTGCAGGTACGATACTATTGCCTTACTGAATCATTTGGGAAAGAACAGACATAAAGTTTCACCAAAGAAGCTGCAGTACTGTCAGAAAGAGGTGAAGTACTTAGGTCATCTAATTGAGAAAGGGTCATGGAGAATTTCTAAAGAAAGAGTGACAGCCATATTGCAGATGAATCCCCGACATCCAAGAGAGAAGTTAGGATGTTCTTGGGAATGGTGGGCTACTGTCACCTGTGGATTCCGAACTTCTCAATTATCTCTAAGCCTTTTGTGAGGTTGACCGTTAAGGAGGTTAAGGATGGTCTGGATACCCTAACTATGTCTGAGAAAGAGATAAGGGCATTCATTGAGCTGAGGGACTGTATGTGCAGGGCTCCAGCTTTAGGTATGCCTGACTACACAAAGCCTTTTGTCCTGTGTTGGACCTGGCTTTTTGACAGGGTCATACCCAAACTTGTTGCCTTCCTCCTTTTCTTTTTCTGACCTCAGTTTTGCTGGTTTTTAGACTCTGCGCACTTTACCACTGCTAACCAGTGCTAAAGTACATATGAGCTCTCCCTTAAAACATGGTAACCTTGAATCATACCTGATTGGACTATTAATGTACTTATAAGTCCCTAGTAAGGTGCACCCTGTGTGCATAGGGCTGGTAGATTAAATGCTACTAGTGGACCTGCAGCACTGGTTGTGCCACCCACTTAAGTAGCCCCCTTAACCTTGTCCCAGGCTTGCCATTGCAAGGCCTGTGTGTGCAGTTTCACTGCTACCTCGACTTGGCATTTAAAAGTACTTGCCAAGCCTAGAACTCCCCTTTTTCTACATATAAGTCACCCTTAATGTGTGCCCTAGGTAACCCCTAGAGCAGGGTGCTGTGTAGGTAAAAGGCAGGACATGTACCTGTGTAGTTATATGTCCTGGTAGTGTAAAACTCCTAAATTCGTTTTTACACTACTGTGAGGCCTGCTCCCTTCATAGGCTAACATTGGGGCTGCCCTCATACATTGTTGAAGTGGCAGCTGCTGATCTGAAAGGAGCAGGAAAGTCATATTTAGTATGGCCAGAATGGTAATACAAAATCCTGCTGACTGGTGAAGTCGGATTTAATATTACCATTCTAGAAATGCCACTTTTAGAAAGTGAGCATTTCTTTGCACTTAAATCTTTCTGTGCCTTACAATCCACATCTGGCTGGGCTTGGTTGACAGCTCCTTGTGCATTCACTCAGACACACTCCAAACACAGGGTACTCAGCCTCACTTGTATACATCTGCATTTTGAATGGGTCTTCCTGGGCTGGGAGGGTGGAGGGCCTGCTCTCACACAAAGGACTGCCACACCCCCTACTGGGACCCTGGCAGACAGGATTGAACTGAAAGGGGACCGGGTGCACTTCTTAGCCACTCTTTGAAGTCTCCCCCACTTCAAAGGCACATTTGGGTATAAAACAGGGCCTCTGCCCTACCTCATTAGACACTTGCTGGAGAAGAAACCTGAACCAGAAACTACATCCTGCCAAGAAGAACTTCCTGGCTGCTCAAAGGACTCACCTGTCTGCTTTTCTACAAAGGACTGCTGCCTTGCTGTTGGCCTGCTGCCTTGCTGAACTCTTGCCTGGCTGTAAAAGTGCTCTCCAAGGGCTTGGATAGAGCTTGCCTCCTGTTCCCTGAAGTCTCAGGACCAAAAAGACTTCTCTCTTCCTCTTGGACGCTCCGTGCGCCGAACACCGACGCTGATCAACGCGACGCCTGCCGTGAGATCAAAACTTTGACGCACGGCCTCGCACGGACAACGCCGCCCGACTCCGCAGGAGAAATCAACGCGATGCCTGCCGTGAGATCAAAACTTTGACGCACGGCCTCGCAAGGACAACGCCGCCCGACTCCGCAGGAGAAATCGACGCGACGCCTGCTGTGAGATCGAAACTTCGACGCGCAGCCCTGCAGAACGACGCACAGCTGGAAAACAAGCAGGAAAATCCACGCACAGACCCGGGACATCTGGTAATCCCCGCGACCCACAGAAAGAGACTGTCCCCGTGCCGGAAAACGACGCTCGACTTCCCCGCGTGGAAAATAACGACACAAGTCCGTGTGTGCTGGGGAGAAATCGACGCACACACCCTTTTTCCACGCATCTCTTCTTTTGTGGCCCTCTGAGGAGATTTTCCACCAGAAACCAGGTACTTTGTGTTTGAAAGAGACTCTGTTTACTTTCTAAAGACTTAAGACACTTTATATCACTTTTCAGTGATATCTTTACAAATTCATATTGCAACTTTGATCGTTTTGACCTGAAGATACCCAGATAAATATTATATATTTTTCTAAACCCTGTGTGGTGTATTTTTGTGGTGTTATGCTATGGTGTTGTATGATTTATTGCACAAATGCTTTACACATTGCCTTCTAAGTTAAGCCTGACTGCTCGTGCCAAGCTACCGGAGGGTGAGCACAGGCTGATTTTGGATTGTGTGTGACTTACCCTGACTAGAGTGAGGGTTCTTGCTTGGACAGAGGGCAACCTGACTGCCAACCAAAAACCCAATTTCTAACATTGGTGATCAGCGGTGAGGATAGGACTTGTATTTGTGCAGTGACATACAGTAGCTAAGTATTTCACTACCTACCCACAGTTGAAGGTCAACTTGGTTTTTATCTCTTTTTGCAAATCATTTTTTTTTCCTGGCAATTTTCAAAAACTAAATCCTCACTCAACATGTCTCTGACTGGGTCTCAGACAGGGGACTTTGACCTAGTCCAGTTGGATACATATACGGTCAAACAACTAAGAGGATTCTGCAGGGCATTGAGGGTACCCACCCAAGGGGCCTCCAGAAAGGAGGACTTTCAAGTGGCGCTGAGGGCCTGGGCAGAAGCCCATTTAGAGGATGATGAGGAAGAGGAGCCAGAAAATGGCCCCTCAGAGGAATTTTCACTATCTGTGGATGGTGTTACCACTGCAATTGAGCACACTTCCAGACCAGGGAGCAGTGTCTCTGTGCAAAGCCTGTCCGCAGAGGAAAGGAGAGAAGAAAGGGAGTTCCAATTGCAAATGGCAAAACTGAAAATTGAGGCTCAACAGGAGGAGAAAAGGGCAGAAAGAGAAGCCAAACAAGCTGAGGCTGAAAGAGCAGCCAAACAGATTCAAGCAGAAGCTGAAAGGGCAGCCAAACAAGCGGAAGCTGAAAGAGCAGCCAAACAGGTGGAAGCTGAAAGAGCTTTGGCTGAAAAGAAACTATTGTTGGCTCATGAACTGAGTCTCAAGGAGCTGGAGATCAAGGCAAGACAGTCTGAATCCAGCAATAATGGTGGCAGCATACTGACAGGACCTGCTGGAGAAAAGAAGGTTCGTATACCCAAAAATGTGGTGCCCAGTTTTGCGGTGAGAGATGACATAGATAAATGGTTAGCTGCTTATGAAGTTGCACTAAGGGCTCATGAGGTTCCTGAAGGGCAATGGGGGGTAGCTATGTGGGGTTATGTACCGCCATTGGGGAGGGATACACTCCTCACATTGGATCAACCTGATCAAAACACATACCCACTTCAGAAAGCCATTTTACTTGCCAAGTTTGGGCTGACCCCTGAGGGATACCATCAGAGGTTCAGGGACAGCACCAAACAAATCACACAAACATGGGTAGATTTCTTTGACTTTTCCAGTAAGGCACTGAATGGATGGGTGCGGGGCAACAAAGTAAATGACTATAAAGGGTTATATGACTTGATTCTGAGAGAGCATATGCTTAATACTACTTTTACAGAGTTGCGCCAGCACTTGGTAGATAGTAAGCTGACTGATCCCAGGATGCTTGCTGAGGAGGCGGACCTCTGGGCAAGCACCAGAGTGTCCAAAAAGGTATCTGGGAGTGACCCCGAGAAGGGCAGTTCCGGTTCCCCCCAACAAAGTGAGGGGGAGGTTAGAAATGACCCAGACGAGTCCCAGAGTAAGGGGGGAAGAAAGGGTTCCCATACCCCATCTGAGAAACAGGGTGGGGGTTCTGGTGGGCAGTGGCCCAAAGCATCCCATTCCCAACCCCGCTGCTTTGAGTGTTCCCAGATAGGACACAGGAAGGGGGACTCTGTCTGTCCAAAGAACTCACCCAATAATGGGACCTCTAGAGGGGTGGCCCATGTGGCCTTAGGGAAATGTAGTCCCCAGGGGCAGGTCGTAGACCATGCCTTCATCTCCTTTAGTTGGGAGGTGGACTCAGAGGGTAAACTGGTGATCCCTGAGGGTGCGAGCCGTCACTTCCACCAGGTGGGAGTGAATGGGATCCCAGTCACCGCTCTGAGAGACACAGGGGCTAGTCTTACCATGATTGTGGAGAGACTAGTGTCACCAGAGCAGTACACCGGACAGGTGTGTAGAGTGACTCCAGCCATTGGGGAAGATTTCTTCCGCCCCATGGCCCGGGTGTCCCTAGAGTGGGGTGGGGAGGTGACCCAGAGGCGGGTCATAGTTAGTCCCCAGCTGCCCATTGACTGCATTCTGGGGAATGAGTTTCCCTTAGTGTCAGGAGAGCTGAGAGGGCCAACCCCCAAGGGTGCCCTAGCAGTTCAGATGTCTGGCAGTACCACTCCCCAGAGGAGGGTACGTAAGCCCCGATGGGGAGGCACGGGGAGGAAGGACTCACCCCTGACCTCTGTTCAGCCTCAGAGTACAGACCCTGGGCTGAGGGACCAGTATCAAGGACCCACCCCTGACCTGGTGAGAGTGGAGAAGGGGTGCAAGACCCCTGGGGTTACTACCCCCCATTCTGGGATGCTACAGGAATCCCTTGGGAGCTCCCTACCAGCCCCCCAGTTGGAGGAGAAGCTCAGCCAACGGCCCCCCTCAGGGGTTCCACCTAGCAGTGGATGGTCAGGGGCCTGGCTCATAACACTGACAGCTGTCAGTGGCATCTGTTGGTTTCTGTCCTTGTGGGCAGAGTTTTCCCTGGGTTGGGGACAGAAGTCAGACCCAAGGAATGGAATGGGCCACATCACTTTGTTGGCCATGGTGATACTGTCTGCATACTGGGATGCATCTGTAAGCAAATTAAAGTTAGGAGCTGTACAGATGGGGTCCTCAGGTGATGAGAAGGATTCCCCATGGGCCAGATCAGTGGCCCCAGGGAATATAGACAAAGAAGCCTCACTGAGTTCAGAAAGGCGTAGAACTGGCGAGTGCCCCTGCAGTAGTGGGCCATTGTCCATGTTCTATCGCCTTAAGCAGGGAAGTCCATCAGAGTGTTGATTAGTCTACCCTGGCTTTAGGCTGGGAGGGGGTCATGTGGGACCTGGCTTTTTGACAGGGTCATCCCCAAACTTGTTGCCTTCCTCCTTTTCTTTTTCTGACCTCAGTTTTGCTGGTTTTTAGACTCTGCGCACTTTACCACTGCTAACCAGTGCTAAAGTACATATGCTCTCTCCCTTAAAACATGGTAACCTTGAATCATACCTGATTGGACTATTAATGTACTTATAAGTCCCTAGTAAGGTGCACCCTGTGTGCATAGGGCTGGTAGATTAAATGCTACTAGTGGACCTGCAGCACTGGTTGTGCCACCCACTTAAGTAGCCCCCTTAACCTTGTCCCAGGCTTGCCATTGCAAGGCCTGTGTGTGCAGTTTCACTGCTACCTCGACTTGGAATTTAAAAGTACTTGCCAAGCCTAGAACTCCCCTTGTTCTACATATAAGTCACCCTTAATGTGTGCCCTAGGTAACCCTAGAGCAGGGTGCTGTGTAGGTAAAAGGCAGGACATGTACCTGTGTAATTATATGTACTGGTAGTGTAAAACTCCTAAATTCATTTTTACACTACTGTGAGGCCTGCTCCCTTCATAGGCTAACATTGGGGCTGCCCTCATACATTGTTGAAGTGGCAGCTGCTGATCTGAAAGGAGCAGGAAAGTCATATTTAGTATGGCCAGAATGGTAATACAAAATCCTGCTGACTGGTGAAGTCGGATTTATTATTACCATTCTAGAAATGCCACTTTTAGAAAGTGAGCATTTCTTTGCACTTAAATCTTTCTGTGCCTTACAATCCACGTCTGGCTGGGCTTGGTTGACAGCTCCTTGTGCATTCACTCAGACACACCCCAAACACAGGGTACTCAGCCTCACTTGCATACATCTGCATTTTGAATGGGTCTTCCTGGGCTGGGAGGGTGGAGGGCCTGCTCTCACACAAAGGACTGCCACACCCCCTACTGGGACCCTGGCAGACAGGATTGAACTGAAAGGGGACCTTGTGCACTTCTTAGCCACTCTTTGAAGTCTCCCCCACTTCAAATTCACATTTGGGTATAAAACAGGGCCTCTGCCCTACCTCATCTGACACTTGCTGGAGAAGAAACCTGAACCAGAAACTACATCCTGCCAAGAAGAACTGCCTGGCTGCTCAAAGGACTCACCTGTCTGCTTTTCTACAAAGGACTGCTGCCTTGCTGTTGGCCTGCTGCCTTGCTGAACTCTTGCCTGGCTGTAAAAGTGATCTCCAAGGGCTTGGATAGAGCTTGCCTCCTGTTCCCTGAAGTCTCAGGACCAAAAAGACTTCTCTCTTCCTCTTGGACGCTCCGTGCGCCGAACTTTTCGATGCACAGCTTGTTCCGCGGCAAGAAAAACGCTGCACACCGACGCTGATCAACGCGACGCCTTCGGGACGACCGAAACTTTGACGCACGGCCTCGCAAGGACAACCCCGCCCGACTTCCCGGGAGAAATCGACGCGACGCCTGCCGTGAGATCAAAACTTTGACGCACGGCCTCGCAAGGACAACGCCGCCCGACTCCGCAGGAGAAATCGAAGAGACGCCTGCTGTGAGATCAAAACTTTGACGCACGGCCTCGCAAGGACAACCCCGCCCGACTTCCCGGGAGAAATCGACGCGACGCCTGCCGTGAGATCAAAACTTTGACGCACGGCCTCGCAAGGACAACGCCGCCCGACTCCGCAGGAGAAATCGACGAGACGCCTGCAGTGAGATCAAAACTTTGACGCACGGCCTCGCAAGGACAACGCCGCCCGACTCCGCAGGAGAAGTCGACGCGACGCCTGCCGTGAGATCGAAACTTCGACACGCAGCCCCGCAGAACGACGCGCAGCCGGAAAACAAGCAGGAAAATCCATGCACAGACCCGGGACATCTGGTAATCCCCGCGACCCACAGAAAGAGACTGTCCGCGCGCCGGAAAACGACGCTCAACTTCCCCGCGTGGAAAATAACGACGCAAGTCCGTGTGTGCTGGGGAGAAATCGACGCACACACCCTTTTTCCACGCATCTCTTCTTTTGTGGCCCTCTGAGGAGATTTTCCACCAGAAACCAGGTACTTTGTGTTTGAAAGAGACTCTGTTTACTTTCTAAAGACTTAAGACACTTTATATCACGTTTCAGTGATATCTTTGCAAATTCATATTGCAACTTTGATCGTTTTGACCTGAAGATACCCAGATAAATATTATATATTTTTCTAAACACTGTGTGGTGTATTTTTGTGGTGTTATGCTATGGTGTTGTATGATTTATTCCACAAATGCTTTACACATTGCCTTCTAAGTTAAGCCTGACTACTTGTGCCAAGCTACCGGAGGGTGAGCACAGGCTGATTTTGGATTGTGTGTGACTTACCCTGACTAGAGTGAGGGTTCTTGCTTGGACAGAGGGCAACCTGACTGCCAACCAAAAACCCCATTTCTAACATCCTGTTTTGTCATGAACGTGATGCTTGTTCTTTGTCTGTCTTGACACAGGTCCATGGAGGTGAAAACCGCCCAGTAGCATATTTTTCAGCTACTTTGGACCCAGTTGCAGCAGCCTTGCCGAGTTGTCTGCGCGCAGTTGCAGCAGTTGGTCAAAGCCTTACTCAGTGTGAAGGCATAGTGATGGGACATCCTTTAACAGTAATGGTCCCACACTCAGTTGAAATACTACTCACCCGAACAAAGACGCAGCACATGACAAATGCCCGTTTGACCAAGTATGAAACGATTATCTTGGGGTCACCTAATGTATCACTGAAATGATGTACTGTGTTGAACCCGGCAACTTTGCTTCCTAATGAGAATACAGATGTTGATGATGCTGAGGAGGTAGAACATGATTGCCTTGAGGTAAAGGAACTGTGCACCAAACCGAGACCTGACATTAAAGATACTCAATTGGAGGAAAATGATTACATTATCTTTGTTGATGGTTCATGCCTAAGATATTCAGTGGGAGTATTGAGAGCCGGATATGCTGTGTGTACAATCACTGGTATCCTAGAAGCATCTTGGCTTGAGAGAGTGTACTCCGCTCAAGTTGCTGAATTGATTGCTCTTACTAGGGCATGCCATGCCGCCGATAAATTGAAAGTCACTATCTATACTGACAGCAGATACGGATTTGGAATTGTCCATGATTTTGGCCAGCTATGGTCACAGAGGGGTTTCATGACCTCTTCTGGTTCTCCAGTAAAAAATGGTGAAAGAGTAAGGAATTGTTGCACGCGATTCAGTTACCTCTTGAAATTGCAGTGGTGAAATGCAATGCTCATGTGAAATCACAAGACTTTGTGTCAATGGGGAACGGATATGCAGATCAAGTCGCAAGGTTTTGTGCATTGAACTGTATATCGTTCAAGGATCAGTAGGAATTATTACCTGAAAATGAAAACGAGACATGCACAGGTTATGCATTGAGAGTGGTTGACATGATGGAAGAATTAAAATTGTTGCAGGGACGTGCCAGCAGAGAAGAGAAACGCTCTTGGCTTAAAATGCAATGTGTACAAAGACCTGATGATTTGTGGGTTTCAGATGAGGGGAAAATGGTTTTGCCGAACAGTCTTTTGTCACAGTTTCCAAGGGTCTACCATGGTCAAGCACATATTGGGAGAGATGCCATGATCAGGTTGTTCAAAGTTGATTGGTTCAATCCAAAATTCAGACAAGCTGCAGAAGTAATCTGCCACAGGTGCATCATCTGTCAACAGATGAATGCGGGGAAAGCAACCGTGGTGAATTTGAGCCACATTGGGAGAGCAGGAGGTCCATTTAGCAGAATGCAGATGGATTTTATTGAGATGCCTGTGTTTGGAGGTCTGAGATACGTGTTGGTGATTATGTGCATTTTTAGTCATTGGATTGAGGCTTACACTACACGTAGGAATGACAGTCTCACAGTAGCGAAGTTGCTGCTTAGGGAGTTGATACCACGTTTCGGGTTTCCGATCTCTTTAGAATCAGATAGAGGAAGTCACTTCAACAATGAGGTGGTTATGCTCTTGTGTGCCGCACTGAATATTGAACAGAAGTTGCATTGTAGCTACCGTCCTGAAGCCTCAGGACTCGTAGAACAGATGAACGGCACCTTAAAGTCAAGAATGGCGAAAATGTGGGCAGCTACCAATTTGAAATGGCCAGATGCATTTCCCTTAGTGCTAATGTCAATGAGCAATACGCCCAACAAGAAAACAGGACTTTCTCTGCATTAAATTCTTATTGGTCGAGCTATGAGATTGCCCACAGTGCCTGCAAATGCTCTTGTGAATATCACGGATGATATGGTGTTGGACTACTGAAAGCGTCTAGCTGACGTGATCCGATCTTTCTCTCACCAGGTGGAAGCAACCACACTGCCACCGATAAATGATCCAGGTCACAATCTGAAAGCTGGTGACTTGGTTGTTGTCAAGAAACACGTGAGGAAGTTGTGTTTGGAGCAACGTTGGAAGGGACCGTATCAAGTGATACTGACAACTACTACTGCTGTGTAATGTGCAGGGATTCCAAACTGGATCCATGCCAGTCACACAAAGAAGGTGACGTGTCCAACTGATGAGGAACTTGAGTTGTCGAAAAAAACAGCTGCAGAAAAGGAAGTCTCAGGGCCGGAGAGTAATCAAAGGGGAACTGAGATTGAAGGAGAGCCCGTTGAGGACTGCTTGGTCACTCAAATAGCAAACGAGATCCAGAAGGGTGACAGTGAGCTTATCTCAACTGAGGCACCAGGGGAACCTACCCAAAGAGAGGTTCTCCCAGAAGCAGACGGATACGGGTTTGAAGTTGAACCCCTGACTGACCCAGAGGGCGAAGGAGTTGAGGCAGAAGTAAATCAGAGTGTTCAGACTCCTCCGGAGAAAATTGCAGGTCCAGCAAGAGAAAACACCATAGCACAAGAGGAGGGCAGTGAACAGCAACCTGAAAAGCCAAACAGTAAAAGGACGCTAAGAGGAGATAAGTGGCCAGAATCACAAACTGCAAAAGGAAAAGTGGTCATTAACAAAACAATAGAGGAAGCCACAAGGAAAGAAGACCTGAGTGAAGGAGAATTGCAGGGTGACCGCAAGTTGAAAAGAAAGAGAATAGCAAACAGAAGATACGCGGGTCCTGAATGGCTTATGCGACGTCAGCTGAATGGCAGCAGGAGTTCTTGGCATTCTGTTTTGATCGAGAGGTTCCAGGTCAATACTACGGCACCTGAACCTGACCACAGAGAGGAGAGATTGTGTTGAATTTGAAGCAAAGCTGAAAAGCTGAGAGAAAAAGAGACTGATAAATTACTGTATGTGACACTGTTAACCTGAATTGACTTGAGAAAAAAAAACGATTTTGACAAGCTGCTAACCTGATTTGACAAGGATCCTGGGAGTGAGTGAGACGCTGTAAATACTTGCTAAAGAAAAGCCTTGCTTGAGAAAAAAAAAAGAGCTTTAAACCTTCCTCAGTTGATTGTTTGCCTTTGTATTGTTCTGCTTCTGATTATTTACAGATCATGATTAACACTAGAGATATTAGTAAGGGGAGTAGGATTTGTTGATGGTTGGGTATTATTTTGGGTGTTGTGTGTGCGATAGTAATCATAGCTGTGATTGTGAGAATGCCATTGGTGGATAAGAGTGAGACTAACAATGCTACAATTCCTGAGACTGCTACACTAACACCATGGGAGAGACTTGAGCAGGATACAAAATATTTTCATGAGGGAACTAACACAAGAGGGAAACTATCTACTAATGTTTTCTATCACTTGTTGAATGAGTATGTTGAAACAATGGATGCAAAGAATTGTTATGTGTGCCCAAAAATTCCGTCGTCAGTACAAGAAGGGGTTACCTATCATAGCTTGCCGTTAACATACGGGATAAGTTGTAGTTTATTATTAACAAGGTTTTATGATCAAGAATATATTCAGTACTTCTATTCTAATCTAGATGTAGTGTTTTCTTTTGTGCCTATAAATGAATATTTGAGTAAGATAGCTAAAGATCATAGTATAAAAATAGTTAGGGGTTTCTTTGAGCCCACACTAACATTTGGTACAGCTTATGCGCATCGCAATAATCTAACCTGCTTACTAACGCCTGTAGAGAAGAGCTTCTTAGATCACACTGATGATAGAAGAAAAGCATTAAAAGAAAAGCTAGAAAAGGGATTAGAGAAACAAACATTTGCAAATGATTATGCTTATAGTTCAATAAAGACACAAGACAAATGAGCTTTAGATGCATTACACGTAGGAAAGCTTTGTATATATAGGCCAAAATCTTACCATGACACTTTATTTGTGGGAACGAGTGAGTGCAGACATGTGTTTTTGTTTCAGAGTAAGTGGACGTTCATGTTAAATGGACAGGATCCAGCAATCCCAGGGATCTACTACATATGTGGACTTAATGCTTATTACCGTCTTCCAAAGGGATGGTTTGGGACATGTTATTTGGGAATAGTTTTTCCAAAGATTTACCAATTTGATGACTTAAGGAAGTTCCCTAAAGTGTCTGAATTACATCATACTAGACAGAAAAGAGAGACAGCTGCTGCTGTCGTGGGTGATATATTTGGAGCAATAATTCCTTCAACGGGAGTTATCTTGAACTCCATAAAGATTCGAAAATGTTCTACTATTGTGGATAACATACTGACAAACTTCACAGGGGCTATACTCCTGATGGATACTGAACTTGCTGCGGAAAGGGCTATGACTCTTCAAAACAGGCTTGCTTTAGACATTCTTTTGGCGAAAAGTGGCGGAGTCTGTATGGTGCTTAATGAGCGCCACTGTTGTGCTTATATTCCAGATAATAGTAATGAAATTAGAAGTATGCTTACTAACCCAACAAGAGATAGTACAGATTTGAAGGAATTGAAAGAACCAGGAGTTTGGGAAAAGGTTGGAAAGGGATCTGCGCGTGTGGGAAGTTGGTTTAGTGGTCTTTGGCATGGGTTCTTGGGAAAATTAATACAGGCAATAGTAATTATTTTGGCTTGCTTATTTGGACTATGGATATTGAGTAAATGCAGTAAAAGGGTTAAAACAAAATGGGCAAAATATAAAGAGAAGAGGGAAGACAAGAAAAGGGAGAAAATGTTCAGGGAAAGATATGAGAAGGCAAAGCGAAAGGAGGAGATTGAGATGAAGGAACTGAACAAATGAAAGAAAATGTCAGAGAATGGATTTGTGTGATGACAAGTGTCATCAGAGGAGGGATTGTTGGAGTGTAGCTTTTATAATCAAAATTAACATAAAATGTTTGCAAATTATTTTATAATGATGCTGCATAGAAATTGTATTAATCTGCTTTTACTAAACGTGCATGTGAAATGTACCCACGGGGAGTGGCCACCAATGTATACGACGATAAACTAAACTGACTAATAATGAAATATTAATGTACTAATGTATAATTTTGTATTAGTATTAAGGATTATATGTTATGGTTTTGCTAATTAATCACTAGACCTTAGTTAGCATGAGTCGGGGCCTAGCTGCCCGGTTTCATATTAAATGTGTTTTCTAACGTGCAATGTGCTGACTTGCTGAAGGACATGTAGTCGTACTTTTCCAGAAGCTAGAAGATGTGTGTAACCGTAGTAAATTCTTTCTCATGAGACTCGACTTGCTCAAGGAGACATTCAGACTTGCAACAGGTACAAGTCATCTGAACTGGTATAGACGATGGGACCACTGACTGAGACTGTGAGAAGACTGTGTGAACATGAAATTGTACCTGACATTCTACCCGTTGGGGATGTCAATTACAGGAGCCAATAAAATACGTGAGAACTGTTATGTTGTGACAATTTTTTAATGAGGTGACAAGTGGACTATTGGATGGAGATAATGATGCACCAAAACTTGTCCAATTTGAAATTAGGGGACTGTACAACAGGATCTATATAATTCTTGAATACAAGGAGAAATCAGCCATTCTGAGCCAATATATGCCATTGCCTAGCCACTTTGTCACTTTGCCTAAAGACTTTGCTGTTTGATTCCTCAAATCATCCTTACCCTACTTTGCTTAGCCCGTTCTATACTTTTCCTCCTTATGAGGGAAGTGTCCCTATTGCCTGTCTTGCTGAACTTTGCTGAGTTTCCTCACTGATGGCGAATCAACTGATGTCCTGAGGACGAAGACTGACTCTGTATGCTGACCCATTACGGAGGGTAACTATATGATGATGAAATTGTAATTGTCTGTTTGCCTTTTCTTCTAGGGACCAACTGCTAATTTTGATAGAGACCATAGTTAGATGTTTTTCTAAATTTGTGTTGCAAAATTGTTTTGCATGAAGCCCAACATGCCAATGCTAATTCGAGGTTAGTTAAGGAGTTCACTGAATGAACGCAGACAGACAAATGACCGAATCTATGCTTTGTTGAATAATGCACTAATAATACTCTGCTAAGATTAATCTATGTTGACATCGTGCTTTGGTCTAATGTTTATGATTTTTGCATTGCTGAAGTCTTATTCAAGTTCGTTGACGTGTTTTCTGGTATTGAGATTAATAAATTTACTAGTAGAAGTGTAATCAATAGGGAATAAATATCATAAATCTTACTAAATTCTTTGTGGTTATTCATGACTGAAAGGTCATGCTGTGCTTCAATTCTTCCTAATGTCATTGATTAATTTGATTGATTTGCTATTGTGATTATTGATGAGGTTATTGATCTATCGATTGATATGTTGATTAGCCATCTCGTCCTAAGGTGTCTTCAATCAGGGTCAAAAGATTCATCGGCCTAAAACGAGTCCCAGAGTGATTAAATTATCTAGAAAGGGATGCGTTATCACTGGCGACACTGGGTCTGCTAATCAAAAATTTGCATACATATCTAGCTAGTAGTCAGGAAGCAGCATTTTTAACCTTGTTAAGGGCTGCCAGAAAAGGGGCAGACCCCCACCAGTCTACTGAAACTATAGTTGTGCCACAGGGTAGAGCATTTCAAGCGGAGTTTCAAAACCAAACAAGTAGTCATAAAGTGGGGATTTTTTTGAATCCACAAACTCTGTGGTACATAGATCTTTAATGCTAGGTCTCATGTTTTTTCAGCCCTGCAAAATGTCGAAGAAATATTCTCACACTGCATGATTATGAATAATGAAAACTTTATTAGAATGTACGTTCTTGACAGTAATTTCACTACATATATTGATTTATTTGTATGAAATATGAAACCATTTTGAAGGATTTCGAATATTTGCAATGTACCTTACCTTATGTCTTGCATTCGGTGTTTTTGCTGACACACTGAGAAAGCTAACATGCTTGTCATTTTGGTAATGCACAGAGCAAAATGTTTAGGAACATGGGTTGAATGTGTATGTAGAGTTTAATGTTTGTTAGGGCACAGACTGCTAAAGGTGCTTCCAGTGCAGGGGTTCAAGGTACGTTTAGGGGGGTCCTAACCTTTCTTTAGTGTGTCTCACCAGATGGTTGGGGAGCCAGTAGAAGGTCTCACCATAGCCATTTCTTCCTGCCCTGGAAACACTTGTACATTTGTGTGTAATAGTTAGATTCTGTGTAAGGAAGCACAGAACGCTTCATTTTCCTAAGAAAACTCACTGGATGGACAGTGATTTATTGTTATTTGTTGCGTCCGGGAGTTTTGGGGGTCTGGCTCTCACTAACTCGCCGAGTAAGCATTGAACTGCTCTGCTTCAACTGTCTTAACTTCTAAAAATGGTACTTGATCCCTAGTCGTGAGGTCTGCAGTACGAGTCCCCCAGGACACAAATGAAAAAAGACTTGTTACAAATAGGGCACACTACCCTGAGACCCGAGAACCCGATACACCGTGTGTCAATTTCAATATTTCAAACGGTCCTGCATTTTCTTAAAATCATGTCTTTTGGGTGTTAAGAATGGATTATATTAGCTGTTGTTTTCACCATAACAAACGTACTTAAAAATATATTTGATTATTTCAAAGCGACGAAAATCAGCATTCATGAATGCGGCCTGCACCGTACTTCTGACACCAGCCAACAACTTATATGTTTAGATATTCATTGAAATAAAAAGATCACCAGGCACCTGATAAAACAAGGTGAAGCGATTCGAAAACTCTCAATGAAATCAACAACTGTGTGCCTGCCTGCATTCTGCAAGAAAGGCTCCCTTTTTTGCATATTTAATCTCGTCAATGCTCTGACATCAAATATTCATAATCAGTGACACATTTCAGACAGGGAAATTATACCTGATGAGGGCAGTAAGTGTTGCCTTCAAACAGAACACGGTTCACTCAGGGATATCTGTTTATTTGTTTTACTGAACACTCTCGCCTCTTTTTTATCCTGATAAATGAAGCCGCTCTGGGAGAACGAACGAAGACACTGCTATTGTAAACAGGATCGTCAGAGCAAGCAATCACAGGGGGCATTTTAATGCAGGCCCGAATGATTAAATTACATACCATTTTCTATTTCATCATTTGTGCTTCTAAGAAATCATTATATCAAAATGCCATTCCCCTTGAACATATTTTTGCACGTTGAGGCAGGCACAGCCCCTGCTTACAAATGAGACGCTTCTCTGTGGAAATGTGTTAAGCTGCGGGTGATTTGCATTTTATGTGTTAACGTTGCACAAGATTAGGAACATGTTCACGCAAATATTCCCAATATATAATCTTGCAGTTAAAGGTTGCCACAGAATTTTTTATCAATCATTACTTTATTAAACTGGGTTCGTTTTCTTTATATTATATGTTACCGATTGCTGTCCTTGACTGCAAATTAGAGTTATATGACCTGCCAGAAGACTTGGATGTCTTTCGATAATATGCACACGCATTTTGTCCGGATATGTTCAATTTCTGCAGCTGAAATGGATTTTATGACTTTGTACGCTTCTGGTATTGTTGAGCCCGCCTTAATTGCATGGAGAGAACAGTGGCCAGTGGAAATGCTGCTGTACTTTAGTGCGCTTACCCGCTTCCCCCGTGCGTTGATCCTACTAACTGCACAAGCGGGTATTAATAATGGCATTCCCCCATGACTCAACTAAGTGGGTAAATTCTGTTCCTAGATCAAATTCAGCAGGCATGCGTCCTGAGGTAGGCAAGCAATACTCCATGGGTGTTGCTTGGGTGTTCTCACAAAACAGCCATGGTTTTTGACGCAATCCCAGATTTATCAGAAGTGATAGACATGGGAATATGCCAAAAGGCTATGCCTCTCCATGTGAGGTGTAACAAGGAGAAATATATTTATTCCTCCGCATTTTTTGTGCAGGATGGTGCCTATTCCTGCACAGAACAATGCTGCATTAAAGACAATCAAGCACTATAGTCCAAGGGTGCCTGAGCTTCTGGGGCTAGTCAGCCCATTGCAGGGTAAAAGACAGGAACACCATTAAAGCCTTAAATATGGCATATTCCTGCCCTTTCCCTGTGACACAGCACAGCAAGGTGACTTGCTGCGCTATGCCACAGTTCCATAAATATGCCCCTCAGTTTTTCAAATACTGCAAGTTGTTGGTGATTGCTTGGTCCTTGCAATTGTTCACCTCAGTAGCTGATCATTGACAATAAAAAATCTCTCCTGGGCAGATCCGGCCTTTGCTATGATAGCATCCTGGTAGGAGAGAAATTCTGATGCTAGTGAAAATGAGGCAACAGATTGCCCTTTTTGTGTTCATCGTCCAGTCCCTGGTTGAGCAGTGAATGACATCTGAACACAAACATCTTCGAGCCTACCACAGCTCACCTAAATCACCCACAAAATAGCTGCATCTTGCTCATGCGGATGTTATTGATATTTGTCAGTTATGAGTGAGAAGGAGAAGAGAGGTCAAAGAAAGGGCTAATGGAGATGTCAAACACATCCTGTATATTATGAAAATGAAGGAATAAAACCAGTTTAAACTGGCAAATCTGACAGAGTAAGGTGCGCACAGGGACATGGGCGAGGCTAGAGCAAGATGAGAGGGGTGCTGCTCTTTCTTTAATCTTAATGCACACAGCTCCATCTGCCCCTCTGGAGATTAGCACCCTCGACCTGGACTCAGCTCTCCCTTGCCAAAAGCCAGCCCTCTGCTCAGTAACAGATGAGCTGCATGGTGCCATTTGCTTAATGGTACAAGAAGAGTGAGTATGGAGTGAGTATGGATATACTAACTATATGGTTAGTGTTACCTCAATCTCTACCCAATTTACTATCATTCACTTGAGTTATTATCACTGCACCTTACTAAACCCCCGAGAAATACTTACTAACTGGTGGCAACTGTGCTTACCCCTCTTGGTTATCCTATTCTGAGTAAAGATGTCTTACCTTCCAAACTATCATGGGACCTTTCTTCAGGAGTATAAAAAAATCAATTCACATCTGCAGCAAAGAACATTAGATTCCACTGGACCTCCACTTTTAGACCAAGCTTGTGAAAATTGAGTACATCATAGAACATTGAGTTGGGCATTCAATTAGCTCCTGCAGCACAAGACAAAAACACAGAGACTGCAATAAAGTTCTGATATGTTGTGCAAATCTAATAAGTTTGGTAAAGTGATAAAAATAATTTAGAAAAATATATACCTTGCAAATTAAAGACATATATTTTAAACTTTGCATCAAAGATACACTCCGATAGAAAGACTGTAAATTGGAAGCTGAGTGCAGTGAAGATAAAAAGAAAGTCCATAGTAATTAAACTAATTTAACATTTCTGAAATCTCTCAAGCAATTCTTTGCTCTACATTGTCCCATTTTGGGGATTAATTGGAGGGGTGGGGGCAAAAAAAATATGTTTTTTTCAGAGGAGTGAGCCAGTTAATCGAAATGAGGAGGAATATGATGTGAGAAGGCACTCACAGGAAAGGAAAGGCGAAGATGTTCACAATGGACGTATCCAAGGGCCAAACGATTCAGAGAGGAAAACAAGTGAAAGGGAGGATATAATCACCACAATTAGGGATGCAGAGACAAGAGAGATGGTCCCTTGAGTAATGGCCACCAATAAATTCATGAAATCTCTGAATTATGCTAAGGAATACATCAATGTTCTAGTCTAAAATTCTATTTGTAATTGCTATGGCCAAAACAAAATAAGTGATGTTTTCATCAAATGGTGGCATTATTAACTGGTTCAGGACGTTGGTTGCCTCATAACCCTTTAACTAACGTCTGACCTTGAAGAGTATTTTTATTACTATTCCTTTACGATGCAATCCATTTTATACAATGGCAGGGAAGTACCAAACAATTCGTATATAAAATAAAAATAATTATATTCAATGGGAACAGTTTAATGTTATTCCTGTTTGTGCTCTCATCATATTCCTGACATATTTTTGTAAATCAACTATGATAAAAGATATGTAAGGCTCAATAAATGAGACTAAGGGCCTGATTTAGATCTCGGCAGATAGACTACTCTGTCACAAACATGACTGATATCCCATCTGACATTTTACGTCCTTCATAGGATATAATGGGATCATAATAAGGCAGATTATATATCTGTTTTGTTTGTGACAGAGTATTCCTCTCCCACAAGATCTAAATCAGGCCTTTTGCCTAACATAGAAAATCCTGTATCAGCAGCTTATTTAAATGCTGCAATGTAGTGAATCCTGGGTGAGGACGTTGGCACCATTGTCTGCTCTTCGTATATTGAAAAGACATTGGGGGAAGGACATATAGCAAACAGAAACTTTGTTTAAACTACAGCTGTCATGTTTTATGAAATGCCTTTCAGCTTGGCTGCTGGCTGAGACAGCAGGCAGTATGCCATCTCAAATCAACGGTAATACGGAGGAGCAGGAAGGGCCTCAAACAGAGACCTCTCAATTGCTCTTGATAACCCCAATTCCAGCACGGGGGAAACGAGGTTTGGGAGGAGAGGGCTAAGAACTGTGTCTTGGAAAATTGCTGGTGTTTACACTAAACTATCACATCCAGATTGGATATCTGTTATCAATAATGTAGACATTGTTCTATTGCAAGAGACCTGGGCAGTTGAGGAATTTAGTATAAATGTTTTTTATACACTAGAGGTGCTATTCCATCTCGTACTGGTAGAGCTAAGGGAGGTTTAGCCATTTGATGCTCTGTAAAATTAATAAGCCTCTCCATTTGAACAATTTGTTTTAGGTCCAGTTACCTGATGGTATTGTTGCAGCTTCCTTATTACTTTGATGTAGTTTTGGTCAATCTCTATAACAATGTTTTCGATTCATGTGTGACCATTTTAATTGATGATTTGGAGACTGATTTGGTTATCTTTGTGGATAATTATAATAGGGAGACACTAATAGCTGTGTAAGAAAGGTGACTCATCCTTTTGTGGTATGGAGTTAATGGAGGGGGATTATATACATTTCAAGCACACCCCTTATGGGAGGCCATCAACAGGCTTCTGGTTACCAAATGTCTGGTATTTTCCGAAGAATAGAAGGCACTGGGATCCCCCCTACCGATAATGGGGCTTCAAATGAAAGTGAGTTCAACTTTTTATGATGTCCCAGGATTTAGCTAGACTAAGTACTTGATTACAATGTAACTGTCTCTTGTATAAGGAGTTACAAGCCCCATGCCATAGTCGTGGACCTGTAATGGATGGAGGATAAGGGGCAGAAGGAGAATTTAGCACATTCTCATACGCCTAATGTGGGCAATTGTATAAAATGGTATAAAGTGGACAGGGAGGCTTTCTTGTTTGTGCAGGAGAATAGACATGCTATTTCAGTACTTACCTTAGATGAGGAGTCCTCAGAGAATATCTCAAATGCTTGTAGAACTATAATTACTGCTATGGATAAGGGGCGGAGGCTGAACAAAGCCCTAAAACTCAATCACCTATAGGTTGGTTTAATGATGCCTGCACATCGGTCCCTGGGAAACTGAAAGTGACCCTTTACTGTTCTCTAGATTTGATAAACTGAGTGCTATAAGAAATTATAAATCCATTTTGGAAGCTAAAAGATCTGAGATTTGGGCAGAAGCCTGGACGGAGCTGGAAAGGGCTTCTAACTGGAAGGACTCTGGCACATTTTGGCAGGTTGTCAATTGGCCCTTTTTCAGGGTATGAGAAACCCTTACTGGATACTGTTGTTCCAGTGGTAGCTGGGTAGATCACTATAATAGTATTTTTAACCCAGGCATTAGAGAAATTAAAACAGACAGTAAAGAGGCAGCCTACGGCATCCTGGAGGTGTACTCTATTCTAAGTGATTCTATTGTGGTGAAGGAAGTAAATGCTGCTATAAAAATCAGCGCCCCACAGGAAACGCCCCTGGACCTGATGGGGTTCCATTAGATCTTTCTAGAGCTAATATTGTGTTCTGGGGCCCAAATGTAACCAGTGTTTTTTGGAGCTCCTATTTTAGGGGAACTGATCACACCATGAAATGAAGCAGTCGTCTCCATTTTTAAGAAAGGGGACAGACATTCGCCATGCTGATATGTCCAATTCCCCTGCTTGACAGTTCCCTTAAAATATTAGGTAGAATTATAGCAGATAAACAGGAGGGTTGCTTGGAGAAAACCACAGACAGTTAATTAGGTTTCACCCCAGGTGGGGACGGTTGAGCAATTCCAGAATCTACCTTTGATTATCGGCAAGACAAGGAGAGGTTTTATTCACCTAGAGTTTGTGGACCTCTCTTCTGCCTTCGGCATGATCAATAGAACCAAGCTCCTGGGATTTATAGCGAGGATGGGAATGACCAGGCCATAATTGGATATTTACAGAGGATGCACTGGTATTGTTTGATGAAGGTCATCCATGGAACAGAGGGTGAACTCTTCCCTGTAATCAAATCTGTTTTGGGGGACAGACAAGGGTAAATGATAGCCCCTTATTGTTCCTCATATATATTAATGACCTAGAATCCTGTCTGAGTAAAGCAAGGAAAGATATGCCCAAAGTAAAATCTAGTGCCCTTTCGGTTTTATAGTTTGCCAATGATACAAATGCTAATTTCAAGAACCACAAACATTTTGCAACACCTTTTAGATGCTTTCTGAAGTTTCATGGGAGGGTAGATCTTCAAACTAACCTCAGAAAATCTTTTGCCATGAGTGTTAGACCAAAAAATATTGAAACCAGAGTACTCCAATTGGGTGGCAAAGAGATTGTTATGGTCAAGACCTTTAGTTAGCTCAGTATTCCTCTTGATCACAATTTAAATTGGCAGGGTGACTCAATGCCCAAGATCCATGGAGTCGGTTTTCATTTTTGTGCACTGACTAGAGCATAAGCCAGCCAGTGCATGAAATTATCAATATCTTTAAAAGTAAGTGTTTCTCTGTAGCATCACACGGAGTTACTGATCGGGATCATAAAGATGTGGGCCCATTTTAGAGGGTCGAGGATAAACTTTTACATAGTCTCTTAGTTGTCCCCCTATACACTACCTCATTTATGTGTCACTTTGAGATGGATCTGTCTCCTATGAAGGATAAGATCAAGCTGAAACCTCTGCTACTATGGATCAGAATTTGGGGAAAATCTGAAGCCTCTCTTTCAAAAAATGTGTTTGAAGATTGTGTCTCCAAGTATTATGCACTCGCTATCCTTTGGATTAATTACATTAAAGAGGGTTTTACTGACCTAAACTTCCCAGAGCTATTTTCCAATCGAAGAAACATTCCGCCAAATGTTACGCCCCAGGTAAAAGAGGTTTTTATGGAAAGACAATGTAATCTTCACCGGGCAAATTATGATAAACTCCATTGTAGCTCCAACTACAAATTAATTCGGATATTGTTCGGCTGTGAGTTCTATTTGACTCTGCACAAAACTAGGGGAAACCCTATAACCCTAACCTGCCCAGGGTAAATACAACATAAACAAGGCAAAAAAATGGCAGTTAGGGACAAATTTAGTACTAAGTTGAAATAACAGTCCTTAATTCTGCTACTACTGGATTTATTTCTTTTTCATATTTATTTCCAAAAAGATTTTTTAATATAGCAAAAAGGATCTATGGTAATCTCACACAAAACTTAATACACATCACATAAATAAGTGTAAACCAAAAAATTACTGACCAAAAAATTACTCACAATACACACGAGATAAATTACATATAATATTTTAACAATATAACAAAGAAACCATCTTAAAATGGTGCCCTACGCATTTGAAAAGTGGTCACTATTATGTAACTCCACATGTGATCCACTGTTATTTGCTAAGAAACTGGGCTTTTCGTACACTCGACTATCACTGTGTTGTGTATTTCTTTCACACAAACGTGATATCGTGCATCTCAAATCTTTACAGTATAGTCCATTATTTAGCAAGCCCAATCTACTTGCAATACAAAGAAGTCAACGCGTTTCGGCCTACTGATTTATGGCCTCATCAGGACTGGAGAAGGGCAATCATAGTTCTTAATTGTAGGAGGAGAATGGAGAAACCCATCCTGTACACCGTCCTTAAAAAATCAAAGCGATTGCTTGTGTTTATTTCAAGTCGCCATAATGCGGCTTATATCGGCTCCACTTTCTCTTGCGCTTAGCGGGATATCCGCACTTGCCACAGGTACATTTCTGGAGATGGTAAGCCTTGGATCCACAACGACGGCACAGTGTGTGCGTCTTGTTTCGGCGTTTACCAAATGACGACGTTCCCTTCGTACTAGTAAAATGCTCCTGTCTTCCCCGAACAAAACAGAGTACTGCCGCGTTTACAAAAGGCACCAAAGCACGGATGCTTGACAGCAACTTTTGATATGAATTGCAAGTTTTATCCTACAAGGTTCGTTTTAATTCACTACGTTTCTTAGTGGCTTTTTCCAGAGATGTTAATTGGAGTACAACTTTACCAAGCTACCCCTGTGATAACTCCTCTAAACAGTGTACTTTGCACTTTACTCTTTTGTGTTATTCATAATCCTTCCCCCAGAAGCACTTTTTGTTACCAAGTTTACATCTGTCCAAGATTAGATGCTATAGCGAGGCGTGTATTTCATTGCAAAAACTGGGCAATCTAGATGTATGTGTTGTAGTGGCAAATTGTGGTTGTTGCGCCCTGAAAATTAGAAATGATATAGGGCATTTTAATATATCATGTTTTCTAAATCTTGGCTGTTTTTACTTGGTCTTGTTGATCTTTATGACTTTGGTCTCAATTCTTTTATAAGTATGAAGTTTTTTATGTCTGAACTGTTTTTATTGTGTGCCTTTATTATCTTTGACAAACCGAATCAAGAACACTTGACAGACTGAAAGGTATTAGATGAGCAGCGACATCATTTCGTTATAGCAGGTGACTAGGGACCTCACAACTCGACTGTAATAAGAAATTATATAAGGAATTTCAGTATAAGAATTGCAAGCTTTCATGATATAAAACTGGTTCACAAAGCTAGCCCTAACATGGGTGTTTGCAGTACCTTTGTTTTGCATCCTGCATCTGCCCAACAGTCACAACTCAGTTCTAAAAGCAGCTTACTTCCCTGATATCGTTAATAATGCTTTCAGGGCGCTGCATTGATGTCTAGATGGGCTCTGACTTTTATTTACTTTAAATCCCCGGATGGAACTGTCCTTGAGAGCTGCAGGGCTCCTTCCATTGATGCCCTTCGCAGAGAGCCTCCAACAGATGTCTCAAGTGCAGCAGCAGTTACTCTCTTCCTTTGTAAACATGCTTCACTCTGCTGTTCCTTCGGTGGAGCTGGTAATGTAGCTCAGAATTTATCACCATCTCATCTCCATTTTATTACAGTGATTTGTCTTGTCAGATTTAAATGCATTACTGCATCCGTCAAGGAGAGAGGCTGGCTCCATTCACCTTTCTCGGAATTTGATTGCCTTTTATCCTAATCATGAGATTCTGGGACATCATGGAAATATATTCAGTGTTTCTATTTTTGTGTTCTCTCGATGCATAAAGCAATTCCTAGCAAAAAAATATGGGGTCGTTTGCATCTGATCCACAATCACATGTGCAAATTGTGTACCCACTAACTGCCATTTGTGGGTAACTTGTTAATATGCAAGACTGCCATTTGCACCTGGTTGCGAGTTTAATAATTTGTAAAGGGGTAGGCAAGCTGCGCAAGTACTCGCCTGTTATGGGATGCACAGACTAGCATATTGCACAGCGTGGCTCTATTATTTATGCCCGATTTGTCCTGGTGAAAATCACTGATACACACTCCTGCGTTTGATGCAATTTAAATCCAAATTGAATAATCATTTCATACACTAATTCAAGTTTGTGTTCAAAACAAGATTCCTTGCCATTTTATAACTAGGGCTTCAGTACCCTTTCGTCTGCTTTTCTTGTAAGTCTCCCATTACTTAACATTAGGCTTGTTTGGGATGACATCATTCATCTATATTTAGGGGGTTTCAGTCCACGTCCTAGCTCGTGGTTCACCTATGCATAATTGATTTATCATACAGCAGTACCAATTCAAAATTATAGTGACTGTTTTGCTCCTGGAAACTCCTCATGGTTGTGTCACAATGCCTGCTTTTCAGTGACATTTTCAATCAAGGTGATGAATAAATTAAATGGTCTTCCCTGTTTGTGAATGTCATACTTGCACTGTCCAATAGTCCTACATTATGTGTCTGTGCCATACATGTTAATATAGGGAAATAAATTCATTAACTTTGAATAAACTGGTGTGGTTATTCATGACCGAAAGGTCATGGTTCGCCGAAATGTATTCTGGATTAATTGTTAAGTGTTATGTTGATCAGGGCATTGCTTATGTTCGTTATTGATTATTGATTACATTGAATTGACTGATCTCGGGTGAAGAGAGTCCCACTTAGCCAAAAGATTCATCGGCCTAAAGAGCGTCCAAAATACAGGTAATTTATTAGTATGGAACGCTCTATCTCTAGCATCAGGGTGAATCAATGAAAGGAGCATCAATGAAAGGAGCCCTACCGCTCTCAAGGACAGCTCCATCCTGGGATGTAAAGAAAATAAAAGCCAGAACCCATCTAGACATCAGTGCAGCACCCTGAAAGTAGTATTAAAGTTATCAGTGAAGCAAGCTGTCTTTATAGCTGAGCTGTGACTGTTGAGCAGATGCAGGATGCAGAGCAAAGGTACTACAAACACCCATGTTAGGGCTAGCTGTGTGAATCAGTTTTAATTCATGAAAGATTGAAATTCCTGTACGAAACTCCTCATCTAATTTATTATTACGGACGAGTTGTGAGGTCCCAAGTCACCTGCTCTAACGAAATGATATTGTTGCTCATCTGTAATACATTATTACAGTTCAGGTGCTGCTGCGCCCTAGACCTGAATAGAGATCAGAAAACATAATGGGAAACCATGAGGCGTTTTCAAACATGTATCTCATCCAGCATTAGCTATTTATTCCAATGCGGGTGAAAGGTCACTACTAATAAAGGAGAGCACACACACAACTTCCAACAAACCACTGCACACATTGATGTGCATGTACGTTTACATATCTAACAAGCTTTTGTCAGTGTTGTGATCAGCTCCTTTTGAGAATAAAACATCTTGAAAGAGAAGAATATATATATTTCTTTTCAAATATCACAAATATTAATAATTAGGCACATTTTCATTTGTGCCTTTTTAAATTGTGGAATGTATAAAATAATATTGAGACAACAAACCAATACACATTTATTCACACTACTGTGCCCACATGCCTAAAACCATTCTGATGTATTCAATGTTTAACAATATCACACCATAATGCAAAAAAGTCTCACACTATCTTCTCCCACAAAAACACCTCCCTGCCTAAAATGTATTGCTTGTTTGCTTCATGAGCTTGCTAGGTTAAACCATGACCTTAGAACCCTATCATTGTCGTGGGCTGATGCCCATGGCCAGCACACCCAGACATAAAATTGTTCCAGCACCACATTTTTCCCCATGGTCTTAGTACTTTCATGTAGAGACCTAGTTTGAGACATGGGTCCTGAAGCAGCTAATCTGTGTGTTGAACAGACCCATCAAGGAATAAGAGTAGCCTCAGGATGGAGCCATCATGGGAAGTCTACTACTTCATTCAATTTCTAAATCATCTTCTAGCATCAAAGTATTAAGCTAATTCTGCACAATGTCAGTCTCTGGCATATACTTTTGGCTTAGGAGGTTATAGACTAGAATCAATCTTGTATCACATCTGAGCTCCATTCGAGAAAGCACACTGGTTCCAAGAAACAGATAAAATGTTTGGGTATTTTGTCTTTAAGTTAATCACACCCACCATTCGTAATGCATGGCTATTTATGGTTGCCATCAGCTATTCAAAAGGATTCTGGACACCCTAAGATCATGCTCTGTTTTTGAGAATTTGGGAAACTGTCAGAGGGAGAGGATCCAAGAACATTAGCTGGAAAAAGTTAGCCATTTGGGATGGTTGTGTTCGTGTCTCCCTAGCATTCTGTACTATCACAGATTAGATTGATTTGTCTAACATTGGTGCCCACACCTAATAAGATCTAACTCCTTTGAAATAATGCAATTCAAATGCACAGCATGACAAATGAATACAGCAAAAAGTAAGAGCTATACATTATAACTGGAAACCATGGGTCAAATTTTTGACCAGACCAGCTTGAGCACTGGAGACTACCCAGTGCACAAAAGAACAACAAACAATTATCTCTATAGAATATGGGGTTTGCTATTAAGGAGTGCAGTGTACTGAGAAATACAATGTTTTAGCTCCTGAAATCCTGTGCCAACTTTTTTTTTATGTTTAAGAATCCAGACAGCCAATAATTCTATGGTTCAAGCTAGAACGACATGAGAACCAAACCTGTATAGACAGTAGGGGCCAGATGTATCAACCATTTTTGCGATAGCAAAAATGCGTTTGGTATGTAACCAGTCCAAATTGCGATTCGGTAACGTGTTACCGAATCACTAATTGGATTTGTGATTACATACGGATTCGGTATTAGGAAGGGGCGTGTCAAGGACTCCCTTCCTAATACCGAACTGCAGAGCTATGTATGATTGTTTGGTGACTGTGAATGCAGTAGCACAACAATCGCAGTAACCACCTACTTCAAGTAGGTGGTAACCCATTCGCAAAGGGGTCCCCAAGGGACCCTTTCCCCTTTGTGAATGCATGCAAAAACATTTTTTAGGAGCAGGCAGTGCTCTCACGGACCACTTTCTACTCTTAAAAAATGAAAAGAAAACTTTTCATTTTTTATTTTTAAACCCATCCTGTTTTCCTTTAAGGAAAATGGGCTGCATTTAAAAAAAAGAGATTGCTTTATTGAAAAGCAATCACAGATATGGTGGTCTGCTGAGCCCAGCAGGCCACCATCCCTGATTGTAGCCATTCGCAATGGCTCGCAAATTGCAACCTACCTCATGAATATTGATGAGGTAGGTCGATTTGCGAGCCCTTATGAATCACAGTATGAAACTCCTGAAGTTTAATACATTCCAATAGCAATTACTTAATTGCGATTTGCAAAAAAATTGCAATTAGGTAATCACTATTGGATAAAATTATACATCTGACCCAATATTTTGTAAAATACCTAACATTGTTGAAGTCTTTCAAAACAAAGAGAGAGGGTGTGTGTGTTTTGGTCTCTGTGCATGTAAAAATTCCTAGGGAGCTCCGACTTACACCTCACCATACCTGACTAAAAGCACATGTACCCAACTACTTACCAGAAAATACATTTATTGGGTGGTGCTAACTCATCTGGTCCTTAGTAAGTAAACTTACAAGGGGACGCGTATAGGCTGATGAACCTTTTGGATCGCATGGAGTATCCTAGCCATGTAGTGACTAATGCTATAAATATTCAATATAAACAATTAATAACCACTAAGAGATTGATTAATCATTAGACAATTATATCAACATTTCATGAATAACCACAACTGAATATACGTTTTAACAATTTTATTTCCCTATTAGTTACAATTCTAATCCATTAGTTAATTCAAACTTTATTCAATCAGCTCAGAATTAGTTTGTTAGTGACCACTAATAACATAATCTAATCCGAACTTGAGAAAACATATCCTCTAATGCTTCAGCATAGGCCAATAAAGATGAGCAGAGTTCAGCAATCAGTTCGTCAATCATTTGTCACTGTCAACGTCATACAAAGGAACCTTACCTAAGCCAGATTAGCATTAGCATGTAGGACTTCATGGGAAAACAATTTGGAACATGAATTTGGAAAAAAATCTAGCTAAGACAAAAACTTTTTAGACAGCGCAGTTGGTACTAGAAAGAAAGGCACAAAAGTTAAAAGTCACATTGTCTTAGCTACCTATCCATGGAATGGATCAGCGACAAAGTCAGTCTTCTACTTCAGGTCATCAATTGATCAGCAACCCGTCAGGCTCTCAAGATCATGAGCCCAATGACAGAATCTTGAACCTTTTGTTCCCAATATCGAAGGTCTATATTCCAATGTCTGCCCCTAACATCTGAATTTTTTGCCCCTTGTCATGACCTTTTATTAAGATTACCCAGTCCATCCCCCTAATTCCTAATTGGTCAATTAGTCTCCAGATAAAACTCTACCCAATAATATTAATTTTGCAAATCTATGAATTCTAATATTAGGCCGTTCTCAGTTTGTTGATTGGTTCACTGTACTATGTCCTCATCATCCGGCTCATCAGGTATAGAAAATGTTGCATCTTCTTCTCCAGTCAGTGTCTCTATGTTCGACTCCTAGGAAAGTACATTGAGTCTGTCTTACACCAAAATTGTTACATGCCTAGTTCCATCATCTCCTGTCCGTCGGTACACTGTAGAATATTCTAGCTAAGCAGACTTTATTAACATATGCGGTTCAGGATCAGTTCAATACAATAGCTTCTTTACAGTGCATGGTTATTCTGCGGCTGCACGAGGCCTGGCAAAACTAGGCCAGGCTAAGTTAATTCTATGATGTAATGCAAAACATAAGTTATACATCTTAATATGACATACTACTACATTATTGTTAGAAAATGGATCTTTGGTTGTCAGTCAAGTTACCCGTTGTCTAAGCAAGGACCCTCACTCTAGTCAGGGTAAGTCACACACAATCCAAATTATCTTGTGCCCACCCTCTGGTAGCTTGGCACTGAGCAGTCAGGCTTAACTTAGAAGGCAATGTGTAAAGTATTTGTGCAATAAATCATACAATACCACCATATAACACCACAAAAATACACCACACAGTGTTTAGAAAAATATATAATATTTATCTGGATAAATGCAGTTCAAAACGATTAAAGATGAAATAAGCAAATGTAGGAATATCACTGAAAGTGATGTCAAGTGTCTTAGAGTTGAAATATTACTGTAAAAGCAATAAAAAGTGTCTTAAGTTCTCCTAGAAACAACAAGGGTCTCTTGAAGGGCAAAGTATCTGATTTGCATTGAAAAATCCTCACAAGGGACCGCAAAGGAGGAGATGTGTGGAAAACGGTGAGTGTGCGTCGGTTTCGCCCCTTCGCACATGGACTTGCATCGTTATTTCCATGCAGGGAAGACGTTGCGTTGATTTCTGGCACACTGACTTGGATCCTCTTGGGGTTGTGGGGTTTTCAGACACCCCGGGGACGATGCATGGAATCCTGGGCTTGCAGAGCAAAGTCACAGGAGCTGTGTCGATTCTGGTAGGCAATGCGTGGAATTTTCTTCTGCACGGCAGTCGCTGCGTCGATTCCTCTCAGGAAGTCGGGTGGTGTCGTTTTGATTTGGCTTGCGTCGATCCCGTAGGGCCATGCGTCGAAGTTCTGGTCGTGTCGTTTTGAGTTGGCTTGCGTCAATCCAGTAGGGCCGTGCGTCGAAGTTCTGGTCGCGTCGCTGGCGCTGCACTGATTTTCATAGATATGACTCTACCCAATAATATTAATTTTGCAATTCTATGAATTCTAATATTAGGCCGTTCTCAGTTTGTTGATTGGTTCACTTTACTATGTCCTCATCATCCGGCTCATCAGGTATCGAAAATGTTGCATCTTCTCCAGTCAGTGTCTCTATTGTTCGACTCCTAGGAAAGTACATTGAGTCTGTCTTACACCAAAATTGTTACATGCCTAATTCCATCATCTCCTGTCCATTGGTACATTGCAGAATATTCTAGCTAAGCAGACTTTATTAACATATGCAGTTCAGGATCAGTTCAATACAATAGCTTCTTTACAGTGCATGGTTATTCTGCGGCTGCACGAGGCCTGGCAAAACTAGGCCACAACTTCGGCTAAGTTAGTTCTATGATATAATGCAAAATATAAGTTATACATCTTAATCGGACATACTACTACATTATTGTTAGAAATTGAGTCTTTGGTTGGCTGTCAAGTTACCCGTTGTCCAAGCAAGGACCCTCACTCTTGTCAGGGTAAGTCACACACAATCCAAATGATCTTGTGCCCACCCTCTGGTAGCTTGGCACTGAACAGTCAGGCTTAACTTAGAAGGCAATGTGTAAAGTATTTGTGCAATAAATCATACAATACCACCATATTACACCACAAAAATACACCACACAGTGTTTAGAAAAATATATAATATTTATTTGGATAAATGCAGGTCAAAACGATTAAAGATGAAATAAGCAAATGTAGGAATATCACTGAAAGTGATATCAAGTGTCTTAGAGTTGAAATATTACTGTAAAAGCAATAAAAAGTGTCTTAAGTTCTCCTAGAAACAACAAGTGTCTCTTGCAGGGCAAAGTACCTGATTTGCGTTGAAAAATCCTCACAAGGGACTGCAAAGGAGGAGATGTGTGGAAAACGGTGAGTGTGCGTCGGTTTCGCCCCTTCGCACATGGACTTGCATCGTTATTTCCACGCAGGGAAGACGTTGCGTCGATTTCCGGTGCACTGACTTGGATCCTCTTGGGGTTGTGGGGTTTTCAGACACCCCGGGGATGATGCATGGAATCCTGGGCTTGCAGAGCAAAGTCACTGGGGCTGCGTCGATTCTGGTAGGCGATGTGTGGAATTTTCTTCTGCACGGCAGGCGCTGCGTCGATTCCTCTCAGGAAGTCGGGTGGTGTCATTTTGAGTTGGCTTGCGTCGATCCAGTAGGGCCCTGCATCGAAGTTCTGGTCGCTTCGCTGGTGCTGCATTGATCTTCTGTTGCGAAGTCGGGCTGCGTCGTTCCGGACTCGGCGTGTGGTGAATTTTTCACCGCAAGCAGGCTGTGTGTCATTCTTGGCAGGTGGTGCATTGAATTTTCACTGCACGAGGATTTCAGCTGCAGGAGAGAAGTCTTTTTGGGCCTGAGACTTCAGGGAACAGGAGGCAAGCTCTATCCAAGCCCTTGGAGAGCACTTCTGCAGCAAAGCAAATGAGCAGCAAGACAGCAGAGCAACAGCAAGGCAGCAGTCCTCTTCAGAAAGCAGTCAGGTGAGTCCTTTAGGCAGCCAAGTAGTTCTTCGTGGCAGGGTGCAGGTTCTGGTTCCAGTTTCTTCTCCAGGAAGTGTCTGAGGTGGTAGGGCAGAGGCCTTGTTTTTATACCCAAATGTGCCTTTGAAGTGGGGGAGACTTCAAAGAGTGGCTTAGAAGTGCACCAGGTCCCCTTTCACTTCAATCCTGTCTGCCAGGGTCCCAGTAGGGGGTGTGGCAGTCCTTTGTGTGAGAGCAGGCCCTACGCCCTCCCAGCCCAGGAGGACCCATTCAAAATGCAGATGTATGCAAGTGAGGCTGAGTATCCTGTGTTTGGGGTGTGTCTGAGTGAATGCACAAGGAGCTGTCAACTAAACCCAGCCAGACGTGGATTGTACGGCACAGAAAGATCTAAGTGCAGAGAAATGTCACACTTTCTAAAAGTGGCATTTCTAAAATAGTGATAGTAAATCCAACTTCACCAGTCAGCAGGATTTTGTATTACCATTCTGGCCATATTAAAAATGACCTTCCTACTCCTTTCAGATCAGCAGCTACCACTCAAACAATGAATGAGGGCAGCCCCAATGTTAGCCTATGAAGGAAGCAGGCATCACAGTAGTGTAAAAACGAACTTAGGAGTTTTATACTGATGAAGCAGAAAATGAAGGTTTTCATTTATTAGCGCTTAAACGTAGTGTCGAAATAATCATGTGTGACTTTAACCGAACTAATAAAGATTGTACGGGGACAAAATGTGCCCTTAGAGTAGTTTGCTAACATTTATAAGCGTGCTTTATATAACGTGATGTATTAGAACTGCACGAATCTGACATAATCGTAAACGTGTGCTATGATTTGCTTGTTTGAAATGCTTTAGCTTAGCATTACTTTAGTGGAGGCTTTGGCCTAGTTGCCTGGTCTCACGATTTAGATGCTCGTATTTTTCCAATGTGCTAATAAACGTGTATTTTTGCTTGAAGCTGTACTTTTCCACTGAGATCGTTCACATGCTTATCTTAAGGTTTCGTGCCAGCCTGGCATTTTTTTCTCTTTGCTCCAAGGTCAATCTGAAGGTGCGGACAATGGAAGCTCTGAAAGTGAGTTAATTGGTATAAAATGTTGCAACTTGCGTACCCGTCTCCAAGGATAATGTATGCTTAAGTAAAAGCTTGAGAACTGTCGTTTTTGATTGGACAATTTGAAGTCAACCTATGAACCCTCCAATGGAAGACCCTACTGGATTTGAACTGTTTTCTATAAAAACCAGGTGCACGAGAAGAAAGTAGCCATTGCCAGCCATTACAGCTATTACCCGCCTTTGCAGCCATTACCAGCTCGATTACCGCCATTTTGTAGACTTTGCAGCTATTATGGCCCACCTTGCTGCGACGCCATTTTGAGAGACTCTGATGCCTTCTCTAATCGAGAGAAAGAGACTTTAAATGATTCTTGCCCTAGAGACTTTAACTTTGATCCCTTTGCATGAAGTAGTAGTTTTACTTTGCCGCCGTGAGGCAACTGCCCCGTCCACCTTGCCCCTTTTGCCCCGTCCCATGCTGATCGAAACGGTACCCATGCTGATCGAGAAACGGTACCTGTGAGACGAAGACTTCCTTGAATGCTGATTGTAATTGGTAAATATGAAAGGAAATTGTACAATTGCATTGTGTTTCTTTTAGGTAACCAACTGCTGATTTTTGATAAGAGCCCTAGCTAGGAGTTTTTCCAAATTAATGTTGCTAAATTGTTTTTTTGCATGAAGTCCCACATGCCGATGCTAATTTGAGGTTAGATGAGGATTCCTTTTGTTGCACGATGCAATTTGAGACCTTGTTATGCTGACTAAATGTATGCAATAAGCTCATTACAGATTATAGTATTAGTGATTTGCATTGCTATTATCGAATGCCTTGTTATTCAAATTCTGCATAGATTGCACCTGTTTCGTCGTTATGGACAGCTATTAATGTTCATTTATGTTTATCATTTGGTGTTGAGACACATATATATTGTGCTAGCTTTGTTAATATAGGGAAATAAATTCACTAACTTTGAATAAACTGGTGTGGTTATTCCTGACCGAAAGGTCTGGGCTCGCCGAAATGTATTCTGGATTAATTGTTAAATGTTATGTTGATCAGGGTATTGCTTACGTTCGTTATTGATTATTGATTACATTAAATTGACTGATCTCGGGCGAAGAGTCCCACTTAGCCAAAAGATTCATCGGCCTAAAGAGCGTCCAAAATATAGGTAAATTATTAGTACGGAACGCTCTATCAGTAGATGGTAGCAGACTCACAGGTACATGTCCTGACTTTTACCTACACAGCACCCTGCTCTAGGGGTTACCTAGGGCTCACCTTAGGGGTGACTTATATATAGAAAAAGGGGAGTTTTAGGGTTGGCAAGTACTTTTAAATGCTGTGTCAAATTGGCAGTGAAACTGCACACACAGGCCTTGCAATGGCAGGCCTGAAACAAGGTTAAGGGGCTACTGAAGTGGGTGGCACAATCAGTGCTGCAGGCTCTTTTAATCGACATGCCATGGACACATATAGTACACTCTACTAGGGACTTATAAGTAAATTAAGTAGCCTAATTGGGTGTGATCCCATGTTACCATGTTTGAAGGGAGAGAACATATGCACTTTAGCACTGGTTAGCAGTGGTAAAGTGTGCATAGTCTAAAAGCCAGCAAAAACAGTATCTCAAAAGTGAAGGGAGGCAGGCAAAAAGTTAGAGGTGACCAACCTAAGGCTGTCAGGTCTAACAATTATTATTACACATTTTCATTATTTCACACATTTGTAGTCATTTTTATTATAATTCGTGAATCTTGGTGACCACTCTCCGTGGGCTTATTTTCAACCGCCACATTAATTTCTCTGTGTTTAATTTTTCTATTATTTCCTTGATAATCAAAACGCAAAACATTTATTAAAAACTTATAATTAACATATCTGCTTCAACAGTGGTGTTCCATCCCAAACACCCCCTCCCTTCGAAGATACTCCGTTGACAAAACATTTGTTAAATCGAATCGAATTTTGAACGAGGTACACATTTTATACCAGTCTTTGGGCCACAATGCATTAAACACATAGGAGCCATCTACATTGTCACTCACTAATTGCCATGAATCATTTTAGCAGCAATATAGAGGAATTCATGTGATCGTTTTGTTTTCAGTCAGAGCAAAGATATGCTGGTGTTTGGGTCCACAACATTGAATTTGTAAATTCTGAAACTGCTAAAATTTTGATTTGTGGCTATTTATTTTATTATTATATTTTTATGTGTGTGTTTATATTATTTTCTTCATGGGTGCTTAGAAGATTTACTTTTTTATGGCATTTTATAGGGAAAATAAGTATAGTAATCACATGACCTTTTAGCAGGGTAATATTTGGTTAGCATGTTTTTTAGAAGTCCGTTATTTTAAACCAGAAAATATTTATATCATATTTTGCCATAGTTTAGAATTGTTGCAGTTTGTATATCTTCAAACATAACGTAAATTCCTCAAATGTGATTTCAGTATGATTCAGTTTCCTTTGAATATTGATTATTGAAATACTTTATTGCACAGTATTCAAAGTCATTAAGGCAGCCTGGACCTGTGATGGAGAAAATGATGGAGTCAAGTTTTTCTGGCTCTCAGCCTTTTCCAGAATCCCACTTACCTGATAGAGGAAGCCAGTCCATCAAGCACCACAGGTAAGAAAAGATTTTCACACTTTTTTCTTATAAAACTTTGAGGGGGTTATGAACTAATAATTGAGAGAAAGACGGTGCTTTTAAGATGCAGTCATTTCCTATGGTGAACGTTTGCTAGCTAACTGCAAATGCTCTCATAGTAATCCTTCATAACTGTGACTAAATCTCTGGTAAATTATTGCGGTATGAATTTCAGGCCTCATTTAAAAGTGGGTCGGCTGAAGTATCACTGTTGTGGTAGAGACTGTATCTTTGTGACACTGCAGGTCTGCTATTGCTGTATACATTTTTCCTCAAAGTACTAACCACGTCCATGGTGGGAGGTGTATCAGGGGAAAAATTACCTATGCGCTTGCCATCAATGCCGACATGATGAGCTTTCGATCCCATTTGTTATTCCTACAAATAGGCTCACGGGGGTGGGATTATCTCAAGTAATCATATACTAATGTCCCCCGGCTGAGTTTCTGCAGGGAGAGTAGGAACGTTTCAAAAGCTTTTCTTCCTGTGACCTTGATGATGTACATGCTGTTGTGGTCAAATTGTCTGCCTCTGAAAATGGCATTGGAATTGCCACCTGAGTTCTCACCCTGAAATGGTTTGCCACAGCATTACCTTTGGTGCTATCAAAAGGATTGCAATTGCCGATCCTATGATGTTTTAAGCAATGGGAACACTGACTATCCCAGCACTCTAAGGGGCATATGTATTTAGGAGACCCTGGCACCACCTTGGAACTGCCATAGCATCATTTATTTTACACTAAAGTGGCACTAAAGTGTCTTTTTCCACGCGATATATTCACAAAGTGGTGCAATGCATGCATTGAGCCACTTTACAAACCCTTGCACCACATTGTGCAAGGCATAAAATAAGCAAGGAGGGCTTTCCGGCATTAGGGGGCCTGCAAAAATGGTGCAGCGAAATTCAACAGAATTCACTGCACCATTTTTGGCGTAATATTTAATGCCTAAGTGGGCCGAAATGAGGCAGTGGAATGCACAGCAAGTAAACAGGATCTCTATAAACTTAAGGCATGTTTCTCATTATTACTGGCCCATAAATATGTCAAAAGTCTTTATGAATCACTATTGTTAGGGATGAAGTCTGAAACCCTTATTGAGGGCTGTAATAACTATCTATAAAATGGTAACCATGATGGGCAACACTATGTAAGTATAGGCATACTAAAATTGCATACAACAGTATTTACATTTATATTTACAGTGAAAGGAATGATAGACTGTTGGCCCCCACACTCTGTACTAAGATTGACTGTGTGCAAATTCAAAGAACATAAGTTTGCAGAAGCACACACATGACATTAAAACACAAGGTGGCAAGGTACGGAAAGGGAAGGATCTTATTGAGAGACATATTTAATTATTTTGGATGTTTTGCAATAAAGGGAGTGGCCAGGACTAACTCATGGCTTCCAAGATATCCCCTGCACTGGTGTACTTTTTGCTGCCTCCCCCACAGTCCTCTGCACCGTTGTGTAAATTGTGTGCATGATGTCTAGCATAGATTATTGACTGGAAAGGGAAAATTCCAGAAGAAAATAATATGCTAGACATCAATCACATACCTTTGCACCAGCTACAGAGCATGTCTATTAGATAATCATGAAGATAATGCTTGGTTGTGTATTCAGTTATTGTTAACGTACAAGTCAGAGGCACTGAGGATTATACATACGCAAGACTATCCCTATTCTCAACAATAATGCATTCGAGTTATCTACTTAAGTGAACTGTTTTAAACTGGCCTTCCAACTGCACGAAAAAACATGGCTTGGGCAGCCATGCGGTTGCCACTAGGATTAGGACCTTGTTTCCAAAAAAAACAAAAAAAACCTTTCAAGGGTACTTTTTGATGAATCTTCAGAAACATTTCCCCAAAAAATGTGCCAGTGATTCTTCTTGTTCATGAAGTTCTGTGGTAATTCTGCAATACACATAGAAAGTGTAAAAGGCCTCCATGCATGGCTTTTGTGTCCCTTCCTGCACAAAAACAATCCTGCATGGAAAGCAGGCACCCTTGCAGGCACCGTGGTGCAAGGGTGCCTGCATAGGCGCTAGGCAGCCAAAAAGGCACCAGTCAGGAGAAAAGGACAGAAATGCAACGTATTTCATAAATACAGTGCATTTTTGCCCTTTCCCTGTGGCCCATGGTAGCACAACAAGGTTACTTGTGGCACTGCCATTCGCCATTATTCTTGTAAATAAGCCCCTAAACTTGTACATTGGATGCTATTTTCAATATTCAATCATTAACACATCATTGGTAATGAATTGTTCAAATACCGTACATCTGTTATGTTCTGTTAATAATTTCTAGAACTGCGAATACCAATAGGCGTCTTGACGTTATTTGCCCTCACAGGGTATTAAAGAGCACAGTGATAAAATCTAATTAGCAAGGAAAGCAAAATGCCAGGTTTCAAGTTGTTTCCTAAAAATATTTTTAAAAATCTGACATCTGAGAAGGTCAGGTAGCTATTTACACAATTTGCATGAAATATAGGCTAAGCTTCTTCCTCCCCAGTAAGCCTTCTTTATTCTGGGAACAACTACCTTTTAGGCAGCTGTAGACCGCAAATTATGAGTGCAGAATTTATAAGAAAGAGGACTAACCTCATGTAAGGCTTGGTGGCCCAACACAGGGCTTTGAACTTTAAATGTTCCCTGATTGGTACCCAATGTATTTCAGAAATGGTTTGTGAAACCGAGCAAAATTTGGGAAGTTTGACAAGCACCCAGGTTGCTGCATTTTGATGGGTCTGTTGGTGCCTCTGAATAGGTACATACGGGATTTGGAGTAATCTGATTTTGAGATTTCCAAAGCCAATATTATTGTTTTTTGCATCTGTACGGGAAGAAACTGAAGAATCTTCTTCAATATTTTAAGGGGCATATTTACAAGTAACTGGTGCATCGGTTCTGATGCGCCAGTTTCCTTGCGCCGTTCTGCACCCCCCCTTAATGACACCATGTAGTGGTGTATTTACAATACAGTGCACCATGGCGCACATTGGGACAATAACGTCAGAAATTTGACACTATTGTGGTGTTTTGCTGGACTAGCACCCAAAATGTTGGGGCTAGTCCAGCAAAGCACAGGGAGACCCCTTAGGTTAATGCACTAGCATCACCTTAACCCCGGGCCTGAGCAGGCATTAAAAATGTACACCAGAATGGCATAGTGAAATCTTGTAAATTTCACTGCACCAGTTTTATGGGTCTCCCTGTAGGGGGATGCCCCATTTCCATACATTATACCTGGTACAGGTATAATGTGGCACAATGGGTTACAAAGTGGAGCAATGCTTGCATTGCACCACTTTGTAAATATGGCAGATGGTGGGGGACTGGTTAGCGCCACCTTAAGGTAATTAAAAATGACACTAAGGGGACTCTATGGCTTGTAAATATGCCCCTTAGTGTCACTAAGCAAGAGGATGTTGCCTGATTAATTTGACAGGTAAAAGCAAGTTTGACATCAAATGTAACCACTAAGGGTCTGATTTATGAAAAGTTAGCGCTGCCTTTGAATCGTTTTATGACACAAAAGTGGCGTAAACGTACAAAATATTATATTTACGCCACTTTTGTATCAAATATATTACGCAAAGGCGGCGCTAACGTTTTCTAAATCAGGCCCTAAATTATTTGCTTTTTGCACGCTGGAATGAAGTGATCCTAAATTGGGAGGCCACCAAGCAGCATTCTAAAAGGAAGTGTTGTTGCCGAAAAATAGCACTTCGGTCTTCTCAGAGTTTGATTTCAAACAGTTTTTCTGCATCCACTTAACAATGTTCTGCATACAGATATTACATTTCTTAGCCACTTTATCTGGACTATAAGAGGCTGACACCACTATCTGGGTGTCATTGGCATAAGAAAGAACTGAGAAGCCTTGTGTTGGAAGGTGGGTCATTAGTTGTGTGGCCTGCACAAGTAACGAGTCCTCACACGACCGCCACTGGGAACCAAACACCCCATTGTAGCGCTTGACTCTCATAGGGTAGCGTTGCAGAGCAGTCCAAGGCTTACTCAAGGGAGGTGGTGTGGGCTAGTATTTCCCATTCAAGAGCACACAAGCATGACTCTCAATAAATGACTGTCCAGTATGTGCTTTTTCTTTTGATAAAGTAAAAGTACATTTATTTTTCACACACACTACTTAATACTATGCAACAATCTACAAATATATACAAAGTGATAGAATCACTCTGGGCAAACCTTATGTAATCTCTCAGGTCTCCTCAAGGGAGATTATAATCCAACAATCCTCATGGCAAAACAATCCCAGTGCCCCCCTTGCGACATTTGAACAGTTGACAGTATTCAACATTTTGACAGTACAGTGCAATGAAGACACCTACATTTGTGATTAAATACTTCCATCTTGCCAAGAGGTGGCTGTCAGTATCATTATTCAAATAACATAATCAGGGAACATATAAAACCTAATTCCAGCACTATAACCATCAGGATTACTTTTGTATTTCTACTAATTGACCATAAAAATAACAGTACAATACATGGGGCAATACTAGCCTACACCTATGATAGGCACCCTTACACAAGCATGAACAAAAGTTCACTGAAGCTTGTATTTCAAACACCAGTTCCACCCTTGAGGTGTTATCTTCCATGTGTCCCATCCCACCTAGGGTGGGGACACCAACCGATGTTGTGGGGAGGCTGCGCTGCTCCTGCAGCTCCCCCTGTCTCTTGGTATTCCTTTGGTGGTGGCTCCATCTCCCTGGGACCACCACAGCCGTTTTGGGGGCTCAAATGGCAGCCCCTACCCCGCAAAGCATGCTGGGGCAGCAGCATAAATGATGAGCGGCTCTCCCGCTGAGCTGGGGAGAACCGCTGTGCCGCTTCTTTCTCCATTTCTCCTGGGGGTGCCGGTCCCACCCGGACACCCCCGCACCACACAGAGGATCCCTCGATGGAGGGTGGCCCAGAGAGCCCACCCCTGGCCGTCCCGCCGGCTCCCCGTATGGCCAGCAGCTCCGGGTGCTGCCGCGGGAGCCGGCCTGCTGCTTTGAGGTCTGCCCGCTCCAGCGGGCAGACACAGGAATACTTGCGGCCGGTCGGGCCGTGCGGGGGAGTGTAGCGGCACTCCCCCCTTCCTCCTTGCATTTTTGGGGCCCTGGGATGGGGTCAGGGGCCCCTCCTCCTCGTGGCGGGGATCGCGACGGCGCTCCCTGGGGTCGTCTTCTTCTCGGGGCCCCGGGATGGGGTCCGGGGCCCCTCCTCTCCTTGGCGGGGAGTGCGACAGTGCTCCCCAAGGCCCTCCTCTGCTCGGGCCCCCTGTTGGCCACCTTCACGGGGAGCGCGACGGCGCTCCCCGGCTTCCTCTTCGGCTGGGGGTGTGCAGCGGCGCACCCCCACTCCTGCCTCTTCACGCGGCCCTGGGATGGGGTCCAGGGCCCCTTTGGGCATCTTCACGGGGAGCGCGACGGCGCTTCCCGACTTCCCTTCTGCTGGGGGGTGCGTGACGGCGCCCCCCCATTCCTCACTTCTTCGCGGGGAGTGCGACGGCGCTCCCCGGCTTGTCTTCGCCACCGGGGGCCCCGGGATGGGGTCCGGGGTCCCTTCCCACAGCAGCAGTGGGTTGGGCGACGGCGCCCCCCCCAATCTGATGACCAAAAAAATGAACCAGGCTTCACGGGGCCCTGAGATGAGGTCCGGGGCCCCCTTCCTCTGCAGAGAGGAGGAGTGCGACTGCACTCCCCTTTGCTCCTCTTCCTCCTGGGGCAGCTCCCAGGCCCTGGCCCACCCTGGGGGCACAGTCTCAAGCAGCTGCGGAGCTCCACGCGCTTCGTAGCTGCTTTCCCAAAGGTCGGCATCCTTTGTCCTGTGATATCTCGGGCCCCCAAGGGCCGATTTTCATCATTCTTGCGTTGTTCCGCTCCTGGTGGCAAGCCCTTGCCACCGGGAGCACTCTCCTTAGGCCTCCTTGCATGGAAGGGTCCCAGATCATCAGGGAGCCAGTCACACTGACTCCCTGCGCCAATCTTTCCTCTGGGTTCCCTCTTTTCCTTCCGGGCAGCGTGCTCTCCTTGCGCTAGCCAAGTCCTTCCCTCAACTAGTCCTCTGGGGGGGTAAGGGGGCCAGCTTGCCTGGCCCTGGCATTCGCCTCGCTGGCCTGGAATCCTTCAGGGGCAGAGTCCCTGTCCCAAGGGCAGTCAGGAGGTTCCTCCTTCCAGTTGTCCATGACGCCCATCTGCAGTCCCAGTGTCCAGCAGTGAAGCACAGCCAAGAGAGAGAGAGCTCTCCCCTGTGCAGGACCTTTTAAGTGGGGGCGGAAGTGTCCAGCAGGTCTGCACCTCTGGCCTATCCAGATGTGCCACATCACTTCCTTGCCCCGTCCCCTCCTTCTTGCACAGTCTTCTGGGATAGCTAAAGATGGCATCCTCCAGGAGTTAGTTGCCACATGTGCTCTGAAAGTCTCAGCCCCTCCTCCCTGACATTCCTTGGAGGGCTTCTCCAGCCTGCTCCTGGCACGGAATGACAGCTGGCTGATTGATGAAAGGCCCTGCTCCAGCAACTGGACAGAGCAGTAATTGGCCCTAATCCTGAGCTGAGTCAGAGAAAGATGACATCCCTGGATGACCCATAAGTTGTACAAATATGCTCTTGTAACCTACTACATCATTCTTTTCTTACAGGTTACAGTGTACTTTGGTGTGACTCTGGTCTCGATGGACCCCAGAGAACTGGAGTTGCACCCTAGACCCTCCTTTCCCATTGACATTCAATGGAGTATCCCCCCAATGCAAATACCTTAAGCACCCTGACATTGGCATTGAACTGGGTGTCCCTACAGTGAAAAGACAGTAAGCACACTGACTCTCCCTCACATGTATACACCCCTCTCATGAGACCTACTCCAGGTCACCACCCACTCTGTATAGTTCCTCCCGCACCAGGACTACCTAAGTGCAGTTCTTGGGCTACGCACACCAGGAATCCTCCACCCACAGCCCTCACATGCTTGCACATGCATGCGCACACATGATCACATGTAACCTGCCCGGGGCCTCCTGCCCTTGCTGCGCCACAGCAGCCTTTCCTTAGCACGGCAGCACCGGCGGTAAACACGCGCAGTCCATTTTACCATAGGTTTACTGTACATGAGTCACCTCATAGGAGGCTTCCTCACAGTAAACAGTCAAAAAACAGGTGGATAAAAATCGAAAAATCAGGGCAGACCTGATGGTCAGAACCGTCCTCTAACACCTTGTGATTGAATACGTTTAATTAAAGGGGTGATGTACACATTAAAAATTAAAATGGGTGGGGTAATATTTTTGACGTTAATCAAAAGAGAATGACTGACCATGTTAAAAGTGGTCGAAAGATCAAGCAAGATCAAGGCCGCCTTGCCTCCATCATCAGAAATGGCTTTAATTTCCTCTGTAACTTCTTCAAGGGCCAATTCTGTGTTATGATTGGGTCTACATCCAAGCTGTACTGGATCAAGAGACATGATAGTTTCTAAAAAGGTCATAATTTCTAGGCTTAAGGTTTTTTCTAAAATCTTAGTCGGAAGTGGGAGGTGGGAGGCGGAAAATAGGCCTATAATTTTTTACCTCATTGGGATGTAGCCAGGGTTTTTTCCAAGCTGATGGAAAAAGTATATTAAATAAGTATTTTTTTCAAAAGTACCGAAAGATAGACTAAAATCGTCTTTGCTACAGGGTGGAGAATCTGCGGAGCGCAGGGATCGAATTTAGAGGATTCAATTATTTTTGCCACCTTCTCTTCAGTGAAAGGAGTAAAAGAAGTAAGCGTTAGTGGGCCTGGCTCTTGATTAGAGACACTAGGTTCTACTAACTTCTCCTACTTAGAAGACATCTCTAGGTTTCCAGCTAAAGCAGTGAACTCCAGAAATATATTGTTAAGTTTGAATAGGATACATGTTTTCAGTTTAAACAGATTGCTCTTGTCTGAAATCTATGCATTGCAGCTACCCCAGAAAGGTGAGCTATCTCTTAGGAAGAATGTTTGAGCATGTATGACAATTAACCAGTTCCTATGAGGGCCTTCATTTGAAGTACAGTTTGATGGAAACCTTGCAACATATGCATATAATCCATTATTTTGTGCTGCACTATGTCCCAGCCACCAAATATGAAGGTGAGTTATAGGGCCACAGGGCACAGAGTCATAACGCCAGAAAAAACAAGTACGTATAAATGCGAAAAATGTAGGTAGACAACATAGAAAAGGCAAAGGCAACACTGCTATAGATAGTGGGAACATTTATTTTTATTTGTTAAGATTAATAAAAAATGTATACACTTGTGTTAGACCTGTCAGCCTTAGG
Source organism: Pleurodeles waltl (assembly GCF_031143425.1). Lineage (NCBI taxonomy): Eukaryota > Metazoa > Chordata > Amphibia > Caudata > Salamandridae > Pleurodeles > Pleurodeles waltl. The sequence continues at coordinate 1,349,816,987 of NC_090445.1, forward strand.
GTGTTCTTTCCCCAAACCTTTTGCCTGCTATCCTCAAATTTTTGCTGGATCTTTTTGTTGGTCTAGGAACTCTGAGCACGTTGCCACTGCTGACATACTTTTAAACTGTCTAATTCCTGATTAGAAGAGTGTAGATGCATCACATTCCACATCTTTTGAATGGTAATAATAAATCCTCTTTAATGGTAAAGTGGAATTTAACATTACTATTTTAGAAATGCCACTTGCAGAAAGTGGGCCTTTTTCTGCAAATACTGCTCTGTGTGCCTTGCAGCTTGTCCCCAATACACATCTGGGTGGGTGACAGCTACAGTTATTGCATTCCCCTAGGCAGCCACAAACACAGATGGGTGGGTGTGACAGAGAACTCATCTACATTCATGTGCATTCTGATATTCTCCCTGGTCAGGAAGCGGGAGGGGGAACTGACATTATCACCTAAATAGGGAGTGCCTGTCCCACACAAAAGACTGATTACCCCCTGTTGATAGTCTGGAGCCAGGGATTGGAAGAAAGGACCTCTGTGCACTTCTATGACCCTTCTTTGAAGTCACTCCCCACTTCAAAGGCACAACTTGGTATATACACTGGGCCTCTGACTCTACCAAGACAGAACTGTGAAGAGGTCTGCTAGGAATAAGGACAGTTATGCTACAAGGATTTCCACTCTGCTAGACTGCTGTCCTGGAAGAACTACTTTTGCTTTGCTGAGCTGCCCTGACGCCAGCTGACCTCTGCCCTAATGAGGACAAGGACTGGACCCATCTCACCTAAACCAATAGGGACTCCAAGAGATCGGCCCCTGTTCTTCTGCAGTCTCAGGGACATCAAAGCACTTGGACTCTGCCTACTGTGAGTCCTGCTCTGCCAAGTGGTGCCAATCTAGTCCTGGGCCCTTGGAAGTTGGTATCAGTCCTGCAAATCCTGGATTTCAATGCATTGACGCTGTTGCGCAGATCAGAACTGCTGTATCCCTCTTTGACGCCAACACATTGCTGCAGCTGCTGAGGACTACGACTTCCCATCGACAACTGCAGGGCTCCGGATCAACACATCTCCACCAGCCTCTGTGCCTCACCTTCACATCGCCAGCTGCACAGCTCGACAATGGCATAGTGCCTTCATTTCAAAGGGTTCAATGCCGCACCTTGTGAACAGAGCATCAACAACTGTGCAGTTCCATTGACGATGCATCCCCTGGCTGCGTGGATCAGAAAAGACCCTTTGCATCGCTTTGTGATGACGACCGATCAACCACCCAAGGTACATTTTTAGTGGGCCCTGCATAGGTCCTGTTGCTGGACTGCCCTCCATCATAGTCGGCCCTAAACTTTGGATTTACCCTGGTCTAGCATGACCTCAAGTAACCTCTAAGTACTATAGAGTTCTTAATTCCACTTTTGACTTACTCTTCTAAAATTCATAACTCTGTTTCTACTTATTGATTTTTTTCCATTTTGGTCTTGTTCTACTCTTAAAATTACAATCTTTTTTCAACCCTGTGTGGAGTATTTTTGTTGTGTTTTCATTGTGTTATAGTGTGTGTTGCACAAATTGCCTCTTTAGATAAGCCTGACTGCTCTGTGTCAAGCTACCAGAGGGGGAGCACAAGTTATCTCTAAGTGTCTAGTTTACCCTGACTAGAGTGGTGCTCTCTACTTGGACTGGGAGCATACCCCTGCCAACTAGAGACTCGATCCCTAACAACTTGTTTCAAGAAACTTTGTTGTGTGATTATTTTCTGTGTTTAACAATTAGCGTTTGAATAATTATTTGGGACCGATACTAAAGTAGTATTCCAATGTAAACATACCGATTCAATGACAGTTGCAGACAGACTCCTTTCACTCCTTTGTAGGTTGCAATTAACTTTCAAATACTGTTTTTGTAATAACACTTATGAAAACACACATACATTTCTGACAGTGTTCAGTAATGCACTGATTCAGAAGTATCAGAAAACTGGCGATTTATAATTTTTGTTCGGATTAAAATTTGACCGTGTGATTTGTAAAAGCTTCAAGCCAGCTGCAATTAGTACTGAAGTGCTCAGCCATCTTTGATCGGACCAATTTTATAAATTGCTTACTACTAAATCGTGATTAGCATGTGCACACTTCAACTGTGGTTTCTTGGACCAGTTTTTCGCCATTTACCTGATTGTTCACTGAGGCACAATTAGAACGATTTTGAATGCACAACAAGAAGTCGAAAACTGTTGGCATTGCCGATGCGTTTCTGCAAGGGAATAATCTTCCTTTGTATCAAAGAATTGAAATGACTGCACAATTTACAAACTATAAATAATAACAAGTGATTGCAATTTGGTGCATGGCTGACAGACAGTATTTGGAAGCTGACTCCGTCTGTCATTCCTATGTAAATAACCTATACAGCCACATATAAATTACAGAAAACTCTAGTGTGTTGAAAATCAAGAGTTACATTAATTGCAAGGCAAGTTCCAATGGAAATACAGTACACGCTTTATGCATACGCTGTATGACCTGCGCCATTCATAACCTTACTCATAGCCCAAAGTATATCTTGTTTTGTAAACCTTTATTATTCATAGTCTAAGGGTCTGGTTTCGAGCATAGGTGGTATTCTTCACTCATGATAAATGATACCACATCATTTTCTGTGGGGTAAATACCACCTATTATAAGTTGTTGGAGTGCGTATTGTGGTTTCAAATGTACACAAATCCCCATGATAGAGTAAATACTGTATGGTTTTCCCCTATTAAATTTCAGCAAATGTGACCTGCCGATATTTAACAAAGGTAGAGGTTTGGGTGAAAACGCTCAAATTGTGCTTGAATGTGTGGTAGCCGGCCTTTTGCACTATTTGCCTGCTGCATTTAATTGATGTCTTGCCTGCTGCGAATTCCTCTATCAAATAGCTAAGTTAGGTTCGGCCTGTGCCCAATGTGTAAGAAGGTTTTCGGTAGGAACAGGATTTATGCCTTAGTCGGAGTATTGGCCTAATTATAATTACGAAAATAATAATAAAAAAATCAACTTATATAAAGCTAAATTTGACTGTTTTGAAACTGTTCCCCTCATTTCGAGCTGTGTCATAGGCTTAAAATTACCCTAAAAATATTTTGTAATTTTTTTATACGACCTTGTGGAATTATGAGAGGAACATGTGATTGCTGGTTGATAATCATAAGAAATGCATTCTTCAAATCAATGGGGTTGACGTTAAAGCATATGCATTCATGTTCTGTATGGCCTTTAGAATAAACTTTTTTATTATCTGTGGATTTTTTTCCCAGTCCAAGTGTATGTGCTTCAGGCTTTCAGTGGGAGAAATAGCAGACACTTGTTAATCTGGTATTCTGGGTTCCACTACTTTCCCGATTTGCACACTCCACCTTTCACCATTCCTTCCTTTGGCACTACCATTTTTGCAGTGAAATTGAACAAAAGGCAGGGTTTCTCATAAAAACCATAGACTTGACTATAACACAAACAGAAGGCATTTCTCAGTCTCGTTGCCTGATTTCCCTGCTTTGCCATGGCCTGATCCTTTCTAGTGATTATCATAGAATCCTATCCGTGGGAGAAGTCTCATAAGCCTCAACTTGGCCTAGTTGATTGGATGGGTCTGAGCTGGAAAGGATGGTCCCCAATTTCCTCTGTGGGTGTTTCCTTGGTCTGCCCTTTTTAAATGTTTTCTTCCCCTCCATCCAGGAATGGTTGTGTGCTGAATGTGGGCTAGAAATGGTGTGAGGTCCTTGGTGGAGACTTAACCATTTTCCTGACTAAGGTTTTTTTTAAACTGAGCTGCAGAACTTGAGGGCTGGCTTCCAATTCATTGTCAATGCACTGCCTACCCTCTCACTGAAGCCAGCTATCATGAAGGCAATCCCAAGAGAGGAGAGATGCTTGGTGCTCTGAGACTTCAAGGTAGTGGATCGTATTTCCAAAATCTCTTACACTTTCATAAATTGCGCACAGAGGAAAAGTAAAAGGATGTTCCTGTCAGGGCTCAGGAAAGAGTCAGCTCCATGCTCCTCCAGACAGTGCTGCCGTTCCATCCTTAGGAACTCATGAGACAAATTGATCAAAGGTATTCTTTGAGGCTGTGACAGATGCCATGTCTTGTAGCAGTTTATATCACACCAGTTCTGGTTATTGTTTTGGTTATTTATTTTAGTTAATATAAGGTCTATATTGAGGAAGGTGTAGTTATGTCTAGTTGTATCTGAGTCATAGCAGAGCCATGTTACGTAGAGCTAATTTGAAGTTAATCACTCACTCTCAATAGAAATCAGGCAATGACATCCCAAGTAGGGATGACGTTTTTCACAGAGACACACACCGTCTAAGTGAACTCTCGCCTAATACTCACATCTCAGACACATAGAGGAGGACACTTTCGTAAAATAGATAATTTTTGATGGGGCAAATATGTGTGAATTCATGCCAGGGCCATAGGCAGTGAAAACTGCAGTTTTAGTCCTTGTTTGTGCACAAGAATTGCCAAACAACGATAAAAAAGTCAGAGATGAGGACTTACCTGGGTCTTCCTGAGGGTCCTCATCACCTTGTTGTCCAATGGTGACGAGTCTCTTTCCACAGGGGCTGCCTCTATCTGTGCTCCAGTGCATGCTGAAGCCCAGTTATGGGATGCACAGCAAAAGCGCAAAGCATCTGCGCTTGTGCTGTGGAGCCCATACTGGGCTGCAGGGCGCAGCGGGTGAGCTCTGCTCCGCTGATGGGGCTAGTGGAATTTTCTGGATAACTCTGCACTCGAAGAGGAGCAGGGAGTTAAAAAAGCGTAGTTAGCTCTTCCAGAGGAGTGGAGCTCCCTGCACAAGCCTAGCCTTGAGTCCAGCCAGGCTTGTTTATAAAACCTTGGCTCAACCCTGGGTAGTCGTGGCTTGGAGCAGTCAGGATTTATCAAAGGAACGAGTGCAAACATTTAGAAGCACCAATGAATTTTAGAAAAAAACACAACACAAAGGAAATCCAGGACCAATTTATAAAAAGCGGGCTGCATGTTGTTAGTAATGGGGTTTTTGGTTGGCAGTCAGGTTGCCTTCTGTCCAAGCAAGAACCCTCACTCTAGTCAGGGTAAGTCACACACAATCCAAAATCAGCCTGTTCCCACCCTCTGGTAGCTTGCCACGAGCAGTCAGGCTTAACTTAGAAGGCAATGTGTAAAGCATTTGTGCAATAAATCATACAATATCATAATATAACACCACAAAAATACACCACTCAGTGTTTAGAAAAATATATAATATTTATCTGGGTAATTGTAGGTCAAAATGAATAAAGTTGCAATGTGAATTTGTAGAGATATCACTGAAAAGTGATATAAAGTGTCTCAAGTCTTTAAAAAGCAAACAAAGTCTCTTTCAAGCACAAAGTACCTGGTTTGGAGTGGAAAATCTCCTCAGAGGGCCACAGAAGAAGAGATACGTGGAAAAATGGTGTGTGCGTCGATTTCTCCCCAGCACACACGGACTTGCGTAGTTATTTTTCACGCGGGGAAGTCGTGCGTCGTTTTCAGGCGCGCGGACAGTCTCTTTCTGTGGATCGCGGGGATTACCAGATGTCCCGGATCTGTGCGTGGATTCTCCTGCTTGTTTTCCGGCTGCGCGTCGTTTTGCGGGGCTGCGCGTCGAAGTTTTGCTCTCACCGCAGGCGTCGCTTCGATTTCTCCTCTGGAGGTCGGGTGTCGTTGTCCTTGCGAGGCCGTGCGTCGAAGTTCCAGTCGTCCCGAAGGCGTCGCGTCGATCAGCGTCGGTGTGCGGCGATTTTCTCGCCACGGAAAAGGTTTGCGTCGAAAATTTTGGCGGACGGAGCGTCCAAGTGAAAAAGATAAGTCTTTTTGGTCCTGAGACTTCAGGGAACAGGAGGCAAGCTCTATCCAAGCCCTTAGAGAGCACTTTCACAGCCAGACAAGAGTTCAGCAAGGCAGCAGGCCAACAGCAAGGCAGCAGTCCTTTGTAGAAAGCAGACAGGTGAGTCCTTTGAGCAGCCAGGCAGTTCTTCTTGGCAGGATGTAGTTTTTGGTTCAGGTTTCTTCTCCAGCAAGTGTCTGATGAGGTAGGGCAGAGGCCCTGTTTTATACTAAGTTGTGCCTTTGAAGTGGGGGTGACTTCAAAGAGTGTCTAAGAAATGCACCAAGCCCCCTTTCAGTTCAATCCTGTCTGCCAGAGTCCCAGTAGGGGGTGTGGCAGTCCTTTGTGTGAGGGCAGGCCCTCCACCCTCCCAGCCCAGGAGGACCCATTCAAAATGCAGATGTATGCAAGTGAGGCTGAGTACCCTGTGTATGGGGTGTGTCTGAGTGAATGCACAAGGAGCTGTCAACTAAACCTAGCCAGACGTGGATTGAAGGGCACAGAAAGATTTAAGTGCAAAGGAATGCTCACTTTCTAAAAGTGGCATTTCTAGAATAGTAATATTAAATCCGACTTCACCAGTCAGCAGGATTTTATATTACCATTCTGGCCATACTAAATATGACCTTCCTGTTCCTTTCAGATCAACAGCTGCCACTTCAACAGTGTATGAGGGCAGCCCCAATGTTAGCCTATGAAGGGAGCAGGCCTCACAGTAGTGTAAAAACGAATTTAGGAGTTTTACACTACCAGAACATATAACTACACAGGTACATGTCCTGCCTTTTACCCACATAGCACCCTGCTCTAGGGGTTACCTAGGGCACACATTAGGGGTGACTTATATGTAGAAAAACTGGAGTTCTAGGCGTGGCAAGTACTTTTAAATGCCAAGTCGAAGTGGCAGTGAAACTGCCCACACAGGCCTTGCAATGGCAGGCCTGAGACAAGGTTAAGGGGCTACTGAAGTGGGTGTCACAACCAGTGCTGCAGGCCCACTAGTAGCATTTAATCCACACGCCCTAGGCACATATAGTGCACTCTACTAGGGACTTATAAGTAAATTAAATAGCCAATCATGGATAAACCAATCAATAGTACAATTTACACAGAGAGCATAAGCACTTTAGCACTGGTTAGCAGTGGTAAAGTGCCCAGAGGTCAAAAGCCAACAACAACAGGCCAGAAAAAATAGGAGGAAGGAGGCAAAAAGTTTGGGGATGACCCTGTCAAAAAGCCAGGTCCAACACATGTGATTTCATTGAAAAATGATTTCATGGAAAGCCATTACTGAGAAACCATTTTATCCAAACTGTTCAGAATTAATGGAATTTACCTCTTTATAGAAACCAATTCATACAATGTCTGTTTGGTTACAATTGGCTTTTGAAGACGTACTTTTTTAGGTGTAAATGCAGTGGTTGCAGGTCTTACTTTCAGAAACAACCTTTTGTGAGATATTCATTTTGGTGCTTTATTTCAGGGGTCAATATTCCATATTTATATATTGTACATTGTCAAACAATTACTATGGCTTTTTATTTGGTGACCCATCACCACCTGTAAACACGATCCATCACTGACCCCTCAGAACAGCTAAACACCATCAATCAGTGCACCCTTAAAACTCCTCGCCACACCAAAACTACACTCATCCCTGAAGCCTAAAATCCACTTTCTGCACCTAAACTCCACCCATTCTATACACTTAATATAACTTAGCACTCCCAAATTCCCCCATTCCTCAGGCCTAAACACCCCTCACTGCCCTGTAGGCAGCAGCTATCCTGACCCATATAAACTCCTCATCACCCTAAGGTACTCATTCCTGAACCATATAAACCCCTTTCTACATCTAAACTCCACCTTTCCTTGAATCCCTAAAACTCTTCCTCCCCCTAAACTCCACCCATCCTTAGCCCTAAAACTCTTTGCCACTTCAGCTGCTACCCATATTCGAACCTTAAAGACCCTCACCAGCTCTAATCTCTGCCCATATAAGAACCCTAAAACCCCTCAACACCCTTACACTACACCATCCCTAAAAACACCTCCTATACAGAAACACCACTCATCCGTGAATCCTAAAAAAAAACCTTACCAACCCTACACTCCACCAATCCCTCAACCCTAAAAACTCCTTTCTATGCCTACTCTCCAATCATTCCTAATCCCAATAAAAAAGTCATCACCCTAAACATAACTCATCCCTGAACCCAAAAACACTGCAGTAATCCGAATTTCGACCCAAGATGAATGTGATCTTGGAATTTATTTAAAATTATATTGTCTTTAAAATCTTTTCTTAAATATTTTTATGTATTTACTTAAAATTGCTTTTCCCTACAATTGAATTTCCATGATTTGGTTTTGTCCAGGGTGGTTCTCAGTTTTCGTTTTCTATTAATTCACACACACCCTAAAAAATATTTGTATGAATTTTTACACAAAAAAAAAAAACAAATTCCACCAGAGGGTTCAGAAGACATGGAGTTTTAAATACATTGTAAATCACAGCTTTTGACTCAGCATGCAACAAGGTTTGGCAGCTACTGTGGTCAGCGGTTACTTTGGAAACATTTTAAAACTATTTATAAAGTTGTGTTCAGGTATTGTGGCCCATTTTGTCACAGGGGAGGTAAGGCTTAGAAAGACCTTTACCTTGCACAAAGTATTCTCCAGTCTAGTCCCAGGCTCTTTGGGGAAACCACTATAGACATCAATGGAGTGGTTGTGATGCAAGGGATGCAGGATGCTGACAATGCTAAGGATGTTGAGGTTTCTCATCCGGTCAACTATATTGTTTCTGTGGCCACCTTTTGGTTCACAAACACAGAGGAATGACGTTGGCTACAGAAGCCAATGTTCTATGAAGTCCAGCCATAAAACAGTTGCTACTGGTCTACTGATCTTCAATCAGCAGTTTCATCTAACTGTGACTAGTGCCCTTCTTGTGTGACCAAATTGCACTTTGATAGCTCTTCTGGGTCAAGCAGATTCAGGGGCAACATTTTAGTGTCAGGGTTCAGTCTCTTGTGCTGACCTCACTCATCAGTGGCAATCAAGCTATTGTGGCTACTAACTCTGCTAAGGTGGATTCTTCAGCTTTTTTGGCCCTGGATCTGCAATAAGACGTCAACCAACTAACTCTTTGAGTTCATCATATTTTGGGCTCAGGGATGACTATTCCTTGAGCAGGACACAACAGGAACTTTCTTTGCTAGCCCATGAACAGCAGATGCAATCCAGTCTTTGGTGCAGCCTCTCTTTGTCAGCTCCAAAGAACAGCAGGGCAGTCCTTCTTCAGTTCTCTATCAAATGCAGACATGATCTGAGGTCAGGGTGCCATGGATGTTCCCAATTTATGACCCCAACTGGTCCTCTGGGGACATGGGGATTACTATCCAAAGAGCAGCCAAATCCCTTCTCACCTGATTTTGACTTACTGCAAACTGTGGCATGTAGCTATCCCAGAGAGCAACATTGTGCCTACTCCCAAAATGACTGTTTTCCCCCTTCTGTCGCAATGCCAACCTGTCTACCAGAACAAAAGAGCAGCCCTTCTTGTTTGTGTCTACCATTTTCCCTATAAAAAAAGGCTTCTCCTTCCAAGCATACATTTTTGAGGCCACACCCTGTGTGGCTTTTAGTCAGGGAAGATAACACCTCTTCCAACAGCAAACATCTATTGCGTTCATTCCTGTGAGTCATTTACATGTCTCTTCAGGAGGGCAGAAGGTTGTCTTGTGGCCAGCAGCAGAGAATGGCCACTGGAAAATGGGGCTTTGGAATGGCAACTTTCTACATTTGCCTTTTACTCAAAAAATAAATCAAATTTGACCTAGGCATCAAGTAAGGTTTAATGCAATTATTCCTTTGACTCCTTCAAGTACCAACTTTAGTAGCCCCTTTCACAAGTTAGCATAGCTGAGCCATCAGGTTGTAACTCTGCACTACAGCTGGCAACATTTTTACAGTAAAAACAACAGTTTCTGATTTTTACTGTTAGAACATATGAAACGGCATGTCATACCTTTTAATAACAGCACCCTGCCTTAGGATTTGACAAGTCTACCCTGGGGTAACATATATATTAAAAAGGGAGATCTGGAATGTGTCATTAGTAGAAATAGCAAAGTCAAGATAGCAGATTAAAACTGCTCTTCCAGTCTGCATTAGCAGACTGGGAGACATGATTTTACCTTATCACACTCTTAGTGGCTACGGCCCATGAGGGACACTTTAAATTACAGTCCCAAGGTACTCCTAGTGCCATATACTAGGGGCCACTAAGAAAGTTAACTTATGCAAATTGGGAGTAAGCCTATAATACTTGCACTGTGGAGGGTCAAAATCATCTTACAGAGGTCTGGTTAGCAGTCCTTAGTGCACTTTCTGTTTTGAAAAACCAGCATCATCACTTCAAATGATTATGCAATTCAATGTATTTCTTTACAGATCCCTTCTGGGACAGCACAGCCTCTGGTCTCATTTATACTCAGCCTGCACTGAGGCTCACATGTGTGTGCTGATATGTTTAGGTGTAACCAACCTAAAGCTTAAACTCTATCTCACGGATGATATCTTAAAAGGTAGATACTAGCATTTAGCACTCTCAGTCCATTTTAACATCATTTACACTGAGTGAGACTCATTTGGTGAGATTCACTCACAATAAAGGTCCAAAACATGTTAGTCCAAAAGCAAAAAATCATGGGCTATTAAATGGGCAGCACCCATGTGCTACAAAGTTTTCAGAGTTAGATATTCTAACTACAAAGGTGCATGTCATGTACCTGGAAGAAGCCTCTGCATTGAGGTTCGGTGATTTGCTAAATAACGAAACAGGTGGAGCAATCTGTCTCAGAGCTCCATGGACATATCCATGTATCCAAAAAACATTCTGATTATGTGCCATCTACGTCTTCAAAAAAGCCAACTAGACAAGTGTTTTTTCATCATGCATTTCCTGTAGTATCTTCCATACATTGCAGTAAGGATCTAGAAGAGGAGATCTGCCAGCCAACTTTCATTTTAAATGACTTCCATGTGTCCTTAAGCTCTAAAACCCTATTGTCAACTTCATTTAATCAGTCCATGACATTTTGTAGACCCTTGCTCAACAAAGCCCTTACCTTGCATATCTACGTTTGCAGTACCAGTTGTGTGTTGTCCAGGGCATGTAGGTTTACTGTAGTGTATGCATAATATGAGCTTATGACTCAGAGTGAAAAAGTGGAGGCCGACTCATACCATCATAGCATGGGGTTTACTGGGTCCCTCATGAGGGCTTTACAGTTGTATTAATTTAAGCAAGTGTGGGTGTATAGCTGCCTTCATTCTTGGTCACAGTTCATTGAAAGATTTGTTTCAGTGAATCCAAGGTTTACACAGCTTATGGTAGAAATTAGTTTGCTTCCCTGAAGTGAGTCAGAAAGAAGAATGGTGATTCTCAGATTAGCATGAAAAGAGAATCAGTATTTCCTTAAAGACACTGAGGCTACCAATATGCATAAACCTTTTAATTACCACTCCTGCAGTACCTTTAAAGAACGTACATAAGAAACTAAACTTCCAGAATCGGAATTCCAACAATTGAAAAATAACACAGCAATAGAACTTCCTTCCTCTTTTAAATGCAAGACTGCAAAGATTCTGAACTTATAACTTAAATTTGTAATTGTGATCCACCTTCTTCCTTAAATTTGTGTATCTATAAAAAATTCAAAGAATTGAAACAACTTTCACAACAACTTTAATTCTTAGTTTAGTATAAGAACCTAAGCACCATACCACTTAAGCATCTCACTTAATCATTGATATATAGTCTTTACCAAAAAAAACTTATTGTCACTTACTTTTATTTCATTTAAATACCTTTTTCACATTTATACTAGGATGTGGAGGGCAGGACAATGTTAGCCTCTGTGTCTTTAATGAAACCTGATCCTCTTTTCATGCTAATTTGAGAATCGCCATTTCATCCCAAGACCGGAGGCTATCATTATGCATGCTGAAAGCTCTTCAACACCATCTCAGACATACATTTAATTGCCCTAAAGTAATGTGCAAATGTTTCTATATTTGGCCAATATGCTGCCTTTGAAATACCTTCCAATCTGCCACCAGAGCAAGTGACCTTGCTTGTCACAGCTCCCCTCAAAGAATGAGCTTTAAATATTTCCACATTTACTCCTACTTGCTCCATAACATCTTAAATCCATCTGTTCGTAGCATTAAGCACGGCCATAAGTGGCTTCACGTACAAAATTAACAACTGATTATCATCATCCTTTCTGTTCTCCAGAACTCTATTCTAATAGTCTTTCAAACATTGAACCACACACAATTGTTTGCATTCTTCAAACTTTGGAACAAAATATTGACATAGATAAAGTCTTTGTCGATTTCCATATCTCAAAGTATACCCCATCTGAACTAAAAGCCCTGTTACTTACCTCCAAACATTGTACATCCAACACTCTTCCACAGGAAGCCAAACACAAAAGAGTCGCCATCTTGATGGTTAGATTTTTTAAAGTCAAATATTTATTCACTAGCCAACTCAAAAATAACCTTACATCAAATTCACATCCCATAACACATCATATCTAGCCCTAGAAGGCCTTTTAAGCCTCATTCTTTTCATTACTCTACAAACCAAAACATTGCTTCTTAGTCTTTCCTCCAAGTGTAACATGTCTCACAACAATTGCTGATATGTAACAATTCAACGTCCTATAACTTAGGCCCTTCTCAAACTTTTCTACAAAAAAATGTACTACCTATACCAGAGAGGCCCCCAGGGGATTCAAAACCCTTTTGAGGCACTCACAAGCCAAACAATTCCATATTGCTTTGTACCTCTTCCTATTTTCTGGTGCCTATGACTCTGCTAGTAAATATACAGCCACTTGCAAAAGTCTTTTGAATGCTCTGGATCCCCTGATACCCTCCAAACAAGAAGGTTCATTACCTTGCTCATTAACAATGGATGTTCTTCTAATGTCTTTATCAACATTCCTTCCTCTGTCACAATCAATAAGGAAATCTTGTATGCAAATCCAAGAATGTTGGAAACCATGCCTGTGACACCCAAAAAGGAGTTATCAGTCCTAACTAAGATTCCTCTCTCCTCACTTTCAGAAGCACCCTCTAAATCTTAGAAAAAGGAGTGAAAGCATACCCTGCTAGCTGACCATTTATGCTGAAATGTGTCTATCACCAATGACCCTGGATCTAAGCATCGTCAATCTGGTTGCAAAAATATCCACCTCCAATGGACCCCAAATCTGATCTATCCTCTTGAAAGTAACCCAATCTAGCTTTCAATCATTGATGTTTTTAGTTGCCTCGACTACCAGTCCACCTCTGAATTCTTCTCTCCCAGCAGATAATCTGCCCTCAAACTTATATTGTGTTCAGACAATAGAACTTTGCTATGTCTGAAAGATTTCTGGATCTGCGTCCCCCTAAATGATTTATGTAAGACAATGCTGACATATTGTCCATTTTCATCAAAACAGTCTGTCACAGTAACACATTTTTTAAACTTCTCAAAGCACGAAACCCGGCCAAAAATTACAAACAATTTCTGTGTAACCCTTCTCGCAAAGAGAACAACCACTGCCTGTCTCCTGCTCTTCAATCTTAGCTCCCCAAAGCAACTCCTCTCTTGCTTCCTGATTCAGAGTAATCTTGTTGCCCATACCATAATATCTTCCCTACAACCTCTGCCTTCACCCTCTGTAAAGCCCAATAATGCATGACCCAGGGAATTTGCTTGAATTGAAGAAGAGAACAAGTCTAATAATCTTGCCAAATCTCACACGGTTAAACTCTCCCTTCTCAACACATGTGACATCACCTTCTTTATCATCTTAATTTTCCTTTCTGGTAACAACAACTACATTCTGACAGTGTCTATCTGAATACCTAAAAACTCTGTCATCTGGGTTGGAGTCATAAACAACTTCTCCTCTCTTATCAGAAACCATACGTCCTCCAGGCGATTTACCCCAGCTCCCAACTGAATTACCAACTCTTCCAAACCCTGTAACATAATCTGAAAACCTAAAAACTCTGTCATCTGGGCTGGAGTCACAAACAACTTCTCCTCGCTTATCAGAAATCCTACGTCCTCCAGGTGATTTATCCCAACTCCCAACTGAATTACCAACTTTTCCAAACCCTGTGACATAGTCGGAATATCATCCAAATAAACATTCATTCGAAATCCTCTCTCTCTCAAATTAGCTATCACTTTTGTGAGGCGCCATTGTGCGGAAGATAGGCCAAATGGCAGACAAAGAAACTGATATACCTGTTTCCTTCATCTGAACTGTAAGTATTTTAGACTTTCCTTCTCCATAGGATCTGTAAAATGTGTGTCTTTCAAATCCAACTTTAATGCAAATGCCTTGGTAAAAACATGCCCCTTGTTAGAAATGGGGTTTTTGGTTGGCAGTCAGGTTGCCCCCTGTCCAAGCAAAAGCCCTCACTCTAGTCAGGGTAAGTCACACACAATCCAAGATTATCCTGTGCCCACCCTCTGGTAGCTTGGCATGAGCAGTCAGGCTTAACTTAGAAGGCAATGTGTAAAGTATTTGTGCAATAAATCATACAATACCACCATATAGCACCACAAAAATACACCACACAGTGTTTAGAAAAATATATAATATTTATCAGGATAATTGTAGGTCAAAACGAATAAAGTTGCAATGTGAATTTGTAGAGATATCACTGAAAAGTGATATAAAGTGTCTTAAGTCTTTAAAAAGCAAACAAAGTCTCTTTCAAGCCCAAAGTACCTGGTTTGGAGTGGAAAATCTCCTCAGAAGGCCACAGAAGAAGAGATACGTGGAAAAAGGGTGTGTGCGTCGATTTCTCCCAAGCACACACGGACTTGTGTCCTTATTTTTCATGCGGGGAAGTCGTGCGTCGTTTTCTGGCACGCGGACAGTCTCTTTCTGTGGATCGCGGGGATTACCAGATGTCCCGGGTCTGTGCGGGGATTTTCCTGCTTGTTTTCCGGCTAAGCGTCGTTCTGCAGGGCTGCGCGTCGAAATTTCGATCTCACGGCAGGCGTTGTGTCGATTTCTCCTCTGGAGGTCGGGCGGCGTTGTCCTTGCGAAGCCGTGCGTCGAAGTTCCGGTCGTCCCGAAGGCGTCGCGTTGATCAGCGTCGGTGTGCGGCGTTTTTCTCGCCGCGGAACAAACTGTGCGTCGAAAAGTTCGGCGCACGGAGTGTCCAAGTGAAAAAGAGAAGTCTTTTTGGTCCTGAGACTTCAGGGAACAGGAGGCAAGCTCTATCCAAGCCCTTGGAGAGCACTTTCACAGCCAGACAAGAGTTCCGCAAGGCAGCAGGCCAACAGCAAGGCAGCAGTCCTTTGTAGAAAGCAGACAGGTGAGTCTTTTGAGCAGCCAGGCAGTTCTTCTTGGCAGGATGTAGTTTCTGGTTCAGGTTTTTTCTCCAGCAAGTGTCTGATGAGGTAGGGCAGAGGCCCTGTTTTATACCCAAATGTGCCTTTGAAGTGGGGGAGACTTCAAAGAGTGGCTAAGAAGTACACCAGGTCCCCTTTCAGTTCAATCCTGTCTGCCAGGGTCCCAGTAGGGGGTGTGGCAGTCCTTTGTGTGAGAGCAGGCCCTCCACCCTCCCAGCCGAGGAAGACCCATTCAAAATGCAGATGTATGCAAGTGAGGCTGAGTACCCTGTGTTTGGGGTGTGTCTGAGTGAATGCACATGGAGCTGTCAACTAAGCCCAGCCAGACGTGGATTGTAAGGCACAGAAAGATTTAAGTGCAAAGAAATGCTCACTTTATAAAAGTGGCATTTCTAGAATAGTAATATTAAATCCAACTTCACCAGTCAGCAGGATTTTATATTACCATTCTTGCCATACTAAATATGACCTTCCTACTCCTTTCAGATCAGCAGCTACCACTTCAATACTGTATGAGGGCAGCCCCAATGTTTGCCTATGAAGGGAGCAGGCCTCACAGTAGTGCAAAAACGAATTTAGGAGTTTTACACTACCAGGACATGTAAACTACACAGGAACATGTCCTGTCTTTCACCCACACAGCACCCTGCTCTAGGGGTTACCTAGGGCACACATTAGAGGTGACTTATATGTGGAGAAAGGGGAGGTTTAGGCTTGGCAAGTACTTTTAAATGCCAAGTCGAGGTGACAGTGAAACTGCACACACAGGCCTTGCAATGGCAGGCCTGAGACAAGGAAAAGGGGCTACTTAAGTGGGTGGCACAACCAGTGCTGCAGGCCCACTAGTAGCATTTAATCTACCGGCCCTATGCACATAGAGTGCACATTACTAGGGACTTATAAGTAAATTTATAGTCCAATCAGGTATGATTCAAGGTTACCATGTTTAAGGGAGAGACCATATGCACTTTAGCACTGGTTAGCAGTGGTAAAGTGCGCAGAGTCTAAAAGCCAGCAAAACAGTGTCCAAAAAGTGGAGGGAGGCAGGCAAAAAGTTAGGGGTGACCACCCTATGGCTGTCAGGTCTAACACCCCTCAATAGATGGATTCCCTCCATCCTGAAATGTCTGTAAACCAAGAACCAACTTAAAAATCTTAGGTTTATTACTGGCCTCCATCCGTTTTTATCACTAAAAATATTGTGCTCACAAAAACCTTTTGCATTTTCCTTTATTGGTCGTATTGCACTCTTTTCCAACATTGCATGTATTTCCCCATCTGCCATATTCTTTTATTCTTGTGATAACATTATTTCTCTTGGTTCCTTTTCTTGAACTGGTAACTCTACAAACTCCATCTCAACCCCCTGATTGTTTTTAAAACTCAGGACTCCTTTGTTATTGCTTTCCACTTGTCTACAAAATCTGTCTTAGAGAAGAAACCTGCTATACCCTGGAAACCTTTTCCAACTCCTCGGTAACTGTAATTGGAACCTTTGGATTCCAAACCCAACATAAGGTCCTTGTCTGCTGGCCCTCCCAAAAATACCTCCAAAACTTTTCCTCATATTAGTTTGCGCTTTATCTCATGAAATGATAACAGAAACATACCTTCCTAAACTGTTCACCATGCCTTCACCAAAGAGCAACCCTTGAGCATCCTCCAAAGCCTCCTTATTAGCCAACACTCCCAGTTTTGAGCTAGTTCTTTAGTAAACCTGCATTGACATTCCCTAAAAAAAAAAAAAAAAACATAGCTTGTCATTGAGGTGTAACTCCTCTGCCATGTCCATTATTTTTGCCAATGGACCCAAAATATCCAATAGCCAATCCTGACATTGCTTCAAAGATCTCTCTAGACTATTTGATGGGTCTCTACCCATGATGAACCAAAATATGATCATGTCTAGATCTAAATTAGGAATTGAACACTCCTCATGTTCAATCCATGGCCTTGAACATTCTGCTTTCAATACATCTTGTAACCCCTTATCTAGATGTTTCCTACGATATTCTTTTATATATTTTCTGACCTGGCCTAAAGACCACCAATCGGCACTCATTGGATCGCGCATGTTATAAAGGCAAACATCTCCTCACCTAAAGGATTTTTAAGTACTACATTAGCAGACATTCTGGCATTTCCTGTAATGCCAACATTTAAATCATCATCCTGGTTCATATCAAGAAAGTATTCATCATACAATTTATCATCATTATTCACAATGCCATCACTTAAATTCATAAACTCATCATCTGACATATCTTGCATGTCACTAAGAACACCTTCTCTGTGTATGCCACTGCAAGCACCAGCATTGTTTATGGAATTTATTGCATATTTCTTCTCTTTCTCTAAATGCTTAGTTTTCCTAACGTTTTTCTTCTTTTATCATTTCTCTTAACACCTTCTTCATCTGAAAAAAGCCAGCCAAAATGTCCTCACCTGATCCTGTTACCTTTCTTTTCTTTTCCATTACAATTTTCACAATCCCCACTTTGTGACCAAAGAAAGTAACAGCTGACCGTTGCTAAACAACCAATCACTTTTAAATTACCGCACTGACACATAAACTGCTTTTCCTGTGGGCTTCTGCCCAATCCAATATGGTCACCAAATCTCATGAGGTTTGCAAGCCCATACGTCATTGCTCACATTGGCTTCATTCATCTATGCGATCTTGGAAAACTTCACTTGATGTTATTTATTGAGTGGATCAAAACACTTACTTTTTCTTTTAAACAAATATTTTGCCAGTGCTAATTTTATGTTGTTCTTCCTTACTACAAATCACATTGTTATATCATTTTTTACCACTGCATGCCACTGCAGCACAGATGTGTATTTATGTCACTGCTAGTATTATGCTGACATGTCTTGTTGTAATCACATCGTAATAACCATTGTTTTGCCACAGCGTGCAACCTCATACACTTCTAAAGAGGTGCGTGCCTGTGTTAGCGCGCCTGGTCCTTAGTAAGTAAACTTACAAGGGGACGCGTATAGGTCGATAAACCTTTTGATTCACATGGGGTAGCCTAGCTAGGCAAATGGCCGGTACACTATTGATTAATACACAACTTAATAAATATTAGTCATTATCAGCAATAAATCAAGAACATAACACCCCATGACCCTCCAGTCTTGAATAACCACAACTTATTATACGTTTTAGTAATTTTATTCCCTATTCGTCACAATACTAAGGCCCTCATTCTAACCCCGGCGGTCTCAGACCGCCGGGGCCAGGGTCGGCGGGAGCACCGACGACAGACCGGCGGTGCCCCGCAGGGCATTCTGACCGCGGCGGTTTGGCCGCGGTCAGAAAGGGTAAACCGGCGGTCTCCCGCCGGTTTACCGCTGCCCTTAGAATCCCCCATGGCGGCGCAGCTTGCTGCGCCGCCATGGGGGATTCTGACACCCCCTACCGCCATCCTGTTCCTGGCAGTTCGCCCGCCAGGAACAGGATGGCGGTAGGGGGTGCCGCGGGGCCCCTGGGGGCCCCTGCCGTGCCCATGCCAATGGCATGGGCACGGCAGGGGCCCCCGTAAGAGGGCCCCACAAAGTATTTCAGTGTCTGCCTAGCAGACACTGAAATACGCGACGGGTGCAACTGCACCCGTAGCACCTTCCCACTCCGCCGGCTCAATTCTGAGCCGGCATCTTAGTGGGAAGGTTGATTTGCCCTGGGCTGGCGGGCGGCCTTTTCGACCGCGGAGCGGTATTTTGGTGGGGGAACTTCGGCGGGCGGCCTCCGCCGCCCGCCGAAGTTAGAATCACCCCCTAAGTCATGAAAATTAGTTCAAACTTTATTCAAATTCAACAAATCCGTATTAATTCATTAAAAGGCACATTCTAATGCAGTAGCATAAGTCAACAATCGAATCAGGAATGAATAAGCCAACATAAGTACCAAAGTTCAGCAAATCAGTTTGTCAATCATTTGTCTCTGTGTTTGTCAGTGTCATGAGGTGGGAACCTCACCTAGCCCAGATTAGCATCAGCATGTGGGACTTCATGTGAAAACAGTTTAGAAGATGAATTTGGAAAAACATCTAGCTAGGAGAAAACTATTAGACAGCGCATTTGGTACCTAGAAAGAAAAGGCACAGCTGTTAATTCAGTCACATTGTCATATCTACCTATCCTCGGTATGGATCAGCAACAAAGTCAGTCCTCGTCCTCAGGTAATCAATCGATCAGCATTACATCAGGCTCTCAAGAGCATGAGCACAATTACAGAATCTCGAATCTTCTGCAATCTTGCTGTCTCTCCCCTAACATCTGCACCTCATCTGTCTCCATCCATTCTAAAGTTTCCCCCCTTTGTCACAGCATTATATCAAAGTCACCCAGACTATCCCCCGATTCATGATTGGTCAATTAATCACATGATTTTACTTTGTCCAATAATTTTCATAATTCAAATCTCTGAATTCTAATATTGCACAGTTCTCAGATTGTTGAATGGTTCACTGTACGATGTCCTCATTGTCCGGCTCGTCAGGTATTGAAAATGTTGCATCTTCTTCTCCA
Source organism: Pleurodeles waltl (assembly GCF_031143425.1). Lineage (NCBI taxonomy): Eukaryota > Metazoa > Chordata > Amphibia > Caudata > Salamandridae > Pleurodeles > Pleurodeles waltl. Next base: position 1,349,836,831 of record NC_090445.1, read on the forward strand.
GTCAGTATCTCTGTTGTTTGAGTCCTGGGAAAGTACACTCAGAGCGCTTTCCTAACTATTTGCTACATTCTAGTTCCATCCTCTCCTGTCCGTCTGTTCATGCAAAGGTTTCAGCTAAGCACATTTTATTAAACAATAAGCAGTTCACCATTAGTTTGAGTTGTCAGCATCTTTTCATTGAATGTTAATGTTCAGCTTCTGCATGAGGTCTGGCAAAACTAGGCCACAACTTTGGCTAAGTTAAGCTCTACAATATAATGCAAAACATAAGTTATATTTCTCAATATGACATACTACTATCTTTATCTTTAATCTTTATTGTTTAGTTAATAAAAACCATAACAATCATCTCATAATACATCATATATAAAGAAAAGAATCTCTAAAATTCTATAAAATTCCGTAAATTCCTTGGCCATGAAACCATGCGAGGATCTAAAATCAGTTTCTTAACTCTAAGGTGCAAAAAGTGCGTGATTAAGCATACATCCCGGAAAGCAGGTTTACGTCTTTGGTGTGTGCAGTACTATGTTATTTTAATAAATTTTCAATGTTTCACATATGTTAGTTGTTCTTTTAATATAATTCGGGAATTTTGACGACCGCTCTCCGAGGTCACAATTTCAAACGTGCACATTATTTTTCTACATTTGTTATTTTCTACCTTTTTTCATTATTCAAAATACATAAACATTCATTAATAATTTCTAAGTAAGACATTTTGCATTAACACCTCACTATGAACATGAACCAATACATTGCATGAGTGCAAAATGTAAATCACACTCGCGCTCATAACCTACTTCAGCAAAAGGTAAGGCCATAATTTCTAGTGCGGTGATCGTTCAAAACACTTTCATCTCTTAGGGTCTTCTCAAACAATTAAAGTTGTCCTCAAAAGCACTTGAAACTTTTTCTTTCCTGTTCCGCTTTACCGCTTTAAACTATAAATATACAAAAAATGAGTGCAAAATAATCTACTTAAATCTTCAAACAACAGATACTCTCTGCTTCTAAAAATTAGAAGCTTGTTTCTCTTAACACCGACAACATTCAACCACTGTCATTAAATACTGAAATTACTTATTAAAGTACTTATCTGAACAGGAGCAGCATTTGAAAAAGAAAAATATTTCTATTGCTGTGGTATTTACAGATTGTTGGAGGTCTGATTCTGGAAGTTTACATTGTTATGAACGTTCTTTAAAGGTGCTGCAGGAGAGGCAAATAAAAGGTTTATGCATAATGGTACCTCTAGTCTTGTAATGAAAAGGAGAAGCCAGTGTTCCATTTGCTACTTGTGAATCCAGAGGTAACCAAATACAGTGATCCCTGTTTCTTTGAGCATCATGTAAATGGTAAAATTATGTGCAGCTCTTACACAAGGGCTGTATGCCAGGCTCATGGACATCCTTCAAGTGTGCTCTCTGCATTCACATGAACATTTTGAATGCCAACTTATCACTGACAGGAACTACTTCCAGTTTAATATTTCCTTGATCCTACTGTTGCTCAAAGATTCGAGGCTAGTGAGTGCCTTGAAATGTGCATGCACTGAAATGCCTCTGCTTGCTGTGGCAATAAAAACAAGACATTTCTGAGTTATGAAGAACTATGAAACAGCCCAGCAAGAGAACTCGTGCAGAGTTGGTAAAATGGCAATGGTGGTATTGCCACCAAAAACTGACCAGCCCTACCAAGTCAAACAGTGCCACCATATGTCAATCACATGGTGGAAGGGAAGACAGCTGAAAACCACTGCACAGTAGTGGCTTTTCGGCTATTTTGGGGGCTCTGAATAGCCATCGTCCTTAAGGGGTGTGAAAACACCCCAGGACATTGGAGGCAGCAACCTACACAAGATTTTGTTCTTTTTTTTGTTTGGTTCATTGGAGTATGGGGCAATTGAGGGTGAAAGGGGCAGGAAGTGTCTCTTGCAAAATCAATTCTCAGCAAGAGGCCCTGCCACTTTCATGGCCCGGCCCCTCACACACATGAAACATTTTACTAAGGTGAAAGATCTGGCTGAAAGCATCCCAATATATTTTGATTGTGCCACAAATTTGGCGAATTGGACTGTACCAATGTTTGTTGTGCTGTTCAATCTAAGGCCAACAAGACCAGTGATGAAAAATTCTTGTTATGGGAACAAGAATAGGCTGTAGAGTTTCAAAATGACTTCCTCTCTTTTCTCTAATGCTATTAAATTTGAACAAACCAGGTATAAATGTACGCATATAATCACCCAACAAAAAGACGCTAATTATGAAAAAATGCCTCAATGTTGTTCACTTGACAACTTCAGAACAATTGCACACATATTTCCACTGATTTCGAGTGCACATGTACTGCAATGTAGTGATGGTAAAATATATGAAGATCAGAGCTGTGCGTTGTGGCTCACGTCCACAATTTACAATTCAACACCTGCAGAATGAATCAGCGTACATACGCATTACGCACATGCCTGAGTCATCCTTGGGCTCCTGCTTTTCTCGTATGTGTCTATGAAGTGCCCGTCTTTGTTCCATCGGTTATTCATTGATATATCTTCTCTGAATCTGACAGTAAAGCCATCCTCTAAAACTACTTATGAATGTGAGATGCACTCAGTATTAGTTTTTCTTTCAACTATTGTTCAATAATTCCATGCTCAGTAAGCAGAGTCCAGGATGTCTTCTTAATATATTTTTTGAAGCAATGTGCTTTTTCCCCCTTTATTTCAGCCACACTCTTAAAGCAAATTAAAGCTAGCCATGTTACTACTAGCCTATGTTTTCTTCATCTCACAGCTTTTTGTAGATCTTGGGGAATTGGTTGAAAGGCAAGAAGCAATATTAGTTCTCACACAGCTTAGACCTATGTAAGATTCCAAACCAAAAAACAACATATTAGAATATTGCAGCTCATTTTTCCATTTCTAAACAAGCTCTTCTAGTTCCAGTTTATCAGTTCAGATTCTAGATTTAGGTTTATTGTTTGTGCTCTGTGGTGGAAAAAAATAGTGATTATGTTAACATTAGTGATACTCTCTATATTTTATTTACCAAGATGTTTGCAATACAGGCACATTATTTACTGAAAAACTGGAGAATTAAATACCCTGTTTAGGTTAATGTCTCTTGTCGGGAAATATGGCTAATATGGGATCGAAACAGAGGTTAAGTGCCGAGTAATATATCGGGGAACGAGTGACTAAAGTGATGAATAGTTTTCTTTGTTCTACCCATTAACGCATAAGCGCACAACTGTGTATGCAAACTGGGCACAAGAGCATTCAAAATGTTGAATTATGCAGTCAGCCGATTTCTTAAATTCCCGTTTGGCAACATTGTGCACAATAACTACAAATTGGTCTCCGTGGATTGTGTGGATGATATTCTGGGTCCACCAAGGCCTGACCCCATGCCCTACATTTTTTGAAGGATGCAAAATTCAAGGAGACCCAACACAACATTTAATGAAGCTGTAGTATTTCCTAATGACGAAACAGATAGCATGTCGATTGCCACTGGATGGCTCCAGATAGGTTCCATGTTTTCTCCACCCTTGTTAACGTTTTGTTTTAAAGTGTATTGTCCCAGGAAATGCTATAGCTTCCACCATGCTCGGGTCCACCTGCCTTTGTGGAAGAAAATGCCTTTACTTGCATAGTTGTTTTATCGTTATATTCAAGGTTCGTTGATTAAATTCCTCATTTTATTGGAATTTGAAAGGTGTTGCTGGGTTGTATTTCTTAGTAGGTTGAATGATATTCCGGGATTCTCAAAGGCAAAGGACATAAATGTTTGCATGCTTGTGCAGGCACTAGTGTGGCTCCAGATGGAGAAAAAAAACAAATAACCTTGTAGCAGTACCCCTTCACCTAGAGCTCCATCTATTTTTTGTTGATAGTTCACTATTCCAGTAATAAAACGTATGAGCTCTAGCGCTTGTCAAGAATACATTTGCAAGTACTTTTAAGGCAGGTACCTTAAAAAACGATGATGGATATTCACAACCTTGCAAGTTCATGGGCTCATCATATTTATAGTTTAACACACACTTAATCACATGGAAACCTAACACCAGTATTTTGTTTGTTCACATAGAAATTCCACTTTACTGACATATTTAACATATGAACAGATCCTATTAACAGTGGCAAATTCTACTATTCTACTATTCTGGATTGTTTGAATCCAGAATTAAAATTTATAAATCACAAGTCATGCTGTTTTTCATGAATGTAACTTGTGTGCAAGTGCACAAATATGTCTGTGAGTCGGGCCTCCATTGACTCGTTGATCACAACACTGGTGTCCTAGGATCTGTTTCTTTGAGTTCTGGCTACAAGGCGACAGAAAAAAGTGATGCATGGAAAGGTTTCAGTTAATCTCAACTACTAGTACATATTGATGGCACATGTCAAACCACGGCTCATTAGCTAGTCCATCCTTTTTCAGAAGGGAACCAATCGTGCTACTCAGCCTTATTCTTAATCCATTATTAACAGTGCAATGTGAAATGGTAGGTCATGCTCCCTATTTGTTTTTCAACAGCAGAAGCTACCAATTCTGATCTTGCCTTTGATTGGCGCAAAGATGTTCATTTAACAATTAATAATTACACTGCTATAATTAAAATGTAAGGTTTTAGAATGAAGAGGATATGTGAGCCAGGGTTTGTCCTACTTATCTAGGTGTAGGAAATGCTGTAAGTAAATGGGTTTATGGTGACATTTACAACTGAACACACAGCTCAAATGGTCTGACTGAAATGACAACATTGCAGGCCACAATAACACTATTTATAGCAAACTAAGGGAACATCCCTTTTAAAATAACTTGCAAGACCCCGGTATTGTGGGACTGTTTGTTTCGGTTGAATGAGTTGTCCAATTGCAAGTACTCCTAGCAGTTGTATTCCAACTTCTACATCCTCACGAATGTTGTCAGTATTTCCAAAACAAAGGTGAAGAAAAATGCTGATTTTTTTGCAGGAGATAACTCTGCAAAGGCTATATTTACCGGTAGAAGTCCATAAGAGATAAGAATATATATATATATATATATATATATATATATATGTTTTGCAGGAAAACTGTTCTGCAAAAAACGTACGTTTGAAAGAATATTTACTCACAGTCAAATTTGTGTGATTACAAACTTCCCAAATGGACAATGAACAATAGGTCTAAAATTCCGTGTAAATTTGCTGGCCAAATTTCAATTTCTACACTAATCACCATTTGTTACATATGGGATATTATTATATTTGTGCACTTAATATTTATATTCTGTTGTTCGTTATCAAGGGGTGGAATTATCTAAAAAGTAATAAATTGCCGACCATACATATTATGACCAAAGAAGGCACTTACACTCATTACCAGGTTCTCATTAGAAGTGCACTGACAAACTGTCCCGCTGATATGATAATTCCACTTAACAGGTGCAACTATTATTCAGTTGTAATTGTTTCATAACTTATCCCGTGAAATCGAAATAAACAGAATGTTGTAACCTCTCAAATTCACAAAGTAGAATGGAGTGAAATTTCCTCCAAACATGAAACTCACTTCCCCCATCCCTTATTGTGTTGTTTTGGGACGAGTAAGCCATCAAGGATTTTGATAGTATGCATGCCTGGAATGGTAACTTTCCCTTGGTAGCATGTAAAATTCACAAGGATATAATACCGCCCTTAACAATGCGGTTCGCATTCAGTATAATTTTGACAGTGTAGTAGAATTATAATCTATCTGCTTTGCAACCCCAAGTTTTTAAGGGTTTGATGGCTAGTAAGAAATCTGGATGCAGTTTACAGTATTATTTTGTACTCTTTTTGCATTTGCAAAGTGTATTGTTACCACTAGAGTCACGCAAAGGCACTGTGCAGCCCTTGTCTGACTTTTTGCAAGCTGGGGCTCGTATGCAAGGTTCACAGTGAGTATGGTCGTCATGTGACGTTCGTGAGACGTGATGGGTGCTTTTCATGAGGATGAGAGCGGTGTTGTAGTTTTCTCCCTACTTTAGTAGCATTGGCTTGTCTGGGGCTCAGAAGAGTGTTGGCCTGATTTATTAATACATTATTCTCCTGTAGTGGTTAGCACTGGTGCTAGGCATAGGCAGCCAGTGTGGTGGGATGGGCCTCTCTCCAGTGCTCACTGATGAGCTGCATGCAGAGCCAGCTCTAGCGTGGAGTACCCGGTGCCACCACACCGGGACTGACTTTGGGTGGGGGCGCCGTGTTTGCTAGTATATTATGGCTTGCTTTCAAAAGCACCTGCTGCCGCGTTTCTTGCCTCCAGCAATTTTCAGGAAGCAATAAGCTGTCAAGAAAACTCCTGTGATTAATGTTCTTTCTGGAGAGAGATGGAGTTTTGTCTACTGGAAGTCCTTGCACAGAGAGTTAAATTGCCTGCTGCAAAGAACATGTACCTTGCAGGTCACAGAAGTGCAAATAATGTAAATAGGTCAGTGAGTTACTGCTTTTGTCAGATAGATTCTCTTGTTACCTGCAGTTTATAAGTTAAAACCCTAATATAGAACAGTTAGCTATTAACTTTCATCAAAGAGCTGCATGCAAAATGGGAGGTGGAGATTAGAAAATGTGTTTTTTTCCTCAGTCTTTCATTATCTTAATGTTGCAGAAAGGGTTCATTTGGGTAGAAATCAATTATTATTACTAAAGAGGATTCACAATCATGGTGTTGCATTTTACATTTTGAGTTTGTGCTTCTACAGACCAATCCCTCTTAAACTATACTGCCTACCAGTGTGGATGACTTGTGACACCTACACATTGTAGTCAGTACTCTGTCTTATGTATCATTTCTTTAACACTGATTTACACACCCATGATTGATTATCTCTGTGCTAACACACAATGCTGGTATGAGTGGCGCTATAACACTAATGCAATGCATCTGAGAAAGCATGGTTATGTAGACTTGACGGGCTCTGTTAAAGGGAATCCATGGTAGAGGTGGACACTGGGGGGGAGGCAACAAACGTTGTTGCACCGGGTACCACCAGCACTAAATCCAGCCCTGGCTGCATGCCATAGCTTCCTTCACAACACATCCTTCTACTTTACGTCCATCAATAATTTGCCCTTGAAGGTTGTGTTTCTTAGTTTTGGTGCAAGGTCTGCAAATCATGATGATACCTCCAGGGGCACTCAGTGAGGGAAAATAACTGTCTCATGGGAACCAGGTTGGAGGAGGGCAGGGGTGGAAGCAAGTCAAGAGAGCTTGATTATGATATTACTAGAAGGGATATTAAGCTTCTGTGCCATTTATTAGGGAAACAGAGAATGATTTAAACCCCAAGCTGTAGGTCAGAGAGAGAGAGGTGTAAAAGAAGGGAGTGCGAGAGAGAGGGAAAGAAATAATTTTGAGAGAAATGCAGTGTGAGAAAAGAGACAGGGAAATTAAAGCAGATAGAAAAAGAAAGAGAGGTAGAAGAAAAGAGAGCAGTAGATACGCACAGACCGCGAGAGAGATTGGAGAACAAAGAGAAATCGAAGGAAATGAGGGGAAAAACAGGGAGAAAATATAGAAAAAGTGGCAAAGAGGAAGATATAGAAATGGGGGAAAGAAAGTGAGATAAAAGAGGCAGAACTTTAGAAAGCAAAAGAGAGACAAGCAGAACGATACAGACAAAAACAGTTAGTGTAAGTAAAGAGAGTGGGTAGAGAAAGAGAGAAAGCTGAGAGAGTGAGGGAACAGACAGGTGATCATGCTTTTTAATTCTAGGTTCGAATGCCACAAGAACAAAGCAATTTGCAAAGTGAGCTGTTACTAATTCTCAAATCATGTCAATCATGTCAATCATTACATCTATCTATCTATCTATCTATCTATCTATCTATCTATCTATCTATCTATCTATCTATCTATCTATCTATCTCTTGTACTAATATAACTTCCAGGAGTAAGTTGCTTCTTATAAAGTTTCTTCAATGATGGCAAAGTCACGACTCTTCCTGCTTTTAATTATGTAAATTAGAAAGGCCCCATACTTTTCCCATTATACCAAAGGTGCCATAAATCCCAGGACCAGCCTATGCCTATGGGGTTAGAGCTTTCAGGTGCATATCCTTCATCTGTTTTAATTTTTTGCTTTGTTAGGGGCAGTTTCTTTCTTCCAGTATTTTTCATCCAGGTAAATGACAGGTTTGTGTAAGGCTATGGAATAAAAAGCATGCGGTGGACCAACAATTTCTATATTGCACTCCAGAATATTAAATCAACAGTAATCTATCTTTTTCAAGTTTTGGTGTTGTCCTGCAATCAGGTGCTCTGTACGAGAAGAGTCTCACCACACATGCCAGGCTAGGTAAGAGCTCCTAAGTACCAGAATATGTACACTCCAGAATCTTCCATCCCGTATGTTGATGATCTAGCTGTTGCAGTCCATTTTACTTCTATGTTATATGCTGCCTTGAGAGTTGGTGGCACCTTGTGTGGCCATCATTTTTTGGTGCCCCTTCCTCCAAATTACCTTTTTTCCCTCGAAGACCCTCACTACGACCCTCCGAGAATGCCCATCATCCCTCCATAGGCCCTTTGTCACTTACATTTAATTTGTTTTGCTCTACCAGCATATGGTGTCTGACACACCTATTACTCAGAGACAATGAATCATACATGTGTAAAACAGTCCATGAGAAATTTTACATAAAACAATGAGGATTACAAGGTGTAGGAATCCCATGCCATCCATACTAGTGAACAGTATATTTTAAGTGTGTTTGGTCTCGAGAAGCATAAACTCAGGAATTAAAACATGCTGCAGTGGTTGGGGTTAGCTTTACTCATCAATGTATTTCTACCCCAAAATTTGTAGCAACATAAAGATAATGACAGATTTGTGAGAAAAAAAAACGTAACTTTCTAAACTATACCGTGCAGTTTGCATGCAGCTCTTTGATGACAGTGCATAGATCACTGTGGTATGTTAGGATTGTAACTTATGAACTGCAAGTAACAAAAGTATCTCTGTGACAAAAGCAGTAACCCACTGATATATCCATATGAAACAAAATATAATTCTGTGATCTGCATAGCACATGTTCTTTGCAGCAGGCACATTACCGTTTGTGCTATGTTATAATGGGTGTTGGACTTTTTTGCTTATGCAGGGTCATCCCTAATCTTTTTGCCTCCTGCCTCCTATTTTTCTGACCTGTTGCTGTTGGCTTTTGAACTCTGAGCACCCCTTTCCACTGCTAACCAGCACTAAAGTGTAAATGCTCTCTGTGTAAATTGTATGGTTGATTGGTTTATCCATGATTGGCATATTTGATTTACTAGTAAGTCCCTAGTAAGGTGCACTAAAGGTGCCAGGGCCGGTAAATCAAATTCTACTAGTGGGCCTGCAGCACTGGTTGTGCCACCCACATAAGTAGCTCTGTAATCATGTCTCAGACCTGCCTACAGTGTCTGTGTGTGCAGTTTTAACTGTAAAATCGACTTGGCAAGTGTACCCACTTGCCAGGCATAAACATTCATTTTTCTTACATGTAAGGCACCCGTAAGGTAGGCCCTAGGTAGCCCCAAGGTCAGGGTGCAGTGTACGGTTAAGGTAGGACACATAGTAATGTGTTTTATATGTCCTGACAGTGAAATATTGCTAAATTCGTTTTTCACTGTTGCAAGGCCTGTCGCTCTCATAGGTTAACATAGGGGCTACCTTTAAATCTGATTAAAGTGTAGATTCCCTTTGAGAGCAGATGAACAAGTGGGGTTTGGGGTCTTTGAGCTCACAATTTAAAAATACATATTTTAGTAAAGTTGATTTTGAGATTGTGTGTTTGAAAATGCCACTTTTAGAAAGTGGGCATTTTCTTGCTTATACCATTTCTGTGACTCTTCCTTTTTGTGGATTCCCTGTCTGGGTCAGGTCAGTTTGACAGTTGGGCTGGTTGCACCTCACACTAGACAGTGACACAAAGGGAGCTGGGGTGTAGTTTGCATTTCCTGATGAGCCATCTGTGCTAGGAGGGAGGGAGGAGTGGTCACTTACACCTGAAAGTGCTGTGCCTTTCCTCACACAATGCCGTCTCTGACCCCCTGATGAGTGTCTGGGGCCTGGCCTGGGAAAGGCAGGATTTCACATACAAAAGAGACTTTACTTTGAAGTGGGCCTACTTCAAAGGAGAAATTGGGTATAAGAAGGGCACCCAAATCCACAGACTTTAGATCACTTCTGGACATCAAGAGGAACTTCTGTCTGGAGAAGAGCTGAAGAGCTCAGGAGAAGTGCTGCCCTGCCTGTGACTGTGCTTTGTGGAGCTATCCTGCAGTTGCTGCTTCTGCCAGAGTAAGAGGGCAAAGACTGGACTTGGTGTGCCTTCCATCTTGTGAAGAAATCTCCAAGGGCTTGATTTAGAGCTTGCCTCCTGTTGTGTGAAATCTCAGGGACAGCAAAGACTTCTTTCTGGCAGCACCTGGAGTCTCTGGAGCGACTCCTGCTCTGACAAGTGGTGCCCTATCAAGTACATAGGGCCCTTGAAAGGAAAGATGGTGGAAATCCAAGGAAATCGACTTCGGACTACTTCGGACCAATGCCGCTGCTGAATCCTGTGAAAGCCGCCTGCAACGAACTCCGTGATCTGCGCTGGAACGCGACAACCTTCGCAGGCCTGACGCCACAGCAGCCCCGCTGAAGTCTGCGACTCCATGGAAGTGGTTGCACCACATTTTGACCGACGTCGCTCAAAGTGCACGAATTCAATGTTCAGCACAGACGCCGCAATCCCCGACTTCACCCATCAACTTGTTTTCACTCTTCACCAAAGGTACTGTACTTGGGGGTCTCCGTGTCCGGCGCCGGTGGTGTCGGCTTATTTGGAACGAGTCCGTCACAATGCCGTGTTAACACCCCATCGAAGCATTTTGTGTTTCTAAGCGCTATTTTGGAGTTTAATCTTAAAAGATTCATAACTTGACTTGTGTATGTCGGATTCTTGTCGTTTTGATCTTGTTTTGTTTAGATAAATATTTTCTATGTTTCTAAACTGGTGTTGTGTTATCTTGTAGTGCTTTCATTAAGTTACTGTGTGTGTTGGTACAAATACTTTACACCTAGCACTCTGAAGTTAAGCCTACTGCTCTGCCAAGCTACCAAGGGGGTAAGCAGGGGTCAGCTGAGGGTGATTCTCTTTTACCCTGACTAGAGTGAGGGTCCTTGCTTGAACAGGGGGTAACCTGACTGTCAACCAAAGACCCCATTTCTAACAATGGGTAAGAACTGCTCTGCTATAGACAAAGCTCTGCTCTCTCTCTCCGGCAGGAACATTTATCACCAGAGTTAGCTTTGACTCTTTTTTATTGCTACCTGAAAACTGTTGGGCACACAAGAAACTCTGCAGTAGGTGGTTTTACACCTACCAATTATGGGTTTCAGCACCCCTTGAAATCAGCACCAGGTGTAGCTGCACTGATCGCACCTCCCTAAAGATGGACTTGGTTGTATGAATAACATAGTCAGCTTACTGGGGTCATGGTAATGGCTGCATTTGAAAAACAAAACCCCCCTCCCCCACCCCACTATGACCTAATCTGATTGCAGGTGAAAGGGAGACTGAAAATGGAAATTTATTAAAGTCACTTTCTCAACTTTGTGAAAATACAGGTTTTCAGAAGGCTCTGTTGCCTTCCACCTGTCACATATGTTTCTTTTGTTTCTGTAGTAGGGCCTACTTCAAACAAGGAATATTATTTTGCTGAAGTGGAGGGCTGATGAGAATTTTGTTCCTAGGTACCTGGATAAAAAAACACCCCAGAGGGGTCATCCTCCCTCAAGAAAGCATGTGCAGCCTCAACCTTTAAGGCTTAATGTGTGACATGTTATCTGCACTGACAGGTCTATCATTAGGAAAACCAGGCATTGCTAGCATTGATAGACGTTTGTAGTCCAGCAGATAAACTGTGTGCTTGCTAATTTTACTCAGTATAATTGAGCAAATACCCCCCCCTGTGGACTTAAATAGGAAACAAATATTACACAGAACTCTAACCTTCCCTTCATTTGCTTTGCTTGCCACACAAATTCACAATACTCTACTGAAGTATAAAGCTCTAACGGCAGAGTATTCAGACTGTATTGATGAAAGTGTTTTTCCTAGTAGTGGAAGAGTCAGAAACAGCACTTTCCTCCAGACAGATTTGCTCTAAATTTATCCTGGGAGTTCTGCCTTGAACTCATTTCAGGTTTGGTTGATTTCTTAAAACTAGAGGTCCTTAAAGAGCTGAAGCTTAAACTTACATATGGGGGAGTTCTTAAGTCCAATTTGCATACAAGATTCCTACTTAGAAATTCCTAAGCTATTGTCTCACCAGACCTCCCGGTGGTATGCCATTCCAGGCATACTTTACCAGTCTAGAGTACTTTCTTTTGGTTTTATAATGCACTGCAAGGATATGCAATTAATTGTGTAACCCATTTTGGGTGTTCTGCATATAAAAGGAAAGATTTAAGGCATTCTGTCGCTTCCTTCAGTTTCAGCAATGATGGTGAAATCAACTGAAATTGCTTCTGGGCCCCATGCATTGCCTAGGATCTTCGTACCCTGTTCAATATTGTCATCCTTGCATCATTTGACATCTAAAAAATATTGTTAGAGTGCATCATTTCAAAGTTACAAACGGTAAGGTATGGAGAGCTGTGACTTAGTCATCAAAGTGATCAATGTATACAGTAGGTATGTATATGACATGCACATTGCCCGTACAGAGTGCATTGTGAGAGTTGGAATAATAAGAATGTCAATGTAATCAAAGATGCATTCCAGTAGAAGTGTGGTTATGAATGGTAATATTGAGTTATGTTGCTTGCACATTCATAAAATGTAATACTAATTAGAAGTGGAATTGCAACGAATAGGTACATACATATAATTAACGAAAGCGTAGAGCAAATTCTGATACAATAAGTATGCCTGTACAAAAACAACCTATGACATAAAAACACCGCAAAAAGGCCCACAAAGTAAGCAGGCAGGTTTGTGACTGGCGGTCAATTATTCTTATGAAGGAATTAAGCAGGTTTCGTTTCCCCAATTGGCGGTGCCCACAATTGCGTGAAAATAGTGAGAATAACATCACGTCTTACCATGTCTGTGGTATGTTTCTCTTGTATAATGAATTAATTGCTTATAAGCACAACAGCGGGCAGACTTGAGAAAGATCAACCAGTTTATTGGGACAGGTATATGCAAAGCTTATTAAAGAATACAGTAGGTGAGAGGGTTACAACCAGATACATATATTGTATTGTATGGTTCTGTAGTTTCTAGCCTCAAAACTAGAACAAGAATCTACAAGAGGTCACCCGAACCAGATAAACAAACAAGCCTATTGCCACTGGAGGACCAAATTATGCGGCAAGGAAAGTAAATTATGTGGTGTACTGTGCTAATTCTGTGGTAGCATTATTTTGTTGTTTTAACACATGTTAATTCTGTTTGGGCATAAGTTTTACATCTTTACGCCACCAGATGTCCCTTGCCATCGTGCTCCATTACGTGTGGTATTGTGTACTAGCATTGAACCATTTGATAGAAACAAAGCATTTGCTGGTGTTCGGAAAATTATGTCGCAGATGAGGATTATGTAGAAGGTTTGGTAAATGCATAATTATAATTTAGAAAATGGTACAAAATCACATCATTACAAAAGCCCCATTAATATTTTAAATATTTGTGGGTAGATTTACAAGCCCCTAGCATCCCCGGCATCACTTTTTGTGATGCTCCATTGGCACAGGGCACTGCGCCATATTTACAAGGCGACATTAAGCCACTTTTTGTGGCTTAACGCTACCTTGTAAATACAGCCCCTTCAAATGCAGCCCTTTCTGTGGAAGCGGCATGCAATGCATTTTGCTGTGGGCATTCCACTGTAACACTGTAGGAGTCTGGCCTTCTATGTAGAGTGCAAAGCTAGGCACAATGTGCAGGGGGTCCAGACAACCACACGTTCGTTTACAGAGGTAAAAACTAGATTATCTAGGGTTCTAAGTTTTAAGGTAGCTTGGTCGAGCAATTAGGCCAATCTTGGAGAAGTGCAAAGCATTTGTGGTACTCAAAGTATCAACCATGCAGCTCACACATTCGAAGGAATAACTCAAGATCAATTTATAAAAATACTACAGATTTTTATATAATTTGTAAGACCAAGATTATCAAAATTGGTTAAGTACTATTGAGATATGGATTTTTGAAGTTTTAAAAAAAATAGTCTTTTTGTGCGTAATTACGCACTATAGGAATCAAAGAAAAGTCAACTTTAAAAATACATATAAAATCATACCATTGCTTTACCAAGTTCTTCTTTTGCAGGTTGGTCAGGGTCATCGATGGGCACACTGTACCAGCTGAAGAAGTTCGGGCAACTCCTAGTACTGTGGGAGGAGTGGTGAAAATTGTTTGAAGCTAGTGTATTGCCACTGCAGGGAAAAAGGTCTGCGCAGCTATGTTTAGAGGCGGTTCTTTGGGGTGCCCTTGGAATTTTGAGGTCACAAGGGGTGATGGACCCTTAGGGCACGGCAGGTCCTTCGTTGCATGGCCAGGGTGGGTAGGTGCAGAATGAATTGGTGAGCCAGGAGCTGTGCGCAAGGTTGCCCTTTGGATCTGGAGGTAAGTCACTTCAAGGGTCGTTTGCAAGACAACAGGGGAACTCTGGTGGGAGGTCCAGGGTGTTCCTGAAGTCCTTTGACTGGGGCTTCCTCCTGGTCCTCTTTTAGCCCCAGGCAGGCTGATTCTCCTAGTCTCTGATGTCAGCTGACCACTACCCAGGGTATTGTTATGGTTCGGCCACTGGAGGGCACAGTGGAACCAAACTTGGCACACCTGCAGGGTTTGCCCTCATGATCTTTGGTTTGTTGTCAGGTCCAGCTCTGACTTCTTGTTCATAACAGAGGCCAGTTACTGAAGTTTCCCTCACTGGGTTGCTGGTTTCTTCTTTGTTGCTGAGTGATTGCTCCACACTGGAAGGAGTTCTTGGCAATTGGCAAAGCCTGGAGGGCCTTTAGGGTTCTTGAGGTCAGTCCAGTGGTCCAGCAGTTCCTCAGGGGCGATTGTTGGGTCCTTGGTGCAGCAGGCAGGGTTTGGTGAGTTTTCTTTGTGTAGCAGGTCCACAGTTCTTGTGCCTTGGATCTTCTTAATGCTGGTCTTCTTATTGTCCTTTGAATCTGATTATCTGGTCTAGGGGTGACCACTAAATACTATATTTAGTGGGTGTTTTGGGGAGAATCTGGACGTTTCCAATGCAACACTTACCTTTGGGTGGCTATACCCACTACAGTGACCACATCTTGTGGGAACGGTCACTTCCCTTTTCCTGACTGGCTATTTGTCTTCCATCTAAGATGGAGGAAAATGAAATGGAGTGTGCATCTCACAGGCAACACCTTAGGGGTGGTGCATGTCAGGTGGGGCTACTCCTCCTACCCTTTGTGTTCCCGCCTTTGCTCCCACTGTAAGTGGGGGTTTGCAACATGGGTTGACCATCTGCTAGCAGAAGGCCTGAGGGTCGAGTTTCAAAGGCAGTAAGCCCTTTGAAGCTCACCACCAGTGCAGTGCACATTCCTGAAGGAGGGCGTGTTATAACCTCCACCCAGGAAGGTCATTGTTTTACAATCCAGAGAGACAGGGCTCTCCCCAAGGTTTGTAGACTGGGTGTCTGGAGGTGGCAGGCTGGACAGAACCAGTCAGCAACCATGCCAAGGTAGTAAGCTTTTGCAGGGGGCACCTCTAAGGTGGCCCTAGGTACATTTATGGATAAATCCAATACTGGTACCATTTTGGATTTATCATTCTGAGTTGTTTGTTACCAAACAACCCAGGGTTCAGAGTGGCAATCGTGCAGCTGGAAAATTCGTATTGACGAGTGTCCAGCACATGTATTAAAATGGTTGCTCTGTTCACTCACTATGACCCAGGTTTAGCAGGAACACAAGGGGGGCATATTGTTCATGCAGCTATGCCCTCACATATAACATGCATGGCACACCCTGCCATAGGGCTGTAAGGCCTGCCAGAGGGTTGTCTTACCCATAGTATATGCAGTGGACAGGGCACACAGGCAGTGTGCCATGTCGAGTTTGAGTTTTAAGTTTGCATCAATACACCCAGCCTGCAATGGCAGTGCTGGAGGGATCTGGATGCAGGACCCTAGAGGGTGGCACAACCAGTGCTGCTGTCCCCAGAGGTCTAACCCTAGTACCTCATGCCCTGGGTACCTAAGTACCCTTCTAATAGGGACTTACAGTGGTAGCTAAAGGTATATCCAATTGTGCCACTGCATCACAATAGTTTTTAGGGAAAGGGCTCCGGCTCAGGTAGCAGGGGCCCTGGGCACTACAATTTCTAGGCTACATCATATATCAGGGAAAAAGTGGGGGCTAACCATGTCAAAAAAAGACCTTTTCTCTCAAACACCCATTGCATTTAGACAATAGCCTAGATTTACAAGAAAATCTAACGCCACCCCAAGAGTGGAGTTAGCATGGCCCAACAAGGAAAAATGCTTTCATTTATTTCTCCTTGCTGTTTGCTCTTTCTAGAAAGAGCAAATCACATTTGAAGATTCTTTTTTTGCAGAAAAGTGTCCTTCCCTGCAAAAAAACTATCTTCCCCACAACTCAGCCATCCTTGCACCATGATGTAAGTTGTGGCTGTGTTGATGCTAGACAGTTATTTTAGCACCTGCACAGGGGGAAACACAGAGATGCAACATATTTTTGTAAATACGGCACATCCCTGCATTTCAAAACTGATGCAGCGAGGCCCTACCAAATTTGGCGCAGCCAGTTCTTTGTAAATATGCCCCTTTGTATTTATAGTAGCATGATAATAGATTACGGCGCAATGGTGTGATGACACTAGCATAACAGCAGAACCAATACAGACTTTCTACTTCTCAGAGGAAGTATAATGGTTCGCGGTTTTGGTAGCATACTTTTGGGTGTTGTTTATCACACTATTTCTTACAGTAAGAGTGTGCTATCTTACTCCACCTCTTGTTGTGGCTATCAGTGGAGTTTTGAGTAAAAATCAATGCTAGTGTTTTGTCTGCGAGACAAAACAGAATGTTTTTTTCTTCCTCAAAACAGCAATGATGACACAAAAGGAAAGGAAGAAAGCTAGTTCACCTTTATAGTATGTAATATGCAATGGCGCAGCTAGATCAGTAAGATTGGAGGGGTCTGAGCTTCAGATTTCCCAACAGTCACACTGTCACATAATGTTGAAAGACGTTAGGGCATGGATCTGAGGGGCATAAGGGGCAGTGGAAAGGGAGAAGAATACGGATTGGTAGGGGTAGAAAGTGAGACAAAAACACATTATTTTATGGAATAACCAATCTTTAAAAGAATTTCCAAATAGAAAGAGGGGTAGAGTGTGTGTGCATTTTGTTGGAGTTTGCAAACATTCCTAGTTAAATCCAACAGACACCTCACCATACCTGACAGAGAGCACCGTACCCAGCTATTCATCACAAAATACATGTATTGGTGGTCGGGGTTGTAAAACCCCAAACACCCCCCCCCCGAAGTTATGCCCCTGGTAATATGGTGCTTAATAGTGTAGTTATAACTTGGAGACAGTCATTTTGCAGCCTTTTTACACAAAGCACCGATCTGAGATACTACTTTAGTTGTAAACACAATGAATATTAGGAAGTCGCAGATGAATTGGATTTTAGAAGGATTATTTTTCACTGTTCAATGTTGTAAATTAGTTTTGAAGGAATAAGTGCCTGAAGGGATTTAAAGACACATGAAAGCATTAAATACATAAATTCGGTGACCTTCTGAATGTAATCAACTCAAAAATTAAAAGCATAGGAATGCAACCTCATATTCTTCTTAACATCTCCAACTTGTGTTTTGCATCACTGCACATAAGGCCCTGCTTCACAAAGGTAATCTTAAACCAAAAGTCCAAGTTTAGACCAAAAGTCAACCTTTACTCATAGTACAATTAGACTTTTGGTCTAAGTTTAGGCTTTGGTCTAAACTTAGACTTTTGGTGTAAGGTTACCTTTGTGAATCAGACTCTTGGAGACTATCTCAGCAACTAGTGCATTTCACATACTCTTGAGATACTGACACCTTCCTCACTATTCCATCCATGTAACAAAATCCCATATTGTAGCCAATCCCAGACAAGACAAGCATGCCCAGCATGCACCAAAAGAAGACAAGTCATTCTTCCTCCGGTTCTCAGCTGATTGATGAAGGTTGCAGGATGGCAAGTCTGCAATTGAAGGCACGGTAAACAATAACAAGCAGCAATGTCATCAACCATAACATCAATTACCTCAGGTTCAGTTTGCTCTTTTCAGGAGTTCAGTACATGGGCACCTGGTGCCTGGGTAATAGCCATGATGCATAAGTTATGTAACCAATCAACCGACCAAAGACCGTTACGAATGTAAATGGGGATGCATAGATCTAGCTGTTTTAGGCTGTAGAGCTGAACCCTTATTTTTTCTCCTTTTGTCGGCCAAATTCAGTTCAATGTTATCGGCAGCTTCAGGTCGTTGTCGTAAGAATCATTGTAATATCAAGTTAGGTTTCACAAGTCTCTAATTATTGACATTGATGACGTGGACTGCTGGATCAAGCAAAGCGTCTTGAAAACCTATACATCCATTTGAAATATTAAGGCACTTTGTACACAAACTGGATCAGTTGGGCTGCAAAAGTGTATGAGTTCTGATATTCGATATGAGGAAATGACCAAGGACAAAGGAAACTGTCCTTATGTGAATACAAAGTGTGTGGCAAAGTTGAGGTAACCTGCTGTATAGCACCCGACGAAACTGTGCCAAGTCTGCCTGACTTATTTAGGACAGGGCACAAGGACAATAGGACAGAAGGATTGATGAAACGACTGAAATAGAAAGTGAAAACTTCTAAGGACACGAACGAGGAGACAAAAATGTGTATTTGCTATCTCTCTTATAGGAGTGTCTTTGTCAGCCTAGCCATGTACTGTCACTCTTGCACTCTATCTATCTATCTATCTATCTATCTATCTATCTATCTATCTATCTATCTATCTATCTATCTATCTATCTATCTATCTATCTATCACTGCCATCGCTTTCCATATGTGTGTCTGCATTTCTAGCAGGATATATCTCAATATCATCAATCCGTTTGTCTTTCCTTTTTCTACCATTCTTTACTGTATCTGCATGGAGACTTCAAGCTATTATTCTTTCTTTTTTAACATCCTCGATGTTTTTTCCATTCTCATTTTGCTAAAGATCAGGCAGATTAGGTTATCGACTTGTTAACACTTTCGGTTGTCCCTCTCTTAAAATGTGTAAACTCGTAGCGTGGCAGGGAGTCCTCTTGACTTCAGGCCAACAGTTTCAATCTAAGAGGGAAGACAAGCTTAATAATGAAAGGGGAGGCATCTAAAACTGACTCAAAGGGCCAACTGGATGTGAGTCCAAAAAGGCTAAAGACTTCATACTAAGATGTCTTTGACACTTATTCCATCCTGCTAAAGCTCAATTGGATGATACATCTCTGCACACAATGTCAGGGTCAGTGGATCATAAAAATAATAAAAAGTGGTGGATGGACGGTGTGTGCTTACCATGCATAGCACTGTTCACTTACACTAGAATTTGATCTTGATGTACCGCCTCACCGATTTGGGATATGCTGTCTCTGTGACCGGAGATGTCTTGGGCTGGCTGTAGCGTTTATGCAGACAAGGCCAATAACAACATCATGGATGCCAACTGAGCTTGATCAGGTACTTCAGCTATCTTCCTACTTTGAAGGAAACTGACAACACACAGCTCTACATTTTGTAAGTACCACAGTTGGATCACCACTGAGTCAGTGCATTCTCTCAGTTAATGAATCCAACCAAACACTTTTGGAAGAAATTCCCCCCTGAAAGGAACTCTGGTGATAGACCCTCTTCCCTCAATGCACTCTGGTAGGCACTTCCAATAAGCAATCGCCCACGTACATACTCAAGGGGCCTGATCTGAAATGAAACTGTATGCATTCAAACATGCCTTGGAAGAGACAGAAAAAGAGGAAGCAAAAGTGAAGAAAGAGGTTAGCCTTACTGTTCTATGCGGACAGAAGCCAAACTCCATCTTGAAAACTCCATTTATATAAATATAGATATGTCTGCAATCATCTAAGAGCAACCTTCATGACAGGTGCACTCACAGGGATCCTAAATTATCTTTCATGCATTCATGTGTCAGTGCAATCGTAATGCATAACCTATCATGGTCATTGCATGGTTAGCAAAAGGAGTGAACACATGTAATCGCAGATAGAAGTATGTATGCCCTTTGGAAAGCTCTTTAAGAATGTTCACACTGAATAGCTTTTGTGCTTTGTAATATCAATCGTGGATTTAAAGGTAAATTCAGCTTTGCTAGTGGATGTGGTTGACTTTTTTTTGTGTCTGAACATTTTGGATTATCACTGTGTTTGTGACAACTTATTTTTGAGTAATCAATCAATCAATCAAGGATTTACAGAGCGCACTAATCACCCGTTAGGGTCTCAAGGCGCTTGGGCGGGAACTATTGGTCGTAGAGCCATGTCCTGAGGCGTTTCCTGAATGTCAAGAGGTCTTGGGTCTGGCGAAGGTGGAGCGGTAAGGAGCTCCAGGTCTTGGCGGCTAGGTGAGCGAAGGATCTTCCTCCTGCGGTGGTGCGGCGGATGCGGGGGATGGAGGCAAGGGCGAGGCTGGCGGAGCGAAGATTGCCGGTGGGGGTGTGAAAGGTGAGTCTGTCGTTGAGGTAGGCTGGCCCTGTGTCGTGGACGGCCTTGTGTGCTTGGATGAGGAGTTTGAAGGTGATCCTCTTTGATACCTGTAGCCAGTGAAGGTCTCTGAGGTGGGAGGAAATGTGGTCACGCCGTGGAATGTCCAGAATGAGGCAGGCGGATGCGTTCTGGATTCTTTGCAGCTTTGTTAGGAGTTTGGTTGTTATTCCTGCATTTCCATAGTCCATTCGGCTGCTGACCAGGGCGTGGGTGACAGTTTTCCTGGTTTCAACGGGAATCCACTTGAAGATTTTGCGGAGCATGCGGAGAGTGTTGTAGCAGGAAGAGGAGATGGCATTGACCTGCTGAGTCATGCTGAGTGTGGAGTCCAAGATGAAGCCTAGGTTGCGTGCATGCTTGGGTGGTGGGTGAGGGCGGGCTCCTAGGGAGGTGGGCCTCCAGGATTCATTCCAAGCTGAGGGGTTGGTGCCAAAGATGAGGATTTCTGTCTTGTCTGTGTTTAACTTGAGGTGGCTTTATTCCATCCAGCTGGCGATGGCGTGAAGTCCGTTGTGGAGGTTGTTCTTTGCAGTTGTAGGGTTTTCGTGAGGGAGAGGATGAGCTGAGTGTCGTCTGCGTAGGAAACTATGTTGATGTGGTGGGTTCGTACGATGTTGGCGAGGGGGGCCATGTAAATGTTGAAGAGCGTGGGGCTGAGCGAAAATCCTTGGGGGACGCCACAGATGATTCTGGAGGCTTCTGACAGGAATGGTGGGAGGCGGACTCTCTGGGTTCTGCCTGAGAGTAACAGGGTAATGACATCAAAAACCAGGTTCAAGAGACAATAGTTTATTTTCACAGCTGTTAAAGGTGCCCAACACAGCATTTTAGTCAGAGTTAGAAACAATGAAGAAAGAAATTCAATACCTTAAATCAATACATGTTGTTAGAACTGGCATCCTTGGCGTGGTCTCCCCTGTCTTTTTTGCCTCCGCTTTCCATGTTTTGACTGTGTGCTGGACTGCTGACCAGTGCTAAAGTGCAAGTGCTCCTGTGTAAATTATATGCATAATTGGCTTTTCCAGGATTGGCATATTTGATTTACTGGTCAGTCCCTAGTAAATTGCACTAGAGGTGCCCAGGGCCTGTAAATTAAATGCTACTAATGGGCCTGCAGCACTTGTTGTGCCACCCTCATGAGTAGCCCTGTAAACATGGCTCAGACCTTCCACTGGAGTATTTGTGTGTGCAGTTTTAAAATGACGATCCGACCTGGCAAGTGTACCCACTTGCCAGGCCCAAACCTTCCCTTTTTATACATGTAAGGCATCCCCAAGGTAGGCCCCGGGTAGCCTCATGGGCAGGGTGCAGTGTATGATAAAGGTGGGACACGTACTGATGTGTTTTACATGTCGTAACAGTGAAATACTGCCAAATTCATTTTTCTCTGATGCAAGGCCTATCTCTCTCATAGGTTAACATGGGGGCTGCCTTTAAATATCTTTTATGTGTAGTTTCCTTTTGGGAGCAGATAGAAATGTGGAGTTTGGTGTCTCTGAACTCATAATTTTAAAATAAACCTTTTGGTAAAGTTGTTTTTTAAATTGTCAGTTGGAAAATGCCACTTTTAGAAGTGGGCATTTTCTTGCCTTAACCATTCTGTGACTCTGTCTGTTTGTGGATTCCCTGTCTGGGTCACTTACACCTGAAAGGGCTGTGCCTGCCCTCACACAATGCAGTCTTCAACCCCCTGGTGTGTCTGGGGCCTGGCCTGGGCAAGGCAGGATCTTGAGAACAACAGAGACTTTCCTTTGAAGTTTGCCTTCTTCAAAGGCAGAAAGGTGTATAAGTAGTGGATCCAAAAGCCCATACTTTAGATTTTTTCAGGATTACTTCTGGAATCAAGAGGAACCTCTGCAAAGGAGAAGAGCCGAAGAGCTGGATGAGGAGTACTGCCCCTTTGCCTGTGACTGTGCTTTACTGGGTTGGCCTGCAGCTGTGGCTTCTGCCTGAAAGAGGACAAAGACTGGAGTTTGTTGTGCCTTCCTGCTTAAGAAGAATCTCCAGGGGCTTGAACTGAGCTTGCCTCCTGTTTTGAAGTCTCAGGGCCATCAAAGACTTCCTCTGCCAGCACATGGACTCTCTACTGAGACTCCTGTCCTGCCAAGTGGTGGCCCATCCAGTTCATGGTCCCTTGAAAGGTGTAGTTGGCAAAACAAGGACTGAAATCCATGCACAGAACTCCATGCAGGGAAATTTTCGACGCACCACCTGCAACACCACTGAAAAACAAAGAGCCACCCACTTCCCTGCTAAAATCGACACTCCACCTGCATCGAGGCTGGGAGATCACCGCATTGCGGATGGAGAAACGATGCAACACTGCTTGCTGCTGCTGATAACGATGCAAACCCTACATAGCGCAGTTTTCCAACACCGTGCGGCCGGATTTCTCATGCATTGTCACTGGGAGTCAAAGTCATCGGGAACCTGCATGGATCCGAGGTGCCCTGTCTGGAAATCGACAGAGTGCTCTCACGCGAGGGAGAAAAAAGACACATTGCCGACCCGATTGGAGAAGAAAATGATGCATGGCCTCACTTGTGAGTAAGGAATTTAGGCATCGCTTACTTTTCCCACGCATGCTCGTCCGTGTGGCTTCATTTTTGACGCAAACCACGTACTTTGTGTAAAATCAAGTTTTCCATTGTTTCCTATGGAATAAGACTCTTATTCTTTATTCTATACCCTGCTTCGACAGTGCACACTGACTACCAACCAGAGACCCTATATCTAACACAAGTAATGAGAGATTGTAGTCAGAAATGACAGACAGGCGATTAAATTGGAATACAAGTAAGTAAGAGTCTGGAAACTATTGTAACATTTAAGACAGACTTGAGTTATGCTTAAGTGTTGCCCTTCTGTAGTATTTTGTACTCTGGATTTAATTCTCACATTTTTGCTAATGTAAATGTTTTACCTAATCAATCAAATACAATGGAAATGGTGTTGTCATATACCATAGTGTCTTATGGCTGTTTTATTAAACCTACCCCAGACTAATGCAGACAATGCATGTCTTATACACATGTAGAATTTGCTAAATTAGCAGCCTACTTTTGTGCTGTTGGCATGACACCATGCTCAAACTGCTTATATGTGTTGCACCCTTCAAAAGTTAAGCATTAACATGGGTGGTAAGTGGCCAGGGGCGGCTCCTTTGCTATGGCGAAGGAGCGTCGCCCCCTGGCTGTGCCAGCAGCAAAAAAATAAAACGGATAGTTCACTATTGTTTTATTTTTCTGCTGCTGGCTCAGACAGCAGTGCAGAGAGGGGCTGGCCTGGGCCACTGGAGGTGGGAGATGGGAGGAGGAATGGAGGTCACCTAAGTGTACATGTGTGTTTGGCCGGCTGTCTCAGGTGTGCAAATGTGAAGCAAAGCAACTGCTTGAAGCACGATTACATGCTATTTCTAACTCCAGCAAACATTAGTTATTAGGCACAAAAGGAAAAGGAAGTTCGCTTGCAGTTCAACGTATCGGCCAACGTGTAATTATCCATGCAAGAGGGTCGATGGCCAAGGCGGTAACAAAACTGCCCCAAGGGAGGACAGACATAAAGCATTTACCAATGCTAATAAAGGATTTTTGAAAGGCAAGCCCATGAACAAGTGATAGTGATTGGTGTGCGGTGGGCGTAGTTAAAAGCCCACTGATAGATTAAAACACGTCAGAGCGCTTGTGCGCTCCACCTAAAAATAAACTATCTCCAGGACAGGAATGGGGTTGCGAAAAACAGACAACTATACTAACTGCAAAACGTGGAAACACTTAAGAAAAGCTGGTCAGATTAACATTCATAAGTGCAACTGCGGTGCACCTTATAATAAATCAAACTGAAGAAACACAACTATTTGGTGATTGAGCATGGCGGTGGGGAGGCTTTGGGTACCCTAAGAGTCTTAAAGACTTTGGGGCAGATTTATGAAAAGTGGTGCTACATTACATGTAACCACTTTTCTTGTAGTCCCTTGCCCCACCGACACCATGTGTGCACCGTATTCAAAATACGGCGCACCATGGCACAGGGTATGGGGTCAATAGCATCAGAATTTCTGAAGCTATTGAAGTATTATTCAAGGTTAGCACCAAAATGTTGGTGCTAACCTTGAACAGTACATAGGGGTCCTTTGAAAACAATAGCATGCCCCCTTTTAACGCCTGCTCTGAGCAGGTGCTAAAAATGCGAAAAGAATTATGGAAAGGAATCTTTTCGATTTTTGTGCCATTTTTTCGCCCCTTCTAACAGGGAACGCCCCCTTACATACATTATGCCTGGTGCAGGCATAATGTGTCACAAGGGGTTACAAAGTGGTGGAATACATGCATTTCGCCATTTTATACATCTGGTGCGGTGATTTTGGCCTTGTTGATGCACATTAGCGTAAAAATAAATTATGCTAATGTGGAGCAAGGAGGTGCTAGGGGCTCTTAAATATGCTCCTTAATTTGTCTCATTGCTTGCATTTGTTGATCATTCTTGGGCATGTGACTTACTTTTCATGACCAGACCTTTGGCAGGCTCTGCTGCTGATGCTCTCCATCCCATCCATGCTATGAAATACAATGATTAATGAATGACAGTTGTTCCCATTACATACGCCCCATCTCAAAGTGATCCAATAACACTCCTTTAAGCACTGACTATATTTCAGCATGTCAGGGCCATCAATATGAGATCAGGAGCTGCATTATGTACTTAGCGCACTGTTTGATTCTGTTTTGCACACTTAAATCAGTGTGATGGGCGCAGACTTGGACAATGCGCTTTATCATTGCAAATGTGCCGTTCCCACTGTTTGTAACTGAAAGACAGACCAGCTGTTTGAAGCCACTTGTTTATCTTTCTGTGTGCAGACAGCATCATTTACAGTTTCAAACATCAGTCCAACTTTGAAAAAGGAGCAGGGACACTATTCTGTTATGTACAATAAGTGATTACACTTGTGTTCAGGGGGTTGCCAGGGGGTGGGGATCAGTGGGGCTGGGGAGAGTAAGGCTACATGAGCCCTCTTTCCTCCTTAATAAGTTAGTGCTTGTCCTAGTGGGCTCTTTGCCTTTATGTCTGCATCTGTAATGTGGCACAAGTGCAAAGGCAAAGGATTACCTCATTTTCATGGGTCCATGACCTCATACTAATGAGGAATTGCCTACTTGAGATTGTTCCAGTTCATATTTAGTGCCAAAGTGATCTGTGTTACATGATGGCCTACCTATTTTTCCAAGGGGCTCAAGAGTGGGTGCAAACACATGTTGTTACTCGAGAGCAATTTTTACTTTAGAACCTCTGATGTTTCTAGCAACCTGAGATTCCCTCTGCGACCTAGCATTCAGGAGGTCAAATGTACAATTTGGTCTATCCTCAGATGTAGATTCCAGCTTGGTAGGTATTTTCAGGTACCTTAGTTTTAATTGAATGATCTTGACACTCAAATTATGGATTTAAATTGCAATCAAATTGCGAAGGAATATTCAAACATGAGTTCTCACCTTGTTGTGTTAATATGATAAGGCTACACTTCCTGGAAGACCCCCAAGTCAGCTTCAGCAAAGAAACCCAAATAAGCTGATTTGTATTTATTGCTGAATGCTGTTCCTTGTAGAGGAAATGTGGCTTGGTTTGTTGTCAGCTTGTTCCATTTTGAGCAGGTTCCATGTGGAGTATGTTTGGATTTGCTTGCCTCTGGCTTGTCCTTGTCATAAGGCCATTATGCTGGCAAGTATTTGATGATATACAGCTCAGCGTATGTCACACACATCTCATAAAGCAAATGAGTGTTCTCATAGAAACTTCGGGGCTCATTTACAAGACCCACTTGTGCCGTCTTAACATAATTTTCTTTTACGCTACTGTAGTGCAAACAGTCACCAATTGAGCCAGTTTGTAAAGCCTTGCGCCACATTATACCAGCACCAGGCATTATGTATGCAAGGTAGGCATTACCCCACAAAAAAGTTGCAGGAATGGCGCAGTGAAATCTACAAGATTGTGCCGTCACAATGTAATTTTTTTCCCACCTGCCCAGGGCAGACGTTACAGTGATAGTGTGCTGTTTTCAATGCCCCCCACCAGCATTGCTGGACTAGCGCCAAAATGCTGATGCTCATCCAGCAATGCTATGGCGTGAAAACTGCATCAAAAGTTCTGACGCAGCTATAGACACTGTGTGCCAAGGAGCACTGTACTGTAAATACAGCGCTCACATGGCGTCCTTAGGGGTAGCAGAGGAGCGCTAGAAAACTGGTGCATCGATCACAGTGTACCAGTTTCTTTTAAATGAGGCCCTTCGATCTGAATCACTATCCTAATTAGACAGAAGACATAGAAGTACAAAACCCTGTCTAGTCAATGGACCTCATGATTAGTGCCCCACGTTTGCACCAGATAACTCTGCCCCACCTGAAGTTTCCAATCCGGCGAACATCGGTACCTTTAGGGGTGCACAGTAACCCACTGATATAAGTGGGACTTTGAGGTTCGACTGAGAATTAAGGAAATCCTGAGAAAATCGAAAATAACAAGCACAATTACACTTGTAACAACACATTATCACCAAGAGTTCCACATTGAGATTTCGACTGCATTCAGCAGCCAGGGTCCACAGATAAAACTTAGAAACCTGTAATTTTGTTTGAACCAGTATCTCCCTATATCAGCCCCTTGTGAAAGTTATACTGGGGGCAATTCGGTAGAGTCCAGATGTAGGAAGAATAGATTTTGCGACTCGGCAACTCCCAATTTCCGAGTCGCAAAATCATATGCAGAATGGTGTCCCAGACACCTTCTGCGAATTGCAAGGGGGTCACAAAGACCCACCTCATTAATATTAATGAGGTGAATCGCAATTTGCGACCCCCTTGAGATTCCCTGAACTCACAGGGATGGTGACCTGCTGGAAACAGCAGACCTTCATGTCTGTGACTGCTTTTTCAATAAAGCAGTTTTATTTTTTTGTATTGCAGCCTGTTTTCCTTAAAGGAAAACGAGTTGCAATACAAAAGAAAAAATAAAACCATTTAGTTTCATTTTTTCAGAGCAGGCAGTGGTCGCTTGGACCACTGCCTGCTCTGAAAAAATATTTTGGGTGACATTCACAAAGGGGAAGGGGTCCCTTGGGGATCCCTTCCCTTTTGCGAATGAGTTAGCACCCACTTGACATGGGTACTAACTGCGAATTGCTTTGCGACCGCGTTCGCGGTCACAAAGCAATTCTGCATCGCGGTGCGAATCTCAAATAGGAAGGGAACACCCCTTCCTATTTGCGAATCGCATTCCCATTTTGCGAGTCGGTAGCGACTCGCAAAATGGGATTGTGCATCGCGATGCGCGTTATGCATGGGGCAAACTGTGAATTTCGCAGTTTGTGACATGCAAAACGCTTTCTACATCTGTCCCCAAAATGCGTACTGGATGACAGGAACAATCTCAGAAATGTCAGAAACAATGTCAGAAACACAAGCCAATGTATTACTATGTAGATAAAGTTATCTCCTCAAAATTCGTAAAATGTGAATAAAATGGAATGAGAACCCGCTTCTCCTTTTTTCACTGCCGCCAGTTTGTCTTGTCTGTCAGGTCTTACTTTTGAAATCTCTTTTTCCTGTGCAGTCCAGGACAAAGAAATATCATGCTGCAGAGACATGCCTTTCGGAGGACTCCTCCACTGCCCCGAGGGCGACTCAATGGAATTATGGGACCTGCGTATCAGCAGCTTGAAGAACCGGGGCTGACAGACCAGGACCTGCTCCCTTGCCAAGGGTGAGTGATGGAAACCGCCAAAGCAGAGCACTGCCCTGTGCATTGCAACTGAACATTGCTAGTCTGGAATATTCTGTTTTGCAACCTTTGAGCAGCTTGTGTCAGATGGCGAATGTCACAACAAATGAGTCTATTTCAGGGCTGCTATTGGCAATGTGCTGCATATAGGATAATGCATTCCCTCTAAGCGGTGCAATTTATATTTTACATAGAGATATGTAATCTTTGCAGTGCTCCCAATTTAGAATCCCAGCAGTACTGAAATGGTTTTCTAATTACAGTACATTATAAATGTCTTGTGGAAACAGCAGATGTAAACTCCAGGGGCAGTATCATGATGGGCTCCATTGTTTCAGCGCAGAACCGACCTCATGATTTTACGCCTGCCGTGCTTACAGTAAATTCATGTAAAGTCATATTTTTCTGAGTTACAGTTTTGTTTACAGACAATACAGCTCGGAAACAACGAGCAAGCTTTGCCTCTTTCTGTTTTTGAGCTGTGCTACCTAAAATAATGCAGTAACTCAGAAATATATCAGGTTAAATTAATTTACTTTATGTAATGCTAGGGCAAATAAACAGGGGCTGGCATCTGCGCTGAGCCTCCGAAGCTCATCATTATACAGCTCCTAAACATTATTAGAAGCCATAGATATGTCATTACTTGCTATTAATATGTACTACAATATATTAATTTAAAAAGACAAATGTTGTGAAACTACCATTTGTATTTGATTACATATAATTTACACTTTTAATGGAGACTTACCGAATACTTCCTAATTTGTGGTTAACTTTTCTTTAAAATACAGAACAATCAGATTTTCGACTACTGCTGATTTGTTTCATATGTTGCATTTCAAAAGCTTTTAAGAAATGTGTTAGCAATTTCTTATTTTATATTATCATGAACATTGATTTGTCCTTAATTTGCTCTATTCCCTCTTATAAAAGGAGGAAAAATAACAAAGACTCCTTTTCCCTGTCTTTTCCCTGTCTTTTTGCGCCAATGCTCTTCTGGTTATAGGGCCATAGGTCTCCCAGATGTTTTCAGTGGGACTGTCTATTATGATCAGGCAGACTGTCTAACATGTGCAGGCAACAGTCACATAGCATAGTTATTCATTATTTTAACATTTACTTGGACACATTAAAAGAGATTCCATACAAATTGGTATTATGAGCAAATCATTAATTTCGAATTTTGCATGCAATATTTCAGTAAAATTACGGAATGTAAAATTACCACAGGTAATACTAAGGACAAATACACCAGGTAAAACGTTGGTGGCATTTTCGCTGGCAAAGGTTTGGATGTATGAATACTATTATGAATAGGTAAATCAGTAGGGTGACACCAATTTCCACATTTAATTTCCCATTCACTGTGGGACCTTTCTGAGATTACTTATGATCCTTCAGTATTTTCACATTTTAGAATTACAGATAAATAGAAACAACAGGAATAGAATTATTGCACTGTAATGTACATTAATACAAATGTGCATTATAAAGTCAACAGTTCAGAAAAAAATCCATAGCATGAATAAGGATGATTCATGGGAATTTCAGCTGAAAAAATACACAAAACGTAACTTCTGATGCTAAATTCAGGCTAGATTTGCAAAGTAACCAATGTACACATAGTGGTTGAAGTGGGCTGGATTGAAGGGGCACAACATGATTTTCCTGTAAAAAACAAATATACCGGGACGCTTAATTCTGACAGTTTAAATGCCTCAGCTGAAGTCTCATTCAGTGAGTCTTCTGTGCCATGAAGCTGAAGCCAGACAGACAACTAAACAAGTGTCCCGCCAGCCTGAAAGAAATGCAAATGAGGGCTACAAGTAAATCTGCAACCCGAAAGGATGCTTAAGTACCTGCACTGGTATCGGTACTGGCTTTAACTGACCTAATCACTCAAGCATTGTGATCACAAAGATTTATATTTTTTGAGTGGTAGTGCAGAGCGTTTACAACTGGGCTATGGAGTGCATGCTTTTTAATGTAATTGTATTCATATCATGTTTAATATACCTGGAGGTGTTTAAAGGATAGTAATGTAAAAAAAATGCATTATGTACACTCTGGGTATTACTAAAATCTGTATTGTGGAAGCATCATTTTACCTTATACATTTTGCGCATTTTGTAGCAGTATAGCTGATACTGTGTGTAATGCACGTTTAAAATAATGAATTACATATTTACAGTGCTTTCTGTGACCTCAAAGCACTTAAAATACACGAAACTTTTCTCTACTGCACCAATACTTAATTGTGTGGCTTTCTGATTACACATAGACCTCCACAATGCACTAATAGTACATTTCCCAAAAAGTAACAACTTTATTTTATTTTGTATTTAAACTGCATGTTATTTTAAATGTAGGTACTGGATGGTAAAAGGCCCCAAAAAATACAGAGGGTTTTATTTAAGAAAAGTGACGCTGCACCCAGTGCAGCACAACTTTCCTTATGTCCCATAGTATCCCCCTACCACCACCATGTGAGCGCTGTATTTAAAATACAGTGGACCATGGCACAGGATATGGGGCAGTAGTGTCAAAATTTGTTACGCTATTTATGTACCCTGAACAGTACATAGGGGCCCATTGTAACCAATGGTGTGCCCCTTTTTTAACGCCTTCTCTGAGCATGCTTAAAAAATGCTGGACAAAAATGAGTCACTTGTGCCGTTTTTTTGGCCGCCTAATGGGGGGACCCCCCTTGTATACATTATGCCTGCCACAAAATGTGGCACAATGCATTACAAAGTGGTGCAATGCATGCATTGCGCAACTTTGTAAATATGGCATAGTATTTTTGGCCATCTAATGCCACATTGGCTTAAAAAAATGATGCTAATGTGTCGTTAGATGGTGCTAGGCCCTTTTCAATCTGTGCCAGAATATGTTGTTATTTTTAGGCACACCTTTGACCCCAACCTCATGCTCACTGTCCACTCCCCCACTGCATGCAGCCTCAAAGTTCCCATTCTTTTTAAAATGCACTTCAAATGCTGTTTACATACATGAACTACCAATCCTAAATTTACTTCTTCTCATTTGCCAGCATTTTACATTAACCAAGTAAAATTGCGAATATGGTGACATTTCCGCAATCACAAATGCAGAGTTGATTTGTGGGCATTTTTTAGTGGGTACACCTGCAAAAATGGTGAACTACCAAACCAGTGTTTTTGTGTCATTTCTGTACCGCTAGCTAGACGTTCCCAGACTTGTAATGCACCTGAATTAACTCATGCCAAGGAGGGTCACGTGGAGCTCCCGTCATGCTCCCTGACTGAGAGCCCCACAGAGCAGCAAGATGGCTGGTGGAGCGCGTTTGCGGACGCGCGGTCATACTGATGTCTACCTCAGTGGCCTCTACTCTCCCCCATCCTAAACGCGGCATCGGGCTTTATTGAGGGACAATCCTGGCTGGCTTTATGGAAAACACTCATATTCGGATCCAGCAGCAGAGGACTCAGCGGCAGGGGGAAGCAGGGGGAAGCGCAAATCTTGAGTGGTGCAGTGCAGTGCGGCTCCCTGTAGTGGCTGGAACGGCTGGGCCTTTCAGTGAACTACACACGGACAGTGGCCTCCCTTCCCTCCCTGGACATGTCAAATAAAAAATCGTGATCCCCCCCCCTCCTCCCCCAGGGTCTAGAAGTACGGACCGGAATGCACGCAGAAAAAACTAAAGGAAGAAAGTGATAAATAATGGGGGCAGCGCGTGCATTATGAGGCCGGGTGGCAGGCTGGAAGTCTTTGTCCTCGTTTTGGGTGCGTGTGGAGTCGGCAAACCCCACAGAACCAGCGCCAGGGAAGGAAGAGGAGGGAGTAACTTACTTCAATATTGTACAAAAGACTGTTGAACAGCGTTATGATATCTGTGTGTGTAGCGCTACAAAGCCATGCAAAGCGTGAAGGTCACATTAGGGGCTCTAGAGCGTAAGACTTTTTTTTTATAGGCAAATGTTTCAAATTGGAAGGGGTGAGGATAAAAGGAGAAGGGGAAAAAGAAAGAAGAAATAAAAAATTAATAAAGAAGGCCGCAAAGAGGGATCAGCTCTTCTTCACTTTGTGTACTTATTCGGCATGCACCTCACCCCAGTCAATTTTATGGAATTTGTGGAGTAGGTTGATCAAAAAGGTGCAGGTTCATGTCAGTCGTGTCCAGTAGGAGAGACGGAGGACTTGCGCTTAATTACATTCAAGAATACCAAAATTCTGCCTCCTCAATATTGCAGAGTAAACTGAACATCTTTGCGAATTTGCACCGACACATGAGGGCGAGGGAAAATAAGGTTTATAGCGGCTGACAAGTGACTAAGTGGTCAATGGAGATTGAGTAGTCTGCTACAGCAGCATTAGGCAGCGTAACAGGTGCAATTGAAGGGATAAGGGTGCTACGGAAGCGATCCACGCTACTGCGGATGCGGTTTGTTGCCCCCTTGTTCTTCCATTCGGAACTTTCATGTTAGTAACATCATCTGTAACCTCTTCTTGCCTCACCTCACCTCACTCCACTCCACTGTACTTTATTTCATTTTATTTCACAATGAAGCGCATGGCACAGGATGCGGGGTATAAGGCATGGACAATGGGAAAAATCCCAAAAGGACCGAAATCCAAGACCCTGAGCCCTGCCACGAGAAGGCAAAGACAAAGTTTCGAGCAGCAAGAGCTAGGGGGGTCCACAAGGCAATCTGCAGGGGTACAGGACCTATCACCAGCCTCTCCAGTTCTTTCTCCCCCACTGGGATCCAGTCTGCTAGAGAGCCATGAGCAACGAATATCGCGGCCAACACCACCTCTTGACCTACTCTCTCAGTCCTACACCTCCATATTGAATAATTTGACTTGTGAGTCTCATTCTTCTTCGCCTGTTCCAGCTACACCTGGTACCCTCCCCCTCACTTTACCTACTATATCCCAACAGCATAAGGAGAAATCTGCTTACCCTTTGTTTTCTACTATTTGCAGCAATGTTAATGGGACATTAAAGGCAATTGAAAGGGATAAAATGAAAGAGGGAGGGCAAGCAAGAGTAATCTCTCCAACCAAAGAAATTGTAATGGGCACCAAATGACTTACAACTACAGCCTTACATTTTGTGTTATGGGGCACCTGCCAGGCTATACCCGATTCAATATCATCTAATGCTAATGTTCTTCCACAGACTCTCTGCTCTTCTCCTAGTACCCTTGTTCTGGCCAGTTCAGTATGCAGGGTAACTGGTATCCCTTTGATGGAGGATAGTTGGGTCATATTCTAGAGGAGCTTTGCACTATAAAACTATCCCAGGAGGAGGCTCGTGGAGAAACCAGGGATCAGATTAGTCAACTAAATACCCACCTAACCCATCTATCTACACGAGTATCCCAGGTGGAGCAGAGGGTCCCAGATCTAGAGGATGCTGAAAACCAACAGGAGTTGGCATCAACCCGGATCAGATCGGAACTTGAGGAACATCAATTAAAGGTGGATGAGATGGAGAACAGGTCTCGGCCTTCGAATCTTAGGTTCGTAGGTGTCCCCGAATAGATTGAATCAGCTTCATCCATGACAAAGGTAGTTTTGGACCTCATTTATAAGTATATCCTCCCGGAAAAAGTAAGAACTGAACAAGATCTCTCAATTATGAGGGGGCGTAGGGTACCTTTCATGCATCCTGCAAACTCAAATTATCCCAGTACTATACTGGTCAATTTTGGAGACTATAGGATAAAGGAACAAATCCTTTCTCAAGCCAAAAAAATTAAGCACTTTAATTCTGATGATAGCTTTAGCTTCCATGTGTTTTCCTAAACGTCTATTGCAGCTGTCCACTGGCGCCAAAAATTTGTTTGGCTGATAGATGATTTTAAGAGGGTGGGAGCTCCAGCAGGTATTGTGCAACTAGCTAAACTTAAAGTGTTCCATAAAGGACAAGTGCATATCTTTCAGGGCATACAGGAAGCAAAGAACTTTCTAGAACTGCAAAAAAAAACAATGATATGGTATGGTGGGTGGATAGGGGAGAGAAGGGGTAAAGGAAAAACGAAAAGAGAGAAAGGGTAAAGGAAAAAAAAGAATGCATTCCTTATTGGGATATATTTCGAACTGGCACTGATATGTTTTTTGTGGGTTTTTTTTCTTCCTGCCTGGCTACCTTGCTGCTCACCTTGGATCAAGGTTGTAGGAGTGCCATGACAGTGCACTCTCTTTTTGGGTATGTGGTGCAGGGTCCGTGGGTGGGGGGAGGTTCACAGCTCGGTGGGGCTCTGATGGGTGGGACCCGCTGGGGAAGGGGGGAGATATCCCCCCTCTAGTGGGGGGGGGTTGCACTTGGGTGGGGGAAGATGACAAAGCAGATTCCAAATAAAAAAAATATGTACACGGACAGCTTGTTTGGAGGTCACCTATGATTTTGGTATAGGATGACTGCGCTTGGCTAGGGGGGTCAGGGAGCGAACTTAGAGTTGTCTCTTGTAATATTAACGGCACCAACAACCATGTTAAGTTTGCTGGAATACTCAACAGGCTCGGGGTCTTGCAATCACAGATTTTTCTCTTGCAGGAAGCACATTTAAAATTTGAAAATAATCTCCCAAAGCTTCCTAAATATTTTGCACAGACATACTATGCTCCGGTTAATGTCGCTTTTAGAGGGGTCGCTATTTTGGTGTCCAAAG
The DNA here is from genome assembly GCF_031143425.1 of Pleurodeles waltl. Taxonomy (NCBI): domain Eukaryota; kingdom Metazoa; phylum Chordata; class Amphibia; order Caudata; family Salamandridae; genus Pleurodeles; species Pleurodeles waltl. The sequence continues at coordinate 1,349,872,082 of NC_090445.1, forward strand.
AATTTCCTGGGAAGGTGTACCAGATCCATAGAGACCCACAGGCACAGTGGGTTGTAATTAGTACTATTATCTTGAATAATTATATCCATTTTGTGAGCTTTTATGGCCCAGTATATGACAATTCAAGCCCTCTTCAGTGCATCTATATGGTGTTGAGCTCACTCCCTGGCATCCTTATCATTGGTGGAGATTTTAATGTTATTCAGATGAATTCCTCTCGTAAAACAACAAGCAGAATAAAACTAGAGTTTCCCAGTGGTTGCTTAAGATCATCTCTGATCTAGCTCTAGGAGATGCTTGGAGGACCGATCACCCGCGGGATCATGACTATACATATTTCTCAAAAAAATAGAACACAGCTTCCAGAATAGACTTCATCTCAACTTTGTTTCTTCTCTCACTAAATACTTCTTTTATACATGACAATCCTTTCTTGGATCACTCAGCACCTCAGGTCAATCTTAATCTGCATTGTGAGATGGGAGTTCGTCCTTGTTGGAGCTTTGCTAAATCTCTTTTGGTAGATGAAACTTGGGTACAGATTCTTAAAACTTCTTTTACCGATTTCCTCGAGATTAAAAAAGATTCAGCTTCCCCATTTTCCATCTGGGAAACACTTAAAGCTTACATAAGAGGAGAAACTATATCCTACAAGGCTTTCACAGTAAAACTAAATAAGCAAAGAGGTCCTTCTAGGGCTTAATCACACACAAAGTGCCCTCATGATCTCCCAAGACCCACAGGTATTCTCAAGATTGAGTGTGGCACAGGCCAAGTTTAGGGACTATTTTTAATCTCATGAGATAGTCAATCAACATACAAGTCTGCAGAGTTAGTATGAAGAAAGTGAACACGTAGGTACATTTCTGTCCGGGTCTGTATAAAAAAAAAAAAATCCCATAAAGGCACTATCAAATCTATTTTTGATGAGGAGCTACGTACGCTCGTAAATCATCCAGAAGATAAAGAAAGAGTCTTTCAATATCACTATCTAACTATTCAAAAAAGTATTCTCACACTCTTCCAAGCAATGTTCAGCAGATCAATCATTACCTTGATTCAGTGATTCTGCCCAGTTTAGACGAGTCTTCAAGGCCAAAACTTATATCACCTAGCTCACTTCTTGAGGTAAAGAAGGCAATTATGGCCTCATCGAATGGGAAGGCCTGTGGGGAAGACAGTATTCCTGCAGAAGTCATAGATCAAATTGCCAGGTGCTTAGTTGTCCTTTTTAAAACTATTCTTCAGGGGGGCGGACATACCTGCATCCTTTACAAGGGCCATAGTGATTACCTTTTTCCTATTCTCAAGACTGAGTGTGGTACAGGCCAAGTTTAGGGACTATTTTTTATCTCGTGAGATAGTCAATCAACATACAAGTCTGCAGAGTTGGTATGAAAAAAGTGAACACGTGGGTACATTTCTGTCCGGGTTTGTAAAAAAAAAAAAATCCCATAAAGACATTATCAAATCTATTTTTGATGAGGAGCTACGTACGCTCGTAAATCATCCAGAAGATTAAGGGGGTCATTCCGACCCCGGCGGTCCATGACCGCCATGGCGGAGGGCGGCGGAAGCACCGCCAACAGGCTGGCGGTACTTCCTGGGCTATTCTGACCGCGGCGGTAAAGCCGCGGTCAGAAAAGGGGAACCGGCGGTTTCCCGCCGGTTTTCCCCTGGCCCAGGGAATCCGCCATGGCGGCGCTGCTTGCAGCACCGCCATGGGGATTCCGACCCCCTTCCCGCCAGCCTGTTTCTGGCGGTGTCCACCGCCAGAACCAGGATGGCGGGAATGGGTGCCGTGGGGCCCCACAAAGATTTTCACTGGCTGCTTTGCAGACAGTGAAAATCGCGACGGGTGCCACTGCACCCGTCGCACCCCTGCAACTCCGCCGGCTCCATTCGGAGCCGGCTTCCTCGTTGCAGTGGCTTTCCTGCTGGGCCGCCTAAGAGTCTTTCAATATCACTATCTCATTATCTCACTATTCAAAAATGTCAATCAATACCTTGATTTAGTGATTCTACCCAGATTAGACGAGTCTTCAAGGGCAAAACTTATATCACCTATCTCACTTCTATCTCATCGAATGGGAAGGCCTGTAGGGAAGACGGTCTTCCTGCAGAAGTCATAGATCAAATTGCCGGGTGCCTAGTTGTCCTTTTTAATACTATTCTTCAGGGGGCAGACATACCTGCATCCTTTACAAGGGCCATATTGATTACCTTCCTGAAAAAAGATAGGCCACCTCAGAAACCGGATTCTTATTGTCCGATCAGTCTACTAAATTTTGATTATAAGCTTCTGGGAAAGATATTGGCAAAAAGATTGACTCTAGTATCTTAAGACCCAATCCATGAAGATCAGTGTGGCTTTCTTCTGGGTAGGCTGTTAGCAACGAATTCTAATTTTTTAATTCAGACGATAGCTTATTACTCTCACAACAACAAACCGGTGGCTATCATAATGTTAGATGCAGAGAAAGCCTTTGATTTAGTCCAGTGGGAGGTGTTTTTTAGGATCTTAGCAAAGTTTAAGTTTCCTAGACAATTTAATCAGATTTTGCGTAATCTTTATTCTAAAGACCAAACTAAAATTCTTAGCATTTCACCTATAGCAGGAACTCTTCAAGTTCATCGAGGCACCCGCCAAGGATGTCCCCTTTCCCCTATGCTCTTCATGCTTTTCATCGAGCCCTTAGCAGCGGTGCTGCAACAAGACACCTCTAGTCTCTCTCCCGTGACTCAGGCACCTAAACTAAAATTGGTTGCTGATGAAGTGAGTCTCTATCTTGCAGCAGAGTCCATGATGTGGATCCCCCCAACTCCTTTTCAGAGTTGGGGGGATATAGGATCAATCATTCTAAATCGTAAGCTCTACTGTTCAATACCACCTATAATATTCTTCATCTGGGGATGTGGGCTCAGTACCGTCTTTCTCACCCCATTAGATATTTGGGTGTTTATGTATCACACAATTTTTCAGATCTTTTTGGCCTAAACTATATCCCTACTCTTAAGAAGGTGCAACAACTATTACAGCAATGGGAAGCTTCTCCTTTGTCAATCATTGGACGTGTGGCACTCATCAAAATGATGATCCTTCCTCTTCTTTTATTCGTCTTCACTAGTGTGATTATTAAAATTCATCATTTTTTTTTAAAGAACTCGATGCAGCACTACAACGGTTTATATGGGCCAACAAAAACCAAGGGCACAGTTGGATATTGTATCCCTCTCAGTCGAGGATAGAGGACTATCTCTTCCAAATTTTAGGAAGTACTACTTTTCTGCTTTCAAGGATTGGGTTTCCAGAGCAGCCTTATCCCCTAATCGTAGTTTCTATTTGAAGTCCATGATAGTAGAGCACTGATGCTAGCTAGCACCATTTCTCAAGTTCCTGCGGCAACTTAAACACACTAGATACAAAGTCCTTACATCAATCTATGCCAGGCTTCTTCAATTTTGGGTGAAATATCAAGTTCCCAGTTTTCATCCTGCAATGTTATTGCCCCATTCAGGGATGATGGGACTAAAGCTGATTTCATTGTGTTAGACTTTTCATCCTTAGCATGGTCTCCCTTATCTGTTTGCCTCTGTTGCCCAGGTTGTTGATGTGTGTTGGATTCAGATTTTACGGTTTTTGTTACTCTGGGCACTTTACCACTGCTAAACAGTGCTAAAGTGCAAGTGCTCCTTTACAAAATGTGTATGTAATTGGCTTATCCATGATTGGCATATTTGATTTACTAGTATGTTCCAAGTAAAGTGCACTAGAGGTGCCAGGGCCTGTAAATCAAATACTACTAGTGGGCCTACAGCACTGGTTTTGCCACCCACATAAGTAGCTATGTAATCATGTCTCAGACCTGCCATTGCAGTGTCTGTGTGTGCAGTTTTAACTGTAATGTCGACTTGGCAAGTGTACCCACTTGCCAGGCCTAAACCTTCCCTTTTCTTATGTGTAAGACACCCCTCTGGTAGGCCCTAGGTAGTAGCCCCAAGGGCAGGGTGCAGTGTATGGTTAAGGTAGGACATATAGGTGGTCATTCTGACCTCGGCGGTAAAAGGCGCTTACCGCCAGTCAGAAGACCGCCATAACACCGCCGCGGTCGCGGTAAACCGCCACGGTCATTCTGACCCGCAACTGGCAAACCGCCAAAAACCCGACATCAACAAAAGTCCGCCACAGCAACGGCCAGCGAAAAACTGGCGATGACCAAACCTCCACCGTCACGCCAACAGAAATACGCCCATGCCATTCCGACCCACAAATCCCCGCTGCGGTCTTTCAACCGCGGTATTCCATTGGCGGTACACACCGCCGCGGTCAAAATACACACACCTTTACAAAACACTACCACATTGGACAATTCAAAATACACACACCTGAGACACATACACACACCACTCCCACACATCCAATTATATATAAAACACACACCCACATCACCCACAAACCCTTAGGACCACAATTGCGACTTAAGGACAGCGAGAGACAGTACAGCATAGAGTAGACCATCAAACAGAGGCAAATCACAACATCACCCACACAATATCCACGCACAAAACACCATACACCACCACATTCACCACACTCTACAACACATACACCAACCCTCACCTCATCCACACCACCCCATGGCACCCCAAAGACACCCCAGGTTCTCTGACGCCGAACTCAGGGTCATGGTGGAGGAAATAGTGCGGGTAGAGCCCCAGCTCATCAGGGCACAGGTGCAGCACACCACCATTGCCAGGAAGATGGAGCTATGGAGCAGAATAGTGGACAGGGTCAATGCTGTGGGAGAGCATCCACGAAATCGGGACGACATCAGGAAGCGGTGGAACGACCTACGGGGGAAGGTGCGTTCCATGGTATCAAGGCACAACATCGCAGTACAGCGGACTGGCGGCGGACCCCCACCTACTCCCCCAGAATTCACAGCATGGGAGGAGGAAGTCTTGCACATCCTGCATCCTGAGGGCCTCGCAGGAGTAGGCGGAGGAATGGACTCTGGTATGTCAAATCTTCACTACTTCATTCCCCCCACCCCACCTGCATGCCAAATCATACCCCCACCCTCACCCCCACCCCCATCACACCAACTCCTTGCAAATGGCTCACCATCACAACCCACCCATCCCAAAACCTAGCCCTGCATGCCTCCCCAAAGCATGGACACCCATCACCAAAGCATGCCCACTGCACATACCCATCTCCCCCACAAGCCACCGTCACAAAAGCCCCCACAAGGGAATGTCAGCACTGGGGTACACGGCCACCCACCCATTACACGAAATGGCACACACAGAAGCAATAACCATACTCTTATACCCCTGCAGGACCCGAACGCCACCACACCGCCCAGGAGGGTCCAGAGATGTCCACCCCACCCCCAGAAGAGGCCCCCAGTGATGGCAGCAGCTCTGTCTCCCTGGACCCAGATGACCAGCCCGGCCCATCGGGGACCTCGGGACAGTCGGTTCCCCACAGACAGCCACAGGCTACAGCAGACCTAACCCCTTCTGGGAACACCAGCACAGCTCCCACCCAGCGGGCCCATGCCTCTGTCTCCAGGACACGTCAATCAGCGGTGTGTCCACCACTACAGGGCACCCAGGTTGACCCACCACCCCAACAACAACAGGGACCTAGGGGCAGTGGTAGTGGGCACACGGTCCAGGGGACAGAGGCCCAGGGAAACAGGGGAACTGGGAGGGCTGCTGTGCGACGGGGGGGACAGGCCCAGGGAACCGACTCTCCAAGAGGCCCTCTCCTCCATCATGGGAGCATACCACCACTCCCAGGAGACGATGGCTATGGTACTGGCCAGGTTCCAGGAGATCCAGGTACTGCGGGAGGAACAGTACATGGGGTTCAGAGAGGAACTGAGAAACATTAGTTCCGCAATGGGGACCATCGTCGTGGCCCTTAACCAGATAGTCACCACATTGCGGGACCATGTGGCTCCACAAAGGGCCCCTATCACTAGCATGGACCAGGAACAGCCTACCACCTCCGCCGGCGCTAGTGGACAGGAGGCCCCCACACAACGACAGGCCACCAGAACCCCACCTCCTGCAGAAGAAGTACCACCCAGCAAGCGGTACCTGAGATCTCACAAGAAGACAGAGTAGGATGCCAAGACCCCCGCCAGCAAACGATACCCCCTGATGTCATCCCACTGTCCCACATTGTCACCCTGTCCAAACTTAAACTGCCCCTGCTCCATCCTTCCACAGGCATATGGACAATGCACCTGTGAGACTGAAAACTGGACTCTGACATGGACATTACTCCACCATCACCCATCACCGTTTTACAATCATGTCCCTAAATTTAGCACTTTAATAAAATCACTTATTGCACTTAAAAAATCTGGAGTCTGCTTGTATTTTGAACAAATGTATTAGACATAACGTTGCCAAAATGTTCAGTTACATTGTGATGACAACATACCACTGTCACACAGCTGTAGTCCATGGGCAAACAAAGCAGAGGTCACGCAATGGGGCCCACAGCCCTGAAAACGGAAGGGAAAGTCACAACTCAGTTAACAGGAACTGGGGGGAAACACAGACAGTAGAGAGGCAGGAGACTTTAAGTAAATGTAAAATGGCGGGGTTGATTCGTACCTGTGTGCTACTGAAAATACTGTTGTATCACTGTGTCCCTGTTGTCTGTGTCGTCCCCGTCGTCTTCCTCCTCTTCACTCTCCACAGGCTCCACAGCTGCTACAACACCACCATCTGGACCATCCTCCTGCAGGAAAGGCACCTGGCGTCGCAAAGCCAGGTTGTGAAGCATACAGCAGGCCAGGATGATATGGCACACCTTCTTTGGTGAGTACATTAGGGATCCACCTGTCATATGCAGGCACTTAAACCTGGCCTTCAGGAGGCCGAAGGTCTGCTCGATCACCCTCCTAGTACGCCCATGGGCCTCATTGTACCGTTCCTCTGCCCTTGTCCTGGGATTCCTCACTGGGGTCAGTAGCCACGACAGGTTGGGGTAACCAGATTCACCAATAAGCCACACACGGTGTCTCTGTAGCTGTTCCATCACGTAAGGGATGCTGCTATTTCGCATGATGTACGCGTCATGCACTGACCCAGGGAACTTGGCATTTACATGGGAGATGTACTGGTCAGCCAAACAGACCACCTGGACATTCATCGAATGATAACTTTTTCTGTTCCTGTCCACCTGCTCACTTTCACTGGGGGGAACCAAAGCCACATGGGTCCCATCAATGGCACCAATGATGTTGGGGATATGGCCAAGGGCATAGAAATCACCCTTCACTGTAGCCAAATCGCCCACCTCAGGGAAAACAATGTAGCTCCGCATGTATTTCATCAGGGCAGACAACACTCTGGACAAAACCTTAGAAAACATAGGCTGAGACATCCCTGATGATATGGCCACTGTTCTTTGGAATGATCCACTTGCCAAAAAATGGAGTACTGACAGAACCTGCACCAGAGGGGGAATCCCTGTGGGTTGGCGAATGGGGTACATCAGGTCTGGCTCCAGCTGGGCACACAGTTCCTGTATAGTGGCTCGGTCAAGTCTGTATGTCAGTATGACATGTCTTTCTTCCATTGTCGACAGGTCCACCAGCGGTCTGTACACAGGGACATTCCTCCATCTCCTCGCAAGTCCCAGCGGACGGTGCCTAGGAAGGACAACATGGAACACAGAGTCAAGCAACCCACAGGTACATAACCACAGCTTGCACAGAACACGATTCGCTATGCATTGAATGGCTTGTATGAGTGGCAATGCAAGGCCTAGGCCTGTGTGACGCAGTACAAATTAAGCCATGTGAAATGGCGGCTGCCTGACCTGTGAAGTGTGACAATGGGATGTGAGGTCAATGCGCTGGCGTGGCACACCGTGGCGGTATGCGGTCAAAGAGCATTGGTTAACATTGAACCCTATGGGTCTCAGGAGCCAATGACGATGTGCGCCGGCGGTCGCGGTACGCACCGCCGCGGTACGCACCGCCGCGGGCGTGACCGCCATCTTCTATCTGCTTAATCACTCGAGACCTGATCATCCAAAGGAGAGGACCTATACTGCAAGTGCTGCTGTGACCTCGGTCTGGAAGATACAATGGCTGCTGCGACTGGGGAAAGAGCCCCTGCCTTCACATCTGAGGAATTGGAGAAACTTGTTGATGGGGTCCTCCCCCAGTATGCGCTACTCTACGGTCCTCCAGACCAACAGGTAAGTACACTGGGACCATGCTTTGTGGGCAATGCCTGTGTTGAGTGGGGTGGATGAAAGATGGTGGGGAGGGGAGCGAATGAGGCATGCATCGTACGACAGATGAGAGCATGTGCCATATGGCAAGGTTGGGGAGGGATGGCCACTCACATCGACCATGCAGAAAATGATGATATTTATTTTCCCACCCTGTCCATGTCACATAGGTCAGCGCCCATCAGAAGATCGACATTTGGCGTGCCATCGCCAAGGACGTCCAGACCCTGGGGGTCCACAACAGACGGGGCACCCACTGCCACAAGAGGTGAGAGGACATCCGCTGCGGGAGCAGGAAGACCGCGGAGGCTCTGCTGGGGATGGCCTCCCAACGTAGGAGGGGTGGCTCCCGTCAATTGATGTCCCGGATCCTGGCGGTGGCCTACCCCGATTTGGATGGGCCGCGAGGACATCACAGCAGACACAAGGGGGTGAGTACCAGCACATTCTGCTATGTTAGCGCACAGTGGAGGTGTCTGGGTGGGGGAGGAGGGCTGTGGGTATCTCTAGGCCAGGGCGACTTCTGTAGGCTGGTCCCTCCGTGAGGCATGGCCCTGTGCCCCCGCCCCCCACCTCTGAAGGGTGCTAAGTACAGCTATCCATGGCCCTGGGTCACCTATGTGTGCAGTTGTCGTCCATAGGCTTGTAGGCCAAGTCACAATAATTGAGTAGTGTACACCGAGTGCGCAGCGTAGTGCAGGGGGCTTCTGTGTCTGTCCTCTCCGCCAACGGTGTCGCCAATGCATGCACTCAACATGTCATTTCCCCCCCCCCCCCTTTTTTGTGGTCTTCCTGTTCATGTGTGCATTACAATCATCAGGCGGAGGAGAAGTGGCATCGGAGCACGAGGGAGCTGCATCTCACATGGCCCCGGAGGGCCATGCAACCGACTCCGAGTACACCAGTGAGACGGAGGGCGAGGGGAGCTCCACAACGGGGACCCGTGGAGATGTCAGCGACACAGACACTTCCTCGGAAGGGAGCTCCCTTGTGGTGGCGGCAACATCCGTGCCCACCGCTACAACAGGTACAGCCGCCACCCCGCGCACCAGCTCCGCCCTCCAAGCAGCCCCTCAGCGTTCGCCCCGTGCCCGCTCGGCCAGGAAGGCGGGCATCTCCTTCGCCCAAGGCACCTCAGGCCCTGCCCCAGTTACCCCAGCTGCCCTCAGTGAGGAGATCATTGACCTCCTCCAGACGCTCATTGTTGGGCAGTCTACCCTTTTGAATGCCATCCAGGGTGTAGAAAGGGAGGTGCACCGGAGCAATGCATACCTGGAGGGCATTCCTTCGGGTCAGGCTGCCCATCAGCGATCATTCAACGCTCTGGCCTCAGCACTGACGGCAGCCATTGTCCCTGTCTCCTGCCTCCCCCCTCCAATTTCCTCATCCCAGTCCCACTCCCCTGTTCCTCTGCCTATCCCAGCCACACCTACAGACCAGCCTGCACACACATCAACACCCAAGGGCAGCTCATCCAGACATAAGCACCACAGATCACACAAGCATTCACACATACAACATCCACATGCAGACATGCCAACAGCCACTGCCTCCACTGTGTCCCCCTCCTCCTCGTCTCCCTCCTCCCTCCCTGTGACGTCTCCACTCACACCTGCATGCACACCACCATCAGCCAGTACGTCCATCACCAGCACACCCACCAGAACACTCCGCACACGTGCAGTCACCACCCCCACTGCCATTTACACGTCCCCTGTGTCCTCTCCCAGTGCGTCTGTCACCCCCTCTTCCAAACCACACAAACGCAGGCAGCCACCCACCCAACAGCCATCCACCTCACGACAGCCTCCGTCACAAGCACCTGCACCCAAAGACAGCACACTTGACTCTCCTACAACCACATCCTCTTCCTCCACTCCCATACCCACTGCACCTACCCTTCCCACTGCTCCTAAAAAGCTTTTCCTCTCCAAAATTAACCTCTTTGCATCACCTGACCCACCCCCTCCATCTCGTAAGAGTCCAAACAGCACCTCAGCCACCACAAGCCCTGCACCTAAAAGGACCATAGTCCAGGGCTATTGGAGTCCACCAGCTTCTAGGGCAGCAACATGGGCTAGCAGCAAGGGGATAGCCAGCCCACCCCCTGGGAAAAAAACTAAAAAAGGGAAGGGCCGGCGAGAGAGGCCAGAGACGGCAGCCCCAAAGGAACTACCCTGGCACCGTCACCTGGCACATCCACAAAGGGAGGCAAGGGCCCCAGAGAATCGGCGAAGGAGGGCAAGGGCAGCAGGGTGGACATTTCTGGCAGCAGGCGAGCTGCCCAGGAGGGCCCCACCAGCCCCATTTCGGGTGTGAAGGAGGACACCCACGGGCCCAGGACTCCAGCACAGGAGGGCCCCGTAAGCGAAAGGTCGGATGGCGACTGAGCGGAAAATATTGGCCCCATCTGGTTCCCTGGGAACGCATGTCAAGCACCGCCGAACAGGGCCCCGCCATGACAAGCACCGCTGAACAGGGCCCCGCCGTGACAAGCACCGCCGAACTGGGCCCTTCCAGACAAGCACCGCTGAACAGGGCCCCGCCGTGACAAGCACCGCTGAACAGGGCCCCGCCGTGACAAGCACCGCTGAACAGGGCCCCGCCGTGACAAGCACCGCTGAACAGGGCCCGCCGTGACAAGCACCGCTGAACAGGGCCCTTCCTGTCAAGCACCGCTCCGCTGGGCCCTTCCTGTCAAGCACTGCTCCGCTGGGCCCTTCATCTCATGCACCGCTCCGCTGGGCCCTTCCTGTCATCACCGCTCCGCTGGGCCCTTCCTGTCAAGCACCGATCCGCTGGGCCCTTCATCTCAAGCACCGCTCCGCTGGCCCCTTCATCTCAAGCACCGCTCCGCTGGGCCCTTCCTGTCAAGCACCGCTCCGCTGGGCCCTTCATCTCAAGTACCGCTCCGCTGGGCCCTTCATCTCAAGCACCGCTCCGCTGGGCCCTTCCTGTCAAGCACCGCTCCGCTGGGCCCTTCATCTCAAGCACCGCTCCGCTGGGCCCTTCATCTCAAGCACCGCTCCGCTGGGCCCTTCCTGTCAAGCACCGCTCCGCTGGGCCCTTCATCTCAAGCACCGCTCCGCTGGGCCCTTCCTGTCAAGCACCGCTCTGCTGGGCCCTTCCTGTCAAGCACCGCTCCGCTGGGCCCTTCATCTCAAGCACCGCTCCTCTGGGCCCTTCATCTCAAGCACCGCTCCGCTGGGCCCTTCCTGTCAAGCACCGCTCCGCTGGGCCCTTCATCTCAAGCACCGCTCCGCTGGGCCCTTCCTGTCAAGCACCGCTCCGCTGGGCCCTTCCTGTCAAGCACCGCTCCGCTGGGCCCTTCATCTCAAGCACCGCTCCGCTGGGCCCTTCCTGTCAAGCACCGCTCCGCTGGGCCCTTCCTGTCAAGCACCGCTCCGCTGGGCCCTTCATCTCAAGCACCGCTGGCTGGGCCCTTCATCTCAAGCACCGCTGGCCCATTGGCAGGGCCGGATCTGTGTCGGCCAGGGCTTCACGAAGCACTCTGGGCACCATGCCTCCTCCAGAACCAGTGGAGTCTGTAATCCACTTGATGGACTGTGGCTTTGCACTCCCCAGGACGGATCAGTGGGCAAGCCACCCACTGTAGAGACTTGAGAGACTGTGGCTTTGCACTCCCCAGGATGGTACAGTGGGCAACCTACCCACTGTAGAGACTTGTGAGACTGTGGCTTTGCACTCCCCAGGATGGTACAGTGGCCATGGAGGCCCCTCGTGGATCTGGCGTCATGGACTCAACTGGCTGAGGTGCCCCCCTTCCCTTCCCCCTGAGGTGCCTGTAGTTTTACTATCTGATGCCCCTGCAGTATTCTCTCCAATGGAATCGGGTCTCGTGGGTGGGCTTTGCCCATGTGTTTAGGCCCATTGGCCCACGAACAATGGATGATAGCCAATATGGCCCGGACTTTTGACCTATGTATATATTGTTCATGGTGTAATATATTTTATTTATATATTTCATATTTCACTTAACTTCAATTATGCTATAATATACTTCATTTTTAATGATCATTTCATTTTGTCTTTGCATTCTTCCGGGGGGGTTGGGGGGGTGTCACTCTGACTTGTTGCTCTGCATTGATGTGTGTGTTGTAGTGGGTGAGGGTGGGGGTGGGTGTGTGGCGTATGTGTGTCCCCGTAATTTTTTGCCTCCCCCTCCGCTGTGTCGTAGGTGCAGTACTCACCGTTGTCTTCTGCGCCGGCGTTCGTGCTCCTGGTAGAGGAGCAGGTAGACAATAGCTGGTAGGATGTGTAGTTCGGGTTCGATGCTGTCCAGATTCCTCGTGGAGTGTGTAGAGGTGAGCGTTTTCCCGTTCGAAGTCTGTTTCCGCCGTGTTTTTGTCGGTGGGGCTCCCGCCCCGGAAAAGGTGGCGGATTGGTGAGTTGTGATAGGATGGTTGGTACATTGTGTGCCGCCTGTCTGTTGGCGGTGACCGCCGCGCTGCTTGTCTGTACCGTTGTGGCGGTCGGAATGTTAAAGTGGCGGGTTGTGTTGGCGGTTCCCGCCAGGGTCGGAATTACATTTTTTTGGCCGCCTGCCTGTTTGCGGGTTGCCCGCCGCTTTTACACCGACTGCCAGGGTTGGAATGACCCCCATAGTAAAGTGTTTTATATGTCCTGACAGTGAAATATTGCTAAATTCATTTTTCACTGTTGCAAGGCCTGTCCCTCTGATAGATCAACATGGGGGCTACCTTTAAATCTGATTAAAGTGTAGATTCCCTTTGGGGGCAGATGGACATGTGGAGTTTGGGGTCTCTGAGCTCACAATTTAAAAATACATATTTTAGGAAAGTTGATTTTAAGATTGTGTGTTTGAAAATGCCACTTTTAGAAAGTGAGAATTTTTTTGCTTATACCATTTCTCTGACTCTGCCTGTTTGTGGATTCCCTGTCTGGGTCTGTTTGACAGTTGGGCTGGTTGCACCTCACACTAGACAGTGACACAAAGGGAGCTGGGGTGTAGCCTGCATATCCTGATGAGCCATCTATGCTAGAAGGGAGGGGAGGAGTGGTCACTCACACCAGAAAGGACTCGGCCTGCCCTCACACAATGCAGTCTCCAACCCTCTGGTGAGTGTATGGGGCCTGGCCTGGGCAAGGAAGGATTTCACATTCAAAAGAGACTTTACTTTGAAGTAGGCCTACTTCAAAGGAGAAATTGGGTAAAGAAGGGCACCCAAAACCACATACTTTAAAACACTTCTGGAACCCAAGAGGAACCTCTGCTTGGAGAAGAGCTGAAGGACTGAGGAAGAAGAGCTGCCCTGCCCGTGACTGTGCTTTGTGGAGCTATCCTGCATTTGCTGCTTCTGCCAGAGTAAGAGGGCAAAGACTGGACTTTGTGTGCCTTCCATCTTGTGAAGATCTCCAAGGGCTTGATTTAGAGCTTGCCTCCTGTTGTTTGAAGTCTCAGGGACAGCAAAGACGTCTCTCTGCCAGCACCTGGAGTCTCTGTCCTGTGGTGCCCATCCAGTTCCTGGGACCCTGAAAGGATAAGCTGGCAGCCTAAGAGGAGGAAATCCATGCACAGAGAGCCGTGCGGGGAAAAGATCGACGCAACTCCGATCTGCAGCTGAAGTAACGACACACCGGCCGCTCCGCGGCTGAAAATCGATGCTCGCCTGTAACTCGACCGAAGAATCGATGCACGGAGCTGGAGAAATGACACGCCGCATCGCTGATGGAGGTTGGTGAGATCGCAACCCGTGCTGCGTGGCTTTTGGATCATCATGCGGCTCGATTTCCAATGCAAGTACCGCTGGGCGTGTAAAAACAACACAAGGCCTGCCCAGATCCGAGAGAAGAAACAACACACCCAGATCCGACGGAAGGAGAAATGACGCAAGATCTTGCTCGTGCATGAAATCGATGCCTCGGATGCCCTTTTTGATGCACACTCACCCATGAGGGGTTATTTTTGACGGACCTAAGGTACGTTTTCATGCTAACAGTGTTAGTGTGTGTTTAAACTACATAAACTACATAAAGGGGGTTATTCTAACTTTGGAGGAGGTGTTAATCCGTCCCAAAAGTGACGGAAAAGTGACGGATTTACCACCAGCCGTATTACGAGTCCATTATATCCTATGGAACTCATAATACGGCTGGTGGTATATCCGTCACTTTACCGTCACTTTTGGGACGGATTAACACTCCTCCAAAGTTAGAATAACCCCCAAAGTCTCTTCTTGCTTTTTAATTGATAACTTGACTTGTGTATTGTGGATTTTTGTCGTTTTGGTCTTGTTTTGTTTAGACAAATATTCTCTATTTTTTTAAACCTGTGTTGTGTCATTTTGTAGTGCTTTCATTAAGTTATTGTGTGTGTTGGTACAAATACTTTACACTTAGCACCCTGAAGTTAAGCCTACTGCTCTGCCAAGCTACTAACGGGGTAAGCAGGGGTTAGCTGAGGGTGATTCTCTTTTACCTTGACCAGAGTGAGGGTCCTTGCTTGAACAGGGGGTAACCTGACTGTCAACCTAGGACCCCATTTCTAATTCATTGCATCTAAATCAATGGCTAAATCTGGGATTTACTAGATTTTCTGATTTTTTTAGCAGGAAACCAAGTCAAGATCTGGTTCAATATCAGGCTGGAGTTCCTATTCCAGACTCTGTAAGATATTCCTATCTTCAGATACTGCATTTCTTGCTCCCACACATCCCTTTAATAGATTTATCCTCTCTGCTTTCCTTCCAGGTATTTTATGGGAACCAGAAGGGGATGAGCAATTGGTACCAGATCCTCAACTCTCAGGGAGCATCGCAAATACTACCTTGCTTTTTGACAAAGATTGAAAACACAACCGGGTGTGAAATTGAGTTGAAAATGTGAAGTAACCTCAATAGCACATCTAACGAGGCGATAACGGGGGAAAACTTTCAAAGAATGGCCTTTCCAACGCTGCTACATCTCACCCCAGCTCTTGGGACAGAATTTTTCAGTGGATCAGCGTGAAGATATGATGTGTACTTATTTCAGATGCCCTGGGTGCTGTGTTCAGAGTTTCGGGCCATTCTGAATTAACGATTCAGGCAAAACTGTTGCTGTTTGTAGAATCATTGATTGCGAAATCTCTAATTCTACAAGCATGGAAATCACCCTCTCCCCCTGCATACAAAGCCTGTGATGCAAAAATGAATGCGGTCTGCTTTAAAGAAAATTTATCCACACAAAGAATAGGCGCAGGCTGCAAGTTTAAGGGTATTTGGGGACCAACTTTCGAAGAAGAGGATGTTCCTATGGCACTACAAGATGTTGAAATGTGCTTTTACATTTGCTGTTTGTAGGTTTTGGATGATGGATTGTAATCTTACGTTTTGCTCTCTGTAAATTTCTCATGATTCATATCTGCTCAATTAAAAAAAAAACTCATGGCACATGCCACTTTGTTTCCAGTGCAGTAATAGGGAGGAAACCCTGAAATTTAATGGAGGTGCAGCTTATGGCTTTACCCCCAAAAGGGAAGATTTTCCCTGTAGCGAAACAAGAAATGCTCAATTGCAAATACATGTTTGTAATGCATATCTACATGTTATTCTTTCAGCGAGGCCACACATGTAAATGCCTAGATTTTGTTTGTCTAAGTTCTCTGGTAAATCTGTCAATGTTATAGATATCCTTGAGTATCCCTAGTGTACTTTGTGCATGCCATAGTAGATGAAAATCTGCAAGAGAGAAAGCGTTAAATTAGGTCATGAAATTTCCAACTGTAAAAACCAGTGCCTTGCACATTCATATTATTTTGCTACATATAAATATACAAAATAACTATAACTGGCTAGACAGGTATCAGTCATGGCTTTCCATTGAGATGTGAAATGAGTCTATCATCCGTTCGTGAGTGAATATCTATGTAATATTAAGCATGCAACCACTAATTACCAAGCCAGTTTATATAAATTTGTTAGTAATTAATCATTTTGTATAGGTACTCCATCTTAAGCAATGGTTGGAGGAAACAAAGGGACTAATGGCTTCTCTTTTGCAAAATATTACCATCACCATGCAAAAATACATGCATTGGAAAGTCCCTAAAAAGCATAGAACTGTTTTCTTAACCCAGATGTTGATGGGGTATCAACAACTCTAGGGACTTTATGAGAGATGTGGTGTAGATGTCCACTCTTTGTCATCATGTAGCCTGAGCCCAATTGCAGGTTTGTGCCTATACTGTGACTAGCACATTAGTGAAAGGTATACCGGCTCTTTGAAGACACTGGTCCACTTTTCACCCCTTGCTTTGATTTGACATCACTTTTTAAAGGTGGTCAAAGAAGACCCTGCATGCAGGTTGCAGTGAGTGACTGCTCCCACCTGTAGGGGGAGGTCTGACACATTCATTTGTTTCAGACATAACTTTCTTCAGTCTGGGAACATATGCAAAACACTTTGGCATATGAGTCTCGCTACATAATTCCACCTTCTGTTGCATATTTGCTGAAGGATTCCCGAATGAAAAGAAATCAAGCAAATGAGAAACAAACAAAAATCTTACATTTTACTGCAAAACTACTTATGGATCTTCGTGGTTCTCTTGTTATTCAATGGTTCACAAAAACACCTGAACTCAGCCAATGACATATGTCTTCTAAACCAAAGAAGGCTAGCTCTTAGTTACCACTGCTTCATGGTGCAGGCAAGCAGTATGAAAACACGCCCTCGATTCAGTTGACTCCAGGACCCAGAATGATCGAGTCTTAGGAGGGGCAATAGTGAAAAGCAAACCAATGTTTAATGTTGCAAAACAAACACCAGCGTCAATCAGCTTTCACATGCAAAATATTTTTTTGTGCGGATTGCTGTGTGTTGCAGAGCACCGAACACCATACAATTCATGCATTGGAACTTTTCCATGACGGTGTTCGCCCGTTAAAAAACTCACATTTGCTGCTCACCTTTGTATCTTAGCACGCTGCTTAGTGTTGCACTGACGCAACCGTTTTTGTGTTACCATGGCCCACCCTACAAATCATAGAGTATATGTATTACTTAACAGTTTTTTTGTTTGTGACACATAACAGTGCACATTTCTGTACAGCGTTGAATTGCGCTCATCTTGGTAAATCTTGGACTGGGAGTTGCCTATTCCTAGAGACCGCACAGCACTCGGTGTATGAAATTCCCGGATTAATCTCAGCAATTTATAATCACTTTGGGCTGCATTCCACTTTATCATTTTTTTGTTCATGTATGTCAGTACATATAGGATCCAACCATATGAAAATCAGACTTGGGACTGCCTTAAAAGCTATGACCAAGCTTCAATTGGCTATATATTTATACATACATATATATATATATATATATATATATATATATATATATATATATATATATATATATATATACATATTATATATATATATATATATATATATATATATATATATGTATATATATATATATATATATATATACATACCCACATATATTTATATGTATATGATAGCTTATTAGTTAATATAAACCATAAACATGAAAGCCAAAAAAAACTACATTTGACATAACCATTCAGTCAAGATTTAAAAACATTGATGCATCACGCCTATTCCTAGGGATGCCTTGTCTGGGGCCTATGCTGGCTTCCCTCCCTATAAAAGCTAGGGGAAAACCCAGTATAGCTATGGTCCTATAAAGTTCAGGGTTCGGAGACGTCCAGGAGGGCCTCCCCCTAACCCACTCAGTGTATTAACGGTGTTTTGGGAAACCCCTCCAATGAATACTCTATTGATATGACACCTGTAATTTATGCACCCAGCCACATGGATACATATATTTATATATACATAGCAGCTTATTAGTTAATATAAACCATAAACATGAAAACCAAGAAACAAAAACTAAATATACATTTGACATAACCATTCAGTCAAGATTTAAAAACATTGATGCATCATGCCTATTCCTAGCGGTGCCTTGTCTGGGGCCTATCCTTGCTTCCCTCCCTATAAAAGCCAGGGGAAAACCCAGTATAGCTATGGTTCTATAACGTTCAGGGTGCATAGCAGCGTAGACATCCAGGAGGGCCTTCCCCTAACCCACTCCGTGTAATAATGGGGTTTTGGGAAACCCCGCCAATGGATTCTCGATTGATGTGACACCTGTAATTTATGCACCTAGCGACATGGACGTAAATTCACTGAAATGCCAGGGGGAGCGGAAGTGACATCACATGCCCTTTGACCTTCATTTTTACTTGCAAACACATACACACAAATCCACACATACATACATGCTCTTTCATATAAACACACTCTCACTCGCAAGCATGAGCACAACATCCTTTTAAAAGCATTTTTTACTTATCTCAGCTGCCATGGAAGGGCATATTCCAGCTAACTGTACTCCTTTTTTATTACACTAATAGTGACTAATATATTATTATTCACTATTCGTGTAATAAACAATTGACAGATATAAAAAGGAGTAAAACCCCATCTTAAGTCCATGAGTATGAGCTGCTACTGTGTTCCTGGTCCTGAATTTGCCATCTCTGAGGCCAGGAATCGCAAAGACAGTGCCAGGGATAGCAAAGGGCAAGCCAGGGGTCTCATCTGCGACCCCCTGGCAACCTCCAAATGATGTCTATGCCTAGTCATCATTTGTACATAGTGCATAGCGCACAGTATGGTGCTTGATGAAAGCTAAGGTGCCAGAGTGCAAAAGCAGCTACTTCCCCTCCCGACCTAAACTCTGTCATAAGCGTTTATCGCAAATTTAAAACTACTGTCTGAGAACCTAAGCGAAAGAGCAGCCAGATACACCTGGTAAAATATTGCTAAAAAGTTCAGCCTAATTAAAATCTACTGGTGGCCAATACACATAGGGTAACAAAATTCATAATACATAGCCATCATGAGACCACAGAGCCAGATCATGGCAGGATAGGGAATTCAAGCATTGTTATTCTTACAACACCTCTAACAGCCTACCTACGGGGAGCCATCTGTGCACACCCACAGCCCACCAATTGCTCTTTACCAGGGCAGATGGCCTAAGGCCCTGCTTAGGCCCTGATTTAGGACGTGTTAGAAATGGGGTCTTTGGTTGGCACTCAGGTTACCCCCCCTGTCCAAGCAAGGCCCCTGACTCTAGTCAGAGAAAAAGAGAATCACCCTCAGCTCACCCCCGCTCACCCCCTTGGTAGCTTGGCATGAGCAGTAGGCTTAACTTCAGAGGGCTAGGTGTAAAGTATTTGTACCAACACACAAAGTAATTCCATGAAAACACTACAAAATGACACAACACAGGTTTAGAAAGATAGAAAATATTTATCTAAACTAAACAAGACCAAAAGGACAAAAATCCACAATAGACAAGTTAGGTTATCAATAAAAAAACAAAAAGAGTCTTCATTTAATTTTAAACACAACGCTAACGCTGTTAGCGTGGAAATGTACCTGGGTGCGTCAAAAATAACCCCGCACGGGCGAGTGTGCGTCAAAAAGGGCTTAAGATGCGTCAATTTCACTGACGAGCAGGACCTTGCATCGTTTCTCCTTCAGTCGAGTCGGCGTGCATTGTTTCTTCTCTACGCAGGACAGCGATGCATTGAGTCAAACAGCACTCTTGGGTCTGGGCAGGCCTTGCGTCGTTTCTACACACCCCACGATGTTTGCTTCGGAAATCTTGCCACACCGTAATCCGAAAACCACACAGCGCTGGTTGCGATCTCACCAGCCTCCGTCAGCGATGCTGCACATCGTTTCTCCAACTGCAGGCATCGATCTTCCAGTCGCGTTGCAGGCGAGCGTCGATTTTTAGCCGCGAAGCCGGCAGCATGTCGATTTTTCAGCTGCAGATCAGAGTAGTGTCGATCTTTTCCCTGCACGGTGGTCGGTGCGTAGATTTCTCACTCTTGGGCTGCCAGCTTCTCCTTTTAGGGTCCCAGGAACTGGATGGGCACTATGTAACAAAGTAGGAGTCTCAGCAGAGGCTCCAGGTGCCTGCAGAGAGAAGTCTTTGCCGTCCCTGAGTCTTCAAACAACAGGAGGCAACCTCTAAATCAAGTCCTTGGCGAGTTCTTCACAAGAAGGAAGGCAACACAAAATCCAGTCTTTGTCCTCTAGCACAGGCAGAAGCAGCAACTGCAGGAGGGCTCCACAAAGTACAGTCACAGGCAGGGCAGTTCTTCTTCCTTAGCTCTTCAACTCTTCTCCAGGCAGAGGTTCCTCTCGGTTTCCAGTAGTGTTCTAAAGTCTGTGGTTTTGACTACCCTTCTTATACCCATTTTGCCCTTTGAAATAGGCTTACTTGAAAGGAAAGTCTCTCTGGTTTGTGAAATCCTGCCTTGCCCAGGCAAGGCCCCAGACACACACCAGGGGGTTGGAGACTGAATTGTGTGAGGGCAGGCACAGCCCTTTCAGGTGTGAGTGACCATTCTTCCCCTCCCTCCTAGCACATATGGCTCATAGGGAAATACAGACTACATTCCAGCTACCTTTGTGTCACTGCCAAGTGCGAGGTGCAACCAGTTCAACTGTTGAACTGACCCAGACAGGGAATGCACAAACAGGCAGAGTCACATAAATGGTATAAGCAAGAAAATGCTTACTTTCTAAAAGTGCCATTTTCAAACACACAATCTTAAAATCAACTTTACTAAAAGATGTATTTTTAAATTGTGAGCTCAGAGACCCCAAACTCAAATGTCTGTCTGCTCCCAAAGGGAATCTACACTTTAATCATATTTAGAAGTAGCCCCCCTTTTTACCTATGAGAGGGACAGGCCTTTCAACAGTGTAAAACGAATTAAGCAGTATTTCACTGTCAGGACATATAAAACACATTCCTATATGTCATACCTTAACCATACACTGCACCCTGCCCTTGGGGCTACTTAGGGCCTACCTTAGGGGTGCCTTACATGTAAGAAAAGAGGAGGTTTAGGCCTGGAAAGTGGATACACTTGCCAAGTCGAATTTACAGTTTAAAACTGCAGACACAGACACTGCAGTTGCAGGTCTGAGCCATGTTTACAGAGCTAGTAATATGGATGGCACAACCAGTGCTGCAGGCCCACTAGCAGCCTTTGATTTACAGGCCCTGGACACCTCTAGTGCACTGTACTAGGGGCTTACTAGTAAATCAAATGAACCAATTACATACACATTTTGTATAGGAGAACTTGCACTTTAGCACTGGCTAGAAGTGGTAGAGTGTCCAGAGTAACATAAAACAGCAAAAACAGAGTCCAGCACACATCAACAACCTGGGAAACAGAGGCAAAAAGTTAAGGGAGACCACGCCAAGGATGAAAAGTGTAACACAATGCATTAGCACCACTTTCATGCCACCGTTGTGTAATTTTTTTGACGCTAAGGCAGTGCTAAAGTGGCTTTTCACATACACCATATTTACAAAGTCGTTCAATGCATGCATTGCACCACTCTTTAAACCGTTGCACCAGGCATAATGTATGCAAAGGGGGTGTTCCCCTGTTAGGGGGGGCAAGAAATGGGGCAAGAAAATCTAGGAGATTTCCTTGTGCCATTTTTGCGGCACTTTTAACGTCTGCTCAGGGCAGGTGTTAAAAGGGGGCATAAAATTGAATACAATAGACCTCTACGTACTCTGCAGGAGTACCAGAAAAATTTGTCACTACTCCTGCAGAGTACATCAATAGTGTAAAAAATGTTGATGCTAATGCCCCGTACCTTCCGCCATGATGCACCGTAACTTAGATATGAAGCACGAGGCGGTAGTAGGGGAATGTTAAGGGGCGCAATGAAAGTGGTGCTACACTGGGTGCAGCACCATTTTCCTTAAATCAGGCTCTTAGAATCTTCAGCCTTAACCAGTTTCTTAAAAATGCTGATAAACTGCACCAGCCACATATTAAGCTTAACGTTTGAGGATTTAAGGTCTCCATAGCAGCTGATCTGCAAGCTCATATTCCTAAGGCTTTAAATTCATTCCCCAGCAGGGCCCTCCACTGCAAGCCTAGGCAGGGGCAGAGGACGTGCAGAAATGTTTATTTTGACAAATGGCATAAACAAAACATTGAGTCCTCCCATTGCCTTTCCCTCTGCCATTGGTGGGGAGCATCCCAGGTCTCATTGACATTAGCTTCCTCTTAATGTTCACAGAGGAGGCGGCCTAAAGAAAAGACTTGTCCTGGTGCTCCTCGCACAAGTTTAGCACCGAACATCTATGTACTTGCTTAGCTAGTGTTATTTTATCTTCCCACCAACTTTTCAGCCTGACGATTTTATTCACTGTCCTTTTTAAGACTTGCTCGATTGTGTCTGTGTGCCAAAGTTCACTATGGCCGATCATCTTGATGTAGTCCTGTAAGTAATTTTTAAAGCCATATTTCCCTCTTTGTAGGTTGATTTCAACCAAACATAATGAGCTAGTGTGTCCTTAGCGTCACTCCTCAGTTTGTAACAGCATTTTACAGAGGCCCCTGGCAAGGGTTTGTCTTACCAGTGAAAACTCAAGTCTGACTCGTGCAGGTGATGTTGACCTCAGCAGCTGGAAAATGTGCTTATATATCTGCATTGAGAGCATATCCAATAGGCTGACATTATAACATTATTTCACCTCTGTGTGAAATGGTTGGGATCAATTTAGACTTAATTACTGTGACTTGAGGTTTAAGATTCTTTCTAGTGTTTCTAGAGAGATTTTGCTAGAGTTGAAAAGGCGAAATTCAGGACAAATGCTTTCTCTCGAATAACTTCTTTTTGTGGTGCATTAGTGGCTCTTGAGTCTAATTTTACCGCCAAACAGATGTAGGCAGTTGTCTCTTCTAGCGAGGATCCGTTGAGGAAACATTTGCTCTATCTGGAAATACCCCAGTTTAGCGGGATGACCTTATTCTTTTTTAAGATTGATCTCTAACTGTTTTTTATTTGAGTACACCACCAAGCGGTTGATTAATATTTGCAATCCTACTCGGTTGTTACTAAGAGGTACCAGGTCATTCACGTGGAGAATGTTGGATAGAGGCATAGCACTAAGGCTTGGGGTGTGGGACACCAGCTGGTAGGGGGCAGAGATGTACAGATTGATTATGAGGGTGCAAGCACGCACCCCTGTTTTGAATCAATAGCTGTTCTTACCTCCCTCGACAAGTGAGTCCCTTCTTTGACCTTGATCATCACCAAAGTATTTGTGTAAAGCAGCCTGAATGTTCTCAATAGGTTGTGCGGCATCCCCCAACCCTGAAGGATGTCTCACAGCTCATACTGTGGTACACGATCAAACACTGCTTGAAAGCCGACAAAGCACATGTACAGAGGCGTGCAGGTATCACTCTTCATTAATAATCCTGCAGCCATCAAGTTTGATAAGGTCCCTTGATTTTTTGTCAACCCTGCGTGGTGTATGGGCAGCCTGCTTGTTTCTAGCACCCATGCTGACAGATCCTGTAGCAGAATCATTGAAAAGTATTTGAGCTCCACGTCCAACAGGGCTATCAAATGGTAGTTGCTAGTGGTTCAGGCTGATCCTCCTTTGAAAATAGGACAGATGATTGAATCTCTCCAGCTATTTGGAATGTTCCTACGGGCTGATATGGCATTGAGCATCACCGCCAGAAGGTTTACCCATATAGGTATGTTTTGTTTGAACAGGGTTTGAGGGATACCTTTCAGTCCAGGTGCACAATTAGGATGCAAGTTCTCAATGTTCTTAATCATTTTTTATGTGGGTATTCTAAGGTACCGAAGGCATAGCTTGTCACACAGGAGTTTTTCAAGGGTGTCAATGGGGTACTTGAACCTGTCGTGCTGCATGTGAGGTGTGACTTTAGATACTCTACTCAGTCACCCTCACTAATGTCAGTGTTGTTCGCTGCCTTCAGGCCTTTATCAATTTCATTTATTAGTTTCCAAAACTTCTTTGACTCTTTTTGTTTTGAAGCATATAGAAGCTTAGTCCATAGGATTTCGTGTCTGTTAGAAATGGGGTTTTTGGTTGGCAGATAGGTTGCCCTCTGTCCAAGCAAGAACCCTCACTCTAGTCAGGGTAAGTCACACACAATCCAAAATCAGCCTGTGCTCACCCTCCGGTAGCTTGGCACGAGCAGTCAGGCTTAACTTAGAAGGCAATGTGTAAAGCATTTGTGCAATAAATCATACAACACCATAGTATAACACCACAAAAATACACCACACAGTGTTTAGAAAAATATAGAATATTTATCTGGATAATTGTAGGTCAAAACGGTCAAAGTTGCAATACGAATTTGTAAAGATATCACTGAAAAGTGATATTAAGAGTTTTTAAGTCTTTAAAAAGCAATAAAGTGTCTTTCAAGCACAGAGTACCTGGTTTCTGGTGGGAAATCTCCTCAGAGGGCCACAGGAGAAGAGATGCGTGGAAAAAGGGGTGTGTGCGTCGTTTTCCGCTCCGCACACACAGACTTGCGTCGTTCTTTTCCACGCGGGGAAGTCGGGCGTCGTTTTCCGGCGCGCAGACAGTCTCTTTTTGTGGATCGCGAGGATTACCAGATGTCCCGGGTCTGTGCGTGGATTCTCCTGCTTATTTTCCGGCTGCGCGTCGTTCTGCGGGGCTGCGCGTCGAAGTTTCGATCTCACGGTAGGCGTCGCGTCGATTTCTCCTTGGAAGTCGGGCGGCGTTGTCCTTGCGAGGCCGTGCGTCGAAAGTTTGGTCTCACGGCAGGCGTCGCGTCGATTTCTCCTTGGAAGTCGGGCGGCGTTGTCCTTGCGAGGCCGTGCGTCAAAGTTTCGCACTCACGGTGGGCGTCGCGTCGATTTCTCCTGGAAAGTCGAGCGGCTTTGTCCTTGCGAGGTTGTGCGTCGAAGTCTCGATCGTCCCGAGGGCGTCGCGTCGATCAGCGTCGGTGTGCGGCGTTTTTCTCGCCGCGAAACAAGCTGTGCGTCGAAATTTTCGGCGCACGGAGCGTCCAAGTGAAAGGAAGAAGTCTTTTTGGTCCTGAGACTTCAAGGAACAGGAGGCAAGCTCTATCCAAGCCCTTGGAGAGCACTTTCACAGCCAGACAAGAGTTCAGCAAGGCAGCAGGGCAACAGCAAGACAGCAGTCCTTTGGAGAAAGCAGACAGGTGAGTCCTTTGAGCAGCCAGGCAGTTCTTCTTGGCAGGATGTAGTTTCTGGTTCAGGTTTCTTCTCCAGCAAGTGTCTGATGAGGTAGGGCAGAGGCCCTGTTTTATACTAAGTTGTGCCTTTGAAGTGGGGGTGACTTCAAAGAGTCTCTAAGAAATGCACCAAGTTCCCTTTCAGTTCAATCCTGTCTGCCAGAGTCCCAGTAGGGGGTGTGGCAGTCCTTTGTGTGAGGGCAGGCCCTCCACCCTCCCAGCCCAGGAAGACCCATTCAAAATGCAGATGTATGCAAGTGAGGCTGAGTACCCTGTGTTTGGGGTGTGTCTGAGTGAATGCACAAGGAGCTGTCAACTAAACCTAGCCAGACGTGGATTGAAGGGCACAACAAGTTTTTAGTGCAAAGAAATGCTCACTTTCTAAAAGTGGCATTTCTAGAATAGTAATATTAAATCCGACTTCACCAGTCAGCAGGATTTTATAGTACCATTCTGGCCATACCAAATATGACCTTCCTGCTCCTTTCAGATCAGCAGCTGCCACTTCAACCGTGTATGAGGGCAGCCCCAATGTTAGCCTATGAGGGGAGCAGGCCTCACAGTAGTGTAAAAACGAATTTAGGAGTTTTACACTACCAGGACATATAACTACACAGGTACATGTCCTGCCTTTTACCTACACAGCACCCTGCTCTAGGGGTTACCTAGGGCACACATTAGGGATGACTTATATGTAGAAAAAGGGGAGTTCTAGGCTTGGCAAGTACTTTTAAATGCCAAGTCGAAGTGGCAGTGAAACTGCACACACAGGCCTGGCAATGGCAGGCCTGAGACAAGGTTAAGGGGCTACTGAGGTGGGTGGCACAACCAGTGCTGCAGGCCCACTAGTAGCATTTAATCTACATGCCCTAGGCACATGTAGTGCACTCTAATAGGGACTTACAGGTAAATTAAATAGTCAATCATGGATAAACCAATCAATAGTACAATTTACACAGAGAGCATATGCACTTTAGCACTGGTTAGCAGTGGTAAAGTGCTCAGAGGTCAAAAGCCAACAACAACAGGTCAGAAAAAATAGGAGGAAGGAGGCAAAAAGTTTGGGGATGTCCCTGTCAAAAAGCCAGGTCCAACATGACCCCCCACCAGCCTAAAGCCAGGGGAGAACAATCACTATCCTGATGTACTTCCCTGTTTGAGGCGACAGAACAAGGACCCAGGCCCACAACAGCAGGGGCATGCTCCAGTTCTTCGCCTTCCTGACTCCCATTGGATCCCTCTGTCCATACTCTCAGGGCCCACTAAGCCCATCCATGGGGAACCTTTCTCCTTTCCTGCGGATCCCATCTGTGCAGCACCTAACCTTACTTTGCTCACAGATGTATCCCAGGAGCAGGATAGTACCCCCATGACCAACATAGTGGTGTTGCCCACTCTACCCCTGGGGTGTGACACTTGTCCCCTCCCCAGGGATAACTCTGTCCACCCGGACAGCAAGCCACAGTGATTACTGACAGCTGCCAGGGATGAGAGCCAGGCCCCAGGCCTCTCAAAGCTCTCCAACCACTGTGGCTGTGGAGAGTGGGGGGCGGTAGCCCCAGGTGCTGGGCACCCTTTAACCACTCTCCCTTCCACCAGGTCAGGGATGACAGCCCGAACCTGGTCCTCCCCTCTGGGGCTTTGTACCCTCCCTCCTGGAGCGGTACCCCCAGAGTCCAACATGGCCAGGGGGCTTACAGAAGTCGCCCTGTACCATTCCTCCACCAGTGCAGGGCTGTTAACCGGCCACTGGCCCTCCAACCTGGGGTCTGTACCTTCAGGTTGGACTAGGGCCCGGGGTGAGGCTTCCCTCCCCCTGCCCTCCCTTCTGGGGTCCAGCACCCTCCAACTAGGAGTGGCCTCCTCAGAAGACAACATGGTAGGGGCACTGTTATCAGTAGCCCCTCCCTCCAGGTCCGGGGGGACACCCTGAACCTGGTCTTCCAGCCCAGGGTCTGTACCCTCAGACTGAATCACCGCCTGGCAAACCAGGACTTCCTGGGAGGCACACCTACCCCCCACCAGGTCAGAGTTTAACCTCTGCACCTGCCCATTCAACTCAGAGTCACCACCCTGAAGTTGAACAATTGCCTGGCACGCCAGGACTTCCTGGAGGGCCCACTGACCCTCCACCAGGTCAGAGTTTAACCTCTGCACCTGACCATTCAACTCAGAGTCACCACCCTGAAGTTGAACAATTGCCTGGCACACCAGGACTTCCTGGAGGGCACACTGACCCTCCACCAGGTCAGAGTTTAACCTCTGCACCTGACCATTCAACTCAGAGTCACCACCCTGAAGTTGAACAATTGCCTGGCGCACCAGGACTTTCTGGGAGGCACACCTACCTCCCACCAGGTCAGAGTTTAACCTCTGAGCCTGGTTCCCCAACCCAGGGTCACCACCCTGAGGTTGGGCAATTGCCTGGCACGCCAGGACTTTCTGGGGGGCACACCTACCCCCCACCAGGTCAGAGTTTAACCTCTGAACCTGGTCATCCAACCCAGAGTCAACACCCTGAGGTTGGACAATTGCCGGGCACAGCAGGGCTTCTTGGGAGGCACACCTACCTCCCACCAGGTCAGAGTTTAACCTCTGAACCTGGGTATCCAACCCAGAGTCAGCACTCTGAGGTTGAACAATTGCCTGGCACGCCAGGACTTTCTGGAGGGCACACTGACCCTCCACCAGGTCAGAGTTTAACCTCTGAACTGGGCCATTCAACTCAGAGTTACCACCCTGAAGTAGAACAATCGCCTGGCACGCCAGGACTTCCTGGAGGGCACACTGACCCTCCACCAGGTCAGAGTTTAACCTCTGAACCTGGTTCTCCAACCTAGGGTCACCATCCTGAGGTTGGACAACTGCCTGGTACACCAGGGCTTTCTGGGGGGCACACCTACCCCCCACCAGGTCAGAGGTTAACCTCTGAACCTGGATATCCAACCCAGAGTCACCACCCTGAGGTTGAACCATTGCCTGGCAGGCCAGGACTTTCAGGGAGGCACACCTACCTCCCACCAGGTCAGAGTTTAACCTCTGAGCCTGGTTCTCCAACCCAGGGTCACCACCCTGAGGTTGAACCATTGCCTGGTATACCAGGACGTTCTGGGGGGCACACCTACCCCCCACCAGGTCAGAGTTTGACCTCTGAACCGGGTTAGCCAACCCAGAGTCACCACCCTGAGGTTGGGCAATTGCCTGGCACCCCAGGACTTTCTGGGAGGCACACCTACCTCCCACCAGGTCAGAGTTTAACCTCTGAACCTGGCCATCCAACCCAGAGTCGACACCCTGAGGTTGGACAACTGCCTGGCACGCCAGGACTTTCTGGGGGGCACACCTACCCCCCACCAGGTCAGAGTTTGACCTCTTCACCTGGTAAGCCAACCCAGAGTCACCACCCTGAGGTTGAGCCATTGCCTGGCATTCCAGGACTTTCTGGGGGGCACATCTACCCCCCACCAGGTCAAAGTTTAACCTCTGAACCCGGTTATCCAACCCAGAGTCACCACCCTGAGGTTGAATCTTTGCCTGGCATGCCAGGACTTCCTGGGGGGCACTCTCACCCCCCACAAGGGACACGCCGTCCCCAAGGGCCACACAAGAGTCTGGTTGGCGCAGGTCTCCCGACCTCTGCCCATCCGGCAGAGTCTGGGTTTCCCCCAAACCAGAAACGGTCTCACCTGGGTCATTCCTGGGGGGCTCTGCTCTCAGAGCTGACCCCTGACTTTCAAGATCCTCCACTGGGGTCTGCCACCCCCTCTCAACCCTATGTCTGGACTTCTGCACCCCCTCACTAGGAGTGGTACTGCCAGACACCAGAACTGTTGGGATGCTGTCTACAGTCATCCCCCTAAGTTCTTCTGACACTGCGGGGCTTCCCTCAAAAGGTGACCCTACGGTACAGGTTAGGCTCTGAGACCTACCTGGGACACTACAATCCTCTCCCACCTCACTTGGTCGGGAACCACCTAGACCACTCCCTTCAGGAGCACCCCCAAATGCCTCTTCAGACTCTCTGGTACTCACCCAAAAGTCTGCCTCCACTGTAAGTTCCCTGGGGTCAGAGAACTCACACTCCACCTGGTGTTGGCGTAGCTCTGGAAAATAAGGACCAGACATATGCTCTCCAGCAATTACATCACTCTGCCCTTCACATGTATTAACCACAGTACCCTTCACCCAACCACCTAGTAACTCAGCCTTGGAAAAGCACTCTATATCACCCTCTTGAGACTGGTGAGACAGTTTCTGTCTGTCCCTGACACTCAACCCAAACTCTTCTGGGATGTCTCTACACTCTAAATCCAGGACGTCCACCAGGGGGGAACCCTTTTCTCTGTCACTCTCTGCTAGAGTCAGTAAAGTGTCCCTCCCCCCAGTAGGAATATGACTCCCTGTGCCAGTTCCCCAATTCTTCTCAGGGACCCTGTGCATAACGGGAACTACCTCATACCCTTGAACTGCCTGGGGTGTGTCAACTCCCTTCTTCAAGTTGGGTACCACATCTCTGGGCTTGTGCCCTTCTTCAGCAGTACTAGATGCAAGATTTTTGCTGCCACCATCTGAACTGGACTCAGCCCTTCCGGCCTCCAGTTTCAGCTCTTTACAGCTCAGCTCTTGAGCTGCAATCTTTTCTTCTTCCAGGGCTAAGAGACTTGCTGCCTCAGCCCTTTCAATAAACTCATCTAGCTCTTCCATCCACCGTGCTTGAGCCATGAGCCATTCTTTTTTCACTGGGTCTCTTTCCTCATCTGAGTCGTCCTCCTCCTCCTCTGAGGGGTACTTAGTCATTTGGTTTCTTGCTGCCTCTCTCTCTGCCCATCTGTCTTCCTCCCAGACTATGTAGGCATGTAGCATCTCTGCTTTAGTAGATCTCTTTGCTACAGGAAGGCCACATTCTCTGCAAAGCTTCCTTAGGTCAGCCTTAGTGAGGTGGTCAGTAGGCAAAAAGAATAAGTAGGTAAGCGATCCCATTCTGATAGGATCTTACCAGCAAAAACCAAAATCCAAAGTCCAAAATATCAATAGTATATCCAGGAGGACATCAGAGACCAAAAGTCAAAAAAGAGATAAAAAATCAAGTTGACCTTCAACTGTGGGTAGGTAGTGAAATACTTAGCTACTGTATGTCACTGCACAAACACAAGTCCTATCCTCACCGCTGATCACCAATGTTAGAAATGGGGTTTTTGGTTGGCAGATAGGTTGCCCTCTGTCCAAGCAAGAACCCTCACTCTAGTCAGGGTAAGTCACACACAATCCAAAATCAGCCTGTGCTCACCCTCCGGTAGCTTGGCACGAGCAGTCAGGCTTAACTTAGAAGGCAATGTGTAAAGCATTTGTGCAATAAATCATACAACACCATAGTATAACACCACAAAAATACACCACACAGTGTTTAGAAAAATATAGAATATTTATCTGGATAATTGTAGGTCAAAACGGTCAAAGTTGCAATACGAATTTGTAAAGATATCACTGAAAAGTGATATTAAGAGTCTTTAAGTCTTTAAAAAGCAATAAAGTGTCTTTCAAGCACAGAGTACCTGGTTTCTGGTGGGAAATCTCCTCAGAGGGCCACAGGAGAAGAGATGCGTGGAAAAAGGGGTGTGTGCGTCGTTTTCCGCTCCGCACACACAGACTTGCGTCGTTCTTTTCCACGCGGGGAAGTCGGGCGTCGTTTTCCGGCGCGCAGACAGTCTCTTTTTGTGGATCGCGAGGATTACCAGATGTCCCGGGTCTGTGCGTGGATTCTCCTGCTTATTTTCCGGCTGCGCGTCGTTCTGCGGGGCTGCGCGTCGAAGTTTCGATCTCACGGTAGGCGTCGCGTCGATTTCTCCTTGGAAGTCGGGCGGCGTTGTCCTTGCGAGGCCGTGCGTCAAAGTTTCGCACTCACGGTGGGCGTCGCGTCGATTTCTCCTGGAAAGTCGAGCGGCTTTGTCCTTGCGAGGTTGTGCGTCGAAGTCTCGATCGTCCCGAGGGCGTCGCGTCGATCAGCGTCGGTGTGCGGCGTTTTTCTCGCCGCGAAACAAGCTGTGCGTCGAAATTTTCGGCGCACGGAGCGTCCAAGTGAAAGGAAGAAGTCTTTTTGGTCCTGAGACTTCAAGGAACAGGAGGCAAGCTCTATCCAAGCCCTTGGAGAGCACTTTCACAGCCAGACAAGAGTTCAGCAAGGCAGCAGGGCAACAGCAAGACAGCAGTCCTTTGGAGAAAGCAGACAGGTGAGTCCTTTGAGCAGCCAGGCAGTTCTTCTTGGCAGGATGTAGTTTCTGGTTCAGGTTTCTTCTCCAGCAAGTGTCTGATGAGGTAGGGCAGAGGCCCTGTTTTATACTAAGTTGTGCCTTTGAAGTGGGGGTGACTTCAAAGAGTCTCTAAGAAATGCACCAAGTTCCCTTTCAGTTCAATCCTGTCTGCCAGAGTCCCAGTAGGGGGTGTGGCAGTCCTTTGTGTGAGGGCAGGCCCTCCACCCTCCCAGCCCAGGAAGACCCATTCAAAATGCAGATGTATGCAAGTGAGGCTGAGTACCCTGTGTTTGGGGTGTGTCTGAGTGAATGCACAAGGAGCTGTCAACTAAACCTAGCCAGACGTGGATTGAAGGGCACAACAAGTTTTTAGTGCAAAGAAATGCTCACTTTCTAAAAGTGGCATTTCTAGAATAGTAATATTAAATCCGACTTCACCAGTCAGCAGGATTTTATAGTACCATTCTGGCCATACCAAATATGACCTTCCTGCTCCTTTCAGATCAGCAGCTGCCACTTCAACCGTGTATGAGGGCAGCCCCAATGTTAGCCTATGAGGGGAGCAGGCCTCACAGTAGTGTAAAAACGAATTTAGGAGTTTTACACTACCAGGACATATAACTACACAGGTACATGTCCTGCCTTTTACCTACACAGCACCCTGCTCTAGGGGTTACCTAGGGCACACATTAGGGATGACTTATATGTAGAAAAAGGGGAGTTCTAGGCTTGGCAAGTACTTTTAAATGCCAAGTCGAAGTGGCAGTGAAACTGCACACACAGGCCTGGCAATGGCAGGCCTGAGACAAGGTTAAGGGGCTACTGAGGTGGGTGGCACAACCAGTGCTGCAGGCCCACTAGTAGCATTTAATCTACATGCCCTAGGCACATGTAGTGCACTCTAATAGGGACTTACAGGTAAATTAAATAGTCAATCATGGATAAACCAATCAATAGTACAATTTACACAGAGAGCATATGCACTTTAGCACTGGTTAGCAGTGGTAAAGTGCTCAGAGGTCAAAAGCCAACAACAACAGGTCAGAAAAAATAGGAGGAAGGAGGCAAAAAGTTTGGGGATGTCCCTGTCAAAAAGCCAGGTCCAACAGTGTCCATTTTTCTTGAAAACCCACACCTCTCTTTTAAGTGTTTTCCTTTCACTGTGTAGGTATTTTAACGGGACAGCATTTTGAGGGAAGCTCTGTAGTTGCCTGACGGCTCTGCCAATTTTTGATCTTAGCAATCGGATAGCCCTTGGCTCATTGGAACTCTTTTGACGAACAGTGCTCACCCCTTTGAATGAGCTTTTATGTAGATATGTAGTCATGAGGCCGTCAGTGAAGCATTTCTAAGCTACTATTGGGTTTGGCTTCTCAATTGTGGTGGTTTAGGGAATCTCTACCTCAAAGCCCATCAGATTATGGATGGAATCAGCATTCCACTTTAGGCGCTTTAGGGCTTCAGTATCAGCGTCTTGTTGCAGAATTCTCACTGGACGAAGATTGTTCTTATTGGCTCTGATACAAATGGGTTGCGGGTGGTAATCACTCTCAGGGCAGTGAACGATTTTAAAATCCATGACTCGACCTTATAAGCTGTGGTTTACCTTGAAATAGTCCAGATCTGAAAAAGTTTTGTCCAACTACTTTGTCCATAATGGTGAAATATCACCCGAAATGCGGCCATTGAAGACTATTCAGCCAGCCAGCTCAAGATTCTCAGCATTTTTCCATGATCTTATCTTGAAACCTGTAGCATGGGTAGCACTGGTCCAGCTGGGCCCCAATTGCGTCAGATTGGTCCTTATCCTGGGCTGGAATAGGCTTGAATTAAAGTTCCCAGTAATTAGCAAGTTGTCTGTCAAACAGCCATTTTTTCAGCTGCTATAAACGGCTGATTAGTTTGACCACTATCACAGATTTTCCTATGGGATGAATATAAACATTTACAAGAATCAAGGGATCTTCTAACTGCTGGGACCAGCCGTACAGGCACAGGGCCAGTAACCATTGTTGTTGCATGTCCAACACTGTGATCTTTACAGATAGGTTGCACAATACATAGAAAGTTAAACTACCTTTTGCTCTTCTGCAGGGTCTACTTTTGTATGCAAACCTGCTCTGTTCCACAAACAATATTAGAGGGATATTGAATAGGGCCCATGTCTCTTGAACCGCTATGATGTGAAATGCTTTCAAGTACTCCAACAATGGGGCATTATCAGTATTTTGATGGCAATCGTCACTGATTCCAGGAACATATAGTTAAACTACTCCGTTCCTTGGTGGCGACACTCAGTTGCATCGCTATTCAGTTCTTGTGGGTGGCCACAGATAAGGCAGATGGAAGCCAGCTCCAGCACCTCATACTGTTTTGCCTGATTATGGTCCTTCTCTGTGTAGCAGGCTGGTACTCCAGTTTTGCGTGAATCGACAGCCTGGGGATTTAAGAAGGAGAGAGAGGTCTCGTCACACTTCTCAGTATTGATTTTGTAGAGTCTTTCCCCTTTAAAGGGTGGTTTGCTGCAGGAGCAGTGGGGAATAGTGGCTTTCCTGAAAAGCTATGACTTTAATGCCCCAACTTTTTAACAGCTCTTTGCTCTCTAATATTTTTGTTGATGAATACAACTGCATTGTTGTTTGTGGTGAAGGGTTGCAAGAATGATAAAACCTGTCACTGCAGGGTAAGAATCAAACACGCAGATTGCGAAGGGTTCTCTCGCTTTAGGTAAAATAAATAAAACGTGATTATTATTTGTGAAAAAATAAGTGTACAACCTAAGTGCATATAGTAACCATCTCAAGGTGCTTTGACACATGCAGCAAACATAACCGATGCATTTCCAGGTGAAAATGCCAATTTTCTGAGACTATATGGTAATCCGTGCTTTTTTGACTCATGCTGTACGAGTTTTCATTCTACTCCTGCCACCTTTAATCATTTGCTACTAGGCCTGACAGTCGAGAGGCTAAAGTTCAGATTTAATTGGAGTTTACTTACCACACTAATAATTAGGCAGGAGAGAGACTGGCTGCCTAATGAGAAATTTAGGCAAATCTATGTTCTCTGTGCTTCTCACGTCGCCATCCAGGCAGCTCGCTCTGAAATTAGAATGTCAGAGTTTACGTTTGATTGAGTGGGAGGTATTTTGATTGAATGGTATTTAGGTCCCAGCTGTTCGTGTTGAAAGATATTTAACACAGTGTTACAAAATGTGTTTGGCTGTACAGTAATGCCTTACTTATCCTCAAGAAAATAGATATTTAGGACCAGGTTACAGCTTTATTTAAATGTGTAGTTAATAAAAAACCAATGCAATTTAAAAAAATATATATATATCCCCTCCTTTACACTTTAAAAAAGGATCAAGACTTTCCATTCTAGTCTAAAGTTTCTTTCTGGTGTTAACGTGCAATCCAGCATGTCTAACCATGACTTTCCTAGTGTATATTACATAGAAAGATAATGTGAAATGTTATTGCTGGTAGAAACCTCCTATTTAGAGGTGAGTATGTTATTGTGGTGCAGTATTTGTTGTAAAATACATCTTTTCCGAGTGCCCCTCATCTTTATACATGTGATCCAAATGTACTATAAAAGTATATATTATATTAGGTCCAATTAATTTATCTAAAGCTTGGAGCTAAAACATGTTTTCGTAGAAACTGTACAGGTCTATAAGCCAGCATGTACCTATGTCATATTTATACTAGTTATGAACTTGTAGTAATTTTTTAGATATCAGACGTAAAAACTTTGTAAATTTTGCATTCAGAACAAAGTCAGAAGGTTTAAAGCAAGCAATTGTTGCTTGTCTACAGGACCGTATTCCCCTTTTAGGACCAGATTACATAAACTACCAGCTTGGTGATACTTTTAGGCCTAAACTAATTTTCATGAAAGTTCTATTTAGCACTATCTCATAATAAAGTGTGATACTTTACACATTCTTTTGAAGAGGCCAACGCTCTGTGGTAGAAAATATTTGTTGTACTTTATCCACAACAATAAAATATGAATATCGATTTTTGTTGCTGCAAAGCACTGTCTCTAAAGAGATCCACAGTTGTAGACCTTGGGGTAGTAGAACTAATTTGGTTTTATTACACAGCACGTGCATAGTACCTTTTATTTTTCATGATTCCTTACTCCTTACATATTTATTTGCAGCTATAATATGTTCTGTCCTGTTGCTCATTCCACCTTTCTTATACTTTGAAGAAAGGCACAATCTTTACATGCAATTAATGTAGTGAGGTCTTGTGTGCTGATATTTTTAATGGATTGTGGGATCACGTTGACTACAACATTTGCACCTTTGTTAACATCACATACATTATACCTTTATGCAAGCAATGCAATATATATATATATATATTTTTTTTTTGCACCTTCAAACTGCTGAGAACAATGACTTTATATTGCCCCAAGCCATCATTGGGTGTCATTCCACCTGACACTTCGTTGGCCACAACCCTTTGCAAATGAGCCAGAAGGATGACTTAATCCGTTTTATGTAATGTGAGCCATTTTGTCCTCAATACTCTCAGCCCACCATCTCACAACGTAAAGCATGCAAAACTGAAGTTTAAAATGGATACCTCGTGATTCATTAAAAGCTTAAAATGGTTGTCTTTGTTTTCTCTCTATCTAGACATTCACCATCTGGTACAAAGAATCCACCGTATACTTCGATAAATATGCAACTGCCTTCAAAAGAGACGCAATCCTGTTGTAATAACTTGGATCAAAAGGACTTGCTAGGAGGTTCGTCTGCTCGGTCCAGCTCAGTTCCCATCATTCCCTCTGAGGGACGGGATGATGCCTGCATGCAGATGAAGGACGTTTCTGGGACAGCAGACATCCAGCGGTGTAAAAATTCCTATTCTGTTGAACTTGTCCATGCAAGTGCTACGCCAAGCAATTGTCTCGTGGCAGAGCAGCAGGAGGTGAAAATTTTGCTAGAGACTGTGCAGGAGCAGATTCGAATTCTGACTGATGCCAGGAGAAAGTCAGAGGACTATGAACTGGCAAATATAGAAACGGAGGACAGTGCAAGTGAAAATACGGCCTTTCTACCCATGAGCCCCCTGGTGAAGTCTCAATTTGTCTTAAGGAATGATGCACAGAGAGACTTAACACTCAACAAGTGACTTTTGAAAAGGGATACGTGTGTTGGTTGCTTTGCGAAACAGGAAAGAAAAGGGATGAGAATTAAATTTATATGCATTAATTTAAGAACATCTACAGAGAAGAAACCAAATAGTTTATCGCCCTCTCATATCATAGTGTTTTTTAACAAAATATTTTTTTAAGGGAAAGAAAGGTTTCATGAGAATGAAAAATATGAAACCAGAAGCTTTGAAGTATAGTTATACTAATTTGATGGTAAAGGGCCCATCTAGTAAAATAATTCCAATTCTTTGCTCAATGAGAGCTTCAGTGAGTTGCAAGTGGTAAGGATCCTGCGATCAGAAAGGTGTGCCATCACACTTGATAATGTGTAAGTGTGCTTGGACAAAGGTGTTTAGTCCGATCAAGTGCATCATTAAATACGCCCTTTCATATCATCATTTGAGGCAACTGTTGTTCTTGGCTAACCAAGTAAAAGGTTCAGAAATAGTTTGATGGGTTTCATAATGAATAGTGTGCTCAATTTTTACATAAGGAAAATGTCCCTGAGAGAAAAATGAAAGTTTGGAAGCCTGGGTCGGTAGAAATATCATTCTAAATTTGCATTTCGGTTTGGACACCTGTTTCTGACGCATTCTGGCTGAACTATCAATAGGTTATTTTAGGTGAATTCTGCAACCTTGTTTCCAGGAAGTTAATAGCATATGAATTATGTGAATGTATATGATGTTCAAAATCGACGGCAAGTGGAACTGACTCACCTTTTCCGATAAAGCAACAACAAACACATTGGTTTTCTCGTCCGCGTTGGGAAAAACATACAAACAAATATCGGAACGTGATTAG
The DNA here is from genome assembly GCF_031143425.1 of Pleurodeles waltl. Lineage (NCBI taxonomy): Eukaryota > Metazoa > Chordata > Amphibia > Caudata > Salamandridae > Pleurodeles > Pleurodeles waltl. Next base: position 1,349,909,676 of record NC_090445.1, read on the forward strand.
TTAACAGGTGATTAACCCATCAGCCTGCTGCCCCTATTCATTTTTATTTGATACATCAAACCCAAAAGAGCCTCCTGTGCCATTTTGTAAGGAAATGTATTTACGATTTAAAATGTTCTCCTGTACAGTGAATGAGCTATTAAAAGAATTCCTTGACTTTCCAAATTCACAAAGTTTGTGAATTCAGTTTCTCGGTCTCAAACTAACCTACAAGTAAATCTCATCTCCTGTGAATTGATTCAGGATAAAGCAATATGCTATCCCTTACCAAGAGAATGGATTTTGTTGCCTGAGGCTTAATTCGATTGCTTAGGAGGTATGATAGAAAAACATGTCTATAAAAGGAGTAATATTAAATATAAAGTTTGCAAAAAGCTAATGGATTTGTCTTGTTTCTTCTACATTTAGCAACTCCAATCTTTCATGTGGGTGTTAATAAATGAAGTGGTTTGAGGGCAGGGGTTGTCATGCTTCGAGGAATAGGGAATTCAGCATTTACTACATTTCAGAAACAGCAGCAAATTCCCAATGTATCACACGTGTATTGTTTTATTTAAAGGCATACAGAAAGGAAATATATGAATTTCAAAAATGCACCAATAAGTGTATGGTATATTCCAAAATATCGTGGAATGTATATTGTCTGACAAACATATCACGTCGAAATATCATTTATATTGCTCCTCTTGAGTTAAGAAGATGCAATGTTTCTGATAGCGTTGACTTGCTTTCCTTTCCAGAAACAGTAAGGACCAGAATAACAGCAGTTATTAAAGGAATGGCTGGCATTCAGAGGTTGTGAAAATATAAAATCGCCTTTCTTACCATAGCTATCCTGGGATTGATATGAAAAAGTTTCTTGTCAATAATTTTGCTTTGCTCTTGTCTTTGAATGGTTTCTCAAAAAACGTATGAATCAGGGTCATAGATCACTAAAGAAGATTAAGAAAACAAATACAAATAACCAGCTTACACCTAAAACCTTTGCTTTAACATCCTTTGGTCTGACTCACATTTCAAGATAGATAGTAACGAACAAGCTTACCTTTGTAAAATAATGCAGTTATTAAAAAGAATACATATACTTTTCATGTGAAGTTCAACTACTCAAAGCCAATTGAAGCAACAACTCGGCCACAATACAATATGTACCATGTTGAAACATGACTTTTTGATATTTGAGCTGCCAGTAATGGCAAAGTGCTAGAAATGGGGTCTTTGGTTGGCAGTTAGGTTGCCCCTGTCCAAACAAGGACCCTTTCTCTAGTCAGGGTAAGTCACACACAATCCAAATTATCCTGTATCCACCCTCTGGTAGCTTGCAACTGAGCAGTCAGGATTAACTTAGAAGGCAATGTGTAAAGTATTTGTGCATTAAAATCATGCATTAACTCAGTATAAACACCACAAAAATACACCACACATGTTTAGAAAAATAGATTATATTTATCTGGTCAAAATAAGGTAAAAACGATCAAGATTTGATACATACAGGTTGAAATATCACTTTTATAATGATAAGATTAGATTTAAGTTCTTAAAAGCAACAAGTGTCTCTTGCAAGCACAAAGTACCTGGTTTGCATCAAAATTATCCCCACTGGACTGCAGAGGAGGAGATGTGTGGAAAACGGGGAGGTGTGTGTTGGTTTATCCGCGAGCACACTGACGATGCCTCAATGCTTTTCCACACAGCAAGGGCTTTGCGTCGATTTTGGGCGCACAGACTTGGATCCTCTTCAGGTTGCAGAGTATTTGGACGCCCAGGGGATGATGCAGAGAAATCCTGGGCTTGCCGGGCAAAGTCACAGGAGCTGTGTCAATCCGGTGGGCGACGCAGGGATATTTCTGTCACACGGCAGGCACGGCATCGATTCCTCTCACAGGAAATCAGGCTACGTCGTTCCGGCTTGGCTCTGTGTCAATCCAGTGGGATGTGCATCAAAGTTACGGTCACAATGCTGGTGCTGTGTTGATCTCCACTGGGGGAGCCGGGCTGCATAGTTCCAGTTTGGCGTTGCAGTGATTGTCTCACCGCAGGGCATGCTGTGTATTTATTCTGGCATGCTGTGCATCGATTTTCGCCACACAAGGAGTTCTTTGCAGAGGTGAAGTATTTTTGGACCTGAGACTTCAAGAAATGGGAGGCAAGCTCAATCCAAGCCCTTGGAGAGCACTTCTCAGCAGAGCCAGAGGGCACCAAGGCAGCAGGGTAACAGCAAGGCAGCAGTCCTTGTCAGCCAAGCAGCCAGGTGAGTCCTTTGGGCAGCCAGGCAGCTGCTCTTAGCAGGTTGCAGGTTCTAGTTCAGAGTTCCTTTCCCAGTAGGTATCTTGTCAAGAGGTGTCTGTGTTGGTAGGGTCAGGGACCCAGTTCATATACTCAAATGTGCCTTTGAAGTGGGGGAGACTTCAAAGAGTGACTTAGAAGTGCACAAGGTACCCTTTCAGTAAAATCCTGTCTGCCAGGGTGCCAGTAGGGGGGGTTGGCAGTCTATTGTGTAAGGGCAGGCCACTGTCCTTTGACGTTTAAGTGTCAGGCCCTCCACCCTCCCTGCCCAGGAAGACCCATTCAGTATGCAGATGTGTGAAGGTGGGACTGAGCATCCTGTGTTTGGGGTTGTCTGAGTGAAATGCACAAGGGAGCTGTCAACTAACCTAGCCAGATGTGGATTTGAAGGCACAGTAGGATTTAAGTGCAGAGAAATTCTCACTTTCTAAAAGTAGCATTTCTAAAATAGTAATATTAAATCCAGCTTCGCCAGTCAGCATGATTTTGCATTACCATTCCGACCGTACTAAATATGACCCTTTTAGTCCTTTCAGATCAGAATCTACCACTCAAACAGTATACAAGGGTAGCTCTACTGTTAGCCTTTGATAGGAGCAGGCCTCACAGCAGTGAAAAACAAATTTAGGTGTTTTACACTACCAGGACGTATAAACTACACGGGCATATGTCCTGCCTTTAATCTACATAGAACCCTGCCCTATGGGTTACTTAGGGCCTACCTTAGGGGTGACTTATATGTAGAAAAAGGGGAGTTTACGGCTTGGAAAGTACTTTTAAATGCCAAGTCGCAATGGCAGCCCTGATACATGGTTAAGGGGCTACTTGTGTGGGTGGCACAATCAGTGCTGCAAGCTCACTAGTACCATTTAATCTACAGGCCCTGGGCACATGTAGTGCCCTTTATTAGGGACTTATAAGTACATTAAATAAGCCAATTAGATATCACCCAATGTCACCATGTTTTAAGGGAGAGAGCATATGCACTTTAGCACTGGTTAGCAGTGGTAAAGTGCACAGATTCCTAAAACCAGTAAAAACAGTGTCAAAAAGTAGAGGGAGACAGACAAAAAGTTCAGGATGACCACCCCAAAGCTGTCAGGTCTAACACAAAGCCGTTTTAAAACAAGGTAGCTATATTTATTACAAATATTTGAAGAGAAACAGAACAAAGTTAACATGATTACAAGTTCTGCTTCAGCTACGCTTAATTAGATCTCCTGCTGTTGGAAGTCTGAGATTATATTTTAGGCCACGTAGACACTGTAGGTGACCTTCAAGTGCACTCAAAATCCAGACGCTCACAGACAGAGGAAGGTCAAAGGCTCACTGAAATATCCTTGTCTCTGCTAATTAGTAGTTTACCACTTAGCATATTCACATAAAAAGCACTCGAGGAAGAAAATTCAACAAAAACACTGCAATGTCGTCTAGAAAAAATATTCTACTTTCCTGGCAATTATTTCCAGTATTTCTTTACTGAATTTCTCCCATAATAGCTGCATACAGTTGCCAAAGCATTTAGGCATTATTATACATTACACACATGCCTATTTCATACTGTGCCTCTCTCCCATGTGATGCCTGCAGCTGAAGGTACTTGACGTAGCCCTGTGAGCCGGGTTACACATTTGCGCATTCAGTTCATATCCATGCCATCCTGTTTGAGCCTTGGGGACATGTTGCCCTTGAGGCTCGTATGCGAAGTAACATGAAACCAGAACTCTATTACAACTTTCCTTTAACTAAGGGAACATAACAGTTAGACCGGGTTTTAGTCACTGTTGCAGTCTGCAATATAGCATCCGCCTGCTGAGTCTGGGTGTTACATCCTGCTAGTCCCCTTCTTGATAATATAGTAGTCTCTCATCAGAGGTGAACCTGTTATGGACGCCCTCTCTACCACGATAGTTAGGGTTACATGAGGGGCATCTTTATTGCGTGGCACAGTTCGCACTGACTGCTCGATACAAATGGTATATGGTGTATTTATTATTTATTTTATTTATTTAAAAAAACACACGTATCATCCCCAGAAGTACATCCCAGCGCTAGAACCAAACAAGGTCACTCAGCAGTTAAATGCCTCTAAAGAAGATACAGCCAGGTTTTTAAGTGCTTACGGAATACAAAAAGGTCCTCACGAAGACACAATTCCAAAGAAAGGGAATTCCAGTGAAGTGCTGCCAGAGGGCCAAACGAGCGGCCATCCATCCTAGCTTTCCTAATTCTTGTGCTGCAATTCAGAGCTTGAAGGAAGGAGCTCAACGCTCTACTAGGCTGGTAGAAAGCCACCTTACCACGCAATACAGCTGGTCTTGACTCTTGAAGTGACTTGTGCACATAACAGAGTAGTTTGAACCTGCTTCTTTTGTGCACTGGAAGCCAGTGCAGTTGATTGAGGCAGGCAGATGCTGAGCTCCCTTTGGAGCTGGCAGATTCATTCTGTATAAGCTGCAGTCGACTAAAAAGATAGTCTGCCATCCCTAGATATAAGGCATTTCGATAGTGCAATCTGCTCAGTATAAGAGCCTGGTTGACAGTCTTACACAGAAGAAAGGGATCCATCTGAATAACTTCCTCAGCATGCATAGGAGACCAGAACACCTCCCTCACACCATGTTTACCTGGTCCAGCATAGAGAAGGAGTCGTCTTATATGAACCCCATATTCTTGACGGCTCTCCTTTGTAATGGATCTGCACCAAGAGAAGTGGGCCACCAGGTATTATTCCAAAGTTTGTCTTCCCCTCCGAACAACAGTATCGTATGTACATCCTGAGTGATCTGTGATAACAATGTTTCAAGTCAAGGTTGTTTCCCTTCTGTTTTAGATTTAATTGCTGTCAAGTAGTCGTCCCATGTGTCTGTTGGCAAAACACTATGGCTCTGTGCATATAGTCTATCCAACTCAAACATCTCCGCTGCCCTCCATTTAAGGAGATGCTTTAGATGCAATTGATGGCTCAGCATCCCCAAAAATACTTTCCCGGCAATGGTTGCAAGAATAACAGCAAGCCATCAAATAGATCCAAGAATCAGTGCAAAAATAAAAAGCAGGAGTCAGCAGCAGCATCAAAAAGACCAACACTTTTTTACCAGATTACCTTTTGATGTCCATCAACACAGGAACTTTGCATTTCATAGAAAGATATAGGGGCATATTTATACTCTGTTTGCGCCGGAATTGCGTCGTTTTTTTTTACGCAAATCCGACGCAAAGCTAACTCCATATTTATACTTTGGCGTTAGACCCGCCTAGCGCCAAAGATCTTGGAGTTTGCGTAATTTTTTTGCGTGGACACCTACCTTGCGTTAATGATATGCAAGGTAGGCGTTCCCGTCTAAAAAATGACTCCAAGGCATGTGCGCCTTATTTAAACTCCCGTGCAAAAATGACGCACAGGAGTGGGCGGGTCAAAAAAAATGACGTCCAGGCGCTTTTGCGTCATTTTTTAACGCCTGGTCAGGGCAGGCGTTAAGGGACCTGTGGGCTCGGAAGGAGCCCAGAGGTGTCCTCCCATGCCCCCAGGGACACCCCCTGCCACCCTTGCCCACCCCAGGAGGACGCCCAAGGATGGAGGGACCCATCCCAGGGAACTTAAGGTAAGTTCAGGTAAGTATATATATATTTTTTTTGTGGCATAGGGGGGCCTGATTTGGGCCCCCCTACATGCCACTATGCCCAATGACCATGCCCAGGGGACATAAGTCCCCTGGGCATGGCCATTGGGCAAGGGGGCATGACTCCTGTCTGTGCTAAGACAGGAGTCATTTCAATGGGGGTTGGGAGTAAAAAAAAATGACGCAAATCGGGTTGAGGCCAATATTTTGCCTCAGACCTGACTTGCCCCATTTTTTGATGCCCAAGCTCCATTTTCCCCTACGCCGGCGCTGCCTGGTGTGGGTCATTTTTTTTGACGCACACCAGTCAGCTGCACCGGCTAACGTCATTCCATAAATATGGCGCTTTGGAATGGCGTTAGCCGGCGTTAACATTTTTGACGCACAACTGCGTTGGCGCAGTTGTGCGTCAAAAAGTATAAATATGGCCATAGTTCATTGGTCTTTTTAGAATTAGCATTACCTCCCGTCCCTCCCTCGCCTTCCTTTTAACCAATGAGGCCTCCCGCCTCCCCTCTAGACCCTCCCTTCCCCTTTCAAAAACCCCCCCCACCCTTATCCCCTCCTGTTCTTTTGTCTAGCCCACGCTAGACGGTTTTCTTTCCCTTTCTTACCTGCACGGCGGGGCCTGGAGGTCGTCGATGGAGGCACTCCTCGGGACGCGGAGCTCCGCGAGGAGTGCTACGGCTGGGTCGCGTCTTGAACGAGCAGCATGGTTGCTCGAGAGGCGTGTCCTGGAGGCCGGCTGACGGGGTCAGCCGGCCCTCTGTGGCTGGGACGTTGATTTCCGGGTTTCAGCGCCGCGGAGCCGCGGGGAACCGAGGGACTTCAACTCTGAGATGCTCTCAGGTAGGACGGGCGTTCGGCCCGTGGTTTTTATGTATTTTGAATAAATAGGTGACCTCTTTAGGGATTGGTGGAGCCCTGATTGGGGGGAGGACCAGGTGCCTATATAGAGGGTAGTTTTTTGGGGTTCAAGTCAGTGATTATTTGTTTACCATGCCTAAAGTTCCAGCAAAGAGACGTAGGATTGTCTCTTCTTCCTCGGAGGAGGAGGGGGGTGAGGCTAGCATTACTACTCCGGAGAACTCACAGGTACCTGGCAGGGGTACTCCCCTCATGTCCAGAGAGGAGGTTCAGGATATGATTGAGGTGGCGGTGACCAGGGCACTACAAGCAGGCGTGGCCAGGACTGGTCAGTCTAAATGTGAGCATTCATCGGTAGCAACTAGGAAATCCTCATCGGAGAGTGAGGATGAGGCCCCATCGACGTCATCTGGGGGGAAATATGTTTCCAGAGAAGATATGTGGGAAGTGATGGCACATGTTCGGGACAATTTGGGTTTCCCAGTGTTTCAACCTGCAGACTCGGATTCTCATTTATTTCCTCAATATAAGACACCTTCAAAGTTTGCCATGCCTTTTCAGGGACCTGTGAGGGATATGGTGTTTCGTGAGTGGAAGGATGTGGATAAGGCTCAGGTTCCACGATTCCTTCAGAAACTTTACTTACTTGAGGGTGAGGAGGTTTTGCCTCCTTCAGTACGCCTGGACTCTATTTTGGCTACTCTGATTGGCAAAACAGCAGTCAATCCGGAGGATTGTGTGCCTACGGATGCCACTGACCGTAAAGTGGATTCGGGTCTTAAGAGGGCTTTTGCTGCGGAAAATCTGGCGCTGAGGGCAGGGATTTATTCTGCATATGCGTCACAGTCATTGGTTCAAGACTTTGATAAACTGGCGGTGGCTGTACAGGAAGGGGCGGAATGTTCGGAGCTCCTGGCTGGTATGGAGCAGCAGGCCAGATTGTTGGCTGATGTGTCTTCGGATGTGGTCCGTACTTCGGCTCTGGCATCTGGGTCTTTGATTGGGGCTCGTAGGTCCCTCTGGTTGCGTTCCTGGAAGGCTGATCCGGGGGAAAAGGCGGCCTTGTTGAGACTGCCGTTTGAAGGTCGTACCTTGTTTGGAGAACAATTGCCATCCATGCTTTCCAAGGCTTTTAAGGAACGGAAGCATGCCTTACCTTATAAAGGGGGTTCTTCTTCGAGTAAAGGGTGGAAGAAACATTCCAGATCTTCTCCTACTAGGGATGCTAAATCCTTTTCATTTAGGAAACGGCGTTTTCAGCCGCGTTTTTCACCTAAGAAGTCTGCTCCTGTGACCCGGGGTGGTTTCAAGAAGGGGTCCTGACAATCACTGTGGGCCTGGCAGAGGGCCGGTTGGGGGAAGACTGAGTCACTTTCTTTCGGCTTGGAAGGACAGTGTAAACGATCATTGGGTACTAGACATTGTGGCCAATGGTTATGTCATAGATTTTGTGGTGGTTCCTCCAGATTCAGGGGTACGTCCGACACCTCTGCCTTCAGAGGGGTCACGGAGAAGAGCATTATTGGACGGAGTGCGGGACTTACTGGTCAAGGGGGCCATTTCCCACGTTCCGCTATACGAGCGGGGTCAGGGCACTTATTCGGTCTTGTTTCTTGTGCAGAAAGTTTCAGGGGGATTTCGGCCGGTGCTCAATCTAAAGGAGGTGAATACCTGGATCAGGACAGTGCATTTCCGCATGCCGTCCATTCAGACTATTTTTCCATTTGTCAGACACGGGGACTTTCTGGTGTCACTGGATCTGCAGGATGCTTACCTACACGTACCGGTGGCAAGATCCTCTCAAAAGTTCCTGAGGTTTGCTGTGGGTCAGGACCATTATCAGTTTTGCGTTCTGCCTTTCGGTCTAAAATCTTCTCCTCAAATTTTCACAAAGGTGCTGGCTCCTCTAGTGGCTTTGCTTCATTCAGAAGGGGTATTTCTGCATCCTTATCTAGACGACATTTTGATTCATGCCCAATCACGAGACCTTTTGCAGAAGCAGGTGGTCCATGTTCTGGGGGTCCTGCAAAACCACGGGTTTTTAATCAATTGGGAGAAGTCAGACTTAGTGCCGTCCCAGGATCTGGTTTTTCTGGGAGCTCGGTTTCAGACTCTTCTTGGGTTGGTGACTGTGTCAGAAAAACGGTTGGGTGTCCTACAGGCTTTGGTAAAGAAGGTATTGTTGCGGTCTGCTCCCCGAGCTCTTCTATGATTGCGTCTGCAGGGTCATTTGGCGTCGGTGATATTTCTGGTTCCTTGGGCACGTTTCCATCTCCTGTGCTTGATGACATGGTTCTTGAGAAGGTGGACACCAGGGTCCGGTTCTCTGAAGGACAGGGTTCCAGGGTCCGGATTGATTCACAGAGAGTTGCAATGGTGGTTGGATGCAGACCACCTGAGGATAGGGGTTTCTTTATCGCCTCTGAGACCCGTGGTGGTGACGACGGATGCCAGCCTCTCCGGTTGGGGGGCATGGATGGGGTCGGCTCAGATTCAGGGGTTTTGGTCCCCTCGGGAGGCGAGTCGGTCGTCGAATTGGCGCGAATTGCGGGCAGTATTCCTGGCTCTGGTCCATTTTCAGGATTCCCTGAGGGGTTCGGCGGTTCTGGTTCGCACAGACAACTTAGTGGCCAAGGCTTATGTCAATCGGCAAGGAGGGACCAGGTCAAGGGCTCTGTTCAATCTAGTCAGGGAGATTTTTGTGTGGGCTCAGGAGTGGGTTCCTTCTCTCAGGGCTACGTACATTCGGGGGGTGGTGAATGTTCGGGCGGATCGGCTGAGCAGAGTTATTCCTTCCTCTCAACTTTTCTCTCTCCGGAAGTCTCTGTTTCAGCATCTGGTTCGGCTTTGGGGTCTTCCAGTGCTGGATGTGTTTGCGTCAGTAGGGAATGCGAAAGTGGATCGCTTCTGCTCCCGGTTTCGATGTCCCCAAGCATGGGAGGTGGACGGGATGTCATGTCCTTGGCCGCAGGGCCTTTTGTATGCGTTCCCTCCTTTTCAACTACTCAGGGCGTTTCTGTTACGTGTGAGGGATCTGGGGTCCAGGGTTGTCCTAATTGCGCCACTTTGGCCGAGGGCGAATTGGTTCCCCTTGTTGAGGCTGATGGCGGACGGGAGGATGTGGCCTCTGCCTCTTTGTCCGTCTCCCCTGGAGTTTCCCTGCCTCCCATTGGGGTCATTGAGAAGGTTACACTTGACGGCCTGGAAGTTGAACGACGGGGATTGACAGGTCTGGGGGTGCCGGTAGCTTTGAGTTCTACATTGCTGGCTTCGAGGAGACGTTCCACTTTACTTTCTTATGGTAGACAGTGGAAGGTGTTTTCGTCATGGTGCTTAAGTCGTGAGTTAGATCCTACCTGCGCTTCTATCTTTGAGGTGATGCAGTTCCTGCAGGACGGTGCTCATTTAGGGTTGTCAGTGGCATCTCTTCGGGTGCAGTGGGCGGCTATTCAGGCATTCAGAGGACCATGGCGTAATCTTCAGGATGAAGGGCGCTTGATGCCGAGATTTTTTCAAGGGCTTGTTAATTTATTTCCTCGCCCGGTACGTTCTTTTCCTTCATGGGATATGTCCTTGGTTTTGGATGTGTTGACGGAGCCCCCTTTTGAACCTTTGGGGGACTGTGATTTGCGCCATCTATCTTTGAAGACATTCTTTTTGGTAGCCATTACTTCGGCTCGTCGGTTGGGGGAATTGGGGGCATTGGCTTGTTCCTTTCCTTTTTGTAAGATTTTTCACGATCGGGTGGTTCTGGTTCCGGTACCTTCCTTTATTCCTAAAGTCAATTCTTCGTTCCATTCCCGGCAGGAGGTCATCCTTCCTTCATTTTGTCCGAATCCCTCCTCAAGGGAGGAGGTCCGTTTGCATTCGTTGGATGTGCGCAGGGTTTTGTTGGAGTATCTGCGGGTGGTGGCTCCTTTTCGTAAAGGGGATTCACTGTTTGTTAATTTTGGTCCGGCTCGCAAAGGTGAGAAACCTTCCACGGCTTCCTTGAGTCGGTGGGTTCGATCTTTAATTCTGTTGGCCTATTCCTTGAAAGAGGTGGTTCCTCCTCAAGGGATTCAGGGGAGATCTACCAGAGGCATGGCGGCTACGGTGGCGGAGCTTCAGGGGACTTCCGTGGTGGAAATTTGCAGGGCCGCCACTTGGGCTTCTCCTTCGACGTTTGTGCGTCATTATAGGCTGTCGGACTTGGGTAGTTTGGAGTCGGTGTTAGGTCACCGGGTCTTATCCTCTATGAGATAATGTTTGGGATGTTCTTGGTGCAGGATATTAAATAAAGGTCTTTCAACTCGATGTCCGTCTCCTGTGTGTTTTCTTGCTATGTCTCATTGGTTAAAAGGAAGGCGAGGGAGGGACGGGAGGTAATGCTTCCATTTTCTTACGATAATGGCATTACTCCTAGTCCTACTCCCTCGCCTTCCTTTTCCGTTCCCTCCCACCCTCCCGGTACGGACTGTCCGAGTTGCAGCTTGGGCTTGGTTTTTGTACAGGAGGGGATAAGGGTGGGGGGGGGTTTTGAAAGGGGAAGGGAGGGTCTAGAGGGGAGGCGGGAGGCCTCATTGGTTAAAAGGAAGGCGAGGGAGTAGGACTAGGAGTAATGCCATTATCGTAAGAAAATGGAAGCAGGATTGAACACACTGACATGTTTAATGTTTATACTGATAGTGGAATGGAGCTGTTTCTTGGTTATGTTTGAGGTGTGTACAGAGCCTTAACTGTGATTGCTGGAACCCTTAAAAGAAAACGGCTTGAGGTGAAAAAAGGTCAGGTGGGGAAGGTTATTTTCAAAGGTATTAGCCGGATACATTGCTTCTGTATTCCTGTGATGGACTAACTTAGGCTCTTCTTACAGCAGTCTGCAGCAATTTTCAATTGAGCACATGTATAAAGAGGGTCCACAAATGTGAGCCAGATTCGCTTGAGTTTAATTTGGAGAGTCCTTGGGACAGCAAAGGAGTCATTTTCATTGAGCAGCGATGTTTATGCCATATTCCTCTAACTCAAGGCTGCTATTGCAGGACTTTTTTATTAAAGATACCATCTGTCCCCCAAGCCATTGTTGGTTACCTCAATGAGCAAGACATTTCCTGGCTAGCCAATGGGAAGGTACCCTGATGCAGGTAAGGATTGCCTTATTTTGTATAGCAAGCTGCAGCAGCAACTTGTGTAGGGCAGGACTGCAGAGAAAACAGCGATCAATTAATTTCTATTTAGATTAATCAAACCAAGTACTATATAAATTTTCCAGGTGTAACAAATGCATATGGGCACATTTTCAAGAAAGCCCCTGCCCCACCTAATGACACAATGGTTGTACCGTATTTACAATACAGTTGTAAGGACAATAGCGTCTATTGTGCTGCTTTGCTGCACTAGCGCCAAAGATTTTGACGCTAATGCAGCAAAGTATAGGCAGGACAATTGATTAAAATGTGTGCGCGTTTCTTCCTGCAGCAAAATTTGATTTTGGAAACAGTGTTGAATGATGCCCAAATCTATTTATGAGGTTTACCAGAGGTTACAATGCTTCAAAATGATACAACAGAAGACTTCCAACTTTTAAATACTTGAAATTGGTTTCTGTGTGGTGGGAGTATTTGATATTGCCTAAGGGCATTATGGTATGTGAGAAAGTAGCCTCTTTCTAGCATGGTTACCCCCATTTTCGGCCTGTTTGTCAGTGTTTGTCCGTGTGTCTCACTGGGATCCTGCTAGTCAAGACCCCAGTGCTCATAGTTTGTGGCCTACGTGTCAGTATGTTTTACTGTTTCGTCAGTATGCTTGACTGTGTCAGTGGAATCTTGCTAACCAGAACTCCAATGCTAATGCTCTCTCTGATTCTAAATTTGTACTTACATACTGGTACCTCAGTATTCCACTTCAAATTGGCATACTAGACCTCCCTCATAAGTCCCTAGTATATGGTACCTAGGTACCTAGGTCATTGGGGTTCCAGGAGCTCCTTATGGGCTGCTGCATTTCTTTTGCCACCCATAAGGAGCTCATACAAACACTTCTTCAGGACTGCCATTGCGGCCTGAGTGGAATAGTGTAAGCACTATTTCACAGCCATTTTCACTGCACCAGATCACTTATAAGTCACCTATAAATCTAACCTTTAGACCCTGAAGGCTAGGTGCATAGTACCTGTGTGTGAGGGCACCCTTGCTCTAGCAGAGGTGCTCCCATGTCGTTCAGACCCATTTTCCCGGACTTCATGAGTACAGGGACGCCATTATAAGTGTGCACTATATATAGGTTAATACATATATGTAGCTTCACAATGGTAATTCCGAATATGGCCATGTGAGGTGTCTAGGTTTGAGAAATTGTACCCCCAATTCGATTCTGATATTGGGGGCCAATTCCATGCACCCTGGGGGGTCCACCAGGGACCCCCACTACTGCCATACCAACCTTCTGAATTTTCACTGCAGCCCCAGCTGCTGCCATCTCACAGACAGGCTTCTGCCCTCCTGGGGCTTGAGCAGCTCAAACCCAGGAAGACAGAACATTGCATTTCCTTTAGGAGAGGGGGTGTGACACCCTCTTCCTTTGGAAATAGGTGTTACAGGCATGGGAGGGGTTTCCTTCCAGAGCCTCTGGAAGTGCTTTTAAGGGCACACATGGTGCCCTCCTTACATAATCTAGTCTACACGGTTCAGGGACCCGCAGTCCCTGCTCTGGCACAAAACTGGACAACGGAAAGGGGACTGACAACTCCCCTGTCCATCACCACCCCAGGGGTGGTGCCCAGAGCTCCTCCAGAGTGTCCATGAGTTCTGCCATCTTGTTTTCAGGATGGTCGGGGAATGCTGGGAGAATCTGAGTGGCCAGTGCCAGCAGGTGACATCAGAGACCCCTCTTGATAGGTGCTCTTCTGATTAGGTGACCAATCCCCCTCTCAGAGCAATTTTAGGGTCTCTCCTCTGGGTTTTTCCTCAGATTCGGTTTTGCAAGATTCCACCAAGACTCCTCTGCAACCTCTGCTTCACCTTCTACCATCGGATCAACAGCAGAACTGCTTCAGGATCTCTACAACTGCAACAAAGTATCCAAGAAGGCTACTGCAACTCTGTAACTCCTGCGAGCAACTGCAACTGCCACAGTTTCCAGTTGTGCAGGCTCTCAGGACTGCCTGTCTCCATCCTGCACTAGAAGGACTGAAGGAATCTCCTGTGGAGTGACAGAGTCACTTCCCTGCTTAAGCAGGCACCTCTCTGCAGTGACAACCGGTACTTTGGGACACCTCTCGTGTCGACAAGCATGATCCCTAGAACAGTGGTGGTGGACTGAAGTGATCCTGACTGTCCAAAGGTCCAGCTGTCCAAACTTTGCGGAGGTAAGGGCTTGACTCCCCGAGCCAGAAAGTATCTCTGTGCATTGCGTGTTTTGCAGTTCCTAGGACTTCTGTGCACTTCTTCCAGAAATCCTCTGTGCACAGTGTAGCCAAGGTCCCCAGCTGTCTATCCTGTGACTCTCAGCTCCCTGAGTTGCTCTCCAGCGGTGAGGAATCCCTTTGTGTAGTACTGTGACAAATGCTTTCTGCAACCCATTTTTCTCATTGTCCTGGGACTCCTGTTGGTGCTGCCTGGTATTCTGAGGGCTCTCAAAAGTCCTGAGATTCCCCTCTTTCTCCTCTGTCTAAGTTGAGACCCCCAGGTTGCTCCTTGGCCCAGGTAGCGCCTTTTCCCACCAACCGCGACATTTGCGTGAGCCATGGTTTGTTGGTGGAATCCAATGATGAAAACCAGCCTGCATCCAACGACTCAGCGTTGGACATCTCTTCCACCAAGCAGGAACCTACAGCTGTCTTCTTTGGTGCATATCTGACTTCTTCTTCGACCCTGAAAATCCACTTTTGCACCTTCATCCGGGTTGGCAGGGGCTCCTGTTCTTCCTGGACTCTTCATTTGTTCTTGGACTTGGTTTCCACCCTCCACAGGTCCTCAGGTCCAGGAATCCATTGCTGGTGTCTTGCAGTTTTTCTTGGTTTTTGCATAATCCTTTACCATGACTCCTGTGGAAACTTGCAGTACTTTACTCCTGTTTTCCTGGGCTCTAGGGTGGGGTACTTTACTTACCTTTGGTGTTTTCTTACACTCCAAGCGCCCCTCTACACACTACTCTTGCCTACAGGGGGAACCGACTTTCGCATTCCACTATTTTAGTATATGGTTTGTGTTGCCCCTAGGTCCATTCTAGCCTATGGTGATTTTCACTATTTGCACTATTTTGTGACTGTGTACTTACCTGATTTTTGCTACTAGTGTATATGTTGTGTGTTTTATCTTACCTCCTAAGGGAGTATGGCCTCCAAGATATTTTTGGCCTTGTGTCACTAAAATAAAGTACCTTTATTTTAACACTGAGTATTGTCTTTCTTGTGTGTGAGTATTGTGTGACGACAGTGGTATTGAAGAGCTTTGCATGTCTCCTAGTTCAGTCTTGGCTGCTCTGCCTACAGCTACCTCTAGACACCCTGGCTTTTAGACACTGCCTACATTTCACTAAGAAGGGATAACTGGAACTGGTGTAAGGTGTAAGTACCATAGGTACCCACTACAAACCAGGCCAGCCTCCTACATTTGTGGTGCAGCGGTGGGATAAGTACTTGCAATTGCCTTATCACTCTGGCGGTTTCCACAAGAAAGTGTACTCTAATACTTAGAGCTATGCATACGTATAACTAACAGTCTCACTTTCCCTCTAAAACTTCTATAAAGTTAGATAAAGTAGGTCTTTTTCTTTTTCGCAGCTTTAGCCTAACTTTTTCTATCACTATAGCCCTCATTACAATCCTGGCAGTCGGTGTTAAAGTGGCGGTAATACCGCAAAAAGGCAGGCGGCCAAAAAAATGGAATCATGACCATGGCGGAAACCGCCAACATAGACAGTCACTTTAACACTCCGACCGCAACGGCGGTACAAACAAACAGCGCTGGGGTAACCGCCCACAGACAGGCGGAAGACAGTGTACCGCCCACCCTATCACAAGATGCCTATCCGCCACCTTTTCTGGGGCGGAACCAATCAAACAAAAACACGGCGGAAACAGTACACAGAAGGGAAAACACCCACCTCTCCACACCCCACGAGGAATCAGGACGCCATGGAGCCCGAATTGCAGATACTGCCGATGCTGGTCTTCCTTCTCTTCTATCAGGAGCACCAACGACGGCGAAGACGACCACGGTGAGTACTGCACCTACAACACAGGGGAGGGGAGAGGGAAAGAGATTGACACACACACGCAAAACCCCCACCCCCAACCACACCCACAACACCATACACACAAATACATTCAGCAACAGTACACATACACCCCCCCGCCCCCTGGAAGAATGAAAGGACAAAAGGAATTGATTTGAACAAATGTAATCATGTGAAATGTCATTATCAAAGTTCAAAATCCAGTAAACACAATTATGTACACCAACTACACAAGTTTGGATAGTGCACCAATCATTGTCCGTGGACCACTGGGCCCAAAATGCATGGGCGAAGCCTACACATGATACCTGACTGGAAACAGAGAGAACACTGGAGGGGCATCAGATCAAAATTAAACAAGCACCTCAGGGGGAGGGGGAGTGGGGGCACCTCAGCCAGATGAACGCATGACACCACTGCTGCACGAGGGGGCTCCATGCCCATTGATGTATCCTGGGGAGTGCATAGCCACAGTCTCTCAAGTCTCTCCAGTGGGTGGTTTGCCCACTACTTTATCCTGGGGAGTGCAAAGCCACAGTCTCTCAAGTCTCTCCAGTGGGTGGTTTGCCCACTGCTTTATCCTGGGGAGTGCAAAGCCACAGTCTCTCAAGTGGATGTATCTCTCCACTGGTTCTGGAGGAGGCCTGGTGCCCAGTGTGCTTCATCCTGCCAAGGACTGAGGTAGTGGATGGTCAATCTCCACTGGTTCTGGAGGGGGCTTTGTGCCCAGAGTGCTTCATCCTGCCAAGGACTGAGGTAGTGGATGTCAATCTCCACTGGTTCTAGAAGGGGCCTTGTGCCCAGAGTGCTCCACGTGCAGTGCGGCCGGTACAATTCCCTCATCTGGGTGTGTGTGCCACGAGATTGCAGAGGTACAGGTAGCATGATATGCCATGGAGGCAGTGACATACCCCACACTGCTACGACTTCGCATTCCACCTGCAGGTGACAACAGTGATGATGATGACAGTAATGCTTCATGGAAGCTGCCCAGGGTCCTGGAACTCACCACCAGCCTCGGACGACTGATCACTGGGGATGGTAGGCATGCCAGCGGTGGTGCCACTGTCCGAGGACGTCGCGGGGCCGCTGCCGGTGCTTGCGGCGGTGTCTGTCGTGGCGGTGCTGGCGGCGGTGTCTGTCGTGGCGGTGCTGGTGGCGTGGTCTGTGGCGGCAGTGCTGGCTGCGGGGTCTGTGGTGGCAGTGCTGGCTGCGGGGTTTGTGGCAGCAGTGCTGGCGGTGGGGTCTATGCCGGCGGTGCTGGCTGCGGGGTCTGTGGCGGCGGTGCAGGGGGCGGCGTCTGTGGCGGCGGGGCATGTGTCAGCACCTGCTGAGGGAGAAAGCATGATGTCTCCTGCAGCCTCGGATGGCTGCCCACCGGGGAAGAGGCTGGGGACTGTCACAGTGGCTGTAGACGTGCCAGAGGCGGTGCAGGTGGCGGTGCAGGTGGCAGTGTTCGCCGCCGTACAGGTTGGTGTGGACGTGGACAGAAGGTGTGACACTGGTCCCTCAGTCTGTGCCACCATGCCCTCTCCTGACCTACCCTTCTGTTTTTGGCCCTTACCCACCTTTGATGGTGGCACAGTTGTCTTGACACTATCCCCTTTCGTTTTCGCTGACCCCTTGGTGGCTGGTGTTTTCGGCTTCTCCCTCTGGGATGTGGGCACCTTTTTCACCTTGGCAGGTTGCGGAATGTCCATGCCCTCGCTATGTGGCACACTGGCAGCCCTGATGGTTGGCGCACTCCATGACCCGCAGTTGCTGGCACCACCTTGCCTGGGGATGTGGTGGCTGAGGTGCTGGGTTGGGACCTGGAAATCCTGGCCCTAGTGGAAGGACGTGGGGAGGTGAGGGGAAGAGGACAGGGTTTGCCAGGAAAGGTTTTTTAGACACACTGGGACGGGTAGATGGAGGGGGTTTGGGAGTGGAGGAAGAGGTAGTGGTTGTAGGAGGTGTAGGTCTGCTGAATTTGGGTGAAGGTGCATGGCCTGGAGGCTGTTGTGAGGTGGATGGCTGTTGGGTGGGTGTGTGCCTGCGTTTGTGTACTTTAGGAGGAGGGCTCACAGACACACTGGGAGAGGACACTAAGGATGTGTGAATGGTAGTGGGGGTGGTGAGTGCACGTGAGCGGTGTGTGGTGATGGGCGTGATGGTGATAGACGTAGTGGCTGAGGATGTAGTGCATGCAGGTGTGAGTGGAGATGAGACTGGGAGGGAGACGTGGAGGAGGGGTACACAGTGGAGGAAGTGGATGTTGGTATGTGTGCATGTGTATGGTGCTTGTGTGAGTGCCTGTGGGATGTGTGGTACTTATGTGTGCCTGAGCCACTCCTGTGTGTTGATGTGTGTGCATGCTGGTCTGATGGTGTTCTTGGGATAGGCTGAGGTACTGGGGATTGGGTCTGGGTGGAGGAGGTTGGAGGGGGGGAGGCTGGACACAGGGACAATGGCTGCCATCAGTGCTGAGGCCAGAGCCTGAAATGCTCTCTGTTGGGCTGCCTTGCCAGAATGAATGCCCTCCAGGTATGCATTTGTATGTTGCAAATGCCTCTCTACACCCTGGATGGCATTCAGAACGGTAGACTGCCCAACAGTGAGGGATCTCAGGAGGTCAATAGCCTCCTCACTGAGGGCAGCAGGGCTGACTGGGGCAGGGCCTTAGGTGCCTGGGGCAAAAGAGATGCCCACCCTCCTGGGTGAGCGTCCACAGGACAGATGCTGAGGGGCTGCTGGGAGGGCGGTGCTGGTAGGGGGGTGGCGGCTGTACCTGTTGATGTGGTGGGCACAGAGGGGCCTGCCACTGCATGGGAGCTCCCATCAGAGGAGGAGTCGCTGTGGCTGGTCTCTGCTCCTGTCCCCGCCGTGGAGCTCCCCTCACCCTCCGTCCCACTGGTGCCTTCAGACTCCTTTGCTTCACCCTCCAGGGCCAAGTGGGATGCAGCTCCCTCCTGCTCCGGCGCCAATGCTCCTCCGCCTGATGATGCTATTGCACACAAGAACAGGGAGACCACAAAAAGGGGGGAAAGACAGAAGAAAAATATGTTCAGTGCATGCAACACCACTACCGTTGGCGGACACATCAGACAGTGAGCAGCCCTCTGCAATACGCCCTGCACTTAAAGTTCCTAGATTGATCACATGCCCATGGGGTACGAGGCCTAAGCCCAATTGCTGCACACCTAGAAGTCACAGGAGCCTGACTAGGTGTAGATGGCTCTAACCACTAGTGGGGTTGGGGTGCCACATAGCCTGCCTCACAAGGGACCTTGCCTATCAAGATTGCCCTGGCCTAGGGGAACCCACTGCCCACCTCCCCCGCCAAGACACCTCGTAAGTCAGCTGAATGAGAGTGTACTCACCCCCTTGTGGCTGCTGTGATGCCCTCAAGCACCCATCCAACTCCAGATAGGCCACCGCCAGGATCCGGAACATCAGGGGGGTCATGGTGCGACGGGCACCCCTCCCACGTTGGGAGGCCATCCTCAGCTGGGCCTCTGCCGTCTTCTTGCTCCAGCGGCGCAGGTCCTCCAATCTTTTATGTCAGTGGGTGCTCCGTCTGTGGTAGACCCCCAGGGTCCGGACGTCCTTGGCGATGTCACGCCAAATAGCCTTCTTCTGGTGGGCGCTGACGTAGAGGAATGGTACAGGGGGAAAGGACATTACTCACCCATCCGGACTGTCATACTCATTGCCCACCAGTTCCCACCAATGCCAGGACGCACACAAACTCCCCATCCGCACATGTAGGCCTCAGCCCCCCCATGTATCTTCCAGCCACACCACTCAAAGCAGGCATTGCCCATTCAGCATGCTTACAGTGTACTCATTTGTTTGTCTGGAGGACCGTACAGTTGCGTTTACTGGGGGAGGACCCCATCCACTAGTTTCTCCAACTCCTCCGAAATGAAGGCAGGGGCCCTTTCCCCAGATACATGAGCCATTGTAGCTTCCAGACACAGGCCACAGCAGCACTTGCAGTGTAGGTTCTCTCGTGTTGAAGGTCAGGTATCAAGTGAGGAAACAGACAGAGAATGGCAGCCACGTCCACGGCGGTGAGTACCGTCACCGCCGGAGTACATCGTCATTGGCTCCTCGGACCCATAGGGCCCAATGTTAACCAATGCAGAATTGCGCCACGGTCTTCGACCACCCACCGCGACGGTGTACAACACCAGTGCAGTTACCTCATATCCCCATGTCCCACCTTACATGTCAGGCAGCCGCCATTTCAGGGAGCCACATGGCATTAATAATAACTTTGTCACACCTATGTAGGCCTGGAATACACACAGTTACAGGCACATTGCGGATTAATAAATGTGTGAAAATGACATTTTGGGATACCTCGGTGTTGGCTGACTCTCTGCTCGCTGTTCTCCATAGGGCACATCTTCTGGGGCAGGTGATGAGATGGCGTCATCCTCCGGTGTACAGACCGCTAGTGGACCTGTCGACAATGTAAGAGAGACACATAATAGTCACATACAGACTTGATCTTGCAACAATCCAGGAACTGTGTGCCCAGTTGGAGCCAGGCCTGATGTCAGCTATCCGCCACCCCACAGGGATACCCCCTCTAATGCAGGTCCTGTCAGTACTCCATTTCCTGGCAAGTGGTTCCTTTCAAACAACAGTGGCCATTGCATCAGGGATGTCCCAGCCAATGTTCTCTAACGTTTTGTCCAGAGTGTTGTCTGCCCTGCTGAAACACATGCACCGCAACATCGTGTTCCCTCAGGTAGAGGATTTGCCCACAGTGAAAGGTGACTTCTATGCCCTGGGACATATCCCCAACATCATAGGTGCCATTGATGGGACACATGTGGCATTAGTACCCCCCCGCAGGAGTGAACAGGTGTACAGAAATAGAAAAAACTACCATTTTGATGAATGTGCAGATGGTATGTTTGGCAGACCAGTACATCTCCCATGTGAGTGCCAAGTTTCCAGGCTCAGTGCATGACGCTTACATTTTGAGGAATAGCAGCATCCCTTATGTGATGGGGCAACTACAGAGGCACCGTGTGTGGCTAATAGGTGAGGCCAAGGACCCAATACAGTGTGAATAGGTGTCTGGGTATGGGGTTGTCCTTAAGGGTTAGTGTGTGTCTAACAGTTGTCCCTCGATATTTGCAGGTGACTCTTGTTACCCCAACCTGTCATGGCTACTGACCCCAGTAAGGAATCCCAGGACATGGGCAGAGGAACGCTACAATGAGGCACATGGGTGAACTAGGAGGGTGATCAAAAGGACCTTCGGCCTCCTGAAGGCCAGGTTCCGGTGCCTCCATCTGACAGGTGGTTCCCTCTACTACTCACCAAAGAAGGTGTGCCAGATAATTGTGGCCTGCTGTATGCTGCACAACCTGGCTTTGCAATGCCAGGTGCCTTTTCTGCAGGAGGATGGGCCAACTGGTTGTCTTGTGGCAGCTGTGGAGCCTGTGGACAGTTAACAAGAGGAGGCAGAAGAAGAGGACATAGACAGCCAAAACCACATAATCATGCAATACTTCCAGTGAGACACAGGTAAGAAGATGTCACTGCCTCCCACATCTCATACAATATTTGGAGCTAGCTAAGTCTGTCATTTTCACTCAGAGTATGGACTCTGACTTGTCACTTTGACTTTCCATTTCACAGGTGTGGGTCCCACTTTGTGCCCTCTGCGATATTTTCTACCGGCCTACAGCTGTGTTACATCGGTATGTGCACAAGTAAATTGACATTGTTATATTCCATGGTTATTGCAATTACACATTTGTGAAAGCACAGACTGACTCCAGATTGTTTTGTGATTGAAGTGTGTTTATTTCTGTGCTAATAGGTGAAGGGGGTTGTAAAATGGGCTAGCGGGATGGTGGAGGAATGTCCAAGGCAGAGTCCAGTCTAATTGTTTCACCAGTGCATTGTCCAATGGGGCATAGGAAGTGGAGCAATGGCAGTTGAAGGATGGACAGGGTGACAAAGTGGAACAGAAGGGTGACATTCAGGGGGGTCTCATTTCCTTGTGGGGGTCTTGGCAATGTTCTCTGTCTTGTTCCTGGATCTCAGGGACGTTTGCTGGGTGGTTCTCCATCTGCAGGGGGTGGGGTGCTGGTGTTGTGTTCCTGTGGCCGTGCCTCCTGTCCACTAGCACCGGCGGAGGTGGAGGGCTGTTCATCATCCAGGCTAGTGTCAGGGGCCCCTTGTTGTGCCACTGTGTCCCTCCTGGTGTTGACAAGGTCTTGCAGCACCCCTGCAATGGTGACCAGGCTGTTGTTAATGGACTTCAATTCCTCCCTGATCCCAAGGTAGTGTTCCTCCTGCAGCCGCTGGGTCTCCTGAAACTTGGCCAGTACCATTGCCATCATCTCCTGGGAATGATGGTAAGCTCCCATGATGTTGGAGAGTGCCTTGTGGAGAGTGGGTTCCCTGGGCCTGTCCTCCCCCTGTCGCACAACAGTCCTCCCAGCTTCCCTGTTGTCCTGTGCCTTTGTTCCATAAACAGTGTGCCCACTGCCCCCAGGTCCCTGATCGTCCTGTGTTAGTGGGGTTGCCTGGGTTCCCTGTAGTGGTGGACACACTGCTGATTGACCTGTCCTGGGGACAGAGGGATGGGCCCGCTGGGTGGGTGCTGTGCTGGTGTTTCCTGAGGGGGGAGGCTCTGTGGTGGCTTGTGGCAGTGTCAGGGGAACCGACTGTCCCGAGGTCCCTGATGGGCCGGGCTGGTCATCTTGATCCAGTTGTGCAGAGCTGCTGTCATCACTGTGGCTCTCTTCTG
The DNA here is from genome assembly GCF_031143425.1 of Pleurodeles waltl. Classification (NCBI taxonomy): domain Eukaryota; kingdom Metazoa; phylum Chordata; class Amphibia; order Caudata; family Salamandridae; genus Pleurodeles; species Pleurodeles waltl. The sequence continues at coordinate 1,349,932,428 of NC_090445.1, forward strand.
TGGGGGGACTGGATATGTCTGGCACCTCCTGTCTGGTGATGTTGGGTAGGGGTCCTGTGGGGGTGTAAAGGCATGTTTATTGCATCTGTGTGTGCCATTGTGTGTAATGGGTGAGTGACCCTGTACTACTGTGCTTGCATTCTTGGCTTGGTCCTTGTGTGATAGTAGGTTTAGGGTCTGTTTGGGTATCTGTAGTGGACATGCTTTGGTGATGGGTGTCCATGCATAGGTGTTACATGCATGGCTTGTTTTTGGGTTGTGTGGGTTGTGTTGGTGGGGTATCTGTGGGTTGTTGGGGTGATGGGTGTGAGTGTAAGGGTGGGGTATGTGATGGCATGCAGGTAGGGTGGGGGCTAAAGTAGTAAAGATTTGCCTTACCAGAGTCCAGTCCTCCTGCTACTCCTGCGAGGCCCTCAGGATGTAGTATTGCCAAGACTTGCTCCTCCCATGTTGTTAGTTGTGGGGGAGGAGGTGGGGGTCCACCACCAGTCCTCTGTACAGCAATCTGGTGTCTGGAGACCACGGAACGCACTTTCCCCCATAGGTCGTTCCACCTCTTCCTGATGTCATCCCGTGTTCTTGGATGCTGTCCCACTGCGTTGACCCTGTCGACAATTCTGCGCCATAGCTCCATCTTCCTTGCAATGGATGTCTGTTTCACCTGTGATCCAAATAGCTGTGGCTCTACCCAGACGATTTCCTTCACCATGACCCTGAGCTCCTCCTCAGAGAACCTGGGGTGTCGTTGAGGTGCCATGATGTGGTGTAGGTGACGTGTGAGATGTTGTGTGTTGTGATGTGTGAGGGGATGTGTTGTTGTGTGTTGTTTGAGGTGTGTGGATGTTGTGTAAGTGATGGTGTTGTGTGTCTGTGGATGCTGGTGTTGTTTTAGGTAGTGTCTCTCTCTGGCCTGCTTTCAAATTTCAGGTAGTAAGGGTTTATGGGTGATGTGGGTGTGTGCTTTATATAGGATTGGGTGTGTGGGTATGGTGTGTGTATGTGTATCACGTGTGTGTATTTCAATTTGTCCAATGTGGTTGTGTTTTGTATATGTGTGTGTATTTTGAGCTTGGCGGTGTGTACCGCCAATGGATTACCGCGGTTCAAAGACCGCAGCGTTGGTTCGTGAGTCGTGATAGTGTGGGCGTATGCTTGTTGGCGTGACAGTGTGGGTATTGTTATCGCCAATTTATCACTGACCTTTGGTGTAGCGGACTTGTGTGGGTGTCTGTATTGTGGCGGATTCCGAGCTGAGGGTCGTAATACCTGTAGCGAATTCCGCTGCCGCAGCGGTATGTTGGTGGTCTTCTGCACGGTGGTAAGCGGGATTTACCGCCAGGATTGTAATGAGGGCCTATGTCTTCTATTGAGGCCACCCCTAGGGTTATCAAGACAACCCATGAGAACCTTAACTTTAAAAGTATGAGGGGGCTGTGCTTAGAAAGAAGCTTAGGTACTGGGAAGAACCCCAATTATGATTTCCTCTTAAATCTCCTCTTGCAAGATGATCAGGCGCATTCTGATGGTCATGTAGAACTAGAGGTGGAAAATGAAGGGGATTCTAACCAGGTAGATTCAGGAGAGGGTCCTGAAGATCCAGGGGAGGGTCTCCTTCCACAGATCATTCCACTAATAAACCTCCTAGTGTAGCTGGTAGTGGGAAGGGGCATCACACACAGGTAGGGCACCCTTCACACCTAGAGGCTAGGTCACTAGGGTTAAACAGGTTAGGGAAAGATCAGCCACTTCTCATTCCCATGTTACTTCTGTCTCAGAGGTGTCCCACACATCCAATGCTGAGGACAACACCCTAGATAGGGAACTCGGAAAGCTGAGGTTGGAGGAGGCCAAACCGAGGCTGCAACAGCAACAGTTGGCCTTAGATAGAGAATCCCTAGCTGTAGAAATGGAAAGACCGGGGTTGGGGTTAGATCCCCATGGTGGCAGCAGCATTGAAAGTTTCAGAAGGTATGAGGTCAGGGAAGCCAACATTAACTCCAGAAACTTACACAAGATTGTTCACCCATACAAGGTGGGGGATGATATACAAAAGTGGTTTGCTGCACTTGAGAGGGCCTGTAAGGTTCAAAGGGTCCCTCAAAAGCAGTGGGCTGCTATACTTTGGTTGTCCTTTTCTGACTAAGGGAGGGACATACTCCTCACTGTTAGGGAGGAGGACTCAGACAATTACAACATTCTCAAAAATGCACTCATTGATGATTCTGGGCTCACCACAGAAAAAAATTAAGTTCAGGGAAACCAAGAAAAAACTTCACAAGATTGGGTTGACTTTGTTGATTGTTCTGTCAAAGTTTTAGAAGATTGGTTACATGACAATAAAGTATCTGATTACCAGGGTCGGTATAATCTGATTTTGAGAGAGCATATATTGAATAGTTGTGTGTTTGATTTTTAATACCACTATCTTGTCGACTCAGATCTGACCTCTCCCCAATAATTGGAAAAGAAGGCAGACAAATTGGTCAGAACAAGGGTGCGCAGAAAAGCTCATACTGGGGGTGACAAAGAAAAGAAGAAAGATGGTGAAAAATCTCAGGATAAGCAAGGGGATAAAAATAAACATATAGATCCATCTTCGGGTCCACAACACTCCTCTGGGGGTGGGGATACATAATCTTCCTCTTTTCACACTCTACACACAAAAAAAAGCCCTGGTGCTATGTGTGCAGAGATAAAGGCCATAGGCCAGGGGATAAATTCTGCCCAGGTATAGCTCTTGAGCCTACCGCCACTAATACATTCACTTCAAACTCTAGTACCCCTAGCAGTAGTAGTAATAGTGGTGGGATTAATGGAAATAGTCAAACAAAAGGTGTAGTTGGGTTCACTTTAGGGTCTATTATACAAACTGGGGTAGATATAGACCCTCCCAAGACAGTTTTTGTCACACCTGGTGGCATTGGCCTTGCCACCCTGGCTGCTTGCCCCCTTAACATGGACAAGTACAAGCAGACAATTCTAATAAATTGTGTTGAGGCCCAGGCCTACAGAGACATAGGTGCCAGTATCACTTTGGTGACTGAAAACATGGTGTCACCTGCACAACACCTCCTTGGACAGAAGTATCAGGTTATTGATGTCAATAACTCCACTCAGTTTCTCCCCTTAGTTGTAGTGCAACTTAGTTGAGGTGGAGTTACTGACCCAAAGCAGGTGGTGGTATCACCTAGCTTATCTGTAGATTGTCTCCTAGGTAATGGCCTAGAGGCCTCAGGTTGGGCTGAAGTAGAGTTTAGGGCCTGTGCATCCATGCTTGGTATCCCTGAGGAATTGCTGCCTCTCATTTCTAGGGAAATGAAAAAGCAAAGAAGAGAAGGAGTCCTTCCCCACCCTACCACTAAGGATAGCATTCCTGTGGTGAGAGAAACCTCTCCTGGGGTGGAACCTGTACCAAGGGAGCCCACAGCTGAACTCCCAGAGGTAAAAGTACCTCTCTGTGGAACCACTAAACCAGATTAGCTAAACTGCACTGTTTTTCAGTGAATATGGAGAAACCCTCCAGTCCTCCCAGAGACAATGTAGTGCAGAAGCCCTGCACTACCTCTAAACACATAGGACAGCAGCCCTGTCCTTGTGTGGAGCCCATAGGACAGAAACCCTGTCCTGCTCCAACCCAAGAGAAACAGCAACTCTGTTCTCTCTTTCAGCCATATGGACAAAAGTTTTGCCCAGCTATGGCCTTGCTGAGATAGCATCCCTGTCTAGCATTCCAATCCTTAGGACAGCAGCCCTGTCTTAATTTAGGATCAGTGGAACAGTCACACTGCCCCACTTTAAACTCTACAAATAGAGAATCTGATGATTTGCACTTGCACTGTTTTCTAGGTAAAAATCACCAAACAGGGAGGTTTACATCCCCACAGGGAAGTAACCATACAGCAGATGATAAAGTGAGCAACTACTCTATTGCAGATCTACTCTCCACTTATCACCACTTAGACAATAAAGTCTCAACTGGCCAAGGTTAGCCTTATTGTCCTTCGTTTGGGGTGTTATGTGAGAAAGTCGCCTTTTTATAGCATGGTTACCCCCATTTTTGGCCTGTTTGTCAGTGTTTGTCAGTGTGTTTTTACTGTCTTACTGGGATCCTGCTAGCCAGCACTCCAGTGCTCATAGTTTAAAACCTATTTGTCAGTGTGTTTTGCTTGTCTCACTAGGATCCTGTCAGGACCGCATGGCTCATAGTTTGTGGCCTATGGGTCAGTATGTTTTACTGTTTTGTCAGTAAGCTTTACTGTGCCAGTGGAGTCCTGCTAACCAGAACTCCAGTGCTTATGCTCTCTCTGATTCAAAATTTGTACTTACATACTTGTAACCCAGTTTTCCACTCGAAATTGGCATACTGGACCTCCCTTATAAGTCCCCAGTATATGGTATGGGGGTACCCAAGGCATTGGGGTTCCAGGAGATCCTTATGGGGTGCAGCATTTCTTTTGCCACCCATCAGGAGCTCATACAAACCCTGGGGGCTCCACCATGGACCCCCCCCCAGTACTGCCATACCAGCCTTCTGAAGTTTTCACTGCAGCCTCAGCTGTTGTTCAGCCCTTCTGGGGTTTGAGCAGCTCAATCCTGGGAAGGCAGAACAATGCATTTCCTTTAGGAGAGGGGTGTTACACCCTCTCCCTTTGGAAATATGTGTTACAGGCATGGTAGGGGTTTCCTCCCAGAGACTCTGAAAGTGCTTTGAAGGGCACAGATGGTGCCCTCCTTGCATAATCCAGTCTACACTGGTTCAGGGACCCCAATCTCTGCTCCCGCACAAAAGTTGACAAAGGAAAGTGGAGTGACCACTCCCATGTCCATCACCACCCCAGGGATGGTGTCCAGAGCTCCTCCAGAGTGTCCCTGCATTCTGCCATCTTGTTTTCACGATGGTCGGGGAACTCTGGGAGCATCTGAGTGGCAAGTGCCAGCAGGTGACACCAGAGACACCTCTTGAGAGATGCTCACCTGGTTAGGTGACCAATCCCTCTCTCAGGGCTATTTTAGGGTCTCTCCTCTGGGTGTATCCTCAGAATCGGTTTTGCAAGATTCCAGCAAGACTCCTCTGCAACCTCTGCTTCACCTTCTACCATCGGATCAACCACAGAACTGCTCCAGGAACTCTACAACTGTATCAAAGTATCCAAGAAGGCTACTGCAACTCTGTAACTCCAGCTCCTGCCAGCAACTGCAACAGCTTCCAGGTTGTGCCCGCTCTGAGGACTGCCTGTCTTCATCCTGCACTAGAAGGACCGAAGAAATCTCCTGTGGAGTGACGGAGTCACTTCCGTGCTTCAGCAGGCACCTCTCTGCAGCAACAGCTGGTACTCTGGGACTCCTCTCCTGTCTACGAGCATGATCCCTTAACACGGGTGGTGGGCCAAAGTGATCTCCCAAAGGTCCAGCTGTCCAAATTTGTTGTAGATAAGGGCTTGCCTCCCCGAGCCAGACAGTATCCCTGTGCTCCGCGTGTTTTGCAGCTCCTAGGGCTTCTGTGCACTTCCAGAAATCCTTCATGCACAGCATAACCAGGTCCCCAGTACTCTATCCTGCGATGCTCAGCTCCCTGAGTTGTTCTTCGGCGGCGTGGGATCCCTTTGTGTAGTGATGCGATTACTGTGTTCTGGAACTCCTTTGTCCCTATGTCCTGGGACTCTTGTGGGTGCTGTCTGGTCTTCTGAGGGCTATCTAAAGTGCTGAGAGCCCCCTCTGTCTCCTCAGTCCAAGTTGAGACCCTTGGTTCCTCCTGGGCCGAGGTAGCTCCTTTTCCCGCTAACAGCAACATTTGCATGACCCCGCTTGTTGGCGGAATCCAACAACAAAAACCAGCCTACATCCAATGACTCAACGTGGGACATCTCTTGCACCAAGCAAAAACCCGCAGCTGTTTTCTTTGGTGCATTTCGGACTTTTGCTTCCAACCGGACAATCCACTTTTGCACCTTCATCCGAGACGGCTGGGGCTCCTGTACTTCCTGGACTGTTCATCTGTTCTTGGACTTGGTCTCCTCTCTCCACAGGTCTTCAGGTCCAGGAATCCATTGTTGGTATCTTGCAGTCTTGCTCGGTTTTTGCATAATCCTTTACCACGACTCCTAGTGTGTTCTGAGGAAACTTGCTCTACTTTACTCCTGTTTTCCTGGGACTACGGTGGTGTACTTTACTTACCTTAGGTGTTTTCTGACACTCCCAGTGCCCCTCTACACACTACTCTTGCCTAGAGGGGGACCGACTTTCGCATTCCACTGTTTTAGTATATGGTTTGTGTTTTCCCTAAGCCCATTCTAGCCTATGGTGATTTTCACTATTTGTACTATTTTGTGACTGTGTACTTAACTAATTTTGGTTACTAGTGTATATTTTATGTGTTTTACTCACCTCCTAAGGGAGTATAGTCTCTAAGATGTTTTTGGCCTTGTGTCACTAAAATAAAGTACCTTTATTTTTGGTAACACTGAGTATTGTCTGTCTTGTGTGTGAGTACTGTGTGACTTCAGTAGTATTGCAAGAGCTTTGCATGTCTCCTAGTTCAGCCTTTGCTCCTCTGCCTACAGCTACCTCTAGACAGCCTGGCTTCTAGACACTGGCTACATTTCACTAATAAGGGATAACTGGACCTGGTGTAAGGTGTAAGTACCATAGGTACCCACTACAAACCAGGTCAGCCTCCTAAATGGTAAATCTATACCATGACCATACAGTGCAGAGCCACATTCAAATATTAGAGAATATTCTGGTAACAAAAATTGAAATGTAGCCTTCTATAAATTGGATCATCACCATTCAGCATTTGCTATTTTTACTCTGTCAATCTAAGATGTTTTAATTTTCCATATAAACAATCACAGTTCACTGTACAATAACGCCAATAAATGACGCTTTCTGTTACTTCTCCCCTCTTAGCATCATGCTTAAATGGTCCATGGTCATTATAAAATGTCCTTCATCCAGCAGTGGCACCCATAAGTCTGTATTTTTTTCATTCATATTTGTATTTTGTATTCTTATAATGCTTTGTGTCATAATATATTGTCCTACTTTGCAGTCAGTATCCTGTTTTGTGACTTCCTCCTGGGGCAAACACTTATTTTCCAAGAAACTAGCTTCTAGTTGGGATGTATGATGGAACCATGCATGCCAGAACAATGCATGCCTTAACAGCGCTGTCGGAACCATGACCACGTTGTTTCTATGCATGCCTTTACAATGAATTTCATTGTAAAAGCATGCCTAGTAAAGGCATGTGAGGAAACAGCATGTAAACGGCATGTGTGCTTCTGTCATGCAACCCTCCCCACTTCCCTGTGGCCCAAAACTGTGTCCACCCCTAATACCTAAACTAGCCCAACCCCCCACCTGCCCTTGGCCCTAAAAAAATGAACTATCCCAACCACCCACTCTGCCGCTAAAAAAAACTAACCTCCTGACCCCCCACCCATGCCCCATAAACCTAAACTACCCAAACACCCCCACTGCCCTGAGCCCTGAAAAAAAAATATCCTGACTCCCCACCCCACCCTTAAAAACTAAACTACCCTGAAGAGCCCTAAAAAAACTACCCTGATCCCTCCACCACACCCCTAAAAACTAAACTTCTCGACACCCCGCCCACCCTGAGCCCTAAAACCTTCCCCCTAATAAGTAAACTACCCGTAGCCCCCTCCTACCATAAGACCTAAAAAAAAACCTAACCAGACACCCCCACCCCTCCCCTAAAAACGAAACTACCCGACCCCTCCACTTGCCCAGAGCTCTAAAAAAAAACTACCCTGACCATTACCCCTAAAAAGTAAAGTACCCCATCAGCCCCACCCACTCTAAGCCCTAAAACCATCCCACCCCTAAAAAACGCCCACCAACCCTGCCCCAACCCCACTTACCTCACTGTATCCTCTCCTGATCAGTCCTCCTCTTCTCTACTCTCTCCTCCCACCCTTCCTAAAAGCTTCCCCTCCCCTTTAAAAATAAGCTACCCCACCCTAAATAAAAAAATACCCAAACCCCCACTCCCGTCCTTAAAAAAAACAGCTTGACTCCCCAACCTAAGTCCTAAAAACAAAGATACCCAAACCATTCATCCCTGCCCCTTAAAAAAATAGCCTGCCCCTGAACCCACACCCACTGCAATCCCTTAATCCACCTCCCATCACCATTTACCTCACAGTGACTTCCCCGTCCTCTACGAAACAACACATGGCTTTTTCTGTGCCTTAACCACGCATATGTGTCATTTAGTACATGCGTTGTCAAGCCATTGAAAAAGCTGTGCGTTGTTGTTCTAGCAAGCGTGGTCATGCTTGCACGGGAAATGTTTGTGTTGTTAAGGACACGTTGTTAAGGACGTTTCGCTTCTAGTTGGTATCCCAAACATAAATGTACCTTGAAACGAAGGACAACTTGGTCTATACTCGGCCCTGGTACTCACTAACATATTTTGCTCTCATGAAGTAGGTTTACCTGGCATATATGCTTTATATCATTTTACGAGTTGAATAAACTCTAACCACCTAAGTTGACGAGCAACATCTCTAGTGAGGTATAGCTGAAAACGCCAAGCCAGAAGCCACATTCAGCTTCAACCATCATCAAGACTGCAGCACACGTTTGTAATCTCTTATAGATAACTGTAGCTTTCGCAGCCATTTCACTAGCGAAATATAACATTGTGTGATGTATTTTGATGGAAAGCATATACAGTTGTTCCTCACACAGTTTTCCATTTGCATGTAATTAAGTGAGTGGATTTTTTTTATTTTTTTTTAGCAAACTCCGGATTATAGAAGAGTGTACCATGGGCCATGAAGTCATTGCTTACTATCAATCCAATTCTATAGTGCTCCGGATTGAAGGCCAAGCAAAACATAAATGCACACAAAAAATAAAATCGGCAAGTACACTACTCACTTGTTTGTGGCCAGGAAATTCGTATATGAAGGCTACCGAGTGATAAATTGCTGTTATATCTGACCCATAGCATAATGGGACAGCATCTCTGAAATTCGTTACATTGTAGCTCCCAACCAAAGTAGCAGGATTTTACGGCCCTGCCCTGCCTTCATAGTTCTGAGCAGAAGAGCATAAAGTAGGTAATATTTTCTGTCCCACCCGGATCACGATCGCAACTCCTGTTGTCATTCTCCTGGCGGTTCGTTTTTGTAACGTAAGGGCACACATGAAGTATGCCATTGTTCACAATTATCCCCCGAAACAACCTCAGCTTTTCAAATACCTTTATTATCACTTGGTATTTCAAGTCACTTCATTAGAATAGATGATTCTTAAAGAAAATAATATCAACACCTCGGTACAAAACATTTACAAGATGACAAAGCACATACCATACATATTCCGATTAGTCCACACTGCTAGCAAAGATAAAGGACAAGGGCAAATACCTCTTGTAACTTTTGAACCAGCTTAATTACATCTTCAATAATTTTGTTGCCTCCAAATTGCTTATTACTTTTCAAGCTACCTCTATTAATTACATACAGTGGACCGTGTCGCATGATGTGAGCACTTAAGATCGGTCTCTGCCACAGTGTATATATATATATATATATATATATATATATATATATATATTTACATCCAAAAGATCCACCTCCTTCTTTTTGGGAACTGTGAGTATTTGCCAGCAAGTCTGGCATTCATGTTACTTACTTGCATCCCCAAATTCCTGCAATCATTGTGTAGACTTTATTTTTAGTTCTTCTGTAGCCAGACAGATGTAAGCTTAAGAACTGTAAAACAACGCATCTTTTTTGAATGATCATCGCTATTTTGTTTAACTGATGCTATTTTATTTCTGATTGCCTACTGGGGCATTTTTAACCATTCCCCAGTGCATGTGTTTTGACCTCAAACATGTATAAATTGGCTATGTTCTTGATTGCCATATTTAACTTACTTACAGGTCTCTAGTATATGGTACAAAAGTATACCCAGGGCCTGTAAGGTATACATCAGTAGTGAATTGAACCACTTGCGCCCATACTAAAGTGTCAGTGAAAAGCATCTCTTCAGGTCTGCTCCTGTATATTGGGCATGTGGTTTTAAAAATGGCAATTCATCTTTTTAAAGGAAACATTTTGCCAGCACTAAACCTTGCTTTTATACTTATAAGTTAACCCCAAGTTACATATACATATGTTTTGTTTTTCATGTCTTTTCACTGAAAACCCTACACAGTTGTTTTTCACAGTGTCAAGGCTATCTCTCCCATAGGGAAGCACTGGGTTACATTATAACACCTTATAGTTCCTAACTTTGGTGTGGCAGCAGCGAGAACAAGGATTCCTTTTTATAGCAATTTAAAATCCAGCTTAATGGTCAAATTAGATTTTATATTACTACTTTGAAAATGTCAATTTCAGAAAATTATCATTTTGCTGCCTGAACCAAATGTCAGGTTCAGTGTCACCCAGGAGCCAAATGGCTCCTTGATTTGGTGTGAAGTGGCTCCATGAGCTGAAACAAAGGGAGAGGGGTTAACCTTCCTCTGACAGGATGGCCATCCATCTGTGCTTAGGAACTTAACTTTAAAAGATGCCTGCCCAGTCAGTGCCATATGCAGCTAACACCTGGACCTCCCCTTTTTATTGTCCTGTTAGCCAACCAGGCACCACTCCCAGGGAGAGAGGAGGTTCCATCGTAACCAGTTTTAAGTGGCCACATGGGAAGGTTTGCTGATTTTCCAGGCCCTAGTTCTTGGGAAGGTACAGGAGCTTTCTACTTGAGAAAAATGTTTCTGCCATCCTGGACGTAGGTAAAAAGGGGTACTGTGGTATTGTTTCAAATAAGGCACAGAGAGACCGCTGTAAAAGCAGGTAAAGTCACCCCTGGGAACATTTTCCCTACTGGTCAGGGAGGCCCCAGGATTTATCCTCACCCATAGGATAGTGCCAGGCACAAATGTGGCACTCACGGACACCCTCTTCAGAATATTCCTGGACTTGTGGAAGTCAGAAGAAGTATTACATCTATTGCTGTGACCTGTGAGGATAACTCTGAGGGTTGGACCTCATACCAAGGACCTAGAAGTGGACCCCAGAGGTCAGTAGGCTGACCTCTTATAGAGGAACACAAAAGGTACACAAAGCCTATTTCCCTGAAAAGCCCAGCTGTTAGACCTGACAGCCTTAGGGTAGTCACCCCTAACTTTTTGCCTGCCTCCCTCCATTTTTTTGGACACTGTTTGTGCTGGTTTATAGACTCTGCGCACTTTACCACTGCTAACCAGTGCTAAAGTGCATATGCTCTCTCCCTTAAAACATGGTAACCTGGAATCCTACCTGATTGGACTATTAATTTACTTATAAGTCCCTAGTAAGGTGCACTTTATGTGCACAGGGCTGGTAAATTAAATGCTACTAGTGGGCCTGCAGCACTGGTTGTGCCACCCACTTAAGTAGCCCCTTTTTCCTTGTCTCAGGCCTGCCATTGCAAGGCCTGTGTGTGCAGTTTCACTGCCACCTCGACTTGGCATTTAAAAGTACTTGCCAAGCCTAGAACTCCCCTTTTTCTACATATAAGTCACCCTTAAGGTGTGCCCTAGGTAACCCCTAGGGCAGGGTGCTGTGTAGGTAAAAGGCAGGACATGTACCTGTGTAGTTATATGTCCTGGTAGTGTAAAACTCCTAAATTCGTTTTCACACTACTGAGAGGCCTGCTCCCTTCATAGGCTAACATTAGGGCTGCCCTCATACACTGTTGAAGTGGCAGCTGCTGATCTGAAAGGAGCAGGGAGGTCATATTTAGTATGGCCAGAATGGTAATACAAAGTCCTACTGACTGGTGAAGTCGGATTTAATATTACTATTCTAGAAATGCCGCTTTTAGAAAGTGAGCATTTCTTTGCACTTAAATCCTTCTGTGCCTTACAATCCACGTCTGGCGGGGCTTGGTTGACAGCTCCTTGTGCATTCACTCAGACACACCCCAAACACAGGGTACTCAGCCTCACTTGCATACATCTGCATTTTGAATGGGTCTTCCTGGGCTGGGAGGGTGGAGGGTCTGCTCTCACACAAAGGACTGCCACACCCCCTACTGGGACCCTGGCAGACAGGAGTAAACTGAAAGGGGACCTGGTGCACTTCTTAGCCACTCTTTGAAGTCTCCCCCACTTCAAAGGCACATTTGGGTATAAAACAGGGCCTCTGCCCTACCTCATCAGACACTTGCTGGAGAAGAAACCTGAACCAGAAACTACATCCTGCCAAGAAGAACTGCCTGGCTGCTCAAAGGACTCACCTGTCTGCTTTCTACAAAGGACTGCTGTCTTGCTGTTGCCCTGCTGCCTTGCTGAACTCTTGTCTGGCTGTGAAAGTGCTCTCCAAGGGCTTGGATAGAGCTTGCCTCCTGTTCCTTGAAGTCTCAGGACCAAAAAGACTTCTTCCTTTCACTTGGACGCTCCGTGCGCCGAAAATTTCGACGCACAGCTTGTTTCGCGGCGAGAAAAACGCCGCACACCGACGCTGATCGACGCGACGCCCTCGGGACGATCGAGACTTCGACGCACAACCTCGCAAGGACAAAGCTGCCCGACTTTCCAGGAGAAATCGACGCGACGCCTACCGTGAGTGCGAAACTTTGACGCACGGCCTCGCAAGCACAACGCCGCCCGACTTCCAAGGAGAAATCGACGCGACGCCTACCGTGAGATCGAAACTTCGACGCGCAGCCCCGCAGAATGACGCGCAGCCGGAAAACAAGCAGGAGAATCCACGCACAGACCCGGGACATCTGGTAATCCCCGCGATCCACAAAAAGAGACTGTCTGCGCGCCGGAAAACGACGCCCGACTTCCCCGCGTGGAAAAGAACGACGCAAGTCTGTGTGTGCTGAGAGGAAATCGACGCACACACCCCTTTTTCCACGCATCTCTTCACCTGTGGCCCTCTGAGGAGATTTTCCACCAGAAACAAGGTACTTTGTGCTTGAAAGACACTTTATTACATTCTAAAGACTTAAGACACTTTATATCACTTTCCTGTGATAGTTCTACAATTTTCCATTGCATCTTTATTCTTTTTGACCTACAATTATCCTGATAAATATTATATATTTTTCTAAACACTGTGTGGTGTATTTTTGTGGTGCTATATGGTGGTATTGTATGATTTATTGCACAAATACTTTACACATTGCCTTCTAAGTTAAGCCTGACTGCTCGTGCCAAGCTACCAGAGGGTGGGCACAGGATAATCTTGGATAGTGTGTGACTTACCCTGACTAGAGTGAGGGCTTTTGCTTGGACAGAGGGTAACCTGACTGCCAACCAAAAACCCCATTTCTAACATTGGTGATCAGCGGTGAGGATAGGACTTGTATTTGTGCAGTGACATACAGTAGCTAAGTATTTCACTACCTACCCACAGTTGAAGGTCAACTTGGTTTTTATCTCTTTTTGAAAATCCGTTTTTTCCTGACAATTTTCAAAAACTAAATCCTCACTCAACATGTCTCTGACTGGGTCTCAGACAGGGGACTTTGACCTAGTCCAGTTGGATACATATACGGTCAAACAACTAAGAGGATTCTGCAGGGCATTAAGGGTACCCACCCAAGGGGCCTCCAGAAAGGAGGACTTTCAAGTGGCGCTGAGGGCCTGGGCAGAAGCCCATTTAGAGGATGATGAGGAAGAGGAGCCAGAAAATGGCCCCTCAGAAGGATTTTCACTATCTATGGATGGTGTTACCACTGCAATTGTGCACCCTTCCAGACCAGGGAGCAGTGTCTCCATGCAAAGCCTGACCGCAGAGGAAAGGAGAGAGGAAAGGGAGTTCCAATTGCAAATGGCAAAACTGAAAATTGAGGCCCAACAGGAGGAGAGGAGGGCAGAAAGAGAAGCCAAACAAGCTGAGGCTGAAAGAGCAGCCAAACAGATTGAAGCTGAAAGAACAGCCAAACAGATTCAAGCAGAAGCTGAAAGGGCAGCCAAACAAGCAGAAGCTGAAAGAGCAGCCAAACAAGTGGAAGCTGAAAGAGCTTTGGCTGAAAAGAAACTATTGTTGGCTCATGAACTGAGTCTCAAGGAGCTGGAGATCAAGGCAAGACAGTCTGAATCCAGCAATAATGGTGGCAGCATACAGACAGGACCTGCTGGAGAAAAGAAGGTTTGTATACCCAAAAATGTGGTGCCCAGTTTTGTGGTGGGAGATGACATAGATAAATGGTTAGCTGCTTATGAAGTTGCACTAAGGGCTCATGAGGTTCCTGAAGGGCAATGGGGGGTAGCTATGTGGGGTTATGTGCCGCCATTGGGGAGGGACACACTTCTCACATTGGATCCACCGGATCAAAACACATACCCACTCCAGAAAGCCACTTTACTTGCCAAGTTTGGGCTGACCCCTGAGGGATACCGTCAGAGGTTCAGGGACAGCACCAAACAAACCACACAAACATGGGTAGATTTCTTTGATTTCTCTAGTAAGGCACTGAATGGATGGGTGCGGGGCAACAAAGTAGCAGATTATAAAGGTTTATATGACTTGATCCTGAGAGAGCATATGCTTAATGTTACTTATACCGATTTGCGCCAGCACCTAGTGGATAGTAAGCTGACTGATCCCAGGAAGCTTTCTGAGGAGGCGGACCTCTGGGTTAGCACCAGAGTGTCCAAAAAGGTACCTGGGGGGGACTCCCACAAAGGTGGTCAGGGTTCCCAACAGAAGAAAGAGGGGGGAGATAAACTTACAGATAAGGAACTCTCTAAAGGCCCCCAAAAGAATTCCCAGGGAGGGGGTGGCAACCCTCCCTTTTCCAAATTTGGGAAAAAGCCAGGGACATTTGACAGGTCAGGAAAATCTAGCCCCAAATGCATGGAGTGTTACCAATATGGTCACTACAAAGGCGATCCACAGTGCCCCAAGAGGGCACCGTCCACTACCGGACAGGCACCTGGGTTGACTAGTGTAGCACTCGGGGGGGAGATGGACCCAACTAGCTTTGGGGAGCAGGTAGAGATTTCCCTAGTGTCCCTGGGAGAAGGAGAAATGGTGCCCAAGGCCCACATGCCCAGAAATACTTCCAAGTACCGGCAGTGGGTCACCATTGATGGGCAGAGGGTGGAGGCTCTGCGTGACACAGGAGCCAGTATGACTACTATCAAGAGTCAGCTGGTGTCAGCAGAGCAGATAGTACCTAATACATTCCACCAGGTCAGAGTCGCTGACAATCGCGAGAGTCACCTACCGGTGGCTCTGGTTCCCTTTGAGTGGGGGGGGTCTCTGGTACTCTGAAAGTAGCTGTGAGTCCTGCCATGCCTGTAGATTGTCTGTTAGGCAATGACCTTGAGCACACTGCTTGGAAAGAAGTGGAGCTCAGGTCTCACCTGGAGATGTTAGGGTTACCTGAGTGGGTCTGCATGACCACACGGTCCGTGGCTGACCGAGAGGGAAGTCAAGGGCATCTGGAGCCTGGAACGATGGCCCAGAGAGCTGCCAGGAGGAGGGACCATGGGGGCGGGAAACCGGCCCCCGCTGTTCCCACAGTGGCTGACGGGGCTC
Organism: Pleurodeles waltl; assembly: GCF_031143425.1. Taxonomy (NCBI): domain Eukaryota; kingdom Metazoa; phylum Chordata; class Amphibia; order Caudata; family Salamandridae; genus Pleurodeles; species Pleurodeles waltl. The sequence continues at coordinate 1,349,947,949 of NC_090445.1, forward strand.
CTGAGGAGGAGGCTTCCGAGCCAACTGGGGAAGACATCGCCGCCCTAGGTGACTTACCTGAGCTTGCTGGCTGGCAAGTTGAGGGTGGACCCACCAGGGAGGAATTCTGCAAGGCGCAGAAAGAATGTCCCACTCTAGAAGGGTTGAGGAAACAAGCCTCAAACCAGGCAGCCGGCGACGCCTCTGGCGATCACCACCTATATTGGGAGAATGATCTCCTCTACAGTGAGCCTAAGGTTCCGGGCTTTGGGGCAGCACGTATGCTGGTGGTCCCCCAATGTTACCGAACCTTCCTACTGGGTCTGGCTCACGACATTCCCCTGGCAGGACATTTGGGGCAGGGCAAGACCTTTAACAGGCTTGTCACCCACTTTTATTGGCCCAAAATGAGGACACACTCAGACAAGTTCTGCAGATCCTGTCCTACCTGCCAGGCCAGTGGTAAAGCAGGAAAAAGGGTTAAAACCCCCCTGATTCCACTTCCTGTCGTTGGCACCCCCTTTGAAAGGGTGGGCATCGACATTGTTGGCCCCTTGGACCCCAAAACTGCCTTAGGCAACAGGTTCATCCTGGTTTTGGTGGACCATGCCACCCGTTACCCAGAGGCAATCCCTCTAAGGACAGTAACTGCACCGGTGGTGGCCAGAACCCTGATGGGGATATTTACCCGTGTGGGATTCCCCAAGGAAATAGTGTCTGACAGAGGCACTAACTTCATGTCTGCATACATGAAGTCTCTGTGGGATGCGTGTGGTGTAACTTACAAGTTCACCACACCCTATCACCCCCAGACGAACGGTCTTGTGGAGAGATTCAACAAGACCCTGAAAGGCATGATTGGTGGCCTCCCTGAGGCCATGAGGCGTAAGTGGGACGTCCTCTTACCATGCCTTCTCTTTGCTTACAGAGAGGTCCCCCAGAGAGGGGTAGGGTTCAGTCCCTTTGAACTTCTCTATGGGTACCCTGTCAGGGGACCCTTAAGCATTGTCCAGGAGGGATTGGAGAAAGCTCCAAAGACACCCCCTCAGGATGTGGTCAGCTATATGTTGGCCCTCCGCAACCAGATGACCCGCTTCTGGAAAGAAGCCCAAGATAACCTTGAGGCCAGTCAAGAGGTGATGAAACAATGGTATGACCAGAAGGCCACCCTGGTAGAGTTTCAACCTGGAGACAAAGTGTGGGTAATGGAGCCAGTAGAGCCCAGAGCTCTCCAGGACCGCTGGTCTGGCCCATTCGAAATAAAGGAGCGGAAAGGGGAGGCCACTTACCTAGTGGACCTCAAAACCCCTAGGAATCCCCTAAGGGTGCTCCATGTGAACCGACTAAAAGCTCATTTTGAGAGGTCGGAGATCAACATGCTTCTGGTCACAGATGAAGGAACGGAAGAGGAGAGTGAACCTCTCCCTGACCTCCTCTCTGCCCAAGAAGGTGATGGGTCAGTAAGCGGGGTCATTCTGTCTGACTCCCTGACTCTAAATCAGAAAGGAGACTGTTATGAGCTGTTGGAGCAGTTCTCCCCCCTGTTCTCCCTTACTCCTGGGCTGACCCTCCTCTGTGTTCATGATATTGACACCGGTGACAGTCTCCCTGTGAAAAACAAAATTTACAGGTTGTCGGATAAGGTGAAGGCCAGCATCAAGGAGGAGGTCTCCAAGATGTTGACTCTAGGGGTCATTGAGAAATCCAGTAGTCCCTGGGCCAGCCCAGTGGTATTGGTCCCTAAGGCTACTGCCCCAGGTGCGAAGCCAGAACTCCGGTTCTGTGTGGACTACCGGGGTCTCAACTCAGTCACACGGACTGATGCTCACCCCATCCCCCGAGCTGATGAGCTCTTGGACAGGCTAGGCGCTGCCAAGTTCCTGAGTACGTTTGATCTTACTTCAGGGTACTGGCAGATCGGCCTAACTGAGGGGGCCAAGGAAAGATCCGCATTTTCAACCCCGGATGGCCATTACCAGTTCCGGGTGATGCCGTTTGGGTTGAAAAATGCCCCCGCTACCTTCGAACGGTTGGTTAACGGGGTCCTAGCTGGCAAGGATGCCTTCTGTGCAGCCTACCTGGATGACATAGCTGTCTACAGTTCCAGCTGGGAGGAACACCTGCTTCACCTCAAGGAGGTGCTTCAGGCCCTGCAACAGGCAGGCCTGACCATCAAGGCCAGTAAGTGCCAGATTGGGCAGGGTTCCGTGGTGTACTTAGGACACCTAGTGGGTGGTGGCAAGGTGCAGCCACTCCAGGCCAAGATTGAAACTATCAAGGCCTGGCAACCACCCCGAACACAGACGGAGGTGAGAGCCTTTCTAGGCCTCACAGGATACTACCGCCGATTTGTCAAGGGCTATGGTACCATTGTAACACCCTTGACAGAACTCACTTCCAAGAAGCAACCTAAGTTGGTGAATTGGACAGAGGCTTGTCAGAAAGCCTTTGACGCCCTGAAGGAAGCCATGTGCACGGCCCCCGTACTCATGGCCCCTGACTACTCCCAGGAATTTATCGTGCAGACAGACGCTTCAGAGCATGGCATAGGGGCAGTCCTAGCACAGCTGAATGAGGAGGGCAGAGATCAACCGGTAGTCTTTATTAGCAGAAGGCTATTACCACGGGAACAGAGGTGGAGTGCTATTGAACGAGAAGCTTTTGCTGTGGTCTGGGCACTGAAGAAGCTAAGACCCTACCTGTTTGGGACTCACTTCCTGGTTCAGACAGACCACAGGCCCCTCAGATGGCTCATGCAGATGAGGGGTGAGAATCCAAAACTCTTGAGGTGGTCCATTTCCCTACAGGGGATGGACTTTACGGTGGAACATCGCCCAGGGGTTGACCACGCCAATGCTGATGGTCTCTCCAGGTACTTCCGCCTTAGCGATGAGAGCTCCCAGGAGGTCGGGTAGCTCTCCCCACTTTCAGCTGGGGGGGACACATGTTAGACCTGACAGCCTTAGGGTAGTCACCCCTAACTTTTTGCCTGCCTCCCTCCATTTTTTTGGACACTGTTTGTGCTGGTTTATAGACTCTGCGCACTTTACCACTGCTAACCAGTGCTAAAGTGCATATGCTCTCTCCCTTAAAACATGGTAACCTGGAATCCTACCTGATTGGACTATTAATTTACTTATAAGTCCCTAGTAAGGTGCACTTTATGTGCACAGGGCTGGTAAATTAAATGCTACTAGTGGGCCTGCAGCACTGGTTGTGCCACCCACTTAAGTAGCCCCTTTTTCCTTGTCTCAGGCCTGCCATTGCAAGGCCTGTGTGTGCAGTTTCACTGCCACCTCGACTTGGCATTTAAAAGTACTTGCCAAGCCTAGAACTCCCCTTTTTCTACATATAAGTCACCCTTAAGGTGTGCCCTAGGTAACCCCTAGGGCAGGGTGCTGTGTAGGTAAAAGGCAGGACATGTACCTGTGTAGTTATATGTCCTGGTAGTGTAAAACTCCTAAATTCGTTTTCACACTACTGAGAGGCCTGCTCCCTTCATAGGCTAACATTAGGGCTGCCCTCATACACTGTTGAAGTGGCAGCTGCTGATCTGAAAGGAGCAGGGAGGTCATATTTAGTATGGCCAGAATGGTAATACAAAGTCCTACTGACTGGTGAAGTCGGATTTAATATTACTATTCTAGAAATGCCGCTTTTAGAAAGTGAGCATTTCTTTGCACTTAAATCCTTCTGTGCCTTACAATCCACGTCTGGCGGGGCTTGGTTGACAGCTCCTTGTGCATTCACTCAGACACACCCCAAACACAGGGTACTCAGCCTCACTTGCATACATCTGCATTTTGAATGGGTCTTCCAGGGCTGGGAGGGTGGAGGGTCTGCTCTCACACAAAGGACTGCCACACCCCCTACTGGGACCCTGGCAGACAGGAGTAAACTGAAAGTGGACCTGGTGCACTTCTTAGCCACTCTTTGAAGTCTCCCCCACTTCAAAGGCACATTTGGGTATAAAACAGGGCCTCTGCCCTACCTCATCAGACACTTGCTGGAGAAGAAACCTGAACCAGAAACTACATCCTGCCAAGAAGAACTGCCTGGCTGCTCAAAGGACTCACCTGTCTGCTTTCTACAAAGGACTGCTGTCTTGCTGTTGCCCTGCTGCCTTGCTGAACTCTTGTCTGGCTGTGAAAGTGCTCTCCAAGGGCTTGGATAGAGCTTGCCTCCTGTTCCTTGAAGTCTCAGGACCAAAAAGACTTCTTCCTTTCACTTGGACGCTCCGTGCGCCGAAAATTTCGACGCACAGCTTGTTTCGCGGCGAGAAAAACGCCGCACACCGACGCTGATCGACGCGACGCCCTCGGGACGATCGAGACTTCGACGCACAACCTCGCAAGGACAAAGCCGCCCGACTTTCCAGGAGAAATCGACGCGACGCCTACCGTGAGTGTGAAACTTTGACGCACGGCCTCGCAAGGACAACGCCGCCCGACTTCCAAGGAGAAATCGACGCGACGCCTGCCGTGAGACCAAACTTTCGACGCACGGCCTCGCAAGGACAACGCCGCCCGACTTCCAAGGAGAAATCGACGCGACGCCTACCGTGAGATCGAAACTTCGACGCGCAGCCCCGCAGAACGACGCGCAGCCGGAAAACAAGCAGGAGAATCCACGCACAGACCCGGGACATCTGGTAATCCCCGCGATCCACAAAAAGAGACTGTCTGCGCGCCGGAAAACGACGCCCAACTTCCCCGCGTGGAAAAGAACGACGCAAGTCTGTGTGTGCTGAGAGGAAATCGACGCACACACCCCTTTTTCCACGCATCTCTTCACCTGTGGCCCTCTGAGGAGATTTTCCACCAGAAACAAGGTACTTTGTGCTTGAAAGACACTTTATTACATTCTAAAGACTTAAGACACTTTATATCACTTTCCTGTGATAGTTCTACAATTTTCCATTGCATCTTTATTCTTTTTGACCTACAATTATCCTGATAAATATTATATATTTTTCTAAACACTGTGTGGTGTATTTTTGTGGTGCTATATGGTGGTATTGTATGATTTATTGCACAAATACTTTACACATTGCCTTCTAAGTTAAGCCTGACTGCTCGTGCCAAGCTACCAGAGGGTGGGCACAGGATAATCTTGGATAGTGTGTGACTTACCCTGACTAGAGTGAGGGCTTTTGCTTGGACAGAGGGTAACCTGACTGCCAACCAAAAACCCCATTTCTAACACCAGCTGAGCAATTCCAAATGGACCTGGCCTGGGTGCTTCTTGAGACTTTTGTGAGCTATGACCACTAAATACTGGTCTTGAGGTCCTGGAAGTAGCTGATGATAGTGTGTACTCCTTATGCACCAATGCAAAAACTGAGTCTTAAAAACATCTTGCCAAGTTTTCTTCTAAAGAACAAATGTGACACAAGGGCTGCCTCTCTTCACTACCTGCTGCTGCTGAACTCTGACTCAGATCCAGTTTGCATCTTGCCTGCCAATGAGTCATCAACAACCACTTTTTCTCAATTAAAAATTAAAAGTTCTAGGGTAAATCTTTGACCAGGACATTCCATGACTGAATATCTGACCAGGGCTCTATTGCATTCTACCTTAATCCTTATCGTTGTCACAGTGTAGTGCAACCAGATGCCCTTGGTTGATGCCTTGCAATATTTGCCACTATTTTTATTTGAAACTCTCTGAGTGTCTACAAGCAAGTTAAGGAAGGATGACTGTTCAAAGTTATTGTAAAAATATACATTTTACGTCCTGCTCCATTTGTGTAGTAAGATTTTTCCCTACCCCATGAAGAGATACTGTTAAGTGCCACACTTACCATCTGCAGTGTTTCTCTATGGTGAAATATAGGGAAAAATGAAAAAAGTATTAAACGTGGAAAATAGTAAAAACATTTTTTGCCAAAAATTAAAGTAAATTAATTTTATATATTTATTTTAAATGAAGAATAAAAGGAGAATGTCACAGAACCATTTAAATAATTCTGAATTACATCTTCAAATAATTTACATATATTAATTTAAAATACATTATTTTGCTGAAGTATAAATTAAAAAATAAACTCCCACCATAAGTAAAAGCATTTTTTTTATTACGCATTAATAATTATTGAAAGAGATGTATGGAGATAAATACAAATAATTTAATGATATTTAATGATATTTGATTTTATACTATAAATCTAAAATGATGAAAAGTGGTGTGTAGCTATAAATACAATTAATATAATTATATGAACAATCTAGATTCAGAACAGTTTATTAAAATATTTATAAGTAATTGATAAATTTGTATTATTTTTAGATATTTTATCGACATTAAATTACATTTGTTTACATTTAAACTCATTAAATAGTGTGATTTAATTAGCATTGTTTCCTATAGAGTTTTATTTTAAGTCTCTACCTCTATTATTTTCTAGGAAGGCTGTTGCATTACCAGTGGTCGGTCATGTGTGGTGCTGGATTTACCGCAGTTCTCAGCTGGAGTAATTTACCACTGTGCTGTTTGTGAATAGCAATGTGCTTACTGTTTTGTGTAAATGAGTGCACATAAGTCCCTAAATCCCTCCCTAATTCTTCCTAAACCCCTCGTTACTCCTCCCTAAATCTCTTTCTTTTAGCAGAAAGTATGCATTTTTCCAGCCATTCCTCCATCCCAGCCACATTTACTATTTACCAAAGAAACACAACTGGTGTGCAGTGACTCCATCACACTACTGGGCCCCAATGCAACTGAACTTGGTACACTAATAATAGCTGCAGCCATGAGTAGAAGACTCCTCTGCCTCTATAACCACCTTTCCCATGATGCCTCGTCAACATCCAATCTTAAAAAAGACTCTCTGCCCTTCCAGAGAAAATGAGCTCCCACAAATTTGCCCTTTGCAACAAAGGTGCCCTCGGCCTTAATGGTAGCATGGAAAATGAGCACCCATGCTTTTTTTGTAAAGTAAGAGAGGCATAATTGCCTTGCAAAGTAGTCAGTCACCACTGCCTCTTGTTAAAAATATGGACTGCCTCAGCTTGACTCATCTCTCTCTCTGCCGTCTCTCTGAGGCCCATCTAAGGTGTCTCGTTTGCTTCAGTTTTCTCCTCCCTGTCTTCGGCCATTGGTCCAAGACCCAAAGCACCGCTGGGCACAGCAAGGATGCACTGGGGCCTACTGCAAGGTATAAAGGATAGTAAGGATAGTAAAAGGCATAATTTGGGTTTATCTGGCACCTCATAGCTCTAGGACCTTGTGCCACTGTCCCTGCACCACCAATGATACCTTCCACCCTGCAAAGCAGGCAGTCTCCTCCCTCCATTTTTCTGAACCATCACTCCGAGGCCTGAGGCTCAAATCCAGCTAGCTGACCCTTTATGCCTAAAACATAATGGAGATGAAATGCACATCTTGCCCCCCACGTTTCTTGCACCTTCTATCCTACTCAACAAAGGAGACACATGCTCCAAAGCTTGTAAGGAAAATGGGCCTCCACCCTCCATTTTGTTAGTAAGACAGAGTATGGTGCAGTGGCCCCTCACACATCTGACACGAGTGCCAGTGCATCATCTGCACTAGTGGTAGTGATGGCAATTTTAAATAAAAAAAATAAGCTCAGACCAGTACCCCTCCTCTGGGCCATCTCTTATATGCTATCCGTAGATCTTGCTCCTTTCCTCCATCTGCTAGGCCATTACTCTGAGACCCCATGGGCCTGAATGATCAAGGCTCTGAAGCTGAAAGAGGTACAGATAACTAAAGAAGAAACAGGCTTTTTCACCATGGTGCCTGTCACCTTAAAGAAATTTAAATGTGTACCAGTGGTTAATCAGCAAAGGTAAATACTTCTTGCCAGCATGTATAGGCTTTAATTGATTAAGTCACTCAAAGCTTCATGGTGACAAACATTCATTTTTTTCAGCTGAAATTTGAAAACCATACTTTTAAATGACTCTTATAAAAATGTTTGCACAAGAACAGTCTGACTGCCTAATAGTAAAATGTATACTCGGAAAGCACTTGCTTTATCTTAAACACTAAAAATAAATTGCAGCAGCTTATCTTTTATTGTGTAATTACAATTTAAAATAATGACTCACATATTCACAGGCTGGTACCTCACAACACCATACTGCTTTTAAGCACCTAAACCACTGTGTGTAACAAAGACAGCCTGAAAATGTGCCAAATGAAAAAGGTCATGTTTCCAGGTCCACTTCATTTTGACCGCCAGTGAATAATACAGCCAAGAACCGCTGGGCTGTGCACCTCACAGTCCAAAGGCTACTGTTCTAAGGCCAGCAAGTTCACTGTCTTACATTCCCATATGCCATGTTGTAATGAATAGTTTATCCTTACACAAGTTAAAAATAGCTATCTGGCCCCCATCTTAATAAAAATATTATAAAACCTAAAATGATAGCCATATCCAGCCAACTGGGATAACATCAGAACTATTGAGAGAGTGTACCTAGTACAAGCCATGAACTTTCTTTCCAGTGCTTACATTAATTGCACAGATTGGGGAAGTGAGACCAGCTAAACAAGTGCACCATTTTTAAGAATCATGCTTGCCAATCCATTTTCCTACTGGTTGATGACAGGCATGGATGGCACAGTCAAGGCCAGGTCAATAATACACTCCTGCTGCACATGACCCAGCTTTCTTTTCAAGCATAGGCCGTGTAGCGTCCTTGCCAGCCTGAGAACATGCAAATGAGCACAACACACAGAGCTCCATAACTGATTCCTCAGTATAAGATCACAAACTGCACTCTGATTATGACATAACTGATAATAACCACACCTTAACACCTCCAAGCAAGTTATGTAACTCCCTTGTTGAGTCCAACTACAAGGGTCCTATTGCCCATAGTCTCACAACACTACATCTCCCCATCTGTTAAAAAAAATAGAAACAACAGACACAATATATTTTTTTAATAAGTCGTAGAGCTGCTCACACTAGTCAGCCAGTTTGAGTGGCATGGGGTAGTTGAGATGCACTTTGATTGTGCACTGATAGCTCTGGTTCTGCTGCTTGATCAGGACTGTTAGATGAGATATCCTCATTCATAATTGCAGGAGCTGATGAACATTGTGGTAGGTGCTTAAAATGTGACAAGTCCTGTGTGATGGACTTTCCGGGATAATGCTGTCTCACCATGTGTACCTTGCATGTCACCATCCTCCGAGGATTAACTGCAAACGGAGAGTCTGCTTTCCACTTTCGTTTCTGCTTGACCAGAAACCAGTCATCTTCATCGAAGACTGCTTCCTCAGCACATCAGCGTCGATTGGCAGATGTTTAATTTTGCACTATTGAGAAGTGTCTGTGTCACAAACCTCATCAGAATTTAAGGGTCGATCCACTGTCCACTGTGGCAGTTTGGTTCTGATGGCTCTCCCAAATAGCAAAGTGGCAGGACCTCCACCAGTTGTGGAGTGAGGATTGGAATGATAAGCACAGAGGGTTTGACACAGGGTCTGGTTTAACTTGACCCTCCCCATCAATGCTCATTGACTACCCTTTTGAGGGTACCCATGAATCACTCCACAGCACCATTGGTTTGCAGCCACAGAGTACTTTTTTGTTCTTGATATTTAGTCTGACTAGAAACTCCTTGAATTCTTTGCTGTTAAATGGTGGACCATTGTCAGACTTGAGGATGGCAGGGATATCCTGTGCTGCAAAGATGTTGTCCTGACACTAGATTATCTTGTTATGTGTTGCTGCTAACAGCCCTGGTACTAATGGAAAACATTAAAACTCATCAATGACTACCATGAAATGATGTCTGTTTCCTAAGGGCCAAAGAAATCACCTGTAACTTTTTCCCAAACCTGTTCAGGAAGGTCAGACAATGTCAGTTAATGTGTTGTCACTTTGGGGGAAAGGCAGGTCCAAAAATGGCACTCTTTTAGTTCCGTCTCCACTCGCTTCTCAAAGCACGTGAGCTACACTTGGCTCTTAGGGCTCTTTTGGTATGTACAATGCCAAGATGGGTTGTCATCATGGGCCATCATGGGCTAGTTCAATGACTTGCTGTCTTAGGCCCTCAGGTATGATGATTCTGGAGCCTCTCAATACAACACCTCCCCTGGTCACAGGCAGTTCATCCTGTACATCTTTTAATTTTTTAAATTCAACATCTTCAGCAAAAAGTTTGAGTGCTCTTCTTCCAAAATTAAGTTGAAAGGATGTCTTTGAGGATAAGCATGTTCTTAGCGACCTTAGCAGCAGTAGTCATCTGTTCAATCAATAAGACTGCAGGTATGCTGAACTTTTCAAAGAACTTCATGTACTCCTCAGCTGTTTTGATGTTTGCCCAGTGTCCAGTGTTTAATTTGTAAATAAAAACATGTTGGTGCCCAAAGCTCTCCTTTGAAACATGCGGCTGCTGTAAATGTGTGTGCACGGAATTCTGAGCAGCGGAATCCTGAAGCCGTCTTGGGCCTCTTTGATCCATTTACAGACACTCCCTGCCCCATCAGCTCATCTTGCAGCTTTCTGCTTTTCCCCTTTGTGGCGCTTTTTCATTTTTCTCTTCCTCAGTCTTTCCCATATGTGTCTTTTGCTCGCAGTAAAGGCTTGAGGTAGAAAAATAAGTCCCGGACCTCAAAAATAAGTGCTGATGCCCCCCTCTCAATGTGAGGGGGCATCTTGGCTTTCAGGTTTCCAAAAATAGTGAGCAGTGCTTTGTGATCTGTAATGATAGTGAAACGCTTTCCATATAGAAACATATGAAAATGTTTGCGGGCCCACACTTAAGCCAGACTCTCCTTCTCTGGCTGAGAATAGGCATGTTCTGTGTTAGACATGCTTCGATTGGCATAGGGTGTCTCTGAGCATTTGGAGAATCATTATGTTGAGCAACAATTGCCCCGAGCCCATGCATCTACTGTGATCTCAGTATGTAACTTGGGGTCAAAATATGCCATCTCAGTTATATTCTCAATTGCATGTTTTATTCTTTCGAAGCTTTGATCATATTCAGCACACCACTGAAAAGTAACATTTTGTTTTGTCAAGTCACTCAATGCTGCACTCATGGTAGCAAAGTCACAAATGTACATTGAGCAATAAATGGCCATGCCTAAAAAGGATCTCTGCAATGTGACATCCTGTAGGGGGCAGGTAGCTGATAGTACTTGCACTTTGTCTGGGACAGGAGTCAGTCTCCAATCAGAGAATACGTGCCCAAAGAATTTAAGTCTGATCTTGGGAAACTTACACTTTGCTGTGTTAGGAGTGAGACGTGCATCAACAAGTAACTGGCACACTTGTGTAAGAGCCTTGTTATGCTCCTCTTATGTTGCTCCAAATACTAATATGTCAATATTGTAACCTGTGTGGCAGGTTGAATTATTCAACATATAACATCCTGAAATATTTCTTCAGCTGACTACACTCCAAAACTAAACCTTTTATATCTGAACAAACCAACATGAGTCAAAAAGTAGTGATGTACCAGAAGTTCTTCTCCAACCTGAGTTGATGGCATCCCTTGTTCAGTTCAAGACAGGCAAAGGCTTTGGCATCATTCAGTTACATGATCATGTCTGCTATCTGTGGATCAGGATGTCTTTCTCTCTCGATTACTTTCTTGGCCTGGCGCATATCAACATAGACGTGCAATGCACCTCCACTGTCCTTTTATGGCACCACCACTATGGGGGATATCCATGGGGTAGGACTGGTGGAGCACTCAATGATGTCATGCTTCAACAGCTTTTCTAGTTCTTTCTTAACAGCTTCTTGCAAGTGAAAAGCAAATCTGCGGTGCTGCTGTATGACACGGTGAATGTCTTCAATAATGTTAAGTCACACTTTTACTGTCTTGAGTCTTCCTAGGCCAAGAAACAATGAAAGAAACTGAGACACAACTTCAGAATGTGTGTGGAGATTGTAATTGATAGTTATCAGTTCCATGTCAGCGACAATGGCAAAACGGAGGTGGCATGCACTGGATGGTGTTCCTTGAAAAACATTAATTTGCACTTGCACTGATACTACTTTATGCTGCATTGCCGCTGTGAATTACCCTTGACTCTGCAACAGTTTAGGAGCAGCCCACGTATATATATATATATATATATACATATGGATTGAGGTGTGCACAGGACACAGGCTATTGAAATTCTTGACTGGCATGATGTTAATCGACTCACCACTGTCTATGATAAAGGTTACAAGGCAACCGCTGTTTTTATTATAATCTTGTAGCAATGTCCAAACAAATTCAGTTGTTTCTGTTTTTTTTTTTTGTCCTTATGTGAAAAGAGGCAGGATGAACAATACTATGTAAAATACAGCCCAGTGTGCTAAGGGTTATAACCTTTCAGACCAAGCCTTGTTCAACATCTTGAAGGAAACTTGTTAAAGCAACCCTCAAATGCTCCTTTGTTGAAACTTGTCTTTAATCATAGGACCTCTGGAGTTTGTTATCTGTCATTGAGATTGTTGCACCCTTCTCACTCGAGATGCAAACTTAATGAGGAAGAAAGAAAGGGAGTCCACATCTTTCCCCATTTTTCTGAACTATTAACACTGTCCAACCTGCCAGTGCGCTTTGCTGAGTTAACCCAATCCATGCAGGTGAGTGGAGTGTTGGACATCCATTTAATACAAATTTCTATACACACAATTAGTATATATATTTTTTTTAATGACTGTAATCTTCTCGGATCTCCTTTCAACTCTTCACCTTCTTGCACACCAAATATCACCAGTCATGCTTACCTTTATTTCTCTTTTCATTACTGCTGTTTAAACCTTACCACATCTTGCCAGCAGATTTGAATATATGGACACTGCCAGAAAAGATGAACGTCATCTGTGCTCTCCAGGGCGCATTTCAGACAACAGCCTGACTTCTGCAGTCCCAGTTCTGGGAGCTTTTTCTGACACCAGTAGGCCCTGTACAGGGTTAACAAATGGTTTCTCTTAAGAGGTGCAGATTTCAAAGACCAGAATGTGGACATTGATACTTACCAAAGGTGCAATACTTCTAATGACGGCAGGTCCACTTCCCTTATCACTTCCAGCATTGTGGGGGGGGGGCATCTTCAGCTTATACCAAGATCCAGTACCATTCAGATACCTCTTTTTTGTGTCTGAGTGCTTTGTAATTCCTCCTATTCCTTTCTGTTGCCTACTTGGATTGCCCCCAGGGACCAATTCACTATTTGGAAGTTCTGAAATCTGGAGAGCCTATTGTTCGCGAGCCGTGCTAAAGTCCCATGAGCTCAAAATACCCTCCTCAAACAACTGAACCCATCTTAATATTCCTGCATCCATTAGTGGGACAGCTAATGCATCTTGGAGACACTGTGCAGTTCCAAGGGATTTCCATATTGGAGCCACGTCATTGTAGTATGGATTCCCAAAATCCTTCTAACTTGGATCCATACTTTGCATGGCGCACTTACCACCATGAATCCAATCTTTTCAAAGTATTTTGGTTGACCAAATTTGGAAAGAAAATAGTTGCCTTCTTCCAGGAGGTCTTTGATTGATGCATGGCAACATGGGGATGCCTGTTGATAGCCATTGGTCAGTAGTAGGCCGGCATTTTTCATTTGGAAGGCCCAAAAACATAGTTGAAAGTATGGAAAGGCTATGCCTCCATCTACTTTCTTTCTGTGTTGTTTTTTTTTAGGCGATTCTCACACTTTTATTAGCCCAGATGAAACCGCACAGCTCCTCCTGTAGTTTTTTAAACCACTCTGCCCTGAAATGTAATTGTAATGCATTGAAAATAAAAGTAAACTTTGGAAGAATCATCATTTTAATTAGGTTGATTCTTCCTAAGATAGAAAGGGGAAGGTCGGTCCATAAATGCAGAAGTTTCTTAGTTTCCAACATGTCTTCTAAGCTTTATTTGTGCCATGCCATCCACGTCTTTTACCACTCAGACTCCTAAATATCTGATTTCTTTCTTTTCTAATGGGTTATCAACAGGGCTGTTCCAAGTCACAAGTTCCATTTTATCTTCATTTGCTAGGCACCTCTTCCTATAGTCATTTAGGATATTTAAAATTACAGAAAAGGTGCCATTAAAGTCTTGTGTATAGATCATTATGCCATCTGCATAAACTGCCTCTTTTTATCCCATTCATGATATTGGAAAGGTAAGATCTTCTGTTCTTTTCTATTCCTTCTAGCAAGTGGTTCAACGTATAAGTCGAACAATAAGTGAGACAGTGGGCACCCTTGATGAGTGCCTTTTCCCATTTGAAATTGCGATGTGAGGTTACCATAGACTAATACGCTGGCAGTTGGCATTTTGTAAGTAGTCCTTATTGCCTAGAAGAAGTTATCTCCTAACCCATTATTCTTGATGACTGCATATAGAAATGGCCAACTGACTCTATCAAAGGCCTTAGTGGCATCAAAGGTCATAATGGTCAAAAGAGAGTTTTGTTTCTATTGTCATATCAATCGCACTCACCAAATCACATACAAATTTGTGTAATTATCGATTTTTCATGAAACCTTTTGGACTCTCATGAACAAGCCCACCAATCACTTTATCTAATGTTTTCGCTAATATTTGTGTGAAGATCTTATAATCATTATTGCGCAAACATGGAGGTCTATATGATTTACACCTTTTTGGGTTTTGGTTAATCTTTAGAATTATGCTTATTGTAGGCTCATTCCATGAAGCTGGAGTGGGAGGGGCATCTACGTACATCACATTTATTAAGTTAGTCCAGAAGGGAGTAAGCTCATTTTTAGAATCTTATGTAGCTAATTTCGTATGCCTTCAGCGCCTTCCCCTATTTTAATCCTTTAACAATTTTGTCTACTTCTGTCGTACTAATTTCTTGGTTGAAATACTGCTGCATATCCCGGTCTAATATATGAAGAATATTCTCCTTTAACCAATTTTCTATTTGTTCTTCTGTGGCTGTTAAGCCATTGGCATGCAAGTCTTGGAAAAAATTAACAAAGGCCCTCTCAATATCAAGGACACCTAAGCAACGTTCATTGGTTGCTTTAATTTCTATTTCCTTAATTCCTTAATTCCTTAATTATATTTCTAGCATTCGTCACCCTAGCCTTCCAGGTCAGTAACTTCCCATATACTTCACCATATTCATATTCATAGTGTTGCAATTTACAAGCGTCCCACTTTTTTAGTACAACTCCTTCTAAATATTCTGTTAAGGATCACTTGGCCTCTTCAATACGGTTTTGTAAGTCTGTTTGTTTACAGGAGTGATTGCAGCCATTCAATTCCTAATAAATTTCACCTATTTTCAACTCCAGCTCCTTCACTTTATTATTATTTTCTTTCCATCTATATGCTGTGTAACTAATCAATCTCCCCCATATGCATCCCATATAATATATATTGGAGTTGAATCTTTATTTAGTTCAAAATATTCTGTGGTATCCCGTCTCAATCCCATTTCTGTGTGTCCCATGCCCTGCTAGTACATCAAGGGGCACATTTATCAATATTTCATGCAGTGCAGCAAATCACTATGCTGCGCTGCATGAAAGGGAAAGGGAAAAAATATGCTGTAGTTAACATAATATGGCACATTCCTGTCAGTTCCTTGTAATGGTCTCCTCTTAGCTGTCTAGCATCAACCCAGGCATACTTGCACCATAGTGCAAGGGTGACTGCATTGCAGACAGAATTGTTTTTGTGCAGTAAGGGTCACCTTCCTGCACAAAAAGAATCCTCTGGGGCGTTTTACTCTTCCTATGTGTGCTGCAGAGAGCAGCATACATAGAAAGAGGAAATAAGGTGGGGAACTAAAGATATTTCTCCTTATTACGCCTCACCTGAGGAGGTGCAGCATTTTGATGCATTTCAAGGTCTACCAGTAGTGGTAAATATGTGAATACACCAAAATCCATGGGTGAATGTGTGGGAACATCCCTGCTCCACCCATCGAATGCCTCACTTAGGGAAAGTGATGCAGCATGGCAATTTGCGTTAAATTGAGTTACTCTACATTTATCAAGCCACTCAGGACAAAGGACGGTGGGCTTTTTAATAACTTAATAGTTGTCTTCCACTTATATCACTTTGCACAAGGGTGACACAACTACGTGATAAATATGTCCCCAAGTCTTTTTGCTCCAGCAACATTACTTACTGGTATCAGGGAAGGGGACAGCTACCATGAAAGCTCTTTAACCTTGGGTGTTACAAACAAGAAATGCCCGACTATGGTAGAAATTTAAGGATGACCTTGCGTAATCTAACGGCACTTTATGATCATTTTTCTGATGCTAATGTGGCGTTAAATTACCAAAAACAATGAGCCATATCTACAAAGTGGTGGAATGCATGCATTGCGCCACTTTGTGACCATTTGTGCCACATTATGCATTTGCCATGCATAATGTATGCATTTCATTGTGCCATATCTGGGGTCATTTTTAACACCTGCTGAAAGCAGGCAATAAAAGGACGCACAAATTAGAATCAATGGGCCTCCTTGCACTTTGCTCCTCTAGCGTCAGAACTTTTGACGCTAGTGGAGAAAAGTGCCACAATAGCATCAACAACTGTGATGCTATTGTTCCTAATACCACCATGGTGCACCGTATTTTAAATCTGGTCCACACATGGTGGCATTAGGTGGCGCGGAAGCCGCATGATGTGAAGTTTGACTTTTCTTAAATCTGGGCCTATGTTTTTATCCGTATGCCCCACTAATTATTGTTACTTGTAGTTATAGAATGCATTGTTACCATCAAAGGTATCTGACATCTGCATAAGAAGCCAGCACTCACAAAAGAGCTTCTGAGTCTTGCAGTCCCGATACTGGGAGCCCCACTGTGCAGTAGGCACACAGGAGTCCCTTAACTCCGGAAAAAATATTAGTTAGAGGAGTGGGGACACGGTCAGGGTAGTAAGAAACAAACTTAGGCCCTCATAATGAACACGGCGGTAAACATTTAACTGACCGCCAACCCCCCGGCACCCTGCCAGCCGCATAAGGAACATTCTTCTGGGCCGGCGGGAGGAAACATTGTTTCTGCCCTCTGGCCCAGCAGAATGCATGGCTGGGACATTGCCAGCGGCTCCATGTCAATGCCTCTGTGCGGCTGGTGCAGCTGCTCCCGTCGCGTAGTTCACTGCCTGTAAATCGGGCAGTGACCTGCACGATGGGGGACTGCACAGGGGCCCCCGCACTGCCCATGCCAGGTGCATGGGCAGTGCAGGGGCCCTCAGGGGTGCCCCAGAGCACCCCTTCCGCCAGCCTTTCCCTGGCGGGGGAACCCGCCAGGAAAAGGCTGGTGGCAGTAGGGATCATGATCCGAGGGGCAGAAGCACTGCCCTGTCGGATAATGATTCCCTCCACCGTCAGGCTGCCTGTCGGAGGCAGTCTGGCGGTGGAGGAGGGACGCCTATGGTGGCCCTCCATGTGTTCATTATATGGCGGGCTGAACCGCCGGGGTTCATAATGACCCCCTTAGTCTTGAACATCACAAAAAGAAGGCACAGAAGGAGGATTTCCTCTGAAGTGCAGTCCTTCCCCAAGCTGCGGCCATTGGTCAAACCCATCTGTTGGTCTCTAGGCAAGAGTTACGGATCCCACAACCCAGCTCCAGCAAAAATGTTAGCCACTCATGTGGGTAAAAGGTGACAGTGTAGCATGAGTCCCCCTTTCGTTGGGAGTCACCATAAAGCCACTGTGGGAAATTTATAACACTGAACTTAGTTATTAATGGATTTTCAGAGGCAGTTACCATTATAACCCTTTTCTACACCTTCAACGCTGCGTCCATTAGTATGAGGAGTGACATTTTGGGAAAAACACAGGTGAATCTGATTCTCTATAAATTATAATGCCTTGTCCCCGCCTCATCAGAGAGAACCACTAGGGTGACATTTTAGCTCTTAAACCAGAGCAGTAATGATGATTGAGGAGGTGCAGGAGCAGTGGGGCATGTGTGGTGTGGCAAGACTCCTTCCATTACATCTCTTTGTCATTATGTTCCATCTTAATCGCTGAGCTTTTGCCTATAAAAAAATCTGTTACTAGGTTTGAAGAGCTTCAGTCACCTCCACTCATTCAATAAAGGCATGCCACCTTCCATGCTTGGGAGCAGACATGCTGATTTTGAAGCTCCCTGCTCTTTGAAAACTACTGAAAGATATGCAATTTGCAATATAGATAAATTCTCAAGGTTTAGCCATAGCAACATGACACCACTGATATTTTGTTCCAGTGTTTATATGACTCACAATAAAGAGAAATTTACTACACTTTTTGGCTGAACTCAGCTTTTCCATGAACCAGTATCAAGACCCATGCATGTTGTGTCAATGAGATATTCTTCTTTTTATTTTTTCTACATTTTGTTTTAAAGCATGCTACTTAAACTGTGTAGTTAATATTGGTCTCTTAGCTTGCAAGTTAGTTTTCTTTATAAATTATTTCATTATTCTCTTTTTAACTGCCTCCCAATTTTTGGCAATTACATTAAGTGAGTTAATGTTCCTTGATTTTACATATAATTGAACTGATTGATGTCAAGTGCAAAATGATTTTGAATCAATTCCTTTCAATGATTGGAATTTTTTTGCCTGCATAAAAATAGGCTTTAAAATGGAGTAATGGATTTGAATTGTTAAAGAGGATCATGATGTGATATTTTTTTCCATGCACATACACATTAAGATAGATTCACAAAGCCATTTTTGCATGTAGACCTTTGCTTAGGGATGCAAATTAATCTATTTACATCTGTTAGTCATCCACAAATGTATAGCTAGCAGGCATAAATAGTTCTACTACTTCATAATTATATAGTAGAACTACATAAAATGTACAGTATGAAATGCCACACCTGGGGCGGGGACAAATCAATAGTTTGCTTCACAGTTTATTTATGAATACGCCCAAGCTCATGGGTTTGTGCACATTAGCTCCTCTCCTGCCCATATACACTTTAGAAATGATTGTAAGCTAAGTACAGTAAAGTGTGGTACTAAGGTCCCAATTTAATTCTTGGTGAGCAGCCCATTTCTCTTCAAGGGCTACGGAGTAATTTACTCCATCACCCTAACAGAGGTGGCGCCTGTCAGATTTAGAAATGTCCTCTGGCCCAGTGTACATTTCTAGCATTGACAGATGATTCTGGAGCCGTACGGCATACTTACAATATTTTTATTATTTTCAAAAAGGAAATTCTGTAATAGGACAAAGTTCCCTCATTACGGGAGTTTCTTCCAATGGAAAGCGGGGCATTGAGCAGTTTTTAATGCTCATACCACCACGTTTCTCCCGGTGGGCATTGACAATTGGCTTTACATTCAGGTATCTGAATCAGGTGGCAGGCATAGAGCCAAACCTCCAAGGGCCTTAATCCGTCGGGCTGTTTGGCAATGGCAGAGTAGTTTCCGCCATCATCAAACTTATGGTTTGCCTGATTTTAAATTGGTCAAGAGGGCCCTAATGTTGGCGGGAGGGAACTCTGTTGCTGTTGTGATAGAGTTCCCTCTCTGCCAACATTAAAATCAGGCCTTAAGTCTTATTCCTAGGTGGGCGAGTAAAGCAAACATCCACATTCTTTCTTGGGGTTTATTTGAAGGAGCTTCTCTACATGGAAAATGTTTTCCCAGTGGAGAAAAATACTAAAAACAAAAGCATGGTCAATTTCCCAGCGAGGCTGCCATTCTCTAATAGACTATTACACTATAAGTACTATTCCCCATTGGTAAAGTGGAAACATCTACTGCCATCTCGCATATCAGAGATCTTGATATTACTACAGCTTTCTAGGCCCATTGCTTCCAATATTTGTACATCACAGAAAAGTAATAAATCCACATCTGTTCATAGGATTATTTCTATTTGTGCAGATTTTCTACTATTTTGTATGCATCCATTTTGTACAATTACACAGTAGTAATGCATTTATGCTTTACACGTATCCTTCTGAGGATACAAGAGAGATTCAAACAGAATAGTTTTCTGCTATTAATGTATAGCTAGGACCAAAAAGGTTGTTGTGAAATGTACCCTGTGTGTTAGGTTACTATGATGGCAGTACATATTGCATATGTACTTTTTTCTTCAGAGTAAACTCTTAGGCACTACTATTCCTCCACTGGCCTCACCTAATGAGATGGAATACATTGGATCATCTTTCCATGTTTTCAAGTTGGATACCTCTGTCTCACTGACAGCAAAAGACAGAATCCACGAATAGTGCTAAACGCTACTGAAATAAAGTGAATCTGAAGATTGTTGGTCAGTTTATGAAAACAAGTTTATTGCAAACATAAGCATAAAACCTCGGCCACCAGGGAACACAAACTCTTCCTCTATGTTCAGCCACTTTCTCTCTCCAAATAGAAAAATAACATTCTCAAAGGCAATATTCTGACTGCAACACCACAATTATCTGATATAAAAACTATTTTGCAGCCCTTTCAAAATGAACATAACCTTACCAACTTGTACGTTCTCTTTCACAGGAAACGTTGCACTTTTATGAAACTTTAGTTGATTCTCTGAGAACAGCATTCTTTTTCGGTGAAGGAAATATATTCAATGGTCATTAAATCAAGGTTATAACCCCCCCCCCCCAGTCTGTAATTGTTAGGAATATTATTGCGCATGTGAACACTAGAAATCAATCTTGCCATTATAAACAATAAAGGTATCACATTTCCAACATTTCAACACGAAAGTAATTTCAACGGTCATTGACAGCCTCATTATTTGCATACTGTTAATTGCACCCGCCTTCAATCTGCAGGAGATACATCATAGTTCAGAGTTTGTCACGGACAGCTCATTAATCAAAATAGTGCAATTTAGATTTGTAGAATTAAATGAAACATTTTAAACTCACAGAAAAACAAAATATCAGTCCGTTTTTGTAAACGTATTAGACTAAAGCTGTCCTCTTGTCGACGTTTCCCGCGATTTAGTAAGATAAATGGCAGCTTTTTAATGGAATTACAGCGATATAAAGAGTAGGGCTTGAGAAAAAAAATTGACCTCTTCAAAACATGTGAATTTGTGGGTTTGTGAAAATTAATAGCAAATACAAAAGCGTTCTTCCTCGTAGTGTTTGTATAGCTATGGCTCATAGCACTACACAAATTCACAGAACACTAAACATTACATAATAACTGAACATAATTATTTTATGTTGTCCATTTGATATGACATGCATGATTTAAAAACCATCAATATTTTAAAAGTAGTATGAATATTCCCAGATTTAATTACTTAAATCGCAATAAAGTTATCCTCGAAAAGATAATAGGGAAACAGTTTCAAAGCATACGAAAAATCAATTACTCACCCAGGAGGCTCAGATCTCCTCGATACAAGGCCTACAAAAATCACTTTGAAAAATTAAGGAGTTCATCAGTGTAATAACAGCTGCACGTCTAGGAGGTTAACGACTCTCTCATTTCCTGCTCTTAGTCTCGTGTATAATTTAGAATTTAAAAACTATCTGATGAGCAATTGTTTGTGTTGCAACATACAGGGCCTCACTCCGAGTGCTCATTAATCCTAATTTTGACACAATCAGATATATACACTTCAATTGTGATTCTGATTTTTGTGGCAATTACCGCAGATCTGTAATGTTCAATTGACACAATGGAAAGATGTAAAATAGGTGGTAATCAAAGCCCAGATTGACCAGCGCTTTAAGTTGGGTTTGTAACACATCTGTGGTGAAAACCTGGTGCAAAGTGTTAGAGTGGGATTTCATATCCAACTCTAATAAGGATTTGCGTTAGATAGTTTCCTTAAGTAACACAAAGTTGTACTATGCACTGGTTAGCATTTCTTTGGGCCATGGGTGTTGCATGGGAAATGGTTTTGATGCAAAGCATTATCTACAAACATTGGTAGACAGACATTTGCACCTCCTCAATGCAGACATAACATGGAGAAATGTTTTAATTTCTTCTCATTTTCCAGGCTTTGGCAAGGACCCCTTCGTATATCAAATATAGGATTCAGAGAACCCCCACACCCTTGCTCTATGTAAGGGCGTGTGCATTGGCACATGGTTGTCAAAAATGCACCAACGTGGAAAAGAGAAAAACAATCATTATATATTATTAGTAGATATGGTACGTGTTTCCTTTCTTCCTTTGACATAAGGCAGCACAGCAACTTTGGTGTTGTGGTGCCCTGCTTCAATGAAAAGTAAAGATGGGTACAGGTGTGCAAACTCCTATGACACATAACATACCTCAGTCCATCATGCTGTATTGGTATTTGCCAGATATGGTATTTATGACCCACGCACTGTGGCACCAGGAAAGAGGCTTTTATTTCTGACTTTTTGTATCTTTGTGTCTGCTGTGAGGGTTTGCAAGGAAGAAACGATGCAGAGGTGGATTAAGAAAACTGTCAGGCAAATACCTTCCCTGATCTCTGAAAGGTATTATTACTTTCAATTTGAACAAAAGACACATTCCAGAAATCTCTTTATCATCCTGACAGTCATCTCATGAGAACATCACAGGAGGTCAGGCAGCAGTGCAAGGTGTAGTCATAAATTGAAAAGATTAAAAAAAAAAAAAAAAAAAGAATGCGCACAAGTAAACCTCAGTAGGACAATCACAGTTCAATTAACTATTTCTGGTGGTAAAAGAAAGAGGGCAAGGCTTAAAACAAAAGGGGCTAAAAGAGAAATATTGATTAGTTGACTACGAAAATTGGTTTGAGTGGATCCGGAGGAATCAGTGGCTATTGGACCCCATTTGCAGCAATACGGGTTGTTTATGTCTTGTGGCATGGGGACATCTTATTTGTGGACCCAAAATGAAGAGCAAATACTTATCTTTAGCACCTGTCTCACACTGAAGAAGTCCAAGCAGTCCAAGGGTTTTAAGGGATGTGAAATGAACTAGACACTCTGAAACCACCAAGGCACATTAACAACACTCAATAAAACAATATCCACCAAGTGATTTTACTTTCAAAATGGAAAATGTGCTTAAATACAGGTATGGCGACATGATACAAATCAAAATGCAAACTGACCCCAAGAACACAAGACCACTCTACCCCGTGAGCCAGAAGAGTAGTTCAAATGTCTTGAGCATGTTAAACTGATTACAAACCGATCCTTATTAGATTTGGCACAGTGTCACAGAATGAAAACCCTTAAGAAAGCCTTGCGTTCAGTAGTGGAAAAAGCATGCACAATGCAACACCAGTCCCTGCAATAGCTGACACAAGATCATCACAATACAAAAATTACTTAGTGCAGGATTTATCATGGGGTTTAAACAGCAGAAAGTCAGTGGGCTGTCTTCAGCGCCTGCTGTGTTTGACTTGGAGGTGACCCAATTGATAATCAGCTTCCCATGAGGCTTGAAAACACTTTCACTATATGAAGCAATATAATATCTGTTAAAAATGGGGTCTCTAGCTGGCAGATGTATACACCTTTGTCCAAGTAGGGGCCACAATCCTAGTCAGAGTGTAGTGTGGTCAGTTTTATGTATCCTTTGCGTGTTAGCTTCAGGCTTTAGGCCTTTGTGCACTTTGCCCTGGATGTATTTTATTCCTTTGCTCGCAGCTTAGAGCCTCTGTGCACTTTGCTCTAAATGCTTTTTATTCGGCTTCGTACTGTTATTTTTCAAATAACCAGTTCTACGGTCTTGTTTTATTTTTTATATCACACTTTTTAGCCTACTTCAGCACCGGAGTTCTCAATAACACATTCTTGTTCAATCTGTGCTTCAGTCAAGGATACAGTCTGGTACATTGCCGATAGACGTGGTAGGAGTTTAGTCTTTGGCATTCTTGCGTAGGGACATTTTGTGATCACACTGACATGTTAGTTATAAAAACACTTCCTTGTCCCAATACACGCAAGAGGGAGATTCCGACCAGGGAACCACAACTAGACGCTGACTGCCGCGTTGCAGATGCTGAACCAGGTCACAGGCCTTTGCTCAGATATGAGGGGTTATGGATTCACGGGGAATCTGAAAGGCAAATTAGAAGCTTAACATGCTGTGCTCGAAATAGAACTAGCTGAGAGAGAGTAGAAATTATTAACACCATGATAGAATTATTCTTATGTTTCACTCTCCTCGTGACTATTTCAATCCTACTGTGTTGTATGGTTCTGGTTATTGCGGCTCACGCCTTAATATCTAAAATGCAGTCGTTTTATTAAAACAATCTATACAACTCAAACTGCCTTTGTCATTTGTATATGAGATCGTACTGTAAATGAGAGAGCTGGTTTGGATCTGAGTGACCACGACTTCCCTGAGAAGTTCTAAGATGTCATGTGCTCGGCTGCCAAATCATCCCTTCCCCTTGGGAGAGATGAGGCACTGGTAGTTAGCCGGAGCAAAACCGGATTTAGGGTGACAGAGGTCCTTCCAAGTGGGTCAGACTCAGTCCCCCACACCGTGAACGATCCTGCTACCTAGAAATCCAGTAGTCTCATTTAGGATAATGAGAGCCCACGCGACATGGCGCTGCCAACGATTGGTCTGGCTCTAATTTTCGGGTCCGGCTGACTCTCTCGGTCTCATATATATATGGACTCCTCGGTTCCGTTAACGGAGACGTCCGTGGGGCTGAGGATTTCCGCCACCGTGAGATAGGTGCCTCCTATTACTTAGTGGTCGGTTGTTCAAGCTTGAACTTTGAAAGGAAAACCCCGATATTGGTGTGCCTTCTCTGCCCTAGTGCTGTTTTTATAATGGCAAATCCTCAAGTAGTGAACATAGCGCTTAATATGCGCCATCCGCTCACGGGACATCTGATAGCACATGTTCTCACGAACCAGGGGGGTCCGGTCACGTTTGTGGTGGACGCCCATGCAGCTTATAGAACAGAGCTTTTTTATTCTTGGGTTGTATTTCCAGCAGTTGATGGGGGTACAAACACTTTTCACGAATACACTCTTGCTAATGTCCCTGGACAATACAGGGCATATGCATATTTAGAGATACCTCTATCATATCAAGAACATAATAATTGGCTTGATGGCGCCCTACCCCACACTATACCACCTGTTAGGTTAGGTCCACTGAGTAATGATGGTCCCACCTGGCCTTTATTGGCTACATATACACCACATTCTGCGGTTGCTCAATTGGCGGTGGCTGAAGTTCGTCGCTTATATACAGAATTAACGGCTACATATAGACGTTTGGTTCAATTTGTGATGCAGACACTTAACACAAACATGAGGTGGTTCCGGGGGTAAATCCGACCACTGTACACAAAGTTATGGGTAAAGTCCCAGCAAAACGGGAGGAAACTCCATTTTGGCTGGCGCAAAAAATAAATACGTTGGAAGCAGTATTTCCCCATACGGGACCTCAGGATAAACATAGAATATTGACGATGTGTTTACCGTATGGAATGGTTCCTACTGTGGACCATTGTAATACTTGGGGCACGGTGTTTGCCGCGCTCTACACTACAGCACACGGTACACCAACATTGGCTAATCTACCGGACGTTCTGAAACAAATTCAGGATGAATATGGAGCTGCCCCAGCCTTAGATTTAGGGATGCAGCTGATGGGCAATTTTGCTGCGGTTTCTTCTATGATTTTGAGTAATCTCAAAAGGGAGGCAGTAGCACTAGCGGTGCGTATGCTTCTTCGTGACGTCCCGCAAGGTAACCAGGAGCGGGAACTGCCGAGAATAATAGCAGAAACATATTCGAGTATCGGTCGTGATAGCCTTGGGGCTTGACTGCAGAAACGCCAGTTACAGGGTAAGAATAGTAAAGATACTACTAAACAACAGCAACCTGAAGGTAATAAAAAGCGCTGGGAGAAAAAACAACAGACACCTAAAAAGGATAGGGGACAATCTCCGCAACCGGAGACCCCACAGAATAGGTATAATCTCAGGAATAGGGATAATTTGAAGACGCCTGATAGATAGCAATATACTGATAGGCGCCAATCTCGTTCCTTTCAGGACTCCTCGGAAAAGAGAAATGAGAGAGGTGGGCAATCAGAGCGGAGAACAGGAGTCACAACGCTCAACAGGGGTTTCTGTCAAACAAGAAGAGAAACCGATCCAACAGAAACAGCAATTTAAAAAGAAGAAAGTGGCAGCAGTCTCAGTTAGACATGCCAATCAAGAAGAGAGTTCTCTTGAAGAACAAGACATGGGCGTTGGCACTGTTAGACAGTGCGGCAGAGGTCACAATAGTTCACCGGAATCTTCAAGAGCATCTGGAGGTGAAAGCAACTGATGACTTCATACAAGTCGAAACAGCAGATATGCGTGTCTCTGATCCCGATAGAGTTTATACAGTAACTTTACAATTAGAAGGGGACATTGAGCGCACTATAAAAGCCATCTTTTGGGACTGTGTGGTCAAATTGTATGACGTTCTGATGGCAGAACAGGATTGGCCTCCTGACTTTGTTCGTGACTGTCCAGTTGGGGAGGAGGTTATTACACCTTCATTCTCACCACTTGTTCCGGGAGAACTAGCAGAGTCCTATAGTAAAACATGGGCTCTAGCACAGGCTCCTGCCTTATATAGAAATAATGTGGGGTGGGATAGGGATTCACCTTATCATGTAATTCCGATAAAGGGCGAACCTCAGCCGCAACCGCAATATCCTATAAAGTTTGAAGCGAGGGCATCGGTAAGGAAAATACTTACACAATTGGAGTACCAGGGGGTAATTGAACCCTGTGTCTCGCCGATGAATAATCCCTTATTTCCAGTAGCTAAACCGGACCATTCTTATAGGATAGTGGTGGATTACAGACATTTAAATGGACATACACGCACATATGCAATTCAAAATTCACACAGCGCAGCGCTCATGAATAATATTGTGCGTAAGAAATACAAAACAACATTAGATATCTCGAATGGATTCTTCTGCCAAAATATAGCACCCGAAAGTAGGGACTATACGAGCTTTAGTGCGTTTGGCTCTCAAAAAATGTTTTGTCGTCTGCCTCAGGGGTATAAGAATAGCCCAGGACTATTTTCGGCTCGTGTAACTGAAATTCTGCACAAGTTGGACCCTGAAGCTTTGTCATATGTTGATGATATCTATCTGACAGACGATGAGTTACTGCAACATTTAAGGCACGTAGCGCGCATTGTTGTGGGATTTGCTGATATTGGCTACAAATTTAATTTTAAGAAATCAAAAATTGCCTTCCTCAGCGTCATTTTCCTGGGATATGAGTTGTCGAATGAGGGCAAGAGCTTAGCGCCACACTTTTTGGAAAAATGTGCTTGATTGCAACCTCCTAATAAGATTCGGAAACTCCAGTCGTTATTGGGGTTTCTAAATTTTGGCAGAACTTACATTCCTGATTACGCTACACGTATAAAACCATTATACGAGTTGATTCGCCCGAATTTTTCGAGTAGATTTTGGACGATTGAGCATACACATATTCTTCGAGATTTGCAAACTGATCTCTTAGCAGTAAAGCATTTACACACTCGGGACAATAAAACGCATCTGGTCATCAGGGTTATACCTGGTGCCGTAGGATTTACATATGTCACCTTTAATGAGGGTGAGACAGTCCTGATAGCATACAAGTCGCACTTGTACTCGGTTGCAGAACAACGTTTTGCACAAACTGAGAAAATTCTCACTGCTGTACAAATGGCTGTTATTAAAGAAAGACCTCTTGCCCAGGGCCAACGCATCATTGTCGTTTCCCTGATTCCAGCCTTAGAGGCTGTTACAAAAGCGAGTGTTCCTAATTCGAAAGCTTTACACCCGCGATGGATACAATGGGCAACGTTTTTGACAGCCACTGATGTAGATTACATATTTGACCCTATAGTGCAGACTCAAGAATTTCTTCAATATGAAATGGAGTACCCAGTTCCCGCTGGTACATTGCCTATTGACCAATATCAGGTGGTCATGTATACCGATGGCTCTGCGCAACCAGCGGTTGGGACTAAACAACAGTATTCTGCTGCATGTGCGGTGGTGAGCGGCTATATGGAGGGGGAAGTGTTCTGCCCCCGACATACTTATACACAGACCTTGGAAGATTGTACGGCACAGTTGGCAGAGCTGAAAGCTCTATTGTTAGCCTTGGAACATGCGGATCCGGCTGTGTTTACATTGCTGGTTTGTGATTCCTATTACTGTGTTCAGTCTTTCAATGAATATCTACACTACTGGAGGTTGAACGGGTTCAGAGATTCAAAAGGCAACACCATTAAACACAAATTGCTGTGGGGGAAGGTTGCGGATC
The DNA here is from genome assembly GCF_031143425.1 of Pleurodeles waltl. Taxonomy (NCBI): domain Eukaryota; kingdom Metazoa; phylum Chordata; class Amphibia; order Caudata; family Salamandridae; genus Pleurodeles; species Pleurodeles waltl. The sequence continues at coordinate 1,349,976,106 of NC_090445.1, forward strand.
TGAAGGAAACGCTTCCTAAAGTCCATGTTGTGCATACACTTGGACACCAGCGCGTTGGAATACACGTTGCTGGGAATACTTTGGCTGATGAAGCCGCAAAATCGGCAGTGGCAGTTGCCATTGTGGCCGCAATAACTCGTTCGAGTTCCAAACCAGACACAGAGATATTGGCTGCTATAAAAGCTACGGCTGATGGCACGCCATTTCCTAAAGGATTCTCTTCTAAATATAGTTACTGTATGGTTGGTATGCTAAACGCTGTTGTTAAAATACCAGGCGTTGGTGTACGTGAAATTCCCAATAAAATTGAGCAACCTCAATTAATTACTGCAGCACATGAGGGGGCGGCTTCTGCCCATGCAGGCGTGGCAGCCACAATTTCACTGTTACAGGCCCGTTACTGGTGGCCTGGTCTCTATAAAGAGACAAAGCAGTATGTCCTTTGTTGTGACATCTGTCAACAAATTAAAGTTTCCTCGGCTAAACGCCCGCAGCAGACGCCCCTCCTCATATCAAATAAACCTTTACAGTGTGTTCACTTGGACCATTGTGGTCCGCTGACGCCAGATAGTGCATACAAATATATATTGGTTGCTGTAGATTCGTGCTCCAGATTTGTGTGGGTCTGGCCACAGCGCTCGGCTGACGCTCGAACTGCTATTAAAGATTTGCGCATCTTTGTCAATACATATGCAGTTGCGACTTTTCATTCGGACCAGGGCCCTGCCTTTGCCTCTAAGGCATTCAGGGACACCATGGCTCCGTTGGGGGTCCAAATCCAGTTCTCGTCTCCATTTCATCCCGAGGGAAATTCTGTTGTGGAGCATTTAAATCGCGATTTAAAGCAATCCTTAACGGCCAGAGTTATAGGTACGGGTCGTGGTTGGCTAGCCTACCTGTATGGAGTACAGAGAGCACTTAATAACTTGCCTAGAAGGTCCCTGGGGGGTCGTACTTCATATGAGTGTCTTTTGGAACACAAATGTATGTTCCTGATCTAGATGGTCCTGGTGTGGAGACGGCGGATACACCCTTTGACATAAATGATCGTGTCACTGTTTTGCAGGATTTACAACAATTCCGTGAAGATAACTCTTCTGCAAGTGCTGCCTCCACAGGAATTAAGGATGAGCCGGTAACGTCTACTGGGTGGATTCCCAAGATTGGGGATCTTGTGCGTGAAAAGGTTGCAGTGAAAAAAGAATTTGGTCCTTCGTATCGGGTGCCTGTCCCTGTGCTAGGGATCAGCGGCACAAGAACTGTGATTTTGCCTCCGTTGCGAGGGGCCAAAGGAGATTGCTTTGTTTCCATTGATAATGTCAAGTTACAACATGTGGCCGATTCTGCACAGCAGACCAAGAGGAACACCCAGTAGTTCCGGAATCCCTCTCACTACTGGGGAAGAAGTTCCGCTGCAGGTGATTTGCACCAACGCTATTTCCTCTCCAAGCTTGGGGAGGGTGGAAGCTGATCTTGCGATTGTTCCACAGACAGCGAATGATTTGGAATCCTTTGATCAAGTTGCTGTACGTTCTACTGATGTTGCTGAACATGTGGTTTGTAGTGTGCCCAGACGAGAGCCACCATCTGCTTCTTTGTTTACGATTGCACCTTTTGCGAGAACTGCCTCGGGCTGCTTCAATACCACTGATGACATTGTGTCGGACTCATCGTCCTCTTCAACACCAGCCCTGGGTCCACGTAAGCTGCTGTGTTGGCTCAAACATACATATTTTGTTGTTCCTTGGAACTATCTGTGGCTTTTTATGACTGTGATGACTCTTTTCCTATGGCTGGGGTTTGTGGTTACCTTTTTTCTGGTGATACATGGTCATTTTCTTCCTGAACGGTCTGACATTGAGCACGTGGAGACGGTGTTGAAACCACATTTTTCGTCACATATGGTTCGAAGAGACTTGTTCTTTGTGAACATTTCTGCTGTACCAATTCCGGATGGGATTGTGTAGGATAGAGTGATGTTTGATATATATGGTCCCACTGAGATGATTCAGATACCGTATGTTCTCAAATTGTCAATGAATGATATTGTTATACCAGGCATTGTTTCTGATGATTGGGATGTGAAGACAGTTGATTCTATGTTGACAGAATTGCAGTTTTATACTGTCCATGAAAATGAAGATGCTTACCAGTTTAGAGATAATTATGGTGACATGTTTTGTAACAATTATTATGGACACCACTTTATTCATAAAGCCAGTAGCCCTAAATCAATATTTGAGTATATGCAATGGGAACATTGCCCGACTCCTCCACATGGGAGTTCTAAAACGTATTCTGACAAATTTGCGTATTTTTCTGGGCATCATCCACAAAGTGCTAAGTCGTATTATTTTAGAGTTACTCCGCATGCTAATAAGCAAATGTTATTGACTGATACTAAATTACTGTATTCAAATTTGTTTGTGTCCCAACTGTCTGTTGAGGGGTATGAATACTGGTCCAAAACTGTTGATTTGAAAAGTGTTTGGGGAACGAAAAATTGGCAAATGCGGGGTAGGGATACATTGCTTAGGGCATGTATTATTCCTGTCCAGATGATTTTCTTAAATGACACTGTACAACAGACTAGCTGTTTGGGCTTAGCAACAATTAGGGAATTGAATTTGCCTGGCATACCTGTCCCTTCCAAAATGAAAAATTGGCAGCAATATATTAATGCCACGTTTAGTGAGCTTACAGACTGGGTCCAGAATGGTACGCTTAACACTTCATTGACACGTCCAGGCGGGTGGTTATTGTGGCCCATAGACACTAATAGGTGTCATCAACGTTTTGTCACCTCTTTGGGGGGATTCAGGACTAGTGGGGCAGACCCTCGCTAAATATCACCAGAACATGCTGACATCATTACTACATACAGCGTAGGGAAACTTTGTCAACAATGGTTGAGGTCATCCACGCTTGATGCAGTTAAGACACATCTCACGTTACTGTCTAATGATACTGCCTTGCAAGATTTTTTGTCAGGACCAAGGATACCACGGAAGAAACGTTTTTTGTATGAAGTATAGAATGAGATTTGGAAGCTCTCACAACAGGAGGCAGCGGCCCGGTTGAGGCAAATTGATCAGGAAAATTTGATTCAAGCTTTGTCTGTTGTGGATAATGGGATGCATACCCTATCAGACCGTGTATACATAATTGACAACGTTGTTTCCTCTTCTATAGACATTATTAAATCGGATAGACATTATTAAATCGGATATGTCTTCTTTATATCATGGGCAGAGTCAAACGCGGTCCATCATGCAGTTGGGTTGGACTCTACAGACATTGAAGGCAGGTCGCGTTCCGTGGCAGCACATTCGTGCCAGGGAGATATTCATTTCCTTTAATTTGACACGTCAACAACAACTAATGGCTAAGAAGGAAGCGACGTATGTTATGTTAAATATTGAAAAGTTGGAGAAATTGCCTTTTACTGTGGCTGAGATTCTGTCAGCAGAGTGGTTGATTCACGGGGTAATTAATTTGCCTATCTCCACTCTGCAATTTACTTCTTGTTTAAAACACATTCCGGTGGGTAGATATGAACGGTTGGGAGACAAGTTAAGTCGACTGAAAGCTCTATTGTTTCAAAAGCATGTGGCCCTTACATCTGCTAGCGAGACCTACGCACTTCAGGTGGCAAGGTCATCAGCGGAAATACAGTCCCTTTTAAATACTAACTTTCCGAGTCACTTTGGTGAGCTCGTGGGACGTATATGTAATGCGTCCAGCACTGCTGGAATTGCACATTTTTTCAAAGCCGTTGGTGTTGGTTTTGCTCATACCTTCTCTTCCATATTTGGTTTAATACCTTTGGCTATTCACTCTATTTTCGGAAGCATTTTTGCGGGATTTCTGATTACTTTGGCTTTGTTGGCTGGTGTTTTGCTGTTGCTGCTGTTCTTCCGCAATGGCTGTCCCACTGCGACGAGATCCCATATTGGCGCTCCCGTCAGCGCAGCTGTGTCGTGAACGCATGATGCAGCATTTTGGAGCAACACTCCTGGGACAATTGGAGTGTGACTGGTCTCTGTCATTCCGACCGGTTTTGGATTGTGTGCAACCTGTGTTTCGGTGCCTTTGGTGCTCGTTTGAACATGCACTGGCTCTCTGTCTCTCACTGCAGTGCCCCACAGTGGTCGATACTGATCTGTTGATGTTCCCGATTAGGGCTCATTCCCAGACTTGTGCATTACGGTTGCGTTTGCTTCGTGAGGCAGTTTATGAGATTCCCTTCCTGGAGGAAGATGGTATTGTCTCATTCATAGGCCCTGCACGGGGTGCCGCCCTGGATGGTTTAGGGGCTTTGGAACACACCGGCTCCATTATAGTTTTAGGCGCAGATTTTCCGATATTGACATCTGTCGAAGTGGAGGATCTCCTGCTTTCCGTGGCTTCTGTCTAAGAATTGGATTTTTTTTCTCATTGAAAATCGACATTGTATCAAATTTAGCTTTAACGTCACATGCTTTCCAATATAAATTAGTTTTCTGCTTTGCTGTCCTCTGGACTTGTCGAAATATATATTTGATGTATTTTTTTTTTATATCAGGGGCATATTTTTATACTATTAGAACCACTTGCTACCGACAAGGGGAGGGTGTAGTGTGGTCAGTTTTATGTATCCTTTGCACGTTAGCTTCAGGCTTTAGGCCTTTGTGCACTTTGCCCTGGATGTATTTTATTCCTTTGCTCGCAGCTTAGAGCCTCTGTGCACTTTGCTCTAAATGCTTTTTATTCGGCTTTGTACTGTTATTTTTCAAATAACCAGTTCTACGGTCTTGTTTTATTTTTTATATCACACTGATTAGCCTACTTCAGCACCGGAGTTCTCAATAACACATTCTTGTTCACTCTGTGTTTCAGTCAAGGATACAGGCTGGTACATTGCCGATAGACGTGGTAGGAGTTTAGTCTTTGGCATTCTTGCGTAGGGCCATTTTGTGATCACACTGACATGTTAGTTATAAAAACACTTCCTTGTCCCAATACACACAAGAGGGAGATTCCGACCAGGGAACCACAACTAGACGCTGACTGCCTCGTTGCAGATGCTGAACCAGATCACAGGCCTTTGCTCAGGTATGAGGGGTTATGGATTGCCGGGGAATCTGAAAGGCAAGTTAGAAGCTTAACATGCTGTGCTCGAAATAGAACTAGCTGAGAGAGAGTAGAAATTATTAACACCATGATAGCGTTATTCTTATGTTTCACTCTCCTAATGACTATTTCAATCCTACTGTGTTGTATGGTTCTGGTTATTGCGGCTCACGCCTTAATATCTAAAATGCAGTTGTTTTATTAAAACAATCTATAAAACTCAAACTGCCTTTGTCATTTGTATATGAGATCGTACTGTAAATGAGAGAGCTGGTTTGGATCTGAGTGACCCCAACTTCTCGGAGAAGTTCTAAGATGTCATGCTCTTGGCTGCCAAATCATCCCTTCCCCTTGGGAGAGATGAGGCACTGCTAGTTAGCCGGAGCAAAACCGGATTTAGGGTGACAGAGGTCCTTCCAAGTGGGTCAGACTCAGTCCCCCACACCGTGAACGATCCTGCTACCTAGAAATCCAGTAGTCTCATTTAGGATAATGAGAGCCCACGCGACAAGAGTAAGTCACACACAATCCAAATTATCCTGTGCCCACTCTCTGGTAGCTTGGCACTGAGCAGTCAGGCTACACTTAGAAGGCAATGTGTAAAGTTTTTGTGCAATAAATCATACAGTAACACAGTGAAAACACCACAAAAATATGCCACACAGGTTTATAGAAATATGTGATATTTATCAGGTTAAATTCAGGTCAAAATGATAAAGATCCAATAAGCACAAGTTGAGATATCACTTTTGCAAGTTTAAAAAGAGTCTTAAATCTTAAAAATCAGCAGTTGTCTCTTGATTACACAAAGTACCTGGTTTGCATCAAAAATACCATGCATGGAGACCACAGACAAGGAGATGTGTGGAAAGATAGGGTGTGCATCGGATTTTCTGACACAGCACAGACGATGTGTCATTTCTTTTCACGCTGCAAGAGGCTTTGCTTCATTTTTCAGCAAGCAGTCTTGGTTCCTCACTGTGATGCAGGGATCTATCTTTTTGGTGCCCAGGGATGATGCAGTGAAATCCTGGGCATGTGGTAAGAAGTCATAGGTGTTGCATGGATCCGGTATGACGATGCAGCACATTTTCTGTTGCGTGGCATGCGCTGCATCGATTTTCTACTCGGGTAATCGGCTGCGTCGTTGTGGCTTGGCTGTGAATCCATCTGGGAGGGCTGTGCGTCGAACTTCCTGTTGCAAAGCAGGCACCGCGTCAAATCTGGCAGGACAACAGCAGGGCAGCAGTCCTTCTCAGCAAAGCAGTCCAGATAAGTCCTTTGGGCAGCAAGGAATTTTTTCTTGACAGGTTGCAGGTTCAGGTCCAGAAGTGTCTGAGTTGGTGGGGTCAGAGACCAAATTCATATAGCCAAAAATGACTTTGAATTGGGGGAGACTTCAAAGAGTGGTTTTGAAGTGCACAAGTTCCCCTTTCAGTACAGGTCTGTCTGCCAGGGTCCCAGTAGGGGGTTTGGCAGTCCATTGTGTGAGGGCAGGACGCTAACCTTTGAAATGTAAGTGTCAGGCCCTCCACCCTTCCAGCCCAGGAAGACCCATTCAGTATACAGATGAGTGTAGTTGTGTGACTGAGTGTCCCGTGTTTGTGGTTGTCTGGGTCAAATGCACAAGAAAGCTGTCAACCAGCCCAGCCCAGACGTTGATTGGAGACAGGCTGTAAGGCACAAACGGACTTTAAGGGCAGAGAAATGGTCACTTACTACAAGTGGGATTCCTAAAATAGTAATATAAAATCCAACCTCACCAATAGGCAGGATTTTCTATTACCATTCTGGCCATACTAAATATGACCTGGTTACCCCTTTCTGATTAGAATCTACCACTCAAACAGTATATGAGGGTAGCCCTAATGCTATCCTATGAAAGGAGCAGGCCTCAAAGTAGTGGAAAATGAATTTATGAGTTTTCCCCTAGCAGAACATGTAAAACACACATGTATATGTCCTGTCTTTTACCTACATAGCACCCTGCTCTATGGGATACCTTAGGGGTGACGTATATGTAGAAAAAGGGAAGTTTAAGGCTTTGCAAGTACTTTTAAAAGCCAAGTCGAAGTGGCAGTGAAACTGCACACACAGGCCTTGCAATGGCAGGCCTGAGACATGGTTAAGGTGCTACTTATGTGGGTGGCACAATCAGTGCTGCAGGCCCACTAGTGGCATTTAATTTACAGGCCCTAGGTACATGTAGTGTACTTTACTATACTAGGGGATTACAAGTAAATTAATTTTTCCAATTGGGTATGAGCCAATGTTACCATGTTTTTAGGGAGAGAGCACATGCACTTTAGCACTAGCTAGCTGTAGTAAAGTGTCCAGGGTCCTAAACCCAGCAAAAGTGAGGTTGGAAAAAGAAGAGGAGGAAGGCAAACACTTTTGAGGTGACCCTTCAGAGTCGTCATTTCCAACTATACCCATGTCTGAAGCCATTTGACAAGGTTTGCAGTGATTTTAGACATGCGAATGCCTTCCAGTGGCATTTGAAGGCAACTAATCCCAGTTAAAGTAACAGCAGCCATGTGTTAGACCATAGAATGTGCTGCTACATTCACAGCTGCCCTTGTTTTTGGGAGAAGAGTTCAGGAGAAGAGTACTCCACCATTTGTGACTGCTTAGATAGCATTGCAGCCCCATACGATTTTAAGCACACACGCTAGGGCCCATAATTATCGACTTTGTGGCGCAGGCCAGCACAGCAAGTCACCGTATTGCACGGCCCTGCATCACAGGGAAAGGGCAGGAATAGGCAGTATTTAAGAGAATACTTCAGATTCCTGTCCTTTCCCCTGCACTAGTGCCCTTTAGGCAGCCTGGCACCAATGCAAGCACCCTTGCAGCATGGTGCAAGTGTGCCTTTGTTGCATTCAGGATTGTTTTTCCTGCACAAAAACAATCCTGAGAGGTTTTTCTTCTTTCTAGAAGACATAGAAAGAGGAAAAAACGAGGGTAAATAAATATATTTCAGCTCGTTACACCTCTCCTGGGGAGACATATCTTTTTGGTGCACTCATAAGTTTACCAGTTCTTGTAAGTCGGGAAATGTGCCAAAATCCACAGTTGTTGCAAGCTATGGAAATGCCTCCTTGGTGCAGAGAAATGTAATGCAGCGATTTGAACTGTGTTCTATAACTCGAGGTTTATGAAGATAAACAGGGCCACAGATGGGCTTGTGTGGCTCCATAAATCACACTTAAGTTTTGCATCACTCTTTAACCACATTGCGTGGTGGAAAAGCAACGCACACTGGGTCATAAACATGGCTCTAGATTGGTATTTTACTTTGGGCAGCTGGGTGCACACAAGAGTTATGTCTTCAATGACAGCAGTACCCTGTGTGCGCAGTGAAGGGAGAGCAGGGGAAACCATCAGACAGGAATATCTATAGAAGATCTTGTGATGTCATATGTGTAGTGTCTAGGCAACCCACCACACATGTTGTGAACATTTGTGGGAAATATCAGAAATTAGGTGTATTAGTCCTGGTGCACTTCAAGGGAATACTGTTTGAGGACTTACGTTGTTTCCAGTACCCAGGAATTGAGTTCTCCAGGAGTAAATCAAAATACATCAAACATGCAAAGAAACTACTGGTTCACAATTTAGAAATCTCAATGAGGGATCACAAAGAAGGGATACACATCAAGACACTGTCTTTTGTGGTTACCTTCTTTCCATGCTGCCATCAACCACCGCCTCCCTGTACATGGCAAGAAGATCAACGTCTTGCACATGTGTGAGAAGATTGGAGTGGATTATGTTGCAACTTCTACATGTATTTCAGTTAGGTTTGTGGCTATTGGCTTAGCTCAACAGCTCTTCAATAGTTGCTCTGAGTCAGTGGCAAAATGACCACACCACAGTCAGCAAGCACAGATCATTCCCTTAAACTCAACAAGATACAGGTGGTACATCCAAATCTGAACATCTCCTGGTGGATCCCTGCTCCAGGAAGACTGTAAACCTCTTGCCTTGTCCCAAAAGGTCCTCCAGTAACTGTACTGATGAATCCTTTTCTAAGTTGGGCTGCATCTGAATGCTTCAGCATCCCTCCCTCCATAGGGGATGAATCATTTCCCTTCCTTGTGGACAAACTGATCTGCCCTACAGGCCTCTCATCTGGTTTTCTATGCAGAACTGGGTGGCCTCCTTTCCTTGGGCTAGTACAGACTCCACAGCAGCACCCAATGGTCCATAGGCAGACACTGCTCAGTGGCAGAACTCTACAGTGCTCGTGCCCACAGTTCATTTCAGAGTGTTGCTGCTCAGCAGAAGGATTTCACAGTGCGCAGCAGGGCTATCAATATAGCATTGCATTAGATCCACTCCCCATTAAGCCTCTTGGAGAATAAGGGGACTGATGTTTTAAGTTTTAGAATTACTTTAGTCAAAATCTGAGATACAAGCTAGGAGTGGAGACATTCACAAGTCCACCTAGACAAAACTCCTTGTTAATTTTCTGCCTCTTTCTCAATCCTTTCCCCCTGTGCTGAACATGGACAACACTTGAGAACAGCCAGGTGTCATATCTGCAACTCCATGGCTTGGCCCTTGGGGGCTCTGGCGCTGACTTTGTGATACCTGGCCTCTGCTATGTCAGGAATGGCTTGTCATTATGAGCATCAGGGTTTGTCCGCCTTGTTTTCTGAAAACATTTTATTATACAAATACAATTCTATTCTATTATTCACTATTAGTCTGATAAGAATGGAGCACCAGGAGCTGGACCTGGCCCTAATCTGGCAGCTGAGGTGAATAAAAATGCTTTTAATTAAATGTTGTGCGCTTGTTTGAGGTTAAGAGTGTTTGTGTGTGTTCAAAATAGTGTGTGTTTATGTATGAGCATGTGAGTCTGTTTTAGCAAGCATATGTGTGTGTGAATGAGTGAAAGTGTATAGTCTGAGATTCAGTGTTTGTGAATATTAATAAGTGAGAGTGAGAGGGAATGAGTGAATGACAGTGAGAGTAACTGCAAGTAAATGAAAGTGGGTAAGTGAGAATGAATAGGAATGACTGTGAGGAAGTGAGAATTAGTCCTGGGCAAAAGTTTCAATTCCGCAAGAGAAACCGGAGGAATTTTAGTAATTTGTGTGTTACTCTTGTGTTAGAAATTGGGTTTCTAGTTGTCAGATGTTTGCACCCTGTCCAAGTAGGGGCCTCAATCCTAGTCAGAGTAAGTAAGATACACACTAAAAGTTTACAGGTACACACCCTCTGGTAGCTTGGCACAGAGTAGTCAGGCTAAGCTAACGAGGCAATGTGTAAAGTTTTTGTGTACACACAGACACACACACACACACACACACATACACACACGGTAACACAGTGAAAATATCGCAAAAGGACTTCACACCACTTTAGAGAAATAGCCAATATTTATCTGAGGCAAACAAGACCCAAGCAACAAAAATCCAACATGCGCAAATCAAGTTATGAATTTTTAAAGATTAAATGAAAATGCAATGCTTAGAAGTGATTAGCTCTAACTGGGGCTATCTGATTGCATTGGACCGGGGAAAATCCAAAAGTTCAATTTGACGGCGAGGGAGTGCTGGCCAGGTACAGGAGTCACGCAGACCTGCTGACAGTAACTTGGTTGTGTCGATGCTCGGGGATGGTGCATTGATCCAAAGGAAGGGATTGCAGGAGATGCGTTGTTTCCTGATTGGGCAAATTCATTGATGCGTCGATGTCCAGAAGCAATGTGTACTGCTTTCTATGCACTGGTGCTGGGTCAGCTAAGTTGGGCTGCATTGTAAGTTGCGGTCTTTGCATTGCACAGTTGACGAGCGGTGTCCCTGGCTTTGGTGCTGGCAGCAGCAAGGCATTGTTTATGCAGCGGGATGTGCTGGTTCTGATCAACGTGCCAGGTTCAGTGCATCAGTTCCAATTGACGCGTCCCTGTTGATGCATCGGTTTCATGAGCTGCAGCATCACACACACTTCCAAGAGCTCAGGACTGGTTTTGGCACCACTTGGCAGAGCAGGACTCACAGCAAAGAAGCCTGTATGCTGGCAGCAGGATTGCAGGTGAAGGCTTTGATGTCCCTGAGACTTCAAAAACAGGAGGCAATCTCATTCAGGCCCTTGGAGAAACATTAGATTTCAGGATGTAAAGAGTTAAGTCTAGTCATCTCATTCCCAGACAAGAAGCAGCAGACAGAAGGCCAGCACAGTAAAGAGAACAGCAAAGTGGCTGTCCCTCCGGGCAGCACAGCACTCCTTCTTCCTGGCAGAATATCCTCAGTCCAGTAGTATACTAAGTATATGATGTCAGAGGACAAGTAGTAATACCCAAAAAGGTGTTTGATGTAGGAATTACATCAAAGGAGCTCTCTGAAGTGCACAAGGATCCTTTTCAACCCAGCCCTGGCTCCATACTAGCAGTAGGGGGTAAATCAGCTCTCTGTGTGAGGGTAGATCACAACTTATTCAGATGAAAGTGTGAACTACCACTCCCTCTCTCTGCCTAAGAGGACTATCAGTATGCAGACAAATGCAGATGTATTCCTGTCACACCAAGCCCTTCCTGTGTTATGGCTGTTAGGGATAATGTATAAATGTAGCTATCACCTACACCCAGACGTGTCTTCAGAGGCAACCTAAAGCACAGAATGGATAAAGTAAGAACATTCCAACTTTGAATGTGGCATTTTCATACCTCCAATTTAAAAACCAACTTTATCAATATATGTGTTTTTAAATTGTGAGTCAAGACAGGAAATTACACTTAAAAGATGTCATAAGGTAACTCCATTGTTAGCCTCTGGAAGAGATAGTCCTTGCAACAGTGAAAAACAAATGTAAGCGGTTTTTTTCACTATCTGGACATGTTCAACCTTTTAAATACACTGTAGTGGGTGGCACAAGTGGTGATGCTGGTCCACTAGTAACATTTAACTTACAGTCCCTGGCACACATAGTGCACTTACAAGTAAATGATATATGCTAATTATGGAGGGACACAATGTATCACATTTTAGACACAAAGCACAAGTGTATAGAGTCAGCAAAAGCAAAGGTCAGCACACAGTCGAAACAGGAGGTCAAAAAGCAAAAAGTGAGGACAAATCATGTCAAAAGATGGCAGGTCTAACATCTTGAAATGTGGAATCACTGATAAATTAAAATTTCATTGTTCTGCCAATGGAATTAAAAAATATGCAGTTGTTTCTGAAGCTTGAAAATCACTGCAGTGATTAGAAGCTTTATTAACTGCACAGTGTGCAGGGGTGCTGAGTAGTATTTAGCCTCACTATTGTCTTAGGCAAAAAGCATTCTTACATCCATTTATGGTCCTAAAGGTGCATTTGGTACTAGGAAAATAGCCCAAAGTACCCACTCTATCCCGTTGTGAATTCTGAAGCACCTCAAAGTAAATACGTGTGATTCTGTGGAATCAAACTCTACAAATCCTTAGTGAGAATTAGTATTTGTTAGTCACAGTAACTGCTAGACCTGGCATACTAGGCGTGATACTCCACCAGACTTTTTGTCTTCACTCCCCTAAATTCACTGAAATAATTTTTGTTAGCTTTAGGACTCTGTACACTTTATTTCTTCTAACAAGTGGGAAAGTGTGAGTGCTCTCTCCCTCAAATGTGGTAAAAAGGGCATAAACCTAATTTGCTCATTTTGTTTACCTATACGCCTCTAGTACATGGTACTACCTGTACCCATGGCATGTAAATTAAATGCTACAACTAGGCTTCATCTCTCATTGTGCCACTCACAAAAGTAGCACTGTAAACCATGTCTCAGAGATGACACTGCCTTTAGTGCAGTCTAAAACTGCCAGTTCGACCGTACAAAATAAATCTTTTGTCAGGCCTAAACCTTCCTTTTCAATACTTATAAGTCACCCCTATGGTAAGCCATATAGGATCACTGGGAAGTGTGCATGGAATTTAAAAAGCAGGATGTGTGTTTAAGTTTTACATGTCCTGACACTGAAAACTCCTGAGGTAAGGTCGAATTCTAAATTATTATCCTGAAAATGCCACTTTTAGAAAGTTGTCTCACTTAAAAATGCCCCTAGAAGAATTATTTAGATATAGTATGCTTACATATTATCTGGTCTTCAATTAATGAATAAGACAACACAGTAATATTAATATCCAATATATTTCTCAATAGGATCCAGGAAGTTCAAAAAAATGATTCCAATGAATGTCCATTTCATAAACAACAACACTGTGTATAATCCCTATGGATCGTAAGATTGAATCCCAACTGCAGATCCAGGAAGGGGTTATAACCCTCCTCATGGCACCGTCCTGCACAATAATTGCCTGGTTTTCAGTCCCAGTTCAAGCAATATCATGGACTTTCAATTCAGCTTGTCAAATAACAAGGTAATTTTGAAGTTTTGGCCTGTAGTGGAAGTGAGAGGTCTGTCAGACCATCATCAGGACTCAGTTTTGTTAAATAATGCAACAGGTTGCAAAAATATGCTCTGAAGCAACACACCTGGGGACTTCAACCTACAAACCAGAGTGAACAAATCTTTTAAACATGGGACCGCTAGTGCCAGTCTCCATCCACATCCGCTCAACACATGCGAGTCAGAATCAATTTGCTATTTTTGCACCCTTCTGGACCCTTGGCTGGCATCAGAATGTACTCCTCCTCCATCAAAACAAAGCTACTGGTGGGTTTTTTCACAACTATGAAAAAGGCTTCTCATGTTAGCAATGGTCACAGTGTCTCCTGCTAAAGCATAGTTTCAATAGTAACCTGTTTTTTTAGACAAATAGCAACCGCCCATGTCTCCCACCAAACAAAGCTCAAGCAATGTCTTCTCATCATGCCGACATCGACCTCCTCAGGGTCCATTGCAATGCAAAGTTCCAGCTGAGGCATCTCATGTGGACCTAGACTGTCAGAAGATTACCCATTAAATCAAACTTCCACAGAAGCAGATGCCTTTTACCCAACTCCCTCCAACAGATGCATGCCCAGACTTTAACTGATTATCTGAACCCTGCATCCGCTAGGAGGAAAGGGGATTGGGAATAGAAAAAGAGAGACCGCCTCCAGATCCAGTTCCAGCCTGTGTTTCCCAATTAAAGATAGGATATTTAGTGTGTGTTTCTGAAAACCTGCACCTTTCTTCTTCTTTCTTTAAAGGAAGTACCTGCAGTCAAGTTATAAGAGCATAGATAAGTACATTCCTATTGCGCATTCAACTTTTCAGCCATTCACATTCACCCAAATATACAATTCTCCGAACCTGGAACTTTTGAGAAACTAGCCTCTCTCTAAAAGAGCAATGTTAACTTAATATCTTCTTTTCTCCAGGAGACAGAGGATTCCAAGGTTCTCTGGAGAACAGCTCAAAAGTTCACAAATATACAAACTACTATTGTCTTTTACAGGAAACGAAAACTCCTTCTCAAGGTTCAGTTTTCTCAATCATAGTCTCTAGGAATTAGTCTGAGCACTGAGGTTTGTCTCTGAGACTGAAATGTCTACAAAGCAAAGAGTTCTTGAATATATATATATATATATATATATATATATATATATATATATATATATATACATACATATATGTATATTGGCAAGTCTGGAAATCATACAAAAGGATTCCTTACTGAAGTTGCTTGGAGTTCTGTTAAGCCAAAACAAATTCTCCTCAGAGAGCTGATAGCCTGTTGTTGGAAGAAGGAAAAAATTCAGCTTCTTCAAAAGGGAAAAAGTAGCTTCTTCAAAAGGGAAAAAAGTAGCTGGTGTGCACACCGAAAAAAAAAAAAAATTAATTACTCAAAACTTGAATAATTCTTTATGAAACAAAGCACCTCAGGAACACTGCTCATTCTCCTCAGGATGACAGTTGAAGTGCAGGGCTCCCAGAGAGAAACAGCTGGAGGGAAGCTTTAGCCCAAGACTAAGGTAGAAACACTAGAGCGTTGACCTCACAAGGATTTGCGGCCACCATCTTGAGTGGCAGTTTAAACCTGAAGAAGCTAGTTCTAAGAACAGCCTCCGTAAGAGCCACCGGGAGTGAGGACGCAACTGCAACCAATGTAGGTACAAGGAAAAGGGGAATCTGTTTTGCTGAGGAAAGAACTTAGCAATGCTGGCAATAGTTTCTCTGACATAGACTGGGAGAAAGTAAACTTTTCACCAGGACGAACTTGATCCCTGTATCTTACCTAACTATCATGGTTGGCCTAAAATTGTTACTGACTCAGTCCAGCATGGTCAGAAACCCATGAGTGGCACTTTGTCATTTTTGGTACTAGTTACACCTAAAACTTGAAAAAAAAAAAACTCTAGCTACTGATTGGATATTGGTTGTTTTGTTGTCACTTTATTTATTAAAATTGACTCTGTTTTTCCAAACTGGTTTGTGTTTTCTCTTTATTTCTACCTGAGTAGTGCACAAATGTTTTGCACATAGTCTCTGTCTTACTGCATTTGTGCCAAGCTACCAGAGAGTTAAACACTGGTCTATTTACATATTTTGTGGTTCATATTGAGAAGGATTGTGAGTATTAGTTGAGTGAGGCTTCAACTGCTCTCAACTAATAACTCAATTTCTTACAATAAGTGAGTGTAACTGTGATTGTGAATGAATGAGTCATAGTTAATGGGAATAGGTGAGAGTGAGAGTATGAATGAGAATGTATGAGTGAGCGAGAGTAAACCTCCTCTAATGGTTATCTGATGAGCTGGAGCCCCTTTTCAACCACAGCCTGTTGTGTTGCCCCACTAAAGATTTTCCATTTCCATTTCAGAGACTTAGGGTCTGATTAAGAGTGGGTTAGTTTATTGTGATCCATGAGTAAACTCCTGCGTATCCATTATGAGTTTGAAGGTATTGAACGCATCTGATATTTATAGGATATGTTAAATACCTCAACGTTCCTTTAATTTTTGCAGGTGAAACCTGCCAAACTTTTTTTGATAAGCAAATTTTCATTGTTTCCCAGTGGTTACAGCAAGTCACATTGAAAACTGACAAGGAGCCCCTGATGGAGGCCGGGAACATCACAATTAGAAATACAGTAGCAGGCAATATTACATACCAACCAAGTGATATCATTTTCAAAACAGCATCTTCACACTGATTCCATACCCACATCCCAAACCATTTGCGTTATATTTGAGAATGTTTGGCAGGACATCCCCTGGTCTCGTACACTGATTTCGCCTGTGGGATTCACCAGCCATTGTGAAATTGTTTGGGGGCCTTCCAGTGAACTGCAATGTCTCATTTAGTTACCATCAGTGCCATCCCCAGAAGTACTCGGTCTGCACGTGTCCCCTCAGCTCCCTCAAGTACTCCCAGAAGGATCAATAATGGGGAAGGTTCAAACTCAGGGCTTAGAACATCATAGAATTTGGCTGTCACCAATTCCCAACATCATGCCAGGCTAGGACAAGTCCATGTCATATAAAAAAATCAGATCTACCATGTGAGTGGCAATATTATACAGGGCTAGCTAGTAGACTAGACTTTTACAGCCTGTTGGGTGAAAGGTATGCAGTATATAAATAGTATGGCCCATATTTATACTTTTTTAGTGCTGCATTCAACGAAAAAGCAGCGTAAACTTACAAAATCTAATTAGATTTTGTAAGTTTGCACCGCTTTTGCATAAAAAAATGACGCAAATGCCACACAAGAAAAGTATAAATATGTGCCTATGTTTGTACCAAATGGCAATTTGATGATATAGTGATCATTGCAGGGCCCATTAGGGTGTCCAGCCAGTCTGTATCATCTAGGGGTCAGAGCAATACCTCCCAATGACTTCTAAGGGTCGTCAATGTGTCCGGGGCATTAATAATCAGTGTGTGATAAATTTGAGATACTCCCCCTTTGCCCAATGCCCCCATTGTGACTTTTGCCTCTATTAGGCTGAACTCTGGGATCGAACTGCCAGGGGGAACATGCCACGGCATTGCACATCTCAATTGCAGGTAGTTATGGAATTGTGCCCTGGACAGAGAATAAGCCTGCTGACGCTCTTGGATGGGAGCCATATGATTACCTTTCCATACATCCCAAAGGGGCTTAAGGCCAATAATGTCCCAACGATCAAACCCCTCCAGTGACACCACCTCTGTCAACCATGAGCCATGCCACAAGGAGTTTGATGAGTGAGTTTGGCCCATAACCCTGTGTGTCAATGGGCCTCCCTCCTATGCTTAAATACCAACCGGATCACCTCTGGGAGTGTGATGGGAACCATGTCTCCATAGACTATTGCCAGGATTAAAGGGAAACAGAGGGGCTTATTTACAAGCCCTCGCGTGGCTGGTGCGTCATGTTTTTCCATGCAAAAAGTGATACACAGGTGGTGCAAGGGGCTTATAAATAAGGCCCCTAGTGTGTTGAGCTCAATCGTCAAAGTGGGATCAGACCACCCGTCCTTGAGCTAATTGGGGTGATAGGAGACAATGATGCACAAGAGCCACATGAAGGTGTCTCAAGCATTGTCTTGTGCTTCTGGCAGGCATATATCTGCACTGGTCTGGGTGGATTATGGACCAGAGGACTGGTCTCAGACGAGAGGCTAGAATGGTTGCAAATCTTTTTTCATCCTCATTGATAAGGAAATTGGGTTGATAGTCCTCACAAGACATCAGTGATGGTAATGTCTTGGGTACAACTACTATCATTGCTTGATATAGGTCACTTGGGAAGGAACCAACTTCTACTGCTTCTCTGTAGAGGCTAAGCAAGTGGGGAGAACACATTTCTCTGTATTTAGTGTAAAATACATGGGATAACCATATGGGCTGGGTGTTTTACCAGGTACCATCATTATGATGGCCTCACCAATCTCCTCCTCAGTGATGGATTCCTCTAACTCCTGGTGCTCAAAGTCAGAAAGGCAGAGCAATGGCACCTCATCTAGAAGGAGTGCAGGTGATTCAGTTACCTGTCATGGGGAAGCAATGTAGAGTGACAGGTAGTAATCAGCAAAAGCTTGGGGGATGGCAGGTGAGGTACGATGAATGAGATCACTGCCATCTGTTATTACACGTATAACCCTACTGGCCAGGGGCCAGAACTCTAGGCAATACAATAGCTTCCTATTTTTACCTCCCTATCCATAAACCTGTGCCACAGATATGTGGCAGATCTGTTTCATTGCCTCTACAGAAAGATGTCTGATCTCTTCATGAATCAGTGCTTACTGTCTAGAGGTATCACTGTGCACTGTAATAGGAAGGTCTGTTTTGAGGTGATGAGCCTGAGCTTCAAGCTCTGTGACATGCCTTGCTTCCACTGCCTGCCCAAGTAGATTCCTAGTGTGCCCCCTGACAGTAACTTGCACCCTGCCTAAAGAACACCAGCCGATTGCACAGAGCCATAATTTAGCTGAAAGTATTGCATGATTTCTTTCCTTAATGCATGGATGTAAGTCTTATTTTGAAGATGCCAGGAATTAAGTCTCCACATTGGGCAGTGGTCTGTACTAGATTCTTCAATATGTAGTAGTATCGGGGCATGGTGAGAGATCCTGAGTGGGAGGGTCTGCACATGAGATACAGAGTGGACACCTGGGGCCGGCATGAAGAATATGTCAATGCGAGCATGGAATGATGTGCTGCGGAAGTGCGTGTATTGTCGCTGACTGTGGTACCAAATCCTCCATATATCACAAAGGCCTAGATTGTTTGCCCATTTGTGGAGAGACCGGGCTTTGTTATGACAGGTGCCTGATGGGGGGGCCAGTGGAGTCCATGGAATACTCAATGAATGTGTTAAAGTTGCCCCCTATAAGGGTAGAGCCAGGCAGTAGTTGCGCTACAACCTCAAGGAGTGTGGTCAAGAAGGAGTCTAGTGCAATAGGAGTGGCGTAAATGCACATGAGGTTTAGTGTGTGGCTCTCTCCTGTGCCTGTCAAGGCGATATACCAGCCGTGAGGATCGGACCAGGACTGATTCACAACCACAGTGAAGGCCCAAGGTAAAAGGATCACCACTCCCCAAGACCCTCTGGCAAACCTGGCAGGGTAAACTCCATCACAGCCTTGATAATTTAGAAATGGACATCTAGGGGGTCATTCCAACCCTGGCGGTAAAAGCCGCTTACCGCTGTCAGAAGACCGCCAACATACCGCCGCGGCCACGGTAAACCGCCGCGGTCATTCTGACCCACAACAGGCAATCCGCCAAAATACAGACATCCACAAAAGTCCGCCACACCAAAGGCCAGCGAGAAACTGGCGATGACCAAACCTCCACCGTCACGGCAACAGAAATACGCCCACACTATCACGACACACGAATCCACGCGGCGGTCTTTCAACCGCGGTATTCTATTGGCGGTACACACTGCCGCGCTCCAAATACACGCACACTTACAAAACACAGCCACATTGGACAATTCGAAACACACACACCTGATACACATACACACACCCAATTAAATATAAAACACACACCCACATCACCCACAAACCTCCACTCCTAGAGAATCGGGGCCACTCACAGAGAAATAGAGAACCGAGCACCCAGACGCGCATATTACATTCACCCAGCAATATTACCACGCACTTCACACAACACACCAATACACATCACCACACTTAGCACCACACAATCCACCCCACACATCACCCACACCACCCCATGGCACCGCAAAGACACCCCAGGTTTTCTGAGGATGAACTCAGGGTCATGGTGGAGGAAATTGTATGGGTAGAGCCACAGCTCTTCGGGACACAGGTGCAGCACACCACCATTGCCAGGAAGATGGAGCTATGGAGCAGAATAGTCGACAGGGTCAACGCTGTGGGACAGCACCCAAGAAATAGGGACGACATCAGGAAGCGGTGGAACGACCTACGGGGGAAGGTGTGTTCAATGGTATTGAGGCACAACATCGCGGTGCAGCAGACTGGCGGCGGACCCCCACCTCCTCCCCCAGAATTTACAACATGGGAGGAGCAGGTCTTGGCGATCCTGCATCCTGAGGGCCTCGCAGGAGTATCTGGAGGAATGGACTCTGGTAAGTCTCATCTTCACTACTTCATCCCCCCCACCCCACCAGCATGCCAACTCATACCCCCACCCTCACCCTCACCCCCATCACACTTACTCCTTGCAAATGTCTCACCATCACAACCCACCCATCCCAACCCCAAGCCCTGCATGCGACCACAAAGCATGGACACCCATCACCAAAGCATGCTCACTGCACAGCCCCATCCCCCCCCAAACCACCGTCACAAAAGCCCCCACACAGGAATGCCAGCACTGGGGTACACGGGCACCCACCCATTGCACGCTATGGCACACACAGATGCAATAACCATCCATTTATACCCCTGCAGGAACCGAACGCCACGTCACCGCGCAGGAGGGTCCACAAATATCCACTCCACCCCCAGAAGAGGCCCACAGTGATGACAGCACCTCTGTCGACCTGGATCTAGATGACCAGCCCGGCCCATCGGGGACCTCGGGACAGTCGGTTCCCCTCAGACAGCCACAGGCCACGGCAGACCTTCCCCCCTCTGGGAACACCAGCACAGCACCCACCCAGCGGGCCCATCCCTCTGTCCCCAGGACACGTCCATCAGCGGTGTGTCCACCACGACAGGGCACCCAGGTAAACCCACCACCCCAACAACAACAGGGACCTGGGGGCAGTGGTAGTGGGCACTCGGTCCAGGGGACAGAGGCCCAGGGAAACAGGGGAACTGGGAGGGCTGCTGTGCGACAGGGGGGGACAGGCCCAGGGAACCCACTCTCCACGAGGCCCTCTCCTCCATCATGGGAGCCTACCATCATTCCCAGGAGACGATGGCGACGGTCCTGGCCAGGTTTCAGGAGATCCAGCTCCTGCAGGAGGAACAGTATTTGGGGTTCAGGGAGGAACTACGAACCATCAGTTCCGCCCTGGGCACCATTGTAGGGGCTCTGAATCAGGTAGTCACCACATTGCGGGACACTGTGGCACCACAAATGGCCCCTGACACTAGCATGGACCAAGAACTGCCTACCACCTCTGCCGGCGCTAGTGGACAGGAGGCCCCGCCACAGGACCAACAGGACACCAGCACCCCACCCCCTGCAGAAGGAGAACCACCCCACAAGCGGGCCCTGAGATCCAGGAAGAAGACAGAGTAAGATGCCAAGACCCCCGCCAGGAAAGGATACCTCCCTGATTGTCCTCCCACTGTCCCACATTGTCACCCTGTCCATCCTTAAACTGCCCCTGCTCCACTTCCCACAGCCATTTGGACAATGCACCTGTGATACAAATATTCTGGACTCTGCCATGGACAATCCTCCACCATCACCCCTCACCGATTTGCAACCACCCACCAATATAGAGCACTGTAATAAACACAGTTATTGCACAAAACAATCAGGAGTCTGGCTGTGATTTTTTACAAATGTATTAGAGATTACCGTGTCAAAATGCTTATTTACATTGTGATGCCAACATACCACTGTCACACAGCTGTAGTCCATGGGGAAACAAAGCAGATGTCACGCAGAGGGGCCCACATCTCTGAAATCGGAAGGGAAAGTCACAACTCAGTTACCATACACTGGGGGAAAAGGACAGACAGTAGAGAGGTAGTAGTGTTTAAGTATATGTAATATGCCGGTGTGGATTCTTACCTGTGTGTCATTGAAAATACTGCTGTATTACTGTGTTCCTGTTGTCTAAGTCGTCTTCTTCGGCTTCCTCGTCTTCACTCTCCACAGGCTCCACAGCTGCTACAACACCACCATCTGGATCATCCTCCTGCAGAAAAGGCACCTGTCGTCGCAAAGCCAGGTTGTGAAGCATACAGCAGGCCACGATTATCTGGCACACCTTCTTTGGTGAGTAGAATAGGGATCCACCTGTCATATGGAGGCAGCGGAACCTGGCCTTCAGGATGCCGAAGGTCCGCTCGATCACCCTCCTAGTTCGCCCATGGGCCTCATTGTAGCGTTCCTCTGCCCTTGTCCTGGGATTCCTCACTGGGGTCAGTAGCCATGACAGGTTGGGGTAACCAGAGTCACCAATTAGCCACACACGTTGCCTCTGGAGTTGACCCATCACGTAAGGGATGCTGCTATTCCGCATGATGTATGCGTCATGCCCTGAGCCAGGGAACTTGGCATTAACATGGGAGATGTACTGGTCTGCCAAACACACCATCTGTACATTCATCGAATGATAACTCTTCCTGTTCCTGTACACCTGTTCACTCCTCTGTGGGGGAACCAAAGCCACATGGGTCCCATCAATGGCACCTATGATGTTGGGGATATGTCCAAGGGCATAGAAATCACCCTTCACTGTAGGCAAATCCCTCACCTCAGGGAAAACGATGTAGCTGTGCATGTGTTTCAGCAGGGCAGACAACACTCTGGACAACACCTTGGAAAACATAGGCTGGGACATCCCTGATGATATGGCCACTGTTGTTTGAAATAACCCACTTGCAAAGAAATGGAGCACTGACAGCACCTGCACTTGAGGGGGGATCCCTGTGGGTTGGCGGATTGGTGACATCAGGTCTGGCTCCAGCTGGGCACACAGTTCATGAATAGTGGCTCGGTCAAGCCTGTATGTCAGTATTACATGTCTTTCCTCCATTGTCGACAGGTGCACCAGCGGTCTGTACAAGGGAAGATTCCGCCATCTCCTCGCATGTCCCAGCGGACGGTGCCTATGAAGGACAACAGCGAGCACAGAGTCAATCAACCCACAGGTACGTAACCACAGCTTGCACATAACACGATTCTCACTCCATTTAATGGTTTGTATGAGTGTTGATGCAAGGCCTAGGTATGTGTGACGCAGTAGAAAGTAAGCCATGTGGGCCCCTAAAATGGCGGCTGCCTGACCTGTGAAGTGCGACAATGGGATGTGAGGTAACTGCGCTGGCGTGGCACACCGTGGCGGTAGGCGGTCGAAGACCACGGCGCTAAGCAGCATTGGTTAACATTGGACCCTATGGGTCTCTGGAGCCAATGACGATGTGCGCCGGCGGTCGCGGTATGCACTGCCGCGGGCGTGGCCGCCATTTTATATCTGCTTAATCACTCGATACCTGATCTTCGACAGGAGAGGACCTACACTGCAAGTGCTGCTGTGACCTCGGTCTGAAAGAGACAATGGCTCATGCGACTGGGGAAAGGGCCCCTGCCTTCACTGCTCAGGAATTGGAGAAACTTGTGGATGGGGTCCTCCCCCAGTACGCGCTACTCTACGGTCCTCCAGACCAACAGGTAAGTACACTGGGACCATGCTTTGTGGGCAATGCCTGTGTTGAGTGGGGTGGATGAAAGATGGTGGGGAGGGGAGCGATTGAGGCATGCATCAAACGACGGTGAGAGCATGTGCCACATGGCAAGGGTAGGGATGGGGGGGCCACTCACATTGAGCATGCAGAAGGTGATGACTATTTTTCTCCCCCTGTACATTTCGCATAGGTCAGCTACCACCAGAAGATCAAAATTTGGCGTGCCATCGCCAAGGATGTCCGGAACCTGGGGGTCCACCACTGCCAGAAGAGATGGGAGTACATCCGCCGCTGGAGCAGGAAGACGGCTGAGGCTCAGCTGGGGATGGCCTCCCAACGTGGGAGGGGTGCCAGTCGGACTTTGACCCCCCTGATGTCACGGATCCTGGCGGTGGCCTACCCTGATTTGGATGGGCGCGTGAGGACATCACAGCAGACACAAGGGGGTGAGTACACTCTCATGCTGGTGACTTTGTGCGCAGTGTAGGTGTCTGGGTGGGGGAGGAGGGCTGTGGGTATCCCTAGGCCAGGGTGATTTCTGTAGGCTAGGCCCCTCCGTAAGGCATGGCCCTGTGCACACACCCCCCACCTCTGTAGGGTGCCAAGTACAGCTATTCATGGCCCTGTGTCATCTATGTGTGCAGATGTCGTCCATAGGCTTGTAGGCCATGTCCCACGGATTGAGTAGTCGACCCAAAGTGCGCGGCGTAGTGCAGGGGGCTTCTGTGTCTGTCCTGTCCGCCAACGGTGTCGCCAATGCATGCCCTCAACATGTCTTTATTTTCTCCCTCCCCCTTTTTTGTGGTCTTCCTGTTCATGTGTGCATTAGCATCATCAGGAGGAGGAGCAGTGGCATAGGAGCACGAGGGAGCTGCATCGCACATGGCCATGGAGGGCCATGCAACGGACTCCGAATTCACCAGTGGGACAGAGGGCGAGGGGAGCTCCACAGCGGGGACTCGGGCATACATCAGTGACACCGACTCGTCCTCTGAAGGGAGCTCCCTTGTGGTGGCGGCAACATCTGTGCCCCCCGCAACAACAGGCACAGCCGCCACCCGCCGCACCAGCACCGCCCTCCCAGCAGCCCCTCAGTGTTTGCCCCGTGCCCGCTCACCCAGGAAGGCGGGCATCTCCTTCACCCCAGGCACCTCAGGCCCTGCCCCAGTCACCCCTGCTGCCCTCAGTGAGGAGATCATTGACCTCCTGAGGACGCTCACTGTTGGGCAGTCTACCATTTTGAATGCCATCCAGGGTGTCGAAAGAGAGGTGCACCAGAGTAATGCATTCCTGGAGGGCATTCATTCTGGTCAGGCTGCCCTTCAGCGATCGTTCCAGACTCTGGCCTCAGCACTGATGGCAGCCATTGTCCCTGTCTCTAGCCTCCCCCCTCCAACTTCCCCCACCCATACCCTATCACCTGTACCTCTGCCTATCCCAGACACACCATCAGACCAGCCTGCACACACCTCAACACCCAAGGGAAGCTCAGCCAGACATAAGCACCACACATCACACAGGCATTCACACAAGCAACATCCACATACAGACATACCAACACCGACTGCCTCCACTGTGTCCCCCTCCTCCTCGTCTCCCTCCTCCCTCCCTGTCACGTCTCCACTCACACCTGCATGCACATCTTCAGCCACTACGTCCATCACCAGCACACACACCAGCAACCCCCGCACACGTGCACTCACCACCCCCACTACCATTTACACGTTCCCTGTGTCCTCTCCCAGTGTGTCTGTGACCCCCTCTTCCAAGATACACAAACGCAGGCAGCCACCCACCCAATAGCCATCCACCTCACGACAGCCTCCAGCCCAAGCACCTGCACCCAAAGACACCAGACTTAAAACTCATACAACCACAACCTCTTCCTCCACTCCCATACCCACTACACCTAACCGTCCCACTGCTCCTAAAAAGCTTTTCCTGTCCAAACTCAACCTCTTTCCTACAAGTCCCCCATCCCCGTCCATGTCATAGGACTACAGTCAGCACCTCAGCCACAACAATACCGGATCCCTGTCATCACAGTCTGCCGTGGACTGTGGAGTGCCCCACCCTCCAGGGCAGCCAGTTCGGTACGAAGCCAAGGCACGGGCAGCCCACCTCCGGAGAAACATCCCAAGATAGGCAGTGGCCGGCGCGAGAGGGTGAAAACACCAGGGACTAAAACCCCTACCATGGCCGCGGCAGGAAGTGTGGAGACAGCTGGCACACCGCCCAAGGTGGCGAAGGGCCACAGGCGATCAGGGAAGGCTGGGAAGGGCAGCACACCCGACAACACCGCTATCAGCCCAGCTGGCCAGGAGGGCCCCGCCAGCCCCATCCCAGGTGGGCAGGAGGCCACCAACAGGCCCAGCACTGCAGCCCAGGAGGGCCCGCCAGCCACAGGACAGGTGGCAAATGACCTCCCCGCCATGGCCGGATCCGCTGAACTGGGCCCTTCATCTCAAGCACCGCTGCGCTGGGCCCTTCATCTCAAGCACCGCTGAACTGGGCCCTTCATCTCAAGCACCGCTGCGCTGGGCACCGCCGTCTCAAGCACAGCTGAACTGGGCCCTTCATCTCAAGCACCGCTGCGCTGGGCACCGTCGTCTCAAGCACCGCTGAACTGGGCCCTTCATCTCAAGTACCGCTGAACTGGGCCCTTCATCTCAAGTACCGCTGCGCTGGGCACCGCCGTCTCAAGCACCGCTAAACTGGGCCCTTCATCTCAAGTACCGCTGAACTGGGCCCTTCATCTCAAGTACCGCTGGCCCATGAGCGGCAGGGGCTGGCCCGCATCTGTGTCAGACAGGGCTGCACAAAGCAATCTGGGCACCAGGCCCCCTCCAGAACCAGTGGAGACTGTTATCCACTTGTGAGACTGTGGCTTTGCACTCCCCAGGATGGAACAGTGGGCAGCCCACCCACTGTCTGGACTTGTGAGACTGTGGCTTTGCACTCCCCAGGATGTAACAGTGGGAAGCCCACCCACTGTCTGGACTTGTGAGACTGTGGCTTTGCACTCCCCAGGATGGAACAGTGGGCAGCCCACCCACTGTCTGGACTTGTGAGACTGTGGCTTTGCACTCCCCAGGATTGAACAGTGGCCATGGAGGCCCCTCGTGGATCTGGCGTCGTGCACTCATCTAGCTGAGGTGCCTCCCCTTCCCTTCCCCCTGAGGTGCCTGTAGTTTTGCTATCTGATGCCCCTGCAGTGTTCTCTCTGTTGGAGTCAGGTATCCTGTGTGGGCTTTGCCTTGTGATTTGGGCCCAGTGGTCAACGAACAATGCCTGCTACAATGCTCGGACTTGTACATTTATGTATATAAGAGTTTTTGATGTGTATATATATTTTTTTGGCAGTATTACAATATATTCCAATGTTTAGAATCATTTCCTTTTGTATTTGCATTCTTCCGGGGGGCTTGGGGGGTGTCACTCTGATGTGTTGCTATGCATTGATGTGTGTATTGTAGTGGGTGAGGGTGAGGGTGGGTGTGTCGTGTATGTGTGTACCCGTAATAATTTCCCCCCCCTCCCCTGTGTCGTAGGTGCAGTACTCACCGTTGTCTTCTGCGCCGGCGTTCGTGCTCCTGGTAGAGGAGTAGGAACACTATCGCTGGGAGTATGTGGAGTTCGGGTTCCATGCTGTCCTGATTCCTCGTGGGCTGTATGGAGGTGAGCGCTTTCCCTTCGAAATGGCTGTTTCCGCCTTGTTTTTATCGGCGGGGCTACCACCCCGGAAAAGGTGGCGGATTGGTAGGTTGTGATAGAGTGGGCGGTACATTGTCTCCCGCTTGTCTGTTGGCGGTGACCGCCGCGCTGTTTGTTTGTGCCGCCGTGGCGGGCGGTGTGTTGTTGTGGCGGTCGCTGTTGGCGGTTTCCGCCAGGGTCGGAATTCCATTTTTTTTTCCGCCAGCCTGTTTGCGGTTGGCCGCAGCTTTAACACCGACCGCCAGGGTTGGAATGACCCCCCAGTGCCCATTACATGAATATCTTGTAAAATGAAGATTTTAGGAGATGGTGGGCATAGCGCATCACTGTGTAACGCTTGAGCTTATTTAAGAAAATATTAAGAGTCCATAACAGAGCACTGTAGGGATTCAGGGTGGGGCCTAAAATGCCTTTCTGAGCAGAAAAAAAGGTTCACTCAGCATTTAATGGAAAACTAAGTGCCAGTCACCCTGCAGAGACAGATGAATTCATGAGACCCACTGCCAGTAGAACCGTGTCAAATCAGTGTGACAACCAAAGGAAAAAGGAAACATAAACAAGCACAAAAGACCACGCAATATAAGCATCCTGCATACAAAACCCTTAACTCCAACTACATTTACTCACACTTACCTCAAGAACCATTTGTCACCAAAGAACATATACCCCAACTCAAAACCAACATGTCTTGGAATAGTGTTGAGTGGTGGACCACTCCAAGTAATAGGATCAAATAAATGTGGTGCCACTGTCTGCACAGGCAGGCTTGAAGCATTTAGTCTTGACCTATGGGATCAGTTTCCCACCTGGTCCCCAACCCCAGTCCAGTGTTAACATAGTCAGATAGGAGAGAGGGTCTGACTTAGTTGATCTTCCATATGGCTTGCAGTGTGAGTACCTTCTCCAGCATACAAGGGTGGCTCCGATCTCTGGAGCGACGGCCGCACTGAGCTGCCCGAGTTAGGAGATGGTGACATGTTTCTGGTGTTACAGTGCCTTGGTCGAGAGCGAGTGTGCCGAGTCAATTGCGATCCACGAGCCGATCTTTGTCGAGCAGGTTGGGGGGGAATGAGATGGGCCAAACGGTTGCTTATCCTCCATGAGCTAATTCCAGGCTGACTCTGGGGGTTCAAAAATGTAAGATTTCTCTTCAAATATGACTTGAAGGTGTGCTGGAAACAGAAACATGGATGATATTTTGAGAGCCCTGAGTTTCTGCTTAACAGATTTGTATGACCTGCTTTGAGCTTTGACCTTACAGGTGTATTCCGGAAAGATCTGTATTTTTTAGTTTTGACGCTGGAGGTATGAGCAAGATCTGGCCTCTCTCAGGATACAATCTCTATCCTTGAAATTGGAGAATGTTGCTATCATGGTCTGTTGCTGCGCTCCTGGAGGATATTTTGGGGGTGAGTGCTCTGTGAGCCCATTCTAAGGCAAACCCGGGAGAGAGTAAGGATTTCAACCATTCCTCAAATTCAGTGGGTTGGGAATGCTCCACATCTTCTGGGAAACCCAACAAAATGCAAATTATGGCATTGGGAGCAACTTTTGCCATTATCAGCATGGTGGTGGAGTTCATTTGAATGGGTGAGGAGGCAAGCCACTTTAGTCTTGAGGTCAGTGACTGCATCTTCCACTGTGGAGAGGCGTCCCTCTGTTTCTGCAATACGGCCGGGGCCAATACGCATGTCCTGGCAAAGGAGAGCCACATCTTCAACCACCTCTTCCATCTTCATCTTAACTATGGATTGTGAGGAGAATATATCGTGGAGGATTTTGTCAATGCCACCTTCAGATACTGTGCCTTTCTAAAGTGTCTCCCCTCCTGTTGCTTCCATAGGAGTAGTGAATTGGTTGATGTGTGGTTGGGAGGGCTTTGGCTTTGTGGCCCTCTCTTTCCCCATGTTGCTACACAGCAGGACTGTCCCTTCACGCAGAAGCTCAGCACGCTTACTGTGGCACCGTGGTAGCATGAGCAGCAGAGCATAGGACTGACACCAACACTGAACAGTAGCAGAGCTCAGGTAGATTCACTCTGCAGGCAGCCACTCATAATGAGGAACTTAGGAGCTAGTAGAGATCACTCTCCTGTAAGTCACAATGGATCTGATGGCTTTGAGCACCACTCGGAAGGGTGTTGTGTTAGATGTTGTGCACACTCAGGAAGAAGACAGCCAATCTGATGCAGGCCTCCACTTCCCGATACTTGTATGGCCTAGGCCAGCAAGGCCTTCCACTCCAGCGTGGGAACACAATCTGGGGGCCCAAAGTGCCTTTAGGTTGCCTCTGGGGCAAATGGGAGGAAAAGTGGAGGGGGCACCAGAGCCAGTCATTGGGTGTACTGCCCAACTGTACAATGGGGGCGGCACCCCACATCCATCCTGTAGGAGGCTGGACTGGCTTGTAGTGAGTACCAAGGGGTACTTGCACCTTGCACCAGGCCCAGTTATCCCTTATTAGTGTATAGGGTGTCTAGCAGCTTAGGCTGATAGATAATGGTAGCTTAGCAGAGCAACTTAGGCTGAACTAGGAGACGTGTGAAGCTACTACAGTACCACTTAGTGTCATATGCACAAGATCATAAGAAAACACAATACACAGTTATACTAAAAATAAAAGTACTTTATTTTTATGACAATATGCCAAAGTATCTTAGAGTGTACCCTCAGTGAGAGGATAGGAAATATACACAAGATATATATACACAATAGCAAAAATATGCAGTATAGTCTTAGAAAACAGTGCAAACAATGTATAGTTACAATAGGATGCAATGGGGAAACATAGGGATAGGGGCAACACAAACCATATACTCCAAAAGTGGAATGCGAACCACGAATGGACCCCAAACCTATGTGACCTTGTAGAGGGTCGCTGGGACTATTAGAAAATAGTGAGAGTTAGAAAAATAACCCTCCCCAAGACCCTGAAAAGTGAGTGCAAAGTGCACCAAAGTTCCCCTAAGGACAAAGAAGTCGTGTTAGAGGAATAATGCAGGAAAGACACAAACCAGCAATGCAACAACTGTGGATTTCCAATCTAGGGTACCTGTGGAACAAGGGGACCAAGTCCAAAAGTCACAAGCAAGTCGGAGATGGGCAGATGCCCAGGAAATGCCATCTGCGGGTGCAAAGAAGCTTCTACTGGACAGAAGAAGCTGAGGTTTCTGCAGGTACAAAAAGGGCTAGAGACTTTCCCTTTGGTGGACGGATCCCTCTCGCCGTGGAGAGTCGTGCAGAAGTGTTTTTCCGCCGAAAAAACGCCAACAAGCCTTGCTAGCTGCAAATCGTGCGTTTGGCGTTTTTGGACGCTGCTGGGGCTCACGAGGGACCAGGAGGTCGCAAATTGGACCTGAAGAGAGAGGGGATGTCGAGCAAGACAAACAGCCCTCACTGAAGCAGGTAGCACCCGGAGAAGTGCCAGAAACAGGCACTACGAGGATGCGTGAAACAGTGCTTGCCGAAGTTGCACAAAGGAGTCCCACGTCGCCGGAGACCAACTTAGAAAGTCGTGCAATGCAGGTTAGAGTGCCGTGGACCCAGGCTTGGCTGTGCACAAAGGATTTCTGCCGGAAGTGCACAGGGGCCGGAGTAGCTGCAAAGTCGCGGTTCCCAGCAATGCAGCCCAGCGAGGTGAGGCAAGGACTTACCTCCACCAAACTTGGACTGAAGAGTCACTGGACTGTGGGGGTCACTTGGACAGAGTCGCTGGATTCGAGGGACCTCGCTCGTCGTGCTGAGAGGAGACCCAAGGGACCGGTAATGCAGCTTTTTGGTGCCTGCGGTTGCAGGGGGAAGATTCCCTCGACCCACTGGAGATTTCTTCGGAGCTTCTGGTGCAGAGAGGAGGCAGGCTACCCCCACAGCATTCACAAGCAGGAAAACAGTCGAGAAGGCGGCAGGATCAGCGTTACAGAGTTGCAGTAGTCGTTTTTGCTACTATGTTGCAGGTTTGCAGGCTTCCAGCGCGGTCAGCAGTCGATTCCTTATCAGAAGGTGAAGAGGGAGATGCAGAGGAACTCGGATGAGCTCTTGCATTCGTTATCTAAAGTTTCCCCAGAGACAGAGACCCTAAATAGCCAGAAAAGAGGGTTTGGCTACCTAGGAGAGAGGATAGGCTACTAACACCTGAAGGAGCCTATCAGCAGGAGTCTCTGACGTCACCTGGTGGCACTGGCCACTCAGAGCAGTCCAGTGTGCCAGCAGCACCTCTGTTTCCAAGATGGCAGAGGTCTGGAGCACACTGGAGGAGCTCTGGACACCTCCCAGGGGAGGTGCAGGTCAGGGGAGTGGTCACTCCCCTTTCCTTTGTCCAGTTTCGCGCCAGAGCAGGGGCTAAGGGGTCCCTGAACCGGTGTAGACTGGCTTATGCAGAATTGGGCACATCTGTGCCCAAGAAAGCATTTCCAGAGGCTGGGGGAGGCTACTCCTCCCCTGCCTTCACACCATTTTCCAAAGGGAGAGGGTGTCACACCCTCTCTCAGAGGAAGTTCTTTGTTCTGCCATCCTGGGCCAGGCCTGGCTGGACCCCAGGAGGGCAGATGCCTGTCTGAGGGGTTGGCAGCAGCAGCAGCTGCAGTGAAACCCCAGGAAGGGCAGTTTGGCAGTACCAGGGTCTGTGCTACAGACCACTGGGATCATGGGATTGTGCCAACTATGCCAGGATGGCATAGAGGGGGCAATTCCATGATCATAGACATGTTACATGGCCATATTCGGAGTTACCATGGTGAAGCTACATATAGGTAGTGACCTATATGTAGTGCACGCGTGTAATGGTGTCCCCGCACTCACAAAGTTCAGGGAATTGGCTCTGAACAATGTGGGGGCACCTTGGCTAGTGCCAGGGTGCCCTCACACTAAGTAACTTTGCACCTAACCTTTACCAGGTAAAGGTTAGACATATAGGTGACTTATAAGTTACTTAAGTGCAGTGTAAAATGGCTGTGAAATAACGTGGACGTTATTTCACCCAGGCTGCAGTGGCAGCCTGTGTAAGAATTGTCAGAGCTCCCTATGGGTGGCAAAAGAAATGCTGCAGCCCATAGGGATCTCCTGGAACCCCAATACCCTGGGTACCTCAGTACCATATACTAGGGAATTATAAGGGTGTTCCAGTAAGCCAATGTAAATTGGTAAAAATGGTCACTAGCCTGTTAGTGACAATTTGGAAAGAAATGAGAGAGCATAACCACTGAGGTTCTGATTAGCAGAGCCTCAGTGAGACAGTTAGTCACTACACAGGTAACACATTCAGGCACACTTATGAGCACTGGGGCCCTGGGTTACCAGGGTCCCAGTGACACATACAACTAAAACAACATATATACAGTGAAAAATGGGGGTAACATGCCAGGCAAGATGGTACTTTCCTACACATCCCCATGCCACACCAAGTCAAAAGGGTGATGGAGCCTTTACCTATAGATCCGGCAGGACCGTGGTCAGACAGCTGGGGCTACTGCCCATCTCCTCCACTGTAGGTTCACCACTTGCCGGCGCTCCGGCTAGTACCGCAGGTCCGGGCTGTTACCTCCCCTCAGTGCCACAGTCAGTCATGCCAGTCGGAGCCCAGTCTTGGGCCAGGTCTGCCATCCTAGGCCTCTTCAAGGATTTAGCTGCACATGACCCCTGGCACCAGGAAGCCGAGGCCACAAAATGCCTCAATAAGATGTACAGTACCAGTGCAAATATTATCACGGCCCATACCCTTGCAGATGTGTCCGAGTGGCGCAGATGATGGTGGAGGTGGTGAATGACCCTCAGAGTGTGACCGCCATTTTGACGCCCCAGGCCATGCTCCTCTCAACCTGCTGAAATTTAACAGGGGAAAAACATATAGGCTCTCATTATAACATTGGTGGCAAATGCTACCTACCGCGTCGGCCGCCAACATAATGTGGCCGTGGCTACCAACCGCCCACCAAATTTTGACCGTAGCCAGAATTCTGCCAGAAGGTTGGCGGAATTCCAGCTACAGTCATGGAGGCAGACGCCGGTAAGGTGGCTCTGCTGCTAGCAGCAGCACCACACCAGCAGAACGCCACTGACCTATACCATGAGCCATGATACGGCCTGGAGGTGTTTTGCTGGTGGACGCTGCTGCTGGCAGCAGCGCCGCATCCCGTCTCCTGTCAGAGGACCCCCTGCAAGCAGGTAAGTCGGGTTCTCCAACAGGAGTGTGGGGTGAGGGGTGTTGTGTGAGTGTGTGGGGGTGTGTGTGACTGTGTTTGAACGCGTGCATGCATGTGTAATGCGTGTGTGCATGAATGGGTGTGTGTGTACGTGCATGTTGTGTCATGTGATTGCGTGTGTGCCTGGATGTATGTTAGTGAGTGTTGCTCTGAGTGAGCATGAATGTATGCATGCGTGTGTAAATGTGAGAATGCATGTGTGTATGGGTATATATCTATGTGCGTGTATGTGTGTATCTGTGGGGGGGGTACAGAGGGAGCGGGAGGGTGGGGAAGGACTCTGGGGAGGAGGAGGGGGAGGGGTGGAGTGACCTCTATCAGTGCCAGAGAAGGAATTCCCTAGCACTGATAGTGCCTACCACCATGGTTTTCGTGGCGATACAGAAACCACACAAGCCATGGCGGTGGGTGGGATCCAAATGCCATGGGTGGCCTAGTGAGGGCCACCTCCAGCCCAGCGGTCATTAACGCCATGACGGTCAGTGTGTTAACTTGGCGGTTTGGCTTTGGCCAAACTGCCAATGTAATAATAGTGGCGGTATGTACCTCCAGCTTGTTGCAATACTACTGCCTCTATTACACCGACCTCCGGGGTCGTAATGACCCCCATAGTATTTACCATATCATGTGGATTTTTGTGCAGTAAACACAAAAATCTGCATGCTATTCCCCAATAACTAGTAATAGGTGTTATTTATCACACCCGATAAATAAGGTACCCTGAGGTATTGTTATTTATTAGTTGTGATAAATAGCAACTAAACTCATAATCATGAGGACCGTAGCCCACAACTAAAACTTCTGACAGGGTCGAACTTTGTTTCTGTATCTGATCCACTATCCATCATAGGTGCCCTTACTGTAAATCCAGATACTGGTCAAACGCAACCAGAGTGACTACAGTTGGTGCTTTATGCTTTATAGTGCTATTACTATATTTAAAATTTAAAAATGTATAATCCTTGATTCTGGTATTGGATTTTTGTTTTTTCAATGTAATTTATTTATTAATATTTACTCTATTTGTCTAATTTGATTTGAGATTTTTCTTGTGTTTTGTTTTGACTTTGTTACTGTTTTAGTACTGCATATATAGTTTACTCATTGCCTCTAAGTTAGGCCTGTCTATTAGGTAACACAGCTACCATGCGGTTGAGCTCATGGTAATTTAGTGACTTTAATTTGAGGCGAGTACTCACCTCCCTCATCTAATACTCCCCAATTCTTACATTGTGTGAATGAATGAGAATGAGTAAGTGAATGTAAGTGAGCATGAGCCAGAATGTGGTGCTCTGCGTGTGAGTCTGCCTATAGCACTGGAATACGGAAGGTTATTCTTGTCATATAGAGACACCTTGGACAAAATACTGGCTCTAATGTACTGGAGGTAGTCGTTAGTAATACAAAAACACTGGTGACATAATACTTGCATTGGTGCAGTGCAGATAATTTTCGGAATGATGGGCACCCACAGTAAAATATCAGTGCTAGCAAGCTCAAGATTATTATTGGCTGATGTGACACCCAAGGAAAAATGCTGGTATTGGCATACTTGAAAAAATTCTTGGCTTAGAGGGCACCCATTGAAAAATGGAGGGAATTCTTGGAATAAATTCAGACAACCATGGCATATGCATAGGGGATAGCCATGAAAAAGTTCTGGTCTGCCATTTTAAAAGTAATATTTGACTTAAAGATCACCAGAGTACGTGGATGGCATTAATGACAAAGTTATATAACTGACTTATTGTATGTCAATACAGGACATCAATGGCAAAATGGTTGGCATCCACGAAAAAATACTGGCACTGGCAGAATGGAGGTACATTTTTCATGTATGGGGTGCTCAGAGTACATGGGGTCAAGTCCTGTGAAACATCATATTTCATTGCCTTAGCTCACAGTGAATGGACCTGAATATTTAATGAGTATCCTTTTACAGCTAATGGGTTTTGGAGCAAATGTACATGAATATTGTGGTTTATCCTGCATTGTTTTATTATTTTTTCCAGCTTTTCTTTGGGAACAACCCCTCCCTGATACTCAGTGAAGAGGTCTGATGTCATAAATGTCAAATGTTGTTGGATGTCATGTTTGTGAACCCTGACATTTTGGTGAATCGTAGTACATGTTGCTGAAGGTTTTAAGAAAAGGTAGAGAATATTTCTGTTGGTGGTAATCTCTACCCTTGATTTTTCATCTTGTCCCTTCTCCCACAAACTACACCCACAGTGGTCACCACCCAACCTCTAGGGTCAGCTTACTGGCCATACCTTTCCTTCCTAGCTTTCTGGGAAATACAAATATGGAGGAGTTTCTAGGTACATAGTAGATGCAGATGTGCTCAGCTTTTCTCCTCTGTCTTGGGGAACCTTACTAATGCCCACTACCTTCAAAGGGACCTCCTGCCATAAGATGAAGACAAGATTCTGCCCTCTTCACTTTCTCCAGTCTGAGCCCTCTGCTGGTTTAATTGTCCGGAGAATGCCACAACATATTACCCTAATAGATAAAAAAACAAATTGTTCTTAAGCAGTGTCATCATCTCATTTGTGAGATGTCCGTACAATTTTAGGTAGTTCTCATGATAACCTATTTGTGATAGTGATAACACTTTGTACCACTATAACCCCACCCTTGCCCGCTGGTTTGACTACAATATTGGTATTCTTTTTAGGCAACTGCATACTATCGTTTTCCTCTTTGCTGATGTCAAACTTATGGCTATATTTATACTTTTTAAGCGCTGCATTTGCCTCGTTTTTTGACGCAAAATCGGCGCAAACTTACAAAATACAATTGTGTTTTGTAAGTTTGCGCCGATTTTGCGTCAAAAAACGACGCAAATGCGGAGCTAAAAAAAGTATAAATATGGCCCTTAATGTTTTCCTTTCCTTTAAAAAGCTTCATGACATCACACAGGACAACTTGTTCAAAGTCTAGCACTTTGCAGGACATAAAATGTACTGGGGGTGTGAAAGCTGAGAGTGTTCTAAGTCTTGTGTCTTCTTTCCTATTCTGTATGGGGAAGTTACTTAAGTAATGTCTCAGCCTTACCTTCCTTAAAAATGTACGAAACTCAATTTTAATGTTGAAAATAGTGGGGGTTGTGGTTGGAGACCTTTTGATAACATTTTCTGTTCCCCTTTGGAAAGTATGTGATCAGAGAGGTTAATGATGGAATGCTCTATGTCAGCTTTTGGTTCATGGAATTAGTTAGAAATGGGGTTTCTGGTTGGCTAGGGTATGCAATGAATCCAGGGAGAACCCACCCACTCTAGTCAAGGCAAGGGAGTTACACGTCCAAGATAACCCCTGCTCAAGCCTATCCCGGAGGCAATGTGTAAAGCATTTGCACAACACACACAACACACATGATGCACTATCCCCACAACAAAGGAAACACAACACCAAGTTATATAAAAATAAACTGTATTGTACACAACATTATTAGACCAAACGCAATATTTCAGTAATTCCCTGCTACCCAAGCAGTTGTCAGAACATTACACAATACTTTTACCCTGCAGAAATCAGCAGTAGTCACATATAACACACAGGTTACTCATTATTCTGCAACATAAGTAGTAGTCAGGAAACGTTACTATAAAAATGCACTTGTCACAAAAGTATTGTAAATGCCCATATCAGGAACATGAGAAAACATTAGAAACTTATGGCAAGACATGTAAACATATTAGCATATTGGCAAAAGAGAGGCCATTGTGATGCGGGGCCCCTCCGGTGAGGCTTCCGCCCTCCTGCGATCTTCAAAGGCAAACTAAGAGGCCCGTGGGGGGGAGCGTCCTTTCAAGCTTCCTTCCCCGCCCAGTGTCACACACTCACTGGGGGCCTCGGTGGGGCTGGGGAGCCTCCGATGAGGTCTCCTCCCCACCCATCGAACCAATGCCGATCTGGTGCACGAGTCTAGGATCATTGCCCGGGCCGCAGCTGTGACGCAGCACAGCAGTAAGAGTCAGATGGTGCCCCGCGGGTGTTCCTCAGAGAGTGCTTCACCCTGTGGTGCCCAGGGGTACCAGAGACAGCGCATCTCCGGCTCGCTTGAAATTTACAACGCCCGGGTCACGGAGGTGATTTTGGAACCGGCGAAAGTGCTTTAACAATCGCAAAAAGGGATTTAAAACCATACCACTCCCCAGGCACTTTTACAATTAAGTGGGGCACTTTCCAAGTGCCAGGGCAGCAGGCAGAGTGGTTTTCCAGACACAAATTTCACAAGAAAGAAAGCGCTTCTCCAGGCTGCAGTAGATAAAGGTAGGGGTTAAGGGCCACAGCATCCAGGCCCTGCGGACACCAGGGGCACATTGTGCGGTAGGGCTCAGCAGCAGGCCAGCACAAAATGGGTGCAGGCAGTTGGCAGTTCCTCCTAGTGACCTAGCAGGTCACAGGTCAGCACAGCAGCAGCAGTCCAAGGCAGTTCCTGGTAAGTCCCTCCAGCATTCTGTGTCCAGTTAGAAGCACATCTCCAAAGTGTTCAAAATTGTGGGGAAAAATCTCCTGTACTTATACTCAGTTTTGCAAAGGTTTAACAAAGAAGGGGAGAGGATGTTCCAACCACTTACAACTGGTTCTGGAAGTGCCCCATCTCTCCTCTCTCCTCCAGCACAGACTCCTAATATCTATTTGGGGTGAACAACTCTTTTGTGTGAGGCCAGGGCACAGACTTTACAGATGCATGTGTGCCCCACCTCCCCATTCTCTCAGCCCAGGAAGACTATTCAGTATACAGATGCACCTCTGTGACACCTCCACCCTCGCTGTGTACAGGCTGTCTGAAAAGTATGCAGAAAGCCCAACTGTCACTCTGCCCAGACGTGGATTGGAGTCAAGCTGCAAAACACCAGTCATAACCACAGAGAAATGCTCACTTTCTAGAAGTGGCATTTCTGTAATAGTAATAAAAAATCCACTTACACTAGTAATCAGCATTTCTGACTACCATTACATCCGTACAAAACGTGCCTATGCTACCACTCAGAAATCAGACAATCCCTGCTAGACATAAGGCAGGGCATTTCCAATGCAATCCTATGAGAGGGCAGCACTCACAGCAGTGAGAAACCAAATAGGCTGTTTGTAACTACTTGGACAGGCCACACTACTAGGCACATGTCCTGCCTTCCACATACATAGCACCCTTCTCATAGGGCTAGCTAGGGCCTACTTTAGGGGTGACTTAGATGTAGTAAAAGGGGAGGTCTGGGCCTGGCAAGTAAATTTAGATGCCTGGTCCCTGTGGCAGCAAACTGGGCATGCAGGCCCTGCGCTAGCAGGCCTGAGACAGGTTTGAGAGGCTACGTCAATGGGTGGCGTAAATAGTGCTGCAGGTCCACTACTACCATTTAATTTACAGGACCTGGGTATACCGATACCACTTTCCAAGGGACTTACGGGTAAATTAAATATGCCAATTAGGGATAAGCCAATCATACCAACTTTATTAGGGAGAGCACCTGCACTTTAGCACTGATCAGCAGTGATAAAGTGTTCACAGTCCTAGATCCAACAGCGAGAGGTCAGAAGAATTAGGAGGAAGGTGGCAAAAGGTCTGGGGATGAACCAGCAAAAAGGGCCAGGTCCAACATAATTCTATAATTCTGTTGTCTCATTTGTATTGCACCATGACTCACTTGAGGAAAGAACCATACTGTTCTCCAGCCTCTTCCTCTCCCTCTGTTCCAACCGTGATCATCATTGTTTATTTACACAGTCACAGTTTACATTCTGCACTGCACAAACACTTTCACTTTGCAATTATGGGGCATCTGTCTTGTATATTAATGTCAATCAATTTACTTAATCAGAATTTGAAGATATACAGCTGTTAAGTAAATATCTGCATACCAGTCTTTTTGTTCCCAAATAATCCTTTGTTTTTTATGTACTAAATGATACACAGGTTCTGAGGAATACAGGGTCACTCATTCAAACTCAATGTGTCACAACATATTACCCAGCAGAAACCTCCTTTGGAATGTAAGCCTATTATGTAGGTGGTTCTTAACCTGTGCCTTGTGAACATCTAGGGCTTCATTTACAAGAATCTGATGCATCGGCTCCGATGCGTCAGATTTCTTGTGCTGCCCTAAGACCCCCTAACAATGCCATGGATGAGCTCTATTTACAATACAGAGTACCTTGGTGCACATTTTCAGAGATGTATCAGAAATTCTGACTCCCTTGTGGCACTAAACTTACACATTGCTGGGCTAGTGTCAAAAACATCATACTGCTCCAGCAGTGCTAGAAAGGCTCCCATAAAGAAAAAGCCCTGCATCAGTTTAACACCTTCTCTGAGCAGTTCTAATGCAGTGAAGTCACAGAATGACACAGTGAAATGTAAATTTCACTATGTCAGTTCTGAGTTGCTTTTCCAAAGGGAACGCCTACCTTGCATACATTATATCTGGCACAGGTACGCAAGGCTTTACAAACATTGCACCCAATGCATTAGTTTGTAAATGTGGAGCAGTGTAAAGCACTGCTTGCGCCACCATCGCTTAGTAAAATAATGATGCAAGTTGGTGCAAAGGCCTTGTAAATGAGACCCCAAGGGTCCATGGTGACTATTTTGGGGGTCCATGGACCCATATGACCTCTAACGATTATCTTCTGTCAATATCATCAGCATTTTGAGCTTATTAACTGTATAAAGAATAACAGTTTCATCAATTAAAAATAATACTTGAGGTCCGCTGTATTGCCTCTGCTTGTACTCAAATATGCTCTGACCTGAACTTGTGATCACTTGACTAAACCAATTTTGAATGGTGTACGATTTTCTGGACATTTTTAGGCTTCTGCGCATTTAGAGAAGACCGTGTTTTTAAGTGCCCTGTAAACAAAGCATCAATGCACAGTTAAACTGCCTAAAAAGGCTGACAGGCCTAACAACTGTAATAATGCTTCTAGTCCTCAGCCTGCCGCTGTGATGCAGCACTGCAAATGTCTAGTCTCTTTCATGAGTGGTATAATAGGAAAAAGTATTGTCTTGAATGCAACCCCTTGTAATTACTAGTGGCTGGTATCAGCTAAAGCAACCCATTCATCATAATTTGCTTTTCTAAGTGAGAAGCCCATTTCCTGACAAAAACACGACCAGTTCTTCCAAGAGCGTTTTCATAGCTTCATTCCTCTTGCTACCATTTCTCCATTTCCCATTTCACCTTTGCTTAAAGATCAGACCCTCTATACCACCAATAATTATCAAAGAAAAATGACGGACAGAAGAATGATTCAGTGCAAAATAATTGTTTGAAAAATAGGTAAGTGGATGACATTGATAAGAAAACAACGTGGCTCATAACTGGTAGAACTATCACCAGTAAAATAGGTGACGTACTTCATTGCCATCTTCACCACCCTATTCTGCTCAATGTGGAAATGCAATTTTTATTTAATGCATTCTAACCAATTTGACTTAACTTCCAAATGACTTAAAGTCTGGTTAAAAGTAATCAATCCTGCATTATCACCTATGGCATGTGCCAATGTTCATGATTTATTGATCGATTACCTTGTCTTACATGCCTGTGTGCTATACTATCATAGCAAGTATTCTTACAAAATGTTGATTTTACACTGCATAACTGCATAATGTTCCTCATAGTATCCAGAGGGATTAGCTTTTCTACTCAATAAGCCCCTATCCACTCCACGACCCTCTCAAAATAAATAAACCAAATTCACCTCTCAACATTTTAGGCACAAGTACATCCCCTGTTGTAACTGAAGAAACTAAGCCTTTGCCTAAAGTATGACAATGGAACTCAGACCTTTGCCTTCAAAGTGTAAACGTTTGTGGCATCTCACACAGGAGTACTGCAAGTCAAAGGTATTCAGAAAAATTAAAAAATTCTGATAAGAAAAGGAAAACAATGTGCAATCGGTAAGTGCTTTCAAGTGCCACAGAAAGAAGAAAGATTGGAAGAGGGAAAGGAGAAAGAAGGAAGAAAGAAGTAAAGAAAGAGGAAAGAAAGAATACTAATGACTTATACCATATTAAACTTTCCCAGATGTGTACCATTATTTGCAATAATTCCCCAGATTGTATATGGAGTTGTGATTGTGTGCAGTATTTGGCATTTATGTCATGTACACAATGATATCCTAATCTCTACCCGTACTGAAGCTTAAGTGTCATAGCTGTAGAGTACAAAGCAACAGTTCCTTCAACCGAGTGCATTCAGCATTCAAGGTCAAATTAGTAGAAATTCCCATTTAATCCGTTTTAGTTTTTGAAACTCCTGTCTGCTGGTTTCTTTTAAATTCCTTTATTCAGACAGGGACGTCTTGCGGGTTCCTTGAGTCCTCATTCTTTGAGTAGCATTCATAATTCCTTAAGTGGGCTAATGCATGATTCATTTTGGAAGTGAGTAAGACAATCCTGAATGTTGAATATATGATTCTACAGACATTTTTATTTATGCTCAAGGTTTCTCAGAAATATGTTAAGGTTTTATCATATCTACGCACCAATCAAAAGTATTCAATTTACACTAAACTGCGGGCTAATCCTTATCATAATGCATTAAAATGCATTTAAACCGTCAGCCATTTGTATCATTTGTAAACATTAGCGTTCTATTTATGACAAACCAGAAGGCAGAGAGGTATTCAAACTACATACCAACTCTACAAAACACCTCCTTATGAATATCAAATTAGCTCATCTAGAACACTGGGTTGTTACTGTGGAATCCATGAATATTATAAATCATATTAAAATGGAGTTTGCCAGAGTTCATCACAGAAGAGAACTATTATAGAGTGTACACTGTGACATAATTGTTTTTGCGTTAAATTACAAACTTAAATTACGTTAGTATGACAAACTTCTAAAGTGATTTTGAAACTGTAGAGATTATGGTTCCTGCAATAGGAAAAAAAACAAAGAGGCATATTTACAAGTCCCTAGCGCCGCCTTAACATATTTGTTTAATGCTAAGGCAGTGCTAACCAGTCCCCCACCCTGCACCATATTTACAAAGTGGTACAGTGTAAGCTTTGCACCACATTGTAACCCCTTGTGCCACAATATATCTGTGCCCTGGGTATATTGTGTGCAATGGGGGCGTTTCCCTGCACGGTGGCCCAAAA
Organism: Pleurodeles waltl; assembly: GCF_031143425.1. Classification (NCBI taxonomy): domain Eukaryota; kingdom Metazoa; phylum Chordata; class Amphibia; order Caudata; family Salamandridae; genus Pleurodeles; species Pleurodeles waltl. The sequence continues at coordinate 1,350,018,481 of NC_090445.1, forward strand.
AAAAGGAGCAGTGAAATCTACAATATTTCACTGCGCCGTTCTAGCATCATTTTGTTAATGCCTGTCCAGGGCAGGGATAAAGTGACGCTAGTGCATTAGAATATGGGCCTCCCTGTGCTTTGCTGGACCAGAGCCAGCATTTTTGGTGCTAGTCCAGCAAAGCGCCACAATAGTGTAAAAAATGTTGATGCTATTGTCCTAACGTGCGTCATGGTTTGCTGTAGTGTAAATACAGAGCTGCCATGGTGACGTTAGGGGGGCGCAGAGTGATGCAAAGAAACTGGTACATACGGGACAAGGCACCAGTTCCTTGTAAATATGCCCCAAAATGTGCAGATTAGCCTGAGCTAGTAATAATAATAATAATATTAAATGTTTTATGAGTTAATTAAAATCATGCTCAATGCTACCTCAGTCTCTGTGTGGGCCTTCTTTGCATTCCTGGGGTTGCTATTTATCCTGTTTCCCTAAAATCACCTTGAACTACTCAATGGCCCATATACTCTAAAATGCAGGGAAAGTATAAAGCTCATCCTTGGCAGAAAAACACACACGTTGTTTAATAAAGTGCATATTCAAGTGTTCTTTTATAGTTTGTCATCTCAGTAGTGTTGTTGCAAAGAGCACAGCTTTCCCCTTATTGTTGATTCATTTTACTTCCAAATGAGTTAGGATCATGTACACAATGAGGTATCCAGCAGACATTTTCGCTCCGTTGTTTTTGTGAAGGTTCTGAGCAAAGGTAGATCAGCTGCCATCCTCTCAACTTTCGACCAGATACTCAGTGGTATATTTACTAAGATTTTACTATGTTTTTGTGTCACAAAAGTGATGCAAATTGACACAAAATCTTTTTTTTTGCCTATTTGTTTTGTGCTGTAAAGTACCCTAAAAGTAATGCAAAGCAGTGCAAAGTCCTGCTTTGCATTACTTTGTGCCACGGGAGTGTCACATGGGTGGGCATGGACATTCTCATGTAACCACCAATGTCTTTGTTGCAAAACCATATCTACAAACAATGGTAAACAAGGTTTGCACCAAAAGTTAACACCATGTGAAAGCAGGCTTTAAAAAGAGAAATGTTTTCATTTCTACTTTCTTTTCTGACTTTGCATGGGTGCTGCACTGTGCAGCACACAAACAACGGAGAAAAAGTTTTCAAGTGTGTCTACACATAGTATTTTTTTACTGGCCTTCCAGTACAAAACTTATGACAGATTCACACACTCACCTTGCACTATGGCCCAAAGGTGTGTTTGTGGCACGCAGCAGCTAAAATCTGTACGGCGCTAGTGAGAGGGGAGGCGATGACTGTATTTCTGTAAATTTGGTGCTTTCCTGCTCTCTCCTTCTCAAACAGCACAGCTTAGCATTTATTTCTGCAGCACTGAGGTGCATGATGAGTATGTAGTAAATCTAGGACACAATGTCTTATTTATCAGAGTTTGTTAGTGGTCTCCCATGGCGCTTTTAAAATGGTGTTCTTTTAAGCATCAGTCATTTGGCCATAGTTGAAAAGAACAACTGAACTGTTTACCAGGTAAAAATAAGACCCTTTAGAGAGGTAGTTGAAGGATTCAGAGATATGTAGCGTGTAATGCCCATTAGAGACAGCATTGTTTATGTAATCAAAAGAAAAGTACTGATGTGAGAATGATAACACAAACGTGGTGCGCCTTTGAAGTATATTTGTAATGTTAAAAAATATGCCAATTTCTCTAGTGCCTTATTTCCTTCCAATTAGTGTTTCTATTATCATTGTTAGGTATATTTGTTATTTTTCTGTTTGTGCAATTGCAAATTTACATTTGCTATAAAGAATATCGACGGTTACGATACAGTGCAATGCACGGTGTAATTACTTGAAAAGCACTTATAAAGTAAACCGGAGTGACGTAGTGAAATGCTCCTTATGATATTCTATGCATTAGTGGGGTACTTAAAAAAATTTAAAATGTATAAAAAAGAAATTCTAAAGTTACCTTTAACATACAATTACTCCTGTGCGTGGAATGATGTAGTTTGTATTTGGATCACTGTACAGATTGTGGTTAATTTTCTAAGGTTCTATTTCCTCATTGGGTGCATGATGTTAGTATACATCCACCATATTTCTGATGGTGACTGGACATAGCAGCAGTATAGAGAGCTGATATCATTCAGCTCATTGCTTTTCATGGTCCAATAACCTCTGTGATACATAGTTTTGTCTATTTCTTTGCCATAATGTGTGACACGTTTAGGACCATACATGCTGATGTTTAATTTATGGTTTAGTTAGTGTGATGTGAATTGGTCACTGATGGGTTACTATGCAATATGGACATTCCAGGTTAACAGAACACAATCAGGAATACAACCTCCTTCTATGTTCGCTCGTATTCGACTAGATCGTTTACAACAACTTTTTTATAAGTATGTGCCTGTGAGGAGTACGAGTCTCAGCCCTGGAAGCTATACTCAAGTTCCAAGGCTTTCCTAAAAACAAATTGTACACGGTGCATGTACAACAACTATGAAACAATACAGTAATAGCATAAGGGATAAAAGAAAGCAAGTTTGTCAAAGAAAGATAATAGCAAGTAAAATTACACAAACAATAAGAAAAATACATTTAAGGATCAGAATTCATTGCAAAAATAAAGAAAGATTCAAAGTAAATAATGGAAAGTCAAAATTTGTTTGTGACTGGATGCCATCAGTACTCATTTTGGGGCTTTGGTTTACGATGGGGGCCACCAGCACTCATTTTTATAGACAGTCACTTATTTTTCCTCATCAAACAAATCCCCAGAACAAGAGAGGGAAAAATAAACAAACAGGAAAGAAGGGAAAAGTGAAAGGCGACAAAATCATCACCAAGGGAGAAAGCGGTAAACTGCAAGAGTAAGATAAAGGGACCTGTAGTGGATTCAGCACCAGCGACCTCGATAAATTGGTGAGCTGACACTTAATGGTGCCGACTGTGCTTCTGAGCAGTGCTTTTGGGCACTCATTATTTTACAAATGAAGCACTGGATACTGTAGACCAAGACCTAAGCTTCCTTTGCAGGTGACCCACTGTGGAACATGGTTCGGTAAAGATCACTGCTTCATCTTGGTCACCATGATCACCTTTGCACTTAGAAAATTATTAGTGGTTGAAAAACGTCAGTGAAGCAATCATGCATGCTGTAGTCAAATAAGTCTCTACAGGGACAGGTTCTTGTTTTTTATATCAAACTGCAGCCTGGAACTTTGTGCTCAAAATCACTGAGTTTTTTCGGCATAAATTAATCTGTCAAAATGACTATCTTTTGTGAAAAGCATTGTGAGACCTGTGCTTCTTTGGACTCATGAGACGGGTTTGCTTCAGTAACACCTTTTGTGAAAAATTCTATATCATTTTTATGATTTTCTAAAAGTCTGCAATCTATAAGTAAACATTTATGACGTGCCTGCCCACAGTTTCCAGTTGCAAAATGGCTCACCAAACCTGTAGTTCAGGTCACTAGGTAAATGTGTAGTTACATTTGATTCTCGAGTTTCCTCCTCAGCAAAACCAAGTCCCAAATGTGCAAATTTTAGGAAGAGAGATTACCCATTTGTGATTCTCTGCAAATCACAATTAGAGAATTGCTATCCCTAATGTATGAAACCTATTAAGTTGCAGTTAGCAATTCCTAATGGGGATACAAATAGATATACCTCATGAATATTTTTTGCAACCCATTAGGAATTGCAACCATCACAGGAATGTTGGTCTGTTGGAGTCAGCAGACCACCATGTCTGTGATTGCTTTTCAACATAGTAATCTTTGTTTTTGAAATGCAACCCATTTTCCTTAACAGGAGAAGGGATGTATAGGGAATTGGTCTGTACTTGGCTGAGGTTTGCAATCTGTCCAAGTAGGGACCCCAATCCTAAGACAGGGCAAGTAAGATGCCCACTAAAAGTTTACATGTGCTCACCCTTCGGTAGCTTGGCACATAGCAGTCAGGCCAAACTAAAGAGTGTAAATTATTTGTGCACACACATAGTAACACAGTGGAGACCCTAATAAAGGACTCCACACCAGTTTGGAAAAATAGCCAATATTTATGTGAGTCGAACAAAACCAAAATGACACAAGCCCAACATACAGAAGACAAGTTAGGGAGTTTTAAATGTTAGATCAAAATGCAGTGCTTAGAAGACAATAGCTCCAACTGGAACTATCTGGCCGCACTGGACCAAAGAAAATCCAACAGCACAGCCCGACTGAGATGGGGCACAGGCCAGGTACAGGAGTGGCAAATACCAGCTGACAGTACAATTGTTTTGTGATGCTCAGTGTCAATGCATTGATCCAGAGGAAGCGATGCGCCGCGGTTGCAGGCGATGCATTGTGCCCTGATCAGGCAATGTCATTAATGGGTTGACCTCCAGAAGGATGAGTACTGGTTCCAATGTGTTGGTACTGCATCGGCCCAGCCAAGGCTTTGTTGTAATTCGGGGTCTCTTTGTGGCACAGTCAGAGAGTGTTGTATGTGTCTTTGGTGCAGGCAGCGGCAAAGCAGCCTTTCTGCTGCAGGAAGCATCAGTTCCAAGGGGTGTGCCGGTGTTGTTGCATCAGTTCTTGTGCTGCAGCACACTCACCATCAAGGGCCCAGGACTGGATTTGGCACCATTTGGCAGAGCAGGACTCACAGCAGAGGAGCCCAGGTGCTGGTAGCAAGATACAGTTGAAGTCTTTGATATCCCTGAGACTTTCACATGGCAGGAGGCAAGCACAGTCAAGTTTTTGGAGAAAGATTTGATTGCAGGATGTAGGGAGTTAGATCCACTCCTCTGACTCCCAGGCAAGAAGTAGCAGGCAGCAGGCCAACACAGCAAAGCAAATAGCAAAGTAGCAGTCACTCCTGAGAGCCCTGCAGTCCTTCCTCCTGGTAGAATGTCCTCAGCCCAGAAGTGTTCTGAGTATATGGTGTCAGAGGTCCAGTACTTATACCCACATGTGCCTTTGAAGGGTGATTTTGAAGTGCCCCAGTTCCCTTTCAGCCCTGTCCTGTCTGCCGGGAGGTCCTTGGCGGGTTATCTGTCCCTTGTGTGAGGTCAGATCTCTACCCTTTGAAGTGTAAGTGAGAGCCCCTCCACTCTTCGTGCCCAGGAAGACCCATCAGTATGCAGATGAAATGCAGGGGCAGTTGAGTGTCTATATTTATGTCTGTCTGGATGGGATACACAAAGGTAACTGTCTTCTAACCTTGCACTGACCAGACATGGATCAGAGGTAGGCTAGGGCACAGCTTCACAAAAGTGGCATTTTCAGACCTGCAATTTTAAAACCACCTTTAACTCAAGATGTATTTCTAACTTGTGAGTCCTGAGACACCAAACTCATTTTTTCTTTATTTTCCCAATTGGAACTAACACTTGAAATATGTTTTAAGGCACTCCCCATACTAGCCTTTGATAGAGATAGTCTTTGCAATAGTGCAAACTGAATTTAGGAGTGTTTCACTACCTGGACATGTTAAACTTAAAAGTACATGTCCAGATTTTTAAATACACTGCACCCTGCTCTTGGGAATAATCAGGGCCTACCTTAAGGGTGTCTTACGTGTAATAAAGAGACGTTTCGGGGTGCCAGGATGAAATGGCAGTTTAAACTACAAACACAGGCTCTGCAATGGCAGGCCTGAGGCAGGTTTGAAAGGCCACCGTAGTGGTGGCACAACCAGTGCTGCCAGCCCACTAGTAGCATTTGAATTACAGCCCTTGGGCACAGATAGTGTACTTTGCTAGGGACTTACTAGTAAATCAAATATGCCAATAATGGAGAAGCCAATGTACATTGTTTTAGACACAGAGCACATGTACGTCAGCACTGGATAGCAGTGGAGGTGTGTGCCGGGTCATAAAGCCAACAGAAACTGGGTCAGAAAAAGAGGAAGACAAAACTCCTGGGGATGACCCTGCAAAAAGGGCAATTCCCAACAAAATGCATTTAAAATTAAAAATTAAATGTTTAGGTTTCATTTTTGGAGCAGATACAGTGATTCTTGGGACCACTGCCTGCTCTTAAAACGTATTTGAATCAAGATTCACAAAGAGGAAGGGCCCCCTTCGCATTTGCACATGGTTACCAGCTCCTTTGAGGTGTCAGAAAAAAAAGAATGTTTTGGGACCATAATTTGGTTTCAAAACATACATACATGCCACTGTGAATCGGTATTAGGAAGGGATGCCCTAAACAAGCCCCTCCCAAATACCAATTCACAAACTCGAATTGTGATTCAGTAACAAGTTACCTAATTGCAATTTGTCTTTTGTGTGTTTGAAAAACATTTTTTGCAGTTGATCCTGTGAATCTGGCCATTTGTGACCTCAAAAGATATTTTGTACATATGACCCAAGTCCCTTTCTCCTCAGAACACCCATAATTCCCCAAAGATGTTAGAGATGCTTGGCAGGTGCAGGCACTCACAGTTAAAATGTTACACAAACTTTCCCATAGTGTAGATCACATTTCTATGATTCCAGGAACTTCTCATTCTTTAGTTTAAATAAAAAAGTTCCTCAGAGAAAGAAGACTATATTTATGAGCCATCCTTAGGGTCATAAAGATGCTTGTGCCAACAGTTCAGTGTGTAGCGTCTTGCAAGTATGTTTTAACCTATTTGGATCTTGAAAGATTCCATAGAATGATTTAGAATGTGGTGAAGTGAGTGAAGTTTCGGAATGTTGAGTTTATTGTTGTGGAGAACACTACAACTAGTGATGAGACAGAGGATAAATAATCCAATGATCGAAAGTGCTTTCCTAGCGAGTTTGCCCTGGTTCAGACAAACTGCTCATGCCACGTGTGCCTTCACCAAAATGCCAAATCGGCAGTTGGATTATGTGGAATCGAAGCTCAACTCCACCTGGTGTGAAGAATTTGATGATAAAGGTAGCTTCGTGAGAAGTCTACACATCATTGGTCAAGAAACTACAAACAAAGACATACAGGAAGGTACCTTGCTACTACATAATATAAAGCTATGCCGTGTACGGAGCACTACTGCTGAAGGCGGATGCAACCAGGCTTTGAAAGTGCAGAAATTAGCAATGGCAGTCTATGCAATAATGCTGTGATCAGAAGCACTGCGAGGCAGAGATCAACCAGGTGTTAAGAGCAAAGGAAAGACTGAAAACACAAACACTCAGTTGCATGAAAGAGAAATCTGTTTACCAGAACTTAATAAAGAGAATCATATGGCTGCCAAAGGTTACTCCAAGAGAAGTGCCTGGGTTGTGCTTAAGGAGTCGCCAATACCTGCAGGGACAAGAGACCCAACGGAAAGTTATTCTGCCAAAGGAGACCATGAAAGATGACCCAGAGGCTGGCACATCGCAGGGTCAGGGTATGGCATGGATGTAACAGATCCTGTTTTCTGGCAGAGGGAGTCAGATAGAGCTCCAGCAGCAGTGTCAGTCAATCCTGAGAACAGTTACAATGCTGCCACCACCACCCTTCAATAACACCAAAAGGCAGAATATTGGCAATTGACGGAGTTATTGGGTAGAGACATTTGATGAATTAATTGGGGTGGTAGAAGAAACACATAACAAAAGGATTATCAAATGCCTCAAGAATCTTGCTGGTTCTGGTGTGTAAAAAGTCTTAAACAAAATGCAGTGAATTGATGAAGTTACATACTGTCAAATTAAAGACGTCTTGAATAACAAGTTCAATCCATTTCTGAATGTAGATTAAAAATAGTACATTTTCAGCCATGAATTACAAAGAATGGGTAAAACCATAGATGAGTTTGTAGGGAGACTGGATATGCTCATAAAACACTGCAGAGTACATTAGTTTAATGACAACAAAGCATTGCATCTCAGAGTTATGAAGAATGCTTATCAGGTTCATTCAGACGGTGAATGCTGAGGGAAACTCTTAGTCTGGAGTGAGTTTTCATGGTTGCCAGGGTTGAAGAGCGTACTGTTCGACAAGCTTCTGACATGGAAGCAGGAGGTACCCAAAGTGAGTCAGTCAACATGAAAAGTAAGCAGAAACACAAAACTGAAAGACACAAGGTCATATCTCCATAGAAAAAGAAGTTATGTTTCACATGTGGATTTTCATTTCCATACAAAGGTTTATGTTCCACCATTGGGCAGATATGCAAAGGCTGAGGCAAAGAGAACCATTTTGTAATGTTTTACAAGGTGAAACAAAAAGGAGGTGCATCACAAAGAGAAGGCAAAATGGGCAACCAAATGTTTCAGAGGTGACAAGGGACGCCTGCCGACAAGGCCAGGTGGCAACATCAGTTGAGACAAATCAACATCAAATGAAGTCGATCGTCAACTCAATCAATGTTGAAAAGTTTGTCAGTATCAGTATTGGGTGAAAGTGAAGAAGATGATTGTGCACTGTAAATGGTTATCTCAGAGAAATGCACACATGTTGGACTGGCAACATGTGAAGAGAAGTATCAACCAAAGAAAGGTCAGCATGAGAAAGTACCCAAGTCATTCAAACGCTGTCCAAAGATTACACTGAAAATAAATGGTTGTACATTACCCTTTACCATCGACAGTGGTGTGTTGGTCAATATTATGCCTGAGGAGAAATATAATGAAATATCGCCACTCTCATTACTGATGCCATCAAAAACAAAAGTGTACATCAACACCTTTGAAAAGTAAAGGTTTATTTGTGAAGACTATGAAGCACAAGAAAACAAAATTGCATGCACCCATTCACATACTTCGAGGTACAGTGTCAAGTGCTTTTCTACTCAGTTTCAGCACAGCTGCTGTTACGGGACAGATATCAGTAGATTACAATATGAATGTTCATCACAAAATAGTAAGTCAGTTCCCTTCATTATTTCTTGGATTAGGAAAACTTAAGGCTTTGAAAGTACAGTTGCATATCAATGAGGATGTTTGTCCTGCTGCTCAAAGACACAGAAGAATTGCATTACACTTACAAGAAGCTGTTGAAAAGGAACTTGAATCATTACTTGAGCATGATATCATTGAGCGTTCTACTAAGCCATGGTTTCTCCCATATTGGTAGTGCCCAGGAACTGTATGCATCTGCGTGGATATGCGTAAAAAAACCAAGGCAATTAAAAGAGAACAACATCCAGATCCACACATTGCTGACATGATAACTCAATAGAACTGTGCAAAAGTCTTCTCTTGACTTAATTTAAATAAAGGATATCAGTAGTTGGAACTTGAGGAGAATTGCAGGTACATTACAACCTTTTCTGTACATATAGGTCTATTTTGATACAAACGACTAAGGGCCTGATTTAGAGTTTGGCAGATGGGATACTCCATCACAAACGTGATGAATATTCAGTTACCTGTACTAAGGGGGTCATTCTGACCCTGGCGGCCGGTGGCCGCCAGGGCCACCGACCACGGGAGCACCGCCAACAGGCTGGCGGTGCTCCCACGAGCATTCTGACCGCGGCGGTTCAGCCGCGGTCAGAAGCGGCAAGTCGGCGGGCTCCCGCCGACTTACCGCTGCTCGAGGGAATCCTTCATGGCGGCGGAGCGCGCTCCGCCGCCATGAGGATTCTGACAGCCCCTACCGCCATCCTGTTCATGGCGGGAAACCCGCCATGAACAGGATGGCGGTAGGGGGTGCCGCGGGGCCCCTGGGGGCCCCTGCCGTGCCCATGCCAATGGCATGGGCACGGCAGGGGCCCCCGTAAGAGGGCCCCGCAAAGTATTTCAGTGTCTGCCTTGCAGACACTGAAATACACGACGGGTGCAACTGCACCCGTCGCACCCCTGCAACTACGCCGGCTCAATTCTGAGCCGGCGTCCTCGTTGCAGGGGCATTTCCTCTGGGCCGGCGGGCGCTCTTTTGGAGAGCGCCCGCCGGCCCAGAGGAAATGTCTGAATGGCCGCCGCGGTCTTTTGACCGCGGTGCGGTCATTTGGCGGCGGTACTATAGCGGACGGCCTCCGCCGTCCGCCATAGTCAGAATCACCCCCTAAGTGTTCAATAGTATATCATGTAATGGCAATACATTGGACGGGATATCTTTCACATTTGTGACGCAGTAACCCAATCCACAAACTCTAAATCAGGTCCTAAGTTGTGATGTGACATCAGCTGCAAAGATTTTTCAAGATGTCTTTTGACATATAATACAACCTGTGGTAAACGATTTCAACTACAGCAATGACATATTGGTTTTTGGAGCTACACGGAAGTAACATGACAAAGCTTTAAGAGAGTGTGTTGCTTACTTGTTGATGCAGTATTAATGCTAAATGCTGAGAAATGAGAGTTTAATCAGACAAAGGTAAAGTTCTTTGGTCATATCTTTCCTGAAGGGGGCATGACAGCTGAACCAGATAATGTACAAGCGTTGTCTGCTTCCAGTCCCCCACAAAATGTTTCCATGTCACATTCATTCCTTGACATGGCCTGCTACTGTTCCAGATATATACAAGACTTTGCCACTGTGAGTGCTCCATTGAGACAGTTGATGAAAAAAAATGTTTAATTTCACTGGTCACATGAATGCGACCAAAGTTTCAAGAGATTTAAACTGGCTATTGAAAACGCTACTGAAATGGCATATTTTGATTCCATGCTACATAATGATGTTGTTGTTGATGCTAGCCCAGTCGAGTTAGGTGCTTTCCTTGCACAACACAGCAGACAGCCAAGTGCTTGAACACATATTGTTACCTATGCAAGTGAAAGTTTGTCCTGACTGAACATGCTTATTCACAACTGAAAGGGAAAGTTTAGCAATAGTGTGGGCTTGTGAACATTTCCATGTGTTCCTGTATGGAAAACCTTTCACACTTATAACAGATCATCAAGAATTGTTAACTATCTTTGGCAATCCAAAAGCCAAGATGCCTCCAAAATCCTGAATGTTGATTACATCTCAAGAGTGCTGATACAATGTCAAGACACCCCATCTAAGACTGCTGAAGCCTACATACATTTCATCATGAAATCAAATACACCAGTTGCCATTTCTGTTGAACAAACTGTCACTGCCATGAGTCAAGAGAGTAACACATTAAAATTAAAAGACATTAATACACACCAGTCAAGGAATTGACATACTAGACCACTTACCAGTGACAACGTGTATCAGCTGTACAAAAATGTCAAAGATGAACTGTCTACGACAAAAGAAGGAATTATCCTGAGCAGTTGAGGAATTATCATTCTGGAAAATCTGCAAGAGCAAGTGATAGAAGTGGCCCGTGAAAGACATCATAGAATCATTGCCACTAAATGAGCTCTCTGAGATTGAGTCTGGTTTTGTCATTTTGATGAACAAGTTGAGCAAAGTTGAAAACCTTTAATCTATGTCACTGTCTGTCATCAAAAACTACTCAACACCCCTTGAACATGTCAGACTTGACGAAGGATGCCTGGGAAAGGATTGCTGTTGACATTTTGAGGTCCACTTGACAATGGACATCACATGATGGTGATTGTGGAAGAATACTCTTGCTTCCCATTCATTGAAGATCTCTTGTCTATCACTCAGTACTTGGTCATTGAGAGATTCAATGGCATAGTTCTGACATGGGACATTCCTTCAATTCTGAGTTCTGACAATGGCCCACCTTTTAATAGCAGATAATTCAGAGACTTCTACAGTCCTCTTCATGTTAAACATCAGAAGAGCACAAGCCTTTGTTCACAGGCTAATGGTCTTGCTGAAGGTTTCATGAGCATGTTAAAGAAAAATGTTCAGCGTATTACATTAGAGAAGCTCAAACTCAAGACTGTCTGGCATTCTACTTTACAAGTTTACAGTTTGTCTCCTCACTCGACCACAGGTGAAAGACCTGCAACACTGATGTTTGGGAGAGCTTTCACAACCAAGTTACCTCAGTGGACCAACACCAGATCAAAAACTGATACAGAGACATGTACAATAGACTTGAGTCGAAAAAACAGAAAACGAAGGCCTATGCCAACAAATGGCGACATGCAAACAACATTATCTGCACATAAGGAGATCTAGTGCTCGTTCATCAGCCACAATGACATAAATCTGATGCTCCTATAGATACCAAGCCTTTTCATGTTGTAACCAGCAAAGGGTACATGGTGACTGCCTAACATCCAGGAAAATCCATCACGCAAGATTCCTTGCACTTCAAGCATGTCGCTCAACACTTGTCAGACACTAATGTCAATGTAGAGATCGGCTCAGAGAGACAACTGGAGAATCCCAGACTGACATTGCTCCTACATAACCGAAACAGATCGTGGACACTCTGATTACCGATTCCTAGCTTGCAAAGACACGATTCGGATGAGTAATCAAAGCACCAAGAAGGCTCATTGAAAAGTTATAATATGTGTATGCTGTAAAAAATGTTTACATTTAATCTAACAAAGGGAGAGATGTTGTGTTTTGTGAGTATGTATGATGGAAACTTTTTGGATCCTGACTCCATAGAATGATAATGTAAGTTTTAGATTGTGATGAAGTGAATGCAGGTTTAAAATGTTGAGTTTGCAGATACACGCTGAAGAATAAATGATGTGTATTTACATAGCTCCATGTGTGGCATTGTCATTGGCAGGTACCCTGGCTGCGGAGGACACTACACAGTGAGCAGCTTTCATTCCCAGAAATCCAAGCCAGAGTGTGAGGTACATTTTCTCCCCAGTCCTCTATTTGGCATCTAAGAATTTTCCAGAAGCAGGTTGTCTTTCCTTCTTCCTAGTCAGCCCTTTACTGGTGATGTACAGAAACTTGATATCTGTCTTTAATTGGTGAAGACTCCTGATTTGGTGCAACGTAAATGTTTTCTTCTTTCTTGAACAAAGACATTCATCAAGAAACTAAGCTGTTGTTTTAGAAATATACTTTCTGATCAAAGCTACCCCAAAATTCATTCACTACGGAAGATAAATATGTCAACAGTCTGATTCCCTTGAGCGGAACTTTTTCTGCCCATAAACCATTTCAAGTACTGCCCCAATTACTCCCGCAAAGGATCCCTGTGAGAACTCAACTGTTCTGAACAAGAAATACATCATACAGAAAGCATGTGATGTGTGCTTCCATTTATAGGAAGATATTACCTATGTCGAAGGAAGTTTCCTGCTATTTCTAAAACTTTAATGTGGGCCTCCCTTTAAAGCCAGGATTTTTGCAGCTTCCGTCCCTGTAAGTTGTGAAGAGTAACAACCCGGTGAGAGGACCAGGAGACAAACCAAGGAAAATTAATTGCATTTTGCTGAGGCTAAGATAAACAATATGAAAACAGTTAAAAAAAAATTGAAATTCACAAGCTAATAAAGTGACTAATTTAGCAATGCGGAATTATCTAAACAGTCCGACTTTCCTTGCATGCCCTTAAACGTGTTTTCAAAAACAAGCCTTTACACTCGGTGGTAGAAAATAGAAACCTTAAGCACATTGTCCCTACTTCCAGTCTTGCATTTTATAATCGTGCAAGTGAGCAAATATTTATTCACAATTGCCTTACAAAATGTGAATTATCACAATTTTAAAGCACAAATATTTCCTGTTCAGGAGGGAGCAAATGTAACATGACTCTGGCTCGCAGAGGTAAAAGCTAATGCCCAAATTAAACATATTTTAAAAAATAGTATAGAAATGCAGTTCATCACAGTCTCCAAGTTGACTTTTGTTTTAGCCCACCAAAAAATGTCCAATCAAGGCAGCTTTTAAAGCTTTGTACGTCCCACGTCCCCTGTAGGCGATGTTAATATTCTTAATTGATTTATTGAATGAGGAACGTGTCCTACAGCAGAAACCAAAAACTTCACATATTTAAAAGAGTGTGGAGATAAGGGCAGTGCCAGAGACCCGCTCCACATTATGGCCACACTGCCCTGAGGATCCTGCTCTTGGAGGGAAAATCCAACTTCATTCACCTGCATGCATGCCTTCAATCCTCGATACGCGATGGGGGCTGGCTGTCCCTCCACTAATATCACCACAGGAACTTTTGTGTGGCACTCTGGTAGTCCCTGTGGCAGTGAAGCACATGAGGCAGATGGAGGAACAACCTGGGAGCAGCCGGAGCTGCGGAGAAGGGCTGTGCCAGGGCCACTGTTTGTGCTCACACTCAGTGCACTTAATCTGTTCTGACTCTTGCCCACCAAATGATCCCATCTAAGTCCTGGACCATTGGAAGTGAGCATGAATGTGCTCTGCCGGCCCAGCTGTGGTCCTGTAAACAGAACCAATGCATTTCCTTGCAGCCATTTTAGAACGGCCTCAGCGCAATGGATTCACAATGCAGGACCTCGTATCACAGCCTGCAACTTCTTTGGAACCGCTACTGCGTGATGCATCCTCGACATAGGCCCTTGCATCGCAAGCCCCTCATTGAGGACAACTCAAAGACAATGCAGGATTCCATATCACAGCCCCCTCACTTCTTCAGTCCAACCAGAGTGCAGCACATCTTCAACGTAGGACTCTGCATCACAAGTCCCTTGTCGATGGCCTTCTCAACATCACAGCCTTTCAACTCCTTGAACAGCCGCTGTGCAACGTATCTTCGATGATGGATCTTGTAAAGCTTTGCACCAAGGTGTAAAGCACTGTGTTCAGCAGGCCAAACTTGGTCCTTGTATCCAGCCCACCGCCTATCACCATTGGTCAATGTTAGAAATGGGGTCTTTGGTTGACTGTCAGGTTACCCACTGTTCAAGCAAGGACCCTCACTCTAGTCAGGGTAAAAGAGAATCACCCTCAGCTACCCCTGCTTACCCCCTTGGTAGCTTGGCAGAGCAGTAGGGTTAACTTCAGAGTGCTAGGTCTAAAGTATTTGTCCCCACACACACAGTAACTTAATGAAAAAACCACAAAATGACAAAACAGAGGTTTAGAAAAATAGGAAATATTTATCTAAACAACACAAGAACAAAACAACAAAAATCCACAAAACACAAGTCAGGTTATCAATAAAAATGCAAAAAGAGTCTTTATGTACTTTTAAACACAGACTAACACTGTTAGCGTGAAAATGTACCTTGGGTACGTCAAGGAGGACCCGCACGGGTGAGTGTGTATCAAAAAGGGCTTGCGATGAGTCGATTTCATTCACGAGCGAAACTTGCGTCGTTTCTCCTTTCGTCAGGTCAGGGTGCGTCGTTTGTTCTCTCCTCAGGAGAGCGATGCATCGATCCAGTCAATACTCTTGGATCCGGGTAGGCCTTGCCTTATTTTTACATGCCCGCTGTACTTGCGTTGGAAATCCAGCCGCACAATGATTCAAAAACCACGCATTGCTGATCTATCACTGAGTCTGCAATGCTGCGCGTTGTTTCTCCTGCTCCGTGTGTCGATTGTTCAGTCGCGTTTCCAGCGAGCATGGATTTTCAGCCGCAGAGTCGGTGGCGCATCGTTTCTTCAGCCACAGATCAAAGTCACATCGATCTTTTACCCGCACGGCGCTCTGTGCGTGGATTTACTCATTTTAGCTGCCAGCTTCTCCTTTCAGAGTCCTAGGAACTGGATGGGCACCACAGGGCAAAGTAGGAGTCTCTCCAGAGACTCCAGGTGCTGGCAGAGAGAAGTCTTTGCTGTCCCTGAGATTTCAAACAACAGGAGGCAAGCTCTAAATCAAGCCCTTAGAGAGTTCTTCTCAAGATGGAAGGCACACAAACTCCAGTCTTTGCCCTCTTACTCTGGCAGAAGCAGCAGCTACAGGATAGCTTCACAAATCACAGTCACAGGCAGGGCAGCTCTTCTTCCTCAGCTCTTCAGCTCTTCTTCAGGCAGAGTTTCCTCTTGTTTCCAGAAGTGTTTCTAAAGTCTTTGGTTTTGGGTGCCCTTCTTATACCCAATTTCTCCTTTGAGGAAGGCCTACTTCAAAGCAAAGTCTCTCTTGAATGTGAAATCCTGCCTTGCCCAGACCAGGCCCCAGACACTCACCAGGTGGTTGGAGACTGCATTGTGTGAGGACAGGCACAGCCCTTTCAGGTGTAAGTGACCACTCCTCCCATCCCTCCTAGCTCAGATGGCTCATCAGGAAATGCAGACTACACCCCAGCTCCCTTTGTGTACCTGTCTAGTGTGAGGTGCAACCAGCCCAACTGTTAAACTGACCCAGACAGGAAATCCACAAACAGGCAGAGTCACAGAAATGGTATAAGCAAGAAAATGCTCACTTTCTAAAAGTGGCATTTTCAAACACAGATTCTCAAAATCAACTTCACTAAAAGATGTATTTTTAAATTGTGAGCTCAGAGACCCACACTCCACATGTCCATCCGCTCCCAAAGGGAATCTACACTTTAATCAGATGTAAAGGTAGCCCTTGTGTGAGAGGGACAGGCCTTCAAACAGTGAAAAACGAATTTGGCAATATTTCACTGTCAGGACTTATAAAAACACATTACTATATGTCCTACCTTAACCATACACTGCACCCTACCCTTGGGGCTACCTATGGCCTACCTTAGGGGTGCCTGACATGTAAGAAAAGAGAAGGTTTAGGCCTGGCAAGTGGGTACACTTGCCAAGTCGAATTTACAGTGGCAGGTCTGAGACATGATTACAGAGCTACTTATGTGGGTGGCACAACCAGTGCTAAAGGCCCACTAGAAGCATTTGATTTACAGGCCCTGGGCACCTCTAGTGCACTGTAATAGGGACTTACTAATAAACCAAATATGCCAATCATGGATAAGCCAATTACATACACATTTTGTAAAGGAGCACTTGAACTTTAGCACTGGATAGTAGTGATAAAGGGCCCAGAGTAACAAAAACAGCAAAATCAGAGTCCAGCACACATCAACAACCTGGGGAACAGAGGCAAAATGGTAAGGGAGACCACGCCAAGGATAAAAAGCATAACCTGTATCCCCCCCAGCTGAAAGTGGGGACCAACTACCCAACCTCATGGGAGTTCTCATCACTAAGGCGGAAGAACCTGGACAGACCATCAGCATTTGCGTGCTCTGTACCGGGACGGTGTTCCACCATAAAGTCCATACCCTACAGGGAAATGGACCATCTCAACAGTTTTGGATTCTCACCTCTCATCTGCATTAACCAACTGAGGGGCCTGTGGTCGGTCTGAACTCGGAAGTGAGTCCCAAACAAGTAGGGTCTTAGCTTCTTCAGTGCCCAGACCACAGCAAACACTTCACATTCTATGGCACTCCACCTACATTCCATGGGTAGTAACCTCCTACTAATGAAGTCTACGGGTTGATCTAGGCCATCTTCATTAAGCTGTAGGAGTACTGCTTCAATACCTGAGGCGTCTGTTTGCACAACAAACTCCCTGGAGCAGTCAGGTGCCTTCAGCACAGGTGCTGTGCACATGGCAGCCTTCAGGGCATCAAAAGTGTTCTGGCAAGCCTCTGTCCAGATCACTTTCCTGGGTTGCTTCTTCGAAGTCAACTCAGTTAAGGGGGAAACAATGGTACCATATCCCTTAACAAACCTCCTGTAGTATCCTGTAAGACCTAAAAAGGCTCTCAATTAAGTCTAGGTCTTAGGAGGCTCCCAAGCCAGAATTGTGTCAATCTTAGGGTGTAGGGATGCCACCTGGCCACTCCCCGCCTGATGTCCTAAGTACACCACAGATCCCTGCCCTAATTGGCAGGCCTCCTTAATAGTGAGGCCTGCCTTCTGCAGGTCCTCTAACACTCTCCAGAGGTGTTGCAGGTGTTCCTCCCATGTGGAACTAAACACAGCAATGTCATCCAGGTCGGTGGCACTGAACTAATCCAGCCCAGCCAACACCTGGTTGACCAACCTCTGAAAGGTGGCAGGGGCATTCTTCATCCCAAATGGCATGACTTTAAATTGAAAGTGTCCATCTGGGGTAGAGAATGCTGATCTCTCCTTGGCCCCCTCAGTTAAGGCAATATGCCAGTACCCAGATGTTAAATCAAATGTACTGAGATACTTGGCACCTCCCAACCGGTCAATGAGCTCATCAGCTCAGGGGATGGGGTGTGCATCAGTCTTGCTGACCGCATTGAGTACCCGGTAGTCCACAGAGAACCTGAGTTCTGGACTGGTACCAGGTGCAGCAGACTTTGGGACCAATACCACTGGGCTGGCCCAAGGACTGCTAGAGTGCTCAATAACCCCTAGGTTAAGCATTTTGGATACCTCATCCTTAATGCATGCCCTGACCCTTTCATTCACCCTGTAAACCTTCTGTTTAATAGGTGTACTGCCCCCAGTGTCCACCTTCATGTGTGCAAAAGTGTGTGACTCCTGGGATCAGGGAAAAGAGTGAGAAAAACTGTCCCAACATGTGGCGACAGTCACCTCGCTGCTTCTCAGTCAGGGAGGGGGAGAGGATCACTCCCTCCACTGACCCATCTTTTTCTCCTGTAGACAGGAGGTCAGGAAGAGGCTCACTCACCTCCTCTACCCCATCATCTGTTGCAAGGAGCATTGTCAGCTCAGTCCGCTCAAAGTGTGTCTTGAGGCGGTTGACATGCAGGACCCTTAAAGGGTTACTTGGAGACCGCAAGTCCACCAGGTAGGTGACTTCGCTCTTGCGCTCCACCGCCTCAAATGGCCCAGTCCACTTATCCTGGAATGCCCTAGGCTCCACTGGTGCCCTTTCCCACACTTTTTGTCCAGGTTGAATCTCGACCAGAGTGGCATTCTGGTCATACCAGCATTTCATGTCCTCCTGGCTTGCTTCCATGTTCTCCTAGGCGAGACTCCTGAAGCGGGCCGTCTGGTTTCTCAAAACCAGCTTATAACTGAATACATCCTGGGGGATTATTAGGAGCTTTCTCCAAAGCTTCCTTAAACAGACTCAAAGGTCTCCTCACAGGGTGGCCATAAATCAGCTCAAAGGGACTAAACCCAAGTCCATTTTGAGGCACCTCCCTGTAGGCGAACAGAAGGCATGGCAAGAGGATATCCCACTTCCACCTCAAGGGCTCCGACAGGCCCATGATCATGCCTTTTAAGGTGTGGTTGAATCTCTCAACCAGACCATTAATTTAGGGGTGGTAAGGGGTGGTGAACTTGTAGGTTACCCCACACTCCTTCCACAGGGACTTCATATACGTGGATATGAAGTTGGTACCCCTATCAGATACCACTTCCTTGGGAACCCCATGAGGGTAAAAACCCCCATCAAAGCACGACCCAACACAGGGGAAGTGATTGATCTCAAAGCAATGGCTTCTGGGTACCGGGTGGCATGGTCTACCAAGACCAGGATAAACCTGTTGCCCAGGGCTGTCATGCGATCCAGAGGCCCCACAATGTCAATGCCTACCCTCTCAAAGAGAGTATTGACAACAGGCAAAGGTTGGAGGGGAGCTTTACATTTCCTCCCACTCTTGCCACTTGCCTGGCAAGTCTGACAAGACCTGCAATGTGCATCTGAGTGCCTGTGTATTAGGGGCCAGTAAAAGTGGGTGACAAGCCTCTCAAAGGTCTTGTCCTGCCCCAAATGTCCAGCTAAAGGCACTTCATGAGCCAACTCCAGTAGGAAGGCCCTAAAGCACTGGGGTACCACCAACACACAGGCTGACCCAGGCTCAGGAACCTTAGGCTCACTATACAGGAGTTCATCCTCCCAGTAGATCAGGTGTGATCCTGTCTCCTGCCAACCGCCTGGTCTGCAGCCTGCTACCGCAAGCCTTCCAAAGTAGGGCATGTCTTCTGTGCTGCACAGAATGCTTCCCTGGTGTACCCCCTTCCTGCTGCCACTGCAACAGCTCAGGGACCTCCCCAGTTCAGCCACCTGTTCCCCTGTAGGCTCCGGTGCGTCACTCTCAGGATCCGCCTCCTCCCAGACCGTGGGAACTTCTGGGGCCGGTTTCCCATGCCCCCTGCCTTTCCTCTTTTTGGCGGTCCCCTGGGCCACTGTTTCAGGCTCCACGGGCTCTTGTTTCCATTGAAGGGCTTCCATTGACAGGGTGGATATGCATACCCACCCAGTTAGACCCAACATCTCCAAGTGAAACCTGTGTTTCACCCCCTTCCAAGGGGAATCCTCCATGTAATTGCGTAGCAAACAATCAACAGGAATGATTGGGCTCACAGCTACCTTCAAGGAACCTGAGACTCTCCCCATTCAAAGGGAACCTGCGTCACTGCACAGGCGCTCTGAGTTGTCCACTGCAACTACTTGGTGAAGTACCCGGGGATCAATCTGCTCTTCAGATTCCAGCTGACTCC
The DNA here is from genome assembly GCF_031143425.1 of Pleurodeles waltl. Lineage (NCBI taxonomy): Eukaryota > Metazoa > Chordata > Amphibia > Caudata > Salamandridae > Pleurodeles > Pleurodeles waltl. The sequence continues at coordinate 1,350,038,610 of NC_090445.1, forward strand.
TCACTGTAGTCACACTGGCTCCTGTGTCTCTCTGAGCCTCCACCCTCTGTCCGTTGATGGTCACCCACTCCCGGTATGTCTTAGTGTTTTCAGGCACTAGGGTTCTCTGAACCATCTCACTGTCCATAGCGAGACAAGGGTCATCTCAGCTGGTTTCCACCCACCTGAAAACAACTCTTCCCCAAGCGCTACACTGGCCAAGCCCTGGGACGACGCACCAGTGGGTGCTGGTGTACTATTGGGGCATTTGGGGTCTCCCCTCAAATGACCCACCTGGTCACATACATAGCACTTACGTGGAGGACCACCTGCCACTGGCTTCCCTTTGGAGAACCATGGCTTCTATTCACTGGGGGGTTGGGACTCCTTACCCTGGGAATCAGCATGCAGCCCTTTAGAGAACTCCCCCTTTCTTCTGAGAGGGACCCTGTCCACCCTTGTCTTGGTCTCCCCATACCTCTTTTGGACCCTGGGGCTCTTCCAGCGGTCCGCTTCCTGCGGTCAGCTTCCTGGGGTCAGTCAGCTTGCTGTCAATCAGGTGCTGGCAAAGCTCTGGAAAACATAAACTGTACAAGCGCTCCCAAGCAATCAGATTGTAAAGCCCCTTATACGTAGTTACCTTACTGCCCTTCATCCAACCATCCAGTGACCTGCAATAAGAATCAACACATTCCAACCATGTTTGGGATTCCTTCTTCTTAGAGGAGCTAAACTTGTCCTTCTACTGCTCATGGGTGCGACCATACCTTGTGAGTAGTGCTGCCTTCATGATAGTGTAGGTGAAACTCTGCGCATCCCCTAAGGATGTTGGTATATCCCTCTCCTCTACCTCAAATTGCTTCCACAGAGCTGCCCCCAATGAGCTTTAGGGACCAGGTTCATGTGGAGAGCAGACTCATACCCCTTGAACCACAAGTATATGTCATCCTCCCTCCTGTAATCCTTCACAAGGTCTTTAGAAATGTGCACCCTCCCCTCAGGCTGCACTGTAGGATTGTTGCCACCATCTCTACTGGATCGGTTCTATGATCCATCTCTCTCACGCTAAGCTCATGAGCAATCGCAAACTTCCTCTCCTCAAGGACTAGCCTTCTCTGCTCCCATTGGTACTCCCTTTCTGCCTGTTTGTCCTGTAACTCCTCAGTTGTCAGACCCTTAGATGAGACACTGCTACCTGCCCTGGAGTCCTTCTCCCTGGACATAACAGTCCCATCCACAATACCATCGTGTATGGAACACTCTTCTTCCTCCTCATCTCCCTCATCCTCTGTGTGCCCTTCAGTGCTCTTGGCTGTCACGCAGGCCCTCAGCGCCTTTTGCGGCTCCTCTTCCTGGATGAGCTCTTAATGGGACAGTCAAAACGTTTACAGAACTGCTTCAACTGAGACTTGGTAGAACTCTCCAATTTCTCAAGGTCAAAGTCAGCTTCAACTCACGCATCTCCAGCTTGGGACATGATAAAGATTCAAAAACAAGTGCAAAGTTCCAAAGGCGGAAAAACAAGTTCCCAAATGAAGTTTCAAAGAAAGTCAATCAAGGAATCAATGAAAAAAAAGGGAAGTAGAACAAAAACAGTCCCAAAGAGAAAAAATCCAAAGATCACCAAACAAGTGGTATGTGGTCACGTAGTGGTCTGCACTCAAAATAGTAGTGTACACTTATTTACTGTATGTCAAGTACAAATCCCACCGCTGCCACCAATGTTATCAATGGGGTCTTTGGTTGACAGTCAGGTTACCCTCTGTTCAAGCTAGGAGCCTCACTCTAGTCAGGGTAAAAGAGAATCACTCTCAGCTAACCCCTGCTTCCCCCCTTGGTAGCTTGGCAGAGCAGTAGGCTTAACTTCAGGGTGCTAGGTGTAAAGTATTTGTACCCACACACATAACTTAATGAAAACACTACAAAATGACACAACAGAGGTTTAGAAAAATAGGAAATATTTATCTAAACAAAATAAGACCGAAACAACAAAAATCCACAATACACAAGTCAAGTTATCAATAAAAATGTAAAACGAGTCTATAAGTAGTTTTAAACACAGTTAGCGTGAAAATGTACCTTGGATGCTTCAAAAATAAGCCAGCACAGGCGAATGTGCGTCAAAAAGGGCTTGCAATGCGTTGTTTTCACTCACGAGTGAGACCTTGTGTCGTTTTTCCTTTCAGAGGGTCGGGGCGCGTAGTTTCTTCTCTCTTCAGGAGAACGATGCATTGTTCCGGTCAGCACTCTCGGGTCCAGGCAGGCCTTGCGTTATTTTTACACGCCCAGCGGTACTTGTGTTGGAAATCCAGCAACACGATGATTGAAAAACCATGCAGCCTGGGTTTCGAACTCTGAGTCTCCGTCTGCGATATTGCACGTCGTTTCTCCTGCTCCGTGTTTCGATTCTTCAGTCGTGTTTCTGGCGAGCATCGATTTTCAGCCACAGAGCCGGGGGCGCGTTGTTTCTTCAGCCGCGGATCGGAGTCGCGTTTATCTTTTCCCCGCACAGCCCTCTGTACGTTGATTTCCTCCTTTTTGGCTGCCAGCTTCTTCTTTCAAGGTCCTAGGATCTGGATGGGCACCACAGGGCAGAATAGGAGTCTCTCCAGAGACTCCAGGTGCTGGCAGAGAGAAGTCTTTGCTGTCCCTGAGACTTCAAACAACAGGAGGCAAGCTCTAAATCAAGCCCTTGGAGAGTTCTTCTCAAGATGGAAGGAACACAAAGTCCAGTCTCTGCCTTCTTACTCTGGCAGAAGCAGCAACTGCAGGGTAGCTCCACAAAGCACAGGCAGGGCAGCTCTTCTTCCTCAGCTCTTCCGCTCTTCTCCAGGCAGAGGTTCCTCTTGTTTCCAGAAGTGTTTCCAAAGTCTGTGGTTTTGGGTGCCCTTCATATACCCAATTTCTCCTTTGAAGTAGGCCTATGTCAAAGCAAAGTCTCTCTTGAGTGTGAAATCCTGCCTTGCCCAGACCAGGCCCCAGACACTCACCAGGGGGTTGGAGACTGCATTGTGTGAGGACAGGCACAGCCCTTTCAGGTGTAAGTGACCACTCCTCCCCTCCCTCCTAGCACAGATGGCTCATCAGGAAATGCAGACTACACCCCAGCTCCCTTTGTGTACCTGTCTAGTGTGAGGTTCAACCAGCCCAACTGTTAAACTGACCCAGACAGGGAATCCACAAACAGGCAGAGTCACAGAAATGGTATAAGCAAGAAAATGCTCACTTTCTAAAAGTGGCATTTTTAAACACAGATTCTCAAAATTAACTTTACTAAAAGATGTATTTTGAAATTCTGAGCTCAGAGACCCCACACTCCACATGTCCATCCACTCCGAAAGGGAATCTACACTTTAATCAGAAGTAAAGGTAGCCCCCGTGTTAACCTATGAGAGGGACAGGCTTTGAAACAGTGAAAAACGAATTTGGCAATATTTCACTGTCAGGACTTATAAAATACATTACTATATGTCCTACCTTAACCATACACTGCACCCTGCCCTTGGGGCTACCTATGGCCTACCGTCGGGGTGTCTGACATGTAGGAAAAGGGAAGGTTTAGGCCTGGCAAGTGGGTACACTTGCCAAGTCGAATTTACAGGTAAAACTGCACACGCAGACACTGCAGTGGCAGGTCTGAGACATGATTACAGAGCTACTTATGTGGGTGGCACAACCAGTGCCACAGGCTCACTAGAAGCATTTGATTTACAGGCCCTGGGCACCTCTATTGCACTGTAATAGGGACTTACTAACAAACTAAATATGCCAATCATGGATAAGCCAATTACATACACATTTTGTAAAGGAGCACTTGCACTTTAGCACTGGATAGCAGTGGTAAAGTGCCCAGCGTAACAAAAACAGTAACATCAGAGTCCAGCACACATCAACAGCCTGGGAAACAGAGGCAAAATGTTAAGGGAGACCACACCAAGGATGAGAAGTCTAACAGTCAACAATTGTGCCTTTGTCCCAGTTCCAGTCTAACGTGACCAGACTACCACAGTTGTTGCATATCTCTAGTTCTATTGATTGGTGTTTTGTCATTTTGAACTCAAATCATGTATTTAATTGTACTTTATTTTGCAAATTTTCGGTGGTATTTTTCTAGTGTTGTATTTTCACTTTATTATTGTGTGAAGTTGTGCATAAATACTTTACACATTGCCTCTAAGTTAAGCCTGGCTGCTTTTGTGCCAAGCTACAAGAGAGTTACACACAGGTTAATCTGTGGTTTGCTTGTGACTCCACCCTGACAGAGACTGTGGTTGCTGCTTGAGTAATGTTTACCCCAAACAGTAGCCCAGTCTGGCTGGCTACACCAAAGGTACAAACCATATTTTGTTGGCCTTTTCTACTTACTTTGAAGACTTATACTCCACCAATGGATGACAGTCTTCCCCATCCATTCAGACTTGCTTGGAATATTGGGAGTAAGCTAATTTTACCAGGACCAAAGGAGAGAGTATGCTCACTTTAGAACTGATTAGCAGTGGTAAAGTGAAAAGAGTACTAGGGCAAATATAAAGGAATTCAGAAAAATAGGAGGGGAGTAGGTAAAAGGTTTAGAGGTATTGCCACCCTAAGGCTAAGAGGTCTTACAAGAGGCAAAATCAGAAGTATTGGAGGAGAGGTGACACTTTGTGAAGTTGAAATTGAGCATGAAATGAAAAGCAATCAGAATGTGAAACTGAAGTTGAGTAGGAACTGGTAAAATTAGGGTTGGCAGTGCCAAATGAAGAAGTCGGCAGAAATCTATAGGATACCACCATGGGAGAAAGAGACAGTGAGGCACACCTAGGAGTGTGAGAGTTAGCATCATATGTTAGAGGAAGAGTCAGATGCCTGGTATTCAAGTTAGTCTGTGAGTCTTTCAAGATAAAATAAAGCCTCCTCTGGAAATACAGTTTCTCCTTTCAAGCTGCATTACGTGATCAGTCTTCCTGGCACTTTGTTTTAGTGGTGGCAACATGAAGAAAGGACATCTCACAAGGGCAGAGTAGTTGGATTCTACTCTCCCTTTAGTACAGCAATACCTTTCCTTTCCTGAGTTTTCTGAAGACCTCCTACTAATATTAATTCAGTTAATGGATCATATGGCACTTCAAGCTGAGCAAACTGTTTGCGAAGAGTTCAACTGATCAGAATAATTTAATGAACATAGGGCCTGATTCTGACCTTGGCGGTCTTTTCGCAAGACCGCCGAGTTACTGCCGCGGTAAAGACCGCCGACCGTGGCGGTATGCCGCTGCGCGTATTCCGACCGCTGGGAGCGTTCCGCCACACTGGCGGTCGGCGGGAAAGTGGAGACTGGTCAACCTCCACCGCCACGCCAGCAGAACACCGCCCCCAGAATTACGACCCACATTTCTGTGTGGCGGTCTTCTGTTGGCGGTCTTCTGTTGGCGGTCACGTCCCTATGGCTCCCGTCGCCTCCCGGAGGACCAACGCACAAGGTAAGTTGATCGTCCGTGAGGGGAGGGGGTGGGGGGGTGTTGTGTGATGTGTGCGTGCATGGGGGTGTGTAGAGGGGGTGTGTGAGTGCGTGCATGCGGGCGGGGGTGCTGCTGTGCCTTTGGGCAATGTGTGTAGTTCGGCGGGTGCGCATATCGGCATGTATGTGTGCGGGTATGTGCCCCCGTTGTGTATGTGTGTGTGTAGGGGGTGTGCATATGTGCATGTTGGGGGTGCGTGCATGTCGGGGTGCGTGTATGTGCATGTCGGGGTGGGGGGGCAGGGGGTTCGTACCACCTCTGGGGGGTGGCAGGGGGGTGGAGGGTGTGGGGGGAGGACTCGTGGGGGGCAGTGGGGGGTGGGGGAGACCCCTATCAGTGCCAGGGAAGGAATTCCCTGGCCCCGATAGTGCCTACCGCCATGGTTCGCATGGCGGTTCCCGACCGCCAAAAACCGCGGCGGAAAGCAGGGTCATGATACGGTTGGCGGTCTTGGGTCGACCGCCGGGCCGGAGTGTGCGAACTCCAGCCCGTCGGTCATGACCGCCGTGGCGGTCGGAGTGGGGAAGTGGCGGTCGATCGCGGCGGTGACCGCCACGGTCAGAATGCCATTTTTTGGACCGCCGGTCTGTTCGCGGTCCGACCGCCGACTCTCCGCCGACCGCCAAGGTAAGAATCAGGCCCATAGTTTTTTGTGGGAGTTAAGGAGTGCATAGTTGTAAAATATATCACATTAAATTATAGATAAACTCATTGTTATTTTATTCAGCCAGGAAAATATATCCTTTAAATAGCCAAGTATGCTAAGAACCTGCTTCAGAAACTTTTACAATGTGTTTAATCAGCATATCACATGCATAATTTTCTTTTCTGAATCTGAATAGGTTTTTGGAATGTTATCACATGTTCATATCGGCCATCAGTAGTATTCAGTTAATTTATTTTAGAAGGAGGATAGGCAAAAATGTTGAGGACCAGCCACTGAACCTTTGTAGTGGATGGAGGCACTCCTTGCACTGACCAAATGGTCAAGATGGTCCTCCACTGACACACTCGGCCCTACATGTTACAAATTCCTCACATGTTGACGTGTGGTATTGCTATTGAAAGAGCTGCTGTTGACATAAATTGGGCTCTTTTAGTAGAACTGCACAACAATGGCTGGCCTGCCAAGTCATAGCAACATGGCACACCATTTGATATTTTTTCCCTTCTCCAAAAATAAATCCCAAGCACAGGGTTGTTTTGTGGAAAACAAATAATGAATGACCCTGATGCTTAGGGATGTTTTTCTTCCAGTTCTTTGCTGCCTGCCTGAGATCACCATGCACAACATGGACAGACTGAGGTAGAAGGGACTTCCATGTGCCATCTTACCAGGTGAAGAGTATAGGTCGATTAACCTTTTGACTCGTTTATATGTTCTTACCATAGCTCCAGAATGGAAGTCAATAATCAATACACAATAATCAATAATCATTTGTCAAATAAATAATTAATAATAAATGGAGTCAGCAATTGTCACACACCATGACTTTTCAGCCATGAATAACCACACCTTTAGTGAAAGTTTAGTAATTTTACTTCCCTTATATTAACAATGCTGAAGTCATATAAATTATCTCAAAATCAAGTCGAAACACATATGAAAACAGCACTTATTAACCAAAAAGATGCGAGAAACACAACCTAATCAAAGCTTGAATCAAAATACATTCTAAAGCATCAGTGCAAATCGTTAGCAAAGTTAGCTTTAATAAGGCTAAATAGTCCATAAGGTTCAACAAAGTAGTCCGTCAACCATTTATTTCTTCAATTTGTCAGTTGTCATGTAGATACCCTCAACTAATCCAGATTACCATTAACACATGGGGCTTCATGCAAAACAATTTAGAACACAAATTTAGGAAACATCTAGCTAAGGAGATCTATTGAGACAGCACAGTTGGTACCTAGAAAGAAAAGGCATAAAAATGAAATTCAGTCATATTGTCATATCTACCTATCCACGGTATGGATCAGCAAACAGAATCAGTCTTCGTCCTCAGGTCATCAGTGTAGGAAAGTATCTGTTTGTGAGTGTGTGTCAGTGTGTTTTTCCTGTGTCACTGGGATCCTGCTTGCCAGGAACCCAGTGCTTATTGATAAAAACCTATGTGTCAGTGTGTATTGCCTGTCTCACTGGGATCCTGCTAGCCAGGACCCCAGTGCTCAGAGTTTGTGGCCTAATGTGTATGCCTGTGTAGTGCCTAACTGTGCCACTGAGGCTCTGCTAACCAGACCCTCAGTGCTTATGCTCTCTCTGCTTTTAAATTTGTCACTGACCCCCATATAAGTCCCTAATATATGGTACCTAGGTACCCAGGGCATTGCGGTTCCAGGAGATCCATATGGGCCGCAGCATTTCTTTTGCAACCCATAAGGAGCTCAGACAAACCCTTACACAGGACTGCCATTGCAGCCTGTGTGAAATAGTGCACACACTATTTCACAGCCTTTTTCACTGCACTTAAGTAACTTATAAGTCACCTCTATGTCTAACCTTCACTTGCTGAAGGTTAGGTGCAAAGTTACTAAGTGTGAGGGCACCTTGCACTAGCAAAGGTGCCCCCACATAGTTCAGGGCCATTTCCTCTGACTTTGTGAGTACGGAGACCCCATTACACGCTTGCACTACATATAGGTCAATACCTATAGGTAGCTTCACAATGGTAACTCCAAATATGGCCATATAACATGTCTAAGATCATGGAATTACCCCCCCCCATTCCAAATGTGGTATTTAGGAGCCAATTCCATGCATCCTGGGGGCTCCACCAATGACCACTAGTACTGCCAAACCAGTTCTCTGAGGCTTGCACTGCAGCTACAGCTGCTGCCACCTCACAGACAGGGTTCTGCCCTCCTGGGGTCTGGGCAGCCCAGTCCCAGGAAGGCAGAGCAAAGCAATTCCTCTGAGAGCAGGGTGTTACACCCTATCCCTTTGGAAATAGGTGTTACAGGCTGGGGAGGGCCAGCCTCCCCAAGCCTCTGGAAATGCTATGAAGGGCACAGATGGTGCCCTTCTTGCATAAAGCAGTCTACAATGGTTCAGGGACCCCCTTCTCCCCTGCTCTGGTGGGAAACTGGACAATGGAAAGGGGAGTGACCACTCCCCTGTCCATCACCACCCCAGGGGTGGTGCCCAGAGATCCTCCAGTTTGTCCAAGACTTAGGCCCTCATTACAACCCTGGCGGTCGGTGGTAAAGCGGCGGTTAAAAAAATGGAATTATGTCTGCGGCGGAAAGGCCAACATATACAGCCCCTTTAACACTCCGGCCGCCACAGCGATACAAACAAACAGCATGGCGGTCACTGCCAACAGACAGGCGGAAGACAATGTACCGCCCACACCATTATGAGAGGCCAATCCGCCACCTTTTCCAGGGCGGATTCAACGCGAACAAAAACACGGCGGAAACTGGACTTGGAAGGAAAAACTCTCACCTCTACACACCCCACGAGGAACCAGGATGCCATGGAGCCCGAACTCCATATCCTACCTGCGATTGTTTTCCTGCTTCTCTACCAGGAGCACGACCGACGGCGGAGACGACCACGGTGAGTACTTCACGTATGACACAGGGTAGGGGGGAGGGAAAAGAGAGTGACACACACACGCAACACGCAACACCCCCACCCTCACACACAACAACACACACACCCATACATGCTGAAACATTACATTTACACCCCCCAACCTCCCGTGGAAGAACGCAATGACAAAAGGAAATGAGGTGAAAGATTGTAATCAGGAAAGATCCATTAAACAAATATGTACACCAAGAATTCAAGTTCATGAACTGCACCTACATAGTCCTTGGACCACTAGGCCCAAAATGCATGGGCGAGGCCCTCACTCAATACCCAATCCAAACGGAGAGAACACTGGAGGGGCATCAGATCGAAATAAAACAGGCACCTCAGGGGGAAGGAAAGGGAGGGGCACCTCAGCTGGTTGAGTGCACAACACCAGCTCCACGAGGGGGCTCCATGCCCATTGAGGTATCCTGAGGAGTGCAATGCCGCAGTCTCTCCAGTCTCTCCAGTGGGTGGTTTGCCCACTGCTTTATCCTGGGGAGTGCAATGCCACAGTCTCTCAAGTCTCTCCAGTGGGTGGTTTTCCCACTGCTTTATCCTGGGGAGTGCAAAGCCACAGTCTATCAAGTCTCTCCAGTGGGTGGTTTGCACACTGCTTTATCCTGGGGAGTGCAATGCCACAGTCTCTCAAATCTCTCCAGTGGGTGGTTTGCCCACTGCTTTATCCTCGGGAGTGCAAAGCCACAGTCTCTCAAGTCTCTCCAGTGGGTGGTTTGCCCACTGCTTTATCCTGTGGAGTGCAAAGCCACAGTCTCTCTAGTCTCTCCAGTGGGTGGGTTGCCCACTGTTTTATCCTGGGGAGTGCAAAGCCACAGTCTCTCAAGTCTTTCAAGTGGGTGGTTTGCCCACTGCTTTATCCTGGGGAGTGCAAAGCCACAGTCTCTCAAGTGGATAACAGTCTCCACTGGTTCTGGAGGGGGAATGGTGCCCAGAGTGCTTTATCCTGCCAAGGACTGAGGTAGTGGATGTGAATCTCCACTGGTTCTGGAGGGGGCTTTGTGCCCAGAGTGCTTCATCCTGTCAAGGACTGAGGTAGTGGATATGCTACTCCACTGGTTCTGGAGGGGGCTTTGTGATCAAAGTGCTTTATCCTGCCAAGGACTGAGGTAGTGGATGTGAATCTCCACTGGTTCTGGAGGGGGCTTTGTGCCCAGAGTGCTTCATCCTACCAAGGACTGAGGTAGTTGATGTCTTTCTCCACTGGTTCTGGAGGGGGCTTTGTGCCTAGAGTGCTTCATCCTGCCAAGGACTGAGGTAGTGGATGTCTTTCTCCACTGGTTCTGGAGGGGGCTTTGTGCCTAGAGTGCTTCATCCTGCCAAGGACAGAGGTAGTGGATGTCTTTCTCCACTGGTTCTGGAGGGGGCTTTGTGTCCAGAGTGCTTCATCCTGCCAAGGACTGAGGTAGTGGATCTGACACTCCACTGACGGTGGGGCAAAATGGAAGCTGTCCATGCCCCTGGAACTGACCACCAGCCGCGTGCGACTGACCACTGGGGATGGCAGCCGTGTCTGCGGTGGTGCCACTTGCACAGGATGTGGCGTGGCCGCTGGCGGCGGCCTCAGTAGCGGCGGTGCTTGCGGCGCTCATTGGGCAGCGGTGCTGGTGGGGGGCTCACTGAGCGTGCTGCTGGCGGCGGTGTCCTGGGTGGCAGTGCTGGTGGGGGGCTCACTGAGCGTGCTGCTGGCGGTGGTGTCCTGGGCGGCGGTGCTGGTGGGGGGCTCACTGAGCATGCTGCTGGCGGCGGTGTCCTGGGCGGCCGTGCCCATGGCGGCAGTGCATGTGGCGCTGCCAGTGGCAGTCTTGTCCACCGTCCAGGTTGGCGGCGACTTCCCTTTTTTTCTCTGCCCCTTTCCCACCTTGGATGGTGGCGCAACTGTCTTGTCACTCCCAACTGTTGTCCTGGCCGAGCCCTTGGTGGCAGGTGTTTTGGCCTTTTCCCTCCGGGCTGTGGCAACCTTTTTTGTTTTGGAGGTGGGGGAATGTCCTTAGCCTGGCTCCTGGGGACGCTGGCTGCCCTGCTGCTTGGTGCACTCCAGAAGCCGATTACTGCTGGCATCACTGTTCAAGGTGATGTGGTGGCTGAGGTGCTGGGTTGGGACCTGGAGAGGCTGGCCCTAGGTGACGTAAGGGGTTGGGGAGGTGACAGGAAGAGGTCAAGGTTTGACAGGAAACGTTTTTTAGACACACTGAGACGGTAAGATGGAGGGGGTTTGGGAGTGGAGGAATAGGTAGTGGTTGTAGGAGGTGTTCATTTGCTGACTTTGGGTGAAGGTGCATGGGCTGGAGGCTGTCGAGAGGTGGATGGCTGTTGGGTGGGTGTGTGACTGCGTTTGTGTAGTTTGGGAGGAGGGCTCACAGACACACTGGGAGAGGACACAGGGGATGTGTGAATGGCAGTGGGGGTGGTGACTGCACGTGAGCGGGGTGTGGTGGTGGGTGTGCTGGTGATGGACGTAGTGGCTGAGGATGTAGTGCACGCAGGTGTGAGTGGAGACGAGACAGGGAGGGAGGAGGGAGACGAGGAGGAGGGGGACACAGTAGAGGCAGTGGATGTTGGTGTGTCTGCATGTGTCTGATGCTTGCGTAAGTGCCTGTGGGATGTCTGGTGCTTATATTTGCCAGAGCTTCCCTTGTGTGTTGAGGTGTGTGCATGCTGGTCTGATGGTGTGCTTGGGATAGGCTGAGGTATAGGGGTGTGGGTCTGGATGGAGGAAGTTGGAGGGGGAGGCTAGAGACAGGGACAATGGCTGCCATCAGTGCTGAGGCAAGAGTCTGAAAAGCTTGCTGAAGGGCTGCCTGACCAGAGTGAATGCCCTCCAGGTAGGCATTGGTTTGTTGCAACTGCCTCTCTACACCCTGGATGGCATTCAAAATGGTAGACTGCCCAACAGTGAGGAACCTGAGGAGGTCAATGGCCTCCTCACTGAGGGCAGCAGGGGTGACTCGGGCAGGGGCTGAGGTGCCTGGGGCGAAGGTGATGCCCACCCTCCTGGGTGAGCGGGCATGAGACAAATGCTGAGGGGCTGCCGAAAGGGCGGTTCTGGTGGGGGGGGGGAGGTGGCGGCTGTACCTGTAGATGTGGGGGCACAGATGGGCCCACCACCGCAAGGAAGCTCCCATCAGAGGAGGAGTCCGTTTCGCTGGTGTCAGCTCCTGTCCCAGCCGTGGAGCTCCCCTCGCCCTCTGTCCCACTGGTGAATTCAGACTAGTGTCGCCCTCCAGGGCCATGTGGGATGCAGCACCCTCCTGCTCCGTTGCCGCTGCTCCTCCGTCTGATGATGCTAATGCACATAAAAACAGGGAGACCACAAAAAAGGGGGGGAAGACAGAAAAAATACATGTTGAGTGCATGCAATACCGCTACAGTTGGTGTACACGACAGACACAGAAGCCCCCTGCACTACGCCGTGCACCTGGAGTCCACTATTCAATCCCAGGGACATGGGTTACAAGGCTATTCCCAATTTCTGCACACATGGATGTCACAGGAGCCTGACTAGGTGTAGTTGGCACTGTACACAGGTGGGGTGGGGTGGGGTGCCACAGGGCCTGGCTTAAGAAGGGTCCTTGCCTACTAAACTCGCCCTGGCCTAGGGGAACCCATAGCCCACCTCCCCCACCCAGACACCTCCAATGCACGCTGAATCAGCAGAATGAGAGTGTACTCACCCCCTTGTGTCTGCTGTGATGCCCTCAAGAGCCCATCCAACTCCAGGTACGCCACCGCCAGGATCCTGAACATCAGGGGGGGTCATGGTGCGATGGGCACCCCTCCCACGTTGGGAGGCCATCCCCAGCTGGGCCTCCACCGTCTTCTTGCTCTAGCGGCAAATGTCCTCCCATCTTTTCCGGCAGTGGGTGCTCCATCTGTGGTAGACTCCCATGGTCTGGACTTCCTTGGCGATGGCACGCCAAATGTCTTTCTTCTGGTGGGCGCTGACCTACAGGAATTGTACAGGGGAAAAAGAGAAGTAATAACCATATGCACCGTCACAGTCATTGGCCCGCATCTCTACCCTTGCCATGACGCACATGCACTCACCGTCGTTTCATGCACGCCTCATTCTCACCCCCCCTATCTTTCATCCACCCCCACTCCACACAGGCATTGCTCATACAGCATGCTCACAGTGTACTTACCTGTTTGTCTGGAGGACCGTAGAGTAGCGTGTACTGGGGGATGACCCCATCCACGAGTTTCTCCAACTCCTCCGTGCTGAAGGCAGGGGCTCTTTCCCCAGACATACGAGCCATTGTTTCTTTCAGACTGAAGGCACAGCAGCACTTGCTGTGTAGGTCCTCTCCTGTCGAAGATCAGGTATCAAGTGATTGAACAGACAGAAAATGGCAGTCACGTCCACGGCGGTGCGTACCGTCACTGCCGGCGTACATCGTCATTGGCTCCTAGGACCCATATGGTCCAATGTTAACCAATGCAGGATTACGCTGCGGTCTTCGACTGCCGACAGCGACGGTGTACAACGCCAGCGCAGTTACCTCATATCCCCCTGTCCCACTTTACAGGTCAGACAGCCGCCATTTCATGGGCCCACATGGCATTATTTTGGACTGTGTCACACACATCTAGGCCTTGCCTAAACACTCATACAGGTAAATTTCGATTTGCTAATATTTTCAGAGTAAGCTGTGTTTACATACCTCAGAGTTGGTTGACTCCCTGCTCGCTGTTCTCCTCCATAGGCAACGTCTGCTGGAGATGCGAGGAGATGGCGGCATCCTCCGGTGTACAGACCGCTGGTGGACCTGTCGACAATGGAGGAGCGACATGTGATCATCACCTACAGGCTTGATCGTGCCACAATCCAGGAACTCTGTGCCCCGTTGGAGCCAGACCTGATGTCAGCTATCCGCCATCCCGCAGGAATCCCCCCTCAAGTGCAGGTGTTGTCAGTACTGCATTTCCTAGCAAGTGGATCTTTTCAAACAACAGTGGCCATAGCATCAGGGATGTCCCAGCCTATGTTTTCCAACGTGTTGTCCAGAGTGTTGTCTGCCCTGCTGAAACACATGCGGAGCTACATCGTTTTCCCTCAGGTGGAGGATTTGCCTACAGTGAAAGGTGATTTATATAGCCTGGGACATATCCCCAACATCATAGGTGCCATTGATGGGACACATGTGGCTTTGGTACCCCCCTGCAGGAGCAAACAGGTGTACAGAAACCGGAAGAGTTACCATTCCATGAATGTGCAGATAGTGTGTTTGCTAGACCTGTACATCTCCCATGTTAATGCTAAATTCCCTGGCTTAGTGCATGATGCTTACATCCTGCGGAATAGCAGCATCCCTTATGTGATGGGGCAACTCCAGAGGCACCATGTGCTGCTATTAGGTGAGGACATGGACCCAATACAGTGGGAATAGTTGTCTGGGTCTGTGGATGTACCTATGAGTTAGTGTGTGTCTAACAGTTTTCCCTCGCCATTTGCAGGTGACTCTGGTTACCCCAACCTGTCATGGCTACTGACCCCAGTTAGGAATCACAGGACAAGGGCAGAGGAATGCTACAATGAGGCCCATGGGCGAACTAGGAGGATTATAGAGCGGACCTTCGGACTCCTGAAGGCCAGGTTCCGGTGCCTCCATATGACAGGTGGTTCCCTATTCTACTCACCAAAGAAGGTATGCCAGATCACCGTGGCCTGCTGTATGCTTCACAACTTGGCTTTGCGACAACAGGTGCCTTTTCTGCAGGAGGATGATCCAGATGGAGGTCTTGTGGCAGATGTGGACCCTGTGGACAGTGTAGACGAGGAAGCAGAAGACGAAGGACATCGACAACAGGAACACGGTGATCCTGCAATACTTCCAGTGAGACACAGGTAAGAAGACAACACTGCCTGCTACATCTGATTTTAATCTACTACCTCTCTACTGTCTGTCATTTTCACCCAGTGTGTGGTCACTGAGTTGTCACTTTCCCTTACGATTTCACAGATGTGGGTCCCACTGTGTGACATCTGCTTTGTTTCCTCATGGACTAGAGCTGTGTGACATAGGCATGTTGACATTACATTTGAAAGAACATTTTGCCACTGTAATTGCTTATACACTATTTCGAAATCACAGACAGACTCCTGATTGTTTTGTGCTTTAAGGGTGTTTATTTAAGTGCTCAATATTGGAGGGGGTTGTAAAATGGTAAGGGGTGATGGTGGAGGAATGTCCATGGCAGAGTCCAGTCTATTAGTCTCACAGGTGCATTGTCCAAAGGGGCATAGGAAGTGGAGCTGGGGCAGTTTAAGGATGGATAGGGTGACAAGGTGGGACAAAAGGATGACAATCAGGGTGGTCTCATTTCTTGGCGGAGGTCTTGCATCATTCTCTGTCTTTGTCCTGGATCTCAGGGACCGTTTGCGGGGTGGTTCTCCCTCTGCAGGGGGTGGGGTGCTGGTGTGGTGGTCCTGTGGCGGTGCCTCCTGTCCACTAGCGCCGGCGGAGGTGGTGGGCAGTTCGTCGTCCAGGCTAGTGTCAGGGGCCCCTTGTTGTTCCACAGTGTCCCTCCTGGTGTTCACGAGTTCCTTCAGCACCCCTACAATTGTGCCCAGGGTGGAATTGATGGATTTGAGTTCCTCCCTGAAGCCCAAATACTGTTCCTCCTGCAGCCACTGGGTCTCCTGAAACTTTGCCAGTACCATTGCCATTGTCTCCTGGGAATGGTGGTAGGCTCCCATGATTTTGGAGAGGGCCTCGTGGAGAGTGGGTTCCCTGGGCCTGTCCTCCCCCTGTCACACAGCAGCCCTCCCAGTTCCCCTGTGTTCCTGGGCCTCTGTCCCCTGAACCGTGTGCCCACTGTCACTGCCCCCAGGTCCCTATTGTTGTTGGGGTGGTGGGTTAGCCTGGGTTCCCTGTAGTGGTGGACACACTGCTGATTGACGTGTTCTGGGGACAGAGGTATGGGCCCGCTGGGTGGGTGCTATGCTGGTGTTTCCAGAGGGGGGAAGCCCTGTAGTGGCCAGTGCCAGTGTGAGGGGAACCGAAGGTCACCGAGAAGATCGTCAAGGCTCAGCTTACCCACGACCTCGAGGACAACTCCATCCTGGACTTCTCCTAGTCCGGTTTCAGACGCAACCACAGCACCGAGACAGCACTCCTCGCTGCCACAGATGAAATCAGACAGCAAATGGACAACGGCGAAACATCAGCCCTCATTTTCCTGAACCTATCCGAGCCTTCGACACGGTCTGACATCGCACCCTGTTAACACGCCTCCACCAAGCCGGAATACAAGAAAAAGCCCTCAACTGGATCTCCTCATTCCTCTCCGGCAGAACCCAGAGAGTCCGCCTCCCACCCTTCCGCTCCGAAGCCACCAACATCATCTGCGGTGTACCCCAAGGCTCCTCACTGAGTCCGACGCTGTTCAACATCTACATGGCCCCCCTCACACAACTGGCCCGTCAGCACAACCTCAACATTCTCTCTTACGCCGACGACAACCAGCTCATCCTCTCCCTCACCAAAGACCCACACACTGCCAAAGCCAACCTCCACGAGGGAATGAAGTCCCTCGCCGAGTGGATGAGATACAGCCGCCTGAAGTTGAACTCCAACAAGACGGAGGTCCTCATCCTCGGACACATCCCCTCCGCCTGGGACGACTCCTGGTGGCCCACCTCGCTGGGAGCCCCGCCAACGCCAGCCAACCACGCACGCAACCTGGGTTCGTCCTCGACTCTGCCCTCACCATGTCCAAGCAGGTCAACGCAGTTTCCTCCTCCTGCTACAACACCCTCCGCATGCTCCGTAGAATCTACAAATGAATCCCGACGGAAACCAGAAGAACGGTGTCACAGGCCCTCGTCAGCAGCAGACTAGACTACGGCAAAATACTCTACACAGGCATCCCAGTAAAAGACATCTGACGCCTCCAACACATCCAAAACGCCTCAGCCCGACTGGCCCTCGACGTACCCCGCCGCTGCCACATCTCCACCACCTGAGAGACCTCCACTGGCTCCCCGTGGACAAGAGGATCACCTTCAAGCTCCTCACCCACGCTCACAAGGCACTCCACAACGCCGGACCAGCCTACCTGAACAACAGACTCAACTTCTACGCCCCTACCCGCCAACTCCGCTCTGCCAACCTCGCCCTCGCCATAGTTCCCCGCATTCAGCGCCATCCAGCGCAAGACCTCCAGTGGCAGATCCTTCTCCTACCTTGCCGCCAAGACCTAGAACACGCTGCCGACCTCCCTGCGACAGACCCAGGACCTTCTCACCTTCAGGAGACTTCTTAAGACCTCGCTCTTCGACCAGTAGCAGCCCCCCCCCCCTTTTCAGCACCTTGAAACCATAACGGGTACGTAGTGCGCTTTACAAATGTTGTGATTGATTGATTGTCCAGAGGTCCTAGATGGGCCGGGCTGGTCATCTAGATCCAGTTGGACAGAGCTGCTGTCATCACTGTGGGCCTCTTCTGTGGGTGGAGTGGACATATCTGGACCCTCCTGTCCGGTGACGTTGGGTAGGGGTCCTGCAGGGGTGTAAAAGCATGATTATTGCATCTGTGTGTGCCATGGTGTGCAATGGGTGGGTGACCGACTACCCCAGTGCTTGGATTCCTGTGTAGGACCTTGTGTGATGATGGGTTAGGGGGGTGTATGGGTATGTGTCGTGGCCATGCTTTGGTGATCAGTGTACATGCTTTGGTGTTGCATGCAGGGCTTGGGTTTGGGATGTGTGGTTTGTGATATTGGGACATGTGTGAGGAGTTGGAATGATGGGGGTGAGGGTGGGGGTATGTGATGGCATGCAGGTTGGGTGGTGGATGAAGTAGTAAAGATTTGACTTACAAGAGTCCATTCCTCCAGCTACTCCTGTTAGGCCCTCAGGATGCAGTATAGCCAAGACTTGCTCCTCCCATGTTGTTAGTTGTGGGGGTCCGCCGCCAATCCTCTGAACCGTGATGTGGTGTCTTGAGACCACGGAACGCACCTTCCCCCGTAGGACGTTCCACCTCTTCCTGATGTCATCCCTAGTTCTTGGGTGCTGTCCCACTGCGTTGAGCCTGTCCACGATTCTTCGCCATAGCTCCATCTTCCTAGCCGTGGAGGTGTGCTGCACCTGTGATCCAAATAGCTGTGGCTCTACTCGGATGATTTCCTCCACCATGACACTGAGCTCCTCCTCAGAGAACCTGGGGTGTCTTTGCGGTGCCATGGGGTGGTGTGGGTGATGTGTGGGGTGGTGTGTGTTGTGATGTGTGGGGTGATATTTAGAGGTGTGTTGTGTGAGGTGTGTGGATGTTATGTGAGTGATGGTGTTGAGTGCCTGTGGATGCTAGTTTGTAGATGGTATTTTCTCTCACTGGCCTTCAGTTGCAATTGTGGTTGTAGGGGTTTGTGGGTGATGTGGGTATGTGTTTTATATTGTATTGAGTGTGTTGGAGTGGTGTGTGTATGTGTATCAGGTGTGTGTATTTCGATTTGTCCAATGTGGTAGTGTTTTGTAAATGTGTATGTATTATGACCACAGCGGTGTGTACCGCCAATGGAATACCGCGGTTGAAAGACCGCTGCGTTGATTCGTGGGTTGTGATAGTGTGGGCGTATTCCTGTTGACATGACAGTGGAGGTTTTGTTATCGCCAGTTTATCACTGACCTTTGGTGTAGCGGACTTGGGTGGGTGTCTAGATTTTGGCGGATACCAGGCTTTTGGTCATAATGACAGTGGCGGAATTCCGCGGCCGCTGCGGTGTGTTGGCGGTCTTCTGCACGGCGTTAAGCGGCTTTTACCACCAATGTTGTAATGACCCGCTAAGTGTATTTCCAGATGGTCTTTGTGTATTGCTCCCAGATGGTGAGACAAAGGGAAGCTGGGTGCTGACAGAATGGGCCACTCTGAGTTACCGAGGGGGAGTAGCTGTCACTTACCACACTTTCACATCACAAAGGTCCTGACAGAGGACTTGCACAAAGTGGTTTGACACTAGTCTAATGTGAGGCAATCTAGGGCAAGGGCAGGGAGGCAGGACTTTCCAAGTGCCACTGGGGTGTAGAATCCTCTGGAAGCTTTTCTCACTTCACATTGGGCACCAGGTATAAGTATTGCAGACACTAACTCTCCATTACACTTCTGAACTTGTGGACTCTGTCAGAAAGAAGGCCTGCTCTGCTGCTGAAAGGACTACCACTCTGCTGCAGTGCTGCTCTGAAGGACTGCTGCCCCTCTGTGCCGACCTGCTGACCTTGTTGTGTAGCCATTTTAGTCACAGCCCTATGCGCGTTAGTTTAATACACTAGGCCACTGTGCACTTTGACCGAGATATATTTTATTCAGCTTCACATTGTTATTTTTACAATAACTAGTTTTACGGTCTTGTTTAATTTCTTCTATCTAACTGTTTTGCTTAGCCCAGCACTGTTTTCTCAAACAAGACATTCTTGATCACTTTGTGCTTCAGTCAAGGCTACAGTTTGGTACATTGCCGGTGAACATGGTAGAAGTTTAGTTTCCAACATTCGTAGAAAATTTACATCCTTACGTAGGGACATTTTCTTAGAACATTAGCTGTGTTAATTTAAAACACTTCCTAGTCGAGTGAACTAACTTTGAAATGCTCATTGTTTTATTAAAATGCTTAGCAGAAGCTTTCTTTGGGAACCGATAGAAAGGAGATGAGGTCTCTCACAAAGTAATGATTTGAGTGTAAAATGTGCAAAGGGTTCTTTCCCGGGACACAACAATGAAGACACTGACTGGAGAAGAAGAAGCAACAAATTCGATACCTGACGAGCCGGATGATGAGAACACTGTAAAGCAGGTCAATCAACGATGTGTGAAGTATGAAATATTGGAATTCATAGATTTGGTATATGGACACTGTTGGACAGAGTAATAATGTATGATTTATTGACCAATTGGAAATTAGGGGATAGTTTGGGTGACTTTAATATAACAACGTGACAAAGGAGACCAGATTTCAGATTTGAGGAGCTTTTTAGGTAAACCGCTGTTGAGAAGAAATAGATTTGGAAGACATTTGAGATACTGTCATTGGGCTCATGCTCTCTGACTGAGAGCCAGATGGTTTGCTGATCGATCAATGACCTGAGGATGAATACTGATTCTGCTTGCTGCGTGGATAGGTAGATATGACAATGTGACTGAATAGCATTTTAATGCCTTTTCTTTCTAGATCCCAACTGTGCTGTCTTAATACTTTCTTTAGGTAGATGTTTTCCAAATTTGTGTTCTAAATTGTTTGCATGAAGCCCCACATACTGATGCTAATCTGGGTTAGTTGAGGTTATTCACCTGACGACTGACGAATTGCAGGGCAAATGGTTGACGGACTATTTTGCTGAACTCATGGATTTCATAGCCATGTTGAAATGGAGTTTACTAATGATTTGTTTTGATTCTTTTGAATGCCTTTTGATTCAAGCTTTGATTAGATCATGTTTCTTGTGACTTGTTGATTAACAAGCATTATTAAATTAGTTTGATTTGAGTTGATGATTAGGATTCACGAATTTAGTATTGTTAATATAAGGGAAATAAACTTACTAAACTTATACTAAAAGTATGGTTATTCATGCATGTAAAGTCATGGTGTGTGAAAATTACTGACTCTACTGATTATTGATTTGACTAATGATGATTGATTATTGTACATTGATGATTGTCTTTTCTACTGGAACTATGGTAAGAACATCTTAAACGAATCAAAATGTTCATAGACCTATAAGTGTCCCATTGTAAGTTTACTTATCAAGGACCGACACGCTAACAGTTATGGCAGCAGAGGATGGTTTGTTTCTTTAAGGGCTTGCCATAGGTGTTTGGTACAGAAGGATAGGTGTTAACAGTTATGGTGGGGAGACCAATGGATAGTCTCCTTAAGAGTTTTCTACAGGTGTCCAGAACTGAGCTACAGGTGTTAGCAGTGGTGCTAGGAGACCGATGGACAGGTGCCTCTAGTTATGGTAATAGTTTAAAGATTGATCCATTTGAGAATTCAGTATTATTGAAATTTGGATTTTTTTTTTCCAAAATGACATTTGTAGAGACAATGATGGTCCCTTGAGCCCAGAAATGACTTTCCCAGATCCTGTATACTGCTAGTAGTATTGGGTATGTTCCCGGCATTCTAGTGATAGAGTGAGAGAGATCGGTTGCGCTTGCACAGCTTATGCAAATAGCAAGTAAACTGTGATTTATGGTAGAACTTAGGGAGTTTGCGTACTCCAAATGAAGTTTTAGTAGGAGTGTGCGTACTCTGCAGTATGAGAGTAGGGAAGTCGTCGAACTTCATATGTGTGTGGCGCTTTGTGCTTAAACATTGGTCACATGGTTGTTGATGTACGGACCCTGTGTGGTCAAAGATTCTGGAGTATATTGGAAAAGTGTATGAGACACTTAGTTATATGTTGTAATTTGTCTGGTTTAGAAGGTTGATCAGGAGTGGTCAATGGGTCAATGTGTGAGTAAAGTGGATGAGAGGAAATTTCGACTGAGATTTGGCGAGTCCTATGTGCACCAGGACAGACCCATTGATCAGTTGAAAGTAAAATGAGTGGTTTGAATTTTACTTGCAAATCTGGGAGACCGAGAATGAGAAATAGCTGTAGGAGCGAAAGGGCCATCAGTGAAAATCAGTAAGGTTTCGGAAGTGATTGTGTGACCTTCCTGAGGTAAACCAGCAGGTTTGTTTTTGGTTATTGGTTTTTGGTTAGTACTCACAATATTTTGCATTAGTTTTGTGAGAATTGGAGTTTAGAAGGAAGAGCCGCAAGTCTTTGTCAGCTGCAGTACATGTGAGTGTGACATCATTGGTGCCGCTCTGGGATAGGTCAGTCAGTGAGAAGGGTCGTGCGCAGATTGGCAGCCGTCCGTGAGAGGCAATTGGTTGAGAACGTGAGTGAAAGGAATCTTGGGAGTAAAAGTCATTTCCTGATTTAATTTTGCATACACAAAAGGGTAGAAAAGATGAAGTTTTTCAAGGCATTGAAGAGTACCCTAAAGGGAGATACTTACATTAGAGAGAATGTAGGAGAGCCTACTCTTCCAAAAAATACACTAGCTTACATTGTAATGGAGGAGAGAGGTGTCACGCCATGTCTTTGGTTAAAGCAGTGGTACAAGTTGACAGAGAAAAATGTGAGCTTAGAGTTCCCAAAAAATGGGACGTTCAATTTGAGAATTTTTAAGCCATTGGGGATAGCGCTATATGAATCAAAGCCCCTTCCGAGACCAGCACAGTTTGAGGTGTTAGCAGTTTGGGAGCTGGTGGCTAGACAGCAACAGCAATTGAAATTCAAAAGGAGAGTAAGAAAGGTAGAGAAGTCCTTAGCGGAAGCTAAATGGGACTGGGAGCAGAAAAGGTGGAGAGCGGAGATATTGCAGGGAGTTAAGTTGTTTCCAGCAATCAAGCAGGAAGACAAGACGGAAAGAAGGAAAGCAACTAGAAGGTCTAATAAGGGTCAGTCTGAAAGTTAGGAAGCAAGAAATTCCTCCATAGTGGAGGAGGACTCCGATGCTGAAGATCTTGTTACACAGATACTGAGAGATTGACCACCACTGGATGTGGTGCATGAAGATGGTGCGAGTACTAGTGTTGACGCAAAAGCCCAGCACAGGCAATAGAAACAGTGAGCACAGTGCAGGTAAATGCTAGCCAGACACAGGGGGTGGTGCAAGGACCTAATGTGTAATTCAGGCACAGATGCATCTGCCACCCATACAGAGAATCTACCCTGATGTGCCTGTCTTAGAGACGACTTTGAACTTAGTGGTACATACGGAGTAAGTGGTTCCAAGACCGCTGTTGGTTCAGACTGAGCCGATTCTGATTGTGTTGCCCCAGGTACAGCCACAGGGGATGCCGAGATTTACGCCAATGACAGGGACACTGTCAGACATGACACCAATTATGACTCAGAGCATGGGAGTTACTCTCCCACAATATTCAGATGCTAGAGCAGCCCCAGATGCAATATCACTGCCAATTACTGTTGGTCCAGTTGTACCATTATTTGCGCAGAATAAACCAAGTGTGAGTGATCAAGGAGAGATGTCCCAGAGTCTAGTGAGAAGGGGACCAAATGAACAAGTTCAGGTAGTCTCTTCTATGGGACAGACCTTTGATGGGTCAAGATCATTGTTAGATCTCAGTCCACTCCTTGCACTTCCAGATGCTGTGAATGGACCTAGTACAAGGCAGAGCTTGGAATTATTGACATCGCAGACATCAAATGCAGTGGTACAAAAGGTTCCACAGGTGAACGTGAGTAACATTTCGTTACAGGGACTGACAGCTCAGCTGTTAACTGAATGGTTGGACAAGCTGAATACTCCACAGAATACTTCCAAGGGTGAGGAGCAGATCAATTGTGTTAGATTGAGCATGGAAGAAGGCGAACTGGTGGAGGGAACAATGTGGGTGAATAGGTAAGAGTCCTACAACGAGACAGAGTTAAGATTCTTATGCCCGAGAATCACAAGAGTGGTGAGCAAGGTACATCAGAGACTAGCAGACTTTGCAGAGAAGCATGGCGTAGAAATTGAGAAAACGAAGCATTTGAAGAGAAGCCACAGATTAGATTTTGAGGCAAAAGATTTTGAACACATGTGGTCAGCAGGAATAAAGGCACACCTTAAGGAATTATTGCAGAGTGCTCAGGTTTGGGGAGCATTAGAAAATTGGGAAGGCAGATAGGTGAAGAAAAGAGACAAAAAGAAACGAGATTCGCTAGAGGTTTCTGAAGTGTGATTTTTCCAATGAGAGAAATTCCTGGGGGAAATTTTGTTCATGTCTCTTGGAGTAGGAGTGATATTCTGTCATTCACAAATGATTATCCAAAATTGAGAGAGAAGCCAGTAGAGTGGTATCAGCAGATGGACAGATTTGTGAAGCTCTCGAAATGTCTGTGGGAAGACTTAAATACCTTACTGGAAATAGTGGTTCCAGCTGATCTGTGGGTTGAATGTAAAAGAGCTATAGATTGGCCGACAAGTGAGCTAGAAAGAGATAAGCGTACAGATGCACCATCTCCTGAGGTAATGAAACATTACTATAGGGTCACTGAGTTCCTAAAGACGAGGATTTCATCCAAAAACATTGATTGGCAGAGAATTGACAGGGCAGTGCAGGAGATGACGGAATCGATACATGCGTATTATGAGAGATTGTTGAAGGCGTTCAAGGAGTACAGTGGCAAGGAAGCAATTGAGCCAAAAGACATGCTTCATTTTGTGTTTAGGTTTGTAGAAGGACTGAGACCTGAAATAGGTCAGATAATTAAGAGTCATTTGATTGTTGGCGAGCCAAGCCGATTGATGAGATGTTGCGGTATGTGAAATACAATAGTGATGAGACTGAGTTGAAGCAGAAAAAGTTGAAAGAGAAGGCAATGGTGATGCAGATTGAGGCAGCTCAAACAGAAGTGGAGGGATATTTCGTGCAACAGATACCACAGCAGCATGAAAATGTCATGATTCAGCCTCAGATGAGAGGTAGAGGTCATGGAGGCAACATGAATCATGGTCCAGATTTGAATACTGTAGTGGTTCAGAACGATGTGCAGGGAATGAAAAAGCTATTTCATTGTCACATTTGCAGAGACGTGGGATACTGGAAGTGGGATTGTCCGATGATGGTGCAAGAGGGTGTTGTTCAGCAAGGTAACAACGTCAATACATTTCAAAATGTGAGAGGACAGAGAATGAGAGGTCCAAATCCAAATTTCCATAATAATGTGAATCAAATGCAGAATTTTCAGCCTATGCAACAGGCGCAATTGCCCAGTGCACAAGTGTCACGTTTGCAGCCAATGCAGCAGCAAGTTCCTATGGTACCTAGACAGCAAATGCAGATACCTCAAGCCCTGATGGAGCAGCAACAGATGAGGCTTCCTCAACACGTCACAGGTGAGAGACAAGACAGAAGTAGTAACGCAGTGCACCAATTCCTGTTACACAGTGAGAATGAAATAAATGGTGAATGGATGAGTGATAGTTCCGATGAGGAGCCATGTGTGCTTGCGTCTTCTTTAGAAGTAGATCAGATGGGTCCGTATGTGAGGGGAAAAGTTATGGGCCACAGAGTTTCATTTTTGGTGGATACTGGAGCTACATGCTCTACAGTGACAAGTGCAGAAGTTCCAAATTTTCCCCTTTCAAGTCGAACTGTTCAGGTTATGGGGGTAGGAAATCAGTATTTGACAAACCCAATTTCGGATCCAGTTCAAGTTGAGATTGGCAATTTTCAGGGACTGCGTAAGTTTGCATTCTGTGATTCAAGTCCGGTATCCCTACTGGGAAGGGACTTTCTGTGGAAGACAAGGTGTCTGATTACTTGTATAATTGATGGAGTTGAGATCCAGACAAATAGTGATGATGAGGAAGACCCAGCCCCAGAAACTGATTGCGAAATGAGGAGTATCCATTAATTGAGTTTTTCCCGATGTTCACAGTGAGAGAGCTTCATTCTGATTTGCAGGGAACAGTGCAAGAAAATGTGTGGGATCTGACAGGGAAAGAAGTGGGTTTAATCAAAGGAGTGGAGCCAATAAAAGTTACTCTAAAACCGAATGCAGTGTTTCTGCAGCTTCCCCGGTATAACATGAAACAAGATGTCCTAATAAAAGTGGGTCAGATGATTGCAGATTTTGTGAAGCAGGGAGTTTTGAAGGAGGTGTTGAGCAGCCCCTGTAATTCACCGATAATGGGTTGAAGAAACGATGTGGGAAAGTCCGAATTGTTCAAGATTTGCGAAAAATAAATGACATAGTGGTCAAGTGTTGAACCCAGCTGTAATAATGTTTCAGATTCCATGTGATGCAGAGTGGTTCACTGTGGTTGATTTGTCACAAGCGTTCTTGTCTGTGCCTTTTCATGAGGATAGTCAATTTCTCATTAGTTTCAAATTCTTAGATCGAGTCTACTGCTGGTGTAAACTTCCTCGAGGGTACACGGAATCACCTTCTTTGTTTAACCAGATCTTGAAAAAGAATTGGGAGTCATTAGAGTTACCTTTTCAGTCAACTCTGGTGCAATACATCAATGACTTATTGATTGCATCCAAGACAAGGGACGATTGTAAGTACGACTCGATTGCCCTGTTGAATCATTTGGGAAAGTACGGTCATAAAGTGTCACCATTGAAATTGCAGTATTGTCAGAAGGTAGTGAAGTATTTGGGTCCCCAGATTGAGAAAGGGTCGAGGAAAATAGCCAGAGAGAGGATTACAATGAAACTGCAAATAACCCCCCTGAGTACACAGAGAGATCTTAGAATGTTCCTGGGAATGGTGGGCTATTGTTGCCAATCGATTCAGAATTTTTCAGAAATTTCAAAGCCATTACAGAAGCTGACTCACAAAGATGTCACAGACCCCATAGTGTTAGATGAAGATCAGATGAAGGCGCTCACTGAGTTGAGAGAGAGTTTGTGCAGAGCTCAGTGTTGGAAATGCCTGACTACACAAAGCCATTCACGTAACTTGACTGGTGCTAGGTTGACTAGATATGAGATGAGCATCTTGGGTGCTCCAAATGTGACACTTAAAAGATGTACAGTGCTAAACCTGGCAACTTTGCTTCCAAGTGATACTACTGAAATTGAGAAAGAGGAAGATGTTGAACATGATTGTCTCGAAGTAACTGAGTTGTGCACAAAACCGAGCCCTGACATTAGAGATACCCGATTGGAATGAAATGACCAAATTGTTTTTGTTGATGGTTCTTGTCTGAGAGAAAGCACAGGGACACTGAGAGCAGGATATGGAGTGTGCACAATTACAGGTACCTTAGAAGCTTCTTGGCTTCGCAGAGTGTATTCTGCTCAGATAGCGGAATTAGTCACTCTTACTAGGGCGTGTCATGTTTCTGCTCGATTGAGAGTCACTATTTACACGGATAGCTGATACAGATTTGGAATAGTTCATGACTTTGGTCAGTTGTGGTCGCAGAGAGGATTTCTGACTTCTACTGGATCACCAGTGAGAAATAGTGAGAGAATAAAGGAGTTGTTATATGAGATTCAGCTCCCTGAAGAAATTGTCGTGGTGAAAGGCAGTGAACATCTAAAGTCACAGGATTACGTATCACTGGGAAATGGATATGTGGATCAAGTCGCAAGGTTTGGCGCATTGAACAGTATATCGTTCAAGGACTAGTTGGAATTGTTACCTGAAGAGGACGCAACATGTACAAGTTTTGCATTAAAAGTAGTTGATACTTTAGAAGAGTTAAAAACTTTGCACAGTAATGCCGACAAGGAAGAGAAAAGGTCATAGAGCAAAGTGAAATGTGTTCAAAGCCAGGATGAGTTGTGGGTATCTGAGGAGGGTCAGATGGTTTTGCCAAATAGCCTGTTGTCTCAGATGGTCAGGTACTATCATGGTCAGGCACACAATGGAAAGGATGCCATGGTACATTTGTTCAAAATTGACTGGCTTAACCCCAAGTTTAGACAAGCAGCTGAAGCAGTCTGCCATCGATGTGTAATTTGTCTGCAATTAAATGTGTGAAAAGGGAAAGTGGTAAATTTGAGCCACACTGGAATATCAGAAGGTCCATTCAGCAGAATGCAATTGGATTTCATTGAGATGCCTGTGTGTGGAGGTTTGAGATATGTGTTGGTAATTGCATGCATCTTTAGTAATTGGATTTAAGCGTACCCTACACGAACAAATGATAGCCTCACAGTAGCAAAATTGCTACTAAGGGAATTGATACCACGTTTCGGATTTCCGATCACTTTAGAATCAGATAGGGGAACGCACTTCAATAATGAGGTAATTAAATTATTGTGTGCAGCATTGGACATTAAACAGAAGTTCCATTGTAGTTACCTCCCTGAAACATCAGGACTAGTGGAACAGATGAATGGTACCTTGAAGTCACAAACTGCAAAGATGTGTGCAGCTATGAATCTGAAATGGCCTGATGCATTGCCTTTGGTGTTGATGTCAATGAGAAACACAACTGACAGGGAAGACAGGATTGTCGCCCCATGAGGTTCTCATGGGTAGAGAATTAGGTTGCCAGCAGTTCCAGCAAATGCACTTGTGAACATTTCAGATGATATGGTGTTGTATTACTGCAAGGGTCTGTATGATGTAGTCCGCTCTTCCTTTCAGCAGGTGGAGGCCACCACACTGCCACCAATCCATGATCCAGGGCACAACCTGAGAGCTGGTGACTGAGTTGTTGTCCGAAAACATGTGCGCAAGGCGTGTTTGGAGCCTCGCTGGAAGGGACCGTATCAAGTGATTTTAACATTTACGACTGCTGTGAAGGGAGCAGGGATCCCAAACTGGATTCACGCATGTCACACAAAGAAAGTGGCATGTCCATTGGATCATGAAGAAGCGTTGTTGAGAGTACCAACAACCATGAGACAAATTACAGCAACTGCACCGGAAAATGAGCAAGGAGGAGCTGAAGCTGAACCAGAGCTTGTTGAAGATGGCTCTATCACTCAGATCTTCAAGAGGGGGCAGGGGAACCTATCTCAATTGAGCCAGCAGGAGAACCTAGCATAGAGGGAGCTCTCCCGGAAGCAGATGATTCAGAGAGACAAACAGTGCAAGTGCCAGACCAAGAAGGGGAAGGAGTTGAGGTGGACCAAAGTCAAAGTGACATGACTCTTCCTGAACCTGTTGCAGGCCCGTAAAGAGAAAACACCATAGAGAAAGAAAAGGATTCAAGTTCAGTCCTGAAAAGAATATCGACAGAAGGTACGCGAAAGGGTGTTAAGTGGCCGAATTTGCAAGTGGAGAAAAGGAAAGAGGTGATTGTTCAACCAACAATATAGGAAGAAGTAGATACTACGACAAAAGAAGAATTAAGTGAAGGAGACTTGAATAGTGATCGAAAGTTGAAAAGACAGAGAATAGCAAATCGAAGATATGCAGGTCCGGAATGGGCATATGCAACTACAAAAAAATGGCAACAAAAGTTTATGTCTTTTTGTTTTGATAGGGAAGTCCCAAGTTAATATTTTCATGTGACCTGACGAAGATTGATGAACTGAACTATTGAAACAATCTGAGAAATATTTTTGGAAAAGAGACTGATGAAAGTAACTGGAATAGACATTGATAACCTGATTTGACTTTTGAAACCTGATTTGACAAAGCTGCTAACTCATTTTGACAAGTATGAGGGGTTCCTGAAAGTGAAACTGAACTGCTGAAAGAAGAATTGTCTATTTTCTTTATTTTTGCTGCACGTTTTCTAAGTTACTTATGCTTTCTGATTCTTTACAGATCATAGCTGATGTGGATAAACAAATTAGGGATGTTGGGCGCTGTAAATATATGAGCATTGGTTTGGAAATTATGTGTGGAATTTTGTTTATAGTGTTGATTATGGGTATGTCTGTTCTTGATGTTAAAGGAGCTAACCATACTTCTGCTTTTGAGACTACTACATTAACGGCCTTATAGAGATTTCAATTAGATGAGAAGTATTTGCATGACTTTACTAATGGTCAAGGAGAACTTTCTTCTAATAATTCCTATCGCTTATTGAGTGAGTATGTTGAGAGGATGGATGCAAAGGATTTTCTTTTGTATACGCAGATTCCTTAATCAGTGGAGGAAGGACTCACCTATCATAGTCTTCCATTAACATACAGGTTAAGTTGTAGTCTGTTACTAACAAGGTTTTATAACCAAGAGTACATTCAGTATTACTACTGTAATCATGACCTCCTGTTTTTTTTGTTCCTATTATTAAATACTTGAGTAGAGTAGCTTAGGATAATAACATAGTATTAGTTAGAGGATTCTTTGAACCTACACTAATGTTTGGAACAGCTTATGCTCACAAAATTAATTTCACATGCTTGCTTACACTTTTAAAGAAAAGCTTCTTAGATCATACTGATGACAGGAGGAAGGCGCTGAAGGAGAAATTAGAAAACAGGCTTAGAGAAAAGGACTTACTGCAATTAAAGCACAAGGATAATTTGCTTTGGATTCCAGTATACGTAGGAAAGCTTTGTATATATAGGCCAAAGACACGCACTGACACTTTGTTTGTGGGTACGAATGAATGTAGGTATGTGTTTTTGTTTCAGAATAAATGGACATTTATGTTGAGTGGGCTGGATCCTGCGGTTCCGGGGATCTATTAAATTTGTGGACTTAATGCTTATTACCGTCTTCCAAGAGGATTGTATGGGACATGTTATTTGAGGATAGTGTTCCCAAAGATTTACCAGATGGAAGATTTGAAAAAGTTTCTGAAAATGACAGAATTACATCACAAGAGACAGAGGAGGGAGACCTCTTCCGCGATAGTGGGAGATATATTTGGTGCGGTGATTCCTTCAGTGGGAGTCATCCTAAATTCGATTAAGATTCAAAAGTTGTCTACTATTGTGGATAACATGCTGACAAATTTTTCAGGGGCTACACTCCTGATGGATACTGAATTGGCTGCGGGCAGAGCTATGACTCTTCAAAATCGTCTTTCTTTAGACATTATTTTAGCGAAAAATGGAAGAGTCTGTAAAATAATTAACTCTAAGCATTGCTGCTCTTACATACCTAACAATAGTACAAAGATAAGAGACTTAGGGCCAGATGAAGGTAGAAATGGATTTGCGACTCGCAAAACCATATGCAGAATGGTGTCCCTGACACCATCTGCGAATCGCAAGGGGGTCGCAAAGACCCAGCTCATTAATATTAATGAGGTGGGTCGCAATTTGCAACCCCTCTGCAATTCCCTGCACTCACAGGGATGGTGGCCTGCTGGAGACAGCTGACCTCCCTGTCTGTGACTGCTTTTTTAATAAAGCAGTTTTTTTTTTTTTTTGTATTGCAGCCCGTTTTCCTTAAAGGAAAACAAGTAGCAATACACTCAGGGAAATGAAACCATTTGGTTTCATTTTTTCAGAGTAGGCAGTAGTCCCTTGGACCACTGCCTGCTCTGAAAACATTTTTTGGCCACCATTCACAATGGGGAAGGGGTCCCATGGGTTTAGCACCCACTTCACATGGGTGCTAACTGCAAATTGCTTTGCGACCGCGGTCACGGTTACAAAGCAATTCTGCATCGCGGTGCGAATCACCCCTTCCTACTTGCGAGTCGCATTCCCATTTTGCGAGTCAGTAGCGACTCGCAAAATGGAAATGTGCATTGCGATGTGCGTTTTGCATGGCGCAAACTGCGAATTTGCATCTGGCCCTTACTTACTAATCTAACTAATGCAAGTAGTGATTTGAAGGAGTTGAAAGAACCAGGTGTTTGGGAAAAGGTTGGTGAAGGGTTTGCTTCAGTAGGAAATTGGCTAAGTAGTATTTGGAATGGGGTACTATTGAAAAGTATACAGGGAATATTCATTGTTATAGGTTGTCTATTAGGAATAAGGGGATTTTGAAAATTATATAAAATAATTAAATTGAAAAGGTCTAAAAAGAATCAGAGGGAAGAAAGAAATAGGGAAAGAAAATGTAGAGAAAACTCAAGGAGAAGACAAAATGTTGAAGAAATAGAGTTATAAAATTGTCAGTGGTAAATTTGTTGTGATGAAACATTTAGTCATCAGTGGAGGGATTGCTGACTCAGATGTCTTAGTTAGAAATCTTAATAAAAATGTTTATATATTTTGAATAATTACTTATGTAGAAAAATGAATAACGTAGAAAAATAATGTGCACGTTTGAAAATGTGACCTCGAAGAATGGCCACAAATAGTCACAAAATGTACTAAATGATGATTAATACGTATAAAATATTGAAAATGCATTAGATTAATGTAGTAATATGTCATATTAAGGGTTATGAATTATGTTTTTGCTTATTAATTATAGGCCTTAACTTAGCGAGTCTCTTGGTATAGTTTTGCCAGGCCTCATGAAAAAGCTGTATTTCTTAGCGTTTATTGAAAAATGCTGCCAGAGTGAACTAACTGAAATGCTCATTGTTTTAATAAAATGCTTAGCAGAAGCTTTCTATGGGAACTGACAGACAGGAGCTGAGCTCTCTCGCAAAGTAACGATTTGTGTGTAAAATGTGCAAAGGGTTCTTTCCCAGGACACAAACAATGAAGACACTGACCGGAGACGAAGATGCACCAAGTTCGATACCTGACGAGCCGGATGATGAGAACATCGTAAAGCATACCAATCAACGACGTGTGAAGTGTGAAATATTAGAATTCCTAGATTTGGTATATGGACACTATTGGACAGAGTAATAACGTACGATTAATTGACCAATTGGAAATTAGGGGATAGTTTGGGTGACTTTGATATAACAATGTGACAGAGGAGACCAGATTTTATACTTGAGGAGAATTTTAGGCAGACTGCTGTTGAGAAGATGAGACTTGGAAGAGATTTGAGATACTGTCATTGGGCTCATACTCTCTGACTTAGAGCCTGATGTTTTGCTGATCGATTGATGACCTGAGGACAAAGACGGATTCTGCTTGCTGACAAATACTGTGGATAGCTAGATATGACAATGTGACTGAATAGCATTTTTATGCCTTTTCTTTCTAGTTACCAACTCCGCTGTCTTAATACTTTCTTTAGGTAGATGTTTTCCAAATTTGTGTTCTAAATTGTTTGCATGAAGCCCCACATGCTGATGCTAATCTGGGTTAGTTGACGTTATTCAGCTGACGACTGATGAATTGCAGAGACAAATGGTTGAAGGATTATTTTGCTGAACTTATGGATTTCATAGCCTTGCTGAAATGGGTTTTACTAATGATTTGTATTGATGCTTTGGAATGTCTTTTGATTCAAGCTTTTATTAAATCATGTTTCTTTCGACTTGTTGATTAACAAGTATTATTAAATACGTTTGATTTGAGTTGATGATTACGAATCATGACTTTAGTCATATAAGGGAAATATAAGGGAAATAAACTTACTAAACTTATACAAATGGTGTGGTTATTCATGACTGTAAAGTCATGGTGTGTGAAAATTACTGACTCTTTTGACTATTGATTTGACTAATGATTATTGATTATTGTGCGTGGTTATTGTCTCTGTACTGGAACTATGGTAAGGTTCATCGACCTATACAGGTCCCTTTGGAAGTTTACTTATTAAGGACCGATGCACTAACAATGACTTAGAAGCTTATCTACAGGTTTGCTTGAGTAGCTGCCCAGAATATTTGTTTTTGATATGAGCAAGAAATGTCAATATCAAAAAGTGTAAACGCAGTGGTAACCCCACATATAGGCGGTCATTCTGACCGTACCGCCGCCCGCCATGCGGTCACCGCCATTTGGCCGCTCTGCGGTCAAAAGACCGCGGAGGCCATTCTGGCTTTCCCGCTGGGCCGGCGGGCGCCCGCCAAAGGAGCGCCCGCCGGCCCAGCGGGAAAGGCCCTGCAACACAGAGGCCGGCTCCGAATGGAGCCGGCGGTGTTGCAGGGGTGCGACGGGTGCAGTTGCACCCGTCGCGATTTTCACTGTCTGCTATGCAGACAGTGAAAATCATGCTGGGGCCCTGTTAGAGGGCCCCTGCACTGCCCATGCCACCGGCATGGGCAGTGCAGGGGCCCCCATGGGCCCCACGACACCCGTTCCCACCATCCTGTTCCTGGCGGTCAAAACCGCCAGAAACAGGCTGGCGGGAAGGGGGTCGGAATCCCCATGGTGGCGCTGCTTGCAGCGCCGCCATGGAGGTTCAGCCCTGCCAGGGGTATTCCGGCGGGAAACTGCCGGATCCCCTTTTCTGACCGCGGCTTTACCGCCGCGGTCAGAATGGGCAATGAAGCACCGCCAGCCTGTTGGCGGTGCTTCCGTTGCCCGCGGCCCTGGCGGTTTAGGACCGCCAGGGTCAGAATGAGGGCCAAAGTGTCACAGTCTGGCTCAGGGAGGACATCTCACATTTCATCCACACACCGCGTGGGAGGAACTAATCAGAGTTTTCACTAAAAATGTTCTGCTTTTTTCCTCCAACTTTTTCAAAATGGAGTTGTTTCACTTCCAACATACACAACAACTGGGAGGAGGAGTGCAAATGATTTTATTCTATTTTTCAGATATATTGTTCCACTTGTCTCAGGCTCTCAGGTTATATCAGTGAACATAATCCTTCGTTAATTAGCATTGTTCATCATATGCACAGAGATAAAAGGCCAGTTGAGATATCAGATTTGAGTTATAGGTCTAACAAAGGCCTCTGGACCAAATGTGACAAAATTAACCCTGAAAAAATCCCCCAAAACTTATAAGTGAAACAAGGGAAATTTTGACATCTGTTTATCAGAATCTGCTACCCCAAAGGAAGTGTTGATTAGTTTCACAGATAGTTGTTCCTCAGTCTCAAATATGCTGACCTCAAATAAAGCTCACAAGAATGCTCCCATTAATAGATGGTTTAATTTTGCATGCTCAGTTACCTAATCTAGAATATAGCAGAGGTTAGACACACATACAACCTGGTACTGGAAGTGAGCATAGAGGAAATCAGAAAACAGCCCTGGGAAGATATGGAAACAGCAGCATATATGAGGAATAATAAGACCTTATGGTAAATTGTCAATCTGCTATACTTTGTAGAATCTGATAGACCCAGGATAGAATGTCATATTCTGGCAGAGAAGTGGGTGACCCACTTCCCTAGGTATTCGATACTGAGGATGACACTTTGCACGAGGCAGACCATCTGGAAATTCCAATTGTTAACTCAGATGGCACTGCTATTCTTTGTGACTGGATTGATATTCAAGATGTGTCAAAGGCCATTTAAAGAAATGCCACAGGCAAAACATCAGGCCCTGATGGAGTCCACACTGTCATCTTTAGGTGGAACCTTTCCTTTTGGGCACAATTAATACCCAACATTTTCTGGGCCACATTAAAAGGTGTTTTGAATAAATCATGGAGGGAATCGATAATAGTTCCAACATCTGAAAAGAGCGACCGGTCTCAGCTGACTTTTTATCAACCCAAATCCCTCTTTGACTCCACATCTAAAATATTAGGAGGGGTCATACTCCAGAATCTTCAGGAGTGGTCAGAACTAAATATTTTATTTTCAGAAACCCAATATGTTTTTCGTCCTGGTGTAGGAATTGTTGAACAATTATTAAACCTGTCTCTCTTGACTGGAAAATACATAAAATCCAGGAAGGGTTCCTTACACATGGCCCTAATTTTCCTATCCTGTGCCTTTGACATGGTGAACAGGGTGAAACTGTGGGGTATGATGAGTAAAATGGGCATTGATGACTCCCTACTGGATTTTACTAAATGTCTGCACTGGGGATGGTCGTGAAGGTCCGATGTGATGAGGTTGGAGAATGTACAATTTATTTTGTATTAATGGTTTGGATAATGAAATATCACAAAGCAGAAAAGATATGTCCAAGATCAGGACCTGACCTGTCCCTATTCTTTTAGATGCAGACATTGCGGTTAGTATTCCATGCATGCCAAATGTACTTGATTTTTTATTGAGCTCTTTTTCAACTTTATAATTAGTATTTGTCTGAAAGTGAACCAACAAAAATATTATGTTATAATATGTGGCCCTAAAAACACAAGCACAAATAATTATGTGTTAGATAAGTCACCCTTCACCAGGGTTAATAATTTTAACTAAGCATTTTATATGATTCTAACATGTTCAGGGGTACTTGAAGACATAATTAGATTTATGGGAAAGTTAGGGCATAAGCCCCTCAAGGAAGTGATTGAACTCTATAAAAGTGAATGTCTTTCAGTCACCTCCAATGAGGCGGGAGTATGGAGCTATATTAATCCCAGAAATCTACAAATTCCACAAATACATTTTTATGTTGATTATTGTATATCCCTCAGATTAATGCAAGTTATATTGCACATTTGGAATTACGATTGTCAAATATGTAAGACTTAAAATCTGATTTAGATATTAGCGGACCGGTTACTCTATCACAACGGTGACGGATATCCCGTCCGCCGAAATTTAGATTTTGGTGGAAAGGATATTTGTCACCATTGAGACAGAGTTAGCCATCTGCCAATATCTACATCAAACCCTTAATCAGATGCACCTTCACTTCTCTGGGTAAAGAGTTGCTATGCCCTGAAGCAAAACATTTCCTGCCTCATACTTGAGAATTGTGTCGATTTAGATCATATGGATAAGATTCCCTGGTTTTCATATGTTAAACACACATTTTTAGACTTGGGGATGCATTTTCTTTTCTGTTTCCCCAAAATTATTGATAGCAGCTATAAAACTCTTGTTAAAGATTAGATAGTTAGTTAATTAGATTTATTTCAGTTTAAGACCATAAAGCACACTCACAAGTATACAGTAAATATGTATTTAAAAGCAACACATAGGCCCTCATTACGAGCCTGGCGGTCTGTGACCGCCAGGCTCGCGGTTGGCGGGAGCACCGCCGACAGCCTGGCGGTGCCCCTTAGGGCATTCTGACCGCGGCGCTTTGGCCGCGGTCAGTGCAGGAAAACCGGCGGTCTCCCGCCGGTTTTCCGCTGCCCGTCAGAATCCTCCAAGGCGGCGCAGCATGCTGCGCCACCTTGGGGATTCTGACACCCCCTACCGCCATCCTGTTCCTGGCGGTTCGCCCGCCAGGAACAGGATGGCGGTAGGGGGTGTCGCGGGGACCCTGGGGGCCCCTGCAGTGCCCATGCCAATGGCATGGGCACTGCAGGGGCCCCCGTAAGAGGGCCCCGCTTGTATTTCACTGTCTGCATAGCAGACAGTGAAATATGCGACGGGTGCAGTAGCACCCGTCGCACCTTCCCACTCCGCCGGCTCGATTACGAGCCGGCTTCATGGTGGGAAGGTCGTTTTCCCCTGGGCTGGCGGGCGGCCTTTTGAAGGCCGCCCGCCAGCCCAGGGGAAAACTCAAAATACCCGCCGTGGTCTTGCGACCGCGGTACGGTATTTTGGCGGCTCCCACCAGGCGCGCGGTCACCGCGTCCGGCGGGAGTCGTAATGACCCCCATAGTGTACAAGCCATAAAAATTATACAAAGGAATAAGTTTCCATAGCCCGATTAAATCAATATTCATAACAATAATACAAAGATCACAACGTTCACCAAACAGCACAGCAGTATGATACAGCCCCAGCATGACTCATCTGGGATAGCACAGATACATTACAATGCAGCTAGGTCCCAACACTAATTTCTTGCTTTTTGTGAATAATCCAGGCAAGGTGCAGAAACTTAGCTAAGCCAATAACAACCACCTCAGGTGTATCTGCTTTTAGCATTCTAAGAACTGACCCAAAGGTTTTTATACCCAAAAGCTTAAACATTTCAACAACCCCCTTCATTCTCAGAAGCCTATATGCCACACAAAAGAAAACAAAGTGCAAAATTGTTTCAGGTGTTCTACCTCAGGCTGGAAAAACAGTACTAAGAGCTCTATTTCCACCCCACCTCACTGGAAACTCTAGCGTGGGGAGAATCTCATATCTAAACTTAAGATACAACTGTCTCAGGAAGGAACCCTGAATGGTGTCTAAAGCAGCCTCAAATGCTGGAACGATCTTATGGTTGAGAAATTGATCGGATAGGTTCCCCAGTTTACAATTCTTGATTGTTTCACCCAAAGGTAGTCCCTGCCTCGATCCTTAATTGACTGCCTCGAAATCAAATAGATTTCTTCCGGGCTATCCCACAGGCTCTCAAGTGCAAGTGATTTAGACATTTTCTTCATATAGGCAAGCCATGCAATCCTTGAATAACCAACTGTGCTCAGTACTTATCTAAGGGTGGAATCTATCAGATTCAAGCCCCGGCGTTGTCCACAATCTGTGCCAGAATGGTAAAGTTCTAAACTGCATTATTAAAGAAATTCGGTACAGGCCTATATCTTGCAACAAGGGAAGAGCTGGGGTGCTAGATGGATGATTGGTGAGGTGCTTCATAAACTTGCTCTCAACCACTGATTTCTCATTTATAGCAGAGTACCCCCAGAGCTCTGCCCCAAACATAGCTGTACTTTTTGCCTTAACCCTATATAACTCTAATGCTGCAATATACACATGGACTTCATTTTCTTTGCTAACGTTAGTATTTCCCCGGTCTCCTGCTGCAATTTCAGCACATTTCTGGCTATTTCAGCCTTCCAGCCAAGGTTATGTGAAAGGGTCACCCCAAATACCCAATGTTTGAAACATTCTCAAGTGGCGAATTATGAGCACATATCCTTGGTTGCGCAGATCTGTAAGGGCAAAACACCATATACTTGGTCGTGCTTGCATTCAAATCTAGACAACAATAGCACAAAACACTGGAAAACGCTTCTGAATTGCTTGCAAGCCAGTTGGAGTTTTTTTAAATGAGGAGTATGTCATCCACAAATAACAAAGTTGGGATTTTCATATCACTAATCCTGGGGACGTTGTTGTTTGGAAGTTTAGGATTTCTGCAAGGTCATTGATAAAAAGGGAGAAAAGAATCACAGCTAAAAACAACAGCCCTGCAGTACTCACGTCTCAGTATTACACTTATTTGTTTGTTTCCCACTCTTCCCAAACCTCACTCAAGCTTGACTATTCTTGTGAATTCTTATTATAATGTCTAAGATGTTCGTTGGTACTCCTGTATTCTCTAATACTTTCCACAGCTTAAACCTAGTAACTGAATTAAAAGCTGACTTAATGTCAACAGAGAAGACATACAGATGACCTTTCCCAAGCAAAACTATTTTTCAGTGACTCAGGATACACCTAAATATTTGATCAAGGGTGCTTCAATTTGTTCGAAAACCTGTTTGCAGACATAGAAATATTCTATTCTGCTGGGCCCCATCTGTTAATTTCCCTAACACCTGTTAGCTAAAGGTCTTCTGAAGCCCATTTAGTAAATTAATCTGCCTTTAGTTCCCAGGATTGTCCTGCTGGCCTTTCTTATATATTAGGACGATCTCTGCTTAGTGCCAAGATTCAGGTCTTGGACCCCCACTAGTAATTGGCTTAGGTAGTAAATCTAGGTGTGTAGCTCAGATGCCAGGTTCAGAGGCGAAAAGGTCCATAATTTGGGCCTGGAGCTTTATTGGGAACAATATGCTTCAGTGCCACCTGAGAGTCAGCATCAGTAATTGCGAGATCCTCTGATTGCCCCAGTGCATTAATTAAGGGGCGTCGAATACTTCCTTCACCTGTTGGCGTACTAGTTTTAGCTGAGTACAGCTCTACATAGTGTTCAACTCACTTATCTAGTTCAACATGGAAAGCTACGGTGGTTGTCTCGAATCAGCTACCATGAGCGTCAATGGCACAAAATGATTTTGAATCGCCTTCCTTGCTGAATTCATTAAGTCTGCCCAAACTCCCATCTCCCAGGCATTTTTAGCTCATTTAAGCTCATTCTTAGACATTTTTCGAGCTTCCGAGACTCTAGCCTACAGCCTTTATGTGACCCAAAAGCAGAGCTTTTGCTGCCTTACAAATGTAATTATACCATAAAAGCTGTTTCGGGCCAAACCTTGGTGGGTTCTGTATTCCATTGACAATAATTCTCTCATGCCAGCAAACAGCTTCTTGTGAATATTTACAATGAGGCTAGGGGCTGCACCTTTTCCATTTGAACCATAGCATTGCCCACATTTCACAAACCTGTTCTAAAATCTTGGAGTTGGCCTGCAAATACTACCTTTTTAAGGCCTTATTATTTGAAAGGACAGCATACCCCAAGAGGCTAAACTTCCCAGCTACTGGACTGGGCTCAGACATGCCTATCATTTCTAGCTTTAGAGCATTGTTGTATCTGTCCAACCTCTGTATTACAGACATACCACCCAAAGAGGTCCAGGGGTTCAATGATAAAAATATATAATCAATCCTCCTTGGACTGTTCAAGCGATTATAAGTCATGACACCATTTTGATCAGACAAGGACCTCCCATTGCAGGCCCTTAAGCCAACTTTCAAAGTGATACCGAAAACTGCAATGCCAGGGCCGAACATTTCTTTCCCTGCTGAGTACTTAATTTTGAGATATCCCATAGAGCATCATCCACCTCAGAAATGAACAACATACACAAGTTCAATTGTTCCAGGGTCCTGATAAAATCCCTGGCCGCTATTGTTGGGGCATTATGGGACAGTGCACTCAATTATCTAGAGTAGCAAGAGTGGGTGGTAACCTGTTTATTCCCAAGGACTTGTTGTAAACATTCTAAAGATAGATACTAGAATCATCTTTACACACTAGGAGGCCTACCAAGTTAGGTGTTGTACCCCTCAATATAGTATTGTTACAGGCAAATGAATTTCTTACCCAAATCCACAATACCCCTACTGGGTGACCTCTTTCTTGGACTACGGCAGGACAAAAAAGCTTGAATATCAACATCAATAGCAGGGATTGGGGGACCAGGTTTCTTGAAAGACACATATACCATGCTTGTCAATATATAGTCCCCATTAAGAATCTTGTAGTTTTTCCTTAATCCCAGCTAAATTCCATGAAAGTATGGTCCACGTTTTTTGTGCTATGCTCTGGGCCATTCAGGAGGGCATCCTGCAAAGCTGACGACTGGTGTGGCCCCTGGTTGGCAAGTCAGTCACAAGTGCCCAAGGAGACTAGCAGAGAAAATCTATTTGCAGTAACCACACTACCACGTCCAAGTGGCACACAGACCCTCTCCCCCCCAGCAGCCCTTAACACATCTGACTCTCGTAGGAATGGTGCCCAATCAGCCCTGGTGTGCTTATAGAAAAAGCCAAGTGGAAGAGCCACAATGGAAGTTGGAGGGAGGACAAATCTGGGGTGGTGAACAGAAGTCAAGACACTGCCTGCAACCAGGGGATGATCACAATTAATTATTACACAGTCCTCCAAAGGATTTTGTCACCTTCCCAACCCATTTCCGCCTCGTGGCCATGTTGATCCACCCACCAACCTCCCTCCCATTTGACAAATAAAATTGCAGCCAATTCATGACCTTATTCATCAACTGATCATGATCTTCCAACACCCCCACTTTTAATGGAGGCACATTTCCCAAGATAACAAATAGGGTGCTACTTCCTGAGGCAAGTTTATATGTACTGGTCTCGGCATTGCAGCTGCTTTACTCCCACAGTTTAACTGTATCATTAGATATTAAGGGACCCATAATACTCTTGGCCACAAAGGGCACACGCTGATCACTGGCCTGCCTACCTGGGGCCCCCAGAGCCACAGATTGAGTTCTATCCACCTCACTATGGTTCACAGAATTTAACAATTCCTGGGATCCTGGGTGTAAAGAAGAGCAGACTCAAATGTCAGCACATAGGGCAGGAAGGCATTGCACAGGAGCAACCTAATAATTCCCCCTAAGCATTGATGCTGACAATGATGTAACTGCAGACTGAGCAGAGGGGGTTGCAGAAGTGGACATGAAGGGCCCCTGTGGGATAGCCAGTGGTGGCCACTTAGAAAGTTTCTTTTTGATGGCACAGAGCCTATTAAGTAGTGGTTCCAGTTTGCCACCCAAGGCAGCCATCAGTTTGTTGAAAAAAGCTTCAAATAAAATGCCATTTTTTTCAGACTCAGTTGAGCCCATACCAATGCCAGTGAGAACCAAGGTGTATTCCCATGGGGACATTTGAACTTACTATTGGGGTCAATTTTTCTCCTCTTTCTTCCACAAATTCCACCCTTATCCAGTGCCACCACTTCAGTGACCTGTGGGACTACAGATGTTGGACCCCCCGAACAACAGCCAGGAACACTTATGAAGGGGAAAAACTTTAGACTTCACTTCTCCAGGGCAACTCCTCTAGTCCCAATTTTCTTACAAGATGGATTGTCCTTTTTAGCAAGAAGACCTGAAAGAGCTAAATCAGGAGACGAAAAGGAAAGTCGACGTTCATCCATTTAAATTTTCTTGCTGATACCTCCCACAACCCTTTGTAGGAAACCATCTGGGGTTGTGGGAGTGGGCGTACGAGGACAAAAGGAGCTTACAAGCAGCTTTCTCCTCCTCATTATTCAACAAAAATCTGTATTAAACCAAGGTCCTCAAGCCTAGGCTGCCAGGTAAGCGACACAGGGGCTCAATCAGTACAAAAACAAAACAAAGCTAAATGAAGAAATAGAGTATCTCCTGAGTACAACGTTGGGAAGAAGGAGATGAGTCCCAGCCTCCTCCAGGTGATGAGAGGTGAAGACGGCCCGCACTTAGCCCTGTCTTCACCTGGGCATTGCCCGAGCATGTCCCAAGCAGCAGGAGTTCTCCTCCCGCTTTAGTCACGCACCTTCAGGTATGAAGAGTGATGAGGGTGGGGCTGGTGGCAGGAAGTGTGGTCCTCTCGATGGATCAACTCACCCTGACTGCTGCTGCTCAACTCCTGCACAGTAGGGACTGTCCCCTGCTTTAATCAAGCACCTCCAGGCGTGAAGTCTGATGGAGACACGCCTGGTGGCAGGAATTGGGGTCTCTGTGTTCTTCCTGATGGGCCAACTCTCCCCCGCTGCTGCTTCTCGACTCCCGTCCAGCGGTAGCTCTTCACTGTTTAATCACGCATCTCCAGGCACGAACAGTGAAACGGGTGGGCCTGTCGGCAGGAATTGTGGTCCCTGTGGTCCTCTTGACAAGCCAACTCTCCACTCTGTTGCTTCTCGATTCCTGTGCAGCAGGGGCTCTCATCTGCTTTAATCCAGGGACTCCAGGCATGAAGAGTGATGTGGGTGGGCATGAGGAAAGGTATTGTGGTCCCTGTGGTCCTTGAGATGGGCCAACTCTCCCCCGCTGCTGCTTCTCAATTCGTTTTTTTGCCATATATGGGACTTACGGGCAGCACAAGAAATAGACACAGTGATTAGACACTCCACAATCCTAACTACATTAGATTTGGACCCATATTTAAAATTGATAGCTAATATTGAACATAAATTTGATCATTCTCATTTTAGATTATGCACTAGGCACTTTTTATTAGATTTCCCCCATCAAGGATTGTGGTTTTCGTCTTTGCCTTGCAGCCCCTCTAATAACATATTGTCCCAGTCCACTGTTTCATTTTGTATCATTTTGTAAGCGCTAGAGCTATCCAAGGTTACAAATCCTGGTCCCAATATTGCATGCTGAAAACACTAGGGGTCTGCTTTAAGAGGTCCTAGCATCACCTTAGGACCGCCATTTCATCAATTTTTTTATGCCAAGGCGGCACTAAAGTGTCTTTTTACATGCGTCATATTTACAAAGTGATGCAATGCATTCATGCACTTTGTAAACCCTTGCGCCACATTATGCCTGTGTCAGGCATAATGTATGCAAGGGGGGGCGTTCTCTCGTTAGGCTCAGAGAGAAGGCGTTGAATGGGGGCATGCCACTGAATACAATGGACCCTATGAACTCTGCAGGAGGAGCGCCAACATTTTGGCGCTCCTCCTGCAGAGTACATCAATAGTGTCAAAATGTGGACGCTATTGCCCCCTACCCTGTGGCATGGTGCGCTGTATCTTAGATACGGTGCACACATGGTGGCAGTAGGGGGCTCTAACGGGCGCAAGGAAAGTGGCGCGGCACTGGGTGCCACGCCACTTTCCTTAAATTAGGCCTTAGGTCTTATAATCTAGGGATGCAATTTTTATAGTGTTTAAAAACCTATTCAACTTGCTGTGCAGTTTTATCTAGTGGGCTTTAAAAATTAGAAACAAGTATGTTTTAAAGAGGTAAACATGTTGTGCTGTGATTATGATCATTTCATAAAACATA
Organism: Pleurodeles waltl; assembly: GCF_031143425.1. NCBI lineage: Eukaryota > Metazoa > Chordata > Amphibia > Caudata > Salamandridae > Pleurodeles > Pleurodeles waltl. Next base: position 1,350,082,323 of record NC_090445.1, read on the forward strand.
AAGGAGAAGTTATTATGTGGATGGTGTGAGGAGTTCTGTATTGATGAAAAATGTTTTTTTATTTTCTATTTTCATTGATGACGTACTTTTATGGCAATTGCTCAATAATTATTATTTTAATGACTGACTGAGTATGGTCACCTCTGGGATATTTTACTGCATTTGTTAGGGAGTGGGAGGAGTTCAGGCTGGTACTGGGCATAAATTTGGAAACTCGAGTATCCTCCCTAGATCACTCTTGGACCTGTAAAAAATCAGAAAGACTTCCCTGCATTCTGAAGGGACACTAAACTTGCTTGCCTGAAACCCAGATCCCTAAAAGTGAATCCAAAGGTCACTTACTTGACCTCCCTTTTGAGCTATAGGGACATAACAAGCTTTCAGAGGACTCTCTCCATGCAAAGCCCAGCTGACCGGTTCCAATTGGACATGCCCTTGACCCTGCTACTGCTTTTGTTAGAGTAAATCCTAACCCCCAATGGTGCCTCAGAAGTCCTGGGCCCTTGCCTGGTGTTAAAGTGTATTACTTCTGACCAAAATGCTAAAGCTGGGACTTCAAACCTTTTTGCCATCTTTTCCTTCGCAGAACCAGGACTGCTTCGGAGACCAGGCCTGCTGCTGAGCTAAAACCATTGACATTGAATTGCTGGTTGGATTAAAGTTACTATTTTGCCTCGCTAAAGGAGATCTGACTTCCAATGTTTCTAAGTCAGAACATAGGGATGTTCATTAGGACTGACACTGGGCAGCAACCACTCAAGGTCTTGCTGGTACAGACTTTGAACAATGCTCACTCAAAGCTTTTCTGTCTTTTTTAATGACTGCATCAAGACCCCACTATTCAGCAACCTGCTGTCATGGAGTCCTGATTTGGATCCAGTTTGCAACTAGCCCCACAAGTTACTATCCCAGAAAAAGTCTGAAGGTAAACTTTCCACAGGATAAACCTGATTATTGTATCTGACATGCCCTCCACCACGGTCAGCCTGAACTTTTGATTTTGACCCGGTCTAGAGTGACCAGATAACCACAATTGGCTTTTTGACTCCATTTTTAATTCACATTTTAGAAATTCAATCTCCATCTATACTTATTGAATTTTTTTCATTTTGGTGCCATTTTATTCCCTCTAATGTCCAGAGTTGTAAAATGAACACACAGCATAAAGCAGCACCTAAAAATACTGCGCAAGAGAGAGCAGGACTGCGCCATATCTACAGAGATTTGAACCTCTCCTCCACTCTCCCTAGTGGTTGCTCGCAATCAAGCTGCTGATTGCCATGCACACACCTTTGCGCCATAGTGCAAAGGTGTCCGTGTGAGTGTAGCATAGGATTTGTACTAGACGGATAACCTTCCAGTTCAAACTACTATGCATAGATTAACTTTTAAATGTTTCCCAAGTTGAATATGTGCTGTACAGTAAAGTACACATGCAAAGTGGTAAGGCTTAAGAGTTATCAAAGTATTTCTTCCTACTAACATCTGCTGCTGCAAAGCAGCATTATTTTTTGGCACACATTCCTGTTTACCAATGTTAGTAGACATGGTTTTGTGTCCAAGAGCATGGTTGGTCAAATGGCAACTCCCATGTACTACCCATGCAACCTCCCCCGCTGTTGTGTTTTGCTGCTTTGCACTACTTTTGGCAACTCTCTAATGCAAAACAAGTTTTTCCCTGTAAAGTAAATAACAAAAACAAATGTTTTTCTGGGTTTAGGTCATGCAAAAACAGTGCAAAATGTTTTTAAATCTGGTCCTTACTTTCTAACGTGGGTGGGGATTTTTCTTGTGTTGTGTTTTCACTCTATTACACTTCTCACCACCCTCAAAGGTTACTCCAATTGTGTTCATATATAAATTACACACAGTTGATACGAGTTGATGGAGTAAAGTTTTAATTTCCACTGAAAACATATTTTTGTCCTTGAAAATAACTTTGCCATGTTTTGATGAATCTGCACACAATTTCCCAGTCTAACAGAATTTATGACTAATTTTCAGCTTCTCATGCAGATCTACCTGGAGAAGATAGGAGTTTTTTAAAGGCAGGGGTAAAAGCATTACTTTTTAATCTCCCTTATGAACATTTAGGGCCTCATTATGAGTTTGGCGGATGGTTCAGACCATGCAACAAACTTCCAACAGAGAGGTTGCCACCATACTGGCTAACTCCCTGCCGGACCCATGAAGAGCTTCCCGCTAAGTCAGCGGGTGGGAACCTGAGTTTTCGGCCACTGGCCTAGCGGGAAACAGCCTACAGCATTGTCTCCAGCTCGTAATCGAGCAAACAGCAATGTTGTAGGATGCATGGTGCCCCAGCACCCTCGCAATGTTCACTGCCTGCAGACAGTGAACATTGCAAGGGCGCTGGCTAGGGCTACCCCTGTACTGCCTATGCCAAGTGCATTAGCAGTGCAGGGCCCCCACTGGGGCCACCTGCAACCGTTCTGCACCAGCCTTTTAATGACAGTATTACTGCCATGAAATGGCTGGCGGAGAACGAGGCCGTTATCCCAGGACAGCACTTTTTGTTATTTGGTGTGAATCTGTTCAGATGTTTTCAAGGTATAAAGGGAAACAAAATTTGTATATCTGGATTGTGGATGCATGCACAAAGAGAAGTGTAGTTATTGGCTGGCCGCAACCTGGGCAGAATATTGTGGGTGTCATTTTAATTTGTGAGCACAGTCCAGGGCCTCCAAAAAAAACTGAGGAAAACTGGTATAAGGGGTCAAGCTGGATATACCCTAAAACCATGGGGTGGAGATAGTGATGCTCCTTGGACACAGTGGGGCTCATCACTAGTGAAGTGGTCATAGACTGCCACACTTGCAGTGACGGTCTTGACCGCCGCCAATGTGACGGTCAAACTGCCACATTGAAACCCTGGTGGTCGGACCAGCAGGGAACCGCCAGCTCCGTCAGGATCTTGGATCCCAGCCGTCTGGAGGTGGCAGAGATCATAATCTCCACCAGCCTTTTTATGGCTGTAACACTGCCATGAAAAGGGTGGCAGACAACAGGTGCAGGGGGCCACTGTGGGGCCCCTGCACTGCCCGTGTACTTGGCATGGGCAGTGCAGGGGACCCCCTGGCCAGCACTGTTGCAATTTTCACTGTGTGCTTGACAGTCCTGTAGCCTGTTTCCCACTAGCCGAGCCCAATCTAGCAGGAAACCCATTATATATTTGGCAAAAAGTTTCTCAAATAGACAGAGGTCACCCTGTTGGGAGTTTGGCCGACGGAGTATTCTGTCCACCAAACTCGTAATGACCCTCAGAATGTTAAAAAAAGTTTTCTAGTCTCACGTGCAATATTTGTGAATTTGATGCAATATTTAGTGCAGCCCCCCATGTAACATCACAATGAATTTGGCAATAACGTGAAAAATATATTCACACAATCACAGACACTCTCTTGTACCCACTCAGAGAGCCACTCAGACATTCATGCACCCACTCACACACCCACAGAGGTGGTCATGCACCCACTCACAGCCCCACTCAGACACTTATGCACCAACTCACAGACCCACTTAGACACTCTTGTACCCACTCACAGACCCACTCAGACATGTATGCATGGGTTCTGGTAATTATAAGGGGTTGGCCAAAGACCATGTGTGGCACAGGGATGGGTGGTTATAGGGGGTTGGCAGCAGGGTGTGGCTGCAGGCCATGGCCTATGGCCAACCCCTGCTGCACTCAGCCAAGGGCATTGTAAGATGTGGAGTTGGGTGGTTATAGGGCTTGGCCACAAGGCCTGGTCACAGGCCAGACCTTGCAGGTAATCCCTGCCGTGTACAGCCGAAGGCCGAGTGCGGTGGTGGTTGGATTAACGTATAGTAATTCAAAATACTTTAATTTAAAAAAAAAAAACATACCAATTCACCTAAAATGCCAAAGGTTACAGGGATGTTGTATTTAGGTTCACATTTTAAATCTACAAGGCTATAGAAGGGCAGCTGTTATAGTTACAGTTATTTCAAGCACTATAACTCATGCCCTAAAGTAACTATAACCTACGCCCTCGTCATTTTCTTCTAATAACCCCAGATATTACAGTACTCATGACATCTTTTAAAATATAATTGATAATATCACTGTAACATTTACAGTAATATTATTGATGAGAGAACTGTGCATGATGGGACGCAAATTCTAGTAACCTTACGGCAGTGGTCCACACCCCCGTAGAAAAAAAAATCATCACCCCCTCCAAATTTTTCACAATTAATCTAATTGACAATGGTTAAACATGTCTAGATGTATTTAAAATTGCAGTTAAATTATGTTACTGTTTTAAAAATGCAATCAAATACATCACACCAAACATACTATTCTGGTCACGTAGGCCTTACTAACGTGTAAAAGTGTCCACAGCATGATTATTAGGGGGTGAGGGGGTTTTCAAGAGTATTTGGAGTCTTAGGGCATGAGTTGTAGTTACTTGCAATATCTCTAACTATGACAGTTGAATTTCTGTGGTATTGTATGTTTAAAAAGTGTGCCTAATGTAGAAAGCTGTCTCTTCATAAGATAAATCAAATGAGATACACCATGCAAAGAGTCCAGTGGGTCCCTTACTAGTGAACAAGAGCTTGCTCTAGCAATCCCAATGTGCTCCTTAACGAAGCAGTGTGGTCGAGTAGCCTTAGACTTATTAGAGGGGAGTGTGAGACACTTGCAAATACACACACAGTCAATAAATGAGGCATGCAACGCAAAAAGGAGAGCCTCACCAATTTCGAAAAATAACACTGCATCAGAATTATTACGCTCAGGTAGGAACGATTTTCAAGAGAGATCTTTTTATTTTTGAAAAGTTGACACTGCAATTTCTGGAAGCTACAATGTTATCCTATGAAGGAAAAAAAATACGGGAAACAGGTACAGTACAGTGATTTATGGGACCAATCTCCTGGACTTAAGGTTAATATTTTGCAAGGGTCAAGACCACACCATGGGGGCAGCTGGATGCAGAGGTGTAGTACGGTGTTGGGTGTCCAATGTTAGTCAATGGGGATCAGTCGGGTTGCAAAGAGACAGCAGGTTTGGACAGGATGTACAGTCGAGGAAAACCAACAGGTGGGTTCAAGTCTGGAGATGCAAGTCTTGAGATGCTTGGGTACAGAGGGATACCTTTGGTGCTCTTCTCCGTGGGCCAGGGGTGATGGGTGCAGAGGTGTCCTGAGTCATAGGGTTTTTTTCACCGGAAGCACTTGCAGTTGAAGAGGCTCGGGTCAGAGGCAGCAGGCAGCAACAGTGAGTATGCAGTGGGCAAGTCCAAGTAGGGCTTTGTCTCTGTAAGGCTGGGGGACCACATTGGAACCATTGACCCATTTCAACTCAGGCTAGGCGTCACAGTGCTTTCTGGTGCTGGGTTTCCTATTGTGCTGAGTTCTCACAGTTTTCTTGGGATCCCAGAAAGATGCAAGGACGCAGCTCCACTGCTCCACTGGAGTTCCTGTGTCTTTGTTGAAGACAGGCAGATCTGAGGCACAGCAGCTTGCATGGCGAGTCAACTATGGTGCAAATCGTCAGGAACAGCAAACATACCAGCAGGGCTGTGACCGATTCAGGTGCTTCTTCCACAGGCTTTGCTTTTGCAACTCTTGGGTGTCCTTCTTCTTCATAGGTCAGCAGGAATCTGAGTTCCTTTTTCCAGGGACCCCCTCCAAATACTGCATTAAGGGATATTTTGGGTAGTAGGCAATGAGCTACTTAACCCCTGGGATCACTACACCCCCATATGACCACTTCCTGTGGGAAGTGGGTCTTATCAATGGGGTCTCTGGTTGGAAGTGAGTTTGCACTCTGTCCCTAGCAGGGACCATCACTCTAGTCAGGGCGATGGAGATACACACTTAGATAACCCCTGCTCACCCCCTTGGTAGCTTGGCACAAGCAGTCAGGCTCATCTCAAAGGCAATCTGTAAAGTATTTATACCAACACACATAGAAATATAGTGAAAAAAGTACAAAATGGACAACACAACAGTTTAGAAAAATAGGTAACATTTATCTAAATCAAACAAAACCAAAATGAGAAAATCCCAACATACACAAGTCAAGACATGAGTTTTCAAAAGAATAAGAATCTTATTCCATTGAAATACTGGACACATTGATTTTACATAAGGTATATGGTTTCGCCAGAAATAAAGCTGCACAAGTGATTGTCCTTCGGAAAAGTCAGTGATGCGTCAATTCCTCACTCACAAGTGAGGCCATGCGTCATTTCTTCTCTGCTCAGGTATGTGATTTGTCATTTTCGTTCCTCAGAAGAGAGCAATGTGCTGATTTCTGGACAGGGCACCTCAGATCCGTGCAGGTTCACAATGATTTTGATGCCCAGCGACGATGCGTGAGAAATCCGGTCGCACAGTGTTAGAAAACCACACAGCGTGGGATTTGCCTCGTTATCAGCAGTCACAAGCGGGTGTTGCATCGTTTCTCCAACCGCGATGCATCAATTTCTCAGCCGCGATGCAGGTGGAACGTCGATTCTTGACGTGAAGCGGGTAGTACATAATTTTTCAGCCGCGTGGCAGGTGGTCCGTTGAAAATGTCCCAGCACAGTTTTCTGTGCCTGGATTTCAGTCCTTGTTCTGCCAACTTCACCTCCCAAGAGCCCAGGGACCGGATAGGACACATTTTGTCAGGGCAGGAGTCTCAGCAGAGAGTCCAGGCACTGGCAGAGGAAGTCTTTGATGGCCCTGAGAATATATACCACAAAGTTCAGTCTTTGTCCTCTTTCAGGCAGAAGCAGCAACTGCAGGCCAACTCAGCAAAGTGCAGTCACAGGCAAAAGGGCAGTTCCCCTACTCCAGCTCTGCAGCTCTTCTCCTTGGCAAAGGTTCCCCTTGGTTCCAGAAGTGATCTAAAAATCTAGAGTTTCTGTTCCACTACTTATACCCCTTTCTGCCTTTGAAGTAGGCAAACTTCAAAGGAAATTCTCTGCTGTCACAAGATCCTGCCTTGCCCAGGGCTGGCTCCACGCTCACACCAGGGGATGGAAACTGCATTGTGTGAGGGTAGGCATAGTCTATTCAGGTGTAAGTGACCACTACTCACTCCACTCTAGCTCAGATGGCTCATAAGGATATGCAGGCCATACCCCAGCTTTCTTTGTGTCACTGTCTAAAGGGGATTCATGAACAGTCCGACTGCCACTCTGACCCACAGAGGGAATGCACAATCAGGTAGAGTCAAATAGTTTAAGCAAGAAAATGGCCACTTTCTAAAAGTGACAATTTAAAAACCAACTTTTTCCAAAACATGTATTTGTTCAATTGTGAGGTCAGAAACACCAAACTCCATATTTCTATCTGCTCCCAAAGGGAAACTCAACTTAAAAGTTATCTAAAGGCACCCCCCATGTTAACTTACAAGAGAGACAGACTTTGCAACAGTGAAAAATTAATTTGGCAGTATTTCACTGTTAGGATATGTAAAACACATCAGTACATGTCCCACCTTTAACTTACACTGCACCCTGCACATGGGGCTACTAATGGCCTACCTTAGGGGTGCCTTACTTTTATAAAAAGGGAAGGTTTGGGCCTGGCAAGTGGGTGCACTTGCCAGGCTGAATTGGCAGGTTGAAAACTGCACACACAGACACTGCAGTGGCAGGTGTGAGCCATGTTTACAGGGCTACTCATGTGGGTGGCACAATCAGTGCTGCAGGCCCACTAGTAACATTTGATTTACAGGCCCTGGGCACCTCCAGTGCACATTACTAGGGACTTACTTGTAAATCAAGTATGCCAATCACGGAAAAGCCAATTACACATACATTTTACACAGGGAGCACTCATACTTTAGCACTCATCAGTAGTGGTTAAGTGCCCACATTACCAAAATCATCAAAAATAGAGACCAGCACATAGTCAAAACATGATAAGCAGAGGCAAAAAAGACAAGGGAGACCACACCAGGGATGCCAGGTCTAACATGGGCATAGCCCTGTCCCAGAGTTCCTAAATCTGCCAACAACAAGATGGCAGATTTCTAATAATTGTGAGAACATCAAGCAACTTACTTTAGGGATGGGACTGACCCCATTGGTGCACACACCTCTCTGAATACCAAGTGGCATATTTAAGAGCCCTTTTAGTGATGCTCCAGTGGTGCAATGCCCAGCGCCATATTTACATGGTGGTGTTAAGCTACTTTACACTCAACACTTTACGTGAAAGTGGTATGCAATGGGTGTTGCTGAGGGCGTGCCGCAGCAACACCCATTGCACTTTGACGCTGCCCCAGATTTATGAGTTTTCGTAAATCTGAGGCAGCGACAAAATCATATGCCACCCCAGGGGTGGCATTAGCAGGGAGCAACGAAGAGAAATGCCTTCCTTTCTCCTCGTTATCTTCTCTCTCTCTCTCTACATATATATAAATTAATATGGCCTGCATCTTGAACCCAATAAAATACTCCCTAATTCATCTTGTCCTGTTTTTAATTTAGCCTAAGGCACATTACAAATCAACAAGATTCTATTTAATGTAATTTAATGTAATCTTTTACTGCCTTAAGGACTACCATTAAAGTGCTCCCTTCAAGAGTGGGGTTGAGTACGTTCAGCAAAAATATGCCGGATGTAGGACACAATGATGAAGCATACCACACATTGCATGGCTGGAAGTCCTATTTTAAAGAAATTAATAACTATTTTTTCTGATGGGAGATAGGTAACAAGGGGCATGTTCTTATTGTTAGACCTCTCTTCACTATAGCCTTGGGGAACTGAGTTGGCCATCCAAAAATGTTCCCCTACCTGATATGGTTTGTACCTATAGTTAAGACATCCCTACCATAGGAAGAATTATTTTTGTTTGCTAATAACTTTGGTGCTGTGTGACACATCTTCAGAAAACTTTTCAAAATAAAGGTTAGCCCACCTCCGCTGCTTCCTGGAGAGTTTACCCTTCACGGGGCTGCTTAGAAAGAAAGGGGGTCCAAAAACACAATTTCCCAATGCAATTTTCCATAGGAAAATTTAACAACTATACAGTGAAAACAGCTGAACAGAATCGCACCACGTTTGGCAGAAAGCTAGATTTTAGTCCAGAAAGTGTGTTTTTGTGATTTGGTGTAAATCTATTCAGTAGTTTTTTGAGAAATTAAGGTTTAAAAACTTTACATATCTAGACACTTATGTTAGCAGGCAGCGTGCAGGAGGTATGTGATCATGCAGCTTCAAAATCTGATCAGGTGCCTTGCACCCATGTAAGCAAAACTCATCCTCGAACTACATATAAACTGTGATTATCCTCTTGTTAAAAGCTTCACTAGGACACATGAGAATTTTGCCTATTATCCTGGAAACCCAAACACGTTCTACATAACCTGCGCCTTACGCTCCAAGCATTGTACAAATATTTAGCCACAGAACACACAATAAATTCAGTACTGTCAGATTTTAAAATCCTTAGTGCTACCTCAATATTCCACAGGCCCAGGCAAATGCGTAGTAGTCCATGGGCCAGATCTATAAAAATTCAATTTTGCATTACTTAAATAGTGACTTTATAGAAATCGATATTTAAAAAATGCAAAATGCAAAGTACTATGGTACTGAATTCCTAATAGTGATTCCTACAGAGAAGGAATCGCTATTAGGAAATCGGTATTAAGAAATCCCATTGCCTTTGAGTCAATTGGCCAGGATTGCATTTCAGGAAATGCCAAACCAGGGATGGTAATGGTAAAAAAGGCCCTCTTGGTGCACCCCAAAAATAGGGTTGCACCTGTAGAGCACACATTTGTCTAAGGGGCATGTGTGTGCTCTATTGCAATTAGAAAAAAGCAGCTTGAGGTGCTTTTTGGAAATTGCTCCTGGTTACCACAGACTTTAAATCGGTGGTAATTGCATCTCCTAAATGCTCAAGTTGCATTTAGGAAATGCATGGTACAACAGAATAGGAATTTCAAATAGGAAATCCCTGTTTACGATTTCCTATTATTGGGATCCCAAATAGTGATTTCTACAGAGTAGAAAATGAAATTTCCAATTCCTTAGAAGGCTATATACATTAGAAAAGCCCAGTCTGCATTTCTGAACAACTTTTACACCTGGCCCAAAACCTCCTAATTCCGACATAAGCTGGACAAAAAAAAAACATGAAGTGGGCTTCCAACTCACAAGAAGAGGTACAGAGTGGGCAAACTGATGAATCTCGAGTTGCTGGTCCCCATATTCTGCTAAGCAAATTTACAGGTAAAATAAGGTATCTGAATTTTAAAAATATTGCTCTCGCTTCCGAAGGTTCAATTTTCTCTAAAAACTGCCTAAAGCTCAATATGAAATTTATGTAAAAAACAAAAATCTGCCAAGCTTCCTGTAAGTGACTCCATATAACACTTTCATTTTTAAACAGCCAATGCTTTGTCTTCAGTTGTTTTGTAGCTCCATTCTTAATAGATTTAGTATTACTCAACAGCTCACCCATATCCAGTTTGTGGAACAAAGATTTAACATGGTTAAACCATGGTCTTTACATCCTGGTTCTAGAAACCAGGTGTACAAAGCCCTTTTGCATTTCTTAATGGTCTGAAAGGGTATTTTGGGCCATTAAGAAATACAAAATGGCTTTTTCTGGTGTACAAAGGCCTTTAGGAAATCACAAATTGTGATTTCTACCTTGTAGGAATCACAATTTGCTATCCCCAGAATAGGAAATCGCAAATAGGGATTACTTCTTTGCAATTTCTATTTGGATGTGCAAAGCATTTACTAAATTCGATTTGGGCATTTAGGAAATGCAATTACCATAAGACCTGAAGTCAATGGTAACCATGTGCAATTTAAAAACAAAAATCACCTCATAATGCTTTTTTTTAAATTACAGTAGCACACACGTATGCCCCTTGTGCATATATGTGCTCTTCATGTGCACCACGATATTTGGGGTGCACCAAGGTGAGGCTTTTGCCTATTGCCATCGTTGGTTTTGCATTTACCAAATAGCTATTTCCTATTAGGAAATCGTTATTTGGGAAATGCAAAACCGGCCCATTGACACAAATGCAATGGGATTCCTTACATGTGATTTTCTAATAGCGGTTCCTACTTTGTAGAAGCCGCTATTAGGAAATCAGCATCTCTGTACATAGCATTTCTTAAATAGCAATTTCTATGAGGTAGCTATTTAGGAAATGAAAATTTCATTTTAGTCAACTGGCCCTAGATCCTTTATTTATATAATGCCTTTTGTATTGGTCTAATTCCTGGCTAGATCGACGCCTTAACCATTTCAAAAAAGGTCTAAGATTTGAAATGTAAATAAAATATTTTAGGGCCAGATCCATCCCTAATAAATCAGGGGGGTATTTGGCTGACATCTTCATATATCGACTGTCAACTAGTAATAGTTTTGACAGATTAGCAAAACCCCATATCTCAGATCCATAGTTTAGCACCATAGTGTGGCACCAACTGCTTTAGCATGGTGAATCTCCAGGGCTGATGGAATTGGCCAGAAAAATAGAAGTCTTTAAGGATCACAATACTGTACATTCTCTGTGCTGAGAAAGTACCTGACTTTTAGTGAGCTGAGTGGTGGAACTGGCCAACTGTACCCTAAGGAGGGATTCCATGCAGATGCACTTTCCCTCTAAAGGGCCTGTGAGGTTTAAAAGCCATTTATTTTGTTTTGTGCACATTAATTTCTAATCCATAGGGATCACTACAGCTTTAGAATTTATCAAGCAGAGTTTTCAAGCCTCTTGGGGTTTTAGATATTAATAGGGTATCATCTGAGAATAAAAGGGCAGGAATTTTATGACCACCTAATTCTGGGGAATCCTTATTAGAAATACACAGTTAGTTGAGTATCCTATTTATACAGGAGTAAACAGTGTAGGGGCTAAGTCACATCCTTGGCAGGCCACTCTTTCTACAGAGATTTTTTCTGTCTGTTATCTCATCCTTGGTCTAAATCTGTCTTATGCATATTTATTGACGTACAAGTGCATAATTAAAAACTCTGTCATCCACATGTTATCCAAAACAGACCATAGCTTTGACTTGAATACAAGATCATAAGCTGTTCTCTAATCTACAAACACTAGGAATGGAAATGGAATGGAAAGTGAGAAAAATGGGAGTACTTGATCAATTGTGCTGGTATTCACTCTATACCCCACCTGTGAGTGTGATAAAGCCTTTGCTTCTTGATCCAATCTAACCCTTTGGCCAAGATCCACCGACGGAAAATCTTGTGGATAGTATCTATGAGAATGATTGGTCTGTAATTGTCGGGGTTGTCCCTGTTCCCTTTCTTAAATATTCAAATTATCACCAAGTATCAGGGATGTCTGCTCCTGCCACTATTAAATGTGACAAAATGTTAATATAAGGCCCCTAAACTGATGACTCAGAGTGGTTTAAGTTCATAGGAGTCTAATCAAGGGCAGCAGCTTCTCCCATTTTCATAGAGTCTATAGCTGCTACTATTTTCTCCAGAGTGAAAATATATCATTGAATTAGATCATTCTCTTTAACTCAAGGGATCTGGGTAATCAATCAATCAATCAGGAATTTGTAAAGTGCACTACTCACACGTGAGGGTCTCAACATGCTGAGGAGGGGAGGGGGAAGGAGGGAGAATTGCTGCTACTGCTTGAACAGCCAGGTCTTAAGAAGTTTCCTGAAGGTAAGGAGGTCTTTGGTCTGGAGCAGGTGGGTGGAAATAGTGTTCCACGTTTTGCGATGAGGTGCAAGAAAAATCTACCGCCTGTTGTAGTTCTGCGGACGCATGGGACAGTTGTGAGGGCGAGGTCGGCGGAGCGGAGATGTCGGGTTGGGGTGTAGAAGGAGAGCCGTTGTTGCCGTATTCTGGTCCGGTGTTGTGCAGTGCTTTGTGAGGGTGGGAGAGGAGTTTGAATGTGATTCCCTTGTTGATTGGGAGCCAGTGCAGGTTTCTCAGGTGGTCTGTGATGCAGCAGTGGCGGGGGATGACCAGGATGAGGCGTGCAGAGGCGTTCTGGATGCGTTGCAGCCTCTTCTGGAGTTTGGCCATGGTTCCCACGTAGAGGGCATTGCCGTAGTCCAGTTTGTTGCTTACGAGGGCTTGGGTGACTGTTCTTCTGGTTTCGGTGAGTATCCATTTGTAAATCTTTCGGAGCACGAGGAGGTTGTTGAAGCAAGAGGAAGAGATGGCGTTGACTTGCTGGATCATGGATAATGAGGAATCCAAGATGAATCCTAGGTTGCATGCGTGGTCGGTGAGAGTCGGAGCAGCTCCGAGAGTGGCAGGCCACTAGGAGTCATCCCATGCGGAGGGGGAGGAGCCGAAGATGAGGACTTCTGTCTTGTTGGAATTGAGTTTGAAGCAGCTGCTCTTCATCCAATCAGTGATGGCCTTAATACCTTCATGGAGGTTGGTCTTGGCGGAGTCCTAGGTGACAGAGAGGATCAGCTGGGTGTCGTAACTTGGTCAAGGGAATAAACATCTGTATTATGAGCCCTATACAGCTCTTTAAAATGCTTTAATCATATCTCTGGTTGTATGTAAAACTCCTCCACCCTTGAGAGCCTTCTGGTACCCTGGGCAAAGAGACAGCACAATTCTTTGCTATCTTTGCGTTTTAATGTAGTTGCCAAGTTCCACCATTTATGCCTCCTCCCACTCTCTCTTGCAAATGTTTTGTACATGCTTTTACTCTTTTCTTGCAGCCACCATTAGATCTTTATTACCACCCTTAACTACCTTAAGCTGTTTTGTTGTGGCCTTTCTACAAGAAGAATTATTCAAACTATGTTGGAAAGCTGCTCCTTGAAGCAATCAACCATGGTGCATGCATGGATATATTGGGATAATATTATCGGGGTGATAGCAATAGGCTCTAGAATATCTGCTACTAATGAATAAATAGGGCCATATTTGTTAGAGCATTCATACATGGTCATCCAACACTCCTTTTCTTATTGGAGTGGAAAACTAGTACAGATAAAGTATTTGCCACCAAGTTGTCCAAAAAAGGCATATTTACTTAGATGAAGGCAAGAGTGATTTTATCACTGTCTTCTCTGTCTATGACTCTCATACAACCCATATTCGCCCATAAACCTAAATCTACAAAAAATAATACATTTTGCTTATGAACTTAGTCCTCACAATCTGGAATGAGTTTCCATTACAGGCCCACAACCCATGTGAAAGAGTGAGAGAGTTGAATTGTGACGCAATCAGAGATATCCTATTTAGAAAGGAAGCTCTTAAATTAGGTATATTGTATTCCCTATCTTCTTCTTTCATTAAAACATGCATTGACTTCTAGGGGTCTAAGGTTGTTTTAAAATCACATGCGATGAACAAAGGTAAACTGGTAATATCCTGCTTCAAGGATTCATCCAAAATAGTAAGAATTTTGAAATATTCATTACCCTTAGTGCTACGATTATGCATGCTAAAGATCTTCATTATGGGCCTCCTGTCAGAGGAGATAAGGAGCACTAATATGTCTGGCAGTCTAATATCAAGTAATTAAATTTTTATAGCTAAAAATACCTTCATCCAAATAGTTAACCCTCCAGATGGGCACCCCGAGTTGATGATATTGCTTTCATATTGTAGTTTACATACCCTTTCTCCATAAGGGTAGTGTTGCCCATGTTTCCTGAAAGAGCCATATGTGGAATTAGTCAATAAACTCACTCCAGCAGGAATCCCCAGACTGAGGGCCTCATTTCATTCTTGGCGGACGAGTTACACCATCACAACGGTGACGGATATCCCTTCAACTTGAAATGTAAATTCCATTATATGCTATGGGATTTATATTTTAGTTGATGGGGTAACCATCACTGTTGTGATGGAGTAACCTGTCTGCCAAGATCTAAGTCAGACCATTAGGCTTTAATCTCACCACATTCCAAAGTAATACCTTAAGTTACCTTCTGGTCCATCACTGTTACAGTATTATTATTGAGGGACTTGGGATCTTGAGTATCTCTCTGCCCAAAATCTGCCATTCTGGACCCACTGGGATTACCCTCCATACTTTTCCAAGCCCGCCATGTAATCATAAGCAGGCTCATCAATGGCAGTACTAGAAAATGGATCACTGGTATCCGCAGTCTGTGTTTATTCAGTTAATCTACTTCTCTTAGTTAGTGTTCAAGGAACACCTGAAGGTGACATTTAGGGCCATATTTATACTTTTTGACGCAAAACTGCGCTATCGCAGTTTTGCGCCAAAAAGATTAGCGCCGGCTAACGCCATTCTGAAGCGCCATGCGGGCGCCGTATTTATTGAATGGCGTTAACCGGCGCTAGCAGACCGGCGCTGCCTGGTGTGCGTGGAAAAAAACCACGTACACCAGGCAGCGCCGGCGTTGGGGAAAATGGCGTTAGGGCATCTTAAAATGGGGCAAGTCAGGTTGAGGTAAAAAAATCGCCTCCACCCGATTTGCGCCATTTTTAACGACGCCCAGACGCCATTTACATGACTCCTGTCTTAGTAAAGACAGGAGTCATGCCCCCTTGCCCAATGGCCATGCCCAGGGGACTTATGTCCCCTGGGCATGGTCATTGGGCATTGTGGCATGTAGGGGGGCACAAATCAGGCCCCCCTATGCCAAAAAAAAATATAAAAAAAAAAAAAATTATACTTACCTGAACTTACCTGAATGTCCCTGGGATGGGTCCCTCCATCCTTGGGTGTCCTCCTGGGGTGGGCAAGGGTGGCAGGGGGGGTCCCTGGGGGCATGGGAGGGCAGCTGTGGGCTCATTTTGAGCCCACAGGTCCCTTAACGCCTGCCCTGACCCAGGCGTTAAAAAGAGGCGCAAATGCGTTTTTTTTTGTCCCGCCCACTCCCGGGCGTGATTTTTGCCCGGGAGTATAAATACGACGCATTTGCGTCGCAGTCATTTTTTTAGATGGGAACGCCTACCTTGCATCTCATTAACGCAAGGAAGGCGTTCACGCAAAAAAATGACGCTCATTCCTCATACTTTGGCGCTAGACGCGTCTAACGCCAAAGTATAAATATGGCGTTAGTTTTGCGCCGAATTTGCGTCGAAAAAAACGACGCAAATTCGGCGCAAACGGAGTATAAATATGCCCCTCAATGTAGCCCTTAAACCCTCACTCTCGTCTAGGGTGCACTAGAAGTGTAATTGGGCCAGAAACAATTTGCCAGGGTGAAGGTAGCCTTAGTTTAAAAGGAATGGTTGAACCATTTACATAACTGGCCCGTAGAATAAGGTTCATCAATACCTCCATGATTCTCCCTACCCTAATTTCTATTTCAATGTAATCCTATTGGTTCTTTGTGTGAGAAAAATGCTGGTCTGAGCTTATGACAGAACATCATTGATGAGAATCCAGTAAATATATATTTTTCAATAAATTCATGTCTTCATTAGACCTAGGAGGATGTTTAGGGACATTTATCACATAAAGGCCCTCCCACCCACCGCCACACTGACGCCCGCCAACTTACCTCAGTGGTGGCGGATATCCGTTCACCATATAATGACACACACACACCAATCCGACAGAATTCAGCCACATGCACAAATCTGCCAGTCCAAAGGTCAGTGCTAAAGTGGCGGTATCAAAACCCACACCGTTATGCCAACAGAACATCGCCCACCACATTATGACAGGTGAAGCACCATGGCAGACATTCAACGGTGGTAAAACATTGGCGGTACATACCGCCGCTCTCAAAATGGACACCCATAGACAAAAAAACTCCACATTGGCCAATTCAAACAACACACACCAGACACCCATGAAGGTGGAGCTATGGCAGAGAATCGTGGACAGGGTCAACGCCGTGAGACAGCACCCCAGAACAAGGGATGACATCAGGAAGAGGTGCAACATCGTACGGGGAAGGTATGTTCAATAGCAGCAAGACACCAGTTCGCTATACAGATGACTGGCAATGGACCCTCACTTCCTCCCCCACAACTCACAGCATGGGAAGAGCAAGTCTTGGCAATACTGCATCCTGTGAGCCTGGCCGGAGTCGGAGGAGGACTGGACACTGGTAAGTCAACTCTCTACTATTATCACCACCCTACCTGCATGCCATCACATACCCTCACCATCACTCCCATCACTCCACTACATCCCACACACTCCACCATCACATCTCAGTAATCCCAATGCCACGCCCTGCATGCTGTACCAATGCATGGACACCCCTCACAGCCCTGCATGGACACCCATCACTAAAGCATGCACAGGATAGAGAGCTAACAATCCCACCATACACTAACATACAAAAGTGAAAGCTGGCAGGGCAAAACCAGCCATGGAGGGGAAGCCAGGGATGTACAATATGTCATACACATCAACCATAACACATCATTTACATCCTCATAGGTACCCCAGCCAATGTCAGCGGAGAGGAGGTGCCAGCACTATCCACTTCCCCAACTGAAGAGGCCCATGAGTAACTCTGGACTTAAGGATCTGGACGACCTACCTGGCCCATCAGGGGCCACTGGACAGCTGGTTACCCAAGCCCAGTCACACACCACCACAGGGCCTCCCCTTCAGGAAACACCACCACAGCACCCACCCAGCGTACCCACATGACTGTCCCCACGACACGTCAATCAACAGTGTGTCCACATGTACAAGGACCCAGGCCACACCTCGCACACAAGACAATCAGGGACCTGGGGTCATTGGCAGTGGGCACATGGTTCAGGGGACAGAGGCACAGGCCAACAGGGAAACTGGGAGGAGTGATGTGCACCAGGGGGAGGACAGGCCCAAGGAACCGACTCTACAGGAGGCACTTTCTGAGATCCTGGGAGCCTACCAACATTCCCTGGACATGATGGGCCAGATCATGGGCAACGTGCAGGAGAACATGCGGCTGCAGGAGGGACAGTACCAGGGGATCAGGGAGGACTTGCAGGCCATCAACAACACCCTGATCTCCATAGCAGGGTGCTGGCAGACATGGCCAACATTATGAGGGAGGCAACCTCACACCAGCGGGCCCCTGCCACTAGCCCGTCATCTGAACAGCCATCCACTTCCGCTGCTGCTAGTGGCCAGGAGGCCCGCCACAGGACTCACAGACAAACAGCACCCCTCCCCCTGTAGAAGGTGAACCACCCTGCAAACATTCTCTGCGATCGAGACAGAAGTGAGAGACACTTGCCAAGACCCCGCTAGGAAATGAGACTCTCCTGATTGTCCCCCTTGTGTCCCACTCAGTCACCCTGTCCACCTTGAACTGCCATTGCTCCCCTTCCTATGTCCACTTGGACAATGCACCTGTGCCACAAGCAGACTGGAACAATACCCTGGACTCTCCTCCATCATCACCCCATCCCATTGCACTTTCCCCCTATATGTTAGCACTTCAATAAACACCCTTTGACAAAAATCAATTTTGAGTATGTCATGTATATCAAATATGTATGGTTTGAAACAGGTACAACCATTGCAAATGAACTGTACATAGAATGAGCATAGATTTAAAGACCTGAAGCTGGCTGTAGTGATCACACCAGGAGTATTCCTCAAATCACCAACATCTGCAAAATGAATAGCCAGAGGCAACAGTAAGTGGGCATTGAATTGGGAACTACCAGCATGCCAATGCCACACAGATTACAACCAGTCATTGAAATGTAAAGTTGCACTGTCTTACCTGTGTGTCATTAGAAGTACTGACGGATCACAGATGTTCTGTTGTCCTCATCTTTATCCTCTCCCTCCTCATCGTCACTGTCCACAGGGTCCACTACTGCCACAGGGGCCTCTCAGTATCCTTTTCCTGCAGAAAAGGGACATGGTGTCTGAAGGCCAGTTTGTGAAACATACAGCATGCCACCACTATCTGGCAGACCTTCTTTGGTGAGAAGCACAGGGATCCACCTGTTGGATGGACACACCGAAACATAGCCTTCAGGAGGCCAAAGGTTTTCTCAATTATCCTTCTGGTTCACCCATGGGCCTCATTATAACGTTCTTCTGCCCTTGTCCTTGCATTCCTCACAGGGGTCAGCAGCCTGCTTTGGGTAACCAGAGTCACATGCAATTGTTGAGGGACAACATTTAGTCACACACTATCCTATATGGCACACACCATACTCATACACCAACATATTCTGGGTGGGAACCAGGGCTCACCTATAAGCCACACCCAGTGCCTTTGTAGTTGGCCCATTACATTTGGGATTCTGCTATTCCATAGGACAAAGGCATCATGCACCGATCTAGGATACTTAGCATTGACGTGGGAGATGTACTGGTCGGCCAAGCACACCATCTGCACATTCATGGAGTGGAAACTCTTACGATTCCTGAACACCTGTTCATTCTGGCGGGGGGGACAAATGCAATATGTGTTCCATCAATCGCCACAATTATATTGTGGATATGTCCCATTGCATAAAACTCGGCCTTCACTGTGGCCAAATCCTCAACCTCGGGGAATGCAATGTGGCTGCACATGTGTTTTATCAGGACAGTCAACACTCTTGTCAGCACTACTGAGAACATTGGCTGTGACCTTCATGCTGCCAATCCCACTGTCACTTGGAAAGAACCAGTTGCCAGGAAATGGAGTACTGATAGCACTTGCAGAAGAGGGGGGTTCCCAGTGGGGTGACAACAAATATCAGATCAGGCTCCAATAGGGCACACAGCTCTGCGATTGTGGCCCTGTCCAGTCTATAGGTGAGTATTATGTGCCTGTCCCCCAGTGTAGGCAAGTCCACCAGGGGTCTATACACTGGGTATGTCTCCATCTCCTATTCATCCATAGCGGTAGGAATCTATGGGACAAAAGAGTGAGGAGCCTGTCACAAACGGAACAATTGAGCCATAACAGTAGTTTGCATTCTGTGGACATGTAATGGGTCAGTGTGATTTGTCCAGTATGTGTCTATTTCTCCTGTGACGCAGCATTTTTCCATAGGGCTCCCCCTCTGAAATGGTGTTCACCTGATCTGTGTGGAGGGACAGGTGGAAAAGAGGCAATTCTGCTGATGTCGTGCACCGTGGCGGGAGGCAGTCAGGAACCGCCGTGCAAATCCTCACTGGTTAATATTGGGCACTATGGGTTACACTGGCCAATGGTGATCTACACCGGCGGTGATGGTATGCACAAGCGCGGACGTGACTGTCATTTTCTATCATATGCCTCACTTGTTACCTGACCTTCCATAGGAGAGGACCTACACTGCATGTGCTGCTGTGACCTGTTTCTGGAACGTACCATGGCCCGTGTGACCAAGAAAAGGGCCCAGCTTTCACTTCGGAGGAGTTGGAGCGACTAGTGGATGGGGTCTTACCCCATTACAGACTGCTGTATGGGCCTCCAGACCAACAGGTGAGTACACTGCGGGCACGATGCATGTGGCATGAATGCATGGAGATGTGTGTGAAGGCATCTTGTAATGGGGGATTATCTGTTGGCGGTGTACGTGTTGTGAGCTGGCCTGAGTATGTGCCAATGGTGATGGAAATGGGTATGGTGGGCCATGTGTGTGACAAGCTGGACTGTTTGTCTAGTGGTGTTCTCCTGTCTGTCTTGCCTCTGCAGGTCAGCACCCATCAAAAGAAGGGTATATGGCATGTCATCGCTAAGGAGGTGGGACCCTGGGGGTCTATGGCAGGCGGAGAACCCTCTGTCGCAAATGTTGGGAGGACCTGAGACACTGGGCACAGAAGAATGCGGAGACCCAGCTGGGAATGGCCTCCCAACGACATCAGGGGTGCCCGTCAAACCCTGACCCCCCTGATGGCCTGCATACTGGCGGTAGCCTATCCAGAGCTCGATGGGTGCTTGAGGGCAACACAGCTGCCACCAGGGGGTGAGTACAGTGGCTATCATTACAGCTTACGTCTGGTGGGGTGGTATCCGGCTGGTGGTTGTGTGTCCTTGGGTGCCCCTAGGCCAGGCCAGACATAGCAGCATAGGTCTTCTGGTGGCAAGGGGTCTGATTGGAAAATTATAGCTACCTAGCTTGTTGGCATCCACTCATGGGAAGGCTGCGTGGGTCCCAGGTGTGCTGCAGTTGGCGGTGTGTGCTCCTCTTCATGCCTTGGTGGCTAGCTATATCACTGGAAGTGCAATGCATAGTGCATAGGCCTGTTCCCTATGTGTGAGGGTGCTCCGTATGCCAACGGTGGTGTTGGTGCAGTCATTGATCCAGTCTATCCTTTTTCTCTCTCCCCCTTTCTTGTTTTAACATCCTGTCCTTTTGTGCATTAGCATTATCTGGTGGAGGAGCAGAGGCAAGGGCGATGGAGGGATCTGCATCTCACAGGACCCAGGAGGCGGAGTCCACCGACGCTGAGGGCACCAGTGGGAGGGCGAGGGAAGCCCCGTGGCGGAGACTGGAGGGGACAATACAGACTCTTATACCTCCTCCGATGGGAGCTCCTTGGTGGTGGCGGACACCTCTGTGACCACTCCAGCTACAGGTACAGCCACCCCCCCGTACCAGCACTGCCCTAGCAGTAGCCCCTCGGTGAGTTGCCCGTGCCCACTCACCCAGGAAGGTAGGCATCTCCTTTGCCCCAGGCAACTCAGGCCCTTCCCCAGTGAACTCTGCTGCCCTGAGTGAGAAGGCTAATGACCTCCTGAGATCCGTCTCTGTAGAGCAGTCAACCATTGTGAATGCCATCCAGGGGCTGGCAGCCCAGATGCAACAATCTAATGCTTTCCTGGAGGGCATTCACACTGGATTGGTGGCCCAACAGAGATCGATTCAGGCTCTGGCCTCCTCTCTGATAGCAGCCACTGTCCCTGTTTCTACCGTCCTCCTTCGAACTTCCACTTCCCAGTCCTATTCTCCTCAACCCCAACCCATCCCAAGCACACAGCCAGATGAGCATGCACACAGGACAACACCCAAGAAGGCCGCAGGCAAACACAAGCAGCACACTTAATCCCACAGGCACTCACAAAAACACCATCCAGTTGCAGGCACAACAACATCCACTATTGCCACTGTCTCCCCCCTTCCTCCTCTTCCTCCTCCCACCCAGTTACATCCACATTCAAACCTGCATGCACTACATCATCATACATTACCTGCATCATCACCACACCGAGCAGAGTACACACCTCACTGGCAGACACTTCCACAACAACCATGCACACGTCCCCTGTGTCCTCTCCCACCGTGTCTGTCCCCCCAATGTACACACATGCAAGCGCTCAGACACCCAACAGCCATCCACCTCACAACAGCATCCAGCCCATACACCTGCACACAAATCCAGCAGACAAACACCTCCAAAAACCACTCCCTCTTCCCACCCCAATTTCCCTAAAATGTTTTCCTTTCCACCATTGACCTCTTTCCTACACCTCCCCCCCTGTCCTGCATGTATGGCCAGGGTATCAAGAACCCAGCCAAGCACCTCAGCCACACAGTCCACGGGACAACTTCCATCCGCACCTACTCATGGTGGAAAGGATTCCAGGCCACAAATCCTAAAGTGGAAGGAGCCTGCAACAGGCAGCGGAAAGGGAACAAGCCTGCACCAGCCAGCAGAAAGGGGAAGGAGCCTGCACCAGCCAGCAGAAAGTTGAAGGAGCCTGCACCAGCTGTGAAGAAGGGAAAGGAGCCTGCACCAGCAGCCGTCACAGACCACCCACCACCCACTGTGGTTGTGCAGTCATCAGTGAGTGCAGGGACTGAGCAGGAGCTTCCCACTACTTCAACCACCACCACAGTGCAGCCATCATAGTTTGCACGGGCTGAGCAGGAGCCTCCCACTACCACCACCACCACCACAGAGCAGCCGTCACCGCCGCCGGACCCAAAGTGATCCAGCCTCCATGGCTGCTGTGCAGCCTGTCCCCTCCAGAACCAGTGGGGAAGACACCTACTCAAGGGACTGTGGCATTGCACTTCACAGGACCAAGCACAGGGCATGTTTCCCCCTCCAGAAACAGTGGGCAAGTCAGCCACTCAAGAGACCGTGGCCTATCACTCTCCAGGACCATGCACAGGGCATGTTGCCCCCTCCTGAACCAGTGGGGTATTCACCCACTCAAGAGACTGTGGACTTGCACTCCCTAGAACCAAGCACAGGGCATGTTGCCCCATCCAGAACCAGTGGTCTTGTTTCAGCCTCCAGCTGAGGTGTCCCTTCCTCCCCCTGAGATGCCTGCCCCTGACGTGTTGTCTCTGTATTGATGCAGGTAACAAGTGGGGCCCTTGAATTTTCCCTGTGGCCATGTGGCCCACACAAACTGAGGACTGGGCAGTGTCCCTTTTTGTACATTTGCACATATCTGTTGCATTGGCATATTTATTATTTTTACTGTGTTGATCTTATTACAATCACTTTAGTCAATTCCTGTTGTCTTTGCATTATTCAGCTTATTTAGGGGGATTAACTTGTTTTCTTGGGCAGCTAGTTGTGTGTATGGTGTGTGTGTCTGAGGTGTGTATGGTGAGTGTGCTTGTCACTGTCGTTTTCCTCCCACACTCCCTTGTGTGCTTGGTGGCTGTACTCACCGCCGCAGTTTTCGCTGGCGTTGGTATTCGTGGTGGAGCAGGACATAGAATATCATCAGGGACACTTGCAGTCCTGGTTCCATGGCGGCGTGGTTCTTCCCCGTGTCTCCTATGGTGAGTCCTTTCACTTCTGTGCAATGTTTCTGCCAGGCTTTTGATGTCGTTGGTACTGCCCCGGAAAAGGTGGCGGATTGTCTGGTTATATTATGGTGGCAGAACTTTGACTTCCGCCTGGCTGATTGTGGCTACTGCCGTGGTGCATGTTGTTTCCGCCCTTGCAGTGGGTGTGGTACATTGGTTGTCTTTCGGAGATCTTTCCGCCATGGTCATAATTTGGCAGTAGTTACCACCAGCCTGTTGGCGGCATTATCGTCACTTTATCACCGACCGCCAGGGTCATAATGAGGGCCACAATGTCTTATTGATTTTTTCTTGCTAGGCCATCTTGAGGAACTAATACACTCTGTGGTGCACAGCCTTCAGAATTTGTAAATTGTTTACTGTTCCTTAGGGCATTACCTTTGACAAGCTTCCCAATGCTCTTCTTACTTCTACTGGCAGATACCTGACCTGGCAGAGACTGTCCACTATTGGAATAACTCATGTCTTTGGCTACTTCAGCGAACCTATAAACCTAATCACTTCCTTCCACCACATGGGAAATCTTCCGAACAGCAGCTACACCTATAGGGATAGACAATAGCTCTAAGTTCCCAGTTGATTGGGGATCTTCATGAGAGCCAACTCTATCCTCCTGCACCTTATTCAGTGTTATTTAAGGTTTGAAAAAGTCAAGTTTAACAGATAAATCCTGCACCATAGCTCTCAATTGCACAATTCCTCACCTAAAAGCATTTCAAATGTTCTAGTGTTCCTTTGTACAATTGGTACTTTGTTGACCCAGACTGTGTCCTTCCCAGAGCTCACTCTATACCCAGAGTTCATATTGTCACGGGTCTACTGCTGGATAATCTGCCATTGGTGAGGCTCAAGTTTACCAAGGGGTTGAAATCTATTATGACACTCCACTTAGGGGACACATTCTGTTTCCGCCATTTGTGTCACTCCTTTACATGAGTCTAAAGTCCTTTCAGCAAGTACAGTGCTTCCAAAACAAGGATATAGGGAACTAGACACACGTTGTATGTTACCACTACTAGGCTGTTTATGGACATACTGTGCAAGCCTATTGGCTGCTTGCAACCTACGCTGTTGGGTTTCTCAAAGATAGCTGAGACACGGGAAGTTTTGCAAAGCTAATGCGTGCTTTGCAGGGTTTGAAATCTATTCCACCTATACCTTCAAAACCATAGAGTCAATTATGCAGTTAGCTACTTCATGGCCCACAGATTTTGTTGATTACCCTGCTTCACGGGGGCTATCAACCGGCTTCCTCTTCCCTAATAGACATGTGGAATATCGGGCACCAAAAGGTCATAGCAAACGTGAATAGTGCAAGTACAAAGAAGCTCTTTAAGTGGAAAAATTACCAGCAATCAATTTTGAAAGACCATACCGCCCTCTAGCAGAAACGTAACATTTTAAAACATTACCAGCTCCAGAAGGCAAACCAATACATGTCAGGAGATGGAGCAAAGAGGGATGGCACAGCCTAGCCTCTTCCAGCCGATGATGGCCAAAGATGGGCCTGCAATTGGCCCGGGCACATGCTGGGGCAAACGTTGGCACTTTGCAGTTCAGTGGTTTTGGGTGCCCCTCCTTACCCCATCTGCAGCACACCAACCAGGGAATTCTGCGACTTAGTGATGCATCTTCTCTCCTTTGCAGTAGGGCAAGTGTTGGCACTTTGTGGTTGCAGGCTATCTCTTGTCCCCACCTGCAGCACAACAGCCAGGGAATTCTGGGACCTAGAATCCCAGGAAGCATGTTCTATCTCCACTGAATACTTATATTGAAACCTTAAAAGTAAGCATTCACTTGATATATTACATAAGTGGTGTGTAATTCAGATGGCCTAATAAAATACCTGGTGGCACAACATCCTATCAGTCCCCATAAATCATTTATCTTTCTTCAATGTGCCTTGTATGACCATGGGTTTTTATTATTATATTTTCTAAACCATACAATCTTACGACTTCACTCCCAAACTTAAAATAGATATATGATGTGTCATGATTGCTCTCTTTCAAGCCAATGCAGATGTCATAAGCCCATGGCTTCTAAGCCTATGCCTGCATGCTCATTTACCAAGGGTGTAAAATTAATTATTTCTTGCAAGATGGGCCACAATTAAATGTATATTTGGACTACTGAATGGAAGAATTGATTGTCTTCACAAAAGTGGTGGATATCTACAGAAGGCATGTGAAAATGGTTGTGCTGTCTTGCATAGCATCACAATTAGACAAGGATTACAAATAGATCAAACCTATTATGATTCAGAGGATAAAGACTTGTGTCAAGCACCCATAATTCAAAATGCAAATAGAGAAGCAGGGGGAAAGTCAATTAGACCAACATAACCAAAACCCATGACAAAGGTATGTAAACTATCATTCATTGAGACATGAGCAACAGATTGTGACAGTTTCAGTTTGAATCACAAAAAAAAACATGCAGTCACACCTGCAGATTTCAATTTATAAATTATAAATCAAACTAATGTAAATGAATATGTTTTTTGTTTGAAATGTTACAAACCTTCTGTCATTCAAGGCCATTTCCTATGCATCTTTCATCCTCTCTCAACTCCAGTTCTCCTTTTCCTATTCCTACATCTGTCTCTTTTCTATCTGTACTGTCTTTTATGTGTTTTGTGTGTCCAGTGTAATTACAATTTCTGACACAGATACACTCCTGAGCCTTAAGGCTGCCTCACTTTCAGCAGTATGGACCTGATCGCTCATACTGGCATAAACTCTCTGAAGCTCCTCTGGTGCCAATGTCACTTGTGCCAAACCCTTTGTTGGATCCCCATTAAAGTGAAACATATCCATCTGTAAGTTCACTGTGCGATATGATGCAATACTCGTGGTAAAGGCAAGGTGGCCTGCTGACCTACCAAATCCTTTGAGTCTAATAAATATTTGTCTATGGATGCTTTCTCCGTGCTCCACTGTCATCATTGAGCGATGCAAATAATGTTGTTGCTTCAGCCATTGCCCCCATTTGTGTGGCCAAATAAACTTTCCTGGCCCCCAACTAATTTTCATAGGCTCTGAAGAGCTTTTAAGTGCTGATACTGCCCTTTCAGCTTTGACTCCTCCAAAGTGATAACATTTTAGAGTGATGGTAAATCTCTGTGACCATCTAATATTTTGTCAAGCTTGGTCTGTTGGCAGACCTCACCTTCTCATGTATTGCCATTGTAGTAGATAAGAACCCAACAACATCTATGGCCTTGAATGTGAAGATTGTAGGTGCAATGATCTCCATCTGTGACTTGGCAAGGCCCCTGATGAGAAGAGTGCTGTTTGATAAGTAAATGGGGGATTGTAAATGAAGCTGTGTCTCACCCAAATCATCTCCCTTATCTCCAAAATCCATTTCCCTTTCCTGTTCCACCTCTTGTACTATGGGTAGCTTTGAGGACCTGCTGAATAACTTATGGGAATCATACGACATGACTAAATGAATGAGGGTCTGACTTAAAGTGTGGTAGAAGGGGTACTTAGACGCAACCGTAGTGGAGTAGCTGTTTTGCTGGACTGATGGTCCCCTCTACTAATTTAGAGTAGGGTGAGCCTTAAGTATATTAGTGGAGGAGACTACTCTGTCTCTCCTGCTCGCATACACCTCTGATAGCCCAATGGAGTAAGGGCTATTGGAGGTTTTGCCATTTGTCCGCCCTCCCTATTTAGGGTGGGGAAACAAACAGCAAGTTTTTTATTTTGCTTACCTCCATCCAAAATGCAGCATAAAGTAAAAGAAAAAACATTTCAAATCCCCCAGGGCAGCGGACGTCTCAAAATTCTGAGTCTGCTTACTAATAAAATACTTCATCACCCTTTTGGAGTAACCATACTCTGAATCAGCCCCTTTGTGTCTTACAAGCCAATAACACACTTTCACCTATGTGATGCTTCATTAATTAATCTAGAACATGTGCAATATTTACAGATAATTACATTTTCATTTTATAGCTGCAGAATTGAACACAGTCTTCAACTTGTGCCAAGCATTATTCGCTAATGTACTTCATGATGGTAGAGCGCAGATCTGTTTCCATTTTGATTCCTGAATAAAGTCCTTGTCTGGTGTCAAATCCCACAGAGGTATACAGAAAGCCCCGTAGTCTTTTGTCAGATCCTAAAAGCTGATTTGGAAAATCTGCAGCTGCCCTGTAACTCGTTATTGGTGTAATGTATAATGTATAGCTTCCGCAGGCAGGTCGCTCCCCGCTTTGC
Organism: Pleurodeles waltl; assembly: GCF_031143425.1. Taxonomy (NCBI): domain Eukaryota; kingdom Metazoa; phylum Chordata; class Amphibia; order Caudata; family Salamandridae; genus Pleurodeles; species Pleurodeles waltl. Next base: position 1,350,110,169 of record NC_090445.1, read on the forward strand.
CGCCCAGCGCCATCCTCACCGTCTCTCCCTTTAATTCCTTTTCCCTGCTGCTGCATCTCCTGCAGCCCCTCCCGCCTCCCCCTCCTCCTCTCCTCCATTTCTTCTTTTTTCCCACCGCTGCCATCCCCTGCGGCCCCACCCCCCCAGTCTTCCCCTTCGCCCAGCCCTCCCTCCTCCCAGCTGCCACTCCCACCCTCCCCCCCATTTATGGCAGCCACGGTGTGGTAACGAGGAGCAACCCTTGACCCTGCTTCGGCAGGCAGGTCGCTCCCCGCTCCGCCGCACAGCTCCATCCTCACCGTCTCTCCCTTTAATTCCTTTTCCCTGCTGCTGCGGCCCCTCCCATCTCCTCCTCACCTCCTCACCTCAATTTCTTCTTTTAAATTCCTTTCCCCTGCCACTGCGTCCCCTGCGTCCCCTCCCGCCTCCCCCCTCCTCCTCTCCTCCGTTTCTTCTTTTTTCCCACAGCTGCCATCCGCTGCGGCCCCACCCCCCCCAGCCTTCCCATTTACCCAGCCCTCCGTCCTCCCAGCTGCCACTCCCACCCTCCCCCCCATTTATGGCAGCCGTGGCGCGGTAACGAGGAGCAACCCTTGACCCTGCTTCCGCAGGCAGGTCGCTCCCCGCTCTGCCGCCCAGCGCCATCCTCACCGTCTCTCCCTTTAATTCCTTTTCCCTGCCGCTGCGTCCCCTGCGGCCCCTCCTGCCTCCTCCTCACCTCCTCACCTCTGTGTCTTCTTTAAATTCCTTTCCCCTGCTGCTGCGTCCTCTGCGGCCCCTCCCGCCTCCCCCCTCCTCCTCTTCTCTGTTTCTTCTTTTTTCCCACCGCTGCCATCCCCTGCGGCCCCACCCCCCCAGCCTTCCCATTCGCCCAGCCCTCCTTCCTCCCAGCTGCCACTCCCACCCTCCCCCCTCATTTATGGCAGCTGCAGTGCGGTCGCGCCGCTGGCACGCCGAAGGCGCACCAAAGGCTAGCCCGTTTGTGCCTGTCCGCGCCAAGACAACGCCCAACCCCAGTCCCCCTGGCCCTCACAGACAAACCTACACCCCCCTCACCCTCCACTCACTCAACCCAGGACCCCGCCTCACCTGCACCCCTCCCAGCCCCACACACACTCATGGCCCCTTCACCTGCCACACCTGTCATTTCTCCTGCTCCACATCCCTCACACCACACACCAACCATAGCGACACCCCTTCAACAAACACAACACCCCCAACGCAATACTCACCCCCACCAATCAACCCCGCTGCACACCAGCCCTCAACCAGAACACACCCGCAACAACACCCTCATGCACCACACCAATACCACCCACCACAACCACCTCAACTGCCTGCTCCTCAACACCCGCTCCCTTCACAAACATGCTATAGAACTCTGGGACCTCATCACACCACACTCACCTGACATCGCCTTCGTCACGAAAACCTGGACCAACCCCTCCTCAGAACCCGACATAGCCATTGCCACCCCCAAGGGATACAAACTCCAACGCAAAGACTGCCTCAACAGGCCAGGTGGTGGCATCGCCATCCTTCACAGGGAAACCATAAAAGTCACCACCAGCTCCCAAGACATTATCAACAACACAGAACACATGCACTTCCTGATCCACATTAACAACAGCTCCACCCTCAGAGGTACATTAATCTACAGACCACCAGGACCACGCCCCTCCTTCTGCGACACCATCGCCGACACCATCAGCTTGCACGCCCTCACCTCCACAGACTACATCCTCCTCGATGATTTCAACTTTCACTTGGAAAACCTACAAGACCACAAATCTACCTCCCTCATAGACAACCTCACCAACCTCGGACTCAAACAACTGGTCACCGCACCCACCCACTCAGCAGGATACACGCTCAATGCAATTTTCACCTCAAGCCAACACATAGACTACACCCACACCACCGAACTCCTCTGGACTGACCACCACTGCATCCACTTCTCCTTCACCAAACCACCCACATACCACCATCAACACACCACACCCTACCGCATGTGGGACAAGATCCCCACAGAACGACTAAACTCCCAACTGGCTAATAACCCCCCCCACACCAACGACCCCAAAACAGGAGCACACAACCTCTCCAAATGGATCACCACCTGCGCAAACACACTAGCCCCCCTCAGAAAACACATCGCCACCCGTAACATCAAGAATGCCCCATGGTTCACCCCCGAACTCCAAGACACCAAGCGCAAATGCCGCCAAGCGGAGAAAATATGGCCACTAGAACCCTCCACAACCAACTTCTCCACCCTCAAAATCACCGTTTGCACCCATCACCAACTCATACGCACTGCCAAAAGAGAACACTACAAGACACATATTGACAACAACTCTCAAAACAGCAAAGAACTCTTCACCATCATTAATGAACTTGCCAAACCCAAAGCCAGCAACATTGACCCCTCACACACACAGCCCCTATGTGACGCCCTCTCCAACCACTTCCACCACAAAATCCTGGACATCCACAACAGCTTCATACCACACACACACACCGCACACAACCCTCACCCAACCCAACCCCCACTCATGACCCCCCACCACACTCACCACCTGGGCTCCCACCACACACGAAGAAACCGAAAAAACCATTAACTCCATCCACTCCGGTTCCCCCTCTGACCCCTGCCCACATTGCATCTACAACAAAGCCAGCCCAACCATCGCCCCCATACTCCGCAACATAATCAATTCCTCTGTCAACTCCGCCACCTACCCAGACCCCTGGAAGCACGCGGAAATCACTGATCTCCTAAAAAAAAAAAAAAGCCGACCGGGAGATCCTCTCCAACTATCGCCCCATTTCCCTCCTCCCTTTCCCCACCAAGATTGCTGAGAAAGTAGTCAACACCCTCCTATCCCACTTCCTCGATACAAACAACACTCTTGACCCCTCACAATCTGGGTTCCGCAAGAACCCCACACGGAAACCACCCTCATCGCATGCACTGATGACATCAGGACCAAAGTTGACAAAGGCGAGACCGTCGCACTCATCCTCCTAGACCTCTCCGCAGCCTTTGACACCGTCTGAGACCACACACTCCACACACGCCTCCACAACATAGGAATTCACCACAAAGCCTTAGACTGGCTCACCTCCTTCCTCACCGACCGGACCCAGAGAGTCCGCCTTCCACCTTTCCACTCCACCACTACCAAGATCATCTGCGGAGTCACCCAAGGGTCCTCCCTCAGCCCCACACTCTTAAACATCTGCATGATACCCCTAGCCAACATCCTCCGTGCACACGGAATCACTATCATCTCCCACGCAGATGACACCCAACTCATCCTCTCCCTCACCCGCAACCCCTCAACTGCCAAAACCAACCTTCACGCTGCTCTCCTCAACACCGCCAACTGGATGACCACTAACCACCTCAAGCTTAACTCCGACAAAACCGAGATCATCATCTTTGGCCCCAACAAAACCACATGGGATGACTCCTGGTGGCCCACCGCCCTAGGCCCCGTACCAACACCTGCAAACCACGCACGCAACCTCAGCATCATCCTGGACCCCTCCCTCTCCATGACACAGCAAATCAATGCCCTAACCTCCTCCTGCTTCCACACACTCTGCACTCTAAAAAAATCCTTCAAATGGATTCCCCCAGAGACCAGGAAGACAGTCACCCATACACTCATCAGCAGCAGACTAGACTACTGTAACACCCTCTACGCCGGCACCACACTCAAACTCAAACGCAAACTCCAGAGAATCCAGAACACAGCCACACGCCTCGTCCTTGGCCTCCCCTACCACGAACGAATCTCACCACACCTCAAATCCCTTCACTGGCTCCCCATAGACAAGAGAATCACATTCAAGATCCTCATCCACACTCACAAATCCCTCCACAACACCAGCCCAACCTACCTCAACGAAAGAGTGAACTTCCACACTCCCACACGCAACCTCCGATCAGCTGACCTCGCCCTGGCCACAGTAACACGCATCCAACGCACCACCACAGGAGGCAGGTCCTTCTCCTACCTCACCCCCAAAACCTGGAACTCCCTCCCCACCAACCTTCGCAAAACCAAAAAATCCTGCTCTTCAGAAAGAAACACAAGACATGGTTGTATGGTTGTTCAAACGGTGACCCTCCCCCACCCCCTCGATTCCTCCCCCGCCCTCCCAGTGCCTTGAGACCCTTACGGGTGAGTAGCGCGCTCTATAAATTTTTTTGTTTTTTTGATTGACCTGATGGTCACTTTGAAAACAAAAGAAAACTACAAGATGGATACAACTGCGCTCTTAAACCATCTTGCTGACAATTGTCATAAGGTCTCATTAGCAAAAATGTACTTCTTATAAAAAAAAGTGATCTACTTTGGTTACCACATTGAGAAAGGGTCCGTAAAAGTGTCTTAATAATGTATTTGTGCAATCCTTAGAATGTATCCTCCACTTCCCCAAAGGAACCTGAGGATGTTTTCGTGAAGGGTTGCCTCCTGTCATGGGTGGATTCCCAACTTTTCACCAAATTGAAAATCCTTTAAAAAGGCTTATATCCAGGAGCATATTGGGTCTGATCCCATTCAATGACAAGTGCATAGGAGCCTTCCTAGAACTCAGAGGCAGACTCAGCACCGCATCAACTCTAGGTATGCCAAATTCTGATAGTAATTTTGGGCCTGATTTCAATGTCGAAGGAGGGAATACTCCATCTCAAACCTGACAGATATCCTGTATGTCATATTACGATCCTCATAGGATAGAATAGGATCGTAATATGGAGGACTGGACAAATGTCACGTTTCTTAGTTCCAGTACCCATGGCTCTTCCTGGTTGTCTGAAATCTGCAGTAGTGTTTTGCCTGTCAACAGTGAGGGAATTGTGATGGGTTATCCACTTGTTCTGTTTGTTCCTCATTCAGTTGAAATTTTGCTGACTCTTTCACAAACTCAGCATGTGGCAAAACATGAGCAAATAATACTAGATGCTGATAACATTTCAATTAAAAGGTGTAATACACTGAATTCTGCAACTCTGCTGCTCGTTCCAAACAATGATGAAGATGATAAAGAAACTGACCATGATTGAATTGATGAAATAGAATTGTGTATTAAACCAAAACCAGATATGAATGATATTTCACTTGATAAGTATGATTTAACTCTATTTGTAGATGGTTCTTGTCTGACATCCATCAAGGACTATTGACAACAGCTTATGCAGTCTGCTCTATTTCTGAAATTGTTTAAGCATCATACTTGTATGTTATAACATCAGCACAAGTAGCAGAATTGAGCGCCCTCACAGGACCTTGTCTAGCTAATGAACTAAGGCCCTCATTACATCCCTGGTGGTAAATCCCCCTTTCTGCCATGCTGAAGACCGCCAACATACCGTTGCAGCGGCAGAATTCCACTACAGGTATTACGACCCATATCTCAGAATCTGCCACAATACAGACACCCACACAAGTCGGCCACACCAAAGGTCAGCGATAAACTGGTGTTACCAAAACCTACACCGTCACACTAACAAGAATAAGCCCACACTATCACGACCCACGAATCAACGTGGCGGTCATTCAACCGTAGGAATCCATTGGTGGTACACACCGCTGCGCTCAAAATACACACACATTTATAAAACACCACCACATTGGACAATTAAAAAAACACCCACCTGACACACATACACACACCACACCCACAACACTATAAAACACCCACCCACATTATCCATAAACCCTTACAAAGAACAATTTTGGAAGAAGTCCAGAGAGAGAGATTAGCAATCACAACACCAGCCTCCGAAGGCACACAACACCATCACTCATACAACATCCACGCACCTCAAACAACACACACCAACACATCCCCCCCACACATCATAACAGGCAGCACCTCACACATCACCTACACCACATCATGACACCTCAAAGACACCCCAGGTTTTCAGAGGAGGAGCTCAGGGTCATGGTGGAGGAAATCATCCGGGTAAAGCCACAGCTTTTCGGATCACAGGTGCAGCACACCTCCATTGCTAGGAAGATGGAGCTATGGCAGAGAATCGTCGACAGGGTCAACTCAGTGGGACAGCATCCAAGAACACAGGATGACATCAGGAAGAGGTAGAACGACCTACAGGGGAACGTGCGTTCAGTGGTTTCAAGACACTAGATTGCTGTACAGAGGATTGGCGATGGACCCCCACCTCCTCCCCCACAACTAACAACATAGGAGGAGCAAGTCTTGGCAATACTGCATCCTAAGGGCCTCACAGGAGTGGCAGGAGGACTGGATTCTGGTGAGTCATATCTTATTTACCAAATCCCCCACCCCACCTGCATGTCATCACATACTCCCACCCTCACCCTCACTTCCATCACTCCATCATCTTACATATGTCCCACTATCACAACCCACACGTCCCAATACCCCAGCCATGCTTGCAACACCTATGCATGGACCACCATCACCAAAGCATGTCCAGTACAGATACCCACACAGACCCCAAACCAACTATCACAAAAGGGCAAACACAATGATGCAAGCACAGGAGCAGAGGGTACCTCACCCAATGCACAGGATGGCACACACAGATACTAAAACTAGGCATTTACACCCCAACAGGACTCATACCCAACATCACCGGCCAGGAAGTGCCAGACATATCCAGTCCCCCCACAGAAGACGCCCACAGTGATGACAGCAGCTCTGTACGCCTGGATCAAGATGACCAGCCCGACCCATCAGGGACCTCTGGACAGTCGGTTCCCCTGCCACTGTCACAAGCCACCACAGCGCCTCCCCCCTCAAGAAACACCACCACAGCACCCACCCAATGGGCCCATCCCTCTGTCCCCATTACACGTCAATCAGCAGTGTGTCCACCACTACAGGGAATCCAGGCAAACCCACCAAACCAAGAAGAATGTATGTCGGAACGACGCCTGCCGGAACAACGAATGCCTGAACAACGAGGTCGGAACAACAACCTCTTTGTTACCACTAATGCCTTTACCACGAATGCCTTAACAACAACTTTTCATTGTAAAGGCATTCCTGGTAAAGGCATTAGTGATAGGCATGCATTGTTCCTGCATGCGTCCCCCCTGGCCCCCCACTCCCACCCCTAAAAATTACTGTGACCCCCCAACCCCCCAAAACCACACCATCCCCCCACCCTTGCCCCTAAAACTACCCCAACCCCCACCTCCTCCCTAAAATTACTGCGACCCCCACCCTACCCCAAAACCTAAAACAACCCCAACCCCCACCACATCCCTGAAACCTAAAGTACCCCAACCCCCACCCCTAAAACTACTCCGAGCCCCTCACCCTGCCCCTAAACCTAAACCCCCCAACCCCCCACCCCGCCCCTAAACTTACCCGACCCCTCAACCCACCCCTAAAACCTAAAACCACCCCAACCCCCACCCCTAAAACAACCCCAACCCCCACCCCACCCATAAAATTAAAAATACCCTGACCCCCCCACCCCGCCCCTAAAACTAAAACCCCAACCCCCCACACCTGCCCACCCCTAAAACTGAAAATACCCCGACCCCCCACCCCACCTCTAAAACTAAAACCCCAACCCCCCACCCGCCCCAAAACTGAAAATACCCCGACCCCTCCACCCCGCCCTTAAAACTAAAACCCCAACCCCCCACCCCACCTCCCCCCTTAAACGGAAAATACCCCGACCCCCACCCCGCCCCCAAAACTAAATCCCCCACCCCCTACCCCGCTCCATCCCTAAAACTGAAAATACCTCGACCCCCCACCCCCGCCCCTAAAACTAAAACCCTGACCTCCCACCCCGCCCCTAAAATGGAAAATACACCGACCCCCCAACCCTGCCCCTAAAACTAAAACTCCGACCCCCCACCCCGCCCCTAAAACCGAAAATACCCCCACCCCCACCCCTAAAACTAAAACCCCAAACCCCCATCCCCGCCCCTAAAACTGAAAATACCCCGCCCCTAAACCTAAAACCCCAACCCCCACCCCGCTCCCGCCCCTAAAACTGAAAATACCCACTCCGCCCCTAAAACTAAAACCCCTCCCCCACCACTGCCCCTAAAACTAATACCCCCACCCCCACCCGCCCATAAAACAAAAAATACCCTGAACCTCCCACCCCGCCCCTAAAACAAAAACCCCTACCCCCACCCGCCCCTAAAACTGAAAATACCCCGAACCCCCACCCCTGACCCTAAAACTAAAACCCCAACCCCCCAGCCCGCCCCTAAAACTGAAAATACCCCGACCCCCTACCCCGCCCCTAAAACTAAAACCCCAACCCCCCACCCCACCTCCCACCCCTAAAACAGAAAATACCCCGACCCCCACCCCGCCCCTAAAACCCCAACCCCAACCCCATACCCCGCCCCTAAAACTGAAAATACCCCACCCCGCCCCTGAAACTAAAACCCTGAACCCCCACCCGCCCCGTCCCTAAAACTGAAAATACCCCGACCCCCCCCGCCCCTAAAAATAAAACCCAGGCCCCCCAGCCCCGCCCCTAAAATGGAAAATACACCGACCCACCACCCCATCCCTAAAACTAAAACCCCGACCCCCACCCCACCCTTACTCCACCACTAAAACTGAAAATACCCCGACCCCCACCCCGCCCCTGAAACTGAAACCCTGACCCTGCACCCCTCCCCTAAAGCTGAAAATACCCTGAACCCCCACCCCGCCCCTTAAACTTAAACCCCAAACCCCCACCCCGCCCCTAAAACTGAAAATACCCTGACCCCCCACCCCGCCCCTAAAACTAAAACCCCAACCCCCACCCCTGCCCCCTACCACCACCCCTAAAACTAAAACCCAGACCCCCAACCCCGCCCCTAATACTGTAAATACCCTGACCCCCCACTCCCACCCATAAAACTAAAACCCCAACCCTCCCCACCCTGGCCCACTTACCTGAGTCGTCACCTCGTCCTCGTCAGCCGACTCCCTTGTTTGTGCCTTAACCACACACATGCGTTGTTCAGCACATGCATGGTTAACGCTCAAAACAACGAAGACGTGGTTAAGGAAAGCATAGTTCCGCTTTCGTTGGCCACAATTTCGTTGTTCCGGAGTCGCCCTTCAGGGCGTTTCCCAACCAAGAAAATCAGGGACCTGGGGTCAGTGGCAGTGGGCACACAGTTCAGGGGACAGAGGCACAGGATACCAGGGAGGCTGGGAGGACTGCTGTGTGACAGGGGGAGGACAGGGCCAGGGAAAACACTCTCCATGAGGAACTCTCCAACATCATGGGGCCATATCACCATTCCCAGGAGACCATGGGCACAGTACTGGCCAAGTTTCCGTAGACTCATCCGCTGCAGGAGGAACACTACCTTGGGATCAGGGAGGACTTGAAGTCCATTAACAACACCCTGGTCACCATTGCAGGGGTGCTGGCAGACCTTGTCAACACCATGAGGGACACAGTGGGACACAAACGGGTGCCTGACAGTAGTCTGGAAGATGAACAGCCCTCCTCCTCTGCCGGCCCTAGTAGACAGGAGGCACCGAAACAGGACCAACAGGCCACCAGCACCCCACCCCCTGCAGAAGGAGAACCACCCCACAAACGGTCCCTGAGATCCAGGAACAAGCCAGAGAACATTGCCAAGACCCCTGCCAGGAAATAAGACCCTCCTGAATGTCATCCCTTCTGTCCCACTTTGTCACCCTGTCCACCTTAAACTGCCATTGTTCCCCTTCCCATGCCCCATTGGACAATGCACCTGTGAAACCAAGAGACTAGACTCTGCCATGGACAATCCTCCACCATCACCCCAGCCCATTGCACACCCCCTCCACTTCTTAGCACAGAAATAAACTCCCTTGAATCATAAAACAGTCTGGAGTCAGTCTGTGTTTTCACAAATGTGTAATTGCAACATCTCTGAAATATAGCAATGTCAATGTACTTGTTCACATACCAATGTTACACAGCTGTAGGCCAGCAGTAAACATAGCAGAGGGCACAAAGTGGGACCCAGATCTGTGAAATGGAAAGCCAAAGTGACAAGTCAGGGTCCATACATAGAGGTAAAAAGTCTGATTTATGCTAGGTCCTACAATAGTATGAGATGTGGGAAGCAGTTCCATCCTCTTACCTGTGTCTCACTGGAAGTATTCCATGATGATGTTGTTTCGGTTGTTTACATCTTCTTCTTCTGCCTCCTCTTCTTCACTGTCCACAGTCTCCACAGCTGCCACAAGACCACCATCTGGCCCATCCTCCTGAATAAAAGGCACCTGGCGTCGCAAAGCCAGGTTGTGCAACATACAACATGTCACTATTATCTGGCACACCTCCTTCGGTGAGTAGTATAGGGAGCCACCTGTCAGATAGAGGCACCGGAATCTGGCCTTCAGGAGGCCGAAGGTGCGCTCTATTATCCTCCTAGTTCGCCCATGTGCCTCATTGTAGCGTTCCAATGCCCTTTTCCTGGGATTCCCCACTGGGGTCAGTAGCCATGACAGGTTGGGGTAACCAGAGTCACCTGCAAATATCGAGGGACAACTGTTAGACATACTCCAAACATTAGGGAATCTCCCATACCCAGACAGCAAATGAAACTGTGTGGGGACTTTAGGCTCACCTATTAGCCACACACGGTGCCTCTGGAGTTGCCCCATCACATAAGGGATGTTGCTATTCCTCAAAATGTAAGCGTCATGCACTGAGACTGGATACTTGGCATTCACATGGGAGATGTACTGGTCTGCCAAACACACCACCTGCGCATTCATTGAATGGTAGCTTTTTAGGTTTCTGTACACCTGTTCATTCCTGCGGGGGGCACAAATGCCACATGTGTACCATCAGTGGCACCAATGATGTTGGGGATATGTCCCAGGTCATAAAAGTCACCTTTCTCTGTGGGCAGATCCTCCACCTGAGGGAAAATGATGTAGCTGCGCATGTGTTTCAGCAGGATAGATAACACTCTGGACAACACGTTAGAGAACATTGGCTGGGACATCCCTGATGCCATGGCTACTGTTGTTTGAAAAGACTCACTGGCCAGGGAATGGAGTACTGACAGGACCTGCACTAGAGGGGGTAATCCTGTGGGATGGCGGATAGCTGACATCAGGTCAGGCTTCAACTTGGCACACAGTTCCTGGATTGTTGCACAATCAAGTCTGTAAGTGATAATTATGTGTCTGTCTTCCATTGTCGACAGGTCCACCTTTGGTCTGTACACCGGAGGATGCTGCCATCTCGTCACCTGCCCCAGCGGACATGCCCTATGGAGGAGAAGGGTGAACAGAGGGTCATACAACACATAGGTTTCACAAGGCTGTTTAGAACAAATGTAAAATTTTCTCTAGGTGCCTTTGTCTGTCCGTATTCCTGGCCTAAATAGGTGTGACGCAGTTATTTGGCCTTCCATGTGGCCCCTTGAAATGTCAGCTGCCTGACCTGTAAGTTGGGACAAGGGGAAATGAGGTAACTGCGCTGGCGTTGTACACCGTAACGGTAGGCGGTCGAAGACCGCGGCGCAAAACAGCATTGGTTATCATTGGGCCCTATGGGTTCCAGGAGCCAATTACGAGGTACGCCGGCACTGACGGTACGCACCGCCGCGGACCTGACCGCCATTTTCTATCTGTTCACTCACTTGATACCTGACCTTCAACAGGAGAGGACCTACACTGTAAGTGCTGCTGTGACCTGTGTCCGGAAGCGACAATGGCTACAGTGTCTGGGGAAAGGGCCCCTGCCTTCACTTCGGAGGAGTTGGACAGACTAGTGGATGGGGTCCTCCCCCAGTACACGCAACTGTACAGTCCTCCAGACAGACAGGTGAGTAAACTGTGTTCATGGTGGATGGCACATGATTGTATGGAGTGTCTTGGATGGAAGAGACGGGGGGGACAGGCCAGCATGTGAGGACGGTCTGTGTATGTATTTCTGGGCCAGGGTGGGAGGTTTGTGTCCAATGTGTGAGAAGAAATGTACGAGGGAATAACATCGATTTTTACTTCACCTTTCCTCTAGGTCAGCGCCTACCAGAAGAAGGGTATTTGGTATACCATCGCCAAGGAAGTGCTGACCCTGGGGGTCTACCATAGATGGAGCACTCACTGATGGAAAAGATGGGAGGACCTGCGCCGCTGGTACAAGAAGACGGCAGAGGCCCAGCTGGGGATGGCCTCCCAATGCGGAAGGGGTGCCCGTCGCACCATGACCCCCCTGATGTTCCGGATCCTGGCGGTGGCATATCCTGAGTTGGATGGGAACTTGAGGGCATCACAGCAGCCACAAGGGGGTGAGTACACTCTCATTCAGCTGACTGCACGCTTTACGAGGTGTCTGGGTGGAGGAGGTTAGCTGTGGGTTCCCTAGGCCAGGGCAAACACGCAAAGGTAGATCCATTCCCAGTCCAACCCCAAAGGTGGTATTTACCCTCTACACCTAGTCAGGCTCCTAGGGCTTCCAGCTGTGCATAAAATGGTTCTCAACAGAGTCTCCTATGGGCATGTGCTTTTTCCCTGCCGTGTCAGTGCATGGCTTAGTGCATGGGGCTGCTCCCTGTGTGTTGTGTCCACCAACGGTAGTGGTGTTGCAGGCATTGACCATGTGTCTCTTCTGTCTTCCCCCCCTTTTTGTTTTGCCACCCTGTCCTTGTGTGCATTAGCATCATCCGGCAGAGGAGCAGTGGCACCGGAGCAGGAGAGAGCTGCACCCTACATGGCCCTGGAGGGTGAAGTAACGGAGCCCGAAGGCACCAGTGGGACGGAGAGCGAGGGGAGCTCCATGATGGGGACAGGAGCAGACACCAGGGACAGTGACTCCTCCTCTGATGGGAGCTCCCTTGCGGTGGTGGGCACCTCTGTGCCCACCGGAGCAACAGGTACAGACACCACCCCCCACCAGCACCGCCCTCCCAGCAGCCCCTCATCGAGTTTCCTGTGCCCGCTCACCAAGGAGGGTGGGCATCTCCTTCGCCCCAGGCACCTCAGCCCCTGCCCCAGTCAGCCCTGCTGCCCTCAGTGAGGAGGCTATTGACCTCCTGAGATCCCTCACTGTTGGGCAATCAACCATTTTGAATGTTGTCCAGGGTGTCGAGAGGCATTTGCAGCAAACAAATGCATACCTGAAGGGCATTCATTCTGACGTGGCGGCCCAACAGAGAGCATTTCAGGCTCTGGCCTCAGCACTGATGGCAGCCATTGTCCCTGTCTCTAGCCTCCCCCTCCAACTTCTTCTACCCAGACCCAATCCCCTGTACCTCAGCCTATCCCAAACACACCATCAGACCAACATGCACACACATCAACACACAAGAGTGGGCATGGCAAACATAAGCACCACACATCCCACAGGCACTCATGCAAGCACCATCCCAATGCAGACAAACTAACAACCACTGTCTCCACTGTGTACCCCTCTTCCACGTCCTCCTCCTCCCTCCCTGTCTTGTCTCCACTCACACCTGCATGCACTACATCTTCATCCACTACCTCCATCACCAGCACGCCCTTCATCACACACTGCTCACGGGCACTCACCACCCCCACAAACATTCACACATCCCCTGTGTCCTCTCCCAGTGTGTCTGTGAGCCCTCCTCCCAAAGTACACAAACGCAAGCACACACCCACCCAACAGCCATCCACCTCACAACAGCCTCCGGCCCATACACCTTCACCCAAATTCAGCAGACGTACACCTCCTACAACCACTACCTCTTCCTCCACTCCCAAACCCCCTCCATCTTCCCGTCCCGGTTTGTCCAAGAAACGCTTCCTCGCAAACTTTGACCTCTTCCCTGCACCTCCCCCCGGTCCTTCCCCTAGGGCCAGGCTGTCCAGGTCCCAGCCAAGCACCTCAGCCACCAAATCCTCCAGCACAGTGGTCTCAGCAAGTCCAGTCACATCGCGGGCTCCACCAATCAGGGCTGCCAGTGTGCCACCTTGCGAGGCCAAGGAGCAGGCCAATCCACCACCTGCCAAGGTGAAGAAGGTGCCCACATGACGGAGGGAGAAGCCGCACCTACCAGCAAGCAAGGGCTCCTCCAAGCCAAGGGGGGACAGTGGCAAGGCACCAGCAGCGAAATTAAAGGTGGGGAAGGGACACAAGCCGAAGAGCAGGTCAGGACAGGGCACGGAGGCTCCAGCTGAGCGACCAGAGTCACCCCTTCTGTCAACCACAACATCGACCTGTACGGTGGTGGACACCGCCACCTGCACTGCCACCTGCACTGCCACCTGCACGCCACCTGCACGTCTGCTGCCTCAGCAACAGTCCCCAGCATCATCCCCAGTGGGCACCCTGCTGAGACTGCAGGAGATGGCCTTGTGTCTCCCTCCACAGGTGCAGACACCGCCGCAGCCACCGCCACCTGCCCCCGACATGCCCAGCCAGTACCACCACAGCGGACATCAGCAACATCCCCAGTGGGAAGCTGTCCGAGGCTGCAGGAGACGTCCTGGACCCTGCAAACACTACATGAGGCACCACAACCAGCACTGGCACTACCAGCAGTTGGCAGGCTAAGTCACCGCAGGGTGGAGTGTGTCTCTGCCTCCATGGAGTATCATGCTACCTGTTTCCTGAAAAGCTTGCGGCTCACACATCCAGGTGAGGGAATGTGAACTGCCACACCCCAGGTGCAGCATCACTGGGCACAAAGCCCCCTCCAGAAACAGTGGAGAAAAGCATCCACTACCCCAGTCCTTGGCAGGAGGAAGCACTCTGGGCACAAAGCCCCCTCCCGAACCAGTGGAGAAAGGCATCCACTTGTGAGACTGTGGCTTAGCACTCCCCAGGATAAAGCAGTGAGCAACCCACCCACTGGAGAGACTTGAGAGACTTGAGAGACTGTGGCTTTGAGCTCCCCAGGATAAAGCAGTGGGCAGACCACCCACTGGAGAGACTTGAGAGACTGTGGCTTTCCACTCCCCAGGACCAATCAGTGGGGATTGAGCCCCCTTGTGGAGCAGTGGCGTCGTCCGTTCATCCGGCTGAGGTGTCCCCCTCCCACTCTCCCTGAGGTGCCTGTTTATTTTCCATCTGATGCCCCTGCAGTGTTCTCTCCGTTTCAAGTCAGGTATCTTGTGTGGGCTTCGCCCTTGCATTTTGGGACACTGATCCATGGACAATGATTTCATTAATATCCGGACTTGTGTAGTTGGTGTACATATTTGGGTATACTGATATTTGAATATGATCTATCTGATATTTCAATGATTACACTTGTTACAATCATTTCATTTTGTCCTTGCGTTCTTCCAGGGGATGACGGGGTGTATATGTCATGTTGCAACATGTATTTGTGTGTATGGTGCTGTGGGTGAGGGTGAGGGTGGGGGTGTTGCATGTTGTGTGTGTGTGTCTCTCTCTTTTCCCTCCCCCTCCCCTGTGTGCTAGGTGCACTACTCACCGTGGTCGTCACCGGTGTCTTTGCTGCTCCTGATACAAGAGGAGGTAGACCAGCATTGGCAGGACCTGTATTTCTGGATCCATGGCGTCCTGGTTGTTCGTAAAGTTTTGAGAGGTGAGTGGTTTCCGTTCCAAGTCCTGTTTCCGCTGTGCTTTTGATGGCGTTGGTAGCGCCCCGGAAAAAGTGGCGGATAGGCGTGTTGTAATACAGTGGGCGGAACCTTGTGTTCCGCCTGTCTATTGGCGGTGACCCCTGCGGTGTTTGTTTCTACTGCTGTGGTGGTCGGAGTGTTAAAGTGGCTGTCTATGTTGATGGTTTCCGCCATGGTCGTGATTCCATTTTTTTTCCACCCGGCCTGTTGGAGGTATTACCGCTGCTTTAACACCGACCACCAGGGTTGTAATGAGGGCCTAAGTGTGATAATCTATACAGACAACCAGTATTGTTTTGGAGTGATACATGATTTTGGGCAATTGTGGTGATAGAGGTGTTTTATGACATCTTTTAGTACTCTGTCTAGTAATGGAGAATGCATTTAGAATCTATTAGAGCTTCTACAGTGACCTAAAGAAATTTCAGTTGCAAAATATATTGCTTATTCATCTGGTGATGACAAGGTCACTATGAGCAGCGACCATGCAGATCAGATTGCTTAGTACTGTGCTCTTGAAACTGTAATGATCAAATTAAAAGAGCTAGAAAAAGAGAAAGAACAGGAACAATTTGACTAATGAAGTGAAATATTTTTGTTGAACCTGGTACAATCAACTTTGAATGATCTGAGAAAGCTTCAGGTAGGAGTATTCGTGGATGAAAAGGTACAGTGGGATATAACTGACTAAAAAGAAGGCAATAACGACATGTGAGTAACTACAGGTAACCAATATGTGCTTCCTTGTTCATCCAAACTATTGCCAGGTTAATACTAGGACAGACGCATGTTGGGAGTGGTGAAACGGTGAGGAACTTTAAAAAGTATTCCCATAATTGCCACTTTAGGCTGTTGCAGAAGATCTATTCCAAAAATGCACTACTTGGCAGAGAATTAAGCAAGGAACATGAAAGCTAGTGACTATGAGTCCATAGGAAAGTCTTAGAGACTCACTCAATAGGCTTCAAGCAGTACTTAGATATACATTAAGGATAGTCGGTCTGTTCTACAAATAGGTGGAAGACTAACCAACAAGGAGATGTGACTACATGACTGTGGTCAAACTATTGTTGAGAGACTAGATTCAAGGTATGCCGTGCCTAATTCAATTGAGACAGACTGAGGTACCCAATTCAAAAAATGAGATCCTAAAGTTATTATGCACAGCTTACAAACTGAACCGGGGGTCCACTACATTTAGAGGCCAGAAGCATCAGACTGGTTAAAAGTATGAATGCAACAATCAAATCAAAGCTAGCAAAGATACATGCATCAATGACTTTGAATTAGTCAGATACACTTCTACTTCTGCTGAAAATCATTAGAAGTACTTCAAACAAAAATATTGGTTCACACAAAGTTCTTATGGGGAGGGCTATGAGAAACCTGTGCAGTCCTTCAGCAGCACTTGTATCAACACATGATGACACTGTATTAGACTACTGCAAAAGTCTATTTGAAGTAGTAAAATCGGTCTCTCATCATTGGAATGTTGCAAAAACATCAACAGAAGAAATCCAGTGCCACTTATTGCAACCTGGTGACTGGGTGTTGGTGAAGAAGCATATTTGTATGGTAGAGGGTCTCCATCATGTGATTCTTGTGACAAAACACTGCTGTGAAGTATGCTCGAATCCCAGAGTGTATCCCTGCCACTCACACAAAGAGAATAAAGACTGCAGATAAGGAAGTAGTCACAACAACCACTGCTTCCCAGTGTCACTCTCAAGTTCACCACATGGATCCAGAGAGGAGATAAAGAGAACCTCCAGAGGGGGTAAAAACTAAATTGAAAACCAAGAAAAAGAATCATTGCAATATCACAAACAAGAAGAACAAAAGACTGAAATTCCAACTGAAACTCCAGTTTGCAAAAATGTAAAAGTGAAAATGTGAGATTCAAGAACCCTCAAAGGAAAGCAGTTCACTGTGAGTCAAGTTGCTGATGCACATAAAAGCTCAAATCCAATCATAAGAAAAGAAGATTCAGCAGTAGTCACAAAAGAATCTGAAAATGAGAATGTACATCTAGGAGAATATGTGGCCCAAATCAGTAAGAAAACGCAAAAGACTGCACTAATAGACTCAGATATCCGAGTCAGAGACAATTGACGTAGATTCTAAAAATAGTGAAAGTGAATCACCTGTTGCCAAAAGAACCAAACAGAAAATATGCATCCCTTGAATTAACTAATCTTCTATCAGTCTGTGCAGACAAAGAATCAGATGTAAAATCAGATGTGGAAGTCTATGATTTGACAAATTGTTGGCGTCTCATTTTTGAGAAAGAGCCTGAGGAACCACCTTAATGAAAGGAAACAAAAGAGAAGCTTTGATAAATTTTTGAGCTGAAATCTTAAAACACAAATTAAGCACTTAAAAGTAGGTTTTGCTTGTTTTGTACCTTAGGTATCGAAGATAGTAGAGTTTTTGATTTCTGTAGACATAAACGTGAAGTTATTGAAATTTGATTCCTAATTGTGTTCCTTTTTAAATGTTGGATTTCCCTCTCTATACTTTATTGTTACCTAGTAGAAGAGGGTAAACTGCAGAAACAAGTGATGAAAAATATTTGGTGTATTCTCATTAATATTGATATTAATAATTTTAAATGTAATTGATTTCTTCAGTTGGATATGATTCACCACCACAAGATGAATTAACCACTATTCAGAATGATATAATACACATAATTTTTTTTAATCAATTATTTATTGAGTTGTTTGAACTGCACAAAGTACCCGATTATGACAATCAATATATCCAGTACTGTTATGCAAACCAAACACATAGCAAGATAATAACCAGTTGGCATCTCAAACGGACGCATCTCAGAGATTTTAGAAGGTCGGGTAAGTCTAGGGGATCCAAAACAAAAAGTACAAAAGACAACATCGGAATCATTGATGACTCGTGATCTGCGCATAAAGAAGTTGAACTGTGGCAAACTGGGCCAAGGAAATGTTGGGGAGCTGGTGAAGGGGAAAAAAATCCTGTCAGGGAAGACAGGAAGCATGACTCTAAGGGACTTGGGTGACAAGGTTGGTCTGAGAGGCCCCATGATAAGACTGAGGGTGGTGAAGAAGATAGGAGATTAAGAGAGGAAGGGCTGCAGTGGGCAGCTTCCAGTGCCCTCTTGGGTTCAGTAGTTGTTTCGCCCATAGTTAATTCAGGACACATGAGTGTGGGCTTCCATTGCAGGACTGGGGAGGAAACAGGGGGTTGAGCCTAGGGAAAGAGCTTAGAGGAGGTGGACCCATTGTGAGATTCTGAAAACTTTATCAGCAACCAATCCCATTTAAAGGCTTCCACGTGGTGGCAAAGTCCCCTTGCTTCTTCTCTGCACAGATCTAGAGCCGCAGCCCCTGCCCATAAGATTAAGACTTTTCAATATTTTTTGCTGGGTGGGTGGCACTGAATTTTTCCACTGCATGGTAGTGGTGCTTTTCACTATGTGGAGAGGTATGTTAAATAAGAAGAAAGTGGTTCAGCATTTTCAGGAGCATTTGTAAATGCCTAAAACCCCCGCTTCTGAGGTGTCTATACCATGAATGACTGTGACAGCCAAGAGTTTCTGTGTCACCTCAGGCCAGTATAGACTCAACAAAGGAGAAGTCCCCAAAATCTTTTTTAATGTCTGACACCGGTTAAGTAGATAGGGCTCTGGTATCCTGGGCATTGGGAAAGGTCCTGTTTATACTGATGGGGGAGAGTTAGGCCTTATGTAAGTTATAAAATTGGATCAGTTTAAAGCAAGCATTCTTGGGAACCTTCCACGATGCTGGACTATTCTTTGTCATGAAGGGCTCTACCGATCTCTCCCTCCAACATATCCCTAAGGGGTTGCAGGGATGTCTTAGAATGAGCTACACGGCCCCTATACAGCTAGGGGATGAATATACGCCCACTCCCCACTGTGTGTAGGGTGTTAGTGAGTTGATTGGTGGCTGGCTCAGAATCCACAGGCATCCTGAGGCCCCTGAGAATGTGGCAAACATGGCCATAAGTGATAAATTGTCCCTCTTGGAAGCCATCTTGCGCTATCAAGGCTGTAAAGGTCAAAAGCTCACAGTCTCAAAAAGATCCCCCAATATTGTGACTTCAACCTTCTCCTAATATCGCAACTCTAATTTAGTCAAATGTACTTGCCTTGTAGAGAGACCTAGGAGAGGTACAACCAGAGCATAAAGGGGGAAAGGTAAGGAACCAGGCACTTCATGACACAGGTAGAATCCAAGGGAAATCAGCTCTGCCATTGACTCTGGTAGCCAATAGGGTCAAGACCATCTCCCCAGTCAAAGGAGGGCTCAGGGTCGTAGTATCATTCAAAAGGACTCAGATATCCAGTAGGGCCTCCACTGTGATTGAGCTGTGAGACATTAGAACTCAAAGTTGAGGGCTTCCAGGTCCCAGGCCCTACAAGTTCAGAGGAGCTTTACTTGGACAGAGACAACCAATGACAGGAATTGTGCCAAATGAGCATATCAGGCAGTTTGTCAAGGCCTCGGAAATAACTCCAGGAGTTAGACATTGGGAGTGTGAGAAAGTGATACAAAACTCTTGTAAGAATCATCATCTTTGAGACAGTGATTAGGTCAAGGATGGACAGAGGGAGCGACAGCCAAAAGGTAACCTAACATCGGAGGGACAGTACTGCCTTGATAAGATTACCATCAAGAAGGTCCTGGTCTGTGTGGCAATTGGAATCCTAAGGTATCAGAAATAATACAAATTAAGTTAAAACATAAGATTAGATCTACAGGTAACTAGAGAGAGAATTTATATTCACAGAAGAATATACAGGTATTAGAAATGTTAAGGATTCTTTAGTGTGTGTATACTTATCTTCTTCAGTGGCTAAGGGTGCAACATATTCTCCTGCTCAGCCCCATGTAATGTATATGCTAGTGTTTTCCATAATACAAGGTTTTTATCTCCAAGTATTTCGTACTTCATCACTTTACTGGAAGAACTTCCTGAGTCTGAAGACTCAGGGGATTGTGTGACTTTTTCGAAATACTTGTAGTTGATGCCACAACTTAATGTGAATTATAAGAGTTAGTTTGTGTGTAGCTGGAGTGCAGAGGAGCATGAGTTTGTTACAGAATAAAATGAAAGAAGGGTTAGGATTCAGAGAAGTTGGGAGGATGCAAGTGAGTTTAAAATGTAAATAGAAGCAGAGGAGAAATGTAACAATTCAGCTGTGCATCCAAGATTAAGGATGGAGCATGCAAAGAGAGGAGTGTTATGCGTGATGCAATTAAATTCTCAACGTATCAGTTCAATGGGACGCGATGAAGAAATTGAATATGAAAGGAGCTGTGAGGAAATTACTTTTTGCAGCTTCAACTCCTCCTCTACCCCCCCCCCCCTTCAGTTTTCCCCAAATTTTGACTATTAGCTGCTGGTGTAATGACTCTGTGATGCACTAAGCCCTGCTGATCAGGCCTTGGTGCATGTAATCTGACCCTTAAAAGTGTATATTTATTTGGCATATACCCAATTGGTATAAGTTAACTTACTATTAGTCTCTAATATATGGTAACAGCATATCTAGGACATGTAAGTTAAAGTGTCCCTCATTAACTGAAGCACATATTGTGCATCCATGGAAGTGACAGAGTAAAGCAGGTGCTGAATATCAAAAGTGGGACACAAATATTTATATATCTTCTAAGAGTAAAACCCTACATTGTCATTTTTGCTGTAGAAAGGCTAGAGGCCCTATTGGCAAGTATAAGGGTACATGCTGACAACTCAGCTGTCCTTACCTCTGAATGGGACCACTTAAGTTGGTACTACAAGACATAAAAAAAAAACATTACATTAAACCTGACTTGATGCTTAAGTTGAATTTAATGTAACTTTTAAGTAAATGGCATTTTTAGAATGTTGCCAGTCTGTTGCCCAAGCTTTCCAATGACTGTTTATGGTTGCTGGCCACAAGACAACCTTCTTCCCTCCTAGAGGAAGGTGTGAAAAGCTCTCAGGGAGAAACACAAAAAGCTTGCATTTGGAAGAGGTGTTATCTCTTCCTGGCAGGAAGGACAAATTGGTTGTGAGCCCAAAAGGAAAGCTTAAAGGGAAAGATATTTTTGGAGGGCAAATGGTACGCACACAAGATGGGCTGCTCTTTTTTTCTGGGAGACAGGTTGGTGTTGTGTACAGAGACGGCAAAACAGTTACCAAACCAGTTTTCCCATGGAATTGTAGCCCTTAGGTAGCCACACCTCTATTGAGGTCTGCCAAGCACAATACGAGAGAGGGGTTCATCCTTCTTGGGACTGGGCAGAGTGTTGCATTTTGGGATAGCTAGATGCCATGCTATGCATGAATATATCATCAGGAAAGAGGGGACCTTATAGTCCATTAGTTAGCATTTCAGAGGGCAAGTCCTTGGCATAAAAATGGAACCCCTGGAATCCAGAACTCTGGTGGCGTATGCCCTGCAAAGAGGACAGAAGAAGGGCTGCCCTGTTGTTTCCTGAACCTGTCAAAGAGAGTCTGCCCCAGACACTGGACTGCACCTGCGGATCTTTGGGCTAGCAAAGAAAGGACTGTGCCTGTGGTACCTTGCTTGAGGAAATGGCGACCCGAGTTCCAGACAGAAGAAATGACTCTAAGAGTCAGTTGGCTAACTTCCTATTATAGCTCCAGGGCCGCAAAAAGTTAAAGTAGCCTGCCTTGCCGAGTTGGTAGTCTCAATCCCTTGATTGCCACTGGCCACTGAAGTGCAGCCTGACAGACACTCAAAAGTTGCAGCTCAGTCTGCTGGACCAGGGAGACTCTTCAGAGTTCAGTTTTGCGAACCCAAGACGGATACTATCCTAAGCTAAAGGGAACCTTTGGTTTTGCTGTAACTGGAGACCAGTAGACCAGTGGAAACTGGTTTATGGCTGGACTCAATTGGACTTTGAGGCTCATTGGGCCTTGTAGACAAAATTTCCCCACTATGTTCGTGGACTATGGGGTGGCCAGGAATAATCCTGGGGCAAGATCAGCATCTGCAACATCCTGTATCCCTTGCATCAGGACCACTGCATTGGTAGCTAATGGTGGTTCACCCATAGAGCCTGGAACAGGACTGAAGACTGCTTGAGTGCAAGGTACCTCTCCTGCCATCCCTCATTGGCCCCTGTGACTTGCACCCTGCTGAAGTTGGTTTCCTAAAGTGGGTCGGAGTACTCAAAGACAACTTTACAAAAGCTTTCAAATGTTTTTTAAACTCACCCCAGTAGATGCCAATGCTTGTTTTCCATTTGTATGAAAAACAGTGATTTAATATTTTCTTACTAATTTATATCTCTAGAACCCTTGGGCGAATATTGATCATTTTGGTGTCTATGAATTCATAAAATTAAGAGCTATTGATATCAATTTGAGACAGATTTTCTTTTCTTTGTGTTTCTTTCTTCTTGTTCAATAGTTTTAGTACTTCTAAGTTCTCTACACTTGTTCCTTTGACACAGCCTGATTGCTCAAAGTCACAGCTACCCAGGGTTGAGCTACATTTTTGTAAACAAGCCTGACTGGAACAAGTCTAACCAGACCCAACCCTGCTTAGTGTTTCAGAGATGGGCATATTCAGGAGGACTTTGAGGGTCATGGAACTCCGGCTTTGTGGAGTTCCACAGAGTTTTTTTTCAACTCAGTAGAATTCCACTAAGCCGGACTCCATTCACCCCACCCAGGCCTACTTATATCTAATATATGCCTAGCAAGTGTACCTAGCTTCAATCGATTTATTGAGTGTAAACTTGGGAGTGCCCGTAACTCCAATCTATGTTCCAAGTTTACCTCAGGAGGGTCAGAAAATGAAGTTCCAGTATTTCAAGTTCTTCCTCAAAAGTATCAGAAGATTTTCATCCAAGAATCTGATTATTCTGTTCTTATGCCGTGATTTTGAAGAAACCTGTAAGTGTTGGTTATTGAAGCAGTTCATTCTAAATCATGAAAAGGCTTGCTAGTGTATTAAAGTTAATTGCCTCTTCTTGTTATTCCCAGTGTATTGTGTCTTCACAAAACCAGAGTTGCTGGTCCCATAAATGTCCACGTTTGCATACCTAGAGGTCCCAGTGGCTATACATCCTGTTAAGCAGAGTTGTTCAGTTGCTGAGCAGATCCAGTACGTCAAGTTTATTTTTCCTATTTTGTCCACTCCACCCTTCTCCCTCTGGAAGCTGCGGGATCTAGGAGAACTGTTCCTGGATCTTCCCTTATTCTGAGAGGGAGTGGAGGCCCAGCATCGACTGTAGTATTGTCTCGGCAGTTGGGACCAGGTGCTTGTGTGACACTGGGAGTATGATGTATTTTAAGAGCTTGTGTTGTAGTTGCATGTTATGTAGCCTGAAGAAGTATAAAAAAAAAACAGAGACACGTGTAGTGTATATTTTAGTACTTTATTAACCCTTTATGCTCTAAGTGATTTTGATCGATGAGTTGATGCTTTATGGACATTAAGGATTTTTTTTACACATTTATTTAATTTATTTATTTACACATGATTCATGAAGATTGTAAAAGGGTGACAATGTTTAACATGGTTTGTTTTCTTTTTATCATGATCTTTTAATCAAGCCAATAGGCTTGCTCAGACTGTTGTGATGACCCCTTATAAAGCCAACAGGCGTGTTTTATTTTAAGTGATGCTCCCCATTGTGATGTGCTGTGTCAAATAGAAGTAATGTGATATTGGAGGTCATGACCCTTTGAGGTTCAAATGTGATTTCACAAGGTCATCTAAGGTATTTTCAATTACACATCTATAAAAAAGCTCTGAATTGATAATCATGTATGGAGTGTTATTATTGTGTGCCAGCAAATGGTGATTCCTAGCCCTCACCACCTCCCCTGTGTAGACCCTGGATTATCTTCTTTGCTACCTCGAGAGAGTCAGAAGCTACAATTCGATGCTTGGTTCCCAGTAAGGGGAAATTGTAGACTAATTACTTGTGCAGGCCTCACTTCCTGCACAAAAGATAATCCAATTTCATGCATCGGAGGCAATGGTTGGGTTCAAACCCTGCTCCCAAAGAGCTCAAAACATGAGTATTTCTCCTTTTCTTTTGGGAGGAGCCCAACTGATGCCACACCAAGGATCTGAGAGGCACATCGTGTGGAACAGGAACCCACTCCATCAGAGGCCATCAGGGTTCAGATAGGGCTAGAAAAAGGACAGAATTGGCTGAAAACATTGTAAATCCACACCTGGACCTAGACTGAGGCCCATATTTATCATTTTTCCACACGGTGAAAAGTAGCAATACACCTTGATGCACTGCTGTGCTTGAAAGGGAAAGGGCAGTAAAGGGCTTCATTCAACATTATACAGTGCATTTCAGTCCTTTTCTAGTGCTTGTGCATTTCTGGCTGCCTAGTGCTAACGCGAGCACCCTTGCATCATGGTGCAATGATGCCCCGTTACACTTCACCTTCTCAGACATTTTCTTTCAAAATCTCTCAAAAGTTGGATGGTAAGCGGAGACCAGCCCAATCCACTTTATTACAAAACGTAATAACACATGTGGTTTTGAATTCTTTGGTTTTGACCTCATAAAGAGAGACCCTCGGGGGGGAACAGAGAGTTAGCCCTCAGAAGAAGGGAATGTTATTGGATCTTAAAACTCAGAGCGGTGGAAGACGGTCTCAACACTAATTTTGAGATGGAATATTACTTAGGTGATTAATGTATCACTGTTTCCAACTATTCTATTAGAACCTATAATGTGTTGCCGACTTGGGGTGTTTAACATTGAGTGTCTTTATTATTTAGAGTTTATTGTTAGTTCATTATAAATATACCCCTTTGTAATGGTGTGACTCAAAAATATCCCGATGTTATCAACATTGACTATTGTTAGTTGTGAACCAATATTTTGGGTTATGGACTGTACATTGATTTTCTTATGATTTGACTTTGCATTTAGCTCTTTGATGTACTTACATTGCATTATATAGACTGTGAATTGTATTACAAATCCTATGTAATATATGAACTTTCAGTACTACAGTGACATACGATTTGGGGAGCTCTTATATTGATCAGAGTTTTGCACTGGCCTTACAAAGTTACATGGGGTCTAAATGGGGCACGTCCTACTTAACCCCCCTCTTATTAATTATGGATGTTATCTCGGAATTTCACCTTCTTTTGGTATTACAAAGATTTTTCGTCAGTTTGATTACCAATGGTTTGTGTTTGGAATATCTGGGTTGTTTGTTAAAGATGGATACTAAGGCTTCCCTGTCTCCATTATGGGGCGGTATTCTGTTAACATGTAGTACTTGGGCGAATATCTTACTATTAATTATTTTTTACTTGAGAGATATTTCGCTGACAGATTATGGGCTGTTTTACCTTTTATTAAAGTATTTTTTCAGTATTATTTCGTCCTTTCAGTCTTATGGAAGACCTTCGGTTCCACAGTATTGGAGATGTTCCCTCCAACATCTATATACTTTCAAGATGGCGCCCGTATTTCGCTTTAATTGGTGCAGTCCCCTTTCCATGTCTTACTAGTAAACGCGGGGACGCTTCAAATAGAGTCTTCCCCGATCGGTCGGCTTCAACATAATTCTCCATTACAGGGAACGCTGCGGATGGATTGGACCGCGGTGGGGTTCCCCATGTAGATTTAAATAACCAGGATTGGATAGGTGAGTGGTTAAGGGATTATTATAGACTGGTTATATTTTGTTTCCTTGAGATTGTTTTTGTTACATAGAGTGTTGACTTTCGAACTTACGTAGTTCGGGCTTATCACACGGATGTTTTTCTCGTGTTCACTTTACTCTAGGTACGCATGGTGATGACTTCAAATCGTTATTGATTGTGAACGATTATAGTATATTAAGGTTAGTTGAGGCTCATCTACCTGGGTGATTTTTTACTATTTTTTAACTGTTTGGTGGCGGTCTTGTATTCGGGAAGGTATAGGTATACTGGAGAATTTTAGTATGTAAATTCTGTCTCTGCAGGTCATGCATTTATTATTAGAGGATTACTTGCCCAATACACTATAAATTGAAGTTAAGGCAGGTCCTTCAAGATTGTTTGGAGGATATACTATGGGTCGCTATTAGATCTTCCCCTGTCATACTTATCTGTACATTTTGGAGGGACTATTGTTAAGTTTTCACATTAACCTGGCCCCTATCCTTATACTCACAACCAGGCTCCACTTATATTTAGCTTTCTGATGGGAACATGCACATTTGACTTTATGAACCTTTGGCACTTAAGGACATTGCACATGGTGCTCTGATTGATATGGCTCCATTTTTTAATTGACTTGGATATTCCCGGGTGTTTGTACATTTTGATATATATTGTAACTGGTAGATTATAGTTGTATTATTTTGATTAATATCACATAAGTCACAATATAGCATGTTTCCTTTTTTTTCTCACTATTGTCACCGTTTGAGTTGGTTGTTTTCTGCTCATTCCATTGACCTATTCTCTATATGTTATACGTTGTTCTTATTTACTTTCAGCCCTGATGAAGTCCCTAAGAGAACATATTCTCATAGGATGAAACACGTGTTGGCTGTGGCTGTGGTGGCTATTAGAATTATTGGCCATGTCTACTACATAATGCTTTAATTTCAAGGACGATCTTTGTTTTGAACTCTATACATGATAAATAAATGTGGATTTTGAGACCTACTCAAGATGGTTGTCGTCATACAATGAAGATTGGATATATTACTAACTTATAAGTATGGATTCATGAGTGCCCTGACATTTGTTTTGTCACTTTCAGTTTCCCTTGAAACATTGGAGGACTAAGGAAGATCCTCTTGCCAGGTGCACCGTGCCACTAATATTCTTCATTATCACTATATGGACTTTCTGTGAGCGCCCTTTTCCTATGGATCTCTTCCTTGTGAGCACTGTTTCAATTCAATCCACTTTATTATCCAAACTGCTCTCCATTAAAGTCGGCTGTAACTTTGCCCTTCTCGAGTGCCTAGATGTCTGTGGTTGGTGGTGTGTTCTTATGTATGCCATTTCTTGTGTTTTGTTTTCACTTTATTGATATTGAAATGCTGCATAAATACTTTACATATTGCCTCTAATTGAAGCCTGATTGCTTTTGTGCTAATAAAGCAGATTGTTAAGCACAGGTGAATTAGTGACTTTTTGTGGTTCAATCTGACCAGGTTTGTTGTTGCTGCTTGAATACGGTTTCACCTCCCTCAAGGAACAGCCCAGTTTCTCACACTAGTGCTCAGTGGTAGCATCCATTAGTTGTGTTTGTGCAATACTATATAGTGATTAGTGTAAGACTAAAATCAAGGCTAAACAATTTGACACTTGCTTTGATCCCTTTCTAAATTCTCTTTAGTTTTTTTATTGAATATTTTCCTAATTTTTTTCTACTTTAAGTATACCTCACCTCCCTTCTTCTACAATAGTAATGAAAATGCTGAAGAGTTGGTGGAATTTTGCCCACTCGGTGCTCAACTTTGAGCATGGACTTCAGTAAAAAAACTCTGCCGGTGGAGCAGAGTTTATCGGTGCGCTCACCGTTCACCCTTGAGACAGAAAGCCAGTTATGCTGGGAACTTGAACTTCTTGTCAAGTACTTGCATTTTATTTTTCTGATAGCCTGTCACTTAAAAAAAAAACAAAGGACTATTGAAAACAAGAAGCTAAGTGCCTGTTGGTAAATTCAACCTAGTGGTTTAATGTGAAACTGAAAGTTCACGTCCTCCGTATGATGTCACCGACTTCGGGCATGTCTGGGTCTGACCAATAAAAGTTTTTACAGGACCTATGTAGAATAAAGCACAATCACCTCTAAAAAGAGGTCCAAAACAAATTTTACCTTGAAAGTGAACGTGATTAGTCAATAATACAGCGGAAGATACAGATAACTAATGAGATGGCATGGCTACATGCAGGAACAAACCCTGAAGGGGATAAATAACAGGGATGTGGACGACTTAAAGCCACTCCCATACGTCTACCCTCAATTGTGTGTGTCTCTATTTGTAAAGTGAGATCTCCTTGCACGCCCGGTGTAATCCCTGAGTCTTTAGCAACGTCACAATACACATGCACACTACTCCCTTCACTTCTGTGTCCCACCCTTGAGGTTACCAGTCTGTACATATCTCTTCACACCTGTCACTAACCCATCTGCAGCCTCATCCACATTGGCCGCCTTTACCCATTCCAATATGGGTTGGCATTCTAGTCTTTGATGTATTTCAAAGACAACACTGATAATGTGATGCCGTCATATGCAGGCCATGGCCAGAGAAGAACCTCTCCTCTCCCAAGTTTAGCCAGCCACACTCTCAAGTGGACAGAGACGGATCTCGTTATGCGGAAACCACCAAGGCAAGGTAAGAATTAAAATAAGCTGTCAAGGAAGAACCGTATAAGCTAGATTAGGGCAGGAATGTGAGTTGGGTAAACATGAAGGCAAGCCATAGTGTTAGTGGGGAGACTGAAAGCTCTCTCCCAGCTGTGGGTGAGTGGCGCAGCAATACTCTGACCGCTCTCAGAACTACGTGGAATCAGGCAGTTTTTTGGTGACTGCGGAATTCCACAGAGTACAACTCCAAGAGTTCTGCCCACCCTTACTAAAGATGGATGTCCTCAGGAAGACTGAGCTACAGAAGTTCCTCAAGAAGATGGGTCTGAATGCATAAAAGATGGCCACACAGCTGATTCTCCAGACAGCCCTCTCTGAAATGAGAATTTAAGAGGATGCAGTCCGCCACAGAGGAGCCAGAGGGTGACAAACCTGAGCAGGAGGTTGAGGAGGAGGGTGTGGCTATAGACCTGTGCTGCAGCTTCCTGAGGATGAGGACAATTTGCCTACAGGAGAGGAGCCCCCTGCCAAAGCAAGGAGCATTGTGTCCTCCCACAACCTGTTCCCTGAAGAGTTGGCATTTATACAAAGCAACAAAGGCAGCCCTTTCCAACAAGAACCCTGGCCATAACACCATTCTTTGAAACACAGTGGTTCTTATCAGATAATAAATGGATATTCAATGGAAACAAAACACAATCGTATTGATATCACAACAGTAGAAGGATAAAGAAGGAAAAGCAGCCTCAATTAGTAGAAAAAAAAAAGTCAAACACAGAAATCTGTCTTTATGGTAATGTATTCATGCAAGGTTCATTTATGATTTTGAAATTTCCTAAAAGACGTGGAACCTACAAATTTCAGAAGACACACACCTTTACATATTACAACATAGAAATGGTCTCTTAAATATGACCAAAAGGCCCCAGATTAGTCAATGTTCATGTTTATGAACCAATTAAATTCAAAGGGTCACATTGCTGGGTTTGTCCAAAGCCCAGTCAATAACAATTTGATCCTTGAACTAATACAGGTCCTCATCAGGACTGAACAAATAAAAGGGACACCGAATGTAAAGCCAATACCTGAGTGCAATCACATAGACCCTACTTACATGGGTAGCTTTGTACCCTAAAAGCCAAACAAAACATTACGGCACTAGCGGCTGTGTAAATATCCTTGGTCTGTTCCTCTACCAAGGGGTTTTACTTGCGTAAGCCACCAGGCAAACAATGTGCAACCTAAGGACTTAGTTTTCATCCAACAGCCAATATTGGCATTCCTGTAAATTCTGCATGCAATCTCAGTGCCCTGTAACAGAACAGAGGTGGTGGGCGAAAGGCCCACTTGTGTGGTGGCAGTATAATATCTGCAATGCACTCAAAATCACATGATACAGCCAGTGGGCTGGAATGGTCTTGCTGCATCCCCAATCGGGACAGAGTTGGCAGGTAGGAAGTCTGAAAGGGAGTTCAGGTTGCAGCTAACCAAGCCAAAAATGGAGGAGCAGTTGGCTCTGGAAGAAAAGCGACTGTCTCATGTGAGAATCCTGAGGGAGATGGACATGAGAGCCAAGCAAACAGAGTCCAGCACCAATGGTGCTGGTGGCAGCTTACATTTATTGTCCACTGGAGAGGTGAGAGTCCCTGACAACAAGTCATGGTACCCAGCTATTTGGTGAGATATGACATAGACAAATGATTTTTTGCCTGCATGGTAACCCTTCTTACACTAGAGCTGAGGGTCCAGATGAATCATGCCTCCCTCTATGAACGCCATACTTGCGCCAAATTTGGGCTTATTTTGAGATGTATGTCAGGTTTGGGGACAGTCACAAACTTCCAAACCAGTTTTGAGTTGATTTCTTAGACTATTCAAGCAGGGCACTGAGTGGCTGGGTGAGGGGTAGCAAAGTTGATGATTTTTCTGGGATATATAATATGATCTTGATAGAGTACATGCTTCATATTTGTTTTACAGAGCTGCAACAACACCTGGTTAATAGTATTCTCACTGACCCCAGGGTCAGTTCTGGGGAATGAGTTGCCAACTGTAGTGTAAGAGCTGGGAATGGGCAGCTGCCTAAAGCCCTATAAAAGCTTAGGTTTCTGAGGACACCACTCTCAACTGCGAGTACAGTGGATCAGATGGAAGGGCAAGGGGGAGGGGGAGGAGAGGCTCGCCCAGGATCTCTCTTCAGCCTCTAGGTACAGCTCCCTATGTAATTTTCTGTTATTGGATATTTAATGTGAAATCATTGAAAATCCTGAACAAAAGCTGTGCGCATGAATTTGCTAGAAATGCCCAATGGGAATAAAGAACTGTTTAGGGTTTCAAATCTCTAGTGTTAATGTTCACATAATCCTGAAAATATGTATGAAACTACCCACTCATGGCTGAATATCGGAAGATTATCAATCATTAAAAATGGTCAACTTTGATGTTACATTTATTATAAAGGAAATCTACAGAATGCTAGTGAAATCAGTGAAGGGGAAGGCTTTCGGACCCAACGGGGTACCTATCTATGTATATAAGCACCTCTCAGATGTCGGGGTGCCCCTGTTAACACAGGTGTGGCAGGTGTACAATGCGACTAGGAAGGGATATGTATCACCTACCTGTTCCGAGTCTAAAATTCTCCCAATATTCAATCAAGACTCCAGACAGAATCCTACATGCTACAGACTCATCTCACTGCTTAATTCATCAGCAAAATGATTTAGAAGAGTACTACTGAAAAGACTAGAGGAATGGGCTGAGGCTAACAACATACTTTCAAGAGCACAGAATGGCTTCAGAAGGGATTTAGGAACTGTGGAACAATGCCTTAATTTAAAGCACCTGATTGATAAACACATAAATGCCAGGTCAAGTAACTTGTGCATGTGTTTTATGAAACTAAGTAGTGCTTTTGACTTGGTGAACCATAATAAGTTATGAAGCTACATGTCTGCCCTAGGGGCCCCTTAAGGCATTATTGTACTACTTGCCCACATGTACAGTAATCTCACCGCAAAGGTTTGGTATGGATCACAGGGGGAAGTTACCAATCCCATTGATATACACAGGGGAGTCAGACAGGGGTGTGTCCTGGCCCCTTTTCTCTTTTTAATTTGTCTTAACAGAATTGACGAACGGCTCTAATTCCTTGGCACTGATTCCCCCAAAGCAGAGGCCAGACTGGTATCAACCCTATAATATACCAAGAACCCCATTTTATTAGCATTAATCCCAGCTAGCCTCCAAGCACTTATTAAGTCTTTAAGTGAATACATGGAAGGAATTGATTTGAAGATAAATCATCGTAAGACATACATTATTTCATGCACCAGTAAAAAAGGCAATCCTATCCCTTCCTTTTAAGAGGAGATAGGATCACAAGCATAAACCACTTTAATTAGCTAGGTCTTACATTTTCTGAAAATGAGGAACGGAAAACACAAAGGGAATCCTGTGTGCCTAATGTGGTCATGACCAGCAAGGCTATTTTCAGATTTGCCGCTAAACTTGGATCTAAACTTATACCAGGCGCGGACGCGTGCTACCAGGAGCCCTTTTAAATTTTGAATCACGCTCCTGCACTGCGGGACGCGTGCTGGATTGTGGCCAGAGGAGGCAGGACCAGGAGCCCCTTTGAATTTTGAATTGCGCTCCCGCCCTGCTGGATGCGTGTGGGCAAAGTCTGGGCCAAGGGCGGGCCCATCCTTCGCCCGTCATCGACAGGAAGAGGCTGGGGTGCCCCCCCTGAAATCTATACTGTTATAGTGGAATTTGAGAGCAAGTGGTCACTAGGAAATTAGGTAGGTACTATTGTCTATCGTTTTTTGTTGTTGAGTGAATAATTGTATACTATTACAGGCAACTCTACTAACAGTTTATTGTATCCTGACAAGATTATTTTCACCTTTGCGCTGCTATAAGCCAATTATAGATCATCCTAGCTGCATTCGCTTTCTTACTTGTAGTTATTGGTCAGAAGAGTTTTAGAGTAGCATCAGCTGAACCTCTGAGCATAAAGTAATTAGTTAAAAATGGGTAGGAGGAAGCAACTTAGTGCAAAAGATACTTCTTCCCATAAAGATCACTCTTCAATACTAAAATTGATCTCAGGAGGAATGGGTGCTATTGATAAACAGATTACTAATGTCGAGGAAAGGATAGTAACTCAGAAGTACTCGTTGGGTTTTTCATCTAATCATAACAACTCCCCTCTGCTAGCATCAGGCCCTCCAACACAGATAAAGTTGCTGGAAAGTGGGGATCAAATAAAAGGCCCAAATGGGTGTATCCATTATCTAAATGAGTCTATCTCAGAGGCTGATGACCATTCACCCTCACCCAAACGTACAAGGAAACCCAAAGCAGCAAGAAAGGGTAGAGCATCCACCCAAGAGCCGTCTACTATAAGTAGATATGGCAATTATGGAATTCAATCCATGGAACAAACTCAAATCAATCTTGACAATATAAAATACATTCAGAAGCCTAGACAACCTACAGCAAAAGCAAAAACCAACACCTTAGATACCATTCATGCCCTGGAACATCTAGTTAAGTCATCCTTTGAGCTATTGACAAAGCGCTTAATCCAAGTGGAGGAAAACGTGGAGTCAATACTCAATTTAGTGAAGGCTCAGACTCTAGGCCAAACGCCTGTAATTTCTCAACATTGTGGCGATATAGACTTAAATCGGAATATATATTCCCCCAAAAAGCGCCAACATCCACCAAGTATTCCTCGGGTTAACCAATGACATGTAGAACCCTGTACCTCCGTAACCAGTATCAGAAGTTCCCAACAATCAAATTTAAATACAAATGGTCTAGAACCACAGAATAGACTGAAACTTCCCTTGGATACTTTACCAACATCAAGAGACACACTAGACCTCCCTCCCACTGTAACTCCTTATGTGGTAGTTCTTGCAAATGTCCCCACCTTACCCGTAGACAACAGGGAAACATGGACAGCACTGAAAAATAAATCCCTGAATTGGATAGGGACCCGTATGAAACCTAGTATGACAGACACACTTTTTGAAGACATTAAAATGGTAAGAAGGGTAAAATGGGTGGGCAAGAACCACAAAACATTAAGAGGTGACTGTGTGGTACTTTCGTTTAAAACCCCAAAATTGGTCAAGGACATTCTGAGAAATTTAAGCCCGCGACAGATTTCAGACCACGACATTTCATTGCTCCCTCTAGGTTTCTTTTATAATTCTAATGGGAGGCATGACCAACCTAGTACAGATCCTGTAAAACAACAAAGCAGACCCGAAAGAAATTATATGGTCCCTACTAAGAACAGATTTCACACCCTCTCTTTGGAAGAAGTTGAGTGACTGATAACAGATCAGGTTGCGGGCAGGATAAGGCCCATATTGATGAGCACCGCTCCTGATCCATTAAAGGGTGGTGACGGCCTTGTGGGGCGTACAGGAGATGAGACGATGGTAATGGAAAAATTACCCTGACAGGAATTTATTGATCAAACACTAACAGGCGGAGTTCATGCTTAACTGGCCATTCCCATATTAATTCCCACACTCTACACAGAGATGGAGACTAATACTTCCACTTCAATAAGGAAAGTAGGACAACACGAGCCTCCGGGTTTGGGCCTAACTACACCAGGAGACAATCTTCTATTCTGGAACGTGGCGGGTCTGCGTCATAAAATCGAGAACGAGGATGGGCTAGAATTCATCAGATCTTTTTCTTGTGTGTGCCTACAAGAGACCTGGTCCGTAGATCCCATTCACATAGAGGGCTTTAGGACATTCCATACCCCCGCAGTCCCTTGTTTACGGGGCAGGGCGAAAGGTGGACTATTCACATTTATTTTCAATAAGTTCGATTCAATGAAGGTGATTAGCTTAACTTCTAATACGTTCTACCAACTGACACTATGTGAATTAAAAAATGAAGTGCAATTGGTGATTATTAATTTTTACAATAACGCCCCCCAACAAAAATGTTCATACACACTTAGGCAATTGCAGGATGATCTGGATTGTGCATGTAATTCCTCACATAAAGAGACTTTTATTGTGTGGGGGGGCGATTTTAATACCCACCTGTGTTCTCGAATAGATGAGAAACCCTGCTCCTCTGGTATTGGCACAAACAATGACTTATTTAATTTTACCCACAATTATTACGGTAATTTGTTGAATGACGCACTATTTAAATTTGATCCCTTCTTCTGTAATGGTTTAAATGATAGTAATCCACAGCTTAAACCCACTTTTAATGGCAGATGTGCCAACACTATAATTGATTTTATATTAACATCTAATAATTTTGTTTTTTGCACATCTGAGTACAAAATCCATGACATTGTGCTTAGCGACCACCACCCTCAAAGCTTACATCTTGTATTGCCTCAAGCTTCAAACAAACATAAGGGAGTAGCAGTGAAGGTAGTGAATATTGAATTGGGTGCAAGGAATGGTTACTTTATTCATTGGTCACAGATTGAACCAATAGGTTTTATAAAACAACTGTTGAGTGATTACACTAATGAGTTTGAAACCTGCCTCTCAGACAACATCAGTTCACAGGAGTGAATTAAAGCATTCACAGCAATCACCACTGGAATCAAAAAGTCTTTTACAGTAAGCACAGGTAAATCTAGACCACAGGCAAATAAAGGATGGTTTGATACTGAATGTACACGGGCCCACAAGAGACTCAAACAGTACCTTAGTAGTCAAAACCCTGATAAATATGAGATTATTACTCTCAGACATGAGTATAAAAAGGCTTTCAAAAACAGGAAACAAAATTTAAAAGATGAGGCGTGGCATTCTCTTCATAATGCACGCCTTCAGAACGACAATGCCAAATTCTGGAAGATAGTGAACTCCCCTCTCCTGGGTGATGGAACGCCACCAAGTATTGAAACAGCCATCACGGAAGAGGAGTGGGTTACCTATTTCTCCAAACTATACTCCTCAAATAATCTAGTCCTAGATACAAACATCCATAGATCGGACTTTCAGCCCATTACCCCACCATTCAGTTTAAATGTGGTCATTGATGCTATCAACGCCAGCAAGAGTGGGAAAGCACCAGGCCCCGATGGAGTACCAATCGACATTTATAAGTCTAATGTCCCACTCTGGGGCCCTCTATTGACACAGGTTTTAAGAGCCTCTTGTGCCACAGCCTTTATCCCAACCTGGGCAGAGTCCATTATTGTCCCAATATTTATTTAAAAAAGGAGATTGCCAAAATCCAGCATGCTACAGGCCAATGTCACTGCTCGACACCCTCGCAAAGATTGCAGGACTTAATCTCTCCATGATGGGGTCAGTTACATGCTGGCTCTCCACAGCCAGATGCAGCATTTCTGGAAATAGGCCAAGAGCACCCTCAAGGCAAGTCAAGAGGTGATGAAGGAATGGTATGACCAGAAGGTCACCCTGGTAGGAAAGTATGGGTGATGGAGCCAGTAGAGCCTAGAGCTCTCCAGAACCGCTGGACTGCCCCATTCGAAGTCAAGGAGCGAAAGGGGGAGAACACTTACCTAGTGAACCGCAAGAGGCCCAGAAACCCCCTAAGGGTTCTCCATCACAACTGACTAAAGCCTCATTTTGAGAGGTCTGAGGTCAGCATGCTTCTAGTGGCAGATGAGGGCATGGAAGAGGAGAGGGAGCCTCTCCCCGACCTCCTCTCTGCCAAGAAATGTGATGCGTCAGTGGAGGGTGTTAATCTCTCTGACTCCCTGACTCTAGATCAGAGAGGAGACTGCTACAAGTTGTTGGAGCAGTTCTCTTCCCTCATGCCTGGGCTCACAGACTTGTGTGTCCATGATATTGACACAGGACACAGTCCACCTGTAAAGAATACAATTTACAGGGTGTCAGATAAAGTGAGGTCCAGCATCAAGGATGAAGTGGCCAAGATGCTGGCTCTTGGGGTTATAGAGAAGTCCAGCATTCCCTGGTCCAGCCCAGTGGTGTTGGTTCCCAGGGCTGCTGCTCCCGGTGCCAAGCCAGAACTTAGACTCTGCGTGGCAAATGGGGTCTCAACTCATTCACAAAGACAGATGCTCACCCCATTTCCCACACTGATGAGCCTGTAGACAGGCTTGGTGCTGCCAAGTTCCTTAGTTCTTATGACCTCACGTCAGGGTACCGGCACATCGCCTTGTCTGAATGGGCTCAAGAGAGATCCGCTTTTTCTACTCCTGAGGACCATTACAAGTTCAGAGTAATGCTCTTTAGATTGAAAAATGCCCCGCTACCTTCCAATGGTTAGTTAACGGGTCCTAAATGGCAAGGATGGCTTCTGCGCAGCCTAGCTAGACGACATAGCCGTCTACAATTCCAGCTGGGAGGAACACCTGCTCCTCCTCAAGTAGGTGCTTCAGGCCCTGCAACAGGCAGGCCTGGACAGTAAGTGCCAGATTGGACAAGGGTCTGTGGTGTACTTGGGACACCCAGTAGGTGGTGGCAAGGTACATCCTCTCAAAGCCAAGATTGAAACCACCAAGGCCTGGCAACCACCTAGAACTCAAACAGAGGTGAGGGCTTTCTTAGGCCTCACTGGTTATTACTACAGATTCATTAAGGGATATGGCACCATAGTAGTCCCCTTAACAAAATTTACATCCAGTAAACAACCTAGGTTGGTGAATTGGACAGAGGCTTTTCAGAAAGCCTCTGACTCCCTGAAGGATGCCATGTGCATAGCCCCTGTGCTCAAGGCCTCTGACTACTCCAGAGAATTCATCATGCAGACAGACACTTCAGAGCATGGGATAGGGGTGGTCGTACCACAGCTGAATGATGAGGGCCTAGACCAACCACTAGTCTTTATTAGCAGAAGACTATTACCACAGGAACAAAGGTGGAGTGCTATTGAGAGAGAAGCATTTGCTGTGGTCTGGGCACTGAAGAAGCTGATACCATACCTGTTTGGGACTCACTTCTGGGTTCATACAGACCACAGGCCCCTCAGATGGCTCATGCAAATGAGGGGCTAAAATCCTAAACTCTTGAGGTGGTCCATTTCCCTACAGAGGATAGACTTTATGGTGGAGCATTGCCCAGGGATTGACCACGCCAACGCTGATGGTCTCTCAAAAAACTTTTGCCTTAGCGAAGAAAGTTCCCAGGAAGTTGGGTAGCCCTCTCCACTTTCAAGCTGGGGGACACATGATAGACCTGACAGCCTTAGGGTGGTCACTCTCAATGTTTTCCTGCCTCCCTCCACTTTTTGACACTGTTTTTGCTGGTTTTAGGACTCTGCGCACCAGTGCTAAGTGCATATGCTCTTTCCTTTAGAACATGGTGACATTGGCTCATACCCAATTGGTGTATTTAATTTACTTATAAGTCCCTAATAAAAATGCACTACATGTGCCCAGGACCTGAAGATTAAATGCTACCAGTGGGCCTGCAGCACTGATTGTGCCCCCCACGTAAGTAGCCCCCTAACCATGTCTCAGGCCTGCCACTGCAAGGCCTGTGTGTGCAGTTTCACTGCCAATTTAACTTTGTATTTAAAAGTACTTGCCATGCCTTAAACTCCCCTTTTTGTATATATAAGTCACTCCTAACGAAGGCCCTAGGTAACCCATAGGGCAGGGTGGTATGCAGGGAAAAGGCAGGACATGTACCTGTGTAGTTTATGTGTCCCGGTAGTGTAAAACTTCTAAATTCATTTTCCACTGCTGTGAGGCATGCTCCTTTCATAGGCTAACCATTAGGGCTACCCTCATGTACTCTTTGAATGGTAGATTCTGATCTGAAAGGAGTAACAAGGTCATATTTAGTATGGGCAGAATGGTAATACAAAATCCTGATGACTGGTGAAGTTGGATTTAATATTACTATTTTAGAAATGCCACTTTTACAAAGTGAGCATTTCTCTACACTTAAATCCTTCTGTGCCTTATAATCCACGTCTGTCTGTGTTACTTGACAGCTCCCTTGTGCATTTCACTCAGATAATCTAAAACACAGGATGCTCAGTCACACCTACATACTGAATGGGTCTTCCTAGGCTGGGAGGGTGAAGGGCCTGACATTTACATTTGAAAGGACAATGTCCTGCCCTCACACAATGTACTTCCAAACCCCCTACTGGGACCCTGGCAGACAGGATGGAACTGAAAGGGGAACGTATGCACTTCTAAGCTACCCTCTGAAGTCTCCCCCACTTCAAAGGCACATTTGGGATATTTAAACCAGGTCTCTGACCCTACCAACTCAGACACCTCTGGATAAGATACCACTGGGAAGAAACTCTGAACCAGAATCTGTAATCTGCCAAGAGAAGCTGTCTGGCTGCCCAAAGGATTCACCTGACTGCTTTGCTGAAATGGACTGCTGCCTTGCTGTTGCCCTGCTGCCTTGTTGCCCTCTGGCTATGCTGAGAGTGCTCTCCAAGGGCCTGGACTGAGCTTGCCTCCTGTTTACTGAAGTCTCAGGGCCAAAAAGACTTCGGGGGTCATTACAACCCTGGCGGATGGTGGAGAACCGGCGGTAAGACCGCCCACAGGCTGGCGGTTTTACCTTAGTGAATTATGACCATGGCGGTTACCACCATGGTCATCCGCCGGTTCTCCGTCCCTGCCCGCCGATGGCCCTGCGGCCGTCAGTATACCGCCGGCGGTATTTGGACCCGGCTTACCGCTGTGGATTTCCAGTGGTTTGAACCGCCATGAAATCCATGGCGGTAAGCACTATCAGTGCCAGGGAATTCCTTCCCTGGCACTGATAGGGGTCTCCCCCACCCCCACCCGACTCCCTCCCCTACACCCCCCACCACCCCTGCCACCCCCCAAAGGTGGCAGGGCCCCCCTCCCCACCCTGACCCCCAACATAACATTACTCACACACACCCGACACGCATGCAGGCGCCACCAACACACACACGCACACACCCCGACATACATGCCCACAGCCACACACACAGTCAGGCACGCACACCCACATTCAAACTTACACGCACACATCCATACAGACATACCCACAGCCATACACGCACTCATTCCCATACACACAACACCCCCGCAAGCATACACGCACTCA
The DNA here is from genome assembly GCF_031143425.1 of Pleurodeles waltl. Classification (NCBI taxonomy): domain Eukaryota; kingdom Metazoa; phylum Chordata; class Amphibia; order Caudata; family Salamandridae; genus Pleurodeles; species Pleurodeles waltl. The sequence continues at coordinate 1,350,150,100 of NC_090445.1, forward strand.
CACACCCCCTCTACATACACACACGCACATTCCCATGCATGCACACAACACCCCCCACCCCCTCCCCTAACGGATGATCGACTTCGATCCTCCGGGAGGGGACGAGAGCCATGGGGCAGCTACGCCATCACAGGACGTGATTCGCTGGGCTGTGTTCTGTTGGCGTGGCGGTGGAGGTGGAGCAACCTCCACTTCCCCGCCGCCCGCAAGTATGGCTGTTGGCGGCTCTCCGTCGGAATAACGACGGAGAGCAGCCAACAGTCATAATATGCCGAGCGGCAAACCGCCTGCACAGGCGGTCTTCCGCACGGTGGTCCCTCAGCGGTCCTGCAAAAAGACCGCTGAGGTCGTAATGACCCCCTATATCTCTGCAAATAACTCCTTGTGCAGCGAAAAGTTGATACACTGCCTGCCAGAAACGATGCACAGCTTGCATCGCGGTGCGAAAATCACCATGTGTTGAACTGGAATGATGCAGTCTGGCTCCCCCAAGTGGAGATCGATGCACGGGCCACAAAATGGACGCATAGTTGAGCTGGTACAACGCAGCTAGACTTCCTCCGAACAGAAATTTCCCCGCACTGCCCACCAGATCGACGCAGCTCCTGTGACTATGTCCTACATGGCCAGGACATCCAAATACCCCGCAACCCAAAGAGGCTCCAAGCCCGCACGTCGGAAATTGATGCAAGGCCCGGGCTGCGTGAAAAATATCGACACATTGTCTGTGTGTGCCCGGAGAAACTAACGTACGCCTCCCATTTTCCACACGTCTCCTCCTCTGTGGTCTCTTGCGGATAATTTAGAAGCAAACCAGGTACTTTGTGGTTGCAAAAGACACTCATTGCTTTTACGAACTTAAGACTCTTTTTATCATTCCCTAAAGTGATATTTCAATGTGTACTCATCAAATCTTGATCGCTTTTACCTTATTTTATCCAGATACATATTCTATATTTTTCTAAACCTGTGTGGTGTATTTTTATGGTGTTTATACTGTTTAATTGCATGATTTATTGCACAAATACTTTACACAGTGCTTTCTAAGGTAAGCCTGACTACTCAGTGCCAAGCTACCAAAGGGTGGTCACAGGAAGATTTGGATTGTGTGTGACTTACCCTGACTAGAGTGAGGGTCCTTGCTTGACATGACTGCCAAACAAAGTCCCCTTTTTCTAATAACACTCCTTTCAGTCCCTCTATTCAGGTCACAGGTCAGAAGTCCAAACAGAGTAATAACACAGGACACCAATTCCGATTACACAGTAAAAATGGAATAAACAATGACTGGGTGAGCGAGAGTTAGGATGAAGAGGAATGCATGCTTGCAGCTTCTTTGGAAGTAGATCAGAAAGGTCCCTATGTGAAGGGAAAGGTAATGGGTCACCAAGTTTCATTCTTGGTTGACACAGGAGCTACACCCTCCACAGTGAGAACTGCAGAAGTTCAAAAATTGCCCCTTTCAGGAAAGACAGTTTAAAAAGTAGGAGTAGCGAATCAGTATTTGACCAATGCAATTACAGAACCAGTTCAGGTTAAAATTGCCATCTTTAAAGGATTGCACCTATTTGTAGTCTGTGATTCAAGTCCGGTTTCCCTACTGGGAAGAGCCTTGTTGCGTAAAACCAGGTGCTCAATTACTTGTTCAAATGACGGAATCGAGATACAGATGATAAGTGATGATGAGGATGACCCAGCTCCAGAGACCGAGTTTAAGATAATAAATGGGAAATATCCTCTGATTAATTTCTTTCCAGTGTTCACATTGAAGGAGCTTCCTCCTGATTTACAGGGAACAGTTAAAGAGAAAGTGTGGGATCTGACAGGAAAAGAAATAGGTCTGATAAAGGGAGGTGAGCCAGTTAAAGTTCCTGTAAACCTGAATGTTATTTTTCCTGTGATTCCCCAGTACCACATGCCACAGGATGTTCTTATAGAGGTTGCCCAAATAATTGCCAAATTTGTGAAGCAAGGGGTTTTGAAAGAAGTGTTGAGCAGCCCATGTAATTCCCAGATAATGGGATTGAAAAAGCCTTGTGAGAAAGTTTGAATTGTCCAGGATTTTAGAAAAATAAATGACATTGTGATCAAATGTTGCCCCATGGTGCCAAATCCAGCTGTGATTCTGTTTCAGATTCCATGTGATGCTGAGTGGTTCACTGTCACAGACTTGTCACAAGCCTTCTTTTCTGTGCCTCTTCATAAGAACAGCCAATTTCTCTTTTGTTTCAAATTTTTGGATCAAGTTTATTGTTGGTGTCGAATTCTCCAAGGATTTTCCGAGTCACCTTCTATATTCAATCAGATCTTGAAAAAGAATTTGGGATCGTAGAAATTGCCTTTCCAATCAACATTGTTACAGTACATTGATGACTTGCTGGTTGCGTTCAAAATGAGGGACAAGTGCAAGTATAACACAATTGCCTTGCTGAACCATTTGGGAAAGAATGGTAATAAACTGTCTCAATTGAAATTGCAAAACTGTCAGAAAGAAGTTAAATATTTTGGTCACCAGATTGAGACAGGATGAAGGAAAATATCCAGAGACAGGGTCACAGTCATATTGCAGATGACCATCCAGAGAGATGTCAGGATGTTTCTAGGGATGGTAGGCTACTGCTGCCAGTGGATCCCTAATTTTTCAGTCATTTCCAAGCCATTGCAAAACCTAACTCACAAGGAGGTCACCGATCCCATAGTATTAGACCAGGCTTGCATGACTTTGTTTTCTGAGTTGAGAGAGAGCTTGTGCAGAGCTCCAGCTTTGGGTATGCCTGATTACACTAATGCCCTGATTTATACTTTTTTTGTGCCGCATTACCATCATTTTTTGACGCAACAATGGTGCAAAGTTACAAAATACAAATGTATTTTGTCAGTTTGCACCGCTTTTGCATCAAAAAATGACACTAATGCGGCGCAAAAAAGGTATAAAAGAGGGCCTTAGTCTTTCACATTGTTTTGTCATGAGCGTGATGCATGTACAACTGACTTGACGCAGGTCCATGGAGATGTAAACCACCCTGTAGCATATTTTTCAGCTACTTTGGACCCACTGGCAGCAGCCTTACCAGGTTGTCTGCATGCAGTTGCATCAGTTGGACAGAGCCTCACACAGTGTGAAGGCATTGTGATGGGACACCCCTTAACTATCATGGTCCCTCATTATATTGAAATACTACTTACAAAGACAAAGACCCAATACCTGACGGGTGCCGGATTGACTCACTGTGAGACAAGTATTTTATGGTAACCAAATGTGTCATTGAAAAGATGTACAGTGCTGAATCTGGGAACTTTACTTCCAAATAAAAATGTTGGAATTGAAAAGGTGGAAGACATTGAGCATGATTGTCTTGAAGTAACTGATTTGTGCACAAAACGGCGACCTGATTTCAGAGACACCCAATTGGAAGAAAATGACCAAATTATCTTTGTTGATGGTTCTTGTCTTAGAGACAATACAGGAACACTGAAAGCAGGATAGGCTGTGTGCACAATTTCTGGTATACTGGAGGCGTCTTGGCTTCAAGAGTATACTCTGCAAAAGTAGAGGAACTTGTAGCCCTTACTAGAGCTTGCCATGTTTCTGATCACCTTAAAAATTACCATCTATATGGATAGCCAGTATGGATTTGGAAAAGTCCATGGTTTTGGCCAGTTGTGGTCACAGAGAGGTTTCAGGACCTCTTCTGGTTCGCTAGTGATAAATGGTGAGAGAATTAAAGAATTGTTGCATGCTATCCAAATGACTGAAAAGATTGCTGTGGTGAAATGCAGTACACATCTAAAATCACAAGATTTTGGCCCATGTTTATACTCTGCTTGCACCAGATTTGCGTTATTTTTTTTAAAGCAAATTCGGTGCAAACTTAATTCCATTTTTATACTTTGGCGCTAGACCGGTCCATTGCCAAAGTTGTGGAGTTTGAGTCATATTTTGGACGTGAAAACCTACCTTGTGTTAATGACGTGCAAGGTAGGTATTCCCGTGCAAAAAATGGCCCTAAGGCATGTACGCCTTATTTATCCCCCAGCGTCAAAATGACGCACAGGAGGATGCGGACCTTAAAACATGGCGCCCAGCCGGATTTGCACCGGTTTTTAACGCCTGGGTCAGGGCAGGTGTTAAGGGACCTGTCGGCTCATTTCCATGGTCAGAGACCACGGAAGCAGTCCACAGGTGCCCTTCCCTGCACCCAGGCACACCCCCTGCCACCTTTACCCACCCCTGAAGGACACCCATGGGAGGGGGGACCCATCCATGGTGAGGGCAGGTAAGCATAATTTTTTTCTGCTTTTTAAAGTGGCATGGGGGGCCTAACTTGAGCTCCCCTAAATGCAACTGTGACCAATGGCCATGCCCAGGGGACATAAGTCCCCTGGGCATGGCCATTGGGCAGGGGGCATGACTCCTGTCTTTGCTAAGAAAGGAGTCATTTCTATGGGGGTGGTGCTTCAAAAAATGGTGCATGTCAAGTGAGAGCCAATATTTTTGACTCTCACCTGACTTGTACCATTCTTTGGTGCACAGCCCCCAGTCTTCCCTTCACCTCCGCTGCCCGGTTAGAGTAATTTATTTTGACTCTAACCAGGCCTCAACGCCAGCTAACGTCATTCCATAAATAAGGCACCCGGCTGGAGCGTTGGAATGGCGTTAGCCGGCTGTAACTTTTTTAATGCAAATCTGCCCTGGCGCTGATTTGTGTCAAAAAGGATAAATATGGGCCTTTGGAATGGATATGCGGATCAAGTCGCAAGGTTTTGCGAATTGAACTGTATATTGTTCAAAGATAAGTGGGAATTGTTACCTGAAGAAGTTCAAATGTGTCCAAGTTTAGCATTGAAAGTAATTAACACGCTGAAAGAATTGAAAACTTTGCAGAATAATGATGACAGAGAGGAAAAACGTTCATGGAGCAAAAACAATCCTGGAGCAAAATGAAATCAGTTGGTTTTGCCGAATAGTCTGTTGTCTCAAATGGCTAGGTATTATCATGGTCAAGCACGAGTTGGGAGAGATGCCATGATTCGTCTTTTTAAGCATAATTGGTTTAACCAGAGTTTAGACAAATTGCTGAGGCAGTTTACCATTGTTGCATCATTTGCCAGACACAGTTAATTTGAGCCACATTGGAAGAGCAGGAGGTCCATTCAGCAGAATGCAAATGGATTTTATTGAGATGCTTGTATGTGGAGGTTTGAGACATGTGCTGTTGATTGTCTGCATCTTTAGTCATTGGATTGAAGCATACCCTACATAAACAAATAACAGTCTCACAGTAGCGAAACTACTGCTTAGGGAACTGATACGACATTTTGGATTTCCGATCTCTTTAGAATCAGAAAGGGGAAGTCACTTAAAAAATGAAGTCATCAAATTAATGTGTGCAGCACTGAACATTGAGCAGAAGTTGCATTGTAGTTACCACCCTGACGCATCAGGACTAGTGGAACAGATCAATGGTACTTTATAATCAAGAGTGGGGAAGATGTGAGCGTCCACAGATCTGAAATGGCCTGACGTGTTGCCTTTAGTTCTGAGGACAATGAGGACCACACCCAACAGGAAGACAGGATTGTTACCACATGAGATCCTCATGGGCAGAGCAATGAGATTGCCAGCGGTGCCTGCAAATGCACTTGTAAGCATTACAGATGATATGGTGTTGGACTACTGCAAAGGTCTGGCTGATGGCACAACCTGAGAGCTGGTGACTGGGTTTGGTCCAGAAACACGAGAGGAAAACATGTTTGGAGCCTCAATGGAAAGGTCAGTTCCAGGTAGTTCTGACCACTACCACAGCTGTGAAGTGCGCTGGAGTTCCGAACTGGATCCACGTCAGCCACACGAAGAAAGTGTCATGTCCTTTGGACACTGAAGACGGGTTATTGAGAGTACCAGCAACTATGACCAGACAAGCCACAGAGCTGGAAGGAGAAGAAAGAGGAACCAAAACCAGATCTGAGCACATTGAGGACGGTTCAGTCACTCCTGTGAGAGACGAAGGAGAAGACCTCCAGGAGGGTGATAGTGAGCCAATCTCAATTGAGGCAGCAGGAGAGCCAAGTCAGAGGAGGGCTTTCTGAGAAGTAGACGATTTTGAGAGACAAACAGGCAAACACCAGACCCCGAGGGGGAAGGAGTTGAGGCGGATCAAAGCCAAGGTGATCTGACTCCTTCTGAAGCAGTCACAGATCCGGCAAGAGAAAATACTTCTGAACAAGAAGAAGTTTTGAGTTCAACACTGAAAAAAACATTGACCAAGGATCAACTGAAAGGAGTTAAGTAGCTAGACTCACAAGCAAAGAGAAAGTTGAGACAAAAATTGAGGAAGGAGTAGATACCACAAGGAAAGAAGATCTAAGTGAAGTAGAGTTGAGTGGAGATTGAAAGTTGAAAAGAAAGAGAATAACAAGTCGAAGGTACGCATGTCCTGAATGGGCTTATGCAACTACAAGTGAATGAATTTTTGTCTTTTTGTTTTGATCAAGACATTCCAGGTCAATATTTTGGCACTTGAGGGAAACTAATGGACTGAGACAATTTTGAGAAAGTGCAAAGAGAAAAGAGACTGTTGAAAGTAACCAGATAAAACTTTGATAACCTGATTGACCTTTTGAAAACCTGATTTGACAAGCTGCTAAACCGATATTTGACAAGCTTATCGATTTTTGAGAAAAGGATCCTGGAAGTGAGACTGAGAGCTGTAAATAACTGCTTAAAGAAGATTTTTGTTTTTGATTTTTGCTGCACAGTTACTAAATTTTTATCATCTGCTTTCTGATTCTTTACAGATCAGGAGTAACATTAGCCAGAGGGATGGGAAGAACAGGTCCTGTAAATACATGAGTACTGGTTTGGCAATTGTGTGTGTGATATTGTGCATGATATTCATTGTGGGTATGACAGTTCTTGACAAGAGTTAAGCCAACCATACTTCAGCTTTAGAGACAACTACTGCATTAAGAGCAAAAGAGAAGTTTAGGTTAGATGAGAAGTATCTTCACGTAGGTAGTAATGCACAAGGGGAACTTTCTTCTAATGTCTTCTTTCGCTTATTGAGTGAGTATGTTGAAACGATAGATGTGAAGACTTGTTATGTGTGTATGCACAGTAGAGTAGCTAAGGATAATGACATAGTATTAGTGAGAGGTTTCTTTGAGCCTACGTTAATGTTTAGCGCAGCTTATGCGCACAGAAACAATCTAACATGCTTACTTACACCTTTAGAAAAGAGCGTTTTAGATCATACAGATGACAAAAGAAAGGCATTGAAAGGGAAGTTAGAAAAGGGTTTAGAGAAAAGGATTATTAGAAATGATTATGCTTATAGTGCAATAAAAAAACAAGGGAAATTAGCTTTAGATGTGCAACACGTAGGGAAGCTTTGTATATGTAGGGCTAAATCTAGCACTGACACTTTGCTTGTGGGAACAAGTGAATGTAGACATGTGTTTTTGTTTCAGAGTAAATGGACATTTATGTTGAATGGACGGGATCCAGCGATTCCTGGCATATATTACATCTGTGGGCCTAATGCTTATTACCATCTTCCAAGAGGTTGGTATGGTACATGTTATTTAGGGATAGTTTTCTCAAAGATTTCTTAACTAGATGACTTAAAGAAATTTCCAAAAGTGACTGAATTACATTGCATTAGACAAAAGAGAGTGTCTTCTTCTGGAATAGTAGCAGATATATTTTGAGCAATGATACCTTCAGTGGGAGTTGCTCTGAATTTGATAAAGATTTGAAAGTTGTCTATTTTTGTGGATAACATGCTGACAAATTTCTCAGGGACCATACTCCTGATAGATATCAAATTAGCTGCAGAAAGTGATATGAATCTTAGGAACTGCCTTGCATTAGACATTCTTTTAGCAAAAGATGGCGGAGTTTGCAAAATGGCTAATTCCAGGCATTGCTTCTCATTTATTCCTGATAATAGTAAAGAAATGAGAAGTTTACTTACTTATCTGAATAACGAAAGTGCTGATTTAAAAGAATTGAAAGAACCAGCTGTTTGGGAGAAAGTTGGCAAAGGATTTGCTTCAGTGAGATATTGGCTCAACAATATCAGGAAAGGGATATTATTGAAAATAATACAGGGGATATTGATTATTGTTATTTTCTTAAGTGGAATGTGGGGAATATGCAAATTATGTAAAAAGATCAAATTAAAGAAGGCGAAGAATAATCAAAGGAGGGAAGAAAAGAAAAGGGAAAATTTGTTTAGGGAAAATTTGAAAAGGGAAAAGAAAATAGGAAGAGATTGAAATGATGCAAAAATTTGTGAGTGAAGGTTTAGTGTGATGACACATTTAGTCATCAGAGGAGGGATTGTTAACACAGATGTTTTAATTATATTATTAATGATTATTCATGTATCCGTAATGTTGAAATTGCATAGAAAATGTAATAACGTAGGGAAAAATAATGCACGCATTTGAAACTGTGATCACTTGGGCCAAGGTACTTATTGATGGCTTATTAATATGAAATGATGAGCTTATGTTTGATTAATTTAGTAATATGTCCTATTAAGGTTTATGTATTACTTTATTAATTGTAGGCCTTAACTTAGCGAGGTCTTGGCCTAGTTGCCCAGCTTCAAGTCAAGCTGCATTGCTTAGGTGTTTTATAAAAATGGATGCTTAGATAATTGAATTGTGATTTTTCACTGTACTGTCCATGTGCTCTTAGCTAAAAGTATTTTTCATGAGAAACTGCTTGTTAGAAGACGCTGTACTTGCTAATGCAACATTGTTAATGTAATGTGTGTAAGAATGACCTTCTCAAGAGAATACAATGGAGACTCTGACTGGAGTGTAAGCTGCAACAATATTGTTACCTGACGAGCCGAATAACAGGAACGGGACAAGAGAAGCCAGTCAAAGACATGTGAACCATGTACTAGTAAAAATGTAGATTTGAGGGTTTTAGTTTTATTGGACAAAGTGTGAACATGTGATCCCTTGACCAATAGGGACTTGGGAGGTAGTTCTAGGAAATCTAAATTTAGCCGGACTGCACCAAGGGAAGAATCGCCATTAGCTATATTCTTTCAAACTGCTTAGAGAGACTTTATCTTTTCTAAACTTTGATGCTGAATCCTGATGCCTAGCTGACTGAACTGATGTCCTGAGGATGAAAACTGTCACTGCTTGCTGATCCAAACTGGGGATAGGTATATTGACTATGATACTGTTTGACATGTCTATTTGCTTTTGTTTCTAAGTACCAACTGCTATTTGATAGAGCTATAGATAGATCTGTTTTGCATGAAGCCCAAACATACTATTCTAATCTGATAGTTAGTGTCCTCACAAATGAAGCTCAACACATGGAATAACATTTGGGGGGTCATTCTGATCCCCGCCGGCGGCGGAAGCCGCCGGCCTGGCGGGAACCGCCAGAAGACCGTACCGTGGTCAAAAGACCGCGGCGGTCATTCTGACTTTCCCGCTGGGCTGGCGGGCGACCGCCAAAAGGCCGCCCGCCCGCCCAGCGGGAAAGCAACGAGGATGCCGGCTCCGAATGGAGCCGGCGGAGTTGCTGGTGTGCGACGGGTGCAGTTGCACCCGTCGCGATTTTCAGTGTCTGCCAAGCAGACACTGAAAATCTCAATGGGGCCCTGTTAGGGGGCCCCTGCAGTGCCCATGCCAGTGGTATGGGCACTGCAGGGGCCCCACGACACCCGTTCCTGCCATCCTGTTTCTGGCGCTGAAAACCGCCAGAAACAGGATGGCGGAAAGGGGGTCGGAATCCCCATGGCGGCGCTGCTTGCAGCGCCGCCGTGGAGGATTCCCTGGGGCAGCGGGAAGCCGGCGGGAAACTGCCGGCTTCCCTTTTCTGACCGCGGCTTTACCGCCGCGGTCAGAATGCCCCCGGAAGCACCGCCAGCCTGTTGGCGGTGCTTCCGCGGCACTCTGCCCTGGCGGTTTACAACCGCCAGGGTCAGAATGACCGCCTTGATGTCTTTTCTTTGCTGAATCTAAATGTATGTTATTACGTTTGCACAGTTATCCTTGCTATTAATTTGTACTGTAACTTTAGAAAGTGTAGTAGCTCACGCTTTGATTAGATTGCAATTATTTCGCCGCTTTGGACAGTCAGTGTTGTTTCTGTATGTTTATCAACTGATTTTGAGATTACCCTATATTACATTAGCATTGTTAATATAGGGAAATAAATATTCCAACTTTTACATAAAGGTGTGGTTATTCATGATTGCAAGATCATGGTGTGTGACTATTACTGAGTCCTATAGATTATTAATGCTAATGATTGATTATCTGTTATTGATTGGTATTGGTACAGGGTTCATATGGTGGGAACATCTTAAGCGTAGTCAAAAGGTTCATCGACCTATTCACGTCTCCTTGTAAGTTTACTTGTTAAAGGTCAGATGCGCTAACACATATCCCGAAGCTGCCCTCATAAAGGGAACCATGGTGCCCAGGCTAGATATCTTGAACGTGCTGCACACAGGCTTGCTCACATGCTTTGCTAAAGAACCTTAATACATGGCAGTTCTGGTCAAAGAGATTTATTTCTAACTCTTCTCATATATTGCTTCTATAGGGCCATTTAAAAGTACATATGACATTAAGGGTGAATGATTTTAATTAATTTAGGTCTTCCCTTAAATTGATCTAAAAAAGACGTCTTCAGCATTACAAACAACTGCCAAATTCAGCTAGCACTTCGAGATTCTCAATAGATTCCTGTGGCATTGCAGAGTAACTCCAAACAGATACATATTCCACCATCAGGCCCCAAGATCAAGGCAATCTAAGCAAGGAATCTTTGGAGAAAAAAAACAAGTAATAATGACGTAGGGAGGCAACTGGTAAATATGGAAGTTTTGCTCTGTGAATTGCATTCCGAAGGTGGGAAACTGTGGAAATATTGGGCAAAAAATTTAAGACACTTCTTAATCTCAATGTTATTAGCGTTCGGCCTATGAGTATCAATACTGTGGGTCACAACCTCTGATCTTCTTAATTGCCTCCTTTTCCTGATGTCTTACAGTCCCCGTCACCCACAACCTGCTACAAGGTGCCTTCAATTGAATGCATGCATAATGGCGATACTTTATTGACACACATACGTATATTGTAAAAATTACTTGCATTTCTAGAATTTGTTTTTCAACATCATTATCCACCGCAAATGTGTTTTTTGAATGTGAGCGTAAGTGTATGAGATATTATGTAGAATGTTCATTGTCAACTGCACACTAATTTGAATGTTGTTTTATCACTTTCTTCTCTAGTCATAATGTAGACAGATTGTAGTCGCCAAGCAGTGCTGTATATTTACATGAGGCTCTTGCATTGCCGTTTTGTAAAATATGAGACCAAAACCTGTAACATCCAAAAATGAAATGGATTTTAAACGTGTAGCATATTTTCTCAGATGACAGTCTTTAAATGTTTAGGGAGGGTTCAATACCTGAAAAACACATGTTAAGGAATAAAGCCACATTTAGTAAAAGTAAATAAAACAAAGGCAAGAAATATACAATAATGTTTAACTTTTCAGATTATTTCTGAATAGAATCATACTCTGATTTAGTAAGTAGGCTGCTTCACCGCTCAACAACCTCTCAGGATGTATGCAAACAGTATTCTTAAGGATCAATTTTTTGATTTCTTACTGCAATGAATGTTTTCAACTTTCCAAGCCCACTTCTCGTGCTCCCTGATTTCTCATACACTTCATTTATGTGAAGATTAGACCAATCATCATCCGGATTTGCATTTGAAAAGCCCCATTTGCTCTGGTATTCATTGAGAAAACGCATTTGATCAACAGTCGTCTTTTCAAATTCTCCAGGTGATAGTGCTGAGGGAAAATGCAGGCTCACGCTCATTTTGAAAGATGTCGTAATTTGCTGATACACATTGAAAATGTATTTCTGCCAAAATAAGTAGACATTTACTAGCGTTTGCCATTTCGGCGTGAACATTTGTAAGAATGTTGAAAGGAAAGCAAAAAACACGATTGGAGCAAGAAAAATTATTTTATCAAATGTGCAGTGTTAGAAATGGGGTCTTTGGTTGGTAGTCAAGTTACCCTCTGTTCAAGCAAGGGCCCTCACTCTAGTCAGGGTAAGTCACACACAATCCAAATTATCCTGTGCCCACTCTCTGGTAGCTTGGCACTAAGCAGTCAGGCTTAACTTAGAAGGCAATGTGTAAAGTATTTGTGCAATAAATCATACACTAACACAATATTGCACCACAAAAGTATACCACACAGTGTTTAGAAAAATATGTAATATTTATCTGGATAAATGCAGGTCAAAACGATTAAAGAGCAATAAGTAAATGTTGGGATATCACTGAAAAGTGATATAAAGTGTATTAAGTATTTTAAAAGCAAACAAAGTCTCTTTCAAGCACAAAGTATCTGGTTTGCATGAAAAATCTCCACAAAGAACCACAGAAGAGGAGATGCGTGGAAATAAAGGGGTGTGCGTTGATTTCTCGGGCTGCACACAGGGATGTGTCATTCAGTTTTCACGCAGGGATGGCTGTGCGTTGACTTCTTGCGCTCGGTTGTGGATCCTCTTCGGGTTGAGGGGTTTTCAGACATCCCAGGGATGATGCGTGTATTTCCTGCACTGGCAGGACGAAGTCACAGGAGCTGGGTCGATCCGGTGGGCGTTGCGTTGAATTTTCTACCTCAAGGCAGGTGCTGCGTCGATTCCTCTCTGAAAGTCGGGCTGAGTCATTCTGGCTTGTCTGTGTGTCGGTCCAGTGGGCCGTGCATCGAATTTCTGGTCGCTACACTGGCACTGCGTCGATCTCCTTGTTATGAATTCGGGCTGCGTGTGCTGAAATTTTGCCCACGGTGCAGGCTGTGCGTCATTTCTGGCAGGAAGTGCATCAAATTTTGACGCTCAAGGAGTCCTTCTTGTAGAGATTAAGGCCCTCATTCCAACCCTGGCGGTCTTTGACCGCCAGGGTGGAGGGCAACGGAAGCACTGCCAACAGGCTGGCGGTGCTTCCAGGGCCATTCTGACCGCGGCGGTAAAGCCGCGGTCAGAAAAGGGGTTTTCCCCTGGCCCAGGGGAACCGCCAGAACCAGGATGGCGGGAACGGGTGTCGTGGGGCCCCCTAACAGGGCCCCATTAAGATTTTCACTGTCTGCTTTGCACCCGTCGCACCCCTGCAACTCCGCCGGCTCCATTCGGAGCCGGCTTCATTGTTGCAGGGTCTTTCCCGCTGGGCCGGCGGGCGCCCTTTTGGCGGTCGCCCGCCGGCCCAGCGGGAAAGTCAAAATTACCCCCGCAGTCTTTTGACCGCAGTGCGGTCTTTCGACGGGGTTACTTTGGCGGGTGGCCTCCGCCGCCCGCCGCCCGCCAAAGTTAGAATGACCCCCTAAGTCTTTTTTGTCCTGAGACTTCAGGGAACAGGAGACAAGGTCTATCCAAGTCCTTGGAGATCACTTCTTCACCACAGCCAGAGAGCAGGAAGACAGCAGGGCAACAGCAAGGCAGCAGTCCTTCACAGAAATCAGCCAGGTGAGTTCTTGGACCAGCCAGGCAGTTCTTCTTGGCAGGATGCAGGTTCTGGTTTCAGTTTCTTCTCCAGGAAGTGTCTGAGTTGTTAGGGGCAGAGGCCCTATTTAAATACCCAAATGTGCCTTTGAAGTGGGATAGACTTCAAAGAGTGGCTTAGAAGTGCACAAGGTCCCCTTTCAGTTCAATCCTTTCTGCCAGGGTCCCAGTAGGGGCTGTGGCAGTCCTTTGTGTGAGGGCAGGCTACTGTCCTTTGACATGCAAGTGTCAGGCCCTCCACCTTTCCAGCCCAGGAAGACCCATTTAAAATGCAGTTGTATGCAAGTGAGGCTGAGTATTCTGTGTTTGGGGTGTGTCTGAGTGAATGCACAAGGAGCTGTCAACTGAACCCAGCCAGACGTGGATTGCAAGGCACAGGAAGATTTAAGTGCAGAGAAATGCTAACTTTCTAAAAGTGGCATTTCTAAAATAGTAATAATGAATCTAACTTCACCAGTCAGCATGATTTTGTATCACCATTCTGGCTATACTATATATGACCTTCCTACTCCTTTCAGATCATCAGCTATCACTCAAACAACGAATGATGGCAGCCCCAATGTTAGCCTATGAAGGGAGCAGGCCTCACAGCAGTGTAAAAATGAAGTTAGGAGTTTTACATTACCAGGACATGTAAACTACACAGGTACATGTCCTGCCTTTTGCTTACACAGCACCATGTCCTATGGGTTACCTAGGGCATACCACAGGGTGTCTTATATGTAGAAAAAGGGGAGTTTTAGGCTTGGCAAGTACTTTTAAATGCCATGTCGAATTGGCAGTGAAACTGATAACAAGGCCTTGCAATGGCAGGCCTGAGACAAGGCTAAGGGGCTACTAAAGTGATTGGCACAATCAGTGCTGCAAGCCCATTAGTAGCATTTAATCTACAGGCCCTGGGCACATATAGTGCACTCTACTAGGGACTTATAAGTAAATTCAATAGTCTAATTGGGTATGATCCAATGTTAACATGTTTAAAGGGAGAGAGCATATGCACTTTAGCACTGGATAGCAGTGGTAAAGCGCACAGAGTCTAAAAACCAGCAAAAACAGTATCCACAAAGTGGAGGGAGGCAAGCAAAAAGTTGGGGATGACCACCCTAGGGTTGCCAGGTCTAACATGCAGTATTCATGCAACGGGAACCACAGAGCTAGGGACCGCAGCTAACTACAGCTGCCCATTTAAACCAAGGGAACAGTGCATTCCACTTTCTATGACTTACCCGTGCTAACATGGAAGTGAAGGGAGATAATCTGTTGTTCTGGTTCCATTGATCACTGAAGACAACACAACTCCAGAACACCTCAACATTTTTGCTAAAAGCAGCAAAGGTAATGTGTAATGTGAATGGTGCAAGTATTGGGCCTGTATACTGCATGATAAATCGATTTCTAAAGCTTAATAGGTATAACCAGAGACCATATCCTCTTGGTGCCAGAAGAACTTCTGTGCAAGAGAAAAGGTATTATAGTTATCTCTAGGCAAATGGGTGCAAAGTAGAGTTCCTACGGAGTTGACATTGGCCCTTTCATGACTAGCAAAGAAGAATATTGAGGGCAAGATGTAGAGTTTGGCAGACGTGGACAGTCTGTCAAAAACCAGCTGTTCAGCAATCAGCTGCCATGAAAATCCGTCCGTTGTATCTATAGTATGACAGTTTGAAGGACTAAGTATGTCCGTCTGCCATTTCTGAATCGCCTCCCTTACTTTGACATGTCAGAATACCCCAAGTATGGCAGAGAAAACAACGGAAAATCAATAATCCATCTGTCACATTTAGAGAATGATTCCAATTGACAGAAACGTGGTGCTTCATACTAAACACCTGTGTTAAAGTTAACAAAGCATAAATAACCACACCCTTCCAACAAAACCGTCTCAGTCACCATGTCCCTGCTACTGCAAGCCCTGAGACTTTAAATGGCAGTGGAGAATGAACCACAAGACAATGCACAACTAATCAGAGATACTTTTTTTAAATGCACTATGTTAACTACCAATATCACTAAACCTAACTTTACACCCCCCAAAGCATATCTGACCATAATTTACCCTGTATCCCTGTCTGTCCAAATGAGCCCTCTATCGACCTATACAAGATATTCACTTAAGACTATTTTACTACCCCTACCTTAAATCAGTAAAGTACTGCCCACATGTTTGTTAATGTACATAGTCAGACATACATAATACTAATGCACTATGGTTAACTTGTTTAAATGTTTTAATATATTGTACATATGCCAATAACATCTCTAAATAGAAATTGTTTATTTTGAGATCACAACTCTTCTGAGGCTACCATTGCTTCCTGTGACCTACTTATCTCAAGCCCCTCAGTCATATGATACAACAATGTACCATACCACAAGTAGATATTACTAAAACACAGTCACTATAAAGTAACATTCTAAAATGCTGCACATAATATTAAAGGCAATACACACACCCACATGCCAGAACCCCCACTCAAACAGGTAACTTAGGTAAAGGCACACTTATTGGACGACGTACTTCATGCAAAACCCAACACCTGAACACATTTTACTTAACCGATGTAATAATGTTAAATGTAGTCACACACAATCACGCTCTGCATGCCACAAACAATGTGACATAAAGAATAACCCCCTCACAAATTCACTCACGGTTCCTTTTACAAACATGGGAAAGGAAATTAACAACATCACTCACAATGCATTACCTAGGAATTCCCAAGCCCCAGAAAAGGAATTAAGTGGTTAACACAAGCGGCAGATTGAAATATGCCATCCCATATTGCAAATATTATAACATTTTCAACAGCAACCAGTGTCTACAAATGAAAAACCAAAAATGGCTTACTTGCAACGTTTTAGAAAATTATTGCCATAAAGGGAAACTTTAATTCCTCTTGGTTCTGAACTAATTTCCATAAAATAAAAAAATATAAATTTTGAGTGTGTCTGGGGGAGTTGCTTTTTTTAGTGTTACGGCTCCCAACAGTCCATTTAATGTCAGGGGGTTGTCCATCCTTCTGGAGCAGGAGCACCCAATTATGTGGGAAAGGGTTGATATTTATGCATTTGGAACTGTTTACCAGCATGGGATAATTTGATGACAGGTGGAACACTGGATGGAGGTGGAGGAATTTGGTCAGTAGGGTGAACTGAGTTGGGTTTTGGAATGAGTTCATGTGTTGGAATGGTGTCAAGGGTTGGAATATGGTCAGAAGACTGGAGTAGAGGCTGTGTGCCAGATACCCTGTTGTCAGAGGAGGGACTTCCAGAGATAGAAACTCTCTTTGTGGCAGACATGGCAGAGTGCATGTCATCCAGGATGTCAATCCCTTGAGTCGATAGCTGACTGCTCCCGGAGGGCATGCCATAATGCTGTCAACCCAGTGGAGAGGTTCTTAAAAATCTTCTTTATCTCCTCTCATATCAGTGTTTGCTGGATTGGAGCAGGGTGAGAAGTGACCGACCAAAGGAGGCCCACGTCCATTTTTTCAACAGGGTGCTGGCTTGGTACCAGTGGTATGGGTAGGAATGTTGGGTGTGCTAGTACTAGTGGTGGGTGCAGCCAAGGGCCAAATGTTGTTAGCTCTGATGTTTCAGTTGCCACTATGATGGGCAGGCCACAGTTGGAGGCTTCAACATCAAATGGAGATGTATCTAGGTCAGCTCCCACACCCTGATTGTCATTGGGTCCACTTCTGTCATTGGCTCCACCTTCCGACAATCAGGGACACTCCTGATGGTCCCTCCAAAGTGTGGCTATTGTCTCCCTTGCTTGCTCCAAGGGTGGCTAAAAGTAGGCATATGCACATATCAGTTGCACAGTACACAGTGAACTAACGAAATGTACATCCAGAAAAGATTTCATTTTTTTCAATTGAATGGTAATGTTCTTAAAAATGGGAAACTAATGTGATATCACCAAGTGTATGTGTTAGACTTTGGTGTATGAGCACTCTATTGCAAACGTAAATACTGTCCACCATATTACAGATGACATATGCTAAAATGAACTTGTAATATAGAGGATGTGAGTAATGTCATGTTGGTGAAGGAGTACCCCATCTGCCAAACTCAAAATCAGGGCCATACTGTTACCTTTATTTATTTTTTTGCCAGTGAAAGGAATGCCCCCTGCATAGTGCGTGCTTCCAGTCCATGCCCTACATTTATGTTTGCATTCATCTCCTATCCTACTTTATGTACTATATGGATCTGTGACAGGCCAATCACATCTTGGTGACAATATTCTTGTTATACACATGTCCAGGACCTGGCATCTTTGTGACAATATTCTTGTCATACACTTGTCCAGGACCTGGATGTCCACTACAAGAATACCCTCAAATAAATGGCCAATGGATACTATTCATGTCACAGAGTAGCTATATTAACATGCCTGTGCCAGTGCATCAGGTTTATTAGAGAATGAGGGATGACTAACAGATTTGGTCTGCACCATAGGCATATGAGTCTCACAAGGCACCTAATGAAGACCCTGGTTTCAAGTTTGCTGGTGAGAATACTGCACAGATATCCCATCTGCCTTCTTAAACTTCATTACCTGCTATGTCACTTAATACCACTAATGGGATAACCTGCATGTTTGTAATGGACATTCCATCCACAAAAAAAATCTCACAAACATTGTTTGCTTTCAAACCATAATTCTTAGATAACCTGCACAGATATCTTGGTACACATATTAATGTGTACACCGGTTAACATGAAACGCTACAGGTACAATATTAGTGAAATATTTTTAGTATTGACACAGAGATCGTTGCGGCTAGACATACTGTCAACACCAAGGCAGTGCACGCTCTATTGGCGACTAGAATGCAAAAACCCAGCACTCTCAAAACAACGTAATTTATGCATTGTGTTAATATGTTGTTGTTTAACCTTTTGCATTGCAGAGTTCAATCCTGAAGACTTATTTTTAATGTGCTTACAAACGCTGTTCATTTGCAATGTATTGCTGTAGGCTTTCAGAGTGTGTTAGGGTGTGGTCCCTTTCCAGGGCCTTCTAGAGACTTTCCCTGCAACATGCCTGGGTGTGGTTGTGGGCTGGGACAAGACTCTATAAAAAGGAGCCAGCTCAGCTCCAAGTGCTCACTATTCAGAGGTCCCGGTGCAGAGCAGCAGCTACTTCCTGAGCTCCTGTCCCAGTGGCCTATTTGATCTTCCAGACATCTGACTTTCATTCTTCATTTGAAGATCCTTGTTCTGGGCGGCAAGACGGTGGTTGGGCTGGCCGCCCAACGCCGTTATCGAGAACTCTCATGTTCTTGGGCCTAATTCTTTTATGATTTGACAGAGTACTTTGCGCGTGTGAATTATGCGCTTGAGTGTTTGTGATATTTGCAGGGTGATTTGCGAATCGGCAAGACGCGCGATTCGTTTCATGATAATTTAATCTTGTTAATTATTGCGCGCTACCATTTCTTGACATTTACATGGTGGCTTAAGAATCGGCAAGACGCGCGATTAGTTTTATGGTGTTTTAACTTTGTTGTTCATTGCGCGCTACCATTACTTGACATTTACATTGTGGCTGAAGAATCGACGAAAGACGTGCGATTCATTTCATTGTACTTTGATCTTGTTATTCATTGTGAGCTGTTATTTCTTGGCATTTACGTCGTGGTTTACGAATTGGCAAGACGCACGATTATCTCCTCGAGTTTAATTCATGTTGTTTATTGAATGCTACTATTCTAAGATATTTATCATGTAATATTTGAGTTGACAAATTATGTGATTTGTTTTTCCTGAATCCATATTGTGTTATTCATGGTGCACAACCCTTTTAGGGTATTTACTATATATTTATAAATGTAAATCTACAATATGTGCAATTTATGTTGAAACATTTTAAGAGTACACAGAAGATCCGAGTGTCTAGATGCAATATTGTATGGTCCTAGCATGCATTCTCAAAAAAGGATTTATATGACTGGTTTAAAATTTAGTCAGAACCTTTTTCTGATTCTCATGTAAAGGAAAGTACTTGAATTAGAAAGTTTTCATTTAATCCATCTTGATTCCCTTACAGGTATCTGACCATCTTGAAACTTAGTCATTTTAACCTTAATTCTTAGATTGTTCATGTTTTCAGAATGACTATGCTTAGAATCATAGTCTAGTATTGATTTCAGGAGATATAATTTTCATATTGTGTGTTCTAACCTTTTTCTTACTACAGGTCTCCTTCACAGCTGTTTCCCTTCCTAATCCCCTCTTCCCCTCTTGAACTCTCTTAGCCTCTGTGATTTATCTATCAGAGTCTTGGAGCTGTTCAGTGGTGGACTTGTTGGGAACGTGCGCAGACCGCGAGGATCTGGTGACTCTGACACATACAGCCTGATTTACGGGTTGGTGTCTGAGTTACTCTGTGATTAATGTGATGGGTTTACTGTCCTCTGACTTACAAGCATATCCTGTGGCACTTCAAATAAAGAGGACATTTGTGATGAAGTATTACAGACATCAAACTGTAAAGAAGGGTTAAAAGCAACATCAATATTTTTTAAGCTGATGAAATGTACCCCCTTCTTGCTGCTTAATAGCCTTCA
This sequence comes from Pleurodeles waltl, assembly GCF_031143425.1. Taxonomy (NCBI): domain Eukaryota; kingdom Metazoa; phylum Chordata; class Amphibia; order Caudata; family Salamandridae; genus Pleurodeles; species Pleurodeles waltl. The sequence continues at coordinate 1,350,170,252 of NC_090445.1, forward strand.
GCTCCCCATCTAATTTGGGTTAGGCTACTAACAGCCTGTGCTGCATTATGGGGTTAGTGACTACACACTTGATTTTTCTTCTGGTAAGAACTTCCAAGTTGATTTGAAGAAATAAAGTGGATCCATCGCCAAAGGTCCTCCCAATGTTTTTGGCAGTTGATGCTATGGTGCCTGTTGACCCCCACCCTTGGGTCACTTTCAAAGCAATGTCCTTCCAGACATTCTTCATCTGATGGAGGCTGACCTATACTGAGGGATATAGAAGATAATAGATGATGCTATTTTTAAACACATAATATCAAGCATCTCATGTTTTTTAATTAAACATTTATACTATGGGAAGTTGGCTTAACATACATTTTTACACTTTTACGAAGAACGTCACTCAATGTTGCACGGTGCCTTTATGTACTATACTCTTGGCTAAATTTTGTGTTTGGTGAATGGGTTACTCTATCACAGTATAACAAATATCCCCACAGACATTTTACAGCTGCACTATATTCTATGGCACTTGTAATGAGGTAGAAAGGATAATGTGATGGAGTACCAATCTGACGAACTCTAACTCAGAACCTTTATATTTTATTGAGAGGATACTCCATCAAACTTGTCATGGAGCAACCTGTACAACAAAATGACAGCATGGATAATATCTTTAGAGACAAGTGTACTGTTATCTTTCCAACAGCAGTGTACCCACTGTCTTGGTTGTCGGAAAGCTCACTCCCATGGCCTGGACTGCTGATGGCTCAGAACATGCCATGTCCTAAATCACTAAATGTCACCCCTCTCTCATTAAGTGCAAAATGTGACACACTTTGTGACACCACGGATGTCCCACGATTTTCCATCAAATTTTTGTTGCACTAAGTGATCGCCTAACTCACCCATGACAACTGGAGGCACTGAATGCCCTGACCACTGTTCAAAAGAGTTGTGGCTTTTAACTCCATATCTGGCATTTGTGTGATAAAGATCTATCTCATACACTCCCCTAGGGCTGATTTTGGGTTTTGTGGCTGTTATTCCATCAGTCATGGTGGAGAAGGACATTATGTCACAAACCCTGACACCCTATTCTGTACAAACATAAAATTTGGCAATCCCCTGGTAGTGGCCCAGGCAAATCTGTAGTACAAAATCTAATGCTCTGTGGGTTTGTGGTCAGGACATGCCTTTGAATTCCAAAAGTTGAGCAGTCACCCAGGGCACCGTATTTGAATATTTCCAGGAATCCCTAAAGTGAAATTATGTGGCCAGACACAAAGGTATGACACACAGGGCACTGTAAGGAACCTGTCCAAAGGTATGACACACAGGGCACATCATTAGTGTTGCAGTATTCTGTGTGTAAAACACAAATTGGTGAACCAGTAGGTGGTGACAGGTTCCTTACAGTGGATTGGATTACAGTGGATGTGACATTTTAAACATTAATTCTAGCCTGTCAGGTCACTCACAATACTATTTAGTCTAATTTATCACTCCTAAAAGACAAAATACCTGTCTTCTGCTCATCTAACTCTTTGATGGTTGTAATTGGTCAGGAGCGACTCCATATAATTGTCCAACTCATCTGGAGTGAGGTTGGGTGCCCTGTAACCTTCACCTTCACCCTGGGTGTGTCAGAGAAGAAGATAATGAGTAGCAAAAGTGGAGGTCTGCTGCAGATGCTGGCTAGAATGCAATTGACCGAATGGATTTACAAATCTGCATTTCAATGTGATAGATTTTCTTTCAATTGCGGCTACCACAGCAGATGACAGATTCCGTCAATCATGTGAACCACCGGAAAAGATAGGCAAATACTTGTTTTAGTAGACCATCATATATGACCTCAAGGGTCTATCATGTTTGTTTTGTCTGCAAATCAATCATGTCAGCATAGTGTATACCTGACAGTATGCTGGACCACTAGTACATCATTTATGGAAGCTTTCGTTATCCATTATGTTGCTTCTGTCAATAAAAACTGGAACGTCCCCATTCCGAACAATAGACTTGTACCATCTATTGAGTAATATTATGCAACTTTGACACATTTTTCAGAAAGTAAAGGAAAAATAAATATAAATGGTGAAATGGCAAATGTGTAAATAAAAACATAGGGCCTGACCAGTGTGAAGTACTATCGTTACTCCTTCTGGGTGGTGGAATAAAATACTCCAACGCCCTGATGGAGTACCCATATTCCACTTTTAGAGATATCTGCTGTGATGAAAAACATCTCTAGTCATTACCAGGAACCACCATTAAAGTTAGGACGAGCACTCAGATTCCAGCAGCCATCCGTGACTAGACTAGAAAAGTATCAAGGTTGCTTGCTGCCTGCATTTCTCTTTCCCACTGCAACAGACTAATTTGCCAATTGGCTCTGAAAGGGGAAACGTTGTGCAGCCATCAATGATAGAAAGACAATGTATTACATCTCACTGCATGCTGATGAAGCTGCCCTGTACCTAGATGATATAGAAGCACACATCTTGCTGGTATCCCAGATTTAGAGCCCTTAGTTGAACTTAAAGTGAATTGGGGTAAAGCTTGCATATGTTACGTACACACAGACTTACATGGATACTCCTAGGATGTATGCAAACTAAAATGAGAGATAATTATGATGGGATATCTAGAGGTGCAAAATTATCAGATTGAAAGGGACATACTAGATGGCAATGTAAGATGAGCCATGATGGCATTAGGGATGGAAATGTATGACTCAAATAGCTTGCCCTGTTCAGTGGCTGGAAAACACTTATGAATGGCTTTGCAACTACTGACTTTACGTAGTTGGGACTGATGTTTGAAAAGGATTAAATATAAGAACCCATATGTGCCATATTTCACCCTCTGGGGCCTAGACAATCTACAACTAATAGGCTACTTGGAAAGACAGACTAGATGGAAAGAAACAGGGATACTCCAGCTCGGTGATCTGTTTCATGGGAGCACAGTATGAAACTTTCAGAAACAAGGCAGGAACTAGGGGCTTCCAAAAGATAATTCTTTATGCACAGAACAATGAGCCCTGCTATATGTGGAACATGGAGAGCAGGAAGTGAAGACCCACATGCACACAGATGATTGCAATTAGTTAACACAACAACATGCAAAATTAGAGCAATAATATAACTATATAAAGCCACATTGCAGCAAACAAAGGGATCACGGAATTGTTTAACTCAAAAGCAAATGGATAAATTATGTGGGAACACTTATTAATTAATGCCTCCTTTACATCACAAAATCACATGTTTAAAATGCTGTAATTTGATTATCTATAAGGGGCTTATATTAAACCAAATGTTATATTAATGCACACGTGAGCTGTCCCAGGAGTAAATACATGGATGCAGATTTGTGTCACATGATGTGGGATTGCCTTAAGCTCAAGCACTATTGTCAACCACTAGCAACATTTGTAAATACAGCCCTGGATGGAGAAATTGAATGCACAGCAGAAACATGTTTCTTAGGCACCATCCCACACCTTCGAGAAAAGAAAACTGTCATCTGATTTACTAACTTAGATTTCATTTGAGTGGAACGGCAGATAGCAAAGAGCTGGAAGAGAAGTGAGGATATTTTCATTCCCAAATGGCACCGTGAAGATCTGAAGTGGGCAGAGCATGAGAGTAACCTGATTTAGGAGGCTGTCCTGGCTTATAGTGGGTACCTGATGGTACTTACACCTCGTGCCAGGTCCAGTTATCCCTTATTAGTAGATTAGAAGTGTTCTAGCAGCTTAGGCTGAGAGAGGTAGCTATAGCAGAGCAGCTTAGGCTGAACTAGGAGCCATGCAAAGCTCCTACTATACCACTTTTATGATATAGCACTATTTCATAAGAATCACAATACTTAGAGTTACTAAAAATAAAGATACTTTATTTTAGTGACAATGTGCCAAAAATATCTCAGAGGATATACTCCCTTAGGAGGTAAGTGAAATACACAAAATATACACACAAACCAAAATCAGGTAAGTAAACAGTTAGAAAAGTAGTGCAAAGACTGTAGAATACAGTAGGATTTAATAGGCCTAGGGGCAACACAAACCATATACTAAGAAAGTGGAATGCGAACCATTTAAGGACCCCAGGCCTAGTGTAGTGTGTAGAGGGTCGCTGGGAGTGTAAGAAAACACTAAAGGTGTCCAAGATACCCCACCCCAAGACCCTGAAAAGTAGAAGTAAATTTACCCTACTTCCCCAGAAACACACTAAAGTTGTGATAGGAGATTCTACAAAGACAACAACTGACTGCAAAGCACTGAAGATGAATTCCTGGACCTGAGGACCTGCAAAGGAAGGGGACCAAGTCCAAGAGTCTCGAAACTGTCCTGGGGGGCAGGATCCCACTAAACCCCGGATGAAGGTGCAAAATGGCTGCCTGTGGGTGGAAGAAGCTGAAGATTGGGCAACAACTGAAGATGCCAGGAACTTCTGCTTTGCACAGAAGATGTCCGACGGTGTGCTGCAGGATGCAGATTTGTTTCCACACAGAAAGACCGCAAAATAGCCTTGCTAGCTGCAAAGGTCACGGTTGAAGAAAATGGGTGCCTCCTGGGCCCAGGAAGGACCACGAGGTCGCCCCTTGGAGGAGGAGACAAAGGGGGCACTCAGCAACACAGAGAGCCCACGCAGAAGCAGGTAGCACCTGCAGAAGCACTTGAACAGGGGTTCAGGAAATATGAGCATAGCGGTCATCTCAACACTACAAAGGAGGGTCCCACGAAGCCGGTGGTCAACTCAGCGAGTTGAGCAATGTAGGATGGAGTGCTGGGGACCAGGGCTATGCAAATTCCTTGCAAAAGTGCACAGAAGCCCTAGCAGCTGCTGTTCACGTAGTACACAGGATTACTGTCTGGCGTGGGGAGGCAAAGACTTACCTCCACCAAATTTGGACAGAAGGAACACTGGACTGCCGGGTCACTTGGATCCAGCTCCTGTGTTCCAGGGACCACGCTCGTTGAGATGAGAGGGGACCCAGGGGACCGGTGAAGCAGACGTTTGGTGCCTGCATTAGCAGAGGGAAGATTCCGTTGACCCACAGGAGATTTCTTCTTGGCTTCCAGTGCAGGGTGAAGGCAGACAGCCCTCAGAGCATGCACCACCAGGAAACAGTTGAGAAAGCCAGCAGGATTAGGTGCTACAATGTTGCTGGTAGTCGTCTTGCTACTTTGTTGCGGTTTTGCAGGCGTTCTGGAGCAGTCAGCAGTCGATCCTTGGCAGAAGTCGAAGAGGGGGATGCAGAGGAACTCTGGTGAGCTCTTGCATTCGTTATCTGACGAGAAACCCACAGGAGAGACCCTAAATAGCCCTCAGAGGAGGATTGGCCACCTAACCAGGTAGGCACCTATCAGGAGGAGTTACTGACATCACCTGCTGGCACTGGCCACTCAGAGGCCTCCATTCTGCCCTCCCCCCTCTGCATTCAAGATGGCAGAGGTCTGGGACACACTGGAGGAGCTCTGGGGTGGTGATGGACAGGGGAGTGGGCACTGACCTACAGGGACACATTTAAAAGCACAGAGATCATAAGCACTGAGGTTCTGGTTAGCAGAGCCTCAGTGACACAGTTAGGCACTACACAGGCATACACAATAGGCCACAAACAATGAGCACTTGGGTCTGGCTAGCAGGATCCCAGTGACACAGTAAAAGCACACCTACATACACTCACAAACAGGCCAAAAGTGGGGGTAACCATGATAGAAAGAGGCTACTTTCTCACAATTGGTTGCTAGTGACCAACTTAGAACACAATACTTTTACTTCATTTAAATAATCATCTTTTTTGGTACAGTTATGTCTAATACGTAAAAACTGCCCAAATGGGAGATTATCTCTCATATTACGAGAGTGTTTGCTAGTGTATTTGAGAAGAGTATTCCTTGAAGTTGGTTTTGTATATAAACTCACAAACAACTGACACGCTTCTTGGAAGATTTTCAAGTCAAGAAAATTAATAGAACAATGATTGTATTCTATTGTAAAATGAAGATTAGTGTTCTGTACATTAAGCCACTTATGGGTCATAGAGCCATGCCATATTAATAAAACATCCTATATGTATCTTAACCAGTGTTTCATGGTGTTCAAATAAGGATTGGCTCTACTGTATATATCTTTTTCTTCAAATTTGGCTTTTTACAGGTTTGCAATATCTTTGCAAAAATAGGTCCCATAAATATGCCCTTAATCTGATCAAAAAATTCCCCAGTAAACTTTAATAAATAATGCTTTAAAGTGATCCTGGCACAATTTTTTATGAAGTCAGTAGGCACATTCTGGGGCTATGGTCTTATATCTAATGTTGTAGCAATGACTGCTAAAGCCTTTGTTTGTGGAATGTTGGTGTAAAGACTTTCAATGTCAATTGTAAACAAAATATCTTTTAACCTGTTCTATGCCTTGGACCAGATGATCTCGTCCACAGTTCCCCTGTGCCTTGGACGAGATCATCTCGTCCTAGGCACAGGGGAACTTGGGGGAGCGCTAGCGCGCCCCCCGTGCACCCCCTTCCCCCCCCAGGCGGGGATGGAAGGGGAAGACCTTCCCCTTCCACCCCCCCCCCCACGGCAATCCGATGACGTCAGCGCGCGCACAGCGCGCTGACATCATCTAGTGTTGCCGGGCGTGCTGGAAGCCATTTGCTTCCAGCGCGTCTTTGGAGAAGGACATCTAAGGTGAGTCCTCTCCATTTTTGGGGGGGCGGGGGGTGGTGAAAACAGACACGGGGGAAAGGAAAGGGTTTTTCCTTTCCCCCTGTGCCTGTTTTCACAAGATTCCTGCTCCACGATCGCGGGCAGGTATTTCGCCCCCCCCCCCGGGGGCAGATCCGCCGATTTTTCGGCGGATCTGCCCCCGGGGGGGCGAAAACCACTAGACACCAGGGATATTGTTATTTATGTGTATTTTGGGGGGTGACCCCTTGAGCAAGGGTCGCCCCCCCCAGGGGCAATTTTTTTTTGTATTTCGCCCCCCCCTGGGGGCAGATCTGCCGATTTTTCGGCGGATCTGCCCGAGGGGGGGGGGGGCGAAAACCACTAGACACCAGGGATTTTATTATTTGTGTGTATTTTGGGGGCGACCCCTTTTTTTTGTATTTTGCCCCCCCTGGGGGCAGATCCGCCAATTTTTTGGCAGATCTGCCCCCAGGGGGGACGAAAACCACTAGACACCAGGGATTTTGTTTTTATTGTTTATTTTGGGGGCAACCCCTTGGGCAAGGGTCGCTTCCCAGGGGAGCTATTTTTTTTTTCTGTTTCGGCCCCCCCGATGGCAGACCAGCCATTTTTTGGACGATCTGGCCCCGGGGGGGTGGAAGCACACTAGGCGCCAGGGATTGTGTTGTGTGTGTGTGTGTGTGGTGTGTGTTTGGGGGCACCCCTTGGGCAACGGTCGCTCCCCTAAGGTGGGGAAAATTTGTATTGGCCATCTCTGCCCCTAATTTTGTAGGCCCATCTGCCCCCAAGGAGGGCAGAAACCACCAATACGGCAGGGATTTTTTTGTTTTGTTTTGTGTTGTGCTGGGGGTGCCCCCTTTGGGAAGGGTCGCCCCCTGAAAGGGGGCACAGAGGTTTTGCCCATTTCTGCCCCCCATTGGGGGCAGATTGGCCAATTTTTTTACGCCCATCTACCCCGAGGGGGGCAGGATCCACTTAGGTACCAGGGACAACTTCTAAGTTCTTGGTGGTGGGGTGTTTGTCAACTGGCAAAGTATTTGTATTTGTGATTATAACAATTTATTTCTTCTTTTTCTTCTAGTTCAACGCTTTTGCTTCCTTTGCTGTGGATCTTTGCGGTTTTGGCAGTAGTTGTCCTGTGGTTTGCATAGTTGCATGTTTTAGGTAAGTGAAAGCAATTTACTCCAAAGGAGTATTGTTGACATGCATGAATGACATGTTTGTAGGTGGTGTACTAAATGCAGTATTGTGTGTTTGACATTGTCCTTAGATTTGAGCACAGTGATGTTTGTGTTGTCATATGTCTAATTTGCTTTTTTCTTTTTAGTGGGATATCATTGGTGATTGCTGTGTCTGTGCAGAGTAGTTGCTTGGTGAGTAGCTATTTCAGGCAACTCAGTGGTATAGTTTTTTGTTTATTACTTATTTTAGTGCTAGTTGTTGTTGGCAATCCATTTATTGTTAGGATCATGGCTAGCCGCAAAGTGACCGCTCAGCAGGTTGTTCGCATGCTCTTTGAGTCGTCTTCAGACCATGATTACGACACTGACTCTGCATCTGAGGCAGAGGAGGAAGCAGGAGATTCTGGAAGTGAGTTTTCTGTCCGAGAGTATTCTTCTCATGAGGAAGCTACTCTCAGTGCAGATGAAGGGCCTGTGTTAGAGGAGGACATTGATGTGCCAAGAGTGCAGCAGCCTGGGGCTGAAGGGTTTCCCATTGGAAGACCTGACACCTGGATTGCCCCAAACATGGAGCAGCCACAGTTACCTGCATTTACTGGTCTCCCAGGGTGTAGAGTTAATACGGAAAACTTTCTGCCTGTCCATTTCTTTCACTTGTTTATGGACGATGTATTTTTGGAAGAGATTGTGGAGCAGACAAATGTGTATGCAGAGCAATATTTGCGGGACAACGCTGCCAGACTTAAGCCTCAGTCTAGAGCTACTCATTGGGTTCCAACATATCTGAAAGAGATGAAAAGGTTTTTAGGTTTGTCTTTTTTGATGGGGTTGATCAGGAAGCTGTCACTGGCTTCTTATTGGTCTACTAGTCCCTTGATGGCAACTGCTATATTTCCTGCAACTATGACACATAATCGGTATTTGCTTCTTCTTCGTATGCTGCATTTTGTAGACGATGCTTTAGCCTTGCCACGAGATCACCTTGATTGTGACCGCCTTTTTAAGATTAGGCCTGTCCTTGATCATTTTGTGGATCGGTTTTCAGAGGTCTATGTTCCAGGCAAAGAAATAAGTGTAGACGAGTCTTTTGTCCTTTTCAAGGGGCGTTTAGTTTTTAAGCAGTACATTCCTAGTAAGAGGGCACGGTATGGGATTAAATTGTATCTGCTGTCAGAAAGCAGTACAGGATATGTGTATAATTTCCGGGTCTACACTGGTAGGGATTCCAGTATTGACCCTCCTGGTTGTCCGGCCACTTTTGGAGTTAGCGAAAAAATTGTGTGGGAACTTGCTAGACAGCTGTTTAACAAAGGTCACCATTTGTACGTAGATAATTTCTACACTGGAGTGCAGTTGTTCAAGGAGTTGTTTAGGGTGGACACTGTTGCTTGTGGCACAATCCGTTCTAACCGGAAAGGCTATCCAAGGGAGCTTGTCTGTAAAAAACTTGAGAGGGGACAGTGCAGTGCCTTGCGGAATAATGAGCTGCTAGCTCTGAAATTTTCAGACAGGAGGGATGTGTACATGCTATCGACCATACATGATGAGAGTACTTCCCCTGTGGCTGTTTGGGGTCAGGTTGCGGAAGTGCGCAAACCTGCGTGCATTTTGGACTACAATAGGCACATGGGTGGTGTTGATAGAGTAGATCAGAGGTTGGAACCTTACACTGCTCTTCGTAAGTCTTATGTGTGGTATAAAAAGTTGGCCCTACATGTATTTCATTTGACAACTTTTAATGCCTTTATTGTGTACAAGGATTGTTCACCTGAGTCAAGGATGACATTTGTTAAATTTCAGGAGTCGGTGATAGAAAGCCTTATTGGTTGTGGAACCGGCAAGAGTTCCTAGAGTAGAAGTGGTGGAGGATGTGGCTAGATTGAAAGGTCAGCACTTTCCAGATAACATTCCTCCCACTCCCAAAAAAGACATGCCCAGAAAGAAATGTAGAGTATGTGCCCGGAGATCAATCCGGAGGGAGAGCCGGATGTACTGCCCCGAATGCCCTTCAAAGCCTGGGCTGTGTGTGCCCAGCTGTTATAGAAGTTACCACACAAGGAAAAACTTTTGGGAAATACAGTGAGCGTAAGCTGTCTGTTTTATATTTTCATATGTTTCATCTGTCGTGTATTTAGTTAGAGCTTTTGTGTTTGTAGTTTTGTGCTTATTTTATAATTAGTAGTTTCTTTGTTGTTTATAAATTAAAAAAAGTGATTGCGGTGTGCGTGGGGTGGCGCTTGGCTGGCGGTGTGCGTGGGGTGGCGCTTGGCTGGCGGTGTGCGTGGGGTGGTGCTTGGCTGGCAGTGTGCGTGGGGTGGCGCTTGGCTGGCGATGTGCGTTGGGTGGCGCTTGGCTGGCGGTGTGCTTGGGGTGGCGCTTGGCTGGCGGTGTGCTTGGGGTGGTGCTTGGCTGGCGGTGTGCGTGGGGTGGCGCTTGGCTGGCGGTGTGCTTGGGGTGGCGCTTGGCTGGCGGTGTGCTTGGGGTGGCGCTTGGCTGGCGGTGTGCGTGGGGTGGCGCTTGGCTGGCGGTGCCAGCCAAACGGCAGTCCACACTCCCATCAGCTGGTGTGATTCTTGTATCAGGCATGTGGGCGTATGTAAGTGATGGGCCCTTGAGTGGCGCGGTCTGTCGATGTGAGTGTTGTAATGTGCTGGGCCCGTGGCTGTCGGTGTGAATGGTCTTGTGCGTGTCATGTATGAAAGGTGTGTTAATGGACTGTAAAGCGGTTGGTGCCTTGTCGCGGCTTTACAGCTCACGAGCTGTGAGTCATTGGTTCACTTTTTTGCCTTTCAGTTATTAGCAGTGCATTTCATTTTTGTGAAATCTCTTGTTAATAAAATTTGATCCACTGAACCGTTAATCACCCTCGTGCCAAATCCAACCAGTATGTGTTATAAAAAATTACAAAACCTGCTCCGCTGTAATCAGGCGTCGCAGCACACCTGTGACACGCTAGGTGCCTCGGGTGGGACCCCGATGATGAAGCATGCCACCAACTTGGTTGGTGGGTGAGGGGCCTTCTTCACATAACCTAAGTGTGTTTCTTTTCACAATTTTAGTGTTTGGCACATCACGGACGTATGTGTACACATCAAAATGATATATTGCAAAAATACCTGTGTTTGGGGGGGAGGGCCCACCTATGTTTTTGGTCCTGGGTGCGGCCTTCATCTAGGGAAACCTACAAAACCCAGAAACTTTTTCAAACTAGACACCCCAAGGAGTCCAGGGAGGTGTGGCTTGCGTGGCATCCCCAACATTTTCTTACCCAGACTCTTCTGTAAACCTCAAAATGTGCATAAAAAAGCATATTTTCCTGACTTTTCTTAGTAGGATCACCGCTCCAGCACAAAATTCCTACTCCCCAGTTTTCCCCTCAGTCTCCCAAGTAAAATAACACCTCACTTATGTGGGTCCCCAAAGCAGAGTCCGTCTAAAGATGTATAAAAGAATATGCCCTTATAAACTCGCTGTGCTATCCCTTCTATCTCTTCAGGTTTTGGGCCTTATTCTGTTGCAGGCACCTGGCCCACCCACACAAGTGAGGTATCATTTTTATTGGGAGACTTGGGGGAATGCTGGGTGGAAGGAAATTTGTGGCTCCTCTCAGATTCCAGAACTTTCTGCCACAGAAATGTGAGGAACATGTGTTTTTTTAGCCAAATTTTGAGGTTTGCAAAAGATTCTGGGTAACAGAACCTGGTCCGAGCCCCACAAGTCACCCCATCTTGGATTCCCCAAGGTCTTTAGTTTTCAAAAATGCACAGGGTTGGTAGGTTTCCCTAGGTGCCGGCTGAGCTACAGGCCAAAATCCACAGGTAGGCACTGTTTTCTTTCAAAAAATGGGATGTGTACACGTTGCGTTTTGGGGCATTTCCTGTCGCGGGGCTAGGCCTACCCACACAAGTGAGGTATAATTTTTATCGGGAGACTTGGGGGAACGCTGGGTGGAAGGAAATTTGTGGCTCCTCTCAGATTCCAGAACTTTCTGCCACAGAAATGTGAGGAACATGTGTTTGTTTAGCCAAATTTTGAGGTTTGCAAAGAATTCTGGGTAACAGAACCTGGTCCGAGCCCCGCAAGTCACCCCTCCTTGGATTCCCCTAGGTCTCTAGTTTTCAGAAATGCACAGGTTTGGTAGGTTTCCCTAGGTGCCGGCTGAGCTAGAGGCCAAAATCTACAGGTAGTCACTTCGCAAAAAACACCTCTGTTTTCTTCCAAAATTTTGGATGTGTCCACGTTGCGCTTTGGGGCGTTTCCTGTCGCGGGCGCTAGGCCTACCCACACAAGTGAGGTATCATTTTTATCAGGAGACTTGGGGGAACGCTGGGAGGAAGGAAATTTGTGGCTCCTCTCAGATTCCAGAACTTTCTGCCACAGAAATGTGAGGACCATGTGTTTTTTTAGCCAAATTTTGAGGTTTGCAAAGGATTCTGGGTAACGGAACCTGGTCCGAGCCCCGCAAGACACCCCTCCTTGGATTCCCCTAGGTCTCTAGTTTTCAGAAATGCACAGGTTTGGTAGGTTTCCCTAGGTGCCGGCTGAGCTAGAGGCCAAAATCTACAGATAGGCACTTCGCAAAAAACACCTCAGTTTTCTTCCAAACTTTTGGATGTGTCCACGTTGCGCTTTGGGGCGTTTCCTGTCGCGGGCGCTAGGCCTACCCACACAAGTGAGGTATCATTTTTATCGGGAGACTTGGGGGAACGCTGGGTGGAAGGAAATTTGTGGCTCCTCTCAGATTCCAGAACTTTCTGCCACAGAAATGTGAGGAACATGTGTTTTTTTCGCCAAATTTTGAGGTTTGCAAAGGATTCTGGGTAACAGAACCTGGCCCGAGCCCCACAAGTCACCCCTCCTTGGATTCCCCTAGGTCTCTAGTTTTCAGAAATGCACAGGTTTGGTAGGTTTCCCTAGGTGCCGGCTGAGCTAGAGGCCAAAATCTACAGGTAGGCACTTCGCAAAAAAAACCTTTGTTTTCTTCCAAAAATTTGGATGTGTCCCGGTTGCGCTTTGGGGCGTTTCCTGTCGCGGGCGCTAGGCCTACCCACACAAGTGAGATATCATTTTTATCGGGAGACTTGGGGGAACGCTGGGTGGAAGGAAGTTTGTGTCTCCTCTCAGATTCCAGAACTTTCTGCCACAGAAATGTGAGGTTTTAGCCAAATTTTGAGGTTTGCAAAGGATTCTGGGTAACAGAACCTGGTCCGAGCCCCGCAAGTCACCCCTCCTTGGATTCCCCTAGGTCTCTAGTTTTCAGAAATGCACAGGTTTGGTAGGTTTCCCTAGGTGCCGGCTGAGCTAGAGGCCAAAATCTACAGGTAGGCACTTCGCAAAAAACACCTCTGTTTTCTTCCAAAAATTTGGATGTGTCCACGTTGCGCTTTGGGGCGTTTCCTGTTACGGGCGCTAGGCCTACCCACACAGGTGAGGTATCATTTTTATCGGGAGACTTGGGGGAACGCTGGGTGGAAGGAAATTTGTGGCTCCTCTCAGATTCCAGAACTTTCTGCCACAGAAATGTGAGGAACATGTGTTTTTTTAGCAAAATTTTGAGGTTTGCAAAGGATTCTGGGTAACAGAACCTGGTCCGAGCCCCGCAAGTCACCCCTCCTTTGATTCCCCTAGTTCTCTAGTTTTCAGAAATGCACAGGTTTGGTAGGTTTCCCTAGGTGCCGGCTGAGCTAGAGGCCAAAATCTACAGGTAGGCACTTCGCAAAAAACACCTCTGTTTTCTTCCAAAAATTTGGATGTGTCCACGTTGCGCTTTGGGGCGTTTCCTGTCGCGGGCGCTAGGCCTACCCACACAAGTGAGGTATCATTTTTATCGGGAGACTTGGGGGAACGCTGGGTGGAAGGAAATTTGCGGCTCCTCTCAGATTCCAGAACTTTCTGCCACAGAAATGTGAGGACCATGTGTTTTTTAGCCAAATTTTGAGGTTTGCAAAGGATTCTGGGTAACAGAACCTGGTCCGAACCCCGCAAGTCACCCCTCCTTGGATTCCCCTAGGTCTCTAGTTTTCAGAAATGCACAGGTTTGGTAGGTTTCCCTTGGTGCCGGCTGAGCTAGATGCCAAAATCTACATGTAGGCACTTCGCAAAAAACACCTCTGTTTTCTTCCAAAATTTTGGATGTGTCCACATTGCGCTTTGGGGCGTTTCCTGTCCCGGGCGCTAGGCCTACCCACACAAGTGAGGTATCATTTTTATCGGGAGACTTAGGGGAACGCTGGGTGGAAGAAAATTTGTGGCTCCTCTCAGATTCCAGAACTTTCTGCCACAGAAATGTGAGGACCATGTGTTTGTTTGGCAAAATTTTGAGGTTTGCAAAGGATTCTGGGTAACAGAACCTGGTCCGAGCCCCGCAAGTCACCCCTCCTTGGATTCCCCTAGGTCTCTAGTTTTCAGAAATGCACAGGTTTGGTAGGTTTCCCTAGGTGCCGGCTGAGCTAGAGGCCAAAATCTACAGGTAGGCACTTCGCAAAAAACACCTCTGTTTTCTTCCAAAATTTTGGATGTGTCCACGTTGCGCTTTGGGGCGTTTCCTGACGCGGGCGCTAGGCCTACCCACACAAGTGAGGTATCATTTTTAACGGGAGACTTGGGGGAACGCTGGGTGGAAGGAAATTTGTGGCTCCTCTCAGATTCCAGAACTTTCTGCCACAGAAATGTGAGGAACATGTGTTTTTTTAGCCAAATTTTGAGGTTTGCAAAGGATTCTGGGTAACAGAACCTGGTCTGAGCCCCGCAAGTCACCCCTCCTTGGATTCCCCTAGGTCTCTAGTTTTCAGAAATGCACAGGTTTGGTAGGTTTCCCTAGGTGCCGGCTGAGCTAGAGGCCAAAATCTACAGGTAGGCACTTCGCAAAAAAAACCGTTGTTTTCTTCCAAAAATTTGGATGTGTCCACGGTGCGCTTTGGGGCGTTTCCTGTCGCGAGCGCTAGGCCTACCCACACAAGTGAGGTATCATTTTTATCGGAAGACTTGGGGGAACGCTGGGTGGAAGGAAGTTTGTGGCTCCTCTCAGATTCCAGAACTTTCTGCCACAGAAATGTGAGTTTTTAGCTAAATTTTGAGGTTTGCAAAGGATTCTGGGTAACAGAATCTGGTCCGAGCCCCGCAAGTCACCCCTCCTTGGATTCCCCTAGGTCTCTAGTTTTCAGAAATGCACAGGTTTGGTAGGTTTCCCTAGGTGCCGGCTGAGCTAGAGGCCAAAATCTACAGGTAGGCACTTCGCAAAAAACACCTCTGTTTTCTTCCAAAAATTTGGATGTGTCCACGTTGCGCTTTTGGGCGTTTCCTGTTGCGGGCGCTAGGCCTACCCACAAAAGTGAGGTATCATTTTTATCGGGAGACTTGGGGGAACGCTGGGTGGAAGGAAATTTGTGGCTCCTCTCAGATTCCAGAACTTTCTGCCACAGAAATGTGATGAACATGTGTTTTTTTAGCCAAATTTTGAGGTTTGCAAAGGATTCTGGGTAACAGAACCTGGTCCGAGCCCCGCAAGTCACCCCTCCTTGGATTCCCCTAGGTCTTTAGTTTTCAGAAATGCACAGGTTTGGTAGGTTTCCCTAGGTGCCGGCTGAGCTAGAGGCCAAAATCTACATGTAGGCACTTCGCAAAAAACACCTCTGTTTTCTTCCAAAATTTTGGATGTGTCCACATTGCGCTTTGGGGCGTTTCCTGTCCCGGGCGCTAGGCCTACCCACACAAGTGAGGTATCATTTTTATCGGGAGACTTAGGGGAACGCTGGGTGGAAGAAAATTTGTGGCTCCTCTCAGATTCCAGAACTTTCTGCCACAGAAATGTGAGGACCATGTGTTTTTTTGACAAAATTTTGAGGTTTGCAAAGGATTCTGGGTAACAGAACCTGGTCCGAGCCCCGCAAGTCACCCCTCCTTGGATTCCCCTAGGTCTCTAGTTTTCAGAAATGCACAGGTTTGGTAGGTTTCCCTAGGTGCCGGCTGAGCTAGAGGCCAAAATCTACAGGTAGGCACTTCGCAAAAAACACCTCTGTTTTCTTCCAAAATTTTGGATGTGTCCACGTTGCGCTTTGGGGCGTTTCCTGACGCGGGCGCTAGGCCTACCCACACAAGTGAGGTATCATTTTTAACGGGAGACTTGGGGGAACGCTGGGTGGAAGGAAATTTGTGGCTCCTCTCAGATTCCAGAACTTTCTGCCACAGAAATGTGAGGAACATGTGTTTTTTTAGCCAAATTTTGAGGTTTGCAAAGGAGTCTGGGTAACAGAACCTGGTCCGAGCCCCGCAAGTCACCCCTCCTTGGATTCCCCTAGGTCTCTAGTTTTCAGAAATGCACAGGTTTGGTAGGTTTCCCTAGGTGCCGGCTGAGCTAGAGGCCAAAATCTACAGGTAGGCACTTCGCAAAAAAAACCTTTGTTTTCTTCCAAAAATTTGGATGTGTCCACGGTGCGCTTTGGGGCGTTTCCTGTCGCGAGCGCTAGGCCTACCCACACAAGTGAGGTATCATTTTTATCGGAAGACTTGGGGGAACGCTGGGTGGAAGGAAGTTTGTGGCTCCTCTCAGATTCCAGAACTTTCTGCCACAGAAATGTGAGTTTTTAGCTAAATTTTGAGGTTTGCAAAGGATTCTGGGTAACAGAATCTGGTCCGAGCCCCGCAAGTCACCCCTCCTTGGATTCCCCTAGGTCTCTAGTTTTCAGAAATGCACAGGTTTGGTAGGTTTCCCTAGGTGCCGGCTGAGCTAGAGGCCAAAATCTACAGGTAGGCACTTCGCTAAAAACACCTCTGTTTTCTTCCAAAAATTTGGATGTGTCCACGTTGCGCTTTTGGGCGTTTCCTGTTGCGGGCGCTAGGCCTACCCACAAAAGTGAGGTATCATTTTTATCGGGAGACTTGGGGGAACGCTGGGTGGAAGGAAATTTGTGGCTCCTCTCAGATTCCAGAACTTTCTGCCACAGAAATGTGAGGAACATGTGTTTTTTTAGCCAAATTTTTAAGGTTTGCAAAGGATTCTGGCTAACAGAACCTGGTCCGAGCCCCGCAAGTCACCCCTCCTTGGATTCCCCTAGGTCTTTAGTTTTCAGAAATGCACAGGTTTGGTAGGTTTCCCTAGGTGCCGGCTGAGCTAGAGGCCAAAATCTACAGGTAGGCACTTCGGAAAAAACACCTCTGTTTTCTTCCAAAAACGTGGATGTGTCGACGTTGCGCTTTGGGGCGTTTCCTGTCGCGGGCGCTATGCCTACCCACACAAGTGAGGTATAATTTTTATCAGGAGACTTGGGGGAACGCTGGGTGGAAGGAAATTTGTGGCTCCTCTCAGATTCCAGAACTTTCTGCCACAGAAATGTGAGGAACATGTGTTTTTTTAGCCAAATTTTGAGGTTTGCAAAGGATTCTGGGTAACAGAACCTGGTCCGAGCCCCGCAAGTCACCCCTCCTTGGATTCCCCTATGTCTCTAGTTTTCAGAAATGCACAAGTTTTGTAGGTTTCCCTAGGTGCCGGCTGAGCTAGAGGCCAAAATCTACAGGTAGGCACTTTGCAAAAAAAACCTTTGTTTTCTTCCCAAAATTTGGATGTGTCCACGTTGCGCTTTGGGGTGTTTCCTGTCGCGGGCGCTAGGCCTACCCACACAAGTGAGGTATCATTTTTATCGGGAGACTTGGGGGAACGCTGGGTGGAAGGAAGTTTGTGGCTCCTCTCAGATTCCAGAACTTTCTGCCACAGAAATGAGAGGTTTTAGTCAAATTTTGAGGTTTGCAAAGGATTCCTGGTAACAGAACCTGGTCCGAGCCCCGCAAGTCACCCCTCCTTGGACTCCCCTAGGTCTTTAGTTTTCAGAAATGCACAGGTTTGGTAGGTTTCCCTAGGTGCCGGCTGAGCTAGAGGCCAAAATCTACAGGTAGGCACTTTGCAAAAAACACCTCTGTTTTCTTCCAAAAACTTGGATGTGTCCACGTTGCACTTTGGGGCGTTTCCTGTCGCGGGCGCTTGGCCTACCCACACAAGTGAGGTATAATTTTTATCAGGAGACTTGGGGGAACGCTGGGTGGAAGGAAATTTGTGGCTCCTCTCAGATTCCAGAACTTTCTGCCACAGAAATGTGAGGAACATGTGTTTTTTTAGCCAAATTTTGAGGTTTGCAAAGGATTCTGGGTAACAGAACCTGGTCCGAGCCCCGCAAGTCACCCCTCCTTGGATTCCCCTAGGTCTCTAGTTTTCAGAAATGCAAAAGTTTGGTAGGTTTCCTTAGGTGCCGGCTGAGCTAGAGGCCAAAATCTACAGGTAGGCACTACGCAAAAAAAAACTTTGTTTTCTTCCCAAAATGTGGATGTGTCCACGTTGCGCTTTGGGGTGTTTCCTGTCGCGGGCGCTAGGCCTACCCACACAAGTGAGGTATCATTTTTATCGGGAGACTTGGGGGAACGCTGGGTGGAAGGAAGTTTGTGGCTCCTCTCAGATTCCAGAACTTTCTGCCACAGAAATGAGAGGTTTTAGCCAAATTTTGAGGTTTGCAAAGGATTCTGGGTAACAGAACCTGGTCCGAGCCCCGCAAGTCACCCCTCCTTGGATTCCCCTAGGTCTCTAGTTTTCAGAAATGCACAGGTTTGGTAGGTTTTCCTAGGTGCCGGCTGAGCTAGAGGCCAAAATCTACAGGTAGGCACTTCGCAAAAAACACCTCTGTTTTCTTCCAAAAATTTGGATGTGTCCATGTTGCGCTTTGGGGCGTTTCCTGACGCGGGCGCTAGGCCTACCCACACAAGTGAGGTATCATTTTTATCGGGAGACTTGGGGGAACGCTGGGTGGAAGGGAATTTGTGGCTCCTCTCAGATTCCAGAACTTTCTGCCACAGAAATGTGAGGAACATGTGTTTTTTTAGCCAAATTTTGAGGTTTGCAAAGGATTCTGGGTAACAGAACCTGGTCCGAGCCCCGCAGGTCACCCCTCCTTGGACTTCCCTAGGTCTTTAGTTTTCAGAAATGCACAGGTTTGGTAGGTCTCCCTAGGTGCCGGCTGAGCTAGAGGCCAAAATCTACAGGTAGGCACTTTGCAAAAAACACCTCTGTTTTCTTCAAAAAACTTGGATGTGTCCACGTTGCGCTTTGGGGTGTTTCCTGTCGCGGGCGCTAGGCCTACCCACACAAGTGAGGTATCATTTTTATCGGGAGACTTGGGGGAACGCTGGGTGGAAGGAAATTTGTGGCTCCTCTCAGATTCCAGAACTTTCTGCCACAGAAATGTGAGGACCATGTGTTTTTTTAGCCAAATTTTGAGGTTTGCAAAGGATTCTGGGTAACAGAACCTGGTCCGAGCCCCGCAAGTCACCCCTCCTTGGATTCCCCTAGGTCTCTAGTTTTCAGAAATGCACACGTTTGGAAGGTTTCCCTAGGTGCCGGCTGAGCTAGAGGCCAAAATCTACAGGTAGGCACTTCGCAAAAAACACCTCTGTTTTCTTCCAAAATTTTGGATGTGTCCACGTTGCACTTTGGGGCGTTTCCTGACGCGGGCGCTAGGCCTACCCACACAAGTAAGGTATCATTTTTGTCGGGAGACTTGGGGGAACGCTGGGTGGAAGGAAATTTGTGGCTCCTCTCAGATTCCAGAACTTTCTGTCACAGAAATGTGAGGAACATGTGTTTTTTTAGCCAAATTTTGAGGTTTGCAAAGGATTCTGGGTAACAGAACCTGGTCCGAGCTCCAGAAGTAACCCCTCCTTGGATTCCCCTAGTTCTCTAGTTTTCAGAAATGCACAGGTTTGGTAGGTTTCCCTAGGTGCCGGCTGAGCTAGAGGCCAAAATCTACAGGTAGGCACTTCGCAAAAAACACCTCTGTTTTCTTCCAAAATTTTGGATGTGTCCACGTTGCGCTTTGGGGCGTTTCCTGTCGCGGGCGCTAGGCCTACCCACACAAGTGAGGTATCATTTTTATCGGGAGACTTGGGGGAACGCTGGGTGGAAGGAAATTTGCGGCTCCTCTCAGATTCCAGAACTTTCTGCCACAGAAATGTGAGGACCATGTGTTTTTTTAGCCAATTTTGAGGTTTGCAAAGGATTCTGGGTAACAGAACCTGGTCCGAACCCCGCAAGTCACCCCTCCTTGGATTCCCCTAGGTCTCTAGTTTTCAGAAATGCACAGGTTTGGTAGGTTTCCCTTGGTGCCGGCTGAGCTAGAGGCCAAAATCTACATGTAGGCACTTCGCAAAAAACACCTCTGTTTTCTTCCAAAATTTTGGATGTGTCCACATTGCGCTTTGGGGCGTTTCCTGTCCCGGGCGCTAGGCCTACCCACACAAGTGAGGTATCATTTTTATCGGGAGACTTAGGGGAACGCTGGGTGGAAGAAAATTTGTGGCTCCTCTCAGATTCCAGAACTTTCTGCCACAGAAATGTGAGGACCATGTGTTTTTTTGGCAAAATTTTGAGGTTTGCAAAGGATTCTGGGTAACAGAACCTGGTCCGAGCCCCGCAAGTCACCCCTCCTTGGATTCCCCTAGGTCTCTAGTTTTCAGAAATGCACAGGTTTGGTAGGTTTCCCTAGGTGCCGGCTGAGCTAGAGGCCAAAATCTACAGGTAGGCACTTCGCAAAAAACACCTCTGTTTTCTTCCAAAATTTTGGATGTGTCCACGTTGCGCTTTGGGGTGTTTCCTGTCGCGGGCGCTAGGCCTACTCACACAAGTGAGGTATCATTTTTATCGGGAGACTTGGGGGAACGCTGGGTGGAAGGAAATTTGTGGCTCCTCTCAGATTCCAGAACTTTCTGCCACAGAAATGTGAGGAACATGTGTTTTTTTAGCCAAATTTTGAGGTTTGCAAAGGATTCTGGGTAACAGAACCTGGCCCGAGCCCCACAAGTCACCCCTCCTTTGATTCCCCTAGGTCTCTAGTTTTCAGAAATGCACAGGTTTGGTAGGTTTCCCTAGGTGCCGGCTGAGCTAGAGGCCAAAATCTACAGGTAGGCACTTTGCAAAAAACACCTCTGTTTTCTTCCAAAATTTTGGATGTGTCCACGTTGCGCTTTGGGGCGTTTCCTGACGCGGGCGCTAGGCCTACCCACACAAGTGAGGTATCATTTTTGTCGGGAGACTTGGGGGAACGCTGGGTGGAAGGAAGTTTGTGGCTCCTCTCAGATTCCAGAACTTTCTGCCACAGAAATGTGAGGACCATGTGTTTTTTTAGCCAAATTTTGAGGTTTGCAAAGGATTCTGGGTAACAGAACCTGGTCCGAGCCCCGCAAGTCACCCCTCCTTGGATTCCCCTAGGTCTCTAGTTTTCAGAAATGCACAGGTTTGGTAGGTTTCCCTAGGTGCCGGCTGAGCTAGAGGCCAAAATCTACAGGTAGGCACTTCGCAAAAAAAACCTTTGTTTTCTTCCAAAAATTTGGATGTGTCCCGGTTGCGCTTTGGGGCGTTTCCTGTCGCGGGCACTAGGCCTACCCACACAAGTGAGGTATCATTTTTATCGGGAGACTTGGGGGAACGCTGGGTGGAAGGAAGTTTGTGGCTCCTCTCAGATTCCAGAACTTTCTGCCACTGAAATGTGAGGTTTTAGCCAAATTTTGAGGTTTGCAAAGGATTCTGGGTAACAGAACCTGGTCCGAGCCCCGCAAGTCACCCCTCCTTGGATTCCCCTAGGTCTCTAGTTTTCAGAAATGCACAGGTTTGGTAGGTTTCCCTAGGTGCCGGCTGAGCGAGAGGCCAAAATCTACATGTAGGCACTTCGCAAAAAACACCTCTGTTTTCTTCCAAAAATTTGGATGTGTCCACGTTGCGCTTTGGGGCGTTTCCTGTTGCGGGCGCTAGGCCTACCCACACAAGTGAGGTATCATTTTTATCGGGAGACTTGGGGGAACGCTGGGTGGAAGGAAATTTGTGGCTCCTCTCAGATTCCAGAACTTTCTGCCACAGAAATGTGAGGAACATGTGTTTTTTTAGCCAAATTTTGAGGTTTGCAAAGGATTCTGGGTAACAGAACCTGGCCCGAGCCCCGCAAGTCACCCCTCCTTGGATTCCCCTAGGTCTCTAGTTTTCAGAAATGCACAGGTTTGGTAGGTTTCCCTAGGTGCCGGCTGAGCTAGAGGCCAAAATCTACAGATAGGCACTTCGCAAAAAACACATCTGTTTTCTTCCAAAATTTTGGATGTGTCCACGTTGCGCTTTGGGGCGTTTCCTGTCGCGGGCGCTAGGCCTACCCACACAAGTGAGGTATCATTTTTATCGGGAGACTTGGGGGAACGCTGGGTGGAAGGAAATTTGTGGCTCCTCTCAGATTCCAGAACTTTCTGCCACAGAAATGTGAGGAACATGTGTTTTTTTAGCCAAATTTTGAGGTTTGCAAAGGATTCTGGGTAACAGAACCTGGCCCGAGCCCCACAAGTCACCCCTCCTTGGATTCCCCTAGGTCTCTAGTTTTCAGAAATGCACAGGTTTGGTAGGTTTCCCTAGGTGCCGGCTGAGCTAGAGGCCAAAATCTACAGGTAGGCACTTCGCAAAAAAAACCTTTGTTTTCTTCCAAAAATTTGGATGTGTCCCGGTTGCGCTTTGGGGCGTTTCCTGTCGCGGGCACTAGGCCTACCCACACAAGTGAGGTATCATTTTTATCGGGAGACTTGGGGGAACGCTGGGTGGAAGGAAGTTTGTGGCTCCTCTCAGATTCCAGAACTTTCTGCCACAGAAATGTGAGGTTTTAGCCAAATTTTGAGGTTTGCAAAGGATTCTGGGTAACAGAACCTGGTCCGAGCCCCGCAAGTCACCCCTCCTTGGATTCCCCTAGGTCTCTAGTTTTCAGAAATGCACAGGTTTGGTAGGTTTCCCTAGGTGCCGGCTGAGCGAGAGGCCAAAATCTACAGGTAGGCACTTTGCAAAAAACACCTCTGTTTTCTTCCAAAAATGTGGATGTGTCCACGTTGCGCTTTGGGGCGTTTCCTGTTGCGGGCGCTAGGCCTACCCACACAAGTGAGGTATCATTTTTATCGGGAGACTTGGGGGAACGCTGGGTGGAAGGAAATTTGTGGCTCCTCTCAGATTCCAGAACTTTCTGCCACAGAAATGTGAGGAACATGTGTTTTTTTAGCCAAATTTTGAGGTTTGCAAAGGATTCTGGGTAACAGAACCTGGTCCGAGCCCCGCAAGTCACCCCTCCTTTGATGCCCCTAGTTCTCTAGTTTTCAGAAATGCACAGGTTTGGTTGGTTTCCCTAGGTGTCGGCTGAGCTAGAGGCCAAAATCTACAGGTAGGCACTTCGCAAAAAACACCTCTGTTTTCTTCCAAAATTTTGGATGTGTCCACGTTGCGCTTTTGGGCGTTTCCTGTTGCGGGCGCTAGGCCTACCCACAAAAGTGAGGTATAATTTTTATCGGGAGACTTGGGGGAACGCTGGGTGGAAGGAAATTTGTGGCTCCTCTCAGATTCCAGAACTTTCTGCCACAGAAATGTGAGGACCATGTGTTTTTTTAGCCAAATTTTGAGGTTTGCAAAGGATTCTGGGTAACAGAACCTGGTCCGAGCCCCGCAAGTCACCCCTCCTTGGATTCCCCTAGGTCTTTAGTTTTCAGAAATGCACAGGTTTGGTAGGTTTCCCTAGGTGCCGGCTGAGCTAGAGGCCAAAATCTACAGGTAGGCACTTCGGAAAAAACACCTCTGTTTTCTTCCAAAAACTTGGATGTGTCCACGTTGCGCTTTGGGGCGTTTCCTGTCGCGGGCGCTATGCCTACCCACACAAGTGAGGTATAATTTTTATCAGGAGACTTGGGGGAACGCTGGGTGGAAGGAAATTGGTGGCTCCTCTCAGATTCCAGAACTTTCTGCCACAGAAATGTGAGGAACATGTGTTTTTTTAGCCAAATTTTGAGGTTTGCAAAGGATTCTGGGTAACAGAACCTGGTCCGAGCCCCGCAAGTCACCCCTCCTTGGATTCCCCTAGGTCTCTAGTTTTCAGAAATGCACAAGTTTTGTAGGTTTCCCTAGGTGCCGGCTGAGCTAGAGGCCAAAATCTACAGGTAGGCACTTTGCAAAAAAAACCTTTGTTTTCATCCCAAAATGTGGATGTGTCCACGTTGCGCTTTGGGGTGTTTCCTGTCGCGGGCGCTAGGCCTACCCACACAAGTGAGGTATAATTTTTATCGGGAGACTTGGGGGAACGCTGGGTGGAAGGAAGTTTGTGGCTCCTCTCAGATTCCAGAACTTTCTGCCACAGAAATGAGAGGTTTTAGTCAAATTTTGAGGTTTGCAAAGGATTCTGGGTAACAGAACCTGGTCCGAGCCCCGCAAGTCACCCCTCTTTGGATTCCCCTAGGTCTCTAGTTTTCAGAAATGCACAGGTTTGGTAGGTTTCCCTAGGTGCCGGCTGAGCTAGAGGCCAAAATCTACAGGTAGACACTTCGCAAAAAACACCTCTGTTTTCTTCCAAAAATTTGGATGTGTCCATGTTGCGCTTTGGGGCGTTTTCTGACGCGGGCGCTAGGCCTACCCACACAAGTGAGGTATCATTTTTATCGGGAGACTTGGGGGAACGCTGGGTGGAAGGGAATTTGTGACTCCTCTCAGATTCCAGAACTTTCTGCCACAGAAATGTGAGGAACATGTGTTTTTTTAGACAAATTTTGAGGTTTGCAAAGGATTCCTGGTAACAGAACCTGGTCCGAGCCCCGCAAGTCACCCCTCCTTGGACTCCCCTAGGTCTTTAGTTTTCAGAAATGCACAGGTTTGGTAGGTTTCCCTAGGTGCCGGCTGAGCTAGAGGCCAAAATCTACAGGTAGGCACTTTGCAAAAAACACCTCTGTTTTCTTCCAAAAACTTGGATGTGTCCACGTTGCGCTTTGGGGCGTTTCCTGTCGCGGGCGCTAGGCCTACCCACACAAGTGAGGTATAATTTTTATCAGGAGACTTGGGGGAACGCTGGGTGGAAGGAAATTTGTGGCTCCTCTCAGATTCCAGAACTTTCTGCCACAGAAATGTGAGGAACATATGTTTTTTTAGCCAAATTTTGAGGTTTGCAAAGGATTCTGGGTAACAGAACCTGGTCCGAGCCCCGCAAGTCACCCCTCCTTGGATTCCCCTAGGTCTCTAGTTTTCAGAAATGCAAAAGTTTGGTAGGTTTCCTTAGGTGCCGGCTGAGCTAGAGGCCAAAATCTACAGGTAGGCACTTCGCAAAAAAAACCTTTGTTTTCTTCCCAAAATGTGGATGTGTCCACGTTGCGCTTTGGGGTGTTTCCTGTCGCGGGCGCTAGGCCTACCCACACAAGTGAGGTATCATTTTTATCGGGAGACTTGGGGGAACGCTGGGTGGAAGGAAGTTTGTGGCTCCTCTCAGATTCCAGAACTTTCTGCCACAGAAATGAGAGGTTTTAGCCAAATTTTGAGGTTTGCAAAGGATTCTGGGTAACACAACCTGGTCCGAGCCCCGCAAGTCACCCCTCCTTGGATTTCCCCTAGGTCTCTAGTTTTCAGAAATGCACAGGTTTGGTAGGTTTTCCTAGGTGCCGGCTGAGCTAGAGGCCAAAATCTACAGGTAGGCACTTCGCAAAAAACACCTCTGTTTTCTTCCAAAAATTTGGATGTGTCCATGTTGCGCTTTGGGGCGTTTCCTGACGCGGGCGCTAGGCCTACCCACACAAGTGAGGTATCATTTTTATCGGGAGACTTGGGGGAACGCTGGGTGGAAGGGAATTTGTGGCTCCTCTCAGATTCCAGAACTTTCTGCCACAGAAATGTGAGGAACATGTGTTTTTTTAGCCAAATTTTGAGGTTTGCAAAGGATTCTGGGTAACAGAACCTGGTCCGAGCCCCGCAAGTCACCCCTCCTTGGACTTCCCTAGGTCTTTAGTTTTCAGAAATGCTCAGGTTTGGTAGGTCTCCCTAGGTGCCGGCTGAGCTAGAGGCCAAAATCTACAGGTAGGCACTTTGCAAAAAACACCTCTGTTTTCTTCAAAAAACTTGGATGTGTCCACGTTGCGCTTTGGGGTGTTACCTGTCGCGGGCGCTAGGCCTACCCACACAAGTGAGGTATCATTTTTAACGGGAGACTTGGGGGAACGCTGGGTGGAAGGAAATTTGTGGCTCCTCTCAGATTCCAGAACTTTCTGCCACAGAAATGTGAGGAACATGTGTTTTTTTAGCCAAATTTTGAGGTTTGCAAAGGATTCTGGGTAACAGAACCTGGTCCGAGCCCCGCAAGTCACCCCTCCTTGGATTCCCCTAGGTCTCTAGTTTTCAGAAATGCACAGGTTTGGTAGGTTTCCCTAGGTGCCGGCTGAGCTAGAGGCCAAAATCTACAGGTAGGCACTTCGCAAAAAAAACCTTTGTTTTCTTCCAAAAATGTGGATGTGTCCACGGTGCGCTTTGGGGCGTTTCCTGTCGCGGGCGCTAGGCCTACCCACACAAGTGAGGTATCATTTTTATCGGAAGACTTGGGGGAACGCTGGGTGGAAGGAAGTTTGTGGCTCCTCTCAGATTCCAGAACTTTCTGCCACAGAAATGTGAGTTTTTAGCCAAATTTTGAGGTTTGCAAAGGATTCTGGGTAACAGAATCTGGTCCGAGCCCCGCAAGTCACCCCTCCTTGGATTCCCCTAGGTCTCTAGTTTTCAGAAATGCACAGGTTTGGTAGGTTTCCCTAGGTGCCGGCTGAGCTAGAGGCCAAAATCTACAGGTAGGCACTTCGCAAAAAACACCTCTGTTTTCTTCCAAAAATTTGGATGTGTCCACGTTGCGCTTTTGGGCGTTTCCTGTTGCGGGCGCTAGGCCTACCCACAAAAGTGAGGAATCATTTTTATCGGGAGACTTGGGGGAACGCTGGGTGGAAGGAAATTTGTGGCTCCTCTCAGATTCCAGAACTTTCTGCCACAGAAATGTGAGGAACATGTGTTTTTTTA
Organism: Pleurodeles waltl; assembly: GCF_031143425.1. Lineage (NCBI taxonomy): Eukaryota > Metazoa > Chordata > Amphibia > Caudata > Salamandridae > Pleurodeles > Pleurodeles waltl. Next base: position 1,350,196,971 of record NC_090445.1, read on the forward strand.
GCCAAATTTTGAGGTTTGCAAAGGATTCTGGGTAACAGAACCTGGTCCGATCCCCGCAAGTCACCCCTCCTTGGATTCCCCTAGGTCTTTAGTTTTCAGAAATGCACAGGTTTGGTAGGTTTCCCTAGGTGCCGGCTGAGCTAGAGGCCAAAATCTACAGGTAGGCACTTCGCAAAAAACACCTCTGTTTTCTTCCAAAAACGTGGATGTGTCCACGTTGCGCTTTGGGGCGTTTCTTGTCGCGGGCGCTATGCCTACCCACACAAGTGAGGTATAATTTTTATCAGGAGACTTGGGGGAACGCTGGGTGGAAGGAAATTTGTGGCTCCTCTCAGATTCCAGAACTTTCTGCCACAGAAATGTGAGGAACATGTGTTTTTTTAGCCAAATTTTGAGGTTTGCAAAGGATTCTGGGTAACAGAACCTGGTCCGAGCCCCGCAAGTCACCCCTCCTTGGATTCCCCTAGGTCTCTAGTATTCAGAAATGCACAAGTTTTGTAGGTTTCCCTAGGTGCCGGCTGAGCTAGAGGCCAAAATCTACAGGTAGGCACTTCGCAAAAAAAACGTTTGTTTTCTTCCCAAAATTTGGATGTGTCCACGTTGCGCTTTGGGGTGTTTCCTGTCGCGGGCGCTAGGCCTACCCACACAAGTGAGGTATCATTTTTATCGGGAGACTTGGGGGAACGCTGGGTGGAAGGAAGTTTGTGGCTCCTCTCAGATTCCAGAACTTTCTGCCACAGAAATGAGAGGTTTTAGTCAAATTTTGAGGTTTGCAAAGGATTCTGGGTAACAGAACCTGGTCCGAGCCCCGCAAGTCACCCCTCCTTGGATTCCCCTAGGTCTCTAGTTTTCAGAAATGCACAGGTTTGGTAGGTTTCCCTAGGTGCCGGCTGAGCTAGAGGCCAAAATCTACAGGTAGGCACTTCGCAAAAAACACCTCTGTTTTCTTCCAAAAATTTGGATGTGTCCATGTTGCGCTTTGGGGCGTTTTCTAACGCGGGCGCTAGGCCTACCCACACAAGTGAGGTATCATTTTTATCGGGAGACTTGGGGGAACGCTGGGTGGAAGGGAATTTGTGGCTCCTCTCAGATTCCAGAACTTTCTGCCACAGAAATGTGAGGAACATGTGTTTTTTTAGCCAAATTTTGAGGTTTGCAAAGGATTCCTGGTAACAGAACCTGGTCCGAGCCCCGCAAGTCACCCCTCCTTGGACTCCCCTAGGTCTTTAGTTTTCAGAAATGCAAAAGTTTGGTAGGTTTCCCTAGGTGCCGGCTGAGCTAGAGGCCAAAATCTACAGGTAGGCACTTCGCAAAAAAAACCTTTGTTTTCTTCCCAAAATGTGGATGTGTCCACGTTGCGCTTTGGGGTGTTTCCTGTCGCGGGCGCTAGGCCTACCCACACAAGTGAGGTATCATTTTTATCGGGAGACTTGGGGGAACGCTGGGTGGAAGGAAGTTTGTGGCTCCTCTCAGATTCCAGAACTTTCTGCCACAGAAATGAGAGGTTTTAGCCAAATTTTGAGGTTTGCAAAGGATTCTGGGTAACAGAACCTGGTCCGAGCCCCGCAAGTCACCCCTCCTTGGATTCCCCTAGGTCTCTAGTTTTCAGAAATGCACAGGTTTGGTAGGTTTTCCTAGGTGCCGGCTGAGCTAGAGGCCAAAATCAACAGGTAGGCACTTCGCAAAAAACACCTCTGTTTTCTTCCAAAAATTTGGATGTGTCCATGTTGCGCTTTGGGGCGTTTCCTGACGCGGGCGCTAGGCCTACCCACACAAGTGAGGTATCATTTTTATCGGGAGACTTGGGGGAACGCTGGGTGGAAGGGAATTTGTGGCTCCTCTCAGATTCCAGAACTTTCTGCCACAGAAATGTGAGGAACATGTGTTTTTTTAGCCAAATTTTGAGGTTTGCAAAGGATTCTGGGTAACAGAACCTGGTCCGAGCCCCGCAAGTCACCCCTCCTTGGACTTCCCTAGGTCTTTAGTTTTCAGAAATGCACAGGTTTGGTAGGTCTCCCTAGGTGCCGGCTGAGCTAGAGGCCAAAATCTACAGGTAGGCACTTTGCAAAAAACACCTCTGTTTTCTTCCAAAAACTTGGATGTGTCCACGTTGCGCTTTGGGGCGTTTCCTGTCGCGGGCGCTAGGCCTACCCACACAAGTGAGGTATAATTTTTATCAGGAGACTTGGGGGAACGCTGGGTGGAAGGAAATTTGTGGCTCCTCTCAGATTCCAGAACTTTCTGCCACAGAAATGTGAGGAACATGTGTTTTTTTAGCCAAATTTTGAGGTTTGCAAAGGATTCTGGGTAACAGAACCTGGTCCGAGCCCCGCAAGTCACCCCTCCTTGGATTCCCCTAGGTCTCTAGTTTTCAGAAATGCAAAAGTTTGGTAGGTTTCCTTAGGTGCCGGCTGAGCTAGAGGCCAAAATCTACAGGTAGGCACTTCGCAAAAAAAACCTTTGTTTTCTTCCCAAAATGTGGATGTGTCCACGTTGCGCTTTGGGGTGTTTCCTGTCGCGGGCGCTAGGCCTACCCACACAAGTGAGGTATCATTTTTATCGGGAGACTTGGGGGAACGCTGGGTGGAAGGAAGTTTGTGGCTCCTCTCAGATTCCAGAACTTTCTGCCACAGAAATGAGAGGTTTTAGCCAAATTTTGAGGTTTGCAAAGGATTCTGGGTAACAGAACCTGGTCCGAGCCCCGCAAGTCACCCCTCCTTGGATTCCCCTAGGTCTCTAGTTTTTTAGAAATGCACAGGTTTGGTAGGTTTTCCTAGGTGCCGGCTGAGCTAGAGGCCAAAATCTACAGGTAGGCACTTCGCAAAAAACACCTCTGTTTTCTTCCAAAAATTTGGATGTGTCCATGTTGCGCTTTGGGGCGTTTCCTGACGCGGGCGCTAGGCCTACCCACAGAAGTGAGGTATCATTTTTATCGGGAGACTTGGGGGAACGCTGGGTGGAAGGGAATTTGTGGCTCCTCTCAGATTCCAGAACTTTCTGCCACAGAAATGTGAGGAACATGTGTTTTTTTAGCCAAATTTTGAGGTTTGCAAAGGATTCTGGGTAACAGAACCTGGTCCGAGCCCCGCAAGTCACCCCTCCTTGGACTTCCCTAGGTCTTTAGTTTTCAGAAATGCACAGGTTTGGTAGGTCTCCCTAGGTGCCGGCTGAGCTAGAGGCCAAAATCTACAGGTAGGCACTTTGCAAAAAACACCTCTGTTTTCTTCAAAAAACTTGGATGTGTCCACGTTGCGCTTTGGGGTGTTACCTGTCGCGGGCGCTAGGCCTACCCACACAAGTGAGGTATCATTTTTAACGGGAGACTTGGGGGAACGCTGGGTGGAAGGAAATTTGTGGCTCCTCTCAGATTCCAGAACTTTCTGCCACAGAAATGTGAGGAACATGTGTTTTTTTAGCCAAATTTTGAGGTTTGCAAAGGATTCTGGGTAACAGAACCTGGTCCGAGCCCCGCAAGTCACCCCTCCTTGGATTCCCCTAGGTCTCTAGTTTTCAGAAATGCACAGGTTTGGTAGGTTTCCCTAGGTGCCGGCTGAGCTAGAGGCCAAAATCTACAGGTAGGCACTTCGCAAAAAACACCTCTGTTTTCTTCCAAAAACGTGGATGTGTCCACGTTGCGCTTTGGGGCGTTTCTTGTCGCGGGCGCTATGCCTACCCACACAAGTGAGGTATAATTTTTATCAGGAGACTTGGGGGAACGCTGGGTGGAAGGAAATTTGTGGCTCCTCTCAGATTCCAGAACTTTCTGCCACAGAAATGTGAGGAACATGTGTTTTTTTAGCCAAATTTTGAGGTTTGCAAAGGATTCTGGGTAACAGAACCTGGTCCGAGCCCCGCAAGTCACCCCTCCTTGGATTCCCCTAGGTCTCTAGTATTCAGAAATGCACAAGTTTTGTAGGTTTCCCTAGGTGCCGGCTGAGCTAGAGGCCAAAATCTACAGGTAGGCACTTCGCAAAAAAAACGTTTGTTTTCTTCCCAAAATTTGGATGTGTCCACGTTGCGCTTTGGGGTGTTTCCTGTCGCGGGCGCTAGGCCTACCCACACAAGTGAGGTATCATTTTTATCGGGAGACTTGGGGGAACGCTGGGTGGAAGGAAGTTTGTGGCTCCTCTCAGATTCCAGAACTTTCTGCCACAGAAATGAGAGGTTTTAGTCAAATTTTGAGGTTTGCAAAGGATTCTGGGTAACAGAACCTGGTCCGAGCCCCGCAAGTCACCCCTCCTTGGATTCCCCTAGGTCTCTAGTTTTCAGAAATGCACAGGTTTGGTAGGTTTCCCTAGGTGCCGGCTGAGCTAGAGGCCAAAATCTACAGGTAGGCACTTCGCAAAAAACACCTCTGTTTTCTTCCAAAAATTTGGATGTGTCCATGTTGCGCTTTGGGGCGTTTTCTAACGCGGGCGCTAGGCCTACCCACACAAGTGAGGTATCATTTTTATCGGGAGACTTGGGGGAACGCTGGGTGGAAGGGAATTTGTGGCTCCTCTCAGATTCCAGAACTTTCTGCCACAGAAATGTGAGGAACATGTGTTTTTTTAGCCAAATTTTGAGGTTTGCAAAGGATTCCTGGTAACAGAACCTGGTCCGAGCCCCGCAAGTCACCCCTCCTTGGACTCCCCTAGGTCTTTAGTTTTCAGAAATGCAAAAGTTTGGTAGGTTTCCCTAGGTGCCGGCTGAGCTAGAGGCCAAAATCTACAGGTAGGCACTTCGCAAAAAAAACCTTTGTTTTCTTCCCAAAATGTGGATGTGTCCACGTTGCGCTTTGGGGTGTTTCCTGTCGCGGGCGCTAGGCCTACCCACACAAGTGAGGTATCATTTTTATCGGGAGACTTGGGGGAACGCTGGGTGGAAGGAAGTTTGTGGCTCCTCTCAGATTCCAGAACTTTCTGCCACAGAAATGAGAGGTTTTAGCCAAATTTTGAGGTTTGCAAAGGATTCTGGGTAACAGAACCTGGTCCGAGCCCCGCAAGTCACCCCTCCTTGGATTCCCCTAGGTCTCTAGTTTTCAGAAATGCACAGGTTTGGTAGGTTTTCCTAGGTGCCGGCTGAGCTAGAGGCCAAAATCTACAGGTAGGCACTTCGCAAAAAACACCTCTGTTTTCTTCCAAAAATTTGGATGTGTCCATGTTGCGCTTTGGGGCGTTTCCTGACGCGGGCGCTAGGCCTACCCACACAAGTGAGGTATCATTTTTATCGGGAGACTTGGGGGAACGCTGGGTGGAAGGGAATTTGTGGCTCCTCTCAGATTCCAGAACTTTCTGCCACAGAAATGTGAGGAACATGTGTTTTTTTAGCCAAATTTTGAGGTTTGCAAAGGATTCTGGGTAACAGAACCTGGTCCGAGCCCCGCAAGTCACCCCTCCTTGGACTTCCCTAGGTCTTTAGTTTTCAGAAATGCACAGGTTTGGTAGGTCTCCCTAGGTGCCGGCTGAGCTAGAGGCCAAAATCTACAGGTAGGCACTTTGCAAAAAACACCTCTGTTTTCTTCAAAAAACTTGGATGTGTCCACGTTGCGCTTTGGGGTGTTACCTGCCGCGGGCGCTAGGCCTACCCACACAAGTGAGGTATCATTTTTAACGGGAGACTTGGGGGAACGCTGGGTGGAAGGAAATTTGTGGCTCCTCTCAGATTCCAGAACTTTCTGCCACAGAAATGTGAGGAACATGTGTTTTTTTAGCCAAATTTTGAGGTTTGCAAAGGATTCTGGGTAACAGAACCTGGTCCGAGCCCCGCAAGTCACCCCTCCTTGGATTCCCCTAGGTCTCTAGTTTTCAGAAATGCACAGGTTTGGTAGGTTTCCCTAGGTGCCGGCTGAGCTAGAGGCCAAAATCTACAGGTAGGCACTTCGCAAAAAAAACCTTTGTTTTCTTCCAAAAATGTGGATGTGTCCACGGTGCGCTTTGGGGCGTTTCCTGTCGCGGGCGCTAGGCCTACCCACACAAGTGAGGTATCATTTTTATCGGAAGACTTGGGGGAACGCTGGGTGGAAGGAAGTTTGTGGCTCCTCTCAGATTCCAGAACTTTCTGCCACAGAAATGTGAGTTTTTAGCCAAATTTTGAGGTTTGCAAAGGATTCTGGGTAACAGAATCTGGTCCGAGCCCCGCAAGTCACCCCTCCTTGGATTCCCCTAGGTCTCTAGTTTTCAGAAATGCACAGGTTTGGTAGGTTTCCCTAGGTGCCGGCTGAGCTAGAGGCCAAAATCTACAGGTAGGCACTTCGCAAAAAACACCTCTGTTTTCTTCCAAAAATTTGGATGTGTCCACGTTGCGCTTTTGGGCGTTTCCTGTTGCGGGCGCTAGGCCTACCCACAAAAGTGAGGAATCATTTTTATCGGGAGACTTGGGGGAACGCTGGGTGGAAGGAAATTTGTGGCTCCTCTCAGATTCCAGAACTTTCTGCCACAGAAATGTGAGGAACATGTGTTTTTTTAGCCAAATTTTGAGGTTTGCAAAGGATTCTGGGTAACAGAACCTGGTCCGATCCCCGCAAGTCACCCCTCCTTGGATTCCCCTAGGTCTTTAGTTTTCAGAAATGCACAGGTTTGGTAGGTTTCCCTAGGTGCCGGCTGAGCTAGAGGCCAAAATCTACAGGTAGGCACTTCGCAAAAAACACCTCTGTTTTCTTCCAAAAACGTGGATGTGTCCACGTTGCGCTTTGGGGCGTTTCTTGTCGCGGGCGCTATGCCTACCCACACAAGTGAGGTATAATTTTTATCAGGAGACTTGGGGGAACGCTGGGTGGAAGGAAATTTGTGGCTCCTCTCAGATTCCAGAACTTTCTGCCACAGAAATGTGAGGAACATGTGTTTTTTTAGCCAAATTTTGAGGTTTGCAAAGGATTCTGGGTAACAGAACCTGGTCCGAGCCCCGCAAGTCACCCCTCCTTGGATTCCCCTAGGTCTCTAGTATTCAGAAATGCACAAGTTTTGTAGGTTTCCCTAGGTGCCGGCTGAGCTAGAGGCCAAAATCTACAGGTAGGCACTTCGCAAAAAAAACGTTTGTTTTCTTCCCAAAATTTGGATGTGTCCATGTTGCGCTTTGGGGTGTTTCCTGTCGCGGGCGCTAGGCCTACCCACACAAGTGAGGTATCATTTTTATCGGGAGACTTGGGGGAACGCTGGGTGGAAGGAAGTTTGTGGCTCCTCTCAGATTCCAGAACTTTCTGCCACAGAAATGAGAGGTTTTAGTCAAATTTTGAGGTTTGCAAAGGATTCTGGGTAACAGAACCTGGTCCGAGCCCCGCAAGTCACCCCTCCTTGGATTCCCCTAGGTCTCTAGTTTTCAGAAATGCACAGGTTTGGTAGGTTTCCCTAGGTGCCGGCTGAGCTAGAGGCCAAAATCTACAGGTAGGCACTTCGCAAAAAACACCTCTGTTTTCTTCCAAAAATTTGGATGTGTCTATGTTGCGCTTTGGGGCGTTTTCTAACGCGGGCGCTAGGCCTACCCACACAAATGAGGTATCATTTTTATCGGGAGACTTGGGGGAACGCTGGGTGGAAGGGAATTTGTGGCTCCTCTCAGATTCCAGAACTTTCTGCCACAGAAATGTGAGGAACATGTGTTTTTTTAGCCAAATTTTGAGGTTTGCAAAGGATTCCTGGTAACAGAACCTGGTCCGAGCCCCGCAAGTCACCCCTCCTTGGACTCCCCTAGGTCTTTAGTTTTCAGAAATGCAAAAGTTTGGTAGGTTTCCCTAGGTGCCGGCTGAGCTAGAGGCCAAAATCTACAGGTAGGCACTTCGCAAAAAAAACCTTTGTTTTCTTCCCAAAATGTGGATGTGTCCACGTTGCGCTTTGGGGTGTTTCCTGTCGCGGGCGCTAGGCCTACCCACACAAGTGAGGTATCATTTTTATCGGGAGACTTGGGGGAACGCTGGGTGGAAGGAAGTTTGTGGCTCCTCTCAGATTCCAGAACTTTCTGCCACAGAAATGAGAGGTTTTAGCCAAATTTTGAGGTTTGCAAAGGATTCTGGGTAACAGAACCTGGTCCGAGCCCCGCAAGTCACCCCTCCTTGGATTCCCCTAGGTCTCTAGTTTTCAGAAATGCACAGGTTTGGTAGGTTTTCCTAGGTGCCGGCTGAGCTAGAGGCCAAAATCTACAGGTAGGCACTTCGCAAAAAACACCTCTGTTTTCTTCCAAAAATTTGGATGTGTCCATGTTGCGCTTTGGGGCGTTTCCTGACGCGGGCGCTAGGCCTACCCACACAAGTGAGGTATCATTTTTATCGGGAGACTTGGGGGAACGCTGGGTGGAAGGGAATTTGTGGCTCCTCTCAGATTCCAGAACTTTCTGCCACAGAAATGTGAGGAACATGTGTTTTTTTAGCCAAATTTTGAGGTTTGCAAAGGATTCTGGGTAACAGAACCTGGTCCGAGCCCCGCAAGTCACCCCTCCTTGGACTTCCCTAGGTCTTTAGTTTTCAGAAATGCACAGGTTTGGTAGGTCTCCCTAGGTGCCGGCTGAGCTAGAGGCCAAAATCTACAGGTAGGCACTTTGCAAAAAACACCTCTGTTTTCTTCCAAAAACTTGGATGTGTCCACGTTGCGCTTTGGGGCGTTTCCTGTCGCGGGCGCTAGGCCTACCCACACAAGTGAGGTATAATTTTTATCAGGAGACTTGGGGGAACGCTGGGTGGAAGGAAATTTGTGGCTCCTGTCAGATTCTAGAACTTTCTGCAACAGAAATGTAAGGAACATGTGTTTTTTTAGCCAAATTTTGAGGTTTGCAAAGGATTCTGGGTAACAGAACCTTTTCCGAGCTCCAGAAGTCACCCCTCCTTGGATTCCCCTAGTTCTCTAGTTTTCAGAAATGCACAGGTTTGGTAGGTTTCCCTAGGTGCCGGCTGAGCTAGAGGCCAAAATCTACAGGTAGGCACTTCGCAAAAAACACCTCTGTTTTCTTCCAAAATTTTGGATGTGTCCACGTTGCGCTTTGGGGCGTTTCCTGTCGCGGGCGCTAGGCCTACCCACACAAGTGAGGTATCATTTTTATCGGGAGACTTGGGGGAACGCTGGGTGGAAGGAAATTTGCGGCTCCTCTCAGATTCCAGAACTTTCTGCCACAGATATGTGAGGACCATGTATTTTTTTAGCCAAATTTTGAGGTTTGCAAAGGATTCTGGGTAACAGAACCTGGTCCGAGCCCCGCAAGTCACCCCTCCTTGGATTCCCCTAGGTCTCTAGTTTTCAGAAATGCACAGGTTTGGTAGGTTTCCATAGGTGCCGGCTGAGCTAGAGGCCAAAATCTACAGGTAGGCACTTCGCAAAAAACACCTCTGTTTTCTTCCAAAATTTTGGATGTGTCCACATTTGCGCTTTGGGGCGTTTCCTGTCGCGGGCGCTAGGCCTACCCACACATGTGAGGTATCATTTTTATCGGGAGACTTGGGGGAACGCTGGGTTGAAGGAAATTTGTGGCTTCTCTCAGATTCCAGAACTTTCTGCCACAGAAATGTGAGGAACATGTGTTTTTTTAGCCAAATTTTGAGGTTTGCAAAGGATTCTGGGTAACAGAACCTGGTCCGAGCCCCGCAAGTCACCCCTCCTTTGATTCCCCTAGTTCTCTAGTTTTCAGAAATGCAGAGGTTTGGTTGGTTTCCCTAGGTGCCGGCTGAGCTAGAGGCCAAAATCTACAGGTAGGCACTTCGCAACAAACACCTCTGTTTTCTTCCAAAATTTTGGATGTGTCCACGTTGCGCTTTGGGGCGTTTCCTGTCGCGGGCGCTAGGCCTACCCACACAAGTGAGGTCTCATTTTTATCGGGAGACTTGGGGGAACGCTGGGTGGAAGGAAATTTGTGGCTCCTCTCAGATTCCAGAACTTTCTGCCACAGAAATGTGAGGACCATGTGTTTTTTTAGCCAAATTTTGAGGTTTGCAAAGGATTCTGGGTAACAGAACCTGGTCCGAGCCCCGCAAGTCACCCCTCCTTGGATTCCCCTAGGTCTTTAGTTTTCAGAAATGCACAGGTTTGGTAGGTTTCCCTAGGTGCCGGCTGAGCTAGAGGCCAAAATCTACAGGTAGGCACTTCGCAAAAAAAACCTTTGTTTTCTTCCAAAAATTTGGATGTGTCCACGTTGCGCTTTGGGGCGTTTCCTGTCGCGGGCGATAGGCCTACCCACACAAGTGAGGTATCATTTTTATCGGGAGACTTGGGGGAACGCTGGGTGGAAGGAAGTTTGTGGCTCCTCTCAGATTCCAGAACTTTCTGCCACAGAAATGTGAGTTTTTAGCCAAATTTTGAGGTTTGCAAAGGATTCTGGGTAACAGAATCTGGTCCGAGCCCCGCAAGTCACCCCTCCTTGGATTCCCCTAGGTCTTTAGTTTTCAGAAATGCACAGGTTTGGTAGGTTTCCCTAGGTGCCGGCTGAGCTAGAGGCCAAAATCTACAGGTAGGCACTTCGCAAAAAACACCTCTGTTTTCTTCCAAAAACTTGGATGTGTCCACGTTGCGCTTTGGGGCGTTTCCTGTCGCGGGCGCTATGCCTACCCACACAAGTGAGGTATAATTTTTATCAGGAGACTTGGGGGAACGCTGGGTGGAAGGAAATTTGTGGCTCCTCTCAGATTCCAGAACTTTCTGCAACAGAAATGTGAGGAACATGTGTTTTTTAGCCAAATTTTGAGGTTTGCAAAGGATTCTGGGTAACAGAACCTGGTCCGAGCCCCGCAAGTCACCCCTCCTTGGATTCCCCTAGGTCTCTAGTTTTCAGAAATGCACAAGTTTTGTAGGTTTCCCTAGGTGCCGGCTGAGCTAGAGGCCAAAATCTACAGGTAGGCACTTCGCAAAAAAAACCTTTGTTTTCTTCCCAAAATTTGGATGTGTCCATGTTGCGCTTTGGGGTATTTCCTGTCGCGGGCGCTAGGCCTACCCACACAAGTGAGGTATCATTTTTATCGGGAGACTTGGGGGAACGCTGGGTGGAAGGAAGTTTGTGGCTCCTCTCAGATTCCAGAACTTTCTGCCACAGAAATGAGAGGTTTTAGCCAAATTTTGAGGTTTGCAAAGGATTCTGGGTAACAGAACCTGGTCCGAGCCCCGCAAGTCACCCCTCCTTTGATTCCCCTAGTTCTCTAGTTTTCAGAAATGCACAGGTTTGGTAGGTTTCCCTAGGTGCCGGCTGAGCTAGAGGCCAAAATCTACAGGTAGGCACTTCGCAAAAAACACCTCTGTTTTCTTCCAAAAATTTGGATGTGTCCATGTTGCGCTTTGGGGCGTTTTCTGACGCGGGCGCTAGGCCTACCCACACAAGTGAGGTATCATTTTTATCGGGAGACTTGGGGGAACGCTGGGTGGAAGGGAATTTGTGGCTCCTCTCAGATTCCAGAACTTTCTGCCACAGAAATGTGAGGAACATGTGTTTTTTTAGCCAAATTTTGAGGTTTGCAAAGGATTCCTGGTAACAGAACCTGGTCCGAGCCCCGCAAGTCACCCCTCCTTGGACTCCCCTAGGTCTTTAGTTTTCAGAAATGCACAGGTTTGGTAGGTTTCCCTAGGTGCTGGCTGAGCTAGAGGCCAAAATCTACAGGTAGGCACTTTGCAAAAAACACCTCTGTTTTCTTCCAAAAACTTGGATGTGTCCACGTTGCGCTTTGGGGCGTTTCCTGTCGCGGGCGCTAGGCCTACCCACCCAAGTGAGGTATAATTTTTATCAGGAGACTTGGGGGAACGCTGGGTGGAAGGAAATTTGTGGCTCCTCTCAGATTCCAGAACTTTCTGCCACAGAAATGTGAGGAACATGTGTTTTTTTAGCCAAATTTTGAGGTTTGCAAAGGATTCTGGGTAACAGAACCTGGTCCGAGCCCCGCAAGTCACCCCTCCTTCGATTCCCCTAGGTCTCTAGTTTTCAGAAATGCAAAAGTTTGGTAGGTTTCCCTAGGTGCCGGCTGAGCTAGAGGCCAAAATCTACAGGTAGGCACTTCGCAAAAAAACCCTTTGTTTTCTTCCCAAAATGTGGATGTGTCCACGTTGCGCTTTCGGGTGTTTCCTGTCGCGGGCGCTAGGCCTACCCACACAAGTGAGGTATCATTTTTATCGGGAGACTTGGGGGAACGCTGGGTGGAAGGAAGTTTGTGGCTCCTCTCAGATTCCAGAACTTTCTGCCACAGAAATGAGAGGTTTTAGCCAAATTTTGAGGTTTGCAAAGGATTCTGGGTAACAGAACCTGGTCCGAGCCCCGCAAGTCACCCCTCCTTGGATTCCCCTAGGTCTCTAGTTTTCAGAAATGCACAGGTTTGGTAGGTTTTCCTAGGTGCCGGCTGAGCTAGAGGCCAAAATCTACAGGTAGGCACTTCGCAAAAAACACCTCTGTTTTCTTCCAAAAATTTGGATGTGTCCATGTTGCGCTTTGGGGCATTTCCTGACGCGGGCGCTAGGCCCACCCACACAAGTGAGGTATAATTTTTATCGGGAGACTTGGGGGAACGCTGGGTGGAAGGGAATTTGTGGCTCCTCTCAGATTCCAGAACTTTCTGCCACAGAAATGTGAGGAACATGTGTTTTTTTAGCCAAATTTTTGAGGTTTGCAAAGGATTCTGGGTAACAGAACCTGGTCCGAGCCCCGCAAGTCACCCCTCCTTGGACTCCCCTAGGTCTTTAGTTTTCAGAAATGCACAGGTTTGGTAGGTTTCCCTAGGTGCCGGCTGAGCTAGAGGCCAAAATCTACAGGTAGGCACTTTGCAAAAAACACCTCTGTTTTCTTCCAAAAACTTGGATGTGTCCACGTTGCGCTTTGGGGCGTTTCCTGTCGCGGGCGCTAGGCCTACCCACACAAGTGAGGTATCATTTTTATCGGGAGACTTGGGGGAACGCTGGGTGGAAGGAAATTTGTGGCTCCTGTCAGATTCTAGAACTTTCTGCAACAGAAATGTGAGGAACATGTGTTTTTTTAGCCAAATTTTGAGGTTTGCAAAGGATTCTGGGTAACAGAACCTGGTCCGAGCTCCAGAAGTCACCCCTCCTTGGATTCCCCTAGTTCTCTAGTTTTCAGAAATGCACAGGTTTGGTAGGTTTCCCTAGGTGCCGGCTGAGCTAGAGGCCAAAATCTACAGGTAGGCACTTCGCAAAAAACACCTCTGTTTTCTTCCAAAATTTTGGATGTGTCCACGTTGCGCTTTGGGGCGTTTCCTGTCGCGGGCGCTAGGCCTACCCACACAAGTGAGGTATCATTTTTATCGGGAGACTTGGGGGAACGCTGGGTGGAAGGAAATTTGCGGCTCCTCTCAGATTCCAGAACTTTCTGCCACAGAAATGTGAGGACCATGTGTTTTTTTAGCCAAATTTTGAGGTTTGCAAAGGATTCTGGGTAACAGAACCTGGTCCGAACCCCGCAAGTCACCCCTCCTTGGATTCCCCTAGGTCTCTAGTTTTCAGAAATGCACAGGTTTGGTAGGTTTCCCTTGGTGCCGGCTGAGCTAGAGGCCAAAATCTACATGTAGGCACTTCGCAAAAAACACCTCTGTTTTCTTCCAAAATTTTGGATGTGTCCACATTGCGCTTTGGGGCGTTTCCTGTCCCGGGCGCTAGGCCTACCCACACAAGTGAGGTATCATTTTTATCGGGAGACTTAGGGGAACGCTGGGTGGAAGGAAATTTGTGGCTCCTCTCAGATTCCAGAACTTTCTGCCACAGAAATGTGAGGACCATGTGTTTTTTTGGCAAAATTTTGAGGTTTGCAAAGGATTCTGGGTAACAGAACCTAGTCCGAGCCCCGCAAGTCAACCCTCCTTGGATTCCCCTAGGTCTCTAGTTTTCAGAAATGCACAGGTTTGGTAGGTTTCCCTAGGTGCCGGCTGAGCTAGAGGCCAAAATCTACAGGTAGGCACTTCGCAAAAAACACCTCTGTTTTCTTCCAAAATTTTGGATGTGTCCACGTTGCGCTTTGGGGCGTTTACTGTCGCGGGCGCTAGGCCTACCCACACAAGTGAGGTATCATTTTTATCGGGAGACTTGGGGGAACGCTGGGTGGAAGGAAATTTGTGGCTCCTCTCAGATTCCAGAACTTTCTGCCACAGAAATGTGAGGAACATGTGTTTTTTTAAGCCAAATTTTGAGGTTTGCAAAGGATTCTGGGTAACAGAACCTGGCCCGAGCCCCACAAGTCACCCTTCCTTGGATTCCCCTAGGTCTCTAGTTTTCAGAAATGCACAGGTTTGGTAGGTTTCCCTAGGTGCCGGCTGAGCTAGAGGCCAAAATCTACAGGTAGGCACTTCGCAAAAAAAACCTTTGTTTTCTTCCAAAAATTTGGATGTGTCCACGTTGCGCTTTGGGGCGTTTCCTGTCGCGGGCGCGAGGCCTACCCACACAAGTGAGGTATCATTTTTATTGGGAGACTTGGGGGAACGCTGGGTGGAAGGAAGTTTGTGGCTCCTCTCAGATTCCAGAACTTTCTGCCACAGAAATGTGACGTTTTAGCCAAATTTTGAGGTTTGCAAAGGATTCTGGGTAACGGAACCTGGTCCGAGCCCCGCAAGTCACCCCTCCTTGGATTCCCCTAGGTCTCTAGTTTTCAGCAATGCACAGGTTTGGTAGGTTTCCCTTGGTGCCGGCTGAGCTAGAGGCCAAAATCTACAGGTAGGCACTTTGTAAAAAACACCTCTGTTTTCTTCCAAAAATTTGGATGTGTCCATGTTGCGCTTTGGGGCGTTTCCTGTTGCGGGCGCTAGGCCTACCCACACAAGTGAGGTATCATTTTTATCGGGAGACTTGGGGGAACGCTGGGTCGAAGGAAATTTGTGGCTCCTCTCAGATTCCAGAACTTTCTGCCACAGAAATGTGAGGAACATGTGTTTTTTTAGCCAAATTTTGAGGTTTGCAAAGGATTCTGGGTAACAGAACCTGGTCCGAGCCCCGCAAGTCACCCCTCCTTGGATTCCCCTAGGTCTTTAGTTTTCAGAAATGCACAGGATTGGTAGGTTTCCCTAGGTGCCGGCTGAGCTAGAGGCCAAAATCTACAGGTAGGCACTTCGCAACAAACACCTCTGTTTTCTTCCAAAAACTTGGATGTGTCCACGTTGCGCTTTGGGGCGTTTCCTGTCGCGGGCGCTAGGCCTACCCACACAAGTGAGGTATCATTTTTATCGGGAGACTTGGGGGAACGCTGGGTGGAAGGAACTTTGTGGCTCCTCTCAGATTCCAGAACTTTCTGCCACAGAAATGTGAGGAACATGTGTTTTTTTAGCCAAATTTTGAGGTTTGCAAAGGATTCTGGGTAACAGAACCTGGTCCGAGCCCCGCAAGTCACCCCTCCTTGGATTCCCCTAGGTCTTTAGTTTTCAGAAATGCACAGGATTGGTAGGTTTCCCTAGGTGCCGGCTGAGCTAGAGGCCAAAATCTACAGGTAGGCACTTCGCAAAAAACACCTCTGTTTTCTTCCAAAAACTTGGATGTGTCCACGTTGCGCTTTGGGGCGTTTCCTGTCGCGGGCGCTAGGCCTACCCACACAAGTGAGGTATCATTTTTATCGGGAGACTTGGGGGAACGCTGGGTGGAAGGAACTTTGTGGCTCCTCTCCGATTCCAGAACTTTCTGCCACAGAAATGTGAGGAACATGTGTTTTTTTAGCCAAATTTTGAGGTTTGCAAAGGATTCTGGGTAACAGAACCTGGTCCGAGCCCCGCAAGTCACCCCTCCTTGGATTCCCCTAGTTCTCTAGTTTTCAGAAATGCACAGGTTTGGTAGGTTTCCCTAGGTGCCGGCTGAGCTAGAGGCCAAAATCTACAGGTAGGCACTTCGCAAAAAAAACCTTTGTTTTCTTCCAAAAATTTGGATGTGTCCACGTTGCGCTTTGGGGCGTTTCCTGTCGCGGGCGCGAGGCCTACCCACACAAGTGAGGTATCATTTTTATTGGGAGGCTTGGGGGAACGCTGGGTGGAAGGAAGTTTGTGGCTCCTCTCAGATTCCAGAACTTTCTGCCACAGAAATGTGAGGTTTTAGCCAAATTTTGAGGTTTGCAAAGGATTCTGGGTAACGGAACCTGGTCCGAGCCCCGCAAGTCACCCCTCCTTGGATTCCCCTAGGTCTCTAGTTTTCAGCAATGCACAGGTTTGGTAGGTTTCCCTTGGTGCCGGCTGAGCTAGAGGCCAAAATCTACAGGTAGGCACTTTGCAAAAAACACCTCTGTTTTCTTGCAAAAATTTGGATGTGTCCATGTTGCGCTTTGGGGCGTTTCCTGTTGCGGGCGCTAGGCCTACCCACACAAGTGAAGTTTCATTTTTATCGGGAGACTTGGGGGAACGCTGGGTCGAAGGAAATTTGTGGCTCCTCTCAGATTCCAGAACTTTCTGCCACAGAAATGTGAGGAACATGTGTTTTTTTAGCCAAATTTTGAGGTTTGCAAAGGATTCTGGGTAACAGAACCTGGTCCGAGCCCCGCAAGTCACCCCTCCTTGGATTCCCCTAGGTCTTTAGTTTTCAGAAATGCACAGGATTGGTAGGTTTCCCTAGGTGCCGGCTGAGCTAGAGGCCAAAATCTACAGGTAGGCACTTCGCAAAAAACACCTCTGTTTTCTTCCAAAAACTTGGATGTGTCCACGTTGCGCTTTGGGGCGTTTCCTGTTGCGGGCGCTAGGCCTACCCACACAAGTGAGGTATCATTTTTATCAGGAGACTTGGGGGAACGCTGGGTGGAAGGAAATTTGTGGCTCCTCTCAGATTCCAGAACTTTCTGCCACAGAAATGTGAGGAACATGTGTTTTTTTAGCCAAATTTTGAGGTTTGCAAAGGATTCTGGGTAACAGAACCTGGTCCGAGCCCCGCAAATCTCCCCTCCTTGGATTCCCCTAGGTCTTTAGTTTTCAGAAATGCACAGGTTTGGTAGGTTTCCCTAGGTGCCGGCTGAGCTAGAGGCCAAAATCTACAGGTAGGGACTTCGCAAAAAACACCTCTGTTTTCTTCCAAAAATGGGATGTGTCCACGTTGCGCTTTGGGGCGTTTCCTGTCGCGGGCGCTAGGCCTACCCACACAAGTGAGGTATCATTTTTTCCGGGAGACTTGGGGGAACGCTGGGTGGAAGGAAATTTGTGGCTCCTCTCAGATTCCAGAACTTTCTGCCACAGAAATGTGAGGAACATGTGTTTTTTTAGCCAAATTTTGAAGTTTGCAAAGGATTCTGGGTAACAGAACCTGATCCGAGCCCTGCAAGTCACCCCTTCTTGGATTCCCCTAGGTCTCTAGTTTTCAGAAATGCACAGGTTTTGTAGGTTTCCCTAGGTGCCGGCTGAGCTAGAGGTCGAAATCTACAGGTAGGCACTTCGCAAAAAACACCTCTGTTTTCTTTAAAAAAAAAGGGATGTGTCCACGTTGCGTTTTGGGGCGTTTCCTGTCGCGGGCGCTAGGCCTACCCACACAAATGTGGTATCATTTTTATCGGGAGACTTAGGGGAACATAGATTAGCAAAACAAGTGCTATTGCCCCTTGTCTTTCTCTACATTTTTTCCTTCCAAATATAGGAGAGTGTGTAAAAAAGACATCTATTTGAGAAATGCCCTGTAATTCACATGCTAGTATGGTCACCCCGGAATTCAGAGATGTGCAAATAACCACTGCTCCTCAACACCTTATCTTGTGCCCTTTTTGAAAATACAAAGGTTTTCTTGATATCAATTTTGTACTCTTTCTATTTCAGCAAATGAATTGCTGTATACCCGGTATAGAATGAAAACGCACTGCAGGGTGCAGCTCATTTATTGGCTCTGGGTTCCTCGAGTTCTTGATGAACCTACAAGCCCTATATATCCCCGCAACAGAGGAGTCCAGCAGACGTAACGGTATATTGCTTTCGATAATCTGACATTGCAGGGAAAAGTTACAGGGTAAAACGTAGAGAAAAATTGATGGTTTTTTCACCTCAATTTCAATATTTTTCTTTTTCAGGTGTTATTTCCTGTAGGAAACCCTTCTAGGATCTACACAAATGACCCCTTGCTGAATTCAGAATTTTGTCTACTTTTCAGAAATGTTTAGGTATCTGGGATCCAGCATTGGTTTTATGCCCATTTCTGTCACTGACTGGAAGTAGCCTGAAAGCACAAAAAATTTCAAAAATGGGGTATGCCCCAGTAAAATGCCAAAATTGTGTTGAAAAATTGGGTTTTCTGATTCAAGTCTGCCTGTTCCTGAAAGCTGGGAAGCTGCTGAGTTTAGCACTGCAAACCCTTTGTTGATGCCATTTTCAGGGGAAAAACCACAAGCCTTCTTCTGCAGCCACTTTTTCCAATTTTTTTGAAAAAAACGAAATTTTCACTGTATTTTGGCCAATTTCTTGGCCTCCTTCAGGGGAACCCACAAAGTCTGGGTACCTCTAGAATCCCTAGGATGTTGGAAAAAAAGGACGCAAATTTGGCTTGGTTAGCTAATGTGGACAAAAAGTTATGAGGGCCTAAGCGCGAACTGCCCCAAATAGGCAAAAAAAGGCCTGGCACAGGAGGGGGAAAAGGCCTGGCAGCGAAGGGGTTAAAGGGTCAAACTCCAGTCCCTCTGTTTTTGTAATCCCTGCCAAACTATCTTGTGTATAAGATCTTGTTGATGTGAACGATGGTTTAATGAAAACATCCACATATTCAGCTAGAAGTTCTCGAACAGATTGGCAACACGCCACAATAGGTCTTCCAGGGGGCTTTTTGCCATCTTTATCATCTAAGGGAGTGTATAAAAAGCCGAAACTAATCTATTTAAGTAGTCAAATTCTTTCTGACTCAACCACTGTCCATGTTGCCCTGTGAAGGTCAGTGTCAATATTTCTTTTCTGATAGATGGAGTAGGATTAGTATTCTGAGGTAAACTCTGATAATGACTAAGGTTCAGTAGTTGTCTCATTATTTCTAAATCATAATCCTTATTATCATGCAGAATAATGCAACTCCTTAGTCTGATGGCTTTATTATGATATATTTTCAACAAGCCAGCGAGTCCAAGGCAGCTTGCTGTATTTTGGAGAAATTGTATTTCACATATTTATTTAGTTTCAAAATCTGTTCCACTTTTACCAAGACTACATTTTCAGTTCTTTAGGCATGAGGTTTGTTAGAGGGTAAAAAGCTGAAGGACAATGCAAAACTGTAATATCTTGATGTTTATTAATTGGTGTAGCATGAAAAACCTATCTCAATCTCATAGCTCTGAATAATTTATACAATTCAATTTGTGTCATAAAAGGATCATTCCGTCTGGTAGGGTCAAAGGATAAGCCCAAGCTTAAAACTTTTATTTCAGTACAACTAAGATCATATGATAATTAAATACATTTAAAATGGGGACTGTTTCAGAATCCTTAATAGAAAACTGAACCTCTACTATTTCAGAATTTTTAGTAGATGACTGGCCATCTACCATTCATAATACTGGTTCCATGATGGCTGAACACTGAAGTGTACTGATTCCTGTACCATCCTCGTCTTGTGTTCCTTTGAGTTCTCTAGCCCTGGGGTAAAAAAGACTGATTCGATGTGGATGGACCAGGGCGAAATCCAAGGTTCATAGCACCCCCGATGTATTATCTCTGTCAGAACCTGAAAAACGACTTTCCAAAATTTTGTGAGCCTTTTGTGTTGGAATCCCCGAGAATTTGGACCTTGTTGATAGAAGTGTTTTCTCAAATAAGGATAAGTAGTTCTTTATTGTACTTTCTAATGTCTTTCTGAAGCTTGCCTGTCTTTTTTAATATATTCCACAGTGGGGGATTAAAGATTTTTCAAAAAAATCTTTAGCATCAGAAATCCTTAGGTGCTCCAATAATTTTTTCTCCAGTTCAGCAATCTCTTATTTTAATTACCCCAATATGCTTCAACGCAGTTTCAATACATGAAACCATCCAACTGCGGGAGCATTATTTGGATATAAAACTGAAACTGGCCTAAAATAGATGAAGTGAAAAAATGTCAAAACATAAAAGTTACATTAAACATAAACACCAACAAACAAAGAAAAAATTCTAACAGTTACTTTAAACAGAACCCTTGGAGGTGGACACCCACACTGATAAGAATAAACAGGGTAACCCAATATTCCTCACAGAATTGGGCAGTCTAAACTGTAAAGCATACAATGTTCATGGAGAAATCATTTGAATACAAATATCTCAGTGATATTAAATACTATTAATGTTGTAATTAACCATAAATCTAATTCAATAAATGAATACATCTTCAAACAGTGTATAATTAATTTCTAGAAAAACACTTTTTATATATTCACCAGTATTATATTCATCAATATTGCAAAGCAGCAAAGAGAAAAGGGTGGCATTTTTAAAATAGTAATGTAAATACCACCTACACATAGAAGTAAGCAGGCTTTCTCACTACCAATCCAAACATACCAAACATCCCCACACTACTCCTCACAGGTCAGAAATTACCACCTAGACATATATAAGGAAATTCCTAATGCAAACCCATGAGAGGAGCTGTTTGTCAGTACTAGGACATGTGACACATAAAAATATATGTCCTGCCTTCTACATACACAACACCCTGCCCTTAGGGCTATCTAGGGCCTACCTTAGGGATGACACATGTGTAGTAAAAAGGGTGTGTAGGCCTTGGCAATTATTTTAACTTACCACATCAGTGTGGCAGTAAACCGCCCATGCAGGTACTCCAGTGGCAGGCTTGAGACAAGTTTGGAAAGTTACTTCTGTGGGTGACACAATCTGTGCTGCAGGCCCAGTAGGTGTATGGCATATCACTTTACAAGGGACTTACAGGTAAATTGAATAAGCCAAACAGGTGTAAACCAACAATGCCAAGTTTTAGGGGAGAGAGAGAGCATTCTCTTTAGCACTGATTAGCAGTGGCAAAGTGCTCAGATTCCTAAAGCCAACAAAAAAGAGGGTCAAAGAATAGGAGGAGAAAGGTAGAAAGTTTGGGGATAATCCTGCAGAAATGACTGAGAGCTAATGTACTGCAATAGGACACATTTCCACCCCATCAATGTGCAGGTGGTTTACATTGTGGACCTCTACACTATGAGTGTCTATGTAAAATGTCCATGTTCCACCCATGGTGCTACACAACATATGCAAACCACTATAATGCCAGATCTTGCACTCAAGAGGGCCTGGTTTGTTGGTAGGTCTTAGCTACTACCTTTATGCCATTTTCATTCCTCTTATGTGCCCATTCAAATGTCAGTTCATTTACGTTAGCTTTTGTGAATTTCTGGCTCAGAGTATCCAAGTCTCAACTGGCTTTAAACACATCTTTGGAACCCAACAATGCCAGGGAGAGTCTGATTCAATGAGGCTCATGTATAACAAAGGGTCCTGAAGAGTGGGCTTTAGGATATCTAAGGGGCCCGTTCTGGTACCTGGACAAGACTGGGTGGGTCCTCCTCCACTCCCCTAACAAGATCTGAAAGTTGGCTGTGTTGGCTGTGTTGTGTATGCTTTACAACAATGCCCTGCAGAGGAACCTACCATTTATCCCCCATGACAATTACAAGTTGGAATACTAGGGTGATGTTAGGGATGTGAGTCAGCCTTATGACAATAATGAGAATGAAGGCACTGAACTCAGAAATGAATTCATTGAAAACATCTTTGCCTAGTGGGCAGTATGGGAGCAAATTGGTATACCAAAATATATACACCAAAATGTTTATCTCTATCAAGGTTCCCAAATTTTGCTGGATGGGAAATCGTGTTAAACTTCAATTTCATAAGACAATGTGACCCTGTCTTGCTACCACCGAAAACATCAGAAATCAGGGAATACAATGCATTAAGTAAATAATTTGAGATACTTATTAACTGAGTTTCACTTCACTGAAAAAGTAATGAGTTTTATTATACAATTTATGTGATACAGACTCAGGTGGTCATTCTGACCTCAGTGGTAAAAGGCGCCTACCGCCGGTCAGAAATCCTCCATAATTCCGCCGCGGTCGCGGTAACCCGCCACGGTCATTCTGACCCGCAGCAGCCAAACCTCCGAAAATCCGACAGCCACAACAGACCGCCAGACCAGCGGTCGGCGGAAAAGTGGAGGTGACCAAACCTCCACCGTCACGCCAACAGAAATACGCCCATGCCATTACGACCCACGAATCCACGCGGCGGTCTTTCAAACGCGGTTTTCCATTGGCGGTACACACCGCCGCGGTCAGAATACACACAAACGAACAAAACTCAGCCACATTGGCCGATTTGAATTCAACACACCTGATACACATACACACACCACTCCCACACACACAATACAATATAAAACACACACCCACATCACCCACAAACCCCTACGACCAAAAATTCAGAAAGAAGCACTGAGAGACACAGCAGCGATCACAGAATACCATCACACAGAGGCACACTACACCATCACCCACACAATATCCACACACAAAACAACACACACCACCACACTCAACACACTTAACTACACATACTCCACCCCACACATCATACACACCACTCCATGGCACCCCAAAGACACCCCCGCTTCTCAGACGAAGAACTCAGGGTCATGGTGGAGGAAATCGTTCGGGTAGAGCCCCAGCTATTCGGCACACAGGTCCAATACACCAGCATTGCCCGGAGGATGGAGCTATGGCAGAGGATTGTCGACAGGGTCAACGCTGTGGGACAGCACCCCAGAAATCGGGAAGACATCAGGAAGCGATGGAACGACCTACGGGGGAAGGTGCGTTCCATGGTATCCAGGCACAACATCGCCGTGCAGAAGACTGGCGGAGGACCCCCACCTCAACCCCCACAATTTACAACATGGGAGGAGGAAGTCTTGAACATCCTGCATCCTGACGGCCTCGCAGGAGTCGGCGGAGGAATGGATACTGGTAAGTTGAAGCTTCACTACTGCTTCCCCCCCACCTGCATGCCAAATCATACCCCAACCCTCACCCCCATCCTCGAAACCCACCCTCACCCCCACCACCATCCTCACCCCCACCACCATCCTCACCCCCCCCTCAGCACACCTATTCCCTGCCAATGTCTCACCATCACAACCCACACATCCCAAAACCTAGGCCTGCATGCGTCCACTAAGCATGGACACCCATCACCAAAGCATGCCCAATGCATATACACATCCCCCCCACAAGCCACCCTCACCAAAGCCCCCACACACGAATGCCAGCACTTGGGGACACGGGAACCCACAGATACACCCATATGCCACACATTGAAACTATAACCATACCTCTATACCCCTGCAGGACCCGACCGTCAACACACCGCCACGGAGGGCCCAGAATTCTCCACACCCCCCACCCAAGAGGCCGTCAGCGATGACAGCAGCTCTGTCGACCTGGACACTGATGACCAGCCCGGACCATCGGGGACCTCTGGACAGTCGGTTCCCCTCACACAGGCACAGGCCACTACAGACCCAAACCCCTCTGGGAACACCAGCACAGCTCCCACCCAGCGGGCCCATGCCTCTGTCTCCAGGGCGCGTCAATCTGCGGTGTGTCTACCACTACAGGGCACCCAGGATAACCCACCACCCCAACAACAACAGGGACCTGGGGGCAGTGGTAGTGGGCACACCGGCCAGGGGGCAGAGGCCCAGGGAAACAGGGCAACTCGGAGGGCAGCTGTGCGACAGGGGGGGGACGGGCCCAGGGAACCCACTCTCCACGAGGCCCTCACCACCATCATGGGAGCATACAACTGCTCCCAGGAGACGATGGCGACGGTGCTGGCCCGGTTCCAGGAGATCCAGGTACTGCAGGAGGAACACTATCGGGGGTACAGGGAGGACATCATAGCCCTCACCTCCACCCTGGTTACCATGGTAGGGCTGCTGCAGGACCTCATCAACACCAGGACGGACACTCAACAACAACAAAGGGCCCCTGCCACTAGCCTGGACCAAGAACAGCCAACCACCTCCGCCGGCGCTAGTGGACAGGAGGCCCCCGCACAACAGCAGCCCACCAGACCCCCACCTCCTGCAGGAGAAGAACCACCCCGCAAGAGGGCCCTGAGATCTCGCAAGAAGACAGAGTAGGATGTCAAGACCCCCGCCAGCAAAGGATACCACCTGATGTCATCCCACTGTCCCACATTGTCACCCTGTCCATCCTTGAACTGCCCATGCTCCATCTCTCCACAGGCCTCTGGACAATGCACCTGTGTGACTGTTACTCTGGACTCTGCCATGGACATTCCTTCACCATAGCCCCCACCCACTTGAAACCACCCATCCCATTTTGAGCACTGAAATAAACACCCATTTTGCACAAAACTTTCTGGAGTCTGGCTGTGATTTCAAAATATTGTAATTGACATGACAGTGCAAATATGTCCTTGTACATAGTGAAGTCAACAAACAGCTGCCACAAAGCTGTAGTCCATGGGGAAACGAAGCACAGGACTCGTAGTGGGGACCCCAGATCTGAAATAGGGAGGGAAAAGCCACAACTCAGTCATCATACACTGGGGCAAATAGACAGGCAGCAGAGATGCAGGAGAGTAGTTCACATTTACTAAATTATGTTTGAATTGTTACCTGTGTCCTATTGGAAGTACTGTTCAATGATTCTGTCCCTGTTGTCTGTTTCAGCCCCGTCGTCTTCCTCCTCGTCACTCTCCACAGGTTCCACAGCTGCCACTACACCACCGTCTCGACCATCCTCCTGCAGGAAAGGCACCTGGCGGCGCAAAGCCAGGTTGTGAAGCATGCAGCAGGCCACGATGATGTGACACACCTTCTTAGGTGAGTACATTAGGGATCCACCTGTCATATGCAGGCACCTAAACCTGGCCTTTAGGAGGCCAAAGGTGCGTTCGATCACCCTCCTAGTACGCCCATGGGCCTCATTGTACCGTTCCTCTGCCCTGGTCCGGGGATTCCTTACTGGGGTCAGTAGCCACGACAGGTTGGGGTACCCAGAGTCCCCCAATAGCCATACACGGTGTCTCTCTAGCTGTTCCATCACGTAAGGGATGCTGCTATTCCTCAGGATGTAGGCGTCATGCACTGACCCAGGGAACTTGGCATTTACATGCGAGATGTACTGGTCAGCCAAACACACCACCTGGATGTTCATGGAATGGTAACTTTTTCTGTTCCTGTACACCTGCTCCCTGTCTCTTGGGGGAACCAAAGCCACATGGGTCCCATCAATGGCACCAATGACGTTGGGAATATGTCCAAAGGCGTAGAAATCACCCTTCACTGTAGCCAATTCGCCCACCTCAGGGAAAATGATGTAGCTCCTCACGTATTTCATCAGGGCAGACAACACTCTGGATAACACCTTCGAAAACATGGGCTGAGACATCCCAGAAGCAATTCCCACTGTTGTCTGAAATGACCCACTTGCCAAGAAATGGAGTACTGACAGGACCTGCACCAGAGGGGGAATCCCTGTGGGTTGGCGGATGGGGGACATCAGGTCGGGCTCCAGCTGGGCACACAGTTCATGTATAGTGGCACGGTCAAGCCGGTAGGTCAGGATAATGTGGCGTTCTTCCATTGTCGACAGGTCAACCAGCGGTCGGTACACGCGAGGATTCATCCGTCTCCTCGCCAAACCCAGCGGACGGTGCCTAGGAAGGACAACATGGAGCACAGAGTCAAGCAACCCACAGGTACGTACTCACAGCTTGCACAGTAAACGATTCTCTATGCAGTGAATGGCGTGTCTGAGTGGCTATGCAAGGCCTAGGCCTGTGTGACGCAGTTGAAATTGAGCCATGTGGACCCTCGAAATGGCGGCTGCCTGACCTGTGAAGTGTGACAATGGGATGTGAGGTCAATGCGCTGGCGTGGCACACCGCGGCGGTCGGCGGTCGAAGACCGCGGCGCGAAGCCGCATTGGTTAACATTGAAGCCTATGGGTTTCAGGAGCCAATGGCGAAGGGCGCCGGCGGTGGCGGTATGCACCGCCGCGGTACGCACCGCCGCGGGCGTGACCGCCATTTTCTATCTACTTATCCACTTGCGACTTGAACTTTCACAGGAGAGGACCTATACTGCAAGTGTTGCTGTGACCTCGGTCTGGAAGGGACAATGGCTGCTGCGACTGGGGAAAGGGCCCCTGCCTTCACTGGAGAGGAGTTGGAGAAACTTGTGGATGGGGTCCTCCCCCAGTATGCGCTACTCTACGGTCCTCCAGACCAACAAGTGAGTTTAATTCAATATGGATTTGGGGCCACTGGCTGGCTTGGGGGCATGGCGGGGGGCCTGGCGGGGGGCCTGGCGAGGGGCCTGGCGGGGATGGGGGGCATGTTGGGCCTGGCGGGGGGTATGGCGGGGGGCCTGGCGGGGATGGGGGGCATGTTGGGCCTGGCGGGGGGCATGGCGGGGGGCCTGGCGGGGATGGGGGGCATGTTGGGCCTGGCGGGGGGCATGGCGGGGGGCCTGGCGGGGATGGGGGGCATGTTGGGCCTGGCGGGGGGCATGGCGGGGGGCCTGGCGGGGATGGGGGGCATGTGGGGCCTGGCGGGGGGCCTGGCGGGGGGCCTGGCGGGGGGCCTGGCGGGGATGGGGGGCGTTGGGCCACTGGCAACGAAAATGCAGACAAACTTGAACGTGGTATTTCTCCCTCCCTGTACGTGTCACATAGGTCCGCGCCCATGAGAAGATCGGGATTTGGCGTGCCATCGCCAAGGAAGTCCGGACCCTGGGGGTCCACCATCGACGGGGCACCCACTGCCGCAAGAGGTGGGAGGACATCCGCCGCGGGACCAAGAAGACCGCTGAGTCTCTGCTGGGGATGGCCTCCCAACGTAGGCGGGGTGCCTGCCGTCAACTGACCCCCCTGATGTTCCGGATCCTGGCGGTGGCCTACCCTGATTTGGATGGGCACGTGAGGGCAGCACAGCAGACACAAGGGGGTGAGTACAAGCATTATCTACTCTGTTGTCGCGCAGTCGAGGTGTCTGAGTGGGGGAGGAGGGCTGTGGGTCCCCCTAGGCCAGGGCGATATCTGTAGGCTGGGCACCCCCGTAAGCCCCTGTGTCCCCAGCCACCACCCTCAGTAGTGTGTCAGTACAGCCATCCCTGGGCCGTGTCATCCATGGGTGCAGTTGTCAACTCTAGGCGTGTAGGGCATGTTCCACGGAATGCGTAGCGGACCCCAAGTGCGCAACTTAGTGCAGGGGGCATCTGTGTCTGTCATGTCCGCTAACTGTACCGGTGATCCATGTACTCAAAATCTCTTTATTTCTATCTCCCCCCCACTTTTTGTTTGTCTTTCTGTGCTTGTGTGCATCAGCATCATCAGGCAGAGGAGAAGTGGCATCGGGGCAGGAGGGAGCTGCATCTCACATGGCCCAGGAGGGCCATGCCACAGAGTCTGACTGGACCAGTGAGACGGAGGGCGAGGGGAGCTCCACAACGGGGACGACTGGACCCTGCAGCGACACGGACACGTCCTCGGAAGGGAGCTCCCTTGCGGGGGTGGCACCATCCGTCGCCCCCGCCATTACAGGTACAGCCGCCACCCAGCGCACCATCTCCGCCCTCCCAGCAGCCCCTCAGCGTTCGCCCCGTGCCCGCTCT
This sequence comes from Pleurodeles waltl, assembly GCF_031143425.1. Lineage (NCBI taxonomy): Eukaryota > Metazoa > Chordata > Amphibia > Caudata > Salamandridae > Pleurodeles > Pleurodeles waltl. Next base: position 1,350,224,453 of record NC_090445.1, read on the forward strand.
GCCAGGAAGCCGGGCATCTCCTTCGCCCCAGGCACCTCAGGCCCTGCCCCTGTTACCCACGCTGCCCTCAGTGAGGAGGTCATTGACCTCCTCCGAACGCTCATTGTTGGGCAGACTACCCTTTTGAATGCCATCCAGGGGGTGGAGAGGGAGGTTCATCGCAGCAATGCGTACCTGGAGGGCATTCATTTGGGTCAGGCTGCCCATCAGCGATCGTTCCAGGCTCTGGCCTCAGCACTGACGGCAGCCATTGTCCCTGTCTCCTGCCTCCCTCTACTAACTCCCTCCTCCCAGTCTCCTGTTCCTCTGCCTGTCCCACCCACACCATCAGACCAGCCTGCACACACCTCAACACCCAAGAGCAGCTCATCCAAACACAAGCACCACAGATCACGCAGACATTCACACAAGCAACATTCCGATGCAGACATGCCAACAGTCACTACCACCTCTGTGACCCCCACCTCCTCGTCTCCCTCCTCCCTCCCTGTGACGTCTACACTCACACCTTCATTCACCTCACCATCAGCCAGTGTTTCCATCACCAGCACACCCTCCAGTACAGTCCGCACACGTGCAGTCACCACCCCCACTGCCATTTACACGTCCCCTGTGTCCTCTCCCACTGTGTCTGTCACCCCCTCTTCCACACCACACAAACGCAGCCACCCACCCACCCAACAGCCATCCACCTCACGACAGCCTCCCGCTCCTGCACCTGCACCCAAAGACAGCAAACTTGTCTCGCCTACAACCACATCCTCTCCCTCCACTCCCATACCCACTGTACCTACCACTCTCCATTGTCCCAAGAAAATCTATCTCTCTACTGCTACCTTCTTTCCTGACCCTGAGCCCCCCCCCCTCCTTCTCGTCGGGGTAAAAAGAGCACCTCAGCCACCACCAGCCCTGCAGCCCCCTTGACAAGGGTGCAGGGGTATTGGAGCCCACCAGCCCGCAGGTCTGGATCTTCGCCCAGCAGCAAGGGGACAGCCAGCCCACCCCCTGGGAAGAGGAGCAGAAGGCGGAAGGGCAGCCGCCGGAGCCCGGATTCGATATCCCCCCAGGACACTAGCCAGCCACCGTCAACAGCCACAGCTCCAAAGGGAGGAAAGGGCCACAGACTCCCGACTAAGGAGGGCAAGGGCAGCAAGGCGGAGAAGTCAGGCAGCAGGCCTGCTGCCCATGGAGGACCCGTCACAGCTGCCCAGGAGGAGCCCGCAACCCCCATAGCCGCTGCCCCGGGAGGAACAGGCACAGCTGCCCCGGGAGAGCCCACCACCCCCATAGCCGCTGCCCAGGGAGGACCCAGCCCAGCTGGCCAGGAGGGCCCCACCACCCACAGCCCAGGTGGGCATTGAAGGAGCACCATCCCCGCTGCCCTGGAGGGCACCACCAGGCAATGAGCAGTTGGCCATAGAATGTCCGCCGTTTCCAGCACCGCTCCGCTGGGGCCCGCCGTCTGAAGAACCGCTGAACTGGGCCCTTCAAGGCAAGAACCGCTGAACTGGGCCCCGCCCCCTCCAGCACCGCTCCGCTGGGGACCGCCGTCTCAAGAACCGCTGAACTGGGCCCTTCAAGGCAAGAACCGCTGAACTGGGCCCTTCAAGGCAAGAACCGCTGAACTGGGCCCTTCAAGGCAAGAACCGCTGAACTGGGCCCTTCAAGGCAAGAACCGCTGAACTGGGCCCTTCAAGGCAAGGACCGCTGAACTGGGCCCCGCCGTCTCCAGCACCGCTCCGCTGGGGACCGCCGTCTCAAGAACCGCTGAACTGGGCCCTTCAAGGCAAGAACCGCTGAACTGGCCCATTCAAGGCAAGGACCGCTGAACTGGGCCCTTCAAGGCAAGAACCGCTGAACTGGGCCCTTCAAGGCAAGAACCGCTGAACTGGGCCCTTCAAGGCAAGGACCGCTGAACTGGGCCCCGCCGTCTCCAGCACCGCTCCGCTGGGGACCGCCGTCTCAAGAACCGCTGAACTGGGCCCTTCAAGGCAAGAACCGCTGAACTGGGCCCTTCAAGGCAAGGACCGCTGAACTGGGCCCTTCAAGGCAAGAACCGCTGAACTGGGCCCTTCAAGGCAAGGACCGCTGAACTGGGCCCCGCCGTCTCCAGCACCGCTCCGCTGGGGACCGCCGTCTCAAGAACCGCTGAACTGGGCCCTTCAAGGCAAGAACCGCTGAACTGGGCCCTTCAAGGCAAGAACCGCTGAACTGGGCCCTTCAAGGCAAGAACCGCTGAACTGGGCCCTTCAAGGCAAGGACCGCTGAACTGGGCCCCGCCGTCTCCAGCACCGCTCCGCTGGGGACCGCCGTCTCAAGAACCGCTGAACTGGGCCCTTCAAGGCAAGAACCGCTGAACTGGGCCCTTCAAGGCAAGGACCGCTGAACTGGGCCCCGCCGTCTCCAGCACCGCTCCGCTGGGGACCGCTGTCTCAAGAACCGCTGAACTGGGCCCTTCAAGGCAAGAACCGCTGAACTGGGCCCTTCAAGGCAAGGACCGCTGAACTGGGCCCTTCAAGGCAAGAACCGCTGAACTGGGCCCTTCAAGGCAAGAACCGCTGAACTGGGCCCTTCAAGGCAAGGACCGCTGAACTGGGCCCCGCCGTCTCCAGCACCGCTCCGCTGGGGACCGCCGTCTCAAGAACCGCTGAACTGGGCCCTTCAAGGCAAGAACCGCTGAACTGGGCCCTTCAAGGCAAGGACCACTGAACTGGGCCCCGCCGTCTCCAGCACCGCTCCGCTGGGGACCGCCGTCTCAAGAACCGCTGAACTGGGCCCTTCAAGGCAAGAACCGCTGAACTGGGCCCTTCAAGGCAAGGACCGCTGAACTGGGCCCCGCAGTCTCCAGCACCGCTCCGCTGGGGACCGCCGTCTCAAGAACTGCTGAACTGGGCCCTTCAAGGCAAGAACCGCTGAACAGGGCCCTTCAAGGCAAGGACCGCTGAACTGGACCCTTCAAGGCAAGAACCGCTGAACTGGGCCCTTCAAGGCAAGGACCGCTGAACTGGGCCCCGCCGTCTCCAGCACCGCTCCGCTGGGGACCGCCGTCTCAAGAACCGCTGAACTGGGCCCTTCAAGGCAAGAACCGCTGAACTGGGCCCTTCAAGGCAAGGACCGCTGAACTGGGCCCCGCCGTCTCCAGCACCGCTCCGCTGGGGACCGCCGTCTCAAGAACCGCTGAACTGGGCCCTTCAAGGCAAGAACCGCTGAACTGGGTCCTTCAAGGCAAGGACCGCTGAACTGGTCCCTTCCAGGCAGGAACCGCTGGCCCTTTGGCAGACGTGGCAGGGCAGGATCTGTCTCGGGCAGGGCTGCAGGATGTCCTCTGGCCAACATGCCTCCTCCAGTGGCAGTGGAGTCTGTTATGGACTGTATGGACTGTGGCTTTGCTCTCCCCAGGATGGCCCAGTGGGCAGGCCACCCACTGTATGGACTGTATGGACTGTGGCTTTGCTCTCCAAAAGATGGGCCAGTGGGCAGGCCACCCACTGTATGGACTGTATGGACTGTGGCTTTGCTCTCCCCAGGATGGCCCAGTGGTCATGGAGTCCCCTCGTGGATCTGGCGTCGTGTACTCAAGTGGCTGAGGTGCCCCCCCTTCCCTTCCCCCTGAGGTGCCTGTCCTTTTTTCTTTCTGATGCCCCTGCAGTGTTCTCTCCGTGGAGTTCTTGTCGTGGGACTGGGCCTTGCCCCTTTGCTCAGGACCCCTGTGGTCCACGGACAGTGGTTGGACTACATTTAGTAGCTGTATATATTTTGTACATAGTTTATTTATTTATTGGGATTACTGCTGTCCATATTTCAATATATCTGCCCGTTTAAGTTCTCTTCTTTTGGTCTTTGCATTATTTCGGAGGGGGGGGTTTGTGGGTTGTGACAGTGATCTGTGGGAATGCATTGATGTGTGTGTTGTAGTGGGTGTGGGTGGGTGGGTGTGTGCCGGTAATCTTTTCCCTCCCCTGTGTCGTAGGTGCAGTACTCACCGATGTCTTCCGCGCCGCCGGGCGTGCTCCTGGTACAGGAGCAGGTATAGGAGTGCGGGGATGACCTGCAACTCGGGTTCCATACTGCCGGAATCTCGCGTGGAGTATGTGGAGGTGAGCGTTTTCCCGTTCGTAGTCTGTTTCCACCGTGTTTTTATCGGCGGTGCTCCCGCCCCGGAAAAGGTGGCGGATTGGTGGGTCGTGATAGGGTGGGCGGTACATTGTCTGCCGCCTGGCTGTTGGCGGGGACCGCCGCGCTGTTTGTTTGTTCCGCCGTGGCGGGCGGAGTGTTAATGCGGCGGGCTGTGTTGGCGGTTCCCGCCAGGGTCAGAATTGCATATTTCGGACCGCCGGCCTGTTGGCGGGTTGGCCGCCGCTTTATCACCGACCGCCAGGGTCAGAATGAGGGCCTCAATGTCTTGAAGACTTTTCCTGAAGAGTCATACAGGGCATTAAGAAATCAAAAATGGACAGCAAAATCAGGAGAGAAATGGACAACATCCCTAGTAGCAATCAGGAATGCTCTGGCTGACCCCAAAAATGTAGGATTTTTGTACATTATTTTTGCATATGTAATTACAGAAAACACATACTCACTTTAGTGTGAGCAAATGTACTATTTCATCAGCAACCATAGAACCTGAAAAACACCTTACCAAAGCACTAACCTACTGCATAAATAATTATTAATCACCCTCTATGCTAATGTCATCCTAAGATAATAGATCATAAGTAGGTACATGAACAATAAAGTAGTATTTGAATAAATGGAGCACAGTCAACCAATGGAAGGACCTTGTAAATATTTCACGTCATGGCAGAACATTCGAAAGATCATTGAGGGTAAAATACCTGGAACAGTGGAAATTAACTGTTACATCTCTGTTAGACTGTGTACTACAGGGTTTGCAATGAGAGAAATTGGGCAGGAGGAAAGCAAGATGAGTGACCAGGGTGGCTTCCATCTTGGACAAACTAGCGTTTGTATTAAAACTGTGGCCTAGATAACATCCATCAGAAAACCACACTTCTACACATCATAGAATGTGTTCTAAAAGCAATGATAATGCATCAGTTTATACGTGTATAATTGAGGACAAAATGTATTCAGCTCATTATTAATACTACACAAAAATATACATTCATAAAACTCTCTTACTAACCCTTCCTCTGATTATTTTTTAATCACTAAAACACACAATTTATAAAAGTTAAACTAGTCGGAATTGATAAAATAGCCTGTATCACTTTCTCTTTCTTTCTGATTGACTCCTCCATCAGCATCAGATGGCTGTAAACACATTTTTTAACTTTATTCATTTTAATATCTTTTTCTCTCTTTTGCCTGAATGATTTTCTTTTACCCTTATACCTGCTATTTTAAACAAGCATCCAGGAAAAGAAATAGGACAATTGCCCAAATCATTCTATTTATTACAGGGGGTAGGATTTGTCTCAATGCCCCCTCTCCCTGATTATCAATTCATTTACCAATCTTGCCAAAATAGTTCTGTCACCGGGGTACAGAAATAGGCTCAGAGGCAATGTCTTTGGATTAAGGTTATGTTTATTTTGTCCGTCCAAGGTAGGGTGACATGTCCGATGACAGGATTCTTATTCTTCTTTCTTTCTTTAGGTTCCTCATATTTTCCGGTACCCTCAACACAAAGGAAAAGTCAGATAAATCACTGTTTTGTTTCTTTTACAGGATTTTTTGTGAAATTAATTTTTGTGAGTGTTGTCTTTTCTACGGGGAGGATAAAGGACTGCATAGGTTTTTGGGCTGTGAGGGAGTGCTTAGACAGAACAGTCAAATATAAAGCTGCTTAATACATGAGGAGTCATATCCTAGAGGTTCTTTGGCTGATTTATTTGGTTGAAGGGAGCCCGCTTAACAAGTCTGTCCTCCTCCTACCACCTCCCTCTTGTGAATGATCCTCCTTTTCCCACCTTCCTTCTTTATTGAGGAGCTTTTCACACACCTACTGGGGCCACACTCCTCCTAGAATGTGGCGGGACCTGTTGCTCTTCCAGTGAAGGGAAATTGATTAGGGTACTCCTCATTTCTCCTTTTCTCCCTGCAGTAGGTTCAGATCTTCAACGTCAGCCTTCCTGTCATCCCCTCCACTCTCTATCCACTTAAGTCCATGCTCTCTCCTGCACAACTCATGTTCATTAATTTCAGCCCAAGCATAAGGCATCACCTCCTGACTCACAGTGAGCCAGGAATCCGACGTATTTTCAGTCATGCACAGAGATGCTTGACGTCTGGGTTGTGGTCCCTTGAAAGATCGACCCTGTGATGAGAGAAGGGTGCAATCAGTTCTGAGGATACAAGGAATACAGTCAACATCCCCAGATGTTGACTCTTTCCTTATCTTACTAACACAGGAATGTACTATTTTCCACATTCCAGTCTCTTCTAAAGCTTGAAATTCACAAAAACATTAGGAAGATTTTGTAAAAAAGCATTAATAATGCTGCTGCTATAAGGTATGAAAGCACTGTACTCTTTCTGTTACAGTACCTTGCAAACACCACCTTACTTCACAAGAAGAATATCAAGCACTAATTGGGTTTGCATAATCATTGCAACATTGCAGTTAGTTCAGGGTTAATTTGAGTGAAAGATCTAGCTATGTTAAGGGCAAGCCAATTAACAAGCATAGACAAACTTCTAATTTTCACTTCAGGGACACCCCTATGGGTGGAATAATAGGTCCTACTATATCTAATACTCTGCCCACATCCATGTTTGACTCCCTTCAAACCACCTGCAATATCCACTGTACTCACCTGATTCACTCTAGGAAACACTAAAGTAAGATAACATGATCCAACCCTATTATGCTGTAAATTGAAAAAAACAAATTTTGCATATACATAATAGATTCCTCTCTTTCCCAATTAGAAAATCACCATTAGCAACATAACTTTTCTCACATTTACACTCACCCACATACCCAATTGTTCTGAATTTCGTAGGCTTGTGAAGTACCATACGCAACTCAACCTTTCATGTTCCATTCTTAACCTGGGATGCAAATTCAATGTTGTAAATCGTTCTTCAGCTTTAATCTGCTCTATTATCTTTTTTTCTTCTATCCAATCTCTCACAATTTCAACTCTCTGCTCACTGTATTATTTAATACACTCATGTGACTCATTACTTAAACTACACACATAGGTCTGGCTAGAATTTTTAATTTCCAGCTTAGTTTGTTCAAGTGTACTTAGGAATTTACTTTATCTAAGACCCTTATTAACACCTTCAGAGATAGGTTGATGTCGAATGAGACATTGAAATCCGACAAGGTGACAAAATTTAATATTTGTTAAAAATAAAAAACAAACGCATTCCAAGACAACTACATTAAATCAGTAGTTGTAAGTAGGGCACACCTCCACCTGCAGAAGAAGGAAGAAAAGCACTCACAAAGCAATCTTTAAATCCCATGATCTGGATATACTCCCATAACCGTTTAGTACAAATGTTCTCATAAATGTTATCTTAAAATCCACTAACTAAGCTTTCCCTATGTGTTAGAGCATTATGTTCTACTTAATTTTTTATGATATTAATTTAACCTATGTGGAGACATACCCAATGGGAAAGAGAAGGCACAACAACAAGCCAACTAAGATCATTAGTATAATCTTAAGGTAATCAGACCAAACATTTTGGAGCATTTGCTATTTGCCATTTTCTTATTAAGAATACAAATAAAAAATGATTGTGAAAATCCATAAATCAAAAAACAAATAATATACTTTTGTTTTTTCTCTGAAAACAATAACAAAAAAATCAAAACAACACTTTAAAAGAATCTTTGAGTTCCCTTTCAAAAGTTTATTGACAACAATTTAGTGGACTGAAGATCTCTGGTTTTTGCTCTTCTTCAGATATTGATGCTAGATACATCCTTGCAGTGGACACATACTTACTATTTGGAGCCCTCGTTCTTGCTTGTCTTTTAGCAACTGGTTAGTCACTTTCACTATTTTCTGAATCAACTTCAGCTATTTTAATTTCTTCATTGATTGGTTTCAGTCTCTCATTCTGCCAATGATTTCTTAAGCACGTTCTTTTCAGAGACTTGTTTACTTCAGCCTTTTCTTCTTCACTGGTGACTACAGATGATTCTTTCTCACTCACTGATGGACGTGAAGTTCAATCACCATCAGAAGCATGATTCACTGTGAACTGCTTTTTTTCTCCAGGGCAGTGGTCTTCAAACTTTTAATTGCCGAGCCACCCCCATATGAAAAATAAAAATCATCGGGCCCCCTTCTGAATTTTTCACAATTATTTAAATTGCCAATGTTTAAGTATGTATACACTTATTTAAACACTGCAGTTAAGTTATGCTACTGTTTTGAACATGCAATCAAATACATGATGCCAAACATACTATTCTGGTCGGTTAGGCCTTATTAACATGTACAAGTATCCACAGCATGATTGTTAGATGTGAGAGTTTGGGTTTTGAAGAGTATTTGGAGTCCCTTCCCTTTTGACACATACTCCCAGCTTGATGTAAATGACAAAACATCTTAGTGATGGCCCATTGCAGAGCGGTTCACTGGTGGTCCTTTTTTAAGCTTAGAACAAAGCTCTGTAATTAGCATAATTGTTCTTTTGGCCAGAGCCTGGTGCCCTCCCTCCTCCGGGATCACTTAAGGCCGTCCTAGGGAACTTGTCTTTCAGTTTGAAGACCTCTGCTCTAGGGGTTCTGGTGATTCTAATTTACAGCTGGAGTTTCTTATTGTTTGGATCAGAGGCTGCTTCTCTTCTTGCCTCCTCTCTTGCCTTTCCTTTGACATTATAACTGGATTTCTCTCTGATTCTCACTGTGAAACTGAACATTATTGCATGTTCCTTCATCAGGATCTTTACTTTCACTAACCAGATATTTTATAACTCTGTTGTCTTCACCAGTTTCACCTTCAAATTATTCACCCTCTCTGGATCCGTGCTGTGAACATGAGCTTTACTCTGCAAATCAGTGGTTGTTTCCACCACTTCTTTTTTCCACCATCTTTGTTCTCTTCATGAGAGTGATGTGGATCCACTGTGGAATTCTGGTGCACTTCGCAGCAGTGTTTGACATCAACAACACTGAAAAGGGCCACACAGCCTTTCCTCCAAAGAGCTTACCCTTGTGTCTTCTGGCAACCACCCATGTCTCTGGCCTTCTTTGGTTAGTTCTTTTGTCAAGTTCACCTGGTGAGAGATAGATTACACCATACCAGATAGACCTTTCCAGTAATCTATAACAAGGTCGTCAGTAACTGAAACAAGCGTAGCTGAAGGAGTATATGCCAAGCCCATCGCTCCACTCATCAGTACTTCTTGGGGTGAGAGACCAGTCTTTTTGTCAAGAGTACTTATTATGCTTATCAAACTAAGAGGAAAAGCACCTTACCATTTCAAACCAGCAGAAACACATAATTTAGCTAATTAGTTCTTTGTGGTCCTTTTCCTTCTCCCAACTACTCCAGAGGACTTAGGATAGATATTATAATAGAAACTGGTCAAATTGAAAAGCAGTGCAAATTAATTGCAAAATCTAATTTTTTAAATGTGAGCCATGATCTGTCTTTGTAGAAGTTGAGATTTCAAATCTTATTATTAGCTCCCCCAGCAAACGTTTGGCAACTGTCAGGTTGTCTGATTTCTATGTGGGATAGGCCTTGACCTATTTAGAAAACAGGCAGACAGTCACAAGAATGTATTTAAGGTCATTCTACACTAGCATGCCTAACAATCTTGTAAATGCGTTTTCTGATTTGCCAATCTAACTCTTTAAAACATTTGTTTTGCATCCTTAATTACTGTTTTGACATATTAAACAATGGTTTCACCAATCTTCAGCAACATTTCTAAACTTCATATTTTACCAATACTTTGTAAAGGGAAACACCCGGAACAAGGACTCTGAAACCACGAAGTCGTGGAAACCGAAAGTGAAACAACGGTTTCGTTTTCCAAGACTTCCTGGTTTTCGTACCTTAGCCAGGCATGTCTGAACCACGTACATGCGTGGTTAAGGCATAGAGGAAGGGAGTCAGAGTCGACGCTGTGAAGGAGGAGGAGGTAAGTTGGGCTGGGACTGGGGCTGTTTTTTTGGGTGGGGTGGGGGGCTTGGGGTGATTAGGGTTTAGGGGGGAGTCAGGGTTTAGGTTTTAGGGGTGGGTTGGGGTGTTTAGGTTTTAGGGGCGGGGTGGGGACTCGGGGTATTTTTAGTTTTTGGTGATGGGGTGGGGGCTCGGGGTGATTCGGGTTTGGGGGAGAGGGGTTGAGGTTTAGGTTTTAGGGGTGGGTTGGGGTTTGGGGTGCTTAGGTTTTAGGGGTGGGGTGGGGACTCGGGGTATTTTTAGTTTTTGGGGGTAGGGTGGGGGGTTCGGGGTGATTAGGGTTTGGGGGGTGGGGTGCTCAGGGTTTAAGTTTTAGGGGTGGATTAGGGGTTGGAGTCCTTAGGTTTTAGGGTTGGGGTGGGGACTCGGGGTATTTTTAGTTTTTGGGGGTGAGGTGGGGGACTTGGGGTGATTAGGGTTTAGTGGGGGTCAGGGTTTTAGGTTTCAGGGGTGGGTTGGGGGTTGGGGTAGTTTAGGTTTTAGGGGGGTTGGGGTTGCGGTAATTTTGGGGGTGGGGGTTAGGGTGGTTGTGGTGGTGGGGGGTCACTGTCATTTTTTGGGGGTGGGGGGCTAGGGGGGAGGCATGCTGGAACTGAGTATGCTAAACACTAATGCCTTTTCCAGGAATGCGTTTACAACTAAAAATCGTTGGAAAGGCATTCGTGGTAAAGGCATTAGTGATACCAACGAGTTCGTTGTTCCGAACTTGTTGTTGAGCCATGGGTGCTTGAAGCAGTCGTGGTTTCGAGATATAACCCTTTGTAAAGATCCTCACAATGGCATTTCTCCCTGCTTGAGACTGATTGTGTAAATAGGAGGCCATAGGATGTAGCAAAAAAATAGACAGTACATATTAACATTCAGGAGTAAGATAGAACTCTTGAAAATGTCTTTTGTAACCTAACCTTTCCCATTTTGTTCTCATCTTTTAGGGCTTCCTCCTTGAGATCTCTCAGCACACACAAAGAAGTCTGAACTAAACTCAATAGAAAGCAACTTATATCTCCTGCGTTTACCTCAGAGTTTTCTCTTGCATTATCTTGTTCTGTTCTTTAAACCACTGTCTCATTCTCAACTGCACTACATCTAGTTACTTCAACAGCACATTTATGTCACAGAGCGACCATGCCTTTTCCAGCCTTGTGGAAAGCATACTTGCCTACAGCAATCTATTTTGGCTGTTATATTGCTTTTAGCAAATGAAGTATATTGATATTATTCCTGATGGGAGTGCCAGAAGATGTAATAAAATCTCACTGTGATCACAGTTGCCCAAAATCATGGACTACTCCAAAACCGTACTTTCTAACTTATAAATTGCCCATTCAAATATTCTGTCAACTCAAGCAAATCTACCACTAATACTGTAATTACATTCTGCAGATATGATGCTGCAAGGATTTCAGAAATGGAGGAAACTGCTTCCATATTCATCTCTCAAACAACATCCATCAACAGACAAAAACAAAAATTGATTAGCAATATCAAAAGGAATTTCTTTATTACCTGTTCTTGGTTTGGTGCATGATTCTGTAACTTTGATACAGTCATACTCAGGCCATCATTATTGTCATCATCATTATTTTCCTTGTCCTCACATCCTTTGTTTGAAGTAGGAAGAGAAGTCACAATGTTCAGAGAATTAGATCTTCTGATGTGTGTCCCATTACAATTCATTCAATTTGTTCAATTGCAACGCAAACAATTGCAACCAATTTTAAAACACCAGGAAGACATACAGTTCCTGGATCCCACACAGATGTTATATAAATCACAGGTTTCATGATTCCTCCATTTCTTTGGGTTAAAATAGCAAGGACGCAATCTCTTCTCCCATGAGAGAAAAGCTGTAATTCTAAACCATAGACAGACACTCAAAGAGCTGGTGGACTATCTAAACTTTCTCTTAATACATTCCAGGAAGGCCTCTAATCATTCTTCATCAAATGGTATTGAATCTTGTATGTCGCTAAGTGCCAACCTTACTGATGGTTTTGCATTCAAGGAAAAGTTTGGAATCCACTGTCTACAGTAACCAACAATTCCCAAGAACATTCTCATCTTTTTGAGGGTGGTAGAAGAATTAACTTTTAGAATTGCAGAAGATCATTCTTTCGAGACTTTCCGTGTTCCCTTTTCAATGTGATGACTAAGATAAATCACTTTATTTTTCCAGATCTGGATTTTTGTAGGGGAAACCTTGTATTCAGTGTTGTCTAAGTGATTCAACAAATTGTATTGTGTTTACAGCCACTTTTCATCCTGGACGCAGCCAGTATGTTATCAGTGTAGTGCACCAAGACAAAATTACAGAGCAACCTCAAATTTTCTAAATCTTTATTCAGGATTTGACTAAAATGTTAAGGACTTTCAATATACCTTTGTGGGATCCTACACCAAATGAGAACTTTTATTTTGAAAGTGAAATGCAAATAAAATTAACTATCCTCACAGAGAGGAATGGAGAAGAATGCTGGCACAAGTCAATTACTCTTTCTTACAGTTTATTTCGGGCATTGCCCATAAAACACATCAAGAACAACATTTGAATTAAAAGCAGAAACACTTAGATAATATACAATGCATGGATAAAACAATGTTGTGGAATAAAACAACGAATCAATCCATCTTTAATTATTATTTTTCATTGTGTTAAAACAATCTACCCTTATTCCTGATCAACCATGCCACATAAAAATAGCAGCTTACACCCAACAGTAACCTGCCCCATGTCCGTATGCAATATTCTAAATGCCTCCTGGAAATATCTAACCTCACTGTTATTACACATGGGCTTGATCCAAGTTTGGCACTACTTTTTACACCTTGGGCAAAAAAACATAACATAGTCTGTGTAGCCATAGTACTAGCACAAAGCCGCGATTGGTGACAAGGTCTTCATTAGCAAGCAAATTTATTGACTAAGACGGTTCACAGTCTAAATTTGACAATAAGTGTATGGGCTACCAGTGGTTGGATTTCATCTACATAGTGTTCTCTTCCCGGGAATACCATACAGTCCAGACACTTCTCCACTAAGCTCCTTGATTTGGCCTTGTGATGCTATTCAAAGCTCCCCTCCCAAAAGACCTCAATAGCCCTCCCTTTGGCATCAGTACCCATCAATTTAGGGTTTGTACAATAATTCCTTAAGCCCAATTTAATTAGATGATTCTTAACGAACTTGAACCAAGGGAAGAAATAAGCTTTACTCAAGCTCAACACTTCATCCACACTCAACCTACAGAGAAGAGGCTCATTAATAGATAATAACCTAACCCAATATATGAGGGGCCTTACCTTCACTAAGTCATCCTCCCTTTTGAGCCCTAAGTCAAAGCACAATAGGAGCACTCGGGGGAGGGAAAAGAGAGATCTTCTGAAATTATTTTCTTCAGTGATCAAGCCTTTGATGTATGAAAAACCCCACACTTCTGTCCCATAAAGAGCAGCTGCTTGGGCCTTTGCCCTAGATATCTCCACTGCTGCAGAGATAGGCTTTGGAGTATTTGACTTAAACTCCCTTAGCGATAGCAGAAGCAGAATATACCAGCACCATTTCACTTTTCGAAATATGGGTGTTCCAGGATCTATGTTTGTTGATTCTAATCCAAAAATAATCATAGTAAATTTTACCTCTATGAGCTCTATGCTGATTAAAAATCATGATTTTGGTTTTTGAGGTGTTAACCTCTAATCCACAGGCTTCTTAAAACTCAGCAAATTTGTTTAAAAGATCCTGGAAGCCAATTGGCATACAAGACATTAATAAAGTATCATCAACAAAGAGCAATGCAGGGATAAAAGTGCAAGCTGGCTTTAGGGAATCATGCACACACTCACAGGGCCATATTTATACTTTTCGACGCACAACTGCGCCAACGCAGTTGTGCGTCAAAAAATCTAACGCCATTCTGAAGCGCCATGTGGGCGCCGTATTTATTCAATGACGTTAGCCGGCGTTAGCCGGCGTAGCTGCCTGGTGTGCGTCAAAAAAAATGACTTACACCAGGCAGCGCCGGCGTAGGGGAATATGGAGCTTGGGCGTCAAAAAATGGGGCAAGTCAGGCTGAGGCAAAATTTTCGCCTCAACCCGATTTGCGCCATTTTTTTTGACTCCCAACCCTCATTGAAATGACTCCTGTCTTACCAAAGACAGGAGTCATGCCCCCTTGCCCAATGGCCATGCCCAGGGGACCTATGTCCCCTGGGCATGGTCATTGGGCATAGTGGCATGTAGGGGGGCACAAATCAGGCCCCCCTATGCCACAAAAAAAAAAATATATATATACTTACCTGAACTTACCTTAAGTTCCCTGGGATGGGTCCCTCCATCCTTGGGCGTCCTCCTGGGGTGGGCAAGGGTGGCAGGGGGTGTCCCTGGGGGCATGGGAGGTCACCTCTGGGCTCCTTCCGAGCCCACAGGTCCCTTAACGCCTGCCCTGACCAGGCGCTAAAAAACAACGCAAAAGCGGCTGGACGTCATTTTTTTTATAAATACGGCGCACATGCCTCAGAGTCATTTTTTAGAAGGGAACGCCTACCTTGCATATCATTAATGCAAAGTAGGTGTCCACGCTAAAAAATAACGCAAACTCCATGAACTTTGGCGCTAGACGCGTCTAACGCCAGAGTATAAATATGGAGTTCGTTTTGCGTCGAATTTGCATTAAAAAAAACGAGGCAAATCCAGCGCAAACAGAGTATAAATATGGCCCACAGTGTTTTAACAATATCATATCTGTATAATGAAAAACGGGATAATGCCATGGTGCTACAGAATGCGTTCCATCAAGTTTCCATTCATCCCCATCTAACTTGGGCAGTAGTGTTGCTATAAAGTCTTATAAGGTTATCCAGCAGGTTCTCATCAATACCCATCTTGGCCAATATGGACCACAAGAGCTGCCTAGGGACTAAGTTGAAGGCTTCTCTTAGGTCTACAAAGGCCAAGTACAGATGGTCCCCAGTTTGCCTCAGATATTTTATGACTATGAGATTGATCCGAAAGATTTGGTTAACAGTGCTCACTCTTGATCTGAATCCCACTTGTAAGGGTGAAAGAAACAAAGCCTCATTCATCTAGTCCTGTAACCTTTCTGTTACTTGATGACAAAAGATCTTCTGGAGATGATTGATTAAACTAGTTGGACAATAATTACTTGGAATGTTCCTATCTCCCTTTTTATAGACAGGTATTATTTCTGCATTTGTCGAAGTTTCTTGTAAGACCCAATATGCAGTTAATTAATTCATGAGACATCTTATATAGGGGTCCCAATCAAGTAGGTCTGATCTACAGTATATAGATTCCCAGGGATTCCATCAGGCCCTGGGACTTTACCTGGGGGCATAGACTGGATGGCATGGAGTGTTTCTTGCAGCAAGAAATAAAGTGGGTTAGCCCCTGCACCAATCTCTACATCTTGCTCTGAAGCTATTATTATTCCAACCTCTATTAACTCTATGGGAGGGAGAGCATAAATTGTAGAAAAATATTCTGCCCATTGACAGGGTTGGGCTACAAGTTCCAAGGTACTGTTAAATCTTGGACAGCCGTAAGCAAATATATGCCGGAAGGTCTTAAAATCCTTACTGTGAGAGGCCTCGACAAGCGCCATTCAATTTTTATTCACCCATCCCTGCTTAAGTATAAAAATTAGCCCTTTGTATTTTAATCCAGCAGCCCAATCCATCTCTTGCACCCCTCACTTTTTAGCCTCAACGAGCTGCCCTTTAGCCTCTTGGCATTCCTTATTGTACCATTTGGGTGAATATGATGAGGGGGCCTTTCCAGCACAGTCCTTTGCACAGTTTTGTTTTAAGGAGGCAAATAGAACTACTTGGTGGTCGTTTACTGATAGATTGTTGTATGTGTGATTATTAGGTGGGCTTAAACACCTATTAAAAGCATTATAGATACCAATCAAAATCTCCCTGTCTAGACACAACTTTGCCCATTTAATTGTCATCCTAGTATTACTAAAGGATAAAATGGTTTCCGATATGGGTCCCACTACCACTAGGATCACTGAAAAGAGACTCTTCAGTGTAAATTGCAAACCATCATGATCACTATCAATCTATCTTGTAATCACAAAATACAAAGCAAAATACCATATGTCCAAATCCAAAAAAACTTAATCAACAACCCTTGCCTTGGCGCCACTTCTATTGGCAGGGGAGCATTTCCTATTTAAGGGGAACTTCCTGTTACACACACGTATACCATACTTCAGTGTAAGGAATAGCAACAGTGGACCAAGTCAATAGGGGTTCATACCCTAAAGCTCCAGTTCCTCTAGCTTCATCCTCAGCACCCACCATAAATTGTTGCTAGGCCATCAAGCGGTTCAAAAGTGTTATTAAAGGCACACACTAATAGAAGAGGGTGATTTGTCCTCCTGTTGGACAAATGACAATCCTGTAATGCTAAAGTTGGTGATTCTCTGTTATGCTCTATAGTGCAGTTGTAGATGCTATAGATATGCACCCACAGACCCCTTATTTCTCTCAGAGCTAATGCCAAGATGTCTTTACTATTCACATCCAGTGTTTTAATATATAGCTCAAGAGTATTCTTAACCTATATTATTAGGTCACCAGATGGACGTCCTCTTGTTGAAGGAGTTGCCTCAATACTATAGTTAGAGTAACCCACTCTGTATTGTTTATCCACGGTCCATATTTCTTGCAAGACAATTAGATTGTGCTTATCAATTAAGATTCCACACTCCGGGTCAGAGAATTTCTCCTTGAAGCCCGCTATATTCCATGACAATAGCAGGGTAGCAACCTCGGATTGTTTGGTTGCTATTTCCTGCACATTATCATGGAAATGGGGGTCGCTATTTCCTGCGCATTGTCATGGAAATGGGTCTGTGGCTGGTCTATTCTACTGGAATCAGGGTTAGGCCTAACTTGATCAGCAGGGGGATGGGGAGAGAAATAGTAGTTGTTAGGCTCATAGAAAAATATATTTGTTTGTAACTGCCTTGTCCATGACATACTTCGCCTTCCCTGCTCTCCCCACAGATCTCATCAAGCATCTCAGCTTGTATTTTCTGTGAGCTTCTGCCGGGGGCTGACTCATAGCTGCTACTGTAACCCCTATGGTGTAAATCCTGGCTCTCAAGATCAGCAAGACTCTGAAACCTACTAACAGCAGGAACATTAAAACGACTCATTGCTGCCACCGGGCCCAAAACATGACTCAATACCAATCTGTAAGTCATTGGATATGGAACAGGATTACTGCTGGATTCAATACCAATAAACAACATCAAATCACTATTTATTTATTTTTCTTAAACCTTGCTCTATTTTCCATTTAGCCGTTCCAAGAAAGGTGCAAGGACTACCAAGCACTTTCACGAGAATTCCCTGTTTAATCATCTTTTCAATGACAGGTTTAATTCCTCCCTCAGTTTATCTTGAAAATGTGCATTATTTGGTTCTGGGAAAAAACTGTGGCAGGTTTCACATACATTTTAACAGACTTAGGGGGTCATTACAACCCTGGCGGACGGTGTTAAAGCGGCGGTAATACCGCAAACAGGCTGGCGAAAAAAAAAGGGAATTATGACTGTGGCGGAAACCGCCAACAGAGACAGCCACTTTAACACACCGACCGCCACGGCGGTACAGACAAGCAGCGCGGCGGTCACCGCCAACAGAAAGGCGAAAGACAAAGTACCGCCCACAGTATTACAACACACCAATCCGCCACCTTTTCCGGGGCGGATTCACCATGGGTAAAAACATGGCGGAAACAGCTTTTGCAATGGGAAAACGCTCATCTGAACACACTCCACGAGGAAGGAGGCCACCATGGAGCCCAAACTCCAAATACTCCCTGCGCTTGTCTTCCTGCTCCTCTACGAACACCAGCAACGGCGGCACCGAAGACAACGGTGAGTACTGCACCTACAACATAGGGGAGGGGGGAGGCAAAAGTCAGGGGGACACACATGCAACACCCCCACCCTCAACCCGACCCTCGCACACTACAACACACACCAATGCATTTCCAAACATCACAGGAACAACCCACAACCCACCCGGAAGAATGCGAAGACAAAACCAAATTACTTGAACCATTGTAATGTATCAAAATACAGTAAGCTCATATATACAGAAATATATACACATTCCAAATATATACATCACGATTAGTAGTGCAAGTATGCACATTTCAATGTCCGTGGACCACTGGACCCACAATGCATGGGCGAGGCCCACACTAGATACCTGTCCATAAATGGAGAGAACACTGCAGGGGCATCAGATAGAAATACAAAAGGCACCTCAGGGGGAAGGGAAGGGGGGCACCTCAGCCGGATGAGTGCACCACGCCAGATCCACAACGGGGCTCCATGCCCATTGATGTATCCTGGGGAGTGCAAAGCCACAGTCTCTCAAGTCTCTACAGTGGGTGGTTTGCCCACTGTACCATCCTGGGGAGTGCAAAGCCACAGTCTCTCAAGTCTCTGCAGTTGGTGGGTTGCCCACTGTACCATCCTGGGGAGTGCAAAGCCACAGTCTCTCAAGTCTCTGCAGTGGGTGGGTTGCCCACTGTACCATCCTGGGGAGTGCAAAGCCACAGTCTCTCAAGTCTCTGCAGTGGGTGGGTTGCCCACTGTACCATCCTGGGGAGTGCAAAGCCACAGTCTCTCAAGTCTCTGCAGTGGGTGGTTTGCCCACTGTACCATCCTGGGGAGTGCAAAGCCACAGTCTCTCAAGTCTCTACAGTGGGTGGTTTGCCCACTGTACCATCCTGGGGAGTGCAAAGCCACAGTCTCTCAAGTCTCTACAGTGGTTGGTTTGCCCACTGTACCATCCTGGAGAGTGCAAAGCCACAGTCTCTCAAGTCGATGCATGTCTCCACTGGTTCTGGAGGGGGACTGGTGCCCTGAGTGCTTCATCCTGTGAAGGATTCAGGTAGTGGATGCAGTTCTCCACTGGTTCTGGAGGGGGACTGGTGCCCAGAGTGCTTCATCCTGTGAAGGATTCAGGTAGTGGATGCAGTTCTCCACTGGTTCTGGAGGGGGACTGGTGCCCAGAGTGCATCACGCACCCTGTGACGGTCCCAGTTCCGTCACTATCCCAGCTGCACATGGGCTAACAATGCTTGAGTTGGCGGTCTTTGTCCTGTTCAGCGGTGCTTTGCCATGGCGGTCTCTGCCCTGTTCAGCGGTGCTTGACTTTGCAGTTTCTGACCTGTTCAGCGGTGCTTGCCATGGTGGTCTTTGCCCTGTTCAGCGGTGCTTGCCCTGTTCAGCGGTGCTTTGCCATGGCGGTCTTTGCCCTGTTCAGCGGTGCTTGCCCTGTTCAGCGGTGCTTGCCATGGTGGTCTTTGCCCTGTTCAGCGGTGCTTGCCCTGTTCATCGGTGTTTTGCCATGGCGGTCTTTTCCCTGTTCAGTGGTGCTTGACTTTGCAGTTTCTGACCTGTTCAGCGTTGCTTGCCATGGCGGTCTTTGCCCTGTTCAGCGGTGCTTGCCCTGTTCAGCGGTGCTTGCCATGGCGGTCTTTGCCCTGTTCAGTGGTGCTTGACTTTGCTGTCTCTGACCTGTGCAGCGTTGTGTGGCATGACGGTCCCTCAGTGCCCAGCGGGGCTGTGGCTGCCGGGGCCCTCCAGGGCACTGACGCTGGCGGTGGTCTCTGGACCAGTGACGATTGTGCTGCCCTCCTGGGCACTGACTCTGGCGGTGGTCTCCGGACCAGTGACGATTGTGCTGCCCTCCTGGGCACTGACTCTGGCGGTAGTCTCCAGACCAGTGACGATTGTGCTGCCCTCCTGGGCACTGACTCTGGCGGTAGTCTCCGGACCAGTGACGATTGTGCTGGCGGTGGAGTCCTGGCCAGCGGGGAGGATGGCGGCCTTCTCCGCCGTGCTGCTCTTTCCAGACTTTGAAGACTTCTTCTGCCCCTTCACCACCTTGTGAGGAGTCACAGCTGACTCAGCACTCCCCCCGGGACCCTTGTGAGCGGCTTTGTCGGCAGGAGTCTTCACCCTCTCCCGTCGGGCACTGTCCAACTTCTGGTGCTTTACAGGGGGTGGACTGGCAGTGCTTTGGCTCTGTGTCACACTGGCTGCCCTGGTGCCCGGTGCACTCCATACACCTCTAACACGCACCACTGGAACCAGACTTTTTTTGGCTGAGGTGCCAGTATTGGACCTATGAATTGGAGGGAGAGGGGGGGAAAGAGGTCAACGTTGCTCAGGAAAAGTTTCTGACGAACACTGGGATGGGTAGCTGGAGGGGGTCTGGGGGTGGAGGAAGAGGAGGTGGTTGTAGGAGGTGTATCTTTCGATGATTTGGGTGCAGGTGCATGTTCTGAAGGCTGTCGTGAGGTGAATGGATGTTGGGTGTGTGGGTACCCGCGTTTGTGTACTTTGGGAGGGGGCGTCACAGACACACTGGGAGAGGACACAGGGGACGTGTAAATGGTAGTGGGGTAGTGAGTGCAGGTGAACGGGATGTGGTGCTGGGTGTTCTGGTGCGAGTCTTAGTGGCTGTAGATGTAGTGCATGCAGGTGAGAGTGTAGACAACACTGGGAGGGAGGAGGGAGACGATGAGGAGGGGGACACAATGGAGGCAGTGGATGTTGCTGTGTCTGTATGTGGGTGATGATTGTGTGAGTGCCTGTGGGATGTGTGGTGCCTATATTTTCCTGAGCCACTTTTGTGTGTTGAGGTGTGTGCATGCTGGTCTGATGGTGTGGTTGGGATAGGCTGGGGTACAGGGGATTGGGTCTGGGTGGAGGAAGTTGGGGGGGGAGGCTAGACACAGGGACAATGGATGCCATCAGTGCTGAGGCCAGAGATTGCAGGCTTCGATGAAGGGCAGCCTGACCAGAATGAATGCCCTCCAGGAATGCATTACTGTGTTGCAACTCCCTTTCTACACCCTGGATGGCATTCACAATGGTAGACTGCCCAACAGTGAGTGACCTGAGGAGGTCAATGGCCTCCTCACTGAGGGCAGCAAGGGTGACAGGGGCAGGGGCTGAGGTGCCTGGGGCGAAGGTGATGCCCACCCTCCTGGGTGAGCGGGCATGGAGCGAAGGCTGAGCGGCTGCTGAGATGGCGGTGCTGGTAGGGGGGGTGGCGGCTGCACCTGTAGAAGTGGGGGGCACAGATGGTGCCGCCACCACAAGGGAGCTCCCATTGGAGGACAAGTCCATGTTGCTGTCTGCTGATCCGGTGACCGACGTGAAGCTCCCCTCGCCCTCCGTCCCATTGGTGTATTCGGAGTCTGTGGTGTGGCCCTCCATGGCCATGTGGGATGGAGCTCCCTATTGCTCCGGTGCCACTGTCCCTCTGCCTGATGATGCTGATGCACAAAAGAACAGGGAGAGCACAAAAAGGGGTGGTGAAACAGAAGAAAGACAGGTTGAGTGCATGGCTTACCACTACTGTTGGCGGACAATACAGACACAGTAGCCCCCTGCACTACGCCGTGCTCTTGGCCTCTACAGATGGAGGTTCTGGGATATGGCCTACATGGCTATGAGTGTCATCTGTCCACATAGATGACACAGGGGCATGTATACCTGTACTTGGCACTCTACAGAGGAGGGGGGGGAGTGGCACATGGCCTGCAATACGGAGGGGCCTAGCCTACGGAACTCGCCCTGGCCTAGGGAAACCCACAGCCCTCCTCCCCCACCCAGACCCCTACACTGCACACAAAGTCATCAGAATGTGAGTGTACTCACCCCCTTGTGTCTGCTGTGATGCCCTCAAGCGCCTATCCAACTCAGGGTAGGTCACCGCCAGGATCCGGAACATCAGAGGGGTCATGGTGCGACGGGCACCCCTCCCACGTTGGGAGGCCATCCCCAGCTGAGCCTCCACCGTCTTCTTGCTCCAGCGGCGAATGTCCTCCCATCTTTTACGGCAGTGGGTGCTCTGTCTCTGGTGGACCCCCAGGGTCCGGACTTCCTTGGCGATGGCACGCCAAATATCCTTCTTCTGGTGGGCGCTGACCTACGTGACATGTACAGGGGAAGAAGAGAAGTCATTAGCAACAGCACCGTCGAAGTGAGTGGCCCACATCCCTGCCCTTGCCATTTGGCGCATGCATTCACACTCCTTCATGCTCGCATAACTCTGCCCCCTTCCTACTTACATCCAGCCCTCTCCACCCAGGCATAGGCCATACAACTTGCACCCTATGTACTCACCTGTTGGTCTGGAGGACCGTAGAGTAGCGTGTACTGTGGAAGGACCCCGTCCATGAGCTTCTCCAACTCCTGTGCAGTGAAGGCAGGGGCCCTTTCCCCAGACGGAGCAGCCATTGTCTCTTCCAGACCGAGGTCACAGCAGCACTTGCAGTGTAGGTCCTCTCCTGTCGAAGATCAAGTATCGAGTGATTGAACAGATAGAAAATGGCGGTCACATCCGCAGCAGTGACGTCCGCGGCGGTGTGTATCATCACCGCCGGCGCACTTCCTCATTGGCTCCTGTGACCCATAGGGTCCAATGTTAACCAATGCAGCATTGCGCCGCGGTCTTCGACCGCCTACCGCGGCGGTGTACAACGCCAGCGCAGTTACCTCACTTCCAATTGTCCCAGTTTAGAGGTCAGGCAGCCGCCATTTCAGGGGCCCACATGGCTTCATTTACAACTGCGTCACACATACCTAGGCCTGGACTCAACACACTTACAGACAACTTTTTGGATTATGTTTCGTGTACTGTGTAGCTGTGGGTACATACCTCTGAATTGCTTGACTCTGTGGTCGCTGTTGTCCTTCCTAGGCACCGTCAGCTGGGACATATGAGGAGATGGCGGAATCGTCCGGTGTACCGACCGCTGGTGGACCTGTTGACAATGGAGGAGCGACATTTAATCATCACCTACAGGTTTGACCGTGCCACAATCCAGGAACTGTGTAGTTGGAGCCAGATCTGATATCACCAATCCGCCATCCCACAGGAATCCCCCCTCAAGTGCAGGTGCTGTCAGTAATCCATTTCCTTGCAAGTGGGTCATTTCAAACAACAGTGGCCATGGCATCAGGGATGTCCCAGCCTATGTTTTCCAACGTGTTGTCCAGAGTGTTGTCTGCCCTGCTGAAACACGTGAGGAGCTACATCGTTTTCCCTCAGTTGGAGGATTTGGCTACAGTTAAAGGTGACTTCTATGCCCTGGGACATATCCCTAACATCATAGGTGCCATTGATGGGACTCATGTGGCTTTGGTCCCCCCCCACAGGAGTGAACACGTGTACAGGAACCGGAAGAGTTATCATTCGATGAATGTACAGATGGTATGTTTGGCAGACCAGTACATCTCGCAGGTAAATGCTATGTTCCCCGGCTCAGTGCATGACGCCTACATCCTGCAGAATAGCGGCATCCCGTATGTGATGGGTCAACTCCAGAGGCACCGTGTGTGGCTATTAGGGGACTCTGGTTACCCCAACCTGTCATGGCTATTGACCCCAGTGAGGAATCCCGGGACCAGGGCAGAGGAACGCTACAATGTGGCCCATGGGTGGACTAGGAGGGTGATCAAACGCACCTTCGGCCTCCTGAAGGCCAGGTTCAGGTGCCTCCAAATGACAGGTGGTTCCCTATTCTACTCACCAAAGAATGTGTGCCAGATCATCATCGCCTGCTCTATGCTTCACAATCTTGCTTTGCGACGCCAGGTGCCTTTTCTGCAGGAGGATGGTCCAGATGACGGTGTTGTGGCAGCTGTGGAGCCTGTGGACAGTGATGAGGAGGAAGCAGAGGAAGAAGACATTGATAACAGGGACTCTGTCATACAGCAATATTTCCAGTGACACACGGGTGAGAACACATTTTTTTACTATTACTTTTACTTTCACACTTCTACCTCTATCCTGTCTGTCAATTTGAAGCAGTATATGCTAACTGAGTGGTACATTTCCATTACGGTTTCACAGGTGTGGTTACCAACGTGTGTCATCTGCTTGCATCCTTCATGGGCTTGTGATGTGTGACATAGGTATGTTGACATTACATTTTCGAACGGATTTTGTCATTGTCATAGCTAATACACATTTTCAAAATCACAGACTGACTCCAGATTGTTTTGTGGTTCAAGGGTGTTTATTGAAGTGCTAATTATTGGAGGTGGTGGCTAAATGGTGATGGGTGATGGTGGAGGAATGTCCATGGCAGAGTCCAGTCTATTAGTCTCACAGGTACAGTGCCCATATGGGCACATGAAGTGGAGCTGGAACAGTTCCAATCTGGACAGGGTCACAAAGTGGGACAGTGGGATGACAATCAGGGTGGTCTCATTTCCTGGTGGGGGTCTTGCCATCTTGCTCTGTCCTGTTCCTGGATCTCAGGGACCGCTTGCGGGGTGGTTCTCTGTCTGCAGGGGGTGGGGTGCTGGTGTGGTGGTCCTGTGGCGGGGCGTCCTGTCCACTAGCACCGGCGGAGGTGGTGGGCAGTTCATCATCCAGGCTAGTGTCAGGGGCCCCTTGGAGTGCCACGGTGTCCCTCATGGTCTTCTGTATATCCTTCAGCATCCCTACTATGGTGCCCAGGGCGGAGCTGATGGTTCTGAGCTCCTCCCTGAACCCCAAATACAGTTCGTCCTGCATGCGCTGGGTCTCCTGAAACTTGGCCAGGACCGTCGCCATCGTCACCTGGGAGTGGTGGTATGCTCCCATGACGGAGGAGAGGGCCTCGTGGAGAGTGGGTTCCCTGGGCCTGTCTGCCCCCTGTCGCACTGCAGCCCTCCCAGTTCCCCTGTGTTCCTGTGCCTCCATCCCCTGGACCGTGTGCTCACTGCCACTGCCCCCAGGTCCCTGTTGTTGTTGGGGTGGTGGGTTATCCTGGGTTCCCTGTAGTGGTGGACACACAGCTGATTGACGTGTCCTGGGAACGGAGGTATGGGCCCGCTGGGTGGGTGCTGTGCTGGTGTTACCAGAGGGTGGAAGGTCAGTGTTGGGCTGTGCCTGTGCAAGGGGAACCGACTGTCCTGAGGCCCACGATGGTCCGGGCTGGTCATCTTGATCCAGTTGGCCAGAGCTGCTGTCATCACTGTGGGCTTCTTCTGTGGGTGGGGAAGAGATGTCTGGACCCTCCTGTCTGGTAACGTTAGGTAGTTGTCCTGCAGGGGTATACAAGCATGATTATTGCACGTGTGTGTGTCATGGTGTGCAATGGGTGGGTGAGCGTGTACCCCAGTGCTAGCTTTCCTGTGTGGGGGCTTGTGTGATGATGGTTAGGGGTTGTTATGGGTATGTGCAGTGGGCATGCTTTAGTGATGGGTGTCCATGCTTTGTTGTGTTGTGCAGGGCTTGGTGTTGGGATGTGTGGTTTGTGTTATTAGTACATTAGTGAGGAGTTGGAGTGATAGGGGAGGGGGTGAGGGTGGGGTTGTGTGATAGCATGCAGGTAGGGTGGAGGATATGATAGTTAAGATTAGACTTACCAGTGTCCATTCCTCCACCGACTCCTCCGAGGCCCTCTGGATGCATAATGGTCAAGACCTGCTCCTCCCATGTTGTTAGTTGTTGGGGAGGAGGTGGGGGGTCTGCCGCCAGTCCGCTGAATCGCGATGTTGTGCCTGGAGACCACGGAACGCACCTTCCCCCGTAGGTCATTCCACCTCTTCCTGATGTCCTCCTGATTTCTTGGGTGCTGTCCCACTGCGTTGACCCTGTCGACGATTCTTCGCCATAGCTCCATCTTCCTAGCTATAGAGGTGTGCTGCACCTGTGATCCAAATAGCTGTGGCTCTACCCGTACGATTTCCTCCACCATAACCCTGAGCTCCTCCTCCGAAAACCTGGGGTGTCTTTGGCGTGCCATGAGGTGGTGTAGGTGATGTGTGGGGTGGTGTTTGTGGTGATGAGTGTGGTGATGTGTAGTGGTTTGTGGTGTTTTGTGTGTGGATGTTGTGTGGGTGATGGTGTTGTGTGCCTCTGTGTGGTGGGGTTGTCCATTGCTGTGCTCTCTCTGTCGCCTTTGTCTCTATTTTTTGGTCGTAGGGGTTTGTGGGTGATGTGGGTGTGTGTTTTATATTGTGTTGGGTGTTTGGGAGTGGTGTTTGTATGTGTATCAGGTGTGTGTATTTGGAATTGTCCAATGTGGAGGTGTTTTGGAGATGTGTGTGTATTTTGAGCACGGCGGTGTGTACCGCCAATGGAATACCGCGGTTGAAAGACCGCCGCGTGGATTCGTGTGTCGTAATAGCATGGGCGTGTTTCTGCTGGCGTGACGGTGGAGGATTTGTTTTCGCCAGTTTATCACTGACCTTTGGTGTGGCGGAGTTGTGTGGGTGTCTGAATTTTAGCAGATTCCAAGATGTGGGTCATAATAGCTGTGGCGGAATTCCGCAGCCGTGGCGGTGTATTGGCGGTCTTCTGCACGGCGGTAAGCGGCTTTTACCGCCGATGTTGTAATGACCCCCTTAGCACTTTATATTAATCTTATCTCTTTACCAAATAAGCTCCACACTTCTTTTGACAGCATGTCTAAAATCCAGAGGTAAATCATCTTCAGATATGCCATGTCAGGGAATATATGAACTCTACAATCAGGTGTGGTTTGTTTTTGAAAACAGGGGGCCATATGTATGAAGCCTCTGATCAGCAATTTCCTAATCACATTTAGAAAATTGCTAATCGGACTGTACAATAGAAGTTGTAGGTAAAATAGTGAATTATTATTTAATCAGTGCTCTTTCTAGATAATTGCATTCTGCAATGTCCTAAATTATCAATGTGCTCACAAACTGTCATATTTTGGCATTTGCTGATAACGTCACAACCAGGAGGTGGTGTTCAGTAGGAAACAGTTGAGAGTGAATGCTGGAGAGTGTGGACAGTATCCAGAGAATATCTACTTGTATGTTTGTCATCCACCCAAAAGGACATGAAATATGTCACAAAAAACACCAATAAAGAGGCTGGGGTAGGAAACACAAAATGAAAATTTCATAAAAAAGAGCTGGGAAAATTAAGGGAGGAATGTGTGGGTTATGACTAAAAACTCTTTGGTAAATCATCCCTTACGGTTCCCTAAGTCCAGAAAAAAAATGCAAGGCAATGCAGGAAAAAGTCAACCATGCCGGAGTGATGCAGATATCCATTGAAGAAATCAAGAAAACTGGTATGATCTATCATCAAGAACAAAAAGAAAGATTGAAAACTGGCTAAGTTCGGTCACAGCTACTGATGGAGGTCAACCGACTGCCCCGCCCTCCCCACCAACTTGCCTTTGAAGAAATGGATAAAACTACTTTGGAGCCTGAATAAGTTGTTGGATTCAGTACAATTGATACAGCTGACATTCCTGTAACCTTGCAAGGTAAGTGTAATATAGCTTGGTGTTTTAAAACAAAATAAGTGGTCAGGCTTTGGCAAAACACATATACATTTTAAAAACAATAACACTTGTTCTGTATATTTAATTATAGAAGTGAGTCAATATATTAGTGCAACATAAGAAAGCAGGGCCTTTTCATAGTGCATCATAGTAGATGTACTGAAAATACATTAGCTTGAGGTTAAATAAAAATAATTGTAGCTACAAAACAAAACATACTTAACACAATGTAACTTTATTCCAAGCATTATTCATCATTACCTTTTCTAACAGATATTCATGTACATGGAAGGTATGGGTCAGAAGCCCAGAGGCATGAGGAATCTCACATGCACCTCTGTGTAACAATTGATCTTAACAGCCAGGACACATCATCCAAAGCTGAATGCATAAATCCCAGAGTCTCAGAGCATACAGTCATAAGAAGAAGTTTGCTGAAGATGCACAAAGAATATACCCAGGAAGCTGTAGTGAGGCAAATAGAACTGGGGGGAGATTTAGAACTTGTATTTGACGTTTTGCACACACACAATCCCAACAAAATCTGGGAACTGAGGAAAATATTGTACTCTTTGAAGACTTGGAGGCATCGATGCTTAAGGTTCAGTGCCTACAGCAAAAAATAAATCAAACTTGTCAATCTGCAACTGACATGGAGAAAACCATTGCATTTGGGTTTCAAAAACTTGCCTTCACCCTTGCTGAAAATCAGAATGTCATGAATAAAACACTTTATAGTTTGGAAGATGCAATGAAGAATCTATGGTGGTCATTATGAACATGGCAGTATTCACCGCACCGCCGGTGGTGGTGTTAACTACCGTCAACAGGCTGGTGGTACGGACTGCGAAATAATGAAGCCAATGAGAAACAAGTAGCAGTCCATCTACATACCTCCATTTTTGTAGTCCCGACGACGACGGTGGGGGCTGCCCTCAGGCCATCAGAAAGGCCCTACCCGCCCACCAAATAATGAAACACCACACCGCCATCAGTTCCAGGCGGGAACCACCACCAGACAAAGCGTGGCGGAAACTAACAATATAAAAGGAAACACTCACCGTAGGTACACAAAACAGGCCGACGCAGACATGAAGCGAGAGTTGGAAAAAATGCCAGTGCTTCTCCTCACCATATACCTCCAGGACCGTGACAGACAACGAAGACGACAACGGTAAGTGCTGCAGCCTAGTACACATGGGAAGAAAGGGCACAGTTACACATCCACCTACCCACCCCGCAACGCACTCCCAACCCCTCCCACCACCCAAGCCATACATACCATAACAAAATATACTTAGCAGACACAAGCCAACAAATACCTGCACCAATATACACACCTGTGCACACCACACCCCCACAGTGAAACGCTGCACAATGTCTCTATATTGTGCCAACAGCACTGCTGGGCACTTAAATTTTATTTCAAGGAACAAAAGTAATGTCCAAATAAGGCCATAGGCCAGTCCATTACAAATTACTGATGGGCAAATATAGCCCACACTTGACCCCCACGTGTGCAAAGGAAACTCCACTGGAAAGGGGCATCAATGGGGCAGCCAGGCACCTCAGGGAACAGGGGCAGGGGGTGGCAGGAGAGGGGACTCAGGTCTTGAAGGGGGTTTGGGCTTAGGTTTGGGAGGTGGAGGGTTTTTGGGCTTGCCCTTGGAAGGAGGAGGAGTGGGACTGGAACAGGGGGTGGCAGAGGGACCTGGGGTAACACAGGGCTTCTTCCTCCCTGGGGAAGGGGCACAGGAATGGGAAGGTCAGACTGGGGTGGACTTAGACGAGGATGGAGTGGACTGGGCAAGGGCATGGGAATGTTTAGGGACAAGACGGGATGGGCCAGTGAGTTCAAACAGATCAACACAGGAGAGGAAAAGCGTCCTAGGTGCAGTTGGAGGGGATCTGGAGCCAGGTCTGGGAGTGGAGGGTGAGGGAGTGCTTGTGCCAGGTGTATGTGTGCCAGACAAGGATGCAGGTGCCTGTTTAGTATGCTTATGTGTGGTAGATGTGTGTGGTGTGGATGTGTGTGAGCCTTTGAGTGTTTTGGGAGGAGGGGGGCTGTACACAGTGGGAGAAGATAGGCTGCCAGTGTGGTTGGATGTTGTGTGAGTGTCTGCAGGTCTGGTGAGTGTGCTGCAAGTGTCTGTGAATGTAGTCATGGTGAGTGCAGGTGTGGTGTCTGGGGGAACATCTCTGGATGTTAGCTGTTGTGATGACTGAATGAATCGGGGACGCAGCAGTGACTGAGGGTGCTGTGCATGTGGGTGTGCATGTTGAGTTGACAGACAGAGTGGCGGGTGAGGTTGGCACACTGGGGGAGGTGGATGTTGTTGTGTGCGCTTTGGTATGTTGGGTGTGTGCCTGCCTGTGGTGGGAAGTGTGGTGCTTGTGTTTGTCTGTGTGCTTCTTGTATGTTGATCTGTGTGCAGGGCTGTCTGTATGTGTGCTTGGGATGGGTGAATGGAGTGGGGTGCTGGAAGGGATAGAGGTGGTGGGAGAGGGGACGGAAAGACCAGGGACACTGGCTGCCATCAAAGAGGAGGCCAGAGCCTGAAGAGATCTCTGAAGGCCAGACATGGCACTGTGAATGCCTTCCAGGTATGCGTTACATTGCTGCATCTGGGATGCTAGCCCTGGATGACATTCACAATGGTTGTCTGCCCTACAGAGATGGTCCTCAGGTGGTCAATAGCCTCCTTCGTGAGGGCAGCAGGGCTGACTGGGGCAGGGGATGAGGTGCCTGGGGCAAAGGAGACACCCACCTTTCTGGCTGAGCGGGCACGGGAAACTCGTTGGGGAGCAACTGGGAGGGTGGGTATGGTATGGGGGTGGCGGAAAATGACAAAGAATGGGTGGGCCCAGTAGGGTCCACCACCACTAGGGAGCTGCCATCAGAGGAGGTATCAGAGGCACTATCTTCAGTGGTAGTTGCCTCCCCCATGGTACTCCCCTCACCCTCCAATCCACTGGTTCCCTTGGCGTCGGTCAACTCTGCCTCCTTGGAACCATGGGCTGCTGCATCCCCACTCGCCGGTGCCTCAGCTGCCTCGCCAGAAGGTGCCAATGTACACAGGGACAAAAGAGCACGGAGGGAAACAAAACAAGAAAAGTGTGTGTTAAATCCCTGAAATAGGTACATTTTGGGTCACAGACACTCCAGCCAAGTCAGACACAAACCCTCAGCAGACACAACATACGTTATGAATGTGCCCCTGACTAGTAGGCATGACCCCATCATATACCATATTATCTTCATGAAACACGACTTTGATTCACTGTGTGAAGTGAACCCATGATAGACAAAAAAGGGGCCCCTCATAGGTCTACAGACCCTGCCAAAACCAGCTATGACACTATCCCAAGGATGTGGAGGGGGGGCAGGACTGCAGGGACACACCTGTCTAAGTGTCTGGCACTACAATGCATGCATCCCACAGCACCCAAATACACTCATCATAGTGGTATCACAACAGTGTTGGTACTCACCCCCTTGTGGCTGCTGTGCTGCCTTCAAGTGCCCATCCAAATCCGGATATGCCACAGCCAGAATGCAGGGGGGTCAGGGTCTGACGGGTACTGCTTCCTCGTTGGGAGGCCTTCCCCAGCTGGGCGTCTCTTGTCTTCCTGGCCTATTGCTTCAGGTCCTCCCACTGGTTCCTGTAGTGAGTGCTCCATTAGTTGTAGACCCCCAGGGTGCGCACTTCCTTGGCGATGGCTTGCCACAGGCTTTTCTTTTGATGGGTGCTGACCTGCGACACACAGAGTAAAGAAAAAGAAAAAGACATCAGTGTGGGTGCCCCATACACAAATGCCATGCCCTTCCATACTGATATGGCCCATGGAGACATTCATATGTACAAATTACAAGCAGAAAGTGCCAGACAACCCACGGCTTGGCAGTCACACATCGAACACACATGCATACAGGCATCCGCCACAATCACACACATATAAGGATGACAGATGGCAACTCACCTGCTCCTCTGGTCGCCCATACACCTTCGCATACAGGTGTAGCACCCCATCCACTAGCTTCTCCAGCTTCTCTGCGGGGACAACCGCGGCCCGTTCTCCTATGACACGCGCCATATCAGGGACCAGAGTAAGGAAACAGCAACACACAAAGTGGAGTACTACCCTTCACATGATGCAGGAGTCAACCACCGGCAACAATCATGATTGGCCCAGGTTCCCCAATGACAACCATGTAATCCAATAATCAGGTGCACGGCGGTAAACACCGCCTACCGCCATGATGACTAACCCCAGTGGAATGAAGTCACTTCCACACTACCATACCTGAATGGCAGGAGGCTGCCACTTTGCTTTCACCACGTCTCCATAGCCTTGCCGGGGCCCTAATCCATGGCCCCATTCACTCTCCCCTTCGTTGGTTACTAATATGATTCTTTGATCCACACATGTACTCACGGTTGGAAGTGTGTATACAATGTGATGCCATTATGACAGAGAAACCTCAGCACACTTTAGCCTGATGGTGTACCTCATTCTTTCTGTTTTTGTGCATTACCTATGTGTCACATTTTGAAAAGTATAGTGATATCATGTGATGCAAGTGTAAGTCAACACTCAAAATGAGCTCTTTCCTCCCCCATAGGTACAGACCCCGTAGCAAGGGAGGGCCCCATCTGTTTACCTTGGAGGAACGTCACATCATTATTGTCTACTGACTTAATAGAGCTACAATCCATGACCTCTGTGCATTCATGGATCCTGTTCTGAAGCTGGCCAATCAGTATCAGCATGCCATCCCAACAACTGTGCAAGTGCTATTTGTGTCCATTATTTTGGGTACAGGATTATTCAGGTGACAGTGGGCATGGCTGCAGGAGTATCACAGCCAGTGTTCAGCCACATCCTGTCCAATTTCCTGGATGCATTTGTTCAACATTTGCAAACTTATGTCCAGTTTCCCCAAAGGGCTGAACTCACCACCATCAAATCTGGATTCTATGCCTTTGCTAATATCCCTCATGTGATTGGTGCCATTGATGGAACCCACATAGTCCTCATACTACCAAGAGAGAATGAACAGGTATAAAGGAATCGTAAGAACTATCAATCCATGAATATACAATTGGTGTGTACTGCTGATCAGTACATTTCACATGTCAATGCCAGGTTCCCAGGATCAGTCCATGATTCATTTGTCCTGAGAAACAGCAGTGTGCCACACATGATGGAACAACTACAGAGAGACAGAGCTTGGCTCATAGGTGAGTGTGTGTGACACTGGATCAGTTACATAGCTGACAGGCAGGCTGTATGCAAGTAAAATGTGTGTGTTCAAGTCCTCTTTTGCCCACTTTTGCAAGTAATTCTGGCTACCCCAACTTGCAATGGCTCCTGACACCTGTTAGGAATCCCAGGACAGATGCTGAGAGGAATTATGATGAGGTCAATGGTCGTACTAGGGGGGGTGATAGAGCGCACTATAGGACTCCTGAAGGCAAGATTGATTGCCACCATCTCTCTGGAGGATCCCTCTGCTATGTCCCTGACAAGGTGTGTAAGATAGTGGTGGCCTACTGCATGCTGCACAACTTGGCTGTGAGGAAAGCTATCCCAGTTCTGGAAGAGGAGGGTGCTGTACAACCAGCCTTGCAATCTCAGAGGAGGGATGAGGGTGATGGTGAGGAAGAATAGGGGGAAGATATCAACTCCATGACCCAGCTAATCCACTTATACTTCCAGTGACTCTCTGGTACAGTTCAAGGATGCTGATGACTTCATTGCATAGTTTCAGTCTGAATCATGTAATGAGTATTGTGGTGCATTTTGTCAGTGACAATGCTAAATCATGACTGAAGTGGCAGGTGCCAGTGAACACAATGTTATGTACAGTGTGACATAGTTCAGACACTACAGTGTGTTGGATCCCCTCCTGCAATAAAAGTGGGATTATGATGGTAACTGGCTAATGCATTCACATTCACAATTTATCTCTCATATTGACCAAGGACATATATTTTGAGTGCACAGGTGTATTTATTCAATGTCTATATACATAAGTGTTGGGGCAGTGAAAGGGAGTGGACACATACTCAGGTACATATAATCAGCTGTTGGTTGCATTGGGGTATAGTCCATGGGGACAGTTCAGGGCAGAGTTACTTCCTGAAGCTGGTCTTGGTCTTGGCTGTGTTTGTGTGGCATATCTGGGTCTGGGGGCACATTTGGGAAGGTGCAGATGGGATGCATGGGTAAGGGTGCTGATGTCCTGTGAGTCCTCTGGTAGTGCCACCTGTCCAGTGGATGCTACAGATGTAGATGGCAGAGCAGTGTCCTGGCTAGTGGTAGGGTCCTGCAGGTGGGTGGAGGAATCAGGCTGGCTCTTTGTCTGGCGCTGCAGCACCCCTGAAATGGAGGTCATGGTGGCATTGAGCTGTTTTCATTGCCCCATAGCCTCTTGTTGGTGTGCTATCTGCAGCCTCTGATTCAGCTCCAAGGTGGCCAGTATCTGACCCATCCTGTTCTGGGAATGGTGGTCTGCTCCCAGGACCTCAGAAATCACCTCCTGGGCTGCTGCATCCATCCTCTGGCCACCCCCCTGGGCCACTGATGCCCTCCCACTCACCCTAGCCCCATGTGCCTGTGTCCCCTGCACAGGTCTGACAGTCCAACTTGCACTGGGCCCTTCATCATCCTGCCTGTTGGTGGTTGGGGACTCTGGCCTCTGTACATGTGGGCAGCCATTCTGTCGCCTAGTGACACTGGTGTGAGGGCATTTGGCCAGAGCTGATAATGGTGGCTGTATAGTAGGGGTGTCAGTGGTGTCCTGGGTGGGGCTTCTGGAGGGTGACAGTCCAGGACTGTGGGATGGACCAGGGATTTAATCTGTGCCTAGATAACCCTCTGCACCCTCCTGAGTGGGGCCTCTGTCTTCCAGTGGAGGGCTGGCACTCCTCGACGCCTCCTTCCGGGTGGCATGGGTGGTGGTGCCTGTGTGAGAGAATAGAGATGTGGGTGTCCTGTACTTTTTGGCGATTTGCAGCAGTGGTCTGCAATAATTGATGGTTATATTCCCCTGTAGTGGCATGCAAGGTCCCTTCGTGTACATTTTGGTGCAGTTTTTGTGGGGGGGTGGAGTTGCATTGTGGGTGCTCTAGTACCACTGTGATTTCATGCAGGGGTAGGTGAGTGTGCACAGGGAGCTGAATGGTGATTTGTTTGGGGGATTGTGGTCATGCAGGGGACTTGGATGGTGGTGTGTGGGTGTTGTGGACTGGGTAGGGGATGGGATCCTGGTGGTCGTGAGAGGGATGGGGTGATACATGCATTCCAGGTGTGGTGACTGTTAAGGTATTGTAGTTGACTTACCCAAGTCCAGCCCTCCAGTGAGTCCAGTGAGGCCCTCTGGGTGCAGCCTAGCCAGGTCCTTCTCCTCCCAGTTGGTGTATTTGTGGGGAGGAGGTGGGGGACTACCACCAGTCTTCTGTATGGCGATGTTTTGCCTGGATGCCATGGACCGAACCTTCCCTCGCAGGTCATTCCATCTCTTCCTGAATGTCCTTCCTTGTGCATGGATGGTTTCCCACTGCATTGACCTTGTTGACTATTGTCTGCCATATCTCCATCTTCCTGGCCACAGGTATCTGCTGCACCTGTGTCTCGAATAGTTGTGGCTTGACCCTGAGTATGTCATCCACCATGGTCCTTATCTCCCTTTCTGTGAAGCAGGGGTGCTTAGGGGGTGCCATAGTGTGTGTTGTGGATGGTGTGTTGTAGGTGTATTGGTGAGGGTGCTGTTGTGTGGCTTGTGATGGTGTTTGGGGAATGTTTGGGTTTTAGTGGTGTTTTTGTGTGTGTGTGACTTGTGTGATGATGAGTTCAGTGTATGCGTATTGTGTAGTCAATATCTTTCGTGCTTTTGACGTTGAAAAGAATTGTGGGGTGTGTATGGGTGTGTTTTATAGTGTTGTGGATGTGTGTCAGGTGTGTGGGTTTCAAACCTGTGAATGTGTGCATTTGTTGTTGGTGGTACCGCCAATGGCCGTTCAACATTCACTATCTGCCAAGATGATTTGAGCATCATCATTTGGTGGGCGGAGGATTTGTCTGCATGGTGGTGATGGGGTGGGGTGTACTGCCTTTACACTGTTGTTGGACCCGCCAGTGGGTGGGGGTTGCAGGATTGTTGGAGGTGTATCTTTTTTAGCATCATTATTCGGTGGTGTGCAGTTCACCACAACTGGCGGTCTTTTGTTCACCGTCAGCACGGCGGTCGGCGGTGATTGCCGCCAAGTTCATAATGAGGGCCTATATGTTGAATTAAATTAGGACAATGTGAGTCAAACGTGTATGGAATTTCAACATTCTGCATGTATTGATGACTTAAGAAAGTCAAATAATTGCCTTCCACATGCCACATTCCCATTGACATGGAGTACTGTCAGCCTACGAGTTGGCTGCCACAGTGGAGATGTAGCTCAAGGCTGCACTCAAATTATAAGTGCTGTTGAATCATTGTAAACTTCACAAATTGATTATGGCACTCACGTAGCAGGTTAGAAAACGAAGATCATTCAAGGGCCAGCAGCATATCCGCCACAGATTATATGATTCTTGATTAAGCCAAGCACTGCAGTGCTGTTGATGTCACTCTAGGAGCTACAACATCTTCTTGTGGCAATCACAAGCAATTTAGAATGTAATTGTCTTTTGTTAATTTTTTGTGTTTTTAGGTTCAAAACACACATGTAATACCAACTGTTTCACATAACTGACATGAAGTATTATTACATTATTTTGCTTACAGGCATAGCATACCTGAAAATAAAGGTAGATTATGGTTTACCAACTACAGACCATATTTATGATTATGAGCAAATGATTATGCAAATGTTACTTACTCAGAAAAATATTTTCTAGTAAATGTAGCATGCCATACTCTACCTTCTTCTGCTCTTGAGTCATCATGTTGTACAGGTGGTAATTGCCTCCCCCTTCCTCTCCATCAGACATCATAATTTCCAATCTTTTCTGAGATGCTATAATATGTAGACTTGAACATGTTGCTACAATCTCACAGCTGGTTTTTGAAGAATATTGTAGCGCACCACCACTCTTTTTTTTACAAACTTTTTTTTTTCACCAAGGTGTTTCCATAACACATAATACAAGCATAGCATGCATCCTTAAGCATTTTGGCGCTACTCATGCAGAGTACATCAATAGCGTCACATAGAATTATGCTATTGCCCCCTACCATGCGCCATTGTTCGCCATATTTCAAGTACGGCGTACACATGGTGGTTGTAGAGGGGTGGTAAGGGGCACAGGGAAAGTGGCGCTGTACTTAGTGCAGCTCCACTTTCCATAAATCTGCCTCTAAGTCTCTGCCCACCAAGTTTACAGGACATGAATCACACAGATTAAACTGATTATTGTTTTCCCTTGGCCCTATTTGAATAAGCACCTCTGTTGTTATCCGATTACAGTCTGTTTATTACCCATTGTTCTAACTTGATGTACTCTTCCGAAAGTGCAGAACCTCGTAGTGGGTAGCATCTGTGTCTATTAAGAAAGAAATGAGGTGGCCATCGACTTCCCTGTTGACTTATGGGCTACTCTAGTCTATCTCCTGCAATCCACGTCAGACACTGTCAACAAGAATTATTTTCTTGGGAAAACTGATGAAAACCATAACTCAGAATCAATGGATATTTGACATTTGGATCTTTATGTTTTGCTGCAACACTAAGGCTGTAGGCATATTTGTGCAAAACTGTTTCCGACCATTTATACCCTGTGTTAGACTTTTCATCCTTGGCGTGGTCTCCCTTAACTTTTTGCCTCTGTTTTCCAGGTTGTTGATGTGTGCTGGACTCTGTTTTTGCTGTTTCTGTTATTCTGGGCACTTTACCACTGCTAACCAGTGCTAAAGTGCCAGTGCTCCCATACAAAATGTGTATGTAATTGGTTCATCCATGACTGGCATATTTGATTTACTCATAAGTCCCTAGTACAGTGCACTAGAGGTGCCCAGGCCCTGTAAATCAAATGCTACTAGTGGGCCTGCAGCACTGGTTGTGCCACCCACAATAGTAGATCTGTAAACATGGCTCATACCTGCCACTGCAGTGTCTGTGTGTGCAGTTTTAAACTGCTAATTCGACATGGTAAGTGTACCCACTTGCCAGGCCTAAACTTTCACTTTTCTTATAAGTAAGACACCCCTAAGTTAGGCTCTAGGTAGCCCCATGGGCAGGGTGCAGTTTATGTTTAAGGTAGGACATATACTGATGTCCTTACAGTGAAACACTTCTAAAATCGTTTTTCACTGTTGCAAGGCCTATCCCTCTCATAGGTTAACATGGGGGCTGCCTTTAAATATGATTAAAGTGTAGATTCCCTTTAGGAGCAGATAGACATGTGGAGTTTGGCGTCTCTGAACTCACAGTTTAAAAATACTTACTTTTAGTAAAGTTGATTTTAAGATTGTGTGTTTGAAAATGCCACTTTTAGAAAGTGAGCATTTTCTTGCTTTAACCATTCTGTGACTCTGCCTGTTTGTGGATTCCCTCTCTGGGTCAGATTGACAGTTGGGCTGTCTGCACCTCTCTCTAGACAGTGACACAAAGGGAGCTGGGGTGTAGCCTTCATATCCTGATGAGCCATTTGTGCTAGGAGGGAGGGTAGGAGTGGCCACTTACACCTGAAAGGGCTTTGCCTGCCCTCACACAATGCAGTCTCCAACCCCCTGTTGTGTGTCTGGGGCCTGGCCTGGGCAAGGCAGGATTTAACAAACAAGAGAGATTTGTCTTTGAAGTAAGCCTATGTCAAAGGGTAAAATGGGTATAAGAAGGGCACCCAAAACCACAGACTTTAGATTACTTCTGGATACCAAGAGGAACCTCTGCCTGGAGAAGAGCTGAGGAGCTGATGAAGACGAGCTGCCCTGTCTGTAACTGTGCGTTGTGGAGCTATTCTGTAGTTGCTGCTTCTGCCTGTGCAAGAGGACAACAACTGGACTTTTTGTGCCTTCATGCTTGTGAAGAACCCTCCAACCCTTGAAATTGAGCTTGTCTCCTGTTTTTGAAGTCTCAGGGACTGCAAAGACTTCTCTCTGCCAGCACCTGGAGTCTCTGCTGAGACTCCTGCCCTGCCAAGTGTTGCCCTATCCAGTTCCTGGGGCCCTGAAAGGAGAAGCTGGCAGTCCAAGTTTGAGAACTCCACGCACAGACCACCGTGCAGGGAAAATTTCAACGCAACCTCTGGAAAAACAACGTGCCGCCCGCTTTGCGGCTGAAATCAATATAACGCCTGCAGCGCGGCTGGGAGATCGATGCACGCGGCTGGGGAAACGACGTGCAGCATCGCTGACAGAGGCTGGTGAGATCGCAAACCACACTGCACAGTTTTTGGATCACCCTGTGGCAGGATTTCCAACACAAACATCGCTGAGCGTGTAAAAACAATGCAAAGCCTGCCCGGACCCGAGATTGCTTGTCCGGATCGACACATCATTCTCCTGCGGAGAGAAGAAATGACGCACGTGGACCCAACTGAAGGAGAAACGATGCACTGTCTCGCTTGTGAGTTATACTGAGGCATCGCAGGCTTCTTTCACAACATACTCACCCGTGCAGGGTTATTTTTGATGCGACACAGGTACATTTTCACGCTAAAAGCATTAGGGTTGTGTTGAAAAGAACATGAAGAATCTTTTTGCTTTTTAATTAATAATTTGACTTGTGTATGTTGGATTTTTGTCATTTTGGTCTTGTTTTGTTTAGCTAAATATCTCTATTTTTCTAAACCTGTGTTGTGTCATTTTGTAGTGTTTGCATTAAGTTACTGTGCGTGTTGGTACAAATACTTTACATCTAGCACTCTGAAGTTAAGCCAGCCTGCTCGTGCCAAGCAAACAAGGAGGTTGGCGGGGGTTAGCTGAAGCTGATTCTCTTTTACCCTGACTAAAGTGAGGGTCCTTGCTTGGACAGGGCTAACCCTGACTACCAACCAAAGACCCAGTGTCCAATACCCTGGACAAAAGGTAGTTGGGCTATGGAAAATGACTGCATTTTTCTTTGCATTTGTGTAACAAAATAATTGTGGTTTTGATCTGGATGTGGTAGACTTTCCAATGCCTGGTTGTACCAAAGAAGTGACAAGCAGTGTTCTTCCTCAAAACCTTCAAAACATTAATTGAAAAATGATTCATCATTCCTCTTCTGTCACCCTCCATTGCATAGTTACATTTACCATCCTTACACCTTGCACTGCGCAGCTTCACTGTGAATTAGGAAAGCAATTGCAAAATCTTTCTAAAAAATTCATTCTAAATAAACAAAATAAACCTTGTCTGATTCAGCCTAAAGAGGAAGAAAATCAACAAGACTCACAAATAATAGAAACAAGAGCGCCACTTTCACAGTACTATTTAAAATCAATTCACGGTAAGCAAACCTCCATCGAACTGCATCTATGTACTTTCTACCATGCACTTAGGAATAAGGGACACCAACCTAAATCAGACAGGCAAACTCAAAGGAAGGAAAATCTTATCATTGTGAATTGGGTGCCTCGCAAAACACTCTACATTATGTAGACAATTAAACCACAATATCTTGAGATATAAGATTTTGACAAGCCTGATAACAAAGACAACCAATAATAAACAAATACCTTTTACACACAAGATCATAAATATGAATAGTACATCAAAACAAGAGTAAACAAACCTCCAATTGAACCTAAAATCAACATCACATAGCTAAAACCCTAAGGCACAAGTTAACAAACCACTTGTCAGCACAAAAAGGAAAAATTAAATGACACACCATAGACAAACTAGAATAACTCACAATTATCAGAATCATTATTCCATTTTCATGCTCCCAATCAAAATTGTTAAGGCACCTCACTGCTAGTCAGGTTCTCAACAAAATCCTCCAAGGTTAAAAAATCCACTGTCTCTAAGGACCAGGCAAAATTTAATTTTCTAAAGCAGGAAGGTGGTGCTCTTTAATGTGCAACCATTCTCTGCTACTCAAAACCTGTGGGAGCAAAATGGTTTACCAAAATTTAGACACCCCATAATTTACTTTAATTAAACGACTCACATTTCAGTGGATCAGAGATGGTGTTAAACCTCAATTTCATGATGTAATGTTTTCATACATTAGGCACCAGCCAAAACATCAGAAATATGAAAATACAAGTAAATGATTTGGACTACTCAATAACTGATTTCCAGATCAATTAAAAGATAAAGGATTTTATCACAGAATTAAGAGAAATAAATGATACAGAAGCAATGCCGTGAAAGATTTTAACGCAGGGCTATGCAGGGCATGAAAAAATCAGAATTTATATTTAGTTCAAAATGGGCAGCATAAGAAGGAGAGAAATGGACAGCATCCATAATATCATCCAGGAGAGCTCTGGCCCAATCCCAAAATCAAGGGTTTTTATTAGGGGTGGGTGATGAATTTCACTCTGCCTGTGGAACTTGCAGAGTTTAGCC
The DNA here is from genome assembly GCF_031143425.1 of Pleurodeles waltl. Taxonomy (NCBI): domain Eukaryota; kingdom Metazoa; phylum Chordata; class Amphibia; order Caudata; family Salamandridae; genus Pleurodeles; species Pleurodeles waltl. The sequence continues at coordinate 1,350,265,398 of NC_090445.1, forward strand.
CACTCTGTTCCCCACGGAGTTACGAAAAACTCTGCGGAGTCTCGCCAACTATAGGTAGCCAAGTGAGAAAAATAAAATAATAGACCACCTCCTGGTGAGATTTCTAAACATAAACGGCAGCGTTGAGGAAGCTGTCATTCAAGTAGAACATCTACTTGAGCAGTAAAAAGAAGCAGCGCCCTCTTGCACTGCTTATTGTGCTACTCATGCTGATTTCACAACATGGGACAAACTCCTGGCGTTAAAAAAACAGCATGAACAGCGCAACTTGCCACACTCTGCTGCTACCGGAACTCCGCGTAGCGCAGCAGAGCTTTTTTTGCAGTTTGTGGAGTTCCACATAGCAGGATTATGCAAACCCCACCCAGGCCTAGTTTTCATACATCATTTTCCAATATGAAATTGTAAAAAACATGCACTTACTTACTGTGGTGTGAGCAAATATATAATATTATCAACAAATCAGAGCTTAAGAAAAATAAACTTCACATTACATCTATGCATTAACCCACTACATGAATAATTATTTAGCACTCTCAATGCAAATGTCATGCTAGAACAAACCTAGATACACTGACGCTCTGCTGACGCCGGTGCCGGGTGGCTCGCGTCTTGGCTCCCAGTCACGGAGGTGTGCCGCTGCGGCGCTTTGTGGTGTTCTGCTGGTCGGCTGGCCGGGGTGGGCCTGAGGCAGTCCCCGGTTCCTGCGCCGGTTCCTGCTGTGCTGGTCCTGCTGTGCAGCACTGTGCTGTGCTGCTTTGAGGCACTTGGCTGCTCCCTGCCCCGCTCTCTATCTCCAGTCCTGGTCTGGTCTCCGACTGTTGGTGTTTGGCAGCCCCTTGCCTCGCCCTAGCCCCAGCCCTTAGCCCCCCAGCTCCAGCTTCAGCATTGGTTGTTGGTGGTGGTCCGGTTGTTGCTCGGTCCATGCGGTCCTTGAGCTTTGGGAGGTGCAAGGCGATGTGAGGCACATCTTGAGGCGACGAGAGGCAGGAGAAGTGAAGAAGTGGAGAAGCGGAGAAGTGGAGAGGGGTGGTGACACCAGACCCCGGTGGACGCGAGTGGATGCACAAACAACGCAAGTAAGCGACTCTACCAACTTGCTATCAACTTGCTAAGTCAGTTATAGACAGTTATAGACAGTTATAGACATTTGAGACTCGGAGTGAAGCGGCTGTCGAGGGGGGAAGAAAGGAAACAGGAAATTGATAAAGAGAAGAGAGGAGCAGATGTTAATGGTGCCGGAGGGATAGACACCATCTGTGTGCCTCGTATTGTGTACCTCTGCAAAAGCAATTCTACTTCCGAAAAAAAAAAATATTTTTTTTACTGAGACTGAAACTGCTGGTACTGTCCTATACGCAAGAGTTCAATCAAAAAAGATATAATAAGACAATAAGAACAATAATAAAAGTTATTCTCTAAAGACCCAGTAAGGAACTGAGGGGAGGACACGGTGAAGTCTTCCAAGATGGTCGGAACAAGAGGAAAAACAAAGAGGGCCAGGGAGGCTAGGGAGGCCAACGAGGCACTAGTCCACCCAACGAAATCCCAAAGACCAAAGCAGGAATCCAACAGTCCGCAAGATACTGGGTTAGACCAGTACCAGGATCCCGGAATCACTCAGTTAACCCAAAGGGAATTTGTAAATCAAAGAGAGGTCACAGCAGAGGGTGTCCAATCCGGGAGCTCTGGCGACGAAAGTGAACCAGGAGAGGAGATGGGTGGGACACCTGAATTGGCTTTAGGACCTTTGCTGTTAGCCTGTACTGACCCCGATGATACGGGTGTGTAATATTGAACGTAGGAGAAACTGCGGGGGTTTTGCGAGTCCTCCGAGTAGGAGACAACAGTACACACCGACGCACCCGGGTCCAGGTGGGACCAGGGGGGGGCAAGGAAAGCCAAACGAAAAGCAAATACCATTACCAACTACTATAACCATGTGAACTTAAACACTGATCGGCTGCAGATGCAAAGCTCTAAAGCTAGTGACTCCCCAGTACTGCCACCGGGGGAAAAAGGTGGCAACAACGTGGGGGGGGTCGAACTGGGGCATTCAGAGACCGGGCAGCCAGATATTACCCTATCCCAGCTGCGATCTTCTCGATCATCTCGATCATCTTGTCCAATGAATAACTGCTTCAAGGATGGCGAAGTGGAGTTAAACATCTTCCCAGAGTGGGGCCATTCTTTGGGGGAGCAAAGAACAAGCTATGAGCTATTTAGAAATTATCCCGGGGCCCCAAACGGGATTATTAAATCCCGGGAGCTCCTTATTAATATCCCCCCCACAATGTGCCCAAGCAGAACTTATAGTAATCCAAAATACAAAGGGGCCCGAAACAGAACAATTACTGATAAAGCAGACTCGTAAGCTTTCAGTGTCGCAGCTCCATCGCGAAAGCCAAACAGGAAAAACCAATTCAACACTGCGTAGACACGAAAGTAGTTCATTTAGTCTGGAGCTTTCCTCGCTCCACAACTCCGTAATTGGCAATATAGAGCCCCAATTAAATAGTAAAACATCAGAAGATTTTAATTTCCTGGAAGACAGTGTAATACAAGGCCATAGGGGAAAGAACAATAAGATCTTAGAAGGCCAAACAATTAATGAGCAAAATAGGCAAGCTTGGGGAAATAGAGATGATTTCTCATTAGACCAACAAATTCTTAGTATTATGAAAGTTATATGTACAACATTGGACTCAATTGCAACAACGATCATGGCCCAGTCTCAAAAATTTGATGATCAACTTGAGCTGACTAAACAATTTACAACTTCAATACAGACCATAGATTACAGGATGGCCCTACCAGAGGGCGTTATAAGGGAAAATCTGTTGCATCAGGCAGTGGCTGACAAGATGGACAGGCAAGCTTGTGGCCCACTGCTGGAAAAACTATTGGAAGTCCCGAAAGTAATCAAAAACGTAATCGAAGATTGTAAATACAGCCTCAAAAGCGCACAGGTGTGCAACCATGAGTCAACAGAAACAGAGTCCAGATAAATGGGAAGGCCAATAGACAGAGAAGACAGAGAAGGGCCCTGAGGCCCAGGATGAAAGGATTGCCCAGATGTGAACATCTGTATAGATAAGACAGAGGGAAAGAACGGAAGTCCTGTACCTGGAATCAAAGCTTTAAGTATAGCAGAAAAGAGGGTCTCGAGCAAAAGGCCTCAATCAATAGGTAAATGGAAAAATAATTGGGAAAAAGCTAGAGGAAATAAAAAAGTATCAGTAAAAAAGACACTAAATTTGTCACGACAGGCAAGCCGAGCGGGGCAAATTAGGAATATAGGTGATCAGCCTGCCCAACAGCAGTATAGAGATCAAAACATTAAGCCCAAGAGTTTCAAAAAATCATCAGATAAAGACAGTAATTTTACAAATAAAAATCCCGGACTATTGTGCGACAAAAGCTGCACTCACCATTCCCACATAAATCGTATACCCACTGGCCTCAGGGGAAACCAAGCGTCTGGGCATGACACAAATAATGGAAGGAGGTTGGAAAAAGATCCAGGTGCAAACCTAGGGACAAGCGAGGTAAGCGACGCTCTAGTCAATGGAATATCCAAATGGAGCCTAGAGACATCAAAATTAAGCACTGGCTTGGACAAGTACCTCCCAGTTACAAAAATAGAACACCTAGCTCAGGTACATTACTCAAATACAGTGGGGAACCACAATGGAAAATGTCAGCAGTTTCCGAACTCTATTACTGAGGGGGCACCACAAGAAAACAGTGAAAGTGAAATCAGTAGGGTAAAGAGCTCCGAGCTCACAGGAAGTGAACAAAGTATAAGAACAACTATGTGCGTGGACAACTTAATAGCTCCGGTTCCTGTACCTCGTACAAAAGCAAAATACTGCTCTCAGGCTAGCCCAGGAAATCATAATTTCAATAGCCAGCCCGGGTGGGTTATTGATTTGCCTGCCCTATCGCGCCCAGTGCTTGACCTGGAAATTAAAGAAAAAACAGAAAATTGACCTCCTAAAAGACAACCACATCAAGGATATAGGAATATAGAGTCGCAATACGGAAGGATTAAAGGTCAGGAAGAACTAGCATCGACCAAATGGGCAGTTACCACCTACAGTAAGGAAAAGGAAGATAATCAACTTCAAGGAAGATGGTCGCAGGGAGGTGGCGGGCATACCGAGATCCGCACTGAAATTAACGAAGAACTTGAAGACACGAGTATGTTTATCCCCGAGTACTCCTCAAGAGGAAGCCAAGACATCCTAAATAGGTCCAATATTTTACATCTGGTTAACTCCCCGCCAGCCCTGCAGAACGTAACAACCAAAGATCTGCTCTCAGTAAGACTCATACAAAGGATTAGAGAGCGGGAAATCAACAGAAACAGTCTGGGTTTCACCTTGGATAGTAAAACAGATCCTAAAATGCTCTAATTCGTTGAAGATCTGGGGAATATCTACCGCTATTCCGCAAAAGGAACCGTATCCAACAATATTTCTTGAAAAAGCTCCAAAGCAAAATGTGTCAGGTAGGCATGAGTTAAAAGGCAATTCTGGCTCGATACTGCAGGGAGCAATTAGCTCTAAACAACAACTACCTGAACGAACAAATCTGAGCAACATGAGGTTCTGCCTGTTGGTTAATTCCCCAAGAAACAGCATGGGTAACCCCCCACAGTCGCAGATATATGAAGATCAGCCATCTAGAAGCCTGTAGCAAAAAATGGACTGCTTGAATATAAAAGACAGAACCAGTCCAACATTAAAAATCTTAAAATGGAACATTGCAGGCTTAAAAAGCAAAATGGAGGACTAGGATTGGGTAAAATTCATTAAACAACAAGATATCAGCTGCTTCCAGGAAACTTGGTCTATTAATGCCATCGATCTAGATGGGTTTTCTACTTTCCATCTACCTGCCACCAAACAAAAAAAAGGAAGACTCTCAGGAAGCTTGATCATTTGGATCAGAACTTCACTGCTGGGAAACTCTGCAGTAACTCATGTTGTATTAAGCAAGGAAATCCACACGCTTGTGGTAAAATACGAGGAGTGGTCACTCGAAATAGTAAATGTGTATTTCCCTCCTATTAGCTGGGTCCAAGTCAAGCCAGGTATGCGGCTCCTCAAGGAATACATCTTAAACAAAAGGTCCAAAGGTTGGAGGAATCCAGCATTTGGTCACATGAACGACCGCCCCTCTCAGCTTTGTAAAACCTTTTTACTAATTTGCGGTGATTTCAACATTAAACCCCATTCTATTCTCGGGGATGAACAAGTAGTAGAGGAAGATCACGTCTGGAATATTCTGACACCCCTCATCCAATGTTGTCAAGACTCCAAGAAAGGAGAATTAATTTTTGAAGCTTTAATAGAAGGAGGAATCCGTACATTAAATGGAAGAGCAAATTCAGATAGAGCTTTCAAACTCACCTTTCGAACTGGAAAAAGGCAAAGCATAATTGATTACATGGCAATAAACATTGAAGCCTGGCACTATGTCATTAACATGGAAATAAGGGACAGGATTGAGAGTGACCATGACCCATTGCTAATGGAGATGGCCCATCCGGACATGAGTTCAGGGAAAACTGAGTCTCCATATAACGGGAATAGTCTAACAATAACTATGAGACCAAATAGGAAAAACATTATGGTCAAATGTGGACGAATCCTTCATGAGTGTACCTAGTCAAACCTGGTTGTTATCACTCAGCACGTTCCTTAATCTATCAGTTAATGAGGCCTTACCCCTCCTGCATAATTTTAACAATCTACTATTACAAACAACAAAGGAAATAACCAAGCATCTCCAAACTAATCCAAAAATGATGGAGGGCTGGTTTGATGGTGAGTGTTTAAAATTAAAAAGGGCGCTATCACAAGCATTAAAGAACTGGCATCTGAATGACTTTAATGAGCAACATTTTTACGAGTGCAGGCAACAGTACAAGAAATTACTGAGATACAAGAGGAAGACTTTCTCACACAAGCTTTGGAAAATTCTCCTGCATGCAATTTCGGCAGGAAACTGTAAAACGTTTTGGGAGGTAATTAGGTGGGGAAGCGAAGGCCCTCCGAAAAATCTAGAGCTGAACATCAACCGGCAACTCTGGGTAAAGCACTTCACCGCCTAGAGGATGAAGATTTATTATCGACACATCAAGCTGGTTTTAGGAGAGACCAAAGCACAACAGATCAATTTTTTAAGTTGAACATGATTTGCGCTAAATATGTCGTCCTAAAAGATTGTCCATTATACCTAGACTTTGTGGATCTTCAAACAGCTTTTGACAGCGTGAATCACCAAACATTATGGCAGTTACTGTCGGAAATGGGAATACAGGGAAAACTCCTAAGGCTGTTAATCCTACTGCATACAGGCAATACCGCCAGGGTCAGATACAGTACGAGAAATGATTACACAGCAGAGATCCCAATTCAGCGAGGCGTAAAACAAGGCTGTGTTTTGGCTCCAACCTTATTTAATTGCTACATAAAGGAAGTAAGTCAAGACCTGCCAAAATTAAATCTGGATGTGCCAAAACTAGCCAATGAAAGTATACCTATACTGCTTTTTGCAGATGACGCTGTATTACTGGCAAGAACGGAGATAGCAATGCATTGACTACTTGGGGGTTTTGAATCATTTTGTACCTCGAGGAGTATGGTAATTAATGAGGGGAAAACCAAGTTTATGATTCTTAACCAAAAACAGAAGATGCAATCGACTTTTAGGGTAAATAAAAAGCCTTTGGCCCAAGTGGCTACTTATGACTACCTGGGCTGTAGGCTGGACGAAAAACTGACATGGAAACCGCAAATTTATAAAAGCAACATCTCCTTGGCCCAACAAGCTGAAGCTGTACTCAGATTCGCAAAAGCTACAGGCAATCACTCTGTGAGTTCTGCACTGCTTGCATATAAAACAAAAGCAAGGGCTGCAGCACTATATGGCGCAGAGATTTGGGGATTTAGAAAGACTCCATCAATACAAGTAACCGAGAATAAATTTTTACGCCGATTACTTTTCTTAGGCAATGCCACACCGATGAATAAGAATAGATGTACAAATGAGGAAGATTGAGGATTACATTGCATTGGCTCCAATAAGATACTGGATCCGTATTTGGGCAAAAGAGGAACTTAAACCATATTTGAGATGCATTGATGGACATTATGAAGCTACAAAGTCATCGGAAATTGCCCTGGTTCAAACACATCTCAACCATCCTGGCTGCTGTAGGCCAGGAAGATCTCTGGCTCCATCCAGAAAAAATCAGAAGGCCTAGTCTATTTGTTATAAAAAAGGCATACTAGGACCAAAAGACACAGAGCATGTGTGAGACACTTAGGGGGTCATTTTGACCTCAGCGGTCTTTTTTTAAGACCGCCGAGGGACCGCCGTGTGGAAGACCGCCAGTGGTGGCGGTTTTCCACTTGACCTATTATGACCGTTGGCAGCTCTCCGTCCTTTTACGTACGGAGAGCCTCCAACAGCCATACTGGTGGGAGGCGGGGAAGTGGAGGTTGCTCCACCTCCACCGCCACACCAACAGAACACCGCCCAGTGAATCACGTCCTGTGATTCGCCGTGGCGGTGTTCTGTTGGCGGTGTGGTGTAGGCGGAGCTGCCCCCATGGCTCCCGTCCCCTCCCGGAGGATCGTCGGACCAGGTAAGTCGATCGTCCGTGAGGGGAGGTGGGTGGGGGGATGTTGTGTGTTGTGTGGGTGCATGGGGGTGTGCGTGTGTGTATATAGAGGGGGTGTGTGAGTGCTTGTATGACTGCGGGGTGTGGTGTGTATGGGAATGAGTGCGTGTATGTCTGTGGGTATGTCTGTATGGATGTGTGCGTGTATGTTTGAATGTGGGTGTGCGTGTATGACTGTGTGTGTGGATGTAGGCATGTATGCCGGCGTGTGTGCATGTAAGTATGTAGGTGGTGCCTGCGTGCGTGTCGTGTGGGTATGGGTGAAGTGATGTTGGGGGTCAGGGTGGCAGTCTTACTTTGTGGAATTATGACCATGGCGGTTACCGCCATGGTCATCCGCCGGTTCTCCATTCCGCCCGCCGGGCTGGAGACCTGGGTGTCCAGCCCGGCGGCCGTCACTATACCGCCGGCGGTGGGGAGGGGGGCCCTGCCACCTTTGGGGGGTGGCAGGGGTGGTGGTCGGGGTGGGGGTGGGGGTTGGGAAGACCCCTATCAGTGCCAGGGAAGGAATTCCCTGCCACTATAGTGCTTACCGCCATGGATTTCATGGCGGTTCAAACCACTGGAAATCCACGGTGGTAAGCCGGGTCCATATCCCGCCGGCGGTATAGTGACGGCCGCCGTGCTGGAGACCCAGGTCTCCAGCCCGGCGGGCGGAACGGAGAACCGGCGGATGACCATGGCGGTAACCGCCATGGTCATAATTCTACAAAGTAAGACTGCCAACCTTTTGGCGGTCTTACCGCCGGTTCTCCGCCTTCCGCCATGGTCATAATGACCCCCTTAGTCCTTTATTTAAGCGTTACATTTTGTTTAATCAAGAGCTCAAACCAGCTGTTTTTATAGATAGTATTTATCCGGAAAAAAAAGGGCTCTCTATTTTAAATTTCGTATGGGCACACTACCGGTGATAGCGGTGACCAATAGATGGCAACCCGTCCCCCCGGGTATGTATGCGATCAGATGAAAAACATATTGTGATGAAGGTCTCAAATTACATACTGGAGGCTTGGAAGTTACGTTTATCAATGCACCTGCAGCTGGCACGAGTATAATTGCTTGCGTCATCCCATAGCTGCTACCAGCTTACGAAGGTGGTGAAGGTTGCTGTAAAATGGGGATAGGTCCTGGGTCGCCATCAAACTGGTGGTTGGCACCGTAAGGCCCCAAATGATTAGTGCCTGAATAAGTTATCTAATTTTTAGATTTATAATGTCTTTTTAGAATATGTTAAGTGTGTTATGTAAATCATTGTTATAAATCCTGTTCATGATAATGCAGGGTAAATTGGGTGCACTTTGGCACACGTCAAACCAAAGATGCCAAGTGTAGTTTTTTTATTGAGATGTTTTATCTAATGTGATTTTTACAGTGTTACGATGGATTGGTATTTATTGTGTGTAATTGTTATGGCCGGATAGGCTGACAACAAATAAAAATGGTAAATGGTACCTAGATACATGAGCAATAATACGTTATGTGAATGAATGGTAACAGTGAATTGATGGAAGGACCTTGCAAATATTTCACATCATGGTGGAACAGGTGAAAGTTTATCAAGAATAGAATAACAGTAGCAGTTGAAATTAACAATAATATCTCTGTTTGAGTATGTGGTACCAAGTTTACAAGGGAAGAATTTGGAAGGGTAAAGCAGGATGAGTGACAAAAGTTGGCTTCCATCTTAGGCAAGCTTGCGGTTTTATTAAAACTGTGGCCTGGTAAACATATAACAGGAAAACACACTTCTGCACATCATAGAAACGTAATTCTAAAAACAATATTACACCAGTATAAATGTGTATAGTTAAGTTTGAAAATGCATTTTGCTCCTCGTGACTAATGCACAAAAACATAAATTCATATTCATCTCTTACAAAACTGACTACAATGAATCTGTTTTTTGTTTCTCTGACCTATGAGCATATCCTAATTTAAAAATGAACCTATTAACCAAAAAAAATCCTTTTAGATTTGGGTTTGTTTTGTGTTTCAAAAGTGATATTAAGGTACATTATGTTAGATTATTATACACTGACAAACAAAATATAATCATGATCATGCCTGATTACCGGTAGCCACTTGTGCCAAAGTAACAATGAATTAGATTTGAGCATCAAGTAAGTTGTAATGCAACACTTTTTTTGATACCTTGAAGTATCATATTGAGAAGTCCCATTCAGAAGTTAGCAGAGCTGAGTTGTCATCTTGTAACCAATGGGCTCCTACCCTTTCTATAGTAAAAACACAATGCAGGGTTTTTACTGTCAGGGCATGTAAATTTAAAAACTACATGCTAACCTTTTTAATATAATACATCCTGCTTTTAGGGCTTGGTTTTGGATTTGCATTCTGAAGCCATCCATCACCACACCATAATGTAGAGCTGGGGCATGCAGGTGACACCTCTGAATCTCATTCACAACCCTCACGATATCATCATTTTAGGACCAATTATCTGGCCCAGCTGATCCTCCTACCATGTATCTGCAACATCAGGTCTCTGCACATGATATTAACATTGGTGACCACACCTTGAGCTTCCTTCCTCATGTCTGGTCCTGCCCCATTTCATTCTCATTCCACTCCCAGGGCGTAGAGTGTCCTGGCTCGATAGCAGATGTTATGGCTGTGGTTGTTGAAGGAGACAGGACAGGGGTTGCCACAAATGTTGAGAGTATGGAGCCATAGGGGGCTTGTAGAGGTACTGATATTGGTAATGAGTACAAGATTCTGCTGGATGTTCTTGATCTTATCTCCTAGGAGAGGCGTAGGGTGGTGGATACACAAACCTAATGGGTCAGACAGTTCTTCAAGTTCATCGTCATCAGCAGGAGTACTGCTCCCACTGAAGACTTGTTATCTTTTGTCCTAAGGCAGTGAAGACCATGCAATTGAGGCTGATGGCTGTGGTCTTTCTGCGTCATCTTGAGGGAAATATGTTCAAAACATTTGACTTTTTGAAAATTATAGATGTTACTGTTTAAGCTTCCATGATATGCAATGGATCCTTTGCCCTTTATTGATGATTACAATGTCACACAGTTCATCGCTAATTTTCTTCACCCCTTTGATAAACAAAAAGTCATATATCTAATAAATATTGAGTGCCCCATTGAAGTGAAGGCACTGGTCATCCACAGAGCAGAAATAGCCTAGTAGGCTCAGCCATGCAGGCTAGGGTTGTTTGCCTTAGCAAAACTGTGCCTATCACTTGACTTTCAGTGTTAGAAATGGTGATCAATCATAGTCTCCTCAGGGAGGTTAATGTGGGAATGTACCATACTCTGAAAGAAATTACAAGTTAGGCTGCATTTAAAAAAGTGAGCAGTGAAATTATTAAATTTTTGTTTTAAAAAGAGTTTTATGTTATTTTTTTAAAATACAAATGCACACAAACTTCACATAATTTCAATTAGGCAATATGCAAGTGTGAGGCAAAGATGTCTTGGGTTGCTGATTAGCAGTTGCTCATGATCCACCTTTTTGTAGAGTCGGGCCAGGGTACAAATTGTATGTGCTGCCTTACCCTCAGTTCTTGCATAATACCTGTGACCGTATTTTTCATACAGACTATCAATCAATCTCTGGCTGGGAGCAGGCAGCGATGCCCCTTCCACTTGCAATCATTTTTCACCAGAGGTATGGTGTATCAGAGTTAAGTGACACAGCTGTAGCACTCTGTTCATCAAGCACGGGCCACTTTGTAGCACTTTTCAGTTTCTTGCACATACATTACTCTTTTCTATTTCACTGTAGATGGAATGATAGATGTGAGTTGGGTTTAAAAACTAAAATGAGTAGTCTTTGCACTTTTGAAGTCTTAACCTGCTGACTGTTAGGGGTGAACATAATGTGTGCCACTACAGTCTGCTACCTTGTTTACAAGATGGATCAACATCACCATAGCAGCACGTTTCCATTCCTTGACTTTTACATATCATTAGAATTATGGGTATTAGTTCAATAGAGTAAATAACATTGTCTGCAGTAATACATTAAATCAAAATGCAGAACTGGACCAGTTTTGTCCTGTGACATGGATTCATCTAGTCACTCCAGTAATAGTGTCCATTTTTGATATGCCATTGTAGTTGCTCTTGTGAGTTAGTATATACTATCTGAATAGGTTAAGAGTGGTTGCAGTTTACATTAGGATGAGTAACTTGATAGAAGTCATCAGATAGACGAGGATGTGATTTGTGGTCAAAATATAATGTCACACCTGTTTGATTTGTTTCCAATATGAGTTGTGTTAAAAAGAATAGCGTAGAAGAGTGAGAAATGGTAGATTTTGACATCATGCATTAGGAATGCAGTGAGTTTTGACAAACCTATGGGAGAGGGTGTGGTGTTTTGTCCAGAGCTGCTGACTTTGAAACAAGAGAACCAGGTCAAAGTCTGTGCATTAGCTCAATATCCTGAGATTCTAGACAAAAACTTGATCTCACTGTGCCAACAAAATGAAAGTGACCTTTGTATTGTAACTGGTGCTCATATAAAGTGTTCCAGTACCTCTGGGTCACATTTGCACTGTATCAAACTGTAAACAAATTAAAAAAATTCAAACATCAGATAGCATACTTACGTGAATAGGTTGTCTTTAGTTCAAGGAATTGTGATAATAAATAGGAGTTCTAGAGTGCAGAGAGGATGAATTTGTGAGTAGAGAACTAGTGTTTGTTTTTGCCACTCCACTTAAAGGTCCTGCAATGTTTTCTGTGTAGAGTGCAGACAACACTTTCTACTCCCAGGGCATTAGTCTGAGGGTCCTGTCAGACCCAATAATAGTTGCCAGGGCATCTTAGTGTGACTTGAATTGTGGCAGACAGACACCCCACAGGCAGTCCCACATCTTGCAGTGTACTCATGTGAGTATATGGTGTTGGAGACAGCATTCACCTTATCCATGAGTATGGTTCAAAATTCCTTTCCATGGCTTATTATTGGTGCCTGGACGTGTACTCCAACCAACTAGGGCTCAACTCACACTTTCAAAGAATCTGGGTTTTCTTCTTCCAGACTTCTTAATACAAGGAGCTCTGCTGCTTCATGTTTTAAGTAGGAAGTGGTTAGGGAGGATTGGGGAGTGGCTTTTGTTGTGGGAACTGCAGATGTTGTTGTTGAGTTGATTTTGAGCAAGTGTATGTTGATAGTGTCCATCAATGTTCACATATGGTCCTCTGTAGGAACCCCGTTTGTCAATGCTGTCCTCTGTTATGAAGCACCCTCCATCCCAATCTGACAGTGGACAACTTTAATTATAGTGGACAGATGTCTGCCATCTTAATGTTGATCAAGTGGTACCCGACAAAGCAGAATGGCAGTGCTGATGACTGAGAACTAAAGGACAACAGACAGTTCTTCTTCTGTCATAATAGATGGCCCAAACCCCTAAATGTAAACCATAAGTAACCACCTGCCTGATGGACGGATAGGATCCACCATGACAGAAGAACAATGGCTCCCCCACTAAGCTATAGTTCAGGCCCTAATATAAATTTGTAAACATGAGAATAGCTAGTACCTAGTACCTACTGCTTCTTTCGCCTTTTCACCTTCTCAAACATATTGATATTGCTGCCTGTTTTAACAGAAATACAGTTTCAGAAAGTCAAAACACTGCCTTCCTTTAGATCCCTAGTTTCAGTAATGTCAGCAGACCTACAATTAGAAGGTTTTAATCATGGTTGGGCTTATAAGCAGATTTCTCATCACCTTACAGTATTTACTCTCTTCATTAAATCATTTTTTTTTTTTATCCCAAGTCTAGCACTCACTGTTTCTGTTTACTGCCAGCTGCTGAGTTTTGAGAGCCTGTTCATAGGGGGGCTTAGTGAGTGAGGGTTTATGAGCATGGGTGGGGTGCTGTGAGTTTGGAAAGGTCTACGATGGAGTCTATTGAGGATTGGGGTGCCTTTTTGTACATGTATGTGCGAGTTAGTGTTCTTTTGCAATGTAGTTTTTTGGGTGAGTCTGTGTGGGACATCAATGTGTAGATCTGTATATGGCTGACTAAGTATAGATCTCATTGTGCATTAGATGTATTTGTGTTGGGTTCCGGTTATGGATGTTGCACGTAAAGAGGCCTATGTATTTCTGACTGGCATCTGCACAGGGTGGTTTCATGTCTATAGAGTTTTGAACATGGGTGTGTCAAATTTACAATAAGTACTTTTATGTAATTGCATGAAATTTCAGGGAGGTTACGCAAAATCACGCATCATTACATGAAATGCAAATCCATCATTTAGTACTATGTTTTAGAGTTAAATGTGTCCTTGCATCAATTTTTGAAGCAATGAAGCATTCTCTGGTAAAACAATGACACCAAACAAAAACAAGTGGCATGGGCAACATCTGTTCACGTTCTAGCCACCTGTGTTATTATTCTAGACGTGTTAAAAATTTGCTGTGAACGATGCATAACTGTGCATAACAGTGCAATTACATAATTTCAAGAACTATGCATAGCACATATAATGTGAAATTCCCACAATTACCTGGATTTCCCCAGCATAATTTAAATATTGCCTGAGCCTAGGTTTAAGGTGAGGTGTCTGGACAAGAGGATAAGTGGACTCTAGGACTTGAGCTGCACCACTCTTCTAAGGCCAAATAAGGCTGAAGCAAGTCTGGGGCTGCTTGAATTTCTGTTCATGGGGAAATATGTCCTGAGTGTTTTGGCTAGACTGCTCCTATTAGGGAACCCCTAAGACTGATTTAGATATATTTAGCCCTTCTCTCTAGTGGCACAGTGGCTTAAGCATTAGATTCACCAATTTATTTGTTTTTGTCAGTGAGGTTCCTTAAGTGCAACTGGGATATCCAGTCGTTGTTTCCATTGCTGTCTCCTTCTAGCACTCCAGCTGCATCTCACTGAGTTGGCTAAAAATCAACCTGAAACCAGTTTAGGATTCCTTGTGACCTTTAGTGAGATAACCCGACCTAGCAATCCTTCCTCTGACTTGAAGACTGTTGATGAGTAACGAGTTTAATGGCCCTCACCGATCAGCATTGGTAAGAGAAAACCTTCTGTCTTATTTGTGATAAGCAATAAATGATTAGGTCCAGATTTAGATCTTGCAGGACTCTAGTCGTCCCTCCATGGCAGAGTTACATGTACTCCACCAAGTTGACAGATTCCCTCCCACCCCATTTAGATGTGTGTCGGCTAAAATTCCATCTGCATCAACAGAGTGTTTTTCGTCGTGTAGGCGGCATACCGCCGTTGATGCGGCAGACTCCTATGCTGGCTAATTTTACTCCGTCGCCATCAAGGTGGCAGGTTTGTGATGAGCATATTTAGCTTTCACAGTTGTGCAGGCATTGTTCTAGTGGCAGCTTCCTGATGGAAGAAGTCCATCACTGGACGCGTTTACCATTGTACAATGTCTGTGGCCTGCGAATTGATGCTAGCAGGACACATCTAATGTGTGTTGGCTAATTGTTTTCACCTTCAAACCACATCATAAAACACACTCCATTACAGACCGTTATTCCACTGCAGCACAACATTGTGAAGCAGACATTTCATCGATGTAGACAGTTTTTTCTCTGTTTCTTGTTTTTTTCTCCTCTCATTTGTTTATTAATAATGGCAGGGGGAAAAATCCCCATTTCACAGAGGGAGAACTGTCAGTCATGGTGGATGAAATCATTATAGTAGAGCGACAATTGTTTGGAGCACAAGTACAAAATACAATCATAGCTCAGAAAAAGCAAATGTGGACCAGAATAGCTGACAGAGTCAATGCTGTAGCAGACAACTTTCACACAGAGGAGGAAACTAGGAAGAGGTGGAACAACCTGCAGAGGAAAGTGTGTGTACTGGACTGGTGGTAGCTCTCCCAACACCCCTTAAAACTTTTTCACAAGAAGAAGGTCTTACAGATCCTATATCCTGAAGGCTTGACAGGCATCCCTGGTGAAGTGGAGACTGGTAAGTTAGACTTTTGAATGTGACACTGAACCTAAATGTTGTTTTTGGTTTTTAAGTTAGATGTTGCTAGTGTGTTTTGCACCTTTGTAAAACATATAAACTTACATTTAAAACTATCAAATTAATTTGTATCATGAAATCAGTACCATTATGGTAGTATCTTTAATTTTACTATCAATTTGTGATCAATACGTGTTGTCAAGATATGTGTTTTTATTCATGGATTATTTGTTGTATTTGCTTTATTTGTATGTCTGTTTGAATGTATTTTGTTACGTTTAAGATAACAGGTTCCACACTACATTTGTTGTCACAGGACGTATGGCGCTTGTAAGTGCTTTTTCACCTAATAAAATATTTCACATATACTTTTTAATTTTGTAAACGTCTGCTCATCTTAACTGTATTCATTTTAATAGGTATGTTCAACTTACAATTATGCAAGTGTTTCTAACGTAGAATTGAAATGACTACATCTACCAATATGCCTTGTTTTTGTATCTGGAAATTAATATTGCAATGCAATGTTGATCATTCTCTCTTTTCCCTCATATATGCATATATGTTAAAGTTTTATGTATTTATCAATCTCCATTGCATGCTTTTTTCTGTTAAAATGTCATTATTTTCTCTCATTTTGTTTGTTGTCACTTTCTTGGTATTTCATTGAATTTATGTAATTGGTTTCACAAATCAAAGTATGTTTTCTTACACATTTTCATATATGTCATGTTGTTTGCTGAATATAAGTTGTATTGGTAATAAATATACTTTGCAGTATTTATATGATGACTAATGCTATTAATCCTTCTAAGTTGTATGATAGTGTTCATGTTAGCCTGCTAGGCCTTGTAATAGTATAATTCTCATTTCTGCTCTATAATTGTTGAATCCAAGTTGAATGCTTGGTATGTTTTATGTACACTTTCTAAGTATTTTTTTTTTCAGGACATCTCCTCACCTGCTTTTGTGAAGTTTGCATGTGTGTAAACTAAAGTGTTTATGTAATGTATTGTTGGAAAATGGGTTATTGGGAAGGGCAGGTAAGTACCTATACTTAGCAATAGGCCACTAACCTCCACTTAGGTCCAGTTAGGTCTCAGTAAATTAAACCCAGCTCAACCCTTGGTAGCTTGGCAACAAGCGACAAGGCTTATCTTAGGAGACAGAGTGTAAATCATTCAAATGTCACAAAACAGTAATTAAATCAAACACAGGAAACAGTTTAAAAATCCAAAATCAATTCATAAAAATAGATTATATTTCTATCTTTAAAATGACACAATAACGAATAAAATCGGATAAGGGGAACCGGAGATATGAATTTTGAAAGAATTATTGGTTTTTTAGCACCTAGAAACAAAAAGCGCCAATCGGGTCATCTGGTGCACCTCGACCGGGGCGAAGTCAAAGTTTAAGGCCGACCGTGATGGAGCTACAGGTTGTGGGAGGCCTCGGTCAAAAGTTTTCCTAGGCACTTAGTCGTTTTTTGGAAGATTTTCTTCAGCGGGACGAACCTGCCAGTGCAATCAGACCTCCTGAAACCCTTCTCCGGATATGCGTCGCGGGAATCCTAGGGCGAGATTTTTACCTTCGGACTTAGTCGATTTTTCGAGGTAGAAATCCTTCAACCGGGGTAAACCTGGATCTTGATCCGACGTCTTGGAGCCCTCCTCGGATACGCTGGCTGGGAGGTTCCGGTCATCTTTGTACGTTTGGACTTAGTCTATTTTTTTGAGATTTTCTTCACCGGGACGAACCTGCAAATCAGGCCGGGTCGCAGTTGAGGCAAGCTGGCTAGAGTTGCCGCGGCGGGTCGGTCCCTCTATGGAGCTTTTTTTCAAAAGTTCTCCAAACTTCTCCAAACTTCTGGGTCTTCTCCCAGCTGCTCCTTTTGGGTTCTTTTGGGGTCCACAGCTCACCCCAAGGGTCCAAAAGCTCTGAGATGATCCTTGGGGGTGTGCACTACAACTCCCAGAATGCACCTGGCGCAAACTCCTTTTTGACCACTGGGCAGTGGTCAGCTGGTTGATTTCTTCAGAAGTTGGTGCAGGGGACTCTGGTTAGCAATTTTTCACCTGCAGCAAACAGGGAGTCCCTCCTTGAACCAGTTGAAGCCAGGCAAATTTCCTCTTGTGGTGAAGCCCAAGTTTGCAGCTGGTGCAGTCCTTCTGAGTGCAGGGTCCAGGTGCAGGCCAGGGGTCCAGCAGGGCAGTCCTTCTTCTCCTTTGGTTATTCCTTGTTGGAATCTGATGGGGATCTGAGGTGTGGGTGCAGGTCTGACAGTTTCATCCTTGCTCCTGGGTGAAAAACAGGGGGTGTCCTGATTCTCCAATCAGGTGCAGGGTCCTTCCCCCTGTGATGACTGCTTCCTGGGAAGTGGGGCAAAAATCAATCCCAGGAGGTAACATTCTTCAAAAATACATCATGGCTGAAAATGATTTTTGGAGGTTACATCTGGCTGAGCCCACCCACTGGTGTGGCTAAAAATCATAAACACACCCTTCTCCTGCCCTCTCCTAATCCAATCAAGGCGGCACCTAGTTGTCTGGGGTTGCAGGATGTGGGGGTGTTGCTGGGTTGCTCCAAATGGCCTTCTCTGCCTTTGAAGACCAGTTTGGCAGCCCTCCCCCTTCCTGCCTCACCATCAGTTGAGGGGAGATCTCCTCCCACAGGCACATCTCTTTGTGTGAAGCCAGGCCACTTCAAACCTCATCAAGGCAATGTGGCCAGGCTGCCAGAAGCTGGCCAATCAGAGCACATCAGCAAAAACAATGCAGGGCTGAAGTTGGCAACTTTTCAGGTAAAGTTTAAAACTCTTTACCTGAACAAGTTATATTAAATCCAACAACTGGAAGTTGTGGGATTTATTATAACAATTAATTTGATACCAAACTCTTTTCATCTGTCACTTAAGGGGACTTTTAAAATTAAAATAAAGTCTCCCAATTCTAGCCTATGGAGGCCATTCACTACAATGAGGTAAAACAAATTTGGCTGTTTTACCTCACCAGGGCTTATAAAACTATTTTATAAGGTCCCTGCTTACAGTTACATGTCACCCAGCCCCAGGGGCACATAGGACACACCTTAGCGGTGACTTATATGTAAAAATAAGGTAGTTTAAGACTGTGGAACTACTTTTAATTCCAAAGTCGAATTTGCATTTAACTTTAATTTAAAAGCAGCCAGCAAGGCAGGCCTGCCTTTAATATGACACTGGGCACCTCAGCAGTGCACCTATGGGTGCACTACCTATGCTGGGGTCCCTAAACCTACTTGCCCTATCATATACTAGGGACGTATAGGTAGGTCGACTTAGCCAATTATAATTAGCCTAATTTGCATACTGATTTTACACATAGCACAGGCCCTGGGACTGATTAGCAGAACCCAGGGCACCATCATAGTCAGGAAAACGCCAGCCAAAAGTGGAAAATGGGGGAAAAAAGTTAGGGGGCCTCTGCAATCAGTCCTGTTTTCTCACATGTATCATAAAAACCACTGAAAGCTCTAACCAGTCAATTAATTGTCTTTTCCTTTTAGGTTACTTAATTTGTAGCTTTAATCCCATTTGAAGTATAACCCAGACTTCTACAATTTTTTTCTAATTTATATTAGGTCCAATGCCCAGGGTATTTGGACAACCATCTGCCACTGAGGATACCCCCACTCTAGACCAGGAACAAGCCTTCAGTGATGACGCCACTCCAACAAGTCTGAATGTTGAGAATCTGCCTGCTCCATCTAGTCTGCTCAGGCAGACATCTCCAGTGAGTCTCATTGGACCCACACCTACACCTTCCACCCTAGATGTTACCACACCTCATCCTATGGATACCTCCACTTCTTGTGTCCAAATGAACATCACCCCAACTTGTGACCCCGAGTCCTGGCTGCTGTTAATCCAACACCACCGCCTCTAGTTCAGCCAAGACCCAGTGGGATGGGGAACAATGTGTCAAGGGAACAAGGTAGTGGGCTTTTGGTTAATTGGAGTGAATCTGTGGGCCAGCAAAGTGAGGCCTCTGGGCTCACTGTCACCCAGGCCACCATTGACCAAGTTTCAGGATCCCTACATAGTCCTGAGACATGATGGGTCAGGTCCTTAGAGAGCTCCAGGACATGAAGCAGTTGCAGAGGGACCACAATGTAGAGATGCAGACTCTAAACTCAAATTTGAACTTCCTGACTGGAGTGCTGTATGATATTTTTCACCATATGTGCAGGGCCTTTCCAGCAACATCTTCCCCTTTCTGTGGATCAATGACATCTGTGCCGACTACATCTGCCACAGCCATGAAGAAGGAGTCCTTGCCGCAAGAGGAAACACCTGCACCCACCTCAGTCCCTGCAACTGTGGATCCACCAGCACCCCCAGGAGGTGACGTTCATCTGGACCACCAGGAGAGGATGACAAGACCTCCACTACCAGCAAGAGACACAGAACTTTATATTCTCCGGTGTATGAATACCAGTCACTGTGTGGACTACTGTCTGCACACATTTACCTTTTTATGCCAATTGTATATTGTGCCTTGGATTTCTAACAATTGTGGCTCTACAATAATAGTTTAATTCTTAATGATTGGTTTTTTATTTGCTTTTTCTGAGTTTTTGTTATCATCCTGTTTAAATACAATTGGGTCTCTAAAATAAATTCAAAACCAACAAAGTCAAAGACTGATGTTGAATTTAAATTTTTGATTTGCTTATTTTACCTTCCATCACATATTGTAAAATGTAAAGAATTAAAAAAGATTGTTATTCTAAAAATGTAGGCAATGTTTTTTGTATTTGTAAAATAGACAAACAAACAACACATGCAATTTTCATGAAATTGTAATAAATAATTGTCATTGTTTTCCAAAAAACATTACATTTTTAAAGTTCCAGGACTTGACACAATGGAAGAACAGGATATGAAAAAAAAAATCAGATTCAATATGCAAATTATTATTGATTTATTTCATCAGCTGGGGCCAGACCTCCTTCCTCACAATAGGAATCCCACATCAATAACACCAATCATCAAAATCATGGCAGAACTACTGTTTGTGGCCATAGGATCATTCCAATACACTGTGGCAGTATCTGGTGGCATGCCAAAATCAACTTTAAGTGATGTGCTACTTACTGCGAGGTGGAAGGTCTAGTTCCAGCTCATGACGTAAATCAATAATAGTTTGCCTATTCACTCTGAATTCTTCATTAACATCCTGTTCTTCCTCTGTGACAAGGTCTGGAAATTATTAAAAAACTTGAGGTTGTCATCTTTTGTCTCTCCCTAGATTCATAAGTAGGCATTAAAAAACAGATAAACATTACTTTGATTTTTTTAAACAAATTTCATGTATCAGTTAAAATCTATCTGGTTCCTTAACATATCTATACACCACATTTATTAGTTATTTTTCAATTTAAAGTAACATTTTGCAATGGCTATTATTTTTTCTTCAAATGTGTGAGTAAGACATTTCAAATGTATTCTGTACACATTATATATGTATTTGTTTTTCCGCAAAACTTTTGTCAACAAAAGTATAAACAATCCCGACCAACTATCAAATTTAACTACTTTAACCACAGTGAACCACTACATTTTTTGTTAATGAGTAACATTAGCATTTGGTATATGTAAATAAACTTGCCATCATTCTGAGTGGTTGTGATACACTTAAACTTCAGACACACACTGTTTCACATACTAAAATGATCGGCGCCTGACCACAATGTATGAAAACCAATAATTGAGCCCCTACCCACTGACAATCGCACATGTCATGTAGATGCATGAGGAGTATCAAAAAAAGTTCACTTGCTTCTTAACACTGCAGCCAGCAACACCTCCTCCATTTTTACTGCTGTTTCTGACATCTGGGAGCCACGAAGACGGGGAAAGCAGGTCACAGGGCCCCAACTTCTCAGCAGAGGAGCTTGAGTTGCTTAAGGATTATGGTCAATGGAGCCGGGCGTGGGGGTGTTTCGTAACAATGCAGTAGTTGTTTAGCCTTCATTAGCTCACATAGAGTTTTTACTGATCAGAAATAGCTCTCACTTCAAATGTTGGAGACCATAGCCTATCCACAGCTTGATTGGTAGTTGAAAGCCCAACAGAAGCATCAAGAGGGTAAGCTCTTTACTGAGTTCTTCTTGGTAAATAACATTTTTTTGTTACAGCAACAAATTGTGGCATCAACCTTAAGGTTGACACATGTCCAGCTCACAAGAAAAGTTCTTGAAGGTGTAAGTTTTGCACATGGTGTATGATGCTGTGTTTTATATATATTTTTGTTGAAAGTAATACTACTCTATTTCTGATCACTACCAAAGGACTGTTTTGAGTAGACACATGCCTGCCTAAGAAAACAATCTACATTAGTTGGGTTGTTGTTATAAGGGATAGTTGTAGCAAAGAGGCCATAATTTACGATTGTGTCAGGTGTGATGCTCTGCCACAATTGTGAAGGAGGTTATGTTGACCCTATCACAGGTGACACAGCACAAAATGCACTTGTGATAGAGTGGATGTTCCAAACATCACATTGATGAGTTAGTATTATAGACAAACAAAAGTGAACATGTGAGCCAAAATGGCTAGAAACATGAGAATAGAAGGCAAGCTTTTGTAAAAACGTATTACAAAAACATTTTTACCAACAAATACTTAGCATTTTTGGTTGAAAGTAACAGATTTGCATGATGTATTATGATGTCATAAATATGAATATAAGCCAGTCTGTTTTTTGAAAAAAATATTTCATAGGCAAACATTTTTTTTTTAAACAGACAGAAATATGTACACATTGATTTGTGACAGAGTAACACATACAGAAACAACAACTTTTTATGCCTTTTGCTGTAGCCAGATGATAAATCAATATTGAAGAACATGAGTTTAGTTGAAGGGCCTTTTGCAGATGAACATTGTACGGTGTACATAGGTATTTTCGTTTGATATTGACTTTTTGTAACATAAGTTTAGTATTCAAAACAATTAATCAAAACCATTCAGAGTTATGAAACAATTCCAGGAGAAAACTGAACATGTTTAAGAAAAATTATCATGAATACTATGGGAGCAATAATGGGAAATAAAAAGTTTAAAAAGTGGGCAAATGGTTTCTGAAGATTTTCCCTACATGCATGGGATAATGGAAAAGTAAACCTAAGTTTTAAAGCCTTGAAGCCAGTTGAAATATGAACATTTTGAAAATGTTTTGAGAAAAAAACCTCATGATAGGTTCTATTCACATAGATACAATAAAACTATTGTATATGTCTTTTCAGTGTCTTTTTGGAGCAGGCAAAGGTGGGGAAGCAGCTGGCCACTGTGTGTCAGGTGATGAAATGTCGGACACCGATTAACACAGAGGCATGAAGGCAGGGAGGACTGGAATGGAGACCACTAGATCTTTATCATCTTTGAAGGCCTCCACAAGTGACCAGTCCCTATTGGGGGTGGACCCTACAGGAATCTTACCATCCACATTCTTGTCCACTAACCCAGAAACTCATCTCCACCCTCCACCTGCCCCCCCAGTTCACCAAACCCGGCCCCCTAAAAGGGCTGGGGTCTCCTTCACTGCAGGCACCTTACCCCCTGCCCTCTCTTCCTCAGCTGCACTAAGTGAGGCAGCTATTGACCTCTCACACAGTATCTCTGCAGGCCAGACAGCGATTGTGAATGATATCCATGGTCTTAGTTGCCAAATGCAACAAATGGTTGCATTTCAGGATGCCATTTATAGTTCGATGTCTGGCATGCAGGGAATGCTTGCTAAAATAGTCTCTGCATTCACCACAACCCACAACCCACAACTAGTCCAACCTTGTGCCCCAACTCAGGTCCCTCCCTCATCCCAAATCCCAAGTTTCACCCCTATCCCACGCACACTCACTTCTTTGCAGGCAACCACTCCAACAGACACAATCAGCATACTCACACACACACATAAAACAAATACACAAGGAAGCACAGACAAACACCCAAGCAACATCATGATTGGCCCAGCGTAAAAATGGCTGTACTGCCTCTGACAGCCGCTTTTGCCAATTGCGCCGTCGATGCGGGAAGACAATTCTGACGGTGATGGTGGCACACCAACAGACTTTCAATTATCAACCCACCAGCATCTAAATAGAGCGATCGGACCGCCTAGTAGGTGGGAGAGTGATGGGGGGACCAGATCCGCCATGATCTAAACCAGGCCCTTAGGCCCATATTTATACTTTTTGACGCAAAACTGCGCTAACGCAGTTTTGCGCCAAAAAAATTAGCGCCGGCTAACGCCATTCTGAAGCGCCATGCGGGCGCCGTATTTATTGAATGGCGTTAGCCGACCGGCGCTGCCAGGTGTGCGTGAAAAAAAACGACGTACACCAGGCAGCGCCGGCGTAGGGAAAAATGGCGTTTGGGCGTCCCAAAATGGGGCAAGTCAGGCTGAGGCAAAAAAAATCATCTTAACCCGATTTGCGCCATTTTTTTTGGGCGCCCAGACGCCATTAACATGACTCCTGTCTTAGCAAAGACAGGAGTCATGCCCCCTTGCCCAATGGCCATGCCCAGGTGACTTCTGTCCCCTGGGCATGGTCATTGGGCATAGTGGCATGTAGGGGGCACAAATCAGGCCCCCCTATGCCACATAAAAAAAATAAAAGAAATACTTACCACAACTTACCTTTTCTTCCCTGGGATGGGTCCCTCCATCCTTGGGTGTCCTCCTGGGGTGGGCAAGGGTGGCAGGGAGTGTCCCTGGGGGCAGGGGAGGGCACCTCTGGGCTCATTCTGAGCCCACAGGTCCCTTAACGCCTGCCCTGACCCAGGCGTTAAAAAGAGGCGCAAATGCGGGGTATTTTGCCCCGCCCACTCCCGGGCGTGATTTTTGCCCGGGAGTATAAATACCACGAACATGCCTGGGAGTCATTTTTTAAGACGGGAACGCCTACCTTGCATCTCATTAACGCAAGGAAGGTGTTCACGCAAAAAAATGACGCTAACTCCATGAACTTTGGCGCTAGACGCGTCTAACGCCAAAGTATAAATATGGAGTTAGTTTTGCGTCGAATTTGCGTCGAAAAAAACGTCGCAAATTCGGCGCAAACGGAGTATAAATATGCCCCTTAGTGTCTGACTCTATTACCAGTTTCCTGAACACTGCAGTGGATGTAATAAACTCAGAAATCAAAAGTGTGGAAGAAAGACTGGGTGTCACTAAAAAAAGCTCTGTCATGGGCTTTAGTTGATGGCTCCATCCCTAAACATTGCCAGTTCACCTGGAGTCAGAAGGTTGACGGTGTGCCCTACTGGGATCTGATAACAAGGAACCCATCAACTCCTGTGTCTTCCAGAGAGAAGTGGAAATTTTGCCCAAGAATACACTGAAATTTTGCATGGCCTATGCAATGGAATACTGCAGGGTCCCACCGACCATAAAGAGAGCTAACGTATGCCAGCAATTCTGGGCATCAAGAAACCCCATGCATCATCTAAATTTTTAAACAAATCAGTGGTTAGCCTGTCAGCAGATAGTAGCCATTAAAACTTGGAACCCAATGCAGGGCTTTCCACACAACATGCTCTAAACCTAGATATTTGCACAGGCATCTACTCCAATGCCAACATTAATGATATAAAGTTCATTCTTATGGCTCTACTCAACTGTGTAAGTGCTGCACCTACGGGCATAGACTCAACATTGAAATAGCTCATATCACAAATTTCTTCCAAAGCTTTGGGACATGCTGGGTCTGTTAGCCCAGGGTGCACAGGGGGGCACTCATTCCAAGAAGGGGTTGCAAGGGGACATGTACCCCTTTTGTGGTTGTGTTAAAATGTGTTCCATCTTTGAACCAATTCAATTTGAAAAATGAGGCGCAATTGAACAACAATGTCACCCACTAGCTAAGCTACTCCCATGCGAATTTCAAATGTGACACACTCTACAGAGCCATGTTAGACCTGACAGCCTTGGAATGGTCATCCCCCAACTGTTTGCCTGCCTCCCTCCACTTTTCTGACACTGTTTTTGCAGGCTTTAGGACTTTACCACTGCTAACCAGTGCTAAAGTGCATATGCTCTCTCCCTTTAAATTGGTAACATTTGTTTACCCCCAATTGGAATATTTGATTTTAGTCCCTAGTAAGGCCCAGAGCCTGTAAATTAAATGCTGCTAGTGGGCCTGCAGCACTGATTGTGTCACCCCCATAAGTAGCCCCTTAACCATATCTCAGGCCTGCCATTGTAAGGCCTGTGACTGCAGTTTCACTGCCACTTCGGCTTGGCATTTAAAAGTACTTGCCAAGCCTTAGACTCCCCTTTTTCGACATATCGGTTACTCCTTAAGTAAGCCCTAAGTAATCCATAGGGCATGGTGCTATGTAGGTAAAAGGCAGGACATGTACATATGTGTTTATATGTCCTGGTAGTGAAAAGCTCCTAAATTTGTTTTCCACTACTGTGAGGCCTGTTCCTTTCATACACTAACATTAGGACTGCCCTTGTATGTGAATGGTAGATTCTGATCCAAAAGGGTGAACCAGGTCATATTTAGTATGGCCAGAATGGTAATAGAAACTTTTGCTTATTGGTGATGTTGGGTTTTATAGTACTATTTCAGAAATGCCACTTTTAGAAAGTGAGCATTTCTCTTCACTTAAAGACCATCTGTGCCTTACAGCCTGTCTACAATCAATGTCTGGGCTAGGCTGGTTGACAGCTCCCTTGTGCATTTCACCCAGACAACCACAAACACAGGACACTCATTCACATTTGCACAAATCTGCATATTGAATGGGTCTTCCTGGGCTGGAAGGGTGGAGGGCCTGACACTTAAATTTCAAAGGTCAGTGGCCTGCCCTCACACAATGGACTGCCAAACCCCCTACTGGGACCCTGGCAGACAGGACTGAACTGAAAGGGGAACTTGTGCACTTCAAAACCACTCTCTGATGTCTCCCCCACTTCAAAGCCATTTTTAGATATGTAAACTAGGTCTCTGATCCCACCAACTAAGACACTTCTGGACCTACAGCTACATCCTGTCAAGAGGAACAGCCTGGCTGTCCAAAGGACTCATCTGGACTGCTTTGTCTGAGAAGAACTTCTGCCCTGCTGTTGACCTGCTGGCCTCTGTCTTTGCTGAGAAGGACTCTGCCTTCCCAAACAGTGCTCTCCAAGGGCTTAGATTGAGCTTGCCTCTTGTTTTCTGAAGTCTCATGGCCAAAATGACTTAATCTCTTCAAAGAAATTCCTTGTACATCAAAAAATGATGCATGGCCTGCCAAAAACGATGCGAAGCGTGCTTGGTGATTGAGGAATTGACACACAGCCGATCAGAACGAATAAACCTGACTTCCAGAGTCGAAATTTGACTCAGAGCCTGCCTTGCAACTGAAAAAGTTACACATCGCCCACTAGATCGATGCAGCACCCGTGCTTTCTTCCAGTGTATCAAGAAATTTCCCCGTATCAACCGTAGACATCAAAATATTCCTGCATTGCAGTGAGGAACCAAGACTGTGCACTGAAAAATGACACAAACCCATTGCAGCGTGGAAAGAAATATTGCATTGTCTATGTCGCGCTGGAAAATTCAACCAACACCCTATTTTTTCCACGCATCTCCTCCTCTGTGGTCTCCTTGTGTCTTTATTTTTTACGAATACCCACTACTGTGTATAACAAAAAGACAACTTTTATTTCTAAGGATTAAGACTCTTTTAAACCTTTTAAAAGTGATATTTCAACTTATGCTTATTGGATCTTTGTCGTTTTGACCTTATTTTATTCAGCTAAACATTATCTATTTTTTTAAACATGTATGGTGTATTTTTGTGTTGTTGTTCAATGTGTAACTGTATGATTTATTGCACACATACTTTACACCTTGCCTTCTAAGTTAAGCCTGACTGCTCAGTGCCAAGCTACAGAGGGTGGGCACAGGACAATTTGGATTGTGTGTGACATATTGTGACTAGGATTGTGGTCCCTACTTGGACAAGGGTGTTTACCTCTGCCAGCTAGACACCCATTTCTAACAAGTCATAATTGCCATCCGCAGGGTGTCATGGATAGGTAACAGCCCCAAAAGGGAAAAAGGGGATTGTATTGTTATCAACTTCTATGATGCACATCCGGTGGGTGTAATACTTCATGGACTGATTGGCTCTGAGCATCCTATGCATAACAAACGGACTGTGCCCATTGACTATTTTTATAGGTCAACTCTAATTATGCCACTTCCCCTGCCCTTGGGAGACCTGTAGCACCAATGTCATTCACTAGCCTAACACAAAATAGTTTCTCTCCTCTAGCAGAGGTAGACTGACTGGGCATAACAATTTATTGCCTAAAATATGGAAGTGGATTTCAGGCAAACAATCAATTTGGATGGAATCATACGAGATTATCAGGAGTTATACAGACAGGGGCTCCAACCCCTGGACTAGTCACCCTTACTCTTCATCCAGCACTATGCGTCGGATTAGGAGTTTGGTGGTCTGACTTTTGGACTGCCAATACGGCAGTTAGGAGGACGCCACCAAGCTGGCACCCTCCCTACCATCATAATATGAACTCCCCACCAGGCTGGTCAGCGGAAACAGTACAGCGGCATTGGGTTCAGCTCACAGGGAGAGCCAAGGCCAATGCCACTGCACTGTCAGTGCCACCATAACACTTAGAATGTGCACTGTCTGCCATGTCGGACAGTGCGCATTCTGAGTATGCTGACAAGGGTGCCTCAACACTGCCCACGACATAGGAATGGGCAGTGCAGGGACACTCCTGTGGCCACACCTCTCCCGTTCCACTTGGCTTTTCATGGAAAAGCCAGCAGAAAGGCAAGTCGTAATCAGCACAGTGGCACCTATCTTGACCACAACTTGCACCACCGCAAAATCAACAGGATCTATGATCTTGGTGACGGTGGCAGTCTTGTGGTGGTCTGACTGCCAGATTTGGATGCTGGCAGTTGGACCACCACAAGACTGCCACCGTCACCAATATCATAGATCTTGTTGATTTTGCATCCAAATCTGGCAGTCAGACCGCCAAGGATGCAGTCGGACCTCCATCATGGGTACGGCTATCCGTGGGCTGCCGTACTCATAATGAGGCCTTCTAAGTAGGTGAATTTTCACCCTTTCAGTGCAATGCGAAGAACGTTATGACAATACTGTGGAATCAAATAAGCAACAAACCATGAAGTACGGAATTGACAACCCTCACTCAGCCATCAGAGAAAGGAGCTGCTGTGAATATTGGAGATTAGACTACCCTAACCACTTCTGATCCAAACCTGCTCTTTTGGAGCATTTCAGGCAACTCCAGCAACTTGAATGACCCTAATTGGGTCAGCATGATTTCTGACTATCACATTGCTTGCATACAAGAGTGGGGTCCTGCAATAACTAACATATTAATGGGTTTCACTCCATGATGACGCCGGCTGTCCCATCCATTTCATGTCACCATAGCAGCAGTCATTGTGGCCCTTATTGACAAGATAACCAGAACTTTCTTGACTTCGCTTCATTTTCATGTTATGTGTTTATCATTAGAGGCACCTCAACACACAGCAATAAGAAACTTTTATCATTAATTTTATTATTAGGAATACTTTAATAGGGGAGTCTTTTGACTCATCGCTCAAAGGAGTTTTAGATGGGCTAAATGGGGAATATGTCCTACTATGCAGCAGAGATTTTAATAGCCAAATGTGTCTTATCTCTAACAATGCATTGTTTGGTCTGGAAGATAAAGGGACTGAGGATTACTCTAATTGTGACACAATCCATGCAGCGATGCAATAAATAGAGTAAGGATGAGTTAGTACCTAATCCTCAGCCTAGACTTAAGCCTTGATTTATACTTTTTGACGCAAAAATGCACTAATGCAGTTTTGCATCAAAAAGTATAGAGCTGGCTTGCCCCATTCCAGGATGCCAGCCGGGCGCCATATTAATTGAATGGCGCAATCCCGGGAAAGTGTGGGATAGCATAAAAAAAAAAATGACGTTAGCCGTTTGGGATTGGCGGCATGGCAGAAGTGAGTTTAGTTTTAAAAAATGACGTTAGGTTGGTGAGAGACAAAAAAGATTACTCTAACCAGCCTAGTGTCATTTATATACGCTAAACCTACCATACAACATGCCTCCTGTCTTATAAGAGACAGGGGTCATGCCTACCACCCCTATGGCCAGCACAGGGCACAAGTGTCCCCTGGGCATGGCCATGGCACCCAGTGCCATGTATGGGGGCCTATTTCTGGGCCCCCTATGGGACTTTAACTTTAAGAAAAAAAGGTAAATACTTACCTTTACTTACCAATACTTACCTGGGATGGGGGTCCCCCATCCTCCATTGTCCCTTTGGTGTGGGTGGGGGTGTCCCTGGTGCCTGGGTGGGCACCTGTGGGCTTATTCCATGATATTCCACATTGGAAATGGGCCCTACAGGTCCCCTAAAGCCTGCCCTGACCCAAGCGTTAAATAATGGTGCTAAGCAAGCTTAGCGCCATTATTTAGGCCTGCCTCCCTCCCGTGTGTGATTTTAGCACGGGAGGATAAATAAGGCGCCTGGGCCTTAGAGTCATTTTTTGCCCGGGAATGCCTACCTTGCAACTCATTGATGCAAGGTAGTTTTCCACAGGCAAAAAATTACTTTAATTCCAATGTTTTAGTGCTAAACATGTCTAGCGCCAAAATATAAATATGGAGATAATTTTGTGCCAGATTTGAGTAAAAAAAAACAGACGCAAATCCAGTGCAAACAGAGTATAAATATGCCACTTAGTCCGGCCGGAGGGTGCTAGCCAGATGACCTTTACAGGGAGTGACCCGGGCAGCATGATTAATTATATTCCTATATCCAAGGAGTGGGCTGAAAATGTATTCAACTTCACTATCGCCCAATGCTGTTCGAGTGACCACAACCAGCTAGTTCTGAACTTATCCCAAGGCCATTCACTACCACAACACAAACGTATAGTGCTTCTAATTGAGAATACCAGAGACAGAGGTAGCTGACGTAAATGACAGAATATTCATAAGGGGGAACTGATGACCTCTCTACTTGAGAAAAATGTGTAACACTGTAGGGTCTGTATAGGCTTTGAAGCCAACCCACTAGATGTACTGGGGCCTATAGCAAAAATTGCAGATGTGCAACAGGCCTGATGACAACACCACAGCCACAGGGTGACTCCAGGCCCAATAAGTGGTTTGATAGGACCTGTTCACAAGCACATAGGCCCTCATTACAACCTTGTTAGTCGGTGTAGAAGTGGAGTTAATACAGCAAACAGGCCGGCGGTAAAAGAAATGAAATTACAAGCATGGTGGTTACCGCCATGCCAAACCGGCACTTCTACACTCCGACCGCCAGGGTGGTAACGACCACTGGGCTGGAGACTTCAGTCTCCAGCCCGGCAGCCGTCACTAGACCGCCGGCGGTATCACGACCCCGCATACTGCCATGAATTTCGTGGGGTTCTGTACCACCACAAAATCCACTGCAGTAGGCACTATCAGTGCCAGGGAATTCGTTCACGACCCCCCTACCACCCTCCAAAGGTGGCAGGACCCCTTTCCCCACACCCCCCCAACATTGACACACACTCACGCACACTCACTCAACTACTACACATACACGCAGACATACACGCACACATGCACACAGACATATAGGCACACATTTCCCATACACACAACATACCCCCCGCATGCATACACGCACTCACGCACCCCTATACACACTCACACGCACACCCCTATGCACGCACACAACACACAACACACAACACCCCCCACCTCCCCCCAATGGACAATCACCTTACCTGGTCCGGTGATCCTCCGGGAGGGAACGGGATCCATGGGGGCTGCTCCGCCGCCAGCTCTCCGTCACCAGAACACCGCCACACCGAATCCTGGGACTGGGGGTCTTCAGCACGGCAGTACCTCTGCGGTCTTTGAAAAAGACTGCTGAGGTCCAAATGAGGCATGGGAACAGTTATGAAAGGCAAGCTCCACTAATTAAGTTTTCCTATTTAGGAGAATCGTCAACTCCTTCTTCTTCAAGACCAGCCTTAATACCAGCATAGAATTAGTTATTCCATCACACATCTGGGTGACTCATTTTTCCAAAGTTTATGCATTAGAAACCTTGAAAGCTCTGACAGATGACATAGTGGAGTTCCCCTCCTGCCCCAAGGAGAAAGGCTTTTTCCCAATCACATTAACAGAGGTTGTTTCATCTTTGAAGCTTTGGCAGAGTAATAAAGACCCAGGCCAAGATGGGGTCCAATTTTGATCTTTTCTGAAGTAATCCTAAACTTTGGGCCTCACTATTGGTAACTACGATGTACAGCTCAATTCTTGCGGGCTCCATTAATTCATGGTGGTTGAATGCAATTATTATTCATATATTTCTGAAAGGGGATTGAGGGAATCAATGCTGCTATTGTTGCATCTCCCTTAGCGACTCAATGGCCAAAGTGTTAGGCAAAATATTGCTAGATCATAAGGAGACTTTGTCCACTGAGAAGGGTATTATAACAATGGTGCAATATGGGTTTAGACAGACCAGTGCTTGAACCTCTATCTCCTGATATATAAATATGTGTTTTCCAAGTGGGGTGCCTATATCTTGCCTTCATGGACCTCAGCACGGCTTTTGACAACTTGAACATAGGCAAGTTATGGAGGGAGGTGCTGGTGATGGGCAGCCATCCTGAGATTCTCCACTTTCTCCTCTAACTCTATGAGGATGTAGAGGGAAGTATGAAGTAAAGACTAATGCACTCCCCTCATCAAGATCAGGAGGGGAGTCAGACAAGGGTGTGTTTGGGTGCGCTTTTTAGTCAGCCTATATGTTAATGATCATAACATCTATTTGTTGGGAATAGAGGCGGACCCACCAATGGCAGGATCCAAGTGATTTCCAGTACTCATGTATGCTGATGACTGTGTCCTAATACCTAGAATCAGGATGGGCCTTCAAAGGCTGTTGGATAAGTTGCTTGTGTTTATAGATGATCTGGGGGAGTCTCCACCAAAGCAAAACCTTTCACCATGGTTTGTGGCTGCCCGCTCAGGAAACTGAGTACGCACTATGTTTTGTCCTTCACCTACTTAGGGATCCCATTCGACAATAGGTGTATCTGGATACTTCTGCTAAGTCTGTACCGTGAAAGCAGAACATGGCGTCACTGTTTAAGCTTGTGACAAATCGGAGCTCATAACCCCTGGATGTGATAGTTAAAATTTACAAGGCTAGATGTATTTTGGTAGCCACCTATGGTGAAGGTGTTTGGGTGCTCTGTGATCCTGCACTGGTTGAGTTTGATGAAAAGAACTTCCTACACAGATTGCTCTGACTCCCTAGAATTACACCTGCTATAATATTCCATGAGGAATTAGGTTCACAACATATAAGGGATGCCATAAAAATTGCCCCAACCCTGTTATGGTTATCGATTTGGGGTAGACATAAAGCATAACTCTACCAGTTGATAATCACTGGTTGTCTGAATTCAGATAAACTCTTTAATATCAAATATCTGTC
This sequence comes from Pleurodeles waltl, assembly GCF_031143425.1. Lineage (NCBI taxonomy): Eukaryota > Metazoa > Chordata > Amphibia > Caudata > Salamandridae > Pleurodeles > Pleurodeles waltl. The sequence goes on from NC_090445.1 coordinate 1,350,298,603, forward strand.
TTATATGAAGGCCCAACTGTACTCAAGTGGACAGCCAGACCACTGCTGGCCCTCCTAAAGGGAGAAAGAGCAGCAGTTAGATGGGGCCAGAAGATGCTGGAGGCCTATTTTCCCCTAACCACAACCAATCACATGGGGCCTTGTTTGTCCATTATACCGAGTCACCAGAGATACTACTTGGTAAGATTTTGTCTCAATATGGCCCATTTACCGGTCTCTTAAACTTCAGAGGCATATTGTGACAGAGATTTAGAGCCCAATCCCTGCGATTCAGTGTCTACTCAAACACAGCTGCATCTTTCTTTCCTGCAACCTATGAAGGGCTACAAGGAAGAGTATCCTAACCCCCTTGCTTAGAACTCTAAACTTCGGGCAAGACCACCATGCAAAGTCCCACCACCATCCCACCAGTGTTGGTGGTACAGTGTCTGCCATATTATGAGTCACAAACACCAAGCTGACAAAACACAGCCAGAAATCCAACACCGCCAGTGCCACTGATGGCGAAAGAGCGACTGTCCGTCCGCCAGGCCTACCACGCCAACACCATTCCAGCCGCCATATTGTGAGTTACGATTCAGCACAGCATAACATGCCCGGCGGGAAACTCACCTCCAATAGAAGGCAACACCAGATTGGACAGCCCGAATATCCCACACCTGAAACACATACACACACAACACATCTATTCACCGCACTATAATACACACCCCTCACTCCTCCCAAACCCTTGCGAATATTACCTCGAGCCAGAGATTGATGACCCACGAACCACTGCACATTGATCAATAACTCACACGTTGGATGCATCCCCACAACAATCATCTGCACGCACTGCACCTCACACACATAGCACGCACCCCCACAACATGTCATGCCACAAGCACCCACGCTTCACCGACATTGGACTGCGGGTCGTAGTGCACGAGATCATCAGAGTTGGGCCACAACTGATGGGAGCGCAAGTCCAGCAAACATCAATGGCGAGGAAAACTGAGCTATGGCAAAGGATCGCAGTCAGCAGCTACCCACGCCTAAGGGAGGACATCAGAGAGAGGTGGAACGACCTCAGGGGAAGGTTCCATGGTGTCCAGGCACAACATCGCCCTCAACAAGACTGGTGGTGACCCCCACCTCCTCCCCTTGTCCTGACAACCTGGGAGGAAAAGGTCTTGGACATCATGCATCCTCAGGGTCAGACAGGAATCATTGAAGGGATTGATATTGGTAAGCAACCTACACCTGAGCACTAGCCACTCCAGTACTGCATGGCTCCCAAGCACCTACCACTTCCCATCATATCACAAACCACAAGAATGCACCCCCACTTTCTCCCCACCTTCCTACTTTATACGCCACACCCCCCTCACCCACCATCCACACACACACCCCCTGAACAATGCACGCTAAACCTTCACTACCTCCTCAATTACCACTGCCACAATCCATCACTAGGCATGCCGGATCCAAGTCACATTAATACCTCAAAATGGTGTACCTGCATGGACATTCATCCCACAGCCCACACAGACTGCTAGCCAACACCACTTCACTACCAATGCCAATTACAGCAATGTCAACCAGCAAACCTACAACTGCAATTGATATGACAAGCATGGCCCAAAGTCCATTCATCATGCAGTGTCAGCATTGCTGCAAATGTCATTGCCATTCCTGGGTAACAATTCCACCCACTAGGTAACAATTCACACCATGACATAACAACAACATTTCCATGTAATAACTCTCACCCTTTCCATCCACAGCTACCCCTGCTACTGCCATCCAGCAGAGGATGCCAGGGTCAGACAGCCCTCCCCAGGGTGAAGGCCCCAGTGGATATCTGGAAGATGACAAAATGCCTGGGCCACCTCGGGCGACTGGCCAGTCCACCTCCAGCAGCCCAACCTAGACAACCCGGACTCACCACATCTAAAGTGATGGGTTCACCATATACCCACATTGAACACAAAAGCCTGGTAGCAGCCCTGCACATGCCAGACACTGCTACTGTTTACATAGCATGGCTCTGACACATACCTGTATGTCAGTAGAAGTATTGTTGTGTCCGCTCTCCTCTGTAATCAGCTGCATCCTCATCATCATCCTCCTCATCACTCCCCATGTCCCCTCCATCAGTCACTGGCACAACTGCACCCTCCTCAGCATCCAGTAATGGGATGTGGCGTCTGAGAGCCAAATTGTGCAACATGCAGCATGCTACAATGATCTGGCCCACTTTTGCTGGTCTGTACAGTAGGGGCCCTCCAGTAAGGTGCAGGCACCTGAATCTGCCTTTCAGAACTCCAAAGGTACGTTCGATTACCCCCAGAGTACTACCATGAGCCTCATTGAAACAGTTTTCTGCTGCTGTAGTCGGATGCCTGAGAGGTGTCAGTAGCCATGGCAGGTTGGGATAACCAGAGTCACCTGTGTGCACAGAGTTAATAAGCATAATGAAAACTGTAGGTAAATCTGGAAGGTGGTGTAGAGTATGCAGAATACAGAGGCACACATGTGACACAATACATACCGATGAGCCAGGCATGATCCCTTTGCAGTGGTGCCATCAGGTGTGAGATACTGCTGTTCCACAGTATGTAGGCATCATGCACTGACCCTAGGAACGGGTCAGTCACTTGAGTGATATGGAGGTCTGCAAGACATACCACCTGAACATTAGTTGAGTAGTAGTTTTTTTCGGTTCCTAAACACCTGTTCACTCCCCCTGGGTGGCACCAGGGCAATGTTGGTCCCATCAATATTCCCGATCACATGTGGCACATATGCTACAGCTTCGAAGTCTGCTTTTAAAGTCGGCAGATCGTCGCGTTGGGGGGGAACCTGATATAGCTGCCAATATGTTTCAGTAGGGCATATAGGGCGTTCTTCAAGACGTTACTGAACATGGGCTGGGACATTCGGGCAGCCCATCCTACTGTTGTTTGGAAGGACCCTGAGGTAAGGAAGTGAGTACTGCCAACACCTGTACTGTGGGTGTGATGGCATTGGGATGATAAATACCAAGCCACAGATCCGGCACCAACAGCCTCACAAGATCCATGATGGTCTGATGTTTGAGCTGATAGCACTGGATGACGTGCCTCTCTTCAAGGGTGGCAAGATCGACCAGGGGTCTGTATACAGGAGCATTCCTCACCATCATTCTTCCACCGTACCTGGGAATAGGAGGGAATGGCAATAATTATGTGCATAAAGGAATGTGTGGACGCAGCGGAGCTGTGCAAAGGTCACTATTGAACATCCATGAGGCACATCATAAACCCCCTCTGTACACATTGTAGAAGTAAAATGGCAGCCGCCTGTCCTGCATGCACAGGATAGATGGAAGTGAGTGAATTTTGCCAGAGTAAGACGTCATGGAGCTAGGCGGTCACAACTGACGTGCAACTCCTCATTGGTTAGCATGGTTTCCTTTGGGAGACATGAGCCAATGGCGATCACTGCCGGTGGTGATGGTGATGTTCGCGGCGGCTGTGACCACCATTTCATGTGCTCATGTTCACTTGACTCCTGGCATTCATGCTGAGAATACCTCCACTGCGTGTGCTGCTGTGTTCAGCCACTGGTAGCCAAGATGCCATGTGCTGCAGGGGATAGAGACCCAACCTTCTCACAGGAGGAACTTGAGAAGCTTGTGGAGGTTGTCTCACCCTTATATGCCCAGTTGTATGGGGCACCAGGGCAGCAGGTGTGTACACTATGATTGTACTGTCTGTGAGTGGTATGAATGTGGATTGGGGCCTTGGGATGAGGATGAGTGACTTGTGGAAGGACCTGGCTGAGGGCTGTGAGGACAACTGGAAGTTTGAAATGTGCATATGTTCAGGGGATGTGTTGTTTCCAATGCAGTCCCTAAGATGCCACGCTACATGACTGTCTCCTTTTCGCTGTGTCATCCATGCAGGTGAGTGCCTATCAAAAGAAGGGAATCTGGTGTGCCATCACCAAGCAAGTGCGGACCCTGGGGGTCCATGCCCGGCAGAACACCCACTGCAGCAAGGGGGGGAGTACCTGAGACACTGGGCAAGGAAGACCGGTGAGGCCCACCTGGGGACATCCTCCCTATGAGGTTGGGGTGCCCGTCAGACCCTGACCCCCCCTTATGTCCCGCATTTTGGTGGTGGCGTACCCTGAGGTGGATGGGTGCTTGAGGGCAGCACAGCAGCCACAAGGGGGTGAGTTCACATTCGTACCTACGTTATGTGTTGAGTGATAGGTGCAGCCTGTGCAGTGTGTGAAGGCTGTGAGATGTGTGCTAGGTAGCTACTGTATGACTAGCCTCAGGACACATTGAGGCCAGATGTGCTACATACATGTGTTCATATTCCATGCAGGATGTGAGTTGGGGTTGACTTTACTGCATAGATGACAGGGCAACTGTGTAGTACATGAGCAGGGTCTTAGATGTGGACAAGGTTCCTGCTTCTGGTGTTCACACACGTTGTACTTCTAAATATCCAATCAGTGTAGCTAGGGCCATATCCCTATCTGCTGTCTGCTGGCATGTGGTGTATCTGTAGTTTGCGAAGTCTGATGTTACACATCATACAACTATATGTGCTTGGGTTATGTGGCTTTGAAAGTATGCCTCCAAACGGCCGTAGAGTATAAAGAGTCTAGTGATCGTAAGGAGCCATGAGCCAATGGGGTGGGTCAGACATGTGTTGAGGGAATGGCTTTCATCCTGTAGAGTATTGAATGTGTGTCAGCATGTGTGAAACTCATGTGCATGACTGAGGTGCCAGGCATGGGCTATCTGTAGTAGCATGTGTGTGTGAAGGCATGGCATGAAATGATATGTCACTAGAGTATGTTGTAGTGACTTGTGTGTAGCTCTTGTGCTGGCATTGACCACTTGCTCCCTGATTCTCTATCTCCCACACTGTCTCTCACTGTCCCACCCTCCCTCCCTCTGCTCCTCTGTCTTTGTGTACAACAGCATCATCTGGCAAAGGAGAAGGGGCACCAACGAGTGGGGAAGCTGCATCCCACGGGACCCAGGAGGCTGACAGAGCCGTGGAGACCAGTGGGACGCAGGGCGAATGGAACACCACGGGGAGTCAGGAACCTCTACACCATCATCTGATTATTTCTCTGATGGGACTCCCTGGTGATGGTGGAACCTTCAGGCTCTATGCTTGCACCATACTCATCTGCCACCCCCTTACCAGCACTGCCCTCCCTGTAGCTCCCTACCCAGTTGCCCGTGCCCATTCACCCAGGAGTGTGGGCACCTCCTTCATTGCAGGCACCTCTGCCCCTGCCCCTGCCCCAGTCAGTCCTGCTGCCCTCAATGAGGAGACCATTGACCTCCTACGGTTGATCCCTGTTGGGCAGGCAACCATCATGAATGATGCAACAGTCAAATATATTCCTGGAAGGCATTCACAGTGTCTTGTCTGCCCTTCAGAGATCGTTCCAGACTCTGGCCTCCTCATTGATGGCAGCCAGTGTTCCATCTTCTTCCGTCACCCCTCCAACTACCTGTTCCCACGCCCACATCCCTGTCTCATTTCCCATCCAAACCACACTTTCATACCAGCATGCATCTCCACCAATGGATCCAGAGCACAAGGACAATCACATTCACTACAAACGCCACCACCGCCACGCTCACACCGACCATTCAGACGCACACACAATGACATCCACTACCTACCCTGACTCCCCCACCTCCTCCCCCCTCAAAGTCACATCGCCACTCACACATGAAGACACCACATCATCAGTCCCAGGTCCAGACACATGTCCTGTCACTGCCACCGTCACCACAAGAGCAGACCCCCATGCATGCACCCCAAACACCACATCCGCACACTCCACAATAGTCAACACGACAGGCAGCACATCCATCTTACCTGCACACATCACCCCAACATTCTCTCACACATCCACCATGCCATCTCCCTGTGTCTCCTCCACTCCTCCTCCCAGTATACCTTTACGCCCACACTCATCCACTCAGCACACACCCAGCACACATATTTTGTATTGTATTGTATTGTGATAGTATTTATATAGCACTTACTACCCCTGACGAGGTGTCGCTTTTTGGCCAGTAGCACACTACTCGGGAACCCAACAAGAATTAGTGGTGGATTAGTATAGGGAAATATGAGTACAGTTTTAGTATTATTATGAGTTAATTTGAGCTGTGCATATGAGAGTTTGTTAGTTAGATTGACTGGAGTAATGGAGGGGTGGAGGAGGAAAGAATCCAGAAGTGTTAATTGGGAGTTTATGGTAATAGGATTTAGGCTTGGTATGAGTAAAGGGAGGATGGAGGAGGGAAGAGTCTGTGGAAGGGGTTGGGAGATGATATTAGCAGGGTGAGATAAATGAGGGAGAATATAGTAGGGTTGTTTGGGAGATCATGGTAGTAAAGTGAGCTTTGGTGAGTTAGATGTGGAAGCGGAGGGAAGAGCTTAGGCAGAGTTATTTAGGAGATGAAAGTAGTAGAATGGATTTGGGATGAGGCAGAGTGGGAATGGAGGATAGATTGATAGAGACATGACATATGGTGATGACATATGGTGATGGGTAGATAAGTGTGAAATAAGATGAGAGCAGGGATTCATAAGTATCTAGTATAACAACTTATCTAGGAGTTATGCAATGACCTATGAACATGTTAAGCATAGAATAACATACACACATATATATATGTATACACACACACACACACATACATACACACATGAATACACACACATAAGCACACATATATGTACATACATATACATTTTTGAACTATGAGTAAATATACTTAGTTAAACAGGTTTAAAGTATGTGTGTGTAGTTCATTGTTATGACATAGTAGCAATACATATTTTCTAAAGAACTATCTATAACTAGAATATACACATAATCAGAAAAAAATATTTATCAACATAAGCATATGCAGTCCATAGTTTTTTTAATATGGTGGTTATGAAGGAAAGAGCCAACTCTTGAGTAGTTTTCTGAAGACAAGATAGTTATCTGTGGCTCTTATAGTTGGGGGTAATTAATTCCATAGTTTGGCTGCTTGAACGGAGAAGGATGTACCGTCTATAGTCTTTTTCTTGTATGGTGGTGTTCTAAGGCGGGGTGCCAATCTTGAGCGGAGGTTTCTTTGTTGAATGAATTTGGTTATTTTGTTTCTGATAAAAAGCGGTCCTTTTCCATGTATAGCTTTGTGGGTGATACAAAACAGCTTGAAAGTGCATCTTCTGGCAACAGGTAACCAGTGTAGTGCTCTCAAGGCAAGTGAGATGTGGGCTTGTGGCTTTACATGTGATAGTAGCCTGGCTGCGGAGTTCTGAATAGTTTTTTCATAATAGATAGAGATGATCCATGGTAGAGGCCATTGGCATAATCCAGTTTGGATAGTACAAGCAAGATAGTAGCCTTTACCTTGTGTGGAAATCCGAGGTGGGGGAAGATGCGTCGTACAGTCTTCAAGGTGATGAAGCTTGTTCGTGCTAATTTGTCCACTTGGGCATTCATAGTTAACTTGGAGTCCATGGTGATTCCAAGGTTTTCAACTTCCTTGGATAATTGAGGAGGTGGTCCGAGATCGTCAGGCCAGGCGCACAGTGGGTCATAACTTTTCCAGTCACCACATATGAGTATTTCTGTTTTGGAGGCATTTAGTTTGAGATGCCTCCAGGTCATCCACTGATCAACAGCTCTGAGGCAACTGAAGATTTCTGAGTTGTCAATGTTTTTGGGGCATTCTAATTTAAGTGTATTTGTGTGTCATCTGCATAGTTGTAGCATGTGAGATGAAAAGTATTGATCAGTTCTTGTAACGATATCATGTAGATGTTGAAAAGCAAAGGTGAGATGATTGATCCGTGGGGGACCCCTGCTTTTCTGAGGTAGGGTGTGGACAAGAAGTGGGGAAAATAGATGATATTAGATCTTTTTGAAGATACGATGTAATCTAGTCGAGAGCAGTCCCTTCTACGCCGGCTTCGTGGAGTCGTTGAATTAGGGTGTCATGGTCAACCGTATCAAAAGTAGCTGAGAGGTCCAAGAGAAGTAGTGCAGCAACTCCTTTGCGGTCCACTGTGTTTTTAAGATCATTCCAGATTGCTATGAGTGTCGATTAAGTGACATCTGGGTGAATGCTGCTCTTTCTATCAGTTTGCCCATGAAAGGTCCATTTGGAATTGGTCTGTAGTTGTTGGGGTCCTGAGGGTCTAGATTTGTTTTCTTTAATAACTGTTGAATGTATGCCTTTTGTCAGTGCTACAGGAAAGTAGTTAGAGTGTTGTTAGAGAGTTGTTGATGATTCTTCTTACAGGTGTGGCAGCAGAAGTAGATAAAAAAATGTTCTTGAAGATTTGTGGTGGACAAGGGTCAGAAGGGTCAGAAGGGCTTGCTTTAACAAAATCCATAAATTCACCTTGGGATATTTGTTTGAAGGACTGAAGAGGATGGGTTGGTTTATTCTTAGAGGGTATTTTAGGAAAGGGTTTGGTGCTGATGGGTTTCTTCTATTTTAATAGGAGTCTAATGTGCCTGCCTTGGTTGTGTAATGAGTTGCCAGTTTGTTTGTAAAATCTTGAGTAGTGGTATGACTTCCTTCCATGCATGTAGATTTTCAAAATTCATTGAGAATTTTATAAAATTCCTTGGTTGTAGATTTAGCATTTTGAATTCTGTCTGAGTAGTACCTTTTTTTAGCTTTTTTGATTGATGATTTGTATATTCTGTTAAGTTTGTGTAGACTGTTGTCTTGACTGTTGTTTGTTTTGAGCCAGGTCCGCTGCAACTTTCTGATTTGTTGCTTTATCTTTTTAAGTTCTGTGTTTCTCCAAGGTGTTGTTTTCTTTTGTTGTGTTTAGTTTTTCTGAGTGATATTAGGATATCAAAAGCTTCCTGAAGCCACTCATAAAGTTTTGGATCAGAATTAATTGTATCTAGATCTGTGTTGGCTGTTAGTTGAGTTTCTAAGTCATCAAAATTGAGTTTGCTCCAAGGTCGATAGGTGCATGTATGTTATTAGTTGTGGGGTGTGTTGATTTTTTGAGTTTTATGTTGGAAAGTTATCATATGGTGGTCTGACTATGTGATTGGTGTGATGCTATGAACGGTAACTAGTTCAGGCTTAGCAAAAATGACATCTAGAATGTGTCCAGTGATGTGTGTGGGATTGTGTACAATCTGATGTATCATACATCCACACACCAGTACCCAAACCACATCCATGTATACACCAGTCAACCATCGCCTATCCCTCCACTCCCAAACACCTAACACATGACCTACCCGCTGCCCCTAAAAAGAGATTTCTACATGAGTTTTCCCTGTACCCATCTCCTGGTCCAATCCCTGTTCCCCCCAAATGCCCTGCTACCCATCCCAGACCCCTGCTTCTACATCCCTGTCCTCCTTGTGGGCTGAGCCATGCCCCACAGTTAGAAGTCTTCAGTGCTGCCACAACAGGCACACCTGCCCCTCACACCTCCAGCTCTGATAGCACTCCATCTGGGTCCACCTCTGTGGTGGCCTTCACCTCCGTCCCACCTAAGAAGACAGGTAAGACGTGCAAGGCTAAGGTGCCCCCAAAAGCAGGACAGTAAGGGGGAACGCCTCATAAGAAGAGTAAGGATCACCAAACAAACCCTGATCACACCACCCCACCCCCCATTCCTGAGGTGCCTGCATGACCTATTGATGCCCCTGCCCTGTGGAGGTCTGCACATTGCACTCAGGGGTCAAGTTGGGCAGTTCTCACATGCCCAGTGTGCCCAGGACATTTGGACAATGATGCACTGGCCCTTGTGGCATTTTGTATATAGTTGTCATTACATTTGGTGATATTTCCAATAATATTTACCTACAATGGCACCAGTGGTGTCGATGCTACGTAGCTTGGCCTGGCTTTCCTTACGCATGTATGTATGGTCGTGTTTGTACGTGTGTGTGTGTGTGTATTAATGTCCTTCCCTCCAGTGTGTGCTAGGCTGGGGTACTTAGAGCTGGTGTCTACGTCGGCGTCACTCGTCCTGAACGTCAATGGCCAGCAGGAGTATTGGAAAGACTTGCAATTTGCGTACCATGGAGCCTACAGACGTGCCTTTGTTCCAGAAGATGGGTGCTTTCTTTTATGTTGTTTGTTTCTGAAATGATTTTTCACAGCGGTTAGACCGCCCCGGAAGTCCTGGCGTGTGCAACCTTGTAATACCGTGGGTGGAAACTCTGTGACCCGCCGGCCTGAAGAGGCCTACCGCTGGTAACAGCGGTCCATCCACATTGGCGGTTCGGACGGAAACTTGACTGTGATCTGCAGGTGCCTTCCCAGTACTCGTAATATGGCAGTCTATACCGCCAGCCCGGTGGTGGTGCAATCACCATCTTCACCGCCGCGGTCCACTGACCGCCAAACTCGTAATGAGAGCCCGGGTCATGTAGACCTGCATTATAATATTTACAAGTGTCACAATCTGAGGATGTGTGTCTCACAGTCTATAGATGCATTGCGTTCGTAATAAGGCTGCACAAATTGGTGGGCACAGCTATCCTCATTTATAAAGAGAGGGCATCAAACCCCATGGCCTTTGCAGAGGCCATTAGTTGCATAGTTTACTGGTATCTGGAGGTATCAGTTTTATGCACTTGTATCCGATTTTATTGCCTATGGCCTATTGCCAAGTTGTTTGTAGTGGTGGGGTATCGGAATTTTGCACTGTTTAATTAATATTGTTTTCCTTAAGATGATATAGCCGAATGATTTTTGTAATGGTGGCTGTTCTTTGTATATTTTGTGCATTTTATATATGCCTTTTCACAGACTTGTTTCTATTATTACTACTTGATGCTGCTATTTGTAGTCGCTTTTCTGTACTGTACTTGTCCACATGGAAAATGATTAACCATGCAATGCCATTTTTAGGCCATCGGTGCAGGATTTCATTTCTGCTGCCCCTGACATTTTATCAAATTGGTGACCATACAATATGGCTCACAGTAAATCTCTCTGGTTGAGATTATTTAGTCACTTTTCATTTTTTCATTTCCCTTTTGAGATGACCTTCGAGCGATGAGTCATCATGGCTGTGAACTAAAGCTGCATCTTATTTATGAAGCTCAAAATGGCTCAAAGAAGTTTGCTTTTTCTTGGGTTCACATTTAGAAGGGGCGTGACACGTACTGGTCCTGTTGAAGCAGGACACTGTCTGATTTGTATACTATCCCTCCCAGTTAGAAATGGGGAGTGAGAAAAGCAATAATGGACTGGAATATGACCCAGAGTAATTACAAGTGATTGAGATTATTTCATGCATTTCACCCATCATGTTTTTGTTTTTCTTAGTGAAAATGCCCAAGCGTGATGGATGTGTACAGTTAAGACTCCTGTTACTCGTTGTGCCTATTTCTTATGCTGCACTTCACGGACTAAGACCAATGAGACTGAAACGAGTCTTGACTTGTTTACTGTTTCCTTCAGAGTGAAAAGTCTGTTCTCACTGGTGCAGGACCAAGACTGATTTGTATATGCTTAGTCCGTCTGCAGTGGCACTGTGAGCAAAGGAACATAATACTGGAATTTGGTATACATATTTGCCATTGGCTCAGATTAATTCATGCATTTCTTCCATAGTTTTTTTTATAGAGATACACCATAAGTGTGACAGACAGGTGTAAATCCTGGCCCATAGGCGACTCAAGTTAAACCCAACTAAAGACCTATAAGCTAAAGCTGGTCTAGAGTTGCTGGTGTTTATTTAAAGTGGGGATGCGGTTCGGCATTGTGTTTGGCGTTGTGTACTGGAACATTTCTAGTAAAGGAGAATCAAGTACAACTTGTTTATGATCGCCTCCGTCTTTGGTGTCACCATGAGCAAAATTCAATGTAGCACTGAGGCCTACCATTCAAGCATTCCCTCTATCATCTTTGTTTTTTGTTTTATATATTAGCTCTCCTGAGTAATTACTGGACCGGTTAATGTAGGCAACATGTTTAGGTTTATTTTTATTATTATTATATTGGCTTGTTACCTGTTCAGGAAAGCATTTTTTGGAGGAAGAACCAACTGTTTAACCACTCTCTTCTATTGTCACTTTCTGGGGCACGAACTGAGGTCCTCTGACCTCCTTAGACTGCTAATTCCAATGGTGAATCCAGTTCGCTTGTGAGGGTGAACTTTTTATTGCATCAGTCCAGCTGGGTAATTTCTTCCAGGGGTGTAACACAGGCCTCCGCAGTACCCGCAGAGCGGGTAGGGGGCAAGCTTGCCCATACTGGAGGGACACCCTCAGCCGCTACTGATGTGAGTGTGGGGGACCCCCTTCATCATATCTTCAGCATATCTTGTGGAGGGGCTCCTCACATTTTTGTTACGCCACTGCCAAGAAGGCCTTCCTGTGTTTAAGCTGTGAAAAATCTATGCTGATACAAATTATTTATGAATAGAGTTTTTCATCTTAGATTAGGGGAGTCATTTACGTATGTTATGAAAGTCATGTTAAATGTTAAATGCGTGGCATAACAAAACATGAGGGGACCCCCCTGCCCTCACACTCACATCAGTGGAGACAGAAGAGGCCCCTTCCAGTATCGGTAAATCTACGGACCCCCGCACCACACAGGCTGAGGGGGCCTCCATTACGAACCTGGTGAAATGGTGCAAATTCCATTTCAAATATGTGATAGACAGATACTCTGTGAAAAACATTGTAAGAAACTGGCTCTTCATGATCGAGGTGCCAGTTTTCTTATGCCGCCCTATGCCCCCTAACGATGCCATGGGAGTGCTTTATTCACCATTTAGTGCTGCTTGGCACACAGTGTCCACAGCTGCATCAGAAATTCTGACAAAGTAGTGGTGCTAAACCATTGCATTGCTGGACTAGTGTAAAAATGCTAGGGGTAGCCCCAATGAAAACTGCATTGTGTCACTTTAACGCCTACCCTGCCCTGAGCAGGTGTTAAAAACCTGAAGCTATAAAAGTGAAGAATGGTGCAGTGCAATCTTGTAGATTTCACTGTGCCATTTCTGCGTCCCTTTGTGCAGTGGAATGCCTACCTTGCATAGATTATACTTGGCAAAGGTAGAATGTGGCACAAGGCTTTACAAACTGGTGCAGCGTTACCATTGTGCCACCTGGTAAATGCGGCACTGTGTGGTGGACAGTTTGCGCCACCGTGGTATAAAAAAAGTGAGGCTACAGTGGCACAAAATCCTTGTAAATGAGGTCCTGAGGGCCACAATTACAAGGAAGTGATGCCGTTGGTGCTGCACCAAATTTGGCAGTAATGCCTCACTTCAGAAACGCAGGGATGTGCCATACATACTACAATACAGTGCACTAAAATAGCTGCCTTGCACCAACAAAGGTACCTTTGTACCATAGTGCAAGGGTGCCTGCATTGCAGGGAATGATTGTTTATGTGCAGCAAGTTGTCCCTTCACATAAAAAAGTCGATATTGTCAATGTCTTACTTCTATATGTGCTGCATTCTGCAGCACACATAGAAGTAGCAAATCATCATCATTTAATGATTGGAATGGATACCTTCCTGCACATAAGTAATCATGAATGGCATTTTGCTCTTTACTATGTGCGCTGCATTGAAAAAGCAAAAACGAGGAGAAATAAAAGTATTTCTCCTCGTTGCACATGCTAACACCACCCCTGGGGCGGCATTAGTTTTTGCAGTGGGTGTTGCAGTGGAAACGCCCAAACCAACACCCATTGCTCGTCCCTCTCACGCAAAGTGATGTGTGTAAAGGGGCCATATTTACAAGGCAGCGTTAAGCCACACAAAGTGGCTTAGCTCTGCTTTGTAAATATGGAGCAGGGCATTGCACCACTGGTAGTGCAAGGGCCTCGTAAATGAGGTCCTCAGTGTCTTAACATAATAAGGATTTATGTTATGACCTCGAATTTAAAGAGAACTTAGGACGTGGAAAAGGTTGTAGATTCTTTTTTTTTATTTTGAAAATTAGGCTATCACCCACGATTCTTTGATATGTTTATTTTTCTTTCAATATGTTTTTTTAAAATACGAGCAGTCATCTCTAAGCACAATACCATAACTAAAATATTATTTTAAAAAGCTCCTCCAAGTCATTGACCTAGGAGCCTCTATGTTAAGGTCACAACAAAGATGTATTTTCATTTTGCCAGGATAACATGCTTCCATGTGCATGTGGTAATGCTGCTTGGAGGTTTGCAGTATAAAAGCCAAACTCACATTTATGTACAAGCAGGTCGCACACACACTTCAGCCTCTCACTCATGCCAGACAGAGCCATGCTGATTTTATTTGGCATACAAGACTTAGGCCCTCATTTTGTCATTGGCGGTAAAAACTGTTCACGGTGACGGCCGGCAAAATACCGTCACCGCGGCTATCATCCGTCCGCCATATAAACATCACTGCCAGACTTCCACCACAAGAAGGGCGGAAATTCAGCAGTAATCATACTGGCAGACAGTGGTAAACTGGCACTGCTACCACCAGCACCGCCACGCCAGTTGAACGCTGCCAGCCATATCATGACCTGTGATACGGCCTGGTGGTGTTCTACTGGTGGGCACTGCTGGCGGTAGCAGTGCCTCATCCCATTCCCTGTCGGAAGACCACCTAGAACAAGGTAAGTCGGGCTTCTCACAGGGGAGGGGGTGGGGCTGTTGTGTGTGTGTGTGTGTGGATTTGTGCATGAATGTGTGAGTGTGTGTGTGAATGCGTCTGTGTGTGTTGTGTTGTTTGTGTGGTTGTATGCGTGTGAGTGAATGTGTGTAAGAATGGTGAAGTGAGTGCGTGTCTGCATGTCAGTGTGATTGTGTGTAAGAATGTGTGCGAGCATGTCTGGATGTATGCGTGTACAAATGCGTGTATGCCAGTGTGAGTGATTGGGTGTGTATGTGGTGCATGTCTGCGGGTGTGTGCGTGTATGTGATGGGGAGTGTGAGGATCGGAGGGGTGGGGGGAAGTTTGGATGAAGAAGGGGTGGGGGTGTCAGGTATGTATTGGGGGTGGGCGAGCCACCTACCGGTGACAGGGAAGGAATTTCCTGTCACGTGTAGGGCCTACCGCCATGGTTTTCCATGGTGGGGGGCAGGCTCAAAATGCCTCTGCCGGTACTATGCCAGCCGCCGGGCTGGAGATTGATATCTCCTGCCCGGCGGCTGATACCTCAATGACGGTACGAGTGAAGTGGCGAGTTGGCTGTAGCCAACCCACCATTCTCATATTCTCCTAATGTGGCAGTATGTACTGTCAGCCTGTTGACGGTACTGCCGCCACATTACCACTCACCGCCAGGGTCATAATGACCTCCTTAATCTAACCTATGCTCAGCTAAGCTTCCTTCCATTGTTCAGACAGATGTACTCGCCTTTAATGAAGCACTGTCTGTTGTTTACCATGCTGAGGCCTGCCTCAGGTAAAGTTAATCTTCACAGGCATATTTGTCCCCATTCTTCATTTATGATGCAATTTAGTAGCAGACTCGTCCTCCATATTTTTACATAACGTTATTGGCTGTGCATATTTTCACCATTTGAGAGTCGTGGGTGAAAGCTGTGCTGTCCTTATCCTTCCAGGTTTTTGGAAATACTTTTGGAACTATAAAACAGATGTCATCCTTCAGAACAATTTTGTCTACAGATCCGCAGTTCGACTTAAAGCTTGATAAATTATTAATATCGGGCTGTGCAATAAACGTGCGTCACACAAATCTGATAAAAAATATCAGATTAAGTAGAAGTTTTGGGGGTATTTTCGAGATATTCTGGAAGTCTGTGTTTTTCCTAAGGGCTCTGAGGATTGGGAAAGGCAGGTATTATAAAAGGCAACACATATTCAACGTGACTGGAACCGGCTGACGCCCCCACCCCACTTCCAGTCACACCCTCTCTAAGGTCAGAGATCCTCAAAACACTTTTGGCACAACACTGAAAAACAGACAGCTGTCTACGAACAGCTCAGGACACTGATGTTCACTAGGACAAAGCGAAAGGAGTGGAAGCTTATAATGTTACCCCCTGGAATATACACTTAATGCGACATAAAACAAGGGTGCTAAACCATCAACCTGGAGATGCGCTAAGAGCATTACTACCTACCAGCAAGGTATTTGCAGTGACCCAATTAAATGCAGACTGCCTTCTCAAGCATGATCTCAGAAGCCCTCAGGGAAGATGTGTTAGCACACATGATCTGCCACCGTGAAAATAAAAAAGTATTCTCTTGAAAAAGGTAGGTTACAGTTATAGATCAAGACGGAAATCTGAAAACTTCCAATGTAGGCCTTTCCCTGCAGTATTGTTACATATTTACAATTGGCTTGTGTAGATTTGGCGGGTGTTTTATTGGCTTGTAAGGCTCATATTTTGCTTGCCACTTAATAATTTATGTGAGAAAAGGGTTTTTTCATAAATCAGGATTATTATGGTATTGTGAACCATGCAGTGATGCCACATTTCATATTACTGTTTAAACATGGAGGAATTGGTGAAGGTAAATATTCTCAGAATTGTGGGGTAATAGGCCGAAATCAGTTGGGGACCATTAATGTCTGCTTCATGTTTCCCACTTTCCAAAGATGACCAAGAGGGTTTGCTTATAGTCCCCTCCTAACTCCACATCCTGCAAAGATGGCCATCCATGATACCATGCTATGAGCTGGCTCGCTTGTAGAAATTCGGCACCACAGCCACAAACATGGATAGAATGGAGGTCTACGTGGGCTCCTGGACACTGTGAAGCCCGATGCATTTTGTTCCACTAAGACCAGTATGGACTGGCTTGCCAGATACACCATTACTGGTTCACAGTCAGAGCAGTAAAACCACCTCAACCACAAATTATAAAGTACTACCTCAGATGTTTTTCATGCTTCTCATTTGACTGCAATAAGCTAGAGGATGACAGCTTTCTCACTACCTCTCCTACAATATGTGTAACAGGACAAATACTAGGTACATTTTCAGTGAAAGAAAGAATGATTTATAAAATATGTAATATATCTTTCTGTGACAAGGACATTGCTCCTTTGGCGTTAAAAGGCAAACCTGCAATTGCGTTCCTCATCCTTTCAAATATAGGCACATGTAATTCTCCTCAATCTTTGGGATATGTACACCACGAATGGCGAATAACAACAAAAAACACACAAAAGTTAAGAATAAAGTAGCAAACAAAAAAATGAAACCTGCATTGATAAAAGTAATTATGGAAGCATAGATCTATCACAGGCTACACATGTAAAGAGAAATTATTTCCCTGGAAATGCTAAATGAAGCTTTTATTTTCCTACAAACTACACAAATAGAATATAAAAAATACCAAGATTTCTTTTAAACTTTTTTTAACTTGTAGGTGTTGATGAGTAAATTACTGTTGATGCTTCCAGAACGTGGAGCCAAGTGCATTGATTTATTTTCTGGCTCAGAGCAGAGCAGACACTGAGATGGTCTACATGGAAGCATCCAGCCTTCCAAAGAGGGTGTCAGACACAGTGCTGTAAAGCCCTCTATAACCAGCACTGGAGGACGGCTACACCTAGGATTCGTGCGGCACGTGTAGATGAGCTGCATAACAACTCTGCCTGGCAAGCATACTTTCGTTGTACAATTACTGTTATTAAACCCTTCTTATCAGTCTGCATCCTTGGTGGTGGGACACAGCCATTTGACTTGCCAGCCATATGCATTAAAGAGACATAGGGGGTTATTACAACTTTGGAGGAGGTGTTAATCTGTCCCAAAAGTGATGGTAAAGTGACGGATATACCACCAGCCGTATTACGAGTCCATTATATCCTATGGAACTCGTAATACGGCTGGTGGTATATCCGTCACATTTGGGACGGATTAACACCTCCTCCAAAGTTGTAATAACCCCCATAGAGCCAGAGGCTAATTACTAGTTTACTGGTCCAACCACCAGATTACGACCCTGGCAGTCGGACCGCCAGGGGACCACTGCCACTGGCAGAATCATGGATCCTGACAGGTTTGAGGCAGTCAGAGTTGTGGTTAGCAACAGCAGTGCTGAATTCAGCACCGCTGCGCTGCTCATGAGTCCACTTTCCACCAGCCTATTCATGGCTGGGTCCCTGCCATGAAAAAGATGGCAGAAATTCAGTGCTGGGGGCCACTCAGGGCCCCTGCACTGCCCACGACCATGTTGTGGACAATGCAGGGCCTCCCCTGCATTTCACCCGCAGAATGCACACTGTTTTCTACAGCAGTTCCAAGTGTGCTGGAAGCACCCTCTGTGTGACGGCATTGGCCTCGGTTCCGAGAGGAGTCGAGGCCAATGCCGGCACATTGTTTCCACTGGGCTGACTGGCAGAAACCTCCCAATATGGAGGTTTCCGCCAGTCAGCCCACAAGAAACATCATAATTGGGCCAGGGAAGACCTCTAGCTCTGCAGCAGTCTCCCCCCCCCACTGGTCTGGCCTCTAAACTTGTAATCAGGCCCATAGTGTGGTCTCGACTTAAAGCTTTCACAAGTATGGCAATTCAATTTGTTCTCTAGACTTTTCTAGAAACACAGAGGTCAGTTTTTAAGACCTTATGGTACTAAGGAATCTGTCGGTGTCCCAAACCAAATCTGAAAACCTTTTGCAATGCAACCATGAAACAACCCACTGAGCAATATCTGTGTGAGGTGTGCTGAAGTTAAAAAACAATCACATGAGAAGTGACAGGAACAATCATTGGAACCCACACCCTCCATCATCCTCACCAAATCAAACTTTATTCAGTTATAAAAAAGAATTCATGGAATTTATGCATTCAAATACATACAACAATTAGATCTTATAAAAATGAATAAATACGAGGATAAGAACATTCTCAAAGATAAATGATCAGTATTTCAATCATCTGGATGGCCCTTTTCAACACTTGAGTTCATAAAGAGACTTGTGGACATGTAAACAAAAAAAATAAGAGAACTGCTGATGGTCTCCATAAGTAGGTCACTATTAAAAACGTACTTCCCCACCAGTGCCTCATTCTTACAGTCGCAAAAATAAACTTAAAGACGATCATACCAATGTATTCTGTTTGTAGCAGTTGCAAGTAAAACAAGGCAGGTCTACATTTTCTTATGTTTATGTGTCTCAGTAGTATAATTAAGCATTTTCTCCTGGGTGTAATATACAATATACAGAAAAAGAAAATATGAGGTGTAGATTGAACTGAGCACCAGTCACTAGGGCAATGGTCTAAGTCAGGATGAGGGTATACAATGTGGGGGTAAGGAACCAAGAAGTGAGCTATGTTGTATCGAAACCTAAGTAAATACAATCTCTGGTGGTATTGTATTGGAAAATGAAGATAGAGTTCCATACAGTCTGTGGTTAGTAGCAGAAGATATGTAGTCACCCTTTTCTAGCAGTAGATATTCTCTACACCGGAAATCTAACTTTAATTGATTTTCTTAAATGGTGTTAATATCCCATGGGCTGAAGAATAGTCTGTCCTTCCTAATAAGGCAAATTTCTCTCTTGCATATCTCAGCCATGGGATACTGTGACCTTGATCAAGATCTAGGCAATCATAAATTATCTCCTGATTTAGGAAGGGGTCATGTTTAGACCAGATGGAATACCACAGCATGATTGGTGCTAGATTAATACATCTCCTATATTCAGTAGGCCTAGCTCCGTGTGACAAATAAATACAGATACAATGTTGGGTACAGACAAAAGCCTTGTCAGAAACACATTCTTGACGACCTGCAGGTGCGAAGTATCACAATATTCCTAGACACCAGCTCTGTATGTTATAACGGAGCAACAAGATGCTTTATACATATTGATTATAGCAGCCAATGGTTTAGAACCCAGCTTCCCAGAAAATCTCAAGAGTGCATTCCTTGTTTCATCAAAATGGGACTTCCTGACCTTGATCAAATGCAGCCATGTACCTTTAAAATCAAAAGTTATTCCCAGATTTGTGAAGGGTGGAACACAGAGACGTTTTTCACCATTAAAAAAATGTTGCCTAGGGTTAGTGTGCTCATGCCTAACAACCATGGTGTGTGACTTGGCTATATTTTTTTGTTAATCACAAGTCACTAATGAATAGGACAAATCTGTTCAACATCTTCTTTAGTCCCATACCAGTTCTCAACACTAAAACGTAGTCATCCATCTACAGCAGAGCAGGGATATTTCTCAGGCCCAACATGGGTGTGTCTGCCTCCCCTGCATTTAAAAAAGTATCCAGAGGATTAGTTTATAAGCAAAATAGAAATGAGGCCAGTATGCACCCTTGTCTCACACCATGCTTCATTTTAATGGGGGCAGTACATTTGCCATTAGCCCCATACCTTATGCACCCTGTCACATCTTTGTGCATCTGACCTAAAATATGAACCAATGCGACTTCCACACCCATTTCCAACATTTTCCGTCAGAGTTTCCCTCTGGCCACCCATTCAAAAGATAAGGTGAGGTCCATAAATGATAAAAGAAGACAACCGTTCTTCACCTGCATGTACTTGCGGATGATTAGATGGAGGTTTAACCACTGCTCAACTTTTCCAAGGCCTTGTGTAAATCCATACTGGACACCCAAGCCTCCAGTGATCCAATATAATCCTGCCCAGATACGCTGATAGCATCAGGGGTCAGCTCTGCCACCCTTTTTATAAATGGAGATAATGATGGAATTCGACCATGACTTAACGGACCCACAGCAATTGTACTTCTTAGTATGTTAACAATATGTGGTGCCCATACATTTATATTATCAATACAAATAAGGTTTAGGGGCCTTACTCCTAGCACTCTGTTCATTCACAGATCTAACCTCTTTTAACATGATAAGGGGTTGATTACCAAATTATCAGAATGTTTGTCAGGTTCAGTGTGACTATCATACACCCTGGAGAGGTGTTCAAACTGTTTATACTATAGAATGCTAACATCAATAAGGGCATCATGGTTATCTCCAAAGATGGGGGTTGACTATATTCCAGAAGAGGCAGGCATCGATCTTTAAGCTAGCCTCATGCAGATCTTCCAAGGGTTCTTGCCTTATCACTACCTTCCTCTTCAAGATGGCTTTCTTATAGCTCTGTCTACAAAGCCTTACCTCCTCCCCCTTTACCTGTTTAAAGGCAGAGAAAAGGTCTGTATGTGCCTTCGAGCCTACTCCATCAAACCACTTCTGGGGCCTAGCCTCCCTACAGTTTTGACAGATGTTAAGCAGTCAGTAATGATATGACATATCCCAGTAATGCTCTCAACGTGCATTTGGGGACCATTTCTAGTCACAAAGTCAGACTAGCATGTGCCCTAAGTAAACGATGACCCACCTGGAAATAAGGCCCTTATGTTTTTTGGGTGGTATTGATAGGGTAGTAAGTGATCCCTGCTGCTTCTGACTGCCCAGGTCAAGGAAGAGGATGAGGGGTTATGACAACACATGTAATTCTGCAATATAGAAAAGTCGATGACCTTGTGTTTATATTGCTGTGAAAGGACGATAAAATACATGCCTGGACCTCTACCGGTGAAGATAGTGCGTCTTTGTGAAGGGATGTAAATGAGATCAATCGCAAGAAGAAGGGGGTGCTTACTTAAAATAGAATTAAAAACATGAACAAACAAACTATTCTCAAAGTGAAAATAATCCTCAGTATCATGTCCCTGCACCCCACAAACAGAGCTTCTGTAGGTTGGACATAGCCTTCAATTAAACCCCCCCACCCAGATTACCATAAAAGCCTGATTGAGCTCATTCAAGACCTTTCTGAAAATTTGACCAAGGGAAGCTGCTATCTCTGTTTTACCGGCGGTAAAGTTGTTATGATAAAAATTAACAATTTTAGGCATTTTCCTGTAACAAACAAATAGGCTCTCATTACAACATTGGTGGGAAATCCTGCTTACCGCCGTGCAGAAGACCGCCAACACACCGCTGCTGTGGCGGAATTCCGCTACAGCTATTACGACCCACAAGCCGGAATCCGCCAAAATCCAGACACCCACACAAGTCCGCCACACCAAAGGTCAATGATAAACTGGCGATAACAAAAACTTCCACCGTCACGCCATCAGGAATACGCCCACACTATCACGACCCACGAATCCATGTGGCGGTCTTTTAACCGCGGTATTCCATTGGTGGTACACACCTCTGCGCTCAAAATACACACACATATACAAAACACTACCACATTGGACAACTCAAAATACACACACCTGATACACATACACACACCACTCCCACACACCTCCATGGCAAGGAAGATGGAGCTATGGCGCAGAATCATCGACAGGGTAAACGCAGTGGGCTAGCATCCAAGAACACGGGATGACATCAGGAAGAGGTGGAACGACCTACGGGGGAAGGTGCATTCCGTGGTCTCCAGATTACAGTTCAGAGGACTGGCGGCGGACCCCCACTTCCTCCCCCACAACTAACAACAAGGGAGGAGCAGGTCTTGGCTATACTGCATCCTGAGGGCCTCGCAGGAGTATCAGGAGGAATGGACTCTGGTAAGTCAAATCTTAACTATTACATCCCCCACCCTACCTGCATGCTATCATATACCCCACCCTCACTCTCACCCCCATCACTTCAACTCCTCACATATGCCCCACTATCACAACCCACACATCCCAATACCAAGCCCTGCATGCAACACCAAAGCATGGACACCCATCACCAAAGCATGTCCACTACAGATACCCACACAGACCCCAAACCTATTATCACACAAGGTCCTACACAAGAATGCAAGCACTGGAGTACAGGGTCACCCACCCATTGCACACAATGGCACACACAGATGCAATAATCATGCCTTTACACCCCTGCAGGACCCCTACCCAACGTCACCAGACAGGAGGTTCCAGACTTGTCCACTCCCCCACAGAGGAGGCCCACAGTGATGACAGCAGCTCTGTCCAACTGGATCAGGATAAAAAGCCCGGCCCAACTGGGACCTCGGGACAGTCAGTTCCCCTCACACTGGCACATGCCACCTCAGAGCCTCCCCCCTCAGGAAACACCAGCACAGCACCCACCCAGCGGGCCAATCCCTCTGTCCCCAGGACACGTCAAGCAGCAGTGTGTCCACCACTACAGGGAACCCAGGCAAACCGACAACCCAAGAAAATCAGGGACCTGGGGGCAGTGGCAGTGGGCACACGCTCCCGGGGACAGAGGCACAGGAAAACAGGGGAACTGGGAGGACTGCTGTGCGACAGGGGGAGGACAGGCCCAGGGAACCGACTCTCCACGAGGCCCTCTCCAACATCATGGGAGCGTACCATAATTCCCAGGAGACTTTGGCAATGGTACTGGCCAAATTTCAGGAGACCCTGCGGCTGCAGGAGGAACACTATCTGGGGATCAGGGAGGAACTCAAGTCCATCAACACCACCCTAGTCACCATTGTAGGGGTGCTGAAGGACCTTGTGAACACCAGGAGGGACACTGTGGCACAACAAAGGGCCCCTGACACTAGCCTCGATGATGAATAGGCCACCACCTCCGCCGGCGCTAGTGGACGGGAGGCACCGCCACAGGACCACCACACCAGCACCCCACCCCCTGCAGAGGGAGAACCACCCCGCAAACGGTCCCTGAGGTCCAGGACAAAGACAGAGAACAATGCCAAGACCCCAGCCAGGAAATGAGACCACCCTGAATGTCAATCTTCTGTCCCACTTCGTCACCCTGTTCATCCATCAACTGCCCTAGCTCCAATTCCTACGCCCCTTTGGACAATGCCCCTGTGAAACAAATAGACTGGACTCTGCCATGGACAATCCTCCACCATCACCCCCTGCCCATTTTACAACCCCCTCCACTATTTTGCACTGAAATAAACACCCTTGAATCACAAAACAATCTGGAGTCAGTCTGTGCTTTCACAAATGTGCATTTGCAATAACTAAGGAAAATAGCAATGTTGATTGTATTGTCAACATACCTATAACACACAGCTGTAGTCCATGAGGTAATATAGCAGAGGTCACACAATGGGACCCACATCTATGAAATGGAAAGGCAAAGTGACAAGTCACGTTCCATACACTGGGTGAAAGTGACAGCCATATGAAAGGTCTAACAATTGTATGAGATGTGTGAGCCAGTGACATCTGCTTACCTGTGTCTCACTGGAAGTATTACTGGATAACGCTGTTTCTGTTGTTGATATCCTCTTCTTCTGCCTCCTCTTTTTCAATGTCCACAGGCTCCACAGCTGCCACAAGACCTCCTTCTGGACCATCCTCCTGCAGAAAAGGCACCTGCCATTGCAAAGCCAGGTTGTGCAGCATACAGCAGGCCACGATGATCTGGCACACCTTCTTTGGTGAGTAGTAGAGAGAACCACCTGTCATATGGAGGCACCGGAACCTGGCCTTCAGGAGGCCGAAGGTCCATTCGATCACTCTCCTAGTTCGCCCATGTGCCTCATTGTAGCATTCCTCTGCCCTTGTCCTGGGATTTCTCACTAGGGTCAGTAGCCATGACAGGTTGGGGTACCCAGAGTCACCTGCAAATGTCGAGGGACAACTGTTAGACACACACATACACTTAGGGACAACCCCAGAACCAGACAACTATTCACACGGTATACGGTCCTTGTCCTCACCTATTAGCAACACATGGTGCCTCTGGAGTTGCCCCATCACATAAGGAATGCTGCTATTCCTCAAAATGTAAGCATCATGCACTGAGCCTGGAAACTTGGCATTCACATGGGAGATGTACTGGTCAGCCAAACACACCATCTGCACATTCATTGAATAGTAGCTCTTCTGATTTCTGTACACCTGTCCACTCCTGCGGGGGGTTACCAAGGCCACATGTGTCCCATCAATGGCACCTATGATGTTGGGGATATGTCCCAGGGCATAGAAGTCACCTTTCACTGTGGACAAATCCTCCACCTGAGGGAAAATGATGTAGCTGCGCATGTGTTTCAGCAGGGCAGACAACACTCTGGACAACACGTTTGAGAACATAGGCTGGGACATCCCTGATGCAATGGCCACTGTAGTTTGAAAAGACCCACTTGCCAGGAAATGGAGTACTGACAGGACCTGCACTAGAGGGGGGATTCCTGTGGGATGGCGGATTGCTGTCATCAGGTCTGGCTCCAACTGGGCACACAGTTCATGGATTGCTGCATGATCAAGTCTGTAGGTGACTATTACGTGTCTCTCTTCCATTGTCGACAGGTCCACCAGCGGTCTGTACACCGGAGGATGCCGCCATCTGCTCACCTGCCCCAGTGGATGTGCCCTATGGACGAGAACTGTGAGCAGAGAGTCAGCCAACACTGAGGTATTAAAAAAATAATTATTGCACACATTTGTCAATCCGCAATGTGCCTGTCACTGTGTGTATGCAAGGCCTAGATAGGTGTGACGCATTTAAAAATAATGCCATGTGGCCCCCTGAAATGGCGGCTGCCTGAGCTGTTAGGTGGGACAAGGAGATATGAGGTAACTGCGCTGGCGTTGTACACTGTTGCGGCGCAATCCTGCATTGGTTAACATTGGACCCTATGGGTCCCAGGAGCCAATGACGATGGACGCCGGCGGTGACGGTACGCACCGCCGCAGACGTAAGCACCATTTTCTCTCTGTTCACTCACTTGATACCTGACCTTCGACAGGAGAGGACCTACACTGCAAGTGCTGCTGTGACCTCAGTCTGGAAGCGACGATGGCTCATGTGTCTAGGGAAAGGGCCCCTGCCTTCACTTTGGAGGAGTTGGAGAAGTTAGTGGATGGGGTACTCCCCCACTACACGGTACTCTACAGTCCTTCAGACAAACTGGTGAGTACACTTCGAGCATGCTGTATGGGCAATGCCTGTTTGGTGTGGATGTAAGATACAGGTGGGGGGATGAGTGTATGTACGTCAGGGCAAGGGTGGGAACGTGGGTCAATGACTGTGACTGTCCGGACGGTTAAAGACTTTCCTTTTCCCCTGTACTATTCCTCTAGGTCAGTGCCCACCAGAAGAAGGATATTTGGCGTGCCATCGCCAAGACGTCCGGACCCTAGGGGTCCACCACAGACAGAGCACCCACTGACGTAAAAGAGGGGAGGACATTCGCCGCTGGAGCAAGAAGACGGCAGATGCCCAGCTTGGGATGGCCTCCCAACGTAGGAGGGGTGCCCGTCGCACCATGACCCCCCTGATGTTCCGGATCCTGGCGGTGGCCTATCCGGAGTTGGATGGGCGCTTGAGGGCATCACAGCAGCCGCAAGGGGGTGAGTACACTCTCATTCAGCTGACTCTGCGTGCATTACGAGGTGTCTGGGTCGGGGAGGGAGGCTGTGTGTTCCTCTAGGCCAGGGTGAGTTTTGTAGGCAAGGTCCCTTCGTGAGGCAGGCTATGTGGCACCCCAACCCCACCAGTAGTAAGAGCCAACTACACCTAGTCAGGCTCCTGTGACTTCCATGTGTGCAGCAATTGGGCGTAGGCCTTGTACCCCATGTCCCTGTGATTAATTAGGGAACTCTAAGTGCATGGCGTAGTGTAGAGGGCTGCTGTGTCTGTAGTGTCCGCCAACGGTAGTGGTATTGCATGCACTGAACATGTCTTTCTTCTTCCCCCCCCCTTTTTGGTCTCCCTGTTCTTGTGTGCATTAGCATCAGCAGGCGGAGGAGCAATGGCACCGGAGCAGGAGGGAGCTGCATCCCACATGGTCCCGGAGGGTGAGACAACGGAGTCTGAAGCCACCAGTGGGACGGAGGGCGAGGGGAGCTCCACAGCGGGGACAGGGGGTGACTTCAGCAACAGCGACTCTTCTTCTGATGGGAGCTCCCTTGCCGTGGTTGGCCCCTCTGTGCCCCCCGCATCAACAGGTACAGCCGCCACCCCCCCTACCAGCACCACCCTCCCAGCAACCCCTCAGAGTGTGTCCCGTGCCCGCTCACCCAGGAGGGTGGGCATCTCCTTCGCCCCAGGCACCTCAGGCCCTGCCCCAGTCAGCCCTGCTGCCCTCAGTGAGGAGGCTATTGACCTCCTGAGATCCCTCACTGTTGGGCAGTCTACCATTCTGAATGCCATCCAGGGTCTAGAGGGGCATTTGCAACAAACAAATGCATACCTGGAGGGCATTCATTCTGGCCAGGCAGCACAACAGAGAGCATTTCAGGCTCTGGCCTCAGCACTGATGGCAGCCTTTGTCCCTGTGTACAGCCTCCCCCCTCCAACTTACTCCACCCAGACCCAATCCCCTGTACCTCAGCCTATCCCAGGCACACCATCAGACCAGCATGCACACACCTCAACACACAAGGGTGGCTCTGGCAAACATAAGCACCACATATCCCACAGGCACTCACACAAGCATCATACCCATGCACACATACCAACATCCACTGCCTCTACTGTGTCCCCCTCCTCCACGTCTCCCTCCTCATTCCCTGTCTCGTCTCCAGTCACACCTGCATGCACTATATCTTCCGCCACTACCTCCATCACCAGCACGCCCATCAACACACACTGCTCACGTGCAATCACCACCCCCACTACCATTCACACATCCCCTGTGTCCTCTCCTAGTGTGTCTGTGAGCCCTCCTCCCAAACTACACAAATGCAGCCACACACCCACCCAACAGCCATCCACCTCACAACAGCCTCCAGCCCATGCACCTTCACCCAAAGTCAACAAACGTACACCTGCTACAACCACTACCTCTTCCTCCACTCCCAAACCCCCTCCATCTACCCGTCCCAATGTGTTTAAAAAGCTTTTCCTGTCTAATATTGACCTATTCCCTACACCTCCCCCATCCATCCCCTAGGTCCCGCCTTTAAAGGTCCCAACCCAGCACCTCAGCCACCACATCACTGGGCACAGTGGTGCCAGCAACTGCAGGCTTTTGGAGTTCGCCAAGCAACAGGGCTGCCAGTGTTCCATGGAGCAAGGGCAAGGACATTCCGCCACCTCCAAAAGTAAAAAAGTTGCCCACATCCCAGAGGGAGAAGGCAAAAACACCTGCCACCAAGGGCTCAGGCAAAACAAAAGTGGATAGAGGCAAGACAGCTGTGCCACCATCCAAGGTGGGGAAGGGCCAGAAAATCAAGGGCAGGTCCACGTCGACGCCAACCTGCACGGTGGACAAGACCGCCACCAGCACCACCACCTGCACCGCCACCTGCACCGCCACCAGTACCGCCACCAGTACCGCAGTCACTGAGCCCGCCACCAGCACCGCAGTCACTGAGCCCTCCAACAGCACCGCAGTCACTGAGCCCACCACCAGCACTGCCGCCACAAAGACCGCCACCAGCACCGCCGCCACAGAGCCCGCCACCAGCACCGCCGCCACAGAGCCCGCCACCAGCACCGATGCCACAGAGGCCACCACCTGCACCAATGCCGCAAGCACTGATGCCACTGACACCGCCGCCAGCACCACCAGCGGCCCCGCAACATCCTGAGCCAGTGGCACCACCGCAGACATGGCTGCCATCCCCAGTGTTCATTCGTACGAGGCTGATGGTCAGTTCCAGGAGCCTGGGCAGCTTGCATGTTGCACCACCGTCAGTGGAGTATCACATCCACTACCTCAGTCCTTGGCAAGATGAAGCACTCTGGGCACCAAGCCCCCTCCAGAACCAGTGGAGAAAGGCATCCACTACCTCAGTCCTTGGCAGGATGAAGCACCCTGGGCACCAAGCCCCCTCCAGAACCAGTGGAGTATCACATCCACTACCTCAGTCCTTGGCAGGATGAAGCACTCTGGGCACCAAGCCCCCACCAGAACCAGTGGAGAAAGGCATCCACTACCTCAGTCCTTGGCAGGATGAAGCACTCTGGGCATCAACCCCCCTCCAGAACCAGTGAAGTATCACATCCACTACCTCGGTCCTTGGCAGGATGAAGCACTCTGGGCACCAAGCCCCCTCCAGAACCAGTGGAGAATGTTATCCACTTGAGAGACTGTGGCTTTGCACTCCCCAGGATAATGCAGTGGGCAACCCACCCACTGGAGAGACTTGGAGACTGTGGCTTTGCACTCCCAGGATAATGCAGTGGGCAAACCACCCACTGGAGAGACTTGAGAGACTGTGGCTTTGCACTCCCCACGATAATGCAGTGGGCAAACCACCCACTGGAGAGACTTGAGGGACTGTGGCTTTGCACTCCCCAGGATACAACAGTGGGCATGGGGCCCCCTCGTGTAGCTGGCGTTGTGCACTCATCCGACTGAGGTGCCTCCCCTTCCCTTCCCCCAGAGGTGCATGTTTCATTTCAATCTGATGCCCCTGCAGTGCTCTCTCCGTTTGGAGTCTGGTATCGAGTGTGGGCCTTGCCCATGCATTTTGGGCCCAGTGGTCCACGGACTATGAACGGTGCACTATCCGGACTTGTGTTGTTGGTGTACATAATTGTTTATACTATATTTCAAGTTTTGACGAATGTATTTTTATTTATTGCAATCGTTCAACTCATTTCCTTTTGTCCTTGCATTATTCAAGGGGGGTAGGAGGGTGGGTGGTGTAAATGTAATGTTGCAGCATGTATTTGTGCGTATGGTGTTGTGGGTGAGGGTGGGGGTGGGGGTGTTGCGTGTGTGTGTCACTCTCTTTTCCCTCCCCCCTCCCCTGTGTTGTAGGTGCAGTACTCACTGTGGTCGTCGCCGCCGTCTTTCGTGCTCCTGATAGAGGAGCAGGAATACCATCAGAGGGAGTATTTGGAGTTCTGGCTCCATGGCGTCCTGGTTCCTCGTGGAATGTGTAAAGGTGAGTGTTTTCCTTTCCAAGTCCTGTTCCCGCCTTGTTTTTCTTCGCGTTGGTTCCGCCCCAGATAAGGTGGCGGATTGGCCTCTCATAATAGTGTGGGCGGTACATTGTCTCCCGTCTGTCTGTTGGCGGTGACCGCCGCAGTGTTTGTTTGAACTGCCGTGGCGGTAGTAGTGTTAAAGTGGCTGTCTATGTTGGAGGTTCCGCCATGGTCGTGATTCCATTTTTTTCCGCCGGCCTGTTGGCGGTCTTACCGCCGCTTTAACACCGATCGCCAGGGTTGTAATGAGGACCATAATCTGAAAATGGGGTACATAAAGATAGGTTTGATTAATCCTTCTACCCACATTCAATAAAGAATAACACACTGAAGAACACTAGAACACAAAAGTTACATTTTATATGTTTACTTTAAAAACAAAATACTAGTCTACTGTACACAATATTAATTGTAACCATAATGAAGGCAAGTAACATAACAGTAGCAAAAGCTACTAAAAGGGTGAAAAGCATAATTGCTGTTATTAATATTAATATAGCAATCCTGCACTCTTTCTGCTACTACTAGGTGCTAGTCTACTTCTAGACCTCTAGCGAAGCAGAAAATAAAACCTATTGTGAGTTTCTATCTTCAAGGAAATAGCAAGGCATGCTATTCTGGTCTCTTGAGGCCGGCTGCACTGATAAATCAGCTCATGAAGGCTATGTTCCTTCATTCTATTAGGAAAAGGGGCTTCTGTAAGGTCTGTACAGTTTTAACTGGCAAGAAGATTCCTCTACACACTTCACTTTCTGTATATGACTTCATAACATAATCTTGTTGTTAAAATATCTATGTGGGAATAACTGATAAATGTTGTCCTGATACTCTTTCAATTATTTTCATTCTACAAGGCTGTGTCCTTTGCAATATCAGGAAAAGCGGGACACATAATTATCAACCATCCAGAAACTTTAAGGCCCAGATTTACAAAGAGTTGATACAAAGCAAATCAGCAAGTACAGGTGCTGCAGAATAGAATTGTACACTATCTGCAACAAAGTTTCCCAGTTCTGTTATCTCACTGCACTGTTGCACTTTCATCAGAGAGGTTGAAGTGGAGTTATCTATGTGTAAGATTTTACCTTATCTTAAAAAATAGACATTACTTGAAAAAGCTAGAATTTTAAACCCCCCAAAAAGTAATGCAGTTGCTAATCATATGTAACTGTATAGGTAAAACTTGCTCTGCTATGATGCACTGCTTAGAACTGACATATTAAATCACTGACCACATCTAACATCTACAGCAGTGCAAGTTATCCTTATGTCAGTTATGAATAATTGTAGAATTTTAGTGTTTTATTGTGTTTAAAACTGTTGCGTTTTTTCATTGAATCTACATATTGAGGGCCTGAGTATGAGTTTGGCTGTCTTCAGACCGCCAAACTCGTGGTGGCAGTCGGACCGTCGCACTCCTGGTGGTCCAACTGTCATATTACAATCCTGGTGGTTGGACTGCCACCACCACCAGGATCATAGATCCTGATGGGTTGGCAGCGGTAGGAGTCATGGTCAACCTTGGCAGCACCGAGTTCGGCACCGCCGTGCTGATCATGACTCCATTTTCCACCACTGGTAGAAAGTCAGTGCTAGGGGCCACGGGGGGCTGCAGTGCCCATGACCATGTTGTGGACTGTGTAGGGGTACCCCTGCCAGCACCCTCAGAATGCTGAGGATGATGGTGTGCAATGGCATTGGCTTCGGTTCCCTTGAAGGAGCTGAGACCAATGCAGTCTCACTGTTTCCAATGGGCTGACTGGCCGAAATGTCATAATAGAATGTTTCCGCTGGTCAGCCCTGTGAAGACATCGGAATATGGCGGGGTGAGGCTGTCTGCTTGATAACAGCCTCATCCCTGCAGATTTGGTGGTGTGACGGTCAGACCGCCAAACTCCCAATCAGCCCCTTAGTGTTTTTTACCTCATCTGACAGAACGGATAATACACATACATTTCAGAACATGGAAAAATTAGTATTAGATTTTTTTAAAAGTTTAAATAATATAAAAAGATGTTACAATTAATATAAATATGATGTTTTTAGAATACACAAATATAATATGAATTATTATAGAAATGAGGTATAATAAACATTCAACATTTTTAAATATATGTTACTTATGAAATATGAAATAGCTAATTGAAAGTATTTATTGTTCATTGAATACCTAAATTTTCATTCTTGAATATTTTTCCATCCACATGAAATGCAGTACTACTATTTAATAGATATCATTATTAATGTAAATATTAAAAAACAACTTTAAATATTTTTTACCTCTAAATATATCTAATCATGGCCATGATTTAGAATTTGGCAGAGGGGGTTACTTCATCACAAAAGTGACAGATCTCCCATTTGCCATATTACAATCCCATAATAGCCTATAGACATCATAATAGGGAGGATAAGATATCCATCACATTTGTCACATAGTGACCAATCTGCCAAATTCTAAGTCAGGCCCTACATTAAATTATTTTATTCTATTTCACTTTAAAATTGAAATTTGTTTTACAAAAATGTTATTTTTAGTTTATTCTTTTTTTTATTGTACAAATTGTCATGTTTCATTTAAATTAAATATTTGTTTTATTTTACATTTGTTTTATACAATTTCAACAAACTTCAATTAAAAAAAAAGTAATCAGAATATTTTATTTTTATTAATTCTGATTCAAAAAGATCGTTAAGTTTAATACTTGATGTAAATTGTTACCTTACTAATATAAATGAAAAACATAAAGATTGAAAAAAAAAAAAATCAATTAGGCTAGTGAGAATTATTATTCTTACTAGAGTCACACAAACATGAAGGAAAATGCTTTCAGGGGGTATAATATGCTATTTTTACAGCAGTCCCTCAAACATAGGTAAAAATGCTAACATTGAGGAAGTAAAGTTTACTATTATGACGTCAGTACCACAAACAGTGGAGAAAGTACAACAATAGGAGACATTGAGGGGTGATTTGTTACTCTAATTCCAGTCCAACATACATTTTCTAAAGTGCAAATACTAAGTGAGAAGTCCTGGATTTTTCTTGTGTTTACCTTTTGTGTGGAGGATTCTCCAGAGTTTATTAAGTTAGGTCAGGCTGCTATTTTTTTAACCTTTTATGCCTTTATGTCCTGCTTGTTTCGGGATTACGTTTATTTAACGTCTGTGGCACCTTAATCTTAGGGTGCTGTTACACTGGAGTTTAACCTGCAGCAGTGATGTTTTGCTGTTAGATAGGGCCCAATTATATTTTGGTCTGACCTGTTTGTGATTCTTGTTGTCCTCCAAAAGATAGAGCACCCTGAATAATTTGACAGGGCCAGAATGTCAGTGTCTGCATTACAGAATCTTTTCCTCAGTGAAGGCTCAGGGAGTTCATCACCTCCAATTAAAGAATTAAGTAATCCTTGGAATATGTAGGATTTGTTGACATTTCCTTCTGGAGATGGGTCCCAGGGGAATTGACGAGACAGTGGTAATGCTATAGACGGTAAGTCGATGACCAGGAAACCAGGCATCTGAATTTTAATTCCAGCAATGAACACTAGTCAAAGAAAAATTGTGTATGGGCAATCCTTCATATCTTAGGGCCTAACTCATATGTTGACAGAAAGGGTACTATGTTGCAAGGGTGACAGAATACCATTTCTACCAGCACAGTGGTCTACCCATCTGATTTAAATGCAGGCAGACCTTTGGTGTAACGACTGTGGAGACTACTTAGTCTCCCCCGTGGTTAAACTCCTGCGGAGGCCTGATCTAATTTAAGTAGGTGAACATACAGGTCAGTTTTCACTGCCCAACAATGCCAGGAATACCCTTGGCTGTAAGGGGCAGTGAAAACTGCAAAATGTCCGCCTTGACATTTGAGATAACTCCCTTGGCTAAGGGGGCATTGTCTTTTTTATTTCCAAAAAAACAAAATCCTACTTTGGACTTTTGGCTTTAGAAATCAAAAAAAAGTTGTAACTTGCTGTACAGAGCTGTCATATTTGACAAAGCTGTATTCCAAAGTTACAATGCATTTGCAGGAACCACCTTGATATTTAAAACAGTAAGGGCCTGATTTAGAGTTTGGTCGAGTGGGTTACTCCATCACAAATGTGACGGATATTCCGTCCACCTTATTACAACCCAGTAATAGCCTATGGAGATAATAATATGGCAGACAGGATATCGGTCACTTTTGTGCCATCTGCCACTCTCTAAATCAGGCCCTACTTAACATTGCCAAGTCAATTACCCCCATTATGTGGACCAGCGTTGATTCCATTCCATTGGCCAAACCTTTTGTTTCTACTTAAGACGCAGTTGACTGGGTTCTCATCTCAGGTATTTAATGTTGACATTGCACTTTACTCTTTTACAAGCAAAGTTCAAGTTTTATCAAGGCCCTCCCTACGTTATCACTTCTTTATTATTCAGTTTCATAGAGCAGGTAAATCAGATCAGCAAGTTCAGTACTTGTGCCAGAAACAATAATATGAAGTGCAGATCGCAGTTTACTAGGTTGGCAGCAACATCTAACATAACTCATATAATTGTGGCTCTTTTCTGGGCATAACCAGATACTCTTTGCTTTACCTCTGCAAGTATGATTGGGGCTACTGTTATGTGGCTAACATGTATTGTTTGGGAACCCATTACATTTTGTGCTTGTAAGCTGGAGAAGGCATGTCTAAGATTGCCTTTCAGCTGTACATCTACAGCTTTGTCAGAACAAAGGCTTGATTCTTTTCATAATATTAGGCTTTGCATGATGAAATGGTCTGCAAACAAGATCATCTACATGATCCGTTTTGATATTCTGTTTGGTATTTGAATAGCGGGCTGAAATAGTGATGCCCAATTGACCATGGAAGTGGAAGATTTTTGAGCTTTGACTATTTGGCTTGTTTGTACCACCAGTAGCAGTGAATTGGTCCTTGCTGTAGATTTATGCAGTGTCATTGTTTCTCTGGAATTCAGTATTGATCGAGCACGTACAAAGTTCAATACTTGAGTGCAAGAGGGTAATTTATTGTGCCTACCACTCTTACTCATTGGTTGACAGCTCATGAAGTCCACAGTTTGGCATCAGGTCTTGTTGATTACGTTATTTGACTAAAATCTCTCCCCGTGTATCTATTGAATACTTTATTGTGTGAGCACGTCTGACTTTCAGTTGTTGATATTTTGAATTATTATAATATTGAATTGATATTTTGAATTATCTCCTTCCTCTACTGTACGCATATACCCAATAGGACCCTTTGGGCTGCAGGCAGTATTCAGTATATGTGTTGGAAATGACCATTTTTTGCATGGTATTCCCCCAGGTTTTTGTCTTCTGTAGGTGAACTCGTAGTGTAGGACTCACCACACTTCACTCCTCCTAACAAGTGGTAAAGTCCTTGTGCTCTCACTGTATTGTAGTATGACATGTACCCAGAGCCTGTATATGAAATGCTGCTAGTGCGCTGCAGCAATCATTGTGTCATCCACTAAAGAACATATCTACAAATCTATCATTGCAGCCTAGGTGGGCAGTTTTAAAATGCCATACTGACCTAGAAAATTAAACCTTTTGCCAGGCCCAATCTTATGTTTTAATACTTATAAGTCAGTCTTATAAGTCACTCATAGGAGAGGGCCTAAATATCCACAGGGCATGGTGCATGACAAAGTACAGCAAGTATATTTTAGGTTTTACATGTCCTGGCAGATAAAATCCTCCAAAGTCATTTTTCACTGTACCAAGGCTGGCTGTCCGATATGGAAGCACTGGGTTCCATTATAACATCTTATAGTGTTTAATTTCAGTTTAGGAGCAGCTAGAAGACTGATTCAAGGGGCTTATTTTGAGAGTTCTATAAAATTCACCATTAAAAAAAAAGTAAAGTTGGTTTGTATATTACTATTTTATAAAAGACATTCAGAAAGTTATTATTTTCCTGCCGATACCAAATGATCCTTGTACCCAGTGCCCTGTTTTACCTGACTGGTTAATGGCTCCCCTGTGGTGATACATAAATTGCTCCCAGACAGTAGAGAGATGTGGGTATGGAGACCTGTTTACCTCCTTTGACCAGTTAGATCTTGGCGTTAGTGTCCTTCTCCTTCCTATGCTTCAAAGGGTGCCCACCCGGTCATTGGCAGATGTCACTCACACCTAGGCCTACCTCCCATTCTCTTTGCTGTCAGTGTGGCCCAAAAGTCCAGTGGGAGGGAGAAGCTGCACCAGCAGTTGTTTGAAG
The DNA here is from genome assembly GCF_031143425.1 of Pleurodeles waltl. Classification (NCBI taxonomy): domain Eukaryota; kingdom Metazoa; phylum Chordata; class Amphibia; order Caudata; family Salamandridae; genus Pleurodeles; species Pleurodeles waltl. Next base: position 1,350,334,603 of record NC_090445.1, read on the forward strand.
GGAAGACAAGGTAGGGTTTTAGTTATTATAGCCACATTTCTGGATTGGCACAGGGACCTCTGACCATGGTGGATTTAGTTGGAGAAGGGCAGTGTGGGATAGTTCACGGTAAAACAAACAGGAAGTGCTCTAAAAGCTGGATGGGGTGACCCCGGGGCACTTTAACCCATTTGATTAGGGAATGGCCAGGAGTTGCCACAACCATAGGCTGGCCCTAGGCATAAAAGTAACACCTAGAGTACCCCTCTCAGAGCACTCCTGGAACTGTATGTATCAACAAAGAGTGTCTTATCGTCTGAAGATCCGGTAGGTAGACTGAACCCACTTGCCTTGCACCCAGGACCCTCAAAACTGACTCCAAGGGTCAGTTGATTGACCTCCAGTTTCAGCCAAAGGGACTCAACAAGCTTCCAGATTCCTGTTCCCTGCAATTGCCCAGTTGACCAGTTCCAGCTCGACCTACCCTGGACCCTGCTGCTGGCTTCTGTTGGAGTGAGTCCTAAACCACAAGTGGTGCTTACCAGGTCCTGAACACTTTTTTTGGTGTTGTAATATATTCCTCCTGTCTACTTCACAAAAACTTGGACTTAGAAACTTTTTGACCAGAGTTTCTCAAAAGAACCAGTGAGAGATTGCGACCACTATCAAGCTGAACCAGTCCACGTCACATCATTGGTATGATTTAACTTGCTGATTTGCCCAATGAAGGAGATCTGACTTCCAGAAGTTGTGAATTCAGAGCATAGAGGGCTTCAGGGGGACCTGCACTGAGAAGCAACCTGCCGCCATCAAGACATTCCTGGGCACAAACTTCAGACTTTGCCCACTTGGAACTCTCCCACCTTCGGCGACATCCGTACCAGGACCCCGCTCTTCACCAACCAGCCACTGGTGAGCCCCGCATCAGAACCAGTTGGCAGCTCACCTTCCTGACAACTTGTTGATGACCACTTATCTCCCCATAAATTTGTAGATCTGAAGGTAAACTTTATACCAGGGAAAACCTGATCCCTTTTGTCTGACCACCATTCCATCACAGTCGACCTCAACTTTTGCCTCGTGTCTAGCGCAACCAGCTGTTGGCATATTGTGCATTTTGGCACTACTTTGAAACTTAAACTTTAAAAAAATCATATATCTGGTTCTACTGATTGGACTTTTGTCATTTAGATTTTATTTTTCTCTTTAAAACACTCTTTATTGTTCTAAATTGGTGTGGGATTGTTCTTGTGTTGGGTTTTCACTTTGTTACTGATTAAGTACCACATAAATTCTTTATACTTCATTTCTAAGTTAAGGCTGACTGCTTTTTGTGCCAAGCTACCAGAGGGTTTAGAACAGTTTTATTAAGTGATGTCTATGGTTCACCCTGACAAGGATTGTGATAATTATTTGAAGTGGGTTCCAACCACTCTCTAAATACTGGTTTATGGTTCAGTGACCATTTCCAAAAGATTGATTAAAAGTCAGGGTCTTCTTGAAATTGCTTGTTTTTTCTTTGCTCTGTTTGACTTTAAATATGTTTCATCTGAATGGGTCAGTTGCTTATGGTTTTTAGGTATTTAGGTTTTCCTGATGTTTCAATAAGTTTCCTAGGGGAAGTTCACAGATTCTACACTGGAAAATCCATGCCCTTCATGTCCTCATACTGTGGTGCTGTGACACATTTTTAAGGAAGGATCCAGCTGTATTATTCCTCTGATAAGGCTCTGCTGGGTATTGTGTATACACACTCCACATGAGGTAGTGCCCCGAGTTTAAGTTCAACTTCATTCTATTCGATCTTTGGATTTTTCCTTGCTTTCCCTGGAGACATTATTAAAGAATCTATTCCTGTTTAAGTAAATTTTTTCAGAGTTGGAATCTTGCCGTTTTTAGCAATCTAGTAAAGGGAATCTCCGTTTCCATCACGGTGTTTTTAACAGTCAACACTGAAGAAAGATATGAATTACTTTCACTAACTACATATAATCCAGAAAAGAGTGCCAATTTTGTGTTTTTTGTTTCTGGCCTACTCATTTGTTTCTGGAGTATAATATACTATCTAATTTATGTTGTTATGTAAGATATTGAGATGTGGTTGCTAGATGTAGATGCTTCTACATTACACAGCTTGTTTGTTGCTACCTAAGTTTTTCATGGTGTCTTCATACTGACTGTGTTAGGAGTAAAATAACCGATCATATGATGATCCCAATTCTCTCGTCACTTTTATGGTGTGAAGTTCATTTTTTTAAAAATTATTTTTTGTAGTATCGCTATTCTTATTATTGGTCTCCTTGAAACAACTGTGACACTTTGGTATGTGATAGACGTGGCATCTTTGGAGTGGTCTCCCCTAACTTTTTGCCTCTGCTTCACAGGTTGTTCTGTGTGCTGGGCTCTATTTTTGCTCTGAGTACTTTACCACTGCTGACCAGTTCTAAAGTGCACGTGCTCCCTAAGTGGAATTGTGTGTGTAATTGGCTTTTCCATGATTGGCATATTTGGTTTAGGAGTAAATCCTTAGTAAAGTGTACTAGATGTGCCTAGGGCCTGTAAATCATATGCTACTAGGGGGTCTGCAGCATTGATTGTGCCACCCAAAAGAGTAGCCCTGAAAACATGGCTCAGACGTGCCACTGCAGTGTCTGTGTATGCAGTTTTTAAACTGCCAATTCGACTTTGCAAGTATAGCCTAAAGCTTCCCTTTTTAGACATGTAAGGCACACCTAAGATAGGCCCAAGGTAGCCCAATGGGCAGGGTGCAGTGTATGTTAAAGGTGTGACATGTACTAATGTGTTTTACATGTTCTAATAGTGAAATACTGCCAAATTCAGTTTTCACTGTTGCAAGGCCTTGCTCTGTCATAGGGGGCTGGCTTTAAATATGCTTAACGTGCAGTTTCCCTGTGAGAGCAGATAGAAATGTAGAGTTTGGGGTCTCTGAACTCATAAGTTAAAAATACATCTCTTTGTGAAGTTGGTTCTTAGACTGTTAGTTTGAAAATGCCGCTTTTAGAAAGTAGGCATTTTCTTGCTTAAACCATTCTGTGACTGCCTGTTTGTGGATTCCTTTGGTGGGTCAGACTGACAGTTGGGCTGTTTCTGCATCTCCACTAGACAGTGACACAAAGGGAGCTGGGGTGTAGCCTGCATCTCCTTATGGGCCATCTGGGCTAGAGTGGGAGGAGGAGTGGTCACTTACATGTGAACGGCTTATGCCTGCCCTCACACAATGCAGTTTCCAACCCCTGGTGTGAGTCTGGAACCTGGCCTGGGCAAGGCAGGATCTTGTGAACAACAAAGACTTTCATTTGAAGTTTGCCTACTTCAAAGGCAGAAAGGGGTATAAGCAGTGGACCCCAAGAGGAACCTTTTCCAAGGAGAAGCACTGAAGAGCTGGAGGAGGTGTACTACCCTTTTGCCTGTCACTGTGCTTTGCTGGGTTGGCCTGCCTTTGCTGCTTCTGCCTGAAAGGGGATGCAGACTGGACTTTAAAGGATATTCCTGCTTGTGATGTGTCTCCAAGGGCTTGGATTGAGCCTGCTCCCTGTTCAGAAGTCTCAGGGCCATCAAATACTTCCTTTACCATCACATGGACTCTCTGCTGAGACTACTTCTCTGCCAAGTAGGGACCAATCCAGTCCCTGGGCCCTTCAAAGCAGAAGCTGGTGAAAAACCAAGCGCACCAACTTCAGATGACTCTGTACTGACACTGCTGCTGGATTTTGTGATGCCGCTTGCAACCAAAGGCGTGGTTGTTGCTAGAGTGCGACGACCCCACAGGACCAACGCGGTTGCAGCCTCACTCAAGTCCACGACTCCTGGAGTCCTGAAGTGCCATGTCACTGACACCTGTGAAACCTGAGTTCACTGCACCAAGCTGTGACTGCCTGATATTGACTCTGCCAGAAGTGCGTGGATCCAATGCTTCGCACTGACACCACGTAACCTCCACATCTCTGTAGAAAGGACCAGACACCTGGCACCGACGCCTCTGCTCGTTCTCTACGCAGCACAGGAAATGACGCCCCACCGGCTCCAGCGATGCCTCTATTCCTGACTCCGTGCACCGGCTTGTTTCCTCATTTTCACAAAGTACTGTACCAAGGGGTCCGTGTGACTCCATGACCGGTGCCACCTGGTGTTGAGTACTTTTGTAGTGTTTTCACTGTGCTACTGTGTGTGTTGGTACAAATACTTTACACTTTGCCTTTGAGATAAGCCTGACTCTTTATGCCAAGCTACCTACGGGGTGAGCTGGGGCTGTCTTAGGAGTGTATCTCCCTTATCCTGACTAAGCAAATATCATCTTTATTGTTTAGTTAATAAAAACCATAACAATCATCTCATAATACGACATGCTTAAAGATAAAAACATCTCTAAAATTCTATAAAATTCCGTAAATTCCTTGGCCGTGAACTATGCGAGGATCTAAAATCAGTTTCTTAATTCTAAGATGCAAAAAAGTGCGTGATTAAGTATGCCATTAAGATGGCAGGTTTACGTCTTTGGTGTGTGCAGTCAAAAATTTGATAAATTTGCATATTGATTGTGCATCATTTGGATCAAACATTGACATCACCGCTGACCGACAGGAACGAGTCCCATTTCTCATAAAAAGCGGTTTTAATAGTTGTCTGCGGGCTTCTGTTAAGGCTGGACAAATACAAATCAGGTGAACCATAACTTCTTTCGGGCCTTTGCATAGCCTGCAGGAAGTCTCTCCTCTATTCTTCCATGATGGTTGATCCGCTCTAGCAGGAAATGCTCCCAAACGCAGAGTCAAGAAGCGATGCTTGATGTGAAGTGCGAAGGTTTCGGCCAAGTATTGTGACGGGGCCATGATGGTATAAGTGTGCATTACCAGCCAGGTGTGTGAGCATTGCGCAAGTTTAGCTTTATCATCTAGAAAAGATTGGATACTTATTTCCTTTTTTATCGCTCAACACAAAAGGGAATACGACATGTTGGAATCCCATAGGTACTTTGTTTTCGTCTCTTGCAAGGAGCTGTTCAGGTATCTATTGTATACTGAATTAGGATTGCCGTTTACTGACCTCCATAGTGCCGCTACTAGCGGGCTGACAGTGTTTTTACTTATTTTGTACCAGATCTTTATTGTGTGGGCCTTTCTGTCAAACTGCTGTTGTGTTAGACCAAATTCCAGCCTTATCTGTGCAGGGAACGCAGAGCGAGGAAGGTTGAAGACTTGCTTATAGGTTTTTATTTGCTGCCTTTCCAGGAGGCTAGCATCTTTCCCGTATTGGGCTGCGCTTGCGTATGTAATTGCTGGAAGGAATTTGGCGACATAACCGCCATTTGTGGTTTATATGATGAGCCCGTTAATCTTTTAGCAAGAGTGCAGAAAGCGAACGTCAAGGCTTTGGACTTCTGTAGAATATACTGGTTTTGCGGCACAAAATTGATCTTATTGTCTACTGTAAATCCAAGATATTTGTAGCTGCAGATCGTATCGAGAGTGAAACCGTTTAATTTTATTTTGTTTGCAGGATTCAAAGAGCAGCCTATTGACATTGTTTTTGTCTTTGAAGTGTTAACCTCTAGTTTGTTTGTCTTTGCAAATTCTTCCAAGGCAGTGACCAGTCGTTGCAACCCTATTTTTGTGTGGCTTAACAGAACAATGTCATCAGCATATGACAGATGTGTTATAGCCAGACTTCCCATCCTTGGAGAATGTGAGTTGGTTGCGTCTAGTCTTGCAGAGAGATCTGCCATGAAGAGGTTAAAGAGGTGCGGGGCCAATACGCAGCCTTGCTTTAATCCTATATTTGTTGGTATCCTCCTGGAAACTTTTGAGCCGTCTGCTACCTTGATTCGTACCCAGGTTCTGTCATACAACAATTCTATACACCTCAAAATACTTTCTTGCAAACCCCAACTCCGTAGTTTGTTCCAGAGAATTGCTCTGTCCACAAAGTCAAGAGCACTTTTGAAGTCCACAAAACATATGTGTACATTTTTCTTTAAGCACTTTGCTCGGTTGGCTATATCTCCTAGCGCAAGAATGGTAGTCACTGTGCCGTAGCCCTTATGGAAACCAGTTTGATTCATAGGGACCAAGTTATTTAAATTGGACCAGATGGGCAGGTCTGCTAGGATTAAAGAGGCAACGTATTTGGCCTCACTGTCAATTAGAGCTATCAGCCTATAGCTAGCTGGGTTTGCCCTGCTGCCTCCTTTGTATATAGGATTAATGATGGATCCTTTCCAACTATCAGGAATGGTACTGTTACGTTCAACTTCGGCATATAAAATTGACAGAGTGGCTGACCAATAATCGAGATTCGCCTTAAATATAGCTTGGGGGAGACCATTAGGGCCGGGAGCCCCGTCCCTACGGCTCCTTCTGATCACCTGGGCTACTTTATTGGCACTGAACTTCATATCACTCTGAGGAATGCCTGTAGGTTTTAGTGAATCCTTCAGTTGCTGATTTTCTACAGGGGGGGTTGGCTTAAAAAAGATGTCTAACAGGTAATCCACCCATTTATCTTCTGAAATTGAAGTACAGTTTATTACTCTTGCTTTTCTGTCTATTTCATTCACTGACATCCAGAATTCTCTAGTATTAGCCTTTCTTAAGTTGAAAAGTAATTTGATCCAGAAATCATCCTCCTTTTGGGTTCGTATTTGCCATAGCTGTTTCTTATAATTTTTCCGAAGGGTTTTTATTTGGGCACATAAAGATTCTGTAGGAGGTCTATCTTTTGTGGATCTGAGTTTATGTCTCAGATCCTTTCTTAATTCTAAGATATTTGTGGGCATAGTTAGTGGCCTCCGGTTATGATTTGGAGCTTGACGTCTGGCCGAGCCAAGTGATGGTACTAACTGTAGAAAGCTGGCCCACACTTCCCCCGCTGAGAGATCTTGGCATGCTGTTGATTGAAGCAGGGTTTTTATATTTTTGCACAGCTGTGGTAAAGAGGACTCCATCCAAAACAAGCGGTTTAGATTGACAGAGGTTACTGTTCCTAATTCATTTATGGCTGGAAGAAAACACAGAGCTTTCCAAGCCAATTCTATGTGCTGAAGCGAATGGTCACTGTGAAGAGTAGGTATGATTTTGAATTTTTTAAGCTCGATTTTGCGGTTGCCGAAGCGTTGAAAGTATGGGATACAGATTGTCATTAATAGCTTTGGCACGTGTTTGTTTCCTTGCCGTTCTTTCTCGCTTTTTTTGTCTCTTTGTTAGGGGTTTCAGTGCTGGAGCTGGCTGTTCAATTACACTCTCCAAATTGGTAGACGCTGTTTGTTCCGACTGTGAAGATCTATCTGATCCGTCTGTGACCATTGGGTTAATGCACTGAATGTTTGCATCTCTTTTTGCTGGGCTGCTTACCCCAAAGGCTGGTGTCTTTTCAGATGTATCTTGGTTCCTGGAGATGGCCTCATTGGTTTTCCCTGCTTTAACTTCCTGCAGAATCTCTACTAAGACTTGTGGTAACGTACACAGTTTATCTAATATTGGGCTACATTTACAGGGAAGGTGCTGGAGGTTGGAATTTTGTTCAGTTGGACGAATGGCCAGTGAGTCTAGTTTGTGATTGATGCCAGCTATGCATGTGGCCATTACCTTCATTAGATCCATTTGTAAGTCTAATTTATCTGATTGAATGTTAAGAACCACTGTTGAAGTATGTAGAGCATTCAGCAATGAGGTGTGTAGTCATGTTAGATCTCCCATTTCGCAAGTAGGGTAGCCTGTGTGAGCAGAATTTTTTTATAGAATTTCCCTGTTAATGGACTCTGAGGGGATATTATTGGAAGGTGAAGCAATCGAGTTGCTTTTTACCATTAATTCCTCAAAGTGATTGTATTTTGGACATCTCGCTAGAAAGTTCAATAATCGGGTTTAAAGTTCCTTCTTGTTGGTGCGAAGTAATACTGTTTTCAATGCTTTCTCCCACCAGAGGATAGCTCGACTGCTGGTCCTTAGGATTCACTAGATCAAAAGTTTTTAAGTCCAGCGCTTCTCCCAGGTCTTTGTTATTTGTTATAGAGAGCGACTGTAACCAGGAATCTTCCAACCCTTTAATTACTTCGGAACCAATGACCAGTCTCTCATTGTTCCCCTGTGTGTTGAACTTTGACTGCGGGATTGGGGTTGATTGTTGGTGGGTTTTCACATACCCAGTGTCATTATGTACCTCTGTCGCATTACCCGTAGAGATTGGAAGCTCGGAGTTACTTGGGTTGCCCGTTAAACCCTGTAGGAGCTTGGACCTTTGATGTTTCCTGACCGGGGAGGGCTACCCCTGATTGTTGTGTCGGGTTTGTTAACTGCCCGGGCCCCAGCTGCCCCGTGATGAGAGGTTGTGAAATCAGTGGGGTTGGAAGACCCACGTCGGTGTCAGGATTTGAGAAGAAAGCCGCGGCTGGATCTTTCAAAAAGTCTGCCTTGTTAGTGAGTTCTGTTTGTTTGAAGTAGAGCTGAAAAGGAGTGAAGGGTGCTACCAGCTGATCCTGTCTCCTACTTTGCGGACATGGAGCTGAGTGCTTCAGTGAGCACTTTCCCTTAATGGTAAAGTCGGATTTATCATTACAGGTCTGAAAATGGCACTTTTATAAAGTTGTCATTATCCTGCCCTTAGGCCTCTATATCTGCAGCCTGTCTTAGGTCACCTGACTGGGTGTAACTGACAAATGATACATTGTGAATTCACTCCACTCAGTCACACAGTAGAGCGATTAGAAGAGCCTGAATGGGTCATTAACTGAATTCATAGAGGGGCGGAGCTCAGCAAAGTCCTACTGGCAAATTTATAGGCTGGGCTCTTCCACCACACAATAGGTGTAACAACCCTGTATTGTTAGTAGAGCCAAATAGGAGCTAGGGCAGGGGAGGCAGGAAATTCCTAGGACTTCAGAGAACCCTTCTGGAAACTTCTTCCAACTCCTAGAAGCAGGCACCAGGGTATAAAAGTAGGGCTCCCAGACCCAATCCTCAGTGGACCTATGGAAGGACTCTCAGTGGACTGCCTGCTGCTGTGTCCTGCTGTGCACCCTGCCAGACTGCTGCTATACCTGGAAGAACTGCTTTGCTATCTGGATCCTACTTGGAACTTTCAAAGGCCAGCCCAGCTGTGGGGCCCTACATCACCACCTGCACCCATGACTTCACAAGTGACTCCAAGGACTAGTTTAGCTGGTCTCCTGTTCTGAGCCACAGGGACACAACATGGTCAACCATCTTAAACCTGCACCTAGACCCAACCTGAGTGTGTCTTGAACCCCCTAGAAGTCTTTATCCATTCCTGGACCCTTGGTTATGGTGCTAAAGGTGCCCAGGTTGACGGAGGACTTGCTGCTTTGAACCTTAAACTTTACAACCTGTGAACTCTGGTTCTACTAATTGGATTTTCATGGTTTGTTGTCAAATAATGTATTGAACATTTCTCTATTTTTCTAAATTGGTTTGGGATTTTTATTTTGTTGTGTTTTCACTGTGTTGCTGTTTGTGTTCTGCATAAATACTTAACACCTTGCCTCTAGGGTTAGCCTGACTTATTTTTGTGCCAAGCTCCCCAGGGTTAAGCACAGGTTAAATTAGTGACTTTTTGTGATTCACCCTGTAAGAGATTGTGACTTTTGCTTGACCAGGGCTCACACCCCAGTCAACCAAAAACCCAATTTCTCACACCTTCCCAGGAGTGGCGTAAATAGGTAAAATGTTTTTATTTCTCCTCATGTCTTCCTCTTTCTATGTGTGTAAGGAAGAAGAATCCTCTCAGGATTGTTTTTGTGCAAGAAGATGCCCCTTCCTGCATAAAAAATAATCCTGCCTATAACACAGGGACCCTTGCACCATGGTGTAAGGGTGCCTGTATTGGCACTAGGCTGCCAAGACAGAGCCAGCAGAAGTGAAAAGGAAAGGAATGCACTGTATAGGATAAATGCAGTACATTCCTGACCTTTCCCAGTAATGCAGGCCAGCACAGCAAGGTGACTTGCTGTGCTGCCCTGCAGCAACAAAAGTCATAAATATGCCCCTAAGGACCATATCAATGACTCTCTTTGGGTATCTTTTGCGCCACACAATGTGGTACTAAAACAAGGCAAACCTTAACTCAGATTCTTGAAGCCACACAAAGCTACTTTGCATGACTTTGAATGGCTTAAAAAATATGGATTAATGCAATGCGACGCAAATCACTGTGTTGCACTACTCTGTGCAAGGGAGGCATTCCATGGGTATCGCCTCAGTGTCCCCATGCAATTCCCATGTTTTATGATGTATTTTCAGGTTTACTAAACCTGGTAAACCTGGGAAAACGCCAAAAAGATATGCTTCCCCTAAAGAGTTGTGTAATGATGAGAAATATCTTTAGTTCTCCTCGTTTTTTCCTCTTTCTACGTGTGCTGCATCGTAGTGCAAGAACAACGCAAACCGTAAGCCAGATTTTTTAGGCAATACAAAGCCACTTTGTGTGGCTTCGAATGGCTTATAAAATCCGGAGTAAAGCAACACATCACAAAATACAGCACTGTATTACTATGCACAAGGGAAGCATTCCATGGCTGCTGTGTGAGTGTTCCCATGCAACTCCCATTATTTTTATTGCATTTCCACATATATCAAATCTAGTTAACCTGGCAATACACCAAAAAGATATGCTTCCCCAAGAGAAGCATAACGAGGACAAACATCTTTATTTCTCCTTGTTTTTTCCTCTTTCTATGTGTGCTGCATTCCACAGCACATAAAGAAAGAGGAAACAGCATGTCAGGATTATTCTTATGCAGGAAGGTGCCCCATCCTGTACATAAACAGCCCTTCCTACAACACAGGCACGCTTACACCCATGGTACAAGGGTGCCTGCTGTGGCACCGGGCTGCCAAAACAGTGCGAGCGCAAGTGAAAAGGTGCTGTATTGGACACATGCATCTCATTCATGCCTTTTCCCTGTGACACAGGCAGCATAGCAAAGTGGGTTGCTGTCTGCCCTGTGCCACAAAAGTCATGAATATGACCCTAAGTCTGTTGATGTTGAGCAAATTTACAAGATTAACAAATGTTAGCTTTATGGAATTTCACCTAATTTTTCACGCACAGGAGACTGGACAAACCAGTAAAGTCTTCCAATCCAACCAGTCTCCTCCGGGTATCTTGTAAAAACCTTTTATGAAAATTAGGCCCTTGGGAAAAAATGTAATGCAAGATACCCATAAATGTACCACACCATTCAGGTAAATGTGCATATTTTTAATAAAATAGTGGTATTTCATACATCCTTAATATTTGCATTCAAAGTTACAGTATTGCAAATTGAATTTGTCATTGGGATGTGGTTGTATTGACTTAAATATTGCAATAAAATAATTTTGTTTGGAGCTGGGGGTTCACAATAGGCCGGTCACTCATATAGTACGAAATATGGGTAACTGTAAGGCCTTTTCTTGGGGTCCAAGGACATCAGAGGTTACTGGGCCACATTTACCCTTACACTTACCACTGTAGGCTGCAGTACTTGGAAGGACACCCAGTTTCTGACTGGTTCTGGAATCGCCAGGATAAGAGTGACCCCTTCTAGTAGCCACAGTGTTGATGACTAGAAAAAATGCCAAGGCAGATGGTACCCTCCAGAAGGATTCCCAGAGGAAATACTCAAGTAATGGTAAAAAACCTCTGTCACAGGAAGTCCTGAAAAACAGGAAAAAACAATGAAAAAAGGCAAAAATATGAAGTCAAATCCACAGGGAAAAATAAGAAAGAGCAAGAAGAAAACTGGAAACAGGAGCGAGGAGCACCACCAAGAAAGAAGTGTTTTCAATGAATGGAGAAGGGTACTGCAGTGCTTATATACCATGAAACAGAAAGTCATAGAAAAGGAAGAACGTACAACACCATCTTGGATTGGGAAAAGCCATGTAGCAATGAATGAGAAAAAAAAAACAAGTAGAAAAGGAAAAGGAACAAGGCATGCTGGGAAGACAACCACCACAGAAGAAGCCAATTTGGGTAACCAAGACGAAAGAAGACATGAAGAAAGAAGAAAAAGAAGAAAAAAGAAGAAAAAAGAAGAAAAGAAAAAGGACCCAAGGGAGACTGCAAGGGGCCACGACGTGACCTAGAGCATGAAATGTGCCTCCCTGGGCGCATCATCGGACAAAACGCCAAACAATTGCCAAAAAAACGGGCTGCGGCGGTCCTGGCGTCCCAAAACGCAGACTGTTGGCCTGACTGCGGCCCGAAAAAGGGATGCCGCGGTAGTCTGCAACGTCACAGCAGGTCCCTTCCCCAAAGCTCTGGGCTTGTCTGGAAAAAGAGAGAAAAAACTGCGAATGAAAACGGGGGCATAAACTGAAGAAGCACCTTGCCATGAACAGTGACTGAGGGGATAACCTTTCCAGTGAATCAGGAATTGTACTTGTTCCGAAAGATGGGGGAATCACAGATCTCCTGTACCACATATTCAGGATGGCCATCCACAGAAAGAGGAGGAGAACATTGAAAATGCTGATAAGGATCAGGAACAAAAGGCTTGATTTGAGAGACATGAAAAACTGGATGAACCTTCCAAGTCTGAGGTAAACATAGTCGAACCGCAACTGGATTCAATAACTGGAGTATTCGAAAAAGACCATAAACACGAGTTTTGAATTTATTTTGAGAAACACAAAAAGGCAGAAATTTGGAAGAAAGTCATATTTTATTTTCAGGCTGGTAAGATGGTGCAGCCCAATGTCAGCCGTCAGCTCTTCTTTTCATAGTTTGTTTAGAAGCCGAAATAATTGTATGAATGAGTTCCTAAATAAGGTGAAGTCACCGAGCAAATGAGGTGACCACAGGACTGGAGGCAGTGCACAAGAAGGTCTTGGGATGGAAGCCATACGTGCAAAAAAAGTGTTGATTCTGTTGCACTATGCACCGTGTTATTATAGGAAAACTCAGCTAAAGAAAGAAAGTCGGACCAGTTGTTTTGTGTGACATTACAGAAACAACGCAAATACTGTTGGAGTTCCTGATTCAAGCATCCAGTTTGACCATTAGTCTGTGGATGAAATCCTGATGAAAGGGAGACATACATGTGTAATGAGGTACAAAAAGCCTTCCAAAAACATGATACATATTGGGGTCTGGAATGATTACTTGTGGAAGACCATGTAGATGAAATATATCTTACATGAAAATATGGCTAATTTCTTTGGCAGTAGGCAATTTCTTAAAAGCTGTGAAATGTGCCATCTTGGTAAATGAATCAGCAGTTACCATAATTACATGATTCCCTGAAGAAGACGGTAAAGGACATAAGAAATCTGTAGACATGGCGTGCCATGGAGCAGAGGGAACAGACAAAGGCATACATAATCCTGCTGGCTTGGTTCGAGGTGTCTTGGTTTGAGCACATATAGGGCATGATGTTACATAGGATTCAGTATCAGTTTTAAGTGTAGGCCACCAAAAAGATAATAGGAGCAACTCCTCCGTCTTCTTGATACCACGATGTCCAGCCACAGGGGAATCATGACACATCTGTAAAGCATCAGTCTGTACTTTCTTGGTCGGCAGAATTAGAGAGTTTTGATGATAGAAGAATTCCTTATTCTTTTGTAATTGATGACTCAAGGTATTCCATTCTTCAAGTGGAAGGTATTGGTATTCTGTTTTAATATGATTCAGAAAGGACTGGGCAACTCCTATGATTCAAAGGGTTCTGTTATCTTTGGAGAGGAAGTGTTAGCGCTTCCTGGATAGCGACTAGATAAGGCATCAGCCACTAGGTTCTGAGATCCAGGAATTTAGGTCACTACAAAGTCATATTGGCTGAAACAGAAAGCCCATCTTGCCTGCCGGCTATTTCAACAATGGAAATTTTGGAGACATTGTAAATTTCAGTGTTGGAAAATGGGTTATTGGTAGGGCAGGTAGGTACCTACACCTAGCAACAAGCCACTAACCTCCACATAGGTACAGTTAGGTCTCAGTAAATTAATCCCAGCTCTACCCTTGGTAGCTTGGCATCGAGCGTCAAGGCTTAACTTAGGAGACAAAGTGTAAAGCATTCAAATATCACAAAACAGTAATTAAATAAAACACAGGAAACAGTTTAAAAATCCAAAACCAATTTATAAAAATAGCTTATATTTTTATCTTTAAAATGACACAAAAACGATTAAAATCGGTTCAGGGGAACCGGAGATATGAATTTTTAAAGTATTATTATTTTCTAGCGCTTAGAAACAAAAAGCGCCAATCGGGTCATCTGGTTGCACCAGGACCGGGGCAAAGTCAAACTTTCAGGCCGACCGCGATGGAGCCCTGCTCGGCTACAAGTCGCGGGAGGCCTCGGTTAAAAAGTTACCTTCTGACTTAGTCTCTTTTTTGATGTTTTTCTTCCCCGGGACGAACCTGCCAGTTGAATCCGACCTCCTGGAGCCCTTGTCCGGATACGCGAAGTCGGTTTCCTCGGTGGTGATTTTTACCTTCGGACTTAGTCGTTTTTTCGAGATGAAAATCCTTCGACCGGGGTAAACCTGGATCTTGATCCGACGTCCGTGGAGCCCTTCTCGGATTCCATGGCTGGGAGGTCCCGGTCAACTTTTTACCTTCGGACTTAGTCTCTTTTTTGGATGTTTTTCTTTACCGGGACGAACCACGAAGTCAGGCCGGGTCGCGGTTGAGGCAAGCCGGCTAGAATTTCCGCGTCGGGTCGGTCACTTTATGGAGCTTTTTTTCAAAAATTCTCCAATCTTTTCCAAACTTCTGGGGCTTCACCCAGATGTTCTTTCAAGGTTCTTTTGGGGTCCACAGCTCACCCCAAGGGTCCAGAAGTTCTGTGATGGTCCTTGGGAAGTGCGGACTTCAACTCCCAGAATGCACCTGGCGCAAACTCCTTTTTGGCCACTGGACAGTGGTCAGCTGGTCGCTTTCTTCAGGAGTTGGTGCAGGGGACTCTGGTTTAGCAATTTTTCACCTGTAGCAAACAGGGAGTCCCTCCTTGAACCAGTTGAAGCCAGGCAAAGTCCTTCTTGTGGTGAAGCCCAAGTGTGCAGCTGGTGCAGTCCTTCTGAGTGCAGGTTCCAGGTGCAGGCCAGGGGTCCAGCAGGGCAGTCCTTCTTCTTCTTTAGTTCCTTTCTTGTTGAATTCTGGAGGGGATCTGAGGTGTGGGGGCAGGTCTGCCAGTTTTATCCTTGCTCCTGGGTGAAAAGCAGGGGGGTCCTGGTCCTCCAATCAGGTACAGGGTCGTCCCCCTGTGATGACCACTTCCTGGGAAGTGTGGCAAAAATCCATCCCAAAAGGCAACAGTCTCTAAAAATCCAACATGGCTGAATCTGATTTTTGGAGGTTACATCTGGCTGAGCCCACCCACTGGTGTGGCTAAAAATCATGAACACACCCCTCTCCTGCCCTCTCCTAATCTAATCAAGGGGGCACCTAGCTGTCTGGGGTTGCAGGATGTGGGGGTGTTGCTGGGTGCTGCAAATGTCCTTCTCTGCCTTTGAAGACCAGTTTGGCAGCCCTCCCCCTTCATGCCTCACCATCTGCTGAGGGGAGATTCTCTCCCCCAAGCACATTCCTTTGTGTGAAGTCAGGCCACTTCACACCTCATCAAGGTAGCCTGGCAGAAGCTGCTGCAGGCTGGCCAATCAGAGCACAGCAGCAAAAACAATGCAGAGCTGAAATTGGCAACTTTTTAGGTAAAGTCTAAACTTTTTACCTGGACAAGTTATATTAAATCCAACAACTGGAAGTTGTGGGATTTATTACAACAATCAATTTGATACCAAATTCTTGGTATGTAACATTTAAGGAGACTTTAAAATTTAAAATAAAGTCTGCCCATTCTAGCCTATGAAGGCCATTTACTTCAATGAGAGAAAAACGAATTTGGCTGTTTTTACCTCACCAGGGCTTATAAATCTATTTTTATAAAGTCCCTGCTTATAGTTACATGGCACCCAGCTCTAGGGGCACATAGGGCACACCTTAGGGTTGACTTATATGTAAAAATAAGGTAGTTTAAGACTTTGGAAGTACCTTTAATTCCAAAGTCGAATTTTCATATAACTTTAATTTAAAAGCAGCCAGCAAGGCAGGCTTGCTTTTAAAATGACACTGGGCACCTCAGCAATGCACCTAGGTGTGCAGCCCCTATGCTGTGGTCCCTAAACCTACATGCCCTACCATATACTAGGGACTTATAGGTAGGTTAACTTAGCCAATTATAATTAGCCTAATTTGCATATCCATTTTACACAGAGCACAGGCCCTGGGACTGGTTAGCAGTACCCAGGGCACCATCAGAGTCAGGAAAACACCAGCATAAAGTGGAAAATGGGGGCAAAAAGTTATGGGGCCTCCGCAATCAGCCCTAGTTTCTCACATTCAGTGACTAGTTCTTGCTTTGAACGGTTCCTCAGTACCCATTAGGAAATTTCTCCATTCTTTACAGGCACCATTGAGAGAAAGTAATTCCCATTCTAACACAGAATAATTGGCTTCTGTCAGTATGTGGGATAAGTAAAAGACAGAATATTCCAGGCCATCGTCTTCTTGTTTCTGAAGTATAGCTCTCTCTGAGGAATCAGTGACCACTATAAACTTTGGTTGTATCCGAGTGCCGTAAGATAGGAGCTTGGGTAAAGACCCAATTCAGATTTCGATAGGCCGTCTCTGCACTTTCAGTCCAAATAAATCGCTTCTTCAGATTTCTCCTTTGATGGTCTGAATGAGAAAACTTTGCTGATGGGCAAAGTCTTGTATGAACTGTCGATAGAAGTTGGAGAGACCCAGGAAGCAGTGGGTTTTCTTAATAGAAGAGGGAGAGGGCCAATCCAAAATTGCTTTGACTTTGTTTGGATCCATAGCTATTCCAGTCTGATTGATGCAGAAACCAAGATATTGTACTTCTGTTTTGTTAAATTCACATTTTCCTGGTTTGCAGTATAGCTGATTCTGTCTGAGTCTTTCCAAAACCTGAAGGACATGCTCAGTATGTTGTTCAGGTATGCAAGAGTATACTAGAATGTCATCCAGATATATCACCACACTGTGATTCAATAAATCAGAGAACACGGAGTCCGTGAATTGTTGGAATATTGAGGGTGAGTTTTTTAAACCAAAAGGCATGACTCTGTATTCATAATGGCCAAATGGAGTATAAAAAGCTCTTTTCCATTCATCTCCTTCCTTGACACGTAAGAGATGATAGGCACCCCTCAGATCCAATTTCGTAAACCTCTTGGCACCTTGGAGCACGTCAAGTATATCTCTAATAAGGGGTAAGGGATATTGATCCTTGATGGTTATCTTGTTCAGTCCACAAAAGTCAACCCAGGGGCGTAGATCTATTGATTTCTTTGGAACAAAAAAAAGAGGAGCCCTAGCAGGAGATGAAGAGGGGGCGATTTAACTATTTTGTTGATTATCATCTAGGTATTCTTTACCATCTTTTTTTGTTTGGTCAATGAATACTTCCGTCCAAACTGAACCACTTCTCCCGGAATAAAAGGAATGGTGCAGTCATAGACCTGATGTGGAGGTAAAACAGACTTTTTAGGCTTGTGGAATACATCACAGTGTACTTGATAACAACTTGGTACTAACTGTATCATGTTAATAGTGCAGCTTGTGTCTTTGGAAGAAAGGATTAAACCTTTAGGGGACCAATAAGAGTTTGTGGAGTAACAGTTCTGTTGACAAAACTGTGATGATAAAGATATTGTTCTTGTTTCCCAACTAATATATCATTTGTGCTGAGTCAGCCAGGGAATTCCCAATATCATGGTATGGTTTGGAGAGGATATTAGATGAAATGTAATGTGTTCCTGATGTTTTCCAAAACGCAGACAGAGGGTGGGTGTAGTATCCACCACTGGTCCTGAGGTTAGCGGGGAGCCATTAACTGTGTGGACATGTTCTGGTATCCCTTTGGGAACTTGTGGTATTCCTCTTTCTTTGGGCCAAGTCTCATCCAAATGTATACAGCTTGCTCCACAATCTAATAATGGAAATACCTGTTCTTCTTGATTATGGGAACACTGTAGGGTAATGGACAGTATAAACAGAGCTGTAGTATTCTCTTTGAAAGGAACATATTGAAAGTAAGTCTACTCCTCCTGTCCCCTTCCTCCCCACAGGGAGCGAGAGCTGGCATTTCCCCTAGGTCTGGAAGGACGGACAGGACACATCCGGATCAAGTGACCATCCTTGCCAAAATAAAGACAAAGGCCCTTTCGTCACCTATCTTCTCTTTCTGTTTCAGATAAAGGACCACGGACTAGGTCTATCTACATCTGCTCTTCTTCTGTAGACTTATTTGCCTCAGGATGGGCTTTGTCAGAACGACAGGCTGTGGAACGGGTATTCGGGACTTATACTTCAATCGAGTCTTTCGCCTTTCCATCTTACATTTGAGCAATCAATACTCTATGTTCAATGCTTGATCCATTAGTTATTTCAAGGATTCTAATTGAGTAGAATGCAACAATTCATCCTTTATTTCATCTCGTAGTCCTCAATGAAACAGAGTTACAAAAGTGCATTCCACCCAAGTCTCAGCTGCTAACTGTTTAAATCGGGTTATGTATTACAATTCATCCTGATTGCCTTGTTGTATATCACATAATGCTTCTTCAGCAGCAGCCTCCAGCCCGGGTCATTCAAACATCTGTTTAAAGAGCTTAATAAAGGCAGGATAATTGGATAATATAGGATCCTCAGTAGATACCAGGAAAAACCCAAGTAATGGAAAAAAACCTCTATCACAGGAATACCTGAAAAAGAGCTAAAAACAATGAAAAAAGCAAAAATAGAATTCAAATCTGCAGGGAAAAATAAGCAGGAGCAAGAAGAAAACTGGAAACAGGAGCAAGGAGCACCAACAAAAAGGAGGTGTTTGCAACGCAAGGAAGGAGGGAACTCCAGTGCTTATATACAATGAAACAGGAAGTGAAAAAAACAGGAAGAACGTTCAACACCATCTTGGATTGGGAAAAGCCACAGCAATGAAGGAGAAAAAACAAGTAGAAAAGGAACAAGGTATTCTGGGAAGACAACCACCACAGTAGAAAGCAATATAGACAACCAAGAAGAAAGAAGACATGAAGAAAGAAGAAAAAGAAGAAAAAAGAAGAAAAAAGAAGAAATGAAAAAGGACCCAAGTAAGGTAAGTGGGTGGGAAAGTCAGGGAGGCTGCCAGGGGCCACAGTGCACCACACTATGGCACAAAACACCAAACAATTGCCAAAAAATGGGCCACTGCGGTTCTGGCGTCCCGAAACATGGACTGCCGGCCTAACCGCAGGCCAAAAAAGGGACGCTAGGTAGTCCACGGATTCACAACAATCTCTAGCAAGTTCTTTACTTTTGAAAAGAAAGGCAATTTATTGCACACATTTCTACCATACTGCATACAAAATAAGGATGTCTAACAAAATAAAAACTTATTTAATGCCTTTCAAACAGTAATAAAGCTCCTTACAGCAGAGCGTAATAGTTAAGGTTAACATTAGGGCTTTATGTCCTTCATACATTTTCAGAGATGTTTGTCACGTATCTGTGAGACTCTTCAGTTATTATCGTTTTATTTTTGCAATTTTATAGAGTGCATGGCTATGTGACTGGGTTTCCAGCACTAGGCATCGTTAATAAAACATCAGGACCATATACCAGAAGATGAATCAGAATACCCAGGTCTTCAAATATTTCTGAAAAGCCCTTAGGGACTGGCACATTCTCATGGAGGCGGATATTCCATTCCACAGCTTAGGATCCAGATAAGAAAAAAATAGGCCACCTGGACGAGATCATATGAGTTTGGGGACTATACAGAAATTACTGTTACCAGAACGGAGGGAACAGCTGGGACGGTAATATGGCACCAGCGCAGTGCTTTGAACTAGATTCGCTTTTCCACCAGCAGCCAGTGGAGGTGTCGGAGACCTGCAACCAAACAAAACAGTAACAATATTCGCCATGATGATGGAATAAAAATATAGTTGTAAATTCAGAGATATACTTCATTTAATAAAGTAACAAACTTTGAAGATATATTGAGTTGGTTTCAATGCTTCTTTAGTGAGTGCTAAAGGAAGTGTCTTTTCAGGGATTTAGCATTGATCTGTTTGCTGCAAAACCTCAGCAGCGACATCTGAACCCCCTTTGATTCCACCTACCAAAGAAGCAAATGCCCAGCACATGTTTGGCAGGCAAAAAATGTAATTTGTGTATTTTTCTGAATCCACCGCCAAAAGAAGCAAATTCCCAGCACGTTTGGTAGTCAAACAATGTAATTTGTGTATTCTTCTGTGGTGTCAAAAGAGGTGAATAGTGTCTGTTTTCTGCTGTCCATTGTAGGGAATTAACCCTTGAAGCTGATCATTCCAGCAGCTAATAGACTACAAGTTGCAAGTAAAAGTTAGTCAGGGTACAAACCACCTTGAGAATACCTTTCTATCTAAGGGTTAACATAAGAGCCAGCATCTATAAATCTAGAGGTGATGGTCAAATTCCCAATGGTGGGAGCACCTGTGGTGTTTACAGTACCCACTACTGGCACCAGGACTGAAAAGAGAAAGCTAATGTCTAGATTGGCATGGGGCACTGAAAGAGAATTCAAATGATGATTTGACTACAACTACTTGGGCTAGAACCACAATATCAATGGTTCCAGGGTCAGGGAGACCTTTTCTGGCAACACAACCAGATTAACAGGCAAGAGGGTGAAATCTTGGAAACCGTATGTCTTGGGGGGAACTAGAAGGAAGGATACAGACAGACTAGAGATGACACAGTTTCACTTTTGGTGTTAGTTTGAAATTGATAGAGTTTGCTTGTAGGTGAAAAGTCTCTCCTGGGCCCAGATACATTTAGGTTGCAATTGTGCATTTGTGACTTAGGCCCTCATTCTGACCTTGGCGGGCGGCGGAGGCCGCCCGCCAAAGTCCCGCCGTCAGATTACCGTTCCGCGGTCGAAAGACCGCGGCGGTAATTCTGACTTTCCCGCTGGGCTGGCGGGCGGTCGCCTTCAGACCGCCCGCCAGCCCAGCGGGAAAGAGGCTTCCATGATGAAGCCGGCTCGGAATCGAGCCGGCGGAGTGGAAGCTGTGCGACGGGTGCAGTTGCACCCGTCGCGTATTTCACTGTCTGCGCGGCAGACAGTGAAATACATGTAGGGGCCCTCTTACGGGGGCCCCTGCAATGCCCATGCCAGTGGCATGGGCACTGCAGGGGCCCCCAGGGGCCCCGCGGCCCCCCCTACTGCCATCCGGATCCCGGCGGTCGGACCGCCGGGATCTGGATGGCGGTAGGGGGGGTCAGAATCCCCGCGGCGGTGCAGCAAGCTGCGCCGCCGTGGAGGATTCTATGGGGCGGCGGTACACTGGCGGAGCCCGCCAGTGGTGCCGGTCCGACCGCGGCTTTACCGCCGCGGTCGGAATCCCCATTGGAGCACCGCCGGCCTGTCGGCGGTGCTCCCGCGGTCCTCCGCCCTGGCGGTCAAAGACCGCCAGGGTCAGAATGACCACCTTAGTTTCTTTAGGGCATGAGGAGCACAAAAAAGCTGACTTTCACATGTCATTAGGCTCTGGTATTTGCTGAGAGTCTTTCTCTTTGACTTGCAGATGCAATCCAGCAACTGGCACAGACAGCCATGTATTCTTTCACAGCTTTGCCCTAGCAGCTCTTCATCATAGTCCTGGATCAGAGATTAACACGCAGTAAATGCTGAATTTCTGGATTTCATGTCTTCTCTGATCCACAAATTAGGGCCCTCATTAAGAATCTGGTGGTCCATGGACCGCCAGACTCACGGTGGCTGGCGGACCGCTGCGGTAGTGGTGGTCCGCCCGCCCTATTATGACCGTGGCGAAAACGCCACAGTGAAAATACCGCTATCGCCAGGCTCCCACCACCAAGGAGTCTGGGAGTGGTGGCGTTTCAGATCTGAAAGGGCAGCGCTACCCTGCGGATTGTGATTCCCATTCTGCCAGCCTTTTCCTGGCAGTTTACACTACCAGGGAAAGGCTGGCAAAATGGGTGACTTGGCCCCCCTGGGGGCACCTGCACTGCCCATGCTATTGGCATGGGCAGTGCATGGGGCCCCATGCATAGCCCATAGTGCATTTCACTGCCCAGATTATGGGCAGTGAAATGCCCGACGGGTGTTTCTACACCCGCTGCACTGCCACATTGGGGCCTGGTCCAAATGGAGCCAGCACCAATGTAAAGGCCCTGTTTCCCATTGGGCAGGCGTGCGAAAACACTGTTTCCGCCTGAGGGCCTAGCGGGAACATCATTTTAGGGCCAGCGGGGGCTTTGCCGCACTGGCGGTCTTCAGACAACCGTCAGCGAGTTGACGGGGGTATCCCGGCATCATCATAATGAGGGCCTAGGTGTCTACTTTAGATTAGATCTCTGCTCTGATGTATCAAATTCTTTAAACTGAAGTCTTCATGGCAGACAAGCACGCTTGACAGACTCGCCAGTAGAAAATGGATGCAGGGCTGTCCATGTATGTCCAAGTCAGCGTGACAAGGACAAGCATCCTAGATGGAAATGGAGGGCTATCATCCCACAGCATACAAATACCAAATCAGAATGACTGAGGGCTACTTCTTAGTGGTAGAAACTCAGTCGCCTGGTTTATAGATCATACAGAAAGGCAACTAGCATCCCTATGCAACATCGCAGGCTTGTGTTCTCTATTGAAAATGCAATGAAGTATCCTGCTCTTAAAACCCTCATTCCATCCACCTTATTTGGAGAAAGGCATACCTTAACTAGTCCATCAACGGAGCACCATTGGCCTTGTCAATAAAATACTTCCTCAAAAATCAGGCCTTGAACCTCTAAATACACCAAGCAGTGACATAACACTCTTTTTCTGTAGAAGCTCAATTCATCCCTAGGAAGTAGTCCTCGACTGGCATCAGAATGCCTCTTTCCTTTCCCATTGATTGATGCAGTGGTTATGACAACTCATTTGTCAGATGCATCCATGCAGATTGATGAAGACTTCAGAAAAGGTGCTTGATAAAGGAGTCCTTCAGATCATTAAAAGCCTTCTAACACTCTACAGCCAGATCACTTGCTTAGGGTGCATTTTCTGAGGTTAAGTCTTTCGGAGACTGTACACCGATAGCTGTCCAGAAAGTCCTAATCGTGCCCTTCAGACCCAGAAAGGCTCTCATCTGTGTCTGGAAAGTGGGGAACATTTAGCTCAATACATACTAGATCTTCCCTTCTGGAAGTTACATTTTCCTACTGTTGGACGCAAGGGGCACGTTTGACTTGATCGTCTCTTTCACCCTGCATCACAGCCAGCACTTTTTCAAATTGTCTCAAATGGTCCTCTCATACATTGATGAACATAAGAGACACAGGTCAAATATTTTAAAGGTGACTATAACTTTCCTTAAACCAAAGGCATGCGTTCAAACCGAAAAAAGGCCCTTTGAGGTGGGAAATGCCATCTCCTGAGATATTGTCTGCTAGAGATGTGGAATCTGCCAGACAAGCACAGTCATCCTTGACACAATTTTACCCATTTTGCTACTTTGTTGAGTGTTGCATTCAAGACCCAGAATAGGTAGTCAGCTAGTCCAGTTCAGAAACCCATCATGTTCTATTGTGAAATCTCTTAGCACTTTGGCTTGTGATCCTCTTGGTCCATCTCTTCACTCTGCAGTCAGAGTGGCAGTCTAGTGTCCTTAATCTTTACCCAAATATCTTGAGACATCGGCCCCTTTCCTTACCGGTACCTCCAAAACTAATAAGGGTTTCCATTCCTTCTTAATCACACTCTTCTATTTGCTAAATGGTATGCTTATGAACCTTAACCCCTTCCCCGCCGCGGACGTAATGGTTACGTCCATGGCAACGCCCATGTGGCGCCATGGACGTAACCATTACGTCCTGGGACTGGCAGTCGGGGGAAGTGCTAGTGCTTCCCCCGAGGGCCACCCCCCTTCCCCCCCAGGCCAGGGCTGAAAGGGGAATCCCTTCCCCTTTCACCCCCACCCCCGCCCCCCCATGACATCAGCGCACAATCGCTTGCTGATTTCATGGAAAGGGGGAAAGACACGCTGGAAGCCATTTCCTTCCAGCGCATCTAGGGGAGAAGGTGAGTTTTTCACCTTCGTGCGGGGGGGATGCTCTGAAAGAGGCATCGAGGGAAAGGAAAGGGTTTTCCTTTCCCTCGATGTCTCTTTGAGCATTCCTGCTGCCCGATCGCGATCGGGCAGCAGGAATGCCCACTAGACACCAGGGATTTGTTTATGTGTGTGCTTTTTTATTGTGTGGGGGAGCGACCCCTTGGGCAAGGGTCGCTCCCCTTTGGGGGCAAATGTATTTTTCGTCGTTTCTGCCCCCCAGATTGGCCCTATTTTTAGGCCGATCTGCCCCCATGAGGGGCAGAAAGCCACTAGACACCAGGGATTTTATTGTTGTTTTTTTTAATTTGTGTTGGGGGGCGGCCCCTTGGGCAAGGGTCGCCCCCAGGGGCCCATATGTATTATTGGGCAGTTCTGCCCCCCTTGTGGGCAGACATGCCTATTTTCTTGGGCCTTTCTGTCCCCAAGGGGGGCAGAATCCCAATAGCGCCAGAAATAGTATGTTTGTATGTGTGCTTTGTGTTGGGGGGTGGCCCCTTGGGCAAGGGTCGCTCCCCCTGGGGGCGCAATGTATTTATCATCGTTTCTGCCCCCCTTGGGGACAGATTGGCCCTATTTTTAGGCCGATCGGGGGCAGAAAGCCACTAGACACCAGGGATTTTATTGTTGGTTTTTATTTTTAGTGTTGGGGGGCGGTCCCTTGGGCAAGGGTCGCCCCCAGGGGCCCATATGTATTATTGGGCAGTTCTGCCCCCCTTGGGGGCAGATATGCCTATTTTCTTAGGCCTTTCTGCCCCCAAGGAGGGCAGAATCCCAAGAGCGCCAGGGATATTATATGTGTGTATGTGTGCTTTGTGTGGGGTGGTGGCCCCTTGGGCAAGGGTCGCTCCCCCTGGGGGGCCAATGTATTTATTGCCGTTTCTGCCCCCCTTGGGGGCAGATTGGCCTTATTTTTAGGCCAATCTGCCCCCAAGGGGGGCAGAAAGCCACTAGACACCAGGGATTTTATTGTTGTTTTTTTTTATTTGTGTTGGGGGGGCGGCCCCTTGGGCAAGGGTCGCCCCCAGGGGCCCATATGTATTATTGGGCAGTTCTGCCCCCCTTGGGGGCAGACATGCCTATTTTTTTAGGCCTTTCTGTCCCCAAGGGGGGCAGAATCCCCATAGCGCCAGGGATACTATATGTGTGTGTGTGCTTTGTGTGGGGGTGTGGCCCCTTGGGCAAGGGTCGCCCCCCAAAGGGTGCAATGTAATCTGGGTGATTTCTGCCCCCCCCCCCCCCTTGGGGGTAGATTGGCCTATTTTTTTTTAGGCCGATCTTCCCCCAAGCAAAGAACACTAGACACAAGGGAAAATTTAAAAATGGTTAGTGGCGGAGTGTTTGTCAACTGGCGAAGTATTTGCTTTTATGATAATAACAGTTTTTTTCCTTTTTATTCTAGTTCAAAGCTTTTGCTGACTTTGCTGTGTCTTGTTGCAGTTTTGGCAGTAGTTGTCCTGCGGTTTGCGTAGTTGCATGTTTTAGGTAAGTAAATAAATTTACTCCAAGTGAGTATTGTTGCCATGCATGAATGACATGTTTGTAGGTGGTGTACTGAATGCAGGATTGTGTGTGAAATTGTCCTTAGATTTATGCACAATGATTATTGTGCTGTTTTATGTCTAATTTGCTTTTTTTTTTCTCTTTTTAGTGGGATATCGTTGGTGATTGCTGTGGCTGTGCAGAGTAGTTGCTGGTGAGTCAAGCTTTTTCAGGCAAGGGAGCAGTATAGATTTTGAGTTTATAACTCTTAGTGATAAAGCTATACTTTGTTACTTATCTTACACAGTGCTGGTTGTTGGTGGTGTATTTGTCCAGTTAAATTTTGTAGGAAGGATCATGGCTAGCCATAGGATGACCGCTCAGCAGGTTGTTAGTGTGCTTTTTGAGTCATCTTCTGACCATGAATATGAGACTGACTCTGCATCTGAGGCAGAGGAGGAAGTGCAGGATTCTGTAAGTGAATTTTCTGTCAGAGATGAATCATCTGATGATGAAGCCACTCTCAGTGCTGATGAAGGGCCTTTTTTAGAGGAGGACAGTGATGTGCCAATGGTGCAGGAGCCAGCGGCTGAAAGGCTTCCCACTGGAAGACCTGACACATGGGTTGCACTAAACATGGAGCAGCCACAGTTGCCTGCGTTTACTGGTTTTCCAGGGTGTCGAGTAAATACGGAAAACTTTTTGCCCGTCAACTTTTTTGAGTTGTTTATGGACGATATATTTTTGGAAGAGATTGTTGAGCAGACTAATTTGTATGCAGAGCAGTTTTTAAGGGACAACGCTGCCAGACTTAGGCCACACTCTAGAACTAGCCGGTGGATTCCCACAAATCTGGAAGAGTTGAAAAAGTTCTTGGGTTTAACTTTTTTGATGGGGCTGATAAGGAAGCCATCGCTGTCTTCATATTGGTCTACTTGTCCCTTGATGGCAACTGCTATATTTCCTGCCATCATGAGTCATAACCGGTATGAGCTTCTTCTTCGGATGTTGCATTTTGTAGATAATGCTTTAGCCTTGCCACAAGATCATCCTGATTCTGACCGTCTTTTTAAGATTAGACCTGTCCTTGATCATTTGGTAGATCGTTTTTCAGAGATCTATGTTCCAGGGAAATAAATATCTGTAGATGAGTCTTTGGTCCTGTTCAAGGGTCGTTTGGTTTTTAGGCAGTACATTCCTAGCAAGAGGGCACGGTATGGAATTAAATTGTATATGCTGTCAGAAAGTAGTACAGGATATGTTTATAATTTCCGGGTCTACACTGGTAGGGATCCAATATTGACCCCCCTGGTTGTCCACCCACTTTTGGAGTTAGTGAGAAAATTGTGTGGGAACTTGGTAGACGACTGATTAACAAAGGTCACCATTCATATGTAGATAACTTCTACACTGGAGTTCGGTTGTTCAAGGAGTTGTTCAGAGTGGACACTGTTGCTTGTGGCACAATCCGCTCTAATCTGAAAGGCTATCCAAAAGAGCTTGTCTGTAAAAAACTTGAGAAGGGACAGTGCAGTGCCTTGCGGAATGATGAGCTGCTAGCTCTGAAATTTGTAGACAAGAGGGATGTATACATGCTAAGCACCATCCATGATGAGAGTACTTCACCTGTGGCTGTTTGGGGTCAGGTTGCCGAAGTGCGCAAACCTGTGTGCATCTTAGACTATAATAAGCACATGGGTGGTGTTGATAGAGTAGATCAGAGGTTAGAACCTTACACTGCTGCTCGTAAGTCTTATGTGTGGTATAAGAAATTAGCGGTTCACTTGTTCCACTTGGCAACTTTTAATGCTTTTGTTGTGTTCAAGGATAGTTCTCCAGAGTCAAGTATGACATTTGTGAAATTTCAGGAGTCTATCATAGCTAGCCTTGTTGTGCTGGAACAGGCAAGAGTTCCTAGAGAAGCAGTGGTGGAGGATGTGGCTAGATTGAAAGATCGTCACTTTGCTGAGCACATTCCTCCCACGGCCAAAAAAAACTTTCCTACTCAGAGATGTAGAGTCTGTGCTCGAAGAGGTATCAGGAAGGAGACTAGGATGTACTGCCCTGATTGTCCTTCAAAGCCTGGGCTGTGTGTAGGGGGCTGTTTCAGGAGCTACCACACACAGAAGAATTATTGGGAAATTCCGTGAGCGTAAACTGCTGTTTTATATTTTTATATGTTCGGTTTCACGGTTGGCATTAGTCATGTACTCAGTTAGAGCTTTTGTGTTTGTAGTTTTGTACTAATTTATGATTAGTGGTTTCTTTGTTGTTTAAAGACAAAAAAAGGGATGGTATGTGTAGGGTGGCGCTTGGCTGGCGGTGTACATGGGGTGGCGCTTGGCAGGCGGTGTGGGTGGGGTGGCGCTTGGCTGGCGGTGTGGGTGGGGTGGCGCTTGGATGGCGGTGTGTGTGGGGTGGCGCTTGGCTGGCAGTGTGGGTGGGGTGGCGCTTGGCTGGCGGTGTGGGTAGGGTGGCGCTGGGCTGGCGGTGTGGGTGGGGTGGCGCCTGGCTGGCGGTGTGGGTGGGGTGGCGCTGGGCTGGCAGTGAGGGTGGGGTGGCGCTTGGCTGGTGGTGTGGGTGGAGTGGCGCTTGGCTGGTGGTGCCAGCCAAACGCCAGTCCACACACTCATCAGCTGGTGTGATTGCTGTATCAGGCATGTGGGCGTATGAAAGTGATAAGCCCTTGACTGGCACTATCTGTGGATGCGAGTCTTGTAATGTGCTGGGCCTGTGGCTGGCGGCATGAATGGTCTTGTGCATGTCATGTATGAAAGGTGTGTGAATGGACTGTAAAGCGGTTGGTGCCTTGTCGTGGCTTTACAGCTCACGAGCTGTGAGTCATTGGTTCAGTTTTTTGGCCTTTCAGTTATTACCGGTGCATTTCACTTTTGTGAAATCTCTTGTTAATAAAATTTGATCTACTGAACCATCACTCACCCTCGTGGCAAATCCAACCAGTATGTGTGGTACAAATGACAAAACCTGCTCCGCTGTAATCAGGCGTCGCAGCACACTTGAGACATGCTAGGTGTCTCAGGTGGGACCCCGATGATGAAGCATGCCACAAACTTGGTTGTTGGTTGAGGGGTCTTTTTCACATAACCTAAGTGCGTTTCTTTTCACAATTTTATTGTTTGGCACATCACAGATGTATGTGGACACATCAAAATGATATATTACAAAACTACCTGTGTTTGGGGGGGAGGGGCCACCTGTGTTTTTGGTCCTGGGTGTGGCCTTCATCTAGGGAAACCTACCATACCCAGACACTTTTTAAAACTAGACACCCCAAGGAGTGCAGGGAGATGTGGCTTGCGTGGATCCCCCAACATTTTCTTACCCAGACACCTCTGCAAACCGCAAAATTTGCTTAAAAAAGCATATTTTCCTGAGTTTTGTTTGTACGATCACCGCTCCAGCACAAAATTCCTACTCCCCACTGTTCCCCTCAGTCTCCCAAGTAAAATGACACCACACTTATGTGGGTCCCCAAAGCAGAGTCTGTCTAAAGATGTATAAAAGAATATGGGGGTCATTCTGACCCTGGCGGTCAGTGTTAAAGCGGCGGCCAACCCGCCAACAGGCTGGCGGCCCAAAAAATGGAATTCTGACCCTGGCGGGAACTGCCAACACAGACCGCCGCTTTAACACTCCGACTGCCACGGTCGGACAAACAAACAGCGCGGCGGTCACCGCCAACAGGCAGGCGGGAGACAATGTACCGCCCACCCTATCACGACTCACCAATCCGCCACCTTTTCCGGGGCGGGAGCCCCGCCGATAAAAACACGGCGGAAACAGACATCTCCAATGGAAAACGCTTACCTCGACACACTCCACGCGGAATCGGAACAGCATGGAACCCGAACTCCACATCCTCCCGGCCATTGCCTTCCTGCTCTTTTTCCAGGATCACGAACCTCGGCGCAGACGACAACGGTGAGTACTGCACCTACGACACAGGGGAAGGGGGAGGAGGAAAGGTTACGGGCACACACATACGCCACACACCCACCCCCACCCCCGCCGAAATTACCACACACCTATGCCGATAAAAAAGTCAGCGTGACACCCACAAACCCCCCCCCAAAAAAGCAAAGACAAAAGGCAATGAATGTAAAAGTAGAACTATATTATTGCAAAAATAAAGTATAGCGACCTTAGCAATATATGATGAAGCAATACACATCTAGAACCATATCCACACAAGTAGCAAAAGTCTGGTCCAGTCATTCAAAGTTCAAATGTCCGTGGGCCAATGTGCAGCAACACATGGGCAAAGCCCACACACGATATCGAGTCCATTGGAGAGAACACTGCTGGGGCATCACAAAAATACAAAACAGGCACCTCAGGGGGAAGGGAAGGGGGGGCACCTCAGCCACATGAGTCCACGACGCCAGATCCACGAAGGGCCTCCATGCCCACTGTGCCATCCTGGGGAGTGCAAAGCCACAGTCTCTCAAGTCTCTACAGTGGGTGGCTTGCCCACTGTGCCATCCTGGGGAGTGCAAAGCCACAGTCCATCAGGTGGAGTACAGAGTCCACTGGTCATGGAGGAGGCATGGTGGGCAGAGTGCCTCGTGAAGCCCTGCCCGACACAGAACCGGGACTGCCAATGGGCCAGCGGTGCTTGAGACGGCGGTGCCCAGCGGAGCGGTGCTTGACAGGAAGGGCCCAGTGGAGCGGTGCTTGACAGGAAGAGCCCAGCGGAGCGGTGCTTGACAGGAAGAGCCCAGCGGAGCGGTGCTTGAGACGGTGGTGCCCAGCGGAGCAGTGCTTGACAGGAAGGGCCCAGCGGAGCGGTGCTTGACAGGAAGGGCCCAGCGAAGCGGTGCTTGACAGGAAGAGCCCAGCGGAGCGGTGCTTGACAGGAAGGGCCCAGCGGAGCGGTGCTTGACAAGAAGAGCCCAGCGGAGCGGTGCTTGACAGGAAGGGCCCAGCGGAGCGGTGCTTGAGACGGCGGTGCCCAGCAGAGCGGTGCTTGACAGGAAGGGCCCAGCGGAGCGGTGCTTGACAGGAAGGGCCCAGCGGAGCGGTGCTTGAAACGGCGGGGCCCAGCGGAGCGGTGCTTGACAGGAAGAGCCCAGCGGAGCGGTGCTTGACAGGAAGAGCCCAGCGGAGCGGTGCTTGACAGGAAGGGCCCAGCGGAGCGTGCATGACAGGAAGGGCCCAGCGGAGCGGTGCTTGACAGGAAGAGCCCAGCAGAGCGGTGCTTGACAGGAAGGGCCCAGCGGAGCGGTGCTTGACAGGAAGAGCCCAGCAGAGCGGTGCTTGACAGGAAGGGCCCAGCGGAGCGGTGCTTGACAGGAAGAGCCCAGCGGAGCGGTGCTTGACAGGAAGGGCCCAGCGGAGCGGTGCTTGAGACGGCGGTGCCCAGCGGAGCGGTGCTTGACAGGAAGAGCCCAGGGGAGCGGTGCTTGACAGGAAGAGCCCAGCGGCGCGGTGCTTGACAGGAAGGGCCCAGCGGAGCGGTGCATGACAGGAAGGGCCCAGCGGAGCGGTGCTTGACAGGAAGAGCCCAGCGGAGCGGTGCTTGACAGGAAGGGCCCAGCGGAGCGGTGCTTGACAGGAAGAGCCCAGCGGAGCGGTGCTTGACAGGAAGGGCCCAGCGGAACGGTGCTTGACAGGAAGAGCCCAGCGGAGCGGTGCTTGACAGGAAGGGCCCAGCGGAGCGGTGCTTGAGACGGCGGTGCCCTGTTCAGCGGTGCCTGTCTTGTGTTTCCAGTGAACCACACCTGCTCAATACTTGCTGCTCAGTCTGCATCTGACCTTTCCGTTGCAGGGCCCTCCTGTGATGGAGTCCTGGGGCCCTGGGTCTCCTTCGATAGCCCCGGAATGGGGCTGGTGGGGCCCTCATGGCCAGGTCGGCTGCTCCCTGCCTTTTGCTCCTTGCTGCCCCTGCCCTCCTTGGCAGACTGTCCGTGGCCCTTAGCTCCCTTACCGGATGTGGCAGGTGATGGTGCAAGGCTCCCCTCCTTGGGGGCAGGCGTATCAGGCCTGTCGCGCCTGCCCTTCACTTTTTTGCTCCTCTTCCCGGGGGGGGGGGCTGGGTGTGCCTTTGCTGCTGGACGATGTCCTAGCCCAAGGAAAGGGCGGACTCCAAAAACCAGGCACAACGTTCTTGGGAGTTGCTGGGCTGGTGGTGGCTGAGGTGTTTGTGGAACTCTTACGGGATGGAGGGGGTGGGTCAGGTGAGGAAAAGAGGTCAAGTTTAGAGAGGAATAATTTCTTTGGAGCCATGGGAAGGGGAGCTGGAGTGGGTATGGGAGTGGAGGAAGAGCATGTGGTTGTAGGAGAGTCAAGTGTGCTGTCTTTGGGTGCAGGTGCTTGGACAGGAGGCTGACGTGAGGTGGATGGCTGTTGTTTGGGGGCCTGCCTGCGTTTGTGTGTTTGGGAAGCGGGGGTGACAGACACACTGGGAGAGGACACAGGGGATGTGTACATGGCAGTGGGGGTGGTGACTGCACGTGTGCGGACTGGTCTGGAGGGTGTGCTGGTGATGGGTGCAATGGCTGATGGTGGTGTGCTTGCAGGTGTGTGTGGAGACGTCACAGGGAGGGAGGAGGGAGCCGAGGAGGTGGGGGACACAGAGGAGGTAGTGACTGTTGGCATGTCTGCATCGGGATGTTGCTTGGGTGAATGCTTGTGTGTCCTGTGGTGCTTATGTCTGGATGAGCTGCCCTTGGGTGTTGAGGTGTGTGCAGGCTGGTCTGTAGGTGTGGATGGGATAGGCAGAGGAACAGGGGAGTGGGACTGGGTGGAGGGAGTCAGAAGAGGGAGGCTGGAGACAGGGACAATCGCTGCCGTCAGTGCTGAGGCCAGAGCGTTGAACGATCGTTGATGGGCAGCCTGACCCGAATGAAGGCCCTCCAGTTATGCATTGCTTTGATGCACCTCCCTCTCCACACCCTGGATGGCATTCAAAAGGGTAGACTGCCCAACAATGATGGTCCTCAGGAGGTCAATGACCTCCTCAGTGAGGGCAGCAGGGGTGACTGGGGCAGGGCCTGAGGTGCCTGGGGCGAAGGAGATGGCCGGCTTCCTGGCCTTGCGGGCACGGGCCAAAGGCTGAGGGGCTGCTGGGAGGGCGGAGCTGGTGCGCTAGGTGGCGGCTGTACCTGTAGGATCGCTGGGCATGGATGTTGCCGCCACCGCAAGGGAGCTCCCTTCCGAGGACGTGTCGGTGTCGCTGACGTCTGCACGGGTCCACGTGGTGGAGCCCCCCTCGCCCTCCGTCTCACTGGTCATGTCGGAGTCCGTTGCATGGCCCTCCGGGGCCATGTGAGATGCAGCTCCCTCTTGCGCCGATGCCACTTCTCCTCCGCCTGATGATGCTAATGCACACATTCACAGAAAAACAAAGAAAAGGGGGGGGGTGGAAAACATAAAGACAAGTTGAGTGCATGCATTGGGGACACCGTTGGCGGAGAGGACAGACACAGAAGCCCCCTGCACTACGCTGCGCACTTGGGGTACACTACTCATTCACTGGGACATGCCCTACAAGCCTATGGGCGACAACTGCCCACACAGTATACACTGGTCCATGAATCGCATTTCTAGGCACCCTTCAGAGGTGGGGGGCGGGGGCACAGGACCATACCTCACGGGCGGGCCTATCCTACAGAAATCGCCTTGGCCTAGGCATACCCACAGCCCTCCTCCCCCACCCAGGCACCTCCACTGCACTCAAAATAGCAGAATGTGCTGGTACTCAACCCCTTGTGCCTGCTGTGATGTCCTGAAGCGCCCATCTAAATCAGGGTAGGCCACCGCCAGGATCCGGGACATCAGGAGGGTCAAGGTACGACTGGCACCCCTCCTAGGTTGGGAGGCCATCCCCAGCAGAGCCTCCGCGGTCTTCCTGCTCCTGCGGCGGATGTCCTCCCACCTCTTGCGGCAGTGGGTGCCCCTTCTGTTGTGGATCCCCAGGGCCCGGACGTCCTTGGCGATGGCACGCCAAATGTCAATCTTCTGATGGGCGCTGACCTATGTGACATGTACAGGGGTGGAAGAGAAACACCATCACTTTTCTGCATTCTCGATGTGAGTGGCCCCCCCTCCCCAACCTTGCCATGTGGCACATGCTCTCATCTGTCGTGCCATGCATTCGTCATTCGCTGCCCTCCCCTCCATCGTACATCCTCCCCACTCAACCCAGGCATTGGGCACTATGCATTGCCCCCGTGTACTCACCTGTTGGTCTGGAGGCCCGTAGAGTAGCGCATACTGGGGGAGGACCCCGTCCACGAGCTTCTCCAACTCCTCGGAACTGAAGGCGGGGGCCCTTTCCCCAGTCGCAGCAGCCATTGTCTCTTCCAGACCGAGGTCACAGCAGCATTTGCAGTATAGGTCCTCTCCTGTGGATGATCAGGTCTCGTGTGATCAAGCAGATAGAAAATGGCGGTTACGGCCGCGGCGGTGCGTACCGCGGCGGTGCGTACCGCGACCGCCGGCGCTCACCGCCATTGGCTCCTGAAACCCATAGGGTTCAATGTTGTCCAATGCGCCTTTGCGCCGCGGCCTGCGACCGCCTACCGCCATGGTGTGCCACGCTTGCGCAATGACCTCACTTCACATTGTCATACTTCACAGGTCAGGCAGCCGCCATTTCAACGGCCCACATGGCTTAATTCCTACTGCGTCACACATGGCTAGGCCTTGCACCGACAATCACACTAGCCATTCAATCCCGAGAGATTCGTGTACTGTGCATGCTGTGGGCACTTACCTGTGGGTTGCTTGACTCTGTGCTCCATGTTGTCCTTCCTAGGCACCGTCCGCTGGGACTTGCGAGGAGACGGAGGAATCTTCCTGTGTACAGACCGCTGGGGGACCTGTCGACAATGGAAGAAAGACACGTCATACTCACCTACAGACTCAACCGTGCCACTATACAGGAACTGTGTGCCCAGCTGGAGCCAGACCTGATGTCACCCATCCGCCAACCCACAGGGATTCCGCCTCTAGTGCAGGTGCTGTCAGTACTGCATTTTTTGGCCAGTGGATCATTTCAAACTACCGTGGCCATTTCATCTGGGATGTCTCAGCCTATGTTTTCAAAGGTGTTGTCCAGAGTATTGTCTGCCCTGATGAAATACATGCGGAGCTACATCATTTTCCCTGAGGTGGGTGACTTGCCTACAGTGAAGGGTGATTTCTATGCCCTTGGACACATTCCCAATATCATTGGTGCCATTGATGGTACCCATGTGGCCTTGGTTCCCCCAAAAGACGATGAGCAGGTGTACAGGAACCGAAAGAATGATCATTCGATGAATGTCCAGGTGGTCTGTTTGGCTGACCAGTACATCTCCCATTTAAATGCCAAGTTCCCAGGGTCAGTGCATGACGCGTACATCATGCGAAATAGCAGCATCCCTTATGTGATGGAACAGCTACAGAGACACTGTGTGTGGCTAATTGGTGACTCTGGTTACCCAAACCTGCCTTGGCTATTGACCCCAGTGAGGAATCCCAGGACCAGGGCAGAGGAACGGTACAATGAGGCCCATGGGCGTACCAGGAGGGTCATTGAGAGGACCTTCGGCCTCTTGAAGGCCAGGTTTAGGTGCCTGCATATGACTGGTGGATCCCTAATGTACTCACCAAAGAAGGTGTGTCATATCATCGTGGCCTGCTGCATGCTTCACAACCTGGCTTTGCGACGCCAGGTGCCTTTCCTGCAGGAGGATGGTCCAGATGGTGGTGTTGTGGCCGCTGTGGAGCCTGCGGAGAGTGAAGAGGAGGAAGACGAAGAGGACGACACAGACAACAGGGACAGAGTGATACTGCAGTATTTCCAGTGACACACAGGTAATAAGCTACTCCTGCATTGTATTATATCTGTAACTGTAGTGGCTCTCTACTGTCTGACCTTTCACCCCAATGTATGGTAACTTAGTTGTGTATATCACTTCCTATTACAGTGCTCTGATCCCCACGGAGTGCCCTCTGGTTTTTATCCCCATGGACTACCGCTGTGTGACACTGGTATGTTGTCATCACAATGTCACTGGAAATGTTTTGTTGGTTATATCGAATACATTTTGTTTAAATAAATAGATCCAGTTGATTTTTGTGCAATAATTGTGTTTATTGAAGATTTCAAATAGGTGTAGAGTTCAAAAAGGGTGCTGGGTGATGGTGGAGGCATGTCCATGGCAGAGTCCAGACTCTCGTTCGCACAGGTGCATTGTCCATATGCCTGTGGAAGGTGGAGCAGGGGCAGTTCAAGGTTGGACAGGGTGAACAAGTGGGACAGTGGGATGGCATCCGTGGGTTTCCGTGCATGGCGGGGGTCTTGACATCCTACTCTGTCTTCTTCCTAGATCTCAGGCCTTTCTTGCGGGGTGGTTCTTGTTCTGCAGGGGGTGGGGTCCGGGTGGGCCGTTACTGTTGTGCCGGGGCCTCCTGACCACTAGCGCCGGCGGAGGTGGTGGGCTGTTCTTCCTCCATGCTAGTGGCAGGGGCCCTTTGGGGGGCCACATGGTCCCGCAATGTGGTGACAATCTGGTTGAGTGCCACCACGATTGTACCCATTGCGGAACTGATGCTGCGCAGTTCTTTCCGGAACCCCATGTACTGGCCCTCCTGCATGGCCTGGATTTCCTGGAACCTGGCCAGGACCGTCGCCATTGTCTCTTGGGAGTGGTGGTACGCTCCCATGATGGTGGTGAGGGCCTCTTGGACAGTGGGTTCCCTAGGCCTGTCCTCCCTCTGTCGCACAGCAGCCCTCCCAGTTCCTCTTTGTTCCTGGGCCTCTGTCCCCTGGACGGTGTGCCCACTACCAGTGCCCCCAGGTCCCTGTTGTTGTTGGGGTTGTGGGTTACCCTGGGTGCCCTGTACTGGTAGACACACCGCTGCTTGACCTGTCCTGGAGACAGAAGCATGGGCCCGCTGGGTGGGTGCTGTGCTGTTGTTTCCAGAGGGGGGTTGGTCTGCTGTGGCCTGTGGCTGACTGAGGGTAACCGACTGTCCAGAGGTCCCCGATGGTACGGGCTGGTCATCAGGTTCTAGGTCGACAGAGCTTCTGTCATCACTGGGGGCCTGTTCTGGGGGTGGGATGGACAAATCTGGACCCTCCTGGACGGTGTGTTGGCGTTCGGGCCCTGCAGGGGTAAAAGAGTATGGTTATTGATTTTGTGTGTGCCATGGCGTGCGATTTGGGGGTGCCCTTGTCGCCCAGTGCTGGCAGTCCCATGTGGGAGGAGTTGTGAGGGTGGTTTGTGGGGGGGGATGGGTAGGTGCAGTGGTCATGCTTAGGTGATGGGTGTCCATGGTTTGTGATGGCATTCAGGGGTTGGGGTTGGGTTGGGTGGGTTGTGCTGGTGAGACATTAACAGGGAGTATGTGTGCTGGGGGTTAGGGGTGAGGGTGGGGGTGTGGGTTGGCATGCTGGTGGTTGGGGGGAGGGTGAAGTAGTTGAGATTAGACTTACCAGAGTCCATTCCTCCGCCTACTCCAGCGAGCCCGTCAGGATGCAGGATGTTCAAGACCTCTTGCTCCCATGCTGTGAATTCGGGTGGAGTGGGTGGGGGTCCGCCGCCAGTCTTCTGCACAGCGATGTTGTGTCTTGACACCATCGACCGCACCTTCCCCGTAGGTCGTTCCAGCGCTTTCGGATGTCTTCCCAATTTCTGGGATGCTGTCCCACAGCGTTGACCCTGTCGACGATCCTTTGCCATAGCTCCGCCTTCCTGGCTATTGTGGTGTGCTGCATCTGTGTGCTGAAGAGCTGGGGCTCTACCCTTATTATTTCCTCCACCATGACCCTGAGTTCTTGGTCCGAGAACCTGGGGTGTCTTTGCGGTGCCATGGGGTGGTGTGGATGAGGTGTGGGGTGGTGTTTGTGGTGATGTGTGTGGTGGGGTGTGGTGTTTTGTGCGTAGATGTGGTGGGGGTGATGATGTTGGGTTCCTGTCTGTGTTGTGGTTTGCGTTCCCTGTGCTCTCTCTCTGTGTATTGCGCCTTGTCTCTGATTTTCGTATTGTGGGGGTTTGTGGGTGATGTGGGTGTGTGTTTTATATGGTGATGAGTGTGTGGGAGTGGTGTGTGTATATGTATCAGGTGGTTGTATTTCGATTTGGCCAATGTGGCTGTGTTTTGTAAAGGTGTGTGTATTTTGAGCGTGGCGGTGTGTACCGCCAATGGAATACCGTGGTTGTTATGGCAGTCTTCTGACCAGCGGTAAGCGCCTTTTACCGCCGAGGTCAGAATGACCCCCTATGTCCTTATAAACTCGCTGTGCTATCCCCTCTATCTCTACAAGTTCTGGGCCTTATTCTGTTGCAGGCACCTGGCCCACCCACACAAGTAAGGTATCATTTTTACCGGGAGACTTGGGGGAACGCTGGGTGGAAGGAAATTTGTGGCTCCTCTCAGATTCCAGAACTTTCTGTCACCGAAATATGAGGAAAACATGTTTCTTTAGCCACATTTTGAGGTTTGCAAAGGATTCTGGGTAACAGAACCTGGCCAGAGCCCCACAAGTCACCCCATCTTGGATTCCCCTTGGTCTCTAGTTTTCAGAAATGCACAGGTTTGGTAGGTTTCCCTAGGTGCCGGCTGAGCTAGAGGCAAAAATCCACAGGTAGGCACTGTTTTCTATGAAAAAATGTGATGTGTCCACGTTGTGTTTTGGGCCATTTCCTGTTGCGGGCGCTGGGCCTACCCACACAAGTGGGGTACCATTTTTATTGGGAGACTTGGGGGAACGCTGGATGGAAAGAAATTTGTGGCTCCTCTCAGATTCTAGAACTTTCTGTCACAGAAATGTGAGGAACATGTGTTTTTTTAGCCAAATTTTGAGGTTTGCAAAGGATTCTGGGTAACAGAACCTGGTCAGAGACCCACAGGTCACCCCATCTTGGATTCCCCTAGGTCTCTAGTTTTCACAAATGCACAGGTTTGTTAGGTTTCCCTAGATGCCGGCTGAGCTAGAGGCCAAAATCTACAGGTAGGCACTTTGCAAAAAACAGCTCTGTTTTCTGTGATGTGTCCACGTTGTGTTTTGGGGCATATCCTGTCGCGGGCGCTAGGCCTACCCACACAAGTGAGGTGCCATTTTTATCGGGAGACTTGGGGGAATGCTGGGTGGAAGGAAATTCGTGGCTCCTCTCAGATTCCAGAACTTTCTGTAACCGAAATATGAGGACAATATGTTTTTTTAGCCACATTTTGAGGTTTGCAAAGGATTCTGGGTAACAGAACCTGGTCAGAGCCACACAAGTCACCCCATCTTGGAATCCCCTAGGTCTCTAGTTTTCAAAAATGCACAGGTTTGGTAGGTTTCCCTCGGTGCCAGCTGAGCTAGAGGCCAAAATCTACAGGTATGCACTTTGCAAAAAACAGCTCTGTTTTCTGTGATGTGTCCACGTTGTGTTTTGGGGCATATCCTGTTGCGGGCCCTAGGTCTACCCACACAAGTGAGGTATAATTTTTATCGGGAGACTTGGGGGAACATAGAATAGCAAAACAAGTGTTATTGCCCTTTGTCTTTCTCTACATTTTTCCCTTCCAAATGTAAGACAGTGTGTAAAAAAGACATCTATTTGAGAAATGCCCTGTAATTCACATAATAGTATGGGCACTCCGGAATTCAGAGATGTGCAAATAACCACTGCTTCTCTACACCTTATCTTGTGCCCATTTTGGAAATACAAAGGTTTTCTTGATAGCTATTTTTTACTCTTTATATTTCAGCAAATGAATTGCTGTATACCCGGTATAGAATGAAAACCCACTGCAGGGTGCAGGTCATTTATTGGCTCTGGATACCTAGAGTTCTTGATGAACCTACAAGCCCTATATATCCCCGCAACCAGAAGAGTCCATCAGACGTAACGGTATATTGCTTTTGAAAATCTGACATTGCAGGAAAAAGTTACGGAGTAAAACGTAGAGAAAAATTGATGTTTTTTTCTCCTCAAATTCAATATTTTTCTTTTTCAGTTGTTGTTTTCTGTAGGAAACCCTTGTAGGATCTACACAAATTACCCCTTGCTGAATTCAGAATTTTGTCTACTTTTCAGAAATGTTGCGGTTACTGGGATCCAGTGTTGGTTTCATGCCCATTTCTGTCACTGGCTGGAAGGAGGCTGAAAGCACAGAAAATCCTAAAAATGGGGTATGTCCCAGTAAAATGCCAAAATTGTGTTGAAAAATTGGGTTTTCTGATTCAAGTCTGCCTGTTTCTGAAAGCTGGGAAGCTGGTGATTTTAGCACCACAAACCCTTTGTTGATGCCCTTTTCAGTGTAAAAACCACAAGCATTCTTCTGCCGCCCCTTTTTCCCATTTTTTTGAAAAAAACTAAATTTTCACTGTATTTTGGCTAATTTCTTGGCCTCCTTCTGGGGAACCCACAAAGTCTGGGTACCTCTAGAATCCCTAGGATGTTGTAAAAAAAGGACGCAAATTTGGTGTGGGTAGCTTATGTGGACAAAAAGTTATGAGGGCCTAAGCGCGAACTGCCCCAAATAGCCAAGAAAAGGCTTGGCACCTGAGGGGGAATAGGCCTGGCAGTGAAGGGGTTAAATAGCACAGAATGATACAATGTAACCCATTTTAGGCATCCTCCATTTTAAAGAGAAAGAGATTTTTTGTACAAATTCCACCCTTATTTGCTTGCTCCATATAATATTGTAATTGGCATGTCTGTTTGTGGTCCAAATGCATGCTAAACGTCATGAACAGCATAACTTACTGACAATCAGAGTTTCTTGAACATGATATAGAGCACTTAACCAGGGCCTATAGTTTCAGTACTGCAAAGTTTGATTGCAATGTGTTTACTTGGTTACCGGCTTACAAATTAGATTACCCCTCTCATTGTGAGATCATTTAATTTTATCACAGGTGTGCTACGTTTTTGCATCATGTTTACAAATGTTCCTATATTTTGGTTACTGTTTATAACTGTTAGCTCCGGCCTTGTTGGTGCGGTCACACCTGACTTTTTTACATTCAGACCTGTTGTTGAACTTTACCTCTTAACCAATGCTAAAGTACTTGTGCTCTTTTCCATTAACATAATGGCATTGTCTTATCTCCAAGTTGCATATTTAAAATACTTGTAAGTCCCTAGTTAAGTGAACTAAATGTGCCTAGGGCCTGTAAATTGAATGCTACTAGAGGGCCGGTAGCA
This sequence comes from Pleurodeles waltl, assembly GCF_031143425.1. NCBI lineage: Eukaryota > Metazoa > Chordata > Amphibia > Caudata > Salamandridae > Pleurodeles > Pleurodeles waltl. The sequence continues at coordinate 1,350,375,338 of NC_090445.1, forward strand.
CTGATTGTGCCACCCACTTCAGTAGCCCACCAGACATGTCTCAGGCCTGCCACCACAGATCCTGTGTGAGTATTTTTAGACAGCTATTTTAACCTGGCAAAGTAATCTCTTTTCCAGGCCTAAGTCTTACTTTTTAATACATTTAGGGCCAGATGTAGAAAGGGTTTTGCCCCTCGCAAACAGCGAAAAACGCCGTTTGCGAGGCACAAAAGCCTCTCCGGTATGCAGAAATGCATTTTGCGAGTCGGATCCGACTCGCAAAATGCATTTCCGACTCGCAAATAGGAAGGTGTGTTCCCTTCCTATTTGCGACTCGCAATGCAATTCAATTCCATTTGCAGTTACCATCCACTTGAAGTGGATGGTAACCCAGTCGCAAACGGCAAGGGGTCCCCATGGGACCCCTTCCCCTTTGTGACTGGACAAAAAAATATTTTTTCAGAGCAGGCAGTGGTCCAATGGACCACTTCCTGCCCTGAAAAAATCCGAAACTAAAGGTTTCGTTTTTTTTTTCAAAGTGCAGCTCGTTTTCCTTTAAGGAAAACGGGCTGCCCTTAAAAAAAAAAAAACTGCTTTATTAAAAAGCAGTCACGGACATGGTGGTCTGCTGTCTCCAGCAGGCCACCACCCCCGTGAGTGCCCATTCTCGCAATGGAGTCGAAAACTGCGACCCACCTCATTAATTTTAATGAGGTGGGTCTTTGCGACACCATTGCGAATTGCAGAAGGTGTCTGAGACACCTTTCTGCATACCAAATTGCGACTTGCAATTTGCGAGTCGCAGGGACTCGCAAATTGCAAGTCGCAATTTGGATTTTTGCTACATCTGGCCCTTAGTTTACTCAAAAGGTAAGCCCTGAAGGCAGGACATAGTGTATTTGAAAAGTTGGACATGTACTCTTGGTTTCCTGGTAGTGAAAAATGCCTATATTTGCTTTTCACTACTGCAAGACCTATTGCTCCCAATGGATAATGTTTAGGGATGCCTTATAACCTTTTATAAGTATAACTTTCAATTGGACAAAGATACATTTTTCAAGTTTAGTGTCTCTAAAATCACAATTTAAAATCACAATTTACAGTGAAGTCAGATTTTAAATGCAATATTGAGAATGGCACTTTGAGAACATTGACATTTTCTTACTGTAGGCATTTTGAGCCTGCTGCCTGTCTCCTATCACTTGTCTGAGGTGGTTGACAGCTGAGCTTTGTGTATTTCTCCTAGATAGCCATACACAATGGAATCTTAGGTGTGACTTAATGGGCCATCTTGGGAGGATGGGAGGGAAGGGCTGGGCACAACCTCACTTACACCTGGATAGGCTGTGTTCACACACAAAAGGCAGCATAACCCTCTGTAATGAGTCTGGATAGCAGGCAGAAAGGGCATGACCTCTGTGCACTTCAACAGCATTTCTCTGAAGTCTCTCCCACTTCAAAGGCACATCTGGGTATACTTACAGGACCTCAGACACCACCACTTCAGTACACGTCTGGACTGGTGGAAACTCTGGCAGGAAGAAGGACTGCTGCTCTATACAAAGACTGCTACTCTTCTGGACTGCTGCTCTACAATGAACTGCTGACCTGCTGTGCTGGCCTGCTGTCTGCTTCCCTTTTGCACGGGGAAGAAGAACTGACCTGCACCTCAACCTTGCACCTAGGACACCAGCGTGACTCAAAGGGCTAATCTGCTGGGCTCCTGATCTGAGCCTCAGGGACATAACAGGCTCCACACAGCTCCCCTCTCAGGTCCTGAATTCTTGTTGAAGTTCTGAGATCTTTAATACATGCTTTTGGGCTCTTCAAAACAGTGAATGGGCCCATTTGCATTGGAACTGTGCAGCTCCCACAGAGAACGAGCGTGAGCTGCCTTGTGTTTGTCTCTTGGCTAAGCAAGTATCGTCCACCTGCATGGATGACTACAGTGATGCTCCAGCCCACCCATCTACAATGCCCGGCTTGCTCTTATTGCCCCACTGGTTGCCGCCAGCTATTCTCTCCTTACTGCTGGTTAATTTCTCCTTAACAGGACTCTTGGCACAAATCTTGAAAAGGTAAAGCTTCAGCAAAACTATTCTAGGACTATATTTGACTAGCGCTCCATCGTGATCGGCTTGAACTTTTGACTTTCACCCTGTCCAGCATGACTAGATAGTTGGGGTTGGTGCTTTATGCTTTTAGGTGCTACATTGCATTTTATTCTTTAAAAATTCGAAACTCCGGTCCTAGTTGTTGGCGTTTTAATGTTGTTTTGGTCTTGTTTAAATTACTCATTTTTTCTCTATTTTTCTAATCTGGTGTGGAATCTTTCAGTGTGATGTTTTCACTGTTTTACTGTTTGAAATGTTGCGCAAATACTTTACACATTGCCTCCAAGGTAAGCCTGAGTGCAATATGCCAAGCTACGAGAGGGTGAGCACAGATTAATTTAGTATTTTCCTGACACTTACCCTGACTAGAGCTGTGGTTGCTGCTTGACCAGGGTTGATACCCCAGTCAACCAGTAACCCAATTTCTAACAATATTGTAGATATATTTAATATACATGAGGTAATGTTTTGCACAGCTTGTTGGGACATTCATACTTTAGTGCAATTGTAAAGATTTGCAAAGAATGTGTTTTGACTTGCCTGTACCTCCCTTGAGTTAATCCCTGGCTGCTCACTAATGTCTAACCAATGTGTCAAGGTAGTTTGGTTAAGGTACACTTTTCTTGAGCTATGTTTCCCTACAGCACTGGTCAACAGGTATCTTCAGCTTTCTGTTTTGAAAGAGTTATGAGGCCCCTGTGTCTTAGTATCTGGAGGATACCAGCTGCTATGGCCTCATGTTTGGGAGTTAGAGAAGGTTGCAAACAATAGACACCCCCTACTGGTTGCTCTCCATGAAATGTTGTATGTAGGAAACTGGTTACTGGTTGAGGGGAGTAAACCCTTAGTCAAGGAGCAACCACAGTGTCTCTCAGGGTAACATCACAAGCACCCAATATTAATCTGTGCTTATTACTCTGGTAGCTTGGCACAAAAGCAGTCAGGCTTAATTCTTTGAATGATTTGGATTGACTGAAGCATACTCGGAAGCATATTGGGGGGCATTTCTGGAGTTTTGAATCAGGTGATAATGTCCGTTTGTTGAATGTTTTTGGTGTTTGGTGGCCAGGATGGACGCCATTGTATTTTGGATGATGATTTAAATGCCCTCTCCCACACAATATTGCTCAGTGGTGGTGCCATTTCCTTTCCCTCTTAGAATGTTGCGGGTGTGCAGAATAAGCTAGATTATCCAGACTGGCTAACCCTACTGGGTGTTACGATTTAATCTGTAAGGAAGAAACCTGGTTTGTGTCCCCCTTTGTTGTGGATGTATTCATGCTTACTGATGTCCCGCTGCAAATTCAACAGCTGGGAGGACAAAAGGGGTTTGATGGTGTTGGTGTTACTCAAATTACCCCTCTTGAAGGTTAAAGAAATACACAATTCCATGCACTTTCACATTTTGCTCTGATCTCCAGTGGGCTCTAAGAATTTGCTGTTAATTTATCATTACTGTTAGACTTTTCATCCTTGGCGTGGTATCCCTTAACTTTTTGCCTCTGTTCCCCAGGTTGTTGATGTGTGCTGGACTCTGAATTTCCTGTTTTTATTACTCTGGGCACTTTACCACTGCTAACCAGTGCTAAAGTGCAAGTGCTCCTTTACAAAATGTGTATGTAATTGGCTTATCCATGATTGGCATATTTGATTTATTAGTAAGTCCCCAGTACAGTGCAATAGAGGTGCCCTGGGCCTGTAAATCAAATGCTACTAGTGAGCCTGGAGCACTGGTTGTGCTGCCCACATAAGTAGCTCTGTAATCATGTCTCAGACCTGCCATAGCAGTGTCTGTGTTGCAGTTTTAACTGTAAATTTGACTTGGCAAGTGTACCCACTTGCCAGGCCTAAACCTTCCCTTTTTTTACATGTCAGACCCCCCTAGGGTAGGCCCTAGGTAGCCCCAAGGGCAGGCTGCAGTGTACGGTTAAGGTAGGACATATAGGCGGTCATTCTGACCGTGGCGGGCGGCGGTCGCCGCCCGCCATGCAGTTACCGCCGAATGACCGCTCCGCGGTCAAGAGACCGCGGCGGCCATTCTGGCTTTCCCGCTGGGCCGGCGGGCGACCGCCAAAAGGCCGCCCGCCGGCCCAGCGGGAAAGCCCCTGCAACGAGGATGCCGGCTCCGAATGGAGCCGGCGGAGTTGCAGGGGTGCGACGGGTGCAGTGGCACCTGTCGTGATTTTCACTGTCTGCCAAGCAGACAGTGAAAATCTGTATGGGGCCCTGTTAGGGGGCCCCTGCACTGCCCATGCCAGTGGCATGGGCAGTGCAGGGGCCCCACGACACCCGTTCCCACCATCCTGGTTCTGGCGGTAAAAACCACCAGAAACAGGCTGGTGGGAAGAAGGTCGGAATCCCCATGGCGGCGCTGCAAGCAGCGCCGCCATGGAGGATTCCCTGGGCCAGGGGAAAACCAGCGGGAAACCGATGGTTCCCCTTTTCTGACCGCGGCTTTACCGCCGCAGTCAGAATAGCCCTGGAAGCACCGCCAGCCTGTTGGCGGTTGTTCCGCTGCCCTCCGCCTTGGCGGTCGCCGCCCGCCATGCGGTTACCGCCGAATGACCGCTCCGCGGTCGGGAGACCGCGGCGGCCATTCTGGCTTTCCCGCTGGGCAGGCGGGCGACCGCCAAAAGGCCGCCCGCCGGCCCAGCGGGAAAGCCCCTGCAATGAGGATGCCGGCTCCGAATGGAGCCGGCGGAGTTGCAGGGGTGCGACGGGTGCAGTGGCACCCGTCGCGATTTTCACTGTCTGCCAAGCAGACAGTGAAAATCTGTATGGGGCCCTGTTAGGGGGCCCCACGACACCCATTTCCGCCATCCTGGTTCTGGCGGTAAAAACCGCCAGAAACAGGCTGGCGGGAAGGGGGTCGCAATCCCCATGGCGGCGCTGCAAGCAGCGCCGCCATGGAGGATTCCCTGGGCCAGGGGAAAACCGGCGGGAAACCGCCGGTTCCCCTTTTCTGACCGCGGTTTTACCGCCGCGGTCAGAATAGCCCTGGAAGCACCGCCAGCCTCTTGGCGGTGCTTCCGCTGCGTCCGCCCTGGCGGTCAGAGACCGCCAGGGTTGTAATGACCGCCATAGTAATGTGTTTTATATGTCCTGACAGTGAAATATTGTTAAATTTGTTTTTCACTGTTGCAAGGCCTGTCCCTCTCATAGGTTAACATGGGGGCTACCTTTAAATCTGATTAAAGTGTAGATTCCCTTTGAGAGCGGATGGGCATGTGGTTTTTGGGGTCTCTGAGTTCACAACTTAAAAATACATCTTTTTGTAAAGTTGATTTTAAGATTGTGTTTGAAAATGCCACTTTTAGAAAGTGAGCATTTTCTTGCTTATACCATTTCTGTGGTTCTGCCTGTTTGTGGTTTCCCTGTCTGGGTCAGTTTGACAGTTGAGCTGGTTGCACCTCACACTTGACAGTGACACAAAGGCAGATGGGGTGTAGTAATTTCCTGATGAGCCATCTGTGCTAGGAGGGAGGGAAGGAGTGGTCACTCACACCTGAAAGGGCTGTGTCTGCCCTCACACAATGCAGTCTCCAACCCCCTGGTGAGTGTCTGGGGCCTGGCCTGGGCAAGGCAGGATTTCACATTCAAAAGAGACTTTACTTTGAAGTAGCCCTACTTCAAAGGAGAAATTGGGTATGAGAAGGGCACCCAAAACCACAGACTTTAGAACACTTCTGAAAACAAGAGGAACCTCTGCCTGGAGAAGAGCTGAAGAGCTGAGGAAGAAGAGGTGCCCTGCTTGTGACTGTGCTTTATGGAGCTATCCTGCAGTTGCTGCTTCTGCCAGAGTAAGAGGGCAAAGATTGGACTTGTGTGCCTTCCATCTTGAGAAGAAATCTCCAAGTGCTTGATTTAGAGGTTGCTTCCTGTTGTTTGAAGTCTCAGGGACAACAAAGTCTTCTCCCTTACCAGCACCTGGACTCTCTGCTGAGACTCCTGCCCTGACAAGTGGTGCCCTAACCAGCCACTGGGCCCTCGAAAGGAAAAGCTGGTGACTATTCAAGGAAATCGTCTTCGGATGTCTCCGGACCAACACCGATGCTGCATCCGGTGACGCTGCCTGCAACCAACTCCATGATCTTTTGCTGGAACGCAACGACCTTCGCGGGCCCGACACCGCTGCAGCCCCGCCAAGTCCGTGACTCCGTGGAAGTCACCACACCACGTCGTGACCGACGCCGCTCAAAGTGCGTGGATTCAACATTTCGCACAGATGCCGCGATCCCCAACTTCACGCATCGGCTTGTTTTAATTCTTCACCACGGTACTGTACATGGGGGTCTGTATGACTCCATGGGCAGCGCCATTGGTGTTGAATTGTTGGGAAGGACTCTGTCACGATGCCGTGGTAACACCACATCAAAGCTGTGTGTGTTTCTAGGCGCTATTATTTAATTTTATCTTTACAAATTCATAACTTGACTTGTGTATTGTGGATTTTTGTCATTTTGGTCTTGTTTTGTTTAGATAAATATTTTCTATTTTTCTAAACCTGTGTTGTGTCATTTTGTTGTGTTTTCATTAATTTACTGTGTTTGTTGGTACAAATACTTCACACTTAGCTCTCTGAAGTTAAGCCTACTGCTCTGCCAAGCTACCAAGGGGTAAGCAGGGGTTAGCTGAAAGTGATTCTCTTTTACCTGACTAGAGTGAGGGTCCTTGCTTGAACAGGGGGTAACCTGACTGCAACCAAATACCCAATTTCTAACAATTATTATGCCATTTTTGATCACAGACAGATCGAGGTGGATGAAGAATTTCATGCGCTTCTTACCAATATTTCCTCAAAGCTAAATTACCAGATCTATGTTGTATGGCAGGTGATTTCATCCTCAAACTTTGTGAATTTGTTGGTAAATCGTTTTGGGGTTTAACCAACCTCAAAGATGGTCCTATTACCCATTTTAATCATATCCCTTTAGGGAAAGTCCTTAACAGAATTGTTACTAAACATCATTTGGAATTTATACTGGATCTACTCACCAAACGTTGACCTATACTTCCCACCTTTAATGGAAATGGCAAGTCCAGCACCATTGATTTTATATTAATCTTTGGCAAGCTGGCATTTTTAATTAGCGATATTTCAACTATGAGTATTGCACGAGTGACTACAGTTCATTATCTTTAGTATTGAACCTGGAAATAACGAAGATTCAATCAAGGAGGCTTGAGGATTGGTCTATCAGGCAAATTTGGATGTAAAATTAAAATGGGAAAAAATAAACCCTGACCTTTTTTTGCGAGATCTAATTCAGAGGCAACTTTTCTCACTTGTGTATCCCTAGAAGCAGATTCACTCTCAATCATAAATGGGAATATCTCCTTGTGTGCTAAGGTGTATAATTTGTTGTTTCCCAAGAAAGGCAAGAAGGTGATCCAAACCCTGTAGATGGTTGAACACCAAATGTACTGTTGCGCACTGTAATCTCAAAAGCACACTTAAGACCAACCACAGAGAGAAGAAACTGGTCAATCTTGCTAGGACTTATAAAGAAGCTCTTTCCTAGAGAAAGATGGAAATCCAAAAAATAGGTTGGGACGAATTAGAAGAAGGGGCTAAGCTAAATGACAGGTCTTGATTCTAGGAAGTTGTTAATCATCCTTTTTTACTCCGAACAGAATCTTCACATGATAGAATCTTGGGTCTCACACTTCACAAAATGTTTTGATCAATTAAATGCTTCAGAAACTGTCCAACGGGCATCACTGGAAGTTACTATAGATGTGCCTGCTCTTTCTACTTTTAGCATCTCCATAGATCTGAAAGATGTGGCTGCTGCCATTAAAAAGAGTCTGTTATGTAAAGCCCCAAGGCGAAATTGAGTCCTATTGATTTATCCAGGACAAATTTAGATTTATGAGCCCCTCTTTGTGTAAATGTTCCATATGCCATTGTTATCGGCAATATACCTCCTTCTTGAAGGGAAACAGTAATTTTCTCTTTTCAAAATAAGGTGAGAAAAGTTGCCCTGTTTGCTACAGACCCATTTGCCTGCTTGGATCAACTACCAAATTACAAGGGCGGGTCCTTCTTTTGCACTTAGAGACCTGGGCTGAAGCTAATCACAATCTTCCATGGGTCAAATTTGGCTTCCACCCTGGGTTAGGCACAGTGGAGCACCGTCTCAACCTCTCACTTAATTTCTCCTAATTGTGGCCCATGATTGATTCTATTCTCTCATAGTTGATCTGGCACTCCTTGATCAGTTCATTCATTTGCTTTCCAATAATACAATTAAAATCCGATATGGGCAAAATGAGGAATGTACCACTCTGTATTAATTCCAAAAGTGGGGAACATCAAGGATGAATTCTTGCACCATTCACCTTCTTCCTTTACATAAATAGCCTGGACCACCATTTAATAAAAAAAGGGAAACATATTCCCCAGATGGGATGTCAACTAGTCCCTTGCTTCTTTTATGCAGATACTGCTGTACTTCTCATGCAAACAGCAAATGGGCTTCATTCACTTCTTGAATCCTCTACCTCACTGATGCTCCACCTAGATTTAAGGGTAAACTTTTCAAAATCTTTTATGATGGTTATGGGTCCAAACAAATATAAACCCAGGACACCTATGGTCGAAGGGGTTACAATTCTCAGAGCAGCCACTTCTGACTATCCGGGTAAACCTTTGATAGCCCTTTAAGCTGGGCTCACTTACTCAACATCAGAGCACAACAACTTCAGGGAACAGTTGAAGCATTATTTCATTTTTCATCCAGGTTAATCACCACATTTGTAAAAGAAATCCTTTTAATTTATAAAAGCAAATGCATCCCTGAGGATCTGCCTTCTTTTGGGATCTAGGGTAATGTAAATGTAGAAACTTCTCAGATTATGGACAATAGATTTGTATCTTATCCACCCGAACTCAGTATACTCATATATTGTCCATGAGCAACTGGACCTAAATTATCTAGTTAACATAGCTCAACTTGGTCCTCTCTAGAACAGCCTTTTCCAGATTAGTTTTGGAAGATTGCTTAGTGTTGGATGGTGCAAGTAAGATTCGAAGGCTGAAATTCATTAAGCACTCGTTTGATCAATGGGGCATCAGGTACTTTTAGTTTAATTCTCTACCGATCGCCGTCTTGTCCAAGGAAAAGGAAAACATCCTCAATCAATCAGTCATTAAATAACTTTATTATGATTCACTTAACATCCATAAAAGCACCTACAATATTCAGAGCATATTAAAACAAGCAGAGTGATAATAATAATAATAATAATAATAATAGTAATAATAATAATAATAATAATAATAATAATAATAACACTTTATAAAAGCATTGTTCCACCTGCACGTACACCATGTTTTAAGAATTACCCCATGTACAAAATAACTTCATTCTCAGGTAACTGCAATAAAAATAGGAATGCAGACCTACATTGATTTAAATTAAAAAACTTCTTTTTCAGAAGTGGTATTAAAAAGAATCCAGTATAACTAGAATAAAACTTACAAAAAAAGGTAAAATGCAACATTGATTGTACAGATTTTCCATCACACAGGCAAGGCTTATTATCAAGATTCTGCACATACTCCACTGGGGAAAAAAAAAAAATATTTGACAATATCAGATCTGAAATGGAACAGTAGGGAACGAACCAAACGCCCCAATAACACCAAAGATAATGATTTGAACGATAAAAAACTGTTATATTTAAATATGCAGCAACACTGCTTTTTTTGACCCATTTAACCTCCTCAAAAACACAAGGCCTTAAAATGCCTTTTCAACCTTTATTTTTACATAGGCTTTTACAAGACAAAGGGTCCAGAAAGGCAAGGCAGTCACCTATCTTGAAGAGCTCAGACTTTACATGCACCATCTACGGGATATGAAGACCTCTATCAAGGGACAAACAATCTCTAATTATATCCCTTATTAAAGAGGCCTCCTCATTCCTCCAAATTGCCAGCCAGAGTAGCACAGGGCAAACTTTAATCAAATCCTCTATTTATGAAAGCCCAAGCTCATTGTAACAAATAAAATGTGATGCAGATATCGAGAATTATATCAATTTTCTACAAAGCCTGTTCTCTTCTAACTGAATAGGCCCACACTGCACCAACGACCGACCACACGTCAACCCCATATATAGCAATTGGAATATATTGGGACTTATATATTTGTAACAGGAGGGGCAAGAAAATCACCTTAGGAGGTTGCGGGAAACTTCACAGAAAGTGTATTGCTTTTGACAGTTTAATTTGACGCTGTGCAATGTTAGGTGCCCAGGACCCTTTAGCAGAAAAAGTAACCCCAAGGTATGGAAAAGTGCTAGTGCTAGTCAACCATTTAGCCCCAACTGAGAGACATGAGAGTTGCCTACTCCTAGGACCGGATACCATTACATGTGACCTAGTAAAATTGGTCTGCAAGTTTAATGAGGCCATATAGTCAACAAAAGCAGACACAAGCTGATGCAGAGCACAGGGTGTCCGAACTACAAGTACCGCTTCATCAGCGTAAAGCAAGCTAGGCATGGGTTTCCCTCTGATTATAGAAACATCCTGTGTAGAACAAGTTAAAAAAGGGGTGGAGATCATTAATGAATAGAATGAATAATAAATGGGCCAATACACACCCTTGTTTCACCCCTTGATTAATTTCAGTATTACCAGAAACCTCAGCCAATGTGCTAATACGGACCATGGCTTTAATATATGTAGTTTAAAATGCAAAAAAGCGTACTAGTACTGCATCTAAACCTAACCAGATTAACTATTTTAATAATTTAGACCGATTCACACAATTGAAAGCAGACGAGAGAGCCATAAAGGCCAGATAAAGAGGTGACTGTTTAGCTACCGTATATATTTACCCAGAACTAAATTCTAATTTATACACTGTTCAATTTTCCCAACTTTATTCCTGTATCCATATTGACAGGGATGTAGGACCAATTCAGCCTCAATCCATTCTTTAATCCTACTATAAACTACCCTCCCCAGGACTTTATCTCACATGTCTATCAATGATGTAGGCATATTACTTGCTGGAAAGGAGCAATCACCCTTTTGTAAATATAGGGACAATTATAGAAGTACTCCATGAGTGAGGTATCTTGGAAGGCTCAAGATTATAGAAATCATCAGTAAGAAGGGGGGCCCAAAAAGATACAGCGCTTCTTATGAAGTCAATTGACACTCCATCCAGGCCAGATGCCTTGTTTCTAAAACTCAACTTCAGCAAGGATCACCTAAAAATCTAGTATTTGAGTTCCGTCAATACCAAAACATCTACCATATGGAAAATTGCAGGGCTACTGTTGGCTCTTGGGTAAACATGCTTTTATCTAATCACTTGTCAAAAATTCGGGCAATTAAAGTTTAAAAAATTCAAACAATGGTAATTCACTCAAACCTGATTGCAGCCATGTGGGGCCCTATGTTGTTTATTTCACAATCCTCAACAAAGGTTTTATTTAACAAAGTTCAGGCTTAGCACCACCCTCTTTTAGGGTGCCTTTCCTGTCCAGGGGTCTTGGTTTAGAACTCATCCTAAATGCCAATGTTATAATATCATTTCACAAAGCATAGTGCACTTTATTTTATTGTGTTCACTTCATTAAAATGCATGGACAAGATGTTTATTTCCTGTATTAAAGATTGTGAACCCAAGGCCATAGTTGTTGGCCTTAATGTTTGGACAACAACTTGGTTCTGTAGAAATATGTGATGCTGTTTTGAATTACATCAGAAGTGCACTGAGAATTAGGGATATATGTGTGAACTGACATGTATTGTCTGATCTTTCCTGTTTATTTTTAACAATTTTAATGGTTTTAGTCTTAAGCTATTGCATTGTCTTCATGATGTGATTGCGCTGTTTTTGTGTATTGTTTTATGCTGAAGATATATTGATTGTCTTTTTAAGGTCTAACTTAGACCAAAATAATGATTTTCTGACTGTTTGACAACTTAGAGGCAATGTGTAAAGAATTTAAGTAACACTCCAAAAAGTAATAAGAGGTAAACACACAGAAGAAAAACACCACACTAATTTAGAAAAATAGATAAAATTTACTAAACTATTTTAAAGCAAAACAACAAAAATCCACTCATGGCATATGCAATTTTAAAGATGTTGGTAAAAGTAGTTCTTCAAAGAACAAAGCCTCGAATCTGGTTATGTGGTTGTGCCAGACCGGGACAAAGTCACAAGTTCAGGCTGACAGCGAAGGCGTATGGCCTAATTACAGGGACCATGTTAAATCTGCTAAACAAAGTACCTTAAATTCGGGTTGTGGAGAGTTATGAGGTCCTGCATCAAGGATGTGTCACACATCAGCAGATCTGAGGATGTGAGGTCCTGTGTCATGGATGAGTCATGCAGCAGTTGTTCTGAGGACCTGTGGGACTGCGATGTGAGGTTTTCCATTGAGGATATGTTGCACAGCAACAGTTCTAAGGAACCTGTGAGGTCCTATGTTGAAGATACGTTGTGCAGTTGCAATTCTGATGCGGGCTGAGAGATGATGTTTCACAGTGCATCTATTTTGCTAGGACCACAGCTGGGCTAGCAGAGCACCTTCAGACCTACTTCCAAGGGTCCTGCAATGGAATGGCATCGCCTGAGGGCAAGACTCACAGGAGACAGAGTCCAGGTGCTGGGTTCCAGCTGGTTGGGGCCTGTTATGTTCCTGAAGCTCTAATAGCAAGGCCAGCTGACTGGCCCTGGAAGTCTCTAAGGCAGTTCTTGGTTCAAGATGCAGGTCCAGTCCTTCTCACTCAGGCAGCAGGGTAGCAGAGTAGCAGTCCTCTCTGCAGTTGAGTTGCACAGCTCAAAGGGGTACTGAAGCATTGGGTCTAAGAGTCCAAAAGACAGGAGTCATGCCCCCTTGCCCAATGGCCATGCCCAGGGGACTTATGTCCCCTGGGCATGGTCATTGGGCATAGTGGCATGTAGGGGGGCACAAATAAGGCCCCCCTATGCCACCCAAAAAAAATAAAAAAATGTAAAAAATTATACTTACCTGAACTTACCTGAATGTCCCTGGGGTGGGTCCCTCCATCCTTGGGTGTCCTCCTGGGGTGGGCAGGGGTGGCAGGGGGGGTCCCTGGGGGCAGGGGAGGGCACCTGTGGGCTCATTTTGAGCCCACAGGCCCCTTAACGCCTACCCTGACCCAGGTGTTAAATAGTGGCGCAAATGCGGGGTTTTTTGACCCGCCACCTCCCGGGCGTGATTTTTGCCCGGGAGTATAAATACGACGCATTTGCGTCGCCGTCATTTTTTTAGACGGGAACGCCTTCCTTGCATCTGATTAACGCAAAGAAGGCGTTCACGCAAAAAAATGACGCTATTTGCCCATACTTTGGCGCTAGACGCGTCTAACGCCAAAGTATAAATATGGCGTTAGTTTTGCGCCGAATTTGCGTCGAAAAAAACGACGCTAATTCAGAGCAAACGGAGTATAAATACGGGCCTGCATGCCTTAAATTCAGTGCACTCCTGCCATTTCCCAGTGAAGCAGTGCGGCACAGCACTATGACTTACTGTGCTGCCCTGTGCCACTTTGGCAGGCATGCAGATGCTATGAAATTCGTACAAGCCATGGTTACATCGTTTTTAATGGATAAACCGATGCAACCTATTGAGAGGACCTAATTAAAATCTATTATTCTTTACATTATTTTATTTTTCAATGATGTTTATAAAACATACTCTGAACCCTAGCAATCAAGTATTTAGGAAGATATGTATGTGATTGCTTCAATATGTGGAGTTTTTTTTTATGATCGAGTCTTTCGTTTTCTCCCCACCTTTTCTTCCTTTCTTCCACTAAGTACCATTGCCTTATTGACACTATCAGTGATGTTTCTCGTCTCCTGTTTTAATGCTTGTGTACACTATGATAACGACATGTAACATAATAAATGCACGGAATACATTTTTGCACACTGCTTTTACAAAGGCTCCTGCCATTGAGGGTGTTAAAGTGATCTGTTGCCAAGGTTTGTATTCATGCCATGGCACCTGCAGTGAGTATTTCAATATTCTAGTGTACCAGCCGTTTGTGCTTCCTGCATTAAAACGTTGCCTTTGTTCATTTTACTTCCACTGGCATGTAATATAATAAGATTCATGACTGAATGTGGTGTCACTGCACATAAACAAACGAACGAAAACCCCCTAAAGGCTAATGGTACAGCGTTCATGCAATGTTTGCACACTTTGCAGTTTCCATCTAATTATGGCGTGTTATCTGGGTTGGAAAGGGATTGCTTGGAAAACAAAGGAAAGAACAAATTGATGGCTTGCAGATGCAAGCAACAGAGAATAAAAAAAAAGTATTATGCATCATCCAATTCAAAACAAAACCTCCACGTAATGAAACGAATTTAATGTTTAGCATTTAATCAAGGCCACTAAATTAGAGTACAAGCATGCTTTTAAGTCGTGCCAATTCGACTCCATACAGAAGGGAAGGACTACCATTCCTATGTGTTAGAGATTCTTTCTAAGAGAGGAATCATATTCGGGCTTTGTTTCTCAAAATCACCACGACCAGGATCGAGCTGCCTGAATTTCGATAAATTTGTTATGAGAGGTTTCCTCAAGATTCCACCCCTATTCAAATTTTGTTTCAGACATTATGGGGGTCATTACGACCTTGGCGGTAATCGCCGGGCGGCCGCCAATGCGGCCACACTCACGCGGCCCCCATTATGACATTCCCGCTGGCCCAGCAGGAATGAGGCCGCAACATAGGAGCCGGCTCCTAATGGAGCCGGCGGTGTTGCAGCCGTGCGACGGGTGCAGTTGCACCCGTCGCGCTTTTCACTGTCTGCTATGCAGACAGTGAAAAGCTGGCCGGGGCCCTGTTAGGGGGCCCCTGCACTGCCCATGCCAGTGGCATGGGCAGTGCAGGGGCCCCCAGGGGCCCCAGGACACCCCCTACCGCCAGCATCTTCCTGGTGGTGCAAACCGCCAGAAACAGGCTGGCGGTAGGGGGGTCATAAGCCCCAGGGCAGCGCTGCTTGCAGCGCTGCCCTGGCGGATTATCACCGCCGGGGCTAAAACGGCGGGAAACCGCCGGCCCCGGCGGTGCGACCGCGGCTCTACCGCCGCGGTCGTAATAATGGCCTCCGTACCACCAGCCTGTTGGCGGTACGGACGCCACATTACCCCTGGCGGTCTCTGACCGCCAGGGTCGTAATGACCACCTATATGGCAATTAGACCAACTCAAAGAAATCCAATTTATGAAATGCAGATTGAGCACATTGCATGACAATTAGATACTTCTTTTAAAATATGATTTGTTTCGGTATAAATGATCTATTAAATACGACCGAATCAGTGTTCCACAATAGAAATGACCCAATATCATGCAAAACTGTATTTAAATATTTGTTTAAAAAGATTCTTTAGTTTCCTAAGGGATCGTTTTTGTGAAGCTTTCAACTCAAATTGATCTTAACTGGTGATAATAAGCATAGCTTCTGATAATTAAATACAAGTTGGCAATTTTAATACCAACTTGTTTTTTATATATAGCTGCTCATGCTATACTGTAGCAGTGTCTAAGCACTGCACAAAGTAGATGTTAGTACTACGCAGTGTAATGGTACTCAGTTTACCCACATTAAAAATATTGACTTCAAGATCAACACATATTTCAGACGTGGGCATTCAACGGCTAAGCCCTCCTGCCAGCTGTTTTTTAAGCTCCTCGCCATTATTATTTGGAAGTGGTAAGGTAAAGACTTCATTAGTTTTCAAAGGAGGAATCATGGAACTTGTGGATATAGTACTTAGGGAATCTGTCATTCATTCAGAGTCAAAGGCGCTTGAGGAAGCCCTGAGAAATTGGATAACCATTACCTGCAGGAACCAAGCCATACGTCTTTTTCTATTGAAGTTGTAAGTGGGGTTGTTGAGGAAATGTTCAAAGTTTGCTCCTCCTAGTACTGAAGAGGCGCATGCCGGTGTACTCCTAAAGAAGATAAACATTTCTGAAACTTTATTCCACTCTTTAAATGGAGGTTTAGTTTGCAGTCACAGACTGAAAAGCATACTGGTATGTTTGAGCTGCAATGAATAAAACTGAGGGGCATATTTACAAGCACCTTGCGCCGCCCTAGTGTCATTTTGTTTACACGAAGGAGCTGTTAAGGAGGCCCTCACCATGCGCCATATTTACAAAGTGGTGCAATGCATACATTGCGCAACTTTATAATCCCTTATGCTACATTATACCTGCGCCATGGGGGTGTTCCCTCGCAGGGAGTCCGAAAAAATGGCACAGTGAAATTTACAAGATTTCACTGCGCCATTTTTTCAGTCATTTTTACTACCTGTTCATGGCAGGCTTTAAGCTGACTCTCCCATAATAACCTACGGGCCTCCCGTGTATTGCTAGACTAACGCCATAATATTTGGTGCTAATCTAGCAAAGCACCACAATAGCGTACTAAATTAAGATACTATTGTGCTAACATGCGCCATGAGGCACTGTATAGTAAATACATTGCTGCCATGGTGATGTTAGGAGGATGCAGGGTGGGGCAAGAAAAGTGGTGCATCAGAGCTGATGCACCACTTTCTTGAAATATGCCCCTGAATGTCTGATGGTTATTGAGGATGGGAAATAGGGCTTTGAATGGGGAAGTTGTCTGCTTTAGTTGGTGCTATATGTGGAGGATAGAAGGTTGAGAGAGCGTAGCTTACATAATCTATATTAACATGAAACGTTTATGAATTAATGTGTGAAAATGCTGCATAAGAAACTATAATAATAATTTTTGCTTAAAGGTGCACTTGAAATGTGACCACAGGGAGTGGCCGCCAATGTATACGTAGATTAATAATGAGGACTAAAGTGTTTATATTATGTTTAAATAAGCTTGACCTAATGACTGCACTATTGAATCTTTGCTGAAATTCTCATACGCCTTAAGTTAGCATAAGTTAGCATGAGCCGAAGCTTAGTCGTTTGGCTCTCATATTAAATGTATTTTCCTATTTTGCAGTGTGCTGACTCATAAAAGGCCACAACTCTGCATGTTCTTTTTCTTCAAATTAGAAGACGAATGCAACCATGTTAGATCCGTTCTGATGCATATTTTTCCTTGCTCGTGGAATAAATGTTAAAAACAAACTGAAACAGTGTGGATTAATGTAATGTACAAGGTCATTCAAAAGACAATGGAACTGCTGACCAAAAGATGTGCAAGGAATTACAGAAGGATGAAATCATACCGGACGTGCCACCTCTGAAGACTTCAATTATGGAGACCAATAAAATACTTGTAAAATAATATGGGATGAAGAGTTAGGTTACCTAATGTATTTTCTGATAGGTTAAAGATAGTGGGGTATAAGAAATGTCCAATAGAATTTTGGGGGAATGTACAATGGAAAAGGAATAAAAACCCATGTCACGGGGAGTCATTTAGGTGGGTTAGGGAATGCTATTGATTTTATCCAGAAACTCTGTCACTCTGTTTGGTGACTTGTTGGTTTACTTAAAACCATCCTCGCCCTTAGATTGTCCATTATACACTTTACCTCCTTATGAGGGAAGTGCCCTTTTGCCCTGGAGCTGAGTGTTGACTGATGGCGAATTGACTGATGTCCTGAGGACGAAGACTGAACCTGTGCGCTGACCTAAACTTTGGAGGGTAATTATGACAATGCATTTGTGATTTGACTGTTTGCTTTTCCTTTTTTAGGTTCCAACTGCTTATTTTTGACAGAGACTTTAGTTAGATGTTTTCCAAATTAGTGTTCTAAATTGTTTTGCATGAAGCCCAACATGCGAATGCTAATCAGTGGTTAGGACAGGGGTTCACCAAAACTGATGCAAATAGACAAACGACCGAGACTATGCTTTGTTGAACTAACGCGTTATTGACACTCTGCTGAATTTGACCTATGTTCACGCCTTGTTATGTTCTGATGTTTGTGATTCTTGCTTTAATGAAATCTTACCAAAGTTGCCATATCGTGACTATGCTATTATGTTTCTTGGTGTTGAGATTAATGTATCTGCTTTTAGACTGTAATTAATAGGGAATAAAACTCATAAAATTCTACTAAATCGGTGTGGTTATTCATGGCTGAAAGGTCATGGTAGCGTCTTGATTTGATTAATGACTTTGACTAAAGTAAAATGTATTGTTGTGAGAAATATTGATGACATTATTGACGAATTGATTGACATATTGATTAGCTATCTCGTCCTACGGTGTCTCTCAACTGGGTCAAAAGATAAATTGGCCTAAAAAACGAGTCCTGATGTGTAATAAAATATCATAAAGGGACGCGTTAGCAAGGTCATCAATGAAGGATGAGCACAACATGTTAAATTTTTTGTGAGCTTGTATACAAAATTCGATCTGCACTTTTATCATTCCCAGTTTTTTAACTTTGGAAATCTAGACTTTAACTTCTGCTGACATCTAAGTGTCCCAAACGAGCACATTTCCCTTTAACTACAGTGCATTTCTTGTATTGTAGGTGTGTTCTGACAAAGGAACTACTACAATAGACTGATGCAGGTAGCAGTGACGGTGCCTCTGTATGGGTGGAGGAGCGTCGCCCGGCAGCTGCTAAACCTTTTAAAGAAAATGATTATAAACAATTATAAACTACGGCGGGGCCACGGGGTGATGTGCACGCACTCCCCCTCAGAGTGCATGTGTGTTTGGCCCGCCGTTTCAGGCCGGCCAAACACACATGCGCTGTAGGCTGTCTCCAGCCCGGCAACTATGTTGCCGGACTGGAGAGAGCCTGCACAGGCTCCCAGTCTGCCTGGGAGCGCCCAGCCCTGATGCTCCCAGCCAATCCTGGCGCTGGTTTGGGCAACGTCAGGATTGGCCGCAGGGCAGGCTGGAGGCCTGTGCAGCCAGAAGGGAACGAGCAGTGGAGTGGAGCAGCGCTGGACCGCACCAAAAAAAGGTAAGTGTTGCTTTTTAAAAAAAAAAATTAATTTAATTTTAGGTGTCCCCCCGCACCTCTTCCCTGCCCTGACCCGCCCCGCCCCACCCTTTCAGTGGCCCGCGAACCGCTACTGGCAGGTAGACGTGAAATAAAACATTTCTGTCATACTGCAAGCAGAAGAAGCTGTTTTCTGTGGTGAACAGTTAGGGGGATGTTTATAGTACTCTTGTGCCACCTTGCATCACATTAACGTCATTATTTTGGATGTAAATGTGACCCAACGAGGCCTAAATCTCGGCACCGAATTTACAGGGTGGTGCAATGCATGCATTGCGCCACCCTGTAACCCTTTGCGCCATATTATACCTGCGCCAGCCATTATGTATGCAAAGGGAGCGTTCCCCCGTTAGGGGAGCTGAAAAAATGGTGTGAGGAAATCTATGAGATTTCCTTGCTCCATTTTTTAGGGCACTTTTAACGCCTGCTCAAGAGCAGGCGTTAAAAGGGGGCTTCCATTCTTTAGAATGGAGCCCTTGGTACTCTGCAGGAGTAGTGTCAATATTGTGGCGCTAATCCTGCAGAGTACATCAATGCCGTCATGTGAAATTATGCTATTGCCCCCTACCCTGCGCCATGGTGCACTGTATTATAAATATGGTGCACACATGGTAGCGGTAGGGGGGTGCTAAGGGCCGCAGGGAAAGTGTTGCTGCACCCGGTGCAGCACCACTTTCCATATATCTGCCCCTTAGTAGCTAATGAAGCACAATTTTTAACATTCGTCAATCAGATATATGTATTTGCCTCACCAAAAGTCAATCAGCCTGCAGCAATGTCATCTTGAGTGCTAATAAAAATGCTTTCTGGCTTTCAGTTTTTGTGTGTTGTAGATTCCAACTGGTGTTCAGTGCTTTTCAATGTTTTAAAACTTGTTAAAAACAATGGTTATCAGTAGTTACTCTTTTTTGTTCTGTAAAAAAAACATGTGGATGATGTTTTCAAATGTTTATAAAGAAGATGACTTTTTATTTACTCCCCCTGTTCGTTCTTATTGTCAGTTCTTCCTTCCTTCTTTCCTCCTTCCTATTTCCATCTCTTTACCTTGTCCTTGATTATGCCAATTATTTCCCACAGCTCCATGCCCGTCTCATTTACCAGAACTAAAGCTCTTATTTCCAACAGTACAGTACCACTCTAAGTCAAATAAGTGCTTAAATAGGGTTTGTCTGCACCTCATTAAAATGTTATCGAAGCACGAAAAACATGATTTAACACACCTCCCTGCACCTCGGCCCATCAGAAAAATAACGTAGAACGAAAGAATGAAGATTTTCTTCTTTGGCATGGGATAACTTCTGTGGGTGTTCGGTTCTCTGTTATTTCAAGAAATTACTAGGCTAATAAATATGGGCCCATATTTATACTTTTTGACGCAAAACTGCGCTAACGCAGTTTTGCGTCAAAAAAATTAGCGCCGGCTAATGCCATTCTGAAGCACCATGCGGGCGCCGTATTTAATCAATGACGTTAGCCGGCGTTAGCCGCCGGCGCTGCCTGGTGTGCGTGGAAAAAAACGACGTACACCAGGCAGCACCGGCGTAGGGGGATATGGAGTTTGGGCGCCAAAAAATGGGGCAAGTCAGGCTGAGGCGAATTTTTCACCTCAACCCGATTTGCGCCATTTTTTTTGACTCCCAACCCCCATAGAAATGACTCCTGTCTTAGCAAAGACAGGAGTCATGCCCCCTTGCCCAATGGCCATGCCCAGGGGACTTCTGTCCCCTGGGCATGGTCATTGGGCATAGTGGCATGTAGGGGGGCACAAATCAGGCCCCCTATGCCACAAAAAAAAAAAAAAAATAATACTTACCGGAACTTACCTTAATGTCCCTGGGATGGGTCCCTCCAGCCTTGGGTGTCCTCCTGGGGTGGGCAAGGGTGACAGGGGGTGTCCCTGGGGGCATGGGAGGGCACCTCTGGGCTCCTTCCGAGCCCACAGGTCCCTTAACGCCTGCCCTGACCAGGCGCTAAAAAACGGCGCAAAAGCGGGCGTACGTAATTTTTTGGGACCCGCCCTCTCCCGGGCGTGAATTTTGCCCGGGAGTGTAAATACGGCGCACATGCCTCGGAGTAAATTTTTTAGACGGGAACGCCTACCTTGCATATCATTAACGCAAAGTAGGTGTCCATGCTAAAAAATGGCGCAAACTCCATGGACTTTGGTGCTAGACGCGTCTAACGCCAAAGTATAAATATGGAGTTAGTTTTGCGTCGGAATTGCGTCAAAAAAAACGATGCAATTCCGGCGCAAACAGAGTATAAATATGCCCCATGGTACTTTCGCCTCTTCCGGGACTTTTCTTGATCTAGATGTCATAGGAGAGACGTCTATTAGGAAATTAATATACATACAGTCAGCTATAACATCTTTGATGACAGCAAGCTCTAATGCTGTATGAAGAAGCTACTGAGAGAGTAAAAAGATATCATGACCTGCAGGGTGGCTTGGGTAGTTACCTGTGCAGTGCACGCCATGAAATGTTTATTTAACATTGCTGATGCATGCCTATGGAATTTTGGGTTTTGTTTTTTGAAAGCCAGAGCAAGGATCAGTGTGTATGTATTTGTACCATGCATGTGGGCCATTGTTTGTGATTGTGCTTCTGAAAGGCATATTTCAGAGTTCAGAAAGGGAATTTGGATGTTCTAGTTCACTTTGGGGCATATTTACAAGCCCCTAGTGCCATCAGGCGCTGAAATTAGGGTCATTTTTTTAATGGTAAGTCAATTTTAAGGTGGCCTCACTCTCACACTGTATTTACAAAGTGGTGGCTTGCATTGCACCACTTTGTAAACCCCTTGCGACACAATATGCCTGCGCCAGGTAGGCCTGATAAAATGGGGCAGTGAATTTACATTTCAATGTGCCATTTTTTCCATAATTTATAACGCCTGACCTGACGCACCCATTTTATTAAATAGGCCTCCCTGTGCTTTGCTCCAGTAGCGTCAACATTTTTGACAGTAGTCAAGCAAAGCAACACAATAATGATAAAAATGTTGACGCTACTGTCCTAATGACTGCCGTGGTGCACTGTATACAAATACGATGCAGCATGGTGTCATTAGATGGGGCAGAGGCAATGCAAGAAAAGTGGCGCATCGGTCCTGATGTGCCACTTTCTTGTAAATATGCCCCTTTGTATCTTGTGGGATATTTCTATTAAAAATGGCATTGTAGTTTATACGGGTGATGTTGCTAAGTATGTTAAATGATTCTATCTGTATCACATACTAGAAAACACAGAGCAGTGGTTGCCTCTTTATGTTTCTGAGCTGCACAGCCTGCAGCTCCTAGAATAACTTGCAGGTTTTCTGAGTTAATATATGTATTGGAAACAATGCAGTTTCAACAAAACCAGGACATTGCTCCCCTTATGGGCCTGTGACATGGTTGTTTAAGGTGTTCCCTTTCTTTGTGGATGAGGGGATGTGTCGCCCATAGGCATGCTTTTCAGATTATCAACATGTACAACTATGAATTGGAATGTTGGATAAAGCACTTAATTGAAGGTAAATGATTGCAGAGGCGTACTTCAGGACAGTGTTCTTTGTTGCGACAATCTTGAAGCTGAGCTTTCAGAAAGCAAAGCTCCATCCCGCACTAAGTGAAGAAGGATGACGTCAATGTGGAATCTCTTGCCGTGGAAAGAGCCGACTCCCAATCCAGCTGTGAACCTGCTAGCCAGCACTCAGCAGTGTGCAGTGAACAGTAAACTGAAGCTATACAAGGTGAGCCACGCTCCCAAAATGGAAGTGCAAGTAGGTCCAAGAACTCCGTAGATGGTCAGAAGGGTATATTAAGTGGCTGATCAAGTCCCAAGTGTGTCACAGCATGGAAATCCATGACAGAAAAGTGCTTTTAAATAGAGGCTGCAATGATATTTATTTGACACAAGAGGGCATTAAAGCAGTACAAGTCCAGGAAAATCTTTTCTGGGAGCACTCCCGCCTCCTCCTGCATGTCTCATTCATTAAACATAATACTGTACACAGATGTGGCTCATCATGCTTGTGCAACCTTACTTTGCTCTTGCCCGTTTCTGTTCCTTTTGCTGCTTGCTTGGCTTGCCTTGCTTGTCTGTTGTAATGCCAATCCTTCCCCACTGCATCCTTTTTTTTTGGTCATCATTAGAGCAGAATGCATTGTGGTACCACTATGCTGATGCTTGGGACAAATGTAGTTCCTTTGTGCCCTTTCCCTTTTTTTCATGCCTGTTTGGGGGGGTAATCTATGATCTACTGATCTTTCAAGCTTTAGCATTTGGAGAAGCACCCAAGTTAACTAATGTGGAGGCCAAGGTAACTCGGGACACGCACGGCACCTTGGTATGAATGAAAAGGGCTCCTGTGGAAACGAAGTGGTAGCTTAGCGGAATTTAATCTAAATATGGCACCATACTGAGAGGAGTGGTCAGAGGATTTTGGAGAACTCTGGCGAGAAGTTCAACGAGATGGTCGGAGGTGGGTGGAGTAGGGTATGTATTCCTGGGCTGGTATAGGAGTGTCAACCACTGAAGATGATTCAGAGAGTTAAGTGTATTTGACCTGGATTGCAGTAAGCAAATACCCATTAGTGCCCCCCACCCCAGTATCCATTAAAATGTTCTTTGGCCTTCCATGATTACCCGTAGAAGTAGGGTTGAGGCCTCTACAAGGCAAGAAGAGAAACATATTAATGAAACTTTCAATCACATTAACATTCCTACAAGAAATACAATAAAAAGGAAAAAGCTGAGACGAGCTGCCAAGAGACAGTCAGAAGGTATACATTTCACTAAGAATTTGTTTAAGGAGGCCCAACTCAACATTTAAAAGGATCCATAGCCCTTATTGCTTCATGACACAACCAATGCCCACCATGAAGAGCAACTCATATATCCTATTTTTACAAATAAGAGGTTTTCTTCCAATAGAAAAACCACACAAATAGTGGAGCCAAAGTCTTTGGTGAAAAGTGAATAAAAGAAAAATAGCAAAAAAGTCGAATTTGCAGCCAAAAGAGAGACTTCTAATGATCTAAAGCCTCTGTAGAAGCTGTTAAAATGAAATATATTTCTTCCAATACAGCCAGCGTCGGACTGGGATCACAATTATAATTGGACACTTAGGCCCCCATTAAATCCAGCTTACCACCGTGCAGAAGACCGCCAACATTCCACTGTGGCCGCGGAATTCCAGTACAGGTACTACGACCCACAGCCCGGAATCCGCCACAATACAGACACCCACACAAGTCCGACACACCAAAGGTCAGTGATCAACTGGCGATAGCAAAACCGACACCGTCACGCCAACAGGAATACGCCCACACTATCACGACCCACGAATCAACGCGGTGGTCTTTCAACCGCGGTAATCCTTTGGCGGTACACACCGCCACGCTCAAAATCCACACATATACAAAACCCAACCACATTGGACAATTCAAAATACACACACCTGATACACATACACACAACACACCCACACACCCAATCCAATATAAATCATACACCCACATCACCCACAAACCCTTACTACCCGAATTTTGAAACCACGCCAGAGAGATTCAGGGCCAGATGTAGTAAACAAAAATTTTGCGACTTGCAAATTGCGAGTCTGACCGACTCGCAATTTGCAACTCGCAAAATAGGATGCAGAAAGGTGTCTCAGACACCTTCTGCGACTCGCTATGGGGTCGCAAAGACCCACCTCATCAATATTCATGAGGTGGGTCGCAGTTTGTGACCCCATAGCGAGTCCCTGCACTCACAGGGATGGTGGCCTGCTGTAGTCAGCAGACCTCCATGTCTGTGACTGCTTTTTCAATAAAGCAGTTTTTTTTTTCATTTTGCAGCCGAGTTGCAAAATGAAAAAACTTCCGAAACCATTTGGTTTCGTTTTTTTTTTTTCGGCATTCACAAAGGGGAAGGGGTCCCATGGGGACCCCTTCCTTTTGCGATTGAGTTACCACCAGTGTGACACTGGTGGTAACTGTAAGTTGGTTTGCGACCGCATTTGCGGTCACAAAGCAACTCAGCATGGCGATGCGGTCGCAAATAGGAAGGGAACACCCCTTCCTATTTGCGAGTCGCATCCCCAAATTGCGAGTCGGTACCGACTCGCAATTTGAGGATGAGCATCGCGTTCGGCCTTTTGCATGCTGCAAACTGCGTTTTTCGCAGTTTGCGACATGCAAAAGGCTTCCTACATCTGCCCCACAATACCTAAAACAACACCAGCATCCACAGACACACAACACCATCACTTACACAACATCCATGCACCTCAAACAACACACACCAATACAACCTCTCACACATCACAACAGACACCACCTCACACATCACCCACATCATGGCACCTCAACGACACCCCAGGTTCTCTGAGGAGGAGCTCAGGGTCATGGTGGAGGAAATAGTCGGGTAGAGCTACAGCTATTCGGATCACAGGTGCAGCAGACCTCCATTGCAAGGAAGATTGTGCTATGGCGCAGAATTGTCAACAGGGTCAACGCAGTGGGACAGCATCCAAGAACATGGGATGACATCAGAAAGAAGTGGAATGAGCTACGGGGGAAGGTATGTTCCGTGGTCTCCAGACACCAGATTGCTGTACAGAGGACTGGCGGTGGACTCCCACCTCCTCCCCAACAACTAACAACATGGGAGGAGCAAGTCTTGGCAATACTGCATTCTGAGGGCCACGCAGGAGTAGCAGGAGGACTGGACTCTGGTAAGGCAAACCTTTACTACCTCATCCCCCCCACCCCACCTGCATGCCATCACATACTCCCACCCTTACCCTCACACCCATCACCCTAACAACCCACAGATACCCCACCAACACAACCCACACATCCCAAAACCAAGCCCTGTATGTGACACCAATGCATGGACACCCATCACCCAAGCCACCAAGCCAATAATGCAAGCACTGGAGTAGAGGGTTAACCACCCATTGCACACGATGGCACACACAGATACAATAAATATGCATTTACACCCCAACAGGACCCCTACCCAACATCACCAGACAGGAGGTGCCAGACATATTTAGTCCCCCTACAGAAGAGGCCCACAGTGATGACAGCAGCTCTGCACAACTGGATCAAGATGACCAGCCCGGCCTATCTGGGACCTTGGGACAGTCAGTTCCCCTGACACTGTCACAAGCCACCACAGAGCCTCCCCCCTCAGGAAACACCAGCACAGCACCCGCCCAGCAGGCCCATCCCTCTGTCCCCAGGACACGTCGATCAGTAGTGTGTCCACCACTACAAGGAACCCAGGTAAACCCACCAACCCAGGAAAATCAGGGACCTGGGGGCAGCAGCAGTGGGCACACAGTTCAGGGGACAGAGGCACAGGATAACAGGGAAACTGGGAGGACTACTGTGCGACAGGGGGAGGACAGGCCCAGGGAACCCACTCTCCACAAGGCACTCTCCAACATCATGGGAGCTTACCATCATTCCCAGGAGACGATGGCAATGGTACTGGCCAAGTTTCAGGAGACCCAGTGGCTGCAGGAGGAACACTACCTTGGGATCACGGAGGACTTGAAGTCCATTAACTCCACTCTGGTCACCATTGCAGGGGTGCTGGCAGACCTGGCCAACACCAGGAGGGACACAGTGGTACAACAAGGGGCCCCTGCCACTAGCCTGGAAGATGAACAGCCCTTCACCTCCGCCGGTGCTTGTGGACAGGAGGCACTGCCACAGGAACAACAGGACACCAGCACCCCACCCCCTGCAGATAGAGAACCACCCCGCAAACGTTCCCTGAGATCCAGGAACAAGACAGAGAACATTGCCAAGACCCCCGCCAGGAAATGAGACCCCCCTGAATGTCACCCTTCTGTCCTACTTTGACACCCTGTCCATCCTTAAAATGCCATTGCTCCACTTCCTATGCCACTTTGGACAATGCACCTGTGAAACAAATTGACTGGACTCTGCCATGGACATCCTCCACCATCCCCCCAGCCCATTTTATAGCCCCATCCACTCATTAGCTCAGGAATAAACACACTTCAATCACAAAACAATCTGGAGTCAGTCTGTGCTTTCACAAATGTGTAATTGGAATAACTATGGAATATAGCAATGTCAATTTCCTTGTTCACATACCAATCTAACACAGCTGTAGGCCAGCAGTAAACATAGCAGAGGGCACAAAGTGGGACCCAAATCTGTGAAATGGAAAGTCAAAGTGACAAGTCAGGGTCCATACACTAAATGAAAATGACACACTTATGCTAGTTCCAACAATAGAATGAGATGTGGGAAGCAGTGGCATCTTCTTACCTGTGTCTCTCTGGAAGTATTGTATGATGATGTTGTTTCAGTTGTCGATATCCTCTTCTTCTCCCTCCTCTTCTTCACTGTCCACAGGCTCCACAGCTGCCACAGGAACACCATCTGACCCATCCACCTGCAGAAAAGGCACCTGGCATCGCAAAGCCAGGTTGTGCAGCATACAGCAGGCCACGATTATCTGGCACACCTTCTTCGGTGAGTAGTATAGGGAGCCACCTGTCAGATGGAGACACCAGAATCTGGCCTTCAGGAGGCCAAAGGTGCGTTCGATCACCCTCCTAGCTCGCCCATGTGCCTCATTGCAGCGTTTCTCTGCCCTTGTCCTGGGATTCCTCACTGGGGTCTGTAGCCATGATATGTTGGGGTAACCAGAGTCACCTGCAAATGTCGAGGGACAAATGTTAGACATACACTAACCCTTAGGGACAGCCCCATACCAGGAAACCTATCTCAACTGTATTGGGACCTTGCCCTCACCTATTAGCCACACACAGTGCCTCTGGAGTCACAGAGCCAGGACACTTGGCATTGACATGGGAGATGTACTGGTCTGCCAAACACACCATCTGCACATTCATAGAATGGTATCTCTTCCAGTTTCTGCACACCTGTTCATTTCTGCGGGGTGTACAAATGCCACATGTGTCCCATCAATGGCACCAATGATGTTGGGGATATGTCCCAGGGCATAGAAGCCACCTTTCACTGTGGGCTAATCCTTCACCTGAGGGAAAACGATGAAGCTGCACATGTGTTTCAGCAGGGCAGACAACACTCTGGACAACACGTTAGAGAACATTGGCTGGGACATCCCTGATGCCATGGCCACTGTTGTTTGAAAAAAGCCACTGGCCAGGAAATGGAGTACAGACAGGACCTGCACTAGAGGGGGGATTCCTGTGGGATGGCGGATAGCTGACATCAGGTCCAGCTCCAACTGGGCACACAGTTCCTGGATTGTTGCACGATCAAATCTGTATGTGACAAGGATGTGTCTCTCTTCCATTGTCAACAGGTCCACCAGGGGTCTGTACACCGGAGGATACCGCCATCTCATCACCTGCCCCAGCGGACGTGCCCTATGGAGAAGACAGTGAGCAGAGAGTCATCCAACACCGAGGTATCACAGTGTCTTATTTTCAGAAACGTTATTAATCCACAATGTGCGGTATCTGTCTATATTCCTGGCCTGGATAGGTGTGATGCAGTTAATATCCATCCCATGTGGCCTCCTGAAATGGCGGCTGCCTGACCTATAAGGTGGGACAAGGGGATATGAGGTAACTGCGTTGGTGTTCTACACCATCGCGGTGGGTAGTCGAAGACTGCGGCACAATTCAGCATTTGTTAACATTGGGCCCTATGGGTCCCAGGAGCCAATAACGATGTACACCAGCGGTAACGGTACACATCGCCGCGGATGTGACCTCCATTTTCTGTCTGTTCACTCTCTTGATACCTGACCTTTAACATGAGAGGACTGTTGGAAATGGCCCTTCTGCAGGGTTATCCCCATACTTTTTGCCTTCCTCCTTCTCTTTTTCTGACCTCATTTTTGCTGGTTTCTAACCAGTGCTAAAGTGCATATGCTCTCTCCCTTTAAACATGGTAACATTGGATCATACCCAATTGAACTATTTAATTTACTTATAAGTCCCTAGTAATGTGTACTGTATGTGCCTAGGGCCTATAGATTAAATGCTACTAGTGGGCCTGCAGCACTGTTTGTGCCACCCACTTAAGTAGCCCCTTAACCTGGTCGCAGGCCTGCCGTTGCAAGACCTGTGTGTGCAGTTTCACTGTCACCTCGACTTGGCATTTAAAAGTACTTGCCAAGCCTAAACCTCCCCTTTCTCCACATATGTCACCTCTAATGTGTGCCCTAGGTAACCCTTAGAGCAGGGTGCTGTGTGGGTGAAAGGCAGGACATGTACCTGTGTATTTTACATGTCCTGGTAGTATAAAACTCCTAAATTGGTTTTTCCACTACTGTGAGGCCTGCTCCCTTCATAGGCTAACATTGGGGCTGCCCTCATACAGTATTGAAGTGGTAGCTGCTGATCTGAAAGGAGTAGGAAGGTCATATTTAGTATGGCCAGAATGGTAATACCAAATCCTGCTGACTGGTGAAGTTGGATTTGATATTACTATTCTAGAAATGCCACTTTTAGAAAGTGAGCATTTCTTTGCACTTAAATCTTTCTGTGCCTTACAATCCACGTCTGGCTGGGCTCAGTTGACAGCTCATGTGCATTCACTGAGACACACCCCAAACACAGGGTACTCAGCCTCACTTGCATACATCTGCATTTTGAATGGGTCTTCCTGAGCTGGGAGGATGGAGGGCCTGCTCTCACACAAAGGACTGCCACTCCCCCTACTGGGACCCTGGCAGACAGGATTGAACTGAAAGCGGACCTAGTGCACTTCTTAGCCACTCTTTGAAGTCTCCCCCACTTCAAAGGCACATTTAGGTATAAAACAGGGCCTCTGCCCTACCTCATCAGACACTTGCTGGAGAAGAAACCTGAACCAGAACCTGCATCCTGCCAAGAAGAACTGCCTGGCTGCCTAAAGGACTCCCCTGACTGCTTTCTACAAAGGACTGCTGCCTTGCTGTTGCCCTGCTGCCTTGCTGAACTCTTGCCTTGCTGCTGAAGTGCTCTCCAAGGTCTTGGATAGAGCTTGCCTCCCGTTCCCTAAAGTCTCAGGACCAAAAAGACTTCTCTTTTTCATTTGGACGCCTTGTGCACCGAAAAATTCGACGCACAGCTTGCTCTGCAGTGAAAAATTCACCACATGCCGATTCGGAAAGACGCCGCTCGACGTGACGCCTGCGGTGCGACCGGAACTTCGACGCACAGCCTCGCCGGGACAACGCAGCCCGACTTCAGAAAGGGAATCGATGCGACGCCTGCCGTGAGCGAGAAGATTCCATGCACAGCCCACCAGAACGACGTGCAGCCGGAAAACAAGCCTAGGATTCCACGCACAGACCCTGGGACATCTGGTAATCCCGCGAACCACAGAAGGAGACTGTCCGCGCGCCGGAAAACAACGCACGACTTCTCCGCGTGAAAAATAACGACGCAAGTCCGTGTGTGAAGGGGCGAAACCGACGCACACACCATTTTTCCACGTATCTCCTCCTCCGCAGCCCTTTGCGGAGATTTTCCACTTTAAACCAGGTACTTTGTGCTTGAAAGAGACTTTGGGGGTCATTACAACCCTGGCGGACGGTGTTAAAGGTGCGGTAATACCGCAAACAGGCCGGCGGACCAAAAAAGGGAATCATGACCGTGGCGGAAACCACCAATATAGACAGCCACTTTAACACTCCGGCCGCCACGGCGGTACAGACAAGCAGCGCAGCGGTCACCGCCAACAGACAGGCGGAAGACAATGTACCGCCCATAGTATCACAACCCGCCAATCCGCCACCTTTTCCGGGGCGGATACACTGTGGATAAAAACACGGCGGTAACAGCTTTTGCAATGGGAAAACGCTCACCTTCTACACATCCCACGAGGAAGGAGGACACCATGGAGCCGGAATTACAAATCCTACCTGACCTTGTCTACCTGCTCATTTACGAACACCAGCAACGGTGGCGCCGAAGACAACGGTGAGTACTGCACCTACGACATAGGGGAGGGGGGAGGCAAAAGTCACGGACACACACGCAACACCCTCACCCTCGCACATTACAACACACACACCAATGCATTTCCTAAATCACAGGAACAACCCACAACCCCCCCGGAAGAATGCAAAGACCAAAGGAAATCAGTTCAAAAATTGTAATGTATCAAAATACAGTTACCAAATATATACAGATATATATACACATTCCAGCTCTTATACATTCTGAGAAGTAGTGCAGGTATGCACATATCAATGTCCGTGCACCACTGGGCCAAAAATGTATGGGCGAGGCCCACATTAGATACCTGTCCACAAACGGAGAGAACACTGCTGGGGCATCTCTTACCAGACTGCGCAGACTTCTTCTGGCACTTCACAACCTTTGGAGAAGTCACAGCTGACTCTGCAATCCCCCTGGGACACTTGTGAGCAGTTTTTCCGCCAGAAGTCTTCACCGTGTCCCGTCGGCCACTTTCCAACTTGAGATGCTTTACAGGGGGTGGACTGGCAGTGCTTTGGCTCCGTGTCACACTGCCTGCCCTGGTGGCCGGTGCACTCCACACTCCTTGAACACGCACCACTGGTACAGGAGTCTTTTTGGCTGAGGCTCTACTACGTGGCTTATGAATTGGAGGGGTGGGGATGGGGGCAAAGAGGTCAACGTTGCTGAGGGAGAGTTTCTGATGAACACTGGGATGGGTAGCTGGAGTCTGGGATTGGAGGAAGAGGAGGTTGTTGTAGGAGGTGTCACTTTAGGTGTTTTGGGTGCAGGTGCAGGTACGGGAGGCTGTCGTGAGGTGGATGGATGTTGGGTGTGTGGGTGCCCGCGTTTGTGCACTTTGGGAGGGGACGTCACAGATACACTGGGAGAAGACACAGGGGACGTGTACATGGTAGTGGGGGTGAGCGGGTGTGGTGCTGGGTGTTCTGGTGCGAGTCCTAGTGCCTGTAGATGTACTGCATGCAGGTGAGAGTGTAGACGAGACTGGGAGGGAGGAGTGAGACGACGAGGAGGGGGACACAGTGGAGGCAGTGGATGTTGCTGTGTCTGTATGTGTGTGATGCTTGTGTGAGTGCCTGTGGGATGTGTGGTGCCTATGTTTGCCTGAG
Source organism: Pleurodeles waltl (assembly GCF_031143425.1). Taxonomy (NCBI): domain Eukaryota; kingdom Metazoa; phylum Chordata; class Amphibia; order Caudata; family Salamandridae; genus Pleurodeles; species Pleurodeles waltl. The sequence continues at coordinate 1,350,407,468 of NC_090445.1, forward strand.
CTACTTTTGTGTGTTGAGGTGTATGCATGCTTGTCTGATGGTGTGCTTGGGATAGGTTGGGGTACAGGGGATTGGGTCTGGGTGGAGGAAGTTGGAGGGGGAGGCTAGACACAGGGACAATGGCTGCCATCAGTGCTGAGGCCAGAGATTGCAGGGTTCGATGAAGGGCAGCCTGACCAGAATGAATGCCCTCCAGGAATGCATTACCGTGTTGCAACTCCCTTTCTATGCCCTGGATGGCATTCAATGGTAGACTGCCCAACAATGAGTGACCTGAGGAGGTCAATGGCCTCCTCACTGAGGGCAGCAGGGGTGACAGGGGCAGGGGCTGAGGTGCCTGGGGCGAAGGTGATGCCCACCCTCCTGGGTGAGCGGGCACGGGGCGAAGGCTGAGGGGCTGCTGGGAGGGCGGTGCTGGTAGGGGAGGTGGCGGCTGTACCTGTAGAAGTGGTGGGCACAGATGGTGCCACCACCACAAGGGAGCTTCCATCGGCGGACGAGTCCGTGTCGCTGTTTGGTGATCCGGTGACCGACGTGAAGCTCCCCTCGACCTCCTTCCCACTGGTGCATTCTGAGTCCGTGGTGTGGCCCTCCATGGCCATGTGGGATGCAGGTCCCTCGTGCTCCGGTGCCACTGTACCTCCGCCTGATGATGCTGATGCACAAAAGAACTGGGAGAGCACAGAAATGGGGGGGGGGACAGAAGAAAAAGAGGTTGAGTGCATGGCTTACCGCTACCATTGGCGGACAATACAGACACAGCAGCCCCCTGCACTACGCCGCGCTCTAGGCCTCTACAGCTGCAATTCCTGGGATCTGACCTACATCGCTATGGTGGACATCTGCACACATGGATGCCACAGGGGCATGTATACCTGTACTTGGCACTCTACTGAGGTGGGGTTGAGTGGCACATGGCCTGCCTTTCAGAGGGACCTTGCCTACGGAAGTCGCCCTGGCCTAGGGAAACCCACAGCCCTCCTCCCCCACCCAGACCCCTCAACTGCGCGCAAAGTCCCCAGAATGAGGGTGTACTCACCCCCTTGTGTCTGCTGTGATGCCCTCAAGCGCCCATCCAACTACGGGTAGGCCACCGCCAGGATCCGGAACATCAGGGGGGTCATGGAGTGACGGGCACCCCTCTTACGTTGGGAGGCCATCCCCATCTGAGCCTCCGCCATCTTCTTGCTCCAGCGGCGAATGTCCTCCCATCTTTTACGGCAGTGGGTGCCCGTCTCTGGTGGACCCCCAGGGTCCGTACTTCCTTGGCGATGGCACGCCAAATGTCCTTTTTCTGGTGGGCGCTGACCTACATGACATGCACAGGGGAAGAAGAGAAGTCATTACCAACTGCGCCATCAAAGTGAGTGGCCCACATCCCTGCCCTTGCCATGTGGCACATGCATTCACACTCATTCATGTTCCCTGAACTCTGCCCCCTTCCCTCTTACAACCAGCCCTCTCCACACAGGCATAGCCCATACAACGTACTCCCTGGGTACTTACCTGTTGGTCTGGAGGACCGTAGAGTAGCGTGTACTGGGGGAGGACCCCGTCTACTAGCTTCTCCAACTCCTGAGCAGTGAAGGCAGGGGCCCTTTCCCCAGACGCAGCAGCCATTGTCTCTTCCAGACCGAGGTCACAGCAGCACTTGCAGTGTAGGTCCTCTCCTGTCGAAGATCAGGTATCGAGTGATTGAACAGATAGAAAATGGCGGCCAGGTCCGCGGCGGTGATGTCCGCGGCGGTGCGTATCATCACCGCCAGCACAATTCATCATTGGCTCCTGGGACCCACAGGGTCCAATGTTAACCAATGCAGCATTGTGGCACGGTCTACTACCGCCTACCACAACGGTGTACAACACCAGCGCAGTTACCTCACACCCCAATGTCCCAGTTTAGAGGTCAGGCAGCCACCATTTCAGGGGCCCACATGGCTTCATTTACTACTGCATCACACATACCGAGGCCTACACTCGACACACATACAGGAAGATTTTTTGTCTTTGGTGTCGTGTTCTGTGTATCTGTGGGTACATACCTGGGATTTTGTTGAGTCTTTGGTCGCTGTTGTCCTTCCTAGGCACCGTCAGCTGGGACATTTGAGAAGATGGCGGAATCCTCCGGTGTACCGACCGCTGGTGGACCTGTTGACAATGGAGGAGCTACATTTGATCATCACCTACAGGTTTGACCGTGCCACTATCCAGGAACTATGTACCCAGTCGGAGCCAGACCTGATGTCACCAATCCGCCATCCCACAGGAATCCCCCCTGACGTGCAGGTGCTGTCAGTGCTCCATTTCCTTGCAAGTGGGTCTTTTCAGACAACAGTGGCCATGGCATCAGGGATGTCCCAGCCTACGTTTTCCAACGTGTTGTCCAGTGTGTTGTCTGTCCTGCTGAAACATGTGAGGAGCTACATCGTTTTCCCTCAGGTGGAGGATTTGGCTACTGTTAAAGGTGACTTCTATGCCCTTGGGCATATCCCCAACATCATAGGTGCTATTGATGGGACCCATGTAGCTTTGGTCCCCCCCTACAGGAGTGAACAGGTGTACAGGAACAGGAAGAGTTATCATTTGATGAATGTATAGATGGTATGTTTGGCAGACCAGTACATCTTGCAGGTAAATGCTATGTTCCCTGGCTCAGTGCATGACGCCTACATCCTACGGAATAGCAGCATCCCTTATATGATGGTTCAACTCCAGAGGCACTGTGTGTGGCTATTAGGGGACTCTGGTTACCCCAACCTGTCCTGGCTATTGACCCCAGTGAGGAATCCCAGGACCAGGGCAGAGGAACGCTGCAATGAGGCCCATGGGCGGACTAGGAGGGTGATCGAACGCACCTTCGGCCTCCTGAAGGCCAGGTTCAGGTGCCTCCATATGACAGGTGGTTCCCTATTCTACTCGCTGAAGAAGGTGTGCCAGATCATCATCGCCTGCTCGATGCTTCACAATCTTGCTTTGCGACGCCGGGTGCCTTTTCTGCAGGAGGATGGTCCAGATGACGGTGTTGTGGCAGCTGTGGAGCCTGTGGAGCCTGTGGAGCCTGTGGACAGTGATGAGGAGGATGCTGAGGAAGAAGACATAGACAACAGGGAGTCAGTCATACAGCAATATTTCCTGTGACACACAGGTGAGAACAGTTTTCTTTTTACCATTACATTCACTTTCACACTTCTACCACTATCCTGTCGGTCATTTCATAGCAGTATTTGGTCACTGAGTTGTACCTTTCCATTACGGTTTCACAGGTGTGGTTACCAACGTGTGTCATCTGCTTGCATCCTTCAAGGACTTGTGATGTGTGACATAGGTATGTTGGCTTTACAATTGGAAACGCTTTTTGACACTGTCATTGATTATACATATTTACCAAATCACAGACTGACTCCAGATTGTTTTGTGGTTCAAGGGTGTTTATTTAAGTGCCCAAATATGGAGGGGGGTAGTAATATGGTGATGGGGACGGTGGAGGAATGTCCATGGCAGAGTCCAGTCTATTAGTCTCACAGGTGCACTGCCCATATGGGCATATGAATTGGAGCTGGGGCAGTTTCAGTATGGACAGGGTAACAAAGAGGGACAGTGGGAGGACAATCAGGGTGGTCTCATTTCCTGGCGGGGGTCTTGCCATCTTGCTCTGTCCTGTTCCTGGATCTCAGGGACCGCTTCCGGGGTGGTTCTCCATCTGCAGGGGGTGGGGTGCTGGTGTGGTGGTCCTGTGGTGGGGCATCCTGTCCACTAGCGCCGGCAGAGGTGGTGGGCAGTTCATCGTCCTGGCTAGTGTCAGGGGCCCCTTGGAGTGCCACGGTGTCCCTCATGGTCTTTTGTATGTCCTTCAGCACCCCTACGATGGTGCCCAAGGCGGAGCTGATGGTTCTGAGCTCCTCCCTGAACCCCAAATACTGCTCCTCCTGCAGGCGCTGGGTCTCCTGAAACTTGTCCAGGAACGTCGCCATCGTCTCCTGGGAGTGGTGGTATGCTCCCATGATGGAGGAGAGGGCCTCGTGGAGAGTGGGTTCCCTTGGCCTGTCCGCCCCCCTGTCGCACAGCAACCCTCCCAGTTCCCCTGTGTCCCTGTGCCTCCGTCCCCTGGACCGTGTGCCCACTACCACTGCCCCCAGGTCCCTGTTGTTGTTGGGGTGGTGGGTTATCCTGGGTTCCCTGTAGTGGTGGACACACCGCTGATTGACGTGTCCTGGGTATGGAGGTATGGGCCCGCTGGGTGGGTGCTGTGCTGGTGTTACCAGAGGGTGGGAAGTCAGTGTTGGGCTGTGCCTGTGCAAGGGGTACCGACTGTCCCGAGGCCCACAATGGTCCGGGCTGGTCATCAGGATCCAGTAGGGCAGAGCTGCTGTCGTCACTGTGGGCCTCTTCTGTGGGTGGAGTGGAGTTGTCTGGACCCTCCGGTGTGGTGACGTTCCTTAGTGGTCCTGCAGGGATATTAGAGCATGATTATTGCATGTGTGTGTGTAATGGTGTGCAATGGGTGGGTGTTTGTGTACCCCAGTGCAATCATTCCTGTGTGTGGGTTTGTGTGATGATGGTTAGGGGATTGTTCTGGGTATGTGCAGTGACCATGCTTTGGTGAGGGATGACCATGCTTAGTTGTGTCATGCAGGGCTTGGTGTTGGGATGAGTGGATTGTGTTGTTAGGACATTAGTGAGGAGTGTGAGTGTTAGGGGAGGGGTTGAGGGTGGGGGTGTATGATAGCATGCAGGTAGGGTGGGGGATATGATAGTTGAGATTTGACTTACCAGTGTCCATTCCTCCACCGACTCCTCCGAGGCCCTCTGGATGCATGATGGTCAAGACTTGCTCCTCCCATGTTGTTAGTTGTGGGGGAGGAGGTGGGGGTCCGCCGCCAGTCTGCTGTACCGCAATGTTGTGCCTGGAGAACACTGAACGCACCTTCCCCCGTAGGTCGTTCCACCTCTTCCTGATGTCCTCCCGATTTCTTGGATGCTGTCCCACAGCGTTGACCCTGTCCATGATTCTTTGCCATAGCTCCATCTTCCTGGCTATGGATGTGTGCTGCACCTGTTAGCCAAATAGCTGTGGCTCTGCCTATAGGATTTCCTCCACCATGACCCTGAGCTTCTCCTCAGTAGACCGGGGATGTCTTTGGCGTGACATGGGGTGGTGTGGGTGATGTGTGGGGTGGTGTAAATGTTGATGTGTGTGTTGATGTGTAGTGGTGTGTGGTGTTTTGTGCGTGTAATGTTGTATGGGTGATGGTGTTGTGTGCCTCTGTGTGGTGGGGTTCTCAGTTGCTGTGCTCTCTGTCCATCTGGCCTTCTTTCTGTATTTTTGGTCGTAGGGGTTTGTGGGTGATGTGGGTGTGTGTTTTATATTGTGTTGGGTGTGTGGGAGTGGTGTTTGTATGTGTATCAGGTGTGTGTATTTCGAAATGTCCAATGTGGCGGTGTTTTGGAGATGTGTGTGTATTTTGAGCGTGGCGGTGTGTACCGCCAATGGAATACCGCAGATGAAAGACCGCTGCGTGGATTCGTGTGTCGTGATAGTGTGGGCGTAATTCTGTTGGCGTGACGGTGGAGGTTTTGTTTTCGCCAGTTTAACACTGACCTTTGGTGTGGCGGAGTTGTGTGGGTGTCTGAATTTCGGCGGATTCCGAGATGTGGGTCATAATAGCTGTGGCGGAATTCCGCAGCTGTGGCAGTGTATTGGCGGTCTTCTGCACGGCGGTAAGCGGCTTTTACCGCCAATGTTGTAATGAGGGCCTCTATGTCTAATAGATATTAAAAATCGAATTCTTTGGTGATGTCAGATTGTTGCTGTTATTTATTTAGTTATTGCAATTGTTATTAAAAATCCAGTTCCATGGTAACTTCAGGTTTTTCTAAATATTAGAGAGCAGTACTTTTTATGAAGTTACTTTTTCCCGTACAATGTGACAGGAGACTAATCTGCATTTGCTCTTTCACTTCTGCAAGCTACTAATTACCACTTGTATAAGTGTGAGTGTCTGTGAAATCACTCCCAGGAGCAAACATGTGGCTGACCTGAATGGGAGGAATTGACCTATCCGACCAAACAGAATATGCAGGAATGGACTGTGAGTGCCAAGAGTCCATTAAACCTCAGGGTCAACACAATGCTCACTTGGGTCTACCTCCTGGCACCACTAACTCAGCTTACCTTAATGGCACTGAATTTTGAAATGACCAAGCAGGGGAAGGGTTGTGTGTTGGTGACAGCAACGAGGGAGAGCTGGAAGAGAAGAGATTACCTGTTAATCCTAGACCTTATTCCTTTTATTCTCCCAACTAGATTGAGTAACAACCTATTAGAAAGTTACATTGATTACCTGCACATGATAAGATTGCCTTTTGCAAATTATTACGGATTAGAACCGCTCCCAGATATGTATTCATACCGGAAGACAATGATTACTTATCACATTCAATTTCTTTAAGGGAATACTTGCAACAACATATAACTAAACAATTGTCTCATAATCACATACCCATAGACGTTGTTCACAATTGTGTCTAGAACATGGAAGGCTAGGGTTTATTCCTATGCATGAATTAGGCACTTTGAGTTTCTGTGTATTAAGTCCTTATAAATCTTTGTTGTTCTCCAGCATTTTGTTTGTACAACTAAGATTGCACTCATCCTAGTCTTAGTAAGCAAGTATTTATCTGTTCATAAACATTAATGTCATTTGAAAAGGAATTCAGTCTTTTGAATTTTCTCCTTCACCTTTTGGTATTTCCCCTGGAAGGCTGTGAAAGGAGCAGCAAAGTAGACTTTACTTGCAGTGATCTTTCCTTCTTGGACTGTGTGCAATTATTTCAAGGATATTTATACCATCTCAATTGCTCTTGCTAATACATTAATCTTTCTGGTTACAAACCTGACCTTTACAAACTTTTGTCAGTTTTATTTTTCAACAAACATGAATGTTGCTGTGTAAAAGATCTTCTAAACCTTTTAATCCATCAAGTAAAGCAAAGTCAGAATGTGATTATCTAAATAAGCACAAACCTAATCAGGCTTCCAAATCACCCCGTATGAGAGAGATTCTAGGCTTTTGAATCTGTTAAGGAAACAAAGGCAGAATATTGTCACAGATACACCCCTAACAGAAACACTCAAGTTTTGACCTTGAATCTCAAGATGCTGCAACTGAAAGTGCTTGCTCTGAACCTCTCCTTTTCTCTCCGAGGTTCTTCGGAAATAGTTGATCTTGGGTGAAGCCACCTTTTATAGAAGGAAACCCACTCAAAATGGAAACCTGAAGGAATGAATGGATATGTAGCCTCCTTTAAAATACTTGGAGATAAGCCCCCAGAAAATGTCTTATGCCAATGGCATACCCACCTACATGACACAGTAAGTGCTTTGCAGCAATGTGCTCACTGTGTCATGGGTTCAAGGATAACAGCCTTTCTGTGTCTGACATCAGGTGTGTTCTTGTCACAAGGTGCGTTGGCACCAAACATATTTGCACTTGCAGTAGCACTCCCAGAACTGCGCTGGTGGCAAGGGTTGTACAGTTTCTGACAATGGGCACCCTTTGTTACATTAAATAGTCAATTCCTGCTTGAATATAAAATACTGCTTGACAGGTCTGCTGGGCATACTTGGAGCACACTTCAAAGAGGCCTCCACTGTCACAAGCAAATGTAAGCAAAGCCATAGTTCTTGCTTTGTCCTTCCAGATATGCAGGCTCCAGTCATAGTGGGCTTATTTTGACATTACAGTGTCACAGCCTGCTTGACGGATCTGCTCTGTTTACATATAGCACTTGAGTGCCTAGCAAAGGTGGGAAGCAGGATGCCATAATAATTCTTGTGTGTCCAATGACTGGTTGCTGAAAACCTTATTTTTCTTCTTCTATACTTCAACCTCTGTTTTTGGGGGGCTGTGGCAGCTTTAAACTAGATTTTAGCATTAGATATGGGAGGACACTAAGATTACCTATGCACGCACACACACACACACACACACAAACACACACACACACACACACACACACACAGCCCTCATAGCCCAGGGGTGGTGTGTATGAAGACTTTTGCCATCTTGAACATACCTGAAGAGGGTAGGTTTAGGTCTGGAAACCCCTACTCCAAGCATGTCCCCAGTGGTCATTCCCACCCACTTTCTCATGCCAGGTATAAATATTGCATCCCCAGGCATGTGCTTCAGAACACTCATGGACCTGTGGAAGACCTGAAAATGACTGAAACTGCTCTCTGAGACATAAGAAGAGCTTGGACAGCTGGACTTGCTTTCCTTCTTCTACCGAGGACAAGGAAGTGGTCTCAAAGAGTCAAAAGACTGGCCACCTCTTAAAGCTCCTGCAACTTAACTGTCCTGCTGACCAGTGACAATTACCCCTGAGTTGGACCCTGCTGTCAGGCTTCTGTATGACACTCTGTAGTCTCTAAGAGCATCCCTTGATGCCCTAGTGGCTTTAGAGGCATATTCCAGAGGTTGATTGGACCTTAAAGAACTACATCAGAAAGTGACCCAATACAAACTTGGTTGGTGTATCCAATCAGTGCTCCATAGATGTCAACGTCAAATTGCACCTGTCCTACCACAACCATTGATTATCATTGTCACTTTGTGGTTCTTGGTGCTATTTCTGATTAAAACTTAAAAAAATCATAGATCTGGTTCCCCTTAAAGGGATTTTGTCATTTTCACATCATATTGTTTATTACACTTTACTCTGTTTCTTATTTGTTCTGGGATATTAGTTGTTGGGCATTCAGCTTTATTACTGTTTTAGTACTGCATACATACTTTACACCTCAGCACAGCTCAGGTTTATTTAGTGACTTTAATGGTTCACTGTGATGAGGACTGTGATTATTAATCAGGTGGGCAGTTAACCCTCCCAACTAATAACTCAATTTCTTATGACCATGATGACTGTACAGTTTTTACATGTGCACCTAAGTATCCAACTATGGCCAGGTACTGGTTGGAATGCAGACAATTGTCAATACTATTTAGTTGTAGAAATATTTTAGAAGCTTTCAAATAACGTCATTTTGTCACCATCAACCTGTCCACTTGTTGAGAAAAGGCTAATAACTTTCTGCCTTAACTTCATTAACTTATTCTGTGATGTGCAAACATTTAGCCCACTGAGTAGAACTCAAATCTTTGGTTACTTTGTGGATCATAATCACACATGACATAAAAAGAGTCAAACCCAGTCTACAAATTGACAATGGAATCGGGACACAGGGAAGTAGAATTACACTCATATTAATACTTTCAAATATTCCTTGACAACATAGATCATTTCCAAATAATGGGTCTAGATGTGATACCCCAAGATATTCCAACCAAGAGCTGGCTACAATGCCTGCTGAATGTTAATTAAATTTCAGTACCAACACGTAAAGTGCAATGCTCAGAGTCTGCCATCAATGAGGTATTTCCCAGAAATGAAGCTCCAAGCAAACTGACCATCACAGAAAAGGAAGAAACTGCATAGGTTGAAAAAGGCCAATCACATATCCTTAAACCAGCTGAAAGAAATGCCATGGAAAACTAGTTGCGGCTACCAGCTCTTCTGGATACAACCAAAAGCAGGGAAAACTCCTTGTTGCATCTCTAGAATTACCTGTAATTTAAAAGATAATAAATACCAGCACAATGAATTTACGCCTATTGACCTGGAACATTACTGGATTAATTGTTAAATTTATGATCTAGACTGGCTAGCATTTGTAAGTGAGGTCAATATTTGCTGCTTCCAGGAAAAGTGGCAAGCAAGGGAAACAAATGTTGTTTTAATGGTTAGACTATCAATGATTATCTCAACCACAATACAAGTAAATACACAGCAGCTTCCTATTCAGGACTTGCATCAGAATGTTGTGCATGTGTGACTAACTTAATTTACCACACGAAGGAAAACTACTGACACTGTTATTTTGTATACTTACCACCAGGCAATAATTGCTGGGAGAATGGCCCATTGATGTTGCTAGAAAACATTATGGCAGCAGCTGGGGAAAAGCAATTGTATGAAGTACACTACACTTTCACAATGATAGGCCATTTTAAAACCCATCCCCCAAAACAAACAACAAATGTCATGTATGTGGAAGAAGATGGATGCTGGGGTGTCCCAAAATCAAAAATGCCTGACAAAAATAAAATAAAAAATGGGATGAAATGTTTATCTCCCTATTATTGATCACTAGCATGCAATACTTGAATGACCGTTCTCATTCTGACTGTCCAGCAAACTGCACCATTAAGCTGGCAAAATGGAAAGTTTGCTAGACTTATTACTAAATAATATAGAACCATTGTCTAGAGTGGTCAGCCTATAGATAAGACACAGGCCTGAGAGTCACCATGGCCCTTTTTAGCAAACTTGACAAATGGAGGCTTCAAGGCTAATATTTTACAGAGCTGCTGGACCTGGCCCTCTCTGCATGACCGTCACCAAATGTTTTGCCTTCACCATTGTGTTTTATGACTGAATATGTTCACGTTTAAGACCCTGTACACTTCACCATTGCTAACTCGTGCTAAAGCTTTTGTGTTCTTTTCTTTAAACATTGTAAACTTGCCTTACACTCAAATGACCTATTTAATGTACTTGCAAAGTCCATAGTAAAGTGGTACTACATGTACCCAGGGCCTATAAAGTAAATGCTACTAGTGGGCATGTGGCTTTTACTGTGCCTCCCTCACAAGTAGCCTATAGCCTTTTTGAATATGTCTCAGGTCTGTTGTTGCAGCCTATTCGCAGTATTAAACTTCTAATTCAACTTGGCAGAACAAACCCATTACCAGGCCTATAACACTCCTTTTAATACATATAAGCCACCCTTTATCTAGTCCTTAGCTAGGCCATAGTACAGGGTGCTTTCTAACTAAAATGTTTGACATGTACTTTCACGTTTTACATGCCCTGGTTGTGAAAAACACACATATTCATTTTTCACTACTGAGGCCTACCTGTCCCATAGGACAACACTGGGTTACATTATATTCCTTGAAGTACATGATAGCCTCTTACTGGGAGCATGTTGGAAGTTAATGTTTCGTGTCTAAGGAATTGTAATTTAAAACCCTCTTTAAAATTAAAGGTGGATTTAAGTCACCATTCTGAAAATGCCACTTATATAAAGTTGCTATTTTCTTGTCCGATCCATTTGGTTCCAGCAGCATGTTCCTGTAACACTTGACTAGGTGTAGGCCTTTATGTATTTCTCCCAGACAGTATGACAATAGAGGGTTTGGGTGTTGGCACGACGGGCCATCTTACTTATTGAGGGGGCCAAGCTGTCACCTCCCACACTTGCATTTTTTAAAGACATTGGCCCAGCACACTCACAAAGGACTTCACACTAGTCTAATGTGCTCTCAGACAGACTGGAGCAAGGGAATTCCAGACAACTATGTAGGGGGGAAAACAAGAAGCTTCTCCCACTTCGAAGGAGGCGTTGAGTATAATTAAGAAGGACAGACCCGCCACCCTGTTGCCAGAAGGACTGCTCAGCTGGCCTGCTGCTCTGCTGCAAGAAAGACTGTTCTGCTACTCTAATGCTCTGCTGCAAGAAGGACTGCTCTACCGCTCTGCTGCATGAGGAAGATGGGCTGGACCTGCACATTAGGATCAGTGCCATGATATTGATCCAGCGAATACTGAGAGACACAAATATCGAAAAGTAAACATTGAGAACAAAAATATTGACTCTGTATACAAAACTATAAAAATCACTAACATCGAGCTTACACATAGTTGACAAAAATGCAGATTTTTACATATATCTATTACAGAAATATCAGAAACACAAATATCATCACCTAAAAATAAACATATTATGTCAAAAATATTGATTACCGCAATATCAAAAACAAAAGTATCATCATAATAATTAATAAATCCATAAAAATACACCAACACATTTTTAACATAAACCAATTACATCAAACAAACCCTAAGCTTACAATAAACATCTATAGTTGAATAAAATATATTACATCACCCAAAAATTCAACATTCACTATAAAAAATATTACACCTAAAAATATACAGTAAATAGACCAAAAAACATTGTGATTAACCTAAACATTTAAATCCAAACAACAATGTAAAGTTTTATATAAAAACAAAAATAAATTTGTATTCAAATAAAAATAATTATATATACTACACAAAGAAAACATAAACGAGTGTTTACCAAACAAGGATTTAACTGATAAAATAAAATTCAAATTATACTCAACCAAACAATAGAATAAGACGATAAACAACTGTAACCAATACAATAGCTCAAACAATTTAAAGAACAATAAAAAACACACTAATTAAAGCAAATAAATATTCTAAAAATGGCAAACACTGCAAGAGGAGGAAACTCTGCTGGTTTTCTGCAACAAACAATTATAGATTAAAATATACATCTCTACAACTACATATTTAAGTAAGCAATACTTAACTAAAAATTAAATGTTACTAAACTAAAAATGATTCATTAACAAGTAAATAGTAACACACTCCGTAACTTTGATTGTTTTACACAGATTACCTAAAAGAAAAACAACTTCCAAACCAATAAACCCCTTGAAAATCTCACTTTAACAGAGCTCTAAGGATATATAATGAAGTAAGTATACCTAAATAATAAATTAGAAACTCACCCAAACAGTGAGCAAAAATAAACCAAACTCCCTAAACCTCAGCAAAGATGCAAAAAATGCCATTTTAAATTATTCTAATTTTTTTTCTCTTTCAAAAGAAAACAGCCTTCTGCTCCATGTGAAAACAAGCTCAAAGGAAAACCTGCAAAACCATGCAAAACATCTCGAAAGACATACAAGTAAATAATATAAAATTAACTGCATTTTTATACACACTAATAACTAACACGAAAAAGTGAAATTATAATACAAATTTATATTAATAAATTACTTACAGATGTAATGGCAGAAGGCACCAAATGTATCACTCCACAAAAAGTAAGGTAATTGTTAAGTCACATGGGCTACAACTACAGCCAAGAAAGTGTATCAACAACAACTATAAACTGGAAATGTACTAAATATTATTCTAGTGCATGCAATGGAAGAGCAACTACAAAAAAATGTAATTAATGTAAAAGAGCACAACCATCCCCCAAATGTTACAGAAATAAAAGATAGAAAAATGTTACAAGATATATTAGAGGCAAGCTTTAGTTCACAGGAACCCACAAGTAAATCTGTAAAGACATACAACCAAGAGTCCCCAACCACAAAGCAGGCCAAATACCATCTATCACCACTTTACAACACCTAATTACATGCACTAAAAAGCCACCAGCAATACCCCATCCGCTCCTAGATACCAAGACACAGACATCACAGACCATTTAAACCTTTCCTTTTAATCAAAATAATGAAAAACAAATCTGGATCTTCTCCACTACAGACAACTTCATCAAACGTACCCAATGCCAAACCTGGATGATGGACAGGACCTTCAAAATGTGCCTCAAACCATGTACTCAGGTATACACCATAAATGGTGAATATCAAAGCACCATAATCCCCCTTGTATATGCTTTACTCCCAAATAAAGAAAACAGTACCTACTATAAACTCCAAAACTATATAAAACAACAAACAAATAACTACTACTCCCGTAAAACAGTCATAGATTTTGAACAAACCATGATTTAAACAATCTAAAAATATACTTCCTCACAGCCATACAAGACTGTTGCTATCACTTTAATCAAAGTTAAGGTAACACATTCAAATATCTACACAAAGAGGCCTATTTACAAGCTTGTTTGTGTCACTTTTGCACCACGAACATGGGGCAAGAATAACGCAAACCTTAAGTCAGATTTATGAACTCATGCTGGCCACTTTGCATGGATCCGAGTGGCACCATAAGTCTGGAGTAAGGCAACAATGCACAAATTGAGGTGATGTCTTACTCTGTCCTGGGAAGGCATTCCATGGGCATTGTGTGGGTATTCCCATGCAACTCCCATTGTTTCTGACATATTCCCACATTTACCAGAACAGGTAACCCTGGGAATGCACCAAAATGATATGCCATCCCAGGAGAGGCATAACGAGGAGGAATATCTTTTTTTCTCTTTGTTAGTTCCACTTTACATGGGTGCTGCATTCTGCAGTACACATACAGGCAGTAATATGCTTCTCAGGACTGTTTTTGTGCAGGAAGGTCTTCCTTCCTGCACAAAAGTGATCCTGCATGCTATGCAGGCACTCTTGCACTATTCTGCCAGGGTGCCAGCATTGACGCTAGGCTGCCACAAGGGCACCAGCTCAGAAGATAAGGCACAAACACGCTGTATTGCCTTAAATACGGTGCATTCCTGCCCTTTCCCTATTATGCAGTGCAGCGCAGCAAGGTGACTTGCTGTACTGCACTTTGTGACTTTTTCATAAATAGGCTGCTGAGTGTAGAATATTCCACTTACGGCCAATTTGCCTTCAAAGTCAAACAAATTATAGCACCAGCCCATGTCCCTGTCACAGGGGTAGTCAACCTCCATTACTTACTAATAGAAAGCTTAATTCTGGTAAATCTGAGGTCATTGATCTAGATAAAGACAATTCATTTTGGGAATTGGGGGCACCTCCTTTACCAGCAGGTAAAGTGAAAAATCTGTGGGTAGTTTTTTTATACTAAACTTAGGGCCTGTTTACGAGTTTGGTGGTTGGAAAACCCGACTGCTTGACCCATGATGAGGAGACCGCCATCGAGGTGGTGGTCTCCCCACCGGCACAAGTAAAACTTTCCCACCGGCTGATGGGCGAGAACCAAGGTTTCCGCCCATCAGCCCAGTGGGAAAGATGCAGCAGCATTGTTCCCGGCTCATAATTGAGCCAGCGGCAATGCTGCCACACACAGGGTGCGCCAGCACCCTTTGAAATACACAGTCTGCACAGACGGTGTGAATTTCAAGGGTGCTGGCCAGGGGGGCACAAGGCTGGTGGTCTTGAGTCCCCCAGTCTCATAATCGGGTCCTTAATTTTGAAGATCAGCTTAATACTTTGGCCTCATCAGTATTCGGTACTTTAAAAATAATAAGGAAAATGTGTTCTTTTAGTCCTCTTGATCTCCAAAAAATGGTGTTCACTACTCTTGCCATAGTCAAACTGGATTATGGCACTGCTCTATTTATGGGCAATCAGAAAATATTTCTCCATAAGCACTAGATGACACATGGCAGCGCTTTGTATATAATACAATGCACCACGGTGCTCATAACAGATGTGGTGCTTTGCTAGTCCAGCAAATCTCAGGGAGGCCCATTGAAATGAGCCGAGTATCAGTTTAACGCCTGCATTGGACAGGCATTAAAGAATGATGCTATAATGGTGCAGTGAAATCTGTAGACTTGTAAATGAGTCCCTCAGTTCTGCCAAAGGCTAAATGAGCATCTTGGGGAGGCAGAAGCTTCTTTTTCAGGATGGCTACATTGTAGAATTCTCTTCCCATGAATCTGAAGAACTGTTCAGACCTATTGTATTTACAAAATCTCTTAAAACCTGACTTTTTATTCATTAGTGTTGTTCATTGCCTTCGTTGACCCACTCACAATAGTAGCAGTGCCTCGGCACCCCAGGGCATTTGAGCGATATATAAAATTAAAGCAAATCAATCAAACCAAATTAAATAGTTAGCCTTTTCTACTAACAAAATGTAGACATACTTAGAGTCCAATTATGAGTTTGACGGGCGGACTGCCAGGCCGCCATGTTGGCGATTCCACAAAGACTGCTGTGCTGGCGGTCCCTAGACCTCTGTATTGCAATATAGACAGATCAACAAAAGAAGGGATAGGGAGGAATAATGGTCCAGTGTATCACCTCCCTCATTGAATATGCTATACATGAAAATACACTGTTCCAAAAGGGAAAGAGGAGTCCTAATTCTAGGAGCAAGAATCCTCACACACCCAAATGGGTGTCATGCTTCATCATCGGAATTGCTCCTCATCAGACTGGCGCTGCAATGTCTGACGGGCACCCCCTTCAGGGGGGCTCTTTGCCGGAAATCTTTACTCGATGATGCCAAGACCCAAAAGTGAGCTTGGAAAGAGGAAAGGAAGAAAGAGAGTAGCAAGGGTTAAAATTGGCTCAGGACCCAAAAATATAAGGATAACCATTTAATTCAACCATAGAGGGTGAAGGCCAAGATTAAAACTAATAAGGAGAGTGACATGAGTATAATGGTCAAAACACTCTCAACCACATATAATGGAGACAGGAAGGTGTGGAATTACCAGACCATCTCTGAAACAAGGGTCAACATGGTTCTCGTCTTTAATGGTCCGAATGGATCCGGCGACGCTTCTTCAGGACCAGATGAAAATAGACTTCTCCTTCTCTATAATTGAAAAAACTCCTATAGAATAAGACTGTCAATTGTCAGTACTCCTGTCACTTACACTGATTGTGTGTAGTTTTAACGTCCTATTCCTAACTGTCACCCCCCTCATTAAGGGAACGAGCTTCATCAGACAGCGGGGACCCAATGGCCGAGCATAGACTGTTTGAATTGCAATATAGACAGGCAGAACCTCCACCTGCCATGCCAAAAGGGCTGACGTTAATTACAAACACACAGTAAACATGGCAGTCCCCAAGCACCTGTTAGCCAACCCCGGTCAACCACCAGGGTAGACATTCACCAAAGCAACAGACAAATGCCCATTGGAATAGTGCTTTGTAGCCACAATACACCCCTTCCTGTGGGCCTGTGGGCCAAATAACTCAAGGCCAAGTACATCTACAGCGGCCACAGGAAGGAAGGGCCTGCCAGAGGCACAAAAACCTCTGCAGCAGATGACCCCACCTCACAAGCAGGGATGTCCATGCAAGAATCCAGAAGGTACAGATGGCAAGACACCCACCACTGCCAGCAAGAAACCCCTTCCTCAATGTCTTCCTTTGTGTGTCACACATACTCTCAGTGGACTGATCCTGAACCCCTTTCCAATTCCAATGGGAGGAGTATTCTGGACTTCCAATGGTGTGGCATCTACTCCAATGATTTCAATTACCATGATAGATCCCTTCACTGTACATTTTTGTTTCTTTCTGTCCCAAATTATTTTTCTGTAATAGCATTGTAATAAATTCACCCTTACAAACTCATTGTCTGCTATCTTACAATTCACATTTAGCTATGTAGATATGTAAGACCATGTGAACCATACGATGAAGATACAAGCTACTTGTGGAGAAAGGGATATGTTGTATGTATAATGTGTCCAAAAAAGGATTACAATCATTAGACACCAAAACATTCATACAAGTGTCTTCTTTCAAAGTAAATTGTATACATTGTTCACCACTTAGGCTGTCAAGATGTCAGAAACATAGAAATTCAGACATGACAATATCAGACTGTGCAGGCCACTAAATATACTGCTACAAACCTCAGAGCACTGTAGGAAAGGACAGATCAGATGTTGACCTGCTAAATAGGCAAACATGGATGTGATTGATATCATCAACTGGAACCAAATTCCCCCAGGCTTTCAAAAGGAAACCCAACTCATATAAGGCAACACCCAGACAGATGGCAGTACAACTGCCCCTGATCACTAGGTCATTACAGTCCAGTGCTACCGGACATGGTGGTATGATACAAACAAATGTTAGTGATGTGCTATAGACAAAGTGTTAAGTCAATGTGAAGGGGAACTGACATGATTTTGGCCTGCAACAACATTTTTAATGACCACGTGATATCACACATGAAGCATCATGACCACTTCATAACATCAAACAAGTCCATCTTAGTCTTCTGTACTTCCATCCTATCACTGTGCAAGTTCTAAAAGCACAAAATACCTGCCAATGTCACAACTCTGAAATGCTCAAATGAAAGTCTCATGCTGATGATACTTGAACAAATAGTAAATCAAGGAGTATAGTAATGAAACCATACATATGGCACAAGTAACATAGCACACTTCTGGAGAACAAAGTCCATTTGAAAAATCGGACACAAACAAAGCAATATCAGCAGAATGTGAATGTGTCAAAAGCCTCACCAAACACCCTTTGGCAGATTTTGCCTGAGCATCAGCTCACTATTTCCCAAAATTTACTCCACACATTATCGCAACTACAGTTCCTTGACAGTCAAAGTAATGACATATCATTATATACTCATGACAAGAAGTTGTCGATGAAATCTTGCTGCAAGTCAGCTCCTTCCTCTTCACCACTATCATCTTCATTTGGCATTTAAGCATTCTCACCCAGAGGCACCACAGGCTCCCCGACCTCTGGGATGTCAGGGATATTGCTCCACATGGCGATGTTATGGAACTTGCAGGATGCCACAGTGATCTGACACACTTTTTCTGGTGAGTAGAGGAGGGCCACCCTAGTCTTGCCCAAACAGCGATTCTGAACTTTAGGAGCCCACTCCACTGCCTGCCAAGCTCTTCCATGGGCCTAGTTAAAGCTGACTTCCACTGGTGTAGTTGGATTCCTTAGCAGCATAAACAACCAAGAACCATTTGGATATGTTGTGTCTCCTGTTTTGGAATGAGACAGAAGTGCCACAATGAGCCACTCACTTCATGATTGTAGCACCTGACATTGCACACACAAAATCAGGACAGGTGTGACTTAACAACCAGCCAGGCCTTCTCTGCTTGCAGTTGTGACATCACCTGGGGTATGGTGCTGCTCTGCATTACAAAGGAATCATGCCTGGAAAAAAAGCACAGACATTTGAGATCTAGAGATCTGACAAGCAGACAACTTGGCACTTTAATAGAATGGAAGGGCTTCTTATTGTTACAGACTTATTCACTGTTCTGCAATGGCATAAAGGCAATATGTGTGCTACTAATGGCTCTCACAACATGTGGGAGGTGACCAAAACCATAGATGTCAGCCTTCACATTGGCTATACCCTCACATCTGGGGTACATGATATAGCTATCAATGGTTTCACCATTGCTGATAGCACATCTGTTAACACATCATTGAGCATTGGTTGGTACTAGGCCTGGGTGGAGTTCTGCTAATTCTACACAGAATCAAGCGAGTGGTGGAGTTTGGGCAAGTCATGCAGTTTGCACTTATTTTCAGTGCAAGGAGGTCGACCTGTGCAATAAAAGTTGTGTGAATGGAGTCAAGCAGAGCACTAGAGGATGCTAACTCCTTTCTTCCCCTTAAGTAGGTTTCCTACTCGAGCAACAGCTTCCTCAATGTAAGCCGCATCTTTATTAACACAAGCAGTAGCATCCTGCCGCAACTGTCCATGTTCAGAAATCTCACTTGTGCCTGGCAACTTACCAGTTTCTCTCACTCGCCAACTTAACATTGGCAAGACGAGCAAGAGAAAA
This sequence comes from Pleurodeles waltl, assembly GCF_031143425.1. Classification (NCBI taxonomy): domain Eukaryota; kingdom Metazoa; phylum Chordata; class Amphibia; order Caudata; family Salamandridae; genus Pleurodeles; species Pleurodeles waltl. The sequence continues at coordinate 1,350,426,834 of NC_090445.1, forward strand.
AAAAAATCACTCTGTGTCGCTTCACAGAGTTTTTCGGAGCTCTGTTGAGGGCGCTGAGAGGGCAAAACTGGTGAACTTGGCCGGCGGAGCAAAATTCTTCACCCACCCGTAGTTGGGACATATCACCAGATATGGCTATTGTATATTGGAAAGACCCTGAGGCCAGGAAATGTAATTCTGGCATGACTTTAACAATGGGTGGTATGCATGTTGAACTGGTGCTTTCAGGCATCAGATCTGGATCCAACTGATGAACAGAAATCCACATTAATTTGCCTATTGAGAACTGTTTGATGATCTGACATTCTTCCATTGTTTGAAGGTCTGGCAATGGAGGGTATGTGGGAGCCTGCACCCTCCTCCCTCTCCCAGGGTACTTACTTGTGAAATTAAATTGGAACATTAGTCACTGTGTCCACGCCAACATACATGATGAATAGGACCAACATCATGGGATAAAGCATGACTGGCTGGAAAAACATTATACCCATTATACATCAAAGCTGTCTACTACTCAAGGACCAAATGTGAGCCCTTGCCTTCTCTTCTGAGGAGCTGGAGAGGCTCATTGAGGAGGTCTTTCCTCTGTATGGTCAGCTCTATGGCTCACTATATGTGTCTCTGTGCAGCACCATCCTTTCCTTCCCCATGGGCTACAATGTGCTTTTGAGTATCGGTGAGACTTTTTGGGTGTCTCTCATTGCATTTTGTGTTCCATACATGGGTTGGGATGTACATGGTGCTGGTAGTGAAGATAAGTACTCTATCTATGTCACATTTCCATTGTGCTGTGTGATAAGCCTTAGATCCTCCTTCTGTTGCATTCATATATCTAGGTTAGGAGACTTTACAGCCATACAATGACATATCCTTGTATATAATGTTTGTAAATGTAAAACAACACGTATGCATATGCATTACAGCATGAGCTGTGTATGTATACTGTTTTAGTCATTTGAGGCTCTCGTTAGAAATGTGTATAGTACCACTGACTACATGGCCCACATCTGGCCTTACCAAACTGTTGTATGAGAAACATCTAAAACTCACGGTGCCCTTCAGAGTGCCACACAACCCAGAAACCACATAGAGGATGGGCACAGGATGTACTGTCATGCTTGGAAATTATGGAATTTTGAGTGTCGTGTAGGTTCTGTATGCTCAGCCTGCAGAGACCAGGGCCTGTCACTTGTTTCTCACAGTATGGGGTATAGACGAGGCTGGGGTAGAGGTAATGTGTATATGCAAAATATGGCACCAGGCCCACTCCCTGTGGACCTGCAGATCCTTGGAAATGGCCAAAATGAGTCTTCAGTGGCAACACTTGGCCTGAAGGCCTTTGTACATTGACTATATTAGGAATGGGTCCTGAGGTAACTCCCTGACCTGGAACACATTTGTGTTGAGCCTAATTGTCAATGTGTATCATTGACTTATGACAGGTCCCTTACTCCCACAGCTCTGTTATCACTTTCCCATAAGTCGTATTTGTAAAGTACAGGTGTATTGCACTACTGACAAACCAATAGTGCAGAAAGTTGGGTGATTCAGGGGAGGGCATCACATGTGACTCATTAGCTTGGTTACATGCAACGAATCAGACCAAACACACCTTAGTATGTTGGATGCCATCTCACGTATATGTTGCATGCCTTTAAGTGCATACCACACAAACCCACTGTGAAGTGGGATGAGATTACATTAGGTAGCCCACATGTACACCAGGCATGGGGAAGAGTCTTTAAGTGGCACTCATGGCAGCCCTTTCATTGTCAATTAAATCTTAGGGTATAGTCTGTATTATGATAGTTGCCTGAAGGGACTGTATGAAATGACTGAATGTGGCTAGATGTAAATGTGTCTGTCCAGTTAGGCGCAAGGAGTTGACCCTTCAGAAGGTTACAATGGTGTGTTGTGTTTCATTGTAGCTCACATCACACTACATGGTGCTTGAACCTGGGCTACCTGATGTCAATAGGTCAGTGTAGGCAATGAGTAGGATAGTGGGTTAGTGTGCAGATGACTCCAAAAGTGTGTATTTATCTCCCTGTAACCATCAACATGTGTGCTTTACACATGTGGTGTGTTGACAATTACAATATTTTTTGCCTGGCGTTTCTGAAATGCATGTGAAACAACCAGATGTTCAAACTGGAATTGTAACCTTTTAATTTCCCTATTGCATCCATACAGGTCAACACCCATCAGAAGAAAGGGATTTGGAGAGCCATTCCCAGAAGGTGCGAACCCTGGAGGTCCATAGCCAGCGGAGTGCCCCTTTCTGCAAGAGGTTGAAGGACCAGAGACGCTGGACCCAAAAAATCATGAAGGTCCAGATGGGACTGCCCTCCTAACGTGTGTGGGGGGCATGCTGAAGCCTCACTCCCATGATGGCCCACATTCTGGCATAGACTTACCCTGACCTTGGAGGGTGTTTGAGGGGAGCACAGCAGCTACAAGGGGATGAGTCCTGGGCATATATTTGCCTGTTACATTGCTAAGTAGATGTGTTAGAGTCTGCCATCTCCCTCTGTTACATTACTAAGTAGATGTGTTAATGTCTTCCATCTCAGGCTGAAGACTGGAGATGGGCCATGTATGACACACAAGAGGAGTAACTGTTTGTGTATTTACTGAGGTCGGAGCATGCTGGTGTGCCTTTCCTTTTGGTCCAGTGACCTAGGATGCAACAGTGTTCAGTCCACAACCAATTTACTCACCATGGCCAACACATCGCTGAGTAGAGTGATCAATCAGGTCATATTGTTTGTTGTAGAGGGTGTCATTTGTACCCAACAGTCCACTTGTCTTCAGTGTGTCAGCCCGAACAACATACTACATGAGGCAATAGACCACTGTATTAAACCATGTGTCTGCCCATGTGAGTACATTGGCATCTGCCCACCACAAGCCTCTTGTCTTCAGTGTGTCACAAGTGCTGGTGCCTCACTGCTGTCGCTCATGTAAAGGGGCCCATCATACATGTGACAGAGCACACATTGCCCTTTGACAGAGCAACACGTAGTGAATGTCCATTGACATTAGTTTGGTAACATCACTGCTGCATCAGTCCCTACATGTTAGCATGTGTACCTTTCACTTTTGCCATATAATTTAACTGCTGTTTCATGCATGGTCTACCCATCTTCATGGGATGATGTTTGGTTCCCTCACATATATGTGCATGCCGGCATGTGTTGGGAACTGGATATATGTGATGGGCATACAGTTCAAGAGGTGCCACAGATAGAAGTGTGTAAACATTTCTTTGCGGCTTACACTTACCCTCACCCGTCACTCCATGTAATTTGGCATTGTACAATTGCAGAAGACATGAAGGAAATGACAAGTAGGACTACAATTTTTACTCACAATGTGCATTTCCACTCCATTGATGTGGAATCATTTGGCAGCATGCTTAGCACGTTACATGGTGACAGTTCCTAACTGTTGACATACATCAGTGAGTGATTTGCAGGAATGTGGGAATCATATGTGGTTGAGTATACTCATTCATCCAAGAGAATCTGTGCTTGCATGACAAAAAGGGACAGTTGTGTGCTTTTCCATTGAGCAACATGTTAAGGGTCTTCTATGGGTACTGGATAATCTTTGAGCCGCTACAACATTCAATGGGCTTTTACTTATGCAATCTGAGCAGAGTATTCTCAGCAGTACCAATGAAGACAGGTGATTTCTCTAGGACTAGCTGATTGATTGTGGTGTGGATATTTGTACACAAATCTCCCAGTCATTTTGCCAAATTATCTCCAGTGTACTTTTTTGTGCAAGATATGTAACTGAATGCATGATCTTGTGTGGATTCTGTGAGATTGAACTTAGCATTGCAATACTAACCTGCCAACAGGTTACTGAATGATTCTACATGAGTTAAACAATTCAAGGTGAGAAGGTCTCCTACTTGCTCCATGGGATTGTGATTGCTCAACTTCACCCATGCACTTGGAGTTGCCTGTGAATTTGATTTTACTGTGGGCAGCTGTTCACAGTTCATGTAGCATGCATGCATATGATGTTGCAAATGTTGGGGACACTTTGCTGAAGCTTGTGGCTGGGGCCTACTGTACAATATGGTAATGTTTGGTATTCAAAGCAGTTGTTCAAGCGTGTTCAGGCACTTGTAGTGACCCTATTTGTAATTGGTAATTATAGCATCAGTGATGGCAAGCAGAGGAGGCAGGATCAAAACCAGTGGGGAAGCAGCTGGCCATGGCACTTCCAGTCAAGAGACATCATTTACAGAGGGACCCAGTGGCCCTGGTGGTGAGGGGGGAGTGCCACGGAACACACAGGATCAACAGCTTCATCTTTGGACTCTTCCTCCAGTGGCCACTCCCTAGTGGTGGTTGACCCATCAGGACCTGTACCTGTTCCATTCTTGTCCACGACCCCATGTACCCTTTCCACCTTCCCCTTTGCTCCCTGCCCAGTTGGCCATGCTAGCTCACCCAAGAGGGTAGGTATTTCTTTTGCACTAGGAACCTCACCCCCTGCCCTTGTTATCCCAGCTGCTGAGTGATGAGGCTTTTGACCTCCTGAGGAGTCTCTCTGTGGGTCAGAATGCCATTCTCAATGCCATCCAGGTGCAGGGCAGCCAGCATCAGCAGGTGGTTGTGTACCTGGAAGACATTCAAAATGCCATGTTTGACCTACAGAGATCTTTTCAGGCTCTGGCCTCCTCACTGAGGCAGGCTTCTACCCCCTGCAGTCCTACCCCCACCACCTACCTCTTCCCCATTCAATTTCCCTCTTCCCCAACCTGTCCCAAGCACACAGATATTCGCATGCACCCACCTCAACACCGCACAAGCAGCTCACATAAGTACAGGCACCACAAGAGACACCGGAATGCAAGCACTCAAAAGTCACTCACACAGACCACACATCCACCACTCCTGCTGACATCACCCCAACAGCCATAGCCACATCCACCACACCCACCATATCCCCAGATACCACCCCATCACTATATACCCAGACAACACACTCACCATTCCCCAGACACCACGAAAACACACACAGATACACTCATACCATACCACCAGATACCACCCCAACACCCACAGACCAACACACACCATACCCCCAGCCACCATCCCAACACCCACAGATACCTCTCCCACCTTAGCATCACCTCCACCTCACAGACCCCCAAGAAATCTAAATGCCCACACTCACACATGCAACAGCACCCAAACCTAAGCATACCTCAGACAAACACACACCAGCAGCAACAACACCCACAGCCAAGACAAGCACTTCCTCAACCTCCCAACTGCTAATCCCTTCTGCAGACCCTACCCGTTCTCATGAAGAAAGTTTCCTGTTTGACCTTGCTCTTAGCCCTGTGAAACCCCACCTACCAAAACCAAAGGACTCAACCCACATCCCAACTCATACCGTCCATATCCAAGTCCTCCCCTGTCACACCTGCCACCACCCACCCTGAAACCAGCCATATCCCTCCCACCCCCAAGAAGAAGCCCTCTCATCCAAAAGTTAAGCCCAACCCTCAAACCCTCACAAAGTGAAACCCACCCCTCCCAAAACCAAACCAGCCCATCCTAAATCTGACCCCAGCCCACACAAGGGGGATCACTGAGGTTCCTCTTCACTTGATGACCCTTCCTGTGGAGGTTCCTATGCCAGTGATCAGTGATTCAAGTTGTGGTGCACAGCAGTGTGCGTTGACTTATATTTGTAAACTGCCCAATGACCTTAACACATATTTAAAGTTGTGTTAATAACCCCAAGCTGTTTGGTTCGGCTGCACATTTGTTCTGCCTTTACTTTTGATGTTCTTGAGTAATTTGTGATGTATGTCTAAAGTTGTGCTTGATTCAGCCTGATTGCTGATCCATTTGCTGTGGTTGGCACAATCTGACTTTAGGAGCAGTGCAGTCACCCAGGACAAAAGGAGATGTTTAATGGATGGATATGTTGGCGGTAATCCAACTGGGGTTTCATTGCATTGTATGTTGTTTGATATGGTGAGTATTTCATCTTGGATTGGCCAATGTCAACATTTATTGGGTTAGATTTGTCTTCCTGATATAGATTGGATATTTGTATCACATGTCTTAACTAGAGTTTTGTTTGTCCACACTTGGAGGGTTTTCAATTGTGCTACCTTTCTATACATTTGACTGATCATGTGTCCATTTTTATTTGTGTACCTTCCATCTCCTTCATCTACATGTGTGACCCATGCTGTTGCTGTTGCTGTTGTATTTTCATTCTTGGGTTGCACTTACACATTTGGCAGATTGGCATGTCATTTGGTTATATTATTGGTTGTTCCTGAGATACATGAAGGCCCAGTTCCTGTACAAATAGTGTTCGAGGGGCATGTGCAAAGTGAAATGTGTCCCAGGGAGGGATTGTTCCTGGGGTCCCACTGATGCCGGCATCCCTATTCAGCAGCCATTGTTTACATTGTGAGCTTTGGATATTTATCTCTTACATTATTGTGCCTCTCATTTACCTTTAATTGTCTTGCAATGTGAATGTCCATTGGAGGTATTTTGCATGGATACGGGTGTTTGGGTTAAATGACACATATGTGTCTTCAAAATCATGACAGGCCATGGCATATGAGGAATGTGAGGGTGTAAGCTCAAGTAGTAGGTTTGATGTTGATGTGGTGTTTCTGTGTGTGACACAATGTTAGGTACACTTCACTGTCCTTGAAACTGAATATGTGTTTTTGTGCAGTGCGGCAGTGCAGAGTCAGTGACCTGCCCAAAGAGGGCGTCATGGGGATGTGATTGGGTCATACATTGTGTACATTTCTGACCCGGGACACACAAGACTATACTTGGTCCACATAGCAGAGCTCCTAGACCTCGTCGAACGCAGCATACCGGTTTGCTGTGGTGTTTGGGAACATAGATAGGTGTTTTGTCTTACAATCAGTTACGTCCGCAGCAGCGTTGATTTTGGGCTCCATCTATCAGCAGCAGCAGCGTTAGGACTTGTAGGATCAGCTCCATGGCAGCAGAGAATGTGTGCTGCTGCTTACAAGTGAGATCCTGTCTGTCCAGTGGAAACGCTGACTCCAACAGGCTCATTGTCCTACCTTGTAGCGGTCTGCATTGCCTGCGGTGCCGGAGGGACCACATCGGTCTTTCATCTATGGAACCTCATGCATTGTAATACTGTTGTCGGACCACCAACCTGACGGCGGATGGACCTGGACCGCCACCATGGTGGTCAACAGATGACCAAACTCATAATTGGACCCTTATTCCCCTAATGGACTGTGTCAAAGATACTTGGGTTGGCAGACTGCATCGATCATGACATTGTCACCAAGCCAAAATCCAGATACCACGATGGTACAAAGCTACCGAAAACTGAGAAAAGAGCAATCTGTTACCCAAATTGTCCTTAAACTTTGCACAGAAACTAAAAATGTATGACATGCTACAATGTGAAGTCAAAATCTTCATACATAACAAAAGACCAGACTACTTAGAAATAATAGCAAAATCTATCCTCTAAAATACATATTAACCTAGCAAACCCTCAAAAACTAAAAAAAATCAAATGTATTTTTTTTTAAATAATAACATGAATATGTTATGCATCAGTGATAAAATTATGTTAAATCTAAAAAGTAATAATCACCCATACAAAAAAGATAAAAATATTAAAATTAAAAAATATACATATCAGTAACCAACGCATCACAAAATCAGTCCCTAGCATCAAAGAAATACAACACAGCATCCAAACAATTCCACATAATAATAACATAAACATAACATAAACAATATAATACTGCATTTCCCACCCACAACAGAAAATTAATATAAAACTTTCTGTTTTGTAGCTGCGGATCACTCACTATTGCCGCAATCAACCAGAAAATGAAGAGAACGAATACAAAAAGCTCAACAAATGCTAAAATATTAACAATCCAATCGAAATCCCTTGAAGCAACCCAAAGTCTGTAGGTCCATAAAAAAAGAGCCAGAAAAATGTATTAACAAAATAATGCTCCAGGAAACTCGAAAACAAGGAAATCTAAGTAAAAATAATTGGTTCATAACATACCAAATCAGATTTCCTTTAAAAAAAAGTATACTCCATATCCCCTTCAAAATCATTGGACAAACATCTCTAAAAGAAATGTTAAACACCCACTGTACAATACATTATATCCCCAAGTATACACATACATATAATTAAATCATCAAAACATAATCAACATCACATATTTTAAAATAACATAATCATACATTAATAATACAATTAGGAAAGACATGACACAACAACATGGTGTAAAACATTAACCAAAACCCATCTAATCATACCAAAAGCTGATAAACAACACTATATCCAACTTCTAAACATCCATTCTATATTCCCTCTACCCTCAAAACCCTTAGGAAATCCCTCAAAAAGGACTTACCTGTTCTGAAGAACAGCAGCACCTAACCATGACTTGGCTGCTTGAAAAAAGACCCAAAATAACACCAATATACCGCAAAATTGAAGCTAGCAGTAATAAAACCGACCCCAGCACCACCAGGAAGACCAATAGTCTCAGCATGTGACTCGTTATATGAGAGAATCTCTGATTATGTGGATTATTATTTGGCACCTATTGTGATGACTTTAAGGTCATACTTTAAGGACTCAGGATATCTATTACGAATTCTATTTGAAATGAATTGATCTGATGAATATTTATTGGTCACAATAGATGTCGTATCTTTATATACGTCTATTAATCATGAAATTGGACTAAGAGCTTGTGAATATTTTCTGAGACAGAGAAGTATTGTGGAGTTTGAACATTCAAAGATCAATCAATGATAGAAATATGTCTCAAAAATAATATTTTTATTTTTAATCATGAAATTTACCAGCAAATGTGTGGAATAGCGATGGGCATTTCCCTTTCTCCAAATTATGCCAACCTAACAATGGGTTGGTGGGAAAGGGAAATAGCTTGGAGTAAGGACAATGATTCATTCATGGAAAAAATTGCACTCTGGGTACGATTTATTGATGATTTATTCATAATAAGGCAGGGGTCACAGGATGATTTCCAATTGTATTTTGATAAACTGAATAAGAACAATGTGGGGTTGCAATTTACATGTGAAATGAGCAAATCGTCAATTAATTTCCTAGAAATTAATATTTATGTGGAGAATAACAAATTAGAGACTACAGTTTTTCGCAAGAAAACTTCAACAAATAGCATTCTGCATGGTCAAAGCTTTCATCCTAAACCCCTGTTGAAAAGTATACCATATGGGGAATTAATTAGAATGCGTAGAAACTGCTCTAGTGATAAGGAAGTACAGTTAAAGTATAAAGAGACCATACAAAGGTTCAAACAAAGAGGTTATAATCATAGACTTTTGCAAAAAATTTACAAAGAGTAAAAATGATTTCTCGAGATGAGACATTAGTTCCTAAACAATCAAAGAAAATACAAGATAAATCAGAAGAAAATAATGTCAGAATGATAATGGAATACACTAAAGAAAGTGGTCTAAGTAGGAAAAAAAATTAAAAAAAATAAGTAAACATTGGCATGTGATACGGAAAGATCCAGACTTAGGTCCCAGAATAGGTTTAGGTCCATTGATCACGTATCGAAAAGCACCATCATTGAAAGATTATGTTGTAAGAAGCCACCTTACTATAATAAACCAACAGAATTGGTTAACAGAACAACAATGTGGCTTTGTTAAGTGTAATAGCTGCAAAGCCTGTAAAATTGGGAGATCAACCAAAATAGTGAAATTATGGAATGAAATGGAAATTAAGATAAAACATCGAATAACTTGCAAACAAAATTTACAGTTTATGTAATTGAATGTCACTGTGGCTTAAGATACGTGGGTAGCACAATTTGTATGTTAAAGAAAAGGATTTTAGAACATGTTAGAACAGTTCCACATAAGGACCTAACGTATGCCATAGCCAAACATTTCCAACAACATGAAATGAGTAGTTGGAGAATGTTACGATATTATGGAATTGACCACATTCCTGAACATGAAAGAGGTGGAGATAGAGTAAAAAAATTTAGACATCTTGAATCTAAATACATTATTTTAATTAGGACAAAGACCCCTTTGGGGCTTAACAATGATGAGGAGCTTTATGTCCATCTCTGAATAGATATGTTCGGAATTTTATTCATCACATTATCAGATTTATGAGTTAAAATTGTGATGAATAATTGATTAATGAACTTGCTTTTGTACATAATGTAGGATAAGAGAATTGTGTGAGAAAATATAATGTGGTGATTTTTGATAATTACTTACTATCATTAACCAAATGAAAAGGCTGATTATTGTTAATTTATCATTCATGAGTAATAATGTCCTTCTCTAATATAGTGCAGTAAGGTATTTGAGTTATAATATCATTTTCAAGGTACACACAATTTTATGAGTTTAATTCTGAGTATATTTTTAATTAATTTTGTATTTTGTATGCACATCGTAAAATTCACATTTTATACAAAGAACTATTGAGACGAGAATGCATTGTAATGGTTTTGTGAAGAGAGTACTATAAATAGATCTAATAGAGAAAGGACTGTATAACCAAGAAGAAGACTGTACCGTATAAATCTTTGAACACGTTCTGTGGCTGGGCGGAGTGCACGGCAATTATTTCCTTGTTTAAAAAAAAAATATATATATATATATATATATATATATATATATATATATATATATTTCTTTAAGAGGCCCCCTCTAGGCGCGCTCAAATGTCGGTGCTCTCATCAGGGAAGGACCAATTCCCTATCATTCATTCTCCACAAGTTGACATAAATTCATACGCAGCACTCACAGGTATATTGGATTTCTTGTTTATTCTATAATCAATTAACCCAACACATATATATAATGTAATAATGTAATATAGTAAAATATTTAATAAATGTTAACAAAGAAGTCTAACAAATTACAAATGTCAAACATGTCAATCAATGTTGTAAAAAATGTTCTAAAACTTGTAAAGTATAAATTAAATGATAGTGTAAAATATATACAATGATTTAATATATACTGATTTTAAAAATGTTAAAATGTTAAGAAAATGCATGCAAGTATGTTTTAAAAAAGTAAAAAAATGACTTTGAATGTAAAATAACAGGTGAAAATGTACATTCTACATAAATGTATAAAATCAGATTTTTTAACAATTAAAAAATACATTATTTTATTTACTTCACTTTAGTATTGCTACTATCTTTATTTTAAACATATCTGACATAATGTAAAAGTATGCAATGAACTAAAATTGTCAGAAAATAACATTTAAAAAATATGTGTGACATATTTTTATTATGCTAAAATTTGTGAAAATATTAGACACTAAAGGGGTGATGTTTACTATTCCCACTCCAAATTGAACACATTTGGAAAAGATGCTGGACACTGAGGAGGTAATATTTACTATACCCACCACAAAACTAAACACACTTGGAGAAGGTGTTGGACACTAAAGGGGTGACATTTACTATTCACCCTCCAATATAAGCCAACTCAGGGAAGGTGTCATAATCTAAAGGGGTTGTGAGAATGAGATGCAAGGTAGGCATTCCCTTCCTAAAAATGATGCTAGCCCCCTAGTGCCATATTTAACTCCCTGTGCTAAACCACGCACACCTAGAAAGCTGACCCAAAAAAAGACGCTAAGGCTGATTAGCATCAAGATTTAATGCCTGGTCAGACCAGGCCTGAAAGTGCAATTATGCCAATTTCCTTAGGGAAACACCATGGATTCCACTGTGGTATCCCTATTTTGGGCACATAGATTCCCACCCCAACCCCCAGCATCACTCCCAGTCACACCACAGAGACACTACAGTTGGAGGGAACCCATCCCAGGTTAATTTAAGTAAGTATATGATTTTGACTATTATGTGCCACTGGGGCCACTAACATGTAGCCCACTGGCAGCACTGGATTATGTTGGGATTGTCCTGGAAACACTGGTCCTCAGTGGTGGGCATTGGGGTTGCGGTAATGATTCCTGTCTATATTTAGATAGGAGTCATTTTTTGGCTGCTTGTTCATGAAAAAATGACGCTAGGCTGACTAGCGGCAGATATTTTGCCGCTAATCTGCCTAGAGCCATTTTTTCCACCTCCGTCCAGCCCTATCCAGCATCATTTTGCATGACGCTAGCCATTCCTTAGATCATCTTGTGCCATTTCACAAATACAGTATGGTGCACAGATGACTCTAAGGAATGACGTTAGCTCACGCTAAATTATTTGACGCACAGCTGCACTAGCGTAGTTGTGCATCATTTTTCATAACTATGGGCCTCTATAGCTACAATTTTATTGATTGGATTTTTGATGTTTTTGGTGTGAAATATTCTATTAAGTTTTACTCAATTTTTCTGAATTGGTGTTGGATTTGTCTTGTGTTTTGTTTTTACTTTAATACCATTTAAGTGCTGCACAGATAGTTAAGACATTGGCTCTAAGATACGCCTTTCTGCTTTTGTATCAAGCTACCAAAGTGCTACACACAGGTTAATTTAGTGACCTTTTTGTAGGGGTGGGTGGAACTCACAAAATTTGACTCTGTGAAATTCCACAGACTTACACAAAAAACTCTGCGAGATCCCGCACAGTTCTGTTAATGATCGGGAATAGGCATGTTACTCTGATCACACTGTGATTTAGAGGCTCTATTGTGTCCTTCACTGAAAAATATGTGCAAACGACACAAAGCGGTGCACCAGAGGTCACAGCTACTCAGGCTGATTTTGCTGCAGTTCTAGTAGATTTCTACTGAAGCTGCAACCTTTCTGATTGCAATCGGTCGAGACCTCTGATGATCGCCCACACTGCAAAAATCTCGTTGGATATCTTCCTACCAGCTAGAAATCACGCTAGAGGCTCCCAGATCTGTAACTTAATTATAGCAGAACCCAACAGTATATCCGTGATTCGGAAGTTAAGGAGGGTGAAGAACACAAGCCTTACATACTTCAAACATAACAGTGAGTACAATTGCACATGTCTGGATGACAATGAACTGCAGACAGGCAGACCATAAAAGGAAAAAAACTCCTATGATTGGTATGATACTGAATGTAAATCATTTAAAAAAATGATCACGTCTGCCCTTGACAATAATCGGCATTTAGTCAATGGCGAAGTATTTGGACCTCAATAGAAATTTCCCCTAAAGATAGTAGCACAATCCTGACTTTGATAGACTTCGTAATGCTGCAAAAATGAAAAACGCCACCTGCTTTTGGAATAAAAAAAAAATGAAAACAGAAGATAGAATACCACTTCCGGAAAATCTATAGGTTTCCCACTTTATAAATCTATATAGCTAAGAGATAGACAAAGATTTGCCCAAACTAGAAATTAAGGATGCAGGAAATACATAATCTATAACCAAACTGGATAGTCTTCCTCCTGCCGTGGGAAGAGCAATAAGAACAATAAAGCCCAATAAGGTCCATGGCCAGACCTGGTCCGTGTAGATTTATTTTTATGCTCACTAATGTTTATAAGATGGCGCCTATGACAAATTGCAACCTCCAGTCTTGGTGGTCTGCCACCCCAGACTCATTGTTTAAAAAAAGGCAGCCGCAATGAGCTGTTTGTTGGATGAGATGGAAAAATCTTCTGGGGCAGTGCTCCTAAATCGTTTACAAGGCAGGGTAGATGCAAACTTCATCTTAACCAGCTGTCATGCTTTTGAAAGGGGTTGAGAACTACAGGACAGGCAAATGCCTGCTGTTTTACAGTTTGTGCTTAGAAGGAAAATATCCCCAACTGTGACATTCCATCAGTTATAACCAATAATTAAAATACCGTAAATCTCTTATATATGACTGGTGGCTCTAGAAGGCATATCAGAAGATAAATCTGCAACATCAGTTTTACTTTCTGAAACTTGGAACGCAGAAGATTTCATATTCTTTTTCAAGCAGTTATGAATTATAGAGAAAATCGTACCCTTTGGGTTGAGGGTGTCTATATCAGCTTTTGCTAATAATCCTCCTAGGAGTTCTGCCACCTCTAGTTTTAACTGCTTAATCAATAAAGCACAAGAAAGGAGGCAGGGTTGTTTTATATTAACTGCTTCTCTCAGGAAAATCTGAATGCCTCTTTGATAAGGAGTGGTTTTGAAGGGAAGACTTCCCCACCTACACTGCCTCTAGACTGTTTCACTGGTTTGAACTAGGAGGTGAGTAGTGTCTTTGTTCTCTTGTGGACTAGTTGGTTTATCATGTGGTTGAGTGAATTAAGGAGTTGAAGCTTGAGAGAGAGCTATTTTCCAGACCAGATACCCTTCAGCATTTTTATTTTTCATAGCAGCCCACTGTGAGATTAACTGAAAATAAATATCAAAAGTCATCTTTTGCATCAGTATGTAGAACTGGCAGAAGAAAGGAATGCATTTAGTATGTGGTAATTCCTATCTACATACAGGATTTCTTTATAGGTGACTGAAGTTATGTTTGAGGGGCTACCAAAACCAGGACCACTGTAGATGTTCACCAATGTTTAAAGTACTCCCAAACCTGGAGCTATGGATCTACAGATGGGAGTGCAGCTCTTTCTAGGGGCCCATAGCTGCCAAGTTTCAAGATTGCTTATGTATGACATTTCCATGGTTACAGTGTACTTATGAGTAACATTCAACTGCCAAATGTGTGAAACTTAGAGTGACATCCTTTAGCGAGTAAAACCAAACAATAAAATGCAACGAGATAAGTATCATAAATCCCACCATTTTGGGCAAAGAGGAACTATTAAATATATTGGAAGTGCTTAAAAAACCCTGAAATGGAAGAACATTAACCTGCAACCTATTCCTCTGAGGTAAGGGTGATTAACACAAGCTGAGTACTAAGGTGTGTCCTTTTAATAGATACATAAAAGATTTCCACCATGTATATCTGATTAACTACAAAACTACATTTTGGAAACAATTGTTTTATAATGAACACCAACGGCCTGATAATGAGTTGGGCAGTTGAATGACCACAGCTCCAATACGGCAGTGGTGAGGTGACCATCAAGGCATTGGTCCCACCCCTATCATACTACGAAGTTTCCACTGGGCTGACCGGTGGAAACATCATATGACAACATTTCCGCTGGTCAGAGCGATGGAAAAAGTGCAAAGGCATTGACCTCGGGTCCCTCTGGAAGCTGAGGTCAATGTCGTCGCACACAGCACCCTCGGAATGTGATCTGTCCGCTATAGCAGACAGTGTGCATTTTGAGAGGGGTGACATGATCGTAGGCAGCACAGGGGTCCCTTCTGTGGCCCACAACGCTGCCTTTCCACCAACCTTTTCATGGCAGTACCCTAGGCTGGAGGAAAGCAAAATTCTGATCAGCACCACAGTGCCAAACTCAGCACCGCGGTGTCTGACCATGACTTTGCCAACCGCCAACCCTGATCCTAGCGGAGGCAGTGGTCTCCTGGCGATCTGATAGCTAGGATCTTAACCTGGCAGTCGGACTGCCTGGAGTGCAGCGGTCTGACCGCCAACGCAAGTTTGGCTGTCTGAGTAATGCTAAACTCGTAATGAGGCCCAAAGTCATTGCATGTTTTGCCATGGCCTATAACGCTGAAGTTACTATTAGCCATCACTATTTACCACCGTGCCAAACAGAAGTCAATTTCATTTCCCTATGGTTACACACAAAACATCTGCAGTGTCTCCATTAACCGACTGAGGTTTTGTAATGTAAAAGGGTGCAATTCCCATCCATTTCTTTAACAGCATGATTTATGCTCTTTATTTTGGTGATGCCCTTTTATTATCTTATGACCTCTGCATTATCAAACTGAACCATATCATTTATTTGAAGACTGGCTATAGTGCATGGCATCCGAGCAACATCATATTATATTTCATAGGAAGCTGACGGCTTAGCCTTTACAGCTGTGTGTAACTGGAAATTCCCACAAATCACTAATTGCAATTTAAAATAACTTTTACAGTCATTAAAAATGTAAGGTAAAAGGTAAATTGTAAGGTCCAAGTAGGATGCCAACTTAAGAGGAGGTGGGAGCAGTTGTCCCCTAATCTTCTTTCTGTTTTTCATATTACTTTTTTAAACATTTATGAAAAAAGAAAGTTTTTGTATGCACACTTGGCAATTTTTGCTGTATCTACTAGACATTATTCGCTGTGTGAAATAACCCCTTTGCGCAGTGAGACTGAAACATAAATTAAAGGAAAAAATGCTTCTGGTTGTCAGTATAACTAACTTGAAGGGTAGTCTAGTATGGTTGATGCACATGCTGCAGAGATCATAGTAGTGAACTTCGGGGCAGAAAAGATGTCTGGGGACTGTGTCTGTCAGGCCGAGCGCTCGCCTTGAGAGTTCCAGGTTCTTTGACTAGGGTATAGAGATGGGGCCACTAGGGGGGTGCAGCAGGAGGCAGGCTCATGGGCTATGGCTTTTTGCAGTGGATTGTCAAGGCCTGAATTAATCTTAGCTCTCCTCACTCAGCTGTGTGTGACACAGTGCTGTTTGCTTGACTCAGTGAAAAGTGGAACACCTCTAATTCCCCCCAAACGGGCTGCATTTGCATGAAATACAAGTAAAATGAAGTTGCCGTTAGTGTCAACTTTAATCTGGCCGGTGCAATCTGAAGGGAGAGGTTGGCGACCAGGAGTAGAAAGTAGAGAGAGCCATGTAAATGGTCTTGCAGTGCTCGTAAACATCTTGCTCTGTGTCTGAAGATCTAATCAATGAAATACCCGGACCGCCAGACATATGGAGAGGAGACCACCACTGAGCTGGGGGTTTCCCGTCAAGCCCTATTACAGGATTTCCACCTTGCTGATCGGCAGAAACCTCTGAAGTAGAAACCATGTGTTGGCATTGACCTCAGCTCCTCATGTAGCTGAGGCCAACGCTGTCACACAGAGAGTGCTCCCACAGAGCGCATTCTCGGGGTGCTGGGCAGGGGGGCCCAACATAGTGGTGGGCAGTGCATGGGCCCACCTGTGGCCCCCAGCACTTGGTTTCTGACACTTTTTCATGGCAGGGTCCCCGCCATGAAAAGGCTGGTGGAAACTGAACTCGTGATCAGCAGGGCAGTACAACTCTCACCATTCTTCAGCCCATCGGGAACCATGTTGATGGTGAGGACGGTAGTCCCCTGCTGGACAGCCAGGGTCATAATGTGACAGCCAGACCACCTGGAGTGCAGAAGTCCAACTGCCACAGCGAGGCTGGCAGTCTCAAGACCGCCAGTCTTGTAATGAGGCCCTATGTCACCATGATGCACCGCTTAGCTGGGGCTGGTGGCACACAGTGGGAAAAACAATTGAGGAAAACTGGCACTGTGGCTTAGACCACAGTGATCTGTGGCACTGTGAGCATAAATCAACAGAAGATGCTGGATTCACAAGAGGCTGGGTTCAGCGCTTGCTGTTGTTGTTGGTGTTTAAGTTCATACACTCTAAGAATGAATGAGCAGCCGTGCCCAGCTCTGGATAATCATGTGTGTCTCCTGGAGTAGAGGGCGACCAGAGTACAGCTTTATTTATGCAGTGGAAACAATGCATTGGTCATTAAAGCAACAGGTGATTTCATGCTGACTGCAAACCTGCACAGTTTAAGAAGCTAAGAACTGCTTGAGTCATGCAAAGTGGCACTGCACAACAAGCAAAAAAGCACACATAGGCTGCTAATTTGATGCTCTTATAATCCCCACTGTGTCCGAAATCTCTGTAAAGGCGTGACTAACACATTTTAGTGCAGCCATGCGGGCACCAGCACTAAAATGCTTTAGTCTAACCCCTGATGCATGGTATTTGGCAGGACTGGGGGCCTATTCTATGGTTTAATTCATGTGAACCTAATTTTTTTTAGAAAAAGTACATATTGTACAGCACTTTCTATGAGCTTAGGTTATGGTTGCATGTTAGTGTAGTTTAACCCTCTAGAGGCTGCTTTTATGATTGCATTTTCATTATTGGAAAGTTTCTAAAAATTATATTACACGTGTTTTTCTCATTTAAATGCTTTATTGGTTCTCATTTTTATTTCTTTATTGATTTGCTACAGTGATGACAATGATTATTGATAAATTTACACCTGATAATTAAAATTGATGATTTAATTTACCTTCCAAATAATGTCTTTAATATGTGGTTTGTTGATCGCGAACCTCTGACCAAGCCAGTAGACTTGCTTTCTATAGTGTTATGACTCCCTCCAAGGGGTCAACATTGATTGTAATGTCATCAGTGATATGTTCAAACCACTGGTGTATGTTTTTGTAAATACTGCATAGTACTTAGTAGTGTGTGTGTAATAAATGTACTTTTTCCAAATAAAAAGTACTGACTGGACTATCATTTATTGACTGTTATAATAGTGTGCCAGTGAACAGGTATTGGTAGCCCACAGCACCTCCCCTGAGTAGGCCTTAGACTGATCTATTTCGCTATCCCAAGAGAATTAAGCCCTTTGTTCCCAATAAGGAGAATTGTGGACCTAATAATTGTGCAGGCCATACAACTTATAACCCAATTTCCAAACATTCCTAAATACTTTGATTCAATGCATTCCTATTCTAGGATTATGATAGTGAATTGTTAAGCAAAACATTCATCTTTAATGTGGCTTGTGAACATTTTAGGTACATTTTAGGTGTACATTTTACTAACTAGTACTCAAACATTTCTGGGAGGTTTTGTTCACAGAGTACAATATAATTATTTTCTTTAATTAAAACCAGGAAACGAGGGCATCCTAACTATGTCAAAATTTAATTTTTTCAATTACGCCCTCAAGTGGAGGGGCACGTCTGAATTGCTGTGCTGCATTCCTTCATATTAATACCCTGAAAATGAGAAATTGCTTTCTTTTACAATATATCCTTTCCTTCAAAAGATAGCTAGGAGCACATTTTGAGCCAAGCTCTCTGGCCTCTGTCTTGCCAGTTGCCCTCATTGATGACTTCTTGATATCTGAAAAACTATAAAGATTTGTATGGCTTGCTATCATGTCACAGCCCCCTGATGCTGTCAACTAACTCTGTTGCCATAATCAAATGCCACCTAACCCTCTCCTGACTCCTATTTACCACAACATTCCTGAGGTTCTATGAATTTTCACTTTGGCACTGTCTCTGATGCTTGTCCTGTACCATTGACTGCTCTGTTGTGAAATCTGTGCTTAATGTCTTTTTATTAAAGATATTGCCTGGAAAAAATTTACTTTGTCCATCTACTATGCAGCATAACTTCTTTTACTGTTATGTCCTGCTCTTACACCAGTGTTATTTTTCAGAGAAGAGCAGGGTCCTATATGTAAAGGCTGAATATGGTGTGCCTTCACCCGGATGTGAAGCCATGGTTTGGATGTGGTGGTCTGCCTCTGTTGTGCTTCTTTTTTTATTGTGCATGAGGGTACTCTTGCACTCCACTTTTTTCTGTTTCAATGAGGTTGTATGATGCCCTTGCTTCTGCCTTCCGGTTTCCCCTACTGCAGAAGACACTCTAGCCCATATTTATCAAGGTTTTATGTTGCCCTTGCCACTCAAGGGGGCGCAAGGGTGACACAAAATCTAAAGGAGATTTATAAAGCCATGGAAGACCACCTTGCGTGGCCTTGATTAGCTTTATAAATCTAGAGTAATTAAAGGTGGTGTAATTCGTGTAAATCGTTGCCTTGAGGTACTCTGCAGCAAGGAGGCATTCCATGGGTAGAGCGTGGAGGTTCTTACACATCCACCCATGGATTCTAATACATTCCCAGATTTGGCAACACTGGTAGACCTGGGAATGTGCCAGAGTTCTGTGGCTCCCCACAAGAAGTGCAATGAGAACAAATATCTTTGTTGCTCCCCATTTAATCCTCTTTCTATGTGTGCTGCATTAACTCCACCACATACCACTGGTCCCTCTTTAGCTCAGATAAGGACCTGGTATGCAACACGCACCACCACACCTTGTTCCAAGTAACATTTCTAAGACAAACCTCAAACAATATTCAATTGTGAATTGTCTCCCTATGTGTTAGGGACATTTTAGGAATTTGCTCTGCATACCCACAATGGGTAACAATGCTAAAAATATGTTTTGCCACTTTCAATTGATCAGTTGTACCAATAACATTTCAGGCAGTATCACAACTGCCTAATGGACTTATCCATGAAGGAGCCACTGGCAGCTGCACCACTGTGGAAAGCTGCTTCTGTTGCCCACTAGATAGGATCACCCATTTCAAAATAATGTATGTAGTCTTCATATCATGTCTGTGGTAGGACTTAGAGGATCACAGACAGACTTCTGTTCTAAACGTTTTTTTATGGTAGCAGAAATAACAGTTGTCAGCTTTTACATTTTCTTCTTCAGCTATGTTGTACAGGCATGTTCCTTCTTCAGATATATAAAAAAACTTTCTACACAATGAAATTATGGCTTAGGCAGACAGACCCACCTCTAGACCACCGTCCCTGCCAGGATCACAGATCCCGGTGGGGTGACGGTGGTCAGGCTTGTAATCAGCGATGGCAGGACTGAACTCAGAGCAGCCTGGCTGATTACAACTCTACTTTCCGTCATGAATAGGCTGGTGGAAAGCTAGTACCAGAGGCTACAGCGGGGTCCCTGCACTGTCCAGACTCTAGAATATGATGGTAAGGAACATCTGATGTGAGCCATTTCACTGCATAAGATTGTAACAGTCATCTTCCCATTAAACCTATAACAAGAGCAAAGCTTTTGCAATCCTTCTCCACCTCTTTCTCCTTTGTGTCTCTTAGAACTATATCTCAAGGAGGATGCTTCTCACATTTATAGCGAGAGGAGAGTGACCTTTTGACAGTGCTCTATCTGAGGTCACTGCATATGGAGCATGCCCTAACAATCACCTAGACTTCTCAAGCTAAACGTTAAGACCTGGAGAATACTGGGCAATCCTAAGGGAGAGATTAAAAGAGGGATAAAGTGAAAAATAAACAAAAAGAAACATGAAAGATTAGTATTCCCCCAACACTTTAGAAAATAATTTGGGAACAGTAACTGAATAAAATCAAAACAGTAGTAGTGAAGCACTGCTTGCCCGCCATGAGGGTATCCCGTGACTCTGCTGCAAGGGGGGAATCAGTTGAACAGCCAAGTCATAGGTCCTTTCCTGAATTTATGCAGCGAGGTTGAAGTCTGTAGGTGGAGAGGAGTTCATTCAAGGATTTTGTGGAGAGATAGGAGAAGGAGCATCCTTCACTGTCAATACAGTGGATCTGGGGGGGGCATGCAAGGGAGAGGGAGGCAGTGCCCAGGTGTCTGGAGGGTTGGTAGAAGTTAAGGCAGTGGTTGATGTATACTGGTCCCAGTTTGTGAAGGACCTTGTATGTATGGATCAGCATCTTGAATTGACATCTCTTCTGGATGGGGAGCCAGTGGAGCTTCTTGAGGGGAGGGGTGATGTGGGTCTACTTGAGGAAGTCAAGAATGAGTCTGGCTGCTGCATTTTGTAAGGTCTGTAGCCTTGTCAGGAGGTGAGAGGTGATTCCTATTTACAGTGTTTTACCATAGTCCAGCATGCTAGTGATGAGGGCTTGAGGGGTGATTCATCTGCTGTTCATGGAAGGGTAAAGAAGCAGGTGAAGGTGATTGCATTGATCTTGGTTATCATGGTGGGTTTTCTGTAAAGGATGATTTCATGGTTTCAGGCATGGTCTTTCTGCGTGGTGAGGGTCCTAGTTCTAAGGGCCACCAGGAGTCGCTCCACTGGGAAGTAGTTTTCCCAAAGAGCAGTACTCCTGACTTGTCTATTTTAAGTTTAAGGCAGCTGTCTTTCATCCAGTCTGTGATGCTGATCATGCACCTTTGGAAGTTGGTCCTGGTGGTGGATGTGTCTTCTGAGAGAGAGAGAGGATGAGCTGGGTGTCATCTACTTAGGAAATGATGATTAGTCCTTGGGTTCTGGCACTGCTGCCTAAGGGGGACATGTAGGTGACATTTAGGTGTGGTGCAGAATAGGACAGAACGATGAACCTTGAGGGACACCACAGATGATGTTGTTAGGTTCTGAGGTAAAAGGAGGGAGGCAGATTCTCTGGGTTCTGCCAGTGATGAAGGACGCAATCCATTTGAGGGTGTCCACTGGGATTCCAATGTGGTGAAGTCTCTTGATGATGGTGTGACGGGATACCATTTCAAAAGCTGTGGATAGGTCGAGGACGATCATGTCTCCCTAGTGAAGAAGGGTTCTGATGTCATCAGTGGCTGCGATCAACAGTTTCGGTGCTGTGGCTGGAGCGGAATACAGATTGTGAGCTGTCTAGCATACCAATAACCATTAGTATGTTGTACATTGCTACCAAAGACTTCTGATGCTACAATTCACTTTTGAAACTTATAGTCCAACATTTCTTCCCTATTATAGGTCACTTGGTTGTGAAAAATGCAAAAAAAGTTGAGAGTACACATGTTCTAGAGTTCAATGCTATTCGTGAATCACATATGCTTCAATTTATACAACATACATTTCCTTTATGTATGTTGACTATAACCTTTCAAAAAATCTTAAAAGTAGTCAATTCTGCTTACTGCTTTGATTCAATCAACACAAGAAAATACTTAGGGCATGATTACAAGTTTAGCGGTTGGACCATCAAGGTAGCGATCAGAAAAAAACTGCTGCACTCGCGATCTCCAAACTGCCGTATTTTGATGTATGCAGGCTGAACCGCCATCTGCCAAACCAAATGTCTGACCACCAGCTGCGCTGCCATCTTAGCAGTGCGTACACCATGGCCTTCATGGACGGGTGGAATGACCAAGCCCATTACAATTACACAGTGTACATGGCGGTCTCCTTGCGGTGGTCAGCTGACTGTGGTCGGATGCAGCAGTACACTTTCAGCAAAGCAACAGATAAGTTCCCATTTCATTGATTCAAGAACCACACAGCTGACATACATTGGCTCAGTGGAGACACCTGTAAATCACACTTTAAAGCACATCCCTTTTAAGACCATGATCCTTTGCCTCTCCGCTGCAAGAAAAAGATCACTGTTTTACTCCTCAGTGATAGATAAGGAATCCCTTTTTTCACTATCCCATTCAACACCTTTCACCCACTTCTGTCCATTTATTCCCCATTACACTTATTCGTTAAGTAATTCCCTGCCACCCACTTTAATTTACAGGTATGTCACATCCCACAAATCCATGTTTTTCTGAAGATGAGTTAAGGGTCATGGTCGATGGAATCATAAGAGTATAGCCATAATTGTTTGCAACCCAAGTCCAACATACTCCTCTAAGTAGGTTAATGTAAGTGTGGAAAAGGATAGACAACAAAGTGAATGATGTAGGCACCACCTGGACACAAAGGAGGACATTAGGAGGTGGTGAAATGACCTGAGGGAGAAGGTGTGTTCTCTGGCCTCCAGGCAACACAGTACCCGAAGCCTGGTGGTGGACCTCCTGGAGTCCCATTACAACTCTTTCCCTGGGAGGAGGAGGTCTTGGCCATCCTGCATTCTGAGGGATTGACAGGAATAGCTGGGGGAGTGGAGTGTTCTAAGTTACAACACAAAAACGGTCACAAATCTTCAATGACCTAGATGTTCACATCTCAGTTTTTGCCACTGTGTTGTTCATCTACTCACTCAACATGCAATATCCAGGGTTGCTGAGATGCAAGCTTGTCAATGTGCATTGCCACACAGAACATCACATGTATCAATCCCCATCACGTGCCATATGTTGGAATTGGGTATGTGGGTGTTTCAATATCAAAAGATCATCACAGGACCCATGGTATTTGTCTGCAAGTAAATGTATGGGCCAACCTAAATGCAGTGCGGCAACAGATATGTAAGACTAAACATTTGTCAATTGTTCAGAAGTACATAGAGTGATACAACTACCAGGAGGCCATCTTTCTGTAACACAAACCAACACTTGTCCAAATACACCTGTGTACCATCTCTCAAATGATGTACCCTTCCCTCGGAGTTTAGCATTTTGTAGTGTGGGGAGTTAGCAAGTGACATGACTTCATCTACCAGGAGGCCCTCTTTCTGTAACACAAACCAACAGGCCTTCCTGCACCTGTCCAAATAAACCTGTGTGTCATCTCACAAATGATGCCCCACCCCAAGAGTTCAGCATTTGTGTAGTGGGAGGAGTCAGCAAGTTACAGGACTACAACTACCGGGAGGCCCTCTATCTGTAACACAAACCAACAGGCCTTCCTGTGCCTGTCCAAATACATCTGCGTGTCATCTCACAAATAATGTGCTCCCCCATCCCCGGAAGTTTAGCATTTGTGTAGTGTGGGGAGTCAGCAAGTGACATGACTGCAACTACCAGGAGGCCCTCATTCTGAAACACAAACAGCCCTGCCTGCATTTGTCCAAATACACATGTGTGTCATCTCTCAAATGATATACCCTCCTCTGGGATTGAACAATCTACATATCATGCTCAACTCAGAGAAGTGTTTGTCTACTTTGGGAACTCCTATCCTGGTATCTCAAAATGAAACTATTGACGGCAGGAATTACACCTTAACAAGCTTGTACTTCAAGTGCTCCTAAAGCATTAAGCTGCTTCCTCAGATTGGTAGTGTCAGTTAACACATTGACTCAGTATGGCTCAAATGATGGCCACAGCTACATATACAACAAAGTTGTGTGTTCATCTGTATCTCATACAACTGGGCCTTGAAATGGTCGAATACACAAATCTCCTCTTCACTGTGTTGCCTTGATTATTACTAAGAGGTCATGTTCATTCCCTTCTCTAACACATCTAAGGAGCTGCTTGAGTCAAATCATTACTGCAAGCTTCACACGTCATGTCAACAATTTCAATACCATGGTAACATAGCACAATCAGCAAACCTACTACTTAACAGTGTCCAAGATCTCTACTTGCAGTCACACAAAACCTTTGGATGCAGATTCGATTCCACACTTCAAACAATAACAATGTACTCTATTTCTCAACAGGTCAAGCTGGCACAGTACCTTGCCAGACATTGTCCACTTACCAGACCCCCAACTCATCTTTGGATGAAGCCCTCAGTGATGAAGACACTCCTGGACATGTGGATGATGGTCCTGGTCCATCTGGGCAGGCTGGTCAGATGGCAACAGCGAGTCTCACTGTGCCCTAAACAACACCTCCCACCCCAGTTACAGCAACATCACAGACAACAACATGCCCCTCAACATGTGTACCTAGAACGGTAGCTACCATCTTGAGCCCCCCAGTCCTGGATCCTGAGGTACAAACCAACAATTATGACACTGAAGGCTTGATTTATACTATTTTAGCACTGCATTTGCATCATTTTTTTTACGCAAAAGGGCGCAAACTTAAAAGATATAACTGAATTTTGTAAGTTTGCACCACTTTTGTGTATATATATGTATCAACGTTTCCTTATCCAATGAAAGGAAAAGATGAGGACGCTTTCGGAAAGTTGCACATAAATTTACTGTCACCAGATACTTCCTCCCAATGCGTTTCAGCCGTAGCCTTGTTCACGGATGGGGGCCCGGCCCATTTGCCAAGGGGGGTGACCCCCAAGTGAAATCCCTCGTATCTAGTGGGGGGTTTCTGGCCCTCAATCACAGCTGCGCTGTGATCGAGGGCCAGGAAACCTGTTCGGGAGTCTCCCCTTTCAAACAAGACCTTCCTGAATGCCGGGAAGTCCGTTTGGGGCTGTGTTCCCCACTGGAGCAGCAAGGGGCCATAAGGCCGCTTCTTGCTCCGTGGAGAAAACAGATAGTGACATTAGTGCGCCTCACGGCAAGATGACACCACAAAGGGGCAGGTGGTGTCGGGGGGCAGGGAGAGACACGGAAACTCTTCTGTGTCTCCTGGAGTATTTTTACATTTAAAAAAATCCAGAGTATTTTTTAACCCCCTCCCTGGTGTTGGCCATTGGTCGTGACCCACACCAGGGAGGTAGTGCCGACGCCCGCACTTTTGGGGTTAAAACAAATAAATATTGACCTCTTCATTTGTCTATTGCATTCTTTCAGATCAACGCCCATCAGAAGCAAGGGATTTGGAGAGCCATTGTCCAGAAGGTGCAGACCCCCAGGGTCTATCAGCGGTGGAGAGCATAATGTTGGAAAAGGTCGGAGGACTTGAGATACTGGGCCCGGAAGATTGCCGAAGTCTATCTGAGGCTGTCCTCCCAAAGTGGGCATGGTGCATGCTTGACCTGACCCCCTGATTGCCAGCATACTGGCGGTGGCCTACTCCAAGCTTGATGGGCACTTAAGGGGGAGCACAGTAGCTACAAGTGGGTGAGTCCTAGACAGACTCCTGCCTGTTCATTGCCCGGTTGATGTGTTAGAGGCAGCCATCTCTCCTTGAATATTTGTGATTTCCCACGTGCAATACACAAGATGAGTTGTTGTTTGTCTAGATATGGTGGTTGGTGCATGCTGATGTGCCTTGTCTATTGTCTGAGTAACCAGGGACATAACAGATTACAGTCCTCTACCAATATACTCTCTTAGGCTTATGTTATTGGTGTCACTTGTACCCAACAGTCCCCTTGTCTTCAGTGTGTCATCCCCAATATAAAACAACATGATGTAATCGATCACTGTGCTGATGTACTATGTGTCTACTGAAGTGAGCATATCAGCATCTGTACCCAATAGACCACTTGTTTTCAACTTGTCAAGAGTGCTGGTGCCTGACTACTGTCTCTAATGTGATGGTGACCATCATACGTGTGACATGACATACATTGTCCTTTGTGTGCAGAGAGCGAGCAATACTTGGTAAGTAGTGAATGTACAGTTACATAATTTGGGTGAGTTTACTGTTGGCAACAGTATTTATGCCAACTTGTTAGCATGAGTACCTTGCACTTTTGTAGTATCATTTCCACTACTGTTTCATACATGTTTTAACTGTCTTCATGGGATGATTTCTGATTCCATCACATATGTATGCATGCCAAAATCTCTTAGAAAATATTTGTGTATGATGGGTATACCATTCATGTGTTTCCACAGACAGGGGTGTGTCAACTTTTTTTCTTTGGTCACTCATACCTTAAACCGTTACTTCATGTAATTTCTCATGAACAATTCCAGGTGCAAAGATGGACACGACAGGCAGATTTACAGTACTCACAATTTTCATTTCCATGCCATTGATGATGTGGAATTATATTGGCTATATGCATGGTGCATGTAATTGTTGTAGGTTCATTACCTGACTGTTGACAAGCATCAGGGAATGGCATGAAGAAATGTTGGAATCATATGTGAGTGTTTACACTCAGTAATCCAATGAAATCTGTATTTGCATGTCAAAAAGGTACAGTTATGTTCCTTCGTGTTGGGAACCATGTTAAAGGACCTCTTTGGATGATAGAGATTGCATGAGCCTCAACAACATTCAATGGACTATTGAATTTTAGCAATGTTAGAAGGCCTAGCTGATTAATTGTACTGTGGATATTTCTGAACAAATCTCCCAGACATTTTGACTAGATTGTCTCCATTGTACGTCAGTGCAAGATATGTCATCTAGCTAAGAAACATTAGTAAAACGTCCATGAGACTATTCAGACAATGTACATATTGTGAAGTAACCATTGGTGAGCTTATACAGTGTGACATGGATGTGCTACTGTATTTCCCTCAGTAACATGGGCAAGTTATTTGCCCAACAATTCCTCATGATGTGGTATTGTGTATATATACATTTGCTGATTACAGGACCTTGTGTTTCATCTCTGAGAAAGTTGTCCTTGCCATAATAATTGATGCCAACAGGTTAGTGAGAGGTGCTACAAGAGCCAAACCATTCAAGGTGACAAGGTCTCCTACTTGATCCATGGGGATTGTCATTGGAAAACTTCACTAATGCAATTGAATTTGTATGTGAATGTGAATATGAATTACCTGGGTGCAAATGTTTACAGTTCATTTATCATGTATGCATGTGGTGTAGCAAATGCTGAAGGCACTTTCAAGGACCTTGTGGATGGGGGCTAGTATACATTTTGGTAATGTTTTCTGATCAAACCTGTTGTTCAAGTGTGTTGAGGCACATGCAATGACCCTATTTGTATTTGTGATTTCAGCATCATCCCAGACAAGCAAAGGAGACAAAGCAGATATTAGGGGGGAAGCAGCTGGCCATGGTACCTCCATACACAAGACAACAGCCACAGAGGGACCCAGTGGCTCAGAGAATGAGGGAGTGCCACAGAGGACACTAGCTCCACATCATCATCTTCAGAGTCAACCTCCAATGGACACTCCCTACTGGTGGTGGAACAGTCAGGACCTGCTCCTGTTCCATCCTTGTCTGCCACCCTCAGTTCCATACACACCCTCCCTGTTGCTCCCCACCCAATTGACTAGACACATGGAGATGGTAGCCAACTCCTTCATGCCCGGCACCTCATCCCCTGATACCCCTGCTGCCATGAGTGAGGTGAATATTGACCTCCTGAAGACCATCTCTGTAGGTCAGACTACTATTCTGAATACTATCCAGGTTCATGGCACTCAGCTCCAACAAATAGTTGTGTACCTGGAAGGCATTCAGAGTGCTATGTCTTCCCTACAGAGATCTTTTCAGGCTCTGACCTTCTCTCTCATGGCAACCTTACACCTTTCACAATCCTCCACCCACCACCTTCCTCTTAACTATCCAATTTTCCTATTCTCATACCTGTCCAAAGCACTATCACATATACACATGCACACACCGCAGCAGCCACAAGCAACACACATAAACCCAAGTACCACAAAACACACAAGCACTCAATAGTCACTCACCCCACTTACAACAACCACTACATCCACCACATCCCCTGACACCACACCAACACACACCAACACAACCACAACATCCATCATACCCCTCAGACACCACCTGAACACACACAGACCCAGCCTCCACTCACCCCATACACATCAACACTACCCCAACACAAACAGATACGCCCACTATGTCCACCATTCCCCAAACTCCACCCCAGCACACACAGACACACCTACCAAATCCACCATACCTAGCACACCCACACCCCAGCCCTCCAAGAATTGTAAATGCCCACACTCACATACACCAGACCAAGAAAGCACAAAAATACTTCAGACACCCACGCACCAACAAGACAAAAAGCAACAGCAGACATATGCACATCCTCAACTGCCCAATCCCTAACCCTTCCTAAACACCCTTCCAATTGTCCCAAATAAATTTTCCTGTTTGGCCTTGCCCTTAACTCTATGAAATCCCCCCTCTGAAACCTAAAAGGACCACGCCACACTCACACAAGGGTAATCATTGAGGTTCCTGAACTGAGGATTAGATGTCCCTTCCTGTGGAGGTTCTTGTGGCAGTGATTAGTGAGGCAAGTTTTTAGGCACAGCAATGTGCTATGCACATGTTTTCATGGACTGTCATTGGCCTTTACTCCTTTTTTGGAATTTTTACATTAAAGTACACTTGGCTGTTATGCTAAACATTGGTTCTGCCATTACTTTTCTACCTTTTTGATGTTCATATATAATTTGTGATGTATGAATACAGTTGTGTTTGTTTAAGCCTGATTGATAATCCATTTGATGAAGTGGTGAAGATCTGACATTGGAACCAATGCTGGAGTCATCCTGGACATGGGGAAATGTTAGATGGATGGATGTGTGAGATGTAATCCAATTGGGGTAGCATTGCATTGTGTGTTGTTTCATATGGTAAGTGTTTCATCTTGGCTTGTCCATTGTCCACATCTATTGTGGTTCATTTCTCCCTGATGTAGATTGGACATTTGTATCATATGTGCAGGCTAGAGGTTTGTTTGTCCACACATGAAGAGTGTTCAATTGTGCTACCTTCCTATACAACTGAATGGGCATGTGTCCATTTTGATGGGTGTACTTTACACCTACTTTATCTAACTGTTTGACCCTTGATGTTACTGTTGCATTTTCTGTCTAGACTTGCACTTACACATTTGCCACATGGGCATGGCACTTGGTGATGCTAGTTGTCCCTGATATTGATCAGGCCACAGTTCCTATGTAAATAGTGGTTTAGAGGCATGTGCAAAGTGGATTGTGACACAGGGCAGCAGCTTTCCCGGGGTCCCCCGATGCTGCCATACCTATCGCGCAGGGATTGTTTACATTATGTGCTTTGAATGTTTGTTACACAAATTATTCTGCATCATATTTAACTTACATGTTCTTGCAATGTAGATGATATGTGTGAGTCCATTACAAGGATGTTTCAGGGGAGGTGTGCACGGGTTCAATGACACATTCATACAGATGTATCTGTCATATCCCCACAGCCCAGGGCATTTGAACAATGTGATGTGTCACTTCAATTTTTAGGTGTAAGATTTTGGCCTGGGCGTAGAACTCTGGTCCCCCAGCTGATTTTGCAGAATTCGGGCACTCCGCGCTACGCGAAGTAGTGCAAAGTTCCCCAATTCCGCTTTCCGGTGCGTAGTGTAGTTGGTTCACACTCACAAGATTGGGTTTTTGCGCTCTTTCGCCAATATGACGATTCTCCTGGGCTACTAACAAGCATGTGAGTCCTCATGTTCTCTTGCGTTGCTGCCAGCCATGCCAGCAGCCAAAAAGGGCTGCTTGTGAGCACAAACTCACTCCTGAAGTAGGTATTCTACTCCAGAGCCACTGAATTTATTCAAAAATAGTGTTTTTGAATAGATTTTCTTCCCCAATGGGCTTATTTTTCAGATTGAGAAGCCTTTTTTTTTCAAACAGGAAGGAAGTGTGTCAGAGACTCTAACATTCTTTTCTTGTCCCGCAGGCTCCTCCCAGTGCTTTTTCCATCCCCTGGTCACTTTTCACTTTGTCTCCTGGATATACTTCTGCATTTAAGGAATTTGTTTTTGTGAAATCATCAAACAAATAAGTTCTAAAGCTATATTGAATAAGGGTGTTGTTGTATGTTTGCTTGGGCATACACCAGTATTTCTTTTTACTTTAATTTGATTTAAAATATGTATAGTAGTGGGTGACCTGGAGGTCAAGTATTGGCCTATTTATTAATTATTTTCCATTTCATTGATTTTTCACCTTTTGTAGAGTAAAATTGTTGCACAGCTCAGTACCATTTCTACATGTTTCCATTTGCAATATTATTTTAGTATGTGGCCTAGATTTCGAAAGAGCCATTAAGCCAGTTGTCCCCGGATAGTTCAGTGCATGAAAAAAATGTTTCAATGATATCTGTTTTTAGAACTTCGCTTAGGGCAGGGATGACAATGGATTAATATAAATGTAAAATGTTTTGCTATTGTTTGCATTTCATTCTTTTGAAAAAGGTTTATATATTGTGAGGTAATGATAATTGAAGGCATAGGAGGATGGAGTTTGAACATCTTGCTGGCTGGCAGCCATTTTATTCATTCAGCTGCTGTCCTTTGCCACAGACCTGCATGTGTTCTTTGTTTGCCATGTCTCCTTGCTCCTTGTTGTTGTTGTTTGACCATGTGACTGGCTGCTATTTTGTGCATGCTGCCAGTGTCCCATGCCATAGGCTTGCATGTGTTTTGTTCTCCATGCTTCCTCCTTGCACCTGGCTGTAGTTATTTGACATTGTTGCTGGCTGGCAGCCATTTGGTGTACACTGTGAAGCCAGTGCGTCTTTGAATTGACAAAGGCTTACATACAACCATCATTAATTAATGATCATTTGTTTTTTTAAGTTTCTATCTTTAGTCTTTTTTTCTATGTTATTTTTTAATTTTTTGTATTTATTTTTAATTACATTTTTATGGCATATTTGTTTCTTTTTTAATTTACTTTTTTATTTTAACTTTTATAAGTTAGTTCATTTTTTTTATATTTATTTACCTTTTTAATTTTGATTTTTAATATCATTTTTATTTTTATTTTTATTTTTATATTTATGTTTTATTTTTTTATATTTTTGTACTTTTTTATTTTTATTTTTAATGTTAATTTAGTATTTTTTTAATGTTTTATTTTAACTTTATTTATCATTTGTATTTTAAATTGTATTCTTATTTAATTCTGCATTTTGCCTTGATCTATTCATCCAATCCATTCCATTTCTCCATCCATCCATCCACTAAAGCATTTCCCCTGGACCACCTTATCGGCATAGGTTATTTTATTTAAATGAATATTCCATTTACCCATGCACCTCTCTCTGACTAGCCCAGCTGTCTCCTAAAATAGATGTAAGTAAAGCAAAGAACTGGATTTGCCTGTTGTGCTGTCTCATGTGAAATGCCCTTTACATTGTTCCTTTACAATAAATACAAGGTGTATTACATAAGTAATCAACTACATTAAGATTGCATTTCTATGTACTATTTTCACCCTGCTGCAACAATGGCATGCCACATTTCATTAACTACATATTTTTCTTGCTTAGTCATTTTTAGATGTACAAGAGAAGAGATGCCATATCATCCGCAGTACTGAGAAAGGGAATGCCCTACAATTACTTCGGTCCACAGGCACAAAACTCTTTTGCTTGTGCATCTTAGCGCCACTGCCAACCTAGAGCTAGTTAAGATGGCCCAAAAGAAAGTTTTTCCCACGAAAATGGCCAGTGAGAAGAAGCATCTTTCCACCAGTGGCGTGCAAACTTTTTCGGGAGACAAGTGCCTGCTGCCACACTGGCCTCCAGGGAGGAACCTGGGAGCACTCCTGCATCAACAACAGCACCACCCCCAACCCAATCATAGCTGCCCCAATGAGCAGTGCTATTAAATTGGATTTGTCCCTTTCAGAAAGTAGTACTGAATCGGTTTAGGAAATAGAGCAAAGTGTACAGCAGTCACATCCAGATCTTCCCGAATTTGAAGCAGAACAGGAGGTGGAGCTTTCTGTCAAGCAAGAACCTAATCTTGTAGAATCAATGGCTCCCAGATCTGCAGCAAGAAAAAAGAAGATGGGTACTACTCCACCATATTCTCCAAACACCACTTCTGTTGAAGATGATAGGGACAGGGAGTGGACCCCGGCAGAGTCTTGGAGATGCCAGGTGAGGCAAGGGAAAAGGAAAGTTCCATAAAGCTTTAGAATCATGGAAGAGGATGATGACGAGAATGATGACAATCGCACAGTCACTGTAGAAGCTGGCACAGAGGAGTCCGACATTACTATCCAACCTGCTCCTAGGGATGTGGCACAGACAGCACCACAATCTCCCATATTTGAAAGGCCCCAGCAGAGACCTGCACCAACCCCTATCTCAGTACAAGAACACACTTCAGAGAGACAATCAACACACCCACAACCACCTATATCTAATTCTTTTTTAGGTATTGGCAGTGTCCCAATAAGAAAGTACTCCTCCACAGTTTGGGACTTTTTTACAATTAGTAAACATAAGAAGAACATTGCCATGTGCTCCATTTGCCACACAAGTGTTTGTCAAGGTAAGCCTGGTTCACATTATGGAACTGGAGGCCAGACGACCCATATGAAAAAACATTAGGCAATCCATTGGGAGAAGCACCTTAAACAAACAGCTCAACGTGGTCGCGATGGTGAAGGTGAGGAGAGCCAGGAAACAACAGCTACACCTTGTCAAATCACGGTGGAAGGTGAGGGAGAAAACAGTGATATCATCCTCATGCAAGGCAGTCCTGTCCCCAGCAGTGTGCCAGAATCACCGACCTCAATTACCTCACAATGGCACAGGAAGACTCAGAGTCAGATGGAGACATCACAGCAAATGGTGACTGCTCCACCACAATGCGCATTGAGTCTGCCACAACCACCATCTGAAAAGTTTCCTGCATCAGTAGCCCCACAAAAGAAGAAAATCTAATCTACAATTATGGGCATGTTTAGGCAGGAGGGGGCATATGACCGAAACCACCCAACTGCATAGTTGAACAATGGCAGGGTTGCTGTTCCAGCACCACATCATCATGTGCTGCAATTGGTTGGACAAGCTTTGCAGCAAGTGTTCCCCACATTATCCACCTGGCGACAGACATGTGGACCAGCTGTCAGGCGAATGATTAAATGTTCATCACTGCACATTCAATCTCTTTTCTGGGGTAAAGCAAAAGCTATCTACAGGTCTTGGTCCTAAAGAAATTTTTAAGAGCCTTCAGTGGCATGCAACAGTAGCCATGTTTGCCATGGAGAATCCAGACAGCTGCAAACATATTGGAGGAATTTAATATCAAGGTGTCTGAATGGCTGCAGCCCAGAGGTCTTCGAGGTGGATTTGTTTCCACCGAAAATTGCAGTAGCATAGTCAAGGCCATGACAGACGGTGACTATTTCAGGGTACTGTGTTTGGCGCACTGCATCAACCTGGTTGTGCAAAACTTTCTTTAAAAAGAAGATATTTTCAGCAACATACTGACCATCTGCAAATGCATCTGCACTCATTTCAGCCATTCTTTTGAAGCCAAGATACAGTGCCAGATTATTCAGCATCATAACAGAGTGCCAGTTAAAGCTCTGATACAGGAGATGCCAACACGTTGGAACTCAACCTATTATGTGTTACCAAGTCTGTTTGAGCATTTCAAACAGATCAATGACTACGTTATTGATGGAGGAGCTGATGCAGTTGGGAGAGCTATGACCATGGATGTGGACAAATGGGCCTATGCAAATGCCTCACACAGATGTTGCTCCCTTTTGAGGTTTTCATGCAGTAAGTTAGCAAGGTGGACAGTACAATGGTCTAAGCTATCTCGTAATTGCATCTGCTACAGGAACAGCTAAAGAAGGTGTCTGAAAGGTTTGCATTCTGGGATGCGAGCGAAAACCCAGTGGTGCATGCCCTGGTTACTAGCCTAAGCTATCACTTTACTTGTAAGGCAAGGCTGCAAAATTACATCATCTCATCCAAAGAGTACATGTGTGCCAGCCTACGTGATCTACTCTACAAAAAAATACATTACTTTTTCTGAAGGGGATGTTTCATAATACAAGAGGTGGATTGTTTAACGAGCAGAAGAACTTGAAGAAGAATGGCTGGAACTTAGAGTCCCACTGTGCAGTTCTGGGGGCTGCCTTCAACTTCTAGTTGTGCTGTCTTGTCTCACATCCAGCAACCCCACCAGCAAGAAAATTGATGATAACAGCAACAGAAGAATTATTGGACCCAGTCTCTGCATTGGCTTGATTTTAAGTCCAGTGCAGAGGCGAAGGAAAAAGCAGTTGAGCAGGTGGCAGCACCAATGACCACTCAGATGATGTTCTAGGAGTATCTGGATGACCCAAAAGAGGTGTATGTGGATAAAAACCCATTGGTGTATTGGTATGGGAAGACGTGCTAATGGCCAAAGCTCAGCAGGCTGACAATACATTTTCTGGCTTGTCCTGTAGCCAGTGTGTCTGCTAAACTTGTGTTCTGTGAAGCTGGTGCAGTTGTTACAGTGAGAAACCTCAAAATGTGGAGATATTGGCCTTTATCAAAATGACCTGCATGTCATACCACTTGATTATACCATTCCTGAAACACAGGAGGAGGAAGAGGATGATTGGTCCAAATCGAGCATGTTAGCTGACCATCTTCTGGGTGATCCACCAGAGTCTGAGAATGAACTCTATTTCCCAGATTGAGTATCCCAGTACCACCACAAAACCTTTTCATAATTTCTCATTCAGTTTATTTTTCTCTTTCCTTGTTTAAAAAAAATGCTAGTGCAACATTATGGGGGTCATTCTGACCCTGGCGGTAATTACCGCCATGGCGGAGGTCGTCGGTAGCACCACCAACAGGCTGGCGGTGCTCCGCCGGGCATTCTGACCGCGGCGGTACAGCCACGGCCAGAAGCGGAAAGCCGGCGGTGTACCGCCGACTTTCCGCTGCCCATGGGAATCCGCCATGGCGGCGCAGCTTGCTGCGCCGCCATGGGGATTCTGACAGCCCATACCGCCATCCTGTTGCTGGCGGTTCACCCGCCAGGAACAGGATGGCGGTATGGGGTGTTGTGGGGCCCCTGGAGGCCCCTGCAGTGCCCATGCCAATGGCATGGGCACTGCAGGGGCCCCCGTAAGAGGGCCCCACAAAGAATTTCAGTGTCTGCTTTGCAGACACTGAAATTTGCGACGGGTGCAACTGCACCCGTCGCACCTTCCCACTCCGCCGGCTCCATTCTGAGCCGGCTTCCTCGTGGGAAGGGTGTTTCCCGCTGGGCAGGTGGGCGGACTTTCGGCGGTCGCCCGCCAGCCCAGTGGGAAAGCCAGAATGACCGCCGCGGTCTTTTGACCGCGGAGCGGTCTTTCGGCGGGAACCGCTTGGCGGGCAGCGACCCCCGTCCGCCGCGGTCAGAATCACCCCCTATGTCTCCGTCGGATTTATGCTGCTCCATCATTGGTTTTATAGTCACATACAAGTCCATTTTGGAATTGGAACCTTGGGCAGTAAAGAAGCCCCTGCATATCCTTTAGGACATTGGAGATGTTGCCTGCCTTTCTCACATGCCGTTGCCTATCATATACATCACCTAGCAGGGCTGCCCTAGAAAATCATTAATTAAAAGACTATCAGTGGCAGTGCCTAATTCCAATGTGTGGATACTATCAAAGAAGAGATATTCTGTTCAACCAACGTGTTTGGATTGGAAAAGGTAAAGAATTAACTATTGTACCAATGAGTGGTGATAAATTGCTTGGTTGTGATTGTGAATTTGTAAGTGATAACCGATGTATGTGGTGGCTGACAGTGAGGGAGCGAGGGAGCAAGTTCAACAAAACTGTAAACTTGTTTATAATGATTTTAAATGTTTGGGGGCTTAAGGGTGATCACTTTTTCCTGAAAATTAACAGCCTTTCAAAAGTAGTGAAAGTTTTTTGCAGGATCTACTTCTTTTTTCTGGTTCCTCATAACAAACCAGCCACTTTACTTAAAAACACAAATCTATACCAAGAAATAATCCAGTTCTGCTTATCTATTTGTTCTTCAACAGAGGTGCACTTCGGTGGTCTACCTTGCTCAGCTTGGGGCTGGGACGGAGTTATTCTGAATCTGGAGGAGGAAGAAGGAGGGACTCGGGTGGGACTACCTCAACATCTCATGATGATGGCGAAGACTCTGAGGCCTCGTACTCTCTCAGCTCTTTGAACTGGAGAGAGTTGTGTTTATTTGGAAATGCTGCTGAGTATGTGGTTGCTGTATTACAGGATCAAATGTGGAATTCCTCTTTTGTTCTTGCTCTGAGTCTTCTTGGTACACTCCTGAGTCCTCCTGGCTCCTCAAGAACCTTACCTTCTTTTCTTCTGTCCTTTTTGCTTACTCTATAACACAGCTACTGTTTTTTTCAATACACAGGCTTTCTGCTAGTCCTCTCCTGCACAAACAAAAGTTGCAAATCTCAAGACTTCAGCTTACCGACCGGACAGGTTCAGACAGGCACCAGAGTGACAGACATGCCAAGAAGAATGGAGATGCATTACCAAATTTTGCATTACGGTATTATTTTCCTTTTAACAATCATACATTTTAGAACTGGGTTACATTCAATCTAACAAATTTCAAAACTAGAAGACATAACACTTAGGATATGCTTTCTGGAGTCTCTCTGGGGCAGAAGGATGTTTCCAATTAATTTACTGAACTTTGTCATACTTTCTTACTTATTCCTTTGTTTCTTTCCACAACAGATTGATGATGGTGTGCTGCTCCGCAGCCCAGCAAATATTGTCATGGTTTCTTTTGTGTAGTGAATGTCTTTGTCATACCATTGCCCAAATCGCCTTTCCCACCCATTCATTGAACCCCTAAACGTCTTATCCCGGGCTGTTTAGATCATTGAGGTGTGACCTAATTTTACACCATAAGTTAATCACTTGCTGGGGTGGATGTGTTGAATACAAGTAAGCAATACCAACTCACTGTATGACCTTCTACCTTCCGTACCTGGGTAATATTTCACACCAGCCTCATCAACATCTTCATTCAACATCTTCATTCATGCCGTGTGTGTGTATTCTATAAATGCTTAACCTAGTACAAACACTTCAAAAACTCAGTCTGAGCCCACTTCTGACTCCATGATCTCATTCCCTAAGATTAGGTTTAATATACTATAGCTCCCCACCATTGGTCAGAAGAAATTGATATTCTTATATTTTATATCAGGTCTTGCTGTGTGTCAATACTCTCAATGTGGTAGTTTGTTCTCAATCTTTCTACAGATATGATATATGATGATGACCCACTAACTCTCTATTTTCCTTCAATCAAGTTGACAGCAATGGATAACCCTTTGATTAATCCTGTAGTTGGAGTTTCCATGGGTGGGAGTAGCACTTTCTATCAAGTTCTGTCTTCCCTGTTAGCATGCTAGCCTCCTCCTCCTACTACCTACCTACCTCTCCTTAAGATGCCATCTTGGAAAAACCCTGCAGTAAGAAGAAGACACCCTCACTTCATCTATTCAGGTAGGAGAAGAACTATGGATTGAAGTGAACTTGTTTAGTTAGTATTAAATTCCTACTGAAAAGATGTTGTCTGTGTGTACTGGGCTTTTGTAGGCAAAATAGGCAAGGGCAATAATCCCCTAGTGGTCAATCATAGTTGCAGAGGCAATAGAGCAAGGGACTAAGTAAATTACATACTTTTTTTAGCAGATTAAAAACAACAGGATACACTAAATGATAGCAGCGCAAACTGAAAGTTTAAAACACCAAAATAAAGACTTGAGATGCAAATGAAGTATACAACTGATATCCCCTTTATTCTTTACAAATGTAAACCCCCCCATTCTACCCATAACAGGCCCACCCTTCTCCCTGAAAAAAATATAACCCCATCCCCTAAAAGTACCATGAAATATCTAAACTTTAAGTCTGTCCCCACTCCCTCCCCACCCTCTCGACCCACAACAAGTCCCTCCCACTAAAACAAAAAAAAATTAAAAAGGGTTTAAAAAAGGGCACTTTCTATATGGGTCCAGAGCTGGTTGATGCCCTGTTCTATTCTGGTGTGCCAGCACTCTAAGCGGTCCATCCGCTTCAGGATGTGTCCTTGAAATTACCTGGTGGAGGAGGAGGGTACACCAGTGGCAACGATGTAGTGGGCGGGTGGCTGGGGGCTGGCATGCTCTTCTGATGAGTCCTGGGTCCGGGCAGCTGTTTCAGCCTCTTCCTCCTCTAGGATTGCCAGGTGCTGGTACTCAGCCTGAATATTCCCCAGGCTTTGCTGCCACAGATGGACATCTATCTCCTGCCTAGTTGGTGGTGGTCATCAGGCAGGAGTAGCTATATCGAGAAAAACAAGAATATCAAAAGAAAAATTTTAACCAATGGCCTGAACAAATACTTGTTCAAATGATAGATAGTGGGTGACACAGTAGCACTAAATTGCTGGTCCCCTAGGGATGATGGGATTTGATGTGATTATTATTTATGATTAGGAGAGTCACAGGGCCAATATTCCATTTGTTTACCTACACATTCCTCACATATGAATCACTAACTGTCTGGTAAAAAAGAATGAAGGCAGCACATACCAGATTAAAAAGCTGGTGGTTTCATTTTTGTTTCTTTTAAAGGTTTGTCTAGTACCTAATTAGACACATTTAATGGAAAAATAAAAAAAAATACCTCTCATCATAATGAGTCAGCATTATGCATCATAAGGTACAAGTTGCTGTGCCAAATTATTGGAAGCATGCTAGCCAGTGCTTCAAGAACATTGCTACTGTCTGCAGCTTGGTTAGCTGTAGCTGACAATTATCTATCCCTATTTCCAATGGCCCTGCTCTTCCCCACATGCCTTTCACTTAGTTTAGTTTTTATCCTGACTCCAAAGAGTCAGATGAATAAATATAAAACACATCACACATGTGATGTATAAAATATGGATATATTTTCCTGTCTACCATAAGTAGATGGGGGGGGGAGGAGGATGCACTGAACTACAGGGAAAGGAATGAGCTATATAGATTGCATTTAGCACATTTGTCACAGAGTATCCCCTATGCCAAACTTGAAATCAAATCGGGCACTTACTAGCCCCACTTTATTCACTGGTCTCGCCCACCATCACAAATTCTTTCCAATAGGCTGATTCCTTGGGCAGTAAGGAAAGTAAAGAAACTTTACTTACTCTATCACAGAGTAAGGCAGATACACTGGGCAGGTAGGTAGACCTTTCATTATAAAAGACTAAATGGGTGTCACAGATCTATCTACACAAGAGGAGCTCCCTTCTGTATTAATCTAAGCAATTGTTCAATCGTCATTTCATTCGTCCCCTATATACACCCATAGCCACCATGATTTAAGCTTCACATTCACTCATCCAGTCTTCCACCCCAATTCACAATCCTTTACTCATCCATTCAGTACATGCAATATCCACTCTTTCTTTCAATCACCTTTCAACCCATCCATCTATTCACCCAATACCAAAACTCACCCACACATCCTTTTTTAGCCATCTGTCCATGCATCCTTTCCTTTCACTCCATAAGGCCATAAGTAACCCAACTACCGCTGTAGCTGTATTGCAAGGGGGTCATGAATCGAATCACAAAAATGCCCTTGTAGCTAGTGAGTGAGAGTAATTGTCAATAAACATCAATATGACTTACCAGCTCCTGTCCCTGCGTCTCCCCCTGCTCTGTCTGCTCCAGCAGCGGTTGACCTTGAGCTTGCTCCTCCCAGTCCACTGGTGGTTGGTGTGGATTTAAAAATGAGTATACAGTTTTTAGATGTCAGATCCCATTCTGAATTTTTAAAAGAAAAAAAATACAACTACAATAGTTACAGTTTGGTTAGCACTGCCGTATCTTCTGTCAAAAATATCACTCTGAGCATTTTGATGGAATGTTAGAAAAAACAGCTAGACAAGCCAGCCGAAAGCTTCGTGTAATAGAGGTGCAGAGAGCCAACCAAAAGCTTCACATAATAGAGAGGGGAGGCTATAGCCTATGACTGACCATGACTAGGATTAATTGAAGAGCAACAACTGGGTGGAATACAAAATGGTCAGTGAAAGACAAAAAAAAGATAATGCAGGTATAACAGGCATTAATTAAACAAAACTTGGATAGGGGAGTTGGAGAAAAGAGAAACAGTATGTAAAAAGTTAAGAAGGCAAAATTAAAGTAGTAGAAAAGTGGGGAGAGGTAAAAGTTAAGGAAATAATATTAATAATAATCATAATATTAAATATTAGGACATACTGGGATGAGCAGAGCCATCAGCATCGGCACTGGTAGTTGACGCCTCCCCAGCTCCCGCCGTACCCACCGGTGCAGCGCCTATCTTCTTGCCCTTGAATGCTGATGTAAGATTAGAAAGAAGAGAAAAAATACATTAGTGGTATCCTTAATCACCACAAAATTATTATATAACAGGTGAATGCAATAACATTGTATTTAAATAAGATCGCCTGTGGGATTATACTACTACGATCCGCTATCATTGAGTTTTCTATACTCCTAAAATCCCTATTCAATTTTTTTTAAAGAAAATCTACATGTAGAACTAATGCATTGGAATGAACGATCTTTCATTCTATTCTCATTTCTAAAGCCCCTTGATGGACCAAATCAGTCTCCCTTTTTTGCAATGCATGCATTCTTGCATCAATGTGAAATTACTTGTGAATGTATGCGCTACATAAAGTCACAGAGAATGCTAACTGACTGATATCACTAAATCACTATGGAGTTAGGAGGAGGACAGAGGAGTCTGTGTTACAATGGCTTCTTAAATAATCAGGAAAAGTGAGTGCCTACCTATGAGTATAAAAATCATTGATGTAGCACCAAGCATCTGGTAAACTCTAACTGGATCACAGAATAAATGATAATCTAACATAAACTAAATGTAACTTACCTCTGAGTGGAAGCTAAATGTTATTCGGAAAAAAGTTAGCATTGTAGAAAACAAATACAGTAAAAATATAATACTCACCAAGCTCTGGGATCTCCACACCTAGCAGGTTGGGGAGGTCCTGCTCACAGGCGATGATATCCACCCAGTGGTCTAACAGCTTCTCCGTTGTGCGTTGAACCTGGGTGACAGCCCTCACCAACCGGTGCACCCTGGCCCAGCGCTCCGGACGCTCCCTCAGGGGGTATCCACTTCCAGGCCTGCCACCTGCTACCAGCATGGAAGGAAGGTGGCACTGCATATGAAAAACAAGTGCTGCCAGCTCCTCCGAGCTGAAGATCGGGCAAGGTTGCACCGCTTGACAGTGGCGTCGCCCACCAGGCAGTCAGCCGCTGTTGCCCCGCTGCTGCTTTGCCACAGTGCTGGGTGGGCAGGGTAGAAGAAAAGAAAAAGAAACAGGAGGAAAGGGAAGGAAAAAGTGAAATTTAACAAAATAACAAAAAGTCACAAAAACAAAATTAAAACAACATAAAAATAATGAGACACAAAAAGAAACACTAATGCAATAAATAAATAAAATAGGGGTAGATGAAGTATGAGTTAGAGGATTACAAAGATTGAGGGCAGATGAAGTAGAGGTGCCAGCACCACAAACAAAGTGAAAAACATGAAGGCTACGCTCTTGTGAACCGCGAGGTGCCATTTGTGCAAGATTTTGAATGCGAGTGCACACTTCACACTGCGTGTGATGGCAGATGCAACACGTGCAACAGAGAACTCTGCCCGCTAGCATGACTCTGAGTAGCACGGCAGAGTTTATTTGCCACTTCACGGAATTGCATGTAGCGTGATGCCACGTACTCCACCCAGGCCTAATGAGACTGCTGAGGATCTGCTGTTGTATTACACAATGTTATGAACACATGTGACAGGGAGGTTCACACATTGAATGTTTTGTAGTGTACAGTTGTGCAGTGTCAGTGATCAGGCCAAAGGGGGCGCCTTGGGGCTGTGATTGTGACCTATGTTGTGTACGACTCTGAACCCAGCCACAAAGAATCTTTTGGACCACGGTGCATAGCCCACATTCCAATAGCAGCTAATAAAATTGCTGTGGAGTGTGAGCAAATGGATAGGTGTTTGGCTTACCATCCGTTACATCCACAATACCATTGATTTTGTATGCCATTGAGCAGCACAAGCAGCGGCGGGTCATGTAGGATTAGCTCCATTGCAGCATTATTTGTGTGAGGCTGGCTACAGGTGAGCTTTTATAGTTACATAACAATGAATCACAAGCAATTTTTTGAGTCTTAACTTGACCTCTGCTAAGTGGTGAAATCTGGCAGCTTGCAATTTCCCCAAAATATTTTACAATGTTAACCAACTTCACTGAACGTGAGGATCCTGAAGGTTTTTTACGATCATGTCATTCTTTGGTAAATCACATCTAACTCCTGCAGTCTACTGTCACGTCCATATTGGCGGGCCATCCAACTGCAGACATTAAGCCAATTGAATTACTAGGTTCTTGGATAAATTCAGGGAGATTTGTACTTGTTTGTGAAATATGAAGTTCCACAATTTCACCCATCTACATCTGCATAATATATATTATGCCACCAGTTTTTCTTACCTTAAGAAAGAGCACAGCCTGTATTTGGCTGCACCATCTAGATTAACATACCAGTTATCTGACTATCACAAGTTCCTATCTTACGATATGGGATGATATTAATATCAATTCCACCTCATCAACACCAGCTCAACTCTTCTATTAAAAAAGTGCCCCTATCAAGCTGTCCAAATTTTGTAGAATAGATGAGCGTGCCTCCACTAACTGAGATGATAAGGCCTTGGAAACAATGTGCAGAACAGACTACAGTGGCAGTGTTATCAACAAAATATAAATTTGCCTTTAGTTGGCAGAACCCTTCTGAAGAAAGTTTGCTCTGGTTGGTTTAACTCTATGAATAACATTGCCCTTAATTCTTGCAAGGAATTGTGTAAAATAGAGATTTTGCTCACTCTTGAGCCTGTTCGAAAATGATTCAACCTCCAGATAACTCTGTGAGTTTCTCTCATAATTATTTTCTGATAACATTGAGAACATATGTTCCACCTTCAATCAAATACAACCAAGTTCATCCCTCAGCAACCACTGATTCTACTTTCCCTAAATGTCCTCTTTTTACATACATCATAATATTGTCACTCATACTGCCTGTCTCATCTTGTTCCTCACATCAGTGTCCCATTCATATACTGCATCAATTTCTTAATACGTTATCCACACTTATTCACAACCCTCTAAAATTCTTCTTTTTCACTCACCTTGTCCTTACCAAGGGATGCTGGCTGTGGTGTACCTCTTCTGAAAGAATGTTCTGTGGAGCCTATTGTCTTAAGCAATGTATACCCCATAACTTGACATTCTCCACCAAGACTGTTCATTTTTATTCAAAATAATTAATTGATAGACCAGGTTTGATCAAGCTTTGGTCCATCACATGAGATTAAATCATTTTTTCTTACTGTTACTAAAGATCTTTTATCCATTTTGGATCAAGTTGATAGAGCAGTCCTTAATATCCATGACTTTAATGCTGCTTTCAACACTGTGTTTCAAGAGTTTCTTTCCCATTGCATGCTTTAGTTGTTCTTATGGCAGTGTACCCACTTGGTTAATTCCATTTACCCATGAGGTTGTAAGCCACTCATAGTCCTCCATTTCTCTCCTCTATTAAAGGTCTTCCATGTGGGACCTCCCTGAGCCCCGCTTGGTTTATCTTATTCACACTGTCAGACATCTCCCAATAAGTCATTTGGCTACTCCCTTGTGTCATCTTTTGTTGACATCCATTTCTATGTAGGAGAGGCAGGAATACCAGGGGTGTTGAAGTTCAAATCTTTATTAAGAAATCATCATTAATATGACCCCCATCCTTCA
This sequence comes from Pleurodeles waltl, assembly GCF_031143425.1. Classification (NCBI taxonomy): domain Eukaryota; kingdom Metazoa; phylum Chordata; class Amphibia; order Caudata; family Salamandridae; genus Pleurodeles; species Pleurodeles waltl. The sequence continues at coordinate 1,350,471,591 of NC_090445.1, forward strand.
GCATCCCTCTGCTGCTCTCTTCTGTTCCCAGCTCAAAGGAACAAACACATTTCATGTTCATAACAACAGAACATATCTAGCTAAGCAGAAGGGGGTTGGGAGCACACTGCTTCACATCATAACACAGCATGCCCCATTTGCGACAAATGCAGTGAAAAGTTTGCCGTTACTTAAATATTAGCTGTAGTTTTTCACCAGAGTTGGTGCAAATAATGTTGTTAATCTCGTGACATATGTGTTTGTGGATGTTATCCTTCATCAGTAGAGATAAAAAAAATGATTTCATCAAGGGTTGCTGAGAATGCTGAAACAGTCCTCTCAGGCCTTAGGACCTCTTACTGGCAAACAGGTGATCTCTACTGAAGAAGGATAAAATCCAGAAACACATGTGTCTAGAGATATATAGAGTGCTCCAAGTATGGTCACTTTAATGGTGACTCCAAATGTCAAAGTGGGCACAGACCCCACTGGTGGGCATACATCTGGTTTGCCCACTGTAGCACTCAGGGAGGAGATAGTCCTAGCTATATTTGGGGAGCAGACAGAGGTAACCCTAGTGCTCCTGAGGGATAAAGATATGGGTGGTCATTCTGACCCTGGCGGTCTTTGACCGCCAGGGCGGAGGACCGCGGGAGCACCGCCGACAGGCCGGCGGTGCTCCAATGGGGATTCCGACCGCGGCGGTAAAGCCGCGGTCGGACCGGCACCACTGGCGGGCTCCCGCCAGTGTACCGCCGCCCCATTGAATCCTCCACGGCGGCGCAGCTTGCTGCACCGCCGCGGGGATTCCGACCCCCCCTACCGCCATCCAGATCCCGGCGGTCCGACCGCCGGGATCTGGATGGCGGTAGGGGGGGTCGCGGGGCCCCTGGGGGCCCCTGCAGTGCCCATGCCACTGGCATGGGCATTGCAGGGGCACCCGTAAGAGGGCCCCTACATGTATTTCACTGTCTGCTGCGCAGACAGTGAAATACGCGACGGGTGCAACTGCACCCGTCGCACAGCTTCCACTCCGCCGGCTCGATTCCGAGCCGGCTTCATCGTGGAAGCCTCATTCCCGCTGGGCTGGCGGGCGGTCTGAAGGCGACCGCCCGCCAGCCCAGCGGGAAAGTCAGAATTACCGCGGCGGTCTTTCGACCGCGGAACGGTAATCTGATGGCGGGACTTTGGCGGGCGGCCTCCGCCGCCCGCCAAGGTCAGAATGAGGGCCATGGTGTCAAAAGAGCACATGCATGCAAATACTTCCAAGCATAGGATGTAGGTCATCATTAATGGGCAAAGGGTGGAGGCTCTGCATGGCACAGGAGCCAGCATGACAATTGTCATGTCAGCCGGTATCAGCAGATCAGATCCCACCAAGCACATTCCACCAAGTCATAGTGGCTGAAAATCAGGAGAGCCATCTAATGATGGCTCTTGTTCCCTTTGAGTGTGGGGGTGGTCTCAGGTACTCTAAAAGTTTCTGTGATCCCTGCCATGCTTTTAGATGGTCTGTTAGGCAATGACTTGGAGCACACTACCTGGAGAGAGCTAGAGCTCTGGTCTCACTTGGAGAAGATGGGATTGCCTGAGTGGGTCTGTATGACCACACTGTCCTTGGCTGCCCAGGAATGGAGGAAAGGACATCTTGAGCCTAGAACAACGGCCCAGACAACTGCCAAGGAGAGGAACAAGGGATGTGGGAAACCAGTCCTGGAGGTCCAGCTGTGGAGGTTGATTGGTTTCCTGGGGAGGAAGCCCCTGAACCAACCGGGGAAGATATTGCTGCCCTACGTGACATACTTGAGCTTTCTGGCTGGCAAGTTGAGGGTGGGCCCACCAGGGAGGAAATCTGCAAAGCACGGAGAGAGTGTCCCACTCTTGAGGGCTTGAGGTGACATGCCTCAGTCTATGCAGCAGGTGAAACCTTTGGGGATTACCTAATCTACTGGGAGAATAATCTCCTCTACAGTGAGCCTAAGGTTCCAGGTACTGAGGCATTGCATGTGCTCCTGGTCTGCCAATTTTCCCGGGCCTTCCTACTGGGTTTAGTTCATGACAGACCCCCAGCAGCACATTTAATGCAAGACAAGATCTTGGCAAGGCTTGACACCCACATTTATTGGCCCAGAATGATGACAGCTTCAGATAGATTGTGCAGGTCCTGTCCCACTTGCCAGGCCAGTGTGAAGTCAGGTAAAAATCTGAAAGCTCCCCTGAGCCCACTTCCCGTCATTGGTACCCCATTTAAAAGGGTGGGCATCAATATTATTGTCCACTTGGACCTCAAGACAGCCCTAGGCAACAGGTTTATCCTGGTCTTGATGGACATGCCACACACTACAAAGAGGCAATCCCTCTAAGGACGGTGACTGGACATGTGGTGACCAGAACTCTGATGGGGATGTTTACCCATGTGAGGTTCCCCAAAGAGATATTGTTCTACCGAGTGTTAGAAATGGGGTTTCTGGTTGTCTAGGGTATGCACCTCAGCCAGGCAGAACCTACCCACTCTAGTCAGGGCAAGGGAGTTACACGTCCAAGATAACCCTGCTCACCCCCTTGGTAGCTTGGCACGAGCAGTCAGGCCTATCCCAGAGGCAATGTGTAAAGCGTTTGCATAACACACACAACACACGTGACGCAAAATGTACACCACAAAGTAAACACAACACTGAGCTATGTCAAAATAATCTGTATTGCACAAAACATAATTAGACCACCATTACATGTAAATAATACCCTGCTACCTTAGCGGTTGTCAGAATGTTACAATAGTTACTAATACTCTGCAAGAATACGCAGTTGTCACATTAGAACACATAAGTACTCAGGATTCTGCAACAAAAGCAGTAGTCAGGAATTACAATAGGAGGATACGCACTTGTCATGAATATTTCCTAAATATTCATAGAAGGAACATCAGAGAGCATATTACAAATAACGTAAAATACATATCAGCTAGACATGCCCATAACAGGCACATTAGCACTTATATGCAAGGTCATGAAAATACACATCCCTAATGCCCGTAGCAAGAACACTGGTAAAACATGTAGGCCAAGAGAGTACCCAGAGAGAGGCCCAGTGCCGAGAAGATGAACAAGGGGGCCCTCTGATTTCCTTTTGAGGAGAAGAGGACGTCACGCACCTCCTCTATTCTGGTAACGGGCCCCACTGGGGACCGAGAGTACTGGGGGCCTCCCTAGGCCTCCACCAGCCCTCACGAGGGGGGCCCCAAGTGAAGGAAATCCTCTGAGGAAGGAGGGGGGCACCACGCACCCCCTCTGGTTTGAAAACGGGCCCCTCCAGGGACCCGCGCACTCCTGGGGTCTCCCCGGGCCTCTGTCGGCCCTCACACGGGGGAGACCTTCGAAAAAGGCCACTGGCCCACGAGGGGGTCACAAAAGAAGTCGGCGGTCTGGGCGAGCCTCCGGTGAGACTACCGCCTGGTCACCAAACAAAGGAGAGTCCTCCGGGACTTCCACAGGCGAGGGAGAGGCGTCCTCCTCTCCCTCCGACTCCTGACGATGTCCTGGCCCAAGGCAGGCCCTGCCGGTGCCCCTGGGGTGCTCCACGGAGTGGTCCTCGCCCGGGGGCACCAATAGGAGCATTCTTGCTCCAGGTGAAAATAAGAAGGTTTTCTTCGTGCCATGGGGACACCGGTAAGCGCGCTACACTCGCGCTTTACCAAAATAACTTCCCCGGGCTGCGGCGGTGATCCAGGCACTTAGAAAACAGCGTGCTAAGGGAAGCGCGAGGGCTCTGTCCCCATCCGGGGCTGCGGCAGTGATTTCAGGGATAAAAATAAAGCGTTTTTCCAAGTGCTAAGGCACATCTGAAGCCCAGGCTGCGGCGGTGATCTCCTGCAGACATTTCAAGAGAGAGCGCTTTTCCCAAGCGCTCCAGGGAAAGCTGTAGAGATCGTGGCAGGGGTCAGGGGCCACAGCACCCTGCCCCTGGGAACAACAAAACAAGAAAAAGCACAGGGCTGGTGGGCCCAGCTACAAGCCAGCACAAGGGGTGCAGATGGTGGCAGTTCCTCCTAGTGACCAGGCAGGTCACAGGTCAGTACAGCAGCAGCAGTCCAAGGTGGTTTCCTGGTGAGTCCATTCATCAGCGTTCTGGGAACAGTTTCAAGTTCCAAGAATGTTCAAATTGTGGGGAAATTTCCCCTGTACTTATACTGGGTTTACAACTGGTTCTGGGAGTGCCCCCTCTCCCTTCTCTCAGCCCAGGAAGGCACAGGAAGGCTTTACAATATGTAGATGCACCTCTGTGACACTTCGACCCTCCCTGTGTTCGGTTGTCTGAGAAGTATGCACAAAGCCCAACTGTCACTCTGCCCAGACGTAGATTGGAGGCAAGCTGCAAAAACACCAAAGACATAAGCACAGATAAATACGCACTTTCTAGAAGTGGCATTTCTGTGATAGTAATAAAAAATACACCTACACCAGTAAGCAGCATTTCTCGCCACTATCAGAACCATACCAAACATGCCTACGCTACCCCTCATAAATCAGACAATACCCCTTACACATAAGGCAGGGCATTTCCAATGCAATCCTATGAGGAGGCAGCACTCACAGCAGTGATACACCACGTTAGGCTGTTTGTCACTACCATGGCAGGCCAAGCAACATGGCACATGTCCTGCCTTCTACATACATGGCACCCTGCCGAAAGGGCTAGCTAGGGCGTACCTTAAGGGTGTCTTAAATGTAGTAAAAGGGAGTTCTGGGCCTGGCAAGTAAATTTAGCTGCCAGGTCCCTGTGGCAGAAAACTGTGCACACAGGCTCTGCGCTAGCAGGCCTTAGATAGGTTTGACAAGCTACTTCAGTGGGTGGCGCAAGCAGCGCTGCAGGCCCACTAGTAGCATTTAATTTACAGGCCCTGGGTATAGGGATACCACTTTACAAGGGACTTATAGATAAATTAAATATGCCAATTAGGTATAATCCAATCATACCAATTTTGTAAGGGAGAGCACATGCACTTTAGCACTGGTTAGCAGTGAAAAAGTGCTCAGAGTCAAAACTTCAGCCAACAAAGGTCAGAAAAATAAGGAGGCAAAAAGCAAAAAAGTCTGGGGAATGACCCTGTAAAGGGCCAGGTCCAACACCGAGGCACTAACTTCATGTCTGCGTACATGAAGTCCATGTGGGATGCGTGCAGTATAACTTATAAGTTCACCAAGCCCTAACACCCCCAAACCAATAGACTAGTTTAGAGATTCAACAGGACATTGAAGGCTATAATTGCAGGCCTACCTGAGGCCATGAAGCGTAAGTGGGGTGCCATGCCTTTTCTATGTCTACAGGGAGGTGCCACAGAAAAGAGTAGGGTTCAGTCCCTTTGAAATCCTCTATGCCACGCTGTCAGAGAACCTCTGAGGATTGTCAAGGAGGGGTGGGAGAAAGCTCTCAGAATCCCCTCACCCCCAGGATGTGGTGAGCTCCATGTTAACCCTCCGGAACCAGATGCACCGCTTTTGGAAAAAGGTCAAGAGCAAACTCAAAGCCAGCCAGGAGGTAAAGAAATGCTGGTATGACCAGAATACCACACTGGTAGAGTTTAAATCTAGCCAGAGATTATGAGTCATAGAGTCAGTGGAGCTCAGAGCTCTCCAGTACCACTGGACTGGTCCATAGGAAATCAAGGAGTGTAAGGGGGAGGCTATTTACTTAGTGAACCTACAGACCCCTAGAAGCCACCTACAGGTGCTCCATGTCAGCAGACACAAGTCTCACTTTGAGAGGTCCAAAGTGAGTATGCTCCTTGTGACAGAAGAGGGTGTGGAGGAGGAGAGCAAACCTCTCCCTGACCTCCTCTCTACACAGGAACTTGAAGGGTCAGTGAAGGGTGTCAACCACCCTGCCACCCTGACCACAGAGCAGCAAGGTGATTTCTGTACTTGCTGGGACAGTTTGCCTCACTGTTCTCACTCATCCCTGGATTCATACACCTGTGTGTCCATTCTATTGACACAGGAGACAGTTTTCCTGTAAAGAAAACAATTTACAGGTGTTAGATTTAGGAGTGATTAAGTCCTCTAATAGTGCCTGGTCCAGCCTTGTGGTGTTGTCACCAAAGCCGCCCCAAAACTTTGTTTCTGCGTGGACTACAGAAGTTTCAATACCATCATCAAGACTGATGCACATCCCATCCCTAGAGCTGATGAGCTCATTGACAGGCTAGGAGCTTCTAACTTCCTCAGTTCTTTTGATTTAATATCAGGGTACTCGCAGATCGCCTTGACTGAGGGAGCAAAAGAGAGGTCAGCATTGTCAATCCCTGAGGATCATTATCAATCCTGGGTGATGCCCTTTGGCTTGGAGTAGGCCGCTGCTATCTTTCAATGGTTGGTGAACAGGGTTCTGGCTGGTAAGGATGCTTTCTGTGCTGCCTGCTTAGACTATATTGTCATCTAACATGCCAGCTGGGTTGAACACCTGCATCACCTCCAAAAGTACTTTTCCCTGCAACAGACAGGCCTGACAATCAGGGCCAGCAAGTGCCAGATAGATGTCTTGGGGACACCTGGTAGGTAGAGGCAAGGTTCAGCACCTCCAGGCCAAGATTGAAACCATTATGGCCTGGCAACTCCCTAAAACCCAAGGCCCATATTTATACTTTTTAATGCAAAACTGCGCCGGCGCAGTTTTGCGTCAAAACATTTACCACCGGCTAACGCCATTTCGTCGCGCCGTGCGGGCGTCATATTTATACTTTGACACACAGCGGCGCAATCAACAGGTGGGAGTCATTATTTTTGACGCACACCGCGGCGTCAAGTCGTAAAGGAAAATGACGTTAACGCGGCGGAAATGACTGTGGGTCGATTTACGACACGCCAACCCGGATATGTGCCGTTTTTTTACGCAAAAGCGTTTAAAAAAAACGCGAACACTGCAAGTGCACCAGAGGAGAGCCACAATGGATCCCAGATGCCACTACAGACCCCAGGAAGATGACAGCAGACCAGGAACCAGCCAGGACGATCCATACAAGAGCCAGGACACTTATAGAAAGAAAAGAAAGGGACGAGGAGCAGGAAATCCTGGTTAAAGAGGTGACGGAACACCAGCACCAACTGTTTATCACCTCAAAGTTGCCAATCAGTAGGAGAGAGGCCATATGGCAACAAATTGTTGGCAAGATTAACAGTGTGGCTGAAGTACGCAGAACAGTCACGAGTGTAAGAAACGCTGGCATGACTGCAAATGCAGGACCAAGGAAAAGATGGCCAGGAACAGGAAGGCAGCACTGCAGACTGGAGGGGGGAGTCCAGCACACCAGGAGGCCCTGGACCACATGGAGGAGATGGTCGCAGCCGTCATCATTGAGGAGATCGTCACAGGGATTCAAGGACAGGACAGCACAGACTACCACGAGACAACGCACATGCAGGGTAAGTCGCATGGGGAATTATAATGCAATAATGTTGACTGTAAGCAGGGGGGGAAATACCTACTACACATTGCATGTAAGTCATCATATACATGGAGTGGCATGGGTAAAGGGGCACCACAGGGGGGCATGGCCTGCACAAACATAAGCTGGGGCACAACATTACACTACACCAACAACAGTCCCATGGGGGCATGCTGTCATGCCAACGATGGAGCAAAGGGAAAGCCTCGACAGGAGGGAAGGCCACTACATCAAACTTACATCCCGGCACTTGTCAGCCAACATATCTCTTACATTAACTAGGGCCCTATTAGCAATCCTCTAGCCAAACCGACAACTGCAATGTAACTGCAACAACAGTTGCCACTACCACCTCTAATCTGTGTGCAGCTCAAGTAGCCAATGGCAGTAACCTCCCCATGGAACATACATACCTAAATTAGGGGGTGAGGATGACATCTGCAACAATCTCCTGAAACAAGACAAAGGCCCCAGTAGACTCATATGTCAATGCCCATAGGTGTCACAAACATCAGCCAATGTAAACAACAATAGGAGTGACACAGCACTAAGGACACACCCATGCTGCATATGTCAGGGTCCATCCCGTGCCTGGCAAACAAGGCAACATCACAAATGTCATACTGCTCAGACAACAGCATCACTGAAATACACCTGCACAGTCAGAGGACGAAATAGGACACTGATACGACTATCAGGGCAATCCAATGGAACACACATTACCCAACATCAGCAGGACACATTAACAATGTCAACATCCATATCACATCATAACATTGCCATGCATAGGATATGCTACATGTCAAGTAAAATTAAGTTGATGTGAATGATCAGGGATTGGGGCAGGTCCTGATAGTTAAGTGTGCTGCCAGGGCCATCAGAACACCTACAGCCAGTGAAAGGTCTCACCATGAGAATGGATATACACGGAGGGTCGAGTAGGACAAGAAGGTGGCAATTCTCTATTTGACATAAATCAACACCTAGAGGCGATGAGGCTGACAAGTCGGATAACTCAATAACATACATGTGACACACAGGTGGGCCATAGGCCTGAAACAATGCCCATCTGAAGGACTACAGATATTAATACAAAACAAGATCACAAAGTGAATTCATCAAAAGGCAGGCATGTCACGTCAAAAATGTCACAACACAGACACACTGCTTCATTGCAGAGGAAGATGGATCTCCTGCCGATATGCCTGTCCCAGATTTCCCTGATGACATGGATGACAAGCCCATAAACCTTCCCCAGGAGACCATCCAAAAGGTCCTTGAAACCCTCCGGACCCCACCTTCAGTCAAAAGGAGGAGCACAGAACAAGCAGCCATCGCAGAGGATCCACCCACCACTCCAATTGCAAGACCTGCCAGCTCCAATACAGCTGAGGACTCAGACGACACTGGCACCAGCTTCGAGAGAAATGTAGTTTGAGTACGCCGGGAGCTGGCCAAGGAGGTGCGGGTGGGGATGCAAACTATGGCAGCCAGCCTTGAGGGGGTGCGTTCGTGCATGATGTCATCTGCAGATCAGGCAGCAGCTATGCAAGCCCTAACATCCATACTGCAAGGACTACAAGAAACTGTCAAGGAATTCACCACTGCAGTAAGGGAGTTGCCACAACACCTCGCACTCCAAACATTCCACTGCATGCACAAATGCAATCATGACTCCCTCAGGGCCGACTTGGCTGCCTACCATCGTGATGGCTGCTATTCTCAAAAACCAGCAGACCCTCCTTGCTGTAGTACTGCCCTTAAGACCTTCACAGGGAGCAGCAACCGGGATGTCTGACTCCACGTCTTCTAACACTGAGGTGTGTGTTGCCCCTTCACAACCAACAACAACAAGGACGAAGCAGGCAACACACACATCAGAAGAAGAAGACATGGAACAGATCACATTCACATGGAAGAGTACCCGGAAGCACTAGTTCCTGCACCATGGCTTGCTTTGACCAAGGTCCAACGTTTTGTCAAATGCCAGTCTTACAACAACTATACTGAATGACTGTTCTGCTAACCACTGTATAACTTGTCAGCATGCCCAGTTAATGTCTCTCTCCTACTAATCGGCAAATCCTGTCCCTCTGCATTGTCTGTAACATCACCCCAGCCTGTCAGTAGCATTACCTACACCCCTTCTGTGCTATCACCATGTAAGATTTCACTAGAACGGACTCAGCAAACATGGACAATGTACATATTGCACTACAGCAGCGATCAATAAATAGCACTTGCACAACAAATATGTCTCTGTGTAATTTGACACATCAACTGTGCAGTAGATAACACAAATGTGCCTGTGTGACAATCATGTAGCTTGTCAATACAACTGTCCTGACATCATGTAGTCAGAACCATCTGCACAGTGGCCAGGATTGCATCATAGCCTGCCCATCCTGAGGAGAATAACTGATGAAGTGAGAAACCACACACCATCATGCTGTGTTGGACAGAATAATGCTTCCTCAAGAGACATCAAAGTCAACTAATAGTGGCTGATAAATGTTGTCACCATGCAATACTAACACATTGAACTGTGCAGTCTAATCTAAGCAAACACTACAAAACACAGCATGAATCAATCTTTCTTAACATTCAAATAGGTAATCATGCTGAATATTGACACAAATGATCTATGTCAGTTATGAATACAAGAAGACAAGAGTGTTAACAAGACCTCATCTTCGAAGGTGTCCCTAAGCATCACACTGCAGTCAGACCTAAAACTGTCCCCACAATACCAAGTCTGGAAGCACACTTTGTGACGTAGAAAACATACTCATCGACAAAAATCCTTTGTGATTCATGTCAACTCCGATTGGCGGTTCTAACAAATGGTGGATTCTTACCAAGGTAGCACTGGGGTAGCTGCCATTTTACACCTCAGTTTGTATTTGTTTGTAGCATAGGACACAAATGTCATAGAACAACAATCATCTACACTGATGCCAAGGCCATGATCAAGTAGCAGTTAACACATAATGTAAAGGGTTATCTATATATTTATTCAAAACTAATCACACCAGAGGCAACTAAGGGAAAAGTCATACCTACCCTAATCTAACCTGACTACTCATTACCCACAACTGTCCCTAACTAACCTAAGCTAAACTTACTCTTCACATATAATGAATCGTTCTAAACATCAACCCCCCACCCACCATTATGATACAGGACACATGGAGGACAACACATACTAACCTACACACATACTATACTATCCTAAACAATCATATATTTTTTTGTTATTTTTTTTCTCCATTTTTTATATTATTTTTTTATTTATTTTTTATTTCAAACACACAGGAACCCCAACATAACACACACTTAATAAGGAAAAGTAGAAAGAATCAGGAGCCCCCACCCACCTCCCTAACACTAACTAAACTAACAACCTGTACTAACCTAACACTAATCCCCCAAGCCCACTAATCATGATAACAAGGAAAGAGGAGGGAAGGGAGGGAATTATGTCCATAGAAAAAAGTTATTCCTAGAGGTTGGCCCTCCGGAGGGTCCGCCTGATCGATTTGACCCGCTTCTTGATGTAGCTGACATCCTGGCTAAGATTGTTCACCTTCCTTAGAACTCTGTCCATCTTACGTTCCAAAGCCAGGAATGCCGCAGGGTTGATTGTTGGTGCTGGTGCCGTCTGTGTCCCGGCCGAGGTGCTCTGTGGCCGTGTGGAGCCTAGCCCACTGGACTGTCCTGCAGCTGTCACACTGCTGGGGCCTGGGTGTGCTGCAGATGTAGGGACAACTGTCCCGCTGTGGCTGGGGCCACCTGGGGAGAACCAGTGGTTGTGGTGGTGGTGGCTGTAGTGGGCAACCTTGGGCCACCCTGTGGTGAAGCCCACCATGCTCCGGAGGCCCGATCAGACTGGTATGTACGGGCCATCCTTCGGAAGCCCGACTGCACCTGCAGGATGTGTCTGTACCTCATGGCCCGCCTCTCAAATTCATGCTTCTGGGCGGGTGTCATGTTTGCAGCTGTGAAGACAAAGGGCAACTATTTACCACAGGATCTGCATTGTGTGGAATAGCACAAGTGGTCAATCTGACAATACATCTACTGTACTTGTAACAGCTCATATCACCATACAGATCATTGAAAGTCTCAGAGGAAGTACATGGAAAGCCTGCCTACAAAGGTCATCTCACACATAGCACATACAAAATCTACATGATGGGTAACAACTGGCAATAACTTGCCATCAAAGTACTGACAGTTGCAGCTAACAATCATGCTGCACCTCCTCCGCCTATTGCCTGGACTACATATGTCAGTGTATGTGATGATAATCACAAACTTCAAGGTCTGCGATTTGTAATGGGATTTGCTAGTATAGTACTCATGTGCCATACCTGAGTATGTACACTAGGTTAAAAACTATTTTTCAAATAGTCACAAGTATGTGTAACATACTGGTTGCTTCAGTCCTAGGTACCCTATTCACAAACCCATGCCTGTGTTTGAGGGGGGGAGGGAAGAACAACAAACAATTCCAAAACACATGCACACTCAGGAGTGTATAGAAAGCTCAACATGTTTTTGGCTCTACACACACACCACCAGTAAGGGCTATCAACAAATTGGAGTCAGCTAAACCTTGTCCTATCCAAGGCCCACACATGTCAGAATGTACTGACCTAGGTCAACATTACATACTTCCAGTGAGGCATAATTTTCAACAGACACAGAGGAGCAAGAACACCCATGATCATGAATAGCATGCACACCTAGGCCTTTGCACTCTAGTTCCACACACTTGTAGTACAACTTGTGGAAGTACATGCTCCCAGAAGGTCCAACCTACAGTCTACTCAGTACATCAGTTAATAGGGAAGCAGCAGTCTTCAGAAAAGCCATTTGCAGAAGCTAGTCCGAGACGAGTCCCAGTGCAACTCTTATTGTAACTAGTGTATTCCACATGACTCACCCCAGTTCTCATAGCGGGCCCTACAGGAATGGCCTACAAACCCAAGATTAGACAAATGGATAAGCATTGGTCAACTCAAAATATTCTAATAACTGAAATCCCACTAATGGAACAAGACTAATGATTGGGCAGCCATCACACCTTGCAATGTGTTAAACTCACAGGAGTCCATCACACATCACCAGCAAACACAAAACATAACACACATGTCAACACTCACTGTAGGTGTCGGGGTCCTCAAAACGAGCCACCTCTCCCACTGTGTACGGTGCAGGTCCACCTGTAAAGCATGGAAGGAAGATTATGCTCAGAATCAGTGCAGTGACAAACAATTTCAAATAAAAATACAATGTATAAGCTGACATGGGTAATGAAACACTTTCAGACATGCTAATACTGCATGGAATAATTCATGGCCAACATTTACATAGGATGGGTCTTGTGCTACAGTTACACACACTTCTACACACATGCAGTGGCCCTGACTGTCATGTGGTGGCAAACATGCAACTCCATTAGTGAGCAGCAACAATATTGGTGTGTATTCGTCTCATCATGTGCATCCAAGAGAGACATCCAAAGGCTGGTTACTTGAGGACTGCATGACCTGTCAAACAGCCTATGTGGTCATGACACATTTGTGACAGATAGGTACATGGTACAGAGGGGCAGGGACTTTGGCAATACCTCATGTTGTAAAAGTTTCATAAATTGATGTGTCCCAACAATGGTGATTGGCACCAAACATAGATGTTTGTACCCTAGTCCACACCTTTGGACTGCCATCCCTATTCGGATTTTGGCACAAGAAACAAAAAATACCTGTCTAAGATGTTAGCTGAGGGCACCTGACTCCTTTCCAAATATGGTTCATGTTCAGATCTGGCATGTATCAATAAAATATGAAGGAGCACATTAATCACGAACAGGCATAGCACTTCCGTGAACACTTTCCTTACACACTCACCAGACACACATGAGACATATGTCTGGGCCACATTGATATCATCAATTGACGTGAAGGCAGCACTCATTTTCTGCATCATGTAGGGTTTCCAATGTCAGTCTAGCTATAGCGTCAACATATGTAGGTATGATGTTAGTACATCCATACTTCACTGGCAATTGTGACCTGTAGAGTCCTGATTGCCTCATTAATGTTTCGCTTGTCTGACACAAAGGCGGCACTAAATTGCATACAGCAACAAGAAACCTGTAAGTGTGCAAAACATGAGCTGCCTGACTGCTAGCATTTGTCATCCTTCACATAGTGCATCAATTACCCTGTATGTTTCCTCAGCATTACACACAGTCAGCTACTTATCTGGCAGATTGTGTACCAATCATCTCATGTCACTACACAGCTTTTAATTGTGCACATTTACATGATCTGTACTCATCAACATGGCCACCAATCATGATTCCCAGGTGGTCCAGCAGATATTGCTCCCTGGAGATCAGGTCAGCCCAGCGGTGCTTCAGTTGATGCTCATTGCGTTGGCTCCCATACAGACGCACCAAGTGATGGCGCACCTTCCCCCACCTGACTTTTCAGGCCTCAGTGTGATACCCCTGTATCACCCTACCCCCAGCCTCCAGCATCAGTGGGAGGAAATGGCACACCAGCCATATGAACCCCCCCAATTCCTCCTCACCCATCCTGGAAAGACGTGGCCTACCAGACATTTATGCACAGAAAAGGGGAAAATGTAGTGGTAAAAAAAGAAGAAAGGGGAAAATGGGGAAAGTTGGAGTGAGGAAATACAAAGTAAACTTAACAAATAGAAGAGCCCAACTATCCCCTATATAACAGTACCCAAAACTGATTCCCACAGACAATAAATACAACACTGGACTGGACAAATGTAAACAACACATACTCAGACAGTATTCTACAACAATATATTAATGACAAAACAACAAGTAAGATGGCACTCAGGACACAAAAGCACAAATTCACAGGACAACACTTTGCACACAGCCACACAGTCTAGAATAATCACAGACTGCAAAGTGAAAGTGTAAGTACACCCACTGTACAGAATCTGTAAACAGGATATCCTATTACATCACATCCTGCATAACATGGCTGCTGTTTTTTTCCATTATGCGTCATATTTTCACACATACAGCTTGTGCGTCATATTTTTTGACGCACAGGAGTGCAAATAATGCTGAATCCAAATATTTTTAATAATTGGTAAATAATATTTGTTTGCAGCATAATTTACACTTCCAGAGGTGAAAATTAATCCGCATTCAAATATTATTTACCAATTATAAAAAATATTTTGATTCAGCATTATTTGCACTCCTGTGCGTCAAAAAATATGACGCACAAGCTGTATGCGTGAAAATATGACGCATAATAACAAATATGTATTTTATATGTCCAAGTGAGTCATGAAATTTTCCTTTACCAAACGGTGCTAAATGATAAATACTGGGGTTAGCGAAAGCAAATGTGCCTTACAGGATGTATGGAAGGTATTCACAGTGCTATAGTTATGATTGGCCAAAATGGAGATTACTCATAATTGCGCACACATGTAGGTAATTGCTGATTGCGACTTTCCAAATATGAAAGAGCTAACAGGATGTCTTTATTAGCTAATTTGTGAGCACATGTATCAAGCTATTCTAAACTGCAAAATGGCCATTTAGGTAATGCAATTGACGCCTACACAATTTTGGGGGATAACCATGTGCTAATTACGAGTTAATGTAGCAAAAATATGTTTCACTATAGACATGTAGCGCACACATGCCCCTTAAGCATGTGTGTGCTTCACGTGTCCGTAAAAAGTGTTTAATTGGGGTGCAGCAGAGGGGGACTTAGGCCCCCAGCACCCTGGGATTTGCTGTTCCTGACTTGCGAATTAATCAACGGTTTTCCCAATTTCAGTAATGCTAAACCATTGGCAGCAGGTCCATAGATGCAAATTGAGTATGATTCTCTTTTTGCAAATCTGTAATACCATTTGCCCATTTGAAGTTTGCCCTATTACTTCTTTAGAGAATTCTGACATACCATTTAGCATTAATTTAATAGCAAATTCTCAAAGTTCCTTATGTCATCATTGCAAAAAGGGTTTTGATGTATGTGGCCCTTTATGCATTACCTGGTTTAGTGGCATGTTTCAATCTTCATGCTAGGTTACAATTGGGACACTACTGTGATAGGCTGCTGTGTGTGGTCCAAAGTTGATCCTGTATCAACTGTTAAGGTGTATGTTGTCACTGTTACGTCCAGGTCTCATCATGAGTTAGTGGCAGCTAATCGTGTATCTAATGAGTATCCTTTAGAGATGAATGTGAGTAAAGTCATTGAGGACATGGTAACCTACACGTGGATGGTCCCACCCTGTCACTGAAGACGTTTAATGAGACTTTCAACTGGGCAACCTTGGTGTGCTGAGTGAGAGAATGTCTCAGGTGTCAGGATCCGGCATGTGTCATAGCAACATTTGTACTCAAGTTGGCCTCTGTAGATGAAAATGCATCTGGGAACATCATAGCCTCTGTGCAGAATAATATGGCTGGTATTCACCACACACGAGCCATCTCTATTATTTGGACAATGTTACTCAGTGTGTGAACTGTCAGGGTCCTCAAATGTGTCGACTTTTCATGGACATTATCTGAGGTTGCTGGTTCTGCTGGAGGCCACGTACACCATCAAAGGCTATGGCCCAGGTACACTGTCACACTTTGTAGTTTAGGCATTAATGAGGCCCAGACAACGGATGGGCCATGATTTAGCTATTCAAGGGCACTGTAACAAATATGATACAAATAAAAGTCAGATGATGCAACACAATGTATTTGAGTATACATTGATGAGGCAAATGACAAATTAGCCTCTGAGGAAAGAGAGGTTTTGAACAGCAAGTGTGCTCCATATGTGGCCACCGGGTATCTTTAGGGTGACCCATGGACAGGTGCCAGTCAGGCTGACAGGATGCAGGGTCAATCAGGATCCAGCTCTTTCATAATTGACATGATCAGTGGTCTGACTAAGACTGGTCAGAGGGAGCAGTAGACAGTTGACATGTTAAACTTTGTATGTCCTGTGTTGTTCTGAAGGTGACACATGAACCCAGATACAGTGTTACTCTGCAACATTAGTAGCAATGCTTAACGGTGTAATTGTCAAAATGACTACATCTATGCTGAAGGAGGCATCAGCAGGGACAGTGCATTTAAATTTGGGTGGTGTGCATGGAGGTGATCACTGGTGTGGCCTCCATCAGTGTCTCACAAGTCCTGTCGGATGAGAATTGCTTTCAAATGGCCTACAGTACCTTTCACACGGGAAGCAATCTACAGGTGATACCAGGCCTTAAAAACTCCAAGCCAGTGTAATATTTGAGCTGACTTCCATGCAGTCAGATAGTACTATGACAATGGTATACCATAGGAAAGGGTGTGGCACACTGGATGACTATTGTTAGTGTGTGTGTGTACATGAGGGAATATCAGGGGGTACACATATTTGTATTCCATGGACCTCTTCAGACAGGTGGGGTGTGACCAGGCGCTTGGGTGTGTCATGTTTTTAGAAAAGGGCTGACATGTAGATGGGATGTGATGTGCTGGATGCTTGTCATATGTGTGGCACTTGTGCTGTGTATGTTCTCCTTATGTGTGACTCTAGTGACAGATAGTCTTTGCAAAGATTGTATGTAGTTGGAATTACTGCTGCCAGAGGGCTGGTCACAAAATCATGTTCCTGATGCTAAAGCATGTCAACTGCCTGATGTATGAGGCCTGTTTTCCCCTAGTTGAGTGATGGTGTTTTAGTTGTGTGCCATATGCTGCGATGAACCATGTTTCCAACATGTATGTGTGTAATAGGTGTGGTCCTCAGCTATTGCCCTTCAAAGGTGAACTGTACAGGATGTCAGTCATTTACATTGTGTGTGTATGTGACCGCTGTATGATGGACATCACATTTGTTGTGGTATTTTCTGTGTCCTGATTGTTATATCATCAATGCTCCATGAGGTGACACTCTTCTTCTGATATTTAGAGCTAAAGGTGTGCAGAAAGGATTAGCCAGACCATGATGTGGTGTTTCTTATCAGTGTTTATTTACAATAGTTCATTAAGTGGTGATGGTGCTAATATTTTTAAAAAATTGTTCACAATGTGTTGGCGCCTACGCACTCCAGCAGCCGTGTTTGGTTGTTCCCCCTCATGTTGCAGGGCAGCATCCTCCTCTTCCTCGTCTTCAGGCATGTATGGGTCTGGTTCCAGGAGGGGAATGTTCCTTTTGATGCAAATGTTGTGCAGGATGGAACATGTTAGTATGATCTTACAGACCATCTCGGGGGAATATAGTAGGCTACCACAAGTGATGTTGAGGCAGCGGAACCTTGACTTGAGGATGCCAAAGGTCCGCTCGACAATGCTGCGTGTCCTCTTATGGGCGTCGTTGTATGCACGCTCTGCAGCTGTACTCGGGTTGCCAAATGGTGTCATTATCCATGGCTGGATGCCATACCCCTGATCAGCTGAAAGAGAAAAAGAATGGGATCATGTTGATGTGGCTGGCACTATTGAAAAGACCTTTAATGGCAGTAGTTGTTTTGTGTTGTCTGTGACTCTTTTGTGTACTGATGTGACATCCTATGCTTGTAGGCTATACCATCTGCATTGTGTTGTTTCCTGGGCTGAGCAAGTGTTTGTCTGCTAACCGTTTGTCATCACTATGTTTTCGGATTTTCTGTACAGTCTGGCCTCCCTAGCATTGTGACTTGTGATACAGGTGTCCGTGTGTCTTCACTTGGGGTGAGATGATAGTTCCATGTATAGTTAAAATTGAAAGTGTTGTTAACACGTTCATATCAAAGTACCCTGGACATCCCATACCTTTCGACTTCTGCAATGTATTAATGTAAAGGTCATTGGGACACTTACAATTTGCAAGGTGACATTTCGGCAACCACACTCATTAATGTCTTAACATTAGGCTGTACAGTAAATTCCAATGTGTGACAGCTTCAATGGTGACTTAAGAAACATGGCTAGTGATGTCAGGACCTCAGTGTGTTCCTGTTGACATGTTGCTGTTGTGGTGTATGTGTTGTGTGTCCTAGAGGGTTGCTGTGCAGTGTGTATATTTGTAGGATTTTGTACTTACCAACAAGTAGTCCATTGCCATACCGACCACCCTGGAAGTGTTGGTTGATGGTGCAGTGCCGGAAGATGTAGAAGTCATGTACACTCCCAGGATATTTAGCCACAATGTTGGTGAACATTCCTTGGTGATTGACAATGGCCTGCACGTTGATGGAATGTGTGTACTTCCTGTTGCGGTAGAGGTGTTCAGTTGCAGCAGGTGGCACAAGGCGTAGATGTGTGCAGTCGATTGCACCAAGGACGTGTGGGAAGCCACTGATTGCGTAGAACCCCTGTTTTGTTTCCTGCTGCTTCTGCAGTGTGTTAGGGAAGCAGATGTGGCGGGCCCCAGTCCAATGATGGCATCCAGTACTTTGGGCAGAAATGCGGAGAATGATGGTTGTGGTATTCCGCCTACCAGGGCACCAGTTGCTTGAAATGAGCCACTTGCCAGCATGTGAAGTACGGCAAGCAGCTTTGCTTCTGTTGCTATGGTGTGGGGTGTCACCAAAGTGGGGGCCAACTGCTGTTCGATATTTCGCAGCAGCTGTTGAATGGCCTGCCAGTTCAACCGGTACCTCTGTATGATGCCGTGTTCCCTGAGGCCCTGAAGGGTGGTTCTTGGGCGGAATATCCTCTCCTGCCTTCTGCGCTGCCTTTGGGGTCTCTGCTGGTGTTGGTGTAGCTGCTGTTGTTGCTGCTGGGCTCTGCGTCTGCGTGCACGCTGGATTAGAATGGCCTCCATGGCTCCCTGTTGCTGCTCTGCTGTTTTTTCTGTGTGTTCTGATTAAATACAGGTGTGTTTGCCCATTTTTAACGCCTGCCCTGACCCAGGTGTTATTTTTTGACGCAAATCGGGCTGTGCGTCATTTTCTGGCTCCACCTCCCGGCCGTGCGTCATTTTTGCCCGAAAGCATAAATACGACGCAAGGCTGTTTAAGCCATTTTTTGGACGGGAACGCCTACCTTGCATATCATTAACGCAGGGCGGGTCGCCGCATCCAAAAAATGACGCACACAGTGGAATTCTGTCATCCGCCGGCTCGGGCATCAAAGTTTAAATACGGGGCAACGTTTGCGCTGATTGTGCGTCAAAATTTTTGACGCACAATCGGCGCAAACAGAGTATAAATATGCCCCCAAATGTTTTTATTAAGGACTATGGCACCATTACTGCCCCCTTAACTGAGCTGACTTCCAAGAAGCAGTCTAGATTTGTGATCTGGACAGAGGCTTGTCAGAAACTGTTTGATTCTCTCGAGGAAGTCATGTTTACAGCACCTGTGCTCAAGGCCCCTAATTACTCCAAGGAAAGTGAAATATAGAAACAGACCCACCATATTTGTCACAATAGTGTTACCAGTATTCCTACACTTACTACTAAGATTCCTACATGAGCAAGTAGCAGTGATAGCCCTAATCCATCCATCTAGTCCTGGGAGTGTACCGCAAGCCCCATACCTGTGCTGAAGGTAATGGAGAGGTCTGTTAGTCTGCTGGAAATCCTCCTGCATGACAGAAGAGGAAGTGGCAAGTTTCTACTGAAACTCTAAAGGTGACTGGCAGCCTAAGATGGCGATCTGAATGGAATATCCCCTTTAAGGATCCTAAGGCAGCCTGATGTTCTATAATAAAAATTGGGTTATTCTAGGAACTGCCCTGACGTGACAACACACCTCTTTCTGTGTAAAGAAGACACAGTACTCTATGAGCCAGCAATTCCCGGGAACCTATCATCTGAAGCTTTGATGAGAGCATAGAAGGAAATGTCGTGCAAAGCAATGAAGACAAAATTCTGCAGAGAAAGAGGATAGATAGCAATAATAAACAAACATTTGCAAAGCACTAAGGTCTCGCATTTCTCCGAGTTACAGCTTCGAGCAGTTGTAAACTCCCAACCGGATTTTTCTTTCCACATTGAAAGAAAAAAACTGCGCGATCGCGCTGCTACAGTTCACTCAGAATTAAACCTATCGGCAAAAGTGCAATTATCTATGTAACCGGCAAAAGTGCAATTAACTATGTAACATCATCGATGTTATGCAAAGCGCTCGACTTCTGCCAACCGAGATCGCGCTGTGAACAAAAGATAAAAAGTAGTCCACAAACTGGACATGAAACTGCAAGCCTCGCATGTTTTCAGTACTTGATCGCTGCACTCGAGGAGGGCTAACCACCGGAAAAGGCATGATGTATGCGTGCCTTCCACTAATGAAAGCAAGCAGATTTTAACAGGCAAGCCCATGGATCAATGAAAGACAACTGACGTGATGTGAACTGGGCTTCGAGCCCTTTTCTGACTCCTAAAACGTCATGCAAGCGAAACACATGCGCAAGCGCATGCGACGCAAGTTCTGCCCTAAAAATTATGCCTCACAAAAATCATTAGAGGAATAAAATGTCAAGTGACTCTGTGAAGGGTCACAGGCCTCAGACCTAAACTAAAAGAGGCAAAATAAGTGTGAGTATGTGCCTAAGGACTAACCTCACAACACTTACTTGCATAAACTGCCTTTGTATTTCTATTTTGTTTCTTCTGGGTAGATTTAAACACACCAGAAGTGTAGCAGTGGCAGTGGTCAATTTGAGCTGGTGGTTGCCAGGTACTGGCACTTATTTTTTCTCATCAGACATTTCCTGAGAACAAGAGAGGAAAAAATACTCAAATAGGGTAGAAGGAGTCTAGGAAAGATGGAAAACCGTCACCATGGGAGAAAGTGGGAACTTGCAAAAGTGAGATAAAGTGGGAGTAAGTGTCAGAGAGTGTATTAAAGAGGTTGAGGTCAATTCAAGACTACACAGCCTTGGTGTATGCTAGCTACGGGCTTCTGAGTGCCCCTTTTGGCAGCGAAACATTATTTTACAAATTAAGCACTGACGGCACTATAAAAACCTGTCAGCTTGAGACAAATTTGGGTAACAATCTGCGTGCAAGAAAGATGACATATATTAGAAATGTAATAAGCTGTGGCTTTGCACTTTTCAAATGTTGACTCCTCTCATGTATAATAACATCTACATTTGCATAGCATTATTAAGAGAGTGTAGGTTTCTAAAATGCGAATGCCTTCCATATTGTATTTTGATGTCACATCGCCTCTGATTCCGATCGTCAGGTCTGACTTTTTTAGCATGTTCAAACGCTGGTGAAACTTTTCCATTCAACAATTAACTATTATGCCATTTTCCAAAGCAAGAAAAGCAAGTCTTTATGTAGTGTAAGTGGATTGTAAAGCAAACGAGACCTAGTTTAATTCCTTTCCCTAAAAAAGATTTTATAATTCAGTTCCCACTCGTGCCCCTGTAAACACGGAAAATGGTATGGAGAGCAGAACAAGATATTCCGCCGTTTGACAGTGGCCCCGGGCTTTCTATTTCAAACAATTAGGCACATTTGCTCAGCAGTGCCAAGTTGCTGAGATAATTCATGTCTTTGTTGTACCTGGAGCAAAAGCAGACCCTCACGGGCGAACTTCTCTTGTATGTCACTTGCAGAGCCCTAGAAAGGATGCGTGTCATGTGGAGTGATTCGCATCTTGGCAGACAGCTCCCTTGATCAAGCCAGCCATGAAAGTAAGTGGCCTCTGGCATGTTGAGGAGTAGAGTTAACTTTCATAGTACGTTTTTATGTGGAAGATCGTTGCATGGTGATACGTCTTTGCAGCGACGGACTGGAGAACCTAAAGAAGCCATGATAATAATGCTTAAACTTACTCGCTGTTTATTCTCCTCGCGGAATATCTTTCTTTCTTCCCAACCATTCTTCTCTCTCACTCTCTTCTCCCTTCCTGATCGTTTTCTCTATGCTTTCCCCGCTTCCCCCGTCTCTCTCGCTGTAGGCACCCCTGTGCCTGTTGCGCTTTAGAAGATCTGTGGAAAATGGCAGATGCACCAGGAGGGCCTCTGTCCTAAATACTGGACTCCAGGGCTCCAGTCCATCAACAAAATGTAATAAAATGCCTGCGTGGCCCTGCGTCGTTGTGTGGAAGGTCCTTGCAGGAAACCAAAATGAAAGTTAAGAAGAGAATAGCAGGACTGTGCTTTTTTAATGTGAAATAGTAATCACGTTGCAATACGCACATCATTTAAGAGACCAAGGGAATATATTTGAGTACCAGCTTTAGATAGATAGTAGCCATTTAACTGTAGTACTGGAGACACATTTTTTAAAAAACTTTGGGAATTTAATTGAAATAGAGCTTATCTATTGTCTTAGAGGCTAGAACTGCCAACCGTGCACTATAGGGACCCAAATTGTTATCTTGACTTTCTATTTGCATCTTGTGAGTTTCTTAATATCCCTAAAATCGTTATTGTTTTTTGGTTATGTTGCAAAGTGCAGTAATGTTCTTTGGCCAAGTTTTCACTGAAAAAAAATAATAGGTCACACCTACAGAGAGATATTGGCTTTTTCAATGTCGTTTAGTCATACTGTTCAACCACATCATAACACTTTTTTGTTTTGCAGAGTGGAAGGTGGGAGTCAACACAGAGGGAATGAGGGAGGCAATGGAGGACCAGAGGAAGGATGGGTGAGTGGCAGCAACATAGAAAATGGGGGAGTGAGGGGCTGATATCAAGCACATGCACAATGGGCGGTGGGGCGCTGGGCTAAGCAAAAGCACAGCCACCGATAATAGGAGGGACGGTGGGTTTGGGCTAGCAATACAATGGAAGGAAGGAGGACCGGTGAGTCAGGCAGCACCACTGACAATCACAGCGGAAGGAAGATAAGTTTGGGAGCAAGCAATACAGATGAGCGTGTGGGTGGAGCAACCACGATGGATGGCAGAGATAAGACTCGTGGGGCAATTTAGACAGACAACTAAGAGAGGAACAAAGCGGAGGCCGAAGTGCACGAGGGAGCCTGCTGAAAAATACACATTCTGGTAGAATACTTAAAAGCAAAGAAAACAGTAGCATCTTCAATAATGAGCAGTGGAAAGACGCAAGTACTGCATCCGAGGTCCAGGGGAGGGTCAAACCTACAGAAATGAAGGAGGCCTATTCCAGCTGACCAATAAGAACAAAGCAAATGAGAGTGCCCATGACGCCAATCAATGTTAAGAAATAGGCATCCTCTAAGCCAACTGTTAAAAAAAAAATAGTTGTGAACGGTTTGAAGAGACAGCATATATGCTGTCTAGGCTAGACCAAAGTATTGTATGAGCAATTAGCGGCAGATCCACTCAAGTGTTGGAAGTGTCTATCCTGCCAAGGTGGAAATTAAAAAAAATATATATACATATGTATAACTATCCAATGTTGGTAGTCCATATATATTTTTATTGACCCACTTACCATACCAAAATCTGTTAGTAATGGCATCCCAAGGAGAGATATGTCGTAGGAAAAAAACACATTTTAAAGAAATGTTAAACCCTTCTGAGGGGATAGACAATAAAGCAAAATTGATAGGAGTGGTGAAATCACACAAAAACATTATGGCCTCATTCTGACTGCTGATTTATGAACTATACCTCTAGGGAGAATTCTAAATTTTATATCTATTTGGGATAAGAAATTTGCCAAAAACTTGGAATTACCATGGTAATTAGTTGTAGAGACAGAAATACCTCCGGTAAGTCTTTATTTCTCAGAGGGCAATCAGGGTCCTGTTTGAAATACCACAGTATTGATGCTTTCTGGAATTACAGATACAGGTGGCACCCCAACATACAGGAACAACTGATACCTGAGCTATGGGAAAATCCAGGAAAAGAAATACCAATATTTACTCCATGCTCCCTTCTGCATTCCACCCAAAAAACTCAGAATGGAACTTCCCTTAGTCCTACAATAAATGTATCACAACTTTCTTTAATCTTGGTAGCCTTTGTGATACTTTTAAATAGTTGTAAATACAAATTATTTGTCCAGGAAGCGCCCATTTTTAGTTTGGATTGGATCTAAAGGGCGAATTTCCCCTTTAAGATAAATTATTGGCTCTCTTAAAAATTGACAGTGCAACATTTGAAAGCGTCGTGAAACGTTTCAGGATCCTTGAGAGAATTATTTCTTTAAAGATACACATCATACAATTAATTGATAGGAATAACATCTAAATAATTGAAATAATGTATTTTGTCATCATTACCTTTTGGCCATATTAATTTTCCTAAATCCAGACTACCTTGTCCAGTCAAACTCTGTAAGAAAATAATAAATAAGCATTTTTTTCCCAGTCGGGTTAGGTTTCACCCCTCTAGATAGACTTCTCTCTAGTAGGATTTTTGTGATAACATCTGCAGCAGATGGCATCAGTATTACTTGACTGCCTTACAACACTTACCAGTTGCATTGACACTATCACCAATTGTATCCTCTTAAATCACTCAGGTCAGTTTGGGTCACTTGGAAACAACAATTTCTGTCAGAATATTGTAGCAACTTTCACATTCTTTCTTAGCCTATTGGAGGTGGGCTCACCAGGGATCTTTACTCTTACCAATCTTATTTAACAGGTACTAAAAATGTGAGTGCCGGGCCCAAGATAAGTCCTAGAAGCCTGACGTTGGTGCTTTTGATTATCAGGGGTTCTGAATTGTAAGGCTATCTTGTCTTGATCCCAAATCATTGATCACCATATGCTCCCTGCTGTCTTACAGTTTACTTTTGATTCCTGCATTCTCCCTTTTCACACTTTTGCTGTCTTTGTCTTGCTACTTCTTTCCCCCTCTTTGTCTTTCTCTGTGTCCGGGTCAAAGTCTGATGATAAAAAATGAGCACCAGTTCCCCAAAAAAGTCCCAGTCTCCTGCAATCATGCAATCATCGACTCAAATTAAGCGAAATATTACCCTTGAATGTATTTATCATTCACATCAACCGTCCTTGCTACAGTCAGGCTAATAGGATTAAAAATAATGTTCTGCTGTCTGGCAATAATGTGGCTTAGGAATTCTAGCTACTGAAGAGTGCTAGTTTAGTGAATGCTACTTGTAATCCAAGGCCCAGATTTACAAAGCTGTTGAGTCGTCTGTGCATCGCACAAGTCAACGCAAGTTGTTCAGATATATTTCCAAACAGCACAGTGTTCGTTTTGTGTTTTTTTTTCCTCACGTGTTGTAAGGTTTGCATTGCCTTGTATTGCGTGAAATCTTTTTTTAACAAATGCAAAGTGTGTGTTCCCACTCAAAACTATTGCAATAGCAATGCAGTGGCATTTTCAAATGTAATGCAGACTCCTGCAGTGTAACACAATGGTCAAATTGCATCAGAAACCAATTCACGGTCAAAGCAGTTGCAAAAAATGGTGAAATGCCTCAGTTTACATAGAAGTGACACACTTTATCACAAATTAAGAAGCATATTTAAGGAAAGTTGCACTGCACTAGGTGCAGCACCACTTTCCGTGCGCCCCTTAATGCCCCCCTACCGCCACCATGTGTACGCGCACCGTGGCACAGGGTAGGGGGCAAAAGCATCATTTTTATTGACACTATTGATGTACTCTGCAGAAGTAGCACCAAACTGTTGGTGCTACTCCTGAAGAGTACATAGGGGTCCATTATAAATAATGGAAGCCCCCTTTTATCCCCTCCTCTGAGCAGGCGTTAAAAGTGCCGTAAAAAATGATGCAAGGAAATCTCTTAGATTTCCTTTCACCATTTTTTCACCCCCCCCCCCCATAACCAGGGAACGGCCCCTTTGCATACATTATGCCTGGCGCAAGCATAATGTAGCGCAAAGGGTTACAAAGTGGTGCAATGACTACATTGCTCCATTTTGTAAATATGGCGCGAGTATTTTGACCTCGTTGGGCTTCATCAGCGGAAAAACAAATTGTCGCTAATGTGGCGCTTATAAATTGGCCCCCAAGTTTTAGCAATGACAATTGTTTATTTTTGTGAATGAGTCAACATCTGTGACAACACAATCTAAAAAGAAGAAAGTTTCTATTGATCGATTTACACCTCACTGATATACGGGAGGAGGATGTTATAACATTTTACAGATTGAAGTAAAAAAACATCTTTGCTTCTCTGGACAAACTGGACCACCTTTGCAATCCAAAAGTAGATGCTCACATGTAATTCTACAACATGAATCTAATATCCGTGCTCTATTTGCCAGATTTTCCAAATCCCTTATGCCCACATTGCTGGTATTTCCTAGAGTACACTTTCAACCTTTTTACCAACTGTCCTAGATGGCATCATCAAACTTACATCTACACCACTATTATTTTTCAAATACTCTTGAAAACCAAATTGAGACCAAGCAATATTTTTTTAAGATTACCTGTGTTTTGGGAACAGTAGGCTGTACTCACATCTAATTTGTGTCACCAACTTCAACTGCATAAATGTATAGGAACCATCAATGTGCAAGCAATTGTGCGTTCTAAATTCTTGTTCACAGATACTGCAGCAAACTATCCATGAAATGCTCATGAATCTTACATCATTAGCCACCCTACAATTAAAGAACACTTCCAGATTGGAGTATGTGGCAATCCCTTATTAGTTGGTAAAAATATGAATTGTTCTTATGCTGCATTTTTAAAGTTATATTTTCCAACAAATGTTTCACTTTATTTTTCATTATAATACATTGCATGTAAATATATTGAACTTCAATATTATATGCATCTCCTTTTAACATATCTAACTTTTACTTATCCTGCTGCATTGATTTTGCAAATGTATTTGCATTTAGTTATTAATTTTTACATTGTCGATTTTACCAACAATTTTCCTAAAGTGTTAACCCATCACAAATGTGCCATGTATGCTGCCTGTCCTATTACAAGCACTTTAGGGTATAATGTATTTGTAATGTAGAGGTATGGGTACTTGTCCCATTGCAATGAAGTAACCCTTCTGCAAAATTCAAAATCAGGACAAAACAGTGTACAGCTGTAAAACATGATTGCCCACCCAAATCACCATAGCATTAAGAAACTAAGCCCTCATGATGGTTGCTCAAATGTGATGGGTTGTGTTCCTTACATTATTGTATTTCAACCCAACTTAAATACATGTATCCTGAAGTTTGATGTTCAACATATAGTTAGGGTAGATAAGGATTATATGTTATGCTAAGGCATTGAACGTTATACATTTCCGCACTTTCAATATACATAATTATATTGACCTGGACAACTTGTAATCATTAAGTTGGTGTATTTATTACATAAATGTTTATGTAAACACATCTTTCACCGGTCGTAGCATGTTCTGTAAAACATAAGTATGCTTACATATAGTAGGGCACATGTTATGGAGAAAAAAAACTACATTGTGTTTAATACACTGTTTTATATATATATATATATATATATATATATATATATATATATATATATGTAGATTTGTACTAGATGTTGCCCATGACTTTTTAATTTCTGATATTATACTACTGAACACATTTTCTATTTCCTTTTTCTTAGGATACACAGGTTACCTGATGAAACGTTAGACATTATTGCTATATTTTAGACTGTAGCTAAGTTGGGTGATTCTCGTTAGCTGCTTCTTACTAAATAATATTATACACCAGATCACAATTTGTTTCATTTTTACAATGTTAAATAATCATAAATAGGCTCTTTAGCCCTGGCTAATGACACCAATTCATACTCCTTACAATAAAGCAGAAAAAAATAAATTAATATTGCCCTAAAAAACAAGAACTATAATAAAACAGACATTCGGTATCTTCAAATCTATGTTTCCAAGTGGGAACCATTCAGGATGGAGACAACCATGCACACCAGAGATGCTGTGCAAAATGATAGTGGTAGGTGCTACTTTGCAGAATATTGCTGTCATATTATCAATTGGATGAACATTTGTCTGTGGATAATGAAGAGACATGTAATATTCTGGAATCACAAAGTGAAATGGATTCTTGGCAGAAAAATTATTTTCTACAACTTAACATTTTAAAAAATAGGTGGCCTCAATATTTTCCAACTTAATGTGTACACATTTAAAGATTCACAAATTAAATAATGAAATACATGTTTTTACCTACGCTAAAGCTTGTCATGTTTTATTTTGTGTTACATGGAATTTCTTTTATTTTTTTAATGTGTACTTAATGTGTGAAGCATATTGTACATAGAAGCTTTAGTGAATTATCCATACAATGTTATATAAGAATAAACCACATGTATTCTTATCATTCTAAACCTGAATTTTTTCTGCTAATACTTTAACTACTCCGATGTCAGTAAGTATGAGAAATTGGGTTGTTGGTTGACTGGGGTGTGAGGCCTGGTCAAGCAACAGTCACAATCCCTTACAGGGTGAACCAAAAAAAGTCAATGAATTAACTGGTGCTTTATACTGGGTAGATTGCCACAAAAAGAAGTCAGGTTTAACTAAGAAGCAATGTGTAAAGTATGCAGCACACACATAGTAATAAAGTGAAAACATGACACAAGAAACATTCTACACCACTTTAGAAAAATTAAGTACATTTTAATACATTCTTGCCACCAAAAGAATAACATTTCAATCAGTAGAATGAGAGTAATTAATTTTTAAATTTTTAGTGATAAATAGCACCTAAAATATCAAAGCACAACAATGAAAATCTAGTCACAGCAGACGGGGTCAAGGTAAAAACATATTGCAGACCTCGATGGAGTGTGGTTTGGATACAAGAACTTGATTGTGTCCAGTCAGCACTTACTTGCAGACTTAGTAAAAAACTCTAAAGAAAGGTGCACTGAGAAGATAAAGTTCAGCATGCAAGACTGCCGGAAGTGTCCCAGGAAAGGACTGTGTCATTAGATGGCCTTTGATTGAAGCCAAAGTAAAGATTTCCATGTTTGTACATAGTCTCTTAAATGGAAGTCTAAAATCTCCAGCGGGGCAAGGCAGAAGGCTGTCGCCGAAGGCAATTCCACGAGGCTGGATTCCCCTTTTGGGGAAGGACCCCTAAAAAGGATTTGCTGCTGTGGAGAAGAACAAAGAAGGAGAAGCTCCAAACTCAATTCGAACACCGATGCACCTCAGGCAGATAGGTGAGCAGGTTGGTCCCGGTCTCTTTCTGGATCTCAGTGCAGTTTTTGGCCACATTTTTTTTAAGTCCTCAGTTATGAGATTTGGTCATCTGGGTACCTTCAGTACCATGACTAAGGGCTCAGGACTGGTGGGACACCTCTTTGGGGTTGTGCACTCACTCAGGCTGGGTCCAGCTGTGAGTTTAAGATGGTTGGAGCCTTTAATGTCCTAATGGCTCCAAACAGGAGAAGCCCTTGAAGTCACTCCGGTAATCTTGGGTTCAAGTGAGGATGTAGGGCTCAACAGCAGAGCTGGGCTATGAGTGTTCAAGGCAGGTACCAGACAACAATGCAGTCCTTCCATGTAGCCCTTCTTGCAGAGTGCCCAGCATGTCACCGCAGCAGGCAGTCCCCTGGTAGTCCTTCTGTAGGTCCAGTGGTGAACTAAAGAGTGGACTTGAAGGTCCTATTTTTATACCTTGGTGCCCTTCCTCTGGAAGGTGGGACAAGCTTCTAGAATTTTTTTTTTTAAGTGAATGGAATTTCCTGCTCCCCACCATGGTTCCAAAATAGCTGCAGTGACAAGGTGGAGTTGTTAGATCATTTATGTAAAGGCAGAGAAAACCCTGTTGATTTGCAAGAGGGTCTGTGCTCAGCTCTTCTCCCATCCTGCCAGCAGATGGCTCATCTATTGTATGACTGTCCGGGCAGAATTCACAAAATCTGTCAGTTACACCCAGTCATGTAACATAAGACAGGCTACATGCAGAAAATATGCTAACGTTCTAAGAGTGGGATTTTCAAAATTGTAATGAAAAATCAGACGTTTCCATTAAAGAGAATTTTTCATTATGATTTCATATGTACCAAACATTACATAGCTACATTCTGCCACATGGAAATTAGAGTGTATTAAATGTAATAAGGATTCCCAATGCTAACCTATCTTAAGGATAGGCCTCACAGTAATGAAAAACAAATATAAGACTTTTACACTACCAGGACATGGTAATCTTGAAAGTACATGTCCAATCTTTTAATTAAAACACCCCTGCCATTTGGGCTACTTGGGGCCCTCCTTTGGGGTGACATATAGGCAACAAAAGGGGACCTTAAGGCTTGGCAAAGGGGGATATTTCCAAGTTAATATGTCAGTTTAAAACTGCATTCAGGCTGCAGTGGCAGGCTAGACATGTTTCAATGTGCTACTTAAGTGGGTAGCACAATAAGTACTGGAGGCCCACTAGTAGCATTTAACTGGCAGGCCCTGGATATTTGGTATACCACTCTTCAAGGGAATTATAAGTAACTTTAATTTGTCAATTGGAGAAAAGCCCATTTAGACCGTGTTATAAATCGAGTCTTTGGTTGGCAGTCAGGTTACCCCCTGTCTAAGCAAGGACCCTCAGTCTAGTCAGGGTAAGTAACACACAATCCAAATTATCCTGTGCCCACCCTCTGGTAGCTTGCACTGAGCAGTCAGGCTTAACTTAGAAGGCAATGTGTAAAGTATTTCTGCAATAAGTCATGCAATAACACAGTAGAACACCGCAAAAATACACCACACAGTGTTTAGAAAATATATAATATTTATCTGGTAAGATGCAGGTTAAAAGGATCAAGATTCGATAAATATATGTTGAAATATCACTGTAAGGGCAGGCTTTGCATCGATTTCCAGCACATAGACTGGGATCCTCTTCGGGATGCCGGGTTTTCAGATGCCCCTGGGATGATGCGTCAAAATCCTTGGCATGCAGGACAAAGTCACAGGGGCTGCGTCGATCCGGTGGGCGATGAGTGGAAATTTCTGCTGCACGGCAGGTGCTGTGTCGATTCCTCTCTGGAAGTTGTGCTGCATCGTTCCAGCTCGGCTTTGCATCAATCCAGTGGGCCGTGTGTCAAATTTCGGGTCGCAACGCTGGTGTTACGTCAATCTTCTCCTTGAGAAGTCGGGCTGCGTTGTTCTGGTTCAGCATGCAGTGATTTCCTCACCGCGATGCAGGCTGTGCATCGTTTCTTGCAGACTGTGCATCGATTTTCACCACACAAGGAGTTTTTTTGCAGGAATGAAGTCTTTTTGGTCCTGAGACTTCAGGGAACAGGAGGCAGGCTCCATCCAAGCCCTTGGAGAGCACTTCTCAGCACAATCAGAGAGCAGCAAGGCAGCAGGGCAACAACAAGGAAGCAGCGCTTCTCAGAAAAGCAGCCTAGGTGAGTCCTTTGGGCAGCCAGGCAGTTCCTCTTGGCAGGTTGCAGGTTCTGGTTCAGGGTTTCTTCTCCAGGAAGTGTCTATGAAGAAGAAGTGTCTACCTCAGAAGTGTCTAAGTTGGAAGGGTCAGAGACCCTGCTTAAATACCCAAATGTGCCTTTGACGTGAGGGAGACTTCAAAGAGTGTCTTAGAAGTGCACAATGACCTCTCTCAGTTCCATTATGTCTGCCAGGGTCCAAGTAGTGGGTGTGGCAGTCCTTTGTGTGAGGGCAGGCTACTGTCCTTTGACATGTGTCAGGCCCTCCACCATCCCAGTCCAGGAAGAATCATTCAATATGCAGATGTATGCAAGTGTGACTGAGCATCCTTTGTTTGGGGTTATCTGACTGAATGCACAAGGGAGCTGTCAACTAAACCAAGCCAGACGTGGATTGAAGGCACAGAAGGATTTAAGTGTAGAGAAATGCTCACTTTCTAAAAGTAGCATTTCTAAAATAGTAATATAAAATCCATCTTCACCATTAAGCAGCATTTTGTATCACCATTCTGGCCATACTAAATATAACTTGGCTACTCCTTTCAGATCAGAATCTACCATGCAAACAGTATATGAGGGTAGCCCTAATGCTATCCTATGAAAGGAGCAGGTCTCACAGAAGTGTAAGAGGAATTTAGGAGTTTTATGCTACCAGGGCGTATAGAACACACATGTTCTTGTTCTGCCTTTTAGCTACATAGCACCCTGCCCTAGGGGCTTCCTAGGGCCTAACTTAGGGGTGATGGATATGCAGAAAAATTGGAGTTTAAGGCTTGGCAATTACTTTTGAATGCCAAGTCGAAGTGGCAGTGAAACTGCACACACAGGAACTGCAGAGGCAAGCCTGAGACATGGTTAGGGGGCTACTTATGTGGGTGGCACAACCAGTGCTGCAGCACACTAGTAGCATTTAATTTACAGGCCCTGGGCACATGTAGTGCACTTGACTAGTGACTTAGAAGTCAATTGAATAAGCCAGTTGGCTATGAGCCAATGTGACCATGTTTTAAGGAGAGAGCATATACATGTTAGCTCTGATAAGCAGTGGTAAAGTGCACAGCGTCCTAAAGCCAGCAAAAATGAGGTCAGAAAAAGAGAAGGAGGAAGGAAAAAAGTTTGTGTGTGACCCTGCAGAAAGGCCATTTCCAAAAGACTGTGTTTAGAGGGGAGCACAGTGGCACCGGTTAGCAATGTTAAAGTGCACAGAGTGCTGCAGCCAACAAAAACAGAATTCAGCACAAAGTTGAGGGAAAAGGCAAAAGGCAAAAGGTTTGGGGTACCCTTGCAGATAGGGCCAGGCCCTACAGTAAGTCATTCATTTAATATGGAACCTGTATTGTTAATAAAGAATAAACTTTTTTTTTTTTTTACTGACAATAACACATATCTAAAACATTTACCAGCCCTAATCTAACTCCCAATTATAAATGTAAACAGTGCTCAAAATAACTAAATAAAACATCTAATATATGTATTTCCCTAAAGCCCAACCCCCGTTATTAACTATACTAATCAAAAACTATAAACTGTCACAACTAATTACACATATTAAATTATGCAAAAATGTATTAAAATATGTATCAAAACACACAGATTAAAACATTTGTCCCCTCCTTCTAATGCATGTATCTACTTCCTTATAACTTATATATATATATATATATATATATATATATATATATATATATATATATATATATATATATATATATATATATATATATATATATATATATATATATATATATATATATATGTATATATATATATTCTATCTATAACAATCTTATAACTAATTCAAACCTATTCTGACTAAACCAACAGTATTTCATTAAAACCATCACCCTCCTCCCACTAAACTACCCAATAAAACTAAGGCCCAGATTTAAGAGGGCCTAGCACCTCCTTGTGCCAGATTAGCTTAATTTTTTTTACTCTAATGTGGCCCAGTGAGGACAAAATCACCTTGCCAGATTTACAAAGTGGCGCAATGTAAGCATGGCGCCACTTTGTAACCCCTTGCACCACATTATGCTGCCCCTGGCATAATGTATGCAAGGGGGGTGTTTCTCCATTAGTGGGTGCTGACACAATGGTGCAAAGAAATCTAAAATATTTATTCACACCTTTTTTTTTAGCACCTATTCAAAGCAGCCATTAAAAGGGGGCACACCATTGGTGACAATGGGCTCCTGTGCACTGTTCAGGGTTAGCTCCAACATTTTGCCGCTAACCCTGAACAGTACGTCAAGAGCATAAAAAAATCTGATGCTATTGCCCCTACTCCGCGCCATGTATGCTGTATTTTAAATACGGTGCACACATGTTGGCAGTAGAGGAGAGCAAATAAAGTTGTGCTACACTGGGTGAAGCACCACTTTTCTTAAACCTGCCCCTAAATGTATTAAGAATAACTGTCTCTAAATGTCTTGTGCAATTGAGTAGAGGTCTTCTTGTCATCTTCACATAATGATAGCGAGTTGGCCTATTCATACTTTTGGAATACCTTTCTATATTTTTGATTCTCTTGCTCTTTTTTCATAAGTCTGATGAGGGTAAGTGTCTTTTGCACTTTTCCCTTCTTTTATCATTTAGTGGTCAGGCTTTGTGCTGCTGTTGCTGGTGCTTTTCTTGTGGCAGTTACTGTTTCCTATTCTTTGGAGGTAGTTGCTGCAGTTGTGGCAGATGGTCCTTGGGTTTGGCGAAAAAAGAACAGTTGATGGACGGAATGTAGAACAAATCAAACATTCAACCCCAGTCACAGATCTTTTTGCTCACCATGCCATTCCAGTTTGGACCCAGTCATATGCAAATCAGTCTTGACCCTGTTCCCCATGGGAACTGTCCACCCCGAACTGCCAGACCAGGTCCTCCCTGGACCAGAAACAAACATCCTGGGACCGGTTTCAGGGTATCACCCCTCTTCAGCCAGGCTAGCTTGAATCTGGTGGCATAGTGAGCACGGGACCCACGTCTGGGCATACCCTTCCCACTTGGGGCGACAAACGCAAAAAAAACAGTTGATGGACGAAATGTAGAACAAATCAAACATTCACATTGGGTTTGAGCAGATCGTGATGATCTTTACTTTTGTTTCAGCTGAATATTTGCCATTTTACAAAAACAGTTAGCAATAGCCTCCAGTTGTAGGAATTGGGAGTTCCTAATTGCATGGTGTGCAACATAAGGATGGATTGGAATGCAGACCAAGTGATTACCAGTGTCAGGGATTAATTCAGGCATTAAATCCATCACTTTTTATGTAAACCTTACTATTCACCTGAAGGGACATGGGTAAGCCCAGATATGGGTCCTGTGCACTGTGTTACTGTAAGCAAGCTGTACGTGGTTTAAGAGCCCAAACTAGGGTGAAACCAGTCCTAGGTTGCTTGTGTTCTGGTTCAGGGAGGACCTGGTCCGGCGGGTTGGATTTGACTGTTTCCATTGGATCAAGGTGAACACTAATCTGATTATGGCTGACTCCTATCTGAGGTGGCACGATGTGCAATATAATGATGGTGCTCTTACTAATTACTAGTGGGTGAGATTTATTCAAGCATTCCATCCATCACTTTTTTGTATACTTTAGTGTGTAGCTATACATCGGTCGGATATGCCCAGACATGGATCCTGTGCACGCTGTATTAGTGGAACAAATCTATACCAGGCTGATTACCCCTAGCTTGGGGGGAATCAGTGCTGGGTTGCTTGTGTTCTGGTTCAGGGAGGACCTGGCCAAGCAGTTCAGGCTGGATTGTTATCATTGGAGCAGGGTAGAGACTGATTTACACATGTTGGGATCCAAACTGAGGTGGCATGGTGTGCAAAATAACGATGGACTGGGATGCAGTTTGAGTAATTACCAGTGGCTGAGATTAATTCAAACGTTCCCCCCATCAGTTTTTCTTTTTTCTTTAGTGTGTTACCCACAGTGGGACAGATATGTCAAGAGGGGCGTTCCATGCACAATATGTGATTGGAACCAAGCTATACCTTGCTGATGTACTCAAACTAGGCTGATGCTGAGTCCTGGATTGCTTCTGTTCCAACTCAGGCAGGTCCTGGCCTTGCATTTTGGGCCAAACTGTTCCCACTGGAGCAGGGACAGTTTGAGCTGGACTGTTCCCACTGGAGTAAGGTCTAACTCTAGACCGGTTTACATCTGTCTGGGTCCAAACTGAGGTGGCATGGTTTACAAAAAAAATGATGGACTGGTTTGCAGCCCGAGTAATTACCAGTGGCAAGATTAATTAAGGCATTCCATCCATCACTTTTTCAAATAGTTTAGCATTTATCTAAACAAAAGTATAAAATTAACTTTCATCAACGTACAATATTTAAACAAAAATGAAAGAGCATCAATATGTGTTAACATTTCACAACTACCTCTGTACTTTGACAATAATAATTCTGTTTGACTTGTGAGTTAGTTGAAGGATATTATACAATCCTATGTGAATTTGACAGTTGAGAACTGATTGGACAGATGTATTGATGTATTTACTTTTAAGATAAAGGTGGTCATTACAACCCTGCCGGACGGTGTTAAAGTGGCGGTAAGACCGCCAACAGGCCGGCAGAAATCTTTTTGGAACTACGACCGTGGCGGAAACCGCCAACAAAGACAGCCACTTTAACACTCCAACCGCCACATCGGTACAAACAAACAGCTCGGCGGTCACCGCCAACAGACAGGCGGAAGACAATGTACCGCCCACTCTATTATGACAGGCCAATCCACCACCTTTTCCGGGGCGGATTCACCATGGATAAAAACACGGCGGAAACAGGAATTTCGAAGGAAAAATGCTCACCTCTACACACTCCACGAGGAAGGAGGACACCATGGACACAGAACTCCAAATTCTCCCTGCGATAGTCTTCCTGCTCCTGTACCAGGAGCACCAACACCGGCGGCGAAGACCACAGTGAGTACAGCACCTACGACACAGGGGGGGGGAGGGAAAAAACAGGGACACACACACGCAGCACGCAACACCCCCACCCTCACCCAATACAACACACACACTAATACATATCTATACATTATAGTTACACCCCCAACCCCCCCGGAAGAATGCAAAGATAAAAGGAAATGAGTGTAACCATTGT
Organism: Pleurodeles waltl; assembly: GCF_031143425.1. Taxonomy (NCBI): domain Eukaryota; kingdom Metazoa; phylum Chordata; class Amphibia; order Caudata; family Salamandridae; genus Pleurodeles; species Pleurodeles waltl. The sequence continues at coordinate 1,350,508,396 of NC_090445.1, forward strand.
AATATATCAAAATTCAGTAAGCAAAAATATACATATATACACTATTAACAAAATATACACCAAGAATAGTAGTCCAGGTATTGCACCATTCATAGTCCGTGGACCACTGGGCCCATAAATCATGGGCGAGGCCCACACACGATACCAGATCAAAACAGAGAGAACACTGCAGGGGCATCAGATAGAAATACAACAGGCACCTCACGGGGAAGGGAAGGGGGCACCTCAGCCGGATGAGTGCACAGCGCTTGATTCAAGAGGGGCCTCCATGCCCATTGAAGTATCCTGGGGAGTGCAAAGCCACAGTCTCTCAAGTCTCCACAGTGGGTGGTTTGCCCACTGCTGCATCCTGGGTAGTGCAAAGCCACAGTCTCTCAAGTCTCTACAGTGGGTGGTTTGCCCACTGCTGCATCCTGGGGAGTGCAAAGCCACAGTCTCTCAAGTCTCTACAGTGGGTGGTTTGCCAACTGCTGCATCCTGGGGAGTGCACAGCCACAGTCTCTCAAGTGGATAACATTCTCCACTGGTTTCTGGAGGGGGCTTTGTGCCCAGAGTGCTTCTTCCTGCCAAGGACTGAGGTAGTGGATGTCTTTCTCCACTGGTTCTGGAGGGGGACTGGTGCCCAGAGTGCTTCATCCTGCCAAGGACAGACGAAGTGGATGCATGTCTCCACTGGTTCTGGAGGGGGACTGGTGCCCAGAGTGCTTCATCCTGTGACCGACTGAGGTAGTTGATGTCTTTCTCCACTGGTTCTGGAGGGGGACTGGTGCCCAGAGTGCTTCATCCTGCCAAGGACAGATGGAGTGGATGCATGTCTCCACTGGTTCTGGAGGGGGACTGGTGCCCAGAGTGCTTCATCCTGTGAAGGACTGAGGTAGCGGATGTCTTTCTCCACTGGTTCTGGAGGGGGACTGGTGCCCAGAGGGCTTCATCCTGCCAAGGACAGACGGAGTGGATGCATGTCTCCACTGATTCTGGAGGGGGACTGGTGCCCAGAGTGCTTCATCCTGGGAAGGGCACAGGTAGTGGATGTCTTTCTCCACTGGTTCTGTAGGGGGACTGGAGCCCAGAATGCATCACTCACCCCGTGACGGTCCCTGTTGCATCAGTGCCCCTGCCGTTCATGGGCTAGTTGTGCTTGAGTTGGTGGTCCTTTCCCTGTTCAGCGGTGCTTGAGTTGGCGGTCCTTGCCCTGTTTAGCGGTGCTTGCCCTGTTCAGCGGTGCTTGAGTTGGCGGTCCTTGCCCTGTTCGGCGGTGCTTGCCCTGTTCAGCGGTGCTTGCCCTGTTCAGCGGTGCTTCAGTTGGCGGTCCTTGCCCTGTTCGGCGGTGCTTGCCCTGTTCAGCGGTGCTTGCCCTGTTCAGCGGTGCTTGAGTTGGCGGTCCTTGCCCTGTTCAGCGGTGCTTGCCCTGTTCAGCGGTGCTTGAGTTGGTGGTCCTTGCCCTGTTCGGCGGTGCTTGCCCTGTTCAGCTGTGCTTGAGTTGGCGGTCCTTGCCCTGTTCAGCGGTGCTTCAGTTGGCGGTCCTTGCCCTGTTCAGAGGTGCTTGCCCTGTTCAGCGGTGCTTCAGTTGGCGGTCCTTGCCCTGTTCAGCGGTAATTGCCCTGTACAGCGGTGCTTGAATTGGCGGTCCTTCATTGCCCAGCTGGGCTGGGGCTGGCGGTCCTTCATTGGTCAGCTGGGCTGTGTCTGGCGGGGCCCTCCTGGGCAGCTGGGCCGTGGCTGGCGGGGCCCTTCTTGGCAGATGGGCTGTGGCTGGCGGGGCCCTCCTGGGCAGCTGGGCTGTGGCTGGCGGGGCCCTCCTGGGCAGCTACGATGGGGCTGGCGGGGCCCTCCTGGGCAGCAACAATGGGGCTGGCGGTGGCCTCCTGGGCAGCTACGATGGGGCTGGCGGTGGCCTCCTGAGCAGCGATAATGGGGCTGGCGGTCTCCTCCTGGGCAGCGACGATGGGGCTGGTGGTGGCCTCCTGGGCAGCTACGATGGGGCTGGCGGTGGCCTCCTGGGCAGCGACGAAGGGGCTGGCGGGGCCCTCCTGGGCAGCGTGGATGATGGCGGTTCTCTGCCGTGCTGCTCCTCCCAGACTTGCCGGGTTTCTTGTGGCCCTTCCCCACCTTGGGAGGAGTCACAGCTGAGTCCACACTCCCACCGGGACCCCTGGGAGTGGCTTGGGTGGCTGGAGTCTTCCCCCTCTCCCGCCGGGCACTGGCCAACTTCTGGTGCTTCTGGTGCTTCACAGGGGGCGACTGGCTGTGCTGTGGGTCTGTGACACACTGGCTGTCCTGGTGGCCGGTGCACTCCACATACCTGTGACAACAGGCACCACTGGTCCCAGAGATGTTGTGGCTGAGGTGCTAGTTCGGGACCTATGAGTTGGACGGGGGTGGTGGGAAAGAGGTTATGGCTGGACAGGAAAAGTTGTTTGGACACACTAGGACGGGTAGCTGGAGGAGGTTTGGGAGTGGAGGAAGAGGTGGTGGTAGTAACAGGTGTACGTTTTGTGGCTTTGGGTGCAGGTGCATGCGCTGGAGGCTGTTGTGAGGTGGATGTATGTTGGGTGGGTGTGTGCATGCGTTTGTGTATCTTCGGAGGGGGCGTCACAGACACACTGGGAGAGGACACAGGGGACATGTGTATGGTAGTGGGGGTGGTGACTGCACGTGAGCGGGGTGTGGTGGTGGGTGTACCGGTGCGGGACGTAGGGGCTGTAGAGGTAGTGCATGCAGGTGTGAGTGTAGACGAGACTGGGAGGGAGGTGGGAGACGAGGAGGAGGGGGACACAGTGGAGGCAGTGGATGTTGGTGTGTCTGTATGTGTGTGATGCTTGGGTGAGTGCCTGTGGGATGTGTGGTGCTTATGTTTCCCTGAGCTTCCCTTGTGTGGTGAGGTGTGTGCAGGCTGGTCTGATGGTGTGCTTGGGATAGGCAGAGGTACAGGGGATTGGGTGTGGGTGGAGGGAGTTGGAGGGGGGATGCTAGACACAGGGACAATGGCTGCCATCAGAGCTGAGGCCAGAGTTTGAAAGGCTCGGTGAAGGGCCGCCTGACCAGAATGAATGCCCTCTAGGAATGCATTGGTTTGTTGCAACTACCTTTCTACACCCTGGATGGCATTCAAAATGGTAGACTGCCCAACAGTGAGGGACCTTGGGAGGTCAATGGCCTCCTCACTGAGGGCAGCAGGGGTGACTGAGGCAGGGCCTGAGGTGCCTGGGGCGAAGGTGATGCCCACCCTCCTGGGTGAGCGGGCACGGGGCGAAGGCTGAGGGGCTGCTGGGAGGGCGGTGCTGGTAGGGGGGGTGGTGGCTGTACCTGTAGAAGTGGGGGGCACAGATATTGCCGCCACCACAAGGGAGCTCCCATCAGAGGACGAGTCCGTGTTGCTGGTTTCAGCTCCTGCCCCGCCATGGTGCTCCCCTCGCCCTCCGTCCCACTGGTGTATTCTGAGTCCGTATAGTGGCCCTCCATGGCCATGTGGGATGCAGCTCCCTCGTGCTCCGGTGCCACTGCTCCTTCGCCTGATGATGCTAATGCACACAAGAACAGGGAGACCACAAAAAAGGGGAGGGGAAACAGAAGAAAGACATGTTGAGTGCATGGATTACCGCTACAGTTGGCGGACAAGACAGACACAGAAGCCCTCTGCACTACGTCGCGCTGTTGGGCTCTGCAGTGCAATTCATGGGAAAAGGCCTACAAGGCTATGGATGACATCTGCACACATAGATGACACAGGGGCATGAATATCTGTACTTGGCACTACAGAGATGGGCTGGGGGGCCACATGGCCATGCCTTACGGAGGGGCCTAGCCTACGGAACTCGCCCTGGCCTAGGGAAACCCACAGCCCTCCTCCCCCACCCAGACACCTCCACTGTGCGCAAAGTCAGCTGAATTAGAGTGTACTCACCCCCTTGTGTCTGCTGTGATGCCCTCAAGCGTCCATCTAACTCAGGGTAGGCCACCGCCAGGATCCTGAACATCAGGGGGGTCATGGTTCAACAGGCACCCCACCCACGTTGGGAGGCCATCCCCAGCTGAGCCTCCACTGCCTTCTTGCTCCAGCGGCGAATGTCCTCCCATCTTTTCTGGCAGTGGGTGCTCCGTCTGTGGTGGACCCCCAGGGTCCGGACGTCCTTGGCGATGGCACGCCAAATATCCTTCTTCTGGTGGGCGCTGACCTACATGAAATGTACAGGGGAAGAAGAGAAGTCATTACCAACTGCACCTTCAAAGTGAGTGGCCCCCATCCCTACCATTGCCATGTGGCACATGCACCCACCGTCTTTCATGCACGCAGAACTCTTCCCCCTTCCTTCTTACAACCAGCCCTCTCCACACAGGCATAGCCCATACAACATGCTCCCTGTGTACTTACCTGTTGGTCTGGAGGACAGTAGAGTATCGTGTACTGGGGGAGGACCCCATCCACGAGCTTCTCCAACTCCTCCGATGTGAAGGCAGGGGCCCTTTCCCCAGACACACAAGCCATTGTCTCTTCCAGACCGAGGTCACAGCAGCACTTGCAGTGTAGGTCCTCTCCTGTCGAAGATCAGGTATCGAGTGATTCAACAGACAGAAAATGGCAGACATGTCCGCGGCGGTCACGTCCGCAGCGGTGCGTACCATCACCGCCGGCGTACATCGTCATTGGCTCCTGGGACCCATAGGGTCCAATGTTAACCAATGCAGCATTGCGCCGTGGCCTTCGACCACCTACCGCGATGGTGTACAACGCCAGCGTAGTTACCTCACATCCCATTGTCCCACTTTACAGGTCAGGCAGCCGCCATTTCAGGGGCCCACATGGCCGAATTACTAACTGCGTTACACATACCTAGGCCTAGTCTCAACACACATACAGGCCACATTTTGTGTATGAATGGTGTTCTCTGTAGACTGTGGGTACATACCTCTGAGTTGTTTGACTCTGTGCTCGCTGTTGTCCTTCATAAGCACCGTCCGCTGGGACATGTGAGGAGATGGCGGAATCCTCCGGTGTACCGACTGCTGGTGGACCTGTCGACAGTGGAGGAAAGAAATGTGATTATCACCTACAGGTTTGACCGTGCCACAATCCAGGAACTGTGTACCCAGTTGGAGCCTGACCTGATGTCAGCAATCCGCCATCCCACAGGAATCCCCCCTCGAGTGCAGGTGCTATCAGTGCTCCATTTCCTTGCAAGTGGGTCTTTTCAGACAACTGTGGCCATGGCATCAGGGATGTCCCAGCCTATGTTTTCCAATGTATTGTCCAGAGTGCTGTCTGCCCTGCTGAAACACATGCAGAGCTACATCGTTTTCCCTCAGGTGGAGGATTTGCCTACAGTGAAAGGTGACTTCTATCCCCAACATCATAGGTGCCATTGATGGGACCCATGTGGCTTTGGTCCCCCCCCACAGGAGTGAACAGGTGTACAGGAACCGGAAGAGTTATCATTCCATGAATGTACAGCTGGTGTGTTTGGCAGACCAGAACATATCCCATGTGAATGACATGTTCCCTGGCTCAGTGCTTGATGCCTACATCCTGCGGAATAGCAGCATCCCTTATGTGATGGGTCAACTCCAGAGACACCGTGTGTGGCTATTAAGTGACTCTGGTTACCCCAACCTGTCATGGCTACTGACCCCAGTGAGGAATCCCAGGACAAATGCAGAGGAATGTTACAATGAAGCCCATGGGCGAACTAGGAGGGTGATCGAGCGTACCTTCGGCCTCCTGAAGGCCAGGTTCAGATGTCTGCATATGACAGGTGGATCCCTATTATACTCACCAAAGAAGGTGTGCCAGATCATCGTGGCCTGCTGTACGCTTCACAACTTGGCTTTGCGCCACCAGGTGCCTTTTCTGCAGGAGGATGGTCCAGATGGCGGTGTTGTGGCAGCTGTGGAGCCTGTGGACAGTGATGAGGAGGAAGCAGAGGAAGAAGACATGCAGAACAGGAACTCAGTAATCCAGCAATATTTCCAGTGAAACACAGATGAGAATACATTCCTGCCTACTACATGTACTTTTACACTTCTACCTCTATCCTGTCTGTCCTTTTCACCCAGTGTATGGTCACTGAGTTGTCACTTCCCCTTACGGTTTCACAGGTGTGGGTCCCAACGTGTCTCATCTGCTTAGATTCCTCATGGACTAGAGCTGTGTGACATAGGTATGTTGACATTACTATTTCAAGAACATTTTGTCACTGTAATTGCCAATACACTATTTTGAAATCACAGACAGACTTCAGATCTTTTGGTGCTTTAGGAGTGTTTATTTAAATATAAAATATTGGAGTGGGAAGTTAAATGGTGAGGGGTGATGGCGGAGGAATGTCCATGGCAGAGTCCAGTCTATTAGTCTCACAGGTGCATTGCCCATATGGGCATAGGAAGTGGGTCTGGGGCAGTTTAAATATGGACAGGGTGACAAAGTGGGACAGTGGGATGACAATCAGGGTGGTCTCATTTCTTGGTGGGGGTCTTGGCATCGTGCTCTGTCTTGTTCCTGGATCTCAGGGACCGTTTGCGGGGTGGTTCTCCATCTGCGGCGGTGTGTTGGCAGTCTTCTGCATGGCAGTAAGCGGCTTTTACCGCCAATGTTGTAATGACCCCCAAAATGTCTTACATTTGACGGTAACAAATGGGTCAATCTATAATTTTAAATAAGATCATAACAACAGGTAAATATGTTATTTATCATTGCCCCATGCATTATATAGTGCTAACAAACAAAAATAATGGGCTTGATTCTCAAACTGCACATTGTAGTATATTTTGTAGAACTACAAAATATACAACATAATGCAATTCATAAACTATGTGCAGATTTGTATGACTCCACACTCCCTATCCTTATGTGCGTGGAGTTTTCTGCCCAACTGCATAGTCTCTGTGTGTGGAGATGTCCACAGAAATAAGTATAAGGAATGTGGAGTTGTAAAACTTTGCAGGTAGTTTGTGGATACTGAAAAGTAGTAACATTCAAATCAAATCAATTTTATTCACCTAATAGAGCCATGTAAGTTACCCATCAACTCAGAATTTATCAAAAGTAATTTAAAAATTCACATAATGTTGCTTTAAAAGATATTGCTGTTCATCAATAGAAGTCTTGCAACACAATATATTTCATGAACTTTAAAATCCACATCACAATGTCAGAAAAGTTTTACTCTTTACTCATTCACCAAGGCTGTGCACAGCCAAACTAGTTCCAATTATATGTATCACAATACATTTAAACAAACATAGACCCCCACAACTTCATGCATTATAAATGCATGCAATATCTTAAAATGCCGTAGCTCAATAAAATTATATTCTAAAATACCATGCCACTCTTTCTATTTTTCTTGCACAAAGAGATTTGCAATGGAAAAGCAATTAAAACATAAATAAAGTTGATTCAGATAATGCAAAGCTGGACTACATTATATAAAGTTTAAAGATATTATCATTGGTAAAATAAATCTTTTCGCCGGTGCGACATAACCTCAGAAAAGAAAATGGAGAGTAGTTTGCTCTGAAAAATTATCACACAGGCACAGTGGTAGTTGCCTACTGTTGCTATTTTCCTCCTCAAAAGCACATAAATAATGTATGGTGCTTAGCCTAACTTTGGACAATAAAAATCTATGTTGCATATTCTGAATGGTATCAAAGTGGGACTGCAGAAGAGACATGAGCTATATATTACCACAGTTGCCTTTCTGAATTCTCTTGCATCCCAGTCTGCAGTTCACTTGTACTTCTGGAGAGGAGATCTGTCAGGAGATTACACATTAAATCATACTTCCACAGGAGCAGATGCCTTTTACCCAACTCCCTCCAACAGATGCATGCTCAGACTTTACTGATTATTTGAACTCTGCATCCGCTAGGGGGAAAGGGGAATGGGAATAGAAAAAGAGTGACTACCTCCAGCCTGTGTTTCCCACTTGAAGATAGGATATTCAGTGTGTGCTTCTGTAACCTGCACCTTTCTTCTTATTGGGAATTCTTTAAAGGAAGGATCTACAATCGAGTGATAAGAGCATAGATAAGTACATTCCTACAGCACATTCAACTGTTCAGCAAATTCACATTCACCAAATTCAATCAATCTCCTAACCTGGATCTTTTGAGAAACTACCCTCTCTCTAACAGAACAATATTAACCTAATATCTTCTTTTCTCCAGAAGTCAGAGGTAACCAAGGTTCTCTGGAGATCAGTTCAAAGGTTCACAAGTATACAATCTACTAATGTCTTTTACAGGAAATGAAAACTCCTTCTCAAGGTTCAGTTTTCTCAATCACAGTCTCTAAGAATTAGTCTGAGCACTGAGGTTTGTCTCTAAGACTAGCACGTCTGTAGGGCGAAGAGTTTTTGAATATATATGTACATATATATATATTTGCAAGTCGGGAAATCATACAAAAGAATTCCTTACTGTAGTTGCTTGAAGTTCTGTTAAGCCAAAACAAAATCTCCTCAGAAAGCCGATAGCCAGTTTTTGGAAGAAGGAAGAAATTAAGCTTCTCCAGAAGGGAAAAAGTGGCTGGTGTGCACACCGTAACAAGAAAAATAATTAATTGCTCAAAACTGGAAGAATTTTCCATGAAACAAAGCGCCTCAGGAACACTGCTCATTCTCCTCCCGATAACAAAAATAGTTTTATAAGCACTGATGAGGTAAAATAGCCAAATTAGTTTTTCCGTCATTGTAGTGAATTGCCTCTGTAGGCTAAAATGGGAAGACTTTATTTTAATTTACAAAGTCCACTTAAGTGTCAGATACTTCAAGTTTGATACCAAGTTCATTGTTAGAATAAATCCCACAACTTACAACTGTTGTATTTAATATAACTTGTTCAGGTGAAGAGTTTAAAATTCTACCTAAAAAGTTGTCAACTTCAGCCCTGTAGTGCTCTACTCTGATTGGCCAGACTCTGACAGCCTGGCCAGGCTGCCTTGATGAGGTGTGAAGAAGCCTGGGCTGATTACAAAGGAAAGTGTCTGAGGGAGGAGAACTCCCCTCAGCAGATGGAAAAGCAGGAAAGGGGGAGGGCTGCCAAACTGGTCTTCAAAGACAGGGACGGTCATTTAGGGTCGCCCAGCACCTCCCTCAATTCTTGAAATTATTATTAAAGATTAGGAGAGGGCAGGAGAGGGGTGTGTTTAGGATTTGTAGCCAAACCAGTGGGTGGGCTCAGCCAGATGTAACCTCCAAAAATCAGTTTCAGCCATAATGGATTTTTGAAGAATGTTGCTCCCTGGGATTGATTTTTGCTGCACTTCCCAAGAAGTGGTCATCACAGGGGGAAGGACCCTGCATCTGATTGGAGAACCAGGATCTCCCTGTTTTTCACCCAGGAGCCAGGATAAAACTGGCAGAGCTGCACCCATACCTCAGTTCCCTACCAGATCCCAACACCGAAGAATGCCAGGGGAAGAAGGACTGCCCTGCTGAACCCCTGACCTGGACACTGCACTCTGAAGGACTGCACCAGCTTCACACTTAGGCCTCTCTACCAAAAGGACTTTGCCTGTCTTCTACTGCTTCAAGAAGAGACTCCCTGTTTGCTACAGGTACAAAGGAACTGCCCTGTGTTCACTGCTTCAAGTCCTACAAGAAGAACCCAGTTGAACCGCTGACCATCGCCCAGTGGCCATTAGAGGATTCTGACCAGGTGGCATACTGGTAATTGTAGTCCCAACTCCCAAGGAGCAACTCAGAGCCTCTGGAACCTTGGACCACATTGAGGACACTTCAAGGACCCAAAAAGTACCTCTGGAACAAGATCCAGGGGTTTTGAGATGTTTGGAGAAACTCCATAAGTTGAAGATGTGCATTGTGGGAGTTGTAGTCCCAGACCCCTAGCGGTAAACCAGATCCTCTGAATCCTTGGCTGGTACTGCGGACCACTTTCCTGAATCAAGAAACACTTCTGAAAGTAAGTGTGACGGTGTTACCTCATGGGTAGCCTGAACTCTGGACTTTGTTCCTTTCCAGTGGGCCTTTTTTTTATCCCTTTGAGCGCTAGTTGTTTCTATGCACTAGAAAGCATTAATTCTTAAAAAATCTATATCTCCGGTTCCCCTTATCCAATTTTAATCATTTGAGTGTGCAAACGCTGCGTCACTTATTTTTTAGCAGAATGTTATCCCACCAAGGGATACTTTTGCACTTATCTCAGAATTATCTCTTGAGTAGGCAATTGTTCAAGTAAATTTGAATGAACAATCACTGCTCACATTCATTTTTACTATGATCGTCAGTCTAAACAGTATGGTCATGTATAAAGGGAGATGATTGCTAAAGAAGCATGAAACCTAACCTACCTCATACGTTGCTTGAAGAAAACCAATGCACCCTAAGGCAGGGATCTACAATATGTCAGTAGAAAGCCTTCTTTTAGCAATAATGATTTTTGTCAGGATGCTCACTTACGAGACTAAGTTAAATTTTGGATATTTTTATGCGTTTAGAGCAATGCAAAACATGTAAATATACAGTATTCGACAAAATACCCTTCTTATGAAAAAAAAAATCACTGAGAACCATAAATTGCAATACGTTCTTATGTCAATGTCCCTTAATGGATAGAAGATTGCCAATATAATGTTCGGCTGTTCCTGCCCATACTTTTTGCAAGCATTATATGCACAATAGTCTAAGGAGTAGAATTAAAATGAAAACATTACTGTAGTTAGCTTAAAAGCATTAATGGGTTTCATTTGCTTGCTAGGGGAATTTAAACAGTTTTCGAGTGATTTTCTTGAAGATGAAATATAGCAGAAGCCTACAGATTTCCTAAATTAATTCTGATGTGAAAATTAGGATGTGCTCAACAGATTCTACTCAACGATTCATGTGCAGGAGAATGTGATGAAAATTGCACTAAACGACAGTCAGATAGTGATATGCTAATGCATTCATTAGAGAAATTTAACTTTGAAACTCTTAAGAGTCAAAAAGGTGTTTGGTGCTTGCCATATTAACAAGAATAATTTACACACAAAGAAGAGACATTACTATTTGAATAATTTATGCTCTTTTTAAATAAATAGATTATTTTATGGCTTTCATGGCGCCCTTAGTGATCGTAATCAAACTGTAAATGATATAGAATATTTATAAAAATATAGCAGACACACACATATATTGGTAGATACATACTGTAGTATGTACAGCACTAAACATGGCCAGCCACGGGTATTGCAACTCTGCCAAGGAAAATAATGGAGGCAGGGACTTTAAATAAAACCCTATAAGTAATAATGTTAAATTAAATTATTTAAATTAGTTAAACTATTACTAAATATAAATCAGTGTTAAACATACATAAAAATGTAAATATAGAAATATCTTTTTAACATGTGTCAAAGTGAAAGGGCAAGAATGTGCCAAATCTGTGGCACATGGGACATTCCTGTCCTTTCTCCCTGCGCTGGTGCAATTTCGACATCATGGGGGCACCTTCCGGCACAAAAGCAATCCTGCTAGACGTTTTCCTTTTTTCTATGTGTGCTGCAGAATGAGGAACAAACAAGAATAAATAAATAAAAATGTTCTCCTCCTTGTGCCTCCCCTGGGGAGGAGTAAGGTTTTGGCACATCCTCAGGTTTCCAGGTCCTTGTAAATCTGAGGATGTGCTAAAACCCATGGTAACACCCATGGAACGCCTCCCTGGTGCAGAATAAGGTAACACAGTGATTTGCTATGCCTTGCCTTAATCCACATCTATAAGGCCATTCACAACAATGTAAGGTGGCTTTGCATTGCCTCATAGATATGGCTGGGAGGTTTACGCTGCCACTGCACCACTAAAAGTGACATAATGGCAGAGGAAGCCTCTCATAAATATGCCCCTTCATATTTATGTCATTTATTGAAACCCCAGGATCGTCCTATCAACATGGATGTATCTCACTTGCCAGAAAAAATGACTAGAGGGTAATCAATCCCTAAGTTTCCTGACTGTGAAATGTTATAGATAGTCTATCTGCTAAATCATTAACAACTACTGGTCTAATTTCAAACATTTCCAATGTTTACCTATTAAGAATTAGATTATGGCCCTCCTTACAAACCTAGCAGTAACTCCCACTTCCGCCGTGCTGACCTCCGTCAAGATACCGTGGCTGCGCCAGAAATCCGCTACAGGCATTACAACCCACATCTCGTTATCTCCCACAATACAGACACCCACACAAGTCCGCCACACCAGAGGTCAGTGATAAACTGGCGATAGCAAAACCTACATGTCACGCCAACAGGAATATGCCCACAGTATCACGACCCACAAATCAACGCGGCGGTCTTTCATCCGCGGTAATCCATTGGTGGTACACACTGCTGCGCTCAAAATACACACACATTTACAAAACACAACCACATTGGACAATTCAAAATACACACACCTGATACACATGCACACACCTGATACACATACACACACCACACCCACACACTCACACCACTATAAAACACACACCCACATTACCCACAACCCCTTACAATGAACATTTTGGAAGAAGCAGAGAGAGAGAGAGAATAGCAAACACAACACCAGCATCGACAGGCACACAACATCATCACTCATACAACATCCACACACCTCAAATAACACACCCCAACAAACTATACACAGCACAACAAACATCACCTCACACATCACCCACACCACATTAAGGCACTTCAAAGACATCCCAGGTTTTCTGAGGAGGAGCTCAGGGCCATGGTGGAGGAAATCATCCGGGTAGAGCCACAGCTATTCGGATCACAGACCTCCATTGCAAGGAAGATGGAGCTATGGCAGAGAATTTTCAACAGGGTCAATGAAGTGGGACAGCACCAGAGGACACAGGATGACATCAGGAAGAGGTAGAACGACCTATGGGGAAAGGTGCATTCTGTGGTATCCAGACATCAGGTAGCAATACAGAGGACTGGCAGTGGACCTCACGTCCTCCCCCACAACTAACAACATGGGAGGAGCAACTCTTGGCGATCATGCATCCTGAGGGCCTAGCAGGAGTAGCAGGAGGACTGGACTCTGGTAAGGCAAATATTTATTATTATATCCCCCCCAACCTACCTGCATGCCATCACAAACCTCTACCCCTACCCTCACACTCATCACCCAAACACCTCACAGATACTCCACTATCACAACCCACACATCCGAATACCAAGCCCTGCATGTAACATCAATGCATGGACACCCATTACAGACCTGCATTGACACCATCACTAAAGCATGTCCAGTAGAGAGACTCACCCAAGCCACAATCCCACCACTCACCAAGGGCCAAGGCAATAATTCAAGCACAGGAGTAGAGGGAAACTCACCCATTGCACAAGATGGCACACACAGATACAATAGCTATGCATTTAACCACAACAGGACCCCTACCCAACGTCACCGGACAGGAGGTGCCAGCCATATCCAGTCCCCCCACAAAAGAGGCCCACAGTGACAACAGCAGATCTGCACGCCTGGATCAAGATGAGCAGCCCGGCCCATCAGGGACCTCTGGACAGTCGGTTCCCCTGCCAGAGTCACAAACCAACACTGAACCTCCCCCCACAGGAAACACACCAACAGCACACACCCAGCAGGCCCATGCCACTGTCCCCAGTACACGTCAATCAGCAGTGTGCCCACCACTACAGGGACCCCAGGCAAACCCACTAACCCAAGGCAATCAGGGACCTGGGGTCAGTGGCAGTGGGCACACGGTTCAGGGGACAGAGGCACAGGACAATAGGGAAGCTGGGAGGACTGCTGTGCGACAGGGGGAGGACAGGCCGAGGGAACCCACTCTCCACGAGGCACTCTCCAACATCATGGGAGCATACCACCATTCCCAGGAGACCATGGGCACAGTACTGGCCAAGTTTCAGGAGATGCAGCGGCTGCAGGAGGAACAGTACCAGGGGACCAGGGAGGACTTGAAGTCCTTTAACACCACCCTGGTCACCATTGCAGGGGTGCTGGCAGACATGGCCAACACCATCAGGGAGACAGTGGCACAACAACGGGCCGATGACACTAACCTGAATGATGAACTGCCCTCCACGGCCACCGGCGCTAGTGGACAGGAGGTCCCACCACAGGACCAACAGTCCACCAGCACCCCACCCCCTGCAGAATGAGAACCACCCCACAACCAATCCGTGCGATCCAGGCACACAACAGAGAATATTGCAAAGACCCCATCCAGGAAATAAGACTCTCCTGATTGTCACCCTTCTGTCCCACTATGTCACCCTGACCACCTTGAACTGCCATTACTCCACTTCCTGTGCCCCCTTGGACAATGCAACTGTGATACCAAGAGACTGGACTCTACCATGGACATTCCTCCACCATCACCCCAGCCCATTGCACATACCCTTCCACTGATTAGCACTTAAATAAACACCCTTGAATCACAAATCGATCTGGAGTCAGTCTGTACTTTCACAAGTGTGTTATTACAACCTCTCTGACAAATATCAATGTCAATGTTAATTTGCACATACCAAAGTATGACAGTTGTTGGGCACCAGGAAAAATAGCAGAAGGCAGAATGTGGTTCCCAGATCTGTGAAAAGGAAAGGCAAAGTGAACTGTCAGGGTCCATACACAAAGGTAAAAAGGCAGAATCATGCAATGTCCTGCAATAGTCTGATATGAGAGGAGCAGTGCCAGTCTCTTACCTGTGTCTCACTGGAAGTATTGCATGATGATGTTGTTTTAGTTGTCTATATCTTCTTCTTCTGCCTCCTCTTCTTCACTGTCACAGGCTCCATAGCTGCCACAAGACCACCATCAGACCCATCCTCCTGCAGAAATGGCACCTGGCGTCGCAAAGCCAGGTTGTGCAACATACAGCATGCCACGATGATCTGGCACACCTTCTTTGGTGAGTAGTAGAGGGAGCCACCTGTTAGATGGAGGCACCGGAACCTGGCCTTCAGGAGGCCTAAAGTCCGCTCCATAACCCTCTTAGTTTGCCCATGTGCCTCATTGTAGTGCTCCTCTGCCCTTGTCCTTGGATTCCTCACTGGGGTCAGTAGCCATGACAGGTTGGGGTAACCATAGTCACCTGCAAATATCGAGGGGTATCTGTTAGACACACACCAACCCTTAGGGACTCTCCCATACCAAGACACCTATTCAAAATGTTTGGGGACCTTGGGCTCACCTATTAGCCACACATGGTGCCTATGGAGTTGGCCCATCACATAAGGTGTGCCGCTATTCCTAAAAATGTAAGCGTCATGCACTGAGCCAGGATATTTGGCATTCACATAGGACATGAACTGGTCTGCCGAACACACCATCTGCACATTCGTGGAAAGGTAGCTTTTACAGTTTCTGTACACCTGTTCATTCCTGCGGGGTGGGAAAAATGCCACATGTGTACCAACAATGGCACCAATGATGTTGGGAATATGTCCCAGGGCATAGAAGTCACCTTTCACTGTGGGCAAATCCTCCACCTGGGGGAAAATGATGTAGTTGCGCAAGTGTTTCAGCAGAGCAGACAACACTCTGGACAACATGTTAGAGAACATTGGCTGTGACATTCCTGAT
Source organism: Pleurodeles waltl (assembly GCF_031143425.1). Taxonomy (NCBI): domain Eukaryota; kingdom Metazoa; phylum Chordata; class Amphibia; order Caudata; family Salamandridae; genus Pleurodeles; species Pleurodeles waltl. The sequence continues at coordinate 1,350,523,951 of NC_090445.1, forward strand.
GCCATGGCCACTGTTGTTTGAAAGGAACCACTGGCCAGGAAATGGAGCACTGACAGGACCTGCACTAGAGGGGGGATTCCTGTGGGGTCTGTATACCAGAGGATGATGCCATCTCATCTGCCCCAGCGGATGTGCCCTATGGAGGAGAAGGGTGAGCAGAGGGTCATATACCACATAGGTTGCACAAGGGTGTTTTACACTATTATGATGTAATCGGTGTGTGGCGCTGTCTGTCTGAATTCCTGCCCAAAAGTGCTGTGACGCAGTTAGGTGCCCTGCCATGTGGCCCTCTGAAATGGCGGCTGCCTGACCTGTAAGGAGGGACAAGGGGAAATGAGGTAATTGCGCTGGCTTTGTGCAGCATTGCAGTAGGCGGACGAAGACCACTGCACAATTCAGTATTGGTTATCAGAGGGCCCTATGGGTTCCAGGGGCCGATGACGATGTACGTCAGCATCGGTGACGTTGCACACCGCTGCGGACGTGACTGCCATTTTCTATCCATTCACTCACTTGATACCTGAACTTCAACAGGAGAGGACCTACACTGCAAGTGCTGCTTTGACCTGAGTCTGGCAGCGACGATGGCTACAGTGTCTGGGGAAACGACCCCTGCCTTCACCATGGAGGAGTTGGACAACCTAGCGGCTGGGGTCCTCCCCCAGTAAACGCTACTCTACGGTCCTCCAGACAAACAGGTGAGTACACTGTGAGCATGATGGATGGGGATATGAATGTATGGAGTGGCGTGGATGGAAGATACATGTGCGGGGGCTGTGGCCAGCATGTGAGGATGGTCAGTGTATGTGTTTCAGGGCATGGTTGGGAATTTGTGGCCAATGAGTAAGAATAACCGGACTGGGGAGTAAAATCCTTTCTTACTTTACCTTTCCACAAGGTCAGTGCCCAGCAGAAGAAGGGTATTTGGCGTGCCATCGCCAAAGAAGTGCGGACCCTGGGGGTCTATCATAGACGGAGCACCCACTGCTGCAAAAGATGGGAGGACCTGCGCCGCTGGAGCAAGAAGACGGTGGGGGCCCAACTGGGGATGGCCTCTCAACATGGAAGGGGTGTCCGTCGCACCATGACCCCCTGATGTTCCAGATCCTGGCGGTGGCATATCCGGAGTTGGATGGGCGCCTGAGGGCATCAGAGCAGCCACAAGGGGATGAGTACAGTCTCATTCCGCTGATTGCACGCTTTACAAGGTGTCTGGGTGGGGGAAGTGGGCTGTGGGTTCCCCTGGGCCAGGGCAAACTTGGTAGGGTACGTCCCTTGTTAGGCAGCCTCTGTGGCACTCCATCCCCAATAGTGGTAATGGCCATCTACACCTAGTCAGGCTCCTGTGGGTTCCAGGTGTGCAGAAAATGGGCTTCGGCACAGTCCCCCATGGCCAAGTGATTTTCCTAAGAACTGTTAGTGCATGGCCTAGTGCATAGGGCTGCTCCTGGTGTGTTGTGTCTGCCAACGGTGGTGTTGTTGCTGGCATTGACCATGTGTCTCCTCTGTCTTCCCTCCCTTTTTGTTTTGTCACCCTGTCCTTGTGTGCATTAGCATCCTCTGGTGGAGAAGCAGTGGCACCGGAGCAGGAGGGAGCTGCAACCCACATGGCCCAGGAGGGTGAATATACGGAGTCTGAAGGCACCAGTGGGATGGTGGCTGAGGGGAGCTCCACGACAGGGACAGGAGGAGGCACCAGCGACAGCGACTCCTCCTCTGATGGGAGCTCCCTTGCGGTTGTAGGCACCTCTCTGCCCACCGCAACAACGGGTGAAGCCACCACCCCCCCCCCACCAGCACCGCCCTCCCAGCAGCCCCTCAGCGTGCTTCCCATGCCAGCTCATCCAGGAGGGTGGGCTTCCCCGCCGCCCCAGGCACCTCAGCCCCTGCCCCAGTCAGCCCTGCTGCCCTCTGTGAGGAGGCTATTGACCTCCTGAGATCTCTCACTGTTGGGTAGTCAGCCATTTTGAATGCCATCCAGGGTGTCGAAAGGCATTTGCAGCAAACAAATGCATACCTGGAGGGCATTCATTCTGGCGTAGCGTGCCAACAGAGAGCATTTCAGGCTTTGGCCTCAGCACTGATGGCAGCCATTGTCCATGTGTCCAGCCTCCCCCCTGCAACTTCCACTACCCAGACCCAATCCCCTCTACCTCAGCCTATCCCAAGCACACCATCAGACCATCATGCACACACATCAACCCACAAAAGTGGCTCAGGCAAATATAAGCACCACACAGCCCACAGGCACTCACCCAAGCACCATACCCATGCAGACACACCAACATCCACTGCCTCCACTGTCTCCCCCTCCTCCAAGTCCTCCATCTCCCTCCCTGTCTCATCTTCACTCACACCTGCATGCACTACATCCTCAGCCACTACATCCATCACCAGCATGCCCATCACTACATACGGCTCACATGCAATCACCACCCCACTACCATGCACACATCCCCTGTGTCCTCTCCCAGTGTGTTAGTGAGCCCTCCTCCCAAATTACACAAACGCAGGCACACACCCACTCAACATCCATCCATCTCACAACAGCCTCCAGCCCATGCACCTTCACCCAAACTCAGCAGACGTACACCTCCTACAACCACTACCTCTTCCTCCACTCCCAAACCCCCTCCATCTTCCCGTCCCAGTGTGTCTAAAAAACATTTCCTAACTTCCATTGACCTCTTCCCTACACCTCACCCCCCCATCCTTCCCCTAGGGCTAGGATGTCCAGATCACATATACGCGTGGCCACCATCGCAACGACCGTCACCTGCACTGCCACCTGCATGTCTGCTGCCTCTTCTACAGTCCCCAGCATCATCCCCAGTGGGCACTCTTCTGAGACTGCAGGAGACGGCCTGGTGTCTCCCTCCACAGGTGCAGACACTGCTGCAACGACCGCCACCTGCACCGCCACCTGCATGTCTGCTGCCTCTACTACAGTCCCCAGCAGCTTTCCCAGTGGGCAGCCGTCCGAGGCTGCAGGAGACGTCCTGAACCCTGCACACTACATGTGGCACCACAACCATCACTGGCACTACCAGCAGTTGGTAGGCTAAGTCGCCGCAGGGTGGAGTGTGTCTCTGTCTTCATGAAGTATCATGCTACCTGTTCCCTGAAATTCTCGTGGCTCACACACCCAGGTGAGGGAATGTGAACAGCCACACCCCAGGTGCAGCATCACTGGGCACATAGCCCCATCCAGAACCAGTGGAGAAAAGCATCCACTATCCCAGTCCTTGGCAGGATGAAGCACTCTGGGCACAATGCCCCCTCCCGAACCAGTGGAGAAAAGCATCCACTATCCCAGTCCTTGGCAGGATGAAGCACTCTGGGCACAATGCCCCCTACAGAACCAGTGGAGAAAAGCATCCACTACCCCAGTCCTTGGCAGGATGAAGCACTCTGGGCACAATGCCCCCTCCAGAACCAGTGGAGAAAAGCATCCACTACCCCAGTCCTTGGCAGGATGAAGCACTCTGGGCACAATGCCCCCTCCAGAACCAGTGGAGAAAAGCATCCACTACCCCAGTCCTTGGCAGGATGAAGTACTCTGGGCACCATGCCCCCTCCAGAACCAGTGGAGAAAAGCATCCGCTAGAGAGACTGTGGCTTTGCACTCCCCAGGACCAAGCCGTGGGCAAACCACCCACTTGAGAGACTGTGGCTTTGCACTCCCCAGGAGCAAGCAGTGGGCAAACCACCCACTTGAGAGACTGTAGAGACTGTGGCTTTGCACTCCCCAGGACCAAGCAGTGGGCAAACCACCCACTTGAGAGACTTGAGAGACTGTGGCTTTGCATTCCCCAGGAGCAAGCAGTGGGCATGGAGCCCCCTTGAGGAGCAGTGGTGTCGTCCCATCATCCGGCTGAGCTGACCCCCCTCCCCTTCCCCCTGAGGTGCCTGTGTTTTTTTGCGACCTGATGCCCCTGCAGTGTTCTCTCCGTTTTGAGGCAGGTGTCAAGTGTGGGCTTCGCCCATGCCTTTTGGGACCACTGGTCCACGGACATTTAATGGAACAGTATACAGACTTGTGTACTTTCTGTAAATATTTGTATATGCTGATCTTTTAAAGTTATCTTGGCCTATCTGGATTTCTGATGATTACACTCATTACAAACATTTCATTTCGTCCATGCGTTCTTCCAGGGGATTGAAGGGTGTATCTGTGATGTATTTGGATGTGTTTGTGTGTATGGTGTTGTGGGTGAGGGTGGGGGTGGGAGTGTTGCGTATTGCGTGTGTGTGTGTCACTCTCTTTTTCCTCCCCCGTGTGCTAGGTGCAGTACTCACCGTGGTCATCGCTGTCGTCTTTGATGTTCCTGGTAAATGAGGAGGTAAACCAGTATTAGTAACACCTGTAACTCAGGCTCCATTGTGTCCTGGTTCCTGGTTGGGTGTCGAGAGGTCAGTGGTTTCTGTTCCACAGACTGTTTCTGCCGTGCTTTTGATGGCGTTAGAACTGCCCTGGAAAAGCTGGCTGATTGGTGCCTTGTGATAGTGTGGGTGGTACATGGTCTTCCGCCTGTCTGTTGGCGGTTACCGCCGCAGTGTTTGTTTCTACCGCCGTGGCGGTCGGAATGTTAAAGTGGTTGTCTGTGTTGGTGGTTTCCGCCATGGTGGTGATTCCATTTTTTTTACCGCAGGCATGTTGGCAGTATTACTGCTGAGTTCTTACTGACCGCCAGGGTTGTAATGAGGGCCTATGCTCACTACTTCAAGTAGTAATGAATCAATGAGCATTATTTTAATCAGATATGGATTTACTCCCAAATAAACTTTCATCTCTCTTTTAAGTAATGACTTTCTCTTTAGCTCGATTAAAAATATTGTCATTGTAGCTCTTGCTCTGCATCTAGCTTCCATCACGTCTTGATATTTCTCATTGGACTGCTGTTATGTTTTGCACATAAGAGCTCTCCTTATGATATGCTAATTTTAAGAGGTATTGGATGAAAGCTTTGAGAATGTAAAATGTTGTTTTCTGCAGAAACTTTAGAAACAGTGATTTGTGGCTTCTCAACAGCAGTAACTCTATCTTCTAAATACACAGTTTCATGATTAATTATTGTTTTGGATAAAGTTAGATTTCAGATATTCTGGTATAACATGTTAATACATTTCTTGGCATCAGTCTGTGTACCTTGCCATGCAAAAAAAGATCCTCAATATATTTCAGCAAGCGTGCTATGCTTTTAGTTACTTCTGCTAGATTGGGTCCTCAGACTACCTGTGCCTCTCAGAAGCCCATGAAAACATTTGACTACCTGACTACCTGAGAGTGCAGCTATTACCCATACTCTTTCCTTGTAAATACATGTACAGACTATTGCAAAAAGCAAATCACCAGAGCGTCAAAGGCACTCAAACATACATGCATGTCTAGTAGTCCGGCATCACTTTTTTGAATGACCTTAATCTATCAGTCTTCATTTATCAGTCCCTACAGGGATTTACTTCTGAAGTTTATTATATCTTCAGGCATTCTATTATTATTGTAGCTCACGTTGTAGTTTCTCCTATACATGCATGCCATGGCAGTGAAAATAAATGTCACCCAAAAACACATGATATTAGAACATCACATGTTTATTGCTATAGTAAGAAGGTCAACTTTGAGTTTTTTTTACCACAGTACAGTTAAACCGATATGACAAAATCACTAGTTTCTGCCTTACTAATTACATTTACCAGTTTGCACATACCAATTACTGGACAGTCGAAAATAACTCGAAGATTGAGCACTATCAGTTTCTCAATAAACAGAGTGAAAAACAAGAAAACAGCTTTGATTGAATCATCTTTGAAAAGAACCCACAAGAATAAATGACAAATTAACAGTTGAGGGCATCAGGACAATGCACCTAGTGACTCAGTTAGTTTTCACTAGAAGAAGAGGGAACTTGGTTAGAAGTTGACTAAGGGGCTGATTACGAGTGTGGCAGTCCTCAGGCTGCCACACTTGCGGTGTCTGTCGGACAGCCACAGTTATGGCATTGCAACTGCTATATTATGAGGTTGGTGGGCGGCCCCGCCAACCTATCGCTGTCTCCACCTGGATCAGAAACCCTGACATGCTGACGGAGGGTGCAGATTGCAATCAGATCTCAGCACCCTCCTGCTGATTACAATCTGGTTCTCCGCCAGCCTTTTGCCATGAAAAGGTTGGTGGAGAACAGGTGCAGGGGCCACAGGGAGGCCCTTGCACTGCCCATGACCATGGCTTGGGAGGTACAGGGGTCCCAATGCCCAGCACACTTGTAAGGCGCACTGTCTGCAGTGCAGACAGTGTGAATTGCCACTGTGCTGGTACACCCTGCAGGCAGCAGCACTGCCGCCAGCTCAATTACGAGCCGCCCACTATGCTGCCGCCACTTTCCCTCTCGCTGTCTGGCAGAAACCTTGTGGTGGGGGGAGGTCACCACTACAGTAGCGGCCAACCTTTCAGGAGTTTGGTGGATGGGTGTTCCCGTCCACCAAACTTGTAATCAGGTCCTAAGTGTGATATGCAGCAAAAGAAAAGAGTGAGTGAGAAAAACTGTTCCTGACTTTAAATGTTTATCATCTTTAACCAGTTCTGTGTTTACAGATATTGGCACATGTGTGCTTTGAGTGACATGCAGTTCCATTTGTCCTGTCATTTCCTTATACATAATGTAACTGAATGGAAAGTGCTGCTTGATTAAGAGCTACACCTGGCTAAAAGAAACACTAATGACATTGGTCAAATAGACACTTAAGAACAAAATATAGACAAGCTTATTTTACCTTTACCACTCAAACACATATAATGGTCGAAATAGATTAAATTACTCCATAAATTTTAAAACAAATACATTTTTTTCTTTCGGGTTTCATATTTTCTTTTACATGTTTCTATGCAAGGAATGCAAAAATGATCACTCAAGCGAGAAAGTGGAGAAAGGTGCAGTTTCAGTTCCTTCAATGCAAAACTTCACAGTTGCTTCTAATAGGTAAAATTTTAACACTGTAAGTAACAGTGACTTTAAACTTCGGATAAAAATGTATGCCAACCCCCCTCCACATGCCTATATAATAGACCAAACCACAACATTCCGAAGACAGTGGAGCTCATCCAAGACCTCAAATACTGTTTCGCCTTCTGCTCTTCCATCTGCGCTAAAATCAATCAATCAATCAATCAGTTTTTGTAAAGCATGGCTACTCACCCATGAGGTACTCAAGGCGCTGGTGGGAAGGGCCTCATCCGAAGAACCACATCTTGAGGTAATTCATGAAGATGGTGAGCGATGCACTTTGTCTGAGGTGCAGGGGGAGGTTGTTCCAGTTCTTTGCTGCGATGTAGGTGAAGGATCATCCTCCAGCTGTGGTTTTACAAATGCGAGGAATGGTGGCCAGGACCATCTGGGCGGAGAGGAGGATCTGGCGAGGGTGTGGAAGGAGAAGCAGTGGTTCAGGTAGGCTGGTCTTGAGTTGTGTATGGCCTTGTACATTTGGGTAAGTAGCTTCAAGCTGATTAGTTTCTCGACCGGGAGCCAGTGGCGGGTCCTCAGGTGTTGGGAGATGTGTTCTCAGCGTGGGAGTTCCAGAATGAGTCTAGCAGCGGCATTCTGGAAGAGTTGTAGTTTTTTGATGGTTCTAGTCAAGGTGCCAGTGTAGAGGGCATTGCCGTAGTGAAGCCTGCTTGTGACTAAGGAGTGGGTGACTGTCTGCTTCAGTCTGCTAGGATCCAACTGAAGAACTTCCGAATTTTGTGGAGTGTGTGCCAGCAGGAGGAGGTGACTGAGTTTACCTGGCGGGTCATGGATAGGAAGGAGTAGAGGATGATGCCTAGATTGCAGGCATTCTCAGTTGGTTCAGGGGACGATGAAGTATGTGGGCCACCAGGAGTCCTCCCAAGCTGAGGTGGCGTTTACAAAGATGATGAGCTCAGTCTTGTCGGAGTTAAGCTTTAGGCAGCTTTCTCTCATCCAGGTGGCAATGGCTTCCATTCCTGAGTGGAAGTTCCTTTTGGCTGTATCTGGGTCTTGGGTGAAGGAAATGATGAGTTGGTTGTTATCCGCATATGACACAATGTTCATTCTGTGGCTTCTGACGATGGCTGCGAGAGGGGCCATGTAAATGTTGAACAGTGTGGGACTCAGTGAGGATCTTTGGGGGACTCTGCAGTTGACTCCTGTGGGTCTGGATATGTAGGGTGGGAGTCTGACCTTCTGCATTCTCCCGGAGAGGAAGGGGTGGATCCATTCCAGGGCTCGTCCACAGATTCCTATTTCGTGGAGCCTGGTGCGTAGAGTGCTGTGGGAGACCGTGTCGAAGGCTGCTGAGAAGTTGAGGAGTATGAGCTACAGTGTGGCTGTGGTCTAGGAGTAATCAGATGTCATTGGGGGCTGCCAGGAGCGTTGTCTCCGGGCTGTGGTTGCTGAGGAAGCCAGAATGGGAGCTGTCCAGGGAGTTGTTGGCCTTGATGAAATTCCGTAGTTGTGCATTAATTGCTTTCTCCAGGACTTTGGCAGGGTAGGGTAGAAGCGAGATGGACTGGAAATTCTTTAGTTCTGATGGGTTGGCCAAAAGTTTCTTCAGGCAAGGGCATATTTCATCATATTTCTAGTCCTCGGGAAGGTGCCATTGTTGATGGAGCCGTTCATTCTGTTTCAGAGTTTGGGGCGATGGATCTGCTGGCCCTGATGTATTTGTGGTGTTGGTAGCGGTCTGTGGGGGCTCCCGAGTTGGTGCTGTTCATGATGCTGACTGTTTCCTCTGTGGTGAGCGTGGACCAGCTGTGGATGGTCTGGATGAGTTCTGGGGGGTTTGGTCAGTCACAGGTTCCTGTGCCAGAATTTTCCCGGAGGAAGCTGTTGTGGATGTCCTGGATCTTGTGGTGGTAAAAGATGGTAAGTTTTTCGCAGAGGTCCTGTGACAGGGGTATGATGGTGGCTTCGGAGTGGGGTCTACGAACTCATTGATGACTCAGAAGAGTGCCTTAGAGTTGTGTGTGGAAGAGTTGATGCCCTCCTGGATCGTGTCCTTCCTTGCGTTCTTGATTTTTCGGTGGTGGTTGGGTGTTGCGGCTCTAAAGAAGTCGAGGCTTTCACTGGTTTGGCTGTTCCTCCATTTATTTTCTAAATGTCTGCGGGTATACTATGATCCTTGGAGTTCGGTGGGGAACCAGCTGACTTTCTTAGGTACGCGTTAAGCCGATGTCAGCTGGAGGGTGGCTAGAGTGTCTGCGCATTCGGTGATCCGTGTGTTGAGATTGCGCGCTGCTGTGTTCATCTGTGTTGTGCTCATCAGATGAAGGAGGGAGGGATTTGTCAAGAGATGAGGTGGGTTGTTCATTGGTGATTTTGTTCAATTTCCTGTGGGGGGTCCTGGGGGTGCGGCTGCTGGGTGCGGTGATTGTGAAGTGAATGCAGCGGTGGTCGGTCCAGTCTGGGTGGAGATGGTCTAGATGGTCATCCGGTTGCTTGAGGTGAAGATGGGGTCCAGTGTGTGTCCTGCGATGTGTGTGGGTGCAGAGACCAGCTGTCTGAGGCCGAGGGTAGTGAGATTGTCAAGCAGAGCGGTGGTGTTTGGATCGGCACAGTCCTCAAGATGGAAATTCAGGTCACTGAGGAGGAGGTAGTCATCTGATGCCAGGGCCTGGGGGGGTAGCGATGTCTACAATGTTGTCTATGAAAGCTGGCTGGGGTTCGGGTGGCCTGGACACCAGGGTGCTGCGGATGGAGGATTTGTGGTTGGAGTGGACCAGGAAGAGAAGGTGTTCCTTGGTGGAGCATTGTTTTTTGGGGACGGCCTTGACACGTAGTGAGAACTTGTGTACGATTCGAGTCCTTCACCTTGGCAGGACGGCTGGTCCTGCCTTAGGATGCTGAATCCATCAGGGATGGCGAATTCTGGTTTCAAGGTGAGGTTGTTTCAGGTCTCGGCAAGGAAGGAGATGTCTGGTCGGGTGGTGTTGATCAAATCCCAGAGTTCAGTGGCATGTTTTTGGAGGGAGCAACTGTTCAGGAGCAGTCAGTTAATGGGGTTGAGTAAGTTGTTGGTATCTCTGTGAGTGGAGGGTACCTTCAGCTTGTTGACGCTGGCGCTGAAGTTGCAATTCCTGCAGATGAAAGGTCCATGAGTGTGCTTGGTGGAGATGATGCAGCAGTTGCTGAGAGGTCTGGTGTTGAGGTGGAGGAGGGTCTTGACATCGTAACGGAGGCAGGCTAGGTGGTGATTTTACAGAGATCCAGGGCTTCTGGCACTGGGCTCGGTCTAGGCACAGATGAGTTTGCCTTTGGTGCGTCTTTGGCACTCCAGCTGCATGGCCGTACTGTGACCACCATTAAGAAAGGGCAGGAGAGAGGTCAGCTTTGAGGTGGGAGGGTGGGAAAGGTGCTAGAGGGGTGAGAGGGAGGAAGCCGGGACGCAGGGGCCAGAGCGACACTGGGAGCAAGAGGAAAGGAGGGGAGATGGTAAAGAAAAGAAAAAATGATGGAAAAGAAAAGTAAAATGAGTGAAAAAAGGCAGAAAAAGCAAGAGTGAAAGAGGGCAGAGGAAAGGCGGGGACATGGAAAAGAAAAGGAAAAACGAGTAAGAAGAGGCAGAAAAAGCAAGAGTGAAAGAGAACAAATACTTACTTGTGATGGCCACTAGGCTATCAGGGATGAGGCGCAGGGACGAGCCTGCAGGTGGAGGAGGACCTCAAACTGAGAGTCAGGAGGCTCTCAGTTCATCTCAGGCAAACGACAGAGACAGCAGCAGCCAGAGGAGCTCGGGAAGGCAGCATACGCTGATCTTTGTTAGGGACTCACGGTCAGTCTCCATGTGTAATGCAGATGAACCCAGCTATCATGACCTTGGATGATACTGTGAAAACCTTTGTCCTTTGATGAGAGAAAAACATCTAAGCCAAAGATACAGGAAAGGCAAGGGAGCCTTTAGTCTCAGATGTTTTGCTGCTTATCACCACTTCTAATCCACCCAGGCTTGACAAACAAAATATAAAAAAGCAGGAAATTAGCCAAGGCTGTTTGCTGTATATCTTGTTTAAAAGGTTGTTATAAATATTGATTTTTATGAAGTTTGTTTTGGATTGTTAGTTTTACTGGGGCATTGGGCATATAGAGATGGTCAGGATTTAATCATTATTGTCTAATAATTATTGATGTAACTCTATTAATAACGTTCAATGGTATTTTATTTATTTGTTACATTTTTGTTTTAGAATTACATATTTATGGTATGTGTATTTTATTTTGGAATGTGGGCTTCATAGTGGGATTTGGTGGGTAGTAAATTATTTTAACTATATATTAGTCAATCTAAAAAAGCTATGCCTTTATTTGCAGTAATTTCCTTTCCATACGAAAGTATTTTCATAATGATTTATCATTATTCTAAGTGATATGATAAATATTATTAAATAATTTAATTATAAACATGTTTCTTTTTATTTAGTAATATTTAAATCATAAAATAATTTGGTAACTTCCATCTTCACCATTCACTGCTAATTACCCTGGATATTACAGAACTCATGACAACTTTTAAACATCGATAAAAAAATCAATGAAACATTAGCAGTCCAATTATTGAAAAAAAAACTGCTCATAACTGGGTCATGAGTTATAGTTACCATTGGCCATGAGTTATTGTTACCTGAAATAACTTCAACTATAACTGCTGAATTTCTCTGGTTTTGTGTGAGTGAATTCAGAACCTAACTATAACGTCCCTGTAAACTTTGCTTTGTTTTTTTAAGTGAAAAAATGTATAAACCTGTATAGACATGTATATAATTTAATTTTTCTGTTGAACTCTTTGTTATGTATTTCTTTATTTTATATGTGATCATGCTTTTAGTCCTACCCAATGCAGTGTTCTGGTTTCTGGTTCACCTCACTGTTAGGGTGTACGTTTGAAATATACAAATTCAGTAAATAGCAAACCTGTATGATTTTATGTTGGTATGAGTTAGTTATTTTTCAGTGTGATTTAATAGAGCATCTGTGGCTGAGATTATATGTCCAACAGAATAAAACTCTAAGAAGCTAGAGTCCCTACTGACTAACATGCTTTGAATTCACTAATATGGGTATCTTCCTGCTTAGAGTATTTGAATTTGCGTAAGTTGTGTGCTTGAGTGAAAACAGCAAACAATTTTGACCATTTCTAATTTAAGAAAGCTATAATTTACTGAGACCTGGTACAGTACAGTGCACAGTGACCTAGGTGTGTGTGTATGTATATATATGTGTGTATATATGTATTTATATATGTATGTATGTATATATACTATATATCACTTAAAAAAACAAAGATCACAAGAACGTTATAGTTAGGCTCCCATTTTAAATGTACCAAACCATAAAAATTCATAGGTAGAGTTATATCACGTAACTATCACTCTTGCCCTACGGTAACTATAACTCGTGCCCCCACTGTGCGGTTTTTTCTTCAAACTTTTTAATGCAAATATTACATTGATATTATCAAAGATGTCCTGAGTGCCATAACTTGTGGGACAATTAGCAGTGCATGGTGAGGGTGCAAGTAATATTTACATTAAGGCACTTTGTTATATTTACTTGAGATAACTCTTACTGTAACAGGTGAATTTGTATGGTTTTGTACCTTTAAAATGTGAGCCTAACTATAAAGTCCTTGTAACCTTTGGTTTTTCAAGTGAATGTATATGTTTTTAAAGTTCTATTTCCTAACTATAATGTCCCTGCAACCTTTTTTTATCAGTGAATGTATACAGTGTTTTAATGTAAAGTGATTTACATTACTATACATTAATCCAACCACCACTATACACAGCCTTCAGCTGTGTTTAGCGGCAGTTGGCCAAAGGGCCTGCGGCTAACCCCTATATCCACCCAACCCTGTGCTGCTCACAGTCTTCAGCCATGCACAGCATGGGTTGGCCGCAGGGCCTGGCCTGGAGACAGGCCCTGTGGTCAACCTCTATACCCACCCGGCCATGCTCATTGAGGGCTGGCCAACACCCCTAACCACCCAACCCCATGCTGCACACAGCCTTTGGAGATGCACAGCAGAAGTTGGCTGCAGGTCCACATGTCCCCTCCCCAGTCTGATCTCGCCCCAGGGACTCCACCCGTGGGATGAGGTCTAAAGATTTTTTGGGGGGAAGAGGCCACGTGGCCCTCCTCCCCAGGGTTGATCTCAACCCTGGGGACCGCATTCCCTGGTCTAAATATTTAACTTTTATTTTAGGAGGGTGGCCACAGAGCCCCCTCTCCAAGCTGATCTTGGCCCCAGGGAACCCATCCCCCAGGGCCTGGACATGTGACCTGGATGCCTTCCAGAGCACCGTGTGACAATGGTGGGGACCGTAGGGGGCGACGGCATTGCTGTCACAGAGAGGGAGCTGCTTCAACAGTTTTCTCTCTCTGAGAGAAGTTTCCTTTGTTTCTCTGTCTGCATCTCCAACAGCAGGGAAACAGAGAAAACCTATGCTCGCATGAAGTGGCCTACCCAGGGGCCTCACTTAAACATGCTTGTTTCTTTTTTAAATTTTCAGCAGATTCACAGATCTGCTGTGATGTCCACCATAAATTTAAAAAAATGCTTTTTTGTTCTGGGGGTCCCCTCTGGGACCACCGCACCAGAGCTAGTGGTTCAGGGTCTCCCTAACTTGGCCCCTTTTCATTTTTTTTAACTTTTTTTGTGGGACTCTGCTGCAGCTGAGTCCCAAGGTGGCTACCAACACTTGTTGAAATGTTGGTAGCCAGTCAGATCCATGCACAAGATTACAAGAGTTTGTGAACTCTTCGCACCCCTATATACAAGTTAGATTTTTCTTTAATTACAAAAAAAAATACTGAATGGATTTACACCAAATAATAACAAAAGTTGCTTTGTGGATGAAGAGCTACCTTTCTGCTCAATGTGGTGTTATTCTGGCTAGTGGCTTGGGCACTACAGCTGTTCAAAATCCCTACGAAAAAATGAATGGGGAAAAAGCATTTTGGGATCCTCCATTTTTCTCAGCCCCCGCTTGATGGATGACCCTGAAACTTTCCAGACAGTAGCTCTTGAGCGACAATTTAATGAAGATTTGTCAATGAGCACCAAAGAAATAGGCAAGTGAAAAAAACCTTTTCTTTAGAAACTAGGGGACAGATTTATACCTTTTCACACAAAACTGCATCAGTGCAGTTTTGCGTGAAAAAGTATAGTGCTGGCTAGTGCAATTCCAAGACGCCGTCTGGGCACCATATTTATGGAATGGCGCTACCCAGTGCTAATGCCCTGTCAGGGTCCTTGGAAAGAATCCTAACAGGGCTGGGGTGGCTTAGGGGAAACCAGGGCTTGTGTGCCTAATTATGGCACTACATTGTTCAGAGGCAGAAAAATTGCCTCTAAGCAGTGTAGTGCCATTTTCTGGCGCACAACCCCCATGGACATGGCTCCTATCTTAGTAAAGACAGGAGCCATACCCACCACCCAAATGGCCATGCCCATGGGACGAACGTCTCCTGGGCATGGCCATTGGGGCCAGTGCCATGCACGGGCCCCAAGTCAGGGGCCCGCGCGGTGTTGGAGAAAATAAAATCTTACCAGCACTTACCTGGAATGGGTCCCACATCCTTAGGTGTACTTCTGATGTGGGTGGGTGTGGGTGGGGATATCCCTGGGCCAGTGAATGGCACCAGTAGGCACTTTCCATTGTCTCTGACCGTGGAAATATGCCTACAGGTCCACTTACACCTGCCCATACTCAGGCGTTAAATAATGGCGCTAAGCTTGCCTAGCGCCATTATTTAAGGCCCCCAACCCCCCCGTGCTGGATTTTAGCATGGGGGGATAAATATGGTGCTAAGGCCATATCGTCCTTTTCTGGATGGGAACGCCTACCTTGCATCTCATTGAGGCAAGGTATGTTTTCCTGTCCAGAAAACGACGTTAACTCCATAGCTTTAGTGCTAGACGTGTCTAGCGCCAAAGTATAAATATGGAGTTAGGTTTACGCTGAATTAGCGTAAGAAAATGACACAAATTCAGCGCAAACCGTATATAAATATGGGCCTAGGTCCTAACTATAAATACATAGTGGCAACCGCGACCCGCTAAAATATATATATATATTTATATATATATATATATATATATATAAATATAAATATATATATATATATATATATATTTATACACAAGCGCAAACACACACACACACGTCTGTCACTTACCTCAGTGCAATAGCCAGTAACATTGTACTATGCCTAATGGCTGCAACAGTGTTCTCTCTTCATCAGCAATCCACTGCCAGTACACTGCCTGCAGGACTGTAACATCTAAACAGGATCGGCAGGAACTAGCCAGCTTTATGGCCAGGAGAGCACTCCATTGTGGCGGTCTGCAGCTCAGCACCAATATATCTAAATACACCCTGCAGTCGACTTGACAATGTTTTCAAGTCCGTCACGGCAGCAGGTTGGTGGTAAACCCACCAAAATCTAAATCAGGCCCCTTGTCCCTTTCTAGCATAGCACAAATGGCACTGTACTAACCTATGCCTAAAAAGTTTGCTAGAAAAAAAGACAATTGAGGTGAGCAAATCTAGAATGTTGCTGGTGTTTCAGGGTACTCCTTACTGGAGGCGCTCTCCGCCTAGACCTAGGAACTACCCATATTTACCATTTTTTTGCATAGTTTGTGCATCACACTAACCCTCAAAGGGTTTTATTTCGAGTTATATTGGGTGATCCCTTGCATCTGGGTAAAGCTAAAACTCTGATGAGCTGAAAGCATAGCAAAACACGTGTCAGGAGATGCTTTTGCTCATTACAGCATACCAGTTAGTATTTTACTAATTGAAAGATGTAATACTGTGCCTGGAGTGGTGAAAGTCTTTTGTCACTTTACAGCTCGGATAGGATGGTACTGTGCCAATTCTGCTCTTAAAGAATTTGCTGTAAAATTGGTCAAAGTCTTTGGCCCTCATTACAACCCTGGCGCTAAATGCCGCTGACCGCCGTGCTGACGGCCGCCAACATACTGTGACCGCGGAGGTATACCATTACGGGTATTATGGCCCACCCAGAGAAATCAGCCACTATATAGACACTCTCACAAGTCCGCCAGACCAAAGGTCAGTTATAAACTGGCGGTACCAAAACCCACACCGTTACGGCAACAGAAATACGCCCACAGCATCATTACCCACGAATCACCGCAGCGGACATTCAACCATGGTAAACCATTGGCAGTACACACCGCCGCGCTCAAAATACACACACACTAACAAAACTACACCACATTGGACAATTCAAACTACACACACCTGACACACACACCACACCCACACACCCAATCCAATATAAAACACACAGCCACATTACTCACAACCCCTTACAATGAAAAAAATATGGTCAACTGAGAGAGAGACAAGTCAGGAGCACCCACTGATTTAGAGCCACATAATATAACACCATCACCCATACACCATCCAACCACCTCACAGCACACACCCCAACACATCACCACACACACCCTCACACATACCACTCACAATACACCCATGGCACCACAAAGACACCCCAGGTTCTCAGAGGAGGAGCTAAGGGTCATGGTGGAGGAAGACATCTGGGTAGAGCCACGGCTATTCAGATCACAGGTGCAGCAGACGTCCATTTCAAGGAAGATGTAGCTATGGCAGAGAGCCATGAGACAGCACCCCAGAAGAAGGGATGACATCAGGAAAAGGTGGAACGACCTACGGGGGAAGGTGCGTTCCGTTGAAGAAAGACACAAGGTAGCCGTACAGAGGACTGGCGGTGGACCCCCACCTCCTCCCGCACAACTAACAACATGGGAGGATCAAGTCTTGGTGATCATGCATCCTGAGGGCCTTGCCGGAGTAGCAGGAGGACTGGACTCTGGTAAGTCAAATATTTATTACTGTATCCACCACCTACCTGCATGCCATCACAAACTCCTACCCCTACCCTCACCCCCATCACTCCACCACCTCACATATACCCCACTATCACAACCCACCCATCCCAATACCAAGCACTGAATGCAACACCAATGCATGGGCACCCATCACAGACCTGCATGGACACCCATCACCACAGCATGCACACAAGTGACAATCACTTAGCCAAACCAATAACATCTCACACAACCCAAACGTGCCTTGCTAATAACAACCATAGAGGGAAACATATCCATGCACAGGATGGCACACACAGACACAATAACACTGCATTTAAATCCCCACAGGACCCCCACTCAACGTCACCATAGAGGAGGTGCCACCAATATCCACTCCCCCCACAGAAGAGGCCCACAGTGATGACAGCAGCTCTACACGCCTGGATCACGATGACCAACCTGGCCCATCAGGGACCTCTGGACAGTCGGTTACCCTGCCACAGTCCCAACTCACCACAAAGCCTCCCCCTCAGGTAACACCAGCACAGCACCCATCCAGCGGGCCCATCCCTCTGTCCCCAGGACACCTCAATCAGCAGTGTGTCCACCACTACAGGGACCCCAGGCAACCCCACAAACCCAAGACAAGCAGAGACCTGGGGACGGTGGCAGTGGGCACACAGTTCAAGGGACAGAGGAACAGGACAACAGGGAAGATGGGAGGACTGCTGTGCGACAGGGGGAGACTCTTCTGAATGTCACCATTCTGTCCCACACTGTCACCCTGTCCACCTTGTACTGCCATTGTTCCCCTTCCTATGCCGCTTGGACAATGCACCTGTGATACAAATAGACTGGACTCTATCCTGGACATTCTTCCACCTTCATCCCAGCCCATTGCACATTCCTCTCTACTTAGTAGCACTTAAATAAACACCCTTGGAACAAATACAAGTATGGAGTCTGTCAAATGATTGAAATATGTATTAGTTTAACAAGCTGTAAACATTGCAATTCACATGTACAGATACATATACATAGGTATGACCTGTAGTGGGCAGCAGTAAACATAGCAGGAGCCAGAGTGGGGCACAGAGATCTGAAAATAGAGATGCCAAAGGGTACAGTAAGTGGCCATAGACATAGGGAAATAAGGCTGCCATGTCCAATGTCTAAAACAAAACAGCAATGGAAAGTGAAGTTACAGTGTCTTACCTGTAGTTAGTGTAAGTACTGTTGAATGAGTGAACTTCAGTTGTCCACATCTTCTTCCTTTGCCTCCTCTTCCTCACTGTCCACAGGCTCCACAGTTGCCACAATACAATCTCCAGGCTCATCCTCCTGCAGAAAAGGCACCTGGCGTCTTAAGGCCAGGTTGTGCAACATGCAACATGTAACAATGATCTCGCACACCTTCTTGGTGAGTAGACAAGTGATCCACCTGTCAGATGGAGGCACCGGAATCTGGCCTTCAGGAGGCCAAAGGTTCTTTAAATTATCCTTCTTTTTCGCCCATGTGCCTCATTGAAACGTTCCTCTGCATTTGTCCTGGCATTCCTCACTGGGTTCAGTAGCCATGAGAGGTTGGGGTAACCAGAGTCACCTGCAAATACTGAGGAATACACGTTAGTCAGACACTAACCCTTATGACCAAACCCATACACATACACCAACATATACTGGGTGGGGACAATGGGCTCACCTATTAGCCAACCCCGGTGCCTCTGGAGTTGAGACAAAACATATGGTATGCTGCTATTCCCCAAGATAAAAGCATCATGCACAGAGCCAGGATACTTGGCATTCACATGGGAGATGTACTGGTCTGCCAAACACACCATCTGCACATTCAGAAAGTGAAAGATTTTTCTATTCCTGAACACTTGTTCATTTCTCCGGGCGGGGGGGGAGGGGGCAAATGCTGCATGGGTACCATCAATGGCACCAATTATGTTGGGGATATGTCCCAGGGCATAAAAGTTAGCCTTCACTGTGGACAAATCCTCTACCTGGGGGAATACAATGTAGCTGCACATGTGTTTCATCAGGGCTGACAACACTCTTTTCAACACGTTGGAGAACATTGGCTGAGACATCCCTGATGACATGGCCACTGTCGCTTGGAAGGAACCATTTGCCAGGAAATGGAGCACTGACAGGACCTGCACTAGAGGGGGGATACCTGTGCGCTGGCAGATAGCTGCAATCAGGTCTAGCTCCAATTGGGCACACAGTTCTTGGATTGTGGCCCTATCAAGTCTGTGGGTAAGGTTAATGTGTCTTTCCTCCAATGTCGCCATGTCCACCAGGGGTCTGCACACGGGCGATGTGTCCATCTCCTATTCATCCTCAGTGGTTGAACTCTAGGGTGGAAAACGGTGAGCAGAGGGTCATATTCACACATATGTGAAATTAAGAATGCATTTTTTCATTTACAGAAACATTATGTGAATTAGAGTCAGTTGGTGTGCCAATGTCTGCTTTGACGCAGTTAGGTGCCATGGCCTGGGCCCCCCCCCCCGAAATGGCGGCTGTCTGACCTGTGAGGAGAGATAGTGGAAATGAGGCAATTCTGCTGGCGTTGTATGCACTTGCGGTTGGCGGTGGATGACCGCCGCGCAACTTCGCCTTGGCTATCATTGAGCCCTATAGGTTCCAGGAGCCAATGGTGAAGTACACCGGCGGTGACGGTACGCACCGCCGCGGACGTGACTGCCATTTTCTATCTGTTCACTCACTTGCTACTTGACCTTCAACAGGAGAGGACCTACAATGCAAGTGCGGTTGTAACCTGTGTCTGGAAGCGACAACGGCTCGAGTGTCTGGGGAAAGAGCCCCAGCCTTCACTTCAGAGGAGTTGGAGAGACTGGTGGATGGGGTCCTACCCCAATATACTTTACTCTTTGGTCCTCCAGACAAACAGGTGAGTACACTGTGAGCCTGATGCTTGGCCTATGAATGTATGGATTGCTGTGTGTGTAAGCCTTGTGTGGGGGGCGGCTGAGGGGTCCCGGGCAGAGTGCTGCATGTCTGGTGGTCAATGTCTGTGCGTCAGGGGATGGGAGGGATATAGTGGGCCATGAGTGTAACAGTTCGGATGGTATGACTAATACCTTTTCTGCTGTTTTTTTCCTGCAGGTCAGCACCCATCAGAAAAAGGGTATTTGGCATGCCATCGCCAAGGAGGTGCGGACCCTGGGGGTCTTTGACAGGCGGAGCACCCACTGCCGCAAACAGTGGGAGGACCTGCGCCACTGGGCAAGGAAGACGGCGGAGGCCCAGCTGGGGCTGGCCTCCCAACAAGGAAGGGGTGCCCATCGTACCCTGACCCTCCTGATGTTCCGCATCCTGGCGGTGGCCTATCCGGAGTTGGATGGAGGCTTGAAGGCATCACAGCAGCCACAAGGGGGTGAGAACAGCTTCTGAATCATGACTTTTCGTGCGTTAAGGTTGTACCTGGGTGGGGGATGTGGGCTGTGGGTGCCCATAGGCCAGGTCAAACTGGCAGGGTAGGTCCCTTGTTAGGCAGGCTCTGATGCACTCCAACCCCAATAGTGTTAGTAGACATCCACTACTGCACTACTGGGCAGGGTCCTGTTGGTTTCAGGTGTGCAGCCAATGGCGTTGGGCATTGTACCCATGGGCTGGTGACGAGGTGTGTAACTGACGGCGTATGGCTCAGTGTATAAAGCTGATCCCTGTGTGTTGTGTGTGCCAATGGTAGTGTTGTTGCTGGCATTGACCAAGTGTATCCTCTCTCTCCCCCCCTTCTTGTTTTGTCCCCCTGTCCTTGTGTGCATTAGCATCATCTGTTGGAGGAGCAGAGGCACCGGTGACGGAGGGAGCTGCATCCCACATGGGCCAGGAGGCCGAATCCAATGACGGTGAGGGCACCAGTGGGACGGAGGGTGAGGAGAGCACCACGACAGAGACAGGAGAGGACACTACAGACAGCGACTCCTCCTCAGATGGAAGCTCCATGGCAGTGGCGGGCACCTCTATGCCCACGCCAACAACAGGTACAGCTGCCACCCCCCCATACGAGCACCGCAATCCCAGCAGCCCCTCAGCGTGTTTCCCGTGCCCGCTCACCCAGGAGGGTGGGCATCTCCTTCGCCCCAGGCACCTCAGGTCCTGCCCCAGTCAGCCCTGCTGCCCACAGTGAGGACGCTATTGACCTCCTGAGATCCCTCACTGTTGGGCACTCAACCATACTGAATGCCATCCAGGGTGTCAAAAGGCATTTGCAACAAACAAATGCATACCTGGAGGACATTCACTCTGGCGTGGCTGCCCAACAGAGAGCATTTCAGGCTCTGGCCTCAGCACTGATGGCAGCCATTGTCCCTGTCTCCAGCCTCCCCCCTCTAACTTTGTCTACCCAGTCCCAATCCCCTCAACACCAACCTATCCCAAGCACACCTTCAGACCAGCATTCACCCAAATCAAAATACAGAAGTGGCTCAGGCAAACACAAGCTCCACACTTCATCTCACAGGCATTCGCACAAGCACCATCCCCATGCAGACACACCAACATCCACTGACTTCCCTGTGTCCCCCTCCTCCTCCTCGTCCACCTCCCTCCCAGTAGTGTCTCTACTCACACATGCATGCACTACATCCTCACGCCTATGACTACACGTCGCTCACTGGCAGTCACCACCCCCAAATCCATGCACATGTCCCCTTTGTCCTCTCCCACTGTGTCTGTGACCCCTCCTCCCAAAGTACACAAACACAAGCACACACCCACCCATCAGCCATCCACCTCACAACAGCATCCAGCTTATGCACCTGCACCCAAACACAGCAGACTGACACATCCTACAAGCACTCCCTCTTTCTCCACTCCCAAACCTTCACCATCTTCCCGCCCCAATGTCCCCAACAAGCTTTTCCTAGCCAACATTGACTGCTTCCCTACCCCTCCCCGTCCTTCACCTCGGCCTACGGTGGCTAGAACCCAGCCCAGCACCTCAGCTACCAAGTCCACGTCCACTGTGGTTCCTGCAGCTCTGAGAGGCTCTAAGGAGGCACCCATCAGCCAAGCCAGTGTGCCAACAACCCCTGCCAAGGCCAAGAAGGTTCCGCTACCTGGCAAAGGCAAAAAGGGGACAGCATCCAGCAAGGAGAAGGATGCACAACCAGCCAGCAAGGCCAAGGCAAAGATTCCAGCTGGCAGAAGCAAGGAGGGACCACCATCTGCCAAGGGCAGGAAGGGGCTCAGAAAACCAGCCAAGGGCACTTCAGCCTTCCGAGGCTGCAGGGGAAGGGCTGGAGCCACCTCCACCACTGGTAGCACCGCCACCTGCACCGCGGCCAGCACCGCCACCTGCACCGCCACCCGCACCGCCACAAGCAGCACCACCACTGACAGCAGCAGCAACCCCAGTGGGCAGCTGTCTGGGGCTGCAGGGGAAGGGCTGGAGCCACCCCCCACCACGGGCAGCACTGACACCTGCACTGTGGGCAGCACCGCCACCTGCACCGCCACAAGCACCGCCACTTGCACTGCTGAAAGCAGCACCACATAAGCAGCAGAAGCCTCAGTGGGCAGCTGTCTGAGGCTGCAGCGGAAAGGCTGGACCCTCCCCCCACCACTGGCAGCACCAACACCTGTACCGGCACTGCAACCTCTGTACAGCCGTCCCCGCCGGCGGATGGACGGTAGTCCTGCCTCCATCGTGTGTCATGCGTCCTGGCCACAGAACATCGTGTGGGTCTGACACTCAGGTGAGTGTCTGTGACCCTGAACTCCCTGTGTGCTGCATCACTGGGCAGAAGGCCCCCTCCAGAACCAGTGGAAGAAGGCATCCACTCACCCTGTCCTTGGCAGGATGAAGCACACTGGGCACAAAGCCCCCTCCAGAACCAGTGGAAGAATGCATCTACTCACCCTATCCTTGCCAGGATGAAGCACACTGGGCACAAGGTCCCCTCCAGAACCAGTGCAAGAAGGCATCGACTCACCCCTACTTGCCAGGATGAAGCATACTGGGCTCAAAGCCTCTTCCAGAACCAGTGGAAGAAGACATCCATTCACACTATCCTTGGCAGAATGAAGCACACTAGGCACCAGGACCCCTCCAGAACAAGTGGAAGAAGGCATCCACTCACCCTATCCTTGGCAGGATAAAGGACACTGGGCACAAGGCCCCGTCCAGCACCAGTGGAAGAAGGTATCCACTCAACCTATCCTTGGCAGGATGAAGCACACTGGGCACGAAGTCCCCCCCAGAACCAGTGAAAGAAGGCATCCACTCACCCTGTCCTTGGCAGGATGAAGCACACTGGGCACAAAGCCCCCTCCAGAACCAATGGAAGAAGGCATCCACTTGAGAGACTGTGGCTTTGCACTCCCCAGGACCAAGCAGTGGGCAAACCACCCACTTGAGAGACTTGAGAGACTGTGGCCTTGCACTCACCAGGACCAATCAGGGGGCAAACCACCCACTTGAGAGACTGTGGCTTTGCACTCACCAGGACCAAGCAGTGGGCAAACCACCCACTTGAGAGACTTGAGAGACTGTGGCTTTACATTAACCAGGACCAAGCAGTGGTCATGGAGCCCCCTCCAGAAGCAGTGGCGCTGTACCATCTTCCGGCTGAGGTGCCCCCCCATTCACTGTCCCCTGAGGTGCCTGTGTATTTTCGACCTGATGCCCCTGCAGTGTTCTCTCCGTATTGAGGCAGGAGTCAAGTGTGGGCTTGGCCTATGTGTTTTGACCCGGTGGGCCACAGACATTTTGAGTGGGCATTGTTCTGCATTTTGTATATA
This sequence comes from Pleurodeles waltl, assembly GCF_031143425.1. Lineage (NCBI taxonomy): Eukaryota > Metazoa > Chordata > Amphibia > Caudata > Salamandridae > Pleurodeles > Pleurodeles waltl. The sequence continues at coordinate 1,350,547,612 of NC_090445.1, forward strand.
TTGTATAAATTGTAAATACTGTTTTTGATTTCTGAATGTTTTTCTAACTATTTCCAATATTACACTAATTTGACCCCATTCCTTTTGTCCTTGCATTATTCCTGAGGGTTACAGGGTGTACATGTAATGCTGTTGCATGTGGTTGTGTGTATGGTGCTTGAAGTGAGGGTGGTGGTGGGGGTGTTGCGTGGTGCATGTGTGTGTCACTCTCTTTTTCCTCCTCCCTCCCCTGTGTGCTAGGTGTAGTACTCACCGTGGTCGTCGTCACCGGCGTTGGTGCTCCTGGTGTATGAGCAGATACACCAGCATGGGAAAGACCTGCAGGTCGGGCTCCATGGCGTCCCGGTTCTTCCTTGAGTGTCGAGAGGTGAGTCGTTTCCCTTCAGAACACTGTTTCTGCCATGCTTTTGATGGCGTTGGTACCGCCCCGGAAAAAGTGGCGGATAGGCCTCTTGTAATATAGTGGGCGGAACCTTGTCTTCCGCTGTCTGTTGGCGGTTACTGCTGCGGTGTTTGTTGCTACCGCCAAGGCAGTCAGAGTGTTAAAGTGGCTGCTTGTGCTGGCGGTTTCCGCTGTGGTCGTGATTCAATTTTTTTTACCGCCGGCCTGTTGGCGGCATTACTGCCACTTTAACACTGACCGCCAGGGTGGTAATCAGGGCCTTTGTCTCCTTCTAGATTGGCACGGCTGGCACTGTGCTACTACCATGCTTAAAAACTTTGCTAGAAAAACAGACAATTGAGGTGAGTAAATTTAGAGTGTTGCTGGTGTTGCAAGTTCCTCCTGACTTGAGCTGCTCTCCACCTAAACTTGGAAACTATCCAGAGTTCTTTCTGCTTTTTTACATAATTTGTACATTACTCAAACCCTGGAAGAGTTCTGTTTTGATTTGTATTTGGTACTTGTGTCCAGACAAAGCTAAAACTCTCTGTTGAGCTATAAAGATAGGAAAATACACATGAGGGGTTGCTTTTGATCATTCCAGGTTGGCTTTGATGGTATTTTGCCAATAGAAATCTGTAATACTGTGCCAGGAATGATGAAAGGCTTTTGTCATTTCACAGCTCAGCGAGGATGGCACTGTGCCAAAGGTATGCTTAAAGATTTTGCTGTACAAATGGCAAAAGACTTTGGACATTTCTAGCTTGGCCCTCTTGGCACTGTGGTAATCCTATGATTAAAAACGTTGCTAGAGAAACAGATATTTGAGGTGAGCAAAACTAGAGTATCTCTGGTGTTGCAGGGTGCTCCTTACTGCGGCTGCTCTCCACCTAAACTTAGGAACTACCCAGAGTCCTCTCTTCTTTTTTTGCATAAATTATGCGTCACTCTAACTATGAAAGGGTTTAGTTTTGCCTTATACTGGCTGCTTACTTGTTTTTGGACAAAACTAAACCTCTCTGATGAGCTATAATTATAGTGAAATGTGTGTGAGGGGTTACTTTTGCTAATTCCACGTTGGTTTGGATGGTATTTTACCAATTCCAAGCTGTAATACAGTGCGTGGAATGGTGGAAGGCTTTTGTCACTTTACAGTTCAGCGAAGATGGTACTGTGCCAATCCTATGCTTAAATATGTTGCTGTACAATTGATCAAAGACTTTGGCCCTCATTATGATTTTGGCGGGCTTTTTAAAAAAACGCCAAAGCCATGGGCGCCAGAAGACTGCCAGTAGTGGCAGTCTTCTGCCCACCATGTTACGGGTACTGCTTGATTTCTGCCACATTTTAAGTGGAAATCCAGCAGTAGTCGTGCTGGCGGGCGGAGGCGCTGGGACGGCTCCACCACCGGTCCCGCCCCACCGGAAGGACTCCGCCCACCGTATTATGTGCAATATATATTAGGTAGTGTCCTGATGGCGGTGCACTGTCTGAGGTGGAAACACCTGTTCCCTGCCGGACGACCTCCTCCCCGGACCAAGTAAGTTGATCGTCCAAGAGGGGAGGAGGTGGGAGGGTGTTGTGTGTGTGAGTGTGTGCTGTCTGCGTGTGTGCATGAATGTGTGTATGCATGGTTGTATGTGTGTCTGGATGTAGAAGTGAGTGCGTGTATGAAAGTAAGTGTGTATGCATGTGTGTATGCTAGTATGAGTGTTGGGGTGAATGAAAGTAGGAGTTTTGTGGTGAATGAGAGTATGGATGTATGTCAGTGAATGCATGTATATCAGTGTTGGTGAATGAGTGTATGCGTGGTGCGTGTGGGTGTCTGTGTGCGTGTGTATAAATGCCGGGAGGGAGGGCAGGGGGCAATCTGGATGAGGCGTGGGGGAGAGGTTTTTGGGGTGATTGTGCTTGCTTGGGATAGGGGGAGTCATCTGCCTGTGACAGGGGAGAGATTCCCTGTCACCACTAGCCTTTCTGCCAGGGTTTTTGTGGCGGTACTGCTTCAGCGGAAACCCTGGTGGAAAGGCGGCTCCTAATACAGCCAGTGATCTTCTGTGTACTCCTCGGTCGGAGATGCTCATCTCCGGCCCAGTGGGTCCGACCACACTGGTGGTATGGCAGAGATGCGGCAGGTTGGCAGAGGCCAACCCGCCACACTCATAGTGTGGTGTTCTTCACCGCCAGCCATTATGAGGGCCTTTGTCTTTTTCTAGATCGGTGCTGATGGCACTGTGCTGATACTATGATCAAAACCTTTGCTAGAAAAACAGACAATTGAAGTGAGTAAATTTAGAGTGTCACTGGTGTTGCTGGGTCCTCCTTCCTTGAGATGCTCTCCACTTAAACTCGGAAACTTCCCCGAGTTTTTTCTTCTTTTTGCATAATTTATGCATCACCCGACCCCTGTCAGAGTTTTGTTTTGATTTCAACTGGGTGCTTCCTTGTGTATGGACTAAGTTAAATCTCTCTGATGAGCTGTAATGATGGTGAAATATACATCAGAGATTGTTTCTGCTCATTCCAGATTGGCTTTGATGGTATTCTACCAATTCAACTTTGTAATGCTTTAGAGGTCAGCAGGGATGGCACTGTGCCAATCCTATACTTAAAGATGTTGCTGTAGAAATGGCAAAATATTTTGTCCCTGTATACATTGGTGCAGATAGCACTGGCTAATCCTATGCTTACAAATATTTCTAGAAAAACAGACATTTAAGGTGAGCAAATTTAGAGTGTTGCTGGAGTTGCAGGGTGCTCCTTACTGGAATTGCGCTCCACCTAAACTTGGGAACTACCCAGAGTTATTTCTTCTTTTTAACATATTTTGTGCATCACTCTATCCCTGAAAGGGTTTTGTTTTGATTTATTCTTGGTGCTTCCTTGTTTCTGGACAAAGCTAAACCTCTCTGATGAGCAATAATCATGGCAGAACATGTGCCAGGGGTTGCTTTTGCTTTTTCCAGGTTGGCTTAGATGGTATTTTACTCATTCAAAGCTGTGATACTGTGCCTGTTATGGAGAACGGCTTTTGTCATTTTACAGCTTGGTAAAGATGTTGCTGTACAAATGGCAAAACACTTTGGCCCTCATTATGACTTTGGCGGGCTCCCTTGTGTATGCGTGTTTGTATAGGTGTGTGCATACGTATTTGGATGGGTGGGTTCATGTGTGGTTGAATACGTGTATGAGTGCTGAGGTGAATGCGAGTATGGATGCGTATGAGTGAATTCGTGTATGTAAGAGTAGGTGAATGAGTGTATGCGTGGTGCGTGTGGGTGTCTGTGTGTATGTATGTGGGAGGGGGTGTAGGGGATGGTGGAAGGGGGTGGGGAGGAGGAGCTGTACTTGTAGGGGGGTGCCTTACCTGGAGGGAGGCACTGTACCTGGAAGGGGAGGGGGGGCGGGTGTATTGTGCTTGCTGGGTGGGTGGGGGAGTCATCTACCAGTGACAGGGAAGACATTCCCTGTCACTGGTAGCCTTTCTACCAGCGTTTTCATGGCAGTGCTACCGCCATGTAAACCCTGGCAGAAAGGTGGCTCCTTATACCTCCGGTGGTCTTCTGCGGACTGCCGAGTCGGAGATGCTCATGTCTGGCCCAGCAAACCCAACTACCTTGGTGGTATGAGTGGAGATGTGGCGGGTTGGCAGAGGACAGTCTGTTGGCGGAGAAACCGCTACCGTGGCCCCGGCGGTCTTCTGTCCTAATGAGGGCCTTTGTCCCTTTCTAACTGTGGGCAGATGTTACTATGCTAATCCTAATGCTTGAGAAAATCTAGATTGTCGCTAGTGTTACTGGGTGCTCCTTACTGTAGCTTCTCTCCACCTAAACTTAGGAACTACCTACTCTGTTCTCTCTTCTTTTTTGAATATTTTTGCACAAAACATCTGTGTCACCCTGAAAGGTTTTTGTTTTGATATACATCTCAAGATGTTCTTTGATTACTTCTGTCATATTTTTACTCTGTCATATCCTCTCTCAGATTTCAGTACTTGATCAATTCCATAATTCCTCAATTTCTCCCACTGACTGTCATGGATCCACTCCATGTGCTTACCAACTGTGTTACTTCTATACTTTTTAATGGTTGCTCTGATGTGCTCCATGATTGCTTTTGTGGTCTCACAAACAATGCTTCCAATGTGTTCAAGCTGATCTAGATAGATGGATGGATGGATAGATAGATAGATAGATAGATAGATAGATAGATAGATAGATAGATAGATAGATAGATAGATAGATAGATAGATAGATAGATAGATAGATTGATTGATTCACAAAAAAAAAACTTTACATGGAAGTTATAGTTAGGAAATATAATTTTAAAACCTTAGAAATTCATTGAAAAACACAAAGATTAAAGGGACGTTTTTATAGTTACAAACCATAGAACTTAAGCAGTTATAATTAACTGAGCCAAACTATAACTGACATCCCCGCAATGCACTGCTTATCACCTCACATATTACATCACTCATTACATGATCAGTAACATCACTGATGGCATTATTCAGTTTTCATTAAATATATATTAACTACTAGCGGTTGCTAGTGGATAGTAACAGTTAGGACCTACTTTCCATAGCAAAAGTGCTTTTTGCTTGCACATAACGTTAGCGCCATTTGAGAACTCCTCATAAATTATTAAAAACTAGTGTGTCACTCACTTCATCTGCTGTTTTCAAAGTTTTGGGGTGGTTCGTCAAGCAAGGGTCAAGAAAAAGGGAAGGCCTCAATAGGGATTTGTAGATAAGATTACAGCCCAAACCATTGGACAGAATTTGGGAGAAAGCTATCTCCTCGCCCAGGAAGCCCTCTTTTTGTTATTTGGTGTAAATCTGCTCAGTAGTTTTGGAGAAATTAAGGAAAAAGAAATATAGATATCTAGGGACAGGGATCCTCCTGAAGCCGAGTCCCAAAATGGCTGGAAAAACTTACACCAAATAAGAAAAAGTGTTATCTGTGGAACAAAACCTACCTTTCTGCAAATTTGGTGTAATTCCATCCTGCACTTCGGGCTGTAGTCCTGTTTAAAACCCCTATTAGGATTTAAAATGGGAAAATCACTTTGTGTGACCCCCCTTTTTGTTTCAGCCCCAGCTTGATGGATCTCCCCAAAACTTTCCATTAACAACAAACCCTTGGGCAAATTTTTTGGAAAATTTTAAGAAGATTTGTCAAACGGGGCTAAAGATATAGGGGGTCATTACGACCCTGGCGGTATAAGGCACTTACCGCCGTGCAGAAGACCGCCAATACACCGCCGCGGCGGCGGTAGACCGCCACAGCTATTATGACACACATCACGGAATCCGCCGAAATTCAGACACCCACACAATACCGCCACACCAAAGGTCAGCGCTAAACATGCGGAAACAAATCCTCCACGCCAACAGAAACACGCCCATGCTATTACGACCCACGAATCCACGCGGCGGTCTTTCAACCGCGGTATTCCATTGACGGTACACACTGCTGTGCTCAAAATACACACACATCTCCAAAACACCGCCACATTGGACAATTCCAAATACACACACCTGACACACACCACACCCACACATCTAATACAATATAAAACACACACCCACATCACCCACAAACCCCTACAACCAGAAATTCTGAGAGAAGGCCAGAGAGAGAGCACAGAATAGACAACCCCATCACACAGAGGCACACAACACCATCACCCATACAACATCCAAGCACAAAACACCACATACCACTACACTCACCACACTCATCACCACATATACCACCCCACACATCACACACACCACCCCATGTCACGCCAAAGACACCCGCTTCTCCGAGGAGGAGCTCAGGGTCATGGTGGAGGAAATCGTACGGGTAGAGCCACAGCTATTTGGCTCACAGGTACAGCACACATCAATTGCAAGGAAGATGGAGCTATCGCAAAGAATAGTGGACAGGGTCAACGCAGTGGGACAACACCCAAGAAATAGGGAGGACATCAGGAAGAGGTGGAACGACCTACGGGGGAAGGTGCTTTCAACGGTATCCAGGCACCACATCGCGGTACAGCGGACTGGTGGTGGACCCCCACCTCCTCCCCCTCAACTAACAACATGGGAGGAGCAAGTCTTGACCATCTTGCATCCTGAGGGCCTCGGAGGAGTCGTTGGAGGAACGGACACTGGTAAGTCAAATCTTAACTATCACATCCCCCACCCTACCTCCATGCTATCACACACCCCCACCCTCGCCCCATCCCCTATCACCCAAACTCCTCACTAATGTACTAATAACACCAACTACACATCCCAACCCCAAGACCTGCATGGCACCCATCACTAAAGCATGCCCACTGCACATACCTAGAACACCCCCCAACCATCAGCACACAAACCCACACACAGGAATGCCTGCACTGGGGTTCACGCACACCCAACCATTGCACACCATTGCACACACACATGCAATAATCATGTACTTATACCCCCGCAGGAACCCGAAGGAACGTCACCACACCAGAGGGTCCAGACAACATCACTCCACCCCCAGAAGAGGCCCACAGTGACGACAGCAGCTCTGCCCTACTGGATCTTGATGACCAGCCCGGACCATCGTGGGCCTCAGGACAGTCGGTTCCCCTTGCCCAGCCACAGCCCAACACCGAACTTCCACCCTCTGGTAACACCAGCACAGCACCCACCCAGCGGGCCCAAACCTCCCTACCCAGGACAGGTCAATCAGCGGTGTGTCCACCACTACAGGGCACCCAGGCTAACCCACCACCCCAATAACAACAGGGACCTGGGGGCAGTGGTAGAGGGCACACGGTCCAGGGGACGGAGGCACAGGAACAAAGGGGAACTGGGAGGGCTGCTGTGCGACAGAGGGAGGACAGGCCAAGGGAACCAACTCTCCACGAGGCCCTCTCCTCCATCATGGGAGCATACCACCACTCCCAGGAGACGATGGCCACGGTCCTGGACAAGTTGCAGGAAACCCTACGTCTGCAGGAGGAGCAGTATTGGGGTATCAGGGAGGAGCTCAGGACCATCGGCTCCGCCCTGGGCACCATCGTAGGGGTGCTGACGGACATTCAAAAGACCTTGAGGGACACCGTTGCACTCCAAGGGGCCCCTGACACTAGCCACTACGATGAACTGCCTACCACCTCCGCCGGCGCTAGTGGACAGGACGCCCCGCCACAGGACCACCACACCAGCACCCCATCCCCTGCAGACGGACAACCACCACGCAAGAGGGCCCTGAGATCCAGGAACAGGACAGAGCAAGATGGCAAGACCCCCGCCAGGAAATAAGACCACCCTGATTGTCCCGCCACTGTCCCACTTTGTTACCCTGTCCAAATCGGAATTGCCCAAGCTCCACTTCCAATGGGCAGATGTGCAATGTACCTGTGAGACTAATAGACTGGACTCTGCCATGGACATTCCTCCACCATCAACCATCACCATTTTACAACCCCCCTTCATTTTTAGCACTTAAATAAACACCCTTGAAACACTAAAAAAACTGGAGTCAGTCTATGATTTGTAATTTTGTATTATCAATGACAGTGTCATAATGGGTTACCCATTGGAAGGCTAACATACCAATGTCACACATCACAAGCCCTTCAAGGATGCAAGCAGTTGACACGTAGGTTACTACATTTGTGAAACTGAAATGGAAGGGGACAACTCAGTTAACAAATAGTGAGTGAAATGTCGGTACAGGATAGAGGTAGACGTGGGAAAGTTAAGGTAATGTTAAACCTGAAATTGTACTCACCTGAGTTTCACTGGAAATATTGCTGTATGACTGACTCCCTGTTGTCGTTTTCTTCTTCCTCAGCTTCATCCTCATCACTGTCCACAGGCTCCACAGACTCCACAGCTGCAACAACACCGTCATCTGGATCATCCTCCTGCAGAAAAGGCACCTGGCGTCGCAATGCTAAATTATGGAGCATGGAGCAGGCGATGATGATGTCGCACACCTTCTTCGGTGAGTAGAATAGGGATCCACCTGTCATATGGAGGCACCTGAACCTGGCCTTAAGAAGGCCGAAGGTGCATTCGATAACCCTCCTAGTCCGCCCATGGGCATCATTGTAGTGTTCCTCTGCCCTGGTCCTGGGATTCCTCACTGGGGTCAATAGCCAGGAAAGGTTGGGGTAACCAGAGTCCCCCAATAGCCATACACGGTGCCTCTGGAGTTGACCCATCATATCAGGGATGCTGCTATTGCGCAGGATGTAGGCGTCATGCACAGAGCCAGGGAACATAGCATTTACCTGCAAGATGTACTGGTCTGCCAAACAGACCATCTGGACATTCATCGAATGATAACTCTTCCGGTTCCTGTACACCTGTTCACTCCTGCGGGGGGGACCAGAGCTACATGGGTCCCATCAATGGCACCTATGACGTTGGGGATATGTCCAAGGGCATAGAAGTCACCCTTCACTGTAGGCAAATCCTCCACCTGAGGGAAAATGATGTATCTCCTTACGTGTTTCAGCAGGGCAGACAACACTCTGGACAAGACGTTGGAAAACATAGGCTGGGACATCCCTGATGCCATGGCCACTGTTGTTTGAAAAGACCCACTTGCAAGGAAATGGAGCATTGACAGCACCTGCACGTCAGGGGGAATTCCAGTCAGATGGCGTATTGGTGACATCAGGTCTGGCTCCAACTGGCTACATAGTTCCTGGATTGTGGCATGGTCAAACCTGTAGGTGACGATTAAATGTCTCTCTTCCATTGTCAACAGGTCCACCAGCGGTCGGTACACCGGAGGATTCCGCCATCTTCTCATATGTCCCAGCTGACGGTGCCTAAGAAGGACAACAGCGAAGAAACAGTCACTATTCCTCAAGGTATGTACCCACAGTCACACACAAGACTACACCAGACAATGAACCCTTCCTGTATGTGTGTTGAGTGTAGGCCTCGGTATGTGTGACGCAGTTGAAAAAGAATCCATGTGGTCCCCTGAAATGGCGGCTGCCTGACCTCTAAACTGGGACAATGGGATTGTGGGGTAACAGCGCTGGCGTTGCACACCGTTGCGGTAGGCGGTCGTAGACCGCGGCGCACTGCTGCATTGGTTAACATTGGACCCTATTGGTCCCAGGAGCCAATGAACAGGTGCGCTGGCGGTGATGATGCGCACCGCCGCGGACGTCACCGCCGCGGACGTCACCGCCATTTTCTATCTGTTCAATCACTAGATACCTGACCTTCGACAGGAGAGGACCTACACTGCTAGTGCTGCTGTGACCTCGGTCTGGAAGCGACGATGGCTGCTGCGTCTGGGGAAAGGGTCCCTGCCTTCACCGCACAGGAGTTGGAGAAACTTGTGGACGGGGTCCTCCCCAGTACATGCTACTCTACGGTCCTCCAGACCAACAGGTTAGTACACAGGGAGCACGTTGTATGGGCTAGGCCTGGGTGGACAGGGCTGGGTGGAAGAGGGGAGGGGGCAGAGTTCATACTACAGTAAAGCATGGGAATAAATGGGCCACATAGTCAGAGTAGGGAGGGGGCCACTTACATTGATGGTGCAGTTGGTAATGACTGTTCCTCTTCCCTTGTGCATGTCATGTAGGTCAGCGCCCACCAGAAGAGGGACATTTGGCGTGCCATCGCCAAGGAGGTCCGGATCCTGGGGGCCCACCAGAGACGGGGCACCCACTGCCGGAAGAGATGGGAGGACATTCGCCGCTGCAGAAAGAAGACGGCAGAGGCTCAGCTGGGGAATGGCCTCCCAACGTGGGAGGGGTGCCCGTCGCACCATGACCCCCCTGATGTTCCGGATCCTGGAGGTGGCCTACCCGGAGTTGGATGGGCGCTTGAGGACATCACAACCTCATTCTGCGGACTTTGCGTGCAGTGGAAGGGTCTGGGTGGGGGAGGTGGGGGAGGTGGGCTGTGGGTGTCCCTAGGCCAGGGCGAGTTAGGTAGGCAAGGCCCCTCCGTAATGTAGGCCATGTGGCACTCTACCCCACCTCAGAAGAGTAGCAAGTTGAGGTATACATGCCCCTGTGGCATCCATGTGCGCAGATTTCCACCATTGCCATGTAGGCCATATCCCAGAAATTGCATGTGCATAGGGCAGGAGCACGGCGTAATGCATGTGGCTGCTGCGTCTGTCTTGTCCGCCAACGGTAGCGGTATGCCATGCACTAAAACTCTCTTACTTCTGTCTCCCCCACATTTTCTGCTCTCCCTGTCCTTTTGTACATCAGCATCATCAGGCGGAGGTACAGTGGCACCGGAGCACGAGGGAGCTGCATCCCACATGGCCATGGAGGGCCACACCACAGACTCTGAATGCACCAGTGGGACGGAGGGCGAGGGGAGCTTCCCGTCGGCCACCGGATCAGCAACCAGCGACACGGACTCGTCCGACGATGGGCGCTCCCGTGTGGTGGCGGCACCATCTGTGCGCCCCACTTCTACAGGTACAGCCGCCACCTCCCCTACCAACCCCGCCCCCCCAGCAGCCCCTCAGCGTTCGCCCCGTGCCCGCTCACCCAGGAGGGTGGGCATCACCTTCGCCCCAGGCACCTCAGGCCCTGCCCCAGTCACCCCTGCTGCCCTAAGTGAGGAGGCCATTGACCTCCTCAGGTCACTCACTGTTGGGCAGTCTACCATTGTGAATGCCATCCAGGGTGTAGAACGAGAGTTGCAACACGGTAATGCATTCCTGGAGGGCATTCATTCTGGTCCGGCTGCCCTTCAGCGAACCCTGCAATCTCTGGCCTCAACACTGATGGCAGCCATTGTCCCTGTGTCTAACCTCCCCCCTCCAACTTCCTCCACCCAGACCCAATCCCCTGTACCCCAGCCCATCCCAAGCACACCTACAGACCAGCATGCACACAAGTCAACACACACAAGTAGCTCATGCATACATAGGCACCACATACACCACAGGCACTCACACAAGCATCACACACATACAGATACAGCAACATCCACTGTCTACACTGTGTCCCCCTCCTCCTCTTCTCCCTCCTCCCTCCCAGTCTCGTCTACACACACACACCTGCATGCACAACATCTACTGGCACTAGGACTCGCACCAGGACACCCAGCACCACAAGCCGCTCACCTGCACTCACCACCTCCACTGCCATTTACACGTCCCCTGTGTCCTCTCCCAGTGTGTCTGTGACGCCCCCTCCCAAAGTACCCAAACGCCTGCAATCACTCACCTAACATCCATCCACCTCACGACAGCCTCCAGTACCTGCACCTGCACCCAAAACACCTAGAGTGACACCTCCGACAACCACCTCCTCTTCCTCCACTCCCAGACCCCCTCCAACTACCCATCCCAGTGTCCGTCAGAAACTGTCCCTATGTCAAATTGACCTTTTTGCCACCACCCCCCCTCCAATTCATCAGTCCTGTCGTAGCGCCCCAGCCAAAAAGCCTCCAGTACCAGTGGTGCGTGTTCCAGGTTTTTGGAGTGCACCGTCCACCAGGGCAGGCAGTAGGACCCGGAGCCAAGGCACTGGCAGCCCACCCCCTGTAACGGCTCTGAAATTGGAGAGTGGACGACGGGACTGTGTCAAGACTCCTGGTGGGACAACAAGTGAAATGGGATCGAAGGCGATTGGTGAGTCAGCTGTAACGCCAAAAAAGGTGGGGAAGGTCCAGAGGAAGTCTGCCCAGCCTGTTGTGAGTGTCACGGCGGAGAAGTGCGCCATCTTTTCCGGCGGTCCAGACACAACCGCCAGCACCGTCGTCACTGGTCCAGAGACCACCGCCAGAGTCGTAGCCCAGGAGGGCCCAAGTATCATCACTGGTCCAGAGACCACCGCCGGAGTCACAGCCCAGGAGGGCCCAAGTATCGTCACTGGTCCGGAGACCACCGCCGGAGTCACAGCCCAGGAGGGCCCAAGTATCGTCACTGGTCAGGAGACCACCGCCGGAGTCACAGCCCAGGAGGGCCCAAGTATTGTCACTGGTCCAGAGACCACCGCCAGAGTCACAGCCCAGGAGGGCCCAAGTATCGTCACTGGTCCAGAGACCACCACCAGAGTCACAGCCCAGAAGGGCCCAAGTATCGTCACTGGTCCAGAGACCACCGCCAGAGTCACAGCCCAGGAGGGGGCAGGATGCCACAGCCCCGCTGGCCAATGATCCAACGTCATGCCACACACCAAAGTTCAGTGTGAATATCGTCATGCCACACACCAATGCCCTGTGTAGAGATCGTCATGCCACACACCAATGCCCAGTGTAGAGATCGTCATGCCACACACCAATGTCAGTATCAGGACCGCCATGTCAAAGCACCGCTGAACAGGGCAAAGACCGCCATGGCAAAGCACCGCTGAATAGTCCTGAACCGCCATGGCAAAGCACCGCTGAACAGGCCAAAGACCGCCATGGCAAAGCACCGCTGAACAGGGCAAAGACCGCCATGTCAAAGCACCGCTGAACAGGGCAAAGACCGTCATGGCAAAGCACCGCTGAACAGTCCTGAACCTCAATGGCAAAGCACCGCTGAACAGGGCAAGGACCGCCATGTCAAAGCTCCGCTGAACAGGGCAAAGACCGCCATGGCAAAGCACCGCTGAACAGTCCTGAACCGCCATGGCAAAGCACCGCTGAACAGGGCAAAGGCCGCCATGGCAAAGCACCCCTGAACAGGTCAAAGACCGCCATGGCAAAGCACCGCTGAACAGTCCTGAACCTCAATGTCAAAGCACCGCTGAACAGGGCAAAGACCGCCATGGCAAAGCACCGCTGAACAGTCCTGAACCGCCATGGCAAAGCACCGCTGAACAGGGCAAAGACCGCCATGGCAAAGCACCGCTGAACAGTCCTGAACCGCCATGGCAAAGCACCGCTGAACAGGCCAAAGACCGCCATGGCAAAGCACCGCTGAACAGGGCAAAGACCGCCATGTCAAAGCACCGCTGAACAGGGCAAAGACTGCCATGGCAAAGCACCGCTGAACAGTCATGAACCTCAATGGCAAAGCACCGCTGAACAGGGCAAAGACTGCCATGTCAAAGCACCGCTGAACAGGGCAAAGACCGCCATGGCAAAGCACCGCTGAACAGTCCTGAACCGCCATGGCAAAGCACCCGCTGAACAGGGCAAAGGCCGCCATGGCAAAGCACCCCTGAACAGGTCAAAGACCGCCATGGCAAAGCACCGCTGAACAGTCCTGAACCTCAATGTCAAAGCACCGCTGGACAGGGCAAAGACCGCCATGGCAAAGCACCGCTGAACAGGGCTAAGATCGCCATAGCAAAGCACCGCTGAACAGGCTAAAGACCACCATGGCAAAGCACCGCTGAACAGTCCGAAACTCAATGGTAAAGCACCGCTGAACAGGGCAAAGACCACCATGGCAAAGCACTGCTGAACAGGCCAAAGACCATCATGGCAAAGCACCGCTGAACAGTGCTGAACCTCAATGGCAAAGCACCGCTGAACAGGGCAAAGACCGCTATGGCAAAGCACCGCTGAACAGGGCAAAGACCGCCATGGCAAAGCGCTGCTGAACAGTCCTGAACCTCAATGGCAAAGCACCGCTGAACAGGGCAAAGACCATGTAGGAATGAATGGACCGCCACATCAGGCATCCTTATCGCATGTGCAGCTGGGACAGTGACAGGACAGGAACTTTCACGGGGAGACTCATCCAGTCTGGGCATCAGTCCCCCTCCTGAACCAGTCGAGACCTGCATCTACTTGAGAGACTGTGGCTTTGCACTCCCCAGGATGGCACAGTGGGCAAACCACCCACTATAGAGACTTGAGAGACTGTGGCTTTGCACTCCCCAGGATACATCAATGGGCATGTAGCCCCGTCGTGGATCTGGCTTCGCATTCATGTGGCTGAGGTGCCCCCCCTTCCCTTCCCCCTGAGGTGCCTGTAGTGTTTCTATCTGATGCCCCGGCAGTGTTCTCTCCGATTTTGATCAGGTATCTATTGTGGGCCTCGCCCATGCATTTTTGGACTGTTGGTGCACGGACATTGTTGTGTACATATCTGCACTACTTCTTGTATTGTATATATAATTATGAGTGATTTAGAGATATATATCTGGAAATTTTTGTATGACATCTATATTGGCACATTACAATGTTTGACCGAAATTTGCTTTGTGTTTTCATTCTTCCGGGGGGATTGTGGGTTGTTAATGTGATATTTTTGACTGCATTGGTATGTATGTTGTGATATGCAAGGGTGGGGGTGGGGGTGTTTGGTGGGTGTCCCCCTGACTTTTGCCTCCCCCCTCCCCGTGTCGTAGGTGCAGTACTCACCGGTATCTTCTGCGCCTACGTAGCTGTTGGTCGTAAAGGAGCAGAAAGACAAGGGCAGGTAGTATTTGGAGTTCGGGGTCCATGGAGTCGTTGTTCCTCGTGGGATATGTTCAGGTGAGCATTTTCCCATAGCAAAAGCTGTTTTCACCGTGTTTTTATCCATGGTGAATCCGCCCTGGAAAAGGTGGCGGATTGGCGGGTTGTAATTGTGTGGGCGGTACATTGTCTTCCGCCGTGGCGGGCGGTGTGTTAAAGTGGCTGTCTTTGTTGGCGGTTTCCGCCAGGGTCATAATTCCCTTTTTTTGTCCGTCGGCCTGTTTGCAGTATTACCACACCTTGTACAATTGTTTACAATTGTTTTTTTACCGCTGGCTTCTTGGCAGTGTTACCGCCGCTTTAACACCGACCGCCAGGGTTGTAATGAAGGCCTTAGTGTCTTGACATAAGTATAACTGTAACTGTTGAATTACTATGGTTTTGTGCATTTAAAATCTGAACCTAACTATAACGCCCCTCTAACTTTTGTTTTGTAAGTGTGTATGTATATATATATATATATATATATATGTATATATATATATATATATATATACATATATATATATACATATATCTACATATATATATAGATATATATAGATTATATATATAGATTTCAATATATATATATAAACATATATATATAGATATGTGTATATATATATATATATATGTATATATATATATATATATATAATATATATAGATATATATATATGTATATATCTATATATATCTATATATATATATATATATATATATATATATACAAACCAACAATTGAAGTAACAATTGTAAAAACTTTAGCACTCCAGGAGAATTAATCAACTATGAACAAGACCTGTTGGTTGAAACGCGTTGGTGGTGTATTTAGGCCCTCATTTTGAGCTTGGAGGTCTTGGACAGCACCGCAGGCGGTGGCGCTATGACCGCTGACAGGCTGGCAGTGCGGACCGCAGTATCATGACCATGGCTGTGAGCAATACAGGCAGTTCACCACCTGTACTGCAAAGGCAGCGCGACCGCTTGCGGTGGCCGTAGGCTTTTTCAGGTCGATTTACACCCATTTACCGCCACAGTTATTACGACTAACAGGACCACCATGCTTTCCGCGGCATTCAGCCCGCCGGGTGAAACTTGGCGGTCCCAATTGTAAGTATAGGGAGGATTTGGACCCAACACCACAGTCACCTCCCATGCGCACATACAACACAACCAATACACATACATGTCCCCCACCCCTAACCGCATGCCGCCACACGTTAACACAATTTTTGTTTTTTTCGGCATGGACCACATTCAAGCACCCAGACACCACAGATGCACACACAGACACCACAAATACACAGGGCACACAGACGGATACCCCCACACACCCATAGGCGTCATCTGCCCTACCTTCTTCGTGTGTGCGATATGACGGATGCAACAATCCCTATGTTGTGAATAGGCAGTCCCACACCGCTGATGTGTTTCCGCCGTCGACACACCGCACTGCTGAATTCTGGGTCATAATATGGTGGGCGGATAATTTTTGCTGTGGTGGTGTTGGTGTGCTGACTAACAATTTTCAGCCATCGGTGGCCCTGGCGGTCCATGAAAAATGGCAGATTCCTGGCGGTGAGTGTTTATGAACTCATAATACGGCGGACTGCTCACCGCCGACACCAGCAGTCTTTTGGAGGCCGCAAGCCCGGCGATCGGCGGGATTTCCCACCAAACTCATCATGAGGGCCTCAGTGTTATATGCTTTAAGGAATAAGGAATAAAAGGATTAATTCTCCTAGAGTGCTATGGTTTTTACAATTGTTTCTACAATTGTTGGTTTGAAGATTATAATAAGGGAAGGTCCGTCCCTTCCGTGTGCACCAGCTGAAAATGGGCGCCACAAGAAGGATTGTTTTGCTTTGAAGATATATATATATGTATATATATATATAAATATATATATATATATATATATATATATATATATATATATATATATATACACATACACTTTATAGAACCAAAAGTTACAGGGACGTTATAGTTAGGCTCACATTTTAAATGTACTATACCATAGAAATTCACCTGTTATAGTTAGAGTTATCTCAAGTAACTATAACTTGTGCTGAAGTTAACTATAACTCCCAACCACACCATGCATAGTTTTTTGTAAAAAAAATTGACTGCAAATATTTAATTGATATTATCAATGATATAATCAAAGATGTCATGAGTGTCATAATTTGAGGGGTAATTAGCAGTGCATGGCAAAGGCGTGAGTTATAGTTACCTGAGATAACTGTAACATGTGAATTTCTATGCTTTTTTACATTTAAAATGTGAGCTTAACTATGTCCCTGTAACCTTTGCTTTTTTAGGTGAATTTCTATGGGTTTTAATATTCTATTTCTTAACTATAACCTGTAACATTTGTTTTTTTCAGTAAATTTCCATGTTTTTTTTTTAGCGTAAAGTAATTTTTTTCATTACTATACATTGATCCAACAACAGCCCTGCAGCCAACCCCCATATTCACCCAACCTTGCGCTGCACATGGTCAAAGGTTGAGCACGGTGCGGAGGCCACAGGACCTAGCCGGACTATGTGGCCAAACCTGCGGCCAACGCCCCTAACCACCCAACCCCAAGCTGCGCAAGACCTTTGGCAATGTTGAGTGGGATTTGGCTGCAGGTTGTGTGGCACCCCTCCTCTTGCCAATTTCGGCCCAGGTACCCCATCCACCTGGGTCTAGACTTCAAATTATTTTTTAGGGGGCACACAGCTCCCCTACCCTGGCCGATTTCTGCCCCAAGGAGCCAGGAAAATGACCACAGGGACAGAAACACTTGTACCCTCAACCTTGTATAGGTGCATGGGTCTGAGGCCTTAGCCACTAGGTCAAAAATTACTCCTTAGCATGTCTTGTCCAGACTTAGCTATGGCATTGAACCTAAAGATTTTGAGTGAGAAAAGACTTCAATGTAACATCACTAGGAATGTTTAACAGTCAAAACATGGGAAAATAAACAGACACACTGCCATGAGATACAATGATTTTAACCTTCAGCCTAGTGAGTGACAGTCCAAGATCTTTGTCATTAGGCCAGAAGTGACCATGGACTGCTGCCCATCCAAATCGAACTATAACATTCGGCCAAATCATCTCACTGGTCTGACTCTTTGACTTCATTTATTGAAGTCATTATATGGAGAGACCATTGCAATAGCAATCACTCTCTCTTTTCCATCCCTTTATGGGATAGAAGAGAGAGAGAAAGATTGACAGGACTGCAGGGAGAGCCTCAAGGCCCCTGTGATGCTAGCTGGCTCCCCATATCCTGCGGAAGCCTGCCTTGCTCCCACAGGTAGGGAGCTGCTTTAAAAAGCAGCATCTTGCTTGCATGAGCAATGTTTTCATCTATTTCCCTGCACACTTATTTGCATGCAGGGAAGCAGATGCAAATTCCGCTTTCTGCAAGCAAGAGCTGTTTGACAGATCTCACTTGCAAAAAGCAGAGTGTTTGCTCTGACTTGGTCGGAGCCGTGTACCCCCCACATACAATTTTAACTTTGCCCTGGGAGGGTGGTGTCATTGGAGCTGTGTGGGGGTGCCGCGCCCCACACCCACAATTTTTACTTTTCCCCGGGGAAGTGGTGGTCCCCCGGGCCGGGGGTCCACCACTCTTTCTTATTTAAATTTAGCCCCAAGCACGCCCCTGCATTCAAATTTTCAATGACTCCAGGACCTTGCCTACCTGGGGGGTTCATTAAGACAAGCGAGGGAGGCTGTGCTTGTTATTTTTCTTAATTTTCACTTGATCTGCTGCAACTCCCAGTGAATTATTAAAAAAAAAAAGCTTTTTTTCCCTCAGGACTAGAGGGTCAGGGTGTGAGCTGACACTGAGTCCCAAGATGGTTGCCAAAACGTCTATGTTGAAGTGTTGGCAGCCAATCAGATCAAAGCACGAGATCTGGAGGTTTTATGAAACCTCTGAGTCCCTGTATTTACAAATTAGTTTTTCTTTAATTTCTCGAAAACTACTGAATGGATTTACACTGACCAAGAGCTACCTTTCTGAAAAATGAGGTGTAATTCCGTCCAGTGATTCGGGTGTTATTCCTGTCCAAAATCCCTATGGAAAAATGCATAGGAGAAAATCATTTTGGGAAAACCCCCCTTTTTCTTATACACCGCTTGATGGATCATCCCAAAACTTTCCAGACAGACGCTGAAGTGAGTGTTGTATCTTTTTAGAACATTTGGTGAAGAGTCATAAAATTGCCGTAAAGTTATTAGCAAAGAACAAAACGATTTTTCTATAGAAACTAGGTCCTAACTATACCTATATACATATGTATATATTACCTAGTGGCGGTCACCACAAAGTAGGTAAAGTTAGGACCTCGTTTCCATAGAAAAAGCTGTTTTTTGCCTGCCTATATCTTTTGCACCGCTTTGCGTATCTTCATGAAATTTTGTACAAATATTTGACAGTCATGTGAGCTGCTGTCTGGAAAGTATCAGGGTGATCCATCAAGCGGGGGCAAGGTAAAGGGGGGGGAAATTTAGAGAATTTCCAATGTTAATTCCAATAGGATAAATTGAACAGGGATAGCACAAAAACCACTGGGTGGATTTGCACCAAATTTGGCAAAAAGGTAGCTCTTGGTCCAGAAAGAGACCTTTTTGCTGTTTGGTGAGAATCCATTCAGTAGTTTTTAAGCAATTTAAGGAAATCTAAATTTGTAAATGTAGAGATGCAAAGGATTCATGACCCCTCCCGATCTCGTGCTGCGATCTGATTGGCTGTCAACACTTCAAACCAGAAAGTGTTGCCAGCCAACCTGGCACTCTAAAAGAATAATAAATAATGCAAAATGGGCCAGAGTACAGACACCCTGACCATTTAGCCTTGGTGCTGAGGTCTCTGACCGACCCCCCCCCCCAGAAAAAAAAGCATTTTTTAAAACGTTTACCACGGAATTGCAGCAGGGTCGCAAATCCGTGGTAAAAATGTAAAAACAAAACAAGCGTGAGCTCTCAACTTTGTTTTTTAATAAGCAACCGGGTGGGCCAGGTCCCAGGGGTACTGTTTTCTTTTTACTAGGAAGGGCCCCCTGGTTCTCTCACAGCCCAGGGGACAACCACCTCCCCAGGGTGAATAATAAACTATGAGCAGGTGCCACGTATCCCCCGTGCCCTGGGGACCACCAACCACTGGGACAAAAATGCTTTTTGCATGTGGAGGAAGCCTAATGGCCTCCATTCAGCCCTTGAGAGCACCACCTCCCTGGATCTTTATGAATTATGAGCAGTGGGGCCACGCAGCCCCAGTACCCCAGGGACCACAATCCCCGGGGCAACCATGTTTTTCATATCTGAGAGAGGACCCGGGGATAACCGCCTCTAAAGGGCTACAATCAATTATGAGATGGGGGGGCTGCATGGAACATACTCAATAATGTAAAGTTATTCAAGTAACTATAACACGGTGCCCTAAGGTAACTATTACTCGAACCCCTGCCCTGCAGTGTGTCTTCAATAATTTGACTGCTAATGTTTCATTGATATTTTTATCAATGAAACATTGATAGTTGTCATGATTGCTTTAATATTCTGGGTAATTAGCAGTACATGGCAAGGGTACGAGTTACAGTTACTTGAAATAACTCTAACTGCTGAATATATATATATATATTTTAGCACTTAGAATGGAATAGTGACAATCTGGTCACCTGGTCACACCTCGACAGCGTCAAAGTCAAAGTTTGAGGCTGACCGCAATGGAGCCCTGCTCGGCTACAGCTCGCGGGAGGCCTCGGTCAAAACGTTTTCTTTCGGACTTAGCCATTTTCTAGAAGATTTTCTTCAGCGGGGCTAAGTCGCCAGCCCAATCCCACCTCCTGGAACTCTTCTTCAGATACGCATCACGGGATTTAGTCATTTTTTTTCGAGATGAAAATCCTTCGACCAGGCCAAACCTGAATCTTGATCCGACGTCCTTGGCGCCCTCCTCGGATGCACTGCCTGGGAGGTCCCGGTCAACTTACTACGTTCGGACTTAGTCACTTTTTCAGAGATTCTCTTCACTGGGACAAACCTGCAAGTCAGGCCAGGTCGCGGTTTAGGCAAGCTGGCTAGAGTTGCCGCGGCGGGTTGGTCCTTTTATGGAGCTTTTTGCAAAAAGTTCTCAGAACTTCTCCAAACTTCTGGATCTTCTCCCAGATGTTCTTTGAAGGTTCTTTTGAGGTCCACAGCTCACCCCAAGGTTCCAGGAGCTCTCAGATGCTCCTTGAGGGTGCTGACTACAACTCCCTGAATGCACCTGGTGCAAACGCCAAATTGGCCACTGGACAGTTGTCAACTGGTCAGTTTTTTTAGGAGTTGGTGCTGGGGACTCCGGTTAGTAATTTTCCAACTGTAGCAAACAAGAAGTCCCTCCTTGAACCAGTTGAAGCCAGGGAAATTCCTTCTTGTGGTGCAGCCCAAGTGTGCAGCAGGCACAGTCCTCCGGAGTGCAGTGACCAGGTGCAGGTCAGGAGTCCAGCAGGGCAGTCCCTCTTCTCCTGTAGTTCTTCCTTGTTGGAATCTGGTGAGATCTGAGGTATGGGTGCAGGTCTGCCAGTTTTATCCTTGCTCCTGGGTGAAAAACAGGGGGGTCCTGGTTCTCCAATCAGGTGCAGGGCCCTTTTCCCCTGTGATGACCACTTCCTGGAAAGTGTGGCAAAAATCAGTCCCAGGGAGCAACATTCCTCAAAAGCCATCATGGCTGAAAATGATTTTTGGAGGTTACATCTGGCTGAGCCCACCCACTGGTGTGGCTAAAAATCTTAAACACACCCTTCTCCTGCCATCTCCTCATCTAATCAGGGGCACACCTAATTGTCTGGGTTTGCAGGATGTGAGGGAGGTGCTGGGTTGCTCCAAATGCCCTTCTCTGCCTTTGAAGACCACTCCCCACTTCCTGACCCTCCATCTGCTGAGGGAAGTTCTCCTACAAAGGCACATTTCTATGTTTATAGCCCAGGCTACCTCACACGACAGGGCTGAAGTTGGCAACTTTTTAGGTCAAGTTTAAAACTCTTTACCTGAACAGGTTATATTAAATCCAACAATTGTAAGTTGTGGGATTTATTATCACAATTAATTTGATACCAAAGTTGATGTATTTGCCACTTAAGGGGACTTTATAAATTAACATAAAGTCTCCCTATTCTACCCTATGGAGGCCATTCAATACAATGAAGGAAAAATGAATTTGGCTGTTTTACCTCACCAAGGCTTATAAAACTATTTGTATAAGGTCCCTGCTTATAGTTACATGGCACTCAACCCTGTTGCACATAGGGCACACCTTACGAGTGACTTCGATGTAAAATTAAGGTAGTTTAAGACTTTGGAAGTGCATTTAATTCCAAATTCAAATTTGCATGTAACTTTAATTTAAAAGCAGCCAACATGGTATTCCTTCCTTTAAAATGACACTGGGTGCCTCAGCATTGCACCTATGGGTGCACTACCTATGCTGCGGTCTCTAAACCTACATGTCCTACCATATACTAGGGACGTATAGGTAGGTTAATATTGCTAATTATAATTAGCCTAATTTGCATATTGGCTTTACACAAAGACAGTCCCTGGGACTGGTTAGCAGTACCCAGGGCACCAGCAAAAAGTGAAAAATGGTGGCAAAAAGTTAAGGGGCCTCTGCAATCAGCCCTGTTTTCTCATATATATATATATATATACATATATATACACACACACACACACACACACACACTTACATATACTTACCTTGAACATGTAGTAAAGGCATATTTGTGATAAAGCTTGTGTTGAATGGACAATGGGTGAAAAAGGTATTTAATGTTGTCGTGCAGTAAAGCATAACTTTGTTATACCCACATTGGAAGGGCTGTTTCCCCTGCTATAACTACTTCCAGCAATGAGACAAATATAAGAAGTCAAATGCTGTCTCTTTTTGTGCACCATTGTTTTAACCATTTGTTTACACATCATCACTGATTCTAAATAATACCCATGCTTGTTTAATTCAATACCCATGCATGCTGAATGCTCTCTATTAGAAGATGTTTCAACATGGCAGTCAACAAGCCTCTTTGCCAGCCAATGGATTTTCCACACCATTCTGCAAGAACACCATGAATATTTCTAGTTTCTCTCTTGCCATGCTGGCCGTATATATTTACAGTGTGAGCAACTTTCAATGCTTCCTTCATTGTTTTTGCTAAGTGCCTACTGAATATTCTTTCTAGTGCTACACCTTTCCGGTTTACCCCTGGCCGAGGGAATCCTCCATGGCGGCGCTGCTTGCAGCGCCGCCATGGGGATTCCGACCCCCTTCCCGCCAGCCTGTTCTTGGCGGTTTACACCGCCAGGAAGAGGCTGGCGGGAACAGGTGTCGTGGGGCCCCTGGGGGCCCCTGCACTGCCCATACCACTGGCATGGGCAGTGCAGGGGCCCCCTAACAGGGCCCCATAATGATTTTCAGTGTCTGCTTTGGAGACACTGAAAATCGCGTCGGGTGCAACTGCACTCGTCGCACCCCTGCAAATCCACCGCCCGCCGGGGTCGGAATGACCCCCTAGGTCCTAATTATCATTACCTATTGCAGACTGACAATAGGTAATATATATATATATATATATAAATATTCATTAATATATATGCCACTAGGTAGTAATAGGACCTAGTTTCTATATAATAAGTATTTTTTGAATTGCCTATATCTTTGGTGGTGCTTGTCAAATCTTCACTAAATGTTCCCAAGAAATTTGCCATCTGCTGCCTGGAAATTTTCGGAGTGATCCGTCCGGGGGGGTCCAAGAAAAAGGGACATCCCAAAACATGTTTTTCCCATTCATTGTTCAATAGGGATTTTTAACAGCAATAGCGCAAAAACTACTTGACAGAATTACACTCAATTTGGTAGAAAGGTAGATCCTGAAAGCGGCCCTTTTTTGTTTTGGTATAATTACATTCAGTAGTTTTTGAGAAATTAAGGGGGAAAATGTTTATATCTAGGGATGCAAAGGATTTGCGTCCCCTCCCAATCTCATACAGAGATCTGATTGGCTGACAACACTTCAGCAACAGAAGTCACTGAAGGGTTGTCAGCCATCTTAGGACTCGGCTTTTGCGAAATCCCCCAAAAAAGCAGACAAAAAGGAAAAGGGGCCAGGGTACGAACATCCTGACCATTAGCTCTGGTGAGAGGGTCCCAAAGGAAGGGCTAAAAAGCATTTTTTCATTTTATGAGCAGAGACACTGTGGAGCTGCGGATCCGGCATAAAATTAAAGAAACCCGAAACGATATTTCCCATGCTTCGTTACTGTAAAGCACCTCGGTGGGCCAAGTCTCGGGGTTGTTGTGTATGTAAGCGAGGAGGGCCTCATGGCCCCCTCCCGCTGTCCCAGGTTCTGCTACCTCCCTGGGGGTTATTAGATGTATGTAGGGGGCCCCATGGCCCTTGCACTGGCTTAGGGACTGCTACCTCCCCAGGGCTTTGCTTTGATATGTGGGGGGCCTGTGGCCCCCCTGCATCCTGGCACTGCCACCCCGGGGCAAAATATTATTTATTTGTGGGTGCCCATTGGGGCAACACTGTATTTGGAGCTTGGCTGCGTGCCCCCTGCTGCCCCAGGGGCCTCCACCTCTAGGACAAATCTTTAAAAAAAAGAAAGGGATCCCCAAGGGACCCCCTAGCTCCAAGCACTACCACCCCCAGGGTATCCATATGTTGAAGGGGGGCCGCACCACCCCCCCCCCCAAGTGGAGCCACAGAGGGCCCTGGGGACTGCCACCCCCCCAGGGCCAGCTCCTGATATGTCTTGGGGTGCCCATCCCAGGACATAGCTGTTTGCTGGTGCTTGGCTGCAGCTCTACAGCTGCAGCCAAGCCACAACAAACACTCTGGTTTTTGACAATGGGACCTGTAGAGATGGCCCGCTTTAAAAAAAACAGAGCTTTCATCTCTTTCCCATGGACATGGCAGGGGACAGAGATGAAATGCTTCAGCAAGCACGGAGCTGCTGTCAGAACAGTCCGTGCTTGCTGCAGCAATGGCACTGCGAGGGAAGCTTTAAGGCTTCCCCCGCAATGTCAGGTAGCCCGTAAGGTGTTTTGATTATTTTTGTTTTGAATATATCAATAAATAAAAGAATAAATAGTGACTGCAAGGGAGCTCTTAAGGGCTCCCTCGCTGTGTGGGAAAGCTCATAAAGGATGTAAATAAATAACTAAACCCCAATAGTTCAGTGTGAAGGTCTGAGCTTTGGGGGTACAGGTCCAAATGGACTAATTCTCTCTTTTTTTTAATAAGCAAAAAATATATAGTTTATTTAAAATAATAAATACATTTTTATTTACATCAAACACAATATCTCATCCTAAGTATATGAGATATTAAAGCCTAAAAATCTTTGGGCCTGATTACAACTTTGGAGGATGTGACGGATATACCACCAGCTGTATTACTAGTTCCATAGGATATAATGGACTCATAATACGGCTGGTGGTATATCCGTCACTTTACCTCCTCCAAAGTTGTAATCAGGTCCTCTGTCTCTTTCCCTGTCACCTTCTTTCACTCGTTCTCTCTTTCAATCAATTTCTCCCACTCACACACCACTCAGACACTTGCTCACCTACTCACAGACCCACTCAGATACTCATGCAGCCACTCACAGACCCACTGATACACTCACATACCCACTCACAGAACCACAGACAGCGTCATGCACCTACTTACAGACCTGTGCACACACTGATGCACCCACTAAAACAGTGATGTATGCACTCGCACACCCAGACAATCTGACAGCCACTCTCACCCCCACATACACCCTCTCACACCTTTTCCCACACCCAGAGAAGCAGTGACCAACTCTTGATGTGCACGGTCAAAGGGTTGTACACAACGTGGGTTTCGATGATTAGGTGGTGCTGTCCGCAGCTCTGGCTGCAGGCCAGGTCTTGCAGGCAAGCTTCCCTGCGCACACGTGAAGGCCGCACACGGTTGGGTCATGTGCGGTGGTGGTTGGATTAATATATACTAATTAAAATTACTATAAGTAAAAACAAAAACATAGAAACTCACCTAAAAAAACAAAGATTACAGGGACAATTTATTTAGACTCTCATCTTAAACCTACAAAAACACAGAAATTCACCAGTTATAGTTAGAGTTATCTCAAGTAACCGTAACTCGTGCGCTAAGGTAACTATCACTCGTGCCCTCTCCATGCACTGCTAATGAAACCACAAATTATGGCACTCTTGTCATCTTTGACAACATCATTGATAATATCAATGTAATATTTGCAGGCGCAAGTTATAGTTACCTTAGGGCACAAGTTACAGTTACTTGAGGTATAATTTCCTTGGTTTCGTACGTTTAAAATGTGAGCCTAATTTTAACATCCATAAATATATATATATAAATATATATATACACATATATATATAGATATGTATATATATATATATATATAGATAGATAGATAGATAGATAGATAGATAGATAGATAGATAGATAGATAGATAGATACATTTATATAGATATATTTTCTACTGTAGTTATAATTATTTCCATAGAAAAATATTTTTTGACTTGCCTATATCTTTGCCACCGTTTGATGCAGCTTCATGAAATTTCCCCCCAAAAAAGTGTTCCGGTGATTCTTGTTGCACATGGAAAGTTTCAGGGTAATCCATCAAGCGGAGACTAAAAAAGGGGGGGGGTAAAAAAAAATTGTGTTTCCTATGTTAATTCCCATAGGAACTTTGAACACAACTACAGCTCGAACCATTGGACAGAATTACACCAAATTTGGCAGAAAGCTAGCTTTCATTACACAGATTGTGCTTTTGCTGGCCTGGTGTTGTCTCGTATGCTCTTATTATTCTAATGAGAGTACTGGATTTTGAGCGGTAGAGTCATCTGTGGTGTGGGAGACTAAGTCAAACCCACTGCAGGTGACACCCATCACTCCAATCCGGGTTTTGCTATGGCTAACTAGCAGTGCCTCACCTCTACCCAAGGGCAGGGATGACTGGGCAGCCAAGTGTATGACATAATTGGCTTCTCAGGGAAGCCGTGGTCACTCAGGTCTCATCCATTTCTCTCAATTACATTAGTCTCATACATACAATGACAACCGGAGGCAGTATATGTTTCAATAATGATTTTAATGAAGCGACTGCATCTTAGATAGCAAAAGCTCGAGCTGCACTAACCAGGATGACACAGCATGACAGTATCAAAATTGTGACAAGGAGAGTGAAGCATAAGAATAACGCTACCATATTGTCACTACAGTCAATAGACTAATTCCTACCTAGGCTATGATAGAGCACAGCGTATTAAGCTCTAATTCTGCCCTTCAGGTTCCCCAGGGAAGACTCCATCCCCCATACCTGAGCAAAGGCCTGAAGTCTGCAAAACAGCTCTAGCGAAGCATTTGGCAATCAGCATATAGTCGTGGTTCTCTGGCTGGAATATCCCTCTAACTTGTAAGGAACAAGGAAGTGTTTTTATAATAAAACAGCTGATGTTCTAAGAAATTGTCCCTGTGTAAAAATGCACGTTTTCTACAAATATTGGAGACTAAACTTATACCACTTTCATGAGCAACCTATCTTGCTGTAGCCTTGGAAGAAGCACAGAGTGAGCAAGAATGTCTTGTTTGAGAACTGAGTGCTGGCCTAGGCAAAAACAGTTAGATAAACAGAAAATAAAACAAGACCGTAAAAGGGGCTATTGTAACAATAATAAAATAAAGCCGAATAAAATATATCTAGTTTAGAGTGCACAGCGGCATGGCCTAGTGTGTTAAAATAACGTGCATGGAGCTATAGCTAAAATGGCTGCACAACAGTGTAAATCTGTTGAGTAGGTCTTGAGCAATTAAAAAAATTAAAGGGAAAAGAAATTTGTATAACTCTGGCAGCAGTGATTATTTTGTGAATAAATCTTGAAAATGTGTGCATTTTTGTGATTGTACGTGCAATAAGAAGTGCTGTAATTGGCTGAGTGCAACCTAACTAGAAAGTTGCGGCTTCCATTTTATTACTCAAGGCACAGTCCCCGGGGTGAACATCTTCATTGAAAGTGGCATAAGCGGTCAGGGTGAAGGTGTCTTGTCCCCACGGGTGTGATATTGATGTGTTGTGGGGGCAAATTATGGTTTAAAATAATTTAGCTTCACCACGTGCAGTATGTGCAATAAAGATGTGAACTTTCACAACTCATTGGTGTTTGTGAAAAGTTTTAAACTACTGATTCATTCATACACTAATTCATTCACTCATACATGCATTCAGAGACTCATGCACCCAATCAGACACCCATGCACCCAATCAGACCCACTCATAGACCCACACACCCACTTTCAGACCCACTCAGACACTCGCCCCAACTCACAGATCCACTGACAGAGACAGGCCCTGTGGCCAACCTGCTCTGCGCAGGGCAAAAGGCCATTTGTGGCACAGGTTAGGGTGGTTCTAAGGGCTTGACTGCAAGGTCTGGCGGCATGCCAGGCCTTGCTACCAACTGTGTGCGGCAGGGGTTGGAATAAAGTATAGTAATTCAAATTACTTTATGTTAAAAAAACATAGAAATTCGCTGATAAAACAAATTTTCATAATTGGCAGTGTGTTGCAGACTCCGAGAGGAGGAGACAGGGAACGTACTCTCAGGAAGATGGGATCCGAGTATATAGTCAGACTAAATAGCAGATATCCGTTGGGATTAAACCAGGATGAAAAGTTTTGTTTATATGTGGGCTGAGAAATTGAACAGGAATTTTAGTTTTGAGGATCTATAGCAAATAATAGTGGCCATTTGTATATGTTTAATATAATTTGGGTTTCAAATAGGCTGTTTTATACTGCTATGCTCACATCACTTTACAAATGTTCTTTGTATTTTTCTATGAGGAGGATTATAATTGTGTAAAAAAATTTCCCATCATAAGATTTGTCTGATGTATACGACAAGCAATGCCACTGGGCACTGCCACTTGGTAAGATCTAATTTAATCAAAACTCTTGCATGAATAATGTATATGTATTGTGAAATTATGCGTGGCATTTTGGTATAATATTGGACAATTTAAAAAGTGAATATGTTTTGTTTCTTATGAGGAAAGTGGGTAATCATTTCTTCATGTCTATCAAACTGCAAAATATAGTTTCTAATGGTGGTGGGACCAGTGGGGTGTCGGCTGGTTCAAAATAGCCAATGATGGATATGAAATAAACCAATTTTGGAAAGTGAGTTTGGAGTGCCGGCTTTCTTTTTTCTGAGAATTCGTGGAAGACAATATATATATTTTGGAAACACCTAGGCCCGTATTTATACTTTTTTTGCGCCTAATTTGCATCGTTTTTTGACGCAAAAACGGCGCAAACTTGCAAAATACCATTGTATTTTGTAGGTTTGCGCCGTTTTGCGTAAAAAAGCGGCGCAAATGCGGCGCTAAAAAAAGTATAAATACGGGCCTTATTTTGACCAGTGTGCCTGCAGAGAACGCTTTACTGAAATGTTAAAACACAGGTTCTGCTAATGAATTAACTCTATGTGAATTTCGTCTTTATTAATGGAAGTACAAGTATAAAAGCACAGAGCATAAACTACACAGAGACTGTTATGACCTCTCATAATATGTTTACTGGTGAAAGGAGTAGAACACAAATATTGATTAGCAACTTTTAAAGAAGACTCTGAAAGTGGCACTTTGAACTATAACTCCCAGAATGCCCCTGTGTTGTAAGGCAGGTAAATGAGAACCATGTGTGGCTACAAACTAAAACCACCTGAGGAAGACGAAATGTTGAAATGCGTAGTGGTGTTAGAAGTGCTGCTCTGTGAATAAATGTAATCTGCTAATCATTACCTCTAGGAGAGCAGCAATTCTTTTTGGTATATATATATACATATTTAAGGTGCCTATGTCTGTGGTGTCACTTGACAAATCTTCACAAACCTTTAAAAGAAAAATTGCCAGACACGTCAGCACCGGACTGGAAAGTTTTGTGGGGATCAGTCCAGATGGGGCAGATAAAAAGGGGGGTGTCAGAACACTTTTTCACCATTCTTTTTTCCATAGTGATAGCTCTGAAGCTACTAAACTTAATTCTACCAAATTTGGCAGAAAAGTAGGTCCTGGTTCAGGAAGCGAGCTTTTTTGTTTTGCTGTAAATCTGTTAAATCGTTTTTGAGAAATTAAGGGGAAAACACATTTGTATATATAGGGACGCAAAGGATTTGCGACCCCTCCTCATCTCATGCTGATATCTGATTGGCTGTCAACACACTCACCAAGAAGTGCTGGCAGCCATCTTGGGACTCAGCAGCCAAAGTCCAGAAAAAAATGCAAAAGAAAAAAGAAAAGGGGCCAGTGTATAGACACCCTGACCCCTTTGCTGTGGTGCTAGTGTCCAAAAGGGACTCCCCTCCAGGACTACAAAGCATTTTTTAGCTGCCACCTCCCCAGAGCTTGATTACTATTGAGTTTGGGGGGCTGCGCAGTCCCCCCGCTACCCGAGGGAACTCCACCTCTTTGGGGCAAAGATTGAAAGAAGTGAAGGTGGTCTGTTTTTTTTTTAATTTCACAGCGGATCCACTGCATCTCCGCTCGTAACATAATAAAAAATTGCCCTTCTGGGTCCATTTGGAGTATACTTGGGCTTGCAGCCTCCCTCAAGGAGCCAATGATGGCCCTGGGTATCACCACCCCACTGGGCCGGCTCCTGCTATGTGCCCCCACTGGGACATAGCTGTTTGCTTGGCTTGGTTGCAGCTTTGACAGCTGACAAACAGGTCCTGCTGTCAAAAAGCAGAGTTTTAATCTCTGATGAATGTTCAGAGAACAGAGATGAAAGCTTTACTTGAGCAAACATGGAGCTGCACTCCCAGTCCCAGATAGCCCATAAAGACACATCATAAAATATTTTTAGAAACATGTAGGGACCGCAAGGGAGCCATTGAGGGCTCCCCCTTGGTCGCAGATAGCCCATAAAGGGCTAAAAATTAATTTTTGGAAAAAAAATAGAATAGCTGAAGTTTAAAGGTCACTAACCTTCACACTGAGCGTTGAGAGTTCAAGTTCAGCCGGACTCGATTCCCTCCATTAATTTTTTTAAGTTAATAAGTTTAAGGCTTCTATGAAAGGTGATCTTACTTTTTTTAAATGAGAAATACATTTTTCATTTTCTGAAGAAGCATCTCATTCTATTTATATCATACATCAAAGCCTAACCAAGACTCTATCTCTCTCTTTCTCTTTTCATTATCACTCTCTTTCTCTCTTTCGCTTTCAGTCTCTTTCTTTAACTCACACACCCACTCAGGCATTTGGGCACCCACTCAAAGACCCCATCAGAAACTTGCACAGCCATTCACAGACCCACTCAGACCCTTGTGCAGCCAGTCACAGCCGCAGTTCAACCCTCATGCACCCACTCACAGACCCACTCAGACAGCTGTGCACCTTTTCACAGACCCACTCAGACTTTCACACACTCACTCACAGACTCATTGATACCCTAATGCACCCACTCAAAGACCCGCGCACACATGGGTGCACCACTAAAACACTTATGTACGCACTCTCACACCCATGCAGATACTCTCACAGCACACTCTCACCCCCATATACACCCTCTCACACCTATTCTGACACCTAGAGAGGCCGTGGCCAACCTGCGCCACGCACAGCTAGAGTGGGGTTGGGTGATTATGGGATATATATATATATGCTGCCAAGCTGCAGCAAAAGGTATGTCCTGGGTTTGACACCCTGGGGCAGAGCAGGAGCTGGCCTTGGGAGGAGGCAGTACCCAGGACCATCAGAAGCTCCTGGAGTCAGGCGCAGGCTGCATGGCCCCCTCCAATGAAAACTTCTCCAGGGAGGTGGTGGTTCCCGGGACTGCTGGGGGCCAAAACTGAGCCACTTTGTTTTCTTTAGTGTTTGTTTGTGGGAGGTGGTGGTCCACAGGGCTGTGGGGGGATATGCGCCCCCCCTCATAGAATTAAACTGAAGCCCCAGGAAGGTGGTTGTTATGCCATTAATTGTGTTTGACCAATGACTTTGTGTTTTACCACTGCGCATATTAGTTATTCAATGTTCATCAGGAGCACATTACATGCTGTATTCAGTTTAGCTGCCTATTGGCTTTAACGTGGCATTAGACATTACATTCTGTATTCAGTTTAGCTGCCTATTGGCTTTAACGTAGCATTAAACATTACATTCTGTATTCAGTTTAGCTGCCTATTGAATTTAACATGGCATTAGACATTACATTTGGTATTTAGGTTAGCTGCCTATTGGCTTTAACATGGAGTTAGACATTGCAGTTGAGACATTGCAGATGAGCTGTGTTTTTCCACATGGTAGACCAAGCTGTGTTTTTCAAATTGAATTCACATAAACCCTAATGTGATAAGAGAGCGTATATTTGGTGTTTTCCTTTCTGCTCAGCATTGGGAAGAGGAGATGCTAAGGAGATCTGGCCAATCTCCAAAGGCTTGTTTTATTTCCCAGGTCTGAGAGGAAGGGGCCAGGTTTTTTTAACTGTGTCCCTGGGCAGCAGCAAGGAGAGATTCTCCAGGACTTCAGTCAGGAGCGGATGTCAGCTGCCTGGCCTCCCGTTTGGGTGGAAAATCTTCTCGCAGTTGAACAAGAGTCATCAATTTCACAGGCATGACAAGGATGACGAGCAGTGATAGGCCCTACGGTGATGACATTTTGACCTTTTATTCTTTGCTTTGAAGTTATGCTATAATATAATCACATGTATGTGCTGTGTACATTGCAATTGAGAAGTACTTTGATATATTTTGATTTCATTGCTGTGACTACTTTTAAATGTGTGCTTCCAACCTACTAATCTCACCTTTCAGGAAACTCGTGGTGAAGTAATAATAATAAATATCTTCTTTAAACTAAGAAGTGCATTCCAGAGAAGTTTTGTAAGCTCGGTCATAAGATTAGAGAAGGAAATCAAAACAGTGGTGGACCTTGGGACTACAAGGGGACCATGTCCCCACCTTGTAGAGTTCGATTATAGCCTTGGGGAGGAGGCAGTCTCCAAGGCTGTGGGGGGCCATGCATCCCCCGCACAGAATTAGATTCAGGCACGCAGGTGGCGGCTATCCCTGGGGCTATGGAGGGCCATGCAGACCCCCTACATAGAATTAGATTCAAGCAAGCACTGGGGATGTGGTAGTCCCTGGGGCTGCAGGGAGTGCAGGCGCCCCACCCCCGCATTACCTTTGTTTTGTTTTTTGTTTTTGTTTACTTTTGTTTTGATTTTAGTCCCGGGGAGGTGGAGGTCTCCGGGGTTGCAGGGGGGCTCGGGGGCTCCACTTGCAAATCATGAAAACCGTGGGGAGGCAGTAGTACCCAGGGCTCCAGGAGGGGGGCTCGGTGGCCCCCTGGATTATATTAGCAATGCCCCAGGACTTGACCCACCCAGAGGCTTCAGAATGACCAAAAATGGGAACCAGATCTGCTGTCACTTCCAGCAAACATTTTTAAAAATGCTTTTTAGCCCTAAGGTGTTCCCTTTGGGACCACAGAACCAGAGCTACGGGGTAACGGGGTCCGTACACTGGCCCTCTTTGCATTTTTTTTTCTTTTTCTGGGGGACTCTGCTGAAGCCAAGTCCAAACTTTGCTGCCAACACTTCCTTGTTGAAGTGTTGGCAGCCAATTAGATCTCAGCACAAAATCAGGAAGGCTAGCAAATTCTTCTCATCATTATATATACAAATTTGGATTTCCTTTAACTTCTCGAAAACTACTGAGTGGATTCAAACAAAATAACAAAAAGGGCTCTTTCTAGTCCAAGAGCTACCTTTCCAACAAATCTGATCTAATTCTGTCCAGTGGTTTGGGCGCTATTGCTGTTCAAAATCGCAAAGGAAAAATGAATTGGGAAACAGTTTTGGGTCCCTACCTTTTTCTCGGCCCTCGCTTGGTGGATGACACCTTAACCTTCCAGACAGCAGCTGAAATGAGCGGCATATTTGCTTGGAAAATTTAGTGATGATTTATCAAATAGCACTAAAATTATTAGTAAAGCAAAAAAACATTTTCTATAGAAACTAGGTCTTAACTATAACTACCTAGTGGCAACCGCCACTAGGTAACATACACATAGGAAAATAGTTTTTTTTTGCTAATACCTTTGGCGCCATTTTACAAATCTTAATGAAATTTTCAAAACTAGTATGCCACTCATTTCAGCTGCTGTCATGAGATTTTCGGGGTAATTTGTGAAGTGGAGAGGTCCCAAAACACATTTTCCCCATGCAACTTCCCACAGGGAATTTAGACACAACTACCCAGGGGATGTATGTGGTGTGGCATTTGGTGCCTGGAGGTGATTTGCCACAGGCCCTGTTGCCAACCCTGCCTGGCATGGCCAAAGGTCGTGTGTGGCTTGGCACTGGATGCCAATGTGGTTGGCCACAGAGACTGGACATGTGCTGGGTCTTTGGAGTAATGTAAGGTAATTTAAAATTACTGAGCTTTTACAAAATTTAGAAATTCCCTGAAAAAAATCAAAGGTTACAGGGATATTATATTTAGGAAATAGAATTGAAAATCCTAGAAAACCGTAGGTAAGAGGGACATTATAGCTAGGTTCAGATTTTAACAGATAAAACCATGGAAAATGAATAGTTATAGTTATACTTATCTCAAGACACCATAACTCGTGCTCTAAGGAAACTATGACTGGCACCCTCACCATACATGGCTGATTACCCCACATAATATATCAGTGATGACATCTTCTATGACGTCATTCATAATTTAACCACAACATTTACAATTAAACTATTGATGAGACAATTACCATGGAGTGTTTAGTATAGACATTACCCAGTGGCAGTAGCGATGTGTAATTATAGTTAGGATTGTGTTTTCATAGGAAACATGGCAAATGTTTTTTGGTGATGCTAATCATGTTGTCACCATTTGACAAATCTCCACAAAACATTTTTAAGAACTGCATCTTTTTTCCTAATTTGTGCATGGAAAGTTTTGGGGTGATATGTCAAGCAGGGCCTGTGAAAAAAGGAAGTCTCAAAATGCAAAATCCCCATGCATTTTTCATGGACTTCCTTAGGCAGGGCTAAAGCAAAAAATAATGAACAGAATTACACTGCATTTGACAGAAAGCTAGATCTTGGTCCACAGATTGTGCTTTTTGTGATTTGGTGTAAATCTGTTCAGTAGTATTTTAGTAATTGAGGGTTAAAAATAGTTGCATATCTGGATGGTAGGGTACACAAGAAGCTTGAGAGACTCTTGTGGGAGTGCTGATTTCAAAATGGAGCATTCTGATTGACCACAGGAACTTTTTTCCACTGGCCTATTTGCTCCAGCAGGAGTCAGACTCCCTCTGGACTGAGCACTCTGATTGGCTGCTAGCAACATCAGAAATATGACTCTGACAGCCATTACAGGACTTGGGGACTTAGGTGGTCAATACAACCCTGGCGGTCGGTGTTAAAGCGGCGGTAAAACCGCCAACAGGCCAGCGGTAAAAAAAATGGAACTATGACCATGGCGGAAACTGCCAACATAGACAGCCACTTTAACACTCTGACCGCCACGACGGTACAAACAAACAGCGCAGCGGTAACCACCAACAGACAGGTGGATGACAATGTAACGCCCACACTATTACAACCCACCAATCTGCCACCTTTTCCGGGGCGGATTCCCTGCGAACAAAAACACGGTGGAAACAGGACTTTGAAGGGAAAACGCTCACCTCTACACACCCCACGAGGAACCAGGACGCCATGGAACCGGAGCTCCAAATTCTGCCAGCCTTTATCTTCCGGCTCCTCTATCAGGAGCACGAACGCCGGCGACAAAGACAACAGTGAGTCATGCACCTATGACACAAGGGAGGCGGGAGGGAAAAAACAGTGACACACACACGCAAAACCCCCACCCTCACCCACTACAACACACACACAAGTACACATTGATACATCACAGTAACACCCCCCAATCCCCCCTGGAAGAATGCAAGGACAAAAGGAAATGAGTCGAATAATTGTGATATATTCAAAGACATGAATCAAAAATATATACAAATATATACATTTATACTATATACAATTATATACACCAAGAACATAAGTCCAAGGGATTCCACCATCATAGTCCGTGGATCACTGGGCTCCAAAGGCATGGGTGAGGCCCACACTCAATACCCGATCAAAACGGAGAGAACATGCAGGGCCATCAGATAGAAATAAAACAGGCACCTCAGGGGGAAGGGGGGGCACCTCAGCCGGTTGAGTGCATGACGCCAGATCCACGAGAGGGCTCCATGCCCATTGATGTATCCTGAGGAGTGCAAAGCCACAGTCTCTCAAGTCTCTACAGTGGGTGGTTTGCCCACTGTTCAATCCTGGGGAGTGAAAAGCCACAGTCTCTCAAGTCTCTACAGTGGGTGGTTTGCCCACTGTTTAATCCTGGGGAGTGCAAAGCCACAGTCTCTCAAGTGGATAACAGTCACCACTGGTTCTGGAGGGGGCCTTGGGCGCCAGAGTGCTTCATCCTGCCAAGGACAGAGGTAGTGGATGTATCTCTCCACTGGTTCTGGAGGGGGCCTTGTGCCCAGAGTGCTTCATCCTGCCAAGGACTGAGGTAGTGGATGCCTTTCTCCACTGGTTCTGGAGGGGGCCTTGTGCCCAGAGTGCTTCATCCTGCCCAGGACTGAGGTAGTGAATGCCTTTCTCCACTGGTTCTGGAGGGGACCTTGTGCCCAGAGTGCTTCATCCTGCCAAGGACTGAGGTAGTGTAGTGGATGCCTTCCTCCACTGGTTCTGGAGGGGGCCTTGTGCCTGGAGTGCTTCATCCTGCCAAGGACTGCTGTAGTGAATGCCTTTCTCCACTGGTTCTGGAGGGGACCTTGTGCCCAGAGTGCTTCATCCTGCCAAGGATTGAGGTAGTGGATGCCTTTCACCACTGGTTCTGGAGGGGGCCTTGTGCCCAGAGTGCTTCCTCCTGCCTGTGGCAGACTCAGTAGCGTCGGATTCATTTGTGCTGACTTGCCTGCGTGCTTGTGGTGGTGTCCTTGGCAACGGTGCTTGTGGCGGTGTCCTGGGCAGCGGTTCAGCTGGTGGTAGTTTTGTTCTGCCCTGCGGGGCTGCTGGCGGCCGTGTCCTGGGCAGCGGTGCTTGTTGCTGCAGTGTCCTGGGCAGCGGTGCCTGTGGCAGTGTCCTTGGCAGCGGTGCTTGTGGTGGTGTCCTTGGCAGTGGTGCTTGTGGTGGCGGTGTCCTGGGCAGCGGTGCCCATGGCGGTGTACTTGGCAGCAGTGCTTGTGGCGGCGGTGTTCTGGGCAGCGGTTTAGCTGCTGGCAGTCTTGTTCTTCCCTGCGGGGCTGCTGGTGGTGGTGTCCTGGGCAGCGGTTCAGCTGCTGGCGGTCCTGTCTGTGGCAGCGGTGCTGCTGCTGGCGGTCGCTACCTGGGCAGCGGGGCTGCTGGTGGTCCTATCTTTGGCAGCGGGGCTGCTGCTGGTGGTCGCTTCCTGGGCAGCAGGCTGCTGCTGGCGGTCACTTCCTGGGTAGTGTGGCTGCTGGCGGTCTTGTCTGTGGCAGTGGGGCTGCTGCTGGCGGTCTCTTCCTGGGCAGCGAGGCTGCTGCTGGCGGTCACTTCCTGGGCCAGTGTGGCTGCTGGCGGTCCTGTCTGTGGCAGCAGGGATGCTGCTGGCGGTCGCTTCCTGGGCAGAGGGGCTGGTGGCGGTCTTGTCCGCCATGCTGATCTTCCCAGACTTGCCGGTTTTACTGTGCTCCTTTCCCCCCTTGGATGGTGTCGCAGCTGTCTCCACACTCCCAACTGTACCCCTGTGAGCGGCTTTGGTGGCTGTTTTCTTTCCCCTCTCCCGCCGGGCACTGTCCAACTTTTTATGCTTGACAGGTGGGGGACTGTCTGTGCTCAGGCTCCTTGCCACACTGCCTGCCCTGCTGCCTGGTGCACTCCATAATCCAGTGAATACTGGCACCATTGGTCCCGCCGATGTTGTGGCTGAGGTGCTAGGTTGGGACCTGGAGAGTTGGGCCCTAGGAGACTGACGGGGTGGGGGAGGTGATGGGAAGAGGTCAAGGATGGCCAGGAAAAGTTTCTTAGGAACACTGGGACAGGTAGCTGGAGGAGGTTTGGGAGTGGAGGAAGAGGTAGTGGTTGTAGGCGGTGTACGTTTGGTGACTTTGGGTGAAGGTGCATGGGCTGGAGGCTGTCGTGAGGTGGATGGCTGTTGGGTGGGTGTGTGGCTGCGTTTGTCTACCTTGGGAGGTGGCCTCACAGACACACTGGGAGAGGACACAGGGGATGTGTGAATGGTAGTGAGGTGGTGAGTGCACGTGAACGGGGTGTGGTGGTGGGTATGCTGGTGATGGACGTAGTGGCTGAGGATGTAGTGCATGCAGGTGTGAGTCGAGACAAGACAGGGAGGGAGGAGGGAGATGAGGAGGAGGGGGACACAGTGTGTCTGCATGTGTCTGATGCTTGCGTGAGCGCCTGTGGGATGTGTGGTGCTTATGTTTGCCAGAGCTTC
This sequence comes from Pleurodeles waltl, assembly GCF_031143425.1. Lineage (NCBI taxonomy): Eukaryota > Metazoa > Chordata > Amphibia > Caudata > Salamandridae > Pleurodeles > Pleurodeles waltl. The sequence goes on from NC_090445.1 coordinate 1,350,585,918, forward strand.
CCTTGTGTGTTGAGGTGTGTGCATGCTGGTCTGATGGTGTGCTCGGGATAGGCTGAGGTACAGGGGTGTGGGTCTGGGTGGAGGAAATTGGAGGGGGGAGGCTAGAGACAGGGACAATGGCTGCCATCAGGCCAGAGTCTGAAAAGTTTGTTGAAGAGCTGCCTGACCAGAGTGAATGACCTCCAGGAATGCATTGGTGTGTTGCAACTGCCTCTCTACACCCTGGATGGCATTCAAAATGGTAGACTGCCCAACAGTGAGGGACCTGAGGAGGTCAATGGCCTTCTCACTGAGGGCAGCAGGGGTGACAGGTGCAGGGCCTGAGGTGCCTGGGGCGAAGGTAATGCCCACCCTTCTGGGTGAGCGGGCACGGGGGCAAAGGCTGAGGGGCTGCTGGGAAGGCGGTGCTGGTAGGGGGGTGGCGGCTGTACCTGTAGATGCGGGGGGCAAAGATGGTGCTGCCACCTCAAGGGAGCTCCCATCAGAGGAGGAGTCCGTCTCGCTGGTGTCAGCTCCTGTACCCGCCGTGGAGCTCCCCTCGCCCTCCATCCCACTGGTGAATTCGGAGTCCGTAGTGTCGCCCTCCAGGGCCATGTGGGATGCAGCTCCCTCCTACTCCGGTGCCACTGCTCCTCCGCCTGATGATGCTAATGCAAACAATTACAGGGAGACCACAAAAAGGGGGGGGAGACAGAAGAAAAACATGTTCAGTGCATGCAATACCGTTACCGTTGGCAGACACAACAGACACAGAAGCCCCCTGCACTACGCCGCACACTTGGGCTCCACTATTGAATCCCTGGGACATGGCTTACATGGCTATGGCCGATTTCTGCACACATGGATGTCACAGGAGCCTGACTAGGTGTAGTTGGCACTGTACACAGGTCGGGTGGGGTGCCACAGCGCTTGCCTGAAGAAGGGAACTTAACTAGCAAACTTGCCCTGGCCAGGGGAACCCACAGCCCACCTCCCTCACCCAGGCACCTAAAATGCACACTGAATCAGCAGAATGAGAGTGTACTCACCCCCTTGTGTCTGCTGTGATGCCCTCAAGCACCCATCCAAGTCCGGATACGCCACCGCCAGGATCCTGAACATCAAGGGGGTCATGGTGTGACAGGCACCCCTCCCACGTTGGGAGGCCATCCCCAGCTAGGCCTCCACCGTCTTCTTGCTCCAGCGGCGAATGTCCTCCCATCTTTTCCGGCAGTGGGTGTTCCGTCTGTGGTAGACTCTTAGGGTCCGGACTTCCTTGGCGATGGCACGCCAGATGTCCTTCTTCTGGTGGGTGCTGACCTACAGGAAATGTACAGGGGAAAAGAGAAGTAATTACCAACTGCACCATCACAGTCATTAGCCCGCATCCCTACCCTTGTCATGACGCACATGCACTCACCGTCGTTTCATGCATGCCTCATTTTCACCCCCCCCTATCTTTCATCCACCCCACTCCACACAGGCATTGCCCATACAGCATGTTCACAGTGTACTTACCTGTTTGTCTGGAGGACCGTAGAGTAGCGTGTACTCGGGGAGGACACCATCCACAAGTTTCTCCAGCTCCTCCGTGCTGAAGGCAGGGGCCCTTTCCCCAGACACACGAGCCATTGTCTCTTCCAGACTGAGGTCACAGCAGCACTTGCAGTGTAGGTCCTCTCCTGTCGAAGATCAGGTATCGAGTGATTGAACAGATAGAAAATGGCGGTCACGTCCACGGCGGTGCGAACCGTCACTGCCGGCGTATATCGTCATTGGCTCCTGGGACCTATAGGGCCCAATGTTAACCAATGAAGAATTGCGACAGTGTAGAACACCAGCGCAGTTACCTCATATCCCTCTATCCCACTTTACAGGTCAGGCAGCCGCCATTTCAGGGGCCCACGTGGCAATATTTTTGTCTGCGTCACACATACCTAGGCCTTGCCTAACCAGTCATACAGGCAAATTTCGATTTATGAATAATTTCAGAGTAAGCTGTGTTTACGTACCTCAGAGTTGGTTGACTCTCTGCTCTCCGTTCTCCTCCATAGGCACCGTCCGCTGGGACATGTGAGGAGATGGCGGCATCCTCCGGTGTACAGACCGTTGGTGGACCTATCGCCAATGGAGGAAAGACATGTGATCATCACCTACAGGCTTGATCGTGCCACAGTCCAGGAACTGTGTGCCCAGTTGGAGCCAGACCTGATGTCAGCTATCCGCCATCCCACAGGAATCCCCCCTTAAGTGCAGGTGCTGTCAGTACTCCATTTCCTAGCAAGTGGGTCATTTCAAACAACAGTGGCCATAGCATCAGGGATGTCCCAGCCTATGTTTTCCAATGTGTTGTCAAGAGTGTTGTCTGCCCTGCTGAAACACATGCAGAGTTACATCGTTTTCCCTCAGGTGGAGGATTTGCCTACAGTGAAAGGTGACTTCTATGCCCTGGGACATATCCCCAACATCATAGGTGCCATTGATGGGACACATATGGCCTTGGTACCCCCCGCAGGAGTGAACAGATGTACAGAAACCGTAAGAGTTACCATTCGATGAATGTGCAGATGGTGTGTTTGGCAGACCAGTACATTTCCCATGTTAATGCCAAATTCCCTGGCTCAGTGCATGATGCTTACATCCTGCGGAATAGCAGCATCCCTTATGTGATGGGGCAACTCCAGAGGCACCGGGTGTGGCTATTAGGTGAGCACCTGGACCCAAATCAGTTGGAATAGTTGTCTGGGTCTGTGGATGTCCCTATGAGTCAGTGCGTGTCTAACAGTTGTCCCTTGCCATTTTGCAGGTGACTCTGGTTACCCCAACCTGTCATGGCTACTGACCCCAGTGAGGAATCCCAGGACAAAGGCAGAGGAATGCTACAATGAGGCCCATGGGCAAACTAGGAGGATTATAGAGCGGACCTTCGGGCTCCTGAAGGCCAGCGTCCTGTGCCTCCATATGACAGGTGGTTCCCTATTCTACTCACCAAAGAAGGTGTGACAGATCATCGTGGCCTGCTGTATACTTCACAACTTGGCTTTGCGATGGCAGGTGGCTTTTCTGCAGAAACATGGTCCAGATGGAGGTGTTGTGGCAGCTGTGGACCCTGTGGACAGTGAAGACGAGGAAGCAGAAGACGAGGACATCGACAACAGGAACACGATGATCCTGCAATACATCCAGTGAGACACAGGTAAGAAGACAACACTGCCTGCTACATCTGATTTTAATCCACTACCTCTCATCTGTCTGTCATTTGCACCCAGTGTATGGTCACTGAGTTGTCACTTTCCCTTACGATTTCACAGATGTGGGTCTCACAGTGTGACATCTGCTTTGTTTCCTCATGGACTAGAGCTGTGTGACATAGGTATGTTGACATTACAGTTGAAAGAGCATTTTGCCACTGTAATTGAAAATACACTATTTGGTGGAGGAATGTCCATGGCTGAGTCCAGTCTATTAGTCTCACAGGTGTATTGTCCAAAGGGGCATAGGAACTTCTTATGTCAGTGGTCTGACAAGTAGTGGGCCAGAAGAGAGGAAGACGAAAGCAGGCCGCCACACTCTGCCCAAAAAGGAGTCTTGCACTAGCAGTCCAAGCTGAGGTACTGCATGCATCTCAGGACTGCCTGGTGGCTCCGATGCAGAACTGAGGCCCTGCTCTGGGTTGCCACAGTCTCCAGCAGCAACTCCCGGTGATGTGATGTGCCAGGTTGGGCCAACTCCAAAGATCACTGTGTGTAAAGATGCTGCTGGATGAGTTGGCTGTACATGGAGCTCTCTTAGGTGGAGTCCACCATGGTCGCTGGCTGGTCACACTCCCAGTGTGTGGGACTAATTTTGGATGCATTTAATAAAATAATTTTTTAATTCTTTACCAAATTGGATAGGGAACGGTGCAGAGGAATTGATATGTGTATTAGGTTTATCCATTATCTTTTCGAATTTTCAGACCTTTGGCCCTGTTTTAATAGTCGTGGCTAGCATTATGTAAGCAATTGCTGTACTTTGAAGACACTGAATACGTGAAAAGGATAGTTAATTATTAATTGTAATTATTTTCTCCTTTCTTCATTCTAATTATTTTTATTTTTTTCATTTTAAACATCTGTCTTTTCATATGTCAAGTTTCTGACTGTTGTAATAATCTAAATATTGTTGAATTAAATGTACACAAACAAATACAATAACATACTAGATAAATTATATTACAAACGATTTACGAGCACCTAGAATGAAAGAAAAACTAACATGATGAGAACTTTGGTAGTCAGGTTGCTTGAAGCTGAACCTGCAAGCTCCAAGCTCCTTTCGTCTATCACCAGGACTTGCTGTGTTGAGAATGTATCAAGAATACATTATAGGACATTGACAGTAGACACAAGCCCCCTGGGGTCCCTATGTGTTAAAATAAAAAATGAAGGCCCAGATTCTCTAAGGTTTAGAGTTGGTTTAGCATTGCTTTTTTAATGCTAACCCGACACTACACTTTTTTTTGGCATTCACATGGTTTGCATGGCACAGTAACACAAAGCAATGCAAAACGAACGCCTTTTAAAAGCAGGGTTAAAACAGAGAAATGTTTCAGTTCTTCCTGCTTTTCTGACTTTGCATGTGTGCTGCACTGAACAACACACATACAAAGTGGGGAAAGCATTTTCACTTTTCTAGGCATAATATCCTGTATTTGGTGCGTGGCAGCTGAAATCAGCACCGAGCTAGGGAGAGAGGAGGAGAGTGCCATTTCTTGTGAATATAGCGCTTTCCTGCTCTCTCCTTGTCACACAGCGCAGCTTTTTTGGATGCTGCACTGCGCTGCGTGACACATACCGGACTCTGGGCCGAAGTGTTCCATTGCCACCCTTCCATCTGGAAAAAACACCCGTTGAATTCACTTGCAATTTCAGCAATTGCCAATAATCTGTACAACAATTTGGTTGCTAAATAATGTAGCAATTAGTTCAAATACATGTTTTGCGCTTCAATATAGTATAATAATAAGGTCCATGTTTGGGTAACAATAAGCACTGATAAAAACAAAAAATGTAGTAGAATCTTGCATTACATAAACATAGCTGATACTTTATCAGCAAATTGGTACAGCACAATACAAGGATGTCTCATAACCTTCCTAAAATGTGGAATTCCAGTGTCATTGCAATTAATTCAAATTACAAGGAAATATTCCCTTTTTAACTGAGAGCATGTTGTGTTAGCCTTTACTTTGCCTTTCATTGTTCTAGTTGTTTAGTTTTATACTTCTGCAAAATGGATCTCCAAGGTAAGCCCATTAAAACTTCAGTTGTACGCAGCACTTACTGTGTTATTCGATCAGATATAAGCAAATACAGAGATCCTACTTAAAAATAATGGCTCTCTCAATAGCCATCATGACTCCCTTTTGGAAAACGGAAAGTCTATTTCTCCCACTGATAGCTGTTCTTATCTTTTTAATTTCTAGAAACAAGGCAATTCCAACTATTCCATTCTCTCTCCCAGCCTTCAGTAAACAAAAGCTACTGTGCTCACATATGCCGCCAAAAGTGAACATTTTACAAATAGCTCTACCTATGAATTTAAAACTAATGTGATACCTATCCTTAAGTACACCCTTTAGAATGTGTTAAGGGGTCTGCAGCAGAAAGGTAGAAAATCATCATAATTTACATTCCTCAAAGTTAATTTATTCTATTGGTTTTTCTGTCTAAAGAGGTGCTGCTGGCAAGACAGGGGTCGGAACTACACATCATTCTTGGTTATTCTAGGAGATTTTTGGGGAGATAAAGCAGCAGTCCACAATTGATTAAAAAAACGACGCACGAATTTCAAATCACATTGCAGTCGAAAGAGAGGATGCCAGATTGCGATAGTTCCCAGGGAATAAAAATGTACTGTGTGAAGTGTACTGATGCTTATTAGAGTTAGGATCATTGTTGGAAAATGGGTTATTGGTAAGGGCAGGTAGGTACCTACACTTAGCAATAGGCCACTAACCTCCTCTTAGGTCCAGTTAGGTCTCAATAAATTAAACCGAGCTCAACCCTTGGTAGCTTGGCAACGAGCGACAAGGCTAAACTTAGGAGACAGAGTGTAAAGCATTCAAATATCATAAAGCAGTAATTAAATAAAACACAGAAAACAGTTTAAAAATCCAAAACCAATTTATAAAAATAGACTACAATTTTATCTTTAAAATGACACGAAAACGAATAAAATCGGATAAGAGGAATCGGAGATATGAATTTTTAAAGAATTATTGTTTTTTTAGCGCCTAGAAACAAAATGCGCCAATCGGGTCATCTGGTTGCACCTCGACGGGGGCAAAGTCAAAATTTCAGGCCGACCGCGATGGAGCCCGGCTCGGCTACAGGCCGCGGGAGGCCTCGGTCAAAAGTTTACCTTCACACTTAGTCGTTTTTCTGAAGATTTTCTTCAGCGGGACGAACCTGCCAGTCCAATCGACCTCCTGGAGCCAGTCTCTGGATTCGCATCGCGGGAATCCTCGTTGGAGATTTTTACATTCAAACGTAGTCATTTTTTTCGAGGTGAAAATCCTTCGACCAGTGTAAACCTGGATCTTGATCCGACGTCCCTGGAGCCCTCCTTGGATACGCTGGCTGAGAGGTCCCGGTCAACTTTTTACCTTCGAACTTAGTCTCTTTTTTGGAGATTTTCTGTACCGGGACAAACCTGCAAATCAGGCCGGGTCGCGGTTGAGGCAAGCCGTTTAGAGTAGCCGTGGCGGGTCGGTCCCTCTATGGAGCTTTTTTTCAAAAGTTCTCAAAACTTCTCCAAACGTCTGGGGCTTCTCACAGATGTTCTTTTAAGGTTCATTTGGGGTCCACATCTCACCCCAAGGGTCCAGAAGCTGTGAGATGATCCTTGGGGTGTGGACTACAACTCACAGAATGCACCTGGCACAAACTCCTTTTTGGCCACTGGCCAGTGGCCAGCTGGTTGATTTCTTCAGGAGTTGGTGCAGGGGACTCTGGTTAGCAGTTTTTCACCTGTGGCAAACAGGGAGTCCCTCCTTGAACCAATTGAAGCCAGGCAAAGTCCTTCTTGTGGTGAAGCCCAAGTGTGCAGCTGGTGCAGTCCTTCTGAGTGCAGGTTCCAGGTGCAGGCCAGGGGTCCAGCAGGGCAGCGCTTCTTCTCCTTTGGTTCTTCCTTGTTGGAATCTGATGGGGATCTGAGGTGTGGGTGCAGGTCTGCCAGTTTTATCCTTGCTCCTGGGTGAAAAACAGGGGGGTCCTGATTCTCCAATCAGGTGCAGGGTCCTTCCCCCTGTGATGACCCCTTCCTGGGAAGTGTGGCAAAAATCAATCCCAGGAGGCAACATTCTTCAAAAATCCATCATGGCTGAATCTGATTTTTGGAGGTAACATCCGGCTGAGCTCACCCACTGGTGTGGCTAAAATTCATAAACACACCCATCTCCTGCCCTCTCCTAATCTAATCAAGGGGGCACCTAGTTGTCTGGGGTTGCAGGATGTGGGGGTGTTGCTGGGTTGTTCCAAATGTCCTTCTCTGCCTTTGAAGACCAGTTTGGCAGCCCTCCCCCTTCCCGCCTCACCATCTGCTGAGGGGAAATTCCCTCCCACAGGCACATCTCTTTGTGTGAAGCCAGGCCACTTCCCACCTCATCAAGGCAGCCTGGCCAGGCTGCCAGAGGCTGGCCAATCAGAGCACAGCAGCAAAAACACTGCAGGGCTGAATTTGGCAACTTTTAGATAAAGTTTAAAACTCTTTACCTGAACAAGTTATATTAAATTCCACAACTGGAAGTTGTGGGATTTATTATAACAATTAATTTGATACAAAACTCTTTGTATCTGTCACTTAAGGGGACTTTTAAAATTAAAATAAAGTCTCCCCATTCTAGCCTATGAAGGCTATTCACTACAACGAGGGAAAAACGAATGTGGCTGTTTTTACCTCACCAGGGCTTAAAAACTACTTTTATAAGGTCCCTGCTTATAGTTACATGGCACCCAGCCCTAGGGGCACATAGGGCACACCTTAGGGGTGACTTATATGTAAGTATAAGGCAGTTTAAGACCTTGGAACTACTTTTAATTCCAAAGTCGAATTTGCATATAACTTTAATTTAAAAGCAGCCAGCAATGCAGGCCTGCCTTTAAAATTACACTGGGCACCCTAGCAGTGCACCTATGGGTGCACTACCTATGCTGTGGTACCTAAACCTACATTCCCTACCATATACTGGGACTTATAGTTAGGTTGACTTAGCCAATTATAATTAGCCTAATTTGCATATCCACTTTACACAGAGCACTGGCCCTGGGACTGGTAAGCAGTACCCAGGGCACAGCCAAGAGTCAGTAACCACCAGTACCTATCCAAAAAATGTGGGGGTGACCAGGGCAAAAAGGAGGATTTTCCTACAATCATGCCTTATCAAATAAGGAACATACATTTCAAATAAACATAAGGAAACACACACTCGTACTGAGGTGAATTAACTTTTAAAATTATATTTTATGTCTCAAAGTTTGATCTGCAGTATACACTGCAGTTCTATACACTACAGAAGGCACTCAAAATCCTGTGCTATCTCATTGGGATTGAAGCCTTGCTCCTGCAGGAGATTCAATTTTGGTGGCATCGGCTCATCTTAGTGATGTTAATATTGGCTGCTTTTCTCTGTCTCACTACAATCAACACACACGGATCGCAAAGCTTGGAATTATTTGTATGGCTTCAAGAATGTTTGCTTTTCAGTATATCATCATCCCTCCCAAAGGCCCCGTATGACTTGTCCACCCATTTAACCCCTTCCTTTGTTATTTTGATACACTGAAGTGTTGTTAGTAAATCTCAGGCTCACAAGCCCAACCCTTGAATGTTAATAAGATGTACTCTTTGGGAGTACAGCAGTGCTGTTGTGAAGTATCAACAAAGCCCCCAAATCTATGTGACTGAAGTATGTCCTTGATGGTGGTGCACGCGTATGGGAGATTTGTAGGTATTTGTGGAGGCAGTTTTTTTCTCCTTACTTCGTACCCAAGAAACTGTAGTACTGAAGCAGCGGACATTAACACCTAAGGTGCTGGTCTCTTCATGTTAAATTCAGTACAGCAATGTGCTACTGTGTGGTTCAGAAGCTTTGAGAATGTCAAGAGTCCAAACAGTGCCTTTCCATAGCCTTCCTTGGAAATTGTTTCTTTTGAATTGTTTTCCTGGCATTGAAAGTGTGCAGTCAGGTTTAGTTGTCAAGAGTAATTTTATTCAGAAATGTATTGGTTTGGTACGGTTAGAAACAAATATTCACATTGAAGCTTGCCCACTATTGCCTAGCCCAAATGAAGTGCAAACAATGAAAGGGTTCTGAGGAATGGTAATATACGAAAAATCCTGAAGATGCATTTGCCATGTTGTGACATTGCTTTGAATAAAATCTGTATTTAGCTCAGAACAGCGAGATATACAGAAAGAAAACAGACCACAAGTTGGCTTTTACACCTTTTTTGCCTTAACTAATGGGGTGCCAAGTCATGATACTATAATACTCAATAATGAGAGAGCAGCCCCTATAGTCACCCATTTGGTGACAAAATACTACAATGTTTTGCAACAGAGAATACATAGGCCCATATTTATATTTTTTTAGCACCGCATTTGCATCATTTTTTGACGCAAAAGCAGCGCAAACGTACAAAATATAATAGTATTTTATGTTTGCACCGGTTTTGCATCCAAAAAATGACGCAAATGCAGCGCTAAAAAAGTATAAATATGGGCCATAATGCTTTAGGAGAGCACAGTAACTTATGAGCGTCTCTGGAAAAGAAATTGCTGGCTGGAATCAAACCTTCCAGGACATGAGCATTAATGATTTCCTTTTAAAAAGTGACAATGATAGCACTCAAAGTCATACTTTTTTTTAAGTGACACTGCATGTCATGTCTTGATGAAGACCCTATTGAAATTTTACCAGGAGGGGATTGAAACACATCAACATCTTCCCTGGAAAGGGTCTAGTTCCTAACGAATCAAAGAACATTACTTTGAAATAATGATCAAATTACTTTTCACTCCTCCCCATAAGTTGAAAAATCAATGAGCGAACACTCAGGTACAAAGCACTAATTTCATTCATCAAAAAGTGCACCTCTTCATGTAAAACTGTGGAATGATGTTTAAAATGATTGACTGATATCAGACTTAGGGGGTCATTCTGACTCCCGCCGGCCGCGGTAACCGCAGGGCCGGCGGGAGCTGCCAGAATACCCCTGCGCGGTCAGAAGACCGCCGCGGTTATTCTGAGTTTCCCGCTGGGTGGGCGGGCAACCGCCAGAAGGCCGCCCGCCCGCACAGCGGGAAACCCCCTTCCACGAGGATGCCGGCTCCGATAGGAGCCGGCGGAGTGGAAAGGGTGCGACGGGTGCAGTTGCACCCGTCGCGATTTTCAGTGTCTGCATGGCAGACACTGAAAATCTTGGTGGGGCCCTGTTACGGGGGCCCCTGCAGTGCCCATGCCATTGGCATGGGCACTGCAGGGGCCCCCAGGGGCCCCACAACACCCCTTACCGCCATCCTGTTCCTGGCGGCCAAAACCGCCAGGAACAGGATGGCGGTAAGGGGGTCGGAATCCCCATGGCAGCGCAGCAAGCTGCGCCGCCGTGGAGGATTCCCCAGGGCAGCGGGAAACCGGCGGTACACCGCCGGTTTCCCGTTTCTGACCGCGGCTGTACCGCCGCGGTCATAATGCCCAGGGATGCACCGCCAGCCTGTTGGCGGTGCATCCGCGGTCTGCGGCCCTGACGGATTTTACCGCCAGGGTCGGAATGACCCCCTTAGTTGTGTATGATATGACATCTGCTTATATTATATTTATTAGAATAACTTATCAGTGTAGCATCTGTTTGTGTGGACGATTGGGCCCATATTTATACTTTTTTTTGCCCCGCATTTGCAATAATTTTTTGACACAAAAGCAACACAAATTTTAAAAATATGACTGAATTTTGGAAGTTTGCGCCCCTTTTGCGTCACAAAAATGACGCAAATGTGGCGCTAACAAGTATAAATATGGGCCTTACTGTGCTGTTTATGCTTTGTCAAAAAGTGTTCTTCTGTTGTAAAGATAATACAAGAATTATAATTTGATTTTATTGAATTATGTTTTTATAGTGAAAAATGGTGGTAAGTTCCATTAGTAAAATATACTTAAAGTAAAGCACACCTAAAAATAAGGCATCAAAAGCATTAATAGAGATATGAAGCTGAGATTTGGAATACAGATTTTAAATGATAACCCGTTAAGTGGTTATCTCCTTCGTAAATGTCGGAATGTTTACAGGGTCATGCAGCTAATGCCCTGAGCATGCACCATCTTTTGCCTGTCATGTTGTGCATTATTATAAATGTGTCTTACTTAGCACGACTATCAAAGTGACATCCACATCTCTTTTCATTCATTTTATCCCATTTGCTTCTGCCCTCTCCGTAGGAGACTAAACATTTGCAGAGAAACCCATATCTGTGTCTACCTTGAGGATCGCTTTCTACCCTGGTGATGACTCCATGATATCTTCCCATCCTCTAGTGTAGCTGGAAGGTTGTGAAGCATCCCAAGTGACTGTCTTGCATCTTTAAATATATCATTCCATCACTAATAGACTTGTGCTAAAGGATGCAATCGTTCAGTTGTTCATGGTGCATGTTAGATTCAAGTCACCACTAACATATAGATCTGAATTTTGCTGCAGGAATGACGTGAATCCATCCGTCCCATTTCCCAACAAGAATGCTGAGTGTGTCCAAAACTGCACTCGGAACTAATAATGAAGGGGGAACAAGGGGAAAAGGGTCATGAAAGAAGGCACACAAGTCTTACAGTACACACCACTAAAATTTTCATATGCTCCTTCTTCAACTTAAAATAAGTGCAGTTCTTTTATCTACCATGATTTTACATGAATCATGACATTTTACTGTGAATGAGAAATACATCAGATTTATTCTAGCAACTGATTTTTTTTTAATAAACATTCAAAATATCAATAGCACAAAATCTTTAACTTGCTAGAGCCAAAAGGATCATCATGTGACTGTTTTAGTTCCAATGGCATATAGCAATATTAGAAATGAAGGTTCACACAAGATCTACATATAATACCACAAAGATTCTAGAGAAAGTTGTTACAACCCAAATGGGAGGGTGTAACAAACTGCCAGGACATCAGTGCAGGGACAATAGAGGGGCAAAATAGGAGTTCCATAGTCCAAACAAGTAACATACACCAGAGAACCATCAACACAGGTGATGAGTAGGCCCAAGTGAAATTTAAATTATGACAGCATAGTAAGGGAAATTTGGGGGTTTAATGTTAAGATTGTTACAAGCAAGGCATGCATTGTAAAGAGCTACTTGGTATTAAAACACGTTGCAATGCCATTGTTTCTGAGGGAGTGTGCAGCAGCACCGTTTGGTACAATGAGGTATGTAGGGATTAAAAGCCCCACAGCACCACCTGCCCAGCCTGACTTGAGCAGATATGGGAGACAGAGCACATATCTGACACAAGAGTGCAGGTAGCGTAGGTTCCCCCTTGCCAGAGGGCTTACAACATCATAAGAGTCACAGTCTGTCCTTATGAAAGAACAAGGTTTAAAATCCTGTGCTGCCTGCCCAGCCTAACAGCTTTAAGAGGCTGAGCACAACCAGAAAACACTCCGTGCATAACAAGTGTTTAAGTCAGCTCTTAATGGGAAAGCCTTTAGCAGCCAACCGCTCCCACATGTCTGCCAGGCAGTGAAGCCTGCTGACCGGCAGGCCATAAAGCAAGATTTTTGTAATTGTGTTAAAGAAGTAACAATACTTTTTGCTAGCATTTTGAAAACAAAAGGTGTGAGAGCCTTTAAAGAGAAAGGAATTTTCAGATGTAGAAAATGCTGTGTCTACTGCAGTAAAATGCAAGTCCATCCATTTTATTTCTGTGCCACAACTGGGTACATTCTGCGCATGCTTAAACAAGACCGATTAAGTGGTTGTAAGAATGACCTGAAGACACAGCGGCACATGCACTGAGCATCGCACTATACTATAAATATGACATTGTACAGTGTTTCCTCTGCACACAGTGGGCTCAAGGTGAATAACAGAAGTAGACACAGAGGGCCATATTTATACTTTTTGATGCAAAACTGCGCTAACGCAGTTTTGCGCCAAAAAAATTAGCGCCGGCTAACGCCATTCTGAAGCGCCATGCGGGCGCCTTATTTATTGAATGGCGTTAGCCGGCGTTAGCCGACCGGCGCTGCCAGGTGTGCGTGAAAAAAAACGACGTACACCAGGCAGCGCCGGCGTAGGGAAAAATGGCGTTTGGGCGTCCCAAAATGGGGCAAGTCAGGCTGAGGCAAAAAAATTGTCTTAACCCGATTTGCGCCATTTTTTTTGGGCGCCCAGATGCCATTAACATGACTCCTGTCTTAGCAAAGACAGGAGTCATGCCCCCTTGCCCAATGGCCATGCCCAGGGGACTTATGTCCCCTGGGCATGGCCATTGGGCATAGTGGCATGTAGGGGGGCACAAATCAGGCCCCCCTATGCCCCAATTTTTTTTTAAAGAAAATACTTACCACAACTTACCTTTTCTTCCCTGGGATGGGTCCCTCCATCCTTGGGTGTCCTCCTGGGGTGGGCAAGGGTGGCAGGGGGTGTCCCTGGGGGCAGGGGAGGGCACCTCTGGGCTCATTCTGAGCCCACAGGTCCCTTAACGCCTGCCCTGACCCAGGCGTTAAAAAGAGGCGCAAATGCAGGGTTTTTTGCCCCGCCCACTCCCGGGTGTCATTTTTGCCCGGGAGTATGAATCCCACGCACATGCCTGGGAGTCATTTTTTAAGACGGGAACGCCTACCTTGCATCTCATTAACGCAAGGAAGGTGTTCACGCCACAAAACGACGCTAACTCCATGAACTTTGGCGCTAGACGCGTCTAACGCCAAAGTATAAATATGGAGTTAGTTTTGCGTCGAATTTGCGTTGAAACAAACAACGCAAATTCGGTGCAAACGGAGTATAAATATGCCCCAGAGTGATAAAAAAATCTGAAGATACTGGAGCTGGGATAGACCGGGAAAAGCTACCAGCAAGAACATGCTTCGGAACAACACAAAAGAGTGAAAATGTGGATGAGTCAAAAGGTGACACCGCAGTTCACGCTGAAAAAGATTGGGCAGTGGTGTGAAGGCGAAGGACAGACCAGGCATGAACTCCATAGGAGTACAGGCTGAAAATTGAAAAAAGTACCTACAGGTGCCTATGGCCAGTGTAAGTACACTGGCCATGGGCAGTAGTACTTGGTCCAGGCTCCACAGATGGACTGAAGCCCAAGAGGAAGTCAAAGGAGAGGAGGAACTACTGACCAATAGGAAGCAAGGAGAGCCAGCCAATGGTAAGTAAAGTGACGTGAGAGTCAGCCAATGGTAAATAAAAATGACAAAGCCATGTGGGAGCCAACCAATGGTAAGTAAAGATAAGTAATGGGTAGGCCCTAGGTTCCTTTTGAGATTTTTTTTTTTTTTAGTACAAGAGATTTCGCCAGTTCTGTGGAGGCAAAATTTAAAAAGGACTATGTTATGGTGTCCAAATAGAGATACAATTTGTTAAAAGTTTCAAATATTAGAAAGGAGAGTGAAAACTAATAATGCTACTTTCACAGACCATAGGAGTATGTATTTTCTGTGAACCTGGAGGTCCATGGAATGGTTCACCTATGCCCAGATCTACACTGGAGCCTCAAAGTTTTAAAACGTCTCAAGTTATTCACATGAATTAAAAAATTAAGATGTCAATCTTTCACTATCTTATTCCTTCCTTGCGACTGCTTCCCCACAGCAACTGTGTTACTGCTCTTTCATCAAGGACCACTGACCATTGCCCATCACAGGAAATTGGCTGTCAGGTGCAGAGATACCGCCTGCCACATAATCTCCAACCAAGGCACGTTTGTAGGTTCCCTTCACCTAGTTCTCTAAACACTGCAACCACAGCCCAGGCATGAGATTGCACTCATCCACCATGCCTACTCTGCTTCCATACAGACTCCAAGGCCTATGGAGTCATATGCATGTGGGGAAGGGGGGCAGCAGTGGTTTCACCAGTCAGTCTCTGTCAACTACCAGTGTCACTTGTGGCTATTTCAATCACAGGATGTATTCATGCTTGTTAGAATTGGCATGCTTGGCATTGTCTCCCCTAACTTTTTGCCTCTACTTCCAGGCTGTTTCTGTGTTCTGGACTCTGTTTTCACTGTTTTGTTTGCTCTGGACACTTTACCACTGCTGACCAATGCTAAAGTGTAAGGGTTCCCTGTATAAATTGTATGTGTACATTGGCTATCAATGATTGTCATATTTGGTATTTTAACAGTAAGGGCCAGCTGTAGCAACCAGTTTGCGACTCGCAAACGGCAAAAATCGCCGTTTGCGAGTAGCAAACCGGAGTTTGCTATGCAGAAATGCATTTTGCGAGTCGGGACCGACTCGCAAAATGCATTTCAGTCGCAAATAGGAAGGGGTGTTCCCTTCCTATTTGCGACTCGCAGTGGTATGCAATTCCATTTGCGACCGCGTATGCGGTCGCAAATGGAGTCACAGTTACCATCCACTTGAAGTGGATGGTAACCCACTCGCAAATTGGAAGGGGTCTCCATGGGACCCCTTCCTCTTTGTGAATGGACCCACCAATATTTTTTCAGAGTAGGCAGTTGTCCAAGGGACCACTACCTGCCCTGAAAAAATCCAAAACTAAAGTTTTTTTTTTGTTTTTTTAAGTGCAGCTCGTTTTCCTTTATTTCAAAGCAGTCACGGACATGGAGGTCTGCTGGTCCCAGCAGGCCTCCATACCCGTGAGTGCCCATAGTCACTATGGGGCCGCAATTTGCGACCCACCTCATTAATATTAATGAGGTGGGTCTTTGCGACCCCATAGCTGAGACACCGTACTGCATTGCAAATTGCGAGTTGCAATTTGCGAGTCACTTGGACTCGCAAATTGCAACTCGCAATTTGCAAAGTTGCTACATCTGGCCCTAAGTCCCTAGTAAAGTGCACTAGAGGTACCCAGGGCCTGTAAATCAGATGCTACTAGTGGGCCTGCAGTACTGGTTGTGCAACCAACCTTAGTAGCCCTGTAAAAATGGCTCAGACCAGCCACTGCATAATCTGTGTGTGCAGTTTTAAACTGCCAATTCGACTTGGCAAGTGTACCCACTTGCCAGTCCTAAACCTTAACTTTTTATACATGTGAGGAACCCCTAAGACAGGCCCTAGGTAGCCCCATGGGCAGGGTGCAGTGTATGTTAAAGGTGGGACATGTACTGATCTGTTTTGCATGTCATGTCCAGACAGTGAAATACTGCCAAATTCTGTTTTCACTGTTGCAAGGCCTATCTATCTCCTAGGTTAGCATGGGAGCAGATTTAAATATGATTAAAGTATAGATTCCCTTTAGGAGCAGATAGCCATATGGAATTTGGGGTCTCTGAACTCACAATTTCAAAATACATCTCTTAGTGAAGTTGGTTTTTAGATTGTGAGTTTGAAAATGCCACTTTTAGAAAGTAGGCATTTTCTTGCTTAAACCATTCTGTGGCTTGTTTGAGGTTTGATAGTTGGGCTGTTTGTACCTCTCTCTAGACAGTGACACAAAGGTAGATGGGGTGTAGCCTGCATATCCTGATGAGCCATCTGCGCTAGGAGGGCGGAGAGGAGTGGTCACTTACACCCGAAAGGGCTGTGCCTGCCCTCACACAATGCGGTCTCCAACCCCTGGTGTTTGTCTGGGGCTTGGCCTGGGCAAGGCAGGATTTGGAAGACAACAGAGACTCTCTTCAAATTAGGCCTACTTCAAAGGCAGTAAGGGGTATAAGAAGATTCCCCAAAACCCCTAAAAATCAAATTACTTCTGGAACCAGGAGGAACCTCTGCCAAGGAGAAGAGCTGGAAGCTGGAGGATGAGTACTGCCTCTTTGCCTGTGGCTGTGCTTTGCTGGGTTGGCCTGCAGTGGCTGCTTCTACCTGAGGGAGGACAAAGACTGCCTTTTGTGTGACTTCGCACTGGTCAATAATCTCCAAGGGCTTGAACTGAGCTTGCCACCTGTTGTTGGAGTCTCAGAGACATCAAATACTTCTCTCTGCAAGCACTTGGGCTTTCTGCTGAGATTCCTGCCTGCCAAGTGGTGCCCTAACCTGTCTCTGGGCCCTTGAAAGGTGCAGCTTGTGGAAAAGGAAAGACATCCATCCAAATACCACCATGTGGGGAAACATTTGACGCACCACCGCCTCACAGCTGAAAAAAAAAGGCGCCACAG
Organism: Pleurodeles waltl; assembly: GCF_031143425.1. Taxonomy (NCBI): domain Eukaryota; kingdom Metazoa; phylum Chordata; class Amphibia; order Caudata; family Salamandridae; genus Pleurodeles; species Pleurodeles waltl. The sequence continues at coordinate 1,350,603,242 of NC_090445.1, forward strand.
GCCTCGCGGCTAACATTGACACTCCACCTGCATCGCAGCTGGAACATTGACGCAATGTAGCTGAAGAAATGACACGCAACACCCTCAGCAGCTGCTGCTAAGATGCAAGCCCCCACTCAGTGTTGTTTCTTGACACTGTGAGACCAGATTTCAAAGCAACTTCGCTGGGTGTGGAAAATCAACGCAAAGCCTGCCCTGACCTAAAGGATTTTAGACGCTTTTGCTTTTCAAACTTATAACTTGACTGGTGTATGTTGGATTTTTGTCGTTTTGGTCTTGTTTATTTTAGATAAATCTAATCTATTATTCTAAATCTGTGTTGCACCATTTTGTAGTGTTTTAACTAGTTACTGTGTGTGTTGCTACAAATACTTTACACCTTGCTTCTGAAATTAAGCCTGCCGTCTCATGCCAAGCTACCAAAGGGGTGAGTGTGGGTTAGTTGAGGGTGATTTTCCTTTACCCTGACTAAAGTGAGGGTCCTTGCTTGGACAGGGGGTAACCTGACTGCCAACCAAATAACCCATTTCTAACAATGCTTTCTTAAAGGCCATCTACATCCAGCAGAGACCCTGTCTAGGCAAAAAGATCACTCCTTCACCTCCCCAGGAGGCCAGGGAGATTTATAAAGTGACCATCCTGCTCTGTGGCTAGAGGACATCTGATTAGTCGTATTTGAATAAATCCAGGATTAGTTTCAGGTATTCAAATGAAATATTGATGAGTGTGCCATTGTTTCATGCTTTATATCTGTTTGTGTAAATATCATTGTACACATTTCCAAATATTGGCATAATTATACATCTTATTGTATATTACTTGAAACACTTCACAGAAGTCCATTACAGAACAAAAGCTGGGACATCAGATACCGGATTTAAAAAACATAAATTAATGCCATCTGTGTATTCATATACATTCCTACACTATGAAGCTTAACAAATAAAAATGGAGGGACAAATTTATGAAAAGTGACGCATTGCTACCTTGCAGCAATGTTGCATCAAAAAAACTTGTGCTGCGGTGCACCATATCTATGGAATGGCGCACCATGTCATAAGGGTCGACGCTGTGTCAAAATGTTTGTCGCTTCAAAAAACATGATGCAACAAGGCAGAAGTCAACTGGCCTTTACTAGACAGAAAGCTGATTTACATGTTGTAAAGCACTTGGAAGTGCCACAAATCAACATTGTGTCACTTAGGATTGTTGCGTCATGGGATGCACACATTTCAAAACTCTGACCAGCAAACCACAACAAATGCAGAAAGTGGGGAGGGCAACCATCCCACCCCTAGACAAGATGACCAGACAACAGGGAAGGGAAGGAGGAAGAGCAACTTCAGTGAGGAGGAAATCCAAATAGTAATAGCTGAGGTGACAAAAATTAACACCTTCTCTTTGTCATCTGCAAGTTGCCATTAGGGAAGAAGGAAGCCATTTGTCAGTACATGGTGGACTCAACAGTACTGGCCAAGCTAAAAGGACAGTGTCGGAGCTAAAAAAAAGAAGGTGGCATGACTATAAGTGCAGGACCAAGGAGAAACTGGCCAAAAACCTGAGTGCAGCCGTGCAGACCAGAGGAGGACCAGAGGACCAGGTTTAGCTGGACCCAATGAAGGAGCAAGTGCAAGTGCAAGTGCAACTGAGTTGGAGTCAGGAGTTGCCAGACAGGACAGTGCTGCGGTTGAGGACCAGGATGTTTGGCAGGGTAGGTGGCATCAATAAACAATATGGTTAAACATATCATGCAGTGCAGTCAAGCTGCACACTTTACTGTGCTGCACTGCACTGTGTGCAAGGGAAAAGGCAGGAATGTCTAACATGTCATCCCATGCATCAAATAAATGATTTTTGCCCAGAAACAATTTGTCCAGTCCAGCTCAGCCACATTTCTCATGTTTATGTGTGATTTGCTATCAAAGTCCAGGTTGTCCTTTGAATACTGCAATTTGTGGGCTAATGTTTAAATTGAGTTACCAGGACTACAAGACCTATAATACAAAGCAAAAAAACTGGGCTTAAGCTGCACATCATGCATGGACATGAGAAATCTGCCCCTCTTTAGTGTGATAATACAGGACCCCTTGCACTAAATGTGTTTGTCTTAGAGCTACTCAGCCAAAAGTGGATTGTGAACTTATGGAATGGAAGGGGGTAGCTAGATGATCATATTTTCACCTGAGAGAGGGCCCAGGACTCGAATATATAAAGTATCTCTAAGTATGATCATGTGAAGAGCCACTTGCACAGTCACTAGCATAAAACCACATTGCACACAGCTTTTCTGATGTGCTGGGTCAGATCTCACAGGTGTTGTCTGCCATGACAGAGGTCATACTACCTCCTGTCTTGTACAAATGAATATTTGCGGCGGGGGTGAATGCAAGTGATACATATTAGCAGTCTACTGGTGTTTGTCGGAAGCACAGATGGTGTGTGAGCTTGTTGTGCCGTGGTAGTGTAGTGCCATGTTGGTGTGGCTGAGCACATTGAACTGGCAGTGACTCTTAATGGGCAGCCATTGGATTCCCAAGGAGGAGAAGGGTGTTATTTGTGCTGGGAGGTAGCCTGAGTGACAGCTATGCACTGCTTTTAGTTTAGCACTTGTGTAGTCGTTGTGAGGGGATGGCATAGAAGAGGGATTTACTGCACTTAACTTGACATGTGTTGTGGGCCTGGCAGAAGGTGTAGTAGATGTCAGGAGGGAGGCTTAAGCAGGAAAGTCTGACTATGCTATATATGTCAAGCAGGAGGATGTTAAGCAGGAAATTGTGACGTGACAGGATGAGACAGATTTCAAAGATGATGGGCAGGTTTTGGGATGGTTAGAGGGAGAGGTGTCTGGGCCTAGTCATGTGGGTACCCAGGGAAGGTACATGTTACAGATTATCAGCATTACTATCTTGAGAGGTTCATAATGAGCCATAGCTCTGACATACAGGTAGGCATGTTGAGCAATTGCACATTGTAACTAATATAGGTTGTGTTTCTGTTTCCTTAGAGTCAATGTATGATTTGGGTGTCATCGGTGTCTAAGAGTAAGTCCTGGCCCTGGGTCAAAATGATTATGGACAGAGGAGTGACATTCAGGTATAAGTGAACAGGGCTGAGTGAAGAGATCTATGATACTCTGCAGGGGACCAACTTGGGTAAATACAAACTGTGGAGAACTTAAATATTTGTATTTTTGCAAGTCTGAATGTGCTCATCCCCTTCAGAGATAGTTCACAGAGCCTGTTGTTCTGGACTTTGAAGATGACTGTGTGTGCTAGGAAATCATAGGAATATACTCAAATAAGTAAGCCATGGTATAAACATTCCCTTACCCATTCCTGAAGTGTAGCAAGGCCACATGCTGTGTAGAGTTGTGTGAATGAGTGTCAACTATGAGCCATTGGCTACATGACAGCACATATTGCATGCAGTACAGCACTGCAAGGCAGATTGACATGGTGTTCAGTGTGAAAGGCGAAGTGATGGGCCAAAACTAACAGCTGACCAAACTAACATCACTTTTTCAGGAGCTATGGTCAAAGTAATGGCTAGGGGGAATGCAGGTACCCTTGTGATATGGTGCAATGTTCTCAGTAGTAGTGTCAATAAGCGAAACTTACCTCAATATAGCCATGATATAAGAATAAGTCCAGCAACATGCTAAATGGGGTCTTTACATGCACTCATCCTTTCAGGCGGGACAGGTCAGCAAGCTGCGTAACTGACTTGCAATGTAGGCAATGACACAAAATGGCCCCCTGTCACACAGTAACTTTTACTCTTAGTAACACATGTTCAACATATCTTTGTGCAACACAATGTGAGTGCTGATAAAGTCTTTTCTCAGCAAAATGACTGTTGGCAACAACTATCATAGAGCATCATACAAATATAAAATTTGCATTGCAGTTTAACACACAACAGCCCCTGTCCAGCAGCCTGTCCTGGATGACCAACCTGTTAGTAATGACATCCTGCCCCCCATGGATAATGACAATATCCAGCAACTCCTGGATTTCATAGGATCCTCTTCTCCAGACATGGCAAGAGAGGACAGCATTGAAAGGTTACCAAAAGAACTGCCACCTACATAAAATGCCCCATCTGCCAGTCCAAGTCTAGCTATGGACTCTGAGGGCCCCCAGGTTTTCGTCCAATACTGAGTGGTAGAAATCGAGAAGCATATGGTTGATGAGGTGTGGTAGGGGATGGAGACCACAGCAAGCACCTTAGAAGGAGTCTATAGGTGCCCCTGTCCCATTAAGGATACATTTGAGGCAATAAAAGGCACATACGCTTGCCTTCATAGTATGGGTGAGTTCCAAGTTGACATTTCTGGTGTCATGAGACAGAGGCATGCTGTGCATCAACATCTGACATCAGTGAGATTGCCACCAATGTGGGGACCATCATTAACATAATGGAGCACAATATGGACTCCTACATAGCAACAATAGGTGCCCTCCATACAGATGTTGTGGCATTGCTGAAAAGCCATCAGACCCTTGTCAGCACTGTGCTGCCTTTGTTACTGGCACAGACAAATGCTGCAAGGGATATGGGAGCCAGGTCTTTGGTCCCTCAGATGTGTTTGCCTCAGATTTCCTGTGCACAAACACCACCAACTGAAGGTGAGGCCATCCAACAGAGAAGGAAGATTTGTACTTCTCCAATTTCTCCCAGAGAAATGCCAGGTAATATTTGTGTGTGCACCCTGGACAGTTCCCCAGTGGTCCTGTGTCTATCACCGTGCCACCTTTTTTGTTACCCATAACTGCCTCTTTTTTTTGTGCATCTGTTAATCCTATCGGCCTGTGCACTTGTGAAGTAGCCTAACTTCCCTAGTGGCAATTTGAATCTCCTCACTAAAATTCTCATGACCTCTACATGTTGCATGACATGTCTCCAAAGTAGACTCAGTCTAGGCATCCTTTGCTCACTATGAATTTTGGAGTTTTTGCCTCAAACATGTAAAAATTTAAAATGTAAAATGCTCATGCTGACCAACCCACTATTGTAAATAAATTCACTCTTATAGACTTCAGTGTTGTATGTCTGTTCCAGAAAAGACCACTTATACCACGTTTTATGAGTACAAACAAAAACAACTTATTAGCATCTTAAAGAGATTGAGCTAAAGGCATGATCACCTGCTCTTGTTGTATATGCTCACACATCATGTACATCCACTACCATGGCATTATGCAGAATTACTTGTTTATCAATTAAATGCCATGGTGTGACATTAAGCTTCAGGTACTGGACCGGCCCACAGTGAAAGATTCTTACTAAACACCCACATGCCTACCTGTTCAAAATGGGATCTGTGAGGAATGTAAGCCAATAACAGTTTCACGCATCCACGTTTCTAGCTCAGTGAAAATGACAATGTGATCAAGTACATATAAGAGCCTCAAAGTTTACACTGAAGAGACCCTAAAAAACGTAAATTATGCTTGGACTGATAATATGCAGATACTCATGGCCCGACTCCTTCTGAATTAGCATCATACCTATGCTGCACAAGAATGTACAAGGTCAGTTCAACACCATTAATGTCTTTATGCATGAAATGCAACTATGTTTTTTTGGGGGGGCAGTTCCAAATGATAAATGGTGTTGAAATGCCCACTGGGATACATAGGGGAAATATGTTCCTCTGCCCCTGAGAGGCTGCACATGGACTGAATATGAGTGTAACCACACATGACATAAATTGTACAATATACACACATACTACTGATCAGGATCCACAGCACCGACCCTGACACGAACAAAGCAACACCTACCCAGAGCAAGACGAAATGGGAGACTTATGGTTTTCAAACTTTGCAAGCAGTTGCACAAAGTTACATGCATGCAATGCCACACTTTGCAAGTACTCAATGCCAAGGGTGATTGAGGTTCTCCAGGCAAGTGAAGGGCCACATTCATGATTTGTAACCAGCTAACAACAATTACTTATTTGCACAATGGTGCAGGGTTGTGTACGTTAGTGGCAGGCACCAGGGCATGCCTCAGCACAACCCAGAATCTGTAATCTGTTTCATTAAACCATCCAAATTATGCATGCTGCTCGACTTTCATGCACAGTGCTACAGTAGGTGACTATCTGTGTTGGGATGTGTATCAAATCACACTAGGATGACCACTTACAATGCATTTAGAATGGCAAATAGTCCTCAAGAGGCTCAAATGTGGGATACACTAACTGTTGACCATATGCCTCTCTCAAAACTGTATATACCTTTAAAGACTGCAGGACAATAGCCATATCATGTACTCAAATCAATATACTCAATGTTAGAAACATACAATGTTGCAATGATCACGATATTGTGAAAGTATTAAATGTTTTAATAATAACACATCTATTTAAACAAACTACAGCTACAAATCCTGCACTAACTAATCTAAACACTACCTTATCCTATACTACCTACATCTACTTATCCTAAATTAAATAACGTTAGCACTACCTTACACTAACTTAACTTATCCTAACCTATCTTAAACACTAAACACATATAACATGTTAAACATCAAACTTCCACCCCCCTAACACCATAGATTGGCACAATACACACAGCAAATATACCTCCAAATAAATTAACTACACAACCTAAAAAAAGTCTGTCTTATTTGTAGTTTATATTAACATGTCTTGGTATTTTTTAGGCAAATCCTAAACACCAACCTTCTACCCAGTATAAACCTTAAAAAGAGAGAAAAATATCTAAAACCACTCACCTATAAAAACAATCAAAAGCTAAAACCTAACTAAATTAAGCTTATCCTAATCACTAAATAACTGTGGGTCTGATTTAGATGTTGGTGGTTACGGTCCCACCGTTGGTGCCTTCATTGACTTTTGACTTAAAATCCAGCTGCCCCCTTGATGGTCCACTCGCTACATTTAAATGTTGGTGGTCCTATAGCCGAAAGCCAAAAAACAGTGCCTGTGAAAATGGATGCCAGTGGGAACCCAGACACCCTTACAACAGTGCTGATTTGCTTGTGCCTTACCTCCAAAAAAAAAGTAGCTCTCCAACCTCGACTTCCGAGTTGGTGGATTGGGGGCAAGGAAAGGGGTGCAAACACACTTTTTTCCTGACTCCACTGCACTCAACTGGGAAACATCTGCTTTTGCTGCTGCCACTGACCCATGGAAAAAAACGACCACCCCTGATGAAGGACTCGAACGTAGGGACACTGCATTTCAAGGGTACCTTAGGTGAGCATTGCACAGGAGGTTAGAAGCACTGCAGGCATATACATGTCAAAGTAATTTTTCAAATCACTGTGACATGTGCATGTCAGGGAGACTATTGTGTCAGACATGACTGGGGACACACCGGTACAACATGCATATCGTACATTTACACAATTGTCGTTGAGGTGTCAGTATTCATTGCCAAATGAATGCTGGCACAACAATGACGGTACATACACACTTGTCAACAGTGCCCAGGTGTGCACAGGAAAGAGGGACCTGTACTGGTAGGCTTGTGTTATCTGCTGTGTATGTGAGCCAGTATGTGTATGTGTGTGTGTGTATATATGTGTATGTTTGTGGACTGGCTGGTTGAGATGGAGGGATAGATCTGGAGTGGGTAGTATGATTACATCCGTCTGTGTTTCACTTTCATGTGAGATAGTGTGTATGTTGTGTTGCCATGTGACACGTTCAGGTGAGTGTGGTTGCTGTGTAGGAGACATTGTTGTGCTGTGTAGTTCTGCTTCTGTGTGAGTTTGTTTGTATATATGGGTGTGTCATTGTGTTGATTGTTGTGGTTGTGTCATGTGTGGATGCAGTGTCAATAGTGTGTGTGTGTGTGTTGTGGCATGGATGTATGTCAATGTGTGCTTTCTGCATGTACAAGCTATGTTGTGTTGAAATTGTAATGGATGATGGTGTGAATGTGGTGTGTTGTGTAATGTGTGGGCCCACATATTGCTGAGGAACAGCGTGTGTGTGTTCGTGTCACTTATCTCTCCTCCGTAGCCCCTGCAATTGTACAAAGTCCATTGGGTCCCACCCTCATCTCCCTCCATCAGCAATCCATCGCCAGTCCACAGCTTGCAGAGCTGTGACATCTAAATACGGTGGGTGGAACACCGTGGAGTTTACAGTCTTTTCTGGTACACCACCAATGCGGCTTGGCGGTAACACCACCAAGATCTAAATCAGGCCCTATATGTCTAACTACTAAAATGCAAACCTGTAAATGTAAAAGAAAATCATTGTCCATTATGAAGCTTAAAAGAGTTGGGGGACTTGCACCAGTGCCTCCTCCATATTGTCCGCTCAGTGCTGCAGGCTGGCCTGATCTCTCTTAATGTCATCTAGTTTTACATTGATCTTCATCAGTACTTTCAATATACATTCCTTCTGTCTGTCTTCTGGGCCTCCTGACCAGTGTGGTTGTTTGCAGGGTAGCTGCAGGTGTAGTGGGTGGTACTGAGGAGTGCTGGCTTGGCCTGCTGTGTTAGGGCTTGTGGCAGATGCTGCACATGAAGGTGTTGTGACCCGAGGACATTCCAGGACCCCGCTGCCTTGGCACGCTGATACAATTTTGCCATTGGGCAGAAGGCCTTAGAAACTTCTTTGATGTGCCTGTATGCATCGTATTTCATATGTCCTGACCTCTTCAGGTGTCATGTTACCATGGGTGGTAATGGAAAACCATTTTTAACACGAGCTGTACATGTACATGATGTGTGTGAAAATAGGGTGACATTTTAATACAATCATATGTGACTGACCAGACCAACTCCGGAAATAGTGATGGATACATGGACAGTACACTGTCACTACATACACATCCCCTTCTTGAGCAAGGAAAACTGGGTTAGGTGCCATCTGTGTAGTCGCACAAAATGTAACTGTAGTGACAATGCGATATCAACCATATCATTCAGACCAATGATTCACACTCATGATGATGTCCATAGTTTAAATGGAACACATGGTCCAAATTTTGAAAAATTTGGATTTTGGGTTTTGAACAATCCAACTGGCCTAATGTCTGGAATCCACTGTAGAGGACTGTGCAATGCAGGAAACACACCTTGGGCACACTTGCCTTGTCCCTGCTTTTTTACCAGACAGGTGTAATATTTGCTGATGTGTTACTTTTTAGATATCATAGTGGGCTTATGTGTGATGTTTTACTTTCTCAGTTGTGACATATTGAGTGACAATGTATTGTGATAGAAAACAAGTAAATATTGTAATTATTTTGTGTTTTGTAGTAGGCCTCGGTGGATGAAGGTAGCTGGGGTGAAGCCAGAAGTATGTCATATATATTTTGTGTTACTATGCCTATGTGCGATGCTATTGTATTCCCTACTCTGCCCAATATCTTTATGCAGGCAATCTGTCAGGATACCTGCCATAAGAAGTGGTATGGATGCAACACACACTTAAGGAAACACGGAGACAGGATCAATCACTCATTCTACAGCATATTTGCCAGCCATTTTACAGATTTACTGGATTATTCAAAAATATATGGTGTCATTCCAATATGGCACACATGATTGCCAGGCAGCCATGTATTTGCACACAAAACTAGGTAAGTTCCACCTTTGAATGTGGTGGTCTAGACACGTCTGCACTCAGGACTATAGATCTAAAAAAATATGTGTGGCGTTTGCATAATGTGCCATGGCAAATGTGCTTTGCAAATCTGTTTGTCTATTATTTGAGCCTAACAAAGCCGCCTTCATAAGCCCAGACAAGTGTCATTAATCACGAGTGACACAGTATATTGCAAATCACTGCATTGTCTTAGTCTGCACCAGAGAGAGGTTCCTTGACCATTGCATGTGGGTAACCATTCACATCTTATGGTTATATATGCATTGACAAACATATAACACCAGGCAAACCTGAAAATGAGACAGTAAGTACTACCTTCTCAGGAGTGGCCTTCAATGGAGTTCGACCTTAAATTCTCCTTGTTGCTTCATTTTTCTTTGTGTCCTGTGTTCCTCAGTACACATGGATGGTGGAATACGTCTCACATGAAGTATTTGTTAGCAGTAAGACGCACCTTCATGCTCACATATATTCCTGGTATGCAATAGTTGCATCCTTGCCCCATGGTGTAAGTGTGCTTGTTTTGGGCCTAGACAGCCAAAACAGCACTGGCACAGGGAAAAAGGCATGTTTTGTTAAAATTAAGATACAGAACATTACTTGCAATTTGCTTTCACTTATAGCTGTGGCGTAAGAAGACTATCCGTGCTGCACTGTGTTGCTATGGTCATTATTTGCCCCTCTGTTTACAATCACAGGACTTTATAGAGAATATGCTTTGATCCACATATGTAGGATGGAAACAATCATCATGATGTGCAGCGCACACACTTAGTTATTGCACACTGTTTGTAACTATACTCCCTTTGGATAATGCTAGAGGGTCTGAAGGTGAAGACATTCTTGCAGCACACATGCTCTCCACATGTGCACACTGTTCCATATTGCACCATTTATGTTGTGTATGCCTTACACAGGCACATTTACTCTGCACATGGTGTTATCATGCACACATATTTCTAACAGCGTGAGGTAGGGCAGGGGTGAGTGTGACACACAGCAAACACCTTTGTGAGTGAGCTATTAAGTCTCACTGCATTGAACAAAGGTCACGTAGTCATTTTCACTACTGATGTCCAATTATCATGATGCTGCCAAACACACATGATCTCTGTCTTACTTCTGTCAAAGTTAGTAGCAGTGCTTCTACTCTGAGAGCAGGTCTTTTTGTGGCCCTCCTGGTCCAAGGAGGCTGCATTCCCTGACAACGGCAAATGTAATGGCACACACTCAACTCACTAATACAAGGTTTGTAGTCTTCTAAACTCTGCACTTGTACACTCAAACAGGGGTGAATTACCCTTTTCATACAGAGGTAAGTTCATATCCAAATACCTACATCACACCATGTTCATAGACTTGGGACCTGAATTAAGAAAAGTGGTGCTGTACTCAGTGCAGCACCATTTTTTTGCACCCCTTAGTGCCCCCCTAACACCGCCATGTGTGCGCCGTATCTAAGATATGGTGCACCATGACGGTAGCTAGGGAGATAGCGTCAGAATTCTTTATCCTAGTTCGGAGCATTGCAGGAATAGCATCAAAAATGTTGATGCTAATCCTGCAAAACCCATTGAGGACCATTGTAAACAATGGTGTGCCTCCTTTTAACGCCTACTCTGAGCAGGTGTTAAAAGTGCTGAAACAAATGACGCAAATAAATCTTTGAGATTTATTTGCACCATTTTTTTAGCCCCCTAACCGGGGACCTCCCCATTTTCATATTTTATGCCCGGCTCACGCATAATGTAGCGCAAAGGGTTACAAAGTGGCACAGTGCATTCATTGATCCACTCTGTAAATTGGTTCTGAGATTTTGGCCTTGTTGGCCCACATTACTGCAAAACAAATCATGCTAAAGCGGTGCAAGGAGGCACTAGAGACTCTTAACTATGTCCCTTAGTGTGTATACACGCAAAGTTTTGTGTGCCTTTTGCACTTACACTTCACACGCTTGACATCTCTGTATCTCTCAGGTGTTTTGATGTTTTTTAAAAAGTATCCCCGTTGTCATAATTCTCAATGGGAAATGCTCACATTGCAACATCATCTGCTCATATTCTTGTTTTACATGACTTTGAGTGTCATTACTTTGCTGGGCAATGCCTGTGATTATGTATTTTGACAATTGTGGCATGAAGTGGTATATATGACCAAGTGGCCAGGAATTGACTCACTTGTGGAGTGTTTTGAAGAGCCATGGACATGGATGTATGCATTCTGTACAAACAACATTTTTACTTGTACATATCATACTTGCCCTTTGTCCATAACAACTGACAACTGACAATCATAAAGGTATCTGCTACGTTTCACCCAGCAAAGTGCAGTCATTCTGCATGCTTCCACATTAGGAAGACACACTGACCCTCATTACAACCCTGGTGGTAAGTGCCGTCTACCAACCCTGCTGTCGGCCACCAAGATACCATGACCGCAGCTGTATGTGCCACGGGTATTATGACCCATACACAATACAGACACCGACACAAGTCCGCCACACCAAAGGTCAGTGATAAACTGGCGATAACAAAAACCAAACCGTTGTGCCAACAGGAATATGCCCACAGTATCACAATCCATTAATCAACGGGGGGTCTTTCAACCGCGGTAAACTATTGGTGGTACACACCGCCGCGCTCAAAATGCACATACACTTACAAAACCACACCACATTGGACAATTCAAAATACACACACCTGACACAAATACACACACCACACCCTCACACTCATACCACTATAATACACACACCCACATTACCCTCATTACCCACAACACCTTACAACGAAAAAAACAGAGACCAAGCACAGAGAGACAAGCAAAGAGCACACACTCACTCAGAGGCACAGAACACCATCACCCATACACCATCCACGCACATCACAGTATACATCCCAAAACATAACCCAACACATCACCTCACACATCCTAACACGTCACTCACACCACGTCCATGGCACCCCAAAGACACCCCAGGTTTTCTGAGGAGGAGCTAAGGGTCATGATGGAGGAAGCCATCTGGGTAGAGCCACAGCTATTCGGATCATAGGTTCAGCAGATGTCCATTGCAATGAAGATGGAGCTATGGTGGAGAATCGTGGACAGGGCCAACGCCGTGGGACAGCACCCAAGAACAAGGGATGACATCTGGAAGATGTGGAACGACCTACAGAGGATTGTACGTTCTGTGGTTTCAAGACACCAGATTGATGTACAGAGGACTGGTGGTGGACCCCCAACTCCTCCCCCACAACTAACAACATGGGAGGAGCAAACCTTGGCGATCATGCTTCCTGAGGGCCTCACAGGAGTAGCAGGAGGACTGGACTCTGGTAAGACAAATCTTAACTATTATACCTACCTGCATACTACCTGCATGCCATCACAAACTCCTACCCTTACCCTCACCCCAGCACTCCAACACCTCACATGTACCCCACCATCATAACCCACCCATCCCAATACCAAGTCCTGCATGCAACAACAATGCATGGACCCCCATCACAGACCTGCATGAACACCCATCATCCCAGCATGCCCAATAGAGAGACTCACCCAGCCTACAAAATCACCACTCACACAAGGCCAAGCCGACAGGGAAAGCACAATCATACAGGGAAACACACCCATTGCAAAAGATGGCAAACACAAATACATTAACAATGCATTTGCATACCAACAGGACTCCTACTCAATGTCACCGAGAGGAGGTGCCAGCTACATCCAGCCCTACCCCGCAGAAGAGTCCCACAGTGATGACAGCAGCTCTGCACGCCTGGATCACGATGACCAACCTGGCCCATCAGGGACGTCTGGACAGTCGGTTACCCTGCCACAGTCCCAACCCACCACAGAGCCTCCCCCCTCACGAAGCCCAAGCACAGCACCCACCCTGCGGGCCATTGCCACTGCCCCCAGGACACATCAATCAGCATTGTGTACACCACTACAGGGACCCCAGGCAACCCCACAAACACAGGACGATCAGGAACCTGGGGTCAGTGGCAGTGGACACATGGTTCAGGGGACAGACGGACAGGACAACAGGGAAGCTGGGAGGACTGCTGTGCAATAGGGAGAGGACAGGCCCACAGAACCGACCCTCCACAAGGCACTCTCCAACATCCTGGGAGCATATCACCATTCCCAGGAGACCATGGGCCAGGTACTGGGCAAGGAACAGGAGACCCAGCGGCTGCAGGAGGGACAGTACTTGGGGATCAGGGAGGACCTAACTAAAATATACACCATCCTGGTCACGATTGCAGGGTTGCTGGCTGACATGGGCAAGACCATGAGGGAGGCAGTGGTACAACAAAGGGCCCCTGACACTAGCCAAACTCAGGAACAGCCTTCCACCTCCGCCGGTGTTAGTGGACAGGAGGCCCCGCCACAGGACCAACAGGCCACCAGCACCCCACTCCCTGCAGAAGGAGAACCACCCAGCAAACGGTCCTGCGATCCAGGCAGAAGACAGAGAACATTGCCAGGACCCCGCCAGGAAATAAGACTCTCCTGATTGTCACCCTTTTGTCCCTCTATGTCACCCTGTCCACCTTGAACTGCCATTTCTCCACTTCCAATGTCCCATTGGACAATGTACCTGTGATACCAATAGACTGGACTCTAACTGGACATTCTTCCACTATCACCCCAGCCCCTTGCACTTACCCCATTACTATTTTGCACAGAAAATAAACACCATTGAAACAGAAACCACACTGGAGTCAGCGTAAAGATTATAAAGATGTATTATTACAACATTATCAAAGCATTGCAACGTCTATGTTCAGTGAAATATACCACAGAATGACATTTGGTGGGGAGCAGTACGTATAGCAGTAGTCAGAATGGGGTACACAGATTTGAAAATAGTGATTCCAAAGGGAACAGTCAGTGTCCATAGACAGAGGGTAAGAGGATGCCATGTACAATGTCCAAACGTTTACTGTAATGTAAATTTGAGTTACAGTCTCTTACCTGTGTGTCACTGGAAGTACTGCTGTATAGTGTTTGTTCTGTTGTCCACATCTTCTTCATCTGCCTCCTCTTCCTCCCTGTCCACAGGCTCCACCGCTGCCACAAGACCATCTCCAGGCTCATCCTCCTGCAGAAAAGGCACCTGACGTCTCAAGGCCAGGTTGTGCAACATACAGCATGCCACGGTGATCTGGCACACCTTCTTGGGTGAGTAGTACAGGGATCCACCAGTCAGATGGAGGCACCGGAACCTGGCCTTCAGGAGGCCAAAGGTTCTCTCAATAATCCTCCTTGTACGCCTATGTGCCTCATTGTAACATTCCTCTGCCCTTGTCCTGGGATTCCTCACTAGGGTCAGTAGCCATGAGAGGTTGGGGTAACCAGAGTCACCTGTAAATATCAAGGGACAACTGTTAGACACACACTAACACTTGGGGACATCTCCTTACCCAGACACCTTCATAGAGTGGGTGGGGACCTTGGGCTCACCTATTAGCCACACCCGCTGCCTCTGGAGTTGTCCCATCTCATAAGAGATGCTGCTATTCCTCAAGATATAGGCGTCATGCACAGAGCCAGGATATTTGGCATTCACATGGGAAATGTACTGGTCCGCCAAACACAACATCTGCACATTCATCAAGTGATAGCTTTTTCTATTCCTGTAAACCTGTTCATTTCTCCGGGTGGGAGCAAATGCCACATGTGTACCATCAATGACACCAGTGATGTTGGGGACATGTCCCAGGGCATAAAAGTCAGCTTTCACTGTGGCCAAGTCCTCCACCTGGGGGAAAACAATGTAGCTGCAAATGTGTTACAGCAGGGCATACAACACTCTGGTCAACACGTTGGAGAACATTGGCTGAGACATTCCTGATGCCATGGTCACTGTAGTTTGAAATGAACCACTTGCCAGGAAATGAAGCACTGACAGAACCTGCACTAGAGGGGGGATTCCTGTGGGCTGGCGGATAGCTGACATCAGGTCTGGCTCCAATTGGGCATACAGCTCTTGAATTGTGACTCGATCAAGTCTGTATGTGATGATAATGTGTCTGTCCTCCAATGTTGACAGGTCCACCAGGGGTGTGTACACTTGAGGATGCCGCCATTTCATCATATGACTCAGCGGTTGTAACCTATGGAGGATAACAGTGAGCGGAAGGTCATATTTCCACTTAGAATTCACAACTGTTACTGAAGTTAGGTCACAGAAGCAGTATGTGAAGTTGAGAGTCAGTTGATGGGCCTATGTCTGCTGTGACGCAGTCAGGTGCCATGCCATGTGCCCCCCTGAAATGGCAGCTGCCTGACCTGTGAGGAAGTACAAGTGGAAATGAGGTAAGTGCGCTGGCATTGTGCGCTGTCGCGGTAGGCGGTCGATGCACACCGCACAACTTCACATTGGTTATCATTGGCCCCTATGAGTTCCCGGAGCCAATGGCGATGTACATCAGCGGCGACGGTACGCACCGCCGAGGACGTGACCACCATTTTCTAACAACTCACTCAATTACTACCTGACCATCAACAGGAGAGGACATACACTGCAAGTGCTGCTGTGATCTGAGTCTGGAAGCAACAATGGCTACAGAGTCTGGGGAAAAGGCCCCTGACTTCACTGTGGAGGAGTTAGAGAAACTGGTGGATGGGGTCCTACCTCAGTACATGTCACTCTACGGTCCTCCAGGCAAACAGGTGAGTACACTGTGAGCATGATGCGTGGGCCATGAATGAATGGAGTGGTTTGTGTGTAAGTCACATATTGGGGGGCAGAGGCGTCCTGGCCAGAGTGCAACATGTAAGGTGGTCAATGTATGTGTGTCAGGGGATGGGAGGGATCTGGTGGGTCATGAGTCTGATCGTCTGGACGGTTTACTAATTCACTTTTCTTCTGTCTTTTCCATGCAGGTCAGCGCCCACCAGAAAAAGGGTATTTCGCGTGCCATCGCAAAGGAGGTGCAGACCATGGGGGTCTTTGACAGGCGGAGCACCCACTGCCGCAAAAGGTGGGAGGACCTGCGCATCTGGGCAGAGAAGATGGTGGAGACCCAGCTGAGGCTGGCCTCCCAACAAGAAAGGGGTGCCTCTCGCACCATGACCCCCCTGATGTTCTGCATCCTGGCGGTGGCCTATACGGAGTTGGAAGGGCACTTGAGGGCATCACAGCAGCCACAAGGGGGTGAGTACAGATTCTGAATTCAGACTTTGCATGCATTAAGAAATACCTGGGTGGGGGATGTGGGCTATGGGTGGCCCTAGGCCAGGTCGAAGATGGCAGGGTAGGTCTCTTGTTGGGCAGACCCTGAGCACTCCTACCCCAATGGTATCAGTGGGCATCTACTACTGGGGAGGGTCCTGTGAGTTTCAGGTGTGCAGCTAATGGCATTAGGCAAAGTACCCCATGGGCTGGTGACTAGCTTTGTAACTGGTAGTGCATAGCCTAGTGCATAGGGCTGCTCCCTGTGTGTTGTGTACGCCAACGGTAGTGTTGTTTCTGGCATTGGCCAAGTGTATCCTCTGTCTCTCCCCCCCTTTTTGTTTTGTCACCCTGTCCTTGTGTGCATTAGCATCATGTGGCAGAGGAGTAGAGGCACCGGTGACAGAAGGAGCTGCATCCCACATGGGTCTAGAGGCCAAATCCACCGATGGTGAGGGCACCAGTGGGACGGAGGGCGAGGGGAGCACCACGACGGGGACAAGAGAGGAGACCAGTGACAGTGACTCGTCCTCTGATGGAAGCTCCCGGTGGACACCTCTGTGCCCACCCCAACAACAGGTACATCTGCCACCCCCCATACAGGCACCACCTTTCCAGCAGCCCCTCAGCGTGTTTCTCGTGCCCGCTCACCCAGGAGGTTGGGTATCTCCTTCGCCCCAGGTACCTCAGGCCCTGCCCCAGTCAGCCCTGCTCCCCTCAGTGAGGAGGCTATTGACCTCCTGAGATCCCTCACTGTTGGGTAGTTAACCATTCAGAATGCCATCCAGGGTGTCGAGAGGCATTTGCAACAAACAAATGCATTACTGGAGGACATTCAATCTGGCGTGGTGGCCCAACAGAAAGCATTTCAGGCTCTGGCCTCAGCACTGATGGTAGCCATTGTCCCTGTCTCTAGCCTCCCCCTTCAACTTCCTCTACCAAGTCCCAATGCCCTCAACCCCAGCCCATCCCAAGCACACCTTCAGACCAGCATTCACCCAAATCAACACCCAGAAGTGGCTCAGGTAAACACAAGCACCACACTTCATCTCATAGGCACTCACACAAGGACCATCCCCATGCAGACACACCAACATCCACTGCCTCCACTGTGTCCCCTTCCTCCTCTTTGCCACCTCCCTTCCAGTTGCATCTCCACTCACACCTGCATGCACTACATCCTCATCCACTACCTTCTTCACCAGCACGCCCATCACAACAAACCCCTCACGAGCAGTCACCATCCCATAACCATGCACACGTCCCCTGTGTCCTCTCCCACTGTGTCTGTGACCCCTCCTCCCAAAGTACAGAAACACAACCACCCACCCACCCAACAGCCATCCACCTCACAACAGCATCCGACCCATGTACCTGCACCCAAACACACCAGACTGACACCTCCTACAACCATTCCCTCTTCCTCCACTGCCAACCCTCTCCAACCTTCCCGCCCCAGAGTGTCTAAGAAGAATTTCCTACCAAACATTGACCTCTTCCCTACCCCTCCCCCCTCCCATCCTTCCCCTCGGGCCAGTGTATCCAGAACCCAGGCTAGCACCTCAGCCACTAGGTCACTGTCCGCTGTGGTATGTGCAACTTACAGAGGTTCAAAGGGGGCACCCGTCAGCCCAGCCAGTGTGCCAACAACCCATGCAAAGGACAAAAGCATTCTGCACCTGCCAAGGTGAAGAAGGTCCCAGCATGCAGAAAGGACAAGGAGTACAAACCACCCAGCAAGGCCTCCTCAAAAACTCCAGCTGCCAGAGCCAAAGTGACACCACCATCTTCCAAAGTGAAAAATGGACTGAAAACACCAGGCAAGGCACTTCAGCCGTTGGAGGTGGCAAGTGAGTGTCTGGTGGCTACCAGCACAACTGCCAGCCCTGCCACCTGCACCGTGCCCAGCACTGCCAGCAGCCCCCCCACAAGCACCACGGCAAGCACCACCACCTGCACCACTGCTAGCACCACGACTTTCAGCTGCAGCAGCCCCAGTGGGCAGCCAGCTGAGGCTGCAGGAGAAGGGCTAGAACCACACTCCACCACTGGCAGCACCAGCACCTGCACCACGGCCAGCACTGCCATATGCACCTCCGCAGGCCCCGCCGCAAGCACCGCCACCTTCACCGCTGATAGTAGGACCACTACCAGGAGCAGGAGCTCCAGTGGGCAGCCATCCGAGGCTGGAGGACAAGGGCTGGAGCCTCCCTCCACCACTGGCAGCACCCCCACCAGCACCGGCACTACCACCTGTTTGCAGCTGTAGCCACCACCAGATGGAGTCTAGCTCTGCCTCCATGGACTATTATGCAACCAGGTCCCTGCACATCACGTGCTTCAAACACCCAGATGAGGGACTATGAGCTGCCATACCCCAAGTGCTGCATCACTGGGCACAAAGCCCCCTCCAGAACCAGTGGAGATATGCATCCACTCACCCAATCCTTGACAGGATGAAGCAGACTGGGTACAAGGCCTCCTCCAGAACCAGTGGAGAAAGGCATCCACTCACCCAATCCTAGGCAGGATGAAGCAGACTGGGCACAAGGCCCCCTCCAGAACCAGTGGTGAAGGCATCCACTAGAGAGACTGTGGCTTTGCACTCCCCAGGACCAAGCAGTGGGCAAACCACCCACTTGGGAGACTTGAAAGACTGTGGCTTTGCACTCCCCAGGACCAAGCAGTGGCCAAACCACCCCCCAGAGACACTTGTGAGACTGTGGTTTTGCACTCCCCAGGACCAAGCAGTGGGCAAACCACCCACTGGAGAGACTTGAGAGACTGTGGCTTTGCACTCCCCAGGACATCACTGTGGGCATGGAGCCCCCTCGAGGAGTAGTGGCGTTGTTCCCTCTTCCGGCTGAGGTGCCCCCCTTCCCCATCCTCCTGATATGCCTGTGTGTTTACGACCTGATGCCCCTGCAGTGTTCTCTCTGTATTGATGCAGGAGTCAAGTGTGGGCTTGGCCCATGAATTTTTGGCCCAGTGGCCCACGGACATTTTGCATGGACAATGTACGGCCTTATGTACATATTGTATATTATTGTAAATACTGTTTCTCAAATTGTTACGTATATCTGCCTATTTCTAAAATATCTATGATTTAACTCAATTCCTTTTGTCTTTGCGTACTTCCAGGGGGTTACAGGGTGTAAATGTAACGTTGCTGCATGTGTTTGTGTGTATGGTGTTGTGGTTGAGGGTAGGGGT
This sequence comes from Pleurodeles waltl, assembly GCF_031143425.1. Lineage (NCBI taxonomy): Eukaryota > Metazoa > Chordata > Amphibia > Caudata > Salamandridae > Pleurodeles > Pleurodeles waltl. The sequence continues at coordinate 1,350,623,242 of NC_090445.1, forward strand.
GGAGGTGTTGGGTGTTGCATGTGTGTGTCACTCTCTTTTTCCTCCTCCCTCCCCTATGTGTTAGGTGCAGCACTCACCGTGGTCCTCGCCGCCGCCTTTTGTATTCCTGGTAGATGAGGAGGTAGACCAGCATGGGCAGGACCTGTAACGCGGGCTCCATAGCGTCCTGGTTCTTCGTTGAGTGTCGAGAGGTGAGTGGTTTCCCCTCCAAGTCCTGTTTCTGCAGTGCTTTTGATGGAGTTTGTACCGCCCCGGAAAAGCTGGCGCATAGGCAGATTGTGATGTGGTGGGCGGTACATTGTCTTCAGCCTGTCTGTTGGCGTTTACCGCTGCGGTGTTTGTTGCTGCCAAAGTGGCAGTCAGAGTGTTAAAGTGGCTGTCTGTGCTGGCGGTTTCCGCCATGGTCGTAATCCCATTTTTTATACCGCCGGCTTGTTGGCTGTATTACTGCTACTTTAACACCGACTGCCAGGGTTGTAATGAGGGCCATAGTTATTAACCAACATTGACATACTTCATCACTGTGATACATGACCAGTTTTGTGGCGCAAGTTGGCTACATTTCCTGCATCTGAGTTCATAACTGTAAAACTCACAAAGTCAATCAATATGCAGTCAAACATGTCATACACCAGTAACTAAAAATAGAATAAAATGCAACCAAGGTAAGGTATCACAGTTTACTCAGGATCCCAATCGCAATACTCTTTACCCCATCAATGATGGCATAATCAAGGTATGTAAGTACTGAATCACCTACCGACAAGACTGGACTTTGTTTGGGCATTCCAGCTTGTGAAGAAATCTCTAAGGGCTTGTCCTGAGCTTGCCTCCTGTTTTTGAAGTCTCAGGGACATCAAAGACTTCTCCTGCCAGCACCTGGACTCTCTTCTGGGACTCCTGCCAAGTGGTGCCCTATCCAGTTCCTGGGGCCTTCGAAGGTGAAGCTGGCAGGCCAAGACTGAAAATCTACGCATAGACTGCTGTGCAGAGAAAAATGTTACGCACCTTCCGAGACGCGGCTGAGAAATGACAAGCCACTGGCTTCACGGCTTAAATCAACGCTCCACCTGCATCGCGGCTGGGAGATCGACGCACGCAGCTGGAGAAACAACACACAACACCCGCTGACGGCGGATGATAACATCACAACCCACATAGCGAGGTTTTGCTGTTACCGTGTGGCAGAAAAACAACCCAAAGCCTGCCCGGACTCAAGTGCTTGCCCGGATCGATGCTGTCCTGCAGAGAGGAAAAAAGACACACGCAGACCGACCTGAGGAGAAACGACACACGGTCTCACTTGTGGGTGGGAAATTGATGCATCGCCAGCCTTTTTTGACACACACTCGCCTGTGCGTCTTATGTTGATGCTACCCAGGTACTTTTCAATGTACTGCTTTCTCAAGGATTTAAGAATCTTTCTTGATTTTTAATTTATAACTTGACTTGTGTATGGTGGATTTTTGTCATTTTGGTCTTGTTTTGTTTAGATAAATATTTTCTATTTATCTAAACCTGTGTTGTGTCATTTGGTGATGTTTTCACTGAGTTACTGTGTATGTTGGTACAAATACTTTACACTTAGACCCTGAAGCCAAGCAAGCTACCAAGGGGGAGAGTGGGGGTTAGCTGAGGGTGATTCTCCTTTACCCTGACTAAAGTGACGTTCCTTGCTCAGATGGGGCTAACCTGACTGCCAACCAAAGACCCCATTTGTAACAAGTACAATATAGGACAACCTGTCATAGCAATAGGTCAACTCAGGGCATGTGAGAAAGATGCTGAAATGATAATAAACCTATACTTACTTCTGGCTGGTGACTTCATGGGGAGACGTTTGTGCAGGTGGCAGCTTGTGAAAACTCTGCAGTATATGATAATGCCCTATGAGTGATGAGATGCGTGTCAGAGGTGAGGAGGGTAAACAGGAGGCCACACGTTTGCCAACTGATAGTTCGACCCACCGTTCACAGCATTGCTCAGGCACACATGTGGGCTCTCTCACCTCAGTGACCAGGATCAGCATCAGTCTGTCTTATTGAGCCCAGTAGTCTATGGGGTTGGTTGGTAAAAGTTGCCAAACAATTTTAATACATAGGTATCCCAAAGTGCGGCAGTTTCATCACCTCCTTGCAGCCCCTGGCCATAAGCTGTAGCATCTGCCTCAGCTTACTCCTATTTGTGTGTCACCTGAAGCCAGCAATCGACTGTGGGTGGCTGTGTAGCATTTCATGCCATAGCTATTAGTTTCTTGAATAAAGCTAAAGCAAGGTTTGCCACCTTTAAGTAGTATTTAGCACATTTAGGGTGTGATTTACTAACATTTTGCACTGGCTTTGCGTCATAAAATGGACACAAACTAGCACAAAATGTTTTTTCATTATTTACTTTGCAGTCCAAAATTTGTTTTGCACTGGAAATTAACCAAAAATAACATAAAGCAGCGTGAAGTGGTGCTTTGCATTACTTAGCTTCAAGGGGGCATTATATGGGCATTCTCATGAAACTACCCACCGTTTTTGACACAAAAACCTACCTACCAAAAATAAGAGACAGAGTTTTGTTTAAAAAAATAATGCCTTAGGCAAATAAGGCATTAAAAGGAGAAATTGTTTAATTTCTGCTTTCTTTTCCTATCTTTCATGCAAGCCACACTTTGCAACACACATACAATAAAGGAAGTGTTTTAGAATTTGTCTATAATTGTATTTTGCACAGGAGGGTACAAAACCTTTGCTAGGCTCTAGCACACCCCCTTGCACTAAGGAGTAAAAGGTGTGTGCAAGGTGCACAGCAAATTAAATCCGTGCTGGCACTAGGGAGAGGGAAGGAGAGATCCATATCTCTGCAAATATAGTGCTCTCCTGTTCCCTCCCCGTCATATGACACAGAACACCATTTTTGGCTGCTGTGCTGCCTTGCCTGCCAGCTTGATAAATCCACCCCTTAGTGTGCTTTGTAAACTCCAGCAGACATAGGTGGAGGTCTAGGGGCACCTTTACATCAATCACAGCAAAGACGAGTTCCATTACCTGCACCCAGATGTACATCCGTGGCGGGTAGTCCCAAACTATATGTATGAAGGTGGAGTCTAAATGACCACACCTTGGTCAGGTCGGTGACATCCCCAGGAATATTGCATGCAACCAGTGAGGCATAAGATATATTTGATGCTGATAACTATAGAGTATAAACTACAGATGGGCATTACGTGACATGAGCTTCACATATTTGAAAGCCATTACTCATTGTTTAGTAGAGAGTACCACGCCTAAGCTATATTCCTATCTGGGTGTGCCAAGCCACTGTTAATGCAGTGTAGAGTACCGAGACCGCCCTGCAGACCAGTATGTGTGTGAGGAAGCTCTGTAGCCCATAGTTGAGTCCTAGTTCGTCACATCCCACAACCCACGTGTCTCTGAGAACTAGCATGAGTGCATTGTGAGTGAGGAAGAGGCCAGCACTAAGTCCATGGAGGTCCTGTAGGTCCTGGAATGGGTGTAGTGTGCCATCACTATGTAAGTCACCTATGGTAGTTATCCCTGCTTTATGCCATGGAGTCTGATCATACACCTCCAGTGGAGCTCTAATGGCAGACAATCCCCTCAGTGGGAGCTGCAGTGTATATGGGTGCTGGGGTGGCAGGTATCTGTTCCACACCAGTTTAGCCACACACACCAGTCTGCCCAGCCCCCTAGCTCAGCTGCCGGGTATGAACAGCCACTCCAGCACAATCATGCTTCTCAGGTCTGCCTGTACCGATTTACCCTCTCCCATCCTGTCACCAGCTAACAATCACATATGCCATTGTAGTTGAGCTTCTATGAAATATAAATCCAGGTTTGGTACCCTCTGGCCTCCCTCCACCAATGGCCACTGAAGCATATGGATCAATGCTTGTTTCCAATCTGGGACCCAGATCAAATAGTTGGAGGTCTTAAAGAAGGACCTCACTGGCAGTACTGGCAAAAAAATACAAGAATGGTGGGAAAACTTGCATCTTGGCATTTGATGTGTAACCCATGGGTGATAAGGGGAGGTGTGTCCAGAAAGTCATAGATTATCATATCGATGTCAGAGGCAACTCATGGATCCTATCAAAGAGGTCCCGGTCCTCATGGTATACATTCACCCCCAGGTAGCGGAAGGTCTCAAAACTCCAGGGTAGTCGAGCTCTAGAGCCATTTGGTTCCATGGTCAACCCACTGTAGATGAAAAACACATATTTTAGCCCAGTTCACCTTTAGGCCAGACACAACACCACCAAGGTCATAAATCGAAGGCAGTGTGCGCATGTGGTCCCTACCATGTACCAGCACATCAAACTGTATAAAGTAACAGTATGTCAGTCCGCACCTACCTATTTGCCCCATCCAGGCCCCTAGTGCACAGCTTAGAGGCTAGTGATTCCATGGCTTGTGCAAAAAATTATGGATAAGAGAGAGCATCCATGATGGGTCGCCCTTCCTATGGCAAAGAGGAGCGAGATCTGACCTCAAGACCATTCCCTCACCCAAGATTCCACATATCACAACTTGACTCACCCAAGGAACTTTGGGCCCATTCCTATGACCTCTAGCACTCTGATCAGGACCAATAAACAGTGTTAAATGCCTTTTGATGTGACATAACTGTCTTATGTTGTAGTGGGTCACATGTTGGGGGATGAACCAGCATTGATCTGGGTGGATCAATGCACCAAGCACAGGTAGTAGCCTGTTGGCAAGCACCTTGCTTGGTATCTTATAACCAAACCTTTAACATTGAAAGAGGTCAGTAAGATAAATCAATCAATCAATCAATCAATCAATGATTTCTAAAGTGCTGCTAATCAATCGTAGGGTCTCAAGGTGTTATTTGTGGGTGTGCTGCTCAGTCGAAGAGCCAGGTCTTGAGGTGCTTCCTGAACGGCTTCAGTGTTGCGGTTTGCCTGAGTTTGAGAGGTAGCGTGTTCCATGTCGGGCTGCAAGGTAGGAGAAGGATCTTCCTCCTGCTGGGAGGAGTTGTCTGTTGGTTATGTAGAAGGTGAAGCGGTGGTTGAGGTATGCTGGTCCAGGTTGTTTAGTGTCTTGTAGGTGTGGCTCAGGAGTTTGTATTTGATGCGGGTGTTGACTGGGAGCCAGCTAGGTCTCTGAGGTGAGAGAAGATGTGGCTGTGTTGGAGGATATCTGGGATAAGTTTGGCTGCTGTATTCTGGATTCTTTGTAGTCTTGATTGTCATTTCTATGTGACGGGTGCATAGTGTGTGTTGCCGTAGTCAAAATTGCTAGCGACGAGTGCACGTGTGACTGTCTTCCTCATGTTGAAGAGGACCCACTTAAAAATCTTTTGAAGGAGTCAGAGGGTGTGGAAGCATGGCGATGTAATGGCATTGACTTGGTGGGTCATGGATAGAAAGGAGTCCAGGATGATGCCTGTCTCTTAGTCTGATTAATGAATTTATTAAGGCACTTACCAAGTTTCATGAATGAAATGAATAATGTGAGCTTTCATTTCAAATGTAGCAACACACCTGTAATTCAAAAAATAATCACAGCAGTACAATAACAATTATCACAGAAACAAAAAAATGCAGTCCTCAGTAATGAATATTATATATATATATATATATATATATATATATATATATATATATATATATATATATATATTCATGTAAGCGCACTGCAAAGCAAAAAATAAGAATTGAAAATGCATCACCATGGGGCTTGACACCGACTTCATCCCTTTGCCTGCCAACCTCAAGCCTTGGAACCCTGGACAACTGAAACAGAAGGGAGACTAAACTGCATTGGCATTAAGTTTCTGGGCAAGGCGCCCCTTCCCAGAGGAGTTCCTTCTTCCTCCAATTGCCAAGCGCCAAGCTTCCCCACCTCATATACTTTAAACAAACATAAGAGGAAGGTTCTAGAAACCCCCCTCCCATCAAGTAAGTTGTTGTTCAAATGCTGGCGGTATCAGGTCAGTGTTAAAAGAACACACTAGAGACTGGCCAGATCCATGGTGTACTTCCAAGACTGAGCTGTACCCTGCTCTACCATAACATTCTCAGCCTGGCACATCCTTATCTCTTCTACTCCTCCATGGTTTGTTCCCGTCCTTGGCGAGAAAAGAGCAAAAAACATGTTAACAAGCTGTGCCTGGAAAAATATCTGCACCACCAATGTGACAGTGTTTGAAGCTAAGCTAAACACAAAATAGAGTTAGTGGTCAAGATAGAGCCAGTGATTAAATACAGATAGCATTACAGAGGGTGTACGGTGCAAAGAAGGTCTGTGTTCTGAATAAAGTTGATATCCCCTAACCATTTCACCCAGAAGGGTGTTGGATGCAAACTAGAACACCAATAGCAAAAAGAACAGCTGATGGACAGAATGGTGAACAAAGCAAACATTCACCCCCCAGTCACAGATCTGTGGAGAACATGGCCTGGCAGTTTGGGCATGGCGAGCAGGGTAAAGACTGATTTGCATATGGCTGGGTCCAAACTGGAATGGTGTGGCGAGCAAGAAAACAATCGAATTAGGCCCAGATCTGTGACAGGGGGTGAATATTTGACATTATTCAGCATTCCACCCATCATCTGTTTGTTTTTTTTTGTTTTTCAATTGTCACCCTATGTGGGAAAGGTATGCCCAAATGTGGGTCATGTGCTCACTGTGCTACAGTATTCACACTAGCTTGGCTGATGAAGGGTGATACCCTGAAAATGATCCCAGGATGCTTGTTTCCAGTCCAAGGAGGACCTGGCTAGGCAATTCAGGCCAGACTGTTCCCATTCGGAGCTTGATCAAGACAGATTTGCAATTGGTTTGGTCTAAATTGGAATGATGTGGCAAGCAAAAAAAAGATAGATTCAGGCCCAGATCTGTTTGTAAGTACAGGAGCACTAATATTTCTACAAGCACGTATCTGCTCTCCGCATCAGCCACTATTCTCCATTTCACAAATGGTACTCCTAGGGCCTGACATATGAGAAACCCCCTGGCAAATGCTGAATACCTGGTGCCAAAGGTCTGCCTGCTCCAGCTTCTGATTACATTTTCAAGCTCTCTTTTAGTAAGGTGCTTCTCTTGGAGGCATGTAATGTGAATGTGTCCACTTCTAAGGTATGCATATATTCTGTGTCTCCATGCAAGAGTTGCCATTGCCCGGATGTTCCAGGTTAATGTGTTGAATGTGGTGGCCATCTGTGCACACAACTTTTTGAGAACCCCTGCCCCCACCACCCTTTTGTCACCCCTCTCCCAATCCAGCCAGATTAACAGTGCAAAAACATACCTGAAGAACAACTACCCTATGCCAGGATTGGACGCCAACGGGCATCGTGCCATGAAGTCCCAAACAATAGAACATGTGTGTAAAATATGCCTACAACAGTGATAAGCCCTTGCTGAAATCTCTGAAGGGGTGGGCCAAGGGCAGTGAACAGCAGGACCACAGTATCCCAGGTAACCCCCCCTGGGCCCAGCTGGAACATACGTTACCAAGTATTTCTGCATTGTTAGTAATGTGATCGCCCAAGCAGTCTCAGTATTCCACAGTAGGCCTCAACACTTCCTGCAATGTCATTGTGCACTCACCACCTGCACTGTGTCATCAATCAGACACTAAAGGGTGCACGAAAAGTGGTGCTGCACTGGGTGCAGCGCCGCTTTTTGAAAATCAGGCCTTACGTGTAGAGACTTCTGCCACTGCCTTTGCATGTTCCTAAGTGACATGTTCATCAGTAGGGCAGGATCTTGCCTTACATGGGCGGTGGTGGAGTTCGGGACTCCCATCAGACATCCGTGCAAGCCATCCCCAGATACCTCCGGTTGTTCCTGTTTAGCCTTTGGAGCAAAGTCACCACCATGCCAGCTCTCTGGGGATGCAAAGAAGTGAATCATGTTGGTACCCGCATCTGATTTGAAACATCAAATGCCCCAAATGTGTGCCTCAGGGACCCTTGCCCTCCAGGTAATTGGGATGGTACAGGGACTGTATTTCTTGGGGATATTTCCTTTCCAGTGCCCAGGTGGAGACATCTTAGGATGTCCCTGGTCTCAACTGATGGCAGATGGCACTGTGCACCAGCGCAGTACTGGTCTCCGTCTTGAAGCACTCAGGACGCCTGTGCGAAGTCACCACTAGGGAGTCAGTGGATAGTTCAAATGTTGCCCCCTCAAGGTACAATGCGCAATAGTGACCTGAGGTAATCTGTTGGGTATATTGCTCCCAGGCCTCTGCAAGATTCAGGCCTCAATCCATTAATCAGGATTCATGGCGCCTTACTTCATGCCCCCCATCTCTTACCGATCCACTCTCATCTCCAAATGTAGATACGTCCCTGCGTCCAGACGCCCATTAAATGTCTACTGCTCCTATGGTGTCCCAGGTTCTCCTCACTTCATCCCCCGATGGAATAGCAATCACATCGCCAGTCTGTGCCACAACAGGACCTCCCAAGTCATTTGGTACCTCAGGCCCAGCTGTCTTCCAAGGCAGATCAGGTTCTGAACTTGCTGAATAGCCTTACTCGCCATTCTGTGCCACACACGGACCTCCCAAGCCTTTTGGTACCTCAGGCGCAGCTGTCTTCCCAGGCAGATCAGGTTCTGAGCCTCCTGAATAGCCTTACTTCCTGGGGAACCTCCTGCAGCTCAGCTTTTTTAAACTTTTTGTTTTTTAAATTCATTTGTGGGGCATTCGGCCTCTAGCCAGTTCTTAAACTCTCCTCCAAATGCACCAGTGTCTAGGGGGCTACTCACCAGCAAACTCCCAGCAAGGCGTCCAGCTAGAACTCGCAGTTTTTCATCAGGCTCCCTTAGCCCTAACAGGCTTGCACTCATCTTGTGCATGCATGTCGTGCTCAGGCTCTCCAGTGCAAGTGCCACAATCTTGTCTCTCTGGGACAAAACACCACCCGCAAAATCACCTTAACAGTTTATCTCTGTTGGGAAGCACCTTGGGAGAGCATGCAAGCTAATGTGGCATCATCCCAGGAAGGGGTGTGGGTCACCATGCTCTGAGTCGAATATCATTAGGACACAACTATTGTGCCCAGTTTCTGTTGCTCTGTGGCTGGTTAACAAAAAACTGTTCAGCTCTCCCAGTAACCCCCTACTTACGTAGGGGTGCCAAGGCATCTGACCATTGGATCTCTACCTTGTTGCACTAAGGATAAAGTCAGCTGGGCCCAGGTAGGAATGAAGCCTCAGCACAGACCATCCATTCATGTTATCATCTTGCCCACCCCTACAAAAAGTATTCACTGGTGTTTGACCACAAAGTATAAAACTATTTATGTCACATGTTCGAAATTTACTGCATGTACTAAGCAAATAGCCATGCTAAATTAAGTGGATAAATCAAAGGCTTTGCTAATGTCATATTGGCAAACAAGGACATGAGAGGTATCAAAACGCTGATTGTATGTGTGAGTGTCATACATGATGGCACTGCCATAACCTAACTAGGGCTGAATATATGCTAGAGAATTTGATCATAAATGTGTTACTTTGCACATATAGTGAGTGCAAATACCATAGAGATGGTAAGAACATTTCAAAATACCTATCATAGTAAACTACTGACTAAACATGAAAGTCAGCATGTAGAAGTGTCTAAAGTATCAGAACACAGTCAAGATTTGTAATGACACATAGAAAGTCAAGATACATGTGTAAACCAATGATCAACAGTATCTAACACATATTGTTCAAAACTGTAAGAAATGCGTATGTGTCTGTCAGCATACATAACACACATGGACAGTTATGTCTCTGTAACAATGTGCATAATCATTTACTGTTGTATTTTAGTACTCTCAGCTGATCAATCATGTGGGTTGTAACCATTGGTCATGACCTCATTCTCCCATCTCCAAATGGAGGCTGAAAACTGTATTACACAGCACACAGCAAGACGAGGAATGCTGTGGAGGGGAAGTTTGGTGTTCTCAAGTCCAGGTTCAAATGACTGGACATGTTGTACTCCCCCCAGTGCAAAATAATCCTGCTCTGTTGTATATTGCACAACATCTGTGTAAAAAACAAATCTCCTGTGGGACTGTAAGCCACTATAAGCCACTACATACAGAGGAAATGGATGAGGATGAAGACAACGATGAAGACATCCAGCACACATTGGCCGGACGGCGGAGACCTGACCAGACTGTGGCCAATATTACCTGAAGGTAAATTTGACAAAAATTGTGTCAAGCTATCACATATAAATACTTTTTTAAACTCATTTATTGTGTTGTCTGTATCTGAAATTCAATATAAAAATCAGGTCACTCACAGCTTCTTAACTAGATGTAGGCTTCAACAAGTAACAATCATGTTGTCTGAGCTGTTGATCAATATGGGGGCATAACAAAAAAAAAAAAAAAAATCAATCAAAGCAGCACGCCAATGTGATGCAGTATACTGCATGAAAGGCACAGTGCAGGATATATTACTGGTCCATTGCTGTCCCCACATACTTAAGCAGTGCAGTGCTGCAGAGCTAGCAGTCTTGTTGTGTTCTGCAGCAGAAAACTGTGAGTCACATGGTACTCAGAGAATGATGGAACACAAATCTCTCAAATGTCAGTACCTGAGTGTAGGAAGCTGGGTTCTGGTTACAGTACCCCTCACCTTTTAAGTGTTTTTTAATGCAACTTTGAAGCATACCGGGCTCCTGCTAACAAGGTCCCCACTCCAAGTGTTCCTTCCACAAAACAAGATATCTGGCCACTTGATCCTCAAGTGACCAGGACCTTTATCACCTCTTTAAGTCACTGGTAAATGGTATCCAGAGGCCAAGGACATGGGCACAGAAGAGGGCCCCTGAGAGCTGAAGCACGAATTGTGCCACTCTAAGGGACCCAATACCAACCTCATGAAGACTGCCATTTCAGGTGGCATGACAAGGTGCTCCCAAAAAGTGAAAATACGACATGACACACAGCCTGTGTACCATATGCCCTAAACACTGTTTGTAATATTTGTAAGTCACCCCTACAGCAGGCTTTAGTGCCCTAAGTCAGGGTACATTACGTTCCATTTGAGAACGTATCTGCAAGAGCAGATATGCCACTGCTATGAATTTGCTTATTTCTAGACATAGAAAGTTTTTAGTGAAACCATTTTAAATTCCTGTGCTTGACAGTGGTCAATGAGAGTTACATGATGGCTTCACTGAAAATAGGGATGTTTGTTATCAAACATCTCATATTAATAAACCCTCACTGATTCCAGTGATGGATTTATTAACACATGCACCCAGAGGGCACCTTGGAGGTGCCCCCTGAAAACTTACCAACTGCTGGTGAATTCACTGTCTAGGTCTAACCAGCCTGCCACCAACAGATGAGGATCTTTGCTCTCTGGACGTTAGAAACAAAGGATGGCCTGCATTCCAAGGCAGGGAGCTTCAAAGTAGCCCACCACCTTTTGGTATGCAGAACTGACCTTACTCAGATGAGAATGCCAACCCTCCCACCCCAGGGCTCATCTGGCACCTGGAGAGGTGGGAAGGTTAGCTATGTAGGAGGCGTGTTGCATTTCCAGGCTGGGCACAACCCTATGGTGAGCAACCTGAAGTGGACCCAGCCTAGGATATTCTACCATCTTGTGTGTGGTAGAATTTAGGAACTCTGGACAGGATGATGCTCATTCCCCACAAGAAGTGGTGATCTAGGGGGTGTAGTGACCCCAAAGGTGAGTCCATTGGCTAGTTCTCTTTACTCCCCTAACGCTCCCTAATTGAGTATTTAAGGGACTCCCTGATACCGGATCTTCATATCTTCGCTGGACACAAAAGAAGGAGTGGACAAGAAGCCTGCTGAAACCGAGAACCGAGGAGCATGACTGACTTGGCACCAACTCTGCTAGCCCGAATGCTGCACCCGACCCTTGAGGAGCAACTGACTTGTCCTGCTGCTGCAGCCTCCATGAAACTGGGAGAGCTGCCAATGCTTCACCAATTGCCATGTGAATTACTTTGGAGCAGAGCTTCTCCACATGTGCAGGCAACCCAAGAAAGAACTGTGAGGAACTGATCCACAAAAACCTGGTGCCGGATATACCCACTGCTCTCGAGCCACCTAGCCTGAGCTTGTTGGAAAATTGGTTATTGGTAAGGGCACGTAAGTACCTACACTTACCAATAGGCCACTAACCTCCACTTAGGTCCAGTTAGGTCTCAATAAATTAAATCTAGCTCAACCCTTGGTAGCTTGGCAAGAGCGACAAGGCTTAACTTAGGAGACAAAGCGTAAAGCATTCCAATATCACAAACAGTAATCAAATAAAACACAGGAAACAGTTTAAGAATCCAAAACCAATTTATAGAAAGAGAAAATATTTTTAGCTCTAAAATGACCCCATAACAGATAAAATCGAGTAAAGAGAACCGGAGATATGCATTTTTAAAGAATTAATGCTCTTTAGCGCGTAGAAATGAATACCGCTAATCTGGTCATCTGGGCGCACCTCGACTGGGGCAAAGACAAAGTGTAAGCTCGACTGCGATGGAGTACTGCTTGGCTACAGCCTGCGGGAGGTCTTGCTCAAAAGTTTACCTTAGGACTTAGTCGTTTTTCTGAAGATTTTCTTCAGCAGGACCAGGTCGCCAGTCCAATCCAACCTCCGGGAAGTCTTCCTTGGATACGCGTTGCGGGAGCCCTGGGTGGAGATTTTTACCTTCGGACTTAGTTGTTTTTTCAAGATGAAAATCCTTCGACCAGGGCAAACCTGAATCTTGATCCGATGTCCCTGGAGCCCTCTTCGAATACACTGCCTGGGAGGTCCCGGTCAACTTCCTACATTCGAACTTAGTCACTTCTTAGGAGATTTTCTTCACCAGGACGAACCTGCAAGTCAGGCCGGGTCGCAGTTGAGGCAAGCCGCTAGACTTGCTGCTGCGGGTCAGTCCCTTAATGGAGCTTTTTTCCAAAAGTTCTCCAAACTTTTTCAAACTACTGGAACTTCTTTCAGATGTTCTTTTAAGGTTCATTTGAGGTCCACAGCTCACCCCAGGTTCCAGAAGATCAGATACTCCTTGAAGGTGCGGACTACAACTCCCAGAATGTACCTGGCGCAAACCCCAATGTGGCCACTGGACAATGGTCAGCTGGTCAGTTTCTTCAGGAGTTGGTGCAGGGGACTCTGGTCAGCAAGTTCTCACCTGTAGCAAACAGGGAGTCCCTCCTTGAACCAGCTGAAGCCAGGCAAAGTCTTTCTTGTGGTGATCCCAAGTGTGCAGCTTGTGCAGTCCTCCAGAGTGCAGTGTCCAGGTGCAGGCCAGGGGTCCAGCAGGACAGTCCTTCTTCTCCTGTAGTTCTTCCTGGTAGGGATCTGAGGTGTGGGTGCAGGTCTGCCAGTTTTATCCTTGCTCCTGGGTGAAAAACAGGGGGGTCCTGGTTCTCCAATCAGGTGCAGGGTCTTCCCACTGTGATGACCACTTCCTGGTAAGTGTGGCAAAAATCAATCCCAAGGGGATTCCTCAAAAATCCATTATGGCTGAAAATTATTTTTGGAGTTTACATCTGGCTGAGCCCACCCACTGGTGTGGCTAAAAATCCTAATCACACCCCTCTCCTGCCTTCTCCTAATCTAATCAAATAATCGAATTGTCTGGGTTTGCAGGATGTGAGGGAGGTGCTGGGTTGCTCCCAATGTCCTTCCCTGCCCTTGAAGACCAGTTTGGCATCCCTCACCCTTCCTACATCCCCATCTGCTGAGGGAAGATCTCCTCCCCTAGGCACATCTCTTTGTGTTGAGCCAGGCCACTTCACACCTCATCAAGGCAGCTTGGCCAGGCTGCTAGAGGCTGGCCAATCAGAACAAAGCACCAAAACACTGCTGGGCTGAAGTTGGCAGCTTTTTAGGTAAAGTTTAAAACTCTTTACCTGAACAAGTTATATTAAATCCAACAATTGTAATTTGATACCAAACTTAATGTATCTGTTACTTAAGGGGACTTTATAAATTAAAATAAAGCCCCCCCTATTCTAGCCTATGGAGGCCATTCACTACAATGAGGGAAAAACTAATTTGGTTGTTTTACCTCATCAGGACTTATACAACTATTTTTGGAAGGTCCCTGTTTATAGTCACATGGCACCTAGTCCTATGGGCACATAGGGCACACCTTAGGGGTGACTTATTTGTACAACTAAACAAATAATGTAGTTTAAGACTTTGGAAGTACTTTTAATTCCAAAGTCAAATGTGCATGTAACTTTAATTTAAAAGCAGCCAGCAAGGCAGGCCTGCCCTTATAATGACACTGGGCACCTCACTACCTAAGCTTGGGTCCCTAAACCTACATGCCCTACCATATACTAAGGACTTATTGGTAGGTTAACATTGCCAATTATAATTAGCCTAAATTGCATATCCACTGTACACAGAGCACTGGCCCTGGGACTGGTAAGCAGTACCCAGGACACAGCCAAGAGTCAGTAACCACCAGTATCTTTCCAAAAGGTTTCGGGGTGACCAGGGCACAAAGGAGGACTTTCCTACAGAGCTGAAGTGGGCCAATGGTGTCAACATGGTCCCCAGGTCCTTCAGAGATGAAGTCCACCTTGAGTTTGCCCAATGTGGACTTCGCAACGGCAGTCTGTTTCTGCAGACCCCTGCAACTGTGAGTGATCAGGAGACAGAAACTTGATGCCTCAGGACACCTCCTCACCCGTCCGCCCCAGACCATAGAAGAGAGGACCAAGGGTGTCCCCATGTCTTCCCATCTCATGAGACCTGAATCCAATTGTTGGCTTGGTCGGACTGGACCCCCAGTCCATGCCTACAGACTGTTTCTGCGGGCCCTCCTGTAACTTTGAGTAACTCCAGCACCAGACATGATGCCAGAAGACCCCACTGTGCCTGAGCCCCACAGCCTAAGGAGAAGTGGTCCGTTTGTGTCCCCATGTGCCTGAGGACCTCAATACACTAGCCCCTCTTTGGGTTCTCCAGGCTCACCTTTCAGTCCCAGCCTGCAGCAACTTCCGGAAAGGGCGGTTCCCCTTACAATAAATAGGATACCTGATGCTGTAACACACCGCTGCACCCACACGTCCCAGATCCTCTGAAGGTGACCTGTTAGTGCGGCCTTGGACCCTGCCCCATACTCATCTTAAGTCCTGAAGAACAGTCCTGTAAGTCCCTGTGAAATGTCCAAATTCATTACATGTTTTTAGAATAATATTACTGCACCTAAAAATTGAACTGTGCCAACTTTTAAAAATTGGAAAAATTCCTATCCCGAAAAGTTCTCACCTGATTCTGGTGATCTTGGTATCAAAGTTCATATAAAAGTATGTGTTATTTTTTTTATAAATTGATGGAAAATGTATTTATTGAGTGTGTTTCTCACTTACTGTAAGAGTGTGTGCCCTACATGTCAAACACTAACCTCTAATATGCCTAGTTGCTTGACCACACTACCCTAAAATACAGCATTTGGGGTATCATTTGTGCCTCTGTGATACCTCTGGGGTATGCCTGGACTCTGCACAGAGTTCCTTATTTTGGGCTACTATACAAAGAGCCAGATTCCTACACTGAGGCAAACACCTCATTGTAGTGTGTCTCTCAAATGGACTAGCATACAGAATGACAGCACTTTGCAGGAGCAAATGTTGTTCCAGACACTATCACAAATCATGAGTGACAGTTGTCATAGGCAAAGGCCTAGTCCCAAGTGTAGATGTAGATGTGATGTAAGTGTTAAAATGTCATCTGTAAAGAACAAATACATGCATGGGTCCAAATCCACTAAATACTACACATGTGACACCTTTCCAGGGTAGATTGATGTAAATACCACATCTGACCACAGTTGACTAAATGCATATTTATCATGCTATGCTTTGCATAGCAATGCAAGGAGGCTGCAACAGAACAAAATAATCAGATGAAACAGCAATGTGTGGCATTAACCAGAGTTATAAGACAGGGGAAATGTTTTCTAAACATCATATCACCTCAAGAATACTCAGATGGTAAATGTGTGAGGGTTCCATGTCAAAAGGCAAGCATAAATGTATATGTATATATACAATCTAACTGAATATGATGCAGTGGAGATGGTGGGGATGAAATTACCTGTGCATGTTAAGAGTGCTGTACCCCTGCCGTCGGGGTAGAACTGCATAGTTATGTGACTTACCAACTCTGGTGAATACCCAAATGGGAAGAGTAAATATTCATGAGTGTCATGGTATAGCCCTGTATTAAGGATTGCACTCAGCTTGGCCGGGATGGCCACAAAAACACCTGCCCTCCTAATAGATGTACGCTACTGCCTATGCCAGGATTAAGACAGAGCTACAGTGGGAATGGCAGAATATTGTGTAGTAAACAGTAGCAGCGTAAATTACCATTCAAACCAGTTTCACTGCAGTGACGCCTACTAACTCACACACCACTTCAAAAGGTATGCTGCTGTGTGTTACACTCACCTCTTCCTAACCGAAGGATGTTAAGGAAATCTGAGTATGACAAAACGATGTGCAGAATGTATGTGCAAGACATGCACAACATATAATTTAAAATGTTAAACAGTGTACACATGGGTAATGTGCGTCTGCTGGTACTTTGTGTTCTACGTGGCATACTCTAAAACAGTTCAAAGGTAGAGTAGAACTAAACAGTGGTGTAAATTGATAAGTATTGCCATGCAGATCAGCAATTCACCTTGCAGTACTGCATTGTGTGACAGGGGAAGGGCAGGAATGTGCACTCTTTAAAATATTGCACATTCCTGCTTTTTCCTCTGCGCTGGTGCCATTTTGGCTGCCTAGCGCCAACTCAGACACCGTTGTACCTAGGTGCAAGGGTGCTTTTTTGGATGCAGAAATGCTTTTTATGCATGAGGGGGCACCATCAAGGAAATATAAAATCCTGAAAGCATCTTCCTTGAGATATGTGTGGTGCTGAATGTAGCACACAATGAAATAGAAAGCAATAAGGATAATTAAATATACTACTCATTGTTATGCCTCTCCTGGAAAGGCATATCTTTCTTGAACATTCCTATGTCTACCAATACTGGGTAATCTGGGAATTTGTCTTAAATTGTGGGAACTCTACACAACACCCATGGAATGCCTTCCCAGGGCAGAGTAAACAATGCCATGATTTGCGCTGCTTTGCTTTATTCCTGATTTACAGCATCACTCAGGGGAGCCACCCCAGTCCAGGAACCATGAAATGGTCCTGAAGTATTTGATCCAGCAGAAGCCATGATTCTACTGTAGAACCAGTGCATTTTTCCTGTTGTGTCACTCAGAACCCGCACATTGCCCCTGTCTCGCACCTCCAAAAATGTGAATTGCCTCTGTTGCACAGGTCTGAACACACTCATCATGTGGCAGGCTGCATATCAGGAAATGTGAAAGTTAGCTTTACTTTCTCTTACAGACCGTTAATTAATGCTGGGTGCAAGAGGAATTTTTGGGAGTGTCTAGTGGTTTGGAGCGATTTTTGATCTGAACTCTTCCTTTCTTGTGTGAACTGTATACCTATTGTGTCTTTTTGTGATATATTGTATTAGGATTTGTCTTTGTATTGCTGAGTGTAGGCCTATTTAGGGGTTTTATAAATTAGGGGTAGGTACACATTTAAGGGGTGCTTGAGATATTGGATGCCAGGGAAAGATATGGACATGTCTGAAAGGGATAGGTGATAATAAATTTTTTTAATTAGAGGTGAGGTGATCATTTTGCACTACCTGCCCAGGATGCTGGCCTCTGGGGGTATTGTCAGCCTTGGTTACCCTCCCAAGCACAAGAAGGACTGGTGGGAGCATATGCGTTGGCACCGGACAAGATTATTTGGAGTGGATCTCACCATATTCCAGATTAAACATTATTGGGCTGACATAACGGCACAGGGGTTGATCTGGTGAACCTGCTTGTACTGGAAATCAGAGACCCTGTAGATATGTATGTATGTATCATCTGCAGAAAGTAATGTAGGCATAACAATCATGCAAAACTTAAACTTTAAAAGGACATAATTTGAAATGTTGTAGTTTCACATTGCATCATGCAACTTGCATCATCTGCATTACAATGAATAAAGTGAACAGTTTGAATCAACATAAGGGCAATTTGGGAGCCTCAGAGTGGCTACATAAAGCTAGTGTATAACAACACAGAGCCATTAGCTGTGTTTCCATACCCTGGCCCAACGGTCTGCTCAATGGGCGTGGGTGATTGTATACATTGAACACCCAAGGAATTAGAAACATTCCCTAATTTCACATACATGAATGACATGGGAATGCTCCAAAAATGCCAGAGCTCCACAGTTGATGGCTAGGCAGGAAATATTTATTCAATCACCATTTAGTTAAACATTCCATGAGTGCTGCATTGTGCAGCATATGTACACAGATTAATATTCCTCAGACAAAGGTAAATGTGGAGGAATGTGGGCCTTACAGAACAAAGCAAAACCAACCTGCTTACAAGGCATGCACCCTTGCACCATGTTTCAAAGTAGCATGCATTCCTGCTAGCCATCACTCTGTGCTCCAGCGCCAATATAACTTTGATTTGGCCCTAAAAATGTCACATACAGTGTATACCTGTCCTTTCCCTTCACAACACTACTTCGGTCTCCTAGTGCCAATTTTGTCACCCATGTGTTATGGTGCAAGGGGGCCTGACATGATTTTGACCAGCAGTAATGTTTCCTTAGTCATGCTTCAAGCATGTAATGATAGGTTCGTCTGACCTTCTACCTTCAGCCAGATTAGCCCTGCAAGATGACTATCTGCATTCCATTTTAGTACAATATATACATATGTGAGTCAGGACTGTTGAATATATTTTAAACACTGGAATGACAGTATATATTATCATATTTGGACCATGTGCAACTGCACTATTTACAATGCAATGTCCAAATGTTTGTCCTCCAAGTGGACATCTCCCATTCTACCAGGATGAGGTTGACAGCTTCCAGGACCCCAGTGTAATAAGTGCATGGATTAAATTTATTTATGTCTGTGTGTGATGCATGTGATTTGTAACACTTTGATGTGTATTGGGAGGTATCAATCACCTGCAACCTATTTACAGCCAGAGTGCCAACACTGTAGAACCTGGCCACAGATTCATTTTGAATGGACAAGAATGTATTCAGAATATAGGGGTACTGTAAGCAGGCCCACAGGATACATGCATGTTTACATGTGTGGTTATGTTAGCATATCTATAGTCTAGATGCATTTGGCACATGAAACATCATCTGGTGCATAATCTACAGATGTTCAACACAATCAAATTTGGTCATACCACAAATGGAACAAGCATAACAAATAATGTTTCAACAGATGTAGCAGCAAAGTTAGATGACTGTCACTAATCTTCACTTGGCAGGTTTCTGTGGCATATGTCCAAATTTGTGTATGAGACGGATGCTGATGATGTGCAATAATAATACATTGTTAAGAAGTGTGAACAGGGAAGTATCATTCAGTCAGAGTAGTACAACTATCTAACCATTCTAACTATTATAAATGCTGTGAATGTTGCTGTGGAGAGCAATGTTTTACCAAATCATGGTTTTGACCCATGACGGAAAATAAAACACATGTCAACATGTGTCCGTACAGGTGTTATTACATTATCATAAGGACTTCAAAATCTTCATTTACTTAACTTACCCCGACGTATGGCTGTTATAATCCAGTCTCAGGGGTACTTGAGCCTCCCTGAGAGAAGGTCATTTTATCACTATGTGAAATGGCATGACAGGGGAACATTTACACTAATGCCCTAGAGGCTGTAGGGATGTAGGCTTGCTACTCTAGGTAACCATGGTGTTGCACAAAGCATTACTAAAATGCACGTTGTGAGTGTGGATGTACACATGGCAGGGTTCAGGTCATGTGGCTTTGCAGGTCTTAACTGGATATCAGGCTTTATGTCTCTGTGCAATGGATATATTTTGGAGAACAGTGTGCTAATGTAATTGCTATTAACCTATGGAGCACCAGTAGGCCTCAATGCATGATTGGCATGGTGTGGCCAGATGGACAAACACATCAGTCTGCACATGGATTGGCTCTATAACGGCAAACACAAGTGTAGGAAAGTAGCGTCTTTCTAGCATGGTTACCCCCACTTGTGGCCTGCTTGTGAGTGTGTGTCAGTGTGTTTTTGCTGTGTCACTGGGATCCTGCTAGCCAGGACCCCAGTGCTCATAGATAAAAACCTATATGTCAATATGTTTTGCCTGTCTCACTGGGATCCTGCTAGCCAGGACCTCAGTGCTCATAGTTTGTGGCCTAATGTGTTTGCCTGTGTAGTGCCTAACTCTGTCACTGAGGCTCTGCTAATCAGAGCTTATGCTCTCTCTGCTTTTAAATTTGTCACTGTAGGCCAGTGACTTCATTTACCAATTTCAATTGGCACACTGGACTCCCCTTATAAGTCCCTAGTATATGTTATGTAGGTATCCAGGGCATTAGGGTCCCAGGAGATCCATATGGGCTGCAGCATTTCTTTTGCCACCCGTAAGGAGCTCAAACAAACCCTTACACAGAACTGCCATTGCAGCCTGGGTGAAATAGTGCACACACTATTTCACAGCCATTTTTCATTGCACTTAAGTAATTTATAAGTCACCTATCTGTCTAACCTTCACTGGCTGAAGGTTAGGTGCAAAGTTACTAAGTGTGAGGGCACCCGTGCACTAGCAAAGGTGCCCCCACATAGTTCAGGGACTTTGTGAGTACGGGGACGCCATTACACGTGTGCACTACACAGAGGTCAATACCTATAGGTAGCTTCAAAATGGTAACAACCAATATGGCCATGTAACATGTCTAAGATCATGGAATTGTCCCCCCATTCCAAATCTGGTATTGGGGAGCCAATTCCATGCATCCTGGGGGCTCCACCATGGACCCCCGGTACTGCCCAACCAGCTCTCTGAGGCTTGCACTGCAGCTACAGCTTCTGCCACCACACAGACAGGGTTCTGCCCTCCTGTGGTCTGGGCAGCCCAGTCCCAGGAAGGCAGAACAAAGCATTTCCTCTGAGAGCAAGCTATACACCCTCTCCCTTTGGAAATAGGTGTTGCAAGCTGGGGAGGGGTAGCCTCCCCAGCCTTTGGAAATGCTTTGAAGGGCACAGATGGTGCCCTCCTTGAATAAACCAGTCTACACTGGTTCAGGGACCCCTTCTCCCCTGTTCTGGTGTGAAACTGGACAAAGGAAATGTGAGTGACCACCCCCCGTCCATCACCACCCCAGGGGTGGTGCCCAGAGCTCCTCCAGTGTGTCCCAGACTTCAGCCATCTTGCTTTGCAAGGTGTGGGGGAAATCTGGAGGGTTGGAGGGCTCTGATTGGCCAGTGCCAGCAGGTGATGTCAGAGACACCTACTGATAGGTCCATACCTGATAAGGTAGTCAATCCCCCTCTCAGGGCTATTTAGGGGTTCTCCTGTGGGCTCTCTTCAGATTCTGCTTGCAAGTTTTCTTCAGGAATCCTCTTCAACAACTTCAGACACTCATGACCCTGGATTAACCGCAGCCTGCTCCAAGAAATGGGATAACTGCAACAAAGTGTTTACAAGAGACAATTTTCTTCAGCAACCTCAGCTCCAAGTCAGCAACTGCAACGGTTTCCACGGTGTGCACACTTTGGGGACTCCCTGTCTTCATCCTGAACCAGAAGGACCAAAGAAGTCTCCAGAGGAGTGACAGAGTCACTCCCCTGCTCCAAGCAGGCACCTTCCAAGATGTCGACCGGTACCCTGGGACTCCTCTCACAGTGATGAGCATGCTCATAAGGATATAGAGGGTGGACATCATCGACATAGACTGTCCTGAGGTCCTGCTGACGCAATTTGGAGGAGTTAAGACCTTGTCTTCCCCAAGATCAAGCGTACCCCTGTGTACTGCATCTTCTTCACCTCCTGAGGCCTCTTTGCACTCTTTGCAAAATTCCTTCATGCACAGCCTGACTCAAGTCCCCAGCACTCCATCCTGCGACGCTCAACTTGCTGAATTAGTCTCCGGCGGCGTGGGACCTTCTTTTGTTGTGCTGCATCAACTGCATTTTGCACCTCATTTAAACCTGGGTCCTGCAGCTCCTGGGGGTGCTGACTGGCATTCTGAGGGCTCTTTAAAGTGCTGAGTGCCCCTTCTTCCTTCTCACACAGAGTTGAGGTCCCAGGTCCCTCCTGGGTCCATCCAGCACCATTTTTATGCAAATGCTCTTTTGTTGTAGCCAAGGCTTGTTGACACCTTCCAACACGAAATCTCATCTGCAACAATCTTCACGCCGTGTGACATCTTTTGCATCATGCAGGAACCTGCTGGCATCTTCCTAGGGTGCATTTCTGCAGTCTTTGACTAACCGGGAACTCTTCTTTTGCACCCTCTTCTGGGTTGGCAGGGGCTCCTGTCCTTCCTATAACTTCTTTAGACTTCTGGACTTGGTCCCCTTCCTTTGCAGGTCTTCAGGTCCAATAATCCAGCAATTGTTCTTTGCAGACTTGTGTAGTGTGTCCTAAGGAAACTTGCAGTATTGGGGTAATTTACTTACCCTTACTGTAGTCTTACTCTCCCATTGATTCTGCACACACTACACTTGTCTAGGTGGGAATTTGAGATTCACATTCCACTTTCTTAGTATATGGTTTGTGTTGCCCCTAGACCTATTTTCTCCCATTGCATTTTATAGGATTCCCTACTGTTTGCATTGTTCTATGACTATTTACTTGTCTAATTTTGGTGTCTAGTGTATATATTGTGTATAATACTTACCTACTGAAGGATTATTGTCTCTAAGATATTTTTGGTATTGTGTCACCCAAATAAATTCCTTTATTTTTGGTAACACTGAGTATTGTCTTTACTTGTGTATAATTACTCTGTAACTATAAGTGGTATTGCACGAGCTTTGCATGTCTCCTAGTTCAGCCTAAGCTGCTCTGCTATAGCTATCTCTATCTCTATCAGCCTAAGCTGCTAGAACACTACTATTTCACTAATAAAGGCTACCTGGACCTGGTATAAGGTGTAAGTACCCAAGATACCCACTACAAACCAGGCCAGCCTCCTACAACGTGCCCCGTATTTCCCCTATGCTCCATTTCCGGGAGGCATTCATACAATACAAGGTGTATAGTAAAGTTGCTGCACTGTCTAATTGTTCACATGCTGGAATGCACTGTGTTAGCACCACACAGCCCATTATATTGCTCACACTAATGGTGGCTAAGTTAGGCTGGCTAGCACCAACACAGTCAACCTGCATCATGGAGCAAGGCACCCTGCATTATACGCCACAAAGTTCTTGTACAGATGAGTACTCCAGCATGCATTCATACACTTCTGACATGCATTGAGCTGACAAATGCAGCCCTGGGAGAATGGGTTTTCAGGAATGGTTTTAAGTAAAGGTCATCCTGGTATTGCTATAAGTATATATCAATCAATCAATCAAATATTAGTAGAGCGTGACTTATCACCTGGGGGTCTCAAGGCGCTGAGTGGGACGTGGGTCAGTCGAAGAGCCAGGTCCTGATGCCCTTCCTGAACTGAGCCAGCGAGGTGGAGTGGCAGAAGCCATATGTCAGATTTCAGTGCATTTGCCTGGGGGTAAATTGGTGAAATGTACCCCAGTAATGTGTTGCAGGAGGTAGCCAACAACCCTCCCTCCGTGTACTGGTTACCTGACACTGAGAAAGTAAAACCAGCATTGTGCGCTGGCTTGTGTAACACCAGATGGTTATGCAAACCAGAAGCCCACTACCTGGACTAGCTTACCTTATCAACTTTCACCGTTTGTTGATGAGCATGTTTCAGCCCACATGATGCAATAACAACACCAAAGATTTCAATATCTGGACCATGTGTCCAATTTCCTATCAAAACATCTCATGAGTGTGAATGACAGTTCAGAATAATATGGTTTTAATCAGATTGGGCCTACATTTCCATATTGTACACCTACACTGACTGCATTTGGCTCACTTTGCCTTGTTCGATTAGGAGATGCCTTTGTACTGAAGGTATAGTGTCCATATCGCTAGCTCAAATTTTTGTGTTGGTCTCAAGAGCCACATATTATTGTATAACAACAATGTGAGCCTATTTTGCTGCACATCATGTATGTTTACAACATGAGCTGATATTTATTTATTTTACTTCCCTGGATAACATGACAGCTGATGGAGCCAAAACATTTGATTTGAAGAAAGATCACTACTGCAACATCCTCCACATAGCAAAGGCTTTCAGGAAGATCAGGGTTCTGTATGGGGTGCCAAGGCATCAGAGACTTGGAGGTCCGGAAGGTAGATAGACACTACACATTCCACCTTTGATACAATTCAGATGGGTGTCCAACTGCAGCAGCCGCGAGCCCAACCACTGTCCACATCTGGACCATCTACTGCCTCAAAGAAGACAACCACATGACCCAGGAGTCCCAGATGTGCCAGAGCAACACTGTTCAATTACTGTATTCTTAGGGTGTGGCACAAAATTCATAGGGTGATGCATGGGATCGAGCAGGAGCCGGCCAGCCTCCTTGAACTCATGGTGAATTTGCAGGAAAACATGGTACAGGTTTCGGCATTTATATAAGACTTTCCCTCTTGATATTCCCCTTTCTTTTTCTAATTTAGTTGTTTGTATTGTATTGCTATTAGGCATGGTATTATTTAGAGTTTAATGCAGGTATAATGTAGTTAGATGTTATTTTTTTGATATTTTAGTGTTTTTAAGTCTGTATTATTCTCTTAGGTTTTTAAGTTGGTGGGAGGTTGAAGTTTAGTGTTTTAAATAATTATAAAAAACAAAAATACCAAACATATTTGTTTAGGTGTACATGTATAGTTAGTTTATGTTTAGTTGTAGTTGCTGTTTGTATTGTACCAATCTATGGGGCATATTTATACCCTGCGCTGAACTAGCGTCATTTTTTTTTAACGCTAATTCAGCACAAACTTAACTCCATATTTATATTTTTACGCCAGACCCACCTAGCATCAAAATATTGGAGTCAACGTAATTTTTTGGATGCGTGAAACCTCCTTGCGTCAATGAGATGCAAGGTAGGCATTCCTGTCCAAAAACTGACCCTAAGATCCTAGCGCCTCATTTATCCTCCCATGCAAAAATGGTGCATGGGGGGAGGCAGGCCTAAATAATGGCACTAAACCTGCTTAGCGCCATTATTTAACACCTGGGTCAGGGAAGGCGTTAGGGGGCCTGTGGATCTATTTCCATGGTCAAACACAATGGAAAGAGCCCACAGACGCCCACCCAAGCCCCAGTAACACCCCCACCCACACCAGAGGGATAACAGAGGATGGGGGGATCCCATCCCGGGTAAGTAGTGTAAGTAGAGGTAGCTATTTTACAAATACTTTTAAAGTTCCATTGGGGGCCCTGAAATGGGCCCATCTACAAGGCATTGGGTAAAATGGCCATGACCAGGAGACCCTTGTCCCCTTAGCTGTCCATTGGGGTGGTGGGCATGACTCTTGTCTTTTATAAGACAGGAGTCATGCGGTATGGATGGTTTTGCTTCAGGAAATGCCGCTAGGCTGGTTAAAGACATTGTTTTGGCTTCTAACCAGCCTAGCATCATTTTTTGAGGCAAAACCCCCTTCCCCTGTACCGCCACCCCCACCCAGCTAATGTCATTTTCCCGGAGGCTAGCCCCCAAGCCAGCACTATACTTTTTGATGCCAAAAATATAGGCCTGTTTTTATTAAGGAGGGTGGTGGGGTTGATTTTTAATGTGTCATTTGTGTACAGTACTCAAGACAGTTTAAAATAAAGTAAGATAGTGTAAGTAGTGTTAAGGTTAGTTAGTGTAGGCTAGGTGGGTATAAGTTGTTTATGTACATTTCATTGTATTACATTTTATCTACTTTCACTAGTTCATCATCATTTTATAATTGGGCATTGATAACACTGAGTAAGTTAAGATGGGTACATGATGTAGCTATTGACCTGAAGTCATTGTAGGTATATGCTGCTTTGTCAGAGGTCAATGGATAACTTTTAGTCTATTTCACATTTGACTCAAAAATTGACCCTTTTCCTTTCTTTAGGCACAGTCAGTGCACCTCATTTGGTGATTATACACACAGCACAACACAGGTAGTCTCCTAATGTAGCACTCTGTGTGAACGTGATAGGGCAGGTACAGTTGCAATACTTTTGTCACTACAGAGTGCAGATATCTGGCTGCACTGGGACATACACTGGTGCCTACCACTATCACACACACTCTTGCACTACTGTGCAAGTGGGTAATTTTTGTAGGCTGGTTTCAAATTATGAATGTATACACACTTTCCTTGGAGAAGCTCCATCATCATTGGCACTGACTACTTGTTTAGTGTGATACTCATGCAGCCCACTGTGGTTAACTACTTTTGAAGGTTCTTGTCCATAAGTTTCTCATGTACTCTTCCCCTGGGGAGGCATTGCATTGTTTCTGGTTCCGTTGTTTGTCTCTTATGCAAACATAGATGTGTAAAAAATGTTCAATACAGCAAGGGGGGGCGTGGTGATCATTGCCGCACCTTCATCTTTAGTTATATATACCATTAATGACACTGTTGGTGCTCAGGTCTTGAGGACCAGCCCCATAGGCCTCAGATAACCAGAGAGGTTTTAAACATTTAAAAAAGACCCGGCACATCAACGTGTCTTTTAGTATCCAAAAGATTATTGTACCATATCTTCAAATTGTGTCGTAAATCACACAGCTCCCCAGTCCAGTCTCATAGAATCACTATTTTTTATTGATCCAGATTGAAAGTAAATAATCAATAGCCAACACATTTTGTCTTAGCAGACTTCTTCAGGGATAAAGAAATATATACATCTAAAACCAGATATCAATATAACATTATGTCTAAATCCTAAAGGGCTATACATTTAAAATACCGTTAAAAATCTTAAAACAACATACTGCTGTTACCATGATTTTGTTCTATTATTCTATTCAATAGTATCTCATTATCTTATGTCTATATTTTTTGTGCAAAGCTAATAATTATTAATGATTGAGCATGTTAATTTTACTAAGCTCTTGCATACTCAGTTTATATATATATATATATATATATATATATATATATACATGGAAATTTCAATTTTGTATTCAACACCATCCTAGTTTTATTAATATGATGTATATAATTGCCAGAGACAGACAGAATAGGAAGAAGACAGTCAATTAAGTAAGAAAACACTTGTATTACAATAAGTTATCATAACTCATTTGTTGCGAATCCAAACAAATATATCAAAGATGTACCAAAATACTTTCACACATAATTAGAGGACAATTGAAGACAGTTAGGGTAGTAAAACACTTATTTGATGAATGTTGAGGATACATAATATGGTTAATCTAGACAAACCAACTTGAATGAGAAAATATCGGGTTATAATCAATAAGGATTTATAGTATAGTATGTCAATATGAAAGAATGTAATTAGAATCAACATCATGATTTTGACAATCAATCCATTCTTATAAATCAACCTTGCTAAAAAACATACGATCATATGAATGTAGACACCACTTTAAAATGGCCGCCTTAGATACATGGCCTGGAATGAGGCCTGTAATGGACCTTCCAGGTGCAAGAGGTTAATCAATAGTACATAAGCGGTGCAAGAGCATACGACTAGTTTTGTTGGTATGTTGTTTAGATGGTGTTCTGCCGTGGAGAGCGTCAAAAGTTTGGATTATGAGGTAGGAATTCGGGTTGATTGAAAATATAATCATCATAACAGACATAGGGCCTCATTATGACCCTGGCGGGCGGCGGAGGCCGCCCGCCAGGATCCCGCCCTCCAAATTACCGCGCCGCGGTCAAAAGACCGCGGCGGGTATTACGAGTTTTCCCCTGGGCTGGTGGGCGGTTCCAGTAAAACCGCCCGCCAGCCCAGGGGAAAACGACCTTCCCACGAGGATGCCGGCTCGTAATCGAGCCGGCGGAGTGGGAAGGTGCGACGGGTGCAGTGGCACCCGTCGCGTATTTCAGTGTCTGCAAGGCAGACACTGAAATACTTTTCAGGGCCCTCTTACGGGGGCCCCTGCCGTGCCCATGCCATTGGCATGGGCACGGCAGGGGCCCCCAGGGGCCCCGCGACCCCCCCTACCGCCATCCTGTTCATGGCGGCTTTCCCGCCATGAACTGGATGGCGGTAGGGGGGGTCAGAATCCTCATGGCTGCGGAGCGCGCTCCGCAGCCATGGAGGATTCCAAAGAGCAGCGGAAAGTCAGCGGGAGACGGCTGACTTTCCGCTTCTGACCGCGGCTGAACCGCCGCGGTCAGAATGCTCATTGGAGCACCGCCAGCCTGTTGGCGGTGCTCCCGTGGTCGGTGGCCCTGGCGGCCACCGGCCGCCAGGGTCAGAATGACCCTCATATTGTCTTGAATGAGAAAATATCGGAATACAGTCTTTTATTGATGCCGGTAAGAGTACAAATAAGTAAATAATAATGTTATAATCGAAAAGAATTTACAATATAGTGTGTCGATATGAAATAACATAATCAAAACTAACATTATGATTTTGACAACCGATCCACTCTGAGAAACCAACCTCATGGAAAACTTACGATTGTATGAATGTAGACAGCACGCTAAAATGGCCACCATAGGTATGCGGCCCGTAATGAGGCCCGTAACGGACTTCCTAGATGTAAGCGTATAATTACAAGCATAGAAGTGGTGTTAGAGTACACGACTAGTTTTGGTGGTACGTTGTTCAAATGGTGTTCTCCCAGGTTGCGCGTTACACGTTTTGTTTATGAGGTAGGAGTTCAGGTCGATTGAAAATATCATCATTATAAGAGTCATATGATAAAGTTGTGTATAATCGTGACTCAGTGGTTATTGAAATGACGATGTATGTTCACATTAAGTCTATTTTGGCCAAAACTGAGTTTAGTAAAAGCCCAAAGAATAGGGATTGTAATTAATGATAATGCACCACATTTCTTTAATAGAATTGCAGTAAGATTTAATTCAACTGATGTGTATATAAAATCATATTTTTTATCAATATCAGATGACTATGATAAATGTTTGCAATATTCATAATACGGCCTTTTTAGATGTCGGGAAAAGTACTATTAAGTACATAAAAACATTATGGGCCATATTTATACTTTTTGACGCAAAACTGCGCTAACGCAGTTTTGCGTCAAAAAAAATTGCGCGGGCTAACGCCATTCTGAAGCACCATGCGGGCGCCGTATTTAATCAATGACGTTAGCCGGCGTGAGCCGCCAGCGCTGCCTGGTGTGCGTGAAAAAAACGACGTACACCAGGCAGCGCCGGCGTAGGGGGATATGGAGCTTGGGCGCCAAAAAATCGGGCAAGTCAGGCTGAGGCAAATTTTTCGCCTCAACCCGATTTGCGCCATTTATTTCGACTCCCAACCCCATAGAAATGACTTCTGTCTTAGCAAAGACAGGAGTCATGCCCCCTTGCCCAATGGCCATGCCCAGGGGACTTCTGTCCCCTGGGCATGGTCATTGGGCATAGTGGCATGTAGGGGGGCACAAATCAGGCCCCCCTATGCCACCAATTTTTATTTTTTAAAGTACTTACCGGAACTTACCTTAATGTCCCTGGGATGGGTCCCTCCAGCCTTGGGTGTCCTCCTGGGGTGGGCAAGGGTGACAGGGGGTGTCCCTGGGGGCATGGGAGGGCACCTCTGGGCTCCTTCCGAGCCCACAGGTCCCTTAACGCCTGCCTTGTCCAGGCGCTAAAAAAACGGCACAAAAGCAGCTGTACGTCATTTTTTTTGACCCGCCCACTCCCGGGCGTGAATTTTGCCCGGGAGTGTAAATACGGCGCACATGCCTCGGAGTCAATTTTTTAGATGGGAACGCCTACCTTGCATCTCATTAACGCAAAGTAGGTGTCCACGCTAAAAAATGACGCAAACTCCATGGACTTTGGCGCTAGACACGTCTAACGCCAAAGTATAAATATGGAGTTAGTTTTGCGTCGGAATTTCGTCAAAAAAAATGACGCAATTCCGGCGCAAACAGAGTATAAATATTCCCCTATAAGAGATAAGGATTTACAACATAGTGTATTAGTATGAAAAAATATAATTGAAATTAACATCATGATTTTGACAACTGATCCATTTTAACAAATTAACATTGTAAAAAAGTATATGATTGTATGAATATAGACATTACCTTAAAATGGCTGCCATAGATACACAGCCCCTAATTAGGTTTGTAACGGGTCTCTGAGATGCAAGCGTCTAACTAAAAGAACATAAGTGATGTATGTCTTAATATGGCTGCTACTTCCTCTAATTATGTGTGAAAGTATTTTGGTACATTTTTGATATATATGTTTGGATCCACAACAAATGAGTTATGATATCTTATTGCAAGACAAGTCTTTTCTTAATTAATTGACTGTCTTCTTCCTATTTAGTCTGTCTCTGGCATATCTATACATCATTTAAATAAAACTGGGATGGTGTTGAATATAAAATTTAAATTTACATGTATATATATACTGAGTATGCAAGAGCTTAGTAAAATTAACACGCTCAATCATTAATGATTATTAGCTTTGTACAAAAAATATAGACTTATAAGATAATGAGATACTATTGAATGGAATAATTGAACCAAATCATGGTGACGGCAGTATGTTGTTTTTAGATTTTTCATGGCATTTTAAATGTATAGCACTTTAGGATTTAGACATAATTTTATATTGATATATGGTTTTATATGTTTATATTTCTTTAGCCCTAAAGAAGCCCGCAAGGACGAAACGCGCTGGCTATGGATTATTTACTTTCAATCTGGATCAATAAAAAATAGTGATTCTATGAGGCTGGATTGTGGAACTGTGTGATTTATGACGCAACTCGAAGATATGGGACAATAATCTTTTGGATACTAAAAGACACTTTGATGTGCCGGGTCTTTTTTCAATATATGTGTACAATGTACATGAGATGTAATGTCTGGTTGCAATCACACTCAACACATATGAGGCCTCTCTGGGGCTGAGAGACATGTTTATGCTACTTATCCCAGTGTGGCACTATTCACTTTTTATCAGTTTACACAGGGCCTGATGAGAAGCCCTTTTTTTTCTTGCTTACTGGCATGCAAGGTATTGGATTGGTCTTGTCCAACCCTGAGTGGCACAGGTATGATGCTAAATCTTGAGGAGTATGGGCATGACTATCTGGCTATTATTAGTACAACCTTGCAAATTTATGTACTGTAGAAGCTCTTTAATGTGAGCATTGAAGTTATCATACTAGGGTAATAATGTTGTCATATTAACTGAGCCAGACATTTGTGGATGAGTGGCATCACATGCCGCACACATCCCATTTATAGCAGATCCGTACTTGTGTATCTAGAAAGAGTTTCTCACTGTGTGTCATTCAAGTAATTGCAACTTATTGTCACACTCTGATGTTTCTTTTGGGAGACAACACATTCCTCTTCATGCCAATGCAGTGGATGTACTTGTTATAGATGTATATCAAAAGACAGAATGTACAAGTGACTTTAGCTCACTCTTCTTGAGATGCAAACAAGTGGGTTACGATTGGACACTTTATACAATGGTGTCAATGCCAGAATATCCTCACATCCGAATGTAGCCTAAATTACAGTAACAAAGTCACAGTATCTGTAGCTCCTTTTAAGACGTACATCGTTACACTTTTGGTAGGCCATTGTATCAAAATGGCCATGTCTTTTGCATTAGATATGAGGGATGTGTTGGTGCTCTCTATTGCTAATCCATTGAATATTGCAGCTTCCCAGCATGCCGTATTCAGAGTCCTACTAGCAGACTCACCTTCTGTGCTTGCACAGCGATAAGGGAATACACAAAAAACATGAGATCTTTTCCTGCTTGTTCCTGTGCATTAAAAGTTTTCAGCCTTCAAACATAGGTGATTTTATTCATCTTTACCCTCTCTTAAGCTTATCATAACCTCTTAACTGGGACACAACTTTGTACGACTATATTGAAGTTTTTGACTACCGTACCGAACATTATTTCCACAGCCCCAGGTTGGATACATTTCTGTATTTACTATTAGGGGTGGCCTGGCCACCCCAGAGCCACTTTATACATAAAATAACCCTTTTGAAACTTACATCCTCTCTTATCATTGTAGCTTGTTTTCTGATCTACCTTGGGATACATAAGCTGCTTAATTAATTACATGATTCATACCAGGTAAACATTGGGACTTTAACCACTTGGGTGCCAGGCCTTTTCCCCCTCAGGTTGCCAAGCCTTTTTTTGGCTATTTGGGGCAGTTCGCGCTTAGGCCCTCATAACTTTTTGTTCACATAAGCTACCCATGCCAAATTTGCGTTCTTTTTTTTCAACATCCTAGGGATTATAGAGGTACCCGGACTTTGTGTGGTTCCACAGGAGGAGGCCAAGAAAGTAGCCCAAATACAGTGAAAATTTTGTTTTTTAAAAAATAAATGGAAAAAGGGGCTGAATAAGAAGGCTTGTGTTTTTTTCCCTGAAAATGGCATCAACAAAGGGTTAGCGGTGCTAAAATCACCAGCTTCCCAGCTTTCAGGAACAGGCAGACTTGAATCAGAAAACCCAATTTTTCAACACAATTTTGGCATTTTACTGGGACATACCCCATTTTTACGATTTTTTGTGCTTTCAGCCTCCTTCCAGTCAGTGACTCAAATGGGCATGAAACCAATGCTGGATCCCAGTAACTGCAACATTTCTGAAAAGTGGACAAAATTCTGAATTCAGCAAGGGGTAATTTGTGTAGATCCTACAAGGGTTTCCTACTGAAAATAACAACTGAAAAAACAAAATATTTAAATTGAGGTGAAAAAATCTGCATTTTTTCTCTACGTTTTACTCTGTAACTTTTTCCTGCAATGTCAGATTTTTTAAAGCAATATACCGTTACGTCTGCTGGACTCTTCTGGTTGCGGGGATATATAGGGCTTGTAGGTTCATCAAGAACTCTAGGTACCCAGAGCCAATAAATGACCTGCACCCTGCAGTGGGTTTTCATTCTATACCGGGTATACAGCAATTAATTTGCTGAAATATAAAGAGTAAAACATAGCTATCAAGAAAACCTTTGTATTTCCAAAATGGGCAGAAGATAAGGTGTTGAGGAGAAGTGGTTATTTGAATTCCGGGGTGCCCATACTAGCATGTGAATTACAGGGCATTTCTCAAATAGACGTCTTTTTTACACACTCTCTTATATTTGGAAGGAAAAACTGTAGAGAAAGACAAGGGGCAATAACACTTGTTTTGCTATTCTATGTTCCCCCAAGTCTCCCGATAAAAATTATACCTCACTTGTGTGAGTAGGCCTAGTGCCCGCGACAGGAAATGCCCCAAAACACAACGTGGACACATCCCATTTTTTGACAGAAAACAGAGGTGTTTTTTGCCAAGTGCCTACCTGTAGATTTTGGCCCCTAGCTCAGCCGGCACCTAGGGAAACCTACCAAACCTGTGCATTTCTGAAAACTAGAGACCTAGGGGAATCTAAGATGGGGTGACTTGTGGGGCTCTGACCAGGTTCTGTTACCCAGAATCCTTTGCAAACCTCAAAATTTGGCTAAAAAAACACATTTTCCTCACATTTTGGTGACAGAAAGTTCTGGAATCAGAGAGGAGCCACAAATTTCCTTCCACCCAGCGTTCCCCCAAGTCTCCCGATAAAAATGGTACCTCACTTGTGTGGGTGGGCCTAGCGCCCACGAAAGGAAAGGGCCCAAAACACAACGTGGACACATCACATTTTTTCACAGAAAACAGAGGTGTTTTTTGCAAAGTGCCTACCTTTTGGCCTCTAACTCAGCCGGACCCAGGGGGGGCAGAAATGGCATACAATAAATTTGCCCTCCATCCCCCCCGGGGAGCGGCCCTTGCCTACAGGGTCGTTCCCCTTTCGTGACGGCGCAAAAAAAAAGATCCCTGGTGCCTGGTGGTTTCTGCCCCCTAAAATCTGCCAATCTGCCCCCAAAGTGGGCATAAATGGCCTAAATACAATTTGCCCCTCCAGGGGAGCGACACTTGCCTAAGGGGTCGCCCCCATCTCTCAAAAACGAACAAAAAAAACAAAAAAATAACAATAATAACAATAGGCCGATCTGCCCCTAAGGGGGGCAGAAATGGCCTAAAATGAATTTCCCCCCCCCACCCTCCCTGGGGAGCCACCCTTGCCTACAAGGTCGCTCCCCTTGCGTGACGGCGCAAAAAAAAGATCCCTGGTGCCTAGTGGTTTCTGCCCCCCTTGGGGGAAGATTGACCTAAAATCGGCCGATCTGCCCCCAAAGCAGGCAGAAATAGCCTAAATACAATTTGCCCCTCCAGGGGAGCGACCCTTGCCTAAGGGGTCGCTCCCCATCTCTAAAAAAACAAAAACAAGGAAAAAAAAAAAAAAAAAAAAAAATTACCCTGGCACCTAGAGGTTTCTGCCCAGGGGGGGCAGAAATGGCCTAAAATAAATTTGCCCCCCACTCCCTCCCCGGGGAGCGACCCTTGCCTGCAAGGTAGCTCCCCTTGCGTGACAGCGCAAAAAAAAGATCCCTGGTGCCTGGTGGTTTCTGCCCCCTTTCGGGGCAGATTGTCCTATAATCGGCCGATCTGCCCCCAAAGCGGGCAGAAATTGCCTAAACATAATTTGCCCCCTATGGGAGCGACCCTTGCCTAAGGGGTCGCTCCCCACACCTAAAACAAAAAACAAAACAAAAAAGAAACCAAAAAAACAAAATTATCCCTGGTGCCTAGAGTTTTCTGCCCCCCCTGGGGGCAGAAAAGGCCTTAAAAAAAAATGCCCCCCGGGAGCGACCCTTGCCCAAGGGGTCGCTCCCTTATGTCCATTTAAAAAAAAAGAAAACATCCCTGGTGTCTAGTGGGCATTTTAAAAGCCGGATTGCAAGCAATCTGGCTTTTGAAACGCTTGGAGAGACTTCAAAAGGAAGGAAATACATTTCCTTCCCTTTGAAGCCTCTCCGGGCCTCCCCCACATGATCGAAAGAGAAATGCAAAGCATTTCTCTTTCGATCGCGCTGGAAGCTGAGCTTCCAGCGCGATGGGTGAGGCTCTGTGATTGTCAGCGCGCGCTCGCGCGCTGACGTCACAGGGGGGTCGGGGATGGAAGGGGAAGGGATTCCCCTTTCAGCCCTGGCCTGGGGGAGGGGGGGGGCTGTCGCAGGACGTAATAGTTACGTCCATGGCACCACACGGGCGCTGCCATGGACGTAACCATTACGTCCATGGCGGGAAGGGGTTAACCTGTTTTCTCTCTTTGTCTATGTGTGCAGTAGGTTTTGATGTTGGCTGGATCACAGAATGCCCCTGGTTATGCACTTTAGCTAATCACTCTTGTCACTTTGTCAGTTTGGCCACACATGGTATGTTGAATAATATTTCTGGGAGATTTGGTCATTTTCTCACTCAACGTATAAAACGAGCCATTTTTCATGGCTTTCCTTCATGATAATAATTCACTCTGTGCTTGTAAATTCCAAGTCTAAAGTATGCTAGGAACACTGTCATTTATTCCCATATGAGTATCATGATTCAATGGTTTTTCAGTGGTGATGAAAATGGCACTATTTTAAACCTATTGAGTTAAAGGCGTGTCCTTATTTTGATTATATGAGTAAATCTTTGTTTCGATTGTCTTCATATATGTGTTATTTACAGCCTTGATAAAATCCATAGCAAAAAACATGCATTGTCTGCCATATTGTTTTGAACTTCATTATTTCTGCTATTTATGGAATAAACCAGCACTTCTAATTACCTTGGTTCAGTTGTTTGATTGGGCTCTCTGTGTTATTTCTGCAGTGTAAGTCAGGCGAAGAAGGTGGCGGATGCCAGAGAGTGCTTGCACATCTGCAAAGCGTATGTCAATATTGAAATCCGAGCGAAGTCATAAAATTTAAACAATATGGTGATGGGTGCCAGGCTAGCCCTAACACCTGCCACCACAGGTGTCGGAGGGCCACACACTGAAGAGTGGGTGGTTGCCTAAATATTGAAAGAAGAGTGGCCAGGGCACACCAGTAGCATGAATCCTGATCCTGATAATGTTCAAGAATAAATAGAAAGTTCGTTCTTGGAAGATGATGTGTAGATATTTATTATAAGTGCAGGTAGAAAGTAGAAATCTCAATCAAAAGACTGCGTTGTACAAAATGACCATGTGTCCAGGGCAGCCAGATGGTGATAAATGGTCAAAGTTACAATAGGATGTTCGAAAGTAACAATAAGTCCATACAGCAAAACAGCCAACACGTGTTTCGTCTTCAAGACTTTGTCAAGGCTTCAGATGTATATAAATCGTTATATGTAAACTCGAAAGTACATAGATCAAGCTGCTGGTAGTCATGAGTCCTTGGGAGAAGTCAAATAGTATTGGCAAATGATGGCCATGATAAGCCTCAAGTATTTGTGGAGCGAATAAACCTGTGCTGTGCGCGTCTGGGTTTTGGCAGAGTTGCTCTGGACACATGGTCATTTTGTACAACGCAGTCTTTTGATTGAGAGTTCTACTTTCTACCTGCACTTATAATAAATATATACACATCATCTTCCAAGAACGAACTTTCTATTTTTTTCTGAACATTATCAGGATTCATGCTGTAGTGTAGTCAGTTTTAGGTATCCTTTGCGCGTTAGCTTCAGGCTTTAGGGCTTTGTGCACTTTGCCCTGGATGCATTTTATTTCTTTGCTCGCAGCTTAGAGCCTCTGTGCACTTTGCTCTAAATGCTTTTTATACGGCTTCGTACTGTTATTTTTCAAATAACCAGTTCTACGGTCTTGTTTTATTTTTTATATCACACTGTTTAGCCTACTTCAGCACTGGAGTTCTCAATAACACATTCTTGTTCACTCTGTGCTTCAGTCAAGGATACAGTCTGGTACATTGCCGACAGACGTGGTAGGAGTTTAGTCTTTGGCATTCTTGCGTAGGGACATTTTGTGATCACACTGACATGTTAGTTATAAAAACACTTCCTTGTCCCAATACACGCAAGAGGGAGATTCCGACCAGGGAAACACAACTAGACGCTGACTGCCTCGTTGCAGATGCTGAACCAGATCACAGGCCTTTGCTCAGGTATGAGGGTTGATGGATTCCCAGGGAATCTGAAAGGCAAGTTAGAAGCTTAACATGCTGTGTTCAAAATAGAACTAGCTGAGGGAGAGTAGAAATTGTTAACACCATGATAGCGTTATTCTTATGTTTCACTCTCCTCGTGACTATTTCAATCCTACTGTGTTGTATGGTTCTGGTTATTGCGGCTTACGCCTTAATATCTAAAATGCAGTTGTTTTATTAAAGCAATATATAAAACTTAAACTGCCTTTGTCATTTGTATACGAGATCATACTTTAAATGAGAGAGCTGGTTTGGATCTGAGTGACCACGACTTCCCTGAGAAGTTCCAAAGATGTCATGCGCTCGGCTGCCCAATCATCCCTTCTCCTTGGGAGAGATGAGGCACTGCTAGTTAGCTGGAGCATAACCGGATTTAGGGTGACAGAGGTCCTTCCAAGTGGGTCAGACTCAGTCCCCCACACCGTGAACGATCCTGCTACCTAGAAATCCAGTAGTCTCATTTAGGAGAATGAGAGCCAACGCGACATGGCGCCGCCAACGTTTGGTCTGGCTCTAATTTTCGGGTCCGGCTGACTCTCTCGGTCTCATATATAATTGACTCCTCGGTTCCGTTAACGGAGACGTCCGTGGGGCTGAGGATTTCCGCCACCATGTGATAGGTACATCCTAGTACTTAGTGGTCGGTTGTTCAAGCTTGAACTTTGAAAGGAAAACCCTGTTGTTGGTGTGCCTTCTATGAACCAGCGCTGTTTTCATGATGGGGAATCCCCAAGTAATGAACATTGCAGTTTATATGCGACAACCGCTCACGGGGCACCTGTTAGCACATGGTCTTACGAACGAGGGGGGTCCAGTCACGTTTGTGGTGGACGCCCATGCAGCCTATAGAACAGAACTTTTTTATTCTTGGGTAGTATTTCCGGCAGTTGATGGGAATACACACATAATTTCACGATTACACTCTTGCAAATGTCCCTGGTCAATACAGGGCTTATGCATACTTGGAAATACCTTTATCTTATCAAGAACATAATAATTGGCTTGATGGCACCCTACGCCACACCATAGCATCAGTTTGGCTAGGTCCACTAAGTAACTATGGTCCTACCTGGCCTTTATTGGCTTCATATATGCCACATCCTGCGGTTGCTCAATTGGCAGTGGCTGAAGTTTGTTGCTTAAATACGGAATTAATGGCTACATATAGACATTTCGTTCAATTTGTGATGCAGACACTAAACACAAACCCAGCACGTGCTGCTCCGGCGCAACAACATGCAGTGGTTCCGTGTATCAATCCGGCCATTGTACACTCAGTGATGGGTAAAGTACCGGCTAAACGTGAGGAGACTCCATTTTGGCTGGCACAGAAAATTAATACGCTGGAAGCGGTATTTCCCCAAACGGGACCTCAGGATAAACATAGAACATTAACTATGTGTTTGCCGTTTGGTATGGTTCCTACAGTGGACCATTGTAATACATGGGGCACGGTGTTTGCCGCGCTCTACACTACAGCACACGGTACTCCGACTTTGGCTAATTTACCGGAGGTGCTCAAACAAATTCAAGATGAATATGGGGCTGCCCCAGCCTTATATTTAGGGATGCAGCTGATGGGCAATTTTGCCGCAGTTTCTTCTATTATTTTGAGTAATCTCAAAGGAGAGGCAGTGGCGCTAGCGGTGCTTATGCGTCTTTCAGACGTCCCACAAATTAATCAAGATCGGGAGCTGCCGAGAATAATAGCAGAAACATATTTGAGTATCGGTCGTGATAGCCTGGGGGCTAGACCGCAAAAACCACAGTTACAGGGTAAGAATAGTAAAGATACTACTAAACAACAGCAACCTGAGGGTACTAAAAAGCGCTGGGAGAAAAAACAACAGACACCTAAAAAAGATAGGGGAAAGTCTCCACAATCGGAGACCCCGCAGAATAGGTATAACCTCAGGAATAGGAATAATTTGAAGACGCCTGATAGATATCAATACACTGATACGCGCCAATCTCATTCCTTTAAGGACTCATCGGAAAAGAGAAATGAGAGAGGTGGGCTGTCAGAGCGGAGAACAGAGTACGTGAAACCGAGACAGGAATCACAATGCTCAACTGAGGTTTCTGTCAAGAAAGAAGAGAAACCAATCCAACAAAAGCAGCAATTTAAAAAGAAGAAGGGCGCGGCGGTCTCAGTTAGACATGCCACTCAAGAAGAGAGTTCTCTTGAAGAACAAGACATGGGCGCTAGCACTGTTAGACAGCGCGGCAGAGGTCACAATAGTTCGCCGGAATCTTCAAGAGCATCTGGAGGTGAAAGCAACTGATGACTTCATACAAGTCGAAACAGTAGATATGCGTGTCTCTAATCCCGATAGAGTTTATACAGTAACTTTACAATTAGAAGGGGACATTGAGCGCAGTATAAAAGCCATCTTTTGGGACCGTGTGGTCAAATTGTATGACATTCTGCTGGCTGAACAGTATTGGCCACCTGACTTTGTTCGTGACTGTCCAGTTGGGGAGGAGGTTATTACACCTTCATTCTCACCACTTGTTCCGGGAGAACTAGCAGAGTCCTATAGTAAAACATGGGCTCTGGCACAGGCTCCCGCCTTATATAGAAATAATGTGGGGTGGGATAGGGATTCACCTTATCATCTAATGCCGATAAAGGGCGAACCTCAGCCGCAACCGCAATATCCTATAAAATTTGAAGCAAGGGCATCGGTGAGGAAAATACTTACACAATTGGAGTAATTGAATCCTGTGTCTCGCCGATGAATAATCCCTTATTTCCAGTAGCTAAACCGGACCATTCTTATAGGATAGTAGTAAATTACAGACATTTAAATGGACATACACGCACGTATGCAATACAAAATTCACACAGCGCAGCGCTCATGAATAATATTGTGCGTAAGAAATACAAAACAACATTAGATATCTCAAATGGATTCTTCTGCCAAAATATAGCGCCCGAAAGTAGGGACTATACGAGTTTTAGTGCATTTGGCTCTCAAAAAAGTTTTGTCGTCTGCCTCAGGGGTATAAGAATAGCCCAGGACTATTTGCAGCTCGTGTAACTGAAATTCTGCACGAGTTGGACCCTGAAGCTTTATCATATGTTGATGATATATATCTGACGGACGATGAGTTACTGCAACATCTAAGGCGGGTAGCACGCATTGTTGTGGGATTTGCTGAAATTGGCTACAAATGTAATTTAAAAAAATCGAAGATTGCCTTCCTCAGCGTCATTTTCCTGGGATATGAGTTGTCGAATGACGGTAAGAGCTTAGCGCCACACTTTTTGTAGAAATGTTCTCAGTTGCAACCTCCTAATATGGTTCGGAAACTCCAGTCGTTATTGGGGTTTCTAAATTTTGGCAGAACTTACATTCCTGATTACGCTACATGTATAAAACCATTATACGAGTTGATTCGCCCGAATTTTTCTAGTAGACTATGGCCGAATGAGCATACACATATTCTTCGAAATTTCAAACTGATCTCTTAGCCGCAAAGCATTTACACACTCGGGACAATAAAACGCATCTGGTCATCAGGGTTATACCTGGGGCCATTGGGTTTACATATGTCACCTTTAATGAGGGTGAGACAGTCCCGATAGCTTGCAAGTCCCATTTGTATTCGGCTGCAGAACACTGTTTTGCACAAACTGAGAAAATTCTCACTGCTGTACAGATGGCTGTTATAAAAGAACGACCTCTTGCCCAAGGCCAACGCATCATTGTTGTTTACCCGATTCCGGCCCTAGAGGCTGTTACTAAAGCGAGTGTTCCTAATTCGAAAGCTTTACACCCGCGATGGATACAATGGGCAACGTCTTTGACAGCCACTGATGTAGATTATGTATTTGACCATAATCTGCAGACTCAAGAATTTCTTCAATATGAAATGGAGTACCCAGTTCCTGCTGGCACATTGCCTATTGACCAATATCAGGTGGTCATGTATTCCGATGGCTCTGCGCAACCAGCAGTTGGGACTAAACAACAGTATTCTGCTGCATGTGCGGTGGTGAGCGGCTATATGGAGGGGGAAGTGTTCTGCCCCCAACATACTTATACACAGACCTTGGGGGATTGT
Organism: Pleurodeles waltl; assembly: GCF_031143425.1. NCBI lineage: Eukaryota > Metazoa > Chordata > Amphibia > Caudata > Salamandridae > Pleurodeles > Pleurodeles waltl. Next base: position 1,350,664,487 of record NC_090445.1, read on the forward strand.
ACGGCACAGTTGGCTGAGCTAAAAGCTCTATTGTTAGCCTTGGAACATGCGGATCCAGCAATATTTACGTGGCTGGTTTGTGATTCCTATTACTGTGTTCAGTCTTTCAATGAATATTTACACTACTGGAAGTTGAATGGGTTCAGAGATTCCAAAGGTAACACCACTAAACACAAATTGCTGTCGGGGAAGGTTGCCTATCTGAAGGAAACGCTTCCTAAAGTCCATGTTGTGCATAAACCAGCGCGTTGGAATACACATTGCTGGGAATACTTTGGCAGATGAAGCCGCGAAATCGGCAGTGGCAGTTGCCAATGTGGCCGCAATAACTCGTTCGAGTTCCAAACCAGACACAGAGATATTGGCTGCTATAAAAGCTACAGCTGATGGCACGCCATTTCCTAAAGGATTCTCTTCTAAATATAGTTACTGTATGGGTGGTATGCTAAACGCTATTGTTAAAATACCAGGCGTTGGTGTACGTGAAATTCCCAATAAAATTGAGCAACCTCAATTAATTAATGCAGCACATGAGGGGGCGGCTTCTGCCCATGCAGGCGTGGCAGCCACAATTTCACTCTTACAGGCCCGTTACTGGTGGCCTGGTCTCTATAAAGAGACAAAGCAGTATGTCCTTTGTTGTGACATCTGTCAACAAATTAAAGTTTCTACGGCTAGACGCCCGCAGCAGACGCCCCTTCTGACATCAAATAAACCTTTACAGTGTGTGTACTTCGATCATTGTGGTCTGCTGACACCAGATAGTGCATACAAATATATATTGGTTGCTGTAGATTCGTGGTCCAGATTTGTGTGGGTCTGGCCACGGCGCTCGGCTGACGCTTGAACAGTTATTAAAGATTTGCGCATCTTTGTCGATACATATGCAGTTGCGGCTTATCATTCGGACCAGGGCCCTGCTTTTGCCTCTAAAGCATTCAGGGACACCATGGCTTCGTTGGGGGTCCAGCTCCAGTTCTCGTCTCCATTTCATCCCGAGGGAAATTCTGTCGTGGAGCGTTTAAATCGCGATTTAAAGCAATCCTTAACGGCCAGAGTTATAGGTATGGGTCGTAGTTGGCTAGCCCACCTGTATGGAGTACAGAGAGCACTTAATAACTTGCCTAGAAGGTCCCTGGGGGGTCGTACTTCATATGAGTGCCTGTTTGGAACACAAATGTATGTTCCTGATCTAGATGGTCCTGGTGTGGAGACGGCAGATATGCCCTTTGACATACATGATCGTGTCACTGTTTTGCAGGATTTACAACAATTCCGTGAAGATAACTCTTCTTCCAGTGCTGCCTCCACAGGAAATAAGGATGAACCAGTAATGCCTACTGTTTGGATTCCCAGGATTGGGGATCTTGTGTGTGAAAAGGTCGCAGTGAAAAAATAATTTGGTCCCTCTTATCGGGTGCCTGTCCTTGTGCTAGGGATCAGCGGAACAAGAACTGTAATTTTACCACCGTTGCAAAGGGCCAAAGGAAATCGCTTTGTTTCCATTGATAATGTCAAGTTACAACATGTGGCCGATTCTGCACAGCAGACCAAGAGGGACACCCAGTAGTTCCGGAATCCCTCTCACTACTGGGGAAGAAGTTCCGCTGCAGGTGATTTGCACCAACGCTATTTCCTCTCCGAGATTGGGGAGGGTGGAAGCTGATCTTGCGATTGTTCCACAGACGGCAAATAATTTGGAATCTTTTGATCAAGTTGCTGTACGTTCTACTGATATTGCTGAACATGTGGTTTATAGCGTGCCAAGACGAGAGCCACCATCTGCTTCTTTGTTTACGATTGCACCTTTTGCGAGAACTGCCTCTGGCTGCTTCAACAACACTGATGATACCGTGTCGGACTCCTCGTCGTCTTTAACATCAGCCCTGGGTCCACGTAAGCTGCTGTGTTGGCTTAAACACACATAGGCCCTCATTACGACCCTGGCGGTTTGTAACCGCCAGGGCCGCGGGACGCGGTGGCACCGCCGACAGGCCGGCGGTGCCCCGCGGGGCATTCTGACCGCGGCGGCTTAGCCGCGGTCAGAGAAGGGAAACCGGCGGTCTCCCGCCGGTTTCCCGCTGCCCCCAAGGAATCCTCCAAGTCGGCGCAGCTTGCTGCGCCGGCTTGGGGATTCCGACTCCCCCTCCCGCCATCCAGTTCCTGGGGGTTCTCCCGCCGGGAACCGGATGGCGGGAGGGGGAGTCGCGGGGCCCCGTAAGAGGGCCCCGCTTGAATTTCACTGTCTGCATAGCAGACAGTGAAATACGCGACGGGTGCAGTAGCACCCGTCGCACCTTCCCACTCCTCCGGCTCGATTACGAGCCGGCTTCATGGTGGGAAGGTCGTTTTCCCCTGGGCTGGCGGGCGGCCTTTCGGCGGCCGCCCGCCAGCCCAGGGGAAAACTTGGAATGCCGGCCGCGGTCTTCAGACCGCAGTGCGGTATTCCTGCGGCGCAACTTTGGCGGGCGGCCTCCGCCGCCCGTCAAAGTTGTAATGAGGGCCATATTTTGTTGTTCCTTGGAACTATCTGTGGCTTTTTATGACTGTAATGACTCTTAGCTGGGGTTTGTAGTTACCTTTTTTCTGGTAATACATGGTCATTTTCTTCCTGAACGATCTGACATTGAGCACGTGGAGACGGTGTTGAAACCACATTTTTCATCACACATGGTTCGAAGAGACTTGTCCTTTGTGAACATTTCTGCAGTGCCGATTCCAGATGGGATTGTGTGGGATAGAGTGATGTTTGATATATATGGACCCACTGAAATAATTCAAATACCGTATGTTCTCAAATTATCAATGAATTACATCGTTATACCAGGCATTGTTTCTGATGATTGGGATGTAAAGACAGTGGATTCTATGTTGACGGAATTGCAATATTATACTGTGTATGAAAATGAAGATGCTTACCTATTTAGAGATAATTATGGTGACATGTTTTGCTACAATTATTATGGACACCACTTTATTCATAAAGCTAGTAGCCCTAAATCGATATTTGAATATATGCAATGGGAACATTGCCCGACTCCTCCACAGGGGAGTTCTAAAACGTATTCTGATAAATTTGCATATTTTTCTGGGCATAATCAACAGAGTGCTAAGTCTTACTATTTTAAAGTTACTCCGCATGCTAATAAGCAAATGTTATTGACTGATACCAAATTACTGTATTCAAATTTGTTTGTATCCAAACTTTCAGTTGAGGGGTATGAATACTGGTCCAAAACTGTTGATTTGAAAAGTGTCTGGGGAACGAAAAATTGGCAAATGCGGGGTAGGGACACATTGTTTAGGGCACGTATTATTCCTGTCCAAATGATTTTCCTAAATGACACTGTACAACAGACTGGTTGTTTGGGCTTAGCAACGATTAGAGATTTGAATTTGCCTAGCATACCTGTCCCTTCCAAATTGAAAAATTGGCAGCAATATATTAATGCCACGTTTGGTGAGCTTACAGACTGGGTCCAGAACGGTACGCTTAACACTTCATTGATACGTCCGGGCGGGTGGTTATTGTGGCCCATTGACACTAATGGGTGTCATCAGCGTTTTGTCACCTCTTTGGGGGGTTCAGGACCAGTAGGGCAGACCTTCGCTACATATCACCAGAACATGCTGATATCATTACTACATACAGCGTGGGGAAACTTTGTCAACAATGGTTGTAGTCATCCACGCTGGATGCAGTTAAGACACATCTCACGTTACTGTCTAATGATACTGACTTGCAAGATTTTTTGTCAGGACCAAGAATACCGCGGAAGAAACGTTTTTTGTATGAAGTATATAATGAGATTTGGAAGCTTTCACAACAAGAGGCAGCGGCCCGGTTGAGGCAAATTGATCAGGAAATTTGATACAGGCTTTGTCTGTTGTGGATAATTGGATGCATACCCTTTCAGACCGTGTATACACAATTGACAACATTGTTTCCTCTGCTATAGACATTATTAAATCTGATATGTCTTCTTTATATCATGGGCAGAGTCAAACGCGGTCCGTCATGCAGTTGGGTTGGACTCTACAGACCTTGAAGACAGGTCGCATTCCGTGGCAGCACATTCGTGCCAGGGAGATATTTATTTCCTTTAATTTGACACGTCAAGAACAGCTGATGGCTAAGAATGAAGCAACATATGTTATGTTAAATATTGAAAAGTTGGAGAAATTGCCTTTTACTGTGGCTGAGATTCCGTCAGCTGAGTGGTTGATTCACGGGGTTATTAATTTGCCTATCTCCACTCTGCAATTTACTTCTTGTTTAAAGCACATTCCGGTGGGTAGATATGAACGGTTGGGAGACAGTTACATACACGAGGTGTGGGGGGTTCCCTTTCTATACAGATGTATTAATGGTTTGAGGGAGGTTTTTCTTAGCGGTAATGAATGCGAAACTTCTGTCAGCCATTCGATGGTTTGTAAACAGCTGTCTTTGCACGGGGCGTGTAATGCCTCGATTGCTAACTTAGCTTGTTATCTTAAGGGAGTTCCAGTCCCGGTAATTAAAAACACTTTCCAAGTGCTTTCAAACAGCAGTTACGTCCTTCTTAACAGTGAACCCTGTTGTGGCCTGCGTGCCGGAATAGTTTACGTGGTCATTGTCACCAAGACCGTTACGTGCTGCGGGAATGTGTTGTTTCCCCCAACTCAAATAAGGGAGGTAGTGGACATCTGGCCTCATATTGCTACTTCCAAGGTGAATTTCGACAAGTTGAGTCGACGGAAAGCTCTATTGTTTCAAAAGCATGTGGCCCTTACATCTGCTAGCGAGACCTACGCACTTCAGGTGGCAAGGTCATCAGCGGAAATACAGTCCCTTTTCAATACTAACTTTCCTAGTCACTTTGGTGAACTCGTGGGACGTATAATTAATGCGTCCAGCACTGCTGGAATTGCACATTTTTTCAAAGCCGTTGGTGTTGGTTTTGCTCATACCTTCTCTTCCATATTCGGTTTAATACCTTTGGTTATTCATTCTAATTTCGGAAGCATTTTTGGGGGATTTCCGATTACTTTGGCTTTGTTGGATGGTGTTTTGCTGTTGCTGCTGTTCTTCGGCAATGGCTGTCCCATTGCAACGAGATCCCATATTAGCGCTCCCGTCAGCGCAGCTGTGTCGTGAACGCATGATGCAGCATTTTGGAGCAACACTCCTGGGCCAATTGGAGTGTGACTGGTCTCTGTTATTCCGACCGGTTTTGGATTGTGTGCAACCCGTGTTTCGGTGCCTTTGGTGCTCGTTTGAACATGCACTGGCTCTCTGTCTCTCACTGCAGCGCCCCCAGTGGTCGATACTAATCTGTTGATGTTCCCGATTAGGGCTCATTCCCAGACTTGTGCACTACGGTTGCGTTTGCTTCGTGAGGCAGTTTATGAGATTCCCTTCCTGGAGGAAGAAGGTATTGTCTCATTCATAGGCCCTGCACGGGGTGCCGCCCTGGATGGTTCTGGGGCTTTGGAACACACCTGCTCCATGGTAGTTTTTGGTGTGAATTTTCCGATATTGACATCTGTCGAAGTGGAGGATCTCCTGCTTTCCGTGGCTTCTGTTTAAGAATTGTACTTTTTTTTATTTTTTATAAAATTGACATTGTATCAAATTTGGCTTTAACGTCACATGCTTCCCAATTTAAATTAGTTTTCTGTTTTGCTGTCCTCTGAACTTGTCGAAATATATTTGATGTATTTTTTGTATCTGGGGCATATTTTTATATTATTAGAACCACTTGCTACCGACAAGGGGAGGGTGTAGTGTGGTCAGTTTTATGTATCCTTTGCACGTTAGCTTCAGGCTTTAGGCCTTTGTGCACTTTGCCCTGGATGTATTTTATTCCTTTGCTCGAAGCTTAGAGCCTCTGTGCACTTTGCTCTAAATGCTTTTTATTCGGCTTCGTACTGTTATTTTTCAAATAACCAGTTCTACGGTCTTGTTTTATTTTTTATATCACACTGTTTAGCCTACTTCAGCACTGGAGTTCTCAATAACACATTCTTGTTCACTCTGTGCTTCAGTCAAGGATACAGTCTGGTACATTGCCGATAGACGTGGTAGGAGTTTAGTCTTTGGCATTCTTGCGTAGGGACATTTTGTGATCACACTGACATGTTAGTTATAAAAACACTTCCTTGTCCCAATACACGCAAGAGGGAGATTCTGACCAGGGAACCACAACTAGACGCTGACTGCCTCGTTGTAGATGCTGAACCAGATCACAGGCCTTTGCTCAGGTATGAGGGTTGATGGCTTCCCAGGGAATCTGAAAGGCAAGTTAGAAGCTTAACATGCTGTGTTCGAAATAGAACTAGCTGAGGGAGACTAGAAATTGTTAACACCATGATAGCGTTATTCTTATGTTTCACTCTCCTCGTGACTATTTCAATCCTACTGTGTTGTCTGGTTCTGGTTATTGCGGCTCACGCCTTAATATCTAAAATGCAGTCGTTTTATTAAAGCAATATATAAAACTTAAACTGCCTTTGTCATTTGTATATGAGATCATACTGTAAATGAGAGAGCTGGTTTGGATCTGAGTGACCACGACTTCCCTGAGAAGTTCCAAAGATGTCATGCGCCCGGCTGCCCAATCATCCCTTCCCCTTGGGAGAGATGAGGCACTGCTAGTTAGCCGGAGCAAAACCGGATTTAGGGTGACAGAGGTCATTCCAAGTGGGTCAGACTCAGTCCCCCACACCGTGAACGATCCTGCTACCTAGAAATCCAACAGTCTCATTTAGGATAATGAGAGCCAACGCGACAATGCTACTGGTGTGCGCTGGCCATTCTTCTTTCATTATTTCTGCAGTGTGCTCTGGTGATCTGATAAAATGATTGTACACTTTTACCACGGTATATGTGGTCCTTTCAGCAAACATAAATACAATACTCTGTGGTTGTAGACAAATTGATGTTTAACAGTTATTTTTATACAAGATTATAGGCAGCATACATTGTTTTTTTGGGAGTATACATTTTTAATTTAGGGAAACACCATCACTTATTGAAAGCTCCATTACAAATGTGAGGGATAGCCTGCCTGCCATTTCACAAGTTCCATAGGATATAATGGAATTTACAATACAGCAAACAGGATATCTGTCACGTTTGTGACAGAGTATCCCATCAGCCAAGGTCATAATCAGGCCCTACATGTTTTAAATTTCAAGTACACATGGATTTGTGGAACGTTTGTTACTAGAAGTGGATGAGGCCATATTAGACTTATGTTGCCTTTCACATGGCAATAACTTAATACCATTAACACTACCTCTGTATGAACGAGGGGGACTATTTGTTTAATTACACAAAATGTAACACAGCTCGTCAGCTTGCTGGCCTGCCCTGTCTGAAAGATTGAGTGCAGGTAAGGGGCCCATTTTACATATATCTTTTTTTCTGATTTGTGCCTACACTGATGTTACATTAGCTTCTTTACATCACTGCTAAGACCATTGCACCATGTCACCAGGGTGGCAATATACCCTACAGCCATCAGTTAACACTACTGCAGTGTCCAAGTCATGTTGTTTTGTTATGTCTTACAATTTACCATGCACTCTTTCACACAGCACACCAATCTTCCTTGCTGTACTGTCTAGCATGCAATTGTACCAATAAATGTGGCCTAGGGGTCATATTAGACACACGCCCATGTAACTCTACACACCAAACATCCTTGCTACACTGCAGGAATGGCCAAGGACATGTATATACCATACTTAATTTTTTGTGAAAGGCAGTAGCTTCCTAGTATACACATTCATCTCCAGAGTCCAGAACAGTAGACATTGGGAACCATCTCTGAAAGGGATAGCCACCATCACAGTTGGAAATATGCAACATCTCAAGCACTCCATTTGCTCAGAAGCCAGGATGGTCATCTGAAGAGTCTTGCTAATGTCTTCACTAAGTTCTTCCCAGTTGGACTTGTACATGGCTCCTCTGGCAGTCATCATTAAGACCTAGCTACTCTACTTATTCTCACACACTCATGACACCCAGATCATACATTGACTCTCAAAAGACACAAAGACCACCAACATTTGTTACATTATGCTAATGTCCAGCATGCCTACCTGTTTGTGAAAGAAATGGGTCATCCTGAACCTCACTAGATATTAGAGAGGACATTTTTCAACATGTCCCTACTATGGTTGTCCATACTACTAGACACAAACCCCTCACCCTGCAACCATCCTAGACACCTGCCCATCATCCTGGATACCTAGCTCACCTTGACACTTCACAATTCCCTGTTTCACCTCCATCTGCTTTTACATATGGTGCATATTATTATTATTATATATACACTTACCTTCTTCTGGCTCCCTCCTGCCACCTGTGACACCATCCCTCATACCATAATCACACATAGGCTGTAGTTCACCAATGCCCTTTACCAAAGCATCTCTACACAGCTGCAACACTAGTGGCAAACTATCATACAGAGAAATGCCTGACTATTGCTCAACCTACCTTGCGGCACACACATCACACCTCACCCCTCACCTCCTTGAAATAGAATGTCTCCCCTTTCAGACACACTGGCAGTTTAATATGTTCTGCCACACCTCCAAGGTACTACACTACAGGGCTCCACCTAGCCCACACACCATCCATGCTTCCAACCAACTATCATGGACCTGTGCTTTGCATCATTTGCATTAACTCCCACCCTCAATATCTATGTGAGCAAGGCAGGAGGTCTCTTACATGACAGCCAAAACCTGTAAAAGCCTCCCCCAGCACATGAGGACAGCTGTGTCCAATGTGGCTTAGTGCTAGGGACTATACACCTGGCTCTTCAGGTGAGGCTACTTAAGAGACAAAACATGCACAGCACCTGTATACCCTCTCGGATCAGAAGTTAGCCCTCTGGCAAAGCATTACATTACATTACATTCTACTTTTTTGTGCCTATCCCCCAAGACAAGCACACTTGCTTCTGGTGCAAGGGGGCCGAGATTGTCACTGACATGTCTGTACAATTTCCATGGTCCATACAGGATGTGCTTCTCCAATCCAGTTTTTTTTGCTCTGTATTGTGAGAGTTGTAGTCCTAGACTATCATGTTGTTGAATACACTACAAGGCCCAGTATTAAATGGACACACTGGCCAGGGCCAACACATCACACATAGAACAGAGAAACTAGGCAGAGCTGGACATAAACATATTTGAATGGGCAATTAATTCACAGTTATGTGATGCAAAAATTCAGATGTGATGACATTCCTGCCCTTTCAAATGGCAAAAACTGTAAACTTTGCACTTATATAGCGCACTACTCACTTGTTAGGGTCTCAAGGTACTGTATGCACACTGCTGTGGAACCCCTCCTGGCTTTTCCCTGTGAGGCACCCACTCCTGGACAGCCACAGGATGAAGTCAAGCATCCAAGCGCTGTGAGTGTCATTGTGGAGATTAAGCAAGTTATTGCCCAGAGTGCGACCCATTAATTAGATTAGGCACTGATGTAAGAATTATCTGGTCCAAATGAATTGAGCCCAAGACCTGCTGAGGTGGGAATAGAACGCTGCTCCCAGGCCAAATCTCTGCATCAGGGTCTGCCACTCTAACAATTGTGCCACACTTCTCCACCTCCACTTTGGCACAGGGCAGCACAGTTACTTGTTGTGCTGTGTTGTGCTGTGTGAAAGTTTTAACTGTATGGTGTGGACATGTCCAGACTTACATTTCTTTTGATAATTTATTTATACGGTGACATGTATAAGGTAACCGTCAATTATCCTTAGAGGTCGGCACAAATCTTTAGACTCAGATACGAGTGGGATATCATCCTAACAGTCAACATCAATAAGATCAAATCAATAAACAGCACTTTTAATATTGGAGTCAGTAACTTTATACACACCATGAACTATGTGGCCATGAATCACCACACCAGTTTAATAAAGTTCAAACATTTATTGCTCTTTAGATTAACAATGCTAAGATCATGTAAATCAAACACAAGCCCAAATTACATAAATAAAAAAACAATTCAGCCTGACCAAATCTTCTAAAGAATCTTAGCCTTGACAAAATATTTACTATTAAACATTCAAGAACCACTATGCAGAATAACAACAATAACATGTTAATTATAGAAACAGAATCAATTTATATGAAACAGTCTATTTAGGTTTTGGCATTCTTAACTATTACTCCAATTTGATATGCATGTTTGGGCTTCATGCAAAAAGAAAATAAGACAAAATTGAATTTGGAAACATCTGACTGTGGCACTAACCAAAAATAGCGGTTGGGTTTCTAAAAGGAGAAATCATAAAAATCTGAAAGAACAACATATTCACATTTGGTTATACCGCTCCTAAACAGATCAGCAAGCAGTGATGTCTTCATCAGTTGAGCATCTTCTGGTCTTCTTCATTAATAGGGATCAGTTCTGTAATGTTTGGCCTTATTGCATCTGAACTGACAATGGCAGAAAGCTAAAGACATAACACATCATAACACTAGCTTAGAAAGTAGAACTCTGCATTTACTTCACCTAGTTTGCTATATTAAATCCCTAAAAAAGCAACTAGCTAAGCTTATATAGGTCAGTCTATGGGGTGTTTTAGGTCAGAGCCAATTAAAACTATTCCATGTTCTCAGAAGTATCTTCTCTTCATTTTCTGCATTCACGATTGGCTCATCTTCTTTCACTACAGTCACCAGTTTCCGCAGAAGAATATAATTGTTGCAGGCTATACATGAGCATTGAAGATTATTTTTCCTGGGTACCCATTATCTCACACCAGGAAGACAGACAAATTTTACAACATTAGAACATAACTTTTCCACAGTGAGCAAGTCACACAGGATGCTTAGAGAAACATTATTTTACATGTTAACATTTTTAAACATTGCCTCCGGAAAATTACTAAAACGTGAGGCCTTTTTTAAAAACAATGCTAAAACATGAAGAATACAACATTTCATAATACTTAAACTATTAAACATTTTAGTACATATTAATATTCATTTTTCAGTACATTTAATTATGAATAAACAAAATACATTTTCATTAGACAGTTATTTATTATTATGTCCAAAATGTGGCTGACACTAGGGTGATCATATTTTCCACAACACACGTTTTTCAGTTTAACCTTTTAATACATGTTATTTCATTATGCTTTAGTGACACAATATTTATTAATAATGTTTGCACTCCAACAATGGTTCCTTGTTCTCACTTACCCTGTAGTTGTACCTGTTCCTCGACCACAGCACTGTCCTGTCTGGCAACTCCTGCCACCAACTCTGTTGGGATGAGTGATGCCACAGGATTCTCCAGTGGGTCTTACTCCTCTTGGACATCAGGTCCTCCTCCAATCCTCATGGCTGTCCTAAGGTTCCTGGCCAGTTTCTTTTTGGTCCTGCGCTTGTAGCCCTGCCACCTCTTCTTCAACTCCAGCACTGTCCTTTTTGTTTGTCCCACAATGTTGATTTTATCTAGTATGGTGGGCCTAATGGCTTCCTCCTTCCCTAAAGGCAATTTGGAAGTGAAAAATAGAAGATTTTGCCTCTTTGTTTTCTCAGATATTAATATTTGGTTCTCCTTCAGACTGAAATTGAACTTTCTCTTCCTCCTTCTCTGTCCTGCTGTCTGGTCATCTCGGCTGGGTTTGTTGCCCTCCTGACTGGTAGATTGTGTTCCCTCCATTTTTTAAAGTTATTTTTTGTTTGCTGTTCTATATTTAGAAATGCTCAATTTTTTTGCTTCTTGCCACGCAACATATGCCTAAGTGGCATAATGCTGAATTGTGGCACTTACAATTGCTTCACAACACACAAATCAGCTTTGCGTCGCATAGATGGCAGTTGCCTTACAACAAGTTGCATCAGTTTTTTTAAGATGCTTCAGAATTATTGACTCAGCTTTGGAGCTTGCGACATGGTGTGCGGTACCCTATATATACCACATCTATGTCACAAGTAAATGGTGCTACTCAGCACAACTTTTTTGGATGCAACACTGCCGCAATGCAGTGTTGCAATAAAATTTATTCATTTGCCCGTCAGCCTCAAAAATGGGAGTCAAAATCTTCAGGAAGCAGGCTGTCGCCAAATAGGGCTTCTGAAGAAAGCCATTGAGTGAGGTCCCAGCAAAGCCATTGGTTTTGGCAAGAAACAAAATTGAAAAAATTTGAATTTCTCAACAAGGGAAATCTTCTCACCAGCTGAATACTTTTGGCACTTTTGGCCTAGAAATAAATTCTATATCATGTTTTGTGAGCTTGTAATCCTTTTGCTGGGTAAGGCTGCACACTGGAGTCAAAGAGGGCTCCATAAGGCTGGATACTGTTTCTGCAAGATCCCACTGAACTGATTTCGCTACTGCAGAGAAGCTCAAAGTAGGAGAAACCTGAATCTATAGCCCAGCTGCAATGTTATTTGGGCAGAGCTGCTTGGCAAGTTTGTGTCACTCCTCCAGAGATCTTACAGTTGAAACAGTTTCTAAGTGATGTGATCTAAGGGGTGGTAGGGGAAGTCAAGCCAGATGCAACCAAACATTCCAGGACCACAGCAACAACATTTGGGAGTCAATACTTACTCCTGCAGAGGTCTCAAGTCCATATCTAGGTCAGGTCCTGTTGGCACTGCTCAACAGGGAATCTTCAGGAAGGGTCTCTTGTACATTGTTCTGTCCCTGGATTTTGAACTGAAGTCAGACTTCTGGCCCTTGAAGGCCCCTTCTTCTTACAATACAATAGGGAGTAGGCCCAGGCTCTTATGGCTCCTCTCAGGTCACAGACAGAAGGTTCATCCATTTTCTGTTCTTTCTCTGGTCCAGTGGTGTTCTGAAGAGGGTACCAGGATATACCAAACAATGCCTGGTACTAGCTTTTGAGCGGCTCCTACTTAGCCAAATGGGCAAAGTTTCCCAGAAGAATCCATACCAACTTTTGTACCAGTTTCTGTCTGCCCTCTGCAATCGGAGATCCTGTGTCAACCCGGATTTGGAGCCAGGGTAATGAACAGTCCTTCATCTGGGTCACTCCATATTGGCAGCTCCCTCCCCCCTGGGTTTGGTGCCTGCCTGATTGAGAGGACAAAAGAAGGGGGCTGTCCAAGTACATATAACATTTTCCTGTGACAGGCCTTTGAAGTATGTAACTTGTTGGGCATAGTCCGATTGCTCATCCTGCCAGGGTAAGAAAAACACCTCCACATGCCAGGGCCTTTGACTCTGCTCTAGGAGCAGCTTTAAACATTTCATTGATAACCATTCCTCAGCTAGGTAACAGATGGAAGACACATGTAAATTAGCCTTCAATAGTTACTTCTGGCATGAAAAAGTTAGCTTTCTAAAAGTTATTTTTCCGTAATATTTAGTAAAAATCTGACTTTACCATTTAGATGCACTTGTAATAAATATACAAAATAGTTGTTGAATCACTTTTTTAGCTTGTCTGTACCCTGAGATAGCAGAATTATTATTTAATATTGCTTCCCAGTGTTTCTCTATGGGCCAGTCAGCCTTCCTACAGTGAAAATACTTTTTTGAGGCGGTAGCACAGTAGGGACATTTTAAAACTGAATTTTTATATATAACCTACTTTTAAATACAATACCCTCTGCCTTGTGGGCTACAGGGACTACATCGGAGTGACTTATTAATATTCAACAGGACAGTTTAAACCTGTCAAAAAGGTTTACGTTGACTGGTGGAATTGCTGTTTTTATACTGCTGCATTTAGTTTATATTAGTTGGCCTGAAGCCATGATTGCACTGTAGTAGATGGTGAAGTGGGTGCTGCTATCCTCTAGTGGAATTTACCTTCTAGGACCTGGGTACACCTTGTATCATATATTAGACACTTATAGGGAAGTTAAATATACAGATTAGGAATATGCTTATTTAGCCATGTTTAAAGGTGGCGTGCAGGCACTTAACTACTGGTTAGCAGGAATTAAATGCACAGAGTTCTAAAGCCAGCAAAAAAAACAGGGCAAAAATCTGAAGGGCATCACAGAAAAGATGGTTGTTTCCTATACATCGCATGAAAGGTGTCGATAGTCTAATCTGAGTTTACATGAAATGTCCTCACTGTTATCTTACAAGAAACTTTGTTTCCCACACATATGGGGCTACCACATCACTGTACGCAGGGAGACACTCATTTTCTTTTCCAGCAACCATGTTGGCAAATTTAAAAAATCATGGTCCACACGTCATTTGAGTTTTAATTTTTGGAACTGAAAATTATTTTATTATAATTTTTCTGTCTTTTTTAAAATAATTTGATCTCTTCAAGAGTCTGGAATGGTAAGACATTTATTCAGTTGCAATTTACTTCACTAAATACTAACAGCAATATTGCCCAATTTGCGAATACTGGGTTCACACAACTTAGGGTTTTCTTAGTGCCTCAGAAGGGAATCAACCATGAAAACGCATGTTAGATTGTTAATTACCGAATCGTCCATAGAGCCTGCCATTATAGAGTGGTTTCTAATTGTCTAACTGTGGCGGCATTTTCCCTTCTCTTCTTTTGTCACATTTATTATTCGCACAATAGGGTGAGATACTTTTTGAGTATGTGTGCTCAACCACTGATCACACATTTGCAGTACAGTGTGCAGTGATTTCCAAAGTTTCACACAAGTTGTTCTGTTGATTGCATACACATGTGTTGTCACATATGGAATGCACTTATATGCAGAGTGGGTTTTGCAGTGCATTTGTGCATGTAGGTGTGCTGTGTAATGGCACTGTAAATGCAACATCTTTTTGTCAACTGACAACATTATAATATTTTCTTGCCCTATTGTTTTCTTCTTTTACAAGAACATTAACTCAAATGAAAAAAGATGGGTAAGTAGACAATATGTGTTGTATCTCATGTCCAGATTGAGTAGGGAAATGACTATTCGGTAAAATACAACTTAGATCAGGTCTTCAGTTCAATTAGATATATAGTCTAGGGTATTTCAGTTTGTACTAAAGAAAGCCTGGGATACTTAGGGGCCATAAAATAGGCTGAAACATGTTGATAGAAATGAGGGTATAAGGACATGGCATCCTATGAACACCAACACGTATTCATCTATACCAGGGATGGCCACTATCAAATGGATACCTTGATATCCTCCAGACATTTTTAACTCAGATCAACACCCTTGTTGGGAAATATCACAAATCTCTCTGGAACATGCTTGAGCCTATCCTGGTCTTTCAGAACCAGGAAGAGACCTGATGCTGAAACATGCCATTAATTGAGTTGGTGATAGTCTTTTAAAACAACTACAATAGTTGTCTAGGGGTTTGTTTCCCACTGGAGCTCATAGATTGTAGGATACACTTGTGTGTTATAATTGATATAAATGTGATCAAGCTATTAGCAACTGTTTGAGAGCCTTTGTAAGGGTTGCAGCCATAGGAAACTTTCAAGAACCACTTAAAATCTTAAATTTCTGGCCGTGCCTCCTGCAGGCAATGTATTATTTCCTTGAAATGTACTTTTCATATTCTCTAATAATATTGAAGTAGTAAGGTAACACAACTCTATAGTAATTTAAAATCCCTGTCCCTCTTCTAATGACTTGCGGACTGATTCAATTCATGGCAGTAAGGATACCCTTTCACAAAGATGATGGAGTATCCTTATTGCCAAGAATGTGGTCTGTCCACCAAATTTAGATGGAAGCGGACCTTGGGCTAATCACAGTGAAGGCTACTCCATCTCCACCATGACTAAGTCCATTTGAAGGCCCTGTACTGTAAGGGCCTTTGGAGGCAGACCTGTAATTCCACTCACCTAAGTGAGATGGGCGAATTCGTGTTCAGTTTTCACTGAACGTCACCGTCAGGAAAACCCTGGTGGTAAGGGTCAGTCCGCTAGTAATGGGAGAGGACTCCCATGATGAGAAGAACATTTTCTTTTTTATTTTCAAAAAGAAATTCCTGCTTCAGGATTTTCTTTCTGAAAATAAAAAGGAATACAGTTTGATGCAGGGCTCTGTCAAGCAGAGCTCTGTCATGTTGACAGAGCCCTGTACCAAACTGTAAAGAGCATAGACAGGAACTTCTGCAATGCTGATTCCTGCCAATGCCTTAAAAATGACAACCCATTCAATGGTCATTCCTAAATTTGGTGGGCAGAGTAGCCTTGCCTTGGTGACAATAAGGTTTCTGCCATGCAAATGGAGAGTACTCCATCTCCAAATCAAAATAGGGCCCTTAATTCTAATGTGCAAACTTCTGCTGGAAAAGCCTTCTGAAAGAGGGTGGGTGAAGATAGTAAACATGGCAGACATTAAATAAGTGAGTGAAATCAGAGCTTTACTGACATCTCCAAGCTCCTGGATCTATGTATAAAACTTTTAACACCACCTGAAGTAACATCCACAATTGTAACCTTGTCTCTCTATCTACTTGCTCACTCAATCTCAAGAGAGTTAATACTATACACTAATTATATGAAATGTTTGTAACAATATGGTTGTCCAGTCAATGTCTTGTAGAAGGTGGAGTGAAGACACATTCCCAACACTGCATTGGCATGAAATTCTTACGGATGTTGATGAAACTTGCTCCCTTTTCTTGCTTCCTGATTTCAATATATGGGGGGGAATGTGCGTTCCACTGGCAGTGCCTTATCAGAGCTGGTGGTTGCAAGCGGTGTGCAATGGAACCTATTTTTGGACTGGGACCTTTATACATAATCAGACTTTGACCCATAGCAAGAGAGAGTAACGTAGGAAGGGAAGAAAGAAGAAGAGAAAGTAAAAAATACAACGTTAAAGGGAGAACACAAACTAATATGCAGTGTTAATATAATGAAAGAGATGAATTTGAATGATGGATGAAAGAGACCCGAAATAGAATCAAGACTAGACAGCCATGGTATTTGCCAATCATGTCATTCAACAGACACAGTAGCAGGCTCCTAAAAAGACTATGAGCTAGATTCACGAATGCCTTTTGCATTTCTTAACAAGCCGAATCACAAGTTTGGCCCGTTAGGAAATGCAAAACAGCCTTTTCCTATGTACAAAGGCCTTTAGGGAATCGACCAATGCAATTTCTACCCTATAGAAATCACATTTTGCTATTCCCTATACAGGAAATCGCAAATAGGGATTTCCTATTTGTGATTTCTTGTCACATGTACAAAGCATTTCTTAAATGCAAAATGAGCATTTAGGAAATGCAATTACAATTGACTTCAAGTCGATGATAACCATGTGCAATTTAAAAAAAGCACCTCAAGGTGATTTTATTTTTAAAGTACAATAGAACCCATTTATCCCCCTCAGACATTTGTGTGCTCTGCATGCTCACCACTATTTTTGGGGTATTTTTGGGGTGCACCAAGTGGGGCATTTTGCCCATAGACATCCTTGGTTTAGAATTTCCCAAAAAGGAATTCACTATTTGGAAAAATTTAAAACTGGCCCACTGTCTCAAAAGGCAGGGGATTTCTTATTTGCAATTTTCTCATGCTGTGGAGCTATTTTAGTATTGTCTCTGGGCAAGTTAGTTTAGTAACTAGGCATACATCTTGTGCCCTCTAGCCTAGTGACATTTCATTCTGCTTAATTTTATTATTTTAGAATCGGACACTTTTTTAATTTCTTTATCTAGGTGTTCTTTCGCCTAGGAAAGCATTATATTTGTTATCACAATATTCTTTTCACTCTGTGCTTTCCTCAAGTCTGCAGCAAGATGTGATTGTGGGCACAAGCAGTACACTGCATCTCTAAATTCACAGAACCACACATATCTTTATGTGCTGTACCCAAGGATTTAAAAAAAAAAAAAAATAACCCCAGGAGACACAGAAGATCTTCAGTGTCTCCCCCGTCCACCCCAACCATTCCATTGTGATGTCAGAATGCCGCGAGTCATGCGGACATCACTATCTGTTTTCCCCACTGGAGCAGGAAGCGGCCTTGCAGCTCCTTCCTGCTTCAGTAGGGAAACCAGGCCCAACCGGCCTTCCCGACATTCGGGAAAGCCTTGTTTGAAAGGGGAGATTATCCCCTTTCAAACAAGGCCTTCCTGAATGGGTTTCGTGGCCATCACTAGACACCAGGGATTTCACTTGGGGGGGTCGGACTCTTTGGAAAAAAAAAAACCCCCAAGGCATTTTTTTTTTTTATGAAGGTATGTTTACCCCTAAGGGGGGCGCGATCGTGCCCCCAGGGGTTTACAAATTAGAAAAAATGTAATTGACAGGGGGTCACTGGTGGGAAGGGCAAACCCCTGTTGGGGCAATAATCTTTTTGATAGTTGTATGGTTTCCCTTAGGGCCACTATGGCCCCCAAGGAAACAATACATCTATTTAAAACATATATAGATCTCTCTCTCTCTCTCTCTCTCTCTCTCTCTCTCTGTGTATACACTGCATTTCAGGACTCTGTGTTACCTGTGGAAGCAAATAAATATTTGAACTGAATACGAGCGTATTGAATTTTTGGGATATATCCGATGGGATCGGTGCAGCCGTCTGATGGCCATCAGTCCATCTGTTGAAGAATTATATATATATAAAAGGGATTTGTTTTGATATATATATATATATATATCAAAACAAATCCCTTTCAGGGTTAGAGTGACACATAAATTATGCAAAAAGAGAATAGGGAACTCTGGGTAGTTCCCAAGTTTAGGTGGAGAGCAGTTCTAGTGAGGAGCACTCTGCAACACCAGCGACACTCTAGATTTGCTCACCTCAAATGTCTGTTTATCTAGCAAATCTAGAGTGTCCCTGGTGTTGCAGAGTGCTCCTCACTAGAGCTGCTCTCCACCTAAACTTGGGAACTACGCAGAGTTCTCTATTCTCTTTTTGTATATATATATATATATATATATATATATATATATATATATATATATATGCATATCTATGTATATATATATATATATATCTATATAGATAGATATATCTATATATAGATGTCTATATATAACAATCACTTTTGTCAACGTGTGTGTGGTTTCCCTGGGGGCTGCGTTCGGGCTCCAGGAAAACCACACCCACATATAAAAGTGATATATATACATATATATATATATACAGTATATACATATATATATATATATATATATATATATATATATATATATATATATATTTGCCAGTTCTCTTGCAACTGCAGCTTGCATCTTCAAAGCAATGCACATACTTCAACTAATGCATTTCAACTGTAGTTTTTAGGGAGCAATAAAAAAGTAGAGTAAATCTTGGGATTATGTTCTGCTTCAAAAGGATCTGACTTTTGTCTAGTGGCAGTTTTGATGCCATAAAGTAGGGCAGAAGGTTTATATGCCTCATGCAAAGATTCTGAATTTTATGTAAATAGCTGAGTAGATTAGTAAAGTCAACCATCACCTACGCTATAATACAAATGAAATGTATGTGTGGGGGCGCAATGGAGAGATGAAAGCCACTTTTGCTGGGTAATAGTGAGGAAATCTGAGGAGGAGGTCATGGGAATGGGAGCACCAATAATGATTGTTGGACTGGGTGCTAGAGACGCTAAAGACTGTGACGATTGGTATGTGACAAAGTGAAGGAATAGTGTGTCTTTTTTTGAGTGTCTTGAAAGAAAGTGCAAGTTGAGGGAAGAAGCGAAGGTAAGGTGACCTCTACTGTTGCACATAACACACACACTCACCGACCAGCAAGTTTGTGACTGTCTACGTAGGCTAGCGTTTTAGAACTACAGTTTAGCCAGTGGCAGAGATGGCATCTGTTGGATAACTGCTGTTCAAGCTTTAACTCGGGTTATAGAGGACCGCTCTGACATAGGATCAGAGACTGGGACAGCAGATACTGAGACATCATCTGAGTGATAGGATAATGACCCAGACTCTGGGAGTGATTTTTCAGTAGAGGAGTCCCATCCGATAACTCCTCTTCCATTTATTATGAGGGAGGTGATGAGGACAGTCCTTCTGTCCCTTTGCAAGCACAGTCTGTGCAGTGGGAAAATAGGGGGTTAGCTCAACCCAGGGAGCAGGTGCATGCCGTGGCAAGCACAGGGCGAGTTCTCTCTTGGGAGCTCCCAAATTTAGTTTAGCCCCAAATTCCACTGCCCAAATCGTATTGTGGAGACACCAAAATGATGTATCACAAAACACCCAGGTTGTGTAAGACAGACCCCTGCGTTTTTGGTCCTGGGTTTGGCAGTCATGTAGGAAAACCTATCAAATCCAGACATTTCTGGAAACTAAACATCCGGGGGAGTTCACAAAGGCGTGACTTGTGTGGATTCCCTAAAGTTTTCCTACCCAGAATACCCTGCAAAGGTGAAATGTTGAACAAAAACTCAATTTTGTCTTGCATTTCTGTCACACAAACTACAGGAATATCCTGGGATTCACAAAATTCCTACCACATAGTGTTTCCCCACCTGTTCTGATAAAAAAGTTATCCCACTTGAGTGCCTGTACCTAGTGCCTGCGTCAGGAATGGATCACCCCAGGGTCAACAGTTGCCCTCAGGTAAGGACCAAAATTGACTGTTGTGTGATCTATTCCTGTTGCGGGCGCTAGACCTACCCACACAAGTGAGATACCACTTTTATCGGGAGACTTGAGGGAATGCTGGGTGGAAGGAAGTGTGTGGCTCCCCTCAGATTCCAGAACTTTCCATCACTGAAATGTGAGGAAAAAGTGTTTTTGACAAATCTTGAGGTTTGCAAAGGATTCTGGGCAACAAAACCTGGTGAGAGCCCCACAAATTACACCATTCTGAATTCCCCTATATGTCTTTTTTTCACAAATGTATAGGGTTTCTAGGTTTCCCAAGTTCAGGCTGAGCTAGAGGGCAAAGACCACAGCTAGGCACTTTGCAAAAAACAGGTTTGTTTTTTTGGGGAAAATGTTATGTGTCCATGTTGTCTTCTGGGGCGTTTCCTGTCACGGGCACTAGGCCTACCGACACAAGTGAGGTACCATTTTTATCGGAAGACTTGAGGGAATGCTGAGTGGAAGGAAACTTGTGGCTTCTCTCAGATTCCAGAACTTTCCATCACCAAAATGTGAGGAAAAAGTGTTTTTTTGACCAAAGTTTGAGGTTTGCAAAGGATTCTGGGTAACAGAACCTGGTGAGAGCCCAACAATTCATCCCATTCTGGATTTCCATATATATATATAGTTTTCAAAAATGTATGGGTTTGCTAGGTTTCCCTAGGTGCAGGCTGAGCTAGAGGCCAAAGACCACAGCTAGGCACTTTGCAAAAAACAGGTTAGTTTTCTTGGGGAAAATGTGATATGTCCATGTTGTGTTTTGTGCTATTTCCTGTCACGGGTACTAGACCTAACCACACCAGTGAAGTACCATTTTTATCGGGAGACTTGGGGGAATGCTGGTTGGAAGGAATTTTGTGGCTCCTCTCAGATTCCAGAACTTTGCAGCACCAAAATCTGAGGTAAATGTGTTTTTTGCCAACTTTTGAGGTTTGGGTAACAGAGCCTGGTGAGAGCCCCACAACTCACCCCATCCTGGGTTCGCCTAGGTGTCTAGTTTTCAAACATGCACAGGTTTGGTAGGGTTTCCCAAGGTGCCAGCTGATTTAGAGGCCAAAATCCACAGCTAGAGACTTCCCAAAAAACACATCAGATTTCAATGTAAAAATGTGATGTGTCCATGTTGCGTTTCCTGTCATGGGCATTAGGCCTACCCACCCAAGCGAGGTACCATTTTTATCGTGAGATTTGGAGGAACACAGAATAGAAGAACAAGTGTTATTGCACCTTGTCTTTCTCTACATTTTTTCCCTCTGAATGGAAGACAGTGTGTAAAAAAGACGTCTATTTGAGAAATGCCCTGTAATTCACATGCTAGTATGGGCACGCCAGAATTCAGAGATGTGCAAATGACCACTGCTTCTCAACACCTTACCTTGTGCCCATTTTTGAATTACAAAGGTTTCCTTGATACCTATTTTTCAATCTTTATATTTCACCAAATGAATTGCTATACACCCGGTATACAATGAAATCCCATTGCAAGATGCAGCTCTTTATTGGCTCTGCATACCTACGGTTCTTGATGAAACTACAAGCCCTATACATCCCCACAACCAGAAGTTTCCAGGAGTCAAAACGGTATATTATTTGTGAAAATATGACATCGCAGGAAAAAGCTACAGAGTAAAACGTGTAGAAAATTGCTTTTTTTCACCTCAATTTCAATATTGCTTTAGTTCAGCTGTTATTTTCTGTAGGAAAACCTTGGAGGATCTAAACAAATGACCCCTTGCTAAATTCAGAATTTTGTCTACTTTTCAGAAATATTTATCTGTCTGGGATCTAGCATTGGTTTCACACCCATTTCTGTAACTAACTGGAAGGGGTCTAAAAGCACACAAAAATAGGAAAAAGGGGGCATGTCCCAGCGAAATGCCAAAATTGTGTTGAAAAATGTGGTTTTCTGATTCACGTCTGCCTGTTCCTGAAAGCTGGGAAGATGGTGATTTCAGCACTGCAAACTTTTTGTTGATACCATTTTCAGGGAAAAAAATGCACGCTTTCTTCTGCAGCCCTTTTTTTCCCAAAACAAAATTGTAGCTGTATTTTGCCTAATTTCTGTGTCTCCTCCAGGGGAACCCACAAACTTTGGGTACCTTTAGAATCCCAAGGATGTGGGGAAAAAGGATGCAAATTTGGTGTGGATAGCTTCTGTGGACAAAACTTAATGAAAGCCTAAGCGCAAACTACCCTAAATAGCCACAAAAGGGCTCAGCACGGGGGTGGGAGGGGGCAGCAGCTATGGGGATATAACCACTAGGAAAGCCCATTATCAGCTTTTTCCAAAAAAGAGGTTTCTACAAATACTTAAAGAAAAGAAGACAGTAGCGCGTGCTCCAACCCTTGCTGATGATCATCAAGAAGTGTGACTACATCTGCTCAAAATCTTTAGACCCTCCCATCTCAAGACGCTCCTGTCATGTTAAAGCTGCAACAGAAACACAATCAGTTACTTACAGACAATTGTTACTGTAATGATGGCTTCAATCAAGATGATAATGAGAAGGATATAACTGATGAGTTTAGGAATTTCTTGATTAAAATTATACATTCTGATTTCCCTGCCACGAGTTTTCTGCTTCACTGATGCCCGTAGGGGCTTAAGGGGATGGGGATAAGGGTTTCATCAAAGCCCCTCGCTCACGAGAGAAGTAATCGGAACAATGCTCTTGGTAATTGCAGAGAGGACGCTTTTTTATTGCAAGGCACGCCGCACCTAAGTCAGTGTGTCACTTTGATTAATCGGTCTGCATTCAGAAGATGAACAGTTTTTTGTACATCTGTACTTAGCAAGCCACCAGCCAGGGGACTGGTTAAATCAGCTGAGGGCTTTTTTGCAAGAGTTTAGTGACAAATAAGAAGTAGGCTTTGGCTTGGCCTTAGATTTAGCGTGTCTGAAAAATGGGTGGATGCGCATGTTTAATAGATTAGTATAAATTGATTTCTTCAGTTCCAAATAACGTTGTCCTCGTATTCAACGTGTTAGTATAATTTCGTGCGTTTGACCGAACCATCTTCTCTTAGGCAGTGATAATGTTATTGTGCTGCGTTTTCCATTGTGGAGCTTGCACTCACGGCGGTCTGGGTGGTTTCTGCATAATTTTGGATTTGCCACATAAACCACTTAATCTAATATCTGCGGCATAATTTGCAGACTTCAACAAAAACATGCGTCTATCACAAACAGATCACAGGTTGCAAAGAAACACTTAAAAATAGATGTTCACCTTTCAGCTACTGATTGCTGTTGTCAGGTATTAAGAAGGCACTAAAAGATGAAAATGTTTTCCAGAGAGAATCAGTGCCCCAGATTCATTGTGTAGAGAAAGACTTTTGATTGCAGCATGAAAATGTTTTCAAATTTAAATGTAAATCGAAAAAAATAAAAATAAGGATTCTTTTTGATGTATTACTTTCATTTTACACCAGAGACACGGAACAGAAATCTATGTACACCATTTTACTAACGTTTTTCTATCATTTGAAAGCTGACCTTAGGACTAGGCCAGGATAAAATTTCAATTACACTGGTGGAATATGCCTACTTTCTGGAATTTTGGTTGTTACGGAAAATTCCCGAAATTATGCTATTACGATTCATCCGCTGATTAATTTATGGCAAAATTAAGGTGCGGTAACAACACAAATGGTGAGTCTACGAGCGGCTGTCATTTGTGGCACTTGTGCTTTTGGAAAAATGCATGCTAACATTTAGCGCTGAATACCATATTTGTATGTCACATAATTACTTGTAATTTCACATAATTTCCCCCAAATTTCACGTAATTACGCAAATTTAATAAACCCCAGTTCATAACAGAATGACCATTCCAGGGAGTAAATATTTACACCTTTGGCAGAATGAGACACCAGATGCATAATGGATTACGGATTTTTCACCCTCAAAAAGTCAGGGCTGTGCAAAGTGCAGGCTTTGTAACACCAAAATTCCAAATAAAAAATATATGAAAATGCCATTCTGAATCACAAGTGTACTTATTTCTTTGCAAATGCTAACAGTGACATGGAGAGTTGCTTCCTCTGTCAGGCCTCTATCTTTGCATTAGAGCTTACAAGTTGACAGAAGGTATTCTGCCTTGCAAATATTGATCTGACAGGAATTTAGCAATTGTTTACGAGCAGACATATGCTGTTCGAGAGGATACATCACAAGCAGTCCAACGAATTGGCCTTGTGAAATTGTAGTTGCTGTGGAACCATGTGTGATGTGGCTAAACATGCATAGTGCCTAGCAGTGGTCTCCAAACTTTTCAATGCCGCGCCCCCCCAGCTGAAAAATAATAATCATTGGACCCCCCATCACAATTTTTCACAATTATTTTATAAAGGTGACAATGTTTAAATATGTCTAGAGCTATTTAAACATTGCAGTTAAGTACTGTTAACTTTTTAAAAATGCAATAACATGCTTCTGCTTAAAACAAAGCCTGGTTATCTGTATAATGCTTCTTTTGGCCAGAGCCTCGCGCCCCCCCCCGGGATCACCTGACGCCCCCCTTGAGGGGCCCACTCCCCAGTTTGAAGACCTCTGGTGCCTAGGATGTAAAAGCCATCACCGAGAGTTACTGGCCCATTCGAGATTACATGTTTTGTGTGGATACCGCACTCCTGATATTTATTTTTCACCCACAGACATTCCACAAGTAACGGCCCTTCAAAACACACACGGATAAATGTGTAATAAGGAAACGGTCTGAGGCCGCGGATGAAAAAGCATGTATTGCTTAGGTGATACCCCATTCCTAAGGGTGAAACTCAAAATTATTTGTAATTCTACACCGGGAAAATCCCTCCTCCTGCACTCTCATGAGTTTCTGGTGTGGAATCATCTCAAGAGGGCTTAACCAAGCTCTGAAAGAAGCCCCAAATGGGCTTGTGAAAGCTTGATCTGCAAGTACATGAACTTCTTTTCAATGTAGAAATAAGGGTAAGGTACATATTCACAAAGCTTGCCTTGCACTGAAAAAATAGTTATTGTGTTGCAATGTAAAATTAGCAAATTGTTAGTGGTGAGTAGCAGAGTATGTGAATTAGAGATAGCAAAGCATACTTAAAAGCCAACACTGAGATAAATACTAAAATAAGCAGACTTTTTTTTATTGCACGTTATGCCCATTTTGCCATCAAAACTTGGAATAAGCTATAATTATTGTTCCCAATACATTTCAAGCTACTCAGTGTCAGATTTTGTCAGGTGAAAAAATTATCACAGCCCACTCCAGGCCACTTGCAATGAGGAACTGACAAAGATTTCATGTTATGGTCAGTTTCTTTAAGGTAAAGGGGACACAGAAGAGGCTCACAACTTGCTCCATCTGCCGACAGCAACTTCTAAATCAAGCAGGAAAGATAATGCAGAGCACTGCTTCAACAATTCAGGCTTTAGTAAATATAGACCATTTTATCGCAGATGTTATAGCAGGATAGTCTGGGAGCACATATGACTTGCTCATTTTCAAGCAAAGTGACATAAATGCGCAGCTCTCTGGCACTACTCTATGCAAGAAGTAGGAATTTGTGGAGCACGCAAAGCATCATTAGGCACCACAACAAGGAAATATGGATGAGGGTGCTTGTTCCATTGTTCCTCAACTCTCACTCCAACAAGGTTACGTAAATAAAAAAAAATGCACATGGGAAGATATGCCCTGTAGAGTGGCAGATTCTGAATTCCGGATCCCAACGACTGTACAAAGGTGGGTTGACTCGCCTGTCTGACATTTGTCACTGCTCTATATTGTTTGTCATCTGTGGCGTATTAAACAGTCACTATTATAAGACATCTGCCTATAAAGTGGATGCAAATACATCAGAAACAACTGCCAGCCCTAACAACCAGCACCACCCTCTCAAACGTTGACAGGAAGATGACAGAGTAATAGAGGAGAAGAAAAATTATGTATTCAACATTAAACTTAGAAGACCTTTCCAAGAAATTGGGAAAAAGTCAATAACATTTGATGAGTATTCTATAATGAGGAATCACTTACGATTAAAACTTTTACACTTGGTAAGGAAAAGGGACAATATGTCTAATTGAATATGCTCTATGATACTGATAGAATGCACATTCCATGAATATACAAGTTGTGTGCAATGCTCAGAACATAATTACAGACCTTGTAGCAAAGTACCCAAGGAGTATGCATGACTCATTTATATTCAAGCACAGTGGCATATACCAGCATCTAGACAGAGATGACTTTGATGAACGACTCCTATTAGGTGATTGGATGGATGTGCACAGAAATGTTTCCTTGTAAATACGTTTAACTACATATTTTAATAACCTTCATATGTGTCTGTACAGGTGACAGTACATATGCCCTGTGTCCTTGGATCCTGACACCCTACTTGATTACCAACACTCACCATGAAAAGAGCTACGACATGGCTCATAGGCACACAAGGAAAACAATTGAACACATGTTTGGCCTCCTCAAGTCACATTTCAGGTGTCTACATAAGAGTGGGGGGGCCCTGCAGTATGCCCCTGAAACAGTGTGCAAGATAGTGGGAACCTGTGCAATATTGCACAACATAAACTGCAGGCATGACATCGACGTATAGGTGTCCGGATCTGAATCTGAAGAAGATGACCCACCTCCACCTGCACAGCACCCAGTTGGAGAGAGCAAATCAGCAGAGGGGAGCAGGCACAAGGACCATATAGCAACACATTATTTTGCACAGTAAGGAATACACCTGTACCCAGTAACCTTAAAAATGACAAAACAACTGTTGTTTCTAAATACAAAAGGGAACACTTTAATTTCAGTGTTGGCAACAACAGGGCTGGACCACCAGTCCATCATAAGTGCAAAGTAAATAATGCCTGCACATGGAGAGTGGTTACATCACTGCATGGGGAAATGTCCAGAATATGGTAAGACAGACACAATGTCAGACTGCAGTCATTTTCTGCCATTTCGTCCAGCATGTGGGATGCCAGATGTAGTTGGTACAGATTGATGACTTCTACTCTGTCTTAGGACACGTGGCTCAGCAGTAGACACACGGCTAAGGCTAGGCACCTCAGTGTCTGCTGCCTCACCTGTCACACCACTGGCAACACTAGCAGTTTGTATTGCCTCAACTTCTGCAGTAATGTGATGCAGCCTTCTGGCCACATCGCTACTGAAGTGGCCCATCTCCATCTGCAGGGTGAGGGTACGTCTGGTATGTTGTGTGGTGGCCTGGGCTAGCCTGACAATTGCCCTGATGAGGGCATCCATCCTTATAGCAAGGCTGTGCTCACAGCACATTAACTGGTCTATTGATTGATTGATGGTGTCTGTCCTCTGCCATCTCCCTGAAGAGTAGGTAAAGGGAACCTTTGATGCCATCCAATTTAGCACTGAGCTCATCCTGGTTAGCAGACAACTTCTGTGAGAGATTGTCAAAGCGCAGGGTGATTTTTTTCCAATAATACACATTTGTTTATTTTGCAGACACTGAATCGTCAACATGGCCTGCTTGAAATTTCCTGGTTTGGACTGCGCTCTGATTCCTGCCTGGGCTCATGCAGCCTGCAGTGCCTGTTGGTACCTTTGGGACCTTTTGTGTTGGGTGAACACTTCGGACCCTGGTGATGGGGAGGGTGTAAGGGGAGTGTTGCTGTGGATCTGCTGTACCCCCACTTCCAGCTGCATGAGATGGTGTGTCTGCTGCACTTGAATGACTAAGCGATGTACTGGGTGGACTCATGGAGACATCACCCTCGCCCTTCCTCCAGCTGAGACTGGGACTCGTCGTCTCCCTTTACACATATTCCTTCCTTTGTTTACCTAGGTGTACCTATTTGGGAAATGGGAAACAAAATAAAAAATATGTGTGAGACACTGCGTCATTTGTTTAGATGTAGGAACACAAACTGCAGGACAGTGAAATCACTATTCTGTACATGACTACTTGCACCACAATGCACCAGTTGTGCTGATTCCCTCCTTTACATGGACTTTCCAGGCATATATATGTGTGAGGGTGTGTTGCATGCTTGTTGTCAGCATAGGTATAGATGCCAGGTGGTGATAAGGGGAATTTGCATTTACCAGTGATTGTTGGTGGTCCAATGTGACCAGGTAACCTAATCCACAGACTGTCTCAGGCTCCAGAGTTGCCTCAACCATCACCTTAGCAGCTGATGGGGGGGGCCACATTGGAAGGTCCTCCTCCTGTCCCCTGCACGTCACAGAGCTGGGCTGCGACCATTCCATTATCCCTGGAGCGCAGGTCGTGTAACCTCTTTTTATTGTCTTCTACTTATCTATTGGTCACTCGCAGGGCATTAATCCGGATCTGTATTTCCTTCCAGATTTTTTTCTTGTCTCCCTCAGGGACAGTCTGGGACACCCTGCCAAATAACTCCTCATGGGGTTTGCAGCAGGACCCAGTGAGGCTGTCTAGTTCCATCTCTGACAATTTCACCTTCCTTGTGCAGTCCCCAGCAGCTTTTCCACCCTGTTGGCTGGCCATTGTTATTGCTGTAGAGAGGTGAGTCTGCAATGTGCACCTGTGCTGCTGACCTGGACCATGTGCTGCTCTTCATGTGCAGGGATCTCCAGGAACAGACATTTCCTGCCTAGGGGTCCTTCCAGTGCAACAGAAAGTGTTTTTCCCTTATTTTTATTCTAGGTCACAATTTGTGACTCACTGTCATGATTTGCGACCCTGCGGTCATGTTTTGCGACCCATGTTCACTTTTATGAGCAGTTACCGACTCGTGGATTGCGTTGTCAGGAACTACAATGCAACCCATTTGCAAATCGCAATTTGGGACCCGAGTTTCTCCATACATCTGAAATAGCAACTCGCAAATTGCAAGTCGCTATTTCAGACAGTCATACATCGGGCCCTTTATGTGTTATTCTTCTTGAATGTTTAGTTTTATTGATGGTAGTCTGCCTAAATCTATTTAGTCGCCTTGGGCATCCCTTGGTGATTACGTATCTTTATAATTTGGTTTTGTGCATTGTCTACATGATTATGAGCTTGTGTTTGTAATAAATCCTTAAAATGTAATCCTAATTGGAGCTCTCCTTTCATGGCCTCATTTGTCATGGGGCCTAAATTGTTGGAGTGGTATTGAAATATTGTTGATGGTTCACCACACACCTTTCTGGGTCCAAAGGTTTGTCGACCTCGTTACGCATTTGAGCCCTGTGAAGGATTAAAAATGCACTAATAGATCTGGTAGCAAACTGATCATTTTGTCCCGTAAGAGGGGGAACGATATTTTTAATTAGTGTTCGGGAGTTAGGATTGACCTCATGTCATTGCCCAGTACAAAAATTGCCTTCCCCATAATCTCTCCCATGGTCTGTTCCAGAGATTGATGAAGTTCCAGTGTTGTGCCTACAAGTGATGTGTTGCATGAGTTTCAATAGGGCTTTGTGCTTTCAATGCTTTTGGCTTGAAGTTTTGAAATGTTTTGCTGAGTTGTCATACTCGAAGTGATTGGGGCGCTTTATGCTAAAAAATGTGTGCAGTTGTTGTTGTTGACAGGTCTGTCATGGCCTATCATCCTGGGATTGCACACAAGTGTAGAAGGCACTTGATTAATTTATTGTCTGCAGTGAGGTGCTTGTCATGAGATGTCATTGATGGTGCCAATAGTTTTCCTTGAGTGAGTGTGAATTAATTGGTATTTAGTAAATCCTGAGTGCACATCAAGGATCTATATCAGCCGGAAGGGAGAATTGCTGGTCACGTTCACTCGTTGTGTAATTGTGAAAGCCAGTCAGAAGTGTAGCCTGTATAGCTTTCAAAGTGATTGAGTTCCTACCCTTAGTGTGCAGACAGGTTGTTGGTTTTTGACCACACAATTTTCCACTAGGTGTGAGTAAGCAATTGTGCTAGAGACAACTGCCAATCAATTGTGGGCGCTGAATTGAGTGTGATGTCATTTTGAGATGCACTGGTATAGGTCAGTTAGTGTGAAGCTACGCTGGAATTGGTGGACATTACTGTGTTGCTGTTATTTGAGAACAGCTTGCGAAAAGGATTGCGGGACTGAAATTGCTTTCTGATTTGATTGAAATTCATTGTGGTTAATTGAATTAGTGCAAAAATGAAAACTTTCAAGGCATTAAGAAGTGCACTAAGGGGAAAAGCATTTATTTGAGTGGGAGAGGGTGAAGAAGTTCCATCCGAAGGAACCTCCACTTATGAAGTGGCAGAAATAAAAGGTGTTACAGCATGAGTAAGGCTTAAACAATTGTGTAAAATAACCGAGAAAGAGGATTCATTAACTTTTCCTCAGAGTAATGTGTGAATCAATGTCAGGAATCCCCAAGGTGCCTCCTGCGTTATCTGTCAGCATCGCCAGGGATTAGGGTTAAATCATATCTCTGTTCTTGGTTAAACCTTCACGCTTCTAAGTAAACATAATGTGCTGTGTTACACAATTGATTTTATGAATGCTTGTTTGCTAATATGAGCAGGTGTAGACATGTGCTTCTAATTGGGTGTGGTGACTTATCTCAATTGCTTTCCTGATTGGCTATAAATAGCATAGTGAAGAGTGCCTCCCTGCTTGGCTTTGTTTTGCTTCCTGATCTCAGCATCTGACTTGGCAGTCCAGCCCCTGCTGTCATCCTCGTATTCAGGACTTTTGAGGCAATTCTTTTCTTCGTTCCTGTACCAGCTGACACCAGGCGTTCCTCCAGCACACCGGAAAAGACTGCAGCTAAGTGACTAGTATTGTTCTTTGAGCGCAGCGCTTTCCTAGAACAGCTGGTGTATTTCAGACCTTGTATTTTGGCAGAGTGCAAGTACTACAAAAAGTGACAGTGCAATTTTAAAAGAACATTTACGTGACCTTTCTTTTTCTAATAGCATAACTCTTGGATTAAAATTGTGTCATTCATGCCTGTGTTTCAGGTTTGAGGAATTTGCTTTTTGAAGGGTTTTTCACACACAGAGTGAAACCAAACCAAACTGTGCCACCCTAACCGTTTGAACCCAGAGTGGACATTTGTATTTCTTGGATTGTTTTTGTTCCTTTTCGTTTAACACTATGCATGCAGGAAAGTTATATGTGATATAATTAATGCCCTTGTTTGTCTTTCTTGTGCATGAGAAGTGCAACCACAGTTCCAATTGTAGTGTGCAACAGTGAATCTCTGTGAAGCCAGCCCTAGTGTTGCAATACTTATTGTTATGGCACGCAGTTTGGGTTTTTGGTAATGCAGTGTTAGTAATTGTGCCAACAGTTATTATTATCTAAGAAGGTGCTGGAGCATCCCGGTGTTCTTTTACCACTCCCGTGCCCATATCAGAAAGAGAGATTCAGTTTCAAGGAAGTTGAGTGCACTAACTCTACTATCACTCAGTCAACAATGACCTGCCCCCCGAAGATACTGGGTGCCTGGCTGGACCGGCAAGACGTGGCAGTGTTTTGTCTCTTTCTCTTCCACTACCCCTTTCCTTTTGGAGCACCTGCCGGGGTCTCTATGTCCACCCGGAAGTGTCGAGAGGTGTTCCAGGAGGTTGGGCATACCATTGCCCCTGCAGACATACTGCTTTTCAAGTGAGTGGCGCCGTCTCGACATAAAGCCAAGCCACAACATACAGGGCTGCCTTGGCGATGGATTTCTCAATGGGTACTTTCAAAGGTTTAGCACAGGCTTTCCCATCTGCTCAGGATGCTCCATCTTTATTAGATTTAACTGGGGCCCTAGCG
Organism: Pleurodeles waltl; assembly: GCF_031143425.1. Taxonomy (NCBI): domain Eukaryota; kingdom Metazoa; phylum Chordata; class Amphibia; order Caudata; family Salamandridae; genus Pleurodeles; species Pleurodeles waltl. Next base: position 1,350,696,701 of record NC_090445.1, read on the forward strand.
GGATTACAGAAGGACGTTTTTTCCTTAAAGCAAGAGAACCTGGAGTTGCACACTGAACTACAGTGGTATAAACCACAAGACACCCCCTGGGGAGGAGTCAAACTAAAACAAAGATCTCCAGTACTACAGGTGCTTCGGTTTGACCTGTCTAATCATGTTCCTAGACCCGATTCAGGCACAACGACTTCCACCACACAACCCCTGTGCCCTTAGCTCCTCCAGAAAGGTTTTTTGGAGATAGTGCCAAGTTCAAACATTTTCTTAACCAGTGCCAGCTACAGTTTTTGTGTCGGGCAGCTGCATTCCCCAAGGATGCTGCAAAGGAAGCTTTTATTATCTCTTATTTGGGAGGCAATGCAGCTAATTGGTCTATTCCGCTGGTGGAGTGCAATGACCCTATACTGTATGATTTCAACCAGTTTAAGGAAGCCTTGTGGAAACTGTTCGCCAAACACCTCTTTGTGCAAGCCAGTGACAAAGAGTTGCTGAACTTGCACCAGGGAACAAGGATCTACTGTCCTATATCACCTCTTTCAATTTGTTGGTGGCAGAGACTGAGTGGCCTGAGAGAAGAGGACCTCCCTCTTCTATCATGTCCTTCGGGAGGATCTCAAGGATGTTCTAGCCCAAATTGTGGAGCCTCCTACAGAGTGTTTCAAGTTCATTGACCTGGTGGTTTGATTGGATCACCCCTTGAGTGAATATAAGGGAGAAAAATTCCGGGGTGACACTCGCTTTGTGGTGCTCAAAACTGAGAAAAAGGAGTCCACCATTCCCACTCATGATGTATCTGAGCCCATGCAACTTGGCAGTGAGCGGGGCCCACTATCTAAGGAAGAAAAAGCACATAGGAAAAAATTGAAACTGTGTTTATACTGCGGTAAGGCAGGGCATTAGGATAACAGGTCCTGAATTCTCTCTTCCTGACCAGGCGGAAAACAAACTGGCTCGATAACTTCTGAGACCATTGTTTCGAGCACTTCTTTCAATATGGTCTCACATCTTTTGGCTAATGCCTCCAGTCCAGTACCATGACATCTAACTCTTATTTTGACATTAGTGCTGTCCCCTTAGGTTCGTAAGGTCATTCCCATATTGCTTGACTCTGGGGCTACCAGAAACTTTTTAGACTTGGGTTTGGCTAAAACTCTAAATATTACGACTGTCAAAAAAGATGTCCCTGAACCAGTCAGAGCCGTGGATGGCTCAGAATTGTCCTCTGGGCTTATCGTTTATCAAACAACACCCTTGTTCATGTTTTTTGTAAAACAACCATACAGAACAAATTCAGTTTGACCTCATAGATACCCCAGTATTTGGAGCAATTTTGGGGATACCCTGACTTCAGTTACACAATTCCAAAATTGCCTGGGCAGCAAGGACAGTGACATTAGGTCTAAACATTGCTGGCACTCCTGTTACCAAGACAAACCATTACTAGTGACACCCTTGCATTGAGGGTCCACACATAGTACGGCTATAAAGCCGGATGACACACTGGCCATACCTCCACCATATAAAGACTTCCATGATGTCTTTAGTGAACAGAAGGCCACCCAGCTGCCGCCACATAGGTCATACGATTTTCATACAGACTTGATTCCAGGGGCAACACAACCATGTAGTAGGGTGCATGCTCTTTCTGAGCCTGAGAATTGATACCTGCAAGACTACCTGGATGATCTATTGGTTAAGGGTTTCATTCATCATTCAACATCACCAGTATCATCTTTGTTCTTCGTGCCCAAGAAGAATTTCGTGCTGCGCGCCTGTATACATTATTGCGCAGTAAACAAAGTGACCATAAAAAATCGGCATCCTCTTCCATTGATCCCGATACTTTTAGATCAGGTATGTCAGTCAACCATTTTTACTAAACTCAACCTCCGGGGAGCCTACCACTTGATCCGAGTGATGAAGGGGGATGAGTGGAAGACGGTGTTCCAAACTAAATTCGGACTCTTCGAGTACACAGTGACACCCTTCTGGTTGTGTAACGCTCCTGCAACGTTTCAATTTTTCATCAATGAAGTGCTGCAGAAGTTTCTGGATATCCGTGTAGTGGTATACACTAGACCACATTTTGAGGAACATATAGGGCATGTCAGAGTAGGTTTACAATGGCTTTGTGAGCATCATCTCTTCGCCAAGCTAGAAAAATGTGTTTTTCAGAGTACAACTGTAGAATTCCTGGGGTATGTGATCACTCCCGATGGAATTTCCATGGATAGGTCCAAGGTACATGCCATCCTGGATTGGGTAGCCCCAAGATCCATCAAGGAAGTGCAACAGTTTTCGGGCATCACAAAAAATTATCAGAGATTTATACCCCTCTTTTCTACTGTGGTATCTCACATAACTCGTCTCCCACAAAAGGGGGTTAAGTTCCTCTGGGATGCAGAAGCTGAGAAAGCCTTCCAACATCTTAAAAACACATTCACTGAAGCACCTATTCTCCATCATCCCGACCCGGCTCAGCCATTTTTCGTGGAAGCAGACGCTTCCCAAATGGCAGTGGGTGGTGTCTTGTCCCAACAAGATGCTGAGTCTGGGCATTTCCATCCAATAGCTTACTTCTCAAAGAAATTGCTACCCGCAGAGCAAAATTACACAGTGGCGGAGTGGGACTTTCTAGCCATCAAGCTTGCCTTCCAGGAATGGCGTTACCACCTGCTAGAAGCTAGACACACGGTAAGTATTTACACAGATCACCGTAATTTACAGTTTTTTCAAGCAACCAAGGCCCTGACACCTTGTCAATTACGCTGGCTTCTATTCTTTAACGAGTTTGACTTCATAATCACCTATAGGCCCGGTACTACACAACAAAAGGCAGACACGTTGTCTAGGATGGGTTTCTCCTCTGAACAGGTCAGAAGCATTATACCCCCAGAAAAAAATCATGGCTGTGTGCACTTCCCAAGAGTTCCTTGATGAAATACGGGTAGCCCAACACAAGGTTCCCTGTTCAACTGATGTGTATGAAAAAGAGTGTTTACTATACCATGCTGATCAGTTGTACATCCCTTCCAAAGAATTACGGGACACAGTGTTACATTGAGGACATGATTCTGTCCTTGCAGGTCACCCGGGTGAAAAAAATATGTTAGATCTCTGTCAAAGATGGCTTTGGTGGCCCACACTTATGCAGGATGTCAGAAGCTACGTCCAGACTTGTAACACCTGTGTTTGGGCTAAAACTCCACATACTCCAGCCACAGGCTTGTTACTTCCCATGCCAATTCCGGTGGCCCCATGGCATACCATAAGTATGGATTTTATTTTTGATCTCCCATCTTCCAATGGACACACTGTCATATGGGTGGTTCTAGATTACCTAACTAACTAACTAAAATGGCTAATTTTGTTCCATTAAAATGCCTCCCTACGGCTTCCAAGCTCACTGATTTGTTTGTCCAACACATTGTACGGCTTCATGGGTTGCCCACCACAATTGTTTCCAATCGTGAACCACAATTTATATCACAGTTTTGGTGTAGCTTCTGTTCCTTTGTTGGTATGGATGTCTGCTTGTCCTCTGCATATCATCCACAAACGGATGGGCAGACGGAACGTGCCAACCAATCACTGGAGCAAATCCTAAGATGTTACATTAACATATGGTTTACTGAGTGGGGTAAGGCTTTACCTCTTGTTGAATTTGTATATAACAACAGTGTCCACATGGCTACAGGAGTATCCCCATTTTACTGTTTGTTTGGTCCGCACCCAAGAATGCTACCTATAACTGGGTCCCAAACATCCACAACAGTTACATCCGAACAGAAGCACCATAAAGAGTTATAGGAGATTTAAAAACAAGTACAACACCATTTAAAACTCTACCAAGCTCAAGCGAAAAAACAAGCAGACAAAAGAAGGAGAGCTGTTCCCTCTTATCAGATAGGAGATCAGGTGTGGCTCTCATCAAAAAATCTCCATCTTGCAGGATCCAGAAAATTAAACTCCCGATTTCTAGGCCCCTTTCCTATTTCCAAAATCATCAATCCTGTGGTAGCAGAACTGACATTGCCACATGATTTCAAGGGACACCCCGTGTTTCAAGTGTCCTTACTCTATCCCTATTCCTGCGATGCCCCACCACCTCCCCCGGTAAAAGTACACGGGCAATGGGAATTTGAAGTGGCCAAAATTCTTGACTTCAGGTGCGTCCGTAGTGTTCTACACTATTTATTGACTTTGGGCCTGAGGACAATTCCTGGGAACCCCCGTTCACAGTTCATTCTCCACGTCTAACAAAAAAATTCCATCTCCTGCACCCTTCCAAGTCCCGCCCATTGAGAGGGTCCTTAGTGGGGAGGACTGTCAGGAATCCCCAAGGTTCCTCCTGCGTTATCTGTCAGCATCCCGAGGGATTAGGGTTAAATCATATCTCTGTTCTTGGTTAAACCTTCATGTTTCTAAGTAAACACAATGTGCTGTGTTACACAATTGGTTTTATCATTGCTTGTTTTGCCATTACTTGTTTGCTAATGTGAGCAGGTGTAGACATGTACTTCTAATTGGGCATGGTGACACATCTCAACTGCTTTCCTGATTTCAGACCTCGCATTTTGGCAGAGTGCTTATCTTGAAGAGACAAATGCATTTCTGAACATTCTACATTATTATTGTAGTTACTTGGCTAAATGTGCTTCAGGAAATCTGCTTGAGCTCAAGTACTACAAAAAGTGACAGTGCAATTTTAAAAGAACATTTACGTCACTTCTCTTTCTCTAGTAGCATAACTCTTGGATTTAAACTGTGTCATTTATGCCTGTGTTTCAGGTTTGAGGAATTTGCTTTTTGAAGGGTTTTTCACACACAGAGTGAAACCAAACCAAACTATTTGAACCCAGAGTGGACATTTGTATTTCTTGGATTGTTTTTGTTCCTTTTAGTTTAACCCTATGCATACAGGAAAGTTATATGTGATATAATTAATGCCCTTGTTTGTCTTTCTTGTGTATGATAAGTGCAACTACAGTTCTAACTGTAGTGTGCAACAGTGAATCTCTGTGAAGCCAGCCCTAGTGTCGCAGTACTTATTGTTATGGTACTCAGTTTGGTTTTTGATAATGCGGTGTTAGTAATTGTGCCAACATTTATTATTATCCAAGAAAAGTGCGGGTGCATCCCATATCAGAAAGAAAGATTCTGTTTCAAGGAAGATGAGTGCACTAACTCTATTATCACCCTGTCAACAACAACCTGCCCCCCCAAAGATACAGAGTGCCTGACTGGACCGGCAAGACATGTCAGTGTTTTGTCTCTTTCTCTTCCACTACCCCTTTCCTTTTGGAGCACCTGCCGGGGTTTCTGTGACCACCAGGAAGTGCTGAGAGGTTTCCAGGAGGTCGGGGTTATACCATCGCCCCTGCAAACATCCTGCTTTTCAGGTGAGTGGCCTCATCTCGACAATCAAAGCCTCGTCCAAGAAATGCACAATTTGATGTCCTTAGTATTTAGGAACATATTGCAAGAGTGAGATCAAGAACAAAATTTGAGAGTAGAATGCAGAAAAGAATTAAAACATTAGCCACAGCTAGATGGGATGCAGAACAAAGAATGTGGAGAGCAGAAATATTAGATGGAGTGAGAATGTTTCCAGCTATTACAGAGGGAGGTGATGGGAGTAAAAAAACCTAAGACTCACATGAAACAGACAGCAAAGGCAGAGCAGACAACAGAAGATGATGGTAAAAAGACAGCTATGTATGAGAGTGATTCGGGAGATGAGTTCATAAATCAGTTTCTGATGAATTATCCCCCACCTTATCTTTCAGTTGAGGCAGAAATGAGTGGTGAAGTCATACAGAATGTAGTAATGGATGTGCCAACTGCTCCAGTTGCACAATCCAGATTCAGACAGTTCCAAGTATGCCTGCTCATTCAGTGCACAAATGCCAGTGGTGTATCCACCAATTCAAATTGTTAATACAGCACAGTCCATTTCAAGTCCTAATTTTGGTCAGGAGACCGCTCCCCCACAGGCACCCACCTGCGCCTCACCCCTGGTGTCTAGTGGGCTCTGGTAAGAGTCACTAGACTTGTGCTTTGTACCGTTTTAAGTTTTGTGATTTGTTCTCTGTGCCTTGTATTATTGTGCCGTTCATGCCATTGTGACTTGTTCTCTGTGCCTTGAATTATTGTGAATTACTGTGCCGTTCATGCCGTTTATGTTATTGTGACTCATTTTTTTTGCCCTGTATTAGTGTGCAATTCACCCCTCAGTTTCTCCTTCTGTACCTTTTTCCCGTTTTTTCTGCCGCTTTTGCCCCTTGTGCGCTCCCCTTGCTGACGGCTCTCTCCGAGCCGCTTTCCCCGCCGGTGCATCCCTGTGGCCCGCCCCCCTCGTGCCCCCATTCGCTGCTCCCTCCCGCCTCCCAGCTGTTCCTCCCTCTCCCTTCCCTTCTTAATGGCGGTCGCTGTGCGTCGAGGGTGAGCAACCCCTCACCTGATTTTGGTCAGGAGAACGCTCCCCCACGTCCGCAGCACCACCAAGCTGTTCCCCTGTCTTTGACCCTGCAGGCGCTGCCAATCGCGCATTCAAGGCCCTCCTCCACCGACAGGCATCCACCTGCGCCTCATCCCTGGTGTCTAGTGGGCACTGGTAAGCGTAACTAGACTTGTGCTTTGTACCATTTTAAGTTTTGTGATTTGTTCTCTGTGCCTTGTATTATTGTGCCGTTCATGCCATTGTGAATTGTTCTCTGTGCCTTGAATTATTGTGAATTACTGTGCCGTTCATGCTGTTGATGTTATTGTGACTCGTTTTTTGTGCCCTGTATTAGTGTGCCGTTCAACCCTCAGTTTCTCCTTCTGTGCCTTTTTCTAGTTTTTTCCGCCGCTTTTGCCCCTTGTGCACTCCCCTTGCCGCCGGCTCTCTCCAAGCCCTGCCCCACTCGCGCCCCCATTTGCCGATCCCTCCCGCCTCCCAGCTGCTCCTCCCCCCCTTCTTAATGGCGGTCGCTGCGCGTCCGCGCAGTGGGCATGCCAGAGGCAAGCCCGTCTGTGTCCGTCTGCAACTGGACCGCGCCCAGCGCCACCCCCCTGGTCCGCGAGACCACTGCACCTCCAGACGCCGCTACATGGCCGACCAACTCAATGCCCTCAATCCCGGCCGCATCACAGCATGCTTCCAGTACTCACCAAGGAACACCCAAATACCCTTCTCATGCCGCACCTGCAGATTCGCCTGCGACAGAACAACGAAACCAACAAAGACCGAAACCAACCACCTCCACTGCATACTCCTCAACGCCCGCTCCGCACGCAAGCACGCCATCGAACTCTGGGACCAGCTCGACTCCACCGCCCCAGATGTAGCCTCCCTGACCGAAACCTGGTGGAACGACTCCTCGGCACCCGACATCGCAATAGCCATCCCGGATGGCTACAAGGTAATCCGAAGGGACCGCACCAACTGAATCGGAGGAGGAATAGCCATGGCCCACAAATCCACCCTCAAGGTCAACACCCACACTGACGACACCCTCAAGACCGCCAAACACCTACACTTCCACATCCACACCGACCTCAACACCACTCTCAGAGGAACTCTCATCTTCAGACCTCCCAGACCACGAGCACCTTTCAGCGAATCCATCGCCGATCTCACCAGCACCCACGCACTCACCTCAACGGATTACATCCTCCTCGGAGACCTAAATTTCCACCTGGAGAACAACAATGACACCAACTCCACTTCTCTGATCGACAACCTCACCAACCATGGCCTCAGACAACTCGGAAACACACCAACCCACATCGCCGGCCACACGCTTGATCCCATCTTCTCCCCAAGAGCCCACGTCACCTTCAACCATACCACCGTACTCCACTGGACCGACCACCACTGCATCCACTTCACCTACAAGAAACATACCGAGCACCATCGCACCCAACAACCACCCCGCCGATGCTGGAGCAAAGTTACGGAAGACCAGCTTACCAGAACCCACCCTCCAACCCCACCGACTCAGCCACCGCCGCCCACAACCTCACTCTGTGGATCAACGATTGCGCCAACACCCTTGCACCACTCAAGAAACCCACTAACAACCAAGCCAGAAGAAAAGCCACCTGGTTCACCGACGAGCTCCTAAAGTCCAAGCGTGACTGCCAGAAACTAAAAAAGGAATGGCTCCTCAAAAGTACACCTGACAGCCTCACAGCCCACAAGGACACCACCCGCAGACACCACGAACTCATCAGACAAGCCAAATGATCCCACTTCAAAGACCGCCTGGACAACAATGCACACGACAGCAAAGAGCTCTTCAACATCGTAAAAGAACTCTCCAACCCCAGTGCCAACGTCAACCACATCCCTCCATCCCAAGAACTCTGCAACGCACTGTCCACCTTCTTCCACCGGAAGATCACCGACATCCACGACAGCTTCAACTCCACTCCCACGCCAGACCCCACCCCCGAAAGCTCCACCTGTGAAAACTGCCTGACCTCCTGGACCAACGTCAACAACACAGAGACACGCAAGATCATGAACTCCATCCACTCAGGATCTCCGTCAGACCCCTGCCCCCACCACGTATACAACAAAGCCGACTCCACCATCGCCCCCCAACTACGGAAGGTCATCAACATCTTCCTCAAAACAGTGACTTTCCCGGAAAGTTGGAAGCATGCCGAAATCCGCGCCCTCCTCAAGAAGCCCAAAGCAGACCCCAACGACCTCAAGAACTTCCGACCAATCTCACTACTTTCCTTCCCAGCGAAGGTGATTGAAAAAATCTGCAACGCGCAACTAACCAGCCACCTCAAAGACAACAACATCCTGGCTCCCTCCCAATCCAGCTTCAGATGAAACCACAGCACTGAGACCACCCTTCTTGCCGCCACAGATGACATCAGACGTCAAATGGACAACAGCGAAACATCAGCCCTCATCCTCCTGGACCTATCTGCCGCCTTCGACACAGTCTGCCACTGCACCCTGAAAACACGCCTCCACGAAACCGGAATCCAAGGAAAAGCCCTCGACTGGATCATCTCATTCCTCTCTGGCAGAACCCAGAGAGTCCGCCTCCCCCTTTCCGCTCCGAAGCCACCGACATCATCTGCGGCGTCCCCCAAGGATCATTCCTCAGCCCGACGCTGTTTAACATCTACATGGCCCCCCTCGCACAAGTGGCCCAACAACACAACCTCAACATTCTCACCTACGCCGATGACACCCAGCTCATCCTCTCGCTCACCAAAGACCCACGCACAGCCAAAACCAACCTCCTCGAGGGAATGAAATCCATCTCCGAATGGATGAGAAGCAGCCGTCTGAAACTCAATTCAGACAAGACGGAGATCTTCATCCTAGGACCCACCCCCTCCGCCTGGGACGACTCCTGGTGGCCTACCGCACTAGGACCCCCACCAACACCAACCAACCACGCACGCAACCTGGGCTTCGTCCTCGACTCCTCCCTCACCATGTCTTAACAGGTCAACACAGTCTCCTCCTCCTGCTACAACACACTCCGCATGCTCCGTAGGATCTTCAAGTGGATCCCAACAGAAACAAGAAGAACGGTGACACAGGCCCTCGTCAGCAGCAGGCTAGACTACGGCAACGCACTCTACACAGGCATCCCAGCAAAAGACCTACTACGCCTCCAACGCATCTAAAACACCTCCGCCCGGCTGATCCTCAACATACCCCGCCGCAGCCACATCTCCCACCACCTGAGAAACCTTCCCTGGCTCACCGTAGACAAGAGAATAACTTTCAGGTTTCTTACCCACGCTCACAAAGCACTCCACGACACCGGACCTGCCTACCTGAACAACAGACTCAGCTTCTACACCCCCACCCGTCAGCTCCGCTCTGCAAACCTCACCCTCACCGTTGTTCCCCGCATCCAACGAAAGACCTCCGGCGGCAGATCCTTTTTATACCTCGCCGCCAAAACCTGGAACACGCTCCCTACCAACCTGCGACAGACCCAAGACCTACTCACCTTCAGAAGACTCCTCAAGACCTGGCTCTTCGATCACTGCTACGTAGAGCGATTTATAAATTCAATGATTGATTGATTGATTGTAAATCAAGCAGCATCAAGCACAGTAATAAATCAGGTAATGCCAAACCCCATTGTGATTCAAACGATGCAGAAAACCTCATATGACTACGTCTGTGCAAAATTGTATTCAGAATCAGCCTATGCCTATGTATAGTCCAGTGCAGGCAATGTCAAATGTTACCTCAAATCAAACAGTACAGACTTTCAGAACTGTTTTAACAGGTCAAAGTACAAGAATGACAATTCCACAGTTGGAGAAATCTGATGGGTCCTGATGCACTAACCGTTTCAGAGACTGTAGGTCCAGTTGTTCCCTTGTATGCTTCAGGCAAACCTGGAAGTAATGGCCATTCAATAAATACTTTAGCAGTTTGTGAAACACCAGCAACATATGTTGGGATATCTCCAATTGGCATGCAGATATCAGTTCATTTAAATAATTCAGAGATGGAGAGATCAGCTTCTTTTGGTATGCCCTTGACTGTGATATGAATTCCACAATCTAACCAGATGTTAAATCAGGCAGGAACAGTTCTTGATTCATTGTTTCCACAGGGATCCCCACTTCCTTACATGCTCAAACCACATCAGATTACATGTATAAATTGCAGTACCCCACAATATGTGCATCAGAGAAATAGTGTCTGTTTGCAAGGCCTTTCAGCACAACGGTTTATGGATTGGTTAAAAAATATAAGCCTGCATTTTGCAACAGGTGCAACAAATGGTCACTTTGGATCAGAAGAGACACCAGAGAGAGAGACAGGACAGTGAATGTGCCCGGATTGAATTAAATGAATGAATTATGGGAATGATAGATGTGGAACAATTGGAGACGTACACAGAAGATGAATTGTGTTTCATGTGTAAAGGTGTTAACCAATGTGCAGAATTAGCAGAATTGGCCGAAAAATATGAAGTGGACTTAGAAAAGTCTAAACCTTTAAACATTAGAGACAGATTAGCATTCAGCACAAAGACATTCTTAACATGAGATCAACATGAGATCACCCAGAATGAGAATGCAGATTAACAAATTAATTACATAACTTCTAACATGGGGATCAGTAGATACATGGGAAAGCAAGTGGGCAAAAAAGAGATCAGAAGAAAGCAAAGCAGAATTCATCTCCAGGTGGAGAAAATCAGGCTGAGGACAATGTAAAAATTATGCCTATGAGAGAAATAGCAAGTGGAGGTTATGTGCATGTAACCTGTAGTAGGGGTGATATACTGTCATTCACAAGGAGGCAGACAAAGAGATTTGTGAAACTATAAAAATGCCTTTGGGAAGATTTTAATACGTTGTTTAACATTGTGGTTCCAGTTGACTTGTAGACTGAGTGTAAAAGAAGTATTGATTGGCATGAGCATGAACCTCCAAGAGATCCAGTAACAGGTGCGCCATCTGAAGCGGTGATGAAAAAGTACTACAAGGTAATTGAATTCCTGAAGGACAAAGTGTCCCCAAAAGATATTGACTGGCAGAAAATTGACAGGACAGAAGAGGAAACTAAAGAGTCTATTCATGCATAGTGTGAGAGAACGCTGCAAGCTTTCAAACAGCATAGCGGTACAGAGAATACAGAGCCGAGAGCTATGGGTCATTTTGTGTTTAGTTTTGTGCAAGGACTGAAGCTGGACATTAGTGCAATGATTCAGCAGCATTTGATTGGTAGGCAGAACAAACCCATTGATGAGATCCTGCAGTATGCAATGTACTCTAGTGACGAAATTGAATTGAAGCAGAAAAATGTGTGGGAGTAGTTGATGATGATGCGATTGAAGGCTACAAACAATGGGAGTCAAAGCCCACCGATGTTGGTTATACAGGTCGAATGCAAGATGTGCAACAGCAGATGAATAATGTGGTCCAGTCTAGAGGTAGAGGACATGGTGTTCATGTAGATGAGAGTGGTAATGTGGTCAATGTTCAGTAATTGAAGAAAACAAGTCCATGTCATGATTGCGGAATATGTGGTCATTTGTGGAGGGAATGTTCCAATAGTAATGTGCATAATTTGGTACAGAATGCTGGAGTTGCTTAGACTCAATATAATAATCAGTTTAAAACTCAGAGAGTCCAAAGACCCCAAATTCCAAATGTACAAGTATCCCCACTACAACAGAAGCAAGTACCACAAGCCCCGATGACCGAGCAGCAGGTGACTGTTCCTCAGCAAAACAGTAATCAGATGGAAAAAGTAAACACTAATCAATTGGCAAATGGAAATGTGAATCATGTAGCATCAACATTTCCCTTTATTGATTTGAGTGATGAGGAATTTTTAGAAACTATTCACAGTGATAGTTCTGATGATGAGTATTGCAAGTTAACTGCCTCCTTAGAAGTAGATCAATGTGGTCCCTCTGTAAATGCCAACATTATGGGCATTATGTGTCATTCTTGGTTGACACTGAAGCTACATGTTCCACTGTAAGAACCATAGAAGTGCCAAACTTGCCCTTATCAGGAAGAAGAATTCAAGTTACAGGAGTAGCAAATAAACAGTTGCCCAATCCTGTTAAAGAACATGTTCCAGTAAAAAATAGGTTCCTGTGAATATAAGTACCAAGTTATGGTTTGCGATTCAAGTCCTGTAAATCCATTAGGAAGTGATTTGGTCATCCCCAAACGTTTTGCCTTCCTCATCCCATTTTTTTGTGGCCTCTTATTGTTGGCTCAAGGACTCCAAGCACTTTATCACTGCTGTTTAGTGCTAAAGTGCATGTGCTCTCTCATCTAAATTTGGTATGATTGTCTTACACCTAATTGGCACATTTAATTGACCAATAAGTCCCTTGTACAGTGGTATCCCTATACCCAGGGCCTGTAAATTAAATGCTACTAGTGGGCCTGAAGCGCAGCTGGTGCCACCCACAGAAGTAGCCTTCAAACCTGTCTCAGGCCTGCTACAGCAGGGCCTGCATATGCAGTTTACTGCCACAGGGACCTGCCATCTAAATTTCCTTGCTAGTCCTGGAAACCCCCGTTTTAAGGAATATAATGGCTCCTCCATTAGGGCAGAGGAGCATCGTCCCACGCCAGCAGTGACAGCTGCAAACCTTTTACCAAAAAACAACAATTAAAAAAGGGGACGGGCCGCGTGAGTGACGAGCACTGAGGGGGAGAGCACTGCTCAGGCTAGCCAAACACACATGTGCAGTAGGATTTCTCCAGCTCAGTAACCCAGTTGCTGGGCTGGAGAGAGCCTGTACAGGCTCCCAGTCTGCCTGTGAGTGCCCAGCACCCATGCTGAGCAGCATCAGGATTGACTGCAGGTCAGGCTGGGAGCCTGTGCCTGCAGCCAGCAGAGGAACAGATGGAAAGGCAAGGCAATGGAGGTAAGTGTTATATTTTTCATTTAAGTTTTTATGTACCACCAACCCCCACCCCTTCTGCTCGCTGGGGGCCGCTACTGCATATAAGTCATCCCTAGGGTAGGCCTTAGATAGCCCTTTGGGCAGGGTGCTGTGTGAATAAAAGGCAGGACTTGTGCCTGGTTGTGTGCCCTGTCCTGGTAGTGAAAAACAGCCTATTTGGTTCCTGATTACTATGAGTGCTGTCTTTCTCATGGGATTGCATTGGACATGCCCTACCTTATATCTAGGTGGTATTGTATATTCTACGAGGGGTGGTATAGGCATGTTTGGTATGGTTGTAATGGTAGTGAGAAGTGCTGCTTAGTGGTGTAGGTGTATTTTTATTTTTTATTACCATTTTAGAAATGCCACTTTTGGAAAGTGTCTCCTGACCTAGTTTGGCCAGGTAGCTCACTACCCACGCGCACAGCACCACCAAGCTGTTCCTGTGTCTCCCCCTCCCCACCCTCGCTGCTTCTAGGGATCGAGGCCCACCTGACCCCGATCCGCTAGAGTGTCTTCCTCTGATTAGGTCCTCTTGCTCTGTCAAGCTCTTCTCTGCTCTCCTCTGCCTTTTTTCTGCCTTTCTCGGCTTCCACTCTCTGCCACTTTTCATACTTATTTCACTTAGCCTATTTCATACTTCTCTATCTTTTTCTATCTTTCTCTCACTCTTTTCGGCCTTTTTGCCCTCTTTCACTCTTTTCTTCTTTGCGCCGTTTCCCGCTCCTTTATCCCACTCCCCCCGCCCCTGCACCTCCATTTGCCCACACCTCCCGCCTCCCAGCTGCTCCTCCCTCCCCCCTCCCTTCTTAATGGCGGTAGTGCACAGCAGGCACGCGCTGGCGCACCTGAGGCGTGCCAGAGGCAAGCCCGTCTGCACCCGTCCGTGCCTGGGCCGTGCCCAGTGCCAGACCCCCTGGACCTCGCAACAACCACATCCCCAGCATCCGCTACGACGCCGACGCCCTCCGCACACTCAACTACGGCCGAGATGCCACCTGTTTCCAGGCCTCTCCAAAGAGCACACACGGACCCTTCTCCTGCCACAACTGCAGCTTCACCTGCACCAGACCCACAAACCTACCAGGACCAAGACAAACCACCTCCGCTGCATACTCCTCAACACCCGCTCAATGTGCAAGCACGCCGTCGAACTCTGGGACCTGCTCGACTCCACCACCCCGGGCGTTGCCTTTCTAACCGAAACCTGGTGGAACAACTCCTCAGCACATACAGAGACCGCACCAAAAGAACCGGAGGAGGCATAGCCATCGTCCAGAAAGCCAGCCTCGAAATCAAGACCCTCCCGGACGATTCCTTCTGCCCCACCGAACTCCTACTCTTTCAAGTCCACACCGACCCCAAAACCACGCTCAGAGGAACACTCATTTATAGAACTCCAGGACCCAGGGCACCGCTCAGAAACGACATCGCCGACCTTGCCAGCACCCACGCACTCGCCTCCACGACTGCATCCTCCTCGGGGAACTGAACTTTCACCTCGAAAACAACAATGACACCAACACCACCACCCTGACCGACAACCTTGCCAACTTCGGCTTCATACAGCTCATCAACACACCCACCCACACAGCCTGTCACAATCTTGACCCCATCTTCTCCACAAGCAACCACGTCACCTTCAACCATACCACCGAATTCTACTGGACCGACCACCACTGCATCCATTTCACCTTCAAGAAACGGACAGAACACCACCTCACCGAACAGCCATCCCGTCGACACTGGGACAAAGTCACCGAAGACCAACGCCCTAGCCCAGAAACCTCCCGCCAACCCCACCGACCCTGACACCGCCGCACACAACCTAAAGCTATGAATCAACGACTGCACCAACCACCTTGCTCCACTCAGGAGGCCCCCCCCAACAACCAAGTCAACACGAAAGTCACCTGGTTCACCACCGACCTCCAAGCCTCCAAACGCCTCTGCTGGAAACTCAAGCAAACTTGGCTTCTTGAACGCACTCCAAACAACCACACGGCACTCAAGGATGCTACATGCAAACATCACCAGCTCATCAGGCTAGCAAAAAGATCCTCCTTCAAAACCCGCCTAGAAAACAACCCCCACGACTGCAAAGAACTTTTTAATATCGTAAAAGAACTCTCCAGCCCAAGCGCCACCGTCAACGACATCACCCCTTCCCAAGAACTATATGACTCCCTAGCCACCGCCTTCCACCGAAAAATCACGGACATCCACTACAGCTTCAACACCCTTCACACCTCGGTCGCTCCCACTCCACCCTCTACGAACTCCACCCGCTCCAGCCGACTGACCTCCTGGACCAGAGTCAATGATGACGAAACAAGCAAGACCATGAGTTCCATCCACTCCGGATCACCATCAGACCCCTGCCCCCACCACGTCTTCAACAAAGCAGACACAGCCATCGCACCAGACCTACGGAAGGTAATTAACATCTCCTTGGAAACCGCAAGATTCCCGGAAAGCTGGCAACACGCCGAAATCAAAACCCTTCTCAAAAAACCAAAGGCGGACCCCAAAGACCTGAAGAACTTCCTGCCCATCTCCCTGCTCCCTTTCCCGGCGAAGGTCATCGAGAAAATCGTCAACACACAGCTCACTCGGTACCTCGAAGCACTGTCTTTGTTTCCATCAGCACAGGGAGAAGCCGTGTTCCCTGCTGTGTGGTCACCACTGCAACCCGTGTGGGTCTCGAGGAGCCACTGGCCAAGAGTAATTGAGCGCAGCCAATGCGCGCTCGCGAAAGTGCAGCCGGCGCATAAAGGGTGCTTGGAGTAGTGCCTCTGTATTTGCTGCCTGCTGCCCGGGGTTGCCGGGGTTACGGACGCCATTCCCGGCCCGCCCTCCACACTTTAAAGAAGGCGCGCCCCTCGCGGGACGTGTTTGCTGCCTGCTGCCCAGTGTTGCCGGGGTTACGGATGCCATTCCCGGCCCGCCCTCCACACTTTAAAGAAGGCGCGCCCCTCGCGGGAGGCGGCCCGTCTACGCCCGTCTACGGCCCATTCTCTTACATTGCTGATTTATTTATCACGTAAGGATTAAAGGGGGTCATTCTGACCGCGGAAGCACCGCCAACAGGCTGGCGGTGCTTCCTGGACCATTCTGACCGCGGCGGTAAAGCCGCGGTCAGAAAAGGGGAACCGGCGGTTTCCCAGCGGTTTTCCCCTGGCCCAGGGAATCCGCCATGGCGGCGCTGCTTGCAGCGCCGCCATGGGGACTCCGACCCCCTTCCGGCCATCCCGTTCCTGGCGGTTTCTACCGCCAGGAACAGGATGGCGGGAACGGGTGTCGTGGGCCCCCTAACAGGGCCCCATAATGATTTTCAGTGTCTGCTTGTACCTGGTTTCCACCGATTTCAAGTCGGTGGTAATTGCATCTCCAAAATGCCAAACTCACATTTTGGAAATGGATGGTACATCAGAATAGGAAATGCAAGTAGGGAGTTCCTATTTGCATTTTCTATTCTAGGAATCGCAAATTGTGATTTCTACAGGGCAGAAATCACAATTTGCGATTCCTCATAAGGCTTCGTACACTAGAAAAGCCCAGTTCTTTAACAGCCTGAAATACCGACTCGGGCCATTAAGAAATGCAAACAGGCTTTGTACATCTTGCTCTATGTACCTTACAGCCTCTCTTCAATCCATGTCTGGTCTGTGCTGGGTGACAGTTCCCTTGGTGCATTCCATCCAGACAGCCATAAACAGAGAACACTCACAAACATTTGCATTCATCTGCATACTGATAGGTCTCCATGGGCAGATAGGGTGGAGGGGCTCAGGCTCACACTTCCACTTTAAAGGATAGTGGGTTTACCCCCACACAAAGGACTGATAACCCCCTTAGATCTCCTGGCAGACATGACTGGGCTTAGAGGGAAACTGGTGCACTTTAAAAACACTCTTTGAAGTCTACCTCACCTCAAAGGCACATTTGGATGTTAGTACTGGGTCTCTGACCCTCTCAAATCAGACTCTCCTGGACCTGGAAATAAGCCTTTGGCAGAAGAACTGCTGTGCTGCATAAAGAACTCAACTGGACTACTTTTATGCAAGGACTGCTCTTCTGCATGTTGCCCTGCTACCTGCTGCTTTTGGACCCTGCTGGAACGTCTCTGGCTCCCACCAGAGTGATCTCCAAGGGCTTGGTGGCTTTCTTCTATTGTCCTGTAGTATCAGGGACATCAAAAACTGCCCACAACTCTCCTGGTGCTTCTGAACTCTGCATTCTGTGAGTCTCACCCTTGCCTTAGTTACCCCCTCCAAGCTCTGGGCCTCAGAAGTGGGTTCTGCAGCCGAACTCTTTGAAAATCGATGCATATCCCCAAGCGCAGTAGAAAAATTGGCACATTGCCCCGAGCTCAGCAGAAACATTGATGGGTCACCCTGAGTTTGGCAGAGAAACTCTGATGAATGACAACACTGCTTGAGACAAAGCATCACTTTTAGTTCAACGGAGCATGCCAATGACACAATGACCCGACTGCGTGGAAAATATTGATGAATCGTGCCCTCATCAGCGCTGCATCCTTGCATGGGTTTTGTAGCCAGTCTACCCTTCATCGCTGTCAGCCTGGATTTTGGATTTGCACCAGTCTCTTGTGACATCAGTAACCTTTTAACTGCTAGTAACTTCTGACCATTGCTTTGACATTTAGGGGGTCATTCCTACCCGCCAGGGTAGGTGACGGAGGAAGCACCGCCAACAGGCTGGCGGTGCTTCCGGGGGCATTCTGACCGTGGTGGTAAAGCCGCGGTCAGAAAAGGGAAGCCCCAGGGAATCCTCTATGGCGGCGCTGCAAGCAGCGGCGCCATGGGGATTCCGACCCCCTTCCCGCCAGCCGCAGAACCTGGCTGGCGGGAATGGGTGTAGTGGGGCCCCTGGGGGCCCCTGCAGTGCCCATGCCACTGGCATGGGCACTGCAGGGGCCCCCTAACAGGGCCCCACATTGATTTTCAGTGTCTGCGTGGCAGACACTGAAAATCGCGACGAGGTCAACTGCACCCGTCGCACACCAGCAACTCCGCCGGCTCCATTCGGAGCCGGCTTCCTCGTTGCTGGTGCTTTCCCGCTGGGCGGGCGGGCGGCCTTTTGGCGGTTGCCCGCCCAGCGGGAAAGTCAGAATCACTGCGGCGGTCATTTGACCGCGCTGTGGTGTTCTGGCGGGGGAACTTTGGCGGGCGGCCTCCGCCGAAGTTAGAATGACCCCCTTAATCTTTAAAAAGTCATAATGCGACTTCCACTGGATGTATTTTTGTTGTTTTAGTCTTATTTTAATCAGATAAATATTCAATATTTTCCTAACCTGGTGTGAAATCTTTTTGTGGTGTTTTAACTGTGCTACTGTACGAGTTATTGTACAAATACTTTACACATTTCCTTCTAAGCTAAGCCTGCCTGGGCCAAGCTACCAGAGGCCAAGCACAGGTTAATTTAGGTTGTGTTGTGACTTATCCTGACTGGGATTGTAGTCTGCACTAGGACACGGTGTATACCTCTGCCAACTAGAGGGACAGAGGCATATTTAGAAGTTTTTGGTGCAGGTCGGCACTGCAAACCATCTTGGTGCACTGCACTGTGTCAAAAGAAAAGGGCAGGCATGCACAGTATCTATCAGATACAGCACATTCTTGTCCTTTGCCTCTGTGCTTGTGCACAATAGGCTGCCATGCTTCAATTCAGGCACACTTGCACCATGGTGCAAGAGTTTCTTCATTTCAGGGATGATTTTTTTTGTTCAGGAAGGGATCAATGCTAAATATAATGTGCAGTGTTGGGGGGTCCTCAGCCGGTGAGGATGTTCAACCAGATCACATTGTAGAATGGTACTACTATTTCCCTTCCACACAATGTAATGTTCTGCAGGGCTCTATGATATAGAAAGACATCACATAAGACAAACATGGAACTTCTAGGCAACATTAGTCAGACTATATGCAAAAGCAATAAGGGTTTCAACTACCTGAACATCTCCAATGTGTTCCTTTGTCGACGTATAGATCACCAACATCCCTTCACTGACTATGACATCATTGTGCTGTTTAGGACATGAGATGATCCATGATGTCTGATGTGGCTCATGGGTAGGCTTCCACTCCAGTAGTTCCAAAAGTAGCTAGTACGTCTTTCCTTGGCATTAAAAAAGGTTGTCATTCCATCTTTGTACGAGTTTTTGCTCCTGCATTTTCTATGCCTTAGAAAAGGCTCACAGTTTGTCCTCTGGTGTCTTATGTCACTGAGATATATTGAGAAATAAACATCAGTTTTATATTGAGATTCCAGCACTCAATATGTCAAAGAAAACTTTACTTTGTGGTGCACCAATTAATGTTACTTTGGACCACGAATAGTAAGCCAATTACTTAATAATGACTATATGATCTATAAAATAAGCAGAGACAGACTCTCATTGTTTCCTTGTTTAAATATTTATTTTGCCATTCTTTGTCTTAAATTGCACATAATCAATTTTCATTTGATACATATGGTTTCCTCACTGTTTGGGTGGTTTGTGTAAACTGCCATTTGTTTAGGAGGCATTTTCCCTAATTTGAAAGCATATATTCATTGTCAAAATTATTGGGCATAGTAGGAAATTGTCTCTTGAAGACGTTATGCTCTATGTCATTCTGAATTAAAAAACAAAATGAAATACTCATTGTTTAAGCTTCTATTGTTTAGAGTAATCTTAAAACATTAACATTCATGCGGAGAAAGGCATACTTCATAGTTAGATCTTCATCCCGGCCTCCTGATATACCTCTGTAAAAAAAATAGTGTCCATGGATTTTCATTTTCGATTTGTGTTTTTGGATCATTAGAGAGGTAATTTAGCTTACGTAGAGATTGCTGATCGGAGCAAAATTTTTCTGACCTACATGTTTAAAAATTGCAGATGTGCTGCAGTGATGATGGATTAGTTCAGGAACCATGAGATGTATATAGTTCATTTTGGTATCAAAACGTACGTTTTGGGGGTCAAGTGGTCTTATAGAGACAGAAAATAACTCCTCAGAGCAATCCTTCTACCATTTTCTAGAATGGTGGCTATAATAGAGGAAGAAGAGATATACCTATAAATGAAACAAATAGCAATGTTTTTTAATCCTTTTATGTATACACCAAACAATGTTTATGATCTGAATTTGAAAAAATAATGTTTATCACTCATGTTTTAGACACATTTTTATAGTTCATGTTTCAGCTATTGCTTGTGGTACATTTGAAGAATGTTGAACTTTTGAGAAGAACATATTGACAGCAACATCTTTTAGTAGAACAGATTTTGCAAGTACATGTATGTGTAAGTTCTGTGAGCAGAGGCCTTGGAAATTTCACAGGTTTTAGCACCCCATAAATAACTTCCCACCCAAATTCACACAAATCTTTCTCCACATAAGCATTATCCAAAACATTTACACATCTTCTCATCAAGTAGAATGTTCTTTTAATGTGTCCATGCACAGAATATGATATCAATAGAAGGCCACTTAGAGGCACTGATCTCTTGAACTCACTGTACTGAAGATCGTCAAATGTGTGACACAACGTATTTTTCTACTTCTTTAAAGTCACATTCTTCTTCTGCCTCAGCAAATCCTTTTAGAAACTTCACGGGTTCAGCCATTAAAGCACAAAGTTTTGTTCCACTTTTGCTCATAGAGTCATCCTCTGTAAGAATATGTGCTTTGAGAAGAACACTGGGCATCTCTGCGCCAAGTTTCTTGTACAGAATATGATGCAGGATTAAATGTTTTTTCTTGCCTGTTCCATATTGTGCCTATATCTTTGACAATCCTTGACTTTTGAACATTGCAACAAATTGACATAGCACAATAATATCAACTGTGTCATTTGAGAGTACAATGAGTCGGTTAGAACCATTTCTACCAGCCCACTCAACATGTGGCACAACAGGAAAGTCAACTTCCTCCAATTTTCTAAGAACAATATGGCCTATACCTTTTCAATATATCTCTGCAGACACCAATTCCTCATTAACAATCATTCTACTTGTTATAATTGGAAATTCAGGGTTCACTAAAGTATCAACAATGTTTTGGCGAGTTAGCATCTCGAAGTTCATCTTGTTCGGTGTTGAGGACCAGAATTCATCATGTTGCACAGGTATAGGTGTTTCATTTTTGATGCAGGCAAGGTCAATTGTTCAACTTGTAGACATTTGCCTCATTCTATCACATTCTTTGACATATAGATTAAGTTAACTGACAAATACAATGTGCAGTTCATGCAAGGTGCACACTGGCTTTAATATGTGTAGAACACTACCAAGGACCTCTCTGAAGTTTTGCATGGATTAAATCTTGACCGTTCGCAATTGTTACATATAGTCCACAACAACAACAATAGTTTTCAATGTGGACACCTTTTTGAATTTAAATTCTTCAGGTGAATGTGTTTTTCGAGCTGTTGTACAAGTTTGTGCTTCACTCGTTTGAATGCACATAATTCATTTGTCGTAAGAAGATCATGCAACAGAATGTTCTTGACAAATTAACCCCTTTCTTTAGCTACATCCATCTTTCTATGTACTTATGAAAGCTTCTTTTACCTAACCTGTTTTGTAGTGGCTGGTTTGAAAAAACTCTTACTATGGAAATTAAAGCCATAAAGTTTAGCTTTAGTGATAATGTCAAATCGCTTTTTCTCATTCAATACAAATCTCTCCTGCTTCACTTCTGTGAATAGTTTTGATCCATGTTCTAGGACATCTAGTCTACATGTCTTTATATCATTATCCACATACTGTTTGGTCACAAAGTTGTGTAATCGCACAGGCTCAGGTATTTCAAAGGGGTTTACTTGCTTCTGCATGAAATGAAGAAGGCTGTTAACATGTTTAGTAAAATGTTCCTCTCTCTTTCTCACAAGTCCATGGTGAGAAACAGTTTCGCAAAGGTCCACTATTTTGAATTTGTCATTTCTCTGAAAACATTGAATATAGAAAGGACTTCATGGTAAGTTAGCTGCCATTAAGCAATATATTCACTTTTATGTGTCTGACCAACAATTCTCTTGGAGCTTTTCTGTGATCTCTTGATCGTCTGTTCCATTTTTATATCTGGAGGCACAGTATTGAACCTTCCCTCTACGTCTTTCACCACTAAGGCCCTCATTATGACATTGGCAGTAAATGCTGCTTACTACCATGCTGACGGCCGCCAACATTCCGCTGCGGTGGTGAATATCCGTTCGCCATATTATGACACACACACACCAATCTGACAGAATACAGCCACATACACAAATCCAACAGCCCAAAGGTCAGTGCAAAAGTGGTGGACCCAACACCCATACCGTTACGCCAACAGAACAACACCCACCATATTATGACCCACAAATCATCACTGCGGACATTCAATGATGGTAAACCATTGGCGGTACATACCGCTGCGCTCAGAATGGACACCCACATACAAAACAAAACCACATTGGCCAATACAAAAAAAACACACCACATCCACACACACACAGGACTATAACCCCCCCACATTACCCACAACCCTTTACAAATACAGATCATTGCCACCAGACTGACACCAAGACCACTGAGACAAATAGACACACACCACTTATATCCACACATCCCTCACACACCCAACATTATACACCCCACCACATTTCTCAACACATTCTCACCAACATACACCACACAACACCCATATCCCACTCAAAGACACCCCCGTTTCACAGATGAGGAGTTAAGGGTCATGATGAAGGAAATTGTCAGGGTAGAGCCACCACTGTTTGGACCACAGGTTCAGCAAATAACCATTCCAAGGAAGATGGAGCTATGAAGGTGAATTTTGGACAGGGTAAACGCCGTGCGATAGCACCCAAGAACAAGGGATGACATCAGGAAGAGGTGGAACGACCTTGGGGGGAAAGTACATTCCATAGCAGCAAGACACCAGCTTGCCATACAGAGGACTGGCGGTGGACCCCCCATCTCCTCCCCCACAGCTCACAGCATGGGAGGACAAGTCTTGGCAATACTGCATCCTGAGGGACTCACTGGAGTTGCCGGAGGACTGGACACTGGTGAGTCAACATTTAAGATATATCACCCCCATACCTGCATGCCATCACATCCCCTCACCCTCACTCCCATCACTCCACTCCATCCCACATACCGCACCTACACATATGACTAACACCAATGCCAGGCCCTGTATGCAATATCAATGCATGGGCAGCCCTCCCAGCCCTGCAAGGACACCCATCACAAAAGCATGCACAGTATAGGGAAACTAACAATCCCACAATACATCACCCTACACAAGCAAAAGGTGGCAGGGCAAACACCAATGATAGAGGGGAAGCCAGGGATGTACAATATGTCATACACATGAAGCATAATACATAACTTACATTCCCACAGGTACCCCACCCAATGTCAGTGAGGAGGAGGTGCCACGACTATCCGGTCCCCCAACAGAAGATGCCCCCAGTGATTACAGTAACTCGGGACTTCAGGATCTGGATGACCTATCTGGCCCATGAGGGACCACTTGACAGCCGGTCACCCAAGCCCACTAACAGACCACCACAGAGCCTCCCCCATCAGGATCCAGCACCACAGCACCTACCCAGCGTACCCATGCCCCTGTCCCCAGGACACGTCAATCAGCAGAGTGCCCACCAGTACAGGGACCCCAGTCTACACCTCGCCCCCAAGACAATCAGGGACCTGGGGTCAGTGGCAGTGGGCACACCATTCAGGGGACAGATTCACAGGCCAACTGGGACACTGAGAGGACTGCTGTGCACCAGGGGGAGGTCACGACCAGGGAACCGACTCTCCAGGATGCACTCTCCAAGATCCTGGGAGCCTGCCAACATCCCAGGACACGATGGGCTACATCCTTGCCAACGTGCAGGAGAACAGGTGGCTGCAGGAGGGACAGTATCAGGGGATCAGGGAGGACTTGCAGGCCATTAACACCACACTGATCTCCAGGGTTAATGGCAGACATGGCCAACATCATGAGGAAGGCAACAGCACACCAGTGGGCCCCCACCACTAGCCAGTCCATTGACCAGCCCTCTACTTATGCTGCCACTAGTGGGCAGGATGACCCGCCACAGGACCCACCGGCCACCAGCACCCCCCCCCTGCAGAAGGTGAACCACCTTGCAAACTTTCCCTGTGTCCCTGACAAAAGCCAGAGACATTTGCCAAGCCCCTGCCAGGAAATGAGACTCTCATTATTGCCCACCTTGTGTTCCACTCACTCATCTTGTCCACTTTGAACTGCCTTTGCTCCCCTTCCTATGGCCCCTTGGACACTGGACCTGCGCTACAAACAGACTGGCACTATAGCCTGGACTTTCCTTCATCATCACCCCATTCCATTGCACTTTCCTCCAAAATTAGGAGCACTACAATAAACGCCCAGTACGACTACTAGTATTTCATGTGTTGAAAATGTGTATTTATGGAAACAGTTACATCCATTGAAAAGGAACTGTACATTGTGACAGCATAGAAATAATGACCTGTAGCTGGCTGTAGTCAGCACATCAGTACACAGTTGTTATATCACCAACATCTGTACAATGAAAAACCATAGGAGACATTAAGTAGAGGTAAAAGGAATTTAATGTCATCATGCCACAGCTAAACAGAATACACCAATAGTCATAGAAATGTGAAGTTGCACTGTCTCACCTGTGTGTCATTGGAAGTACTGACGGATAACTGATGTTCTGTTGTCCTCATCCTCATCCTTAGCCTCTTCATCCTCACTGTCATCATGGTCTACTGCTGCCATAGGGGCATCTCCTATCTCCTCCTCTTGCAGAAAGGGTACAATGCGTTTGAAAGCCAGGCTGCGCAACATGCAGCATGCCACTACTATCTGGCAGACCTTTTCGGGTGAGTAGCACAGGGACCCACCTGTCAGATGGAGGCACCTGAACCTCGCCTTCAGGAAGCCGATGGTCCTCTCAATGATCCGTCTGGTTCACCCTTGTGTCAACGTTCCTCTGCCCCTGTCCTGGCATTCCTCACAGGGGTCAGCTGCCACATTAGGTTTGGGTTGCCAGAGTCACCTACTAGTATTGAGGTACAACATTTAGCCACACACAAGCCTATGGGCTTAACACGAGAGGCATACACTAACATACAGTGGGTAGGGACCAAGGCTCACTTATTAGCCACACCCTGTGCCTCTGTATTTGGGCCATCACATTTGGGGATGCTGCTATTCCTCAGAACAAAGGCATCATGCACCGACCCAGGATACTTAGCATTTACGCTGGAGATGTACTGGTTCTTTAGGCACATCATCTGCACATTCAGTGAGTGGAAACTCTTACGACTCCTGTACACCTGTTCATTCTGGCGGGGGACAAACACAATATGTGTACCATCAATTACACCAATAATATTGGGGATATGTCCCATTGCATAGAATACAGCCTTCACAGTGGCCAAATCTTGCACCTAGGGGAAAGCAATGTAGCTTCACGTGTGTTTTACCAGGGCAGACAATACTCTTGCCAGCACAATGCACTTATGTACTGGTACAGTGTTAATGGCTGAGTATGTGTCATCCAATCTGTGATGCAATAATTGTCGATATCACTGCTCCCCCCACCTTAAGTGGCGACCGCCTGTTCTACATGTAGGGACAGGAGGAAGTGAGGTAATTCCTATGATGTTAGGCATCGTGGCGGAAGGTGGTCTTGCACCGCAGTGCAATTCCTCATTGGATAATATGGGGCTCTATTGAGCACAGTGGCCAATGGGATGTATGCCGGGGGTGACGGTGTAATCTCCCTGTAAGTGACCGCCATTTTCTATCTGATTCCTCACTTGCTTCCTGACCTTCAACAGGAGAATACCTACACTGCGTGTGCTGCTATGACCTATGTCTGGAACCTACGACGGCCTGTGTGACTGGGGAAAGGGCCCCAGCCTTCACTTCGGAGGAGATGGAACGACTGGTGGATGGGGTCCTACCTCAGTACGGACAGCTATATGGGCCTCCAGACCAACAGGTGAGTACACTTTGGGCACAATGCATGTGGGAAGGATTCATGGAGATGTGTGTGCAGGCATTGTGTAAAGGGGTGGGGGATGTTGGGTATGTCTTGTGGCAGTGTACATGGTGTGCGCTAGGCTATATGTGTGCCAATGGTGATGGAAATGGGTATGGTGAGCCATTTCTGTGACAGGCTGGACTGTTTGTTTAATGGTATTCTCGTGTCTTTATTGCCTCCGCAGGTCAGGACCCATCAGAAGAAGGGAATATGGCGTGCCATTGCCAAGGAAATGCGGACCCTGGGGGTCTATGGCAGCAGGAGCACCAACTGTTGGAAACAATGGGAGGACCTGAGATGAGATGCTGGGCATGGAATACTGCGGAGGCCCAGCTGGGTATGGCCTCCCAATGAGGAAGGGGTGCCTGTCGGACCCTTACCCCCCTAATGGCCTGCATACTAGTGGTGACCTACCCTGAACTGGATGGGCGCTTGAGGGACTCACAGCAGCCACAAGGGGGTGAGTACAGTGTGTATCATTACATATTTTGTCTGGTGGGGTGGTATCTGCTTGGTGGATGTGTGTTAGTGGGTACCCCTAATATCAGGCCAGACATTGCAGCATGGGTCATATGAAGGGTAATGGGTGTATGGCACATACAGGTAACCTAGCTTGTTAGCAGTCCATTTCAGCAAGGGAATCGTGGAACCCAGGAGTGCTGCAGGAGGAGGTGTGTGGTCATCATCTTGCCTTCGTGACTACCCATATCACTGGTAGTACAATGCATAGTGCTTAAGCCTGTTACCTGTGTGTGATGGTAATGTGTATGCCAATAGTGGTGTTGGTGCAGTCACTGACCCAGTGTATCCTTTGTCTCTCTCACCCCTTTCTTGTTTTGTAATCCTGCCCTTGTCTGCATTAGCATCATCTGGCGGAGGAGCAGGGGCACCGGCGACAGAGGGAGCTGCATCCCACAGACCCAGGAGGCAGAGTCCACTGACGCCGAGGAAACCAGTGGGACGGAGGGCGAGGGGAGCACCACGGCAGAGACTGGAAGAGACAACCCAGACTCAGATACCTCCGCTAATGGGAGCTCCCTGGTGGTGGTAGACACCTCTCTGCCCCAGTGAGCCCTGCTGCCCTGAGTCAAGAGGCTATTGACCTCCTGAGATCCATCTCTTTAGGGTATCTCTTTGGGCTAATCAACCATTGTGAATGCCATCCAGGGGCTTGCATCCCAGATGCAGCAATTCAATGCATTCTTGGAGGGAATTCAGGGTGGATTGGCGGCCCAACAGAGATAGTTTTGGGCTCTGGCCTCCTCTCTGATGTCAGCAATTGTCCCTGTTTCTACCATCCCCTCTCACCTACCACTTCCCAGTCCCATTATCCTCAACCACAACCCATCCCAGACACACATACAGACGAGCATGCACACAGGACAACACCCAAGAGTGGCACAGGCAAACACAAGCACCACACTTCATCCCACAAACACCATAAAGTTGCAGATACAACAACATCCACTGCCTCCACTGTCTCCCCCTCCTCCTCCTCTTCCACCTCCCTCCTAGGCATGTCCACACTCACACCTGCATACACTACATCAACATCCACCACCAGCATCACCACCTCACTAGCAGACACATCTATAACAGCCATGCATGCGTTCCCTCTGTCCTCTCCCACTCTGTCTGTCCCCTTCAAAGAACACAAATGCAAGCACTCACACACTCAACAGACATCCACCTCACATCAGCATACAGCCCATACACCTGCACCCAAATCCAGCAGACACACACTTCCTACAACCACTCCCTCAACCTCCACTCCCATCACTCCTCCTGCCACACCATCCCTAAAAAGTTTTTCCTTGCCCAACTTGATCTCTTCCCTCCCTCTCCCCCCGCGCTGCCCGTATGAGCAGGGTACCAAAGACCCAGCCCAGCACCTCAGCCAAACAGTCCATGGGGACAGTGGTAGCACTACCTACGCATGGTGGTAAGGATACCACACCTTCATCGAAGAAGGGGAAGGAGCCTGCACCTCCATCTAAGAAGGGGAAGGAGCCTGCACCTCCGTGCAAGAAGGGGAAGGTGCCTGCACCTCCATGCAAGAAGGGGAAGAGGCCATCCACCCCTGCCAGGAAGGGGAAGGTGTCCACA
Source organism: Pleurodeles waltl (assembly GCF_031143425.1). Classification (NCBI taxonomy): domain Eukaryota; kingdom Metazoa; phylum Chordata; class Amphibia; order Caudata; family Salamandridae; genus Pleurodeles; species Pleurodeles waltl. The sequence goes on from NC_090445.1 coordinate 1,350,725,293, forward strand.
CCCCATGTAATGGTGGAGACAAAGCCCTCTACTCCAGCGGAGGCTGTCAGGCTGACACCCCCACCACCAGTTGTCATGAGCCCCCACTGCCAGCTGATGAAGTGCAGCCATCAGAAACTGCAAAGGCTGCCCAGGAGGAACCTCCATCCACCACAACACTGCAGCCATCAGCAACTACAGAGACTGTCCAGGAGGCCCTTCCATTCGTCAACACACTGCAGCCATCACCGCCGGCAGACGACATGTAGGCAACACTCCAGGGGCTGCTATACGGCTGCTGTATGAGGGGCCTCATCTAGAACCAGTGGGAAAGTCCCCCACCTGAGAGACTGTGACCTTGCACTCTCCACGACAGAGCAATATGCATGTTGCCACATCTAGAACCAGTGGGAAGTCATCTACCTGAGAGACTGATGCCTTGCACTCCCCAGGACAGAGCAATGGTCATGGAGCCCCATCCAGAACCAATGGGCTTGTACCCACAACCGGCTGAGGTGCCCCCATCCTCCCCCTGGGGTGTCTCCCCATTTGCAAACTGATGCCCCTGCAGAGTACGATCAGGTTGAAGTCAGGATTCGAGATGGGCCTTAGACTGTGCCCTGTGACCATGTGGGTCCTTTGAACGTTGGACTGGGCAGTGTCCCTTTGTGTACATGTGTGCATATCTGTTTCATTGACAAATCGATTATGTTTTTGAGATGTTGATTTGATCACTTTCATCCATTCCTGTTGTCCTTGCATTATTCTGCCGTGGTTCGGGGGCAAATAGTTTTTTGTGTGCAGCTGGTTATGTGTATGATGTGTGTGTGTGTCTGGTGTGTGTTGTACCTGTGTGTGTCACTGTCGTTTTCCTCCATCCCTCCCTTGTGTGCTAGGCAGCAATACTCACCGTCATCGTCTTCGTCAGCGTTGGTGTTCCAGGTAGAGCATAACGTACAAGATCGTCTGAAAAACTTGCATTTCCAGTTCCATGGAGACGTTGTTATTCCCTATTTCTCCGACGGTCAGTCCTTTCTCTTCTGTGATGCATTTCTGCCAGGCTTTTGATGCCGTTGGTACCGCCCCGGAAAAGGTGGTGGATTGCAGGGTCAAAGTATGGTGGCCGGTACTTTGTTTTCCGCTTGGCTGTTGGTGGCTACCACTTTGGTGAGTGTTGTTTCCGCCCTGGCGGTTTGTGTGGTACATTGGCTGTCTATAGGAGTTATCACTGCCATAGACATAATTTGGCGGTACTTACCGCCAGCCTGTTGCGGTATTACTGCCACTTTATCACTCACCGCCAGGGTCATAATGAGGGCCTAAATGTCTTTGGATGAAATTGCAGTGGTTTTTTCACCTCTAGCTACTTCACCCTTTCCAAATACCAGAACCCATCTCTCAGGTAGTTTACACAATCAAATTTGTGAAAAACAGTAATCAGTGACTCCACAGTCTTCAAGTACAGCTCTCAATCACCTTCCTGATCAGCATGTACCAAGTTTTCACTAGAGCTATCATTTGTAATACATTTCCCCAGTACTTGCAAAGTTCTGATTTTTCGTCACATTCATTGACCAACTCAACAAACTTGGTTTTCAGGTTTTCTGGTTTTGAATTGAGTGTATTTGACATTGCCTGGCTTTGCATTACGCTTTTTAAATGGAGTGCACCCTATGCCTTGTTCACTTCTGAGATAAGATATGCAAAATGTAATTTTTCATTCTTGTTCCAGAAAGCATTCCAGTGCAGCGTTCCTATAGCCACAGATATGATGAGCATACTATGTAACAAATAAACAAAATGAGTTCCGCACAATACTGACTTGGAGAGTTTTGCTTCCAAAGATTTTAGCCTCAATATGTGCATTGTCTATGCTACATCCACTGCTCATAAAAATGCCAGCTACAATACAGAAAACACCTTCATCAGAGAAGATTGGTGGGATAGGCTGGTCTTCAAGCTGAGCAGGCACATTTTGGGAATTTTTTAGAGCTGTGTTTGCTGTTGTGTAGTTTGTGACTGGAGATGGTATCACTGGTAAAAACCCAAACTTCTTCAATAGAATGGTATTCGGGGAGATCAGAGCATGAATTCCAGCCAATGGAGGAACTGACTTTTCTTCATCCTTCAGTCCACACCGAATAAGCAGTATGATAAATTCAGTCAAATCAGCTTTGCTGACCACAGGATCAGTTAGAAGAAGATCCATGCCCTAAACCGCTGGTAGGCTGGGATGTGTTGATGGTTTATAGTTCTCTTACACATTGGCAAGGCAGTTGGGTTATAAGTTTGCAGCTTCATTTGCTTATGCCTACAGCTGACACAGCTTGTTTTCTAGCAGCTACTTCATTTGTACAGTCTTGAAAAAGCACCATGGCAGTATCATGTGTGGTGGATGTTCCAGAAAAAGAACTGTCTTCAAAATCAAAATTATCAGGAGAAGCAATTGTAAATCCTTTCCTGGTGAAGTGACTTGGAAGTAGTGTGCTGTTGGATTCAGAAGATTTTACAGCATGAGCTGCTAACAAGTGCCTGCTCCGTACTATGTCAATATAACTTGTTGATACACCAATGTTATTCATTGAAGTGATTAGCTCTCTACCTTTGCACTTGTCATAGATTGAGTGGGCAGTCTCAGGTGCAGAGTTTTCTTTTTGCCATGATGTAAGTCATAAAACGTGATTTGGAAAGGACAGTACATTTGCACAGTATATGCCTGTCGGTTCATGGGATTGTCTTCCAATTTTTAACTTATATCTTCAAACCCATCATCAATGTTGTTGGCTTCTATTCTGAACTCAAGAACTTTAGTTTGTGTCAGCTTTGCTTTGTTGATATTAAACAATGATGTAAAAATTGTTAAGACAACATCAGGTATTTTTTTTGCTCCCATGATTTGCTTCACAAATTTTGCCATTATGTCCAAAATCAAAATCTTTCGGGATGTTTCCTAAAATAGTTTCTGATGATTTTACTGTATCCGGTGATCTCATTTTGCCAGTAAGAACTTCAGGAGTCAAATTAGCTGAGAACACCATAAGCGATCTCATTCTTTTTGTTAGATTGACAAAAAACAAATTCTGTCATTGTACTTTTTCACCAGAAAAATCTTAATTTCATTATTATGGATCAATAGAGTTTCATCAATGTTGACCATTGTTTTTTACTGATCTCACTTACTGTGAACCCTTTGTCAGCACTCAAGAGTGGCTTAAAAACTTCATTTGCACTTCAAGTGTAAACTTAACTGAAGGCTGGCGGTTAAGTTTCTGCTGGGAGCTCATTGTACATTCATATTTTCAAATATATGTATGCATGCATTTCAGGTGGGCATACAAATCTGCCGAAAAACACATTCACCTCGCTGTTTGCATCAGTTATTCGTCTGCAAACTTAATCTTGGAGGAAACTAGCTGCAGATAAAAACTTGTTTGCCTTTGAGAGTCACATATTCTCTGCTTTGTACTTTCGTCAATTCCTTTGGCCCTTGTTCTGGCTAAACCACACATAACACATTGCATATCCCCTACTTTCTGATCAGTTGTTGGAGGTAGATGAGGGGTAGCCATCGATCTTCTAAGTGGATGGGCATTAGGTTTGGTTGTCACTGCCTTCTCAGAAGACTCATATTCTTGTTGTGATTCATTGGTTTCTGCTATATTTTGACAACCTGTTTTCATGCTTTTTTTCCCATTGTATACTACTTGTAGCACTTGTTGTTACAATGATAAAATATTTGATTCTCTGCACTCATCAGATTCAATCTTTTTTTAACTTTGTCTTGCTGTATTTCTGTAGCATCTTGATCTCTCTTCTGTCCAGCCACAGTTGATGCTAGCTTTTCTTTTGGAATAGTTTGACATATGACACCTTTTTCTTTGCTGAGTGAGTCGGATTTTTACATAAGCAACACTCTGTCAGGAGGTATAGATCCTTGCTACCACCTGCTTTGTAAATGCTTACGAATTGGAATCAACAGAAAACTTAAGACAAAAACAATATTAGAATAAATTACCAATATGATGTCTAAAATGCATCATTATAGAGCCGCCATTTTGGAAAATGGTGGAAGGTTTGCGCTGAAGAGTTATTTTCTGTCTATTTAAGACCACTTGGCCCCCAAAACTTACGTTTTGACATCAAAATATACATCTCATGGTTCCTGAAATAATACCTCATCACAACAACACATCCGCAAATTTTGTAAAATGTGGGACAGAAATTTTTTGCCCAGATCAGCAATGTCTACCCAAGCTAAATTACCTCTCTGATGATCCAAAAACACAAATAAAAAACGAAAATCTCTGGACAATAATTTCTTTACAGAGGTATATATTAGGAGGCTGGGATTAAGAAGTACGTATGAAGTGTGCCTTTCTCCGCATGAATGTTAATGTTTTGCGATTACTCCAGACAATAGGAGCTTAGCCAATGAGTATTTCATTTTGTTTCTTACTTTATAATTACATAGAGCACAACATCTTCAAAAGATAATTTCCTTCTATGCTAATTAATTTTGACAGTGAATAAATGCTTTTCAAATCAGGAAAAAATACCTAATAAACAAATGACAGCATACGTAACCCATCCATACAGTGAGGAAAACATAATATGTCTCAAATGAAAATTGATCATATGCAATTTAAAGCAAAGGAAGGCAAAATAAATAATTAAATGAGGAATCAAAAATGAAATACTCTGGACAAAAATGCATTTGCGGAGCAATAGGAAGGAGCCAGGACTATCTTGTTCTCTTGTACTGAAAACATGGTATGCTTCTTCATTTCAGTGATATGCACTGTGGCCCAATTACTTCTTCATTTCTTTTACTTTTAATAAATAGTGGAACTTAACAGAAATAACGCCTAACTCCTCTCATGGGATGAAACTGTAACATTAAATCAGTGTATAAAATGTAGTTCATCTCTGCATACATTGTTATTTAATTATGATAAGAAATGGGTGAGTTGCACCTCGTGTCTTGTATATTCAGGTGAGTTCTGTGTTTTCATTAAAACTATAGCAATTGTTTTAAAAATTCCGGAATTCTTCCATCTCCTCAATTATGTTTTAGAGCGATTTCTACTACTAAGCATCACAACAGGGATACTGAATTGTTCAATTTATTATGTCTAGCTACTGGGTATTTACTGTGCCTAGTTCTTGTTGGAAATATTTGTTCTCAGATCTTAACTTTGAAACTATAATTCCTTTTTGCAATATAGAGGGAAGTTTTTAACGCGTTTAACAAATTCATTGTCGCTAGTTGAAAAGCATTTCAAATGCCAGTTAGCTGTACGAAACCATATCCCCCTCTAAAGATGTTTTTAAAAACTGTCTCTGAGATATGTGGGGTGGGTAGCTCACCATTTATACTTCAAAGGGCATATTTAGGATCCCCTAACACCATTTACAACACATTAGGGTCATTTTTTTATGCTAATGTTTCATTAGATGACCAAAATCCCCACACCATATTTACAGTGGCACAATGCATGCATTGCCACTTTGTAGCACTTTGGCTACATTATGCCTGTATGCAAAGGGGGGCGTTCAACAGATTTCCTTGCGCCGTTTTTTCAGAACTTTTAATGCCTGTTCAGACAGGCGTTAAAAGGGGACACACTATTGTTTACAATGGACCCCTATGTACTCTGCAAGAGTAGCTCCAAAATGTTGACCTTACAATTGCAGAGTACATAAATTGCTTCATAAAAAATTAGGCTATTGCCCCCTACCCTGTGCCATGGTATAAATAAGGCGCACACATGGTGGGTCACTTTCCTTAAATCTGTCCTCAAATGCGAAAGTTAGCTTAAGTAAAATGTATGTTATGTTATTAATACTTCCACATGTAAGCTCAAGCAGATAGGGAAAATGTGTTTTGCTGGTATTGATTTTGAAAATGCTGAAGGTACTTAATGATGATTATTTTTATGTCTACACTGCAAAACATATTCACTAATATGCACCTTTATCTTGCCTAGTTGGTTTCTCTTTAGTGATGTGAGCGCCATTTATTTTGTTATATATTTAGATGTTTGGTGTTATTGGTGGGATTTGTTCACATCGGTTGCCCTGTATTTTGAACCACTTTCAATATCTGTGATTAAGCATTTGCCTATTTGGAAGTTTGTTTGTTTCTAACATACAAACCTGATAAATTAATAAAAAAATAAACACGTATTTTCTTCCTTAAATAGAAACTTTTAGGTCCAAATAATTCCTAATCTTTTCTCTCTGTCATACAATTTTTATATCAGTCTATTTTTATTTCAGCTGCTTGGCCATAAAAGAACATGTTAAAATTGCAATACCTCATTATAAAACAATAACTACACAATAAAACAATTCACATTTTAAAATCTCAGTAATTAAGACAGTAGCAGCAAAACACATATTAAACCATAAGAATGATAACATCAAACAGCTGAGACGAAGGAGGAGGGCTGAATAGAAGCCTATAGCTCATCTGCACAGCAGTTTCTGCCTAAACCTCCACATGTGCAACAGAAATTGAGAGACAGCAAAGACAAAAAGCTGCTGCGTGTCACCCCATAGTACTCTGAAGGCTTTCCTGAAGTCCGGTAACCCCAGACTACGACAAACAGATAGATTCCATGTTCTTCTAGCCCCCTGAAAGGCAGGAGAAAACAACAAAGCATGTTCGATTGATTCTATCACCAGTGGGCAGAATGGACAAAAATGGTCCTGTTAGCTGGAATGAGTTTTCCACTTGGTACTAATGGAACCAAGAGGCAAGGTCCCCAAGCAGAATTTAACATAGAAGCTCTTCGTGGGCGGAGGTTCAATCTCATCCAAGAACTCCTCAAACAGAAACACCACTTTGAACTCCAAAAAAGATGCTGTAAGGGACCCAATCCTGGAAGTTTGCGACGTAAGTTGTCAACATAGCGCCAGTAAGCACCTTTCAGGTAGGATTTAGGCACTGAATTAATGGCTGCAGAACAGGACTGTAAGTGCTCAAACCCAACCTAGCCCCGATACGCTTTCAGAGACCTCAGCCAGGGATTCTTAGAAGCCCCATAACGCCCCAGCACATCTTCCAGGGCCTTGTGGAAGGGAGTAAGCTTGGGAACTGGCCAGAGTCTCCACCAACATAGAAGGAATCTTAGCCCAACCAAGTCACTAACCCATCTCAGGCCACAGTCCAACTGTAGGGAGACAAGTGGAGTACTAGCAGGAAGATTGACTAGGCTTCTCAGAAAGTGATTTTCTGATATTTTTAGGGGTCTTGTGTCATGAAAGCCCCAGAGCTCCCACCGTAGAAGGTGGCTCCCAGAGTTTGACATTTATAGATCTTAAGGGATGGTGACACTGGTCAAAAAGAGGAGCAGTGAGCCTTCAAAATACCTCCACAGTATTGCTACGCAGGTCAACATAAGGAATCCAGGCAAGGCTTTTGGTGAGAGTAACCCCTAAGTAATTAAACACGAAAACCCTCTCCAATGGCCCCCCATTAAGGGTTGGGTTAGGACGAGAAGTTGGACGGAGGTTAAAACCCATACATTTTGTCTTGCTGGGATTAATTCTCAGCCCCCTCTGCCTGGAGAATGACTTAAAGCAATCCAAAAGCTTCTGAATCCACATTGGACACTTGGTTAGCAAAAGAGTGTCATCCGCAAACAGGAGGGCAGGAGTCATATCCTCAGCAAGAGAGGGAGCATCACCCTGACTTGACAGTAACTGAAAAAACAGATCATTAATTTATAGATGAAAGAGGGACGGGTCAACACACACCCTGGTCTCACTCCCCTATTTACAATTTTAGTTAGATGCATTTGGTTTAAATACTTTGTAAACAACAGTAGATTACTTTCATCAGCTGTTCATCCCTAAATGAATGCATGTATAGATTTATAGCTATATACCACACAGAATGCATGCCTTTTCCTTTAGGAAATTTTATTTTTGCTTTTTCATATTTTTGTTTTATATTATTTACAATATGCACAGATTTGGGCAATGCTGGAACCCTTGATTGTACCAAATATTTCGTGATATATATACATTTTAAACCAATACCTAAGAAAATCCATTGGAAAAGCATTTTTAGATTGTACTACTGAACATCGAACATAGAAATGTCATGATATCATACCATCATGGACTAATTATGGAGGGCAAAAATGTCAAAAGGTAAGCACTTATAGTGGAAGTATAGATGTATATCAAGATACGTACATGTGGATTCAGTGTAGAAAATCCATAATTACTTACCTTCTGTTATTTCTGTTTTGCTATTTTGCCTTTGATATTTCCAAACCATGATATTCTGCGTTTGATGTGAAAGGCAACACACATTTCGAGTAGGTGAAATAGTACCTTTGAGGTGGCAGGAGACTGCCATACATAAGGCTGTATTTGCCTTGTATTCGAATGGGCATTTCAATGTTGGGCTGGAGCCCTTGAAGGTCTGTTTTGAGAGCCCGGCTGGATGCTGGTGCCTCTGTCACTTCTTCAATTGCCTTCGGATGGTCTTTTGAAGTAGTGAGTAGTGAGGTGAAACTCTGATGATGCTGGCAGTAATATATTTCAATATTTTGGCAGCTGTGAAAGGAGGGCTTTGTACTCAAAGCCTGGTGAGTAATAAGAGGGATTTGAATTGGGTGTGTTTAAACACCAGCAGGTGGCAAAGAGAAGATAAACCTGGTGTAATAAGAGCGGATAAATTCAGTAGCAGGAGGCTGATCTGTTCCTAGCTCTTTAAGGCCTACCCTACCCCCATAATCATGTGGGCGAGGTAGGAGCATTATTTTCTGGTGGGACTGCATGAACGGAGAATCAATGAAGATCCCAAGATTTTTGGCTGAGGGCCAATCTTTCCATGAATTGGTGAAGTGTGTGCGCACATGTGAGGGAAAACAGACCTTAAAAGTGCTTGCACCGTTTATGCAAACATCACAGTTCATGTGATCGCCATGTTAACTCATTTCAGTAACAGCCTTGTTCAGCATTAAGGTTAATGACCCGCACACATATGTTCTATTTCAGCAAAGTGAGCAGGGTTAAGTATCTAATACTTCCTACCAAACAATTACACCCACTTTTGGTGTCTGACTGCACAGTTTCCTAACACTGCAGGCTCTTCATGGTTGAAAGAACTGTCTCTAACCACAATGGAATTGTTCTGAGTCTTTTGTCATTGCTGGATGTCAGAATGTTGTTAACAAAAATATCCTCTGCCATAAATATCACTAAATATTGTCTATAAAAACATTACTCCATTTGGTGAGGATTTCTGTTAGAAATTAGGTCTTTGGTTGGCAGTCATATTACCCCCTGTCCAAGCAAGGACCCTCACTCCAGTCAGGGTAAATGAGAATCACTCTCAGTTAACCCGCACTCCCCCCTTGGTAGCTTGGCACAAGCAGGCAGGCGTAACTTCAGAGTCTATGTGTAAAGTATTTGTACCAACACACACAGTAACTCAGTGAAAACACTACAAAATGACACAACAAAGGTTTAGAAAAATAGGAAATATTTATCTAAACAAAACAAGACCAAAACTAAAAAAATCCACCATACAAAAGTCAAGTTATGAATTAAAAGCAAAAAGAGTCCTAAATCCTTGAGAAAACAGTAATAACACTGTTAGCATTCAAAAGTACCTGGGTAGTGTCAAAATAACATCACACGAGTGAGTGCGCATCGAAAAAGGGGCAGCGATGTGTCCATTTCCTCACCCGTAAGCGAGACCTTTTGTTGTTCCTCCTCCGGTCGGCGTGTGTCATTTCTTCTCTCCGCAGGAGAGCGATGCTTTGATCCGGACAAGCACCTCAGGTCCGGGAAGGCTTTGCGTTGTTTTTCTGCACCCAGCGAGGTTTGCGTCGAAAAGCCTGCTGCACCGTATCAGCAAAACCGCGCTATGTGTGCAACAAAAGTTTTCCCTCACGTTGGTCTGTGCGTGGATTTTCAATCTTGGTCTGCCAGTTTCACCGGTCAAGGCCTCAGAAACTGGATAGGGCACCACTTGGCAGGGCAGAAGTCTCAGCAGATAGTCCAGGTGCTGGCCGGGGAAGTATTTGATGGCCCTGAGACTTCAACAACAGGAGGCAAGCTCAGGACAAGCCCTTGGAGATTTCTTCACAAGTCTTTGTCCCCTTTCACCAGGCAGAAACAGCAACTGCAGGATAGGTCCACAAAGCACACTCACTGGCAGGGCAAAACTTCTCCTCAGCTCTTCAGCTCTTCTCCAGGAAGAGTTTCCTCTTGATGTCCAGAAGTGATCTAACTTTCAGGGGTTAGGGTGCCCTTCTTATACCCAGTTCTTACTTTGAAGTAGGCCTTCTTCAAAATAAAGTCTCTCTTGTTTGTGAGATCCGGACTTGCCCAGGCAAGGCCCCAGTCACACACCAGGGGGTTGGAGACTCCATTGTGTGGGGGCAGGCACAGCCCTTTCAGGTTTAAGTGACCACTCCTCCTCTCCCTCCTAGCACAGAGGGCTCATCCGGATATGCAGGCCACACCCCTGTTCCCTTTATGTCACTGTCTAGAGAGAGGTGCAAACAGCCCAACTGTCAAACTGACCCAGACAGGGAATCCACAAACAGGCAAAGTGACAGAATAGTTTAAGCAAGAAAATGCCCACTTTCTAAAAGTGGCATTTTCAAACACACAATCTCAAAACCAACTTCACTAAAATATGTATTTTTAAATTGTTAGATCAGAGACCCAAACTCAACATGTCTATCAGCTCCCAAAGGGAATCTACGCTTTAATCACATTTAAAGGTAGCCCCCATGTTAACCAATGAGAGAGATAAGCCTTGCAACAGTGAAAACCAAATTTGGCAGTATTTCACTGTCAGGACATATAAAACACATTAGTATATGTCCTACCTTAAGCATACTCAGCACCCTGCCCATGGGACTACGTAGGGCCTACCTTAGGGGTGTCTTACGTGTAAGAAAAGGGAAGGTTTAGGCCTGGCAAGTGGGTACATATGCCAAGCCGAATTTGCAGTTTAAAACTGCACACACAGACACTACAGTGGCAGGTCTGAGCCATGTTTACAGGGCTACTAATGTGGGTGCACAACCAGTGCTGCAGGCCCGATAGTAGCATTTGATTTACAGGCCCTGGGCACCTCTAGTGCACTCTACTTGGGACTTCCTAGTAAATCAAAAATGCCAATCATGGATAAACCAATCAACCATACAATTTACACAGAGAGCATATCCCCTTTAGCACTAGTTAGCAGTAGTAAAGTGCCCAGAGTCCTAGAGCCAACAAAAACAGGTCAGAAAAAATAGGAGGAAGGAGGCAAAAAGATTAGAGTTGACCTTGCAAAAGGGAAAAAGTCCAACAATTTCCTATTATTAACTCCAAAGATGGAGAGATATTTTTGTAAGCAATATTAAGGACACAATTGTTTTTTGATAATGTTTAGGCAACAGTAGTCTGGTACCAAACTTTTCTCACTTGGATCAGGTATTGGTGTTCCTTGCACCCTGAGCAGGTCATTAATGACCTTGGAATTCAAACTCTATTGCCATTCACAAACCTACAAGGCAAACCCTGCTTTGTTCCCTTCACTCCCAATCATTTGAAAGGGGTTTACTGATGTGTAATTCTTTATCCCTGGTTGAGAACTGTACAGAAGAAAATGTATTTATGCGATCTATCCTTTTGTGAGATGCTGTCAGGTGTAAAGCGAGGAAAATGCAGTGATGTAAGAAATGCTTTAAAAATGGCTGATATTCATTTGGGATGAATTCCAGTTCATTTCCGACGCAAACTGAGGCTTTTACATATATCTTGTTGCACTGTACCCTTTTCAGCTTTAGTGGCACCAGGTTAGGCTCTAGCTTTAATCTACATGGTGGTCAAAGTTAAACCTCTTGAATCCGTTTATGGGTTTCCTTACCATTCACTGCTGATCACACAGGAGGTTTGTAAGCAGTTTTTGTGTTTGATCAATCTGCTCAGTATTCATATCAGTTATAACGTTCTTACTTCCTTGTTAGCCTGGCTCAGGGCTGCAAATATAAATAGAACTTTAGATATTGCATGCTATTTGAACTCTTCAGTGATGGTATTGGCTTTTTCTGTCTAAAGGCACATTTCGGCTGTTAAAGTATGTTCAACCAAGATAATATCACTGTTTTCAGAACTAGTTTATTTCTATTAAAGTTGCATTTGGCAATTTAATTGTATTGCTCTCCGATTTGTTAAGATTAATATTGAACTGCGTCAGGATTATCCATTTTTCTAGAACAAAGTTCCTAGATTGTATTGTATTACCAATTTATTTATTGCTTACTGCCCCTGATGAGGCATTGGATCTCTTTGCAGATGGGTAGCATGCTACTCGGCAGAGCCCAGTTAGTATGTAGTGATAGGTGCAAGTGTTGCAGTCGAAGATGTAAAATGTGCAGCCATATCAGAGTTGGTATCCTGATTTCTTACACACAATGTTTAGTGTAGAAGAAAATTGTTATTATTGATGCAGATGCGTTAGTTATATATTGAATTAAATTCCTGATTGTGTCTCAGTGACTAAAGGGAATGGACTGAAAGTGCATTTTCTGTTATCTAGTTGTCCTAGTACACCTTGTTTTTAAATAGTGGTGGTGTTCTTACAAAATACAGTTATATGTAGTTTGGGCCATGCTTATACAAGCTTTGCCAGTGAATCTGGTGGGATGAACTCTGTATGGTTTATGAGATAATTCTGTTGTGTGAGTCATGTGCATTCAGTTGAAGACGTGTGATGTTTTATGCCAAGGAGTACAAATATGAGATGATGCTTTCACTGATTTTTTTTTTTTTTAGTTAAGGGTTTGTATCATGCAGAATAAGTGAGTGTTGAAATTTGCATGCATTTCATTGTTACTATCCAGGCCTCAGGGTATGGGTGTGATAGAAGCAGGATTTCAGGCCAGATTCTTAAAGGTTTAGCATCAGTTTAGCTTTGTTTTTTCAATGGTAAACTGATACTAAACCTTTTTTGGCATTCACAGAACAACACAAAGAGGTAGTTGTGTTTGTTTGGCAGAGTAAGGCAAAGCAGCACAAAATGCTGCTTTGCGTTACTTTGCGTCAAGGGGGCGTAACATGGGTGGTACATGGGTGTACCCGTGCTACCACCCATGCTTTTTGATGCTTAACTCTATCCTGAAAGATCGGAAGAAAGGCTTTAGTGCTAAAAATTAATGCCTTTGAAAAGCAGGTATAAAACAGAGAAATGTTTTCATTTGCACTTGTCTAGGCATAGTATTTTGTACCGGAAGGACACCTTTCCTGTACCAAACCTATGCTAGACTCACGCACACTCCCTAGCACTATGGCGCTAAGGTGTGCGCGTGGTACATGGCAGCTGAAATCAGCACTGGCGCTAGGGAGATAGGAAGAGCGTCCCATTTCTATGTGAATATGATGCTCTCCCGCTCTTAACTCGTCATGCAGCACAGCACAGCTTTTGTCGATGCTGCACCGTGCTATTTGACACCCACCAGAATCTGGGCCTTCATCCTTGCTCCTGGATTTTAGAAACTGGGTTTCTGGCTGACAGAGGTATGCACCCCATCCAAGCAGGAACCAGAATCCCAGTCAGGGTAAGTCATAAACACATCCTAGATTAATCTGTGCTCACCCCCTTTAGCTTGGCACAGAGCAGTCAGGCTTAACTGAAGAGGCAATCTGTAAAGTTTTTCTGCAAAACCTCAAACAGTAAGACTGTAAAAACAGCCCACCAAAGGATACTACACCTGGTTAGAAAAATAGAGCTTAATTCAATGAACAAAATAAGATCAACACAAAATAAAATCCCAAAAGTAGAACATGAGATATTAAATTTGAAAGAAGAAACTGAATGGTAGTGATTAAATGCATAAAACACCAACCAGAGCTATCTGGTTGCACTGGACAAAGGACAAAGTCAAAAGTTTAGTCCAACTGCAATGGAGCGTGGGCCGACTACACTGACTTAGTGAGGCCCGCTGACCAAAAATACCTTAATCCTGGTTGCGTCAATGTTGAACATAAAGGGAGCAGGCTGAAGCAATACGTCAATGTTGATCCCTGCAGAGGCGGGTATGCACTGATCCTTTCTGCGCAGTATTGAAGATACATCTATTTTCTCCATGCAACTGCAGCAATGCATTGCATATGAGATGCAGCGGTTCCAAAGGCAATATGCCAAGGTTGATCAACTTTGGAGAGGTGATGCATCAACTCCGATCCACACAATGTGTCAAATGTGCCGGTTCCGATTCATGGAAAAGGGGAGATGCTCCTAGCCACACAGCAGCACAATAAATAATTTCAGCTGCAGCAAACACCTTTGGCTCACTTCCAAGGGTCCAGGTCTGGGGTGGCACCACTTGGCAGGACAGACTAATAGTTGGCAGAGTCCAGGTGTCGATGGAGGTGGGTTGGAATTCTTTGATGTCCCTGAGTCTTCAGAAAACAGAAGACCAGTCTTCTGGCCCTTGGGGACACTCTGAGTTCTAAGTTTAAGTGTGTTGGGTCCAGTCCTTCTCACCCAGCCAAGGAGAGCAGCAGATCAGCACAGCAAGTGAGCAGTTCTTCCAGAGCAGCAGTCCAGCAGATTGGCAGTCTCTCAGCAGCACAGCAGTCCCTCTTCCTAGCAGAGTATCCACAGGTCCTGAAGTGTACTGAGTTGATTGGTTCAGAAGTCCAGTTATTATACCCAGTGGTACTTTTGAAGTGGGGGAGACTTCAGCAAAGGGCTTTGATGTCCACACAGGTCCTCCCTTTCTGCCCTGATTCCAGACTCACTACACAGTCCTTTGTGGGGAGACAAGACACTGTCTATTCCGGTGTAAGTGTGAGGATTTATCCAACTCCTCCCTCCTATCCTGCCCAGGATGGACTGTCAGGATGTGGATGGCCCATCAAATCACACCTACACTCCCTTTGTGTGTAGGTATTTCGAGGGAATGCAAATATCCCAGCTGTCACTCACCCTAGATGTGTTTTGGAGACAGGCTGCAGACACACAAGGCTAAGAACAGGAAAAGGCAACTTTCTAAAAGTGGCATGTTCAAAATATAATGATAAGTTTGACTTTGCCATTAAAGAGGGTTTATTATTACAATTCCATAGGTCCAAACATGACAGATCCATCTATTCTCAATTAGGAATTACAGCTTATTTAATGTAAGTAGTGAAAAGTAATTAAAACGTTTTTCTCTAGTAGGACATGCCTTTCGATTACATAGCACCTTGCCTTATGAGGTAAATGAGCCTTCCTTAGGGTTGACGATATGTAATACAAGGAGAATTAAGGTTTGATAATAGGTTCTCAATGTCAAGAAGACATGGCAGTGTGATACTGCATCCAGGCTGCAATGTCAGGCATGGGACAAGTTTTAAAGTGCTACTGTAGTGGGTGGAACAGCCATTGCTGCAGGCCCACAAGTAGTATTTAATTTACATGCCCCAGGCACATGTAGTGCCCTTTACTAGGGAATTATAAGCAAATTAAATATACCATTTAGCTATATTGCAATCCGACCATGTTTTAGGGAGAGAGCACAAGCACCTTAGCATTGGTTAGCAGTGCTAAAGTAAACCGAGTCCTAAGACCAACAAAAACAAATTCTGTGAAAATGGAGGCAAGCAAAATGTTTGAGGAAAGACCACCCTAATGCTATCAGTTCTAACATGCGTCTCCTACCAGCTGAAAGTGGGGGTAACTACCCAACCTCCTGGGAGTTCCCCTCACTAAGGTGGTAGAACCTGGAGAGACAATCGTCATTGGCATGGTGTGATCCAGGTCTGTGTTCCACCGTAAAGTCCATTCCCTGTAGGGAGATAGACCACCTCAACAATTTTGGAATCTTATCCCTCACTTGCATTAGCCTCCTGAGGGGCATGTGGTTGGTATGGATCCAGTTGTGAGTCCCAAACATCTATGGTCTCAGCTTATTAAGTGCCCCAACCACAGCAAAGGCTTCTCTCTCAATAGCCTTCAACCTCTTTTCCCTGGGAACTAACTTCCTAGAGAGGAAAGCTACAGGTTGGTCTAGACCCTCACGATATAGCTGTAAAAGAATTGCACCTACACCATGCTCTCAGGCATCAGTTTGATTAATGAATGCATCAGTACAAATCATATTTCTGTGCTGCGTTTTAGAAGTCAGCTCAGTTAAGTTGGCAACAATGATGCCATATCCCTTGGCAAACCTCCTGGAGTAACCTATGAAGCCCAGGAAGGGTCTCACTTCAGTCTGAGTTTTGAGGGGCATCCAGGCCATGATAGTCTCTACCTTGGCCTGGAGGGGCTGCACGTTACCTTCACCCTCTAGGTGTCCCAAGTACACCATAGACCCTCACCTTAACCTGACACATATCCACCTCTGCATTTTGTAGAGCCTGAAGCACTTCCTGCAGGTGAAACAGGTGGTTCTTTCAGCTGCTACCGAAGACAGGCATGTTGTCCAAGTAAGCAGCACTGTAGGCCTCCATTCCAGGTAAGCCTTGGTACAACAGCCTCAGGAAGGAGGCAGGGGCATTCTTTAATCCAAAGGGCAACTTTCAAATGGCAGTGGCCCTCTGGATTGCCGAAGCCTGACCTCTCCTTGGTTTCATCAGTTAGGGAAATCTGCCAGTATCCTGAAGTCAGATCAAAGATACTAAGGAACTTGACATCCTCCAAAATATCAATTAGCTCATCAGCCTGCGGGACGGGATGAGCATCAGTGTTGGTGACTGAGTTGAGATCCCTGTAATCTACATAGAACCTAAGTTGTAGGGTAGTGCCCTTGTTGGGTAGCTTCTGGTACCAGCAACATAGGGCCCGACCAAGGGCTACTGGAGAGCTCAATCACCTCTAACTCTAACATCTTGGAAACTTCCTCATTGCTGCTGGCGCTCACTTTGTCATGCAGCCTGTATATTTTGTTTTTGTTGGGGAGGCTGTCTCCTGTATCAATATCATGGGTACAGAGATGTGTAACCCCAGGAGTGAGGGAAATCAGAGAAGACAGCCATCCCATCAATTAGTGACAGTTGTTCAGCTGCTCTGAAGTCAGGGGAGAGGTTTACACCTTCCATTAGCCCACCCTCCTCTTTAGAGGCTAGGAGGTCCGGGAGAGATTCACTCTTCTCTTCCTCCCCACCATCTGTTTCCAACAGTGTGGTGACCTCAGACCTCTCTAAGTTAGGTTTGACGTGATTGATATGGAGGTCCCTGGGGGGTGTTTGGGGATCTTGGGTTCCACCAAGGAGGTGACCTCTCCCCTTCTCTCAACCACCTCATAAGGCCCAGTCCAGTGATCTTGGAGGGTCCTAGGCTCCACTGGTTCCATCACCCACACTTTCTGTCTAAGCTGGAATGCCCCAGAGATAGCCATCTGGTTATACCATTGCTTTATTACTGCCTAACTTGCCTCCAAGTTTTCAGAAGCTTGCTTCCAAAACATGGTCATCTGGGTCTGAGGGCTAGCATGCAGCTAAGCACATCTTGGGGAGGTTTCCTGGAAGCTTGCTCTAAATCCTGACTAACCAGCCTGAGAGGTTCCCTCACAGGTTGCCCATATGGCAATTCAAACAGGCTAAAACTAGCTCTCTTCCCTGGTACCTCTCTGCAAACAAAGAGCAGGCATGGTAAGAGACCAACCCACTTATGCCTCATGGGTTCTGGTATGCCCCTGATTATGCCCTTGGGGGTCTTGTTGAATCTCAACATGCCTATTGGTTTGAGGATGGTAGGTTATGGAAAACATATAACTAACACCACACTCCTTCCGCATTGAATGCATATAAGCAGGAATACATTTGGTGCCCCTGTGTGACACCACGTCTTTGGGGACACCTAGTCTGGTCAATATCCCTGGAAAGGCCTTAGCCTTAGCCACTGCAGATAGCCTCTGGGTACCTTATGGCATGCTCCTCCAGAACCAGGATAAGCCTGCTGCCAGAGGCTGTCTGGGGATCCATGAGCCCAACAATCTCAATGTTCACTCTTTCAAAGCGGGTGTGTATGACATTCAAGGTATTCAGGGAAGCTTTCAACTCCTGCCCTTTCTTCTCACTGGCCTGGCAGGTCAAACAAGTACTACAGAAAATATCTGAGAAAATCTTCATCCTGGGCCAATAAAAGTGAGGGATACTCCTGGCAAAGGTCTTGTCCTGGCCCAGATGTCCTGCTATGGGTATCTCAAGAGCTAGCCCCAGCAGGAAGATTCTGTAGAACTGGAGGATTACTAGGTCCTTTTTGTTTCATGCATAGGTTCCTTAGGATCACTGTATAGGAGGCCATCCTCCCAATAAACATGGTGACATCCTGAGTGATCAGCAGCTGCTTGGGCTTCGGCATGTTTCTTCATGCCCTGCAGGGTTGGGCACTCTTTCTTTGCCTTACAGAACTCCTCCCTGGTGGGTCCCCCTTCTGCTTTCCATCCAGCAAGTTCAAGCAGGTCACCAAGGGGGACAGCCCACTCCACAGTGGGTTCTGATGTGACCTCATCTGGAGCCTCATCCACCTCATCTGGGAGAAATTTAGGGGCTGGTTCCCTGACAACTCAGGCCTTTTCCTTTCTTGGCAGTTTTTCTCAGTCAATTTTTCCAGGCTTCAGACTGCTTTGACTTCCTTCCCGGGTAGCCATGGACTTGGTGGTTGCATAAACCCTCTCAGTCAACCCCAACATTTCCAGGTGTGACTTAAGCGTTACTACCTTTTAGGTAGTGTGCTCAACATTAGTCCCTAACAAACAATCCTCAGGCATGGCAGTGCACACAACAAACTTCAGAAGACAAGAGACCCATCTCTACTGAAATGGAACAAGGGCCACTGGTTAGTGACCCTCACGTTGTCAACTGCTACAATCCAGTGGAATGTATTGGAGAAAATCTGGTCTGGGGCCACCAGATGATTCCTTACTATAGTCATACTGGCTCTTGTGTTCTTTAGAGCCTCAACAACGTGCCCATTAGTGGTGACTCACTGCCTATACTTTGCAGTATTGGAAAGCATATGGGCTTCAAGCACCATCTCCACATCATGCAGGGACACTAGGGTAACCTCACTGACCCCTTCCCATTCACTGGGACAAACTCCCCCCCCCAAGCAACACACTAGCCAATGCTGGTGTTTTACCTCCAGTGGGAGTCTGTGCCCTATGGAGACATTTGAGTGCCCATACTCATAGCACTTGGGAGTTTTGTTCTAATTTGTATCAAAGAAGATCTTTTTCTGGTGGCCAGAATGGAAATGATAAAGGTCAGTGCAAGGGGAAAATAGCCTGGACTTCCACGGAATATAAACAGCTTAATAAAATCTCTCTATACCATAACTGTAAAACAAACCAGATTTATTAATACTTTCAGGCGTTATCTCCATATGAATCTTATGCTAACATATAATTCTAATAACAAATTGTCATACTATTTATAAGCAAATGTAGGTGCTCCTAAAAGAACAGTGAAAGTGCAGAAGTGTAAGTGCTTGACGGTGATATATACAAGTAGTGCAGAGTGTGGTTGTGTAAAATTATCTTCCAGTGGCTCCTACAATTCAGGATGCCCTGGAGTATCATTACATTTCTTTTATGTTTTTTAAATCAATTCTTTTAGAAATGTGTCGACGTTACGACCCCGTATGCAGGCAAATCAGGATGGGGTCATCATCAGGACAGGGATGATTGCAATGGAAGCACCTACGGGGGGCATAAATCACCGGATTATTGGGGTTCATGTGAATCACTATATATTAATAGGGATATCTAAGTGCAACTCACCTATGCTCCAATGTGGGGAAAATGACACACAATGGCTGGGGTCTCCCTATTGGAGTCTGTTATTTGGTGTCAGTCAGATGGCTCTTGTTATTTGGATAAGACAAATGTCGCTTGAATCCAGTGTTCAAGAGATTTACTGAAACATATATATTAAAAATTATATAGGATTATATATGTATATCTATCTCTAAACATGAATCCGTGAATAATAAAGAGTGTGTTAAAAAACTCACATCAACTAGAACAATCCGTAGGCTATGTACAGCCAGGAAGCGCCAAAGATATGGTGCTCCTGATATCTATGGACTAGAACAAGGGATCGAAAAAGGATTATCAGTACCTCCAATGGTGGGGAAGCATGTGTCAGGTGTGGTGGAATCTCACCTACTTGTGGTCGAGAACACTCTTGTATCCTTCAGACGGCCGCGTTAATTGGCCAGTGCCCAGGTATTCAGACGTGCGGTCTCTTGAAAAATCAGCAAGAACGCCCCTCGTACCGCGGACGTTCTGTATAAAAGGCTCCGTTTCCATAATGGAGCGAGTAATCCAAGTTGCGATTGGAGGAAGGCCCCTCCAATCAGCAAGCTGCATCGCCCGCTGGTGGGCCAGACCGTCGGCCCAGGAAGAGGGTGTTCCACTTCTGGTCCGCTCATCCCGGTTCATATATAATATATAATGTAGCCGAGTACGGCAGCGAACTGCATGCGTGCGCATGCGCGCAGGCTGCTAAGGGGATTAGTCTAGTGAGTGTCCGTCATGGATGCCACTTGTTTAGAAGCTGAGTACGGCCGCACACGACATGCGCGTGCATACGCTTTGGTTGTTAGGGGGAAATTAGTGATGTGATGAATGGATGCGATCTGCAATATGCAACGTGCCCGCCCCCTATGTCGACGGAGATTGTGAGCATGCCTGGTGTCTAAATGATTGAGTTGCTGCAGTTAGGTGAACATGCAAGCAAAATGCAATCATACACTACTGTAGCAAACATCATCCAACATGTATCATAACATCTGCATCTATATCATGTCATATTACATTATATCAACGTATAAGGCAATTCCTAGTTATAAGCAGTGACATAAGTAAATGAAAATAGTATAAATTACAATAAACTCCTGTAAGTCCCTTTTCGCTTTATATATATAAAAATTCTTTAGTGTTTGAATCAAACTCTGAATGATGTCCTTGACTCACGGTTTATTTTCCGATAGGGAGACCCCAGCCATTGTGTGTCATTTTCCCCACATTGGAGCATAGGTGAATTGCACTTAGATATCCCTATTAATATATAGTGATTCACATGAACCCCAATAATCCAGTGATTTATGCCCCCCGTAGGTGCTTCCATTGCAATCATCCCTGTCCTGATGATGACCCCATAATGATTTGCTTGCATACGGGGTCGAAACGTCGACACATTTCTAAAAGAGTGGATGTGAAAAACATAAAAGAAATGTAATGATACTCCAGGGCCTCCTGGATTGTAGGAGCCACTGGAAGATAATTTTATACAACCACACTCTGCACTACTTGTATATATCACCGTCACTCACTTGCACTTCTGCACTTTCACTGTTCTTTTAGGAGCACCTACCTTTGCTTATAAATAGTATGACAATTTGTTATTAGAATTATATGTTAGCATAAGATTCATATGGAGCTAACGGCTTAAAGTATTAATAAATCTCGTTTGTTTTACATTTATGGTATAGGGAGATTTTATTAAGCTGTTTCTATTCTGTGGAAGTCTAGGCTACTTTCCCCTTGCACTGACCTTTATTATTATTATTGCATTTATTACCCTGGTCATGAGGGTTAGTGGGCAATTGCCTCATTGATTTACATATTGGAAATGAAACACTCTCCCTTGAGGGATGTTTTGGGGGCCTTGCAAGACCTCATTCTTTTTATCTCCCTCTTTTTATTTCTGGTGTGAACCCTAACCACCCTTTTAGACACCCCACAGATGCCTTCTTTGACACTCTGATGATAACCCAGAGGTCTACCTCCTCAGCAAGCTTCTTGGGGTCAGGCAGCTTGCTATTCCCCAGGTGCTGGTGCAATTCTGTAAAACTAGTATCAAGCATGTGCCCCCTCAGAATTAGGCTGTACAGCCCTGTAATCTCTTCTACTTTGTTGTCCCTCACCCAGCCCTTCAGTTCCTTGCTGGAGTAGTCCAGGAAATCTACCCACATCTGTGTGGGAAGTTTGTGGCTGCCCTTGAACTTTTGCCTGTATTTCTCAGGGGTCAACTCAAATTTCTTGGCAAGAATGGCCTTCATAGGAATGTTATGTGTCTGGTCCTCTACTTCTAGTTTTAGGAGTGTGTTACCCCCTCACAGTGTTCATGTACCTCCACAAGCTACACCCCAAATTAGCTAGCTCCACCTCTTTGCATCCTGGTAAATGCAGTTCACAGTTAGCGCTTACATCAAAATTAGCTGTTGTTTTTCATCAAAGTTGATGCAGACATGTGTTTATGGGTTTAGCCCTTCATCAGTAGAGAGCAGAAATAGTAGAGAGAAAATACATTTCATCTGGGGTTGCTGAAAATGCTGCCAAATTCCTCTCAGGTTACAGTACCACTCACAGACACACAGGTGCCATTTCAAAGCTTGTCAGCTTTCTGGCTCAAGTGAGCCTTTAAACTAGGAGAGGGGTTTGGAGCACACTGCCACATATCCCAGCACAGTTCAGCCCTTTGCATCCTGGTAAATGTAGTTCACAGTTAGCTCTGACTTCAAATTTAGCTGTCGTTTTTCACAAAAGTTGGTGCAGACATTGCTGTATATCTCTAGACACTTGTTTCTGGGTTTAGCCCTTCATCAGTAGAAAGCAGAAGTAGTAAAGAGCAAAGCAGTTTCATGGTGGGTTGTTAGAAAAGCTGCCAGATTCCTCTCAGGTCACAGTCCCACTCACAGGCACAAAAGTGCATCTCCAAAACTCGTCAGCTTGCTGGCTCAAGGTAGGCTTTCAAACAGGAGTGAGGTTGGGAGCACACTGCCTTACATCTCAGCAGAGTTCACCCCTTTGCATCATAGTAAATGCAGTTCACAGTTAGCAGTGACTTTAACATTAGCTGTAGTTTTTACCAGTGTTGGTGCAGACACTACTGGATATCTCTGGACACATGTTTCTGGGATTAGCCCTTCATCAGTAGAAAGCAGAAGTAGTAGAGAGCAAAGCAACTTCATGCTGGGTTACTAGAAATGCTGCCAAATTCCTATCAGGTCACAGTCCCACTCACAGGCACAAAAGTGCATCTCCATAACTCGCCAGCTTGCTGGCTCAAGGTAGGCTTTTAAACAGGAGAGAGGTTGGGAGCATGCTATTTTACATCCCAGCAGAGTTCGCCCCTTTGCATCCTGGTAAATGCAGTTCACAGTTAGCGGTTACTTTAAAATTAGCTGTAGTTTTTACCAATGTTGGTGCAGACATTGAGGTGTATCACTATACATGTGTTTCTGGGTTTAGCCCTTCATCAGTAGAGAGCAGAAGTAGTACAGAGCAAGGAAATGTCATCTGGGGTTGCTCAAAATGTTGCCAAATCCGTCTTGGGTCACAGTACCACTGACTGACACACAGGTGCTTCTTCAAACCTCGACAGATTGTTGGCTCAAGGGAGCCTTTTAAACAGTAGGGGGGTTGGGAGCACACTGCCTCATGTCCCAGCACAGTTCGCCACTTTGCATCTTGGTAAAAGCAGTTCACAGGTAGCGCTTACTTCAAAATTAGCTGTCGTTTTTCACAAAAGTTGCTGCAGACATCACTGTAGATCTTGAGACATGTTTCTGGGTGTAGCTCTTCATCAGTAGAGAGCAGAAGTAGTAGAGAACAAAGAAGTGTGATCCGTGTTTCCAGAAAATGCTGCCAAATTCCTCTCAGGTTACAGTACCACCCACAGGCACACAGGTGCATCTCCAAAGCTTGTCAGCTTTCTGATTCAAGAGAGCCTTATAAACAGGAGGGGTAGGGGGAGGAGCTCACTTCCTCACATCCCAGCACTGTTCGCCCCTTTACAATCTGGTAAATGCAGTTCACAGTCAGCACTTCAAAATTAGCTGCAGTTTTTCACCAAAGTTGGTGTAGACATTGCTGTATACACATGTTTCTGGGTTTAACCTTTCATCAGTAGAAAGGTGAAGTAGTAGAGAGCAAAGACATTTCATGTGGGGTTCTTGGAAATGCTGCCAAATTCCTCTCAGGTCACAGTACTACTCACAGGCACACAGGTGCATCTCCAAAGCTTGTCAGCTTACTGGCTCAATGGAGCCTTCTAAACAGGAAGGGGTTGGGAGCACACTGCCTCACTTTCCAGCACAGTTCACTCCTTTGCATCCTGATAAATGCAGTTTGCAGATAGCGCCTACCTCAAAATTAGCTGTAGGTTTTCACCAAAGTTGGTGCACACATTGCTGTATATCTCTAGATACATGTTCCTGGGATTAGCCCTCCATCAGTAGAGAGCAGAAATAGTAGAGAGGTAAGAAATTTCATCTAAGGTTGCTGAAAATGCTGCCAAGTTCCTCTCAGGTCACAGTACCACTCACAGGCACACAGGTGCATCTCCAAAGCTCGTCAGCTTGCTGGCTCAAGGGAGCCTTTTAAACAGGAGTGTGCCAGTGAGTGGTGCTAAGACCTGAGAGAACTTTGGCAGTGTTTCCAACAAACCTAGAAAAAAGTCTGCTGCGCAAGGGAGCCTTTTAAATGAGAGGGGAGGGAGCATACTGCCTCACATCCCAGCAGAGTCCACCCCTTTGCATTTTGCTAAATTTGCTGCTGTAGTTTTTGCCAAAGTTGATGCAGGCATTGCTGTGTATATCTAGACATATGTTTCTTTGTTTAGCCGTTCATCAGTGGAGATCAGAAGTAGCATAGCAAAGAAATGTCATATGGGGTTGCTGGAAATGCTGCCAAATTCCTCTCAGGTCACAGTCCCACACACAGGCACACAAGTGCATCTCCAAAGCTTGTCAGCTTGCTGGCTCAAGGGAGCCTTTTAAACAGGAGTGTGCCAGTGAGTGGTGCTAAGACCTGAGAGAACTTTGGCAGCATTTCCAGCAACCCTAGAAAAAAGGCTGCTGCTCTCTACTGATGAAGGTCTTAACCCGGAAACATGTCTAGAGAAATACAGCACTAGCTGCACCCACCAAGGTGCAAAACTACAGACTACAGATGAAGTAAGCCCAAGTTTGTACTGCATTTACCATAATGCAATGGGACAAACTGCATTCTGGCGTGTGAGGCAATGTGCTCCCAACTGTTACCCATTTATTTTGACGCTGCCCCAGATTTACTGAATGATGTAAACCTGGGACCGCACCAAAACCTTACACCTCCCCAGGGGTGGCATAACAAGGAGAAATACTTTTATTTCTCCTTGTTTTTTTCTCTTTCTATGTGTTCTGCAGAAAGAGGAAAACACCTCTCCAGATTGTTTTTGTGCACAAAACAACCCTGCATGCAACGCAGACACTCTTGCACTTTGGTGCAAGGGTGCATGCATTAGCGCTAGGCACCAAATAGTGCACCAGCGCTGGGTAAATGGACGGGAATGCACCATAGTTCATAAATAATGTGCTTTCCTGCCCCTTCACACTGGCGTAGGGCAGCACAGCAAAAATAATTGTGGTGCTGCTCTAGGTCGATCTGATGTAAATATGCCCCCTAGTTTAGTAACCTACGTGTCTGCTTTAAATGCCTTCAGTTTGCTGTGGGGCCTCCATGTTGTAAAAAGAAGTTAGGGAGCTTAAATGTAGAAAAGGGGGAAACTAGCCAATTGAAAACTAAGGAAACATTTTAAAAAATTGTAATGGTCTTTAGAAGTGGAATATCAGGGTATGTCAAGTCACTGTGTCACACCGCACAAATAAAAGTCTTGTTGTCACCGCTGATCACCAATGTTAGAAATGTGGTTTCTGTTTGGGAAAGGTATGCACCCTGTCCAAGCAGGAACCACAGTTCTAGTCAGGGTATGTCACAAACACGTGTAAAGTATTTGTGCAACACTTCAAACAGTAAAACAGTGAAAACACCATACAATATGATAACACCCTTAGTTAGAAAAACAGAACTTGATTTAATAAATGAAACAAGACCTAAACAATAAGAAAACAAATAAGTAGAATTTGAGACATTATTTTTTTTTAAATAAACTGTAGAAAAGCGCTTAAATGCAGACAGCGGCAACCAAAGCTACTGCACTGAACAGGGAAAAAGTTAAAAGTTCAGGGTGACAGTGATGGAGAAGGGCCAGCTACAGTGTCCCAGTGAAGCCCTCTCAACAAAAGTACCTTAATCCTGGTTGTGTCAATGTTGAAGTTGCAGGGAGCAGGTGGAAGCAATGTGTCGGTGTTGATCCCCTCAGTGATGATGATGCATCAATTTTCTCAATGCAACAGTGGCGATGTGTCAGGCCTGAGATGCAGAGATTCTGAGGGTGATGAACAGAGATAGATCTGCAGTGGAGAAGCAATGTGTTGTCTCCAATCCATGCAATTGGGCCAATGCAGCGGTTCTGATTCATGTAATAGGGGCGATTCACCTGTTCTGATCCACGCAGCAGTGGTGATGCACCATTTCAGCTGCAGCAAATCCCTTAGGCCCACTTTCATGTGTCCAGGACTGGGGTGGCACCACTTAGCAGGACAGACTCACAAATGGCAGAGTCCAGGTGTAGATGGAGGTAGAATGGAAGTCTTTAATTTCCATGAGACTTTGGAAAACAGAAAACTAGTCAGTTGGCCCTTGGAGTCTCTCTGTTTTTTGTGTTTAAGTGATGTGATCTGGTGTTTCACACCCAGACAAGGAGGTCAGCAGGCAGCAAGCAGGTCAGCACAACAATAAAGCAATTCTTCCAGAGCAGCAGTCTAGCAGAGTGGCAGTCCTTTAGCAGCACATCAATCCTTCTTCCTGGCAGAGTACTCACAGGTCTAGAAGTGCACTCTGTTCATAGGGTCAGAAGTCCAGTTCTTAAACTCAGTGGTGCTTTTGAAGTGAGGGAGACTTCAAAGAGGTGCTTTGAGGTGCACAGAGGTCCTCTCTTTCTGCCCTGTATCCAGATTCACTACAGGAGTTTAGGCAGTCCTTTTTCTGGGAAAAGGACACAGCCTATTCAGGTGTAAGTGTGAGACTGCATCCAATTCCTCCCTCCTACCTTGCCCTGGATGACCCATTAGGATGTGGATAGGCCATCAGGTCACATCTAAGCTCCCTTTCCGTGGCTATCTAGAGGGAATGCAAAAAACCCAGCTGTCACCCGCCGCAGATGTATAATGGAGACAGGCACAGAGGGCTAGGAGCAGGAGAATGCCAACTTTCTAAATGTGGCATTATCTAAATTGCAATGATGAATTCAACTTTACCATTACAGAGGGTTTATCATTACAGTTAATAAGTGCCAAACATGTAGGTTCCATCCTTTCTCAATTAGGAATTACAGCTTATTGCATGTAATAAAGAATCCTGAATGTTATCCTATGAGAGCGGTAGGCCTCACAGTAGTAAAAAATACATTTGTGAGTTTTTCACTACCAGGGATTTGTAAACCTTAATAGTGCTTGTTCTGCCTTCTAATTACACTGCACCCTGCCTTTGTGCTACCTTGGGCCTATCTTAAGGGGGGATTATATGTAATAAAAGGGGAGTTTAAGGCTTGGCAAGTGGTTTTAAATGCCAAGTTGACTTGTCAGTGTGAGACTACATTCAGGCTGCATGACCTGGGACATGTTTTAAAGTCCTACTTAAGTGGGTAGCACTGGCAGTGCTGCACCCCCAAAGAGTAGCATTTAATTTACAGGGCCTGGAAACAAGTAGATTTTACTATGAGTACATTAAATATGCTAATTAGATATACACCAATCAGACCATTTTTTTAGGGCGAGAGCACACATGCTTTATTACTGGTTAGCTTTGGTGAAGTGCACAGAGTTTTAATGCCTACAAAAATGAATTCATCAAAATTAGAGGCAAGCAGCACAAGGCTGTCAGGTAATAAGGCTGTCAGGTCTCACACTGGACATAACCCGGGCTTCAATCTTTGTTGATGATGAGTTAGGCGTGTGGTTCTGGGACACCGTAATTCTCAGGTCATGGTCAGGTATATCTAATTCTTCAATTTTCTCAGTTTTGTGCCAAGCCTCCAATTTCTGTTGATAGTGAGATCCTTTCTCTGGTTTATACTCTGAGACTCGAGTGGAGAAAAGATACATTTTTAACATCTTCCTAAATTTCCGTTAAATTACAGTAACATATATCTTTGTTTAAAGAGAATTTCATAGTTTGGATATTTACAAGGATAGGATTAATTGTGAGGACAATCTGGAGCATAGAGTCCAAATCAGGGAATATTTCAAGAGTTTCATCTATAAATATTATTGGTTATTTTCTGTTTAAGACCTTGTGCATTGCTTACCGTAGTTTGAAGGCTCATCTGCCAAAAAAACAGGCAGTTCAGAGTTTGCAGCACCAGTGAGATATGGTCACTAATTTAAAGATGCTGACATTGTCTTGTCACTGCATTTTTAATTCTTTGGAGCTGCCATATACTAGACATTGAAACTTTGTGATATAGTTCATTGACATAGCCCAGACACAATAGGGTGAGTGAGGTGGTTGTTTGGGCCTTCTGCAAGAATACACAAGCAGGGAGATGTGTTGGAGTTTCCTCATGGTGTGGAATGTGGATTTAGCAAACTAGTTAACTGAGGGATCACAGAGAGGGTTGAATATGTGATACTTCCTTGTCTATGGTTAGGGACTTGTTGATGATATCTAGTTTGAGGTTAACATTAGGATTTGTTTGAATATATTTGGTGGGAGGCAAGGGCATGAAAGTTCTCCAGTTGGATCACCTGCTCCCACTAGCTCATTGAATTGTGTGAGACACTTTCTTGATGGAGAACAGAATGGGAGTGTTTTTCTGCAGTGAGCTTCCAATATAGGCTTGTAGAACCTGTGTGATTCTGTACCTCAGAGGAGGCTGATGTGGCCATTCCTAACTCTTCAGACAACTTTCTAAGTGGGTTGTGGTCTTTCCATTTTTTGCATGTTAGAATTTCTGTTTTTGAGATGTTGATGTGACAGTACCTTTGTATAATCAGAGATTAGTGGCTTTAAGGCAATTGCATAATTTTTGGAGTTGAAGGGCATTTAGGTCATACAGTTTGAAAGTTCTCTTGGTATCAGCAATATCGTTGTGACATGTAAGGTTGAAAAAGCTGATGGGTTCTGGAAGTGTTTTGATAGTGACAGAGAATAGAAATGGCGAGATAATCGTTCTTTGAGGACATTCTCACTTGATGTTGTGTGATTTGGAAGAGTCTGTTGGGACAGATATGACTTTTAACCTGTCTTCACAGTGGGAAGTGATCTATTCAATGCAGTTAAGGATAATTCCTTTGATATTTGTCATTCATTCTGCTTAGTAAGATTCACAATGTATCCTATTGAATGGTACATGTTAAAACCAATTATTGCTGCCTTTCCCTCTTGATTCACTGTAGTTTTCAGATTGTTCCAAATGGAAATTTGGACAGATTCACTGCCTATTCCTGGCTTGAAGCTTGTATGATGGTCAGAGGGGGTTTTCCTCAAACTTTTTAGGTCTAGGGCAAGGAATGGTCCATTGGGAATGGTTCTGTAGATCTTAAGATCCATTAGGTCCATGTTAGGTTTCTTAAGTATCAGTCAAATGCTTGATATTTTAGGCTATGAAGCACGCATGTCTATGGTTAGGGACTTGTTGATGATTTCTAGTTTTTGGATTGCTGTTGAGGTTGACATTAGAATTTGTTTGAATATATTTGTTGGGCTGCAAGGGTATGAAAGTGTTCCAGATGGATCACCTGCTTTCACTAGCTCATTGAATTCTGTGAGATACTTTTTTGAAGGAGAACGGAATGGGTGTGTTTTTCTCCAGTGAGCTTCCAATGTAGGCTTGTAGAAACTGTGATTTTATTATAATAAGTATTCATACAGTGCTTTAGATTTAGAGATTAAGGGGGTCATTACAACCTTGGCGGTCTTTTTTGAAGACCGCCGAGGTACCGCCGTGCGGAAGACCGCCAGTGGTGGCGGTTTTCCGCTCAGCCTATTATGACCGTTGGCAGCTCACCGTCCTTTTACCAACGGTGAGCCGCGAACAGCCATACTGGCGGGAGGCGGGGAAGTGGAGGTTGCTCCACCTCCACCGCCACGCAAACAGAACACCGCCCAGTGAATCACATCCTGTGATTCGCCGTGGCGGTTTTCTGTTGGCGGTGTGGTGTCGGCGGAGCTGCCCCCATGGCTCCCGTCCCCTCCCGGAGGATCGACGGAACAGGTAAGTCAATCGTCCGTTAGGGGAGGGGGGGTGTTGTGTGTTGTGTGGGTGCATGGGGGTGTGCGTGTGTGTATGTAGAGGGGGTGTGTGAGTGCTTAGATAGTTGCGGGGGTGTTGTGTGTATGGGAATGAGTGCGTGTATGGCTGTGGGTATGTCTGTATGGATGTGTGCGTGTATGTCTAAATGTGGGTGTGCGTGTCTGACTGTGTGTGTGGATGTTGGCATGTATGTCGGCATGTGTGCGTGTAAGGGTGTAGGTGGTGCCTGCGTGTCGTGTGGGTATGGGTGATGTGATGTTGGGGGTCGGGGTGGGGAGGGGGGCCCTGCCACCTTTGGGGGGGTGGCAGGGGTGGTGGGGGGTGTAGGGGAGGGAGTCGGGGTGGGGGTGGGGGGTGGGGGAGACCCCTATCAGTGCCAGGGAAGGTATTCCCTGGCACTGATAGTGCCTACCGCTGTGGATTTCATTGCGGTTCAAATCGCTGGAAATCCACGGCGGTAAGCCGGGTCCAAATACCGCCGGCGGTATAGTGACGGCCGCCGGGCTGGAGACCCAGGTCTCCAGCCCAGCGGTCGTCTCCGCCCTGGCGGGCGGAATGGAAAACCGGCGGTTGACCATGGCGGTAACCGCCATGGTCATAATTCCCCAAAGTAAGACCGCCAGCCTGTTGGCGGTCTTCCCGCCGGTTTAACACCGACCACCAGGGTTGTAATAACCCCCTAAATGATTAGCTATTTGGTTGCAGAATCTCTGAGACTGTGGAGTTGATGTAATTGTTGTATTTGGTGAAAATGGTGTTAGTATTCCACCATGGATCTATGATTGACGGCATGATAACAAAAGAAAAAAATAAACACAGTAGCCCCATCCACAATATAAACAACCATGTGATTTAACCCCAGCAAAACACATAGATTCAACAAGTATAGAGACTGATCAATGAAATTGTGGATAATAGAACTCAATTTGAAGAAATGCCAGTAACAGGTGAATGGTGGTAGAGGTATGGTGTTTATAGACTTCTACCCTCAAGTCAATGACTTTCTGGAGGAATTGCATGTGTCCTATGTCTATTTCCAGGTGATGCAAAGTTCTGTGATAAAGGTGTATTGCTACAGGAATTAAAAATATAAGCTATGCAAGTCAGAATGGAGGAAACTGGCTATAATCAGTTCCTTTATTTGCACAGCCATGCATTTATTTGTGTACGGAAAACCAACTTAGGGATGCTTGTATCGAAATAAATTTTTTTCACGAACTTTCATGAAAATGTCATGCCATTAGGCAAAGTTACCCTTTTAGGGCATACTGTATTTTTCTGGTGCCTCACATGATATTATTTACCTGTGGTCATACCTTACATTAAAACATACTGGCCTGGCTGAACTGAAAACATCTCAGGGCAAATGTTTTTCTGTGCAAAACAGTCTCAAGCATATGCAAAATTAGTTTACATTACATAATGCAAAATGTCAAGAAATCTAATTAATCATTTGTAATGCTAATGTTGGGAAATTTTCACATTTTATTGCACACTACCATGTTCAATAATAACAAAATAACTCTGCGATAATGCTGTAGCATGTTTCAGATTGTTTGGTTATCTATGCTGCTGTAAATCTTTTAGCTTTTCTATTGTGCCATGGGTCCTTTTGTGTGAAACAGCACTTTAAAAAAACATGCACATATCATATAACGAAACAATCAAATTATTCAAATAAGTAGCAGCAGCACAAATATGAAGTAAGTAGGATAAACAGATATTAGAGACAGCATATAGATATGGAATGGAAATAGGTAATGGTATGAAATAAAATTTTGAGAAGAAGATGTTAAACATTGCGTACAAACACAGTGATAGGAATATGATGGCAATCATGCTCTTGGAAATAATGGTCATAAAGGAAACTTGAAGGGGCTAATTTGTGACATAACAATTCATAGCAGTTTAAAAAAATGCAACTTTGTTTATTAAACAATCTCCCAGAAAAGCTGGTGGGGCAAATGCTGCTGATATAATGTCAGAATATCATAGACATAAACCCACTGCTGCAAATATACGATAGCCCAACAAGTACAATAAAGTACAATAAAATGCATACAGGCAAAGAGATTTACTATTTTTAACTCCACATCTTTATACCTTGCAAAGATACACTTATGTAGACATAAGTGTAGCAAACCTATACTTAGCTAAAAGTGCTTACCTTATGATATTTTTGTAGTCAATACTTTTGCAACATTGTAGTAAATTATTCAAAACATGTTAAGGCTAACACATTTGAAAGAAAAGAGTGAATGATCAAGGGCAATATTGAGACCATTTAAAAGTGTGCGTCTGAAGCTGTGTATGCTGGGTTGAATTGTCAGCTCCCATCTGCCGAGTATTTATGTGGTCCTTATTCTGAGTTTGTTGGTAATCCTCACTTATAAGCATCCTCCTCTTTACTTCTGATTTGGGAATCCACCTCAAGAGAAAATTCTTTACCCCAATACCAGACACAGGGCTTCATTTTGAGTTTGGCAGCTGGGAAAGCCTGTCGGCCAAACTTCCAAAAGGGTGGCTGCCGCCTTTGTGGTAAATGTAAATTAGCACTTGTATAGCGCACTACTCACCCGTTAGGGTCTCAAGGCGCTATACTCATACTGCTATGGAACCCCTCCTGGCTTTTCCCTGTGAGGCGCCCACTCCTGAGCACCCCCAGGGTGAAGCCAGGCATCCAAGCGCTGTTGGGGCCATTGTGGAGATTAAGCAAGCTATTGCCCAGAGTTGCAGAGTGGGACCCATGAATTAGATTAGGCACCAAGGCGAGAATTATCTGGTCAAGGGGAATTGAGCCCAAGATCTGCCGAAGCAGGACTTGAACCCTGGTCTTGAGCCAGATCTCTCCTTCAGGGTCTGCCGCTCTAACCATTGAGCCACACTTCTCCACCTTGCCGGAGTTATTAATAGTTTCTCGCTAGGTCAGCGGGTGGAAACTGAGGATTCTACCTGCTGGCCTAGCAAGAAACAGACTGTAGCAATGTCTCTGGCTTGTAACCAAGCCAGCTGCAAAGCTGTAGCCCTCAGGGACCACCAGCACCCTCTCAATGTTCACTGTCTGCAGAGCAGACAGTAAACATTGCAACAGTCCTCAGGCAGTGGGACCCCTGCACTGCCCATGCCAATTGCATGGGCATTGCAGGGCCCCACCTGTGGCACCTGTTCCCTACCAGCCTTTTTCATTGTGGTAGTACCACCAAGAAAAGGCTGGTGAAGAACAACGTCGTAATACACAGGGCAGTTCTGCATGCAGCCCTGCCCTGGTGGATTATGATCTCTGCCATCCCCAGACAATCAGGATCATGGATCCTGGCTGTGCTGGCAGTCTGGCTGCCAGTTTTTACTGTGGTGGTCAGTTGAGGCGGTCTTGACCGTCACCGTGAGTGTAGCGATCTGAAGACTGCCACAGTTGTAATGAGTCCCACAGTCTATTGATCCCAGAAGACAATCAACCCTGTGATGGCATCCATTCATATTGAATTATAATTTACAATGTACATCATGAATATTGATGAGGTATATGTCCCATTGTGATCCATTACAATTCAGAAATGTTGAGAACTGACCTACAAGCAAATAGGTAGGTTCACAAATTAATTTCTATTTGCTTTTGCAACCAATTTTTTTTAATGGAAATTTCGTATATCAAGCACGCAGAATCTAGGGCCAGATGTAGCAAACACTTTGCGACTCGCAAACGGCGAAAATCGCCATTTGCGAGTCGCAAATGCGTGTTTGCTATGTAGAAATGCATTTTGCGAGTTGGAACCGACTCGCAAAATGCATTTCCGAGTCGCAAATAGGAAGGGGTGTTCCCTTCCTATTTGCGAGTCGCAGCGGTATGCAATTCCATTTGCGACCGCGTACCCGGTCGCAAATGGAGTCACAGTTACCATCCACTTGAAGTGGATGGTAACCCACTCGCAAACGTGAAGGGGTCCCCATGGGACACCTTCCCCTTTGTGACTGGACCCAAAATTATTTTTTCAGAGCAGGCAGTGGTCCAAGGGACCACTACCTGCCCTGAAAAAATCCGAAACAAAAGGTTTCGTTTTTTTTTTCTAAGTGCAGCTTGTTTTCCTTTATGGAAAACGGGCTACACTTGGAAAACAAAAACTGCTTTATTGAAAAGCAGTCACGGACATGGAGGTCTGCTGTTCCCAGGAGTCCTCCATCCCCGTGAGTGCCCTGAGTCCCTATGGGGTCGCAAATTGCGACCCACCACATTAATATTAATGAGGTGGGTCTTTGCGACCCCATAGCGACTCGCAGAATGTGTCTGAGACACCTTTCTGCATAGCAAATTGCAACTTGCAATTTGCGAGTCGCACGACTCGCAAATTGCAAGTCGCAATTTGCTTCTTTCCTACATCTGGCCCCTAGTTATTTGTGCTAACAGCTCTCTAGGAAAGCCATACATAACAATAGTATTTAGTCAGCATAATTTAGGAGTAAAAGTGTCAGTATATGTCAATATATTCTATTATTCATAAATGCTTGTCTCTCGCAATAACGACTCCACAAAAAATCATCTTCTTGATAGGTAAGTTAAGGAAAGGCATAACATATGCCACTGGACCCTAACTTGTCAAATGCACACAGGCAAGTCTGGTCCAGCTTGTTTGAAATTAATTAGCTGTGCAATTTTTCTGAGCCCTCGACGTCTACTGGGACTGTTTTTTGATTAATTTGGAAATCTGCTGAATGTTGCTTTCTCAAGGTAGACTTATTATACTCATTACAATATCAGTATTGACAAGAACTAGATGCCACAACAGTAAGACAAGTTTCAGTCTGGTCTAAAAGAGATAAAATAGATCTGATCCTTAAAGAATTAGCAAATTGCTTTGTAGGAATGATGATGGGGTGTTGAGAGCATGGTTGGGGCCAGGATCGCTTGCGTTCATATACTAATTAAAAAGAGGCACCTCCATGGTTACATATCCCATAAAAATAATGGCCCGCATTAAACAGGATATGTACCTAATTATATACATTTCTTGAGCTCACAATGCCTTTTATTTAATCTTTTATTTGCTTCAGAATGCGAAAGAAGAATTCAGATGGTATGCTATGTACATAGAAAGGAAAGGGAAGAAAGTGTTTGATGATAGGGTGGGTGCCTGTTAGTGAGGTTCAGCATTTGTCATTGCCATTCGAACTAGCATCTGAATATGTCAGGTACAAGGAGTACCAGAAGTCTAGGTGGTATTGTCCTGTCATAATGTACCCCCTTTATGCATCAGCTGGTGGTAAAGAAATGTTGCAATGGGATGAAATAGGCACGCTTTCTAGGGTTACCCCCAAAAAAGCTCAAGCATGCATCGCTAAAACAGAAACATGCCATATACGGCATTTATTAAAAAGAACATTCCCCAGAAAATAATTGTCAAAGAAAATTTCTATCAAGGGTGCAGGTGCATACAGAATCAGAAAACCAAATTACTTTTTGGCATTCTTAGTAGACATACCGCATACCAGGGACAAATTAGGAGTTTTAATTATAATTCCAGATCAGAAGTCATTATTAAAATTGAGAGCAGATAATGGGAAAAGCAGCAGTCTATATTATCTTACACAAACAAACAATTAGAAAGAAAGAACTTTCCACACAGCAAACCGAGAAGACTAAAACACCTTGTTTCACATTTATCTCTGTTCCATGTAAAAAAAA
Source organism: Pleurodeles waltl (assembly GCF_031143425.1). Classification (NCBI taxonomy): domain Eukaryota; kingdom Metazoa; phylum Chordata; class Amphibia; order Caudata; family Salamandridae; genus Pleurodeles; species Pleurodeles waltl. The sequence continues at coordinate 1,350,761,042 of NC_090445.1, forward strand.
AAAAGAAAAAAAACCTAAAATATCCATTTGTGTGAATTTCAGTTTAGGTGTATACATAAGGAGTTTCATTTAACAGTCTTTATTCAATCAACATGTGATCATAAAATAATCATAAAACCAATACACATCTGAAAGTATTCATTATAAAATACATATATAAAAGAAAGTACATCACAATGAAACTGATGCCCTCTGCCATATAGCACGCTGAATATAGGTTGCAGTTACGAAGCAGATTCTCGCCATTGTCAGCAACTGCAGACATGCTGAAGCAGCCCTACAGTATCTAATGCTGACTTGTTTTAAAAGAGGGCAAAACGTACAACTTGCTCAATGATTTGTAGTATTTACAAAAAAAACATAAAACGCAACATGTTCCAAACGGCAGCCATCACAAGAACACTCGTAAACCAAAGTATAGGAACTCTGCATAGGATAGGCCACTAAGAAATGCACAGTATTCATTCTTAACCTCACTAACAGAAATCTATGATGCAAATTGCTAAACCAGGTTAGGTACGACTCAATACCATTATTAGTGAAAAGTCGGCATATGCCTGAACAGTGGGCTTACCAGCTTCCATCTGCAATGTCTTGTCTATGCAATTGGCTAAAACCATTGGGCCTCATTTACAACAAACTGGTGCATCGATCACAATGCATCAGTTTGCTTGTGCTGCCCTCCACCCCCTAACAACACCATGGTAGCATTTAATAACAATACAGTGCACCATGGTGCTCGTTAGCACAGCTGTGTCAAAATTTCTGATGCGCTTGTGGCGCTTTTCTGGACTAGTGTCAAAATGGTACCATTGCACCAGTTTGTGAAAATGCCACAGGGTTGGGGATTGTTCTGTGCCGCTAGGCGTCAGAAAAAATTACACTATGGAGACCCAAGGGGCTTGTAAATGAGCCCCATTGTATTCAAAGTATTCAGGAATCTAGCTTTAAATCTTCCTGGGGTTTAAAAAACATCTTCTAAGTCCAGGTTAATACAAGTATTGTGAATGTACCTAATCCAGGTGATTTTCAGACAATGATCCAGTTTTAGGTAGTCAGTAAGTACTGCTTAGTTGAGAGGTTTGGCTCTTTGTCCATAACTTAAACCACAAAAGGAGTGGCTGCATTTTTATAAAATCCCTAATAAACCCTAGCCCAGTTTTATAAAAGAAATTCTCGATCTTCTCCAACCCAATTCGATCTCTGAATAACCAAACACCAGCCCCACAGCTGGCCTCTGAATCCCCAAACACCGGCCCCTTAGCTGATGTTTGTACAGCATTTTGTTTTATATTTAGTCGTACACTCTCTAATGAGCTTATTTCCTAGTCTAGTAAAAAAATTGAAAACCGCCTCTGTGGTTTTTGAAAGAGCAGCAGCCCTAATAGTCTCAAGTAAGTTTCATGTCAAATGGTATCCCAAGATAGGTGAATGTGATAACAATGCTAACTTTATTATTGTTCACTCTGAATGCAATGCTTTCCTTTATTCTGGATCTGAAACGAGTAGTTGCCTGATTGGCCAAGAGATCTAAACTAGCCAAAAAAAGTGCAAAATAGGTCCAAAAACCCCTGCAAGCCAATTACCATCACAGATATAAATACTATATCATCTGCATGAATCAGTGTCGGGTTGCTGCATTTGCCTATTTGTGGCCAATCAACACTAAGGTCAAGTAGTTGCTCTTCTGAGACATTTACATACAAAGAGAAGAGAGAGGGAGAAAAGACACAGCCCTGGTGCACTGCTCAGGTAAGTTTCAAAAGTTAAGTTGTCTTCTCCACCCCTCCTCCCCCACTCCCTCCGGGCCAGACCTCACATTGGCAGTTACCTCTATATGAAGGTCTCTCAAGAATTTGACAATTTTTGTGTCTGCCCCGAGATCTACCATAATGCTCCATAGCTTGGTTCTGTGCTCGCCTAACTCTAATCCATGAATACTAAGTATAGCTCACCTTTCTACACACAGTGCATTTACTTATGAGAATATATAAATTAAGGCACTGCTCAACTGTCCTTAAGGCAGGGCAAAAACCAAATTGTAGCCCCAAGAGCACATTATGCTAATTTGCCCAAATGTGCAAGCGCTCCAGCACGATTCTTCATATTATCTTGGCAGTTGTGGTAATCAGTGATGTAGGGTGGTGGTTCTGTAGGATTCCCTTAGAGCATATTTTAAAGATGGGGATAATGATCCAATGGGTCTTGAAAACATTTGTCAGAAGTAGAGTCCACAGCAGTATGTTTGCCTTAAAAAGGGAGGCCTGGTATTCCATACTGCCTCGGAGCTTGCCCCAAGGGGCAACTGACTATTGCTGCTATACCGTACTCATTTCAATCTCCAATCTGGAAGATGCCATAACCATAGGCTGAACAGACAAAGAGAAACCTGGGGTTTCTCAAATTGGAATTATATCAGCAACAGCAGGGGTGGCACCCTCCCTAGAGATGGGGTTTGAATAAAGATGAGCAAAATGTTTTTTTTGTTTTTTTTTTAAGTTTTATTTTATTTCAGGTGAAAATATACAAACATAGTACAAGAAATATGCCTAAGTAGCATTAAACTGAGACAATCCACTTTCTTTGGGTGGTCAGATTGCAATAACCTTGGCATATAAACCTTGATAACAGAATCAGCAAAACATTGGTTCTAATCCCTGTTCAATTTAGAACAATATCAAAGTTACAATCGTTTAATATATTGTGTCCATAATTATTATATTATATTGACAAGCTCCATTTCCCACCAGACTAACTTTCCTTGTTTATAACTTTCTACTCCTCTAAGTAGTGTAATATAGCTGTAAATCTTTTTATACCCCCAACACGTTTAAAGTATTCTTCCTCATATTTCTTAGTTCTTAGCATTTTATTCCATCAATTCTGCATAGTAGGAATCATTTGAGTTCACCAATGCTGAAGTATTAATAATCCGGCTACAGCAAAAACTATTGCTATAAAGTATTGTTGATATTTTATTAGCTGAAGTGTTTTCTCAGAAACTCCAAACACAACTAAGCTTGGATCTAGCTGGATCCTAAAGTTGTAGCCGAGGTTTAATTAAATTCCCTATTTCCAGCCAGAACTTCATTAGTTTAGGGCAGTCTAAAAAAATATGTAGCCAGTTCCCGCGCCCCTCCTGATGGCAATGTAAACATTGCTTGGAAACTGCTGGGAACAATTTATGTATCCTTTCAGGATTATAGTAAGCCACCCATCTGGAAAGAAAAGACATTCTTTTATAATTAGCTGCCCTCAAAGATTTATATACTAATTCAGAAATATTTATCCATTCTTCAATAGATATTAAACATTGTATTGTTCTAAAATTATTATCCCTGAAATCTGAACTTATTGTCGTGGCGTGGCTATCAACTAGAAGTCTGTACCAATTCCCTGTACCAAGTACATTACCTCTGATTAAAGCCCTCCATGTTGGATGTTCCAGGGTATTTTCCCGAGGTATATTGGCTCTAAGAAAATGGAAAATCTGGAAAGAGCTAAAAAAAAGCCTAGTTGCCGTATCCTCAAACCTATTTATAATCTCTTCCCATGTAATGTACCTGTCACTTAAAATAAAGTCGGACATATTTTTAAAGCCCTTATGATTCCTTTCACCGTTTCTGGAAGATATAGACCAAAATATTTACACTCCTGTAACTGTAAATAAATATAACCTGTTGTTTTTTTATATGTTTTAATTAAGCTCTCTGATCTTTTTCCGAAATCGTAAATATATTTATATTGAGTTTTTTTGGGATGTTTCGTGGTTTTAATAAATGTTGGGAGACTTATTGTTGATTCTGCAATAATTCTTTTAACCAAAAAATGTCCCTGTTTATCCAATAGCCAAGAGTCGTGCCAATATATCCTACAATGCGGCCTGATAATAAACTTAAAAATTAGGGAGTGCCAAGCCACCTTGCTTAATATTGAGTTATAAAACAGAAAGCCTTACCCCAGGAGCTTTCTTCCTCCATATAAAACATTGTATCATGGAATCGAGTTCACAAAAGTGAGCACTGTTAATTCATATTGGATCATTATTGAATAAAAAAGAGAAACAATAGGAGAATTGACACCTTGATTAAGGAAACTCTCCCTATCAAAGTCAATGGAAGAGCCATCCATATATCCAAAAGTGCTTGTACTTTTGCAAGCATCTTAAGATAATTAAGATGAAACAACTGTCCGTAATTCTTCGTGACATAAATTCCCAGATACCTAATAGGTTCGGGTGAATTAGCTTGCGACTATAAAGTATGAGGAAGATTCTCTATTCCTGCATTAAATAAAAGAACCTCCGTTTTACTTTCATTAATCTTGTAACCCCCTATTTGAGTGAATTCATTGATCTGATCCAGTACTCTTTGGATATTATCAGTATCTGGTTTTAAGTATAAAATAATGTTGTCAGCGAAGAGCTTGATTTTGGGCATATCAGCAATAGGCAGAATGATTTCCTTTGAGCTACGTATTATCTGGGTGAGAGGTTCAATTAAAAGGCAAACAGTATGGGAGAAAGGGGACATCCCTGTCTAGTACCTCTTTTAATCTGGATAGTGACTCTAACCTTTGAGTTAATAACAATTCTAGCCTAAGCACCCTGGTAAACCTGCCTTATCATTGAAGTAATTTGCGTAGGGAAGGCAAATTTACTTAGGCAATGTAACAAGGCTCTCCAATTAACTGGATCAAAAGCTTCCTCTGCGTCTAGCATTATCATTGCCGTAGGGATAATATTAACTGAGAAATAGTCAATTGCCTGTATTAATAAGTTTGTATTGGAAATCATCAGCCTGCTAGCTACAAAACCGTTATGATCTTTGTGAATTAATTGCTGCGCAACTGGTGTGGTCCTGTTAGCCCAGATCTTTTTAAGATTTTATCATCTTCATTCAGCAGACTGATGGGACGGTAAGCATCAGGTTTTAGCAGATTTGTATCCTTTTTCAGAAAGCTAACTATCGTTGATTCTTTGAACGTTGCAGGTTTCTCGACTATTGCATTATTTAAAACCAGTAAAAATGGTGCAAGCTCTTCACAGAAGGTTTTGTAGAATTCAGCTGGAAAGCCATCGCCACCGCAACCGCAAGCTTTAGCACTTGGCATTTTCTGGATAGCTCCCTTAATCTCAGATGGTGTTATCTTCTGTACTATGTAGTTTTGAACTTTCAATGAGAATTTGGGTAACTTGACAGATTTGTAGTACTGCTCTAACTGTGCCAGTGAAACTGCATAGTCAGTCTCATAAATTCTAGAGTAATGTGTAATAAATACCCCAGCAATATCCTCATCCTCAGTAAAAAAAGTGCTAGTATTGGGATCCTGTATTTTATGTATTGTCTTTTTTTTTGTACTTTGTGCGAGTGGTCCAGGCCAGGTAATTACCTATATGTTGACTTTCTTCATAGACCTGCTGTTGATATGCCCTCAAGCTAGTTACTTCCTCAAGAACAAAACAAGTCTTTTAGCTCAGCCCTAGTTTGACTGAGATTCCGCCTTGCCATTCCCTGGCCTCCTATTTTAATATATTCGTCGGTCACCTTATCTATTGTCATCTGAAGTTTTTTAATTTGAAGCTCTTGCTGTCACGTCTGGAATAGTTTAAAAGAAATAATTTGGCCCCTGGCTGTCGCTCTGAATGCTTCCCATACATTGAATGGCGATGAAGAATTCTAATTGAGCTGTAAGAACTCCTGTATTCTCATTGATGTGACCCACTGCTGATTACTAAGCAAAGATCTATCAAACTGCCATCTGGGTCTTTCTTTGCTAGCCACTGTCACTGAGACCACTGAGTGGTCGGAAAAAGTATTTGCCCATATCTCCGACCCCACCCTCTTCAGTGTATGAGATATTAAAAAGAAATCTATCTGTGTTGATGCGAAAGTGAGTGGCTACTAGATATTCTTCTCTCCAGGGGTCAATTAACTTGAAATCACTTTTCATCATATTCAAAAATCTTTTACTTTTGGGTTTTGGTTGCCTTTTTTCCCAATTCGAGGTATCCAAATTTATATCCCGAATGAAATTAAAATCCCCTCCCATAATAAAAGGGCCAGTGGCACTCATAGCATTATTGTAGAGTTCCATTAGTGACTCAGCTCCATCCGTGACTGGCTCATAGTAATTAACTAGATTAACTTGGGCTCCAGATACTAATCCTGATGAGGCGAAAAAAGCCCCTGAATTTTGTTTTGGAATATATATTTTGGGACTGTTACTCTTCAAATGTGTTTCTTGGAAATAAATGACATAGGGGTTAAATGAAATCAACCATTTTAACATTGCCTTGTATTTTTGCCTATTTGAGATACCTTCCGCATTGCAGGAAATAACTGTTAGCTCAATAGTGGACCTCATCCAGACATATTGAGAATATGACACTTTGGCGGTCATTCTGACCGCGGCGGGCGGCGGTAGCTGCCCGCCATGCGGTCACGGCCATTTGGCCGCTCCGCAGTCAATAGACCGCGGAGGCCATTCTGGCTTTCCCGCTGGGCCGGCGGGCACCCGCCAAAGCAGCGCCCGCCGGCCCAGCGGGAAAGGCCCTGCAACACAGAGGCCGGCTCCGAATGGAGCCGGCGGTGTTGCAGGGGTGCGACGGGTGCAATTGCACCCATCGCGATTTTCACTGTCTGCTATGCAGACAGTGAAAATCACGCTGGGGCCCTGTTAGGGGGCCCCACGACACCCGTTCCCGCCGTCCTGTTCCTGGCGGTAAAGGCCGCCAGAAACAGGCTGGCGGGAAGGGGGTCGGAATCCCGCCGCCATGGAGGTTCAGCCCTGCCAGGGGTATTCCGGCGGGAAACCGCCGGATCCCCTTTTCTGACCGCGGCTTTACCGCCGCAGTCAGAATAGGCAATGAAGCACCGCCAGCCTGTTGGCGGTGCTTCCGTTGCCCGCGGCCCTGGCGGTTTAGGACCGCCAGGGTCAGAATGAGGGCCTTTGTAAAAAAAACTTAATTTTTTCATTCTTTGAATCCCCCCATGTGCCTTATTCCAACCCTGAACCCACCTCCATCTCTCCCCTACATCCCTGAGTGATCTGAACTCGAGGCCCTCCCGTCTAGGTACTCTCAGAGAACTCACCACCCATTGCCCTCCACCACCACCACCCCCCACTAGTACTTGAGTGCATAAGTGCAGCACTCAAGAACCCAACCCAAGGAGTGAGCAAGATTGACCATGTTGAACAAAACTAGACCATACTGGGCCCTGCGGAAAGAAAAAAAAGGTAATGCCTCCTTGATACCGTAATATTTCTCTATCCCTGCTCCCTTATAGCCTGAATGGAGATCACCCTCGTTACACTATTTATTTAATTGATCTAAGAAGTCTCTGGCCTTTTGTACATTATGAAAAATATGGGCTTGTCCCTTATGCAACACTTTAAAATTTGCAAGTTGAACAATGCCTGCTGGAGCCCCTGCTTTTTTAAAGTGATCTAGGAGACCTACAAATTCACAGCGCCGGCGAGCAGCAGCACTGGACATATCAGAGAAAACTTTGAAAATATAGTTCTCAGTTCTTTAAAAAAAAAATTGTCTCATCACTTAGAACAGGACCTGCTCCTTAATCCTAGTGTCCCCAAAATTTATTATAATGGCACGTGGATGTTTAAACGACAATGTTTTAGTAAAGGGGACGCTATGAGCCTAAATAATGGATAAGTCAGTCCCAGAGTCCGCTTTTTCCAGAAGTATATATTTATAAATGCAATCAGATACTACTTCTGTAATTGAGGATGTTGCCTCGAGGTCTTCAGGAATCCCAATAAATCTCAGATTAGAACTTCGTGATCTATTTTCAGTATCGTCAAGTTTAAGCCGAAGTTCCTCCAATTCCAGCTGAGATTGGGCCATCACGGACTCCTCCCGGGTCTGCGTATCCGCGGGGGTCTGAGACCCTTTGTTCAGCCATGGAAATCCTCAGTGAAAGATGGAATTTACTAGAGTTAATCTGTTCCAATTGATCATTAATTTTCCTGTTAGCTTCCTCTTGCAAAACCTTCAATACTCTAATCTCACTGAGTATCTGAATTCATTTTAATTCAATTGAAGATGGAGGGTCGGGAGGACTGTGAAGTCCTACTGGGACTACCCCTGGATTTTTGTTCCTAACAAAGTGATTCATTTTGGCCCCAGAGCTGATGTTAGAGTCAGATTTGGGGGAGGCCTTTCAACCATGATTCGCTTTTGCGCAGTGCCAACTAGAAGATTGTTAGTGGAGTTGGCAGAATAGTCTGAATGAGCTCGGTCCTGAAAGTCATTATTACTGCCATCCTGCTCCCCCCCTTTTCCCAGACTTTGTACAAAAAGATGATATAGTTTCTCCCTGAGGGGATCAGTTGCTTCCATATTAAGAGCAAGATTAGTACTGGCAGGTGACTGTGTAGCAAGGAGGTCAGGACTAAGATTGGAAATAGCAGTGGTGTTATCATGGTCTCGACTCCCTGGCTGTGATTGCAGAGCTTGCCCATTATTTTGAAAAAGGGGAAGATCATATTTGAGGTCTCAGAGGTACATGTCAAGCCGGAGGGAGCGGAGGTGGAGCCTTGATCAGTAAATTGAGTAGTACCATAGATGGTTGGAGAGGATCCTGGCCCACACCTCCCATCGCTAAATGCCAAACTCCTTCTCCCTCGGATTGTCCTGTGGAGCCAACATTCTTTCTTGGGGGTAGTTTTAGTGCTTTTAGCTGTAGCAGCCTTGCTGGTCTGGCGTGGTCTGAGATAGGTATTGTGGATGTTTCGTCTCATAATGGACATTGTTTCTTTTACTTTTCACCTTCCTCCATCTCTCTTTTCTCCTTATTCTTCCCTCCCCTTCTCCTCCTTTTTACCCCTTCTTCCCTGCTACTCCTACTTCTGTCTCTTAGCACATATTCGATGGTCTTGTCACCTACTGCCAAGTTTCACGGGGGAGGCTCAATCTCACTGCTATAGTCGTTTACCATGCTGGAAACTGAGGGACCAAGGTCCTAATGTCCTCGATCAGCTTTCAGAGTCGCAAACGTGCTAGGGGCTCCTTGTCTGGGAAGCTGGAAAAACCGAGAGGGTAAAAGAATAGCCCTTGGCGATACTAGTCTCACAACAGTTAGTTTTGAAGAAAGGCTGATGTTCTACCTCCAGCTCTCAACCTCCCCTGCTCCTCTGTACTCCACTTGTTACAGGAGAGTGAAAAATTGTTTAGAAGGTGGGTCCGTGTGACCCTGGAAAACTGCAGTCAGCTTGATACTAGGTATTGGCAATGTGTCCAGACCTAACAAATCTTTAAAAGTGTCCTCGTAAATTCGTAATGCAAGGCCTACTGCCTCTCCCAGAAGCCTCCCACTCCACTGGCGTTTTTCTGCTAAGCTCCCTTCTACCTTGGCAGTGCAGCCTGGAGAGCTGGGCCGACATCGTGCTACACACTGTAGCCAAGAAAGCTCCCTACCTAGTATTCCGAAAGGTGTTCCCAGTGATTAAAAGTTTTTGACTACTTGCGACTCCTCAGGGCCTTTGGGCCGTCGTGCCCCTTACTTCTGTCTCACGCTGTCACACGCCATCTCTCTCACCTCTTTGGACTCAGAACGGCTCCGGTGTTTCTGAACGCCTCCGTGCATGCTTATTTCACTGGGCAGGGTGCCTTCAATGAATCAAGAATCGCTGAGTATGGTAAGATAAAGCGACGCAACCATTACTGTATCCCTGCAATGCTCCTGCATTCGGCCACAACATTCACTCTACCCAGCATCTCCTCAGTGCTAACAGCTGCCATCTTGCACCTCTTGGTCGAGTTCAGTGACAGAGCATGACGGGAGCTTCATGTGACTCCCTAAAGTATGAGCAAAATGTGCAATCCAATCTTCTGGTGGAATCACTGTGTTGAGGCCAGATTTCTGGGATTTCTCAAAATAATTATGATTCACTGTAATCCAGAAAGCTTTACTATCATTTAGAATGCTAGCCTGCATTAAAGGATGATAAGCTTCTTCACTAATGGTTTTCTTTTGGGCCCTTAAAGCCTTCTTGTACACAGTCCTGGACTGCACAGGACTTCCATATTTCCAGGGACTACTTTAATGGCTTCCAACAGATGATTTTGGGCTTTAGCATAGTTGGCATCAGTCCATTTGGCTTGCATCCTGTTACTGGGGTTATTTAGGAGTGTGAGCAAGCTGCATGCCATGTTACATATTCAATCACATCCATTTAGTAACTCAGACCCTCCCCTAGAGCTATAGCTTTCACCTAGACATATCTAGAAGTCAGGAAGTGTTGTGATCAACAGAGCAGACAAAAAGGAGACATTATCCACCTTTGTCCAGCTCATAATCACCCTTTTTTTCTTGGAGTGCGCCAGCGATATGGAGTTGGCCTTTAGGTGCCTCTTGGCAAAGGAGTCACAGATTAATAAAGCCAAACACCTATGGTCACTGAGTGGGGGAATTTGCCAGTGTATAGTCCTCAACCCAACCTCTCAAATTTTCAGAGAATAAAATAAAGACAACTAGGCTGTGGCTACCCTTCCCAATAAAAGTGGGTGAGATAACTGGGTCAGCGCTCAGGGAATCAAAGCCAAACACCAAATTATATTTCGTGGGCAAAAAATTGAATTCCTCACTGAACCGGCTTTCAGCAAAATGGGTAATCCGGTCCCCGGCAACACCAACACCCACCAGCCCACAAGACTTTGTTAAAGGGATTTGTCAGTGCTTCATATTGAAATCCCCCTTAACACAACCACATAACTACCTCTTATATTTCTTACACAGCCATAAATGTCTTTATACATTGATCTTGCCATTTCCACATTAGTTTAATTAAAAACATTAATATAGATATGTATCAGTAACATCTGCTTGGTTAGGACTTGATTGGAACTGTAGCAAAATAGATTGGGTATTAACAGAACACTGGCTTTAACATATAACCTGAGGCAGGAACGTAAGGGAAATAAAACAAATAAGACTTCCCTTCATCCTACCCATGGAACCTGGGTTTGCTGGAGTAAATTAAGTAGCAAAACCATCAACAAACACAGGGCCTCATTATGAGTTTGGCGGAAGGTTTTGCCAGTCCGCCAAACTACCAACGGGGAGGTTTCCGGCATAGTGGCCACCTACGCACCAAGCCCATTATGAGTTTTCCGCTAGGTCGGCTGGCAGAAACCTGAGTTTTAGCCCACCAACCTAGTGGAAACACCCTACAACATTGTCTTCGGTGTCTGATTGAGCCAGCGGCAATGCTGTAGGATGCAGGGTGCACCAGCACATTTGCAATGTTCACTATCCGCAACTGTGCTGGCCAGGGGAGCCCCTGCACTGGCCATGCCAAATGCACGGGCAGTGCCGGGACAGCCACCACTTGTTCTCCTCAAGCCTTTTCATGGCGGAGAACAAAGTCATAATTCCCAGAGCAACGCTGCTTGCACTGTTGCCCTCGCAGATTAGGAACGCCACGACTGCTGGGACAACTAATCCTGGCAATGCTGGCGGTCTGACTGCTGCACGACCGCCATGGTCATAATAGGGCATTCGGACCGCGTTGACGGCGGTCCAAACACCACCACCAGTCTGACTGTCAAGAGACGACCAGACCCATAATGACTGCCACAGTGTCAGTTAGCCAAGTGACCTGTAGGCAAATGACGGTATAGATTTCAATAAATTTGTGCCAATCTAGATTGGCCAACTTGTTTTCCAAACCAGCCACACTCCAGGAGACGATCATTGATGATTTGACTATGACGTTTCCAGTGCCATTGTCCAGGGTAATATTTTCACTGGAGGTAGAAGGGTTTACTTGCCTTGACATCCCATAACCATCATATGTACAGATTTCCCTAGGAGTGGTAACTTTGGTAAAACGTCAGTCCAGCTGGTCCAACTGTGAGATAGGCAGAAATCTGTTAGAGATGGTAACTGGATAAGGAGAGTTCATGGGGACTGATTCCATTCTGCCAATTGGTCTTTAAAAATAACACAATGGAAGTGCTTCAACTGTTGATGGAGTGGACTCAGTGAACTTGAGCCTGGACATAATATCTTTTGTCACCACTCTGTCCTTGAAATTAATAGCAATACAATTGTTATTATTTGGCTTTGGAGTATTTTCCACCGATGAAACTCTCTGGACAAGATTTATCTGGCTATGGAATAGCCTTGGACCTCTCAGTCTTCCATCAACCTAGTGCACCAATGTATGTACCAATTGATCCTTGACCTCTCATATCTCATACCTCTAATGGGGTACACCTCTCAAGATCAAGATGTGGGTGGTTGCTTGGGAGGATAATTGTATTATGGGGAGGTCCAAGAGAAAGGGATTTTGAATACGTTCAGATCTATTACTCATTGAGCCACAAAGCCCTTTAATTTTCTCCTGAGCCCTCCCTCCCACACCTAGTCTGCCTTGTGAACTAAGCCCATTCTCTGCACATTCACTCCTGCCCCCTCATAATTGTTTGATCTGCCCAGAGGAAGTGCTGGCCAAGTCCACCAGTAGGTGTGACAGAGTGGATGATGCTCTGGTTGGTAGAAGGCCCCTGGAATCAGATGATAGTAGCCCTTCAGAGCGATGGTCCAAGGAAGCAAGGTTAAATCTTGTCAGAGTTTCTTTAATGTTCTGAAGTGGACCAAAACCGGTCCCAATGCGCATGTTAGAACTTAGGTATTTAGTTTGCAGTGGCTTGCACCCTATCCAAGTAGGTTCCCTCACTTTAGTAAGGGTAAGGGGGTCACACAGCTAAGATAACCCCTGCTCACCCCATGTGTAGCTCCACATTAGTTTAGAAAAATAACCAGTATTTATCTGAGGAAAGAAGACCAAAATGACTAAATTCCACCATACACATGTAAAAATATAAATTTTCAATGATTAAATGAAGCATAGTGCTTAGAAACACAAAAACTCCGACAGGGGCTATCCCAACATCTTGACGGAGTCACTTTCAACAGTCCATTGCCACCTGCGAGGGAGTGCAGCTGTCTGTGGAGTTGTGTGGAGCCCTGTAACTTTACCTTGGAAAATTATGACAAAACAAAAATGTTACACACGGTCAGGGAGGTGAACCGTCACTGGAGTTGGTGCTGCGTTGGTTCCTTACTGTCACCGGGGAGGTGAGGCATCAGTTCCTTACCGTTGCAGAGGAGGTTATGTGGCATTAGCAATGAGGTGTCGGTTCCTCACAACAAGGTGGGGTCACAATCATGCCACAGGGCCACAGGTGCTGAGGCAGAATTGGGTGCCACAGATGTCAGTGACATGGCATTCTAGACTCACGCTGTGGCAGGATTTCAGAGACGCAGAGGTGATGTTGGGCCTGCGTAGTAGGTGGCAGTTGTTGCACTGGGTGGGTACCACAGCTCTGGTGCAGCTAACGGCACAGGGTCAGAGAGCGGCGCCTGTTCCAAAGTCATTCTGGAAGTCAATGTACTAGTTTTTTCCTCATAGCACCAGAACTCACTCCCAAGGGCCTAAGAAATGGATGTAGCACCACTTGGCAAGTCAGGACTCTCAGTAGGAGTGCCCAGGTAAGGTCTTTGAGGTCCTGGATTGTTCTTAACAGGTGGCAGGCTCAGTTTACGCCCTTGAAGAACCTTTGGAAGCAGGATGTAGGAAGCAAAGTCCAGTCCTTTGACTCCCAGGACCGAAGCAAGAAGCAGCAGGTCAGCACAACATGGCAACAGTCAGAGTGGCAGTCCCTTCTACAGTAACCAGTTCTTATTTCTGGCAGAAGGTCCTCCGTCCTGAAGTGTTCTAACTATGTGGTGTCATAGGTCAAGTGCCTATACCCATTTCTGTCTTTGAAGTAGGCAAACTTAAAAGAGAAGTCTTTGTAGTGTTCAAGACCCTGCCTTTCCATGTCTTGGTCCCAGACACACTCCAGAGGCGTTGGAGATTGCTTGGTGTGAGGACAGGCACAGCCCAAATCAGGTGCAAGTGTCAGCTTCTCCTACCACTCTAGCTCAGGAAGATCCATCAGCCTGGTGATGGGCTATTAGGATATGCAGGGCACACTTCAGATGCCTTTGTGTGACCGTCTAGAGTGACTGAACAAACAGCTGAACTGTCATTCTGACCCAGACGTGTTTTCAACAGACAGGCAGAGGCATAGAATGGTTAAACAAGAAAATGCCCACTTTCTAAAAGTGGCATTTTCAAACCTACTATTCAAAAAAGTAATTTCACCATAAGAAGTATTTTTAAATTATGAGATGAGAGACCTCAAACTCTCCATCTTTTTCTGCTCCCAATGGGAATTTACACTTTGCAGATATTTAAAGGCATTTCCCATGTTACCCAATGGGGGAGGGAGGCCTTGCAATAGTAAGAACTAAATTTAGCAGTATTTCACTAGCAGGACATGTAAAGCAGATCAGTGCACTGCACCATGCCCATGGGTCTGCCTTGGGCCTTCTTTACAGATTACTTGCATGTAGTAAAAGGAAAGGTTTGGGCCTGGCAAGTGGGTACACTTCCAGGTCGAAATGGCAGTTTCAAACTTCACACACTGCAGTGGCAGGTCTGAGACATGTTTACACGGCTACTCATGTGAGCAGCACAATCAGTGCTGCAGGCCTACTAATAGTATTTGATTTACAGACCCAAGGGCACACCTAGTGCACTTTACGAGGGGCTTACTAGTAAATCATATATGCCAATCTTGGATAAACCAGTCACCAATACAATTTAGGCGGGGACCACTTGCACTTTAGCATTGGTCAGCAGCTGTAAAATGCCCAGAGTTCTAAAGCCAAAAAAAAAACAGGTCAGAAAAAATAGGAGGAGGAAGGCAAAAAGCTTGGGGGCAAAAAGGGACATTTCCAACAGTGCATGTGAAAGATGTTAACACACACTTCCACATCTCTTTAACTAGAACAGGTGCTTTTCCCCCTGCTTTACTCATGTTGTTGCTTTTAGGGCCAGAACCTGGGCTTGGCAATAATGTTGAGATTCTGGGACATTTTCTCTGAGATTTAGCCCCAGGGATGAAGGACAAGGAAGCCTCTCTGCCAGTTCGATTTCCTTGCTGATCATTCCAACTGACCACTGCAAGAAACCATCCAAGGTAGTACCAGACGTAAGTATCAAAGAATTAGATCTACCTTTCCCTATAGCAAGTTCGCTGAAGTACCCTTTATTCAAAACTCAGGAGCAAAGAATAGACAAAGTAAAAAGACAAAAAAAAACAGTATCTTTGAGTGCCAACTAAAAGGGAATGGACCCACCCAGCCTCTTCTGAGTGATTTATGGGTGTTGTTGTAGACCCTCATTGCAGTACCAACACCAGCAGGACCCTCGGACACGAAGTCCCAACTTGAAATGCAGGCAAAAGTGTCAAAAGGGTAGCGTAGTATATCCCCAGCCTAATACCATTAACTCCAATGGGCTCCAATTGGCACAGAAGCAGATGAACAGAATGTGTAGAAGGAGTTATGCAGCTCCAAGAACCAAGCTCATGTAAGGTGAGTTGCAGGGCTTCTCTGCTGCCCCGTAGAGTGCTGGGACAGGTAGCCCATCTTCGTAAAGCCAGTAAATGCTTTGGGTCTAGGTAGGCTGTAATATACAGAAATTAAGAGAACGCTGAGTCAAATAGTATCCACACTTACCTCCTCCCCTGGTCTTTAATGATGCCTGCCGCCTCCACCCGCAAGCACAAACAAGTGCAAATAAAGGAGTACTTAAATGCACTCCAGAACACTTCACTGTCTTCCAATGTACTCACAACGCTCAAAGCTTAACTCTTCTCCACACTCCCAGGGCTTTCTTCATGATGGGGAGCCTCAGAGGGTCTCAGAGGGTCAAAAGACCATTGCCTAATTCCGGCGCCCTACTGTAGTCAAGCTCAGCCCGCAAGCGCAAAAGCACCCACTGCCCTGGAAAGATACAAGGGTGGTAGTTTTTAGGGGAAAGGCGTTCACAAACACCCAATCCTTAAAGTCTCTCTTGATCCAAATCTCCAAGAAGGCAGTTCACTTAAAGGGGGGAAAAAACACCCACAACCTCCAAATTTGGACAATCAAAAACTGTCAAAAACAAGAAGTATACATTTAAGGCACACACCTATAAGCAATTCCAAGACATTATTCACTTATGTTGTGGATAGTCCATATAAAGTAATGTTCATTCATCAGATAACACATAAGCTACAGATTCAAACTCCAATTGGCTGAATTCAATTTGGACAATCATAAATTGAAAATCCAGTCCTTCAGTGCAGGTCAGTTGATTTTAATCGGTTTCAAATGAGCCTCAGATAAGCCAACACGTGTTTCGTCCTGGGAAATATCCCACCGACTTCGTAAGGGCTAGTAAACAATGAAATCCCAAATAGAGTACATGTGTCCAGTCTCTTCTGATTCTGAGTCTTTCAACTCTTCAAAAGTCTAAAGTAACTTAGTATCAGCACTCCCCGAGGGAAGTAAATCTCCATGTGCTGTGAGTGCGCTGCCCTGCTGCACTCACTCATTTCCCCCTATGTATTGGACACAGTGGCGATAGCAGTGACAACGATGCTAGTAAATAAAAGGGTAGAGCTTCAGCAAGGAGCTTTAACAAGAAAGTCAAGAAGCCACCTGTCAAACAGCATCAAATGCAGAGGGATAGAAGAGAGATAAGATGCTGCCCTCCCCCATAACACCTGCTTTTCTGCATTCTTCTGTGGCTCCTGTGTGCACAACGCACTCAGTGATCATCTGTCCATCCTCGACTGTGGGTGGCACGAGCGCAGCAGCAAGGGAGGGCTAGAGTCCATCAAAAAACAGGTAGGGGATTGGGAATTGGAGTTATTTACAAAAGTTAATCAATACACATTACAAGTAAAATGTCAAGAAGTAAGGATAAAACCGTAGCGAGATGAAAATGCATTTTGCACTGAGCTTTAACAATTGTGTAAAACGTGTAGAAGTAGCATGAAACACTTGAACACTGGGAAGTCAAAGAGAACAGTATTGTTTAAGAGTGCCTTTTAAATGATTGAATATGGCAAATCATTTGGTTTTAAAAACTGACACACCCAAATAGGAAAATATTGAAAAACAATATTTAATGAAACTTCCCTCTTCAAAATATAAATGTAACCACTTGAGACGGTGACAGGCACTGTAGTTTCACTTTTCTACCCTCTGTTCAGAAGACGATAGCAATGCCTGGGAAAGTTTTATATTGGGGGCAATTGAGGATGACGTGAATCAGAGTTGATTTAAAGCCCACAACATTGCCCTCAAGAGACCAATAATTCCTTATGGGGTTGGTATCCTTCTTACCCTCTTACCTCCACGTCAGGTTTTTTATGGGCTCCTTAGTTACCTTTATCCTCTTATGTTTCCTCAAAGAGACATTTATTGAGGAAAAGAGTGGAGAGAAATTTTTTAAGAGAATCAAACTCAGGCTCACCAATTCTCACCCTTATAACTCATTATTTAGATGCCGTTCAGAATTCAACCTGGAATTCTCATTAATTAAGCACTCCTTGAGTTAAGAAGCCCTTGATATCTTTTACGTTTTTTAACTGCTGAGGTGCAGAATTAAAAACCCCACAATGAACGGCCTGAAAGTAAGGCCCTACAAGTTGCACTATTTTTCTTTGGAATACGCCAATTACCATCTGCAAATAAATGTTTGGTAGATCTCTGGATTGTTTAACGAGGCAGTAGGAGAATGATCGCCACTACTTATTAATTACACTTCAAACAACAACAGCAAAGGCGTTGGGATAACGTGAAAGCAGCAGAACTTTACATTCTGACAACCAGGTGTTGCTCCCCTGGAACGACCATGCGATTTTATTGTAGGTGCCACTCATGGAAGCAGACATTCTGCAGGCAAGGCAGAATATCCGCAAGCACTTGGGACAATACTGCAGGCAGAACTGGCTTTATGGCGCCAGTTTATTTGGGGGTAAGCCAAACAAACAAATACAAAATATACAACAGTTTAAAAATGATGGATACAGGAAAAAAAGACATAAATACAAAATAAAATGAAAAGTTACATAGCTAGAAATCCATCAAATATGTACTCCAGAAGCCATTGGACACTGGACCACCATTAATCAATATAATAATCAGCGCTTATACAAGACACCCGTCCTAGCATAAAAGGATTTTTTCTTGATGTAAAGACGGTTCTCTTATCTGTGGATGAAACAATCTCTAAATTACGAACACCAATCGCAATCAATAGTGCTCTTGTAGACACCATAGTGCGGGTATAAAAAATGTCCGTGTTTTACTATGCTGTGAAGTGCAACAGCATAGCCGTTGGTCTAAAGAATATTTTAATGTACCTTTAAAGACCCAAACGAGTACAGTAATAGGTGGGAATTTAAAAGATAAAAATGATCATTTGAGTACATTACTAACAGGTAATACTTTTTTATTTCGGGGCTTGTCTTTACATCAAAAAAGCACAAGCAAAGTCAATGCTCTTGTGCCTATAAAATCTAAACTACTTACAGCTGCTTGCTTAAGTGGGTTGGGTGCTTGTATGAAGCAATGAAGTACGAATGAGGTGTGTGTATGTTTTACAAACATCAATCTCAATGCATTTGCCAACCGAAATTGCTGGTGAATAAGAAGAGAAGAGAGATAAAAATAATCTGAAAATTGGACTAGGGGAAAATGAAGGCATCTTTTTTTACTTTTGCATTCATTTTTCAGACGCTTTTGTCAGCACTCTACTCATTGCTACAGCCTTACTCACTAATGGAGTTCAGTTGTAAAACAGTCCCTCCTGAATTCCAATAAAGGTAGAAAGGCAAACCAAAATAGATAATGGAACAGGGTGAGAGTAAGTATTTATGTGGGATGATTGAAGATGTGATTGGCAATGTCTCACACTAGTAACTGATGGCTCAAGAGCAAAAGAAGCCAGAGGCTTAAAGATGCTCCCCTAAACCACTTTAACGAGAATATAGAATGTAATATTTTACCATGATTAGCACATGCCAAATACATGTAAAAACTAAAGGACTTTGATTACCTTTGTGACATCAGATGGGATTCTTCTACTCATGGCCTATAATACATTTTTCAAGTGAGTTTGAGCTTCCTTTACAATTGAAAAGATTGTTCGAAACAATAAGGCAGAAAACCCATGACACTAAAAAATAGCAAACATTTTTCAGTTTAGGCAGCAGAGAAAAAGGGACACATTTCAACATAACAATCTCGGTGCCTCTACAACAAATATTAGATTTAATGAGCTGCAATGATGTGGCCCAGCTAATACACCTGAACCCAAACTCAAATTGAAGGAGAGCAACGTAAGGGGCGGGAGGCACAGAATCAAATGCACAAGGAGATTGAGTTGCATTAGAAGCATAGATCGTAAATTTACAAAATCTCAAGGTCCCTCACTATCCAGTACCACAAACACTTCTTCACAAGTTACACAAAATCGCCATACTTTCAAGGAATGGATGAGGACAAAGATTTCACTCTATGAAAAGTTAAATTGCCTGATTCACACTTATTGGTTTTATGGAGAACGTATTTAGTTGAGAATAAGACTTCATTTCTCTCAAACAGCAAATTATACCTCAACCAAAATCAGACTTTACATTTTCATAAGCTTTTAAATGGGCATGATGCACCATGCATGAAACGCTATTCAGCCACTCAATCTGGTGGCATGAATCACTCATTTTCTATTTTGTGTCCATGCATTTGGTTCACTGCATTCTCTTATGCACGTGTGTCTGGCCGTCCTAGTTGGCATAATCTTTGCAGATGTGTACATCATTATGTATGCCTTTGTATTTTGTTGCATGCATAAAGCCTTTGCAATTTACATTTATAGCTGCCACCAAATGATATGTAGAAATCGCACAAAAGTAACACAATACATGTCTTCATGCCAATATCGTGCAACCATGGAACAGCTTATGCTGTACCTTTCAACAAATTATTTCAAATAACTGACAAGTTGGCCCTGTGTTTTGTGGGTGACCTTCAGTGAATGCTAGCTTCTTAATAAGTTCTCATGCGCTTGTGACATTTGGTTTTGCTTTTAACAGAGCGAGAAAGGTCTACAAACTTTTTGCAGGGACATTGATATGGACAAAACACGCCAGGACTGGCTAAAGATGTTATACATGACATTACGGTACTTGGGGTCAATGATTTTGCCCTTCAAAGAGCTATATGGAGAAATGCGGCACAGTATGGATAATTCCACTTTAAAGAATGTGTTCTATTATTTTTAAACAGCCAAACAGATTCTGGACTCAACTCAAAGTATTTCAGATATTCGTCTAACGGAAGCTCTATCAAACTAAACACCAGAAGAATTAATACAAACAGAGAAAATATACTCGAGATAACAGAAACAGATTACAATGTGTAATGTTTAGAGATCAACCCTCAAGGAATGTGTTTGGAATGGAAAGTCATAAACATATCTTAAAGTAGCTTTAGAAGCATTACAGATATCTGGGTTTGTACAGCACATCTCAAATTTACATTGTTTTCTACTATTTATAGCACTTCTTTTTTTCATGGGCTGAATTCTGAAGAAACAGAAGTTTTAATTTATGTTTGTGCTAACGCGTCCGTCTATGTTAATTTATACACATCAGGACTCGTTTAAGGCCAATGAATCTTTGGGCCCAGTGGTGAGACACGTAGGACGAGATAACTGATCAAAATATCAATCAATATGTAAATAACATTGTCAACATTTAACACCAAAATATATCTTACTTTAGACATTAATAAACATTCGGCGCAACCATGACCTTTCAGTCATGAATAACCACACCTTAATGAAGTTTTATGAGTTTTATTCCCTATTGATTACAATCTAGTAGCAAATGCATCAATCTCAAAGCCAGGAAGCATATAAGCACAGTCACAAGATGACAACCATAATAAGCTTTCAATAATGCAAAGATCAGTAGCATAGACAATCAGATAGATATAAGCAGATTGTAACACATCAAACTTTCTAAGATACTAGTTCAGCATAGCACCACGTCAGTTTATCAGTCAGAGTGAATACCTCATCTAATCTCTAATTAGCATTAGCATGTTGGGCGTCATGCAAAACAATTTTGAATACCAATTTGGAAAACATCTAACTAAGGTCTCTAATAAAACATACAGCAGTTGGTACCTAGAAAGAAAGGCAAATAAATGAATTTTCATTAGCAATTTTATAATTACCCTCCTCTGATTAAGTCAGCATTCAGGATCAGTCTACGTCTTCAGGACATCAGTTAAATCACCGTCAGTCTATCTAAGTTAAAGGCAAAACACTCTCCTCATAAGGAGAAAAGTGTAAGGGGCAGTCTATGGGCAAGGATGGTTTGTCTAAGTCTCAAGTCACAAAATAGTGTGACAGAGTTTCGGGATGCAATTGATATCATTCCCTACCTAATGACCGTTTGTCTCCTGTGTCATGGGTTTTTTATCCCTTTTTCATGATGCATTCCCCCAAAATTCTATTGGTCAGCCAATACACCCCATCATTGTTAACCTATCAAATTATACATTAAGTAATGCATTTGTCATTTCTTGATATTAGTTCGTCTTCTGATTGGTCTTCATAATCGGCATTTCGTAGGTGGCATATCCGGGGTTACTTCACCATCTTGGCACATGTCTCAGGTTAAAAGTTCTCTTTCCCTCGTCTCATTGTCCTTGGAAGTATCTATAAATGTTTAGAAGCACATCATTTTATACTAAAAGATGCTAGCATGCGGATGGGAGAATTTACCCATGTTTCAAATTAATACAGAAAGAACAATAGCTGGTCATGGTCGTTTGCAAGTCCGCACTCTGAAGAGACAGAAAAATATGCTTCTAATATGAGAGCTACACAGCTTTGCTTGGCTCATGCTAACTTAAGATATACAAGTTCTAATGAATGCAGTTTTATACGTGTTAATGTGCTCAGTTAGGCAAACTATAAACAATTATTTCTTATAGTCGACATTAGTTTATACATATGAACGATTCTCCATATTTATGAATATGCTTTAATGTATGTTTTATTAATACAGCATTGTTAGACATAAGCATTTCACGTCTATAATATGTAATATCAAATACGATCTCTCAGTCCCTCCTCTGATGACGCTCGTCATCACAAATCTTTCTGGTCTTAATTTTTCACCTTGCGCATAATACGCATTTCAACATCTTTTCCTTTATGTGAGCTTTCCCATATTTCATTGAACATTTTCCCTCTTTCACTTTCTTCGTTTCTTTGGGTTCTTTTAGTCAATTTTCTTTTCACTTTATCATTTATTTTGCATATTCCCCAAAATCCCAATAAACAAATCAGAACAATTAGTAGTCCCATCATTATTTTTGCAAGTACCCCATTCCAAATGTTGGTAAACCAGCTTCCCACTCGGGCAATTCCTTTTCCAAATTTCTCCCAAACACCAAGTTCTTTTAGATCCTTTAAATCTGTACTATCTCTAGTCAGGTTAGTAAGCATGCTTCTAATTTTCTTACTATTATCAGGTATATATGAGCAGCAATGACGTTCATTAAGCATTTTGCACACACCTCCACTCTTTGCTAAAAGAATGTCTAAAGCAAGCCGGTTTTGAAGAGTCATAGCTCTTTCTGCAGCAAGTTCAGTATCCATCAGAAGTATAGCTCCTGTAAAGTTTGTCAGCATGTTATCCACAATAGTAGACAACTTTTGAATTTTCATAGAATTTAGGATAACCCCCACTGAAGGGATTATAGCCCCAAATATGTCACCAATGACAGCCGCCACTGATTCTCGTTTTTGTCTGGTATGTTGTAATACAGACGTCTTAGGTAGTTGTTTTAAGTCATCAATCTGGTAAATCTTTGGGAATATTATTCCCAAATAACATGTCCCATACCATCCCTTAGGAAGACGGTAATATGCATTTAACCCACAGATGTAATAAATTCCAGGAATCGCTGGGTCTTGTCCATTTAACATAAAGGTCCATTTGCTCTGAAACAAAAACACATGCCTACATTCATCCGTTCCCACAAACAAATTATCTTGATCAGATTTTGGTCTATATATGCAGAGTCTACCTACGTGTAATGCATCTATAGCTAACTTGCCTTGTGTTTTAATTTCAGTATAAGCATAATCATTTGCATAAGTGCGTTTTTCCAAACCTTTTTCTAATCTTTCTTTTAATGCTTTTCGTCTATCATCTGTGTGATCTAAAAAGCTTTTCTCTACAGGAGACAGTAAGCATGTTAAATTATTGCGATGTGCATAAGCAGTTCCAAATGTTAGTGTTGGCTCAAAGAATCCTCTAACTAATTTTATATCATGCTCTTTAGCTAACTTATTTAAGAATTCAATAACAGGCACAAAAGAAAACACAACGTCTAAATTTGAATAAAAATATTGCACATGCTCTTGATCATAAAATCTTGTTAGTAGCAAGCTACAGCTGATCCCATACGTAAGAGGGAGGCTATGATAAGTAACTCCCTCCTGCACAGATGAAGGAATTTTAGTGCATACATAACAGTCTTTCGCATTCATGGTTTCCACATACTCATTTAGTAGGCGATAGAAAACATTAGTAGAAAGCTCCCCTTTTGCATTAGTTCCCTCATGCAGATGTCTTGTGTCTTGCTCAAATTTCTCCCATGGTGATAGTTTATTAGTTGTAGTAGTAGTCTCAGGTTTTGAAGTTGCATTAATAGTTTCACTCTCTCTCCATGGCATACCCACAATCACTCCCACAATCATTATTGCGCATACAACACCTATCATAAGTCCTAACCAGCCACACACTTTACTTCCTTTGTTACTATAAGCCATGTTTGTATAGAATCAGAATAGCAGATTAACAATCAACTCTGAGTGGCAAACTCTTTCTGCGTAATTTACAGCGTCTTCACTCACTCTAGCACCCTTTTCGTCAATTCAGGTTAGCAGCTTGTCGTAATCAGGTTTCTATGTCAAATCCAGGTTTTATGTCACTTTCCGGTAGTTTTCTTTTTCTCTAAGATTCTTGATTTTTATTTTTCAGCTTTTACAATTTCAATCTTTTATCTTCAGTTTTCTTGTTGTATATTCTTCAGGTACCGTAGTACTGGCCTGGTATTTCTCGATCAAAACAGAATGCTAAGAATTCTTGTTGCCATTCAGAGGTTGTAGCATATGCCCATTCAGGACCGGTATATCTTCTGTTTGCTATCCTTTTTCTTTTTCTTTTTCGTTCTCCTTGCTGTTCTCCTTCACTCAGATCGTCTGCTCGTGAGGTGTCGCTTTCCTCTATTATTGTCTCGTTTGCTATTTCTCTTATTCTAAAGTGTGATTTGTCTGGCCAATTTTCACCTCTGTTCGTCTTACTTCGGCGTTTTCCTTCAGTACTTTGGACAGCACTCTCTTCTGGTAATATGGTGTTTTCTCCTGATAGGCTTGAAACTTGTTCAGCAGATTCTGATTCGTTCTGATTTAAATTTGCCACTTCTTCGTCTCTCTCTCCTTGTTCGACACTGTATTCAGATTCTGAATTGTATTCGTCTGCTTCTGGGAGAACCTCTCCTTGTCTTTGTTCTCCTGCTGCCTCCACTGAGATTGGCACTTCATCACCTCTCTCGAACTCACTGATAGTTTGAGGGACACGGCTGTTCTCAGCGGACTCTCCTGTAGTCTCAGATCTTTCTTGACTGATCTCTGACTCTGAGACTTCTTCTCTTGAAGTTGCTGTACCGGAATTTTCAAGTTCCTCTTCAACAGGACACGCTACCCTTTTTGTATGACTGGCATGTATCCAGTTGGGAACCCCGGCACACTTCACAGCAGTAGTGGTCGTCAATATCACTTGATATGGCCCTTTCCAACGCGGCTCAAGACACGATTTTCTTACGTGCTTCTTGACAACCACCCAATCTCCAGCTTGCAGAGTGTCCTGGTTCGCCGATTGGTGGTAACGTGTTAGCTTCCACCTGGTGAGAGAAAGAGAGAATCACGTCAGCCAAACTTTTGCAGTAATCCAACACCATATCATCTGTAATATTCACTAGTGCATTTGCAGGTACCGCCGGTAACCTCATTGCTCTGCCCATGAGGATTTCATGTGGGGACAATCCCGTTTTCTTATCTGCCGTTTTTCTCATAGACATCAGCACTAGAGGTAATGCATCTGGCCACTTCATGTTTGTTGCTGCACACATTTTTGCTATTCTTGATTTCAAAGTACCATTCATCTGCTCGACTAGTCCTGAGGCTTCAGGGCGATAGCTACAATGCAGCTTTTGTTCAATGTTGAGTGCGGCACACAGAAGTTTAATGACCTCATTGTCGAAGTGTCTTCCCCTATCTGATTCTATAGAAACCGGAAACCCGAACCTGGGTATTAATTCTCTGAGTAGTAGTTTTGCAACTGTAAGACTGTCATTCCTACGTGTGGGATATGCCTCAATCCAATGGCTAAAAACACACGCAATCACCAACACGTATCTCAAACCTCAGCAAACAGGGATTTCAATGAAATCCATTTGTATCTTATTAAATGGACCACCAGCTCTCCCAATGTGGCTCAAAGTTTCCACAGTTCCTTTTCCAGCATTTATCTGTTGACAAATGACGCACCTGTGACAAGTAATTTCTGCGGCATGTCTGAATTTTGGATTGAACCAATCAATCTTAAATGATCTGATCATGGCATCTCTTCCTAAATGTGCCTGCCCATGATACAATCGGGCAAATTGTGACAGAAGACTGTTTGGCAAAACTAGTTTTCCCTCTCCTGATACCCAAATATCGTCTGCTCTCTGTACACACTGCATTTTCTGCCAGGAACGTTTTTCTTCCTTACCAACGTGGCTTTGTAATGTCTTTAATTTGTCTAAAGTATCAACCACTCGTAATGCTAGACTTAAGGTTGTGTCATTCTCAGGTTGTGGTAACAGTTCCCACTGCTCCTTAAAAGATATACAGTTCAATGCACAAAATCTTGCAACTTGGTCTGCATAACCATTCCCCATTGACACAAAATCTTGTGATCTGGTGTGAGCACTGCACTTCACCACGGCAATCTCAAGAGGCAACTGAATCGCATGTAACAAATCTCTTATTTGTTCTCCATTTTTCACTGGTGAACCAGAGGATGTCATGAACCCTCTCTGTGACCAGAGTTGACCAAAATCATGTACAATTCCAAATCCGTATCTGCTGTCTGTATAGATTGTGACTTTCAGATTTACAGCAGCATGGCATGCTTTTGTGAGAGCTATCAATTTTGCCACTTGTGCAGAAAACACTTTCTCGAGCCAGGATGCCTCGACTATACCAGATATGGTACATACTGCATAACCAGCTCTCAAGGTTCCTGTTGAATCTCTTAGACAGGACCCATCAACGAACATAATGTAATCGTTTTCCTTTAACTGGGTATCTTTTATATCTGAGCGAGGTTTGGTACTGAGCTCAGTCACCTCCAGACAATCATGCTCAAACTCTTCCCCATCCTTTATTTCTGTATTCTCAATGGGAAGTAGAGTTGCCGGGTTCAGCACAGTGCACCTTTTCAATGTGACATTAGGTGACCCCAGAATAATTGTCTCATATTTGGTAAGTCGTGCATTTGTCATGTGTTGTGTCTTAGTTCGTGTCAGCAGAATTTCAACAGAATGTGGAACCAATACTGTCAAAGGGTATCCCATGACTATGCCCTCACATTGTGAAAGGCTTTGACCAACTGCTGCTACTGCTCGCAAACAACCCGGTAAGGCTGCTGCGACAGGGTCCAAAGTAGCTGAAAAATATGCTACTGGGCGATTTGCATCTCCATGGACCTGTGTTAAAACAGACAAAGAACAAGCATCACGTTCATGACAGAACAACAAAAATGGTTTCTCATAATCAGGCATTCCTAATGCTGGAGCCCTGCACATGTATTCTTTCAGCTCTAGAAATGACTCAAGCTCTTCTTTTGTCAATGTGATTGTGTATGGTTCATCCTTAACTTCCTTTCCTGTCAGTTTTGTTAATGGTTTTGAAATGATCGAGAAGTTGGGTATCCACTGGCGACAGTAGCTCACCATTCCCAAGAACATTCTGACATCTCTCTTTGTTGTTGCGGGATTCATTTGTAAAACAACTGTTATTCTCTCTTTTGATATTCTTCGGGACCCTTTTTCAATCAGATGCCCCAAATACTTCACTTCTTTTTGACAGTACTGCAGCTTTTTAGGTGATACCTTATGTCCGTTTTTCCCTAAATGATTCAATAAGGCAATGGTATCATATTTGCAGCTGTCTTTGGTTTTGGATGCAATCAACAAATCATCAATGTACTGCACAATAGTCGAATTGTAAGGCAGCACAAGAGGTTCCAAATCCTTCTTCAATATCTGATTGAAGATGGATGGTGACTCAGAAAACCCCTGAGGAATTCTGCACCAACTGTATACTTTATCCAGGAATTTGAAACTGAACAAAAACTGGCTGTCTTCGTGAAGTGGTATCGAGAAAAACGCTTGTGATAGGTCTACTACGGTAAACCATTCAGCATCACAAGGAACCTGGTACATTATTACTGCTGGGTTGGGAACCACAGGGCAGCATTTTACCACAATTTCGTTTATTTTTCTCAAATCCTGCACAATTCGAACTTTCCCACAGGGCTTTCTCAAACCCATAATTGGAGAGTTACACGGACTACTCAGGACCTCTTTCAAAACTCCCTGTCTGAGAAAATCTGCAATTATCTGTGTCACTTCAATAAGGACATCCTGAGTCATGTGATATTGTGACACTTGTGGGAACACTGCGTTCGGCTTTATCTGCACCTTGACTTGACCTACTCCCTTGATTAATCCAACCTCCTTTCCAGTCAAATCCCACACCTTCTCTGTTACCGATCCTTGCAGATCAGCAGGTAGATCGATCAAGGTAAACACTGGGAATAAAGTAATTAGAGGGTAATCTTCATTCATCTCTGCTCCTTCTTCTATGAGTTGACCCTCATCTGCCTCATCATCACTGTTTGTCTGAACCTCTATTCCACCATTGGAACAGGTAATTGAACATTTGGTTTTGCACAATAAGTCTCTTCCTAATAAGGATACTGGGCTTGAATCGCATACAACAAATCTATGCAGGCCCTGAAAATTTCCGATTTCAACTGCACTGGGTCAGTGATTGGATTAGTCAGGTACTGATTAGCCACACCAACGACTCGTATGGTGCGCCCTGAGAGAGGTAATCTTGGTACCTCTGCACTGCGAACCGTAGAGCGTGTAGCTCCTGTATCGACTAAAAATGAAACTTTGTAGCCCATTACTTTTCCCTCCACATATGGGCCTCTCTGGTCTACCTCTAGGGATGCAGCGAGTCTGCACTCTTCACTGTCTGAGCTATCATCTGACCAGTCCTCATTCATCTCATTTTCACCTCGTAATGGGAATTGTTGTACAGTGTTGTTTTGATTTGTTACCTGACCTGTGACCTGTTGAGGAAGCGTCACCTGTTGCTGTCCCATCGGAGCTAGGGGTAACTGCATTTGCGGTCTAGGCACCATAGGGATCTGCTGTTGCATTGGTTGTACTGACACTGTTTGAAAACACGGCATTTGCATTTGCTGCATAGGTTGCACCCCTGACATTTGCACCAAATTATTTTGATAGTTCTGATTCGGGTGTCTCATTCTTGAACCTCGTGAATTTTGCAATGTACCGGCATTGATACTCTGCTGAACTGTACCATCCTGCATTATATTTGGACAATCGCGTTTCCAATGTCCCACGCCCACGCACGCATGGCATGGTGACATCTTTTTCACTCCTTGACCATCACCTTGAACAACAACATTATTCATGTCCGAACCACGGTTCACAAACCCTCGACCTCTACCTCTTGGTTGTGCCTGAAACGCACCATTCAATTGCGGTTGTTGCTGTATCATTTGCTGAACACCATTTCCCTGTATTCCAGCCTGTGCAGTCCTTATCTGCATCACCATCACCTTCTCCTTCAACTTTTTCTGCTTTAACTCAATTTCGTCACTACAGTATTTCGCGTACTGTAATACTTCATCAATCGGTTTAGCTTGCCAACAAATCAAATGATTTTTAATCATTTGGCTGACCTCCGGTCTCAGCCCTTCGACGAATCTAAACACAAGATGATTCATGTCCTTCGGCTCAATTGTTTCAGTACCACTGTAATGTTTGAATGCCTTTAACAATCTTTCATAATATGCATGTATTGACTCTTTAACCTCTTGAGAGGTCCGGTCGATTTTCTGCCAATCGGTCACCTTCGGCGACACCTTTTGTTTCAAAAACTCAATTACTTTATGATAATATTTCATCACCTCTTCAGAAGGTGCTCCGGTCACTTTTATCCCTTGCCGGTTCCTTTGTGGGCCAATCTACCCCTCTCTTGCACTCAAGCCACAAGTCTGGCGGAACAATAATCTCAAACAAGGTATTTAAGTCTTCCCAGAGACATTTCGCAAGCTTCACGAATCTATCTGTCTTTTGATACCACTCAATCGGTTTTTCTCTTAACCTAGGATAATCATTCGTAAAGGACAAAATGTCTCCCCTGGACCAAGGCACATGCACCAAAACACCACCAGCTGTTTCTCTCATAGGTAGGATTTTCACTGTCTCTAAGTTTGGTGTGACTGTTGTTTCATTAGATCCTGGACTATCTCTTTTTCCCTTATCTCTTTTCTTCATCCATCGGCCTTCCCATTTCTCCAGTGCTCCCCAAATTTGTGCGCTTTGCAGCAACTCTTTCAAATGTGTCTTCATGCCTGCAGATCTCATGTGCTCAAAATCCTTTGTGTCAAAATCTAATCTGTAACTCCGTTTCAAATGTTTCGTGTTTCCAATGTCGATATTGTATTTGTCTGCCAAATTGGTTAACTTCTGGTGTACTTTGCCTACCTCTTTGGTGATGTTAGGGCATAAGTACCTTAATTCTGCCTCAGTGTAAGACTCCAACCTATTTACTCCCATTGTTCCATCCACCAATTCAGCAGCTTCTGCTCCTAGTCGTACTAGATTTAGGTATTCATTGTGTTTCTCTTTCTCAGGTTCGATTGTAGTCGCTGTAGTCTTTTGTGATGTGCAAGTTTTCTCTAACCACTCATTTAACTGTTGTACTGTAAAACCCTGCAGTGAAATGTTCCCTGCATGTATCATTGGAGTGTATGAGGTATTTGTACTCATAGTTTGGGGAGTCAGGACTCCCAATCCTGCTTGTCGCATTGCCTCAAGAGGTGCCCCTATTGGACTGAGGTCCATTAAGGGTCTTGATTGTTCACAAACCTGTCCTCTCTGTGCCATTATTTGTGGAGTTATAATAGGCCCTCCTCTTATCGTTTCATGAGTTATGACTCCCTGTTCACACGTCCTTGTTTTCTCCTGTGCATATAAAGGCCCCGGGGGACCAACTGTAATGGGTAGTGATATAGCGGCAGGTGTCTGGCCTGCTCCCAAGCTTCTTGGAGCTTCAACACCATAAGTCTGCTCTAATAATCCTGGTGCAGGTTCTTTTAAAGGACCCGCTACTGGGTTATATCCAGGTATCAGTTGTGGCGGTTGTGACACTAACTGTGGAGTTGACTCGATCTGCATTAACCTTGGCTTTGTATATATCGGGTCTGGTTGTACCACCAAGTCCGTAGTAGTCTCGAGTACTGGAATATCGGGATAAATTATTTTTATCTGTGGTGGAGGCTGTAACTGTATCGACGAGTCTGGTGCAGTGGGTACACTGACACCATTCTGTATCAAAGCTGTATCGCTAGTCTGCACTGTATCAGTAACACCCTTCTCTTTCGTCTGGTTCCCAGGATCCAAGCTAGTACTTGGAGCACTGTCGTTCACCGCGTATGGTGGCGGACGATCATGTAACAATCTATCCATAAACGCCTCATCATCTGAATCGTCCTCTTCTTCCCAAGATCTTTTATTCTCTTTGTGTTTGCCTGGTTCTTTGTCAGTTTTGCAAGAAGCTTTCTTTCCCTGTGTTTCCTCTCCCTGGGTTATTGCCGGAAACAGCTTCAACCCATCCACTATTCCTCGTCTCCACATTTTGTTCTCATTGTCCCTCTGCATAGGACTTTTCTGCTCTTGTCAATCTTCTGTGAAATCTTTCTTGTCTATGTTTAAGAGCCATCAGGTCCCAAATTGCCAAAGCCTCATATTGTGCTGGTCGAGGAGGTGGTTTCTGCGTACTTAACATCCACCTCAGATTTTCTAACACCTTTTGATTAAATGTTCCATGTTCTGGAAACGCTAGACACCCTTCTTTCTCTGTTAGTTTGCGCCATTGTTTTATCCATAAACACGGTGCAACACCCTTTTCCTCCATAACCGTGTAAGCTGGTGTACCCTCAGGTGGTGTAGGTTCCCCATCAGTTGCAACGACATACACATCTCCTTTCAAAGCGCTTTTAAATGCCTTAACAAAATTCATTTTTAATTTATATTTACTTCAGAAAACGGCTTAGTTCCCAGGACACTCTTCACCTACCCTTTGCTCAACCTATTGTCTCTCACGGACAGTAACTAATCCGTGCGCGACCCCTCTCGACATCTGACCTATCCCAGCGCGGCACCACTGACGTCACACTCACACACACTGCAGCTGACAAAGTCTTGCGGCTTGTCCACACCTTGCTAACTCCTTACAACTCATACAAACTAATGCGAATTATTGCTAGCACTTAAATGACAACACAAATCTGCCGGTTTACTACAGGAAGGGTAACACATTCGCTTCAGAACTTTACAGAGATTTCACTTGAAGCCTCGGCCGCTACTCTCTCCTTCTCAGTTCCCTCATACGCAAGTAGAATTCGACCTGCAAATCCTACTCTCGACTTGTCAATGACTCCTTCTAGTGCACTTTAGAACTTGTCAAATCTCCATCGAAGGTTACACGCATGCATCATAACTCAAAACTCGACCTGTCAACCACACCCAATTGACCTATTAAACCGCACAGATTACAACATAAACCATTTTAACATCATACTCCGGAGTCTTAGACCTCAATAGGCCCGTATACAACAACCAACCACGTGGATAATTTTGAGCAACAAGCGCTGCATTCACATGAAGTACGCCGACTTCCCTACTCTCATGCTTTGGAGTACGCCCACTCCTTCTAAACAACACTTAATTTGGCCTAGTCGCACTCAAATATTCACAATCACCTGCAAAGTGCATAAGATTTAATAAGCGCAAGAGACCCTAACCACACATACTATGGCGCCGAGAACATTCCCAACTCATTTAGGCAGGCTCCGAGATCCCGGGAAAGCCCATGGCAAATCTAGCAACTCATCATCTTTCCAGATTGCATTATCACAAGAAAACAATTGAACAGTGAAAACTCCGTCCTAGGGCCCCCAAGGGCCAAACCATCCTCTGCTACCAGAACTGCTAACGCGTCCGTCTATGTTAATTTATACACATCAGGACTCGTTTTAGGCCAATGAATCTTTGGGCCCAGTGGTGAGACACCGTAGGACGAGATAACTGATCAAAATATCAATCAATATGTCAATAACATTGTCAACATTTAACACCAAAATATATCTTACTTTAGACATTAATAAACATTCGGCGCAACCATGACCTTTCAGTCATGAATAACCACACCTTAATGAAGTTTTATGAGTTGTATTCCCTATTTATTACAATCTAGTAGCAAATGCATCAATCTCAAAGCCAGGAAGCATATAAGCACAGTCACAAGATGACAACCATAATAAGCTTTCAATAATGCAAAGATCAATAGCATAGACAATCAGATAGATATAAGCAGATTGTAACACATCGAACTTTCTAAGATACTAGTTCAGCATAGCACCACGTCAGTCACGTCAGTTTGTCAGTCAGAGTGAATACCTCATCTAACCTCTAATTAGCATTAGCATGTTGGGCGTCATGCAAAACAATTTTGAACACCAATTTGGAAAACATCTAACTAAGGTCTCTAATAAAACATACAGCAGTTGGTACCTAGAAAGAAAGGCAAATAAATGAATTTTCATTAGCAATTTTATAATTACCCTCCTTTGATTAAGTCAGCATTCAGGATCAGTCTACGTCTTCAGGACATCAGTTAAATCACCGTCAGTCTATCTAAGTTAAAGGCAAAACACTCTCCTCATAAGGAGAAAAGTGTAAGGGGCAGTCTATGGGCAAGGATGGTTTGTCTAAGTCTCAAGTCACAAAATAGTGTGACAGAGTTTCGGGATGCAATTGATATCATTCCCTACCTAATGACCGTTTGTCTCCTGTGTCATGGGTTTTTTATCCCTTTTTCATGATGCATTCCCCCAAAATTCTATTGGTCAGCCAATACACCCCATCATTGTTAACCTATCAAATTATACATTAAGTAATGCATTTGTCATTTCTTGATATTAGTTCGTCTTCTGATTGGTCTTCATAATCGGCATTTCGTAGGTGGCATATCCGGGGTTACTTCACCATCTTGGCACATGTCTCAGGTTAAAAGTTCTCTTTCCCTCGTCTAATTGTCCTTGGAAGTATCTATAAATGTTTAGAAGCACATCATTTTATACTAAAAGATGCTAGCATGCGGATGGGAGAATTTACCCATGTTTCAAATTAATACAGAAAGAACAATAGCTGGTCATGGTCGTTTGCAAGTCCGCACTCTGAAGAGACAGAAAAATACGCTTCTAATATGAGAGCTACACAGCTTTGCTTGGCTCATGCTAACTTAAGATATACAAGTTCTAATGAATGCAGTTTTATACGTGTTAATGTGCTCAGTTAGGCAAACTATAAACAATTATTTCTTATAGTCGACATTAGTTTATACATATGAACGATTCTCCATATTTATGAATATGCTTTAATGTATGTTTTATTAATATAGCATTGTTAGACATAAGCATTTCACGTCTATAATATGTAATATCAAATACGCTCTCTCAGTCCCTCCTCTGATGACGCTCGTCATCACAAATCTTTCTGGTCTTAATTTTTCACCTTGCGCATAATACGCATTTCAACATCTTTTCCTTTATGTGAGCTTTCCCATATTTCATTGAACATTTTCTCTCTTTCACTTTCTTCGTTTCTTTGGGTTCTTTTAGTCAATTTTCTTTTCACTTTATCATTTATTTTGCATATTCCCCAAAATCCCAATAAACAAATCAGAACAATTAGTAGTCCCATCATTATTTTTGCAAGTACCCCATTCCAAATGTTGGTAAACCAGCTTCCCACTCGGGCAATTCCTTTTCCAAATTTCTCCCAAACACCAAGTTCTTTTAGATCCTTTAAATCTGTACTATCTCTAGTCAGGTTAGTAAGCATGCTTCTAATTTTCTTACTATTATCAGGTATATATGAGCAGCAATGACGTTCATTAAGCATTTTGCACACACCTCCACTCTTTGCTAAAAGAATGTCTAAAGCAAGCCGGTTTTGAAGAGTCATAGCTCTTTCTGCTGCAAGTTCAGTATCCATCAGAAGTATAGCTCCTGTAAAGTTTGTCAGCATGTTATCCACAATAGTAGACAACTTTTGAATTTTCATAGAATTTAGGATAACCCCCACTGAAGGGATTATAGCCCCAAATATGTCACCAATGACAGCCGCCACTGATTCTCGTTTTTGTCTGGTATGTTGTAATTCAGACGTCTTAGGTAGTTGTTTTAAGTCATCAATCTGGTAAATCTTTGGGAATATTATTCCCAAATAACATGTCCCATACCATCCCTTAGGAAGACGGTAATATGCATTTAACCCACAGATGTAATAAATTCCAGGAATCGCTGGGTCTTGTCCATTTAACATAAAGGTCCATTTGCTCTGAAACAAAAACACATGCCTACATTCACTCGTTCCCACAAACAAATTATCTTGATCAGATTTTGGTCTATATATGCAGAGTCTACCTACGTGTAATGCATCTATAGCTAACTTGCCTTGTGTTTTAATTTCAGTATAAGCATAATCATTTGCATAAGTGCTTTTTTCCAAACCTTTTTCTAATCTTTCTTTTAATGCTTTTCGTCTATCATCTGTGTGATCTAAAAAGCTTTTCTCTACAGGAGACAGTAAGCATGTTAAATTATTGCGATGTGCATAAGCAGTTCCAAATGTTAGTGTTGGCTCAAAGAATCCTCTAACTAATTTTATATCATGCTCTTTAGCTAACTTATTTAAGAATTCAATAACAGGCACAAAAGAAAACACAACGTCTAAATTTGAATAAAAATATTGCACATGCTCTTGATCATAAAATCTTGTTAGTAGCAAGCTACAGCTGATCCCATACGTAAGAGGGAGGCTATGATAAGTAACTCCCTCCTGCACAGATGAAGGAATTTTAGTGCATACATAACAGTCTTTCGCATTCATGGTTTCCACATACTCATTTAGTAGGCGATAGAAAACATTAGTAGAAAGCTCCCCTTTTGCATTAGTTCCCTCATGCAGATGTCTTGTGTCTTGCTCAAATTTCTCCCATGGTGATAGTTTATTAGTTGTAGTAGTAGTCTCAGGTTTTGAAGTTGCATTAATAGTTTCACTCTCTCTCCATGGCATACCCACAATCACTCCCACAATCATTATTGCGCATACAACACCTATCATAAGTCCTAACCAGCCACACACTTTACTTCCTTTGTTACTATAAGCCATGTTTGTATAGAATCAGAATAGCAGATTAACAATCAACTCTGAGTGGCAAACTCTTTCTGCGTAATTTACCGCGTCTTCACTCACTCTAGGACCCTTTTCGTCAATTCAGGTTAGCAGCTTGTCGTAATCAGGTTTCTATGTCAAATCCAGGTTTTATGTCACTTTCCGGTAGTTTTCTTTTTCTCTAAGATTCTTGATTTTTATTTTTCAGCTTTTACAATTTCAATCTTTTATCTTCAGTTTTCTTGTTGTATATTCTTCAGGTACCGTAGTACTGGCCTGGTATTTCTCGATCAAAAAAGAATGCTAAGAATTCTTGTTGCCATTCAGAGGATGTAGCATATGCCCATTCAGGACCGGTATATCTTCTGTTTGCTATCCTTTTTCTTTTTCTTTTTCGTTCTCCTTGCTGTTCTCCTTCACTCAGATCGTCTGCTCGTGAGGTATCGCTTTCCTCTATTATTGTCTCGTTTGCTATTTCTCTTATTCTAAAGTGTGATTTGTCTGGCCAATTTTCACCTCTGTTCGTCTTACTTCGGCGTTTTCCTTCAGTACTTTGGACAGCACTCTCTTCTGGTAATATGGTGTTTTCTCCTGATAGGCTTGAAACTTGTTCAGCAGATTCTGATTCGTTCTGATTTAAATTTGCCACTTCTTCGTCTCTCTCTCCTTGTTCGACACTGTATTCAGATTCTGAATTGTATTCGTCTGCTTCTGGGAGAACCTCTCCTTGTCTTTGTTCTCCTGCTGCCTCCACTGAGATTGGCACTTCGTCACCTCTCTCGAACTCACTGATAGTTTGAGGGACACGGCTGTTCTCAGCGGACTCTCCTGTAGTCTCAGATCTTTCTTGACTGATCTCTGACTCTGAGACTTCTTCTCTTGAAGTTGCTGTACCGGAATTTTCAAGTTCCTCTTCAACAGGACACGCTACCCTTTTTGTATGACTGGCATGTATCCAGTTGGGAACCCCGGCACACTTCACAGCAGTAGTGGTCGTCAATATCACTTGATATGGCCCTTTCCAACGCGGCTCAAGACACGATTTTCTTACGTGCTTCTTGACAACCACCCAATCTCCAGCTTGCAGAGTGTCCTGGTTCGCCGATTGGTGGTAACGTGTTAGCTTCCACCTGGTGAGAGAAAGAGCGAATCACGTCAGCCAAACTTTTGCAGTAATCCAACACCATATCATCTGTAATATTCACTAGTGCATTTGCAGGTACCGCCGGTAACCTCATTGCTCTGCCCATGAGGATTTCATGTGGGGACAATCCCGTTTTCTTATCTGCCGTTTTTCTCATAGACATCAGCACTAGAGGTAATGCATCTGGCCACTTCATGTTTGTTGCTGCACACATTTTTGCTATTCTTGATTTCAAAGTACCATTCATCTGCTCGACTAGTCCTGAGGCTTCAGGGCGATAGCTACAATGCAGCTTTTGTTCAATGTTGAGTGCGGCACACAGAAGTTTAATCACCTCATTGTCGAAGTGTCTTCCCCTATCTGATTCTATAGAAACCGGAAACCCGAACCTGGGTATTAATTCTCTGAGTAGTAGTTTTGCAACTGTAAGACTGTCATTCCTACGTGTGGGATATGCCTCAATCCAATGGCTAAAAACACACGCAATCACCAACACGTATCTCAAACCTCCGCAAACAGGCATTTCAATGAAATCCATTTGTATCTTATTAAATGGACCACCAGCTCTCCCAATGTGGCTCAAAGTTACCACAGTTCCTTTTCCAGCGTTCATCTGTTGACAAATGACGCACCTGTGACAAGTAATTTCTGCGGCATGTCTGAATTTTGGATTGAACCAATCAATCTTAAATGATCTGATCATGGCATCTCTTCCTAAATGTGCCTGCCCATGATACAATCGGGCAAATTGTGACAGAAGACTGTTTGGCAAAACTAGTTTTCCCTCTCCTGATACCCAAATATCGTCTGCTCTCTGTACACACTGCATTTTCTGCCAGGAACGTTTTTCTTCCTTACCAACGTGGCTTTGTAATGTCTTTAATTTGTCTAAAGTATCAACCACTCGTAATGCTAGACTTAAGGTTGTGTCATTCTCAGGTTGTGGTAACAGTTCCCACTGCTCCTTAAAAGATATACAGTTCAATGCACAAAATCTTGCAACTTGGTCTGCATAACCATTCCCCATTGACACAAAATCTTGTGATCTGGTGTGAGCACTGCACTTCACCACGGCAATCTCAAGAGGCAACTGAATCGCATGTAACAAATCTCTTATTTGTTCTCCATTTTTCACTGGTGAACCAGAGGATGTCATGAACCCTCTCTGTGACCAGAGTTGACCAAAATCATGTACAATTCCAAATCCGTATCTGCTGTCTGTATAGATTGTGACTTTCAGATTTACAGCAGCATGGCATGCTTTTGTGAGAGCTATCAATTTTGCCACTTGTGCAGAAAACACTTTCTCGAGCCAGGAGGCCTCGACTATACCAGATATGGTACATACTGCATAACCAGCTCTCAAGGTTCCTGTTGAATCTCTTAGACAGGACCCATCAACGAACATAATGTAATCGTTTTCCTTTAACTGGGTATCTTTTATATCTGAGCGAGGTTTGGTACTGAGCTCAGTCACCTCCAGACAATCATGCTCAAACTCTTCCCCATCCTTTATTTCTGTATTCTCAATGGGAAGTAGAGTTGCCGGGTTCAGCACAGTGCACCTTTTCAATGTGACATTAGGTGACCCCAGAATAATTGTCTCATATTTGGTAAGTCGTGCATTTGTCATGTGTTGTGTCTTAGTTCGTGTCAGCAGAATTTCAACAGAATGTGGAACCAATACTGTCAAAGGGTATCCCATGACTATGCCCTCACATTGTGAAAGGCTTTGACCAACTGCTGCGACTGCTCGCAAACAACCCGGTAAGGCTGCTGCGACAGGGTCCAAAGTAGCTGAAAAATATGCTACTGGGCGATTTGCATCTCCATGGACCTGTGTTAAAACAGACAAAGAACAAGCATCACGTTCATGACAGAACAACAAAAATGGTTTCTCATAATCAGGCATTCCTAATGCTGGAGCCCTGCACATGCATTCTTTCAGCTCTAGAAATGACTCAAGCTCTTCTTTTGTCAATGTGATTGTGTATGGTTCATCCTTAACTTCCTTTCCTGTCAGTTTTGTTAATGGTTTTGAAATGATCAAGAAGTTGGGTATCCACTGGCGACAGTAGCTCACCATTCCCAAGAACATTCTGACATCTCTCTTTGTTGTTGGGGGATTCATTTGTAAAACAACTGTTATTCTCTCTTTTGATATTCTTCGGGACCCTTTTTCAATCAGATGCCCCAAATACTTCACTTCTTTTTGACAGTACTGCAGCTTTTTAGGTGATACCTTATGTCCGTTTTTCCCTAAATGATTCAATAAGGCAATGGTATCATATTTGCAGCTGTCTTTGGTTTTGGATGCAATCAACAAATCATCAATGTACTGCACAATAGTCGAATTGTAAGGCAGCACAAGAGGTTCCAAATCCTTCTTCAATATCTGATTGAAGATGGATGGTGACTCAGAAAACCCCTGAGGAATTCTGCACCAACTGTATACTTTATCCAGGAATTTGAAACTGAACAAAAACTGGCTGTCTTCGTGAAGTGGTATCGAGAAAAACGCTTGTGATAGGTCTACTACGGTAAACCATTCAGCATCACAAGGAACCTGGTACATTATTACTGCTGGGTTGGGAACCACAGGGCAGCATTTTACCACAATTTCGTTTATTTTTCTCAAATCCTGCACAATTCGAACTTTCCCACAGGGCTTTCTCAAACCCATAATTGGAGAGTTACACGGACTACTCAGGACCTCTTTCAAAACTCCCTGTCTGAGAAAATCTGCAATTATCTGTGTCACTTCAATAAGGACATCCTGAGTCATGTGATATTGTGACACTTGTGGGAACACTGCGTTCGGCTTTATCTGCACCTTGACTGGACCTACTCCCTTGATTAATCCAACCTCCTTTCCAGTCAAATCCCACACCTTCTCTGTTACCGATCCTTGCAGATCAGCAGGTAGATCAATCAAGGTAAACACTGGGAATAAAGTCATTAGAGGGTAATCTTCATTCATCTCTGCTCCTTCTTCTATGAGTTGACCCTCATCTGCCTCATCATCACTGTTTGTCTGAACCTCTATTCCACCATTGGAACAGGTAATTGAACATTTGGTTTTGCACAATAAGTCTCTTCCTAATAAGGATACTGGGCTTGAATCGCATACAACAAATCTATGCAGGCCCTGAAAATTTCCGATTTCAACTGCACTGGGTCAGTGATTGGATTAGTCAGGTACTGATTAGCCACACCAACGACTCGTATGGTGCGCCCTGAGAGAGGTAATCTTGGTGCCTCTGCACTGCGAACCGTAGAGCGTGTAGCTCCTGTATCGACTAAAAATGAAACTTTGTAGCCCATTACTTTTCCCTCCACATATGGGCCTCTCTGGTCTACCTCTAGGGATGCAGCGAGTCTGCACTCTTCACTGTCTGAGCTATCATCTGACCAGTCCTCATTCATCTCATTTTCACCTCGTAATGGGAATTGTTGTACAGTGTTGTTTTGATTTGTTACCTGACCTGTGACCTGTTGAGGAAGCGTCACCTGTTGCTGTCCCATCGGAGCTAGGGGTAACTGCATTTGCGGTCTAGGCACCATAGGGATCTGCTGTTGCATTGGTTGTACTGACACTGTTTGAAAACACAGCATTTGCATTTGCTGCATAGGTTGCACCCCTGACATTTGCACCAAATTATTTTGATAGTTCTGATTCGGGTGTCTCATTCTTGAACCTCGTGAATTTTGCAATGTACCGGCATTGATACTCTGCTGAACTGTACCATCCTGCATTATATTTGGACAATCGCGTTTCCAATGTCCCACGCCCACGCACGCATGGCATGGTGACATCTTTTTCACTCCTTGACCATCACCTTGAACAACAACATTATTCATGTCCGAACCACGGTTCACAAACCCTCGACCTCTACCTCTTGGTTGTGCCTGAAACGCACCATTCAATTGCGGTTGTTGCTGTATCATTTGCTGAACACCATTTCCCTGTATTCCAGCCTGTGCAGTCCTTATCTGCATCACCATCACCTTCTCCTTCAACTTTTTCTGCTTTAACTCAATTTCGTCACTACAGTATTTCGCGTACTGTAATACTTCATCAATCGGTTTAGCTTGCCAACAAATCAAATGATTTTTAATCATTTGGCTGACCTCCGGTCTCAGCCCTTCGACGAATCTAAACACAAGATGATTCATGTCCTTCGGCTCAATTGTTTCAGTACCACTGTAATGTTTGAATGCCTTTAACAATCTTTCATAATATGCATGTATTGACTCTTTAACCTCTTGAGAGGTCCGGTCGATTTTCTGCCAATCGGTCACCTTCGGCGACACCTTTTGTTTCAAAAACTCAATTACTTTATGATAATATTTCATCACCTCTTCAGAAGGTGCTCCGGTCACTTTTATCCCTTGCCGGTTCCTTTGTGGGCCAATCTACCCCTCTCTTGCACTCAAGCCACAAGTCTGGCGGAACAATAATCTCAAACAAGGTATTTAAGTCTTCCCAGAGACATTTCGCAAGCTTCACGAATCTATCTGTCTTTTGATACCACTCAATCGGTTTTTCTCTTAACCTAGGATAATCATTCGTAAAGGACAAAATGTCTCCCCTGGACCAAGGCACATGCACCAAAACACCACCAGCTGTTTCTCTCATAGGTAGGATTTTCACTGTCTCTAAGTTTGGAGTGACTGTTGTTTCATTAGAACCTGGACTATCTCTTTTTCCCTTATCTCTTTTCTTCATCCATCGGCCTTCCCATTTCTCCAGTGCTCCCCAAATTTGTGCGCTTTGCAGCAACTCTTTCAAATGTGTCTTCATGCCTGCAGATCTCATGTGCTCAAAATCCTTTGTGTCAAAATCTAATCTGTAACTCCGTTTCAAATGTTTCGTGTTTCCAATGTCGATATTGTATTTGTCTGCCAAATTGGTTAACTTCTGGTGTACTTTGCCTACCTCTTTGGTGATTTTAGGGCATAAGTACCTTAATTCTGCCTCAGTGTAAGACTCCAACCTATTTACTCCCATTGTTCCATCCACCAATTCAGCAGCTTCTGCTCCTAGTCGTACTAGATTTAGGTATTCATTGTGTTTCTCTTTCTCAGGTTCGATTGTAGTCGCTGTAGTCTTTTGTGATGTGCAAGTTTTCTCTAACCACTCATTTAACTGTTGTACTGTAAAACCCTGCAGTGAAATGTTCCCTGCATGTATCATTGGAGTGTATGAGGTATTTGTACTCATAGTTTGGGGAGTCAGGACTCCCAATCCTGCTTGTCGCATTGCCTCAAGAGGTGCCCCTATTGGACTGAGGTCCATTAAGGGTCTTGATTGTTCACAAACCTGTCCTCTCTGTGCCATTATTTGTGGAGTTATAATAGGCCCTCCTCTTATCGTTTCATGAGTTATGACTCCCTGTTCACACGTCCTTGTTTTCTCCTGTGCATATAACGGCACCGGGGGACCAACTGTAATGGGTAGTGATATAGCGGCAGGTGTCTGGCCTGCTCCCAAGCTTCTTGGAGCTTCAACACCATAAGTCTGCTCTAATAATCCTGGTGCAGGTTCTTTTAAAGGACCCGCTACTGGGTTATATCCAGGTATCAGTTGTGGCGGTTGTGACACTAACTGTGGAGTTGACTCGATCTGCATTAACCTTGGCTTTGTATATATCGGGTCTGGTTGTACCACCAAGTCCGTAGTAGTCTCGAGTACTGGAATATCGGGATAAATTCTTTTTATCTGTGGTGGAGGCTGTAACTGTATCGACGAGTCTGGTGCAGTGGGTACACTG
This sequence comes from Pleurodeles waltl, assembly GCF_031143425.1. Classification (NCBI taxonomy): domain Eukaryota; kingdom Metazoa; phylum Chordata; class Amphibia; order Caudata; family Salamandridae; genus Pleurodeles; species Pleurodeles waltl. Next base: position 1,350,803,572 of record NC_090445.1, read on the forward strand.
ACACCATTCTGTATCAAAGCTGTATCGCTAGTCTGCACTGTATCAGTAACACCCTTCTCTTTCGTCTGGTTCCCAGGATCCAAGCTAGTACTTGGAGCACTGTCGTTCACCGCGTATGGTGGCGGACGATCATGTAACAATCTATCCATAAACGCCTCATCATCTGAATCGTCCTCTTCTTCCCAAGATCTTTTATTCTCTTTGTGTTTGCCTGGTTCTTTGTCAGTTTTGCAAGAAGCTTTCTTTCCCTGTGTTTCCTCTCCCTGGGTTATTGCCGGAAACAAATTCAACCCATCCACTATTCCTCGTCTCCACATTTTGTTCTCATTGTCCCTCTGCATAGGACTTTTCTGCTCTTGTCAATCTTCTGTGAAATCATTCTTGTCTATGTTTAAGAGCCATCAGGTCCCAAATTGCCAAAGCCTCATATTGTGCTGGTCGAGGAGGTGGTTTCTGCGTACTTAACATCCACCTCAGATTTTCTAACACCTTTTGATTAAATGTTCCATGTTCTGGAAACGCTAGACACCCTTCTTTCTCTGTTAGTTTGCGCCATTGTTTTATCCATAAACACGGTGCAACACCCTTTTCCTCCATAACCGTGTAAGCTGGTGTACCCTCAGGTGGTGTAGGTTCCCCATCAGTTGCAACGACATACACATCTCCTTTCAAAGCGCTTTTTAATTCCTTAACAAAATTCATTTTTAATTTATATTTACTTCAGAAAACGGCTTAGTTCCCAGGACACTCTTCACCTACCCTTTGCTCAACCTATTGTCTCTCACGGACAGTAACCAATCCGTGCGCGACCCCTCTCGACATCTGACCTATCCCAGCGCGGCACCACTGACGTCACACTCACACACACTGCAGCTGACAAAGTCTTGCGGCTTGTCCACACCTTGCTAACTCCTTACAACTCATACAAACTAATGCGAATTATTGCTAGCACTTAAATTACAACACAAATCTGCCGGTTTACTACAGGAAGGGTAACACATTCGCTTCAGAACTTTACAGAGATTTCACTTGAAGCCTCGGCCGCTACTCTCTCCTTCTCAGTTCCCTCATACGCAAGTAGAATTCGACCTGCAAATCCTACTCTCGACTTGTCAATGACTCCTTCTAGTGCACTTTAGAACTTGTCAAATCTCCATCGAAGGTTACACGCATGCATCATAACTCAAAACTCGACCTGTCAACCACACCCAATTGACCTATTAAACGGCACAGATTACAACATAAACCATTTTAACATCATACTCCGGAGTCTTAGACCTCAATAGGCCCGTATACAACAACCAACCACGTGGATAATTTTGAGCAACAAGCGCTGCATTCACATGAAGTACGCCGACTTCCCTACTCTCATGCTTTGGAGTACGCCCACTCCTTCTAAACAACACTTAATTTGGCCTAGTCGCACTCAAATATTCACAATCACCTGCAAAGTGCATAAGATTTAATAAGCGCAAGAGACCCTAACCACACATACTATGGCGCCGAGAACATTCCCAACTCATTTAGGCAGGCTCCGAGATCCCGGGAAAGCCCATGGCAAATCTAGCAACTCATCATCTTTCCAGATTGCATTATCACAAGAAAACAATTGAACAGTGAAAACTCCGTCCTAGGGCCCCCAAGGGCCAAACCATCCTCTGCTACCAGAACTGCTAACGCGTCCGTCTATGTTAATTTATTCACATCAGGACTCGTTTTAGGCCAATGAATCTTTGGGCCCAGTGGTGAGACACCGTAGGACGAGATAACTGATCAAAATATCAATCAATATGTCAATAACATTGTCAACATTTAACACCAAAATATATCTTACTTTAGACATTAATAAACATTCGGCGCAACCATGACCTTTCAGTCATGAATAACCACACCTTAATGAAGTTTTATGAGTTGTATTCCCTATTTATTACAATCTAGTAGCAAATGCATCAATCTCAAAGCCAGGAAGCATATAAGCACAGTCACAAGATGACAACCATAATAAGCTTTCAATAATGCAAAGATCAGTAGCATAGACAATCAGATAGATATAAGCAGATTGTAACACATCGAACTTTCTAAGATACTAGTTCAGCATAGCACCACGTCAGTCACGTCAGTTTGTCAGTCAGAGTGAATACCACATCTAACCTCTAATTAGCATTAGCATGTTGGGCGTCATGCAAAACAATTTTGAACACCAATTTGGAAAACATCTAACTAAGGTCTCTAATAAAACATACAGCAGTTGGTACCTAGAAAGAAAGGCAAATAAATTAATTTTCATTAGCAATTTTATAATTACCCTCCTTTGATTAAGTCAGCATTCAGGATCAGTCTACGTCTTCAGGACATCAGTTAAATCACCGTCAGTCTATCTAAGTTAAAGGCAAAACACTCTCCTCATAAGGAGAAAAGTGTAAGGGGCAGTCTATGGGCAAGGATGGTTTGTCTAAGTCTCAAGTCACAAAATAGTGTGACAGAGTTTCGGGATGCAATTGATATCATTCCCTACCTAATGACCGTTTGTCTCCTGTGTCATGGGTTTTTTATCCCTTTTTCATGATGCATTCCCCCAAAATTCTATTGGTCAGCCAATACACCCCATCATTGTTAACCTATCAAATTATACATTAAGTAATGCATTTGTCATTTCTTGATATTAGTTCGTCTTCTGATTGGTCTTCATAATCGGCATTTCGTAGGTGGCATATCCGGGGTTACTTCACCATCTTGGCACATGTCTCAGGTTAAAAGTTCTCTTTCCCTCATCTCATTGTCCTTGGAAGTATCTATAAATGTTTAGAAGCACATCATTTTATACTAAAAGATGCTAGCATGCGGATGGGAGAATTTACCCATGTTTCAAATTAATACAGAAAGAACAATAGCTGGTCATGGTCGTTTGCAAGTCCGCACTCTGAAGAGACAGAAAAATACGCTTCTAATATGAGAGCTACACAGCTTTGCTTGGCTCATGCTAACTTAAGATATACAAGTTCTAATGAATGCAGTTTTATACGTGTTAATGTGCTCAGTTAGGCAAACTATAAACAATTATTTCTTATAGTCGACATTAGTTTATACATATGAACGATTCTCCATATTTATGAATATGCTTTAATGTATGTTTTATTAATATAGCATTGTTAGACATAAGCATTTCACGTCTATAATATGTAATATCAAATAGGCTCTCTCAGTCCCTCCTCTGATGACGCTCGTCATCACAAATCTTTCTGGTCTTAATTTTTCACCTTGCGCATAATACGCATTTCAACATCTTTTCCTTTATGTGAGCTTTCCCATATTTCATTGAACATTTTCTCTCTTTCACTTTCTTCGTTTCTTTGGGTTCTTTTAGTCAATTTTCTTTTCACTTTATCATTTATTTTGCATATTCCCCAAAATCCCAATAAACAAATCAGAACAATTAGTAGTCCCATCATTATTTTTGCAAGTACCCCATTCCAAATGTTGGTAAACCAGCTTCCCACTCGGGAAATTCCTTTTCCAAATTTCTCCCAAACACCAAGTTCTTTTAGATCCTTTAAATCTGTACTATCTCTAGTCAGGTTAGTAAGCATGCTTCTAATTTTCTTACTATTATCAGGTATATATGAGCAGCAATGACGTTCATTAAGCATTTTGCACACACCTCCACTCTTTGCTAAAAGAATGTCTAAAGCAAGCCGGTTTTGAAGAGTCATAGCTCTTTCTGCTGCAAGTTCAGTATCCATCAGAAGTATAGCTCCTGTAAAGTTTGTCAGCATGTTATCCACAATAGTAGACAACTTTTGAATTTTCATAGAATTTAGGATAACCCCCACTGAAGGGATTATAGCCCCAAATATGTCACCAATGACAGCCGCCACTGATTCTCGTTTTTGTCTGGTATGTTGTAATTCAGACGTCTTAGGTAGTTGTTTTAAGTCATCAATCTGGTAAATCTTTGGGAAAATTATTCCCAAATAACATGTCCCATACCATCCCTTAGGAAGACGGTAATATGCATTTAACCCACAGATGTAATAAATTCCAGGAATCGCTGGGTCTTGTCCATTTAACATAAAGGTCCATTTGCTCTGAAACAAAAACACATGCCTACATTCACTCGTTCCCACAAACAAATTATCTTGATCAGATTTTGGTCTATATATGCAGAGTCTACCTACGTGTAATGCATCTATAGCTAACTTGCCTTGTGTTTTAATTTCAGTATAAGCATAATCATTTGCATAAGTGCGTTTTTCCAAACCTTTTTCTAATCTTTCTTTTAATGCTTTTCGTCTATCATCTGTGTGATCTAAAAAGCTTTTCTCTACAGGAGACAGTAAGCATGTTAAATTATTGCGATGTGCATAAGCAGTTCCAAATGTTAGTGTTGGCTCAAAGAATCCTCTAACTAATTTTATATCATGCTCTTTAGCTAACTTATTTAAGAATTCAATAACAGGCACAAAAGAAAACACAACGTCTAAATTTGAATAAAAATATTGCACATGCTCTTGATCATAAAATCTTGTTAGTAGCAAGCTACAGCTGATCCCATACGTAAGAGGGAGGCTATGATAAGTAACTCCCTCCTGCACAGATGAAGGAATTTTAGTGCATACATAACAGTCTTTCGCATTCATGGTTTCCACATACTCATTTAGTAGGCGATAGAAAACATTAGTAGAAAGCTCCCCTTTTGCATTAGTTCCCTCATGCAGATGTCTTGTGTCTTGCTCAAATTTCTCCCATGGTGATAGTTTATTAGTTGTAGTAGTAGTCTCAGGTTTTGAAGTTGCATTAATAGTTTCACTCTCTCTCCATGGCATACCCACAATCACTCCCACAATCATTATTGCGCATACAACACCTATCATAAGTCCTAACCAGCCACACACTTTACTTCCTTTGTTACTATAAGCCATGTTTGTATAGAATCAGAATAGCAGATTAACAATCAACTCTGAGTGGCAAACTCTTTCTGCGTAATTTACAGCGTCTTCACTCACTCTAGGACCCTTTTCGTCAATTCAGGTTAGCAGCTTGTCGTAATCAGGTTTCTATGTCAAATCCAGGTTTTATGTCACTTTCCGGTAGTTTTCTTTTTCTCTAAGATTCTTGATTTTTATTTTTCAGCTTTTACAATTTCAATCTTTTATCTTCAGTTTTCTTGTTGTATATTCTTCAGGTACCGTAGTACTGGCCTGGTATTTCTCGATCAAAACAGAATGCTAAGAATTCTTGTTGCCATTCAGAGGTTGTAGCATATGCCCATTCAGGACCGGTATATCTTCTGTTTGCTATCCTTTTTCTTTTTCTTTTTAATTCTCCTTGCTGTTCTCCTTCACTCAGATCGTCTGCTCGTGAGGTATCGCTTTCCTCTATTATTGTCTCGTTTGCTATTTCTCTTATTCTAAAGTGTGATTTGTCTGGCCAATTTTCACCTCTGTTCGTCTTACTTCGGCGTTTTCCTTCAGTACTTTGGACAGCACTCTCTTCTGGTAATATGGTGTTTTCTCCTGATAGGCTTGAAACTTCTTCAGCAGATTCTGATTCGTTCTGATTTAAATTTGCCACTTCTTCGTCTCTCTCTCCTTGTTCGACACTGTATTCAGATTCTGAATTGTATTCGTCTGCTTCTGGGAGAACCTCTCCTTGTCTTTGTTCTCCTGCTGCCTCCACTGAGAATGGCACTTCGTCACCTCTCTCGAACTCACTGATTGTTTGAGGGTCACGGCTGTTCTCAGCGGACTCTCCTGTAGTCTCAGATCTTTCTTGACTGATCTCTGACTCTGAGACTTCTTCTCTTGAAGTTGCTGTACCGGAATTTTCAAGTTCCTCTTCAACAGGACACGCTACCCTTTTTGTATGACTGGCATGTATCCAGTTGGGAACCCCGGCACACTTCACAGCAGTAGTGGTCGTCAATATCACTTGATATGGCCCTTTCCAACGCGGCTCAAGACACGATTTTCTTACGTGCTTCTTGACAACCACCCAATCTCCAGCTTGCAGAGTGTCCTGGTTCGCCGATTGGTGGTAACGTGTTAGCTTCCACCTGGTGAGAGAAAGAGCGAATCACGTCAGCCAAACTTTTGCAGTAATCCAACACCATATCATCTGTAATATTCACTAGTGCATTTGCAGGTACCGCCGGTAACCTCATTGCTCTGCCCATGAGGATTTCATGTGGGGACAATCCCGTTTTCTTATCTGCCGTTTTTCTCATAGACATCAGCACTAGAGGTAATGCATCTGGCCACTTCATGTTTGTTGCTGCACACATTTTTGCTATTCTTGATTTCAAAGTACCATTCATCTGCTCGACTAGTCCTGAGGCTTCAGGGCGATAGCTACAATGCAGCTTTTGTTCAATGTTGAGTGCGGCACACAGAAGTTTAATCACCTCATTGTCGAAGTGTCTTCCCCTATCTGATTCTATAGAAACCGGAAACCCGAACCTGGGTATTAATTCTCTGAGTAGTAGTTTTGCAACTGTAAGACTGTCATTCCTACGTGTGGGATATGCCTCAATCCAATGGCTAAAAACACACGCAATCACCAACACGTATCTCAAACCTCCGCAAACAGGCATTTCAATGAAATCCATTTGTATCTTATTAAATGGACCACCAGCTCTCCCAATGTGGCTCAAAGTTACCACAGTTCCTTTTCCAGCGTTCATCTGTTGACAAATGACGCACCTGTGACAAGTAATTTCTGCGGCATGTCTGAATTTTGGATTGAACAGATCAATCTTAAATGATCTGATCATGGCATCTCTTCCTAAATGTGCCTGCCCATGATACAATCGGGCAAATTGTGACAGAAGACTGTTTGGCAAAACTAGTTTTCCCTCTCCTGATACCCAAATATCGTCTGCTCTCTGTACACACTGCATTTTCTGCCAGGAACGTTTTTCTTCCTTACCAACGTGGCTTTGTAATGTCTTTAATTTGTCTAAAGTATCAACCACTCGTAATGCTAGACTTAAGGTTGTGACATTCTCAGGTTGTGGTAACAGTTCCCACTGCTCCTTAAAAGATATACAGTTCAATGCACAAAATCTTGCAACTTGGTCTGCATAACCATTCCCCATTGACACAAAATCTTGTGATCTGGTGTGAGCACTGCACTTCACCACGGCAATCTCAAGAGGCAACTGAATATCATGTAACAAATCTCTTATTTGTTCTCCATTTTTCACTGGTGAACCAGAGGATGTCATGAATCCTCTCTGTGACCAGAGTTGACCAAAATCATGTACGATTCCAAATCCGTATCTGCTGTCTGTATAGATTGTGACTTTCAGATTTACAGCAGCATGGCATGCTTTTGTGAGAGCTATCAATTTTGCCACTTGTGCAGAAAACACTTTCTCGAGCCAGGAGGCCTCGACTATACCAGATATGGTACATACTGCATAACCAGCTCTCAAGGTTCCTGTTGAATCTCTTAGACAGGACCCATCAACGAACATAATGTAATCGTTTTCCTTTAACTGGGTATCTTTTATATCTGAGCAAGGTTTGGTACTGAGCTCAGTCACCTCCAGACAATCATGCTCAAACTCTTCCCCATTCTTTATTTCTGTATTCTCAATGGGAAGTAGAGTTGCCGGGTTCAGCACAGTGCACCTTTTCAATGTGACATTAGGTGACCCCAGAATAATTGTCTCATATTTGGTAAGTCGTGCATTTGTCATGTGTTGTGTCTTAGTTCGTGTCAGCAGAATTTCAACAGAATTTGGAACCAATACTGTCAAAGGGTATCCCATGACTATGCCCTCACATTGTGAAAGGCTTTGACCAACTGCTGCGACTGCTCGCAAACAACCCGGTAAGGCTGCTGCGACAGGGTCCAAAGTAGCTGAAAAATATGCTACTGGGCGATTTGCATCTCCATGGACCTGTGTTAAAACAGACAAAGAACAAGCATCACGTTCATGACAGAACAACAAAAATGGTTTCTCATAATCAGGCATTCCTAATGCTGGAGCCCTGCACATGCATTCTTTCAGCTCTAGAAATGACTCAAGCTCTTCTTTTGTCAATGTGATTGTGTATGGTTCATCCTTAACTTCCTTTCCTGTCAGTTTTGTTAATGGTTTTGAAATGATCAAGAAGTTGGGTATCCACTGGCAACAGTAGCTCACCATTCCCAAGAACATTCTGACATCTCTCTTTGTTGTTGGGGGATTCATTTGTAAAACAACTGTTATTCTCTCTTTTGATATTCTTCGGGACCCTTTTTCAATCAGATGCCCCAAATACTTCACTTCTTTTTGACAGTACTGCAGCTTTTTAGGTGATACCTTATGTCCGTTTTTCCCTAAATGATTCAATAAGGCAATGGTATCATATTTGCAGCTGTCTTTGGTTTTGGATGCAATCAACAAATCATCAATGTACTGCACAATAGTCGAATTGTAAGGCAGCACAAGAGGTTCCAAATCCTTCTTCAATATCTGATTGAAGATGGATGGTGACTCAGAAAACCCCTGAGGAATTCTGCACCAACTGTATACTTTATCCAGGAATTTGAAACTGAACAAAAACTGGCTGTCTTCGTGAAGTCGTATCGAGATAAACGCTTGTGATAGGTCTACTACGGTAAACCATTCAGCATCACAAGGAACCTGGTACATTATTACTGCTGGGTTGGGAACCACAGGGCAGCATTTTACCACAATTTCGTTTATTTTTCTCAAATCCTGCACAATTCGAACTTTCCCACAGGGCTTTCTCAAACCCATAATTGGAGAGTTACACGGACTACTCAGGACCTCTTTCAAAACTCCCTGTCTGAGAAAATCTGCAATTATCTGTGTCACTTCAATAAGGACATCCTGAGTCATGTGATATTGTGACACTTGTGGGAACACTGCGTTCGGCTTTATCTGCACCTTGACTGGACCTACTCCCTTGATAAATCCAACCTCCTTTCCAGTCAAATCCCACACCTTCTCTGTTACCGATCCTTGCAGATCAGCAGGTAGATCGATCAAGGTAAACACTGGGAATAAAGTAATTAGAGGGTAATCTTCATTCATCTCTGCTCCGTCTTCTATGAGTTGACCCTCATCTGCCTCATCATCACTGTTTGTCTGAACCTCTATTCCACCATTGGAACAGGTAATTGAACATTTGGTTTTGCACAATAAGTCTCTTCCTAATAAGGATACTGGGCTTGAATCGCATACAACAAATCTATGCAGGCCCTGAAAATTTCCGATTTCAACTGCACTGGGTCAGTGATTGGATTAGTCAGGTACTGATTAGCCACACCAACGACTCGTATGGTGCGCCCTGAGAGAGGTAATCTTGGTACCTCTGCACTGCGAACCGTAGAGCGTGTAGCTCCTGTATCGACTAAAAATGAAACTTTGTAGCCCATTACTTTTCCCTCCACATATGGGCCTCTCTGGTCTACCTCTAGGGATGCAGCGAGTCTGCACTCTTCACTGTCTGAGCTATCATCTGACCAGTCCTCATTCATCTCATTTTCACCTCGTAATGGGAATTGTTGTACAGTGTTGTTTTGATTTGTTACCTGACCTGTGACCTGTTGAGGAAGCGTCACCTGTTGCTGTCCCATCGGAGCTAGGGGTAACTGCATTTGCGGTCTAGGCACCATAGGGATCTGCTGTTGCATTGGTTGTACTGACACTGTTTGAAAACACGGCATTTGCATTTGCTGCATAGGTTGCACCCCTGACATTTGCACCAAATTATTTTGATAGTTCTGATTCGGGTGTCTCATTCTTGAACCTCGTGAATTTTGCAATGTACCGGCATTGATACTCTGCTGAACTGTACCATCCTGCATTATATTTGGACAATCGCGTTTCCAATGTCCCACGGCCACGCACGCATGGCATGGTGACATCTTTTTCACTCCTTGACCATCACCTTGAACAACAACATTATTCATGTCCGAACCACGGTTCACAAACCCTCGACCTCTACCTCTTGGTTGTGCCTGAAACGCACCATTCAATTGCGGTTGTTGCTGTATCATTTGCTGAACACCATTTCCCTGTATTCCAGCCTGTGCAGTCCTTATCTGCATCACCATCACCTTCTCCTTCAACTTTTTCTGCTTTAACTCAATTTCGTCACTACAGTATTTCGCGTACTGTAATACTTCATCAATCGGTTTAGCTTGCCAACAAATCAAATGATTTTTAATCATTTGGCTGACCTCCGGTCTCAGCCCTTCGACGAATCTAAACACAAGATGATTCATGTCCTTCGGCTCAATTGTTTCAGTACCACTGTAATGTTTGAATGCCTTTAACAATCTTTCATAATATGCATGTATTGACTCTTTAACCTCTTGAGAGGTCCGGTCGATTTTCTGCCAATCGGTCACCTTCGGCGACACCTTTTGTTTCAAAAACTCAATTACTTTATGATAATATTTCATCACCTCTTCAGAAGGTGCTCCGGTCACTTTTATCCCTTGCCGGTTCCTTTGTGGGCCAATCTACCCCTCTCTTGCACTCAAGCCACAAGTCTGGCGGAACAATAATCTCAAACAAGGTATTTAAGTCTTCCCAGAGACATTTCGCAAGCTTCACGAATCTATCTGTCTTTTGATACCACTCAATCGGTTTTTCTCTTAACCTAGGATAATCATTCGTAAAGGACAAAATGTCTCCCCTGGACCAAGGCACATGCACCAAAACACCACCAGCTGTTTCTCTCATAGGTAGGATTTTCACTGTCTCTAAGTTTGGTGTGACTGTTGTTTCATTAGATCCTGGACTATCTCTTTTTCCCTTATCTCTTTTCTTCATCCATCGGCCTTCCCATTTTTCCAGTGCTCCCCAAATTTGTGCGCTTTGCAGCAACTCTTTCAAATGTGTCTTCATGCCTGCAGATCTCATGTGCTCAAAATCCTTTGTGTCAAAATCTAATCTGTAACTCCGTTTCAAATGTTTCGTGTTTCCAATGTCGATATTGTATTTGTCTGCCAAATTGGTTAACTTCTGGTGTACTTTGCCTACCTCTTTGGTGATTTTAGGGCATAAGTACCTTAATTCTGCCTCAGTGTAAGACTCCAACCTATTTACTCCCATTGTTCCATCCACCAATTCAGCAGCTTCTGCTCCTAGTCGTACTAGATTTAGGTATTCATTGTGTTTCTCTTTCTCAGGTTCGATTGTAGTCGCTGTAGTCTTTTGTGATGTGCAAGTTTTCTCTAACCACTCATTTAACTGTTGTACTGTAAAACCCTGCAGTGAAATGTTCCCTGCATGTATCATTGGAGTGTATGAGGTATTTGTACTCATAGTTTGGGGAGTCAGGACTCCCAATCCTGCTTGTCGCATTGCCTCAAGAGGTGCCCCTATTGGACTGAGGTCCATTAAGGGTCTTGATTGTTCACAAACCTGTCCTCTCTGTGCCATTATTTGTGGAGTTATAATAGGCCCTCCTCTTATCGTTTCATGAGTTATGACTCCCTGTTCACACGTCCTTGTTTTCTCCTGTGCATATAACGGCACCGGGGGACCAACTGTAATGGGTAGTGATATAGCGGCAGGTGTCTGGCCTGCTCCCAAGCTTCTTGGAGCTTCAACACCATAAGTCTGCTCTAATAATCCTGGTGCAGGTTCTTTTAAAGGACCCGCTACTGGGTTATATCCAGGTATCAGTTGTGGCGGTTGTGACACTAACTGTGGAGTTGACTCGATCTGCATTAACCTTGGCTTTGTATATATCGGGTCTGGTTGTACCACCAAGTCCGTAGTAGTCTCGAGTACTGGAATATCGGGATAAATTCTTTTTATCTGTGGTGGAGGCTGTAACTGTATCGACGAGTCTGGTGCAGTGGGTACACTGACACCATTCTGTATCAAAGCTGTATCGCTAGTCTGCACTGTATCAGTAACACCCTTCTCTTTCGTCTGGTTCCCAGGATCCAAGCTAGTACTTGGAGCACTGTCGTTCACCGCGTATGGTGGCGGACGATCATGTAACAATCTATCCATAAACGCCTCATCATCTGAATCGTCCTCTTCTTCCCAAGATCTTTTATTCTCTTTGTGTTTGCCTGGTTCTTTGTCAGTTTTGCAAGAAGCTTTCTTTCCCTGTGTTTCCTCTCCCTGGGTTATTGCCGGAAACAGCTTCAACCCATCCACTATTCCTCGTCTCCACATTTTGTACTCATTGTCCCTCTGCATAGGACTTTTCTGCTCTTGTCAATCTTCTGTGAAATCTTTCTTGTCTATGTTTAAGAGCCATCAGGTCCCAAATTGCCAAAGCCTCATATTGTGCTGGTCGAGGAGGTGGTTTCTGCGTACTTAACATCCACCTCAGATTTTCTAACACCTTTTGATTAAATGTTCCATGTTCTGGAAACGCTAGACACCCTTCTTTCTCTGTTAGTTTCCGCCATTGTTTTATCCATAAACACGGTGCAACACCCTTTTCCTCCATAACCTTGTAAGCTGGTGTACCCTCAGGTGGTGTAGGTTCCCCATCAGTTGCAACGACATACACATATCCTTTCAAAGCGCTTTTAAATGCCTTAACAAAATTCATTTTTAATTTATATTTACTTCAGAAAACGGCTTAGTTCCCAGGACACTCTTCACCTACCCTTTGCTCAACCTATTGTCTCTCACGGACAGTAACCAATCCGTGCGCGACCCCTCTCGACATCTGACCTATCCCAGCGCGGCACCACTGACGTCACACTCACACACACTGCAGCTGACAAAGTATTGCGGCTTGTCCACACCTTGCTAACTCCTTACAACTCATACAAACTAATGCGAATTATTGCTAGCACTTAAATGACAACACAAATCTGCCGGTTTACTACAGGAAGGGTAACACATTCGCTTCAGAACTTTACAGAGATTTCACTTGAAGCCTCGGCCGCTACTCTCTCCTTCTCAGTTCCCTCATACGCAAGTAGAATTCGACCTGCAAATCCTATTCTCGACTTGTCAATGACTCCTTCTAGTGCACTTTAGAACTTGTCAAATCTGCATCGAAGGTTACACGCATGCATCATAACTCAAAACTCGACCTGTCAACCACACCCAATTGACCTATTAAACCGCACAGATTACAACATAAACCATTTTAACATCATACTCCGGAGTCTTAGACCTCAATAGGCCCGTATACAACAACCAACCACGTGGATAATTTTGAGCAACAAGCGCTGCATTCACATGAAGTACGCCGACTTCCCTACTCTCATGCTTTGGAGTACGCCCACTCCTTCTAAACAACACTTAATTTGGCCTAGTCGCACTCAAATATTCACAATCACCTGCAAAGTGCATAAGATTTAATAAGCGCAAGAGACCCTAACCACACATACTATGGCGCCGAGAACATTCCCAACTCATTTAGGCAGGCTCCGAGATCCCGGGAAAGCCCATGGCAAATCTAGCAACTCATCATCTTTCCAGATTGCATTATCACAAGAAAACAATTGAACAGTGAAAACTCCGTCCTAGGGCCCCCAAGGGCCAAACCATCCTCTGCTACCAGAACTGCTAACGCGTCCGTCTATGTTAATTTATACACATCAGGACTCGTTTTAGGCCAATGAATCTTTGGGCCCAGTGGTGAGACACCGTAGGACGAGATAACTGATCAAAATATCAATCAATATGTCAATAACATTGTCAACATTTAACACCAAAATATATCTTACTTTAGACATTAATAAACATTCGGCGCAACCATGACCTTTCAGTCATGAATAACCACACCTTAATGAAGTTTTATGAGTTGTATTCCCTATTTATTACAATCTAGTAGCAAAAGCATCAATCTCAAAGCCAGGAAGCATATAAGCACAGTCACAAGATGACAACCATAATAAGCTTTCAATAATGCAAAGATCAGTAGCATAGACAATCAGATAGATATAAGCAGATTGTAACACATCGAACTTTCTAAGATACTAGTTCAGCATAGCACCACGTCAGTCACGTCAGTTTGTCAGTCAGAGTGAATACCTCATCTAACCTCTAATTAGCATTAGCATGTTGGGCGTCATGCAAAACAATTTTGAACACCAATTTGGAAAACATCTAACTAAGGTCTCTAATAAAACATACAGCAGTTGGTACCTAGAAAGAAAGGCAAATAAATGAATTTTCATTAGCAATTTTATAATTACCCTCCTTTGATTAAGTCAGCATTCAGGATCAGTCTACGTCTTCAGGACATCAGTTAAATCACCGTCAGTCTATCTAAGTTAAAGGCAAAACACTCTCCTCATAAGGAGAAAAGTGTAAGGGGCAGTCTATGGGCAAGGATGGTTTGTCTAAGTCTCAAGTCACAAAATAGTGTGACAGAGTTTCGGGATGCAATTGATATCATTCCCTACCTAATGACCGTTTGTCTCCTGTGTCATGGGTTTTTTATCCCTTTTTCATGATGCATTCCCCCAAAATTCTATTGGTCAGCCAATACACCCCATCATTGTTAACCTATCAAATTATACATTAAGTAATGCATTTGTCATTTCTTGATATTAGTTCGTCTTCTGATTGGTCTTCATAATCGGCATTTCGTAGGTGGCATATCCGGGGTTACTTCACCATCTTGGCACATGTCTCAGGTTAAAAGTTCTCTTTCCCTCGTCTCATTGTCCTTGGAAGTATCTATAAATGTTTAGAAGCACATCATTTTATACTAAAAGATGCTAGCATGCGGATGGGAGAATTTACCCATGTTTCAAATTAATACAGAAAGATCAATAGCTGGTCATGGTCGTTTGCAAGTCCGCACTCTGAAGAGACAGAAAAATACGCTTCTAATATGAGAGCTACACAGCTTTACTTGGCTCATGCTAACTTAAGATATACAAGTTCTAATGAATGCAGTTTTATACGTGTTAATGTGCTCAGTTAGGCAAACTATAAACAATTATTTCTTATAGTCGACATTAGTTTATACATATGAACGATTCTCTATATTTATGAATATGCTTTAATGTATGTTTTATTAATATAGCATTGTTAGACATAAGCATTTCACGTCTATAATATGTAATATCAAATACGCTCTCTCAGTCCCTCCTCTGATGACGCTCGTCATCACAAATCTTTCTGGTCTTAATTTTTCACCTTGCGCATAATACGCATTTCAACATCTTTTCCTTTATGTGAGCTTTCCCATATTTCATTGAACATTTTCTCTCTTTCACTTTCTTCGTTTCTTTGGGTTCTTTTAGTCAATTTTCTTTTCACTTTATCATTTATTTTGCATATTCCCCAAAATCCCAATAAACAAATCAGAACAATTAGTAGTCCCATCATTATTTTTGCAAGTACCCCATTCCAAATGTTGGTAAACCAGCTTCCCACTCGGGCAATTCCTTTTCCAAATTTCTCCCAAACACCAAGTTCTTTTAGATCCTTTAAATCTGTACTATCTCTAGTCAGGTTAGTAAGCATGCTTCTAATTTTCTTACTATTATCAGGTATATATGAGCAGCAATGACGTTCATTAAGCATTTTGCACACACCTCCACTCTTTGCTAAAAGAATGTCTAAAGCAAGCCGGTTTTGAAGAGTCATAGCTCTTTCTGCTGCAAGTTCAGTATCCATCAGAAGTATAGCTCCTGTAAAGTTTGTCAGCATGTTATCCACAATAGTAGACAACTTTTGAATTTTCATAGAATTTAGGATAACCCCCACTGAAGGGATTATAGCCCCAAATATGTCACCAATGACAGCCGCCACTGATTCTCGTTTTTGTCTGGTATGTTGTAATTCAGACGTCTTAGGTAGTTGTTTTAAGTCATCAATCTGGTAAATCTTTGGGAATATTATTCCCAAATAACATGTCCCATACCATCCCTTAGGAAGACGGTAATATGCATTTAACCCACAGATGTAATAAATTCCAGGAATCGCTGGGTCTTGTCCATTTAACATAAAGGTCCATTTGCTCTGAAACAAAAACACATGCCTACATTCACTCGTTCCCACAAACAAATTATCTTGATCAGATTTTGGTCTATATATGCAGAGTCTACCTACGTGTAATGCATCTATAGCTAACTTGCCTTGTGTTTTAATTTCAGTATAAGCATAATCATTTGCATAAGTGCGTTTTTCCAAACCTTTTTCTAATCTTTCTTTTAATGCTTTTCGTCTATCATCTGTGTGATCTAAAAAGCTTTTCTCTACAGGAGACAGTAAGCATGTTAAATTATTGCGATGTGCATAAGCAGTTCCAAATGTTAGTGTTGGCTCAAAGAATCCTCTAACTAATTTTATATCATGCTCTTTAGCTAACTTATTTAAGAATTCAATAACAGGCACAAAAGAAAACACAACGTCTAAATTTGAATAAAAATATTGCACATGCTCTTGATCATAAAATCTTGTTAGTAGCAAGCTACAGCTGATCCCATACGTAAGAGGGAGGCTATGATAAGTAACTCCCTCCTGCACAGATGAAGGAATTTTAGTGCATACATAACAGTCTTTCGCATTCATGGTTTCCACATACTCATTTAGTAGGCGATAGAAAACATTAGTAGAAAGCTCCCCTTTTGCATTAGTTCCCTCATGCAGATGTCTTGTGTCTTGCTCAAATTTCTCCCATGGTGATAGTTTATTAGTTGTAGTAGTAGTCTCAGGTTTTGAAGTTGCATTAATAGTTTCACTCTCTCTCCATGGCATACCCACAATCACTCCCACAATCATTATTGCGCATACAACACCTATCATAAGTCCTAACCAGCCACACACTTTACTTCCTTTGTTACTATAAGCCATGTTTGTATAGAATCAGAATAGCAGATTAACAATCAACTCTGAGTGGCAAACTCTTTCTGCGTAATTTACAGCGTCTTCACTCACTCTAGGACCCTTTTCGTCAATTCAGGTTAGCAGCTTGTCGTAATCAGGTTTCTATGTCAAATCCAGGTTTTATGTCACTTTCCGGTAGTTTTCTTTTTCTCTAAGATTCTTGATTTTTATTTTTCAGCTTTTACAATTTCAATCTTTTATCTTCAGTTTTCTTGTTGTATATTCTTCAGGTACCGTAGTACTGGCCTGGTATTTCTCGATCAAAACAGAATGCTAAGAATTCTTGTTGCCATTCAGAGGTTGTAGCATATGCCCATTCAGGACCGGTATATCTTCTGTTTGCTATCCTTTTTCTTTTTCGTTCTCCTTGCTGTTCACCTTCACTCAGATCGTCTGCTCGTGAGGTATCGCTTTCCTCTATTATTGTCTCGTTTGCTATTTCTCTTATTCTAAAGTGTGATTTGTCTGGCCAATTTTCACCTCTGTTCGTCTTACTTCGGCGTTTTCCTTCAGTACTTTGGACAGCACTCTCTTCTGGTAATATGGTGTTTTCTCCTGATAGGCTTGAAACTTCTTCAGCAGATTCTGATTCGTTCTGATTTAAATTTGCCACTTCTTCGTCTCTCTCTCCTTGTTCGACACTGTATTCAGATTCTGAATTGTATTCTTCTGCTTCTGGGAGAACCTCTCCTTGTCTTTGTTCTCCTGCTGCCTCCACTGAGATTGGCACTTCGTCACCTCTCTCGAACTCACTGATAGTTTGAGGGACACGGCTGTTCTCAGCGGACTCTCCTGTAGTCTCAGATCTTTCTTGACTGATCTCTGACTCTGAGACTTCTTCTCTTGAAGTTGCTGTACCGGAATTTTCAAGTTCCTCTTCAACAGGACACGCTACCCTTTTTGTATGACTGGCATGTATCCAGTTGGGAACCCCGGCACACTTCACAGCAGTAGTGGTCGTCAATATCACTTGATATGGCCCTTTCCAACGCAGCTCAAGACACGATTTTCTTACGTGCTTCTTGACAACCACCCAATCTCCAGCTTGCAGAGTGTCCTGGTTCGCCGATTGGTGGTAACGTGTTAGCTTCCACCTGGTGAGAGAAAGAGCGAATCACGTCAGCCAAACTTTTGCAGTAATCCAACACCATATCATCTGTAATATTCACTAGTGCATTTGCAGGTACCGCCGGTAACCTCATTGCTCTGCCCATGAGGATTTCATGTGGGGACAATCCCGTTTTCTTATCTGCCGTTTTTCTCATAGACATCAGCACTAGAGGTAATGCATCTGGCCACTTCATGTTTGTTGCTGCACACATTTTTGCTATTCTTGATTTCAAAGTACCATTCATCTGCTCGACTAGTCCTGAGGCTTCAGGGCGATAGCTACAATGCAGCTTTTGTTCAATGTTGAGTGCGGCACACAGAAGTTTAATCACCTCCTTGTCGAAGTGTCTTCCCCTATCTGATTCTATAGAAACCGGAAACCCGAACCTGGGTATTAATTCTCTGAGTAGTAGTTTTGCAACTGTAAGACTGTCATTCCTACGTGTGGGATATGCTTCAATCCAATGGCTAAAAACACACGCAATCACCAACACGTATCTCAAACCTCCGCAAACAGGCATTTCAATGAAATCCATTTGTATCCTATTAAATGGACCACCAGCTCTCCCAATGTGGCTCAAAGTTACCACAGTTCCTTTTCCAGCGTTCATCTGTTGACAAATGACGCACCTGTGACAAGTAATTTCTGCGGCATGTCTGAATTTTGGATTGAACAGATCAATCTTAAATGATCTGATCATGGCATCTCTTCCTAAATGTGCCTGCCCATGATACAATCGGGCAAATTGTGACAGAAGACTGTTTGGCAAAACTAGTTTTCCCTCTCCTGATACCCAAATATCGTCTGCTCTCTGTACACACTGCATTTTCTGCCAGGAACGTTTTTCTTCCTTACCAACGTGGCTTTGTAATGTCTTTAATTTGTCTAAAGTATCAACCACTCGTAATGCTAGACTTAAGGTTGTGTCATTCTCAGGTTGTGGTAACAGTTCCCACTGCTCCTTAAAAGATATACAGTTCAATGCACAAAATCTTGCAACTTGGTCTGCATAACCATTCCCCATTGACACAAAATCTCGTGATCTGGTGTGAGCACTGCACTTCACCACGGCAATCTCAAGAGGCAACTGAATCGCATGTAACAAATCTCTTATTTGTTCTCCATTTTTCACTGGTGAACCAGAGGATGTCATGAACCCTCTCTGTGACCAGAGTTGACCAAAATCATGTACAATTCCAAATCCGTATCTGCTGTCTGTATAGATTGTGACTTTCAGATTTACAGCAGCATGGCATGCTTTTGTGAGAGCTATCAATTTTGCCACTTGTGCAGAAAACACTTTCTCGAGCCAGGAGGCCTCGACTATACCAGATATGGTACATACTGCATAACCAGCTCTCAAGGTTCCTGTTAAATCTCTTAGACAGGACCCATCAACGAACATAATGTAATCGTTTTCCTTTAACTGGGTATCTTTTATATCTGAGCGAGGTTTGGTACTGAGCTCAGTCACCTCCAGACAATCATGCTCAAACTCTTCCCCATCCTTTATTTCTGTATTCTCAATGGGAAGTAGAGTTGCCGGGTTCAGCACAGTGCACCTTTTCAATGTGACATTAGGTGACCCCAGAATAATTGTCTCATATTTGGTAAGTCGTGCATTTGTCATGTGTTGTGTCTTAGTTCGTGTCAGCAGAATTTCAACAGAATGTGGAACCAATACTGTCAAAGGGTATCCCATGACTATGCCCTCACATTGTGAAAGGCTTTGACCAACTGCTGCGACTGCTCGCAAACAACCCGGTAAGGCTGCTGCGACAGGGTCCAAAGTAGCTGAAAAATATGCTACTGGGCGATTTGCATCTCCATGGACCTGTGTTAAAACAGACAAAGAACAAGCATCACGTTCATGACAGAACAACAAAAATGGTTTCTCATAATCAGGCATTCCTAATGCTGGAGCCCTGCACATGCATTCTTTCAGCTCTAGAAATGACTCAAGCTCTTCTTTTGTCAATGTGATTGTGTATGGTTCATCCTTAACTTCCTTTCCTGTCAGTTTTGTTAATGGTTTTGAAATGATCAAGAAGTTGGGTATCCACTGGCGACAGTAGCTCACCATTCCCAAGAACATTCTGACATCTCTCTTTGTTGTTGGGGGATTCATTTGTAAAACAACTGTTATTCTCTCTTTTGATATTCTTCGGGACCCTTTTTCAATCAGATGCCCCAAATTCTTCACTTCTTTTTGACAGTACTGCAGCTTTTTAGGTGATACCTTATGTCCGTTTTTCCCTAAATGATTCAATAAGGCAATGGTATCATATTTGCAGCTGTCTTTGGTTTTGGATGCAATCAACAAATCATCAATGTACTGCACAATAGTCGAATTGTAAGGCAGCACAAGAGGTTCCAAATCCTTCTTCAATATCTGATTGAAGATGGATGGTGACTCAGAAAACCCCTGAGGAATTCTGCACCAACTGTATACTTTATCCAGGAATTTGAAACTGAACAAAAACTGGCTGTCTTCGTGAAGTGGTATCGAGAAAAACGCTTGTGATAGGTCTACTACGGTAAACCATTCAGCATCACAAGGAACCTGGTACATTATTACTGCTGGGTTGGGAACCACAGGGCAGCATTTTACCACAATTTCGTTTATTTTTCTCAAATCCTGCACAATTCGAACTTTCCCACAGGGCTTTCTCAAACCCATAATTGGAGAGTTACACGGACTACTCAGGACCTCTTTCAAAACTCCCTGTCTGAGAAAATCTGCAATTATCTGTGTCACTTGAATAAGGACATCCTGAGTCATGTGATATTGTGACACTTGTGGGAACACTGCGTTCGGTTTTATCTGCACCTTGACTGGACCTACTCCCTTGATTAATCCAACCTCCTTTCCAGTCAAATCCCACACCTTCTCTGTTACCGATCCTTGCAGATCAGCAGGTAGATCGATCAAGGTAAACACTGGGAATAAAGTCATTAGAGGGTAATCTTCATTCATCTCTGCTCCTTCTTCTATGAGTTGACCCTCATCTGCCTCATCATCACTGTTTGTCTGAACCTCTATTCCACCATTGGAACAGGTAATTGAACATTTGGTTTTGCACAATAAGTCTCTTCCTAATAAGGATACTGGGCTTGAATCGCATACAACAAATCTATGCAGGCCCCGAAAATTTCCGATTTCAACTGCACTGGGTCAGTGATTGGATTAGTCAGGTACTGATTAGCCACACCAACGACTCGTATGGTGCGCCCTGAGAGAGGTAATCTTGGTACCTCTGCACTGCGAACCGTAGAGCGTGTAGCTCCTGTATCGACTAAAAATGAAACTTTGTAGCCCATTACTTTTCCCTCCACATATGGGCCTCTCTGGTCTACCTCTAGGGATGCAGCGAGTCTGCACTCTTCACTGTCTGAGCTATCATCTGACCAGTCCTCATTCATCTCATTTTCACCTCGTAATGGGAATTGTTGTACAGTGTTGTTTTGATTTGTTACCTGACCTGTGACCTGTTGAGGAAGCGTCACCTGTTGCTGTCCCATTGGAGCTAGGGGTAACTGCATTTGCGGTCTAGGCACCATAGGGATCTGCTGTTGCATTGGTTGTACTGACACTGTTTGAAAACACGGCATTTGCATTTGCTGCATAGGTTGCACCCCTGACATTTGCACCAAATTATTTTGATAGTTCTGATTCGGGTGTCTCATTCTTGAACCTCGTGAATTTTGCAATGTACCGGCATTGATACTCTGCTGAACTGTACCATCCTGCATTATATTTGGACAATCGCGTTTCCAATGTCCCACGCCCACGCACGCATGGCATGGTGACATCTTTTTCACTCCTTGACCATCACCTTGAACAACAACATTATTCATGTCCGAAACACGGTTCACAAACCCTCGACCTCTACCTCTTGGTTGTGCCTGAAACGCACCATTCAATTGCGGTTGTTGCTGTATCATTTGCTGAACACCATTTCCCTGTATTCCAGCCTGTGCAGTCCTTATCTGCATCACCATCACCTTCTCCTTCAACTTTTTCTGCTTTAACTCAATTTCGTCACTACAGTATTTCGCGTACTGTAATACTTCATCAATCGGTTTAGCTTGCCAACAAATCAAATGATTTTTAATCATTTGGCTGACCTCCGGTCTCAGCCCTTCGACGAATCTAAACACAAGATGTTTCATGTCCTTCGGCTCAATTGTTTCAGTACCACTGTAATGTTTGAATGCCTTTAACAATCTTTCATAATATGCATGTATTGACTCTTTAACCTCTTGAGAGGTCCGGTCGATTTTCTGCCAATCGGTCACCTTCGGCGACACCTTTTGTTTCAAAAACTCAATTACTTTATGATAATATTTCATCACCTCTTCAGAAGGTGCTCCGGTCACTTTTATCCCTTGCCGGTTCCTTTGTGGGCCAATCTACCCCTCTCTTGCACTCAAGCCAGAAGTCTGGCGGAACAATAATCTCAAACAAGGTATTTAAGTCTTCCCAGAGACATTTCGCAAGCTTCACGAATCTATCTGTCTTTTGATACCACTCAATCGGTTTTTCTCTTAACCTAGGATAATCATTCGTAAAGGACAAAATGTCTCCCCTGGACCAAGGCACATGCACCAAAACACCACCAGCTGTTTCTCTCATAGGTAGGATTTTCACTGTCTCTAAGTTTGGTGTGACTGTTGTTTCATTAGAACCTGGACTATCTCTTTTTCCCTTATCTCTTTTCTTCATCCATCGGCCTTCCCATTTCTCCAGTGCTCCCCAAATTTGTGCGCTTTGCAGCAACTCTTTCAAATGTGTCTTCAAGCCTGCAGATCTCATGTGCTCAAAATCCTTTGTGTCAAAATCTAATCTGTAACTCCGTTTCAAATGTTTCGTGTTTCCAATGTCGATATTGTATTTGTCTGCCAAATTGGTTAACTTCTGGTGTACTTTGCCTACCTCTTTGGTGATTTTAGGGCATAAGTACCTTAATTCTGCCTCAGTGTAAGACTCCAACCTATTTACTCCCATTGTTCCATCCACCAATTCAGCAGCTTCTGCTCCTAGTCGTACTAGATTTAGGTATTCATTGTGTTTCTCTTTCTCAGGTTCGATTGTAGTCGCTGTAGTCTTTTGTGATGTGCAAGTTTTCTCTAACCACTCATTTAACTGTTGTACTGTAAAACCCTGCAGTGAAATGTTCCCTGCATGTATCATTGGAGTGTATGAGGTATTTGTACTCATAGTTTGGGGAGTCAGGACTCCCAATCCTGCTTGTCGCATTGCCTCAAGAGGTGCCCCTATTGGACTGAGGTCCATTAAGGGTCTTGATTGTTCACAAACCTGTCCTCTCTGTGCCATTATTTGTGGAGTTATAATAGGCCCTCCTCTTATCGTTTCATGAGTTATGACTCCCTGTTCACACGTCCTTGTTTTCTCCTGTGCATATAACGGCACCGGGGGACCAACTGTAATGGGTAGTGATATAGCGGCAGGTGTCTGGCCTGCTCCCAAGCTTCTTGGAGCTTCAACACCATAAGTCTGCTCTAATAATCCTGGTGCAGGTTCTTTTAAAGGACCCGCTACTGGGTTATATCCAGGTATCAGTTGTGGCGGTTGTGACACTAACTGTGGAGTTGACTCGATCTGCATTAACCTTGGCTTTGTATATATCGGGTCTGGTTGTACCACCAAGTCCGTAGTAGTCTCGAGTACTGGAATATCGGGATAAATTATTTTTATATGTGGTGGAGGCTGTAACTGTATCGACGAGTCTGGTGCAGTGGGTACACTGACACCATTCTGTATCAAAGCTGTATCGCTAGTCTGCACTGTATCAGTAACACCCTTCTCTTTCGTCTAGTTCCCAGGATCCAAGCTAGTACTTGGAGCACTGTCGTTCACCGCGTATGGTGGCGGACGATCATGTAACAATCTATCCATAAACGCCTCATCATCTGAATCGTCCTCTTATTCCCAAGATCTTTTATTCTCTTTGTGTTTGCCTGGTTCTTTGTCAGTTTTGCAAGAAGCTTTCTTTCCCTGTGTTTCCTCTCCCTGGGTTATTGCCGGAAACAGCTTCAACCCATCCACTATTCCTCGTCTCCACATTTTGTTCTCATTGTCCCTCTGCATAGGACTTTTCTGCTCTTGTCAATCTTCTGTGAAATTTTTCTTGTCTATGTTTAAGAGCCATCAGGTCCCAAATTGCCAAAGCCTCATATTGTGCTGGTCGAGGAGGTGGTTTCTGCGTACTTAACATCCACCTCAGATTTTCTAACACCTTTTGATTAAATGTTCCATGTTCTGGAAACGCTAGACACCCTTCTTTCTCTGTTAGTTTGCGCCATTGTTTTATCCATAAACACGGTGCAACACCCTTTTCCTCCATAACCGTGTAAGCTGGTGTACCCTCAGGTGGTGTAGGTTCCCCATCAGTTGCAACGACATACACATCTCCTTTCAAAGCGCTTTTAAATGCCTTAACAAAATTCATTTTTAATTTATATTTACTTCAGAAAACGGCTTAGTTCCCAGGACACTCTTCACATACCCTTTGCTCGACCTATTGTCTCTCACGGACAGTAACCAATCCGTGCGCGACCCCTCTCGACATCTGACCTATCCCAGCGCGGCACCACTGACGTCACACTCACACACACTGCAGCTGACAAAGTCTTGCGGCTTGTCCACACCTTGCTAACTCCTTACAACTCATACAAACTAATGCGAATTATTGCTAGCACTTAAATGACAACACAAATCTGCCGGTTTACTACAGGAAGGGTAACACATTCGCTTCAGAACTTTACAGAGATTTCACTTGAAGCCTCGGCCGCTACTCTCTCCTTCTCAGTTCCCTCATACGCAAGTAGCATTCGACCTGCAAATCCTACTCTCGACTTGTCAATGACTCCTTCTAGTGCACTTTAGAACTTGTCAAATCTCCATCGAAGGTTACACGCATGCATCATAACTCAAAACTCGACCTGTCAACCACACCCAATTGACCTATTAAACCGCACAGATTACAACATAAACCATTTTAACATCATACTCCGGAGTCTTAGACCTCAATAGGCCCGAATACATCAACCAACCACGTGGATAATTTTGAGTAACAAGCGCTGCATTCACATGAAGTACGCCGACTTCCCTACTCTCATGCTTTGGAGTACGCCCACTCCTTCTAAACAACACTTAATTTGGCCTAGTCGCACTCAAATATTCACAATCACCTGCAAAGTGCATAAGATTTAATAAGCGCAAGAGACCCTAACCACACATACTATGGCGCCGAGAACATTCCCAACTCATTTAGGCAGGCTCCGAGATCCCGGGAAAGCCCATGGCAAATCTAGCAACTCATCATCTTTCCAGATTGCATTATCACAAGAAAACAATTGAACAGTGAAAACTCCGTCCTAGGGCCCCCAAGGGCCAAACCATCCTCTGCTACCAGAACTGCTAACGCGTCCGTCTATGTTAATTTATACACATCAGGACTCGTTTTAGGCCAATGAATCTTTGGGCCCAGTGGTGAGACACCGTAGGACGAGATAACTGATCAAAATATCAATCAATATGTCAATAACATTGTCAACATTTAACACCAAAATATATCTTACTTTAGACATTAATAAACATTCGGCGCAACCATGACCTTTCAGTCATGAATAACCACACCTTAATGAAGTTTTATGAGTTGTATTCCCTATTTATTACAATCTAGTAGCAAATGCATCAATCTCAAAGCCAGGAAGCATATAAGTACAGTCACAAGATGACAACCATAATAAGCTTTCAATAATGCAAAGATCAGTAGCATAGACAATCAGATAGATATAAGCAGATTGTAACACATCGAACTTTCTAAGATACTAGTTCAGCATAGCACCACGTCAGTCACGTCAGTTTGTCAGTCAGAGTGAATACCTCATCTAACCTCTAATTAGCATTAGCATGTTGGGCGTCATGCAAAACAATTTTGAACACCAATTTGGAAAACATCTAACTAAGGTCTCTAATAAAACATACAGCAGTTGGTACCTAGAAAGAAAGGCAAATAAATTAATTTTCATTAGCAATTTTATAATTACCCTCCTTTGATTAAGTCAGCATTCAGGATCAGTCTACGTCTTCAGGACATCAGTTAAATCACCGTCAGTCTATCTAAGTTAAAGGCAAAACACTCTCCTCATAAGGAGAAAAGTGTAAGGGGCAGTCTATGGGCAAGGATGGTTTGTCTAAGTCTCAAGTCACAAAATAGTGTGACAGAGTTTCGGGATGCAATTGATATCATTCCCTACCTAATGACCGTTTGTCTCCTGTGTCATGGGTTTTTTATCCCTTTTTCATGATGCATTCCCCCAAAATTCTATTGGTCAGCCAATACACCCCATCATTGTTAACCTATCAAATTATACATTAAGTAATGTATTTGTCATTTCTTGATATTAGTTCGTCTTCTGATTGGTCTTCATAATCGGCATTCGTAGGTGGCATATCCGGGGTTACTTCACCATCTTGGCACATGTCTCAGGTTAAAAGTTCTCTTTCCCTCGTCTCATTGTCCTTGGAAGTATCTATAAATGTTTAGAAGCACATCATTTTATACTAAAAGATGCTAGCATGCGGATGGGAGAATTTACCCATGTTTCAAATTAATACAGAAAGAACAATAGCTGGTCATGGTCGTTTGCAAGTCCGCACTCTGAAGAGACAGAAAAATACGCTTCTAATATGAGAGCTACACAGCTTTGCTTGGCTCATGCTAACTTAAGAAATACAAGTTCTAATGAATGCAGTTTTATACGTGTTAATGTGCTCAGTTAGGCAAACTATAAACAATTATTTCTTATAGTCGACATTAGTTTATACATATGAACGATTCTCCATATTTATGAATATGCTTTAATGTATGTTTTATTAATATAGCATTGTTAGACATAAGCATTTCACGTCTATAATATGTAATATCAAATACGCTCTCTCAGTCCCTCCTCTGATGACGCTCGTCATCACAAATCTTTCTGGTCTTAATTTTTCACCTTGCGCATAATACGCATTTCAACATCTTTTCCTTTATGTGAGCTTTCCCATATTTCATTGAACATTTTCTCTCTTTCACTTTCTTCGTTTCTTTGGGTTCTTTTAGTCAATTTTCTTTTCACTTTATCATTTATTTTGCATATTCCCCAAAATCCCAATAAACAAATCAGAACAATTAGTAGTCCCATCATTATTTTTGCAAGTACCCCATTCCAAATGTTGGTAAACCAGCTTCCCACTCGGGCAATTCCTTTTCCAAATTTCTCCCAAACACCAAGTTCTTTTAGATCCTTTAAATCTGTACTATCTCTAGTCAGGTTAGTAAGCATGCTTCTAATTTTCTTACTATTATCAGGTATATATGAGCAGCAATGACGTTCATTAAGCATTTTGCACACACCTCCACTCTTTGCTAAAAGAATGTCTAAAGCAAGCCGGTTTTGAAGAGTCATAGCTCTTTCTGCTGCAAGTTCAGTATCCATCAGAAGTATAGCTCCTGTAAAGTTTGTCAGCATGTTATCCACAATAGTAGACAACTTTTGAATTTTCATAGAATTTAGGATAACCCCCACTGAAGGGATTATAGCCCCAAATATGTCACCAATGACAGCCGCCACTGATTCTCGTTTTTGTCTGGTATGTTGTAATTCAGACGTCTTAGGTAGTTGTTTTAAGTCATCAATCTGGTAAATCTTTGGGAATATTATTCCCAAATAACATGTCCCATACCATCCCTTAGGAAGACGGTAATATGCATTTAACCCACAGATGTAATAAATTCCAGGAATCGCTGGGTCTTGTCCATTTAACATAAAGGTCCATTTGCTCTGAAACAAAAACACATGCCTACATTCACTCGTTCCCACAAACAAATTATCTTGATCAGATTTTGGTCTATATATGCAGAGTCTACCTACGTGTAATGCATCTATAGCTAACTTGCCTTGTGTTTTAATTTCAGTATAAGCATAATCATTTGCATAAGTGCGTTTTTCCAAACCTTTTTCTAATCTTTCTTTTAATGCTTTTCGTCTATCATCTGTGTGATCTAAAAAGCTTTTCTCTACAGGAGACAGTAAGCATGTTAAATTATTGCGATGTGCATAAGCAGTTCCAAATGTTAGTGTTGGCTCAAAGAATCCTCTAACTAATTTTATATCATGCTCTTTAGCTAACTTATTTAAGAATTTAATAACAGGCACAAAAGAAAACACAACGTCTAAATTTGAATAAAAATATTGCACATGCTCTTGATCATAAAATCTTGTTAGTAGCAAGCTACAGCTGATCCCATACGTAAGAGGGAGGCTATGATAAGTAACTCCCTCCTGCACAGATGAAGGAATTTTAGTGCATACATAACAGTCTTTCGCATTCATGGTTTCCACATACTCATTTAGTAGGCGATAGAAAACATTAGTAGAAAGCTCCCCTTTTGCATCAGTTCCCTCATGCAGATGTCTTGTGTCTTGCTCAAATTTCTCCCATGGTGATAGTTTATTAGTTGTAGTAGTAGTCTCAGGTTTTGAAGTTGCATTAATAGTTTCACTCTCTCTCCATGGCATACCCACAATCACTCCCACAATCATTATTGCGCATACAACACCTATCATAAGTCCTAACCAGCCACACACTTTACTTCCTTTGTTACTATAAGCCATGTTTGTATAGAATCAGAATAGCAGATTAACAATCAACTCTGAGTGGCAAACTCTTTCTGCGTAATTTACAGCGTCTTCACTCACTCCAGGACCCTTTTCGTCAATTCAGGTTAGCAGCTTGTCGTAATCAGGTTTCTATGTCAAATCCAGGTTTTATATCACTTTCCGGTAGTTTTTTTTTTCTCTAAGATTCTTGATTTTTATTTTTCAGCTTTTACAATTTCAATCTTTTATCTTCAGTTTTCTTGTTGTATATTCTTCAGGTACCGTAGTACTGGCCTGGTATTTCTCGATCAAAACAGAATGCTAAGAATTCTTGTTGCCATTCAGAGGTTGTAGCATATGCCCATTCAGGACCGGCATATCTTCTGTTTGCTATCCTTTTTCTTTTTCTTTTTCGTTCTCCTTGCTGTTCTCCTTCACTCAGATCGTCTGCTCGTGAGGTATCGCTTTCCTCTATTATTGTCTCGTTTGCTATTTCTCTTATTCTAAAGTGTGATTTGTCTGGCCAATTTTCACCTCTGTTCGTCTTACTTCGGCGTTTTCCTTCAGTACTTTGGACAGCACTCTCTTCTGGTAATATGGTGTTTTCTCCTGATAGGCTTGAAACTTGTTCAGCAGATTCTGATTCGTTCTGATTTAAATTTGCTACTTCTTCGTCTCTCTCTCCTTGTTCAACACTGTATTCAGATTCTGAATTGTATTTGTCTGCTTCTGGGAGAACCTCTCGTTGTCTTTGTTCTCCTGCTGCCTCCACTGAGATTGGCACTTCGTCACCTCTCTCGAACTCACTGATAGTTTGAGGGACACGGCTGTTCTCAGCGGACTCTCCTGTAGTCTCAGATCTTTCTTGACTGATCTCTGACTCTGAGACTTCTTCTCTTGAAGTTGCTGTACCGGAATTTTCAAGTTCCTCTTCAACAGGACACGCTACCCTTTTTGTATGACTGGCATGTATCCAGTTGGGAACCCCGGCACACTTCACAGCAGTAGTGGTCGTCAATATCACTTGATATGGCCCTTTCCAACGCGGCTCAAGACACGATTTTCTTACGTGCTTCTTGACAACCACCCAATCTCCAGCTTGCAGAGTGTCCTGGTTCGCCGATTGGTGGTAACGTGTTAGCTTCCACCTGGTGAGAGAAAGAGCGAATCACGTCAGCCAAACTTTTGCAGTAATCCAACACCATATCATCTGTAATATTCACTAGTGCATTTGCAGGTACCGCCGGTAACCTCATTGCTCTGCCCATGAGGATTTCATGTGGGGACAATCCCGTTTTCTTATCTGCCGTTTTTCTCATAGACATCAGCACTAGAGGTAATGCATCTGGCCACTTCATGTTTGTTGCTGCACACATTTTTGCTATTCTTGATTTCAAAGTACCATTCATCTGCTCGACTAGTCCTGAGGCTTCAGGGCGATAGCTACAATGCAGCTTTTGTTCAATGTTGAGTGCGGCACACAGAAGTTTAATCACCTCATTGTCGAAGTGTCTTCCCCTATCTGATTCTATAGAAACCGGAAACCCGAACCTGGGTATTAATTCTCTGAGTAGTAGTTTTGCAACTGTAAGACTGTCATTCCTACGTGTGGGATATGCCTCAATCCAATGGCTAAAAACACACGCAATCACCAACACGTATCTCAAACCTCCGCAAACAGGCATTTCAATGAAATCCATTTGTATCTTATTAAATGGACCACCAGCTCTCCCAATGTGGCTCAAAGTTACCACAGTTCCTTTTCCAGCGTTCATCTGTTGACAAATGACGCACCTGTGACAAGTAATTTCTGCGGCATGTCTGAATTTTGGATTGAACCAATCAATCTTAAATGATCTGATCATGGCATCTCTTCCTAAATGTGCCTGCCCATGATACAATCGGGCAAATTGTGACAGAAGACTGTTTGGCAAAACTAGTTTTCCCTCTCCTGATACCCAAATATCGTCTGCTCTCTGTACACACTGCATTTTCTGCCAGGAACGTTTTTCTTCCTTACCAACGTGGCTTTGTAATGTCTTTAATTTGTCTAAAGTATCAACCACTCGTAATGCTAGACTTAAGGTTGTGTCATTCTCAGGTTGTGGTAACAGTTCCCACTGCTCCTTAAAGGATATACTGTTCAATGCACAAAATCTTGCAACTTGGTCTGCATAACCATTCCCCATTGACACAAAATCTTGTGATCTGGTGTGAGCACTGCACTTCACCACGGCAATCTCAAGAGGCAACTGAATCGCATGTAACAAATCTCTTATTTGTTCTCCATTTTTCACTGGTGAACCAGAGGATGTCATGAACCCTCTCTGTGACCAGAGTTGACCAAAATCATGTACAATTCCAAATCCGTATCTGCTGTCTGTATAGATTGTGACTTTCAGATTTACAGCAGCATGGCAGGCTTTTGTGAGAGCTATCAATTTTGCCACTTGTGCAGAAAACACTTTCTCGAGCCAGGAGGCCTCGACTATACCAGATATGGTACATACTGCATAACCAGCTCTCAAGGTTCCTGTTGAATCTCCTAGACAGGACCCATCAACGAACATAATGTAATCGTTTTCCTTTAACTGGGTATCTTTTATATCTGAGCGAGGTTTGGTACTGAGCTCAGTCACCTCCAGACAATCATGCTCAAACTCTTCCCCATCCTTTATTTCTGTATTCTCAATGGGAAGTAGAGTTGCCGGGTTCAGCACAGTGCACCTTTTCAATGTCACATTAGGTGACCCCAGAATAATTGTCTCATATTTGGTAAGTCGTGCATTTGTCATGTGTTGTGTCTTAGTTCGTGTCAGCAGATTTTCAACAGAATGTGGAACCAATACTGTCAAAGGGTATCCCATGACTATGCCCTCACATTGTGAAAGGCTTTGACCAACTACTGCGACTGCTCGCAAACAACCCGGTAAGGCTGCTGCGACAGGGTCCAAAGTAGCTGAAAAATATGCTACTGGGCGATTTGCATCTCCATGGACCTGTGTTAAAACAGACAAAGAACAAGCATCACGTTCATGACAGAACAACAAAAATGGTTTCTCATAATCAGGCATTCCTAATGCTGGAGCCCTGCACATGCATTCTTTCAGCTCTAGAAATGACTCAAGCTCTTCTCTTGTCAATGTGATTGTGTATGGTTCATCCTTAACTTCCTTTCCTGTCAGTTTTGTTAATGGTTTTGAAATGATCGAGAAGTTGGGTATCCACTGGCGACAGTAGCTCCCCATTCCCAAGAACATTCTGACATCTCTCTTTGTTGTTGCGGGATTCATTTGTAAAACAACTGTTATTCTCTCTTTTGATATTCTTCGGGACCCTTTTTCAATCAGATGCCCCAAATACTTCACTTCTTTTTGACAGTACTGCAGCTTTTTAGGTGATACCTTATGTCCGTTTTTCCCTAAATGATTTAATAAGGCAATGGTATCATATTTGCAGCTGTCTTTGGTTTTAGATGCACTCAACAAATCATCAATGTACTGCACAATAGTCGAATTGTAAGGCAGCACAAGAGGTTCCAAATCCTTCTTCAATATCTGATTGAAGATGGATGGTGACTCAGAAAACCCCTGAGGAATTCTGCACCAACTGTATACTTTATCCAGGAATTTGAAACTGAACAAAAACTGGCTGTCTTCGTGAAGTGGTATCGAGAAAAACGCTTGTGATAGGTCTACTACGGTAAACCATTCAGCATCACAAGGAACCTGGTACATTATTACTGCTGGGTTGGGAACCACAGGGCAGCATTTTACCACAATTTCGTTTATTTTTCTCAAATCCTGCACAATTCGAACTTTCCCACAGGGCTTTCTCAAACCCATAATTGGAGAGTTACACGGACTACTCAGGACCTCTTTCAAAACTCCCTGTCTGAGAAAATCTGCAATTATCTGTGTCACTTCAATAAGGACATCCTGAGTCATGTGATATTGTGACACTTGTGGGAACACTGCGTTCGGCTTTATCTGCACCTTGACTGGACCTACTCCCTTGATTAATCCAACCTCCTTTCCAGTCAAATCCCACACCTTCTCTGTTACCGATCCTTGCAGATCAGCAGGTAGATCGATCAAGGTAAACACTGGGAATAAAGTAATTAGAGGGTAATCTTCATTCATCTCTCCTCCTTCTTCTATGAGTTGACCCTCATCTGCCTCATCATCACTGTTTGTCTGAACCTCTATTCCACCATTGGAACAGGTAATTGAACATTTGGTTTTGCACAATAAGTCTCTTCCTAATAAGGATACTGGGCTTGAATCGCATACAACAAATCTATGCAGGCCCTGAAAATTTCCGATTTCAACTGCACTGGGTCAGTGATTGGATTAGTCAGGTACTGATTAGCCACACCAACGACTCGTATGGTGCACCCTGAGAGAGGTAATCTTGGTACCTCTGCACTGCGAACCGTAGAGCGTGTAGCTCCTGTATCGACTAAAAATGAAACTTTGTAGCCCAATACTTTTCCCTCCACATATGGGCCTCTCTGGTCTACCTCTAGGGATGCAGCGAGTCTGCACTCTTCACTGTCTGAGCTATCATCTGACCAGTCCTCATTCATCTCATTTTCACCTCGTAATGGGAATTGTTGTACAGTGTTGTTTTGATTTGTTACCTGACCTGTGACCTGTTGAGGAAGCGTCACCTGTTGCTGTCCCATCGGAGCTAGGGGTAACTGCATTTGCTGTCTAGGCACCATAAGGATCTGCTGTTGCATTGGTTGTACTGACACTGTTTGAAAACACGGCATTTGCATTTGCTGCATAGGTTGCACCCCTGACATTTGCACCAAATTATTTTGATAGTTCTGATTCGGGTGTCTCATTCTTGAACCTCGTGAATTTTGCAATGTACCGGCATTGATACTCTGCTGAATTGTACCATCCTGCATTATATTTGGACAATCGCGTTTCCAATGTCCCACGCCCACGCACGCATGGCATGGTGACATCTTTTTCACTCCTTGACCATCACCTTGAACAACAACATTATTCATGTCCGAACCACGGTTCACAAACCCTCGACCTCTACCTCTTGGTTGTGCCTGAAACGCACCATTCAATTGCGGTTGTTGCTGTATCATTTGCTGAACACCATTTCCCTGTATTCCAGCCTGTGCAGTCCTTATCTGCATCACCATCACCTTCTCCTTCAACTTTTTCTGCTTTAACTCAATTTCGTCACTACAGTATTTCGCGTACTATATTACTTCATCAATCGGTTTAGCTTGCCAACAAATCAAATGATTTTTAATCATTTGGCTGACCTCCGGTCTCAGCCCTTCGACGAATCTAAACACAAGATGATTCATGTCCTTCGGCTCAATTGTTTCAGTACCACTGTAATGTTTGAATGCCTTTAACAATCTTTCATAATATGCATGTATTGACTCTTTAACCTCTTGAGAGGTCCGGTCGATTTTCTGCCAATCGGTCACCTTCGGCGACACCTTTTGTTTCAAAAACTCAATTACTTTATGATAATATTTC
Organism: Pleurodeles waltl; assembly: GCF_031143425.1. Classification (NCBI taxonomy): domain Eukaryota; kingdom Metazoa; phylum Chordata; class Amphibia; order Caudata; family Salamandridae; genus Pleurodeles; species Pleurodeles waltl. The sequence goes on from NC_090445.1 coordinate 1,350,837,665, forward strand.
ATCACCTCTTCAGAAGGTGCTCCGGTCACTTTTATCCCTTGCCGGTTCCTTTGTGGGCCAATCTACTCCTCTCTTGCACTCAAGCCACAAGTCTGGCGCAACAATAATCTCAAACAAGGTATTTAAGTCTTCCCAGAGACATTTCGCAAGCTTCACGAATCTATCTGTCTTTTGATACCACTCAATCGGTTTTTCTCTTAACCTAGGATAATCATTCGTAAAGGACAAAATGTCTCCCCTGGACCAAGGCACATGCACCAAAACACCACCAGCTGTTTCTCTCATAGGTAGGATTTTCACTGTCTCTAAGTTTGGTGTGACTGTTGTTTCATTAGATCCTGGACTATCTCTTTTTCCCTTATCTCTTTTCTTCATCCATCGGCCTTCCCATTTCTCCAGTGCTCCCCAAATTTGTGCGCTTTGCAGCAACTCTTTCAAATGTGTCTTCATGCCTGCAGATCTCATGTGCTCAAAATCCTTTGTGTCAAAATCTAATCTGTAACTCCGTTTCAAATGTTTCGTGTTTCCAATGTCGATATTGTATTTGTCTGCCAAATTGGTTAACTTCTGGTGTACTTTGCCTACCTCTTTGGTGATTTTAGGGCATAAGTACCTTAATTCTGCCTCAGTGTAAGACTCCAACCTATTTACTCCCATTGTTCCATCCACCAATTCAGCAGCTTCTGCTCCTAGTCGTACTAGATTTAGGTATTCATTGTGTTTCTCTTTCTCAGGTTCGATTGTAGTCGCTGTAGTCTTTTGTGATGTGCAAGTTTTCTCTAACCACTCATTTAACTGTTGTACTGTAAAACCCTGCAGTGAAATGTTCCCTGCATGTATCATTGGAGTGTATGAGGTATTTGTACTCATAGTTTGGGGAGTCAGGACTCCCAATCCTGCTTGTCGCATTGCCTCAAGAGGTGCCCCTATTGGACTGAGGTCCATTAAGGGTCTTGATTGTTCACAAACCTGTCCTCTCTGTGCCATTATTTGTGGAGTTATAATAGGCCCTCCTCTTATCGTTTCATGAGTTATGACTCCCTGTTCACACGTCCTTGTTTTCTCCTGTGCATATAACGGCACCGGGGGACCAACTGTAATGGGTAGTGATATAGCGGCAGGTGTCTGGCCTGCTCCCAAGCTTCTTGGAGCTTCAACACCATAAGTCTGCTCTAATAATCCTGGTGCAGGTTCTTTTAAAGGACCCACTACTGGGTTATATCCAGGTATCAGTTGTGGCGGTTGTGACACTAACTGTGGAGTTGACTCGATCTGCATTAACCTTGGCTTTGTATATATCGGGTCTGGTTGTACCACCAAGTCCGTAGTAGTCTCGAGTACTGGAATATCGGGATAAATTATTTTTATCTGTGGTGGAGGCTGTAACTGTATCGGCGAGTCTGGTGCAGTGGGTACACTGACACCATTCTGTATCAAAGCTGTATCGCTAGTCTGCACTGTATCAGTAACACCCTTCTCTTTCGTCTGGTTCCCAGGATCCAAGCTAGTACTTGGAGCACTGTCGTTCACCGCGTATGGTGGCGGACGATCATGTAACAATCTATCCATAAACGCCTCATCATCTGAATCGTCCTCTTCTTCCCAAGATCTTTTATTCTCTTTATGTTTGCCTGGTTCTTTGTCAGTTTTGCAAGAAGCTTTCTTTCCCTGTGTTTCCTCTCCCTGGGTTATTGCCGGAAACAGCTTCAACCCATCCACTATTCCTCGTCTCCACATTTTGTTCACATTGTCCCATCTAGACTCTGCATAGGACTTTTCTGCTCTTGTCAATCTTCTGTGAAATCTTTCTTGTCTATGTTTAAGAGCCATCAGGTCCCAAATTGCCAAAGCCTCATATTGTGCTGGTCGAGGAGGTGGTTTCTGCGTACTTAACATCCACCTCAGATTTTCTAACACCTTTTGATTAAATGTTCCATGTTCTGGAAACGCTAGACACCCTTCTTTCTCTGTTAGTTTGCGCCATTGTTTTATCCATAAACACGGTGCAACACCCTTTTCCTCCATAACCGTGTAAGCTGGTGTACCCTCAGGTGGTGTAGGTTCCCCATCAGTTGCAACGACATACACATCTCCTTTCAAAGCGCTTTTAAATGCCTTAACAAAATTCATTTTAATTTATATTTACTTCAGAAAACGGCTTAGTTCCCAGGACACTCTTCACCTACCCTTTCCTCAACCTATTGTCTCTCACGGACAGTAACCAATCCGTGCGCGACCCCTCTCGACATCTGACCTATCCCAGCGCGGCACCACTGACGTCACACTCACACACACTGCAGCTGACAAAGTCTTGCGGCTTGTCCACACCTTGCTAACTCCTTACAACTCATACAAACTAATGCAAATTATTGCTAGCACTTAAATGACAACACAAATCTGCCGGTTTACTACAGGAAGGGTAACACATTTGCTTCAGAACTTTACAGAGATTTCACTTGAAGCCTCGGCCGCTACTCTCTCCTTCTCAGTTCCCTCATACGCAAGTAGAATTCGACCTGCAAATCCTACTCTCGACTTGTCAATGACTCCTTCTAGTGCACTTTAGAACTTGTCAAATCTCCATCGAAGGTTACACGCATGCATCATAACTCAAAACTCGACCTGTCAACCACACCCAATTGACCTATTAAACCGCACAGATTACAACATAAACCATTTTAACATCATACTCCGGAATCTTAGACCTCAATAGGCCCGTATACAACAACCAACCACGTGGATAATTTTGAGCAACAAGCGCTGCATTCACATGAAGTACGCCGACTTCCCTACTCTCATGCTTTGGAGTACGCCCACTCCTTCTAAACAACACTTAATTTGGCCTAGTCGCACTCAAATATTCACAATCACCTGCAAAGTGCATAAGATTTAATAAGCGCAAGAGACCCTAACCACACATACTATGGCGCCGAGAACATTCCCAACTCATTTAGGCAGGCTCCGAGATCCCGGGAAAGCCCATGGCAAATCTAGCAACTCATCATCTTTCCAGATTGCATTATCACAAGAAAACAATTGAACAGTGAAAACTCCGTCCTAGGGCCCCCAAGGGCCAAACCATCCTCTGCTACCAGAACTGCTAACGCGTCCGTCTATGTTAATTTATACACATCAGGACTCGTTTTAGGCCAATGAATCTTTGGGCCCAGTGGTGAGACACCGTAGGACGAGATAACTGATCAAAATATCAATCAATATGTCAATAACATTGTCAACATTTAACACCAAAATATATCTTACTTTAGACATTAATAAACATTCGGCGCAACCATGACCTTTCAGTCATGAATAACCACACCTTAATGAAGTTTTATGAGTTGTATTCCCTATTTATTACAATCTAGTAGCAAATGCATCAATCTCAAAGCCAGGAAGCATATAAGCACAGTCACAAGATGACAACCATAATAAGCTTTCAATAATGCGAAGATCAGTAGCATAGACAATCAGATAGATATAAGCAGATTGTAACACATCGAACTTTCTAAGATACTAGTTCAGCATAGCACCACGTCAGTCACGTCAGTTTGTCAGTCAGAGTGAATACCTCATCTTACCTCTAATTAGCATTAGCATGTTGGGCGTCATGCAAAACAATTTTGAACACCAATTTGGAAAACATCTAACTAAGGTCTCTAATAAAACATACAGCAGTTGGTACCTAGAAAGAAAGGCAAATAAATGAATTTTCATTAGCAATTTTATAATTACCCTCCTCTGATTAAGTCAGCATTCAGGATCAGTCTACATCTTCAGGACATCAGTTAAATCACCGTCAGTCTATCTAAGTTAAAGGCAAAACACTCTCCTCATAAGGAGAAAAGTGTAAGGGGCAGTCTATTGGCAAGGATGGTTTGTCTAAGTCTCAAGTCACAAAATAGTGTGACAGAGTTTCGGGATGCAATTGATATCATTCCCTACCTAATGACCGTTTGTCTCCTGTGTCATGGGTTTTTTATCCCTTTTTCATGATGCATTCCCCCAAAATTCTATTGGTCAGCCAATACACCCCATCATTGTTAACCTATCAAATTATACATTAAGTAATGCATTTGTCATTTCTTGATATTAGTTCGTCTTCTGATTGGTCTTCATAATCGGCATTTCGTAGGTGGCATATCCGGGGTTACTTCACCATCTTGGCACATGTCTCAGGTTAAAAGTTCTCTTTCCCTCGTCTCATTGTCCTTGGAAGTATCTATAAATGTTTAGAAGCACATCATTTTATACTAAAAGATGCTAGCATGCGGATGGGAGAATTTACCCATGTTTCAAATTAATACAGAAAGAACAATAGCTGGTCATGGTCGTTTGCAAGTCCGCACTCTGAAGAGACAGAAAAATACGCTTCTAATATGAGAGCTACACAGCTTTGCTTGGCTCATGCTAACTTAAGATATACAAGTTCTAATGAATGCAGTTTTATACGTGTTAATGTGCTCAGTTAGGCAAACTATAAACAATTATTTCTTATAGTCGACATTAGTTTATACATATGAACGATTCTCCATATTTATGAATATGCTTTAATGTATGTTTTATTAATACAGCATTGTTAGACATAAGCATTTCACGTCTATAATATGTAATATCAAATACGCTCTCTCAGTCCCTCCTCTGATGACGCTCGTCATCACAAATCTTTCTGGTCTTAATTTTTCACCTTGCGCATAATACGCATTTCAACATCTTTTCCTTTATGTGAGCTTTCCCATATTTCATTGAACATTTTCTCTCTTTCACTTTCTTCGTTTCTTTGGGTTCTTTTAGTCAATTTTCTTTTCACTTTATCATTTATTTTGCATATTCCCCAAAATCCCAATAAACAAATCAGAACAATTAGTAGTCCCATCATTATTTTTGCAAGTACCCCATTCCAAATGTTGGTAAACCAGCTTCCCACTCGGGCAATTCCTTTTCCAAATTTCTCCCAAACACCAAGTTCTTTTAGATCCTTTAAATCTGTACTATCTCTAGTCAGGTTAGTAAGCATGCTTCTAATTTTCTTACTATTATCAGGTATATATGAGCAGCAATGACGTTCATTAAGCATTTTGCACACACCTCCACTCTTTGCTAAAAGAATGTCTAAAGCAAGCCGGTTTTGAAGAGTCATAGCTCTTTCTGCAGCAAGTTCAGTATCCATCAGAAGTATAGCTCCTGTAAAGTTTGTCAGCATGTTATCCACAATAGTAGACAACTTTTGAATTTTCATAGAATTTAGGATAACCCCCACTGAAGGGATTATAGCCCCAAATATGTCACCAATGACAGCCGCCACTGATTCTCGTTTTTGTCTGGTATGTTGTAATTCAGACGTCTTAGGTAGTTGTTTTAAGTCATCAATCTGGTAAATCTTTGGGAATATTATTCCCAAATAACATGTCCCATACCATCCCTTAGGAAGACGGTAATATGCATTTAACCCACAGATGTAATAAATTCCAGGAATCGCTGGGTCTTGTCCATTTAACATAAAGGTCCATTTGCTCTGAAACAAAAACACATGCCTACATTCACTCGTTCCCACAAACAAATTATCTTGATCAGATTTTGGTCTATATATGCAGAGTCTACCTACGTGTAATGCATCTATAGCTAACTTGCCTTGTGTTTTAATTTCAGTATAAGCATAATCATTTGCATAAGTGCGTTTTTCCAAACCTTTTTCTAATCTTTCTTTTAATGCTTTTCGTCTATCATCTGTGTGATCTAAAAAGCTTTTCTCTACAGGAGACAGTAAGCATGTTAAATTATTGCGATGTGCATAAGCAGTTCCAAATGTTAGTGTTGGCTCAAAGAATCCTCTAACTAATTTTATATCATGCTCTTTAGCTAACTTATTTAAGAATTCAATAACAGGCACAAAAGAAAACACAACGTCTAAATTTGAATAAAAATATTGCACATGCTCTTGATCATAAAATCTTGTTAGTAGCAAGCTACAGCTGATCCCATACGTAAGAGGGAGGCTATGATAAGTAACTCCCTCCTGCACAGATGAAGGAATTTTAGTGCATACATAACAGTCTTTCGCATTCATGGTTTCCACATACTCATTTAGTAAGCGATAGAAAACATTAGTAGAAAGCTCCCCTTTTGCATTAGTTCCCTCATGCAGATGTCTTGTGTCTTGCTCAAATTTCTCCCATGGTGATAGTTTATTAGTTGTAGTAGTAGTCTCAGGTTTTGAAGTTGCATTAATAGTTTCACTCTCTCTCCATGGCATACCCACAATCACTCCCACAATCATTATTGCGCATACAACACCTATCATAAGTCCTAACCAGCCACACACTTTACTTCCTTTGTTACTATAAGCCATGTTTGTATAGAATCAGAATAGCAGATTAACAATCAACTCTGAGTGGCAAACTCTTTCTGCGTAATTTACAGCGTCTTCACTCACTCCAGGACCCTTTTCGTCAATTCAGGTTAGCAGCTTGTCGTAATCAGGTTTCTATGTCAAATCCAGGTTTTATGTCACTTTCCGGTAGTTTTCTTTTTCTCTAAGATTCTTGATTTTTATTTTTCAGCTTTTACAATTTCAATCTTTTATCTTCAGTTTTCTTGTTGTATATTCTTCAGGTACCGTAGTACTGGCCTGGTATTTCTCGATCAAAACAGAATGCTAAGAATTCTTGTTGCCATTCAGAGGTTGTAGCATATGCCCATTCAGGACCGGTATATCTTCTGTTTGCTATCCTTTTTCTTTTTCTTTTTCTTTTTCGTTCTCCTTGCTGTTCTCCTTCACTCAGATCGTCTGCTCGTGAGGTATCGCTTTCCTCTATTATTGTCTCGTTTGCTATTTCTCTTATTCTAAAGTGTGATTTGTCTGGCCAATTTTCACCTCTGTTCGTCTTACTTCGGCGTTTTCCTTCAGTACTTTGGACAGCACTCTCTTCTGGTAATATGGTGTTTTCTCCTGATAGGCTTGAAACTTGTTCAGCAGATTCTGATTCGTTCTGATTTAAATTTGCCACTTCTTCGTCTCTCTCTCCTTGTTCGACACTGTATTCAGATTCTGAATTGTATTCGTCTGCTTCTGGGAGAACCTCTCCTTGTCTTTGTTCTCCTGCTGCCTCCACTGAGATTGGCACTTCGTCACCTCTCTCGAACTCACTGATAGTTTGAGGGACACGGCTGTTCTCAGCGGACTCTCCTGTAGTCTCAGATCTTTCTTGACTGATCTCTGACTCTGAGACTTCTTCTCTTGAAGTTGCTGTACCGGAATTTTCAAGTTCCTCTTCAACAGGACACGCTACCCTTTTTGTATGACTGGCATGTATCCAGTTGGGAACCCCGGCACACTTCACAGCAGTAGTGGTCGTCAATATCACTTGATATGGCCCTTTCCAACGCGGCTCAAGACACGATTTTCTTACGTGCTTCTTGACAACCACCCAATCTCCAGCTTGCAGAGTGTCCTGGTTCGCCGATTGGTGGTAACGTGTTAGCTTCCACCTGGTGAGAGAAAGAGCGAATCACGTCAGCCAAACTTTTGCAGTAATCCAACACCATATCATCTGTAATATTCACTAGTGCATTTGCAGGTACCGCCGGTAACCTCATTGCTCTGCCCATGAGGATTTCATGTGGGGACAATCCCGTTTTCTTATCTACCGTTTTTCTCATAGACATCAGCACTAGAGGTAATGCATCTGGCCACTTCATGTTTGTTGCTGCACACATTTTTGCTATTCTTGATTTCAAAGTACCATTCATCTGCTCGACTAGTCCTGAGGCTTCAGGGCGATAGCTACAATGCAGCTTTTGTTCAATGTTGAGTGCGGCACACAGAAGTTTAATCACCTCATTGTCGAAGTGTCTTCCCCTATCTGATTCTATAGAAACCGGAAACCCGAACCTGGGTATTAATTCTCTGAGTAGTAGTTTTGCAACTGTAAGACTGTCATTCCTACGTGTGGGATATGCCTCAATCCAATGGCTAAAAACACACGCAATCACCAACACGTATCTCAAACCTCCGCAAACAGGCATTTCAATGAAATCCATTTGTATCTTATTAAATGGACCACCAGCTCTCCCAATGTGGCTCAAAGTTACCACAGTTCCTTTTCCAGCGTTCATCTGTTGACAAATGACGCACCTGTGACAAGTAATTTCTGCGGCATGTCTGAATTTTGGATTGAACCAATCAATCTTAAATGATCTGATGATGGCATCTCTTCCTAAATGTGCCTGCCCATGATACAATCGGGCAAATTGTGACAGAAGACTGTTTGGCAAAACTAGTTTTCCCTCTCCTGATACCCAAATATCGTCTGCTCTCTGTACACACTGCATTTTCTGCCAGGAACGTTTTTCTTCCTTACCAACGTGGCTTTGTAATGTCTTTAATTTGTCTAAAGTATCAACCACTCGTAATGCTAGACTTAAGGTTGTGTCATTCTCAGGTTGTGGTAACAGTTCCCACTGCTCCTTAAAAGATATACAGTTCAATGCACAAAATCTTGCAACTTGGTCTGCATAACCATTCCCCATTGACACAAAATCTTGTGATCTGGTGTGAGCACTGCACTTCACCACGACAATCTCAAGAGGCAACTGAATCGCATGTAACAAATCTCTTATTTGTTCTCCATTTTTCACTGGTGAACCAGAGGATGTCATGAACCCTCTCTGTGACCAGAGTTGACCAAAATCATCTACAATTCCAAATCCGTATCTGCTGTCTGTATAGATTGTGACTTTCAGATGTACAGCAGCATGGCAGGCTTTTGTGAGAGCTATCAATTTTGCCACTTGTGCAGAAAACACTTTCTCGAGCCAGGAGGCCTCGACTATACCAGATATGGTACATACTGCATAACCAGCTCTCAAGGTTCCTGTTGAATCTCTTAGACAGGACCCATCAACGAACATAATGTAATCGTTTTCCTTTAACTGGGTATCTTTTATATCTGAGCGAGGTTTGGTACTGAGCTCAGTCACCTCCAGACAATCATGCTCAAACTCTTCCCCATCCTTTATTTCTGTATTCTCAATGGGAAGTAGAGTTGCCGGGTTCAGCACAGTGCACCTTTTCAATGTGACATTAGGTGACCCCAGAATAATTGTCTCATATTTGGTAAGTCGTGCATTTGTCATGTGTTGTGTCTTAGTTCGTGTCAGCAGAATTTCAACAGAATGTGGAACCAATACTGTCAAAGGGTATCCCATGACTATGCCCTCACATTGTGAAAGGCTTTGACCAACTGCTGCGACTGCTCGCAAACAACCCGGTAAGGCTGCTGCGACAGGGTCCAAAGTAGCTGAAAAATATGCTACTGGGCGATTTGCCTCTCCATGGACCTGTGTTAAAACAGACAAAGAACAAGCATCACGTTCATGATAGAACAACAAAAATGGTTTCTCATAATCAGGCATTCCTAATGCTGGAGCCCTGCACATGCATTCTTTCAGCTCTAGAAATGACTCAAGCTCTTCTTTTGTCAATGTGATTGTGTATGGTTCATCCTTAACTTCCTTTCCTGTCAGTTTTGTTAATGGTTTTGAAATGATCGAGAAGTTGGGTATCCACTGGCGACAGTAGCTCACCATTCCCAAGAACATTCTGACATCTCTCTTTGTTGTTGGGGGATTCATTTGTAAAACAACTGTTATTCTCTCTTTTGATATTCTTCGGGACCCTTTTTCAATCAGATGCCCCAAATACTTCACTTCTTTTTGACAGTACTGCAGCTTTTTAGGTGATACCTTATGTCCGTTTTTCCCTAAATGATTCAATAAGGCAATGGTATCATATTTGCAGCTGTCTTTGGTTTTGGATGCAATCAACAAATCATCAAAGTACTGCACAATAGTCGAATTGTAAGGCAGCACAAGAGGTTCCAAATCCTTCTTCAATATCTGATTGAAGATGGATGGTGACTCAGAAAACCCCTGAGGAATTCTGCACCAACTGTATACTTTATCCAGGAATTTGAAACTGAACAAAAACTATCTGTTTTCGTGAAGTGGTATCGAGAAAAACGCTTGTGATAGGTCTACTACAGTAAACCATTCAGCATCACAAGGAACCTGGTACATTATTACTGCTGGGTTGGGAACCACAGGGCAGCATTTTACCACAATTTCGTTTATTTTTCTCAAATCCTGCACAATTCGAACTTTCCCACAGGGCTTTCTCAAACCCATAATTGGAGAGTTACACGGACTACTCAGGACCTCTTTCAAAACTCCCTGTCTGAGAAAATCTGCAATTATCTGTGTCACTTCAATAAGGACATCCTGAGTCATGTGATATTGTGACACTTGTGGGAACACTGCGTTCGGCTTTATCTGCACCTTGACTGGACCTACTCCCTTGATTAATCCAACCTCCTTTCCAGTCAAATCCCACACCTTCTCTGTTACCGATCCTTGCAGATCAGCAGGTAGATCGATCAAGGTAAACACTGGGAATACAGTAAAGTCATTAGAGGGTAATCTTCATTCATCTCTCCTCCTTCTTCTATGAGTTGACCCTCATCTGCCTCATCATCACTGTTTGTCTGAACCTCTATTCCACCATTGGAACAGGTAATTGAACATTTGGTTTTGCACAATAAGTCTCTTCCTAATAAGGATACTGGGCTTGAATCGCATACAACAAATCTATGCAGGCCCTGAAAATTTCCGATTTCAACTGCACTGGGTCAGTGATTGGATTAGTCAGGTACTGATTAGCCACACCAACGACTCGTATGGTGCGCCCTGAGAGAGGTAATCTTGGTACCTCTGCACTGCGAACCGTAGAGCATGTAGCTCCTGTATCGACTAAAAATGAAACTTTGTAGCCCATTACTTTTCCCTCCACATATGGGCCTCTCTGGTCTACCTCTAGGGATGCAGCGAGTCTGCACTCTTCACTGTCTGAGCTATCATCTGACCAGTCCTCATTCATCTCATTTTCACCTCGTAATGGGAATTGTTGTACAGTGTTGTTTTGATTTGTTACCTGACCTGTGACCTGTTGAGGAAGCGTCACCTGTTGCTGTCCCATCGGAGCTAGGGGTAACTGCATTTGCTGTCTAGGCACCATAGGGATCTGCTGTTGCATTGGTTGTACTGACACTGTTTGAAAACACAGCATTTGCATTTGCTGCATAGGTTGCACCCCTGACATTTGCACCAAATTATTTTGATAGTTCTGATTCGGGTGTCTCATTCTTGAACCTCGTGAATTTTGCAATGTACCGGCATTGATACTCTGCTGAACTGTACCATCCTGCATTATATTTGGACAATCGCGTTTCCAATGTCCCACGCCCACGCACGCATGGCATGGTGACATCTTTTTCACTCCTTGACCATCACCTTGAACAACAACATTATTCATGTCCGAACCACGGTTCACAAACCCTCGACCTCTACCTCTTGGTTGTGCCTGAAACGCACCATTCAATTGCGGTTGTTGCTGTATCATTTGCTGAACACCATTTCCCTGTATTCCAGCCTGTGCAGTCCTTATCTGCATCACCATCACCTTCTCCTTCAACTTTTTCTGCTTTAACTCAATTTCGTCACTACAGTATTTCGCGTACTGTAATACTTCATCAATCGGTTTAGCTTGCCAACAAATCAAATGATTTTTAATCATTTGGCTGACCTCCGGTCTCAGCCCTTCGACGAATCTAAACACAAGATGATTCATGTCCTTCGGCTCAATTGTTTCAGTACCACTGTAATGTTTGAATGCCTTTAACAATCTTTCATAATATGCATGTATTGACTCTTTAACCTCTTGAGAGGTCCGGTCGATTTTCTGCCAATCGGTCACCTTCGGCGACACCTTTTGTTTCAAAAACTCAATTACTTTATGATAATATTTCATCACCTATTCAGAAGGTGCTCCGGTCACTTTTATCCCTTGCCGGTTCCTTTGTGGGCCAATCTACCCCTCTCTTGCACTCAAGCCACAAGTCTGGCGGAACAATAATCTCAAACAAGGTATTTAAGTCTTCCCAGAGACATTTCGCAAGCTTCACGAATCTATCTGTCTTTTGATACCACTCAATCGGTTTTTCTCTTAACCTAGGATAATCATTCGTAAAGGACAAAATGTCTCCCCTGGACCAAGGCACATGCACCAAAACACCACCAGCTGTTTTTCTCATAGGTAGGATTTTCACTGTCTCTAAGTTTGGTGTGACTGTTGTTTCATTAGATCCTGGACTATCTCTTTTTCCCTTATCTCTTTTCTTCATCCATCGGCCTTCCCATTTCTCCAGTGCTCCCCAAATTTGTGCGCTTTGCAGCAACTCTTTCAAATGTGTCTTCATGCCTGCAGATCTCATGTGCTCAAAATCCTTTGTGTCAAAATCTAATCTGTAACTCCGTTTCAAATGTTTCGTGTTTCCAATGTCGATATTGTATTTGTCTGCCAAATTGGTTAACTTCTGGTGTACTTTGCATACCTCTTTGGTGATTTTAGGGCATAAGTACCTTAATTCTGCCTCAGTGTAAGACTCCAACCTAATTACTCCCATTGTTCCATCCACCAATTCAGCAGCTTCTGCTCCTAGTCGTACTAGATTTAGGTATTCATTGTGTTTCTCTTTCTCAGGTTCGATTGTAGTCGCTGTAGTCTTTTGTGATGTGCAAGTTTTCTCTAACCACTCATTTAACTGTTGTACTGTAAAACCCTGCAGTGAAATGTTCCCTGCATGTATCATTGGAGTGTATGAGGTATTTGTACTCATAGTTTGGGGAGTCAGGACTCCCAATCCTGCTTGTCGCATTGCCTCAAGAGGTGCCCCTATTGGACTGAGGTCCATTAAGGGTCTTGATTGTTCACAAACCTGTCCTCTCTGTGCCATTATTTGTGGAGTTATAATAGGCCCTCCTCTTATCGTTTCATGAGTTATGACTCCCTGTTCACACGTCCTTGTTTTCTCCTGTGCATATAACGGCACCGGGGGACCAACTGTAATGGGTAGTGATATAGCGGCAGGTGTCTGGCCTGCTCCCAAGCTTCTTGGAGCTTCAACACCATAAGTCTGCTCTAATAATCCTGGTGCAGGTTCTTTTAAAGGACCCGCTACTGGGTTATATCCAGGTATCAGTTGTGGCGGTTGTGACACTAACTGTGGAGTTGACTCGATCTGCATTAACCTTGGCTTTGTATATATCGGGTCTGGTTGTACCACCAAGTCCGTAGTAGTCTCGAGTACTGGAATATCGGGATAAATTCTTTTTATCTGTGGTGGAGGCTGTAACTGTATCGGCGAGTCTGGTGCAGTGGGTACACTGACACCATTCTGTATCAAAGCTGTATCGCTAGTCTGCACTGTATCAGTAACACCCTTCTCTTTCGTCTGGTTCCCAGGATCCAAGCTAGTACTTGGAGCACTGTCGTTCACCGCGTATGGTGGCGGACGATCATGTAACAATCTATCCATAAACGCCTCATCATCTGAATCGTCCTCTTCTTCCCAAGATCTTTTATTCTCTTTGTGTTTGCCTGGTTCTTTGTCAGTTTTGCAAGAAGCTTTCTTTCCCTGTGTTTCCTCTCCCTGGGTTATTGCCGGAAACAGCTTCAACCCATCCACTATTCCTCGTCTCCACATTTTGTTCTCATTGTCCCATCTAGCCTCAGCATAGGACTTTTCTGCTCTTGTCAATCTTCTGTGAAATCTTTCTTGTCTATGTTTAAGAGCCATCAGGTCCCAAATTGCCAAAGCCTCATATTGTGCTGGTCGAGGAGGTGGTTTCTGCGTACTTAACATCCACCTCAGATTTTCTAACACCTTTTGATTAAATGTTCCATGTTCTGGAAACGCTAGACACCCTTCTTTCTCTGTTAGTTTGCGCCATTGTTTTATCCATAAACACGGTGCAACACCCTTTTCCTCCATAACCGTGTAAGCTGGTGTACCCTCAGGTGGTGTAGGTTCCCCATCAGTTGCAACGACATACACATCTCCTTTCAAAGCGCTTTTAAATGCCTTAACAAAATTCATTTTAATTTATATTTACTTCGGAAAACGGCTTAGTTCCCAGGACACTCTTCACCTACCCTTTGCTCAACCTATTGTCTCTCACGGACAGTAACCAATCCGTGCGCGACCCCTCTCGACATCTGACCTATCCCAGCGCGGCACCACTGACGTCACACTCACACACACTGCAGCTGACAAAGTCTTGCGGCTTGTCCACACCTTGCTAACTCCTTACAACTCATACAACCTAATGCAAATTATTGCTAGCACTTAAATGACAACACAAATCTGCCGGTTTACTACAGGAAGGGTAACACATTCGCTTCAGAACTTTACAGAGATTTCACTTGAAGCCTCGGCCGCTACTCTCTCCTTCTCAGTTCCCTCATACGCAAGTAGAATTCGACCTGCAAATCCTACTCTCGACTTGTCAATGACTCCTTCTAGTGCACTTTAGAACTTGTCAAATCTCCATCGAAGGTTACACGCATGCATCATAACTCAAAACTCGACCTGTCAACCACGCCCGATTGACCTATTAAACCGCACAGATTACAACATAAACCATTTTAACATCATACTCCGGAGTCTTAGACCTCAATAGGCCCGTATACAACAACCAACCACGTGGATAATTTTGAGCAACAAGCGCTGCATTCACATGAAGTACGCCGACTTCCCTACTCTCATGCTTTGGAGTACGCCCACTCCTTCTAAACAACACTTAATTTGGCCTAGTCGCACTCAAATATTCACAATCACCTGCAAAGTGCATAAGATTTAATAAGCGCAAGAGACCCTAACCACACATACTATGGCGCCAAGAACATTCCCAACTCATTTAGGCAGGCTCCGAGATCCCGGGAAAGCCCATGGCAAATCTAGCAACTCATCATCTTTCCAGATTGCATTATCACAAGAAAACAATTGAACAGTGAAAACTCCGTCCTAGGGCCCCCAAGGGCCAAACCATCCTCTGCTACCAGAACTGCTAACGCGTCCGTCTATGTTAATTTATACACATCAGGACTCGTTTTAGGCCAATGAATCTTTGGGCCCAGTGGTGAGACACCGTAGGACGAGATAACTGATCAAAATATCAATCAATATGTCAATAACATTGTCAACATTTAACACCAAAATATATCTTACTTTAGACATTAATAAACATTCGGCGCAACCATGACCTTTCAGTCATGAATAACCACACCTTAATGAAGTTTTATGAGTTGTATTCCCTATTTATTACAATCTAGTAGCAAATGCATCAATCTCAAAGCCAGGAAGCATATAAGCACAGTCACAAGATGACAACCATAATAAGCTTTCAATAATGCAAAGATCAGTAGCATAGACAATCAGATAGATATAAGCAGATTGTAACACATCGAACTTTCTAAGATACTAGTCAGCATAGCACCACGTCAGTCACGTCAGTTTGTCAGTCAGAGTGAATACCTCATCTAACCTCTAATTAGCATTAGCATGTTGGGCGTCATGCAAAACAATTTTGAACACCAATTTGGAAAACATCTAACTAAGGTCTCTAATAAAACATACAGCAGTTGGTACCTACAAAGAAAGGCAAATAAATTAATTTTCATTAGCAATTTTATAAGTACCCTCCTCTGATTAAGTCAGCATTCAGGATCAGTCTTCGTCTTCAGGACATCAGTTAAATCACCGTCAGTCTATCTAAGTTAAAGGCAAAACACTCTCCTCATAAGGAGAAAAGTGTAAGGGGCAGTCTATGGGCAAGGATGGTTTGTCTAAGTCTCAAGTCACAAAATAGTGTGTCAGAGTTTCGGGATGCAATTGATATCATTCCCTACCTAATGACCGTTTGTCTCCTGTGTCATGGGTTTTTTATCCCTTTTTCATGATGCATTCCCCCAAAATTCTATTGGTCAGCCAATACACCCCATCATTGTTAACCTATCAAATTATTCATTAAGTAATGCATTTGTCATTTCTTGATATTAGTTTGTCTTCTGATTGGTCTTCATAATCGGCATTTCGTAGGTGGCATATCCGGGGTTACTTCACCATCTTGGCACACGTCTCAGGTTAAAAGTTCTCTTTCCCTCATCTCATTGTCCTTGGAAGTATCTATAAATGTTTTGAAGCACATCATTTTATACTAAAAGATGCTAGCATGCGGATGGGAGAATTTACCCATGTTTCAAATTAATACAGAAAGAACAATAGCTGGTCATGGTCGTTTGCAAGTCCGCACTCTGAAGAGACAGAAAAATACGCTTCTAATATGAGAGCTACACAGCTTTGCTTGGCTCATGCTAACTTAAGATATACAAGTTCTAATTAATGCAGTTTTATACGTGTTAATGTGCTCAGTTAGGCAAACTATAAACGATTATTTCTTATAGTCGACATTAGTTTATACATATGAACGATTCTCCATATTTATGAATATGCTTTAATGTATGTTTTATTAATACAGCATTGTTAGACATAAGCATTTCACGTCTATAATATGTAATATCAAATACGCTCTCTCATTTGTAACCTCTGGCTCCATTTCCTAGCCTGGAAATTAATCACAAATCTACCCAGTTCTCCATGGGCAAGGACGTGCCGGTAAACCACCAACCTGTTCCTCCACTCTACTATAGCCCTAAATCAGGGCATTTTTTTGTTTTCGATATCCTCTTTTAAGAGCCTTGAGTCAAATAAAGGACTTGAACATTAAAAAGATATGTAGATCAATTTCACCTTTTGAAAAAAAGCTAAAGTCAATTTGAATTGTGTTTGAGGAATGTTGAAGCATGTATAACAGTGCCATCTTTGGAAACTATGACATAGTGTGAGAAATTGGGTTGCTGGTTGAGGGGGGTGAACCCTGCTCAAGCAACAGCTACAATCCATTTCTGAGTGAACCACTGACGTCACTACATTAATTTGTTCTTAACCCTCTGGTACCTTGGCACAAAAGCAGTCAGGATTAACTTAGAGGGAATGTCTAAATGATGAATGCATCACACAAATGGTAATAAAGCTAAACTCAACAGAATGAAGTAAATTCTAATAAATTAAAAACCCAATCAGTAGAATTGGAGATGAGCCAACTGTGGGTATGTGGGCAAGCTGGATTGGGACACAATTCCAAGTTCAGGACAACTGTTGCGAAGAGCAGGCCAGATACAAGGACCTGGTTAGGCCTGTTTAGGGGTGTTGCACGGCACATCAGCGGTTCCTCAGAGAAATACATCGGGGTGTGCCTGGAAATGTTGGTTCAAATGAGTGGTGCGAGGGCCACATCACACTGCATCTGTTCTGCTGAGGCACTGCAAGGGGTGTGATTCAAGGTCTACGTCGAGTTGCATCACACTGCGTCACACTGCGTCTGTTCTCATCAGAAATTGTGAGGCTGCTCCAGGTGGGGAGACACCACTTAGGGGTGTTAGGGATCACAGCATGCAAAGACTGGGTGCAGGGTTCAAGGTGGTTGGAGCCTTTTCCATGCCTGTAGTTCTGATCAGGAGGCCTGCCAACTAGCCCATGTAGTCAATCTGGTGGTCCTGGGTTCAAGGTGCAGGTCCAGTCCTTCTTCCGTAGACAGCAGGGAAGCAGAGTAGTCCATCTGGCAGCATAGCAATAGGGCAGCAGAGCAGTAGAACAACTGGCAGACCTTCTTGCAGCAGAGAAGCAGAACAGAACAATCCTTCTCAGTCTTCCTCGGGCCAAGTAGTGATGTGAAGAGTGTGTCTGAGGGTCCAATATTTGTATGTGGTGCACACTTTGAAGTAGAGGTAGCTGCTGGAGTTTCCCCCATGGAGGTGTTTGGAAATTCCTGCCTCTCTACCCTGGTCCCAGTATGTCGGGACACTCTAGTGTGAAGTCCTTTGTATGTGAGCTGGGCAAGTGCAAGTGTGGTAGATGACAAGTTATAGCTTCACTTCTCCATAAAATTAGAGATGGCCCATCCTACAAACATCCAGACCTTCTATTGTAATGCTGTCTGGTAGGAATACACAAAGGCCAACTACTCCTAGTCATGTGACTCAGGAACAGATTGCAGGCACCAAATGGGTAGGACAAGGATTGTGGTGTCAGCCAATTTTACCATGCTTTAGGGAGTGAGTACTTTCTGTTAGCTCTGGTTAGCCATGATAAAGTGAACAGAATCTTAAGACCAAGAAAAACGAATTCAGCATAAATAGGAAGGTATCAACCACTGACCTATCATCTCTCTCAAACCACTACCTGTCTCACCACTACCTTTCTTTAAAACATTTTGTATGTCTAGTAATCAAGAGCCTCCTCTGGTGTAACAAGCTCATCTGCCCTCTCCTATGTAGCTTTCCTGGTATTCAGTGGACTGAAACTGTCATGAATCATGCCCTAAGCGTCATTATTTATTTCTGCATTTTAGAACTCTACTGTGCTTGACCCGCATGTTGTATTTGATACAGTCATTCATTCTTAATATTGGCTCTCCCCTGGTATTGCTCCAACTCCTCTCTCAGTACCTCCTTTCACTTATGCACTAATGACACCCATATCTTACCCCCCTGCTCACTCTTGCCTTCCTTCCTCCTCTAATCTCTTTACAATTTACATCCTCCCTTCCTCCCCAACAGCTGTTTACTATAAAAAAAAAAGCAACCACACACAACCATAACATACATTGGTAATGCATTGGGGAAAAGTAAAATGGTTTATTATAACGACTTCCTCAAGGACCTTTCCACATATGCTTGTGATGCCTCTGGCAAAAAATATAAACTTTGTAATTTAAGTGATTTTTATTTTTTCTAACCAAGAACACATAGGCCCTCATTATGACCCAAGCGGTCGGTGATAAAGTGGCAGTACTACTGCCAACAGGCCGGCTGTAACTATCGCCAACTTATGACCATGGTGGAAAGATCTCTGAAAGTCAGCCAATGTACCACACTGACCCCCAGGGTGGAAACAACAGGCAACACAACGGTAGCCTCCTACAGCCAGGTGGAAGTCAAAGTTCTGCCCTTCATATTATGACCAGACGATAGGCCACCTTTTCCGGGGCGGTACCAATGACATCAAAAGCCTGGCGGAAACACTGCACAGAAGTGAAAGGACTCACCATTGCACACAAAGGGAAGAACCATGCCGCCATGGAACCAGAACTACAAGTATTTCCAATTATATTGTACAATCTGCTTCACCACAAACACCAAAGCCGGCGAAGATGACGACGGTGAGTACAGCCACCTAGCACACAAGGGAGAGGGGGAGGAAAACAACAGTGAATCACACACACACAACACACACCCGACACACACACACACCATACACACAACCAGCTGCACAAGAGAACAGGTTAATCCCCCTAAATCGGTTGAATAATTTAAGGACAACAGTAATGCACCAAAGTGATTGTAATACGATCAACACAGTATAAATAATAATGTAGCCAATGCTACAGATATTTACAAACGTACGGAAAAAGGGACACTGCCCAGTCCTCAGTTCGCATGGGCCACATGGCCACAGGGCAAAGTCCAAGGCCCCACTTGTCACCTGCATCAATATGGAGAGAACACTGCAGGGGCATCAGTTGGCAAATAGGCAGGCACCTCAGGGGGAGTGGGGAGGACACCTCAGCTGCAAGCGGAAACAAGAGCCCTGGTTCTGGAGGGGGCAACATGCACTGTGCTTGGTGCTGGGGAGTGATAGGCCACAGTCTCTTAAGTGGGTGTCTACCACACTGGTTCTTCAAGGGGCAACATGCCCTGTGCTTGGTCCTGGGGACTGATGGACCACAATCTCTTGAGTGGGTGTCATCCCCACTGGTTCTGGAGGGTGCAACATGCCCTGTGCTTGGTCCTGGGGAGTGATAGGCCACAGTCTCTCGAGTGGGTGTCTTTCCCCACTGGTTCTGGAGGGTGCAACATGCCCTGTGCTTGGTCCTGGGGAGTGATAGGCCACAGTCTCTCGAGTGGGTGTCTTCCCCACTTGTTCTGGAGGGGCAACATGCCCTGTGCTTGGTCCTGGGGAGTGATAGGCCACAGGCTCTCGAGTGGGTGTCTTCCCCACTGGCTCTTGAGGGGGCAACATACCCTGTGCTTGGTCCTGGGGAGTGTAAGGCCACAGTCTCTCGAGTGGGTGTCTTCCCCACTGGTTCTGGAGAGGGCAACATGCCTTGTGCTTGATCCTAGGGAGTTAAAGGCCACAGTCTCTCGGGTGGGTGTCTTTCCCACTGGTTCTGGAGGGAACAGGCCACACAGCAGCCCATGGAGGCTGGATAACATTGTGTCCACCGGTGGTGATGGGTGCACTGGTGGTGGTGGTGGGAGGCTCCTGCACAGCCCTTGCATCCTCGAATGGCTGCACTGCGGTGGTGCTGGTGGTGGTGATGGGAGGCTCCTTCACAGCCTCTGCACTGTGCGATGGCTGCACAAACACAGTTGGTGGTGGGGGTTCTGTAACAGCTGCTGATGTAGGCTCCTTCCCCTTTGTGCCTGCTGATGCAGGCTCCTTGCCCTTCTTGCCTTCTGGTGCAGGCTCCTTCCCCTTTTGGGTGGCAGGTGCAGGATCCTTCCCCTTCTTGCCTGCTGTTGCAGGCTCCTTGCCCTTCTTGCCTGCTGGTGCAGGCTCCTTCCCCTTTTGGATGGCAAGTGCAGGCTCCTTCCCCTTTCGGCTGGCTGGTGCAGGCTCCTTCCCCTTCAGTATATGTGGCCTGGAATCCTTTCCACCACGAGTAGGTGCAGATGGAACTGGCCGCGTGGACTGTGTGGCTGAGGTGTTTGGCTGGGTTTGTGATACCCTGGCAATACGTGCAGGATGGGGGGAGGAGTAGGAAAGAGGTCAATGGTGGAACGCTTTTTAGGGACATTGGGGCGGGAAGAGGCAGAAGTAATGGAAGTGGAGGATGAGGGAGTGGTTGTTGGAGGTGTCAGTCTGCTGGATTTGGGTGCAGGTGCATGGGCTGTATGCTGTTGTGAGGTGGATGGCTGTTGGGTGTCTGAGTACTTGCGTTTGTGTACTTTAGGAGGGGGGACAGAAACAGTGGGAGAGGAGACAGGGGACATGTGCATGGCTGTTGTGCAGGTGTCTGCCAGTGATTTGTGTGTTCTGCTTGGTGTTGTGATGATGCAGGTAGTGGATGATGATGTAGTGCATGCAGCTGTGAGTGTGGACATAACTAGGTGGGAGGTGGAGGAGGAGGAAGAGGGGGAGACGGTGGAAATAGTGGATGTTATTGTGTCTGCAACTGGTTGGTGTTTGTGTTAGTGCCTGTGGGATGAAGTGTTTGCCTGTGCCACTCTTGGGTGTTGTTTCGTATGCGTGCTTGTCTGGCTGCGTGCTTGGGATGGGTTGGGGTTGAGGGGAATGGGATTGGAAAGTGGTAGTTGGAGGGGGGACGGTAGTAACAGGGACGATTGCTGCCATCAGAGAGGAGGCCAGAGCCTGGATCGATCTCTGTTGGGCCTCCAATCCAGTGTGAACGCCCTCCAGGAATGCATTAAATTGTTTCATCTGGGCTGCCAGATGACATTCACAATGGTTGACTGACCTGCAGAGATGGATCTCAGGTGGTCAATAGCCTCCTCACTCAGGGCAGCAGGCCTCACTGGGGCAGGGCCTGTGGTGCATGGGGCGAAGGAGATGCCCACCCTCCTAGATGAGTGGGCACGGGCAACTTGCTGAGGGGCTGCTGGGCGGGCAGTGCTGGTGTGAGGGATGGCAGCTGTACCTGTAGCTGGGGTGGTCACAGAAGTGTCTGCCACCACCAGGGAGCTTCCATCGGAGGAGGTATCTAATTCTGAATTGTCCCCTCCAGTCTCTGCCATGGTGTTCCCCACGCCCTCTGTCCCACTGGTGCCCTCCGTACGGTGGACTCTGCCTCCTGGGTCCTGTGGGATGCAGCTCCCTCCATTACCAGTGCCTCTGCTCCTCCGCCAGATGATGCTAATGCACATAAGGACAGGATGACAAAACAAGATGGGGGAGGAGAGAGACAAAGGATACATTGGGTCAATGGCTGCACCAATACCACTGTTGGCATACACAGCAACCTCACACACAGGGAACAGGCCTAATCACTAAGCATTGCACCACCACTGATATTGCTAGCCACCAAGGCATGAGGAGGGGCACACAGCGCCAACTGCAGGACACTTGGGACTCATGCAGCCCTGACCAGTAGTGGATGCTTACAAGCTAGGTAGGCAGGATGATCCCTTCAGAACCCTAGCCACTAGAGGACCTACGCTGCTATGTCAGGCCTGGCCTAGGGGCACCCACAAACATACGTCCACCACCTAGATACCAGCCCGCCAGCCGTAAGTTGTAATGATAGCCACTGTACTCACCCCCTTGTGGCTGCTGTGATGCCCTCAAGTGCCCATACAGCTCTCGATAGGCCGCAGCTAGTATGTGGGCCATCGGTGTGTCAGGGTCTGACGGGGAAACCTTCCTCGTTAGGAGGCCATCCCCAGCTGGGCCTCCTCCATCTTCCATGCCCAGCACCTCAGGTTCTCCCACCGTTTGCGACAGTGGGTGTTCCGCCTGCCATAGACCCCCAGGGTGCGCACGTCCTTTTGATGGGTGCTAATCTGCAGAGGCAATAAACACAGGAAAACACCATTAGACAAACAGTCCAGCCAGTTACACATATAGCCCACCATACCCGTTTATAGCACTATTTGAACACACATAGCTCAGTACCCAATGTGTACGCAGCCAGGAGGACATCCCTCCCCCCTTATATGTAGCTGTCACACATACCTCCCTACATGCATGCCACATGCACCGTGCCCACACTGTACTCACCTGTTGGTCTGGAGACCCATACAGCAGTCCGTACTGGGGTAGGACCCCATCCACTAGTCTCTCCAACTCCTCGGAAGTGAAGGCTGGGGCCCTTTTCCCGGTCACATGGGCCACGGTAGGTTCGAGACACAGGTCACAGCAGCACATGCAATGTAGGTCCTTTCCTTTGGACGGTCAGGTACTAAGTGAGGAAACAGATAGAAAATGGTGGTCACGTCTGGTGCGGTGAGTACCGTCACCGCCGGCTTCGATCAACATTTGCCACTGTACCCCATAGGGCCCAATATTAACCAATGAGGATTCGCATGGCGGTTCCCAACCACCTCCCACCACGGCGCACAACATCAGCGGAATTACCTCACTTCCACCTATCCCTCCACACAGGACAGGCAGACGCCATTTCAAGGGGGCAGTCCAAAGGAATCATGCTGCGTTACCGGATAAATAGGCACATACTGGGCAAATCATAATACTGCCCCATTAGTTACAGAATGCAAACTACTGTTGTGGCTCCAATGTTCAGTTTGTGACAGCCTCCTCACTCTTGTGTCCCTTAGATACCTACCACTGTGGATGAATAGGAGATGAAGACATACCCCCGTGTACAGACCCTTGGTGGACTTGACTACACTGGAGGAGAGGCACATTAATCTCACCTATAGACTTGACAGGGCCACAATCCCAGAGCTGTGTGCCCAGTTGAAGCCTGACCTGATATCTGCTATCCGTCACCCCACTAGGATCCCCCCTCTTTTGCAAGTGCTATCTGTACTCCATTTCCTAGTAGCTCCTACTATACAACTGGTGTCATATGCACAATATCATAAGAAAACACAATACACAGATATACTAAAAATAAAGGTACTTTATTTTTATGACAATATGCCAAAAGTATCTCAGTGAGTACCCTCAGCATGAGGATAACTTATATACACAAGATATATGTACACAAACCAAAATTATGCAGATAATAGCAAAAGGAAGTAATGCAAGCAATGTAAAGTTACAGTAGATTGCAATAGGAGCACAGAGGTATAGGGCAACACAAACCATATACTCCAAAAGTGGAATGCGTACCACAAATGGACCTCAAACCTATGTGAGCTTGTAGAGGGTCGCTGGGATTGTAAGAAAACAGTGAGGGTTAGAAAAATAGCCCACCCAAAGACCCTGAAAGGTAGGTGTAAAGTGCACCTACTACCCCCAGAGAGCACAGAAGTCGTGATAGGGGGTATCTGCAGGAGGAACAAACACCAGCAATGCAACAACAGTGGATTTCCAGACCTGAGTACCTGTAAGACAAGGGGACCAAGTCCAAGAGTTGCGACAGTGTCAAGAGTGGGCAGGAGCCCAAGAAATGCTAGCTGAGGGTGCAAGGAAGCTGCCACCTGTTGAAAGAAGCTTGGTGTTCTGCAAGAACGAAGAGGACTAGGAACTTTCCCTTTGGAGGATGGATGTCCCATGTCGTGAAGAAGCTTGCAGACATTTTCCCACGCAGAAAGAACGCAAACAAGCCTTGCTAGCTGCAAGGGTCGCGGTTAGGGTTTTTGGATGCTGTTGTGGCCCAGGAGGGATCAGGATGTTGCCACTTGGATGAGGAGACAGAGGGGGCACCCAGCAACTCAGGGAGCCCTCACAGAAGCAGACAGCACCCGCAGAAGAACCTGAACAGGCACTTAGAAGAAAATTGAACCAGAGTCCACCCGAAGTCACAAAAGGGAGTCCTACGACGCCAGAGGACAACTAAGAAGGTTGTGCACTGCAGGTTAGAGTGCCGGGGACCCAGGCTTGGCTCTGCATGAAGGAAATCCTGGAAGAGTGCACAGGAGCCAGAGCAGCTGCAAATCACGCGGTACCCAGCAATGCAGTCTAGCGTGAGGAGGCAAGGACATACCTCTACCAAGCTTGGACTGAAGAGTCACTGGACTGTGGGAGTCACTTGGACAGAGTTGCTGAGTTCCAGGGACCAGGCTCGTTGTGCTGAGAGGGGACCCAGAGGCCAGGTGATGCAGTCTTTTGTTACCTGCGGTTGCAGGGGGAAGATTCCGTCGACCCACGGGAGATTTCTTCAGAGCTCCTGGTGCAGAGAGGAGGCAAGCTACCCCCAGAGCATGCACCATCTGGAAGCAGTCGAGAAAGCTGGCAGGATGAAATGATACAAGGTTGCTAGTAGTCGTCTTGCTACTTTGTTGCGGTTTTGCAGCCGTCCTGAGCAGTCAGCAGTCGATCCTTTGGCAGAAGGTGAAGAGGGAGATGCAGAGGAACTCTGATGAGCTCTTGCATTCGTTATCTGGTGAGATCCCCAAAGCAGGGACCCTAAATAGCCAGAAAAGGAACTTTGGCTACCTAGGAAGCATGACTGGCTACCAAGAGAGGTAAGAGCCTATCAGAAGGAGCCTCTGACGTCACCTGCTGGCACTGGCCACTCAGAGCAGTCCAGTGTGCCACAAACACCTCTGTTTCCAAGATGGCAGAGGTCTGGGACACACTGGAGGAGCTCTGGGCACCTCCCCTGGGAAGTGCAGGTCAGGGGAGTGGTCACTCCCCTTTCCTTTGTCCAGTTTCGTGCCAGAGCAGGGCTGGGAGATCCCTGAACTGGTGTAGACTGGCTTGTGCAGAGATGGGCACCATCTGTGCCCATCAAAGCATTTCCAGATCCTGGGGGAGGCTACTCCTCCCCAGCCGTCACACCTATTTCCAAAGGGAGAGGGTGTTACACCTTCTCTCAGAGGAAGTCCTTTGTTCTGCCTTCCTGGGCCAGGGCTGCCTGGACCCCAGGAGGGCAGAAACCTGTCTGAGAGGTTGGCAGCAGCAGCAGCTGCAGTGGAGACCCCGGAAAGGCAGTTTGGCAGTACCCGGGTTCTGTGCTAGAGACCCGGGAGATCATGGAATTGTCCCCCCAATGCCAGAATGGCATTGGGGGGACAATTCCATGATCTTAGACATGTTACATGGCCATGTTTGGAGTTACCATTGTGACGCTGTATATAGGTAGTGACCTATGTACAGTGCACGCGTGTAATGGTGTCCCCGCACTCACAAAGTCCGGGGAAATTGCCCTGAACGATGTGGGGGCACCTTGGCTAGTGCCAGGGTGCCCACACACTAAGTAACTTTGCACCCAACCTTCACCAGGTGAAGGTTAGACATATAGGTGACTTAAGTGCAGTGGTAAATGGCTGTGAAATAACGTGGACTTTATTTCACTCAGGCTGCAGTGGCAGGCCTGTGTAAGAATTGTCAGAGCTCCCTATGGGTGGCAAAAGAAATGCTGCTGCCCATAGGGATCTCCTGGAACCCCAATACCCTGGGTACCTCAGTACCATATACTAGGGAATTATATCGGTGTACCAGTATGCCAATGTGAATTGGTAATTTTACTCACTAGCCTGTTAGTGACAAATTTGGAAAGCAGAGAGAGCATAACCACTGAGGTTCTGGTTAGCAGAGCCTCAGTGAGACAGTTAGGCATCACACAGGGAACTCATACATATAGGCCACAAACTTATGAGCACTGGGGTCCTGGCTAGCAGGGTCCCAGTGACACATAACAGACATACTGACAACATAGGGTTTTCACTATGAGCACTGGGCCCTGGCTAGTAGGATCCCAGTGAGACTGTGAAAACACCCTGACATATACTCACAAACAGGCCAAAAGTGGGGGTAACAATGCTAGAAAGAGGCTACTTTCTCACAGCAGCTGAAGTGAAAGGCTGATCAGATGTCTGGCTAGTGGCAGGGGCATGCTGGTGTGAGACTGCCTCCCTCATAATGTGGGTCATGCCTGCCAGCACCCCGCATAAGGAGATCAGGGTGTTGTTGATGGCCTGCAAGTCCTCCCTGATCCCCTGGTACTGTCCCTTTTGCAGCATCCTGTTTTCCTGCACATTGTCCAGGACTGGCCTATGATGTCCTCGCAATGTTGGTAGGCTCCCACGATCTTGCAGAGTGCCTCCAAGAGAGTCTGTTCCCTGGGCCTGTCCTCCCCCTGGCGCTCAGCACTCCTCCCAGTTTCCCTGTTGGCATGTGCCTCTGCCCCTGAACAATGTGACCACTGCCACTGATTGTGTGCGAGGTGTGGCCTGGGGTCCCTGTAGAGGTGGGCACACTGCTGATTGATGTGTCCTGGGACAGAGGTGTGGGTGCGCTGGGTGTGTGTTGTGGTGTTGCTTCCTGATGGGGACGCTCTCCGGTGGTCTGCGACTGGGCTTGAGAAACCGGCTTTCCAATGGTCCCTGATGGGTCAGGTAAATCGTCCAGATCCTGAATACCAGAGTTACTGTCATCACTGTTAGCCTCTTCAGTTGGGGACTGGATAGTGCTGGCACCTCCTCTCCGTGACATTGGCTGGGGTACCTGTGGGGATGTAAATGATGTGCTATGGTTTATGTGTGTGACATATTGTACAACTCTGGCTTTCCCTCTATCGTTAGATTTGCCCTGCCAGCTTTCACTTTTGTATGTTAGTGTATGGCGGGATTGTTAGTTCTCTATGCTGTTCATGTTTTAGTGATGAGTGTCCATGCAGGGCTCTGAGGGGTGTCCATGCATTGGTACAGCATGCAGGGCTTGGCATTGGGATAAATGACATGTGATGGTGGAGGGTGTGGGATGTAGTGTAGTGATGGGAGTGAGGGTGTGGGTAGGTGATGGCATGAAGGTAGAGGGGTGATAATAGTAGAGAGTTGACTTAGCAGAGTCCAGTCCTCCTCCGACTCCGGCCAGGCCCTCACGGTGGCCCTCAGTATTGACAAGACTTGCTCCTTGCATGCTGTGAGTTGTGGGGAAGGAGGTGGGGGTCCACCGCCATTCCTCTGTATTGCGAGCTGGTGTCTTGCTGCTATGGAACGTACCATCCCCCGTAGCTTGTTCCACCTATTCCTGATGTCATCCCTTGTTCTGGGGTGCTGTCCCACGGCGTTGACCCTGTCCACAATTCTCTGCCATAGCTCCATCTTCCTGGCTATTGATATCTGCTGCACCTCTGCTCCAAATAGCTGTGGCTCTTCCCTGACAATTTCCTCCACCATGAACTTTAGCTCCTCCTCTGTGAAACGGGGGTGTCTTTGTTGTGCCATGTGTGTTGTGTGAGGTGTGTTGGTGGGGTGTGTTGGGTAATGTGTTGGGGTGTGTGATGTGGAGTGCGTGAGTGGTGTATAGGTGTGAGTAGTGTGTGTCTACAGTTGTGTCAGTGGTCTTCTGTCTCTCTGGTGGCAATGATTTGTATTCGTAAAGGGTTGTGGGTAACGTGTGTGTGTGTTTTAGAGTGGTGTGGATGTGTGGCTGTGGTGTGTGTATGGGTGTCAGGTGTGTGTTGTTTGAATTGTCCAATGTGATGTTGTTTTGTATGTGGGTGTCCATTGTGAGAGTGGCGGTATGTACCGCCAATGGTTTACTTCCATTAAATGTCAGCCGTGGTGATTTGTGGGTCATAATATGGTGGGTGTTGTTCTGTTGGTGTAATGATGTGGGTTTTGATACAGCTACTTTATCACTGACCTTTGGACTGGCGGATTTGTGTATGTGGCTGAATTCTGTCTGATTGGTGTGTGTGAGTCATAATATGGTGAACGGATATCCGTCGCCGCCATGGTAAGTTGGTGGCTGTCAGCGTGGCGGTAAGCAGGATTTAGCGCCAGTGTTATAATGAGGGCCATAATGCCCCAAAGGTGGTGAGCTCTAAAACAGCGAGGAGGAAAAAACAGCTAACTGTGATCGGGAAGGATTTCAATGGTGCCTACAACTCATCTACTAATTTCTAGACTTTGGCAGAATTATTCATTCCGCTTGCGGAATTTGAGGAATTTGGCGATTCCGCACCACGTTTTTAATGTGGAGTTTTGGGCAAATTGTGCCACTCGCAGTGTGGCAGGATATTTTTCTTGTTAGAACAACAAAATAATAATAGCAACAAATCAAGGCTCTAGCAAGAGAGTTGGTGGCAATGCTGATTTAATCGTAGTGTTTTCTTCTTTGTTTATCATGCTTCCTTTCTTTGTTGGTCAATTGGCCATTTTTTGTGACTAGTATGAGTAAGAGTGTTTGTCATAGGTCACTATTTTGTCTTTGCTAAAGCCCTACTTTGTTCTCTATGCCATGTGATAGGATGGCCGTTTAGTGTAGCCAGTGTACCTTTGCCATATGCTTCCCTGGGCTCTTTGTTGTCCTTGCCTTCTTGCTTCTTTTCATCAGCATTTGAACAGTGGACATTTTGTGTAGTCAGGTTGCTTTTGACATACGTCTGCATGTCTTCTTTGTTGTCTATGCATACAATTTTGTCGACCATGTGACAGGATGGTCATTTTGTATAGCCAGTGTGCTTTGCTTTTGTAATAGGTCTGCATACGTTCTTTGCTTTCCATGCCATTGTCCTTGTTGGCCATGTGGCAGGACGGCCATTTTGTGTAACCAATGTGCTCTACTTATGCCATAAACCTGCATTTGTTCTAAACAATACATCTGGGGTTGCAGGAAATGCTGCCAAAATCCTCTCAGGTCAAGTACCACTCACAGACACACAGGTGCATCTCCAAAGCTAGTCAGCTCACTGGCTCAAACGGGTGAACTGTGTTGGGATGTGAGGCAGTTTTGGATTTTGGCAGCATTTCCAGCAACCCCAGATGAATTTTTGTTGATCTCTACTCTCTACTGACGAAGGGGTAAACCCAGAAACACGTGTCTAGAGATATACAGCAATGTCTGCACCAACCTTTGAGAAAAACATAGATAATTTCAAGTAAGCACTAACTGTGAACTGCATTTACCAGGATGCAAAGGGGCGAACTGTGCTGGAATGGGAGGCAGTATGCTCCCAACACCCTTTCCTGTTTAAAAGGCTCCCTTGAGCCAGTGAGCTGACGAGCTTTGGAAATGCACCTGTGTGCCTGTGAGTGGTAATTGACCTGAGAGGATTTTGGCAGCATTTCCAGCAACCCCAGATGAATTTTCTTTGTTCTCTACTCTCTACTGATGAAGGGCTAAACCCAGAAACATGTGTCTAGAGACATACATTAATGTCTGCACCAACTTTGGTGAAAAACTACAGATCATTTTCAAGTAAGCGCTAACTGTAAACTGCATTTACCAGGCAGCAAAGAGGCGAACTGAGCTGGAATGTGAGTCAGTGTAATCCCAACCCCCTTTTGCATTTGGTAACTTAACTGTCTTTTTTCTTCCCAACAGATGAGATGATGATTTGCTGCTCATCGACTTGATGAATGGTGTGTTTGTTTGTGTCTCACTTTTTCCTAACTTCTCCTTTCCCATCCATTTATGAAACCCCTAACCCTCTTCCTCCAAGTTATGTGATCTATTGAGATGTGGCTTCATAATTTACAAATAAATGGATCACACACTGTGGGGTGGAACTAACAAATAGCCCACACCAGCCCTACTGCCAATCAAGGCATGAAAGGGACATTATCATACTGCAGAGATTTAGAGCAATGTCTGTCCAAAGACAGGTAATACTAGTGTGCACAATGACCTGATTCACAAAGGTAAAGTTACGCTTTTGGTATGAGTTTACTCTTGCAGTGTAACTGTACTACCAGTACTTTTATGATTGGTAACTAACTTTATGAGTTGTAACTGACTAGTAGTAAGTTCTTTTAAAATAATAAGAGTTACTTACAACTCGCAAATTTACTACTCGTAATGTTACTGATGGAAATATTACTAATCATACACTTACATGTCAAGAGTAAAGCAATATCAAAAGTGTAAATTTACCATTTTGAATCGGACCTTGTGGTTCTTCCTAAATCTATGCAACATGTAGTAACCTAATCCTGACTTGAGATTTCTGTAAGTATAGTTTTTATTTTTTAAATAAATTAAATTCAAGCATCCCAGATTGCTTGCTAGTTATTGTTCACATAACTTTTTGGTCATAGTATTCTTGGTCTTTGATTATCCACTACCTCTGTGCTTTCTTTCAGTTTCATTGCCTGTGATGGATAATACTCCTGAACAGTCCCACAGCTCACCTCGCCAGCATCATTCGGGATAGGTGGGACCTCTTTTTTTGTGATGTCTTCCCTGTTAGAACTACCACCAGCATTAGGCAGATGATTTGGGAAACCCTGCAATAGAGTCAGTGAGGACTGAGAGAGATAGAAGACATTGCTTAATTTATTCAGGTAAAAATATGTTAAGAAATCTGGGCCTGATTTAGAACTCTGCAGATGAGTTACTGCATCACAACAGTGATGAATGTAGCCCATCCACCAAAATCTAAATCCCAATCTATTCCACAGGATAAGGATTTTGGACGATGGTATATCCGCCACTGTTGCAATGAGGCAACCTTGTCACGTAGGCTCTCATTATCCTAATGAGACTACTGGATTTTTGGGCAGCAAGATAGTTCACAGTGTGGGGGACTAAGTCTTACCCACGGCGAAGGACCCTTGTCGCCCCAAATCCGGGTTGAGCTCCGGCTAACTAGCAGTGCCTTATCTCCTCCAAAAGGAAGAGACAACTGGGCAGCCGAGCGCATGACATCTTAGTGCTTCCCAGGGAAGTCGTGGTCACTCAGGTCACAACCAGTTCTCTCATACACAGTGTGGTCCCATATATAGATGACAAAGGCAGTTTGAGTTTTAAAGATTGGTTTAATAAAACAACTGCATTTTAGATAAGAAGGCGTGAGCCGCAATGACCAGAATCATACAACACATAGGATTGAAATAGTAACGAGGAGAATGAAACATAAGAATAATGCTACTAGATTATGTTCTCTCTCTAAGTTATATTTTGAGCACAGCATGTGAAGCTCTAAGCCTGCCTTTCAGGTTCCCCCGGGAGGACATCAACCCTCATACCTGAGCAAAAGCCTGTGATCTGGATCAGCATCTGCAACAGGGCAGTCAGCATCTAGTTGTGGGTTCCTGGTCGGAATCTCCCTCTTACGTGTACCAGGACTAGAAAGTGTTTTCATAACTAACACGCTGTTGTTCTAAGAAACGTCCCTACGTAAGAATGTGTACTTTCTATGAACCCTAAAGACTAAACTTCTACCACGTCTATTGGCAATGTACCAGACTGTATCCTTGACTGAAGCACAGAGGGAGCAAGAATGTATTGTTTGAGAACTTCAGTGCTGAAGTAAGCTAAACAGTGTGATAGAAGAAAATAAAACAAGACCGTGAAACTGGTTATTGTAAAATAACAGTGCGAGGCTAAATAAAATGCATCTAGGGCAAAGTGCACAGAGGCCTAATACTTTAAGCAAACACACAAAAAGCTACAATAAAAATGGCTACACTACAACCTGTCCATCGAGTTCTAAATCAGGCCCTTAATACTGAAGTTGTCATTGAGAAGAAAAGATTGGGATTGTTGTGTATGTTGCTGGTACTTGGCAGAACCCATTAGTGGTCAATATTTAAAGAGGGTAGGACAAGGGCAGTAACTAACTAGCATACAAGCATCACTAATAGATGACAAATGTGTTGCAAAACCTCATCAACCAATAATGTCAAACATATATCTATAGTCAATTTTCCGTTCCCACTCTGGTAGCAGGATATACTTGACCGCTGGAAAAGGTAGGTATTACTTACTGACGAATAAATACTCAGTAGGGAAGTTCAGGTAGGAAAGTCTAAGCAGGAAAGTGGGTGCACTGTATAATGTGTGAAGATTTCAGAGGACAGCTTTTCATTTCACTCTTGTAAACCACACTGCTACACTATCTAAGCAATGCAAAGAAGATAAAGGCCCCTTTATTTTTTTACATAAGAAACCCACCCTCTCTATCCACAACAGTCGCAAACCTCTCTGTACAAAACCCCAAATATTTCCTTATTCCCAAATCCCCTTCAAGCCCTCTCCACCCAAAACGAGCCCACACCCCTCCCCAAGCAAAACCACAACAATTCCCCTTTCCCCCAACTCCCCTTCTCATCCTCTCCACCCACAACAGGCCCTCCCACTAAAAAATGTTAAATAAAAGAGATCTCTAAGGGCATCACGTCCTTTGTGACATCAGCCACACCTGATTATTGCCAGCTCATAGAGGATATGGTGGAAGAGATGGTTGGTTGATAAAAAGGAGGGCCACTCCTAGTGTTCCACCCCTGGTGAGAGTGCAATCCAGCTGCAGAAGCAGAGGTGGCATTACTGGCTTGGAGGTGGACCTGGATGAAAGCTTAAACAAGCAGAGGGCCATTCCTTCTCCTCCTCCACCCCTAAGGCCAGCAGCCAGAGGTAGCCAAACACCATGGCCTCCAACATTTAGTGCCAGAGATAGGTGGCCATCTCCCCCTGGAATGCTAGGCCAGTTCCAGAAACTAGAGTAACTGTATGATCAAGAAAGAAACAAACATGAATTGTGATGCTCAGAGCAAACACTTTTTTATACTGTCGTTAGTGACACAGTAGCAGAACATTGCTTTCCCCTAGGGCCATTGGAATTTTTAATGCAATTAGTCACAGGACCAAGTTTTGCCTGCACATGCATCATATAATGCTATAGTACTGACTTGCAAAGAATGACACTAGACCACCAACATAATTAAGAATTGATTATGGGCCTAATTCAGACTTTGGCGGGCGGCCAAAGTCCTCCCGACAAATGACGCACCGCGGTCAAAAGACCGCGGCGGCCATTCTCACATTTCCGCTGGGCCGGCGGGCGCTCTCCAAAAGAGCGCCCACCGGCCCAGTGGAAATGCCCCTGCAACGAGGATGCCGGCTCCGAATGGAGCCGGCGGAGTTGCAGGGGTGCGACGGGTGCAGTGGCACCCGTCGCGATTTTCACTGTCTGCTCAGCAGACAGTGAAAATCATGGTGGGGCCCTGTTAGGGGGACCCTGCACTGCCCATGCCTGTGGCATGGGCAGTGCAGGGGCCCCCAGGGGCCCCACGACACCCGTTACCGCCAGCCTATTCCTGGCGGTGAAAACCGCCAGGAACAAGCTGGCGGTAAGGGGGTCGGAATCCCCATGGCGGCGCTGCTTGCAGCGCCGCCATGGAGGATTCCCCGGGCCAGGGGAAAACCGGCGGGAAACCGCCGGTTCCCCTTTTCTGATGGCCCAGGAAGCACCGCCAGCCTGTTGGCGGTGCTTCCTCTGCCCTCTGCCCTGGCGGTGTTACACCGCCAGGGTTAGAATGAGGGCCTATGTGTTAACAACTGAATTAGCTGTCATTAATGAATAAGGGGTATATCTGCTGCACACTTACTTGGCTATATATGCATCATTAATGGAGCCATGCCGTGGAGTCTGCTACTCTGAAGCATGTATTTGAGGCAGCTCTAATGGCATGTAGTTAACTTATTATCATTATTCCAATTACCCTTCTATTCACCTACTCCGTCTTCAACTCTACACTGAGCCTAGACTTCAAACCAAGA
Organism: Pleurodeles waltl; assembly: GCF_031143425.1. Lineage (NCBI taxonomy): Eukaryota > Metazoa > Chordata > Amphibia > Caudata > Salamandridae > Pleurodeles > Pleurodeles waltl. Next base: position 1,350,871,774 of record NC_090445.1, read on the forward strand.
AGCTAATAGAGTCTGGCAGATGGGACACTCCATCACACATGTGGGGGATAATGGATACTCAATCCGCCTTATTACAGTAGACAGTACACAGAATATACATGATGCACTGTAGTACAGCGAATGATATATATTATTTTATTCGTTACCTTTGTCACAGAGTATCACATCTGCCAAACTTTAAATCAGGCATTTAGTCCCACATTATACACTGGCCTCCACCGCAAATTATTTTCAACATATACCTTCACTTGGCCATGGGAAGTTAGTCTATGGGAAGGTATGTTTAAGGGGACTGGGCTAAATAGAGCCCAATCCCAAAAACACGCTGTGAATTAATTTACATTTTTGGGTAGGCTAGGACAGAAAAAGGATGAAGTGAAGTACTACTACGTGATTAAGAGGGAACTGGGAAACACACCTTGCCTTCGGTTTGTATGCATTGCAGACTTCCTGCTGCACTGTTAACTGAAGCAGACGCACAATGTGTGACCAAGACTTCATACATATGCGTGGTTCAAGCACAGAGCGGGACCAGTTGGTAGAGGAATGCAGCAGCTGGGTATTTGGGGTAGGTTGATGTTTTAGGGCAGGGCAGGGTAGGTTTTGAGGTTTAACATTAAGGCAGGGGTGAGGGGCAGGTAGTTTTTTATGGCACAACGGGGTAGGTTTTAGGGTTCAGAACAAGAGTGGAGGGTCAGAGAGATTTATAGAACAGGGCTGGGTAGATTTTAGGGTTCAGGGCAGTGGGTCAGCATAGCTTTAGGATAGAGCGGGGTAGGTTTTAGGGTTGATGGCAAAGCGGGGGGTCAGGGCAATTTTTAGGACAGGGTGGGGTAGGTGTTAGGGTTCAGGGAAGGGGCATCGGGTCAGGATAGTTTTTAGGACAGGGTGGGGTAGGTTTTAAGGTTCAGGGTGGAAACAGGAGGTCAGGGTAGTGTTTAGGGCAGGGCAGGGTAGGTTTTGGGTTCAGGGCAGGGGCAGGTGCAGTCGGGGTAGTTTGTAGGACAGCATGGGGTAGGTTTTAGGCTTCAGGGTGGGAACGGGGCAGGGTCATTTTAGGATAGGGTGGGGTAGGTTTTAGGGTTCAGGGTGGGGGATTAGGGATAGTTTTTAGGACAGGATGACAAGTTTTGGGTTCAGGGTGGGGCAGATGGGTAGGGATAGTTTTTAGGGCAGGGCAGAGTAAGGGCCGTATTTATACTTTTTGGCGCACAACTGCGCCAACGCAGTTGTGCGTCAAAATATTTAACGCCGGCTAACGCCATTCCAAAGCACCATGTGGGTGCCTTATTTATGGAATGAAGTTAGCCGACGGAGCTGCCTGGTGTGCGCCAAAAAAAATGACTTGCACCAGGCAGCGCCGGCGTAGGGGAAAATGGAGCTTGGGCGCCAAAAAATGGGGCAAGTCAGGCTGAGGCAAAATTTTCGCCTCAACCCGATTAGCGCCATTTTGTTTGACTCCCAACCCCCATTGAAATGACTCCTGTCTTAGCAAAGACAGGAGTCATGCCCCCTTGCCCAATGGCCATGCCCAGGGGACTTATGTCCCCTGGGCATGGTCATTGGGCATAGTGGCATGTAGGGGGGCACAAATCAGGCCCCCCTATGCCACAAAAATAAAAAATAAAAAAATACTTACCTGAACTTACCTTAAGTTCCCTGGGATGGGTCCCTCCATCCTTGGGCGTCCTCCTGGGGTGGGCAAGGGTGGCAAGGGGTGTCCCTGGGGGCATGGGAGGGCACCTCTGGGCTCCTTCCGAGCCCACAGGTCCCTTAACGCCTGCCCTGACCAGGCGTTAAAAAATGACGCTAAAGTGGCTGGATGTCATTTTTTTGACCCGCCCACTCCCGGGCGTCATTTTTGCCCAGGAGTGTAAATACGGCGCACATGCCTCGGAGTCATTTTTTAGACGGGAACGCCTACCTTGCATATCATTAACGCAAGGAAGGTGTCCACGCTAAAAAATTACGCAAACTCCAAGATCTTTGGCGCTAGACGGGTCTAACGCCAAAGTATAAATATGGAGTTAGTTTTGCGTCGGATTTGCGTAAAAAAAAACGACGCAAATCCGGCGCAAACGGAGTATAAATATGCCCCTAGGTTTTTAGGTTCAGGGTGGGGGTTGGGAGGTCAGGGTAACTGTTAGGACAGGGTGGGTTCTTTTTTAAAGTTCACGGTGGGGCTGGGGTAGATTTTAGGACAGTGTTGGGTGGGTTTTAGGGTTAAGAGGAGTGGGGTTGGGCTAGTTTTAGGAGAGGCCGGGGTAGGTTTCATGGTTCAGGGAAGAGGTCAGGGGTCAAGGTAGTTTTTAGGACACAATGGGGTAGGTTTTAGTGTTCATAGCGGGAGGGGTCAGGGTAGTATTTGGGACAGGGCACAGTAGGATTTAGAGTTCAGGGCACAGGGTTGAATAGTTTTTAGGACAGGATGGGGTAGGTTTTAGGGTTCAGGTTGGGGCGGGTGTTCAGGGTAATTTTTAGGACAGGATGGGGTAGGTTTTAGGGTTCAGGATGGGGGGGTCGGGGTAGTTTTAGGACCGGGAAGGGTAGGCTTTAGAATTCAGGTTTGGGAGGCGATGTCGGGGTAGTTTTTAGGACAGGCGGGTAGGTTTTAGTGATCAGGGTAGGGTCGTCTTTAGGACAGGGAGGAGTAAGTTTTAGGGTTCAGGGTGGGGGTAGTTTTAAGGACAGGCTGGGGTTACTTTTAGGGCTCAGGTCAGGGGGTATAAGGGTTAGTATTAGGAGCTGGGGCCAGGTGGATTGCAGAGTATGGTGTCAGGTGTAAAGGGAGAGAGTAGGGGATACTTTATCACACATGTTCCTTTATTAAACATGCTTTTATAATTAACTTCATTATTGTTAGACCTGACAGCCTTAGGGTGGTCACCCCTAACTTTTTGCCTGCCTACCTCCACTTTTTAGATACTGTGTTTGCTGGTTTTAAGACTCCGCGCATTTTACCACTGCTAACCAGTGCTAAAGTGCATATGCTCTCTCCCTTTAAACATGGTAACATTGGATCTTAGCCAATTGGATTATTTAATTTTCTTATAAGTCCCTATTAAAGAGCACTATGTGTTCCTAGGGCCTGTAGATTAAATGCTATTAGTGGGCCTGCAGCACTGATTGTGCCACCCACTTAAATAGCTACTTAACCTTCACTTTAACCTTAACCTTAACCATTGCAAGGCCTGTGTGTGCAGTTTCACTGCCAATTCGATTTTGGCATTTAAAAGTACTTGCCAAGCCTAAAACTCCAGTTTTTCTACACATGTCACCCCTAAAGTAGGCCCTAGGTAACCCATAGGGCAGGGTGGTGTTTAGGCAAAAGGAAAGGCATGTACCTATGTAGTTTACATTTCCTGGTAGTGTAAAACTCCTAAATCTTTTTTACACTGTTGTGAGGCCTGCTTCCTTCATAGGGTAACATTGGGGCTACCCTCATATATTGTTTGGGTGGTAGCTGCTGATCTGAAAGGAGTAGGAAGGTCATATTTAGTATGGCCAGAATGGTGATACAAAATCCTGCTGACTGGTGAAGTGGGATTTAATATTAATATTTTAGAAATGCCACTTTTAGAAAGTGAGCATTTCTCTGCACTTAAATCCTTCTGTGCCTTATAATCCACATCTGGCTGGGTTTAGTTGACAGCTCCCTTGTGCATTCACTCAGACACACTCCAAACACATTACTCAGCCTCACTTGCATACATCTGCATTTGAATGGGTCTTCCGGTCGCTGGGAGGGTTGAGGGCCTGACAACTGCATGCCAAAGGATAGCAGCCTGTCCTCACACAAAAGACTGCCACACCCCATACTGGGACCCTGGCAGACAGGATTGAACTGATAGGGGACCTTGTGAACATCTAAGTCACTCTTTGAAGTCTCCCCCACTTTAAAGGCACATTTGGGTATTTAAACAGGGCCTCTCCTCCTACCAACTCAGACACTTCCTGGAGAAGAAACTTGAACCAGAACCTGCTTCCTGCCAAGAAAAACTGCCTGGCTGCCCAAAGGACTCACCTGTCTGCTTTCTGTGAAGGATTGCTCCCTTTGTTTCCGCCCCTTTGTTTCCACGCATCTCCTCCTCTGCAGTTCTTCGTGGAGATTTTGCATGCAAACCAGGTACTTTGTGCTTGCAAGAGACTTTGATTTCTTTTAAAAGATGTAAGGCACTTTGGCCCTCATAACAACATTGGTGGGCGGCGGAGGGCACCCCCCTTTTTTGTACCACCATCAGGTCGCCAATGCGGCCTGAAAAACGCCGGCTGTAATTTGACATCCCGCTGGCCGGCGGGCGGAAACAGAGTTTCCACCCGCCGGCCCAGCGGGTAGTACGCCCATAACATTGCAGTCGGCTCCTAACAGAGCCCTGTATTTTTTGACTGATCAAGAAAGCCTCCTCAACCCATATGTTTGGTGAATACTTGAGCCTGCGGTCCTACGATACTAAAATGTTTTACTCCTAACAGTACTACACAAGACGAGAGGGGCAAGGGAAAACTTGCTTAAAAAAGAGCAGAAGAAAGCTACAGAAATGTGAAAGTCAACTACGGAAATTGGAAATATGGAAAACACAGGAATATGCAGAAATAATGTACGTAGTGGAGTTGGAAATAAAATACAGAAGGCCATAATACCTTTGGGAATAGCTAATTATAAGAAATACTAATACATATGACTTACTGGGACCAGCAGAACCATCTGCCACAGCACTGGTGGTTGTGGTAATGGTCCCACTCACCACAGTGCTGTTGGACGCAGGAACATATTTGCCCTCAAATGCCCTCTCCCCTTGGATTCTTATGAAAGGAATAAAGATAAAAAGAAACATGATTAGAAATATTCTCTACAAAAACAATTTGACTGGCACGTCATTGTATTTTTAAATGAGATATCCTATTCCTAGTTTCCTACTTTACATTACATTTTGAACTGTTTTATTCATTACGATGAATGATCTTTACTTCTCTGTCCCCTTTAATTATTGATGGGTCCATTAATTACTGATGGGTCCAGTCGGTCTCCCATTGCGTACTGCACATAAGGTTATTGGGGTTGTATCAGATACATAAGGCCACAGAGAGGAACACTAACACCACTAATATACAACTCTTGTAATAGTGACATCCCTTATGTCAGTCCCAGCAAGCACCTGGCTCACACTGGAACAAAATCCTGGCAGTATCTTTTAATTGACATTCACTCCACTCCTATGGTCCTACAAACTTCCTATCAGACTAGCACCATGCACTACTACTCTAGATAACAGGGCCCAGATTTTTCTAAAGTTTGTATTGCACTTGTACAGCACAAGGAAGTGAAACAGCAATATAAACAAGTAATTTTTACCAAGCCATGCAAAGCCATCTTCTGTGGCCTTTTGTGGCTTGGCAAATCTGAAAACATAACTAACAAAGCAATTGCTGATGTATTTACTCTGTGCTGTTAAAGTGTTCTGCATTACATGGGTGGAGACTGAGTATAGGTGTTCCACTATTTTCATGTATCCACCAACATGTACTATTTAGAGCATGTCCAAGTCTTCCATCACTGGTAAACCTGTAAATGTGTCAAAATGCTATGCCTTACCAGTAGAGGTGAGTGCAACAAGGAAAAATATATCTATTTTTCCTTGTGCTTTCCTCTTTGAAAGTGTGCTGGATTCTGCTGCAGCACACTAGAAAGAGAAGAAATCTAAAGGTCATTTTTGTCACTGTGCAGGAAGGTGTCCCTTCCTCCACTAAACAAACAAAGCACAAACAATTCAGGGTGGACAACAACACCCTTGCACCATGGTCCAAGGCTGCCTGCACAGGCACAAAGCATCACTTGGTGCACCAGTGCAGGGAGAGAGCAAGAATGTAGCATATCTTGATAAATAAATATGTTTTATTCCTGCTCTCTCCTTTTGACTGAGTGTAGCGTAACAAATTATATTGCTGCTCTGCGTTCCATGACATTTTTATAAATCTGGGCCTGATGGACTGCATAAATCATGTAGATAAACTGTGCCTAATTAAATGCCCACTGCAAGCACTCTCTTCTCCAAAAAGTGCATTAATATATGTGAGTGGCACCCACCAACATTAAAAAAAAACCTCTTGACTAATATGATACCACATTCACAAATTAAATATCCTTTTTGTACCAGAGGGTGCATGTGCCCACATTCACTGTTGCTCATACATACATATGTATAAATGCAAATTCGTTGTTCATGCATCATTAAACATAAAAACAACACAACTCTCTGAGGATAGTGCAAGAATTCATTTAAAGTGGAGGCACACCAACTCCTGATGTGTTTCAGAGACCGCAGCTCCTTGATTACGAGTCAGGGAGTGAACACACAAACAACAATAGAAGTGGTTAATGCAGGTGACAACAAAATGAAAAGAGGACTGTCTGCGTAGTCGTTGGATACATTTACGAAACCGAGGTGGACTCCATCTTAAGAAAGAAGATAATTCATTAGAAATAGCAATTCCTGCTATGTCATTTTGTTCATTTTATCAATCAGAGTAACATAAGCAGCATTATTAAGCAAAAAAATAACTTGATCATCTGTCTCATTAATCCATAGATGCGCCAACTTTTGGGAGTAATTGACATATAAGAGCTTTCAAACATATGTAGCCAAAACTATAAAGCCTCTGTGTGAAAATGTATGTGAATGTGACACAGTTGCTATTTTGGAATTTTCTATTAACAAACATGCTCCCCATGTGTATTCTTGATAATGCTAGCCAAATAGTATTTTTTTGAAGAACTGCAAACAGCATAACGTTATACAACAATGACTTAAATAGCAATAAAATGAATTATTCGGCCTGGGGAGGTAGTGGTCCCCGGCGCTGTGGGGGAGGCTGTAGGGCCTCCCCCACTTTAAAAAAGCATTTTGCCCAGGGGCTGGTGGTCCCCCCACTCACATTCCTTCTATATTATTAAAGCCCAAGGAAGGGGCTCCAGTTGCCCCCGTCCACCTTCAAGCCACAAATGCCCCAAGACCTGGACCACCCAGAGCCAAAAAACATAGAAAGCGCGGTAGACCATTTTTAAAATGAAAATCTCAGAAAAATCTGCAGATCTATAAGCTGATTACTCCATTTTTTAAATGTTTTAAATGTTTTTTGTTCCTGCTGGTGTCCCTCAGAGACCCCAGCACTAGACCTAAGAGGTCAGGGAGACCCTTCGCTGGACCATTTGTTTATTTTCCCACGATGACTACCGACTCTTTCTTGTTGAAGTGTTGGCAGCCAATGAGATATCATGGGAACAGTTTGATCTGCTAAGAATCTGCAGTGCTAGATATCTATATTTTTTGGGCTTGCATTACTCCAAAACTGCTGAACAGATTTACACCAAACCACAAAAAGTGTATTCTGTGGAATGGAATCTAGCTTTGTGCCAAATTTGGTGTATTTCCATTCAGTTGTTCGGGCTGTAGGCCTTGTCTAATGAGTGAAAAATCCCCATAGACGCAGAATGGAGAAAAAGTGTTTTGGGACCCCCCCCTTTATTTCGGCCCCCATTTCGCAGATCAAACTCAAAACATTCAGCAGCTGAACTGACCAAAGTATACGTTTTGAAAATGTCATGAAGATTCATCAATCATCAAACTGTGTGTATAAACATATATATATATGTAAATACATACACACCCACATACACACACACGCATGCACACACACACACACACACACATATATATATATATATATATATATATATATATATATATATATATATATGTACATAGAGAAAACGCGAATAAGTCAGCCCCAAACGCGGCAGGCTGTAACAGGGTCGCGAACCCTAGAAATTCAGCAACAAATTACTTCTAAAAGAAGAGAAAGTTACAGCCACTCGTGTCACTAAAAGTAAATTTAATGTGGCAAAAACAGCAAAACAGCTAACAAAACTCTAAACTCTAACGTGTTTCAGGAGGCAAGGCTCCCTTGTTCACAGATTTGTTGCTGAAAATATATATATATATATATATATATATATATATATATATATATATATATATATATATATATATATATATTAATATATATGTTTATACACACAGTTGCCACAAGGTAGTTATAGTTAGGACCATTTTTTCCATAGACGGAGAAAAGCAATGCTTGATGATTGATGAATCTTCATGACATTTTCAAAACGTATATTTGTGATTTGAGTTATAATAGGAAATGATAGAAGGACTCTTAATGTCTCAGTGAGCAAGGGATCAGAGTCTCTTGAAACGCGTTGGAGTGGATTTTTTTTTGCCATATCTGTCTATCTGCCTGACTGAATAAATCTTGTGGAAGCAAGAGTGAAACACGTGTCAGAGGTTGCTTTACTCATTCCAGGCTGGCTTGGACAGTATTTGACCAGTCCAAAGCTGTAATACTGTGCCTGGAGTGGTAAATGGCTTTTGTCATTTTACAGCTCGGCGAGGATGACACTATGTCAATCCTATGCTTAAAGATTTTGCGGTACAAATGACAAAAGACTTTGTCATTATCTAGCTCGGCGAGGATAGCACTGTGCTGATCCTATGCTTAATAACTTTGCTAGATAAGCAGACATTTGAGGTGAGCAAATTTAGAGTGTCGCTGGTGTTGCAGAGTGCTCCTTACTAGAGCAGCTCTCCACCTAAAATTGGGAACTTCCCAGAGTTCTCCTTTGTTTTTTGCATAATTTATGCGCCACTCTAACCCTGAAAGGGCCTTGGTTTGACTTATACTGGGTGCTCCCTTGTGTCTGGACAAATCTATACCCCTCTGAAGAGCTCTAATGTGTGCAAAAACATGTGTCAGGGGTTGCTTTACTCAATCCAGATTGGCTTGGACGGTATTTGTCCAGTCCAAAGCTGTAATACTGTGCCTGGAGTGGTAAATGGCTTTTGTCATTTTACAGCTCGGCGAGGATGACACTATGTCAATCCTATGCTAAAAGATTTTGCTGTACAAATGGCAAAAGACTTTGGGGGTCATTCTGACCTTGGCGGTCCATGACCGCCATGGCGGAGTGCGGCGGAAGCACCGCCAACAGGCTGGCGGTGCTTCCTGTGCGATTCTGACCGCGGCGTGAAAGCCGCGGTCGGAAAAGGGGAGCCGGCGGTTTCACGCCGGTTTTCCGCTGGCCCAGGGAACCTGCCATGGCGCCGCTGCTTGCAGCACCGCCATGGGGATTCCGACCCCTTTCCGAACCAGGATGGTGGGAACGGGTGCCGTGGGGCCCCTGTGGGCCCCTGCACTGCCCATGCCACTGGCATGGGCAGTGCAGGGGCCCCCTAACAGGGCCCCAGAAAGATTTTCACTGTCTGCTGTGCAGTCAGTGAAAATCGTGACGGGTGCCACTGCACCCGTTGCACCCCTTCAACTCCGCCGGCTCCATTCCGAGCCGGCTTCATTGTTGAAGGGGCTGTCCCGCTGGGCCGGCCGGCGGTCTTCTGGCGGTCGCCCGCCGGCCCAGCGGGAAAGCCGGAATGGCCGCTGCGGTCTTTCGGCGGGAACCGCTTGGCGGACGGCGACCGCCGACCGCCGCGGTCAGAATGACCGCCTTTGACATTATCTAGCTCGGCGAGGATAGCACTGTGCTGATCCTATGTTTAAAATCTTTGCTAGATAAGCAGACATTTGAGGTGAGCAAATTTAGAGTGTCGCTGGTGTTGCAGAGTGCTCCTTACTAGAGCAGCTCTCCACCTAAAATTGGGAACTTCCCAGAGTTCTCCTTTGTTTTTTGCATAATTTATGTGTCACTCTAACCCTGAAAGGGCCTTGGTTTGACTTATACTGGGTGCTCCCTTGTGTCTGGACAAAGCTATACCCCTCTGAAGAGCTCTAATGAGAGCGAAACATGTGTCAGGGGTTGCTTTACTCCTTCCAGGTTGGCTTGGACGGTATTTGACCAGTCCAAAGCTGTAATACTGTGCCTGGAGTGGTAAATGGCTTTTGTCATTTTGCAGCTCGGCGAGGATGACACTATGTCAATCCTATGCTTAAAGATTTTGCTGTACAAATGGCAAAAGACTTTGGGGCTCATTCTGACCCCGGCGGTCTCAGACCGCCGGGGCCAGGGTCGGCGGGAGCAACGCCGACAGACCGGCGGTGCCCCGCAGGGCATTCTGACCGCGGCGGTTCGGCCGCGGTCAGACACGGAAAACCGGCGGTCTCCCGCCGGTTTTCCGCTGCCCTTGGAATCCCCCATGGCGGCGCAGCTTGCTGCGCCGCCATGGGGGATTCTGACACCCCCTACCGCCATCCTGTTCCTGGCGGTTCGCCCGCCAGGAACAGGATGGCGGTAGGGGGTGCCGCAGGGGCCCCCGTAAGAGGGCCCCACTGTGTATTTCAGTGTCTGCAATGCAGACACTGAAATACGTGACGGGTGCAAACTGCACCCGTCGCACCCCTGCAACTACGCCGGCTCAATTCTGAGCCGGCGTCCTCGTTGCAGGGGCATTTCCTCTGGGCCGGCGGGCGCTCTTTTGGAGAGCGCCCGCCGGCCCAGAGGAAATGTCTGAATGGCCGCTGCGGTCTTTTGACCGCGGTGCGGTCATTTGGCGGCTCCCTCCAGGCGGGCGGCTCCCGCCACCCGCCGGGCTCAGAATGAGCCCCTTTGTCATTATCTACCTCGGCGAGGATAGCACTGTGCTGATCCTATGCTTAAAAACTTTGCTAGATAAGCAGACATTTGAGGTGAGCAAATTTAGAGAGTCGCTGGTGTTGCAGAGTGCTCCTTACTAGAGCAGCTCTCCCCCTAAAATTGGGAACTTCCCTGAGTTCTCCTTTGGTTTTTGCATAATTTATGCGTCACTCTAACCCTGAAAGGGCCTTGGTTTGACTTATACTGGGTGCTCCCTTGTGTCTGGACAAACCTATACCCCTCTGAAGAGCTCTAATGAGAGCGAAACACGTGTCAGGGGTTGCTTTACTCCTTCCAGGTTGGCTTGGACGGTATTTGACCAGTCCAAAGCTGTAATACTGTGCCTGGAGTGGTAAATGGCTTTTGTCATTTTGCAGCTCGGCGAGGATGACACTATGTCAATCCTATGCTTAAAGATTTTGCTGTACAAATGGCAAAAGACTTTGTCATTATCTACCTCGGCGAGGATAGCACTGTGCTGATCCTATGCTTAAAAACTTTGCTAGATAAGCAGACATTTGAGGTGAGCAAATTTAGAGAGTCGCTGGTGTTGCAGAGTGCTCCTTACTAGAGCAGCTCTCCCCCTAAAATTGGGAACTTCCCTGAGTTCTCCTTTGGTGTTTGCATAATTTATGCGTCACTCTAACCCTGAAAGGGCCTTGGTTTGACTTATACTGGGTGCTCCCTTGTGTCTGGACAAACCTATACCCCTTTGAAGAGCTCTAATGAGAGCGAAACACGTGTCAGGGGTTGCTTTACTCATTCCAGGTTGGCTTGGACGGTATTTGACCAGTCCAAAGCAGTAATACTGTGCCTGGAGTGGTAAATGGCTTTTGTCATTTTACAGCTTGGCGAGGATGACACTATGTCAATCCTATGCTTAAAGATTTTTCTGTACAAATGGCAAAAGACTTTGTCATTATCTAGCTCGGCGAGGATAGCACTGTGCTGATCCTATGCTTAAAAACTTTGCTAGATAAGCAGACATTTGAGGTGAGCAAATTTAGGGCCATATTTATACTTTTTGACGCACAACTGCGCCAACGCAGTTGTGCGTCAAAAAAGTTAACGCCGGCTAACGCCATTCCAAAGCGCCATGCGGGCGCCTTATTTATGGAATGACGTTAGCCGGTGCTGCGGACTGGTGTGCGTAAAAAAAAATGACCCACACCAGGCAGCGCCGGCGTAGGGGAAAATGGAGCTTGGGCGTCAAAAAATGGGGCAAGTCAGGTCTGAGGCAAAATATTGGCCTCAACCCGATTTGCGACATTTCTTTTTACTCCCAACCCCCATTGAAATGACTCCTGTCTTAGCAAAGACAGGAGTCATGCCCCCTTGCCCAATGGCCATGCCCAGGGGAATTATGTCCCCTGGGCATGGTCATTGGGCATAGTGGCATGTAGGGGGGCACAAATCAGGCCCCTCTATGCCACAAAAAAAAAAAAAAAAATACTTACCTGAACTTACCTTAAGTTCCCTGGGATGGGTCCCTCCATCCTTGGGCGTCCTCCTGGGGTGGGCAAGGGTGGCAGGGGGTGTCCCTGGGGGCATGGGAGGGCACCTCTGGGCTCCTTCCGAGCCCACAGGTCCCTTAACGCCTGCCCTGACCAGGCGTTAAAAAATGACGCAAAAGCGGCTGGACGTCATTTTTTCTGACCCGCCCACTCCCGTGCGTCATTTTTGCACGGGAGTTTAAATAAGGCACACATGTCTTGGAGTCAGTTTTTAGACGGGAACGCCTACCTTGCATATCATTAACGCAAGGTAGGTGTCCACGCTAAACAATGACGCAAACTCCAAGATCTTTGGCGCTAGACGGGTCTAACGCCAAAGTATAAATATGGAGTTAGCTTTGCGTTGGATTTGCGTAAAAAAAAACGACGCAATTCCGCCGCAAACAGAGTATAAATATGCCCCTTAGAGTGTCGCTGGTGTTGCAGAGTGCTCCTTACTAGAGCAGCTCTCCACCTATAATTGGGAACTTCCCAGAGTTCTCCTTTGTTTTTTGCATAATTTATGCGTCACTCTAACCATGAAAGGGCCTTGGTTAAACATATATAGCAAAACAGCTAACAAAACTCTAAACTCTAACGTGTTTCAGGAGGCAAGGCTCCCTTGTTCACAGATTTGTTGCTGAATATATATATATATATATATATATATATATATATATATATATATATATATATATTTATATATATATATTTATATTTATGTTTATACACACAGTTGCCACAAGGTAGTTATAGTTAGGACCATTTTTTCCATAGACGGAGAAAAGCACTGCTTGATGATTGATGAATCTTCATGACATTTTCAAAACGTATATTTGTGATTTGAGGTATAATACGAAATTAAAGCAGGACTCTTAGTCCCATATTTATACTTTTTGACGCACAACTGCGCCAACGCATCCTTGGGTGTCCTCCTGCGGTGGGCAAGGGTGGCAGGGGGGTGTCCCTGGGGGCATGGGAGGGCACCTCTGGGCTCCTTCCGAGCCCACAGGTCCCTTAACGCCTGCCCTGACCCAGGCGTTAAAAAACGGCGCCCATCAGGCTGGGCGTCGTTTTTTAAGGCCTGCCCCCTCCTGTGCGTCAAAATGACGTCACAGTATAAATATGGGGCACAGGCCTTAAAGTCATTTTTTGGAAGGGAACGCCTATCTTGCATATAATTAACGCAAGGCTGGTTCCCCCTTCCAAAAAATGAGGCACATGGTGGAACTTTGACGCCCGCAGGGTTGGATGTCAAAGTATAAATATGGGGCAGGGTTTGCGCCGATTGTGCGTCAAAAATGTTGACGCACATTCGGCGCAAACAGAGTATACATATGCCCCTTAATGTCTCAGTGAGCAAGGGATCAGAGTTTCTTCAAACGTGTTGTAGTGGATTTCTTTTTGCCATATCTGTCTATCTGCCTGACTGAATAAATCTTGTGGAAGCAAGTAAGTGACTGGGAAGTACTCTTCTTTTTTAAGAAGTGATTTTGATATTTAATAGGGTTTGCGACCCTTTCACAGTCTGCCGTGCTGGGCACAGACTGCACGCGAGTGTGTGGTTTTATATGTATATATATATAAATATATATATACCTAGGCAGTGATATTTATACTTAGGACCTAGTTTCCATAGAAAGAAAGGTTTTTTATTTTGCCAATACCTTGGACGCCGCTTGACGAATCTTCATGAAATGTTCAAAACCTATACTTTAGTTGGTTTAGCTGCTATCTTGAAAGTTTCAGGGTCATCCATCAAGCGGGCCGAGAAAAAAGGGGATCCCAAAACATGTTTTCACCATTCATTTCTGCATATGGAATTTAGACATGTCTACAGCTCAGACCACTGAACAGAATTACATCAAATTTGTCAGGAAGCTAGATCCTGTTCCACAGATTGTGATTCTGTGATTTGTTGTAAATCCATTCAGTTGGTTGGGGTGTATTAAAAGGTTAAAAATCATAGGTATCTAGGGAAGCGAATCCTCCGCTGATCCAACTGTCCAACTGATTGGCTGCCAACACTCCAGCACGGAAGTGTTGGCAGCCAATTGGCGACTCGACTTCAGCCAACTCCCACAAAAGAGATTAATAAAACAGAAAAGGGTCCAGGGTAGGGAGGATAAGCCTCTAGCCTTGGTGCAACAAACCCCAAGGAACCATGCCAGGGCTAAATATTTTTCTTTTTTTTAAATCTTGGAAAAACCCGCGGATGGATCTGCTGTTTTTTCCAAGAATTGCTTTAGTAAAGCATGTTCTCACACACTTTTCCTTAGCCTTGCCCCTGGGTGGTGCAGGTCCTGAGTGCATTCAGGGATAAAAATAAGGGGTGGGGGGGGCAAAAGGAACCCCCTCCAAGGCAAAAAAGCACTTTAAAATAAAAAAAATGGCAGCAAAAATTTTTTTTTTTTTTAAACAAGCGCAATCTCCTGTGCTTGTTTTGGAAAAAGCCCCCAGGCGGGAGAGGTCCAGAGGTCATTATTTAAAAAACAGGGGGGAGCACATGGGCCCCTGTTCCCAGGGTTTTTGAGCCACAGGAACCGCCACTTGTACAGGGCACTGTAAAATATGTATGAGGGGCGCATGCCCCATGGGCCACAACCTCCCTGGTGCAAAACACTTTTTTTTAATAGGGGCCTATAAGGCCTAGCTGGCAGCCCATGTGGTACCCTCACAGCCCTGGGAACCACCAACTTTGCAGAGTAATTCATTCAAGTAAGGGGGGGCGCGTGAGCCTCTCCCTCGCAGCCTCAGGGACCACCACCTCCCCTGGGCTAAACTAAAATAATGAAGGTGGTCCGTCGCGGCAGCAGGTTTATGGCGGCGTATAAACCCTGAAGTGCAACATGCCCTCAAGACCAGGATCAAAAATGGGCCAATTGAATGCTATCAACCAACTCGAAGAGTTCCTTCTGCCACTGTTTGCCTGGAAATAAAGAGAGCTGTAAACTCTGATGGTAGTGATCACTAATTGCAATATTATGTACATGACAATTGCACTCACTTTAGGAGAAATGAATAAACATTAAGGCAAAGGAGCATATTTATACTATGTTTGCGCCAAATTTGCATCATTTTTTTAAGCAAATTTGCACAAACTTAACTCCATATTTATATTTTGACTCTAGGCATGTCTGGTGCCAAAATATTGGAGATAGCAAATTTTTTTGGGATGTGTGCACCCAACTTGTGTCAATGAGATGCAAGGTAGGCATACAAAATGGTGCTAACCCCATAGTCCCATATATATCCCACTGTGCTAAAATAATGCACGGGTGGGAGGAGAGGCTAATTAATGGTGCAAAGCTTGCTTTGCTGGGTCAGACCAGGCATTAGGGGACCTGTTGAGCCATTTCCATGGTGAAACACCATAGAGTGGGCCCACAGGTGCCCACTCAAAGCCCCAGGAACACCGCCACCCACACTAGAGGGACACCAGAAGATGGGGGACCCCATCTCAGGAACATAGAGTAAGTATAGGTAAGTATTTTGAAAAATAAAACAATAACTGCCTTGGGGGCCTAACATGGGCTCCCCTGCATGGCACTGGGTGTAATGGCCATGCACAGGTGACCCTGGTCCCCAGTGCTGGCCATTGGGGCGGTGAGCATGACTCCTGTCTTTTATAAGACAGAAGTCATATGGGATGGATGGTTGTGCATAAGGAAATTACGCTAAGCTGGTTAACAGCATATTTTTTTGCCTCTAACCAGCCTAGCGTTATTTTTTGAGGCAAAACCCCCTTCACCTGCCACCCCAACCTGAGCGCCGGCTTGCAGCATTCCATAAATTTGCTGCCAGGCTGGCACTTTGGAATGACACTAGCTGGTGCTATACTTTTTGCCACGTAACTTTGTTTGTGCAGTTTTGCGGCAAAAAGTATATATATGGGCCAAAGTCTATCAAGGTAAAAGCACTTCTGCCATTGAAAGTGGGTGTGAATTGCAAATTATTAGTGTACATTTCATTAAAGAACGACACATCAAATGTATGAATTAGTTCATTCAAAGCATCAGCATATAGATTGTGTGCAAAGTGAGATTGTACCCGGTTACCCCCTTCAGCTAAACCACAATCTTTTTCATAAGGTGCATTAAATAAAGAAATATTTAAAATCACACATATATATATATGTAATTTTAAATATCCTAGAGGCAGTCGCCTCTATTTTTGGCACTGTTTGATGAATCTTCACAAGACTTTCCAAAAACAATTGCCACTCCTGTCAGCTGCTACCTGGAATGTCTGCTGCCTGGAAAATTTTGGGGTGATACATCCAGGGTGCGCTGAGAAAAAGGGTGGGTCCAAGAACACTTTCCCCCTATTCATTTCCATAGGCTTTTGAACAGCAATAGCCTCAAAACTACTGGTTGGAATTACACAGGCAGGAAGGTAGGTCCTGCTTCAGAAAGCAAGTTTTTTTTATGTTGGTGTAATTGTGTTCAGTAATTTTTGAGAAATTAAGGGGAGAACAAATTTGTATATCTAGGGACGCGAAGCATTCATGACTCTTCCTGAAATCGTGTAGCTGTATCTGTGAGTGACTGGGTGCATGAGCAGTTGTGTGGATAGGTGAGAGGGTGAGTGAGTGGTTCTATGGGTGAGTGAGTGGGTGCATGAGTGAGTGTATGGGTGAGTGAGAGAGTGTGTGAACACCTGTCTCGGTGAGTGGCTGGATACATGAGCAGCTGTGTGGATGAGTGACAAGGTGCATGAATGGTTCTATCTGTGAGTGAGTGGGAGCATGAGTAGCTGTATGGGTGACGTAGAGGGTGTGCGAGTGGCTGTATGGGTGAGTGAGAGGGTGAGTGAATTAAATTAAATTACGTCTTAAAATTACTCTACAGTTTTTGCAGGCACTTAAACACTTCACTTCCAGCAGTCCTGGATACAGATTTCTCCAAATAGGTAAATTTTTCACTGAGCAGCACTGTCACTCCTTGATGTTCCATTTTATTGATAGTAGTAATCTCTAAAATGTCTTCATTCTCTAGTTTTAATAATTGTTCATTAGAATTAGCACACTCTTCAAGTGTAGGCATTAAAGAAACTATGGATTTCCCTTCTTTACAGCAACTAAACATTAGCTTTGCTGTTGTGTTGTTAGATCAAAATAGTTTCCTAATAACTCAACTTTCCAAGGTATGTTTTCCCTCCTCTGTGAGAACTGCTGCCCTAATGTCCTTTAGAATGTTTCTGCATTGGCTTGATGCATATTTGTTACCAGTTCCTGGTATTTAAAAGATTGCCAAATATTTACATTGCCAATACTTTACAATGACTTCTGAATTTCTTCATGTAAAAGGGTCTTGAAAACAGGCTGTCCTTTCACAGGGGTAAGTTGTAGATCACCAAAAACAATTTTCATATTCAGTTTTTATTATCAGTTGCATTCTCAGGTGAACAAAGGCAAGCATTACATTTGAAACCATGCTTACCTCATCAATAATTCAAACCTTCAATTTCTTCAAAACTCTTGCTACCTCATGATAAGCGTTACCAGATAACTTCTGGTTTATACCAGTTTAATGTCATGTTCTACTGGTAGTATAAGTAGTCTATATAAAGTTACTTTTTTGATATTGTGGGCAGCTAATCCACTTGATGCTGTTGCTACACCCAATACGTTATGATTCTGTAGTTTTGTGTAGGTAAGTGGAGAGAACTTTAATTACAAAGATTTTCCCGGTACCAGCTTGGCCATAGATATATATCAAAGTAATGGCTTGAATGATGAGCAATTTCATTATTTCTTCTCATATAGAGATCTATGCTCTAGTTTCTCTTTTATTTCAATATAAAAGTATTTCTGTTCATTGTTGAGTTGTGCAAATAACTCTTCTAGATTTACAGATTCCTATCTCACTTGGCCAGTTACAGTTTCTATTTAATTCATAGCTATTGCAGTTTCATTTTAAATAATAGATTGTCCAAGAGGATCCTGACTCAGTGTGCTGAACTATGGCTGCTTTGAAAACTATCCTTAGCTACCTCAGCAGCAATCATTTCTTCTTGATGCATCTCATCTTTAACATTTGTAAAGAGTTTGTGAAAACAGAACACTGAATAGTATCTTTGACAGCATTAAAAGAATCTTCATAGCAGTCAGAGGGCCTCATTACGGGTTTTGGGGTCGGACCGCCAGACTGCCATAGAGGCAGCCGCAAAAGACCACCATGTTGCCGGTCACACAGATGACATACTACAAGTTGCACAGGCAGGACTGACAAAAGTCTGCCAAAAGCTCAAGACTGCCAGTACTGTGGAAGGTGGGAAATCGGTGGGCCGATCACCAGCACCAAACAGCACGTCAACCCACCACTGACCGTATTACAAGGCAAAAGTTGCAGTGGCGGTTCAGTCATGGCAGTCAACCAATGGTGATCCAAACCACAGTGGTTCATAGTCACCACAGTGATGCACAACAACACACTGGATGGATTTCAAAACAACACAGCTGACACACATAGCCACACTCAACACACCTGCAAAGCACATCATAAAACACATCCCTTCGCACACCACAATCCTTTGCATCTACAACTCCAAAAACAGAAGCCAGAGTGCATCTAAAAAAATCTCTTCAAAATAGGCACCCCTGCAATTTCCCCACATCACATACCAAACCCTTCACATATTATTGTTCGAGGCAAATACATTTGCACTTCCCAACTTCACAAACTCACCATCAATTTCAATCCCTTCCTTTAGCATCACCATTTCACCCCAGAAAAATCCCAGTTTCACCGACAATGAGTTACGACTCATGGTTGATGAAATCATAAGAGTAGAGCCACATTTATTTGGACATTAGTCCAGCACACTGCTATCACCAGGAAAAAGGAAATGTGGCAAAGGATAGTCAACAGATTGAATTCTGTAGGCTCCACCCCGCACACAAGGGACAACATCAGGAAGAGGTGGAAAGACCTCAGGGGAAAGGTGCATTCCCTGGCATCCAGGCACCAGCTGCACATCCAGAAGACTGGCGATGGTCCTCCCCGCCTCCCCTACAGCTCACATCCTGCGAGGAGAAGGTCTTGGCCATCCTGCATCTGGCAGACTTTACAGGAATTCCTGAGGGAGTCAAGTCGAGTAAGTCACAACACTAAAATATGACCAAAATGTATTGTCAAGCATGATCACTGCTCACCTTTGACCACCTTCACTGTCACCCCACTCACCAGCCCAATGTCCACTTGTCCATAGATCACTGTCTGGCATCTCACATGTGAACTAGACTCACCTGGGGGAACAATAGCTATGTACATTTTGTGTAGTACAGGGATTGACAGCACTACAGTTCTCAGCAGGCACTGTTCTGCAATTGCACAAACCAGAACAGTGTATAATACTGAAATTTACCTTGTTTGGCAAATCCTCACTGAAGTACACCCCCATGAGAGGATGACTTTTGTATAGTGTGTGTAGTGCAAGCACTGATAGCACTGCTAAGACCAGAAGGTACTGCTATTGTTACTCCACTCAGCCACAGTAGTGTCCTCTGCTTAGATGACCCTTGTCCCTGAACATACCATTTAAGGGTACTCACCTAAGAGGTTGACATCTGTATATTGTGTGCGTAGTACAGCATGAACTGACAGGACTGACACGTCCAGGAGATACTGCTACTATCACTACAGACACCAGAACAGTGCCCCCTTCCCTGACGACAACAGTATGTCAAAGCATATATGTTGTGTACTCACTGAGTTAGTTAGGAAGCTGTCAGGTTTTGTGAAGCAATGAGAGGTACAGGGCTGCAACTCACATCAGACATTGCACCCCCAAATCAAGACTATAAGACTGTGTCCTCCCCAAAATACACCTGTATCCCAAATCATCACTGAAGTGTATTCACATGGGAGGAAACCGTCAGTATAGTTTGTGAAATACAGGTAGTTACCGGAAAGGACATGACTGCTAAGGCCAGGAGGCTCTGCCTCACAAAATCCAAACACAAGCCCAGTGTGCATCTGTCCCAATATCCTTGCTTGTGAATTGAAGTGTACACACCTAGGAGAATAACTTATTTACACTGTCTAGTACTTGGAGTAACATTACTGTAAAATCCAGGAGGGCCAATCCCTGTACCTCCAGTCAACAGGACACTGTACGTATGTCACATTGCATCTGCTGTGAACTCACAAATGAATGTTACTCACCTGGGAGGGACCAAGAGACAGGTCATGGTACCCTCTGTGATGTGGCTAAACATCTAGATCCACATTGAGCAGCTAAACCAAGATAGAATTATTGTGGACAGGAAGGACTGCTAAACTTGTGTGCACTCAAAAGATATGAATCAAAGGCCTCAAGAAGCATCACCTGAATGGTATTGGCAGCAGAAACATTCGCAGTGCATTGACCACATGATGACTACAATCACATATACAACAATGTCCAGGGTCTGTCTGCATAACAGTAAACTAGAACTTAAAAGGATCAATGCCACATCCTGCCCAGCCACTGTTTTGCCTGCACTGCTGGCAAGATGTAAGTCTATGGCCATCCTCCCAAGTCCTAATGAACTCATACATTCTGCAGCTGGTTGTCAAGAATGGAATTGCCAGATCGCAGAAATGTCAGATCAATACAATGGATAGCATGTGCATCAGTCACATAAGGAAAAGCTGCCAATCGAACGTGTACACGTCCTTGGCTAAATGTCACTGTAAACTATTGGAGGCAGATGTCACAACACAACCTGTAACATTGTATCTCTCACATCAACAGGTGGTGCTGCCACTGGAAACACCAAGACCGCTGAAGAGACTGTCACTACCCCCATGGATGAAATCCTCAATGATAACAAAATTCCTGGATGTCTGGACTTTGAGGACAGTTCTGGCCCATCAGTGCAAACTGGTCAGACAACACGAGTGAGTCTAACCATATTGACTCCTCCCAGTCCGGTTGCATCTACGTCTCAGCCAGTCATTCACCCCTCAACCTGTACCCTGAGGACATTGACTACCATCTTGTGCCCCTCAGTCCAGGATCCTGAGCCACAGCAACACACCTCTGACAATGATGGTGCTAGAACCAGTGGCAGGGGGCAAGGGTACAGACATGTGGGGGTAGGGTGCATAGGAGGGATGTTGAGGACCAGTGGCATGAGGCCACTGGGGAGAGTCCTGGCCAGGACACCATCAGCCAAGTCTTGGGAGCCTATCAACAATCCCATTGCGTGATTGGCCAGGTACTTACCTAACTCAGGGAAATAAAGCAGCTATCTGAGTTACATTGATACTACCTCCTTGAATCCATTGTGACAGATGTCACTTGCTGAAGTGTACATTGTTGAAATGTTTCCTGTGTGACATTGTTATTTCCATGGGATCCACATAGCAGGATTTTTGGGCATCATCTCTCATTTTAGGTTCATTATGTATGTGCCAAATAGACGTTTGCATGACCTTGTGTGGGATATGTGGGAATGGAATTTACAATGGTATATTGGTGTTTACCATTAGTTGACTGATGTCTGCTGCCTCTGGGACAGCTTGGAGGATGGAGAGGACTCCAAGTTGTTGTATGGGTAGTGTGGTTCCAAGACGTCACCCATGCACTTGTAGTTGTCTGGGTTCCTGATTCTACTGTGGGCCACTGTAGTAAATCCAGATGGCATGCATGCGTATTTCATGGCACATGTTTGCACCACTTAGATGAGTAGTTTTGCTGGGGCCTTGTTGACATAATGGTATCATTAGTCAATCTGAGTTGTGGTTCAGGTGTTATCATGGACATGTGATGAACATATTCCTCTTTGACAATGCAGCATAAGCACAAGCAAGCGGAGGAGATGGGGCCAAGCCAAGTGGGGATGCATCTGGCCATGGGACCTCAGGTAGAGACAACTGACGCAGAGGGACCCAGTTGCCCAGAGAGCGAGAGGAGTCCCACAGAGGAGACTGGATTGGTATCATCATCATCCTCAAATTTCTCCTCCAGTGGCCACTCCCTGGTGGTGGTACACCCAATCAGGGAACCCCCCAGCACCATCTTTTGTTCACCACTCCCATTCTATCAGTGCCCTTCCTGTTGTTCCTCACCGAGTTGGTTGTGCCCACTCATTCAAGAGGGTGGGCATCTTTCTTGCCACAGGTACCTCTGCCCCACCCCCTGTTAACCCTGCTGCCCTCAGCGAGGAGGCTTTTGACCTCCTTGGAAGTATCTCTGTGGATCAGTCACCCATTGTGAATGTGATCTAGGGATTCAGAAAGTGAACTACAACACATTAATGCATTCCTAGAAGGCATTTATGGTGCAGTGGCTGGCCTACAGAGATCTTTTCAGGCTCTGGCCTCTACACTGATGGCAACCAGTCACCCCTACCTTCCATCCCCCCTCAACCTCCCTCTTCCCAGTCTAAATCCCTACCTACCCAAAGCGCACAGACAGATCCGCAGATATCCACCTCAACCAACAAATGACACAACAGCAACCACACAAACAAAATCCAGCTACAGACACAATAAAAGTCTCAACTTCCCCTGACACTCACACCACTCCCAGCATCACAAACACACGACATGAAGCATATCTACAGACATCACCGCAACAGGCACTGACATAACCACCACACCCATCCTAACTGCAGACACCACCCCAGCAGACCCGCCGACATCCAACACAAGCACCACACCTGCAGACACCACAGCTACAGACACAGATACATCCACCACATCTACCATACCTTCAGTCACCACCCCAACAGAAATCCACCAAACCACCACAGCATCCCCATCACCTCTACCCCCCTAAGCCCAAGACACATAAATGCCCTCACTCACCCATCGAACACACACCCACAACACATAAGCATACCTTCCTTAAGCACGCACCCACGACATCATCACCTACACATCAGACAACCACTCCTTAAACCTCCAAATCCTGACCTTCTTGGATGTCATCCCTGTGTGTCCAAAAAACTGTTCCTTTGTGACCTTGGCCTTACCCCTGATCTTCCTCCCGTATCACACACAAAAGGACCCTATCCAGTTCCAAGGCCATCCCTTCCACCTCCAAGGCCTCCCTTGCCTCCCCTGCAAGCACCCATACCCCTCCCCGCTAAGAAGAAGCCCACTCCTCCCAACAAGACCACCACTCCCAAGCCCAAACCACCCCCTCCCAAATCTGATCCTTCAACATCCCCCCTGGATAATCCCTGGAGTACCTGCTTACCCCCTTGATGCCCCTTCCTGTGGAGGTTCCCTGGCAGCAATAGGAATCAAGTGTTGGCACAGTACTTTGCAATGATAGACTAATGGATTGGCCAATGGCCTTGGACATTTTCCTGTTTCTTCTTTATAAACCCAAATAATTGTTTTGCTGGGTACACATTTGCCCTGCAGTTCCTTTTCTACCTTCATTTTATTCCTGAGTAACTTGTGTTGTGTGCCTTACAGTTGTGTGTGGTTCAGCCTACTTGCTGATCAACTTGCTTTTGTTTGCAGTGTCTGATGTTGTGGGCAGTGCTGCTGTCCCCCACGACAAAGGTATATATTGACTGTATGGATGTGTGGGTGTAAATGCAATTGTGGTGTCATAGCATTGTGTGCTGTTTGTTATGTTAAGTATTTCATCTTGTGTTATCCAATGCGAACATGTATGGTTTTACACTCGTCCTCCTGATATGGACTATGGATTCATCTTATGTGTGTCATCTTGAGTCTTGTTTGTACAGACATGGAGTGTGTTAAGTTGTGCTTTCTGTGTTTGAATTTGCCTGTGCATGTGTCCATTTAGATGTGAACCTCTTTACAGCTAGTTCCTGTAGGGGTATGCCCCATACAGTAGGTGTTGTATGTGCTTTGTTGACCTGCTCTTCCTTTTTTTGCTATGTGCATGACATTTGGATTTATTATTGTTTGTCCCTGGGACTCATGTAGACCTATTCCTGTATATAAGTTGTTTGAAGGACCTTTTCCAGGTGATGTATTTCCCAGGGTATTCCCCTTCCCTGGGAGTCCCAGATGCCCCCCCTTTTGTGCAGGTACTGTTATCATGTTGTTCTTGTCTATTTGAGTCTCTGTGTTTTGTGCATGATATTGTATTTCCATTGTGCTGTGATTTGTGTTTAAATTCCAGTGTTGTTTCATGATGGTGCTGTTTGTGTTCCAGGCCTCTGCGCTACATATGTGTGTTGTATGTGTGGACAGTCCCTGGCCAGTGGTTTGAAAATGTTGTGTAGCCTTCACTGACTCTGTGACTGAGCTGTGTGGCTGTATGTATTTGCATAGTGTTGAGGTGTGTATTGGGTATATGCTACCCAAAGAGGTTGTATAGTGACTGTGTGCGTGTCCGCGTTGATGTATGTTTGCGGGTGTGTGTGGGTTAAGACGTGTACCTGCTGCCTGTGGCATGCCCCAAATGTGTAAGCATGCAGTACACACTGTTTTTAGGGTTAATGATGCAGGTAAGGTTGTGTACTTACGATTGTAGGTGTCCACAGCGCCATGGATTGTGTTGTCTTTGGATACGCAGGAGTAGCAGCATGACATTTGTGAATGGCTCCATGGCGACAACCGACATGTGAGTCTGTCTGCAGGAGTGCCTCCCTTTAGAGTCCCAGTCTCCACCTTCTGATACGTGGTGGTCGGACCACCATGGTCCCAACGTCCCTGTGCAACCTCGTAATGAGTTACGCTTCCTCGTGACCTTGGTTGTGGGTGGATCGCTGGGCAGTCATCTGTTAGTGCGACCACAATATGCATAATATAGTGGTCCGACTGCCAGATCCATGGCAGTCAGACCACTGCCGCCACCATGGCATTCCACGGATGCCAAACTCATAATCAGGACCATAGTCTCCAAGTAATTCCAATTCACCACCCCACAGCTTCAACAGTTGAAGAAGAGCCAAAAAGAAAAACTCTCTTTTGTCAGGACTTTGACAACTAAGTTTTTGGTGGTTAATTCAATTTTCTATTGCTTGTTTGACAAAACAAACATCACATCTAAGTACTGCATATTTCCCTTCTTCTATGTTTTCACTTACAATGCTTCTATATCCGTAGTGTTGAGAAATTATAGTAAGGAACTTGTCTTCTAGATGTGGACTCCTTCTTGGATAGTAAGTATCTGTTGGACCTGACATGCCTTAGGGTGGTCACCCCTAACTTTGTGCCTGCCTCCCTCCACTTTTTGGACCCTATTTTGCTGGCTTTTAGACTGTGCACATTTTATCACTGCTAACCAATGCTAAAGTGCCTATGCTCTCTCTCTTTTTAAACATGGTAACTTTGGATCATACCTGATTGGACTATTTAATTTACTTATAAGTCCCTAGTAATGTGCACTATATGTGCCTAGGGCCTGTAGATTAAATGCTACTAGTGGGCCTGCAGCACTGGTTGTGCCACCCACTTAAGTAGCCCACTTAACCTTGTCTCAGGCCTGCCATTGCAAGGCCTGTGTGTGCAGTTTCACTGCCACTTTGACTTGGCATTTCAAAGTACTTGCCAAGCCTAAAACTCCCCTTTTTCTACATATAAGTCACCCCTAATGTGTGCCCTAGGTAACCCCTAGAGCAGGGTGCTATGTGGTTAAAAGGCAGGACATGTACCTGTGTAGTTATATGTCCTGGTAGTGTAAAACTCCTAAATTAGTTTTTACACTACTGTGAGGCCTGCTCCCTTCATAGGCTAACATTGGGGCTGCCCTCATACCTTGTTGAAGTGGCAGCTGCTGATCTGAAAGGAGCAGGAAGGTCATATTTAGTATGTCCAGAATGGTAATACAAAATCCTGCTGACTGGTGAAGTCAGATTTAATATTACTATTCTAGAAATGCCACTTTTAGAAAGTGAGCATTTCTTTGCACTTAAATCTTTCTGTGCCTTACAATCCACGTCTGCTTGGGCTTGGTTGACAGCTCCTTGTGCATTCACTCAGACACAACCCAAACACAGGGTACTCAGCCTCACTTGCATACATCTGCATTTTGAATGGGTCTTCTTGGGTTGGGAGGGTGGAGGGCCTGCTCTCACACAAAGGACTGCCACACCCCCTACTGGGACCCTGGCAGACAGGATTGAACTGAAAGGGGACCTGGTGCACTTCTTAGCCACTCTTTGAAGTCTCCCCCACTTCAAAGGCACATTTGGGTATAAAACAGGGCCTCTGCCCTACCTCATCAGACACTTGCTGGAGAAGAAACCTGAACCAGAAACTACATCCTGCCAAGAAGAACTGCCTGGATGCTCAAAGGACTCACCTGTCTGCTTTCTACAAAGGACTGCTGCCTTGCTGTTGGGCTGCTACCTTGCTGAACTCTTGTCTGGCTGTGAAAGTGCTCTCCAAGGGCTTGGATAGAGCTTGCCTCCTGTTCCCTAAAGTCTCAGAACCAAAAAGACTTCTCTTTTTCACTTGGACGCTTCGTGCGCCGAAATTTTCGACGCACAGCTTGTTCCGCGGCGAGAAAAACGCTGCACACTGACGCTGATCGACACGACACCTTCGGGACGACCGGAACTTCAACGTATGGCCTCACAAGGACACCGCTGCCCGACCTCCAGAGGAGAAATCGACGCAACGCCTGCCATGAGAGCGAAACTTCGACACACAGCCCCGCAGAATGACGCGCAGCCAGAAAACAAGCAGGAGAATCCACGCACAGACCCGGGACATTTCGTAAACCCCGCGACCCACAGAAGGAGACTGTCCGGGCGCCGGAAAATGACGCACGACTTCCCCGCGTGAAAAATAACGACGCAAGTCTGTGTGTGCTGGGGAGAAATCGACGCACACACCATTTTTCCACGTATCTCTTCTTCTGCGGCCCTCTGTGGAGATTTTCCACTCCAAACCAGGTACTTTTGCTTGAAAGAGACTTTGGGGGTCATTACAACCTCGGCGGTCTTGCAAAAAGACCGCCGAGGCTGGGGGGGGCAGAATACCGCCATTGCCGGTGGTATTCCTGGCTCCCTATTATGACATTTCCGCTGGGCCAGCGGACGGTAACAGTGTTACCGTCCGCTGGCCCAGCGGAAATGTTACATCAACATTGCTGCCGGCTCGTAATAGAGCCGGCGGCAATGCTGATGTGCAGCGGGTGCAGTAGCACCCGTCGCGCATTTCACTGCCCGAAATTCGGGCACTGAAATGCGCGACGGGGCTATGCCTGGGGGCCCCTGCACTGCCCATGCCAAGTGCATGGGCAGTGCAGGTGCCCCCAGGCTGCCCCCAAGTCCCCTTACCGCCAGCCTTTCCATGGCGGTGTTTACCACCACGGAGAGGCTGGCCGTCGGGGACTCATAATCCCCAGGGCAGTGGTGCTTGCACTGCTGCCCTGGGGATTATGACCGCCAGGCGGAAGCCTGGCGGTATGTTGGAGGGGCCGGCGGTATGGCCGTGGCTATTACGCCACGGTCATAGTTGCTGGCAGAACACCGCCAGCCTGTTGGCGGTGTTACCGCCACCTTACTGCCGGCCGCCAGGGTCGTAATGACCCCCTTTGTTTGCTTTTTAAAGACTTAAGACACTTTATATCACTTTTCAGTCATATCTTTACAAATTCACATTGCAACTTTATTCGTTTTGACCTACAATTATCCTGATAAATATTATATATTTTTCTAAACACTGTGTGGTGTATTTTTGTGGTGCTATATGGTGGTATTGTATGATTTATTGCCCAAATACTTTACACATTGCCTCCTACGTTAAGCCTGACTGCTCGTGCCAAGCTACCAGATGGTGGGCACAGGCTAATTTTGGATTGTGTGTGACTTACACTGACTAGAGTGAGGGTTCTTGCTTGGACAGAGGGTAACCTGACTGCCAACCAAAAACCCAATTTCTAACAGTATTGAACATATTTGATTTGAAAAAAAGTCTGTAATTTGTGGGTCAAACTCTGCTAGGTATTGAATTTTTGGTAGAGACTTTAAATTGCGTGATAGCTAGACCAAGACTTACCCAAACAGTACCCCTTGATTTTAAGATCATACATACCCAATTCAATCTGTCACAGGATTCAAAAGGTCCCATTTCCCTAAGGGAAAACATTTTCAATCTGAAGGAGTACAATTTCTTGTTGTGTCTTCTCTACAGAAATCTCCTTCTGCATCTCCTCCATCTCTGTCTTTTCAAAGTTTGTAATGTATGACATGACATACCTAGCCACAGCCATGAAGTTGTCTGAAACAAATTGTATGTACATATTAGCATTTCACATTTTCAAAATCACAGGGTCATAGTCATTAATATACTTGGAAGCCTCTGTTGTTCTTATGTTATATGTGTTCTTTGGTGATTTCCATGTCAGTATATGTCTGACTGAAGACAGCAAGCTGTTCACTCATCCTTTTGAAATTACATGTCGTGGAAATCCAAATTGACATCTTGTGTAAAATTTTCCTTTGGATCTATATTTACGACGGCAGTTCTTCCCACATCTATCTGTTTAGACACTCAAAACTTGTTATCCAAGACCTATTTCACCAGTGTCTTCTGCTATGGTGCATGTCACATATTGTTATATGAAAGGGAGTACAAACTCATCAGTGTCTGCTTGAAATTTGGGTGCATCTTTTATTCATAGCAGCATGTGGATATGAGGAGCACCTCTTGCTTGGAACTCTTTACACCAAAAAAAATCAGTTACTTCTCCAAGAGAAGAATTGCTTTTGTTGCAGATGAAAGCCAGCATAGATTGGAACCTGTGGTTGAAATATCTACAAACATCAGTCTGATCTACTGAGCAAAGTTCTCTAGCTGTCTTCACAATTATGTTTTTTTAGGTTTGAATTTGCCTTTCTCAAAAATACGAGCAGATCCTCCCACGCATTCTCAGAGCAACTGAGAGTCAGAAACCAGGTAGGTACACTCAGATTTCTCAGAATACAGTTCCATGATGACAATACCAATATTCATTGGTGCAAAGTTGACAGGTCATGGAATTAAGCTATATTCTGAGTGTTCTTCCGTTTCATGAACTTTGTTAACAAAATCCTTTGCAGACAGATTTGAAGAATAACTACTGTCTTTAGAATGTGATTTGCTGCATAGGAAAGTCCAGACAAGTCACTCTCAATAGAAAATGAAATATATATATGGAATACACTATCCGAATCTTGGATCTTCTGAATATAAACATGTTGATCAGTATTCAGCTATTGGTATTTGTATGGGCTGGTTAATATAGTGACCACCTATTCCAGTGGGTAACAACTGGGGAAAACAGTGAGCCTTTGAACGTTTTTCCCACTCACTCATGGGACTTCTTTGGATGGTATAATGCTCATTAATTTCTTCTGATCGGGATCAATCCACTTTTCCCATTTGTTCATTTGCTGGTAAACTATCAGGATATATCTTGTTCAATATCAACATTTTTATAATAAACAGTATTTTGTACCAGGCCTTCTGTTGCTTGTTTTACTTTATTAACATCAACTAACCCTTGCCAGATTTTTTATTCTTAGTTGGCGCTCCATTTACTAGAATAATAAGTGCATCATCAATCTCTTTGCCTACCCATACATTTTGAATATTCTGTTTAAAGTCTAATGGCAAATATTCTACTCTTCATTTAAAGCCTTTCTGTAACTATGTTCGATGTAATTTACCTTTTTTTGGTTCCAATCGTATATTTGCCTGACATAGATGTACAGGCTGTATAAGGATGCATTCATATACATTTCAGTCTTGTAGTTGTTCTCGAATAGTCACTAGTTCTAAGTTGTTACCTACTGCTCTAGCTGGTGATTTGTTATCCTCTAAATCATAGCAGTATTTACATATAACTTACTTCATGGACAAGTCAAAGCGCACCTCCAGAAATAAATTAGCAGCAAGTTCTTGACACTTTTCTTTGTTTTCCTCTTTAATTTTGGAAAATGCATCTAGATTGTCAGTTTGACTTTTGTAGTGAGTACGTCGACAGCAATTACAAATACAGTTTGTTTTTTCAGAACAAGCTTTGTTAAACTTTGTAATATCTTGTGCAAAGATCTCCGTTCTAATACCTGTGTTCTGTTCCTCAACACCTATATCTACAACTTCCGCATTTTCCTTAGACTTCTCTTCAAGACAAAAGAAACAAAACTGCACATCCTTACAAACTTTTTCTACCACTACAACTGCACCAAGCAAAAGTACTCTGCTCTTCTCTCATAAACATAAGGCTGGAGTCTTCACATAGTAAAGCTTCCTAACAAAATTTTGCATTTTTGAGTGCGAACTGCAAACATGCTAAAATAATGAAAATTGCTTTGGCACGCTTTCTTCGATAAACATGCTAGTGAATGTCCTTGTAAATTACTATACTTTCTTACCTATGCAAAAACAACAGGTGATAGATGGAATGCAGAAAAAATCAAACATTCACCCCCAGTCACAGATCTGGGTTTAATCCATCAGTTTTTAGGTTGAGCGTTAGCTTTCGGCCTGCTGTATACTAAAGTATACAATAGAGTGAGTTTCAGGGTTCTGATTTGTTAGTTGTAGTGTCCTTCAAAAATCCGTGCTTGCTAGTGGTCAGTTTGCCTCTTTGTCCTGCCTTTTTTCACTTTGGGAGCAGCACAAAGTACTGTGTAATTATGCTATGTCCTGTTTATTTCTTCTGTAAGTGACTTTTTTGTGGCATTTGCCTGTTTCACCTCAACAGTGTGGGTGCTTGTTCAGTCCCTCCTCCCCACCAGCTCCCTCTGTAAACATAAATCAACAGCAGAGGGGGGCTTTTCCAGGGCCAGCTCACCTTCAATCTCTTCCTTTTGTTATTTTCAATCTGTCTGGCAATAAAAGTCCAGTCAGTAATTTACAACACTATGAGCTCTAACTCAGCAAAGAGACTATTACATTCCAAATGCCTGTTTCTTTACCTCTCAACCCCAGTGAAGTGTTATGTGAATGAAAATTGTTCAATTTACTTTGCACCTCCTTTTTAATAATCACGTTCACATTAAAGGTTTTATAGATCTGTTTCCTTTGACCTTTGTTGCTGTAAATTCTTGTTTTTTGGGCCTTGCAACGGTACAGGTAACGTGTCTATGTTCTAAACGTGTTGGCACTGTTCATTTGCTCGTTCCCAGTAAAGCGCCAACAGGGGCGCGTGCTTCTACCCAGGCAACTACTCAAGCTCTCAGGACACAGGGGGTCGAAATTGAGCTTTACGTCGGTTTTCATTCAGTGCCCTCGGTGGTGGGCGCAAGGGCTGCTGTGGGTACTGACCGGGTGAACATCTTCACCTTCCTCTTTTCGGAAAGGGCCTGGTGGGTCACATTCTTCCCTCAGTCCTGGACGTTTGCTGGGGAAACTGTTTATATATGGCTTGTAGGTGAAAAATGGGAAAAACAACCAGCTTACCGCTGACGGAAGCAGCACTTACCCTTGGCTCTTGTCTGAAAGGAAGTCAAATGCCCAACGGTCGTGCTCCTGGACTCCCACAAGTGTCATCTTGGACGTTTCTTACCCCTACACCGAGGGGTGAATTAGAAGGGAAAGGCCAGGCTGTGTTTGGAGTGAACGTCGGCTCGGTTTCTTTCTAATTAAATTCCATTTGCAGTTTTTTTTTCAATAGCTTCTGTGTGCTTTGATGTCTTCAATTGCACATTTTTTAGGAGGCTTTTTACAGCCATCGTTGGAGTGTGAGTGTTATTAATACCGAACCTTCGTTTGTTTTCCTTAATTATTGTTGGTTCTACTTTATTGGTGTTTCAGATCTCCTATGTTTTTCCCCTTTTCTCGCTACAACCTCTCTACTGTGGCTGCACACCAAGCAGAAATAAGATGAGGAGGATTTGCCACAGTAAAAATACTGTTTTTTTCCTCTTTTTCTCTGCATCAAGCAGTATCGAGCTACTGAAATCGCGGCTTGGGATGATTCGTGTTCGGAAAAATAAATGACCGTTGTGTGTAGCTGTCGGCGCTCCCACGCTCCTGAGACTGCTTTTAGCTGGGAGGTAATAAGAGCGGCTGCAGTCAGACTGGCTGCTGCTACCATCGAGGCCTATGATTACGAGTGCCGAGTTACTGACGAGGCGCTGGGTCATGTAATTGTAACGTACGTGCTGTTAACACTCCCCGAATTAATCTGGAATGCTTTGTGTGGAGAACAAGAAAACAATTTTCGTTTTTGTGATGGGCTCCCCTATCCAAAGTGTTTAAATATGTGTAATAGAAGACTATGTTCCAGAGAAGTAGCCTCGGCACATGTCTGTCTTGCTCCTGTTGCTGAACCAGGAAGAGGACTCTGGCTGTATTGATGCAACTTTAAAGGCAGCACTTACGTTTTATTTACTGAATAATTCTGTCCAGGACTACAGATCCAAAAACGTGGCTGGACTCCTAAAGACATGGTGCTTCTTAAATGGAAAATCATCTGAAATACATAAGGGCTGAGCTGAAAGACTGCTGGTAACAAACTATTAACTTAAGTCTGCTAGCCCATTTGTTCTCTTGTAAATGTGTCACCGTAAGAGAAATGGAGCATGTTGATTTCATAAAGGCCTTTGCTACCTTATTTTCTGTTTGCAGAATGGTGTACCTTGGAAGAGTAGTGTGAAGTCCAATGATGCTTGAAGAACTGCTGCAACCTTCTTCCTTTTCGTTGCTTATGACTTATTTTTAAGTAAGGTCCAGAGACGGCTTTAGCCTTTTTGCAAGCCCCATTGGCCCATAAAATTCAGAAATAAAAAATACACATGGCCACCCATAAAGGGCCCCAGGTCACCTTTCCTCATACAGTAGTGGGCTCAGCTGTCATTTACATTTTGCCCTCCCCCAAACATGGCATAGAACATGGGGCAGTGAGTCAGCCTACGTCAGCCATTGACTGTTTCGCACTGCAGGAGTGATTGACTGTGTGCATAACCGCCTAAGAGAAAGTGCACTTCAGTGCCAGGTTGGTTGGGCCAATATTTTACCAGTGCTTTTTTCTATCGATTCTTTAGCCCTTGTGTAATTTTAGGTCAAGCGTGGGGCGCACGTGTTGCACTTCTCAACATGTTGTAATCTATTCTGTGGGCTTTAACCATGCCCATCTTGGGCTCATCACATTCATTTGTTCCTGGGCCTGCCTTTCAAAGATCCCTTGATGTAGTTGGTAAATGCTTTACATTTGTCCCACCCTGAGGCTGTTTTGTGTTACTGCCTTGGAGACTGACCCTGTTATTGCACGATCAGGAAGGTACCTTAGTGTGATGCCTTATTATTATTATTATTATTATTTTTTTGCCTTGCTGCTTCGCTCTTGGCGGTAAGTTGTTTGTTTTCCTGTCTTCCTAGGTGTCGGGCATCTTGCTCTTTCTTTGTGATGTCTGCGGGGGCTTTTATATTTATATATATATATATGCAGTCTTTTATGTAGCGAGACCTCAACTTAAAGGTACTGGATTGCTTTTTCTTTTTTTTGCAGTTTAATATAGTGCAAACTTGATACAAAAGTATTACAGCGCTTAACATGCGCACTGGTTACATTACACAAGAACACATTCATTTTCGGTAGCAAGTGGAGATTAAGTGATTTCCCCAGAATCGCAGGACGTTGAGCCAGCGCCGAGACTTGATCCGTGTTTCCCACACCTCCAAATTCAGCAACTCTGGCCCTTACGCCAGATTCTCGCCCCCTAGGGTTCTTTGTCTGGTGCATGTTGGAGCAGTCTGGGACTAACTTGTTTCTTTATATAGTGCTTGGTAATACAGGTTCTGCCATTTCTTAGCGTTGCAAAGCGGGTGCCTTTCTTAACAAAATCGCTATAATTCATTTGCACTTGAGCTGCTTCTTCTGTTGTTCTCTTTGTATGTAGTCAATGTTTTTAAAAGTTAGGCTGGTATTGCCAACGTAGAGGAATAATTCATTTAAAAGTCTAACACACAGAAATATATGACTTGCCCCCTTTTCTTTACTCCTATCTCTTCTGACCCTCTTTCCCCCACCACTGCCTCATTCTCCGGGTTAAATGGAATGAAGGTCCCTCTTTGTGGCTTGTTTGGTGCTATAAAAGTTTAGGCAAACACCAGGGGCGTAAAATTTAATGGAATATCTGCTTGTCCGTGGGACAGGTTGCTTCTTAAATCTGTTGCTTCTTAAATCTACTTGTCCAGTAAAATAAAAAATCTACTTGTCCCTTTGGTGCCATGTAGTGCGTTGACAAATTATGGCAGCAATCTTAGTATGTAAGAGCTCCGATAATAGTCTTTCTGATTCTGCCAGGGATACTACTATAGTAGGGCTTGAATACTTGCAATTTAAATCCCTACTATAGCAATTTCCTTACTTTTGCCACCTTTCTGCAGATCCACATACTTGGGTTGGAGGAAGCAGTAAGCAATAGTTCCAGGGCAGGAATGTCTGAGTCTGTAAACCTACTAACTTGCATGTTTTAAGGATTTTCACCAGCTCTTCTCTAATCTTTTCCTTAAATGAGAAAGGTTGGAAATTTACTCCTGACAATGGCAGAAGTAGAAGTTCTTCTAGGGTTGGGGATAAAAGTGGGTGGAGGGAAAGTGAGCTTGTAAACGCTCAGTAGATGTTCACATGAGCAAATCTACATATGCATATTTGCTTGTGGTAAAATACAGTTCACAAATATTTTTCTAGGAGTACAACTTCCTGATCTACTTCTGTAAGTTCTTGTGAATTCACGAAAGCCAGTAATTCAAAGACATATCCCATGGGTGCACTTTTATGACTTTCTTTTGAATTCGGCCCCTAATTAGATCTGGCATGAACAAAGACATTTTGTTTTTATTAAACTTCTATTTCTCCCCATCTATCGCCCCCCTTTACAGTGAGTGATCACATTCTGCTCTTCTGCAAGAAACACAATGGCACACAAAGTAGTTTTGTTCAGTGCTGGGAACTACTGTGACAATCAGTGGCGTAATGAAACTGGAGGGGACCCCCTTGCAAATAACATGGAGAAATACCCCCCGAGTCACTCAGGACAGGTGCTGTGCTAGGGAGTCCCCTTGGAGGGGGGCAGCAGGCCGCATTTGTTGCACAACTGGTTTCAGTGTGTGCTTTTTGAGTCAAAATCTTTTTTTTTCCTTATTGCAGTGTTTGTTACAATGGTGAGGGCCTGGCAGCTCTGACAACAAAAAGTGTTACAAAAGCCATGTCAAAACAAGACACGCATTGACAAAACCAAAAGACTCAGAAAAAATGTTGGATTGGTTGGCTGTGCCAGTGCTTGTTTATTTTCATGTTTCCCATAACCTTGCTGAAAATGGTTACACAAATTTTCCATTAGGAATATTTTTTGGAAATAGTAGCATGCATCAATACGTTTTACTAAATGGCGCTTCAAAGAAATAGCAAAACGTTTTTTTTCCTACTTGCATTTTATTTACAGGATGTTTTATTTTGAAAGCAAAGCATCATCACTCTTGCATGCAAACTTCTGCAAACTTTTCAAACGTGCAGAATTAAAAAAAATGTTTTAATTATTATTATATTTTAACCAGAACCACTGTAAGTAGTGCACTGTGACTGTAAAATGTTTATTTACAGTGCTCACCCTAATAATGAAGGCTTTTCAATAATGAACCATTAAAACAAGTTAGAACAGCATTAACTTATGGACATACACACACACTACCTCAACTGCAGACAGTTCCCTTCTCTGAAACCTGGCAGCCAAAGGGTTTGTGCTGCAGGGGGTTGGGCCTACTTGTCACAAGGACAAAATAAACATAAAAACTTGTTGCCCTTGACCCCAAACAGTATGTCCCGAGGGTGTGGGGACATACTGGAATTTGACATCCCTGAACACACTAGAAAGGGTTGCATCTCTAGGGTATCACAGCCCGCCTGTAAGAATGAGACAAAAACACTCCCAAGATGGCGGTCTTCTTGTGTCCTCTCTCCTGCAGCAACAGGCCTGGGAAGGTTACTGTGGCACCTGGCATACATCCACTACATTCCAAATCAAAACACATAGGTAAAGGACATTGTAATTTACAATGCCAATAGTTTAAACTCTCACAAATGTGAGACCTATTGCATTACAAATGCTTGTTTTGGCTTGTCATGCCATTCCAGTTTGGACCCAGCCATATGCAAACCAGTCTTGACCCTGTTTACCATGGCAACAATCCAGCCTAAACTGCCAGGCCAGGTCCTCCCTGGACGAAAAACAAGCAGCTTGGGGTAGGATTTATGGTATCACCTTTCATCAGCCAGGCTAGCTTGAATATGGTGGCATAGCAAGCACAGAACCCACGTCTGTGCATACCCTTCCCACTTGGGGAAACAAATGCAAAAACAACAGATGATGGACAGAATGCAGAACCAATCGAACATTCACCCCCAGTCACAGATCTGGGTTTAATCCATATGTTTTTTTGCTTGCCATGCCAATCCAGTTTGGATCCAGCCATATGCAAACCAATCTTGACCCTGTTGCCCATGGGAACAGTCCAGCCCGAACTGCCAGGCCAGATCATCCATGGACCAGAAACAAGCATCCTGGGACCGGTTTCAGGGTATCATGTAAGGTATCTAACATCTTGGAATTATACCCCAATGCTGATTCTACCATTGGTTGTATAATTTCATGCACTCTGGGTGCTCCAAAGTGGACACCCAGTTCTGCCATACCAGGCTTCTGAGGTTTTCTAGGCAGCCCCAGCTGCTGCCACCTCACAGACAGGTTTCTGCCCTCCTGTTGCTAAGGCAGCTGTAGCCCAGGAAGACATAACACAAATTTCCTTTGGGATAGGGGTGTTACACCCTCTCCCTTTAGAAATAGGTGTTACATGCATTGGAGGGGTAGCCTCCCAGAGGGTCTGGAAATGCTTTAAAGGGCACAGATGGTGCCCTCCTGGCATAATCTAGTCTACATCGGCTCAGGGACCCGCAGTCTCTGCTCTGGCACGAAACTGGACAAAGGAAAGGGGAGTGACCTCTCCCCTGTCCATCACCAGCCTGGTGGTGGTACTCAGAGCCCCTCCAGAGTGTCACTGGATTTTGCGATCTTGGGTTTCAAGTTCGGAGGGCACTCTGGGAGCATTTGAGTGGCCAGTGTCAATAGGTGACATCAGGCCCCTCCCCTGATAGGTGTTTGCTGTGTAGCTGACCAGTGCCCCTTTCAAGGCTATTTAGGGTCTGTCTTCTGGGTGCTTCCTGAGATTCGGATTGCAAGACTCCAGCAGGAATACTCTGCATCCTTTACTTCACAAAGAAGTAAAGACGACTTCTGAAACATGGTATCTTCAGCTCCTGCCACCAACTACAACTTTTCCAGGTTGTGCATCCTCCAAGGACTGCCTATCTTCAGCCTGCACCAGAAGAATGAAGGAATCTCCCTTGAAGTGAAGGAGTCACATCCCTGCTTCAGCAGGCACTCCTCTGCGGCGACGACCAGTGGCGTGGGACCCCTCTCCTGAAGAAGTGCATGGACCCAGCAACATGGGCAGTAGACTAAAGTGGTCCTGATGGTCCTGAAGTCCTGCCATCCAACTTTGGTGGAGGTAAGACGTTGCCTCCCCACGCAAGACAGTACCCCTGTGCCCCATGTGTTTTGCAGTTGCAAAGGCTTTTTGGCATTCTTCCACAAAGTTCTTCATGCACCTTGCAGCTCCAGCCCCCAGCCAGCTATCCTGTGATGCACAGCCTCCTGCGTGGTTCTCCGGCAGCGTGGGATCCCCCTGAGTAGTGCTGGGTGGGCCTCCTTTTGCACCTTCTTTGTCCCCATGCTGTGGGACTCCTGTGCAGCCTGGTCTTCCGAGGGCTCTCTGAGTTGCTGAGAGCCCTCTCTGTCTCCCGCTCCTGGATAGAGGCCACCAGGTCCCTCCTGGTCCCAGGCAGTGCCATTCTTTCACTAAGCATATGCTTTGCATGTGCCAAGGTTTGTTGGGGGAATCCAGTGATGCAAACCAGACTGCAATCATCGTTCTGGCGTGGGACATCATGTGCACCAACCAGAAACCTGCATCCTTCTTCTTGGGTGCAGTACTGACTGTTCTTCTTCTTCAGTGGTTCTTCTTTTGCACCTTCATCCATGTTAGCGGTGGCTACTGTTCTCCCTCAGTGTTTCTTGGACTTGGTCTTCTCCTTCCACAGGTCTTCAGGTCCAGGAATCCGTCGTCGGTGTCTTGCAGTCCCTTCTGGTTCTTTCAACATTTTCTGTCACATGTTCTTGGGTGTTCTGGGAAACTTACTGTGATTTACTCCTGCTTTCCTGGGCTCTGGGATGGGTTCTATTACTTACCTTATGTGTTTTCCTACACTCCCAGCACCCCTCTACACATTACACTTGCCTAGGTGGGAAACCGACTTTCGCATTCCTCTATTTTAGTATATTGTTTGTGTTACCCCTCGACACATTTCTACCTGCTCTGGTTTTCTAAAGGTTTTTACAGCTGTTACTGCATTCTAGTGTATATACTGTGTATATTGCTCACCTCCTAAAGGAGTATAGTCTCTAAGGTATTTTTTGAATTTGTGTCAACAAAATAAAGTACCTTTATTTTTGTAACACTGGTTAATTTTTTCATGTGTGTGAGTACTGTGTGACTACAGTGGTATTGCATTAGCTTTGCATGTCTCCTAGTTAGGCCTTTGCAGCTCATCCACACTACCCCTAGAGAGCCTGGTTTTGAGACATTGACTACATTTCATTAATAAGTGATAACTGGACCAGGTATAAGGTGTAGGTACCTTAGGTACCCACTGCAAACCAGGCCAGCCTCCTGCAGCTTATCAGTGTGTACTTAGCTTTGTCAGTGTATGCATCAGTATATGTCTGGTTGTGTCACTGACTCAGTGTTTCACTGTATGCATTAGAGTGTACTTTGGAATGTCATGGTATGGGTTAGCATGTGCCTCAGTATCTTATCATATGCATCAGTGCATCTGTGTGTACAGTACTGTATGAATAAGTGTGAGCCTGGGTGAGTCAGCATGTGCCTCCATCTATTCCTGGGTGCGTCAGTATATATGTCAGTCTATACATGACTGTCTTCATAAGTGTCTCAACATATGCCTCAATCTGTTACTGGGAGTCTCAGTGTGCACAGCAGTGTGTGCCTGAGTATGTCAGGATATGTTTCAGTGTGTACCTTGATGACAGTGTGTGTATCTATATCTGACAGGGTGAATCAGCATATGCATCACAGTGTTCCTGGGGATGTCAGTGTATGTGTCAGTGTGAGTGTCAGTGTATGCATGAGTTTATGTCTCATTGTCTCAGCACATGTATCAATATGTGCCTGGGTATGTCACTGTATGCATTAGTGAGTGGCTGTGCGTCTCTGTTTGCATGATTGTGTATCTGTGTCTGACTGTATGCATCATTGTGTGAGTGAATGTGTCACTGTATGCGTCAGTATGTATCTCATTGTGTTAGTGTATGTTACTGTGTATGCCTGAATATATAACTGTATGTATTAGCATGTGCCAGATTGTCTCAGTGTATCAATCAATGTGTGCCTGAGTGTCACAGTGTATATATTGCTATGTGCTTGTGAATACTTTTCTATGTATGAGTATGTGCCTAAGTGTATCAGTGTATTCATGAGTGTATGCCTGGTTCTGTCACCGTATGCATCAGTATGTGCCTTGGTGTGTCAGTAAATGCATCAGGGTGTGCCTTTGTGTGTCAGTGTATACAAGAGTGTGTCCCTGGGTGTGTCATTGTATACATCGTTGCCTAGAAGGGAGTGTAGCTGTATGCATCAGTGTCACTCTTGGTGTCTCAGTGTAAGCATCAGTGTGTGTCTGGGCATGCTAGTGTATGTTTGAGTGTATGCCTAGGCATGTTAGTGTTTGCATGATTGTGTGACAGGCTGTCGTAGTGTATGCATAAGTGTGTGCCTTGGTGTGCTCTGTGAATATGTTATCGAATATGTAATTTCCTAAGTAACTTTTTTACTGGTTGGGTTAGAACAAGTATGGTTTTCTGAACAGGTTGGGAAACACACTATATGTGATACACTGGACCTATATTACACCATATCGAACCGAAACCGCAGAACCGATTAACTAAAAGTTCAAACTATGGCCCTCATTATGACATTGGTGGTCAGCTGACCGCCATGCCGGAGATGGCGGTCGTACCGTCGCCAGGCTGGTGGTGAACACTGCCAAATTATGACCATGGTGCTGATCCCTCTCATAGACAGCCAATGTACCACCCTTACCACCAATGCGGTCCCTTCACTTACCACGGCAGTAGCCATCTCCAGGCTGGTGGAAGACAACGACCCGCCCACCATAATATGACATAGCAGACCACCACAATTTCTGGGGTGGGACCACCACCACCAAAAGCCTGGTGGAAAGACATCACGTAAAAGGAGACACTAACCTCCAGGGACACAGGGGAGTCCGCGGCCCCATAGAACCTGAACTGGAAGTCCTGACGATCCTGTACCACGCGATGGCAGTCCAGGAGCACCAACGCCGATAAAGATGCTGAGTACAGCTGCCTAGCACACAAGGGAGGGAGGGGAGAATGACACACACACATGCACAACACACACCATACACACATACCACACACGAAAACTGTCTGCAGAGAAATTCAACAACAACATAAGCCAGGAGGAAATAAAGCCAGGGCACATACCTTTGGTCTAACCACTGTAAGATGTTGGGTACCGGAACGCAAGAAAATTAAAAATAAATAATTACAGATAGAGCCAAGGGCCAGTCTAAGGCCCAACTTGACTCCTGAAAGCCCAAGTCATTCCACTGAGCAGAGGCATCAGGCTGATGGTAGGCAGGCACCTTGAGTGGTGTGGGGGTGGGGGAAGGTGGAGGGGGTTTTCTTGGGAGGGGAGTCCTTGGGTTTGGGAGGGGGCAGGTCCTTGCCGTGTTGTTTAGGGGCAGAGGAGGTTGCTTGGGGTGGGGGTCGGAGTGCCACTCTTGTGCCCCTTAGTGGCAGGTAAAGCTTCAGAGGGAGGAACAGGACTGGCCTGAGAGCTGGACGTAGTGGCTTGGAGGAGAGGGATCTTCCTCTTACGGGCAGAACGGGGGGGAGGGAAGAGGTCAAGGAGGGAAAGGAAAAGTTTCTTAGGTCCAATGGGGCGGGTTGTGGGAGGAAGTCTGGGAGTGGAGGTAGAGAGAGTTGTTGTAGGAGGAGTAGGTGTGATGTACTTGGGTGCAGGTGCACGTACAGTGATTGCATGTGTGAGGTGGATGGCTGTTGAGTGGGAGCGTTTATGTGTTTTTGGAGGGGGCAGAC
Source organism: Pleurodeles waltl (assembly GCF_031143425.1). NCBI lineage: Eukaryota > Metazoa > Chordata > Amphibia > Caudata > Salamandridae > Pleurodeles > Pleurodeles waltl. The sequence continues at coordinate 1,350,913,052 of NC_090445.1, forward strand.
AGGATGGGAGAGGAGTAATAGGGCGTGTGTATGTATGTTGTTGTGGTGCCTGCAAGTGAGATGGGTGTGGTGCATGAGGTTGTGATGGTGGTGGGGGTGTATCAGTGTATTGATGATTGTATGCCTGGTTTTGTCACTGTATGCATCCGTGTGTGCCTGGAAGTGCAAGTGTATGCATCGGTGTGTGCCTTTGTGTGCCAGTGTATACATGCATGTGGGGAATGAGGTTCTAGTCTGTGTGTTTGCTGTTGTGGTGACTGTGGGCAAGGCTGTACAGGTGGCAGGATCTGGGGCTGATGGTGCAGTGCATGCAGGTTTGTGTGTTAATGTGACTGTGAGGGAGGAGGAGAGAGATACATTGGAGGCAGTGGCTGTTGTTGTATGTACATCTGTGTGTTGGCTGTGTGTGCTTGTCTGTGAAAGTCCTGCCCGTTGCTTTGGGTGCATGCATTGCATGTCTGATTGTGTGCTTGGGATTGGTTTGGGGAGAAGGCTTTAGGACTGGCAGCTGGTATTTGGAGGGGGGCAGAAGAACCAGGGACACTGGCTGCCATCAATGCGGAGGCCAGAGCCTGAAATGATCTCTGTAGGGCAGCCAAGCCTCAGTGAATGCCCTCCAGGTAGGCATTGCATTGCTGCATCTGGGAGTCCCAGCCCTTAGGTGGCATTTACTCTGGTTGACTGCCCTACAGAGATGGATCTCAGAAGGTCTATAGCCTCCTCAGTGAGTGCAGCAAGGCTAACTGGGGCAGGGCCTGAGGTGCCTGGGGTGAAGGAGAAATCACCCTCCTGGGTGAGCGGGCACGGGCAACTGGATGGGGGGCTACTAGGATGGCAGTGCTGGTACGGGAGGGGAAGATGTGGTACCTGGAGTGGTCTCAGAGGGGTCCGCCACCATCAGGGAGCTTCTATCGGAGGAGTAATCTGCGTCAGATGTCGTTGCTCCAGTCTCCTTCATGGTGCTCCCCTCGCCCTCCAACCTACTGGTCCCTTCGGGATCTGTGCTCTCCACCTCCTGGGTCCCGTGGGGTGCAGCTCCCCCACTTGTCGGTGCCCCTGCTCCTTCGCCAGATGATTCTAATGCACACAAGGACCGGATGAGAAAAGGAGGGAGGGTGGGGGAGAATGAAAGGGAGCAAAGGATCAATCACAGCAACAATAGCACATATGGCATACACATCACAATCACTCTGGGACTAACACTGTGCAGTATGGATAACAATGGCAAACCATTACCTGGGTACAACAGCAGTAAAGAACCCAAACACTACTATATGCACACTTCAATAAACACCCTTGAACACAACTGGAGTATGGGACTCACTATGCCATGTCTGCCATGGTATGCTAGCTACTTACCAATACCAAATATACATACCACCCTACAATGCATAGCAGGACCCCACCAGAATAGCTAAATCGGCATATTGGGGAATCCACTGACTAGAGCCTTGCACCCAAGCCACATAGCAGGCAACTAAAATTAATACCACACAGTCTGTACTCACCACCTTGTGGCTGCTGTGCTGCCATCAAGCGCCTATCCAACTCAGGATCAGTCACCGTCAGTATGCAGGCCATAAGGGGGATCATGGTCCGATGGGCACCCCTCCCTCTTGGGTAGCCATCCCCACCTGGGTCTGCGCTGTCTTCTGGCCCAGCATGTCAGGTCTTCCCCCTGTTTCCTGCAGTGGGTGCTCCGCTGGCTATGGTCCCCCAGGGTCTGAACATCCTTGGTGATGACGCTCTACAACCCTTTCTTCTGATAGGTGCTGTCCCGCTTTGAGAACACAGACAGAAGAGAACCATGAACTCAACACTCCTTTCTTTAACGGAAATGGCTCCCACATTAAGCATACACATGACCCGTACCTCTGCATACCCATTGCATGCAGCTAACCCCCCCGCAATGACATAGCCAGCCACACATACATCTTCATGGAGCCACGTCACATTCAACATACCCATGATGTACTCACCTGTTGGTCTGGAGGTCCATAGAACTGCCCATACAGGGGTAGGACCCCAGCCATGAGTGTCTCCAACTCCTCGGATCTGAAGGCATGGGCCCTTTCCCCTGTATCATGCACCCAGCACTGCCATTGCAGACTGAGGGGGTCATTCTGACCCTGGCGGCCGGTGACCGCCAGGGTCACCGACCACGGGAGCACCGCCAACAGGCTGGCGGTGCCCCGTCGAGCATTCTGACCGCGGCGGTTCAGCCGCGGTCAGAAACGGAAAGTCGGCGGTCTCCCGCCGACTTTCCGCTGCTCGGGAGAATCCTCCATGGCTGCGGAGCGCGCTCCGCAGCCATGGGGATTCTGACACCCCCTACCGCCATCCTGTTCCTGGCGGGTCTCCCGCCAGGAACAGGATGGTGGTAGGGGGTGCCGCGGGGCCCCTGGGGGCCCCTGCAGTGCCCATGCCAATGGCATGGGCACTGCAGGGGCCCCCGTAAGAGGGCCCCACAAAGTATTTCAGTGTCTACAAAGCAGACACTGAAATACGCGACGGGTGCAACAGCACCCGTCGCACCTTCCCACCGCGCCGGCTCCATTCGGAGCCGGCGTCCTCGTGGGAAGGTAGATTTGCCCTGGGCTGGCGGGCGGCCTTTTGGCGGCCGCCCGCCAGCCCACGGCAAATCTCAAAATACCCTCCGCGGTCTTGCGACCGCGGAGCGGTATTTTGTCGGGGGTAGACTGGCGGGCGGCCTCCGCCGCCCGCCAGTCTCGGAATCACCCCCTGAGTGTCCTGGTGCAAACCTAAAATACAAACTCAACATGGCACACTCTCTGTGTGCCCTGTCCACCCTACACCGCATATTTATGGGCAAGTCACCAGTCTAGCAGGTCTTCCAACCATAAGGCAGGGTGCACCATACCATATGTGAGGGCATAATTGCATGAGCATTATGCCCCCACTGTGTCCTTGCCAAACCTTACAGGTGCCTCAGCAAAAACCAACTATCCTGGCATGGTTGCTGACTGGTTCCAGCAAGCTTCACATCCAGACAGCCAATACACAAACCCTGGGGGAGAGCCCTGTCTCTCTGGTTTGTGAAACAACGCCCTTCCTGGGTGGAGGAGCTAACTCCCCCTCCCTCAGGAATGTGCACTGCCCTGACAGTGAGCTTCAAAGGGCTGCCGCCCTTGAAACTTGACCCTCAGGCCTGCTTCTAGCAGCAGATGGCCTCTCCCTTTGCAAACCCCCAATCTTGGAGGGAGCAAAGGCGGGAAACCACACAAAGGGTAGGCAGAGTGACCTCACCTAGCCTGCAACACCCCTAAGGGTCATGCAGGGAAAGTGGACCCTTCATTTCATTTTTCTCTTGGAAAGGAAGAAAATAGCCAATCGGGTTTAGGGAAGTGAGCTCGCCACAGGAAGTGGTCACTGCAGAGGGTGTAGCCACCCAAGGATAAGTGTCCCATTGGACACTACCAGGATCCCCCTAAAACACCTACTAAATTCAGTATTTATTGGGCTCCCCTCGACCAAGAATTTAGATTGAACAGGAGGAAAGAAGACAGCACCAAAGAACCCACCAGGATGAGAACCGAGGACCTGCTGCACCAGAAGAGGCTCCAAGACCCCTGCTTGCTGCACCAGAGTCCCAGCAATCACCACTACGGAGGAGCTCACCACTGGATGGACCTCAAAAGCCCCATAGGACCTCCAGGCTTCACAAATAGCCTAAATCTCCCTCCTGAGTAGAGGCACCACTAAAGAAAAGCAAGAAACCTGCAAAGGATCAGCAAACCAGTGAAGGTCGCTTCACTGAGTCGCCGTTATCTCTGTGAATGAAAGTCACAGCCAGACCTGATGACACATCAATGACCACCCAGAAGTGACCCGCATCTGTGCCAAGTCTGGTGTACTGGACCCTCTAGTGGCCGAGATACAGCAATACCCTGGGCACTGGTCAGCTGACATCAGACCAGCAGAAAACCAGTTCTCCCAGAGCTGAAAAAGGATCAGACGGAAGCCCTCGTTGAGAGACCTCAGTAACAACCCGAACCTCGAACCAGAGTGCCCCCATTGTCCTGTAAGCCGCCCGCAAAGAGACTCACCTCTAGCTACAGTTGGCTCTGTTGCACAGCATTCAAGACCTCCAAAACGCCCTGCAACTGGCCGCCCAGGGCCTTGCATCGCGAGAACTGCTGTGTGCCCTGGGTCCCCAACCCCTTAAGACCTCAGCAGCCCAAGGGGACCCTGAAGGCATCATCTTTAAATCTGAAAACCAGCTCCTTTTCCAAGTGGCTGCTCCAGGTGGCCCTGTGCCTTTGCCAAGAACCTCTCCAACGCTGCTCCCACTGGAACCAGGAACTGCCCGAGCCTCTTCAGCTGGCACAGTGTGCCCAGCAACTGCTGCGACCACCCTGCAAATGAAGAGACTGGTAACTCAACTGTGCGATTTTTTATACATTTTTAAAAGTGACTGCTTATTGATTCTAATGGTGCGTAGTTACGCACAGAAAGTCTAACTTTGCTAAAACTTTAAAAAGTCATAACTTGAAAAGTACTTAACGTATTCTAAAGATCTTGGTCTTAAAATGTATATAAAAGTCTGAAGTATTTTTATGAATTTGGGTCTTGAGTTATTCATTGAGTGTGTGTGTGCATGATTGAATTTGTGAGTACAGCAAATACTTAGCACATCTCCTGGATTAGCCTAACCGCTCGACCAGCTACCTTAAAATTTGGAGCATTAGGTGGTCTAATTTTTACCTCGGGAAACCAACGTGTGGTTGCCTGAACCCTCTGCATAGTGTGCTTGGTTTTGCACACTAGATAGAGGACCAGCCTCCAACACTCAGACACCATGTGCCCTACCTGCAGGAGGAGGAGGGAGACAATGCACCTCTGGCAGCAGAGGACTCAGAAAACAGTGATGTGGATGAGGAGGAGGGGGATGTGGACAACAGGACACACATCATACAGCAGTACTTCCAATGGCACTCAGGTAAGAGTGTACTTCTGTTCATATCTCCACTTTAGTTAAGTACTGTGTGCCTGCTGTGCTGTGCCAAGCATTACCTTTACTTTCCAATTGTCTGTAACTTCTTTTTTGCAGATGTTGGCGTGGTCACAACTGTGTACTGATGTGATGACTACAGACTACTTAAAACATTTGATGGATGGATTCACACATCACAGGAAATTTGCACAGGATAATGCAGTTCAATACATTGCAGATTGTTGTATGATAAAGCAAAGATACTCCAGTTGTGTTCAAGGGTGTTTATTGAAGTGACAAAAAGGAAGGGATAGTACAATAGAGTGGGGTGATGGTGGACAAAAACTACAGTGTAGTGGCCCAGTAGGTATGGAGCACGGGTCCAGTGTCCAAGGGGCCATAGGAAAAGGTGTAATGGCAGTCCAAAGTGAAAAGGTAACTCAGTGGGACACAAGAGGGACATTCTGGAGGGACTCATTTCTTGGCAGTGGTCTTGGTCTTGGCAACAGTCTCCGGTGTCTGTGTGGGTCACAGGGAATGTTTGCAGGGTAGTTCACCTTCTGCAAGGGGTGGGGTGCTGTTGGTCTGTGGGTGGTGTTGCAGGTCCTCCTGTCGACTAGCTGCAACTGATGTTGATAGCTGCTGAGTGGAGTGGCTAGTGGAAGTAGGCTGCTGGTTTGCTCTGTTCTCCTGCATGGTGTTGACCATGTCACCCAACACCACTACAATGGAGGCCATGTTGTTATTTAGACCATGCAACTGCTGCATTACCTCCTGGTGGTGTACCCCTGCAGCCGCTGGTTCTCCTGCATAATGGTTATGACCTAGCCCATCCTATCCTGGGATTGTTGGTATGCCCCCAGGACATGTGTGAGTGCACCCTGGGCAGTAGGTTCCCTGGGGCAGGCCTCCGCCTGGGAAACAGCTGACCTCCCACTGTCCCTGACCCCCTGTGCCTGTGTCCCCTGAAAGGTGTGCCCACTCCCACTTACATCCAGACATTCACCATCTTGCTTGTGTGGTGTCAACTCAGGTCCCTGTACAGGTGGAAACACTATTGATCGACGCGTCCTGGGGTCAGACGTTTGGGGACGTTGGCTGTCTGCTGTCGTGTTGGAGTCAGATGGGGGGCCTTTGGTGGACTGGCTTTGGGATATGTGAGCCGATTGACCAGTGGTCCCAGATGGGCCAGGAAGTTGGTCCAACTCGGGACATCCAGATTTGCTGTCATCACTAAGCGCATCTTCTGGTGGAGGACTGAGTTACTGTGGCACCTGCTCGCCACTGACATTGGCTGGGGCACCTGTGTAGATGTAATTGATTTGTTAGTCATTGTCTGTCAAACAATCTACATTACTGGCTTACCCTATGGGTTGGTGTTGTCCTCCTACCTTTGGTTAGCATATGGTGATGGATTGTGGGATGTGTAGTGCTACATGCTGTCCATGCATTGCTGTTGTGTGTGCATGCAAGGCTGGGAGGGGTGTGCTTGCATTGCACACAACTTGGTAGGGCATGCAGGGGTACACAATTGAGGGTGGTTATTGGGGTGGTGCACTGTATGGGATGGAATGGACTGTAGGGTGTCAGTGTGAGGGGGTGACATGCCTTGCAGGTATCGGTGGAGGTAAGGTAGTAATGGTGACTTACCAGTGTCCATCCCTCCAGTGACTCCATTTAGGCCTTCGGGATGCAGGATTGCCAAGACTTGCTCCTCCCATGATGTGAACTGTAGGGAAGGAGGTGGGAGTCCACCGCCAGTCCTCATGATAGCGACCTGGTGCCTTGGTTCTACCGTAGGTCGTTTCTTCTCTTTAAGATGTCGTCCCTTGTGCGTGGATATTTGGCCCACGGAGTTCACCCTGTCCAGGATCCTCCACCATAGCGCCATCTTCCTGGCAGTGGAGATCTACTGCACCAAACAGCTGTGGCTCTATCCTGATGATTTCTTCCACCATCACCCGCAACTCATTATCAGTAACATGGGGGTTCTTTTGTGGGAACATGCCTATTGTGTAGTGTATGTATTGTGCAGAGAATGTCGGTGTTGAGGTAGGGTGGGTGGTGTGTGATGTAGGAGGGGTGTATAGGCGGATGTGGTGTGTGTCTGCAGTTCTCTAACTATCTGGCCTGGCAAGGTGTAGCAGTATTGTTATGTTTGCAAAGAATGTTTATGTGTATATGTCTCAGGTGTGGGTTTTTCCATCTGGCCATTGTTGCCTTCTAGTGGTGTTGGGTGCCCAATTCTGCTGCAGCGGTTTGCACCGCCAATGGTTGACCGCCATGGTGATTCGTGGTCTATAATTTTGAGGGCAGTATATTGCCGGCATGGCGGGGAGGTTGGTTGGTCCAACAGTTTTTCACCTTCGTTGGGTCTGGTGGGATTGTTGTTGTACTTGGTTTCTGTAGGTTTTATGTTTGTGTGTCATTATCTGGTGGTCTGATTACCACCTCCACGGTGGTCTGTTGGTGGCCGTCACCACGGCGGCCTTCGAAAATACGCCATTGTCATAATGAGGACCTATATTTCTTTCTACATTATAAGCACATGCCACCCTCACTATGACCAATATACCATCTACTTTAGACATAAGTTATTGCTAGTAAAAATGATCTCTATGTCTTTGAAAGCGATTATAAATGCCAACTCAACTTAGAACTGAAAATCTGCATAGAATGTTTCTGTACAACACAAAACATGTTTTAAAATCTACTAGTGTTAATCATTTTCTCAAAAAATAAATACATTTCTACCCACATGAATAAAAAATATCAATACCTCTCTGGCTGTATCTGAGACACTGTACTTTTGTCTATGGCATATGGACTGTGATCCCTTTTATCTACAGACACAGTTATGATTACAAATTTTTTGGTAAAATACACTTTAATTCACACACCTGTTTAATTGCTTTCGTTGATAGATAATATACTGTCCCAATATCACTTTACATCTTTTCTTTTTATAAGCAATAAGGTCCTAAATATGACTTTGATGGATGGTAAAGCCGGTCCGCCGAAGCCCCGATGGATAGGTTGCTGCCAGTATGGCAGCCTCACCGCCGGGGCCATTATGAGTTTCCCACTGTGTCAGCAGGTGGAAACTCAGTTTCCCCCCACTGGTCAAGCAGGAAATCGCCTAAAGGATTGTCTCCAGCTCATAATAGAGCCATGGGCAATGCTGTAGTGTGCAGGATGCACCAGCACCCATTGCAATGTTCACTGTCTGCAGAGCAGACAGTGAACATTTTGATGGGGCTGGCCAGGGAGGCCCCTACACTGCCCATGCAAAGTGCATTAGCAGTGCAGGGTCCCCAATGAGACCCCCTGAACCCATTGTCTGCCAGCATTCTTATGGTGGTGCTACCTCCATGAAACTGCTGGTGGAGAAGGGGGTCGTAATCCCCAGGGCAGTGCCGCTTGTAGAATTGCCCAGGGGGATTAGGACCTCCAGCACCTCCAGACTGACGTGAAGTTTGAATCTGGCGGTGCTGGCAGTCCAACCGTGGTGCTACCACTGCAGTTGTAATATGGTACTCAGACTGATGACCGCGATGACCATCAGGGTCGTAATGAGGCCCTAAGTCTCAGGATAAGAATGATACACCTCTCTCACACCAACAAATAATTAATGGCAACCTGTCCATCTTTGGTCTCAGTGACCTTGTCCTAGTCAACCAATCAAAAATTGAGTTTCATATTTTATTTTTCTTATTCCATATCTGAATGGTTAGTGAGTGTTAACCCTTTTTTGTAGTTTTAGAAAGAAGCCCAATTTGCTCCTTTGTGTGACTGGAGTTGCGACTCCATTGCAGCAATCAGTGCGGCCCATGTAACTTTACGATGGAGTCGCGACTCCAGACAGGAGTTTGAAAATATATTTTTCATTATTTTTGGTAAATTTGAAAAACAACGATGATATTGAATTGGAAAGTTAATTTTTTCCAGTTGCTACGATCACAAAAAACCTCCCTTATTTGAAGACTGTGGGTGTGCTTTAGTAACTGCCCTTCCCCCCACAGTCTTTCACCTCAGCTGCCATAGCAAACTCCTTTGAACACTCCATGGTACCAGTAGTTCAGATGTTCACATCACTGTCTGTCAGCAGCATACTAGCTTTAAATTGTTCTGTAGCAGGTGTGGTTGACTGTTACAGAATGCAAGCATATCCAAAATACTGTTACCTATTTGTGAAATAAACAGAACCAATTACAGATCTACTGAGACTGTCTTAAATCACTACTTGTTTTATCTACCAATATATTTACCACATGCAATAAAATGTGTGCTTTTTTAAACCAGATGCTGCCTTCTATTTTAATCTACCTCATTGAGCTCCAGCCTACTCTTGTGTGCTACACCTCAAAATGGTCAGAGTGCGGATTGTAGATCATAACTGTGTTTTTTGGGTATGAAGTATGCTAGAAAGAGTGACATTGACAAAGAACTGGATTTACCTACTGTGGATATTATTTGGGTATGCCACAGAGAGTTGAAGTGGCATCAGAGCTTCCAACTGGTTGAAAGCATTGTGACTTCTCAACCTCCTCACCTGATGATTGTGCACTGTGGTGGTAATGACCTATTCGCACTCCCTTGGGTAAGACTGAAAATCGTAATGAAGGATACCTTTGCACAATTAGGTGGTCATTGCGAGTTTGGCAGTATTTAGTGAAGCAGCCTCATGGAAGGAGAAGGTCTTGGCTATCCTGCATCCAGAGGGCCTGACTGGAATCACCAAACAAATTGAAAGGTGTAAGTCACCTGCACTCCCCTACCACTATGTACACCCTGTATCACATGTGTCCCCGTCACCCTATCACTCCCCAACCCTCCCAATCCCCCACTGAAACTCACCCCCTAACCACTCATACCTATTTTCCCAGGATGTCCACACCACTTAACTAAAACCTTCATAACTTCTGCACCAAATATTGGTAAAGCATGTTCAGCATGAAGCACTACCAATCTAACAATGCATCACCCTTCACTGTTCTAAAAATGCACAACCCCCATCCCATAGGTACACCTACATAGGAAAGGATGACAAATACCACTGAATAAGCAGGTCCCAAGAGCTAACCAATAAATGGCAATGTCAGTAATGCAAAAATACTGATATGTCATCACATATCAGATGCAATCAAATAAACTGAACTCCATTCGCCAAAAAGCAATAAATAATTTGGCTACTGCCATTGCCATACCTAGGGTGCAACCATCCAGCACCATGTCCCTGGTTAGGCAATGTGAAAATGTGAGGCAGATATGAATATCTCTTATTGCTGTCCACAGGTATCACTGCTAATGTCAGCTGGAAGCAGGTGTCACAAACACCAAGTCCTCCACCAGAAGAAGGCCGCGGTGATGACAGCAACTCTGGATGGTTGGGTCTGGATGATCTCCTTGGCCCATCTGGCAACTCTGGTCAGTCACACTACACAAGCCTCACCCAGGCCATGTTAGACCCCCCCAATACTGAGATAGATAGTACACCAGTCACCCAACACCCCTAGTCCCGTGTCCCCAGGACAAATCAAACAACAGTGTGCCCACCTGTACAGGGACCGAAGTCAACACCTACCATGCAAGATGATGAAGGACCTAGTGGGCACACCAATCTAGGGACACATGTACATGGTGCGAGGGCCAGTGCAAGGTCATCTGTGGGCCAAGGGTTGGGGCAACCCAGGGAACAGACTGGCCAGGAGGCACTATCACAAGTCCAAGGAGCATACCAAACTTCCCAGGACAGGATGGGCCAGGTACTTACTGCTTTGCAGGAGAACCAAACGCTGTAGAGGGAACACTACCTGGAGGCCATGCAGCATTAGTAGGTCCACAATGCCACCATGACCTCCATTGCAGGGGTGCTTAGGGAAATAGCCATCATTCTGAATGTGTTGTCCACCCATCAGCAGGCCCCTTCCATTAGCCAGAGTCATGCCCAGCCCTCTCCATCTACTGCAGCTAGTGGACTGGAGGCTCTGCCAGAGGAGTCACAGGCCACGAGCACCCTTCCCTCTGTTGCTGAAGAACCCCCTCACAAATGTTCCTTGCGAGCCAGACATCCTTCAGAGACTGTAGCCAAGGCCAAAACCTCTACAAGGAAGTGATCCTCTCCTAAAATGCCTCCCTTATGTGTCACTGACACACCTTGCTGACTTTGGACTGGCATTGCTCTATTTTCCTATAGTCCCATGGATACTGGACCTGTGCAACCAACTGCTTAGGCCACCACACTGAAGACGTCCACCATCAGCCCACTCTTTTGCACTATCCCTTCCTTTTTGTAATAAGAATAAACACACTTAAACACAGCTAATGTATTTGTGCAGATATTCAATCACTATGCAATGTTTTTACTACTATGTGACAGTGTAAATGTTACTGAACATCAGTTTTCATCCAAAGTAGTGTCAGCTTGTTGTAATTTTTCTCAGTGTAAGTGCTTGCTACCATTCACCATCCACCAGTCTTAGTGATAGCATTCAGCAGCTATTATATGGATACACAGTAGTGACCACTGCAATATCTGAAAAAGGGATAAAACATCCATGACATACACTTTGGAAGTAGATTATTGTCAAACAACATGATCCTGTGTCAGACACCATATTAGATTCACAGGTCTCATGTCCTACAAATACAGCACTGTAATGAACTTTCAAAATTACTACGCACATCACACAACCTCAGTAATGGCCCTATAACACACATCAAGAATAGAGCCATGCCATGTTGTCTGTATGGCACACTCTCCGGCATTGCATCCAGTGCTGGGGAAACTGTCAGGGAGACCCTAATCACAGAGGTGAAGTCTGAGGCCATCAGTGCTGCCCTAACACTACCAACAGCACTTCCTAACTACAGAGGCACCCTGAGTCAAAAATGTGAGTTGGCCAAACCCATCTGAGCATACATACAGTTGAAACATAGAAAAGGCAGGAGTACAGTAACCACATATGTCCCTCCTGTATCACTAACCACACAGATGACTGAGTCAGAGCAAACCACATAGTATTGAATTTAATATAAGAGATGCCACACTGCACTTTATGAGGTGATTGTAATAAACTCAATCACAAACCTACCTGACTGTCATTGGAAGTACTTCTGAGTCAGCTGAGTCCTGGTGTCAACATCATCCTCCTCCCCATCATCATCACTGTCTCCTGTTCCCTCTGCTGCCACTTGTGCATTGGATCCCCCCTCCTCTTCCAGTAATGGCACATGCCCTCTGAGCCCCAAATTGTACAGCATGCAGCAGGTCACGTCTATCTGGCAAACCTTATCAGGGGAGCAGGCCAGGATCCACCAGACATCTGCAGACACCAAAATCTTGCTTTAGGAAGGCCAAATGTCCTTTTTATCACACTTCCGGTCCTTCCATGTGCCTCATTATAGAAAATATCAGCCTCTGTCCTCGGATTCCTCACTGGTGTCAACAGCCAAGACAGGTTAGGGTAGCCTGAGTCACCTGAGAATAGTGGAATAATACATAACATATGTACAATAATACAGAAGGGAAGGGAAAATATAGATGCTGTGACAGACAGTGAAAACAAACATCATACCACCAATGAGACAGCCTCTCTCTGTCTGTAGCTGTGTCATCAGGTGTGGGACAATTCTGTTCCTCATAACGATGGCGTCATGCACAAATCCAGGGAACTTGGTAGTCACTTGTGAGATATACTGATGAGCGAAACACACTATCTGCACATTAATAGAATGATAACTTTTTCGGTTTCTTCATACCTACTCAGTTATCCTGGGAGGCCCCAAAGTAGTATGGGTACCATCATTGGCCCCAGGCACATGTGGGTTGTGTCCATTGCATAATAAAAATCTGCCTTAACTGTGGCCAATTCTGCACCATGTGGGAATTTGATGTTGTTTTCAACGTGTTTGAGCAAGGCAGATAGGACATCCTTCAACACTAAACTGAACATTGGTTGAGACATACCTGCTGCCAAAGCCACTGCCACCTGAAATGACCCAGTGGTCAAAAGTGGAGCACTGAAAGCACCTGTGCAGTAGTAGGAATTGCATTTGGATGACGATTAGCAGGGATGAGATCTGGCTCCAATTGTGTGCACAGTTCTTTGATTGTCACACTATTCAGACGATAGGTAAGGAGTACATGTCATTCTTCCTTTGTAGCCAGGTCAACTAGGGGCCGGAACACAGGTGCATTCCTCCGCATTTGCATTGGTCAGTATCTACACATAGCAAACAATACAGGTGTAACAAAGAAAACATATATTGAGCACCAATTCTATCAATCAATGCTGAAATATTAACCTCTAGCCAGCTTGCCTCAACTGTGACCCGGCCTGACTTGCAGGTTTGTCCCGGTGAAGAAAATCTCCCAAAAAGAGACTAAGGCCCTCATTCCGAGTTTGGCTGGCGGCGGTAGCCGCCATCCAAACGGGAACCGCCACTTGGCCGCTCTGCGGTCAAAAGACCGCGGAGGCCATTCTGGCTTTCCCGCTGGGCCGGCGGGCGCCCGCCAAAGGAGCGCCCGCCAGCCCAGCGGGAAAGGCCCTGCAACAATGAAGCCGGCTCCGAATGGAGCCGGCGGAGTTGCAGGGGTGCGACGGGTGCAGTTGCACCCGTCGCGATTTTCACTGTCTGCAATGCAGACAGTGAAAATCTTTCTGGGGCCCTGTTAGTGGGCACCTGCACTGCCCATGCCAGTGGCATGGGCAGTGTAGGGGCCCCCAGGGGCCCCACGACACCCGTTCCCGCCATCCTGGACAGGCTGGCGGGAAGGGGGTCGGAATCCCCATGGCGGCACTGCAAGCAGCGCCGCCATGGAGGATTCTCCCAGCCGGGGGTAATCCGGCGGGAAACCGCCGGACCCGGCTGGGTGACCGCGGCTTCACAGCTGCGGTCGGAATACATAAGGAAGCACCGCCAGCCTGTTGGCGGTGCTTCCGTGGTCGTCGACCCTGGCGGTCGATGACCGCCAGGGACAGAATGACCCCCTAAGTCCGAATGTAGAAAGTTGACCGGGACCTCCCAGCCAGCATATCCGAGGAGGGCTCCAAGGACATCGGATCAAGATCCAGGTTTGCCCGGTCGAAGGATTTTCACCTCGAAAAAACGACTAAGTCCGAAGGTAAAAATCTCCGCTGAGGGCTTCAGCGACGCGTATCTGGAAAAAAGTTCCAGGAGGTCGGATTGGACTGGCAGGTTCGTCCCGCTGAAGAAAATCTTCAGAAAAGAGACTAAGGGGGTCATTCTGACTCCGGCCGGCGGCGGAAGCCGCCGGCCTGACTGGAACCGCCAGAATACCGCTGCGCGGTCAAAAGACCGCCGCGGATATTCTGGGTTTCCCGCTGGGCTGGCTGGCGACCGCCAGAAGGCCACCCACCAGCCCAGCGGGAAACACCCTTCCATGAGGATGCCTGCTCCGAATGGAGCCGGTGGAGTGGAAGGGGTGCGACAGGTGCAGTTGCACCCGTTGCTATTTTCAGTGTCTGCATGGCAGGGGCCCCACGACACCCCATACCGCCATCCTGTGCCTGGCGGCCAAAACCGCCAGGAACAGGATGGCGGTATGGGGGTCGGAATCCCCATGGCAGCGCAGCAAGCTGCGCCGCCATGGAGGATTCCCCAGGGCAGCGGAAAACCGGTGGTACACCGCCGGTTTTCCGTTTCTGACCGCGGCTGTACCACCGCAGTCAGAATGCCCAAGGGAGCACCGCCAGCCTGTTGGCGGTGCTCCCGCGGTCGTTGGCCCTGGCGGATTTTACCGCCAGGGTCAGAATGACCCCCTAAGTCCGAAGGTAAACTTTTGACCGAGGCCTCCCGCGGGCTGTAGCCGAGCCGGGCTCCATCGCGGTCGGCCTTAAACTTTGACTTTGCCCCGGTCGAGGTGCGACCAGATGACCAGATTGGCGCTTTTTGTTTCTAGGTGCTAGAAAACAATAATTCTTTAAAAATTCATATCTCTGGTTCCCCTTATCCGATTTTCTTCGTTTTTGTGTCATTTTAAAGATAAAAATATAATCTATTTTCATAAATTGGTTTTTGATTTTTAAACTGTTTTCCGTGTTTTATTTGATAACTTTGTTGTGATATTTGAATGCGTTACACTCTGTCTCCTAAATTAAGCCTTGTCGCTCGTTGCCAAGCTACCAAGGGTTGAGCTGGGTTTAATTTACTGGGACCTAACTGGACCTAAGTGGAGATTAGTGGCCTATTGCTAAGTGTAGGTACCTACCTGCTCTTACCAATAACCCATTTTACAACACAACCTTTATGTGCACATAGGTACTTGTCATGTGCAGCATGACTGTGATATGTGTACAGTATGTAATCCATTGCTGTATCTGGTTGAGAAGTCTTCATAAATGTGTCCTTATCTCTGTGTCTCCCATGCAGGTCAGCGCATATCAAAAGAAGGGATTGTGGCGAGCCATCGCCAAGGAAGTGCAGGCCCTGGGGGTCTGTAGCCAGTGGAGCACCCACTGCAGAAAGCGGTGGGAGGACCTGAGACTCTGGGACCGGAAGACCGTAGAGGCCCATCTGGGGATGGCCTGCCAATTAGGGAGGGGTGCCCGTCGGACCCTGATGCCCCTAATGGCCTACTTACTGGCGGTGGCCTACCTAGAGTTGGATGGGTGCTTGAGGGCAGCACAGCAGCCACAAGGAGGTTAGTACTCACAGTGTTCTTCATGTCAGTATTGATTTGCATAGTGATTGTATAGTTTGCAAATAGCTAGTGGATGTCTAAGTAACCTCTGATCGGGTATGTAGCTAAGGTCCTCATTGTAATGCTTATTGTTCTGTCTAGGAGATGGTCCTTGGCAGGGTGTATCAGCTGATTTGTGTTCAGCAGGAAGATGCACCTCAGAGACAGCTGTGTTTTCTACCTAGGCTTCCTCCTGGCCTCTCTCTGGCTGGCACATCTGCCAGGACCTGCATTGTGGAGTGTGTCTCGTGGATGAGCTGGAGTGGGAGATCTTGCAGGTGGACCCAAAGAAGACTATTCAGGCTGGTTCATTAAGGATAAACCCAGATGGCAGTCAATCGGTGTCTTAGGTACCGTCTGCATGATCCAAGGTTTACTTAACCGAGCTCCGAGAGCGTGTCTTTGAGAAGATGGCAGACTATGGGGAGAAGGTAGATTAGTCCACCCAGCGCAAAACGTAAGTACGTGTCCTATCCCGGGACAGCACCAAGATGGATCTGTGGTGCACCAAGCTAGACAAAGACGTGACTTCCAATCTGAAGTTTGCAGGTGAGCGTATTGTGAAAGAGTATGAGGATAAACTGATTTTTTCTCACGCAAGTCTGATAATGTGAAGGACCGATTAAGTAACAAACGTACAGATCTTTGTGACCATACAATCCACCTCTCTCATGATGAGCTGTGAAGAATCAGTCCCCTGCTTTAGATGATTTGTATTTTTTTAAACATCTCAAATTCTTTCTGAGGCCTGTGTCAAAAAGCACTCAGAGGGATAATCGGAACATTTGGTGTGTTTCAGAGGAAGTAAAAAAGGCACAGATATTAATTCCCTTTTATTCCTACAAAAAAATCCTCAGTATTGCTTGAATTCCACATTCCTCAAGGTTAGAGCATGAAGGTGCTTGAAATTCAGGTGTATGCTGGTCTGCTACAAGCTGTAAAGACTCTAGCACTGCCTATCCTTCATTGCTTTCCTTTCTGCTAGAGCCCTGATCCTACAATTGGTGTTTTGGTCACTGACTCCATTTGAGTAGCTACTTGAGTAGACACTTCATCTTACTCTGACATGAGATTCATCCCTTAAACCTGTTGCACAGCTTGCGGCATCAAGAAGACCACAAAACCTTTTTCCACAGCAGGTTCTTGCAGAGCAAGGATTTTATTTGAAATGTGTGTAGTGTGCAGCCTTCCATTACACAGTTTGTTGACACCCTACTCCGTCTCACTGGGACATTCACTTCACTTTTGCTCCAGTGTGTGTCCTCCGATCTTTTCGTGCCTTCAACTTATGTAGAAATCTGCTCGGTGTGTTGGGCTCTTATTACCAGACTTCTCAGGAGAATGGTGTCCAGCATACAGCTTCCTGTTGATGAAAGTAGAGACTCTCCACTCCAATCTTGAAAGCAATACAGCCAAGACATATAAAGAAGTCTGTCTGTTGCAGGTCAGCATCTTGAACTTTGTACTGTTTCTTTATTGCACACTTCTTTTTTATGTTATTTTTTACATACTACTTTTTAAAAAATTTAAATCTGTTCTTTCTTTTCCATTGGTCTGATGATAGGTAGTTGTAAGTTACTGACATGGCTACATATGTAGAAGGCTTCATCCTGGGACTAAAGTGAAGATTGGTGACTCTCATGTACTGCTGTTTAAACTAGCTATGTGATATGTCTAGGCAAATGCAGGCTGTGCACATACTGTCATGGGGTAAGTGAAGGTGTCCCTAAGTTAACTCCCACACATCGTTTAGTGAGTAGTCACAGTCTGCTGCTGTATCAGTGTAGTGTTGTCGATAGAGGATGGTAGGGGCTTCAAATTGCATGGTCTCTTGTTGTCAGTAGCCAAACGTGTGGTCTGGTGTTTGCCACAGCATACTGTATATTGCTTGTGTATTGTTGTAAGGTTTGGCTCATATGTAGCACAAGTGTTGTAACCAACCCTATGCTCCCTTTGTTTCTCCCCCACCCTACCTCCTTTTCTTCTTCGGTCCTTGTGTGCATTAGCATCATCAGGCAAAGAAGAAGGGGCACCAGCGAGTGGGGAGGCTGTAGCCCACGGGACCCAGAAGGCAGAGTCCACCGATGCTGAGGGGACCAGTGGGTTGGAGGGTAAGGGAGCACCATGGGGGAGACAGGAACTGTTCCATTTGGCTCTGATTCCTCCTTCGATGGAAGCTCCCTAGTTGTGGTGGATCCCTCTGGAACTACCTCAGCAACTACATTGTCTACCACCCCTCTTACCAGCACTGCCATCCCAGTAGCTCCCCACCGAGGTGCCTGTGCCACTCACCTAAGAGGGTGAGCATCTCCTTCACCGCAGGCACCTCTTCCCCACCCCAGTCATCCCTGCTGCCCTCAATGAGGAGGCTATTGACATCCTGAGATCCATCTCTGTGGGGCAGTCAACTATGGTGAATGCCATTCAGGGGCTGGCATCCCAGATGCAGCAAAGCAATGCCTACATGGAAGGCATTCACTGCATGATGGCTGGCCTACAGAGATTGTTTCAGGCTCTGACCTTCTCTTTGATGGCAGCCAGTGTCCTTACTTCTTCTGTCCCCCCTTCAGCTACCTGTCATATCACCACTCACACCTGCCAGCACTGCATCCTCACTACTAGATCCAGCAACAAGTTTAGCCTTGCCAACAGTCACCACCACAGCAGACATGCAGACATGCACCTTATACACCACATCCACACTATCGCTATCACCATCACACCATATGCAGCACACTCACCTTACTTGCAGGCACCACCTCAAAATACATTCAAACAACCAGCCTGTCTTCTCCCAGCCTCTCTTCCCCCTCCCAAGACACATAAATGCCCCCACTCACCCACCCATCAGTCATCCACCTCACACATGCACACTTTACATGCACCTACATCCAAGTCCAGCACACCTACACATCCTACAACCATTCCCTCTACCTCCACTCCCAAACCTGTTCACACAATCCACCCCACTGTTCCTAAAAACGTTTTTTTGCCTGCCTTGACCTGTTCCCTCTCCAGCCCAACCCTGTTTTGTCCCTAAGCATCATGTTCCCCTTCCCCAGCCCAGACCCTCCTGCTCCCAGTCCTCCCTTGGCCACCCTCGTGTTTCTCATATTCCTCCCCAGCTAAAAAGCCTCCCTCTAACAAAAACAACTGTACCCACTCCAGCTCCAAAACCACTCCCCACCCATCTAAACATAGACCCAAATTCCCACCCCCAAACCAGAACCCAAGGACCCCCCCTTCCAAACCTAAACCCCTGCCACCAACCCCACCCCTTGAGCCCTGAGGTGCCTGCCTGCCCCATTAATGTCCCTGCCCAGTGGAGGCCATTAGGCTGTCAGGAGTAAAGTTGGGGAATCATCATGCCCATGTGTGCATATTGCACTTGTTGGACTGGCCAATTGCCTATTCTTGTAAATAGTTTTATATTTCATTCATATCCTTTTCACCTTTTAATAAATCTGCCCAACTGATGATGTTAGTGTCGATTTCAGTGATTTGTCCGGTTTTGTGAGCTTATGTTATTTCTTTTTTTCTGAGCTGTTTTTTATCCATGTGTATGCTATGTGTGCGCCATGTGTATTGGGAGTGGTGTGTGAGTTTTGGTTGTACCTGTCTGTGATTTGTGTGTGCTTGTGTGTGTTTCAGGATGGGTGTTTGTGTATGTGTGTATGTGTTCATTGTAGACCGTGGCGGGTGTGTGTGTTGCATGTGGGTGTGTAACTCTCCCCTTCTCTCCCTTGTGTGCTAGATGGCTGTACTCCCAGTTGTCGTTTTCATCGTTGTCGCTGTTCCTGTACTTGGATTGTGTCTTAGAGCATTGTGAAGACTTCCAGTTCTGGTTCCTTGTTGGCGGCAGACTCGTCTGTGTCTCTGGAGGTGAGTGTCAGATTATATACTGCTCATTTTGACCAGGCTTTTCGTGGCGGTCCGTCCGCCCCAGAAATCGTGGCAGTCTGCTGACTTGTAATATGGTGGGCTGTGAAATGCCTTTTGCAGACCTGGGGATGCCAACCGCCGTCTGCGGCAGTTGGACCGCACTGGCAGTACTGGCGGTGATGTGGCTGTGTTTGGGTCGGTTCACCGCCACGGTCATAATGTGGCAGTCTTCACCACCGGCCTGGCAGAGGACCGACTGCCACCCCTGCCATGGCGGTCAGGTGACTGCCAAACTCATAAGGGCCACCTCAATGTCACTTTTCTGCTCACACAGCATTGGTGTTCTCCAACATATGCCAAAAGCAGAAACTGAAGTGGTCAACTGATTCTGTCAATCTATAGACAAAGACAGGAAACATGTTAATACAACTTTTTCAGCATTCCTCAGAGATCATAACATGGACTCTATCTACAATATAACCTTCAAGTTGACACAGATGGGAAATATGGAAGAGATGAAGGTAACAGGGTGTTTCTGAGCAACTTGAAATTCTGCGTCTGCTCTTATGTGTACTAATCATGTACACATAACAAATACAAAGGCTATTCTTAGTGCCATCCTATTTATAAACAAACTTTCAATAAAAAAAATCTTATTTTATAGCAAAACGTTTGGAGTCGTGACTCTGTTGCGGATTCACAAACCAAAAGCACACATTCAGTACACACCATCCAACTTATTGTTCATGTGTCATTGTTTCACTTTCTCCATGTCCCAATACATTTCTGAATACCTTAGTGGAAGTTTAAAGGAGTTTGTGAGTGAATGCATGAGTGTCTGAGTGGGTCTATGAGTGGTTGTGTTAAAGTCTGAGTAGATCTGTGTGAGAAAGTGCCACTTTTTATATGGTTAGCCCCCACGTTTTGCATAGAACATGATGTGGTTTCAAACTGCAAGTGCCCTGGGCCCCTGGTAAACAGGTTCCCAGGGCCAGAACTCCATGATTGGCACTTCAGCCACTCTTGTAAGTCCCTAGTAAATGGTACCCTTGGTACCTATGGCATGAGACTGAAGAGGGCCCTCCAGAGCTGCATCACTAATTGTACCACTCTGAGAGGCCCACACCAGCCTCATTCAAACTGCCATTGCAAGTGCATGACAAGGCGTAATCAAAAATTGTAAGCTCAACATGGCATTCACCATGAGTGCCATGTCCACTAACACTGCATGCAATACAGCTCTAAGGCAGGGTGTACTATAATGCATGTGAGGGCATATGTACATGAGCAAATAAGCCCCTACTCTTTCCTTGCCAATTCTTAGACATTGGCCCTCATTATGAACATGGTGTCCGTTCTGCACCACCGGCGGTGGCGGTAAAACCGCCAACAGAGGAGCGGTCCGGACTGCCAAATAAAGAACCAAACAAAACTCACGCATCCCGCGCACCACCCACCACCAGGAAAGGAGTCCCGCTGATGACGGCAGAGACCGCCCACAGGCCGTCGGAAAGGCCCAACCCGACCATCAAATTATGAACCACCATTCTGCGCCAGTTCCAGGGCGGGAACCACCGCCACACAAAGCCAGGTGGAAAAAAAACAAATAGAAGGAAACACTCACCGGAGGTCAACAAAACGTGCAGCGGGAGCCATAGACAGAGAGCTGCAGATCGTGCAAGCCTTGCTCCTTGCCATATATCTACACGACCGAGACCGCTGACGAAGACGACAACGGTAAGTACTGCAACCTACAAAACAAGGGAGGAAAGGGCCAAGTTACATACTGTTAGAAATGGGGTCTTTGGTTGACAGTCAGGTTACCCCCTGTTCAAGCAAGGACCCTCACTCTAGTTAGGATAAAAGAGAATCACCCTCAGCTAACCCCTGCTTACCCCCTTGGTAGCTTGGCAGAGCAGTAGGCTTAACCTCAGAGTGCTGGGCGTAAAGTATTTGTACCAACACACACAGTAACTTAATGAAAACACTACAAAATGACACAACACCAGTTTAGAAAAATAGGAAATATTTATCTAGACAAAACAAGACCAAAACGACAAAAATCCAACATACACAAGTCAAGTTATGATTTTTTAAAGGTTTAAAATAAAAAGAGTCTTTAGGTAGTTGTAACAACACACTAGCGCTGCTAGCGTGTAAATGTACCTGGTTTGCGTCAAAAATAACCCCGCACGGGCGGTGTGCGTCGAAAATAACCCTGCACGGTTATATGCGTCGAAAACAGCTCGGCACGGCGAGGCGCATCGAAAAAGCCAGCCACGCGACGGTCCGAAAGTCCCGCGGCGCTGGTTGCGATCTCTCAGCCTTCGTCAGCGATGCTGCACGTCGTTTCTCCTGCTCCGGGCGTCGATTCTCCGGTCGCGTTTCCTGCGGCGTCGTTTCTCAGCTGCGGAGCCGGCGTCGCGTCGTTTTCTCAGCCGCGATCGGATTCGCGTCGATTTTTTCTCCGCACGGCGCTCAGTGCGTGTATTTTTGTCCTTAGGCTGCCAGCCTCTCCTTTCAGGGTCCCAGGAACTGGAAGGGCACCACAGAGCAGAGTAGGGGTCTCTCCAGAGACTGCAGGTGCTGGCAGGAAGAAGTCTTTGCTATCCCTGAGACTTCAACAACAGGAGGCAAGCTCTACATCAAGCCCTTGGAGATTTCTTCTTCAAGATGGAAGGCACACAAAGTCCAGTCTTTGCCCTCTTACTCTGGCAGAAGCAGCACTGCAGGAAAGCTCCACAAAGCACAGTCACAGGCAGGGCAGCACTTGTTCCTCAGCGATCAGCTCATCTCCAGGCAGAGGTTCCTCTTGATTCCAGAAGTGTTTCTAAAGTTTGTAAGTTTGGGTGCCCTTCTTATACCCATTTTAGTCTTTGAAGTCACCTTCCTTCAAAGGGGACTCACACCTTCTTGTGAAATCCTGCCTTGCCCAGGCAAGGCCTCAGACACACACCAGGGGGCTGGAGACAGCATTGTCAGAGGCAGGCACAGTCCTTTCAGATGAGAGTGACCACTCCACCCCTCCCTCCTAGCAGAGATGGCTAATCAGGAAATGCAGATCACACCCCAGCTCCCTTTGTGTCACTGTCTGGTGTGAGGTGAAAAACAACCCAACTGTCAAACTGACCCAGACAGGGAATCCACAAACAAGGCAGAGTCACAGAATGGTTTAAGCAAGAAAATGCTCACTTTCTAAAAGTGGCATTTCCAAACGCACAATCTCAAAATCAACTTTACTAAAAGATGTATTTTTAAATTGTGAGTTCAGGGGTCCCAAACTCCACATGTCCATCTACTCTCTAGGGGAATCTACACTTTAATCATATTTAAAGGTAGCCCCCATATTATCCTATGAGAGAGACAGACCTTGCAACAGTGAAAACGAAATTGGCAGTATTTCACTGTCAGGACATATAAACCACATTACTATATGTCCTACCTTATCCATACACTGCACCCTGCCCTTGGGGCTACCTAGGGCCTACCTTAGGGGTGCCTTACATGTAAGGAAAGGGAAGGTTTAGGCCTGGCAAGTGGGTACACTTGCCAAGTCGAATTTACAGTGTAAAAATACACATACAGACACTGCAGGGGCAGGTCTGAGACATGATTACAGAGCTACTTATGTGGGTGGCACAACCAGTGCTGCAGGCCCACTAGTAGCATTTGATTTACAGGCCCTGGCACCTCTAGTGCACATTACTAGGGACTTACTAGTAATTCAAATATGCCAATCATGGATGAACCACTTACATATAATTTAAACAGGAGCACTTGCACTTTAGCACTGGTTAGCAGTGGTAAAGTGCCCAGAGTAGCAAAAACAGCAAAATCAGAGTCCAGCACACATCAACAACCTGGGGAACAGAGGCAAAAAGTTAAGGGAGACCACGCCAAGGATGAAAAGTCTAACACGTGTGTCCCCCAGCTAAAAGTGGGGAGCAACTACCCAACCTCATGGGAGTTCTCATCACTAAGGCGGAAGAACCTGGACAGACCATCAGCATTGGCGTGCTCTGTACCGGGTCGATGTTCCACCGTAAAGTCCATCCCCTGTAGGGAAATGGACCACCTCAACAGTTTTGGGTTCTCACCCCTCATCTGCATTAACCATCTGAGGGGTCTGTGGTCGGTCTGAACTCGGAAGTGAGTCCCAAACAAGTAGGGTCTTAGCTTCTTCAGTGCCCAGACCACAGCAAACGCTTCATGTTCTATGGCACTCCACCTACGTTCCCTGGGTAGTAACCTCCTGCTAATGAAGGCTACGGGTTGATCTAGGCCCTCTTCATTCAGCTGTGAGAGTACTGCTCCAATACCATGCTCTGAGGCGTCTGTCTGTACAACAAACTCCGTGGAGTAGTCAGGTGCCTTCAGCACAGGTGCTGTGCACATGGCCGCCTTCAGGGCATCAAAAGCGTTCTGGCAAGCCTCTGTCCAGATCACTTTCTTGGGTTGCTTCTTAGAAGTCAACTCAGTTAAGGGGGTAACAATGGTACCATATCCCTTAACGAACCTCCGATAGTATCCTGTGAGACCTAAAAAGGCTCTCACTTCAGTCTGGGTCTTGGGAGGCTCCCAAGCCAGAATCGTGTCAATCTTAGGCTGTAGGGGTGCCACCTGGCCACTCCCCACCTGGTGTCCTAAGTACACAACAGAACCCTGCCCTATTTGGCACTTGCTCGCCTTAATAGTGAGGCCTGCCTTCTGCAGGGCCTCTAACACTCTCCAGAGGTGTTGCAGGTGTTCCTCCCATGTGGAACTAAACACAGCAATGTCATCCAGGTAGGCGGCACTGAACTCATCCAGTCCTGCCAACACCTGGTTGACCAACCTCTGAAAGGTGGCAGGGGCATTCTTCCTTCCAAAGGGCATCACATTGAAGTGGAAGTGCCCATCGGGGGTAGAGAATGCTGACCTCTCCTTTGCCCCTTCAGTTAAGGCAATCTGCCAGTACCCAGATGTTAAATCAAACGTACTGAGGTACTTGGCAGCTCCTAACCGATCAATGAGCTCATCAGCTCGGGGGATGGGGTGTGCGTCAGTCTTGCTGACCGCATTGAGACCCCGGTAGTCCACACAGAACCTAAGTTCTGGAGTGGCACCAGGAGCAGTAGCCTTTGGGACCAAGACCACTGGGCTGGCCCAAGGACTGCTGGAGTGCTCAATAACCCTTAGGGCTAACATTTTGGAGACTTCCTCCTTAATGCAAGCCCTCACCCTGTCAGTCACCCTGTAAACCTTATGTTTAACAGGTGTACTGTCCCCAGTGTCCACATCATGTGTGCACAGGTGTGTGACTCCTGGGATCAGGGAAAACAGTGAGGCGAACTGTCCCAGCACGTGGCGACAGTCCCTCTGCTGTTCCTCAGTCAGGGAGGGGGAGAGGATCACTCCCTCCACAGACCCATCTTTCTCTCCTGCAGACAGGAGGTCAGGAAGAGGCTCACTCTCTTCCTCCACCCCGTCATCTGTCGCTAGGAGCATGGATAGCTCAGTTCGCTCAAAGTGTGGTTTGAGGCGGTTGACATGTAGGACCCTCAAGGGGTTCCTGGGGGATTGCAAGTCTACCAGATAGGTGACCTCGCTCTTTCTTTCCACCACCTCAAAAGGCCCAGTCCACTTATCTTGGAGAGCCCTAGGCTCCACTGGTGCCATGACCCACACTTTTTGTCCAGGCTGAAACTCAACCAGAGTGGCATTCTGGTCGTACCACCGTTTCATGTCCTCCTGGCTTGCTTCCAGGTTCTCCTGAGCGAGACTCCTGAAGCGGGCAGTCTGGTTTCTTAGTGCCAGCATGTAGCTAAATACATCCTGGGGTGGTTTACTAGGAGCTTTCTCCAAAGCCTCCTTCACCAGACTGAGCGGTCCCCTCACAGGGTGGCCATAGATGAGCTCAAAGGGGCTAAAGCCAAGTCCCTTTTGAGGCACCTCCCTGTAAGCGAACAGAAGGCATGGCAAGAGGACGTCCCACTTACGCTTCAAGGGCTCTGACAGGCCCTGAATCATGCCTTTCAAGGTGCGGTTGAATCTCTCAACCAGACCATTACTTTGGGGGTGGTAAGGGGTGGTGAACTTGTAGGTTACCCCACACACCTTCCACAGAGACTTCATATAAGTGGATATGAAGTTTGTACCCCTATCAGATACTACCTCCTTGGGGAACCCCATGCGGGTAAAAACCCCCATCAAGGCACGTCCCACCACGGGGGCGGTGACCGTCCTTAGAGGAATAGCTTCTGGGTACCGTGTGGCATGGTCCACCAAGACCAGGATGAACCTGTTGCCCATGGCTGTCTTGGGATCCAGAGGCCCCACAATGTCAATTCCTACCCTTTCACAGGGAGTACTGACTACCGGTAAAGGTTGGAGGGGAGCTTTGCATTTCCCCCCACTCTTGCCACTTGCCTGACAAGTCTGACAAGATCTACAATAAGCAGCTGACTGCTTGTTCATCAAGGGCCAGTAAAAGTGGGAGACAAGCCTCTTATAGGTCTTGTCCTGCCCTAGATGTCCTGCCAAAGGCACATCATGAGCCAACCCCAGTAGGAAGGTCCTGAAGCCCTGGGGTACCACCAGCATACGAGCTGACCCCGGCTCAGGAACCTTAGGCTCACTATACAGGAGGCCATCCTCCCAATAAATCAGGTGAGTACCTGGCGCCCCGCCAGCCGCCTGGGCTGCAGCCTGCTGCCGCAGTCCCTCAAGAGTAGGGCATTCCTTCTGCGCTGTGCAGAATACTTCCCTGGTGGGTCCCCCTTCCTGCTGCCACTGCGACAGCTCAGGGACCTCCCCCAGTTCAGCCACCTGTTCCCCTGTAGGTTCCGGGGCATCACCCTCAGGCTCTGCCTCCTCCCGGACCGTGGGAACTTCTGGGGCGGGTTTCCCGCGCCTCCTGCCTTTCCTCTTCTTGGCGGTCCCCTGGGCCACTGTTTCAGGCTCCAGGGGCTCTTGACTACCCTGATTGGCTGCCATAGACCGGGTGGATACGCATACCCACCCAGGCAGACCCAACATCTCCAAGTGAGACCTGTGTTCCACCTCCTTCCAAGGGGAATCCTCCAGGTCGTTGCCTAGCAAACAATCAACAGGCATGGTTGGACTCACAGCTACTTTCCAGGAACCTGAGACCCCCCCCCATTCAAAGGGAACCTGCGCCACTCTGCAGAGGCGCTCAGAGTTGTCTACTGCAACTACTTGGTGAAGTACCCGGGGATCAATCTGCTCTTCAGACACCAGATGACTCCTCACTGTAGTCACACTGGCTCCTGTGTCTCTCAGAGCCTCCACCCTCTGTCCATTGATGGTCACCCATTGCCTGTACTTCTTAGTGTTATCAGGCACTAGGTTTCTCTGGACCATCTCACTGTCCCCTAGTGAGACAAGGGTCATTTCTGCTGGTTCCCACCCACCTGAAACCAACTCCTCCCCAAGCGCTACACTGGCCAAACCCTGGGACGGTGCACCAGTGGGTGCCGGTGTACTTTTGGGGCATTTGGGGTCCCCCCTCACATGACCCACCTGGTCACATGAATAGCACTTACGTAGGGGACCACCTGCCATTGGCTTCCCTTTGGAGAACCATGGCTTCTTTTCACTGGGGGGTTGGGAATCCTTACCCTGGGAATCAGTTTGGGGCCCTTTAGAGAACTCATCCTGTTTGCCCTTACCCCCCCCTTTCTTCTGAGAGGGACCCTGCCCACCCTTGGCGTGGTCTCCCCCATACCTCTTTTGGACCCTGGTGCTCTCCCAGCGGTCCGCTTCCTGTGCAAGCTTCCTGGGGTCAGTCAGCTTGCTGTCAATGAGGTGCTGGCGCAGCTCTGGAAAACATAAACTGTACAAGTGCTCCCAAGCAATTAAATTGTAAAGCCCCTCATACGTGTTTACCTTACTGCCCTTCACCCAACCATCCAGTGACCTGCAACAAGAATCAACACATTCCAACCATGTTTGGGATTCCTTTCTCTTGTAGGATCTAAACTTCTCTTTGTACTGCTCAGGGGTGAGACCATACCTGGAAAGTAAGGCCTCCTTCATGGCAGGGTAGGTGAGACTCTGAGCATCCCCTAAGGCCGTCAGTGTGTCCCTCCCCTCTGCCTCAAAATGCTTCCACAGGGCTGCCCCCCAATGAGCTTCAGGGACCAGGTTCATGTGGAGAGCTGACTCATAACCCTTGAACCACAAGTAGATATCATCCTCCCTCTTATAATCCCTCACAAGGTCTTTTGGGATGTGTACCCTTCTCTCAGGCTGCACTGTAGAATTGCTGCCACCATCCCTACTGGGCTGACTCCTCTGATCTATCTCTTTTAAACTGAGCTCATGAGCCATGTTTATCTTCCTTTCCTCAAGACTGAGCTTTTTCAGCTCCAACTGGTACTCCCTCTCTGCCTGTCTGTCCTGTAACTCTCCAGGTGTCAGACTCTTGGAGGACACACTGCTACCTGCCCTGGAGATTCTCCCCTGAGACATAGCAGGCCCACCCACTACATCAGTGTGAGTGACTTGCAACTCCTCTTCCCCCTCTGGCTCCTCATCTGTGTGCCCCTCAGCTGCTTTGGCTGTCACCCAGGCCCTCAGCGCCTTTTGCAGCTCATCCTTCTTGGATGAGCTCTTAATGGGACAGCCAACATTACTACAAAACTGCTTCAACTGAGCCACTTTGTAGCTCTCCAATTTCTCCAAGTCAAAAGCAGCTTCAGCTAGGGCATCTCCAGACTGAGACATGATGAGAGGTTAAAAAAATATGCACAGTTCCAAAAACAGAAAAGCAAGTTCTCAAATGAAGTTTCAGCAAAGTCAATCACGGGATCAGCGAAAAAAAAGAAACTGAATGCAGAGAAAAACAGTCCAAGTAAAAACAAAAATCACAAGACTAGTAGTATGTGGTCACGTAGTGGTCTGAGATCAAAACAGTAGTGTACACTTAATTACTGTATGTCAAGTACAAATACAAGTCCAAATCCCACCGCTGCCACCAATGTTAGAAATGGGGTCTTTGGTTGACAGTCAGGTTACCCCCTGTTCAAGCAAGGACCCTCACTCTAGTTAGGATAAAAGAGAATCACCCTCAGCTAACCCCTGCTTACCCCCTTGGTAGCTTGGCAGAGCAGTAGGCTTAACCTCAGAGTGCTGGGCGTAAAGTATTTGTACCAACACACACAGTAACTTAATGAAAACACTACAAAATGACACAACACCAGTTTAGAAAAATAGGAAATATTTATCTAGACAAAACAAGACCAAAACGACAAAAATCCAACATACACAAGTCAAGTTATGATTTTTTAAAGGTTTAAAATAAAAAGAGTCTTTAGGTAGTTGTAACAACACACTAGCGCTGCTAGCGTGTAAATGTACCTGGTTTGCGTCAAAAATAACCCCGCACGGGCGGTGTGCGTCGAAAATAACCCTGCACGGTTATATGCGTCGAAAACAGCTCGGCACGGCGAGGCGCGTCGAAAAAGCCAGCCACGCGACGGTCCGAAAGTCCCGCGGCGCTGGTTGCGATCTCTCAGCCTTCGTCAGCGATGCTGCGCGTCGTTTCTCCTGCTCCGGGCGTCGATTCTCCGGTCGCGTTTCCTGCGGCGTCGTTTCTCAGCTGCGGAGCCGGCGTCGCGTCGTTTTCTCAGCCGCGATCGGATTCGCGTCGATTTTTTCTCCGCACGGCGCTCAGTGCGTGTATTTTTGTCCTTAGGCTGCCAGCCTCTCCTTTCAGGGTCCCAGGAACTGGAAGGGCACCACAGAGCAGAGTAGGGGTCTCTCCAGAGACTCCAGGTGCTGGCAGGAAGAAGTCTTTGCTATCCCTGAGACTTCAACAACAGGAGGCAAGCTCTACATCAAGCCCTTGGAGATTTCTTCTTCAAGATGGAAGGCACACAAAGTCCAGTCTTTGCCCTCTTACTCTGGCAGAAGCAGCACTGCAGGAAAGCTCCACAAAGCACAGTCACAGGCAGGGCAGCACTTGTTCCTCAGCGATCAGCTCTTCTCCAGGCAGAGGTTCCTCTTGATTCCAGAAGTGTTTCTAAAGTTTGTAAGTTTGGGTGCCCTTCTTATACCCATTTTAGTCTTTGAAGTCACCTTCCTTCAAAGGGGACTCACACCTTCTTGTGAAATCCTGCCTTGCCCAGGCAAGGCCTCAGACACACACCAGGGGGCTGGAGACAGCATTGTCAGAGGCAGGCACAGTCCTTTCAGATGAGAGTGACCACTCCACCCCTCCCTCCTAGCAGAGATGGCTAATCAGGAAATGCAGATCACACCCCAGCTCCCTTTGTGTCACTGTCTGGTGTGAGGTGAAAAACAACCCAACTGTCAAACTGACCCAGACAGGGAATCCACAAACAAGGCAGAGTCACAGAATGGTTTAAGCAAGAAAATGCTCACTTTCTAAAAGTGGCATTTCCAAACGCACAATCTCAAAATCAACTTTACTAAAAGATGTATTTTTAAATTGTGAGTTCAGGGGTCCCAAACTCCACATGTCCATCTACTCTCTAGGGGAATCTACACTTTAATCATATTTAAAGGTAGCCCCCATATTATCCTATGAGAGAGACAGACCTTGCAACAGTGAAAACGAAATTGGCAGTATTTCACTGTCAGGACATATAAACCACATTACTATATGTCCTACCTTATCCATACACTGCACCCTGCCCTTGGGGCTACCTAGGGCCTACCTTAGGGGTGCCTTACATGTAAGGAAAGGGAAGGTTTAGGCCTGGCAAGTGGGTACACTTGCCAAGTCGAATTTACAGTGTAAAAATACACATACAGACACTGCAGGGGCAGGTCTGAGACATGATTACAGAGCTACTTATGTGGGTGGCACAACCAGTGCTGCAGGCCCACTAGTAGCATTTGATTTACAGGCCCTGGCACCTCTAGTGCACATTACTAGGGACTTACTAGTAATTCAAATATGCCAATCATGGATGAACCACTTACATATAATTTAAACAGGAGCACTTGCACTTTAGCACTGGTTAGCAGTGGTAAAGTGCCCAGAGTAGCAAAAACAGCAAAATCAGAGTCCAGCACACATCAACAACCTGGGAAACAGAGGCAAAAAGTTAAGGGAGACCACGCCAAGGATGAAAAGTCTAACACATACCCACCCACCCCGCAAAGCCCCCAACCCTTTCCAACAGCAATAGTCAGATACCCCACACCAAGAGGGACGTACCCGACCGAAGGCCACTGCAACTTGGCCATAGGACATACAATAGCACCACAGCCATAAATTATTTAAACAAACACCAGGGTGGAACTGCGTGCAGCCCAAACACAGGCCACACAGAAACGTTATTCAGTAGCTCAGTGAGCTAAATGATGCTAACAGGGCCAATGGCCAGTCCATAAACAGTCAATTGTCCTTGGACACAACTGGTCACACCTGACTCCCACAAGTGCTGGGTACTCCACTCAACAGGGCACCATAGGGGTATCCAGGCACCTCACGGAATGGGGGCAGGGGGGTGGGGATTTACGACGAGGGTGGGAGTTAAACTTGTGTGAGGAGGTTGGAGGGAGTGGGCTTCTCCTTTGAAGGGGGTGGGGGCTGTTTGGCTCGGGCAGAGTAGGATGCCTTAGGCTCTGAGCGAGCCTTCTTCTTACCTGCAGAAGGGGCACGGGAATAGGAAGGCTGGACCGGGGTGGGCTGCGATGTGGAAGAAGCGGAAAGGGCAAGGAGGTGGGCACATTTCGGGACAAGATGGGGTGGGCCAGTGGGTTCAAACAGGTCCACATGGGAGAGGAAATGTTTTTTGGGGGCAATTGGGGTGGGCGTGGGAATGGAGGGAGAGGGAGTTGATGTATGGGGTGTAGGTGTGCGTGTGGTGGGTGCCGGTGACTGCTCAGTATGCTGTGGTGTGGTGGATGTCTGATGGGTGGGTGTCTTGGTGTGTTTGAGTGTTTTGGGAGGTGGGGGGTGGACACAGTGGGAGAAGACAGACAGATATTGTGGATGTATGCTGGGTGGGGTGTCTGCAAGTCGGGTGAGTGTGCTGCATGTGTCAACTATAGTGGAGGTGGTGAGTGCAGGTGTGGTGTATGGGGTGCATGTATGGCTGACTACTATTGTGTTGAGTGCAGGAAGAGGAGCAGTAACAGTGAGTGAAGGTGCAGTGCATGAGGGTGTGCATGTAGAGGGGACAGACAGGGATGTGGAAGAGGCAGGCACACTGGGGGAAGTGGGCGTTGTTGTGTGTGCAGGTGTCTGTTGGCTGTTGAATGCTTGTGGTGGGATGTGTGGTGCTTGTGTTTGGAAGTGTGTTTCTTGTGTGTTGATGTGCTAGACTGCCTGTCTGAATGTGTGCCTTGGACGAGTGAAGGGAGTGGGGTGCTGGAAGGGGTAGAAGAGGTTGGAGGGGGGACGGAATGGCCAGGGAAACTGGCTGCCACCTAAGAGGAGGCCGGAGCCTGAAAAGATCTCTGTAGGGCAGACACGGCACTGTGAATGCCATCCAGATAGGCATTAGTCTGCTGCACCTCTGAACTAGCCCCTGGATGGCATTGACGATGGTTGTCTGCCCCACAGAGATGGTTCTCAGGAGGTCAATAGCCTCCTCTGTGAGGGCAGCAGGGCTGACTGGGGCATGGTATGAGGTGCCTGGGGCGAAGGAGACGCCCACCTTTCTGGGTGGGCGGGCACAGGCAACTCGGGGGGGAGCAGAAGGGAGGGCGCTGATGGTATGGGTGGTGGCGGAAGATCTCACAGTAGTGATTTGTCCACCGCCGGAGGACCCCCCATCGGAGGAGGTTTCAGAGTCACTACCCCCTGTGGTAGTAGCCTCCCCGTGGAAGTCCCCTTGCCCTCCCACCCACTGGTCCCCTGGGCGCACGTTGTCTCTGCCTCGGAGGATCCGTGGGCCGCTGCCTCCCCACTAGCCAGTGCCTCAGCTCCCTCGCCTGATGTTGATGCTGTACCAGGCACACATAAGAGAACAGGGATGGGGAGACAAAACAGAAGAGACACTTGTAAGTAGCTGAATGCTGATACACAATGGCCAGACATACACCTACCCAGCACACACACCCAACGGGCAGCACCGTGCACTAGGCCCATGAAAATGGCCCTGACTACTGAGCAGTATAGTGACCTACACCCATATCCTGTCATTGCATTGAAGCTGAGGTAGGTGAAACCTGACAGGGACACCCCTATACCCTTTGGGGAGCAGACAGTAGCTGAACACCAATCAAAATCCTGCTCTAAGCACCATGAGTCCCAACACACACACACTCATCCTTCCAGGCTGAAGTATGGGCTGTGAGTACTCACCCCCTTGTGACTGCTGTGCAGCCTTCAAGCGCCCACCCAGGTCTGGGTACACCACCACCAGGATCCTTTGCAAGAGGGGGGTCAGTGCCCGACAGGCACCCCTACTACGTTAGGAGGACTTCCCCAGCTGGGCCTCACTGATCTTCCGCGCCCAGCGACACAGGTCCTTCCACCTCTTACGACAGTGGGTGCTCTGCCGGTTTTAGACCCCCAGAGTCCGTACCTCCTTGGCGATGGCATGCCAATGTGCCCTCTTCTGGTGGGCACTGACCAAGTAGGGAGACACAGAGAAGAAACACAGAGGTCAGGCACCTGCACGATGGCAATAGCTAGCTAATTGTTAGACATAGGACTGACAGTACTCCCAGACATGCAGGACAGTGGCACGCAGCACTCCATGCACCAAGCCCCATCCTGGCTCACAGGAGCGCACATCTGAGCAATCCACTCCATCCATTGCACACACAGTGCCCCCCAAACCCGGACTCACCTGTACCTCTGGCTGGCCGTAGAGTCTGCCGTACAGGGGCAGGACCCCTTCCACCAGTTTCTCAAGTTTTTCCTGGGTGAAGGACGGGGCCCTTTACCCTGCACCAGGTGGAACATCCATAGCCAGAGGCAGGCCACAGCAGTACACAGAGTGGAGTACTTGTCCGCACAGGATCAGGGAGTCAAGTGATCACACGATGACGAATGCGCGTACATTCCACAGCGGTACGCCAGGATTCCCCATTGGCATCCATGTTAGCCAATGAGGGTGCGAACAGCGGTCAACACCGCCGTACGCTGTGACGTCAACTGCTAGGGGTCTTAGATCACTTCCACAACAAAGAGGCAGAACTACATTGGGCAGACATTTTGCCATCACCTACGCATCTTGAAATTCAATTTACTCGCAATGCTGGGCCTACTAGCCATATGAAGCACCTATGTCTCTATCCATAGAGTATATTATCACACATGATTTACTCCGTTCCCTCTTAGTGATGTCAATGTACATCTGTCAGGTTGCAGTTATTGTACAGACACTACTTTGAAGAATGCAGTGAATGTGTTTAGCAAATATGCCAGTGTGTGTCTGCACATGACTCCTTGTTCTTAACCCTCACAGGTACTGCACCTTGTGGCGAGGAAGGGCACCATCTGTGTACAGACCACTTGTGTATATAGGGACCATGGTGGAGCGTCAGATCATTATCACTTACAGACTCACATGTGCAACTATTCAGAGCCTATGTGCATTACTGGATCCTGCACTGACTCCTGGAAATCGTAATCAGCATGCCATTCCAACTGAGGTGCAGGTGCTCGCCGCACTACATTTCCTGACCACAGCCAATGTTCAGCCAGGTACTGAGAAGATTTCTGAATGCATTTGTACAACATCTGCAATCCTACATGCGATTCCCCCAAAGTTCTGAGCTCCCTGCCATCAAGTCAGACTTCTATGCCTTTGCAAACATTCCCCATGTTATTGGTGCCATTGATGGAACCCACATACCCATCATCCCCCCAAGAGTGAGTGAACAGGTGTACAGAAACAGGAAGAACTTTTACTCCATGAACATCCAATTGGTATGTACTGCAGACCAGTACATATCCAATGTGAATGCCATGTTTCCGGGTTCAGTCCATGATTCATTTGTTTTGAGAAAAAGTAGTGTGCCACAAAAGATGGAACAACTCCAAGAGAACAGAGGGTGGATCATAGGTAAGTGTGCCTGTCACTAACTGACACATTGCAGAAAAACAGCCTGTCAGACTGAGGACATTCCAATGACGACTCTGTATTGACCTTTTCTCTAGGTGATTCTGGCTATCCAAACTTGCGTTGGCTCCTGACACCAGTGAGGAATCCCAGAACGGATGCAAAGAGGAAATACAGTGAGGCCCAAGGATGTACTAGGAGGGTGATGAGCGTAATATAGGTCTCCTGAAGGCTAGATTCCGGTGCCTACATACCTCTGGGGGTTCGCTGGCCTATGGGCCTGATAAGGTGTGTAGGATAGTCGTGGCGTGCTGCATGCTGCACAATGTGGCAGTGAGACATTCAATCCCCCTTTTGGAGGTAGAGGGTGCTATAGGTCCTGATCTGTTACCTCAGAATGGTGAGGAGAGTGATGGTGAGGATGAGGAAGGGGAAGACGTCAATTCCAGAAACCAACTGATACAACTCTACTTCCAATAACTGTCTGGGACATCAGCCTGTATATGTGGTTAGTGACTGATACTGTAAGTGTGCCATGTCAACTAGGGGGAATTTACCATGATATGCGAGTCATGAACCTCTTCAGCATGATACAGATAGACAATATATGAATTCCCTTCTTGACTATTTTGAAACACACTTTACCACCACCATGCACAATTTGACAATAAAGTTGATCCCTGCCTGTTGCATCATTACTCCACTTTGTTCAACATTGAAGACGGGGACAGTGTTACAGGTGAGATATGTTGTTTATTGTGGAATAAAGTGAAATGTGCTATGTACGGTGATGGAAGTCGTAATGGTTGGGTGTCCTCAAAACCGACTTGGTGGCAGGCCTGTTTGATATCATAGGTGGGTCCTATTTGTAGTTTAGCACTTTATTTAGCCCTCAGCTAAGTGCAGTTGGTGAATGAGTGGGATGGTTACTTGGCAGTAGTAGCAGTGTCAATTGTTGGAAGGGAGTTTGTTCTTAGCTGGGTTTCCAGTGCCATATCTTGGCCTGAGACTATGGCCCTCATTCTGACCCTGGCGGTCGGTGATAAAGCGGCGGCCAAGCCGCCAACAGGCCGGCGGTCTAAAATATGCAATTCTGACCCTGGCGGGAACCGCCAACACAGCCCGCCGTATTAACACTCCGCCCGCCACGGCGGTACAAACAAACAGCGCAGCGGTCCCCGCCAACAGCCAGGCGGCAGACAATGTACCGCCCACCCTATCACGACCCACCAATCCGCCACCTTTTCCGGGGCGGGAGCACCGCCGATAAGAACACGGCGGAAACAGACTACGAACGGGAAAACGCTCACCTCTACGCACTCCACGCGAGATTCCGGCAGTATGGAACCAGAGTTGCAGGTCATCCCCGCACTCCTATACCTGCTCATATACCAGGAGCACGCCCGGCGGCGCGGAAGACATCGGTGAGTACTGCACCTACGACACAGGGGAGGGAAAAGATTACCGGCACACACCCACCCACCCACACCCACTACAACACACACATCAATGCATTCCCACAGATCACTGTCACAACCCACAAACCCCCCCCCTCCGAAATAATGCAAAGACCAAAAGAAGAGATCATAAACGGGCAGATATATTGAAATATGTACACCAGTAATCCCAATAAATAAATAAACTATGTACAAAATATACACAGCTACTAAATGTAGTCCAACCACTGTCCGTGGATCACAGGGGTCCTGTGCAAAGGGGCAAGGCCCAGTCCCACGACAAGAACTCCACGGAGAGAACACTGCAGGGGCATCAGAAAGAAAATAGGACAGGCACCTCAGGGGGAAGGGAAGGGGGGGCACCTCAGCCACTTGAGTACACCACGCCAGATCCACGAGGGGACTCCATGACCACTGGGCCATCCTGGGGAGTGCTAAGCCACAGTCCAAACAGTCCATACAGTGGGTGGCCTGCCCACTGGGCCATCCTGGGGAGTGCAAAGCCACAGTCCATACAGTCCATACAGTGGGTGGCCTGCCCACTGGGCCATTCTGGGGAGTGCAAAGCCACAGTCCATACAGTCCATACAGTGGGTGGCCTGCCCACTGGGCCATCCTGGGGAGTGCAAAGCCACAGTCCAAAAAGTCCATACAGTGGGTGGCCTGCCCACTGGGCCATCCTGGGGAGTGCAAAGCCACTGTCCATACAGTCCATACAGTGGGTGGCCTGCCCACTGGGCCATCCTGGGGAGTGCAAAGCCACAGTCCAAACAGTCCATACAGTGGGTGGCCTGCCCACTGGGCCATCCTGGGGAGTGCAAAGCCACTGTCCATACAGTCCATACAGTGGGTGGCCTGCCCACTGGGCCATCCTGGGGAGTGCAAAGCCACAGTCCAAACAGTCCATACAGTGGGTGGCCTGCCCACTGGGCCATCCTGGGGAGTGCAAAGCCACTGTCCATACAGTCCATACAGTGGGTGGCCTGCCCACTGGGCCATCCTGGGGAGTGAAAGCCACAGTCCATACAGTCCATACAGTGGGTGGCCTGCCCACTGGGCCATCCTGGGGAGTGCAAAGCCACTGTCCATACAGTCCATACAGTGGGTGGCCTGCCCACTGGGCCATCCTGGGGAGTGCAAAGCCACGGTCCATACAGTCCATAACAGACCCCACTGCCACTGGAGGAGGCAAGTTGGCCAGAGGACATCCTGCAGCCCTGCCCGAGATAGATCCTGCCCTGCCACGTCTGCCAAAGGGCCAGCGGTTCTTGCCTTGAAGGGCCAGTTCAGCGGTTCTTGAGACGGCGGGGCCCAGTTCAGCGGTTCTTGAGACGGCGGGGCCCAGCGGAGCGGTGCTTGAGACGGCGGGGCCCAGTTCAGCGGTTCTTGAGACGGCGGGGCCCAGCGGAGCGGTGCTTGAGACGGCGGGGCCCAGTTCAGCGGTTCTTGAGACGGCGGGGCCCAGTTCAGCGGTCCTTGCCTTGAAGGGCCCAGTTCAGCGGTTCTTGAGACGGCGGGGCCCAGCGGAGCGGTTCTTGAGACGGCGGGGCCCAGCGGAGCGGTTCTTGAGACGGCGGGGCCCAGTTCAGCGGTTCTGGAGACGGCAGCCGGTCTATGGCCAACTGCTCATTGCCTGGTGGTGCCCTCCTGGGCAGCGGGGATGGTGCTCCTTCAATGCCCACCTGGGCTGTGGGTGGTGGGGCCCTCCTGGCCAGCTGGGCTGGGTCCTCCCTGGGCAGCGGCTATGGGGGTGGTGGGCTCTCCCGGGGCAGCTGTGCCGGTTCCTCCCGGGGCAGCGGCTATGGGGGTTGTGGGCTCCTCCTGGGCAGCAGGCCTGCTGCCTGACCTCTCCGACTTGCTGCCCTTGCCCTCCTTAGTCGTGGGCCTGTGGCCCTTTCCTCCCTTTGGAGCTGTGGCTGGTGACTGTCTCTGGGTGGTGTCCGGGGGGGATGTAGAAGGCGGGCTCCTGCGGCGCCCCTTCCGCCTTCTGCTCCTCTTCCCAGGGGGTGGGCTGGCTGTCCCCTTGCTGCTGGGCGAAGATCCAGACATGCGGGCTGGCGGGCTCCAATACCCCTGCACCCTTGTCAAGGGGGCTGCAGGGCTGGTGGTGGCTGAGGTGCTCTTCTTACCCCGACGAGAAGGAGGGGGGGGCTCAGGGTCAGGAAAGAAGTTAGTAGTGGCGAGGAAGAGTTTCTTGGGACAATGGAGAGTGGTAGGTACAGTGGGAATGGGAGTGGAGGGAGAGGATGTGGTTGTAGGTGAGTCACGTTTGCTGTCTTTGGGTGCAGGTGCAGGAGGGATAGGCTGTCGTGAGGTGGATGGCTGTTGGGTGGGTGGGTGGCTGCGTTTGTGTGGTGTGGAAGAGGGGGTGACAGACACAGTGGGAGAGGACACAGGGGACGTGTAAATGGCAGTGGGGGTGGTGGCTGCACGTGTGCGGACTGGAGTGGAGGGTGTGCTGGTGATGGAAACACTGGCTGATGGTGAGGTGAATGGAGGTGTGAGTGTAGACGTCACAGGGAGGGAGGAGGGAGACGAGGAGGTGGGGGTCACAGAGGTGGTAGTGACTGTTGGCATGTCTGCATCGGAATGTTGCGTGTGTGAATGTCTGCGTGATCTGTGGTGCTTATGTTTGGATGAGCTTCTCTTGGGTGTTGAGGTGTGTGCAGGCTGGTCTGATGGTGTGGGTGGGACAGGCAGAGGAACAGGAGACTGGGAGGAGGGAGTTAGTAGAGGGAGGCAGGAGACAGGGACAATGGCTGCCGTCAGTGCTGAGGCCAGAGCCTGGAACGATCGCTGATGGGCAGCCTGACCCGAATGAATGCCCTCCAGGTACGCATTGCTGCGATGAACCTCCCTCTCCACCCCCTGGATGGCATTCAAAAGGGTAGTCTGCCCAACAATGAGCGTTCGGAGGAGGTCAATGACCTCCTCACTGAGGGCAGCGGGGGTAACAGGGGCAGGGCCTGAGGTGCCTGGGGCGAAGGAGATGCCCGGCTTCCTGGCAGAGCGGGCACGGGGCGAACGCTGAGGGGCTGCTGGGAGGGCAGAGATGGTGCGCTGGGTGGCGGCTGTACCTGTAATGGCGGGGGCACGGATGGTGCCACCCCCGCAAGGGAGCCCCCTTCCGAGGACGTGTCCGTGTCGCTGCAGGGTCAAGTCGTCCCCGTCGTGGAGCTCCCCTCACCCTCCGTCTCACTGGTCCAGTCTGACTCTGTGGCATGGCCCTCCTGGGCCATGTGAGATGCAGCTCCCTCCTGCCCCGATGCCACTTCTCCTCCGCCTGATGATGCTGATGCACACAAGTACAGAAAGACAAACAAAAAGGGGGGGGGAGAGAGAAATAAAGGGATATTGAGTACATGGATCTCCGGTACAGTTAGCGGACATGACAGACACAGATGCCCCCTGCACTAAGTTGCGCACTTGTGGTCCGCTACGCATTCCGTGGAACATGCCCTACACGCCTAGAGTTGACAACTGCACCCATGGATGACACGGCCCAGGGATGGCTGTACTGACAAACTACTGAGGGTGGTGCCCAGCCTACAGATATCGCCCTGGCCTAGGGGGACCCCCAGCCCTCCTCCCCCACCCAGACACCTCCACTGCGCGACAACAGAGTAGATAATGCTTGTACTCACCCCCTTGTGTCTGCTGTGCTGCCCTCACGCGCCCATCCAAATCAGGGTAGGCCACCGCCAGGATCTGGAACATCAGGGGGCTCAGTTGACGGCAGGCACCCCGCCTACGTTGGGAGGCCATCCCCAGCAGAGACTCGGCGGTCTTCTTGGTCCCGTGGCGGATGTCCTCCCACCTCTTGCGGCAGTGGGTGCCCCGTCGATGGTGGACCCCCAGGGTCCGGACTTCCTTGGCGATGGCACGCCAAATCCCGATCTTCTCATGGGCGCGGACCTATGTGGCACGTACAGGGAGGGAGAAATACCACGTTCAAGTTTGTCAGCATTTTCCTTGCCAGTGGCCCAACACCCCCCATCCCTGCCATGCCCCCGCCATGCCCCCCGCCTGGCCCAACATGCCCCCCATCCCCGCCAGGCCCCCCGCCAGGCCCAACATGCCCCCCATCCCCGCCATGCCCCCCGCCAGGCCCCCCGCCAGGCCCAACATGCCCCCCATCCCCGCCAGGCCCCCCACCATGCCCCCCGCCAGGCCCAACATGCCCCCCATCCCCGCCAGGCCCCCCGCCATGCCCCCCGCCAGGCCCAACATGCCCCCATCCCCGCCAGGCCCCCCGCCATGCCCCCCGCCAGGCCCAACATGCCCCCCATCCCCGCCAGGCCCCCCGCCATGCCCCCCGCCAGGCCCAACATGCCCCCCATCCCCGCCAGGCCCCCCGCCATGCCCCCCGCCAGGCCCAACATGCCCCCCATCCCCGCCATGCCCCCCGCCAGGCCCCCCGCCAGGCCCAACATGCCCCCCATCCCCGCCAGGCCCCCCGCCATGCCCCCCGCCAGGCCCAACATGCCCCCCATCCCCGCCAGGCCCCCCGCCATGCCCCCCGCCAGGCCCAACATGCCACCCATCCCCGCCATGCCCCCCGCCAGGCCCCCCGCCAGGCCCAACATGCCCCCCATCCCCGCCATGCCCCCCGCCAGGCCCCCCGCCAGGCCCAACATGCTCCCCATCGCCGCCAGGCCCCCCGCCATGCCCCCCGCCAGGCCCAACATGCCCCCCATCCCCGCCAGGCCCCCCGCCAGGCCCCCAAGCCAGCCAGTGGCCCCAAATCCAGATTGAATTAAACTCACTTGTTGGTCTGGAGGACCGTAGAGTAGCGCATACTGGGGGAGGACCCCATCCACAAGTTTCTCCAACTCCTCTCCAGTGAAGGCAGGGGCCCTTTCCCCAGGCGCAGCAGCCATTGTCCCTTCCAGACCGAGGTCACAGCAACACTTGCAGTATAGGTCATCTCCTGTGAAAGTTCAAGTCGCAAGTGGATAAGTAGATAGAAAATGGCGGTCACGTCCGCGGCGGTGCGTACCGCGGCGGTGCGTCCCGCCACCGCCGGCGCCCTTCGCCATTGGCTCCTGAAACCCATAGGCTTCAATGTTAACCAATGCGGCTTCGCGCCGCGGTCTTCGCCCGCCGCCCGCCGCGGTGTGCCACGCCAGCGCATTGACCTCACATCCCATTGTCACACTTCACAGGTCAGGCAGCCGCCATTTCCAGGGCCCACATGGCTCAATTTCAACTGCGTCACACAGGCCTAGGCCTGGCATAGCCACTCAGACACGCCATTCACTGCATAGAGAATCGTTTACTGTGCTAGCTGTGAGTACGTACCTGTGGGTTGCTTGACTGTGTGCTCCATGTTGTCCTTCCTAGGCACCGTCCGCTGGGTTGGGCGAGGAGACGGATGAATCCTCCCGTGTACCGACCGCTGGTGGACCTGTCGACAATGGAAGAACGCCACATTATCCTGACCTACCGTCTTAACCGTGCCACTATCCATGAACTGTGTGCCCAGCTGGAGCCCGACCTGATGTCCCCCATCCGCCAACCCACAGGGATTCCCCCTCTGGTGCAGGTCATGTCAGTACTCCATTTCTTGGCAAGTGGGTCATTTCAGACAACAGTGGGAATTGCTTCTGGGATGTCTCAGCCCATGTTTTCGAAGGTGTTATCCAGAGTGTTGTCTGCCCTGATGAAATCCGTGAGGAGCTACATCATTTTCCCTGAGGTGGGCGAATTGGCTACAGTGAAGGGTGATTTCTACGCCCTTGGACATATTCCCAACGTCATTGGTGCCATTGATGGGACCCATGTGGCTTTGGTTCCCCCAAGAGACAGGGAGCAGGTGTACAGGAACAGAAAAAGTTACCATTCAATGAACATCCAGGTGGTGTGTTTGGCTGACCAGTACATCTCGCATGTAAATGCCAAATTCCCAGGGTCAGTGCATGACGCCTACATCCTAAGGAATAGCAGCATCCCTTACGTGATGGAACAGCTACAGAGACACCGTGTATGGCTAGTGGGGGACTCTGGGTACCCCAACCTGTCGTGGCTACTGACCCCAGTAAGGAATCCCCGGACCAGGGCAGAGGAACGGTACAATGAGGCCCATGGGCGTACTAGGAGGGTGATCGAACGCACCTTTGGCCTCCTAAAGGCCAGGTTTAGGTGCCTGCATATGACAGGTGGATCCCTAATGTACTCACCTAAGAAGGTGTGTCACATCATCGTGGCCTGCTGCATGCTTCACAACCTGGCTTTGCGCCGCCAGGTGCCTTTCCTGCAGGAGGATGGTCGAGACGGTGGTGTTGTGGCAGTGGTGGAACCTGAGGAGAGTGACGAGGAGGAAGACGACGGGGCTGAAACAGACAACAGGGACAGAATCATTGAACAGTACTTCCAATAGGACACAGGTAACATTTCAAAGATAATTTAGTAAATGTGAACTACTCTTCTGCATCTCTGCTGCCTGTCTATTTGCCCCAGTGTATGATGACTGAGTTGTGGCTTTTCCCTCCCTATTTCAGATCTGGGGTCCCCACTACGAGTCCTGTGCTTCATTTCCCCATGGACTACAGCTTTGTGGCAGCTGTTTGTTGACTTCACCATGTACAAGGACATATTTGCACTGTCATGTCAATTACAATATATTGAAATCACAGCCAGACTCCAGATAGTTTTGTGCAAAATAGGTGTTTATTTAAGTGCTCAAAATGGGATGGGTGGTTTCAAGTGGGTGGGGGCTATGGTGAAGGAATGTCCATGGCAGAGTCCAGAGTCACAGTCACACAGGTGCATTGTCCAGAGGCCTGTGGAGAGATGGAGCATGGGCAGTTCAAGGATGGACAGGGTGACAATGTGGGACAGTGGGATGACATCAGGTGGTATCCATTGCTGGCGGGGGTCTTGACATCCTACTCTGTCTTCTTGCGAGATCTCAGGGCCCTCTTGCGGGGTGGTTCTTCTCCTGCAGGAGGTGGGGGTCTGGTGGGCTGCTGCTGTGCGGGGGCCTCCTGTCCACTAGCGCCGGCGGAGGTGGTTGGCTGTTCTTGGTCCAGGCTAGTGGCAGGGGCCCTTGGGTGTTGTTGAGTGTCCGCCCTGGTGTTGACGAGGTCCTGCAGCAGCCCTACCATGGTAACCAGGGTGGTGTTGAGGGCTCTGATGTCCTCCCTGTACCCCCGATAGTGTTCCTCCTGCAGTACCTGGATCTCCTGGAACCGGGCCAGTACCGTCGCCATCGTCTCCTGGGAGCGGTTGTATGCTCCCATGATGGTGGTGAGGACCTCGTGGAGAGTGGGTTCCCTGGGCCCGTCCCCCCCCTGTCGCACAGCTGCCCTCCGAGTTGCCCTGTTTCCCTGGGCCTCTGCCCCCTGGCCGGTGTGCCCACTACCACTGCCCCCAGGTCCCTGTTGTTGTTGGGGTGGTGGGTTATCCTGGGTGCCCTGTAGTGGTAGACACACCGCAGATTGACGCGCCCTGGAGACAGAGGCATGGGCCCGCTGGGTGGGAGCTGTGCTGGTGTTCCCAGAGGGGTTTGGGTCTGTAGTGGCCTGGGCCTGTGTGAGGGGAACCGACTGTCCAGAGGTCCCCGATGGTCCGGGCTGGTCATCGGTGTCCAGGTCGACAGAGCTGCTGTCATCGCTGACGGCCTCTTGGGTGGGGGGTGTGGAGAATTCTGGCCCCTCCGCCGCGGTGTGTTGACGGTCGGGTCCTGCAGGGGTATAGAGGTATGGTTATAGTTTCAATGTGTGGCATATGGGTTTATCTATGGGTTCTCGTGTCCCCAAGTGCTGGCATTCGTGTGTGGGGGCTTTGGTGAGGGTGGCTTCTGGGGGGGATGTGTATATGCATTGGGCATGCTTTGGTGATGGGTGTCCATGCTTAGTGGACGCATGCAGGCCTAGGTTTTGGGATGTGTGGGTTGTGATGGTGAGACATTGGCGGGGAATAGGTGTGCTGGGGGTGGGGGTGAGGATGGTGGTGGGGGTGAGGATGGTGGTGGGGGTGGGGGTGAGGGTGGGGTTCGAGGATGGGGGTGAGGGTTGGGGTATGATTTGGCATGCAGGTGGGGGGGAAGCAGTAGTGAAGCTTCAACTTACCAGTATCCATTCCTCCGCCGACTCCTGCGAGGCCGTCAGGATGCAGGATGTTCAAGACTTCCTCTTCCCATGATGTGAATTGTGGGGGTTGAGGTGGGGGTCCTCCGCCAGTCTTCTGCACGGCGATGTTGTGCCTGGATACCATGGAACGCACCTTCCCCCGTAGGTCGTTCCATCGCTTCCTGATGTCTTCCCGATTTCTGGGGTGCTGTCCCACAGCGTTGACCCTGTCGACAATCCTCTGCCATAGCTCCGTCCTCCGGGCAATGCTGGTGTATTGTATCTGTGTGCCGAACAGCTGGGGCTCTACCCGAACGATTTCCTCCACCATGACCCTGAGTTCTTCGTCTGTGAAGCGGGGTTGTCTTTGGGGTGCCATGGGGTGGTGTGTATGATGTGTGGGGTGGAGTATGTGTAGTTAAGTGTGTTGAGTGTGGTGGTGTGTGTTGTTTTGTGTGTGGATAGTGTGTGGGTGATGGTGTTGAGTGGCTGTGGCTGGTAGTTTGTGGATGCTGGTGTCTCGCTCTGGCCTTCTTTCAGAATCTTTTGGCGTAGGGGTTTGTGGGTGATGTGGGTGTGTGTTTTATATTGTATTGTGTGTGTGGGAGTGGTGTGTGTATGTGTATCAGGTGTGTGGGATTCA
Source organism: Pleurodeles waltl (assembly GCF_031143425.1). Taxonomy (NCBI): domain Eukaryota; kingdom Metazoa; phylum Chordata; class Amphibia; order Caudata; family Salamandridae; genus Pleurodeles; species Pleurodeles waltl. Next base: position 1,350,957,758 of record NC_090445.1, read on the forward strand.
AATCGTCCAATGTGGCTGAGTTTTGTTCGTTTGTGTGTATTCTGACCGCGGCGGTGTGTCCCGCCAATGGAATACCGCGTTTGAATGACCGCCGCGTGGATTCGTGGGTCGTAATGGCATTGGCGTATTTCTGTTGGCGTGGCGGTGGAGGTTTTGTCACCTCCACCTTTCCGCCGACGGCTGGTCTGGCGGTCGGTTGTGGCTGTCGGATTTTCGGAGGTTTGCCTTCTGCGGGTCAGAATGACCGTGGCGGGTTTCCGCGGCGGCGGCGGTGTTATGGCGGTCTTCTGACCGGCGGTAAGTGCATTTTACCGCCGGGGTCAGAATGACCACCTATGTTTGGGCACCTGCTGTGGAGCTACTTGGGGTGACATGGTTGGCCCTTGTGATTCCTGGGAGGGTATTTCCTGTGCTGTTTCAGCTGCTTGGGACAACTGTTGCTGGTTGTCCAGGGCTGTTGTGGGGGCCTCTTGTCTGGCGTGGGTGTCTGAGGGTTTGTTGACCAACTGCAGCAGTGCTCCAGCAAAGGTGGCCATTGTGGCTTTGTGTTCTTTCCACTGCTCGATGGCCTGTTGGTGGTGTTCCAGCTGCATCCTCTGACTTTGCTCCAGGGTGGTTACAATCCGTGCCAACCTGTCTTGGGTATGTTGGTATGCCCCCAATACCTCTGCAATGACGTCCTGGGCTGCTGCATCTATCCGTTGCCCTACCCCCTGACCCACTGGGACACTTGACCTTGCCCTGCCCCCTGTGCCTTTCTCCCCTGCGCAGGTCTTGACGTGCCACTAGTACTGGGGCCCTCGTCTTCCTGCATGTTGGGGTGGGAGACAGTGGCCTCTGTTGCTGTGTTCCACCTGTTTGTGCCCTGGGTCCACTGGTGTGGGCACACCACCCCTGGCCTGCTGGTCTTGACTGGGCATTAGGGGTGACAGTGTTTTCCTGGGTGGGGCTGTTGCATGGTGAGCATCCAGGGCTGTGTGAGAGGCCTGTCTGCTCATCAGTGTCCAGGAATCCTTCACCAGTGTCCTGTGATGTGCCTCTGTCTCCCTGGAATGCTGTGGCACTCCTTGTCCCCTCCATTAATGTTGCATAGGTGGCGGTGCCTGTTGGGGGACATAGAAATGTTTGTTACATGTGCATGAGGGTTTGAGGTGGACTGTACTGTGCAATTTAGTGCTGGTGTGCCTTTCAGTGGCCTTCAGGGGTGCCTTTGTTAGGTGGACATTGCACTTAGTGGCAGTGGTGGCGTTACATTGTGGTGGGGGTTATTGTTCCATTGTGGGTACGTGCAGGGGTGAGTGGCTGTGCACAGCGTGAGTGATGTGGGCCTGGTAGTGAGTTGTGGGTGATGCAGGGTGGTAGATGTGGTGGGAAATAGCTGGGAGGGGTGTGGGTCTAGGTGAGTGTGGGTGGGGTGGGGTAGTCCATGCATTACAGGTATGGTGTATATGGGGTAAATGTAGATGACTTACCCGAGTCCATTCCTCCAGTGAGTCCCTCTGGGTGCAGGGTGGCGAGTACCTTCTCCTCCCAGTCGGTGTAGTCGGGTGGTGTGGGTGGCGGTCCTCCCCCAGTCTTCTGCACTGCAATGTGGTGCCTGGATGCTATGGTCCGGACCTTCCCCCGCAGGTCATTCAATCTCTTGCGGATGTCGTCCCTGGTGCATGGATGGTGTCCCGCTGAATTCACCCTGTTGACAATGGTCTGCCACAGCTCCATTTTCCAGGTGATGGGTGTGTGCTTCACCTCAGAACCAAATATATGTGGCTCCACTTTTAGGATCTTATCCACCATGGTCCCTAGCTCCCTTGTGGTGAAGCGTGGATTTTTTTTGGGGGGGCATGGTGAGGGTGGTGTATGGCGTCGGGACTGGGGACGGTGTTTGGGTGCTCCTGTGTGGGGCGCTATGCGTGTCCTGTCTGCTGGTGTTCTCTGTCTGGCTCTGGTGCTCTCCGTCTTCTGGTCCTGGTTTCGTTGCAAGGGATTGTGGGGTGTGTCTGGGGGTGTTTTATGGTGTTCTGGATGTGTGTCAGGTGTGTGGGTGCTAAGCCTAGCCAATGTGTGCACTGGTTGCTGTTGGTCCCACTTGCCACCCGTGGCGGTCGCAGCCGCCAATGGTCATCCAGCCTCCACTGTCCGCTGAGGTGATTTGTGCATCATTATTTGGAGGGTGGGATGTGGGTGTGCTTGGCGGTGGCGGGGTGGGGTGGGCTGGGATTCCCACCGACAGGGTCCTGGGTGGGAGTGGTGGTGTGGGAATGTTTGGCGGGGTTGGGTTTTTTGTTCATTATATGGCAGGTTTCCATTCACCGGCGGGATTCTGTTCACCGCCACCACAGCAGTCGGCGGTCTTTCCCGCCATGTTCATAATGACTGCCATAGTAAGTGTACAGAGAAGCCATAGCCAATGCATGTACTGGACACTGGTTACTATGAGTTCCCCAACTCAATGATTGCATCTCTGAACCCTGGGTTGTTTGGTATCAAACAACTTAGAATAATAAATCCACACTGATGCAAGGATTTATTATACTATGTACCTGGAGGGCACCTGAGAGGTGTGCCCCGCAAAACCTAACAGCCTTGGCATGATTGCTGACTAGCCTCAGCCAGCCTGCCACCACCAGACATTATTCTGGACTCCTGAGGTGAGAGTCTTTTCTCTCAGGAGGCAGACGACAAAAGCCTTTCCTGGGCAGGGGTGTCACACCACCTCTTCCAGGCAGGCAACCTGCATCAGTGGTCAGCTTCAAAGACTTTGCTGCCTTTGAAATCTGCCCCCCATCTCTGCTGTTAGCAGCAGAAGGCAGCTCTATGGTTCTACCCCCACTTTAGGTGGGAAAACCGGCAGGAAACTTAGCAAGTTTAGGAGGAGTGGCCACCATCTGCCTGCACCGCCCTCAGGTGTGTCAGGTGAGGTGACCACTTCATTTAATTTTCCTCTATCTTGGATGGTAGGAAAAGTAACCAATCAGTGTCAGGGATGTGTCCTCTTCCCACAGAAAGTAGTCACTTAGTAGGTGTAGCCACCCAAAGTTGGGCAGCCCATTGGCCAGTACAAGGAACTCCCCAAAATACCCCCTATCTGCAGTATTTAGAGGGAATCCCCTGACCAAAATTCTAGATTTGATGGACACAAGAAGACCATGAACAAAGAAGAACCAAGGAATGAGAACTGAAGTCCTGCTGTATGAAAAAAAAGGTGTTAAACCTTGCCTGCTGCTCCAAGGACTCGACCATCACCGCTGAGGTGTTGCCTGAAACTCTACAAAACCCCAGAGCACCTCAAGCCTGCGGAAAATTGTCAAGAACCTCCCTCAGAGTGAAAGTATAACTTTCCTGCACCCTACAGCAAGGAACCCATAAAGTCCAGTTTACTGACCTGCTGCTGACCAAGGACCTGACCCAGAAGCCAAGTTAAAACCTGTTCAGCAGCTCCAGGGAAAAAGTCCTATGACCATGCCAAGTTTGGTGGCACTAGGACTTTCCATTCATGACTCCCAAAAGCACAGGAGGAAGCATCTATCAAGGGACTCCAGGAAACCCAAGATCAACCCCCTCCACCCTCAAAGCTGCCTGACCATGAGGACTCCAAGATGCACAACACCTGGCTGACCTATCTCTCCTGCACCTGGCCTCTCTGGCCCCCACACCGATGAACCAGCTATGCCCTTGTGGTCCCCAAGCCCTTGCAATCTCCCCCCTCCAAGGGAATACAGCGGACATAGCTCCAAGTCCCTCTGTGCACTGTGTTTCCAGTGGTCCCCTTCTCATTTGAGCACCAGCTCCAAGACCATCAGCTGCTGCTCCCACTTGAACTGGGAACTACCCGAACTCCTCTGAGTGGACCCTAGGGCCTCTCTATGACCTCAACCTAAAAACAGAAGGTGACACTTGTGAGTACATTGCTTGATTTAATATGCATTTTTACAGTTTTTACCATTGATTCCTATGGTGCGTAATTTGGCACAAAAACAGAACATTTTCCAAATTTTGAAAAATCATAAATGAAAAAGTACTTACCACAGATCTTGATCCTAAAACAATCATAACAATCTGCAGTAGTTTTTGTAATTTGGTCTTGAGTTATTCTTCCAAGTGTGTCTCTCAATTTATTGATACTGTGGGTACACCAAATGCTCAGCACATCTCCTGGATTAGCCTAACTGCTCATCCACACTACTAAGAAAACAGAGCATTAGTCGGTCTGCTTTTCACCTCTGGATACCAAAGTGGGGTTGCTTGGACTCTCTGCACAGTGCATGTTATTTCCGTCCACTATATAGAGAACCAGACTCCTAAAGTCTGTGAGTAGTTGAGTGAGAGTCTGACTGAGTCTGTGAGTGGGTGCACAAGAGCCTGAGTGGCTTTTGTGAGTGGGTGCATGAGTGCTATAGTGTATCTATGAGTGGATGCATGGGTCACTGAGTTGATCTGTGATTGTGTGCATGAGTGTGGAGGGTTTCTGTGAGTGGGTGACTGACAGTCTGAGTGGGTCTTTGAGTGGATGTGTGAGAGTCTGAGTGGGTCTGTGAGTGGATGAGTTAGAGTCTGACTAGGTCTGTGATTGGGTGTGTGAGAGTCTGAGTGGGTCTGTGACTGTGTTAATGACTGTCTGAGTGGGGGGAATGAGTGTCTGAGTGGGTCTGTGAGTCAGTGTATGAATGAGTGGATCGGTGATTGGGTGCATCAGCATCTTAGTGGGTCTGTGAGTGAGTGCATGTGTCTCTGAGTGGGTCTGTGAGTAGGTGCATGAGTCTTTGTGTGAGTCTGTGAGTGGGTGCATGAGTCTGTGAGTGGGTGTCTGAGTGGGTCTGACAGTAGGTGCTTGAGTCACTGAGCGGGTCTATGAGTAGGTATGTCAGTCTTTGAGTAGGTCTGTGAGTGGATGAGTGAGTGTCTCAGTGGGCCTGTGAGAGGGTGCATGAGTCTCTGAGTGGGTCTGTGAATGTGTGCATGAGTGTCTGAAAGGGTTTGTGAGTGGGTGCATGAGTGTCTCTCTGGGTCTGTGAGCGAGTGTGTGAATAGGTCTGTGAGAGCGTGCATCAGTCTCTGAGGGGGTCTTTGGTTGTTCAAGTGTCTGAGTGGGTTGGTGAAATGGTGTGTTTTTATCTGTTTGTATTGACTGAGTTGGCATTTGAGTGGGTGTATAAGTGTCTATGTGGGTCTGTGAGTAGTTGTGTGAGTGTCTGAGTGAGTCTGTGAGTGGGTGTGTGAGTGCGGGTTGGTCTGTGAGTGGTTGCATGTGTGGCTCTGTGAGTAGGTGTGTGAGTGTCACAGGGTGTTTGTGAGTGGGTACATGGCTGTCTGAGTGGGTCTGTGAGTGGTGTGTGAGTGTCTGGTTGGGTCTATGAGCAGATGTGTGAGTGTGAGTTAGTCTGTGAGTAGGTGCATGAGTGGGTCTGAGTGTTTTAGGGGGTCTGTGAGTGGGTGCATGACTGTCTGAGTGGGTGTGTAAGTGGGTGAATGAGTGTGTGAGTGGGTCTGTGAGTGGGTATGTGTGTCTGAATGGGTCTCTGAGTGGGTGTGTATTTTATTGGAATATTTTGTGAAGATTCATCATCCGGTGCCAAAGTTATCATCAAAACAAAAAATGTTCTTTCTACAGAAACTATAACAGCCTAGTAGCAATCCCCAGTAGGTAATATATTTATATATATTCACTTGAAAAACCAAAGGTTTCAGGAACTTTATAGTTGGGCTCACATTTAAAATGCATGAAAACATAGAAATTCACTAGTTAGAGTTACATCAACTAACTATAACTCATTCCCTTAGGTAATTATAACTCACACCCTCACCCTGCACTGCTTATTACCCCACGAATTATGGCACACATGACATCTTTGATAACATCATTGACTTTTGATGAGAAAACTGCATGGCGAGGGCACTAGCTATTGTTACCTTAGGGCACGAGTTAGTTAAGATAACTCTAACTATGAGTAGTTAATTTCTATGGTTTTGTGCATTTAAAATGTGAGCCTAACTATAATGTCCATGTAACCTTTGGTTTTTTTAAGTGGTGGCCACCACTAGGTAGTTATAGTTAGAACCATGTTTCCAAAAAAATTAGTTATTTGACTTGCCTATATCTTTGGCACCATTTGACAAATGTTCACAAAATTTCCCCAAACAAGTGCTGCAGTGAATTTTGTTGCACATAGAAAGTTTTGAGGTGATCCATCAAGCAGGTGCCGAGAAAAAGGGGGGTTCAAAAAAGTTGTGCTTATCTTGTTAATTCCCATAGGACCTTTAGACACGACTAGAGCCCGAACCACTGGAGGGAATTACTCCAAATGTGGCAGAAAGCTAGCTATCGGTACGCAGATTACATTTTCACTCATTTGGTGTAAATCCGTTCCGTGGTTTTTGAGAAATTTAGAAACATTCAAAATTGTATATCTCTGGCTACAAATTATTCACGAACAAAGACGAGCTTGTGAGGGGAAATGCACAACTCTGTCGGCCAACACTTCAACCCAGCAAGTGTTGGCAGCCATTTTAGGGCTCTGCTCCAGCTGAGGCCCAGTAAAAAAGGGGAAAAAAAAGAAAAATGGCCAGGGTAGGGACACCCTGACCCTTTAGCTCTGGATGGGGGTTCCAGAGAGACCCCTCTCAGAGCAAGAAAGCTTTTTTGCTGCAAAATTGCAATATTCGGAAATTCGCAGCAAAAAAAACCATGGGCTCCCACACTTGTGTATGATAGGGCCCAGGATGGGAACCTAGCTATAACGTCCCTGTAACCTTTGTTTTTTCAGTGAATATATATATATATATATATATATCTAAATATATATATATATATATATACAAGCCTGTATATGATGTATATATACAAGCCTCAACAGGCCCTGGAAGCCCTCCCCATACACTGAGACTTTGCAAAATAGCTCCTGTTAGAAATGGGGTTTTTGGTTGGCAGTCAGGTTACCCCCTGTCCAAGCAAAAGCCCTCACTCTAGTCAGGGTAAGTCACACACAATCCAAGATTATCCTGTGCCCACCCTCTGGTAGCTTGGCACGAGCAGTCAGGCTTAACTTAGAAGGCAATGTGTAAAGTATTTGTGCAATAAATCATACAATACCACCATATAGCACCACAAAAATACACCACACAGGTGGTCATTCTGACCCTGGCGGTCTTTGACCGCCAGGGCGGAGGACCGCGGGAGCACCGCCGACAGGCCGGCGGTGCTCCAATGGGGATTCCGACCGCGGCGGTAAAGCCGCGGTCGGACCGGCACCACTGGCGGGGTCCCGCCAGTGTACCGCGGCCCCATTGAATCCTCCGCAGCGGCGCAGCTTGCTGCACCGCCGCGGGGATTCCGACCCCCCCTACCGCCATCCAGATCCCGGCGGTCGGACCGCCGAGATCCGGATGGCGGTAGGGGGGGTCGCGGGGCCCCTGGGGGCCCCTGCAGTGCCCATGCCACTGGCATGGGCATTGCAGGGGCCCCCGTAAGAGGGCCCCTACATGTATTTCACTGTCTGCTGCGCAGACAGTGAAATACGCGACGGGTGCAACTGCACCCGTCGCACAGCTTCCACTCCGCCGGCTCGATTCCGAGCCGGCTTCATCGTGGAAGCCTCTTTCCCGCTGGGCTGGCTGGCGGTCTGAAGGCGACCGCCCGCCAGCCCAGCGGGAAAGTCAGAATTACCGCCGCGGTCTTTCGACCGCGGAACGGTAACCTGACGGCGGGACTTTGGCGGGCGGCCTCCGCCGCCCGCCAAGGTCAGAATGAGGGCCACAGTGTTTAAAAAAATATATAATATTTATCAGGATAATTGTAGGTCAAAATGAATAATGTGAATTTGTAGAGATATCACTGAAAAGTGATATAAAGGGGGTGATTCTGACTATGGCGGACGGCGGAGGCCGTCCGCCATAGTACCGCCGCCAAATGACCGCACCGCGGTCAAAAGACCGCAGCGGCCATTCAGACATTTCCTCTGGGCCGGCGGGCGCTCTCCAAAAGAGCGCCCGCCGGCCCAGAGGAAATGGCCCTGCAACGAGGACGCCGGCTCAGAATTGGGCCGGCGTAGTTGCAGGGGTGCGACGGGTGCAGTTGCACCCGTCGCGTATTTCAGTGTCTGCAAGGCAGACACTGAAATACTTTGCGGGGCCCTCTTACGGGGGCCCCTGCCGTGCCCATGCCATTGGCATGGGCACGGCAGGGGCCCCCAGGGGCCCCGCGGCACCCCCTACCGCCATCCTGTTCATGGCGGGTTTCCCGCCATGAACAGGATGGCGGTAGGGGCTGTCAGAATCCTCATGGCGGCGGAGCGCGCTCCGCCGCCATGAAGGATTCCCCCGAGCAGCGGTAAGTCGGCGGGAGCCCGCCGACTTGCCGCTTCTGACCGCGGCTGAACCGCCGCGGTCAGAATGCTCGTGGGAGCACCGCCAGCCTGTTGGCGGTGCTCCCGTGGTCGGTGGCCCTGGCGGCCACCGGCCGCCAGGGTCAGAATGACCCCCAAAGTGTCTAAAGTCTTTAAAAAGCAAACAAAGGGCATGATTCTAACTTTGGAGGACGGTGTTAAACCGTCCCAAAAGTGGCGGATATACCACCTACCTTATTACGAGTTCCATAGCATATAATGGACTCGTAATACGGTAGGTGGTATATCCGCCACTTTTGGGACGGTTTAACACCGTCCTCCAAAGTTAGAATCAGGCCCAAAGGCCCTCATTACAACTTTGACGGGCGGCGGAGGCCGCCCGCCAAAGTTGCGCCGCAGGAATACCGCACCGCGGTCTGAAGACCGCGGCCGGCATTCTGAGTTTCCCGCTGGGCAGGCGGGCGGCCGCCTTAAGGCCGCCCGCCAGCCCAGCGGGAAACAACCTTCCCACGAGGACGCCGGCTCGGAATCGAGCCGGCGGAGTGGGAAGGTGCGACGGGTGCTACTGCACCCGTCGCGTATTTCACTGTCTGCTATGCAGACAGTGAAATACAAGCGGGGCCCTCTTACGGGGGCCCCTGGAGTGCCCATGCCATTGGCATGGGCACTGCAGGGGCCCCCAGGGGCCCCGCGACACCCCCTACCGCCATCCTGTTCCTGGCGGGCGAACCGCCAGGAACAGGATGGCGGTAGGGGGTGTCAGAATCCCCAAGGCGGCGCAGCATGCTGCGCCGCCTTGGAGGATTCTGACGGGCAGCGGAAAACCGGCGGGAGACCGCCGGTTTTCCTGCACTGACCGCGGCCAAAGCGCCGCGGTCAGAATGCCCTAAGGGGCACCGCCAGGCTGTCGGCGGTGCTCCCGCCAACCGCGAGCCTGGCGGTCACAGACCGCCAGGCTCGTAATGAGGGCCAAAGTCTCTTTCAAGCACAAAGTACCTGGTTTGGAGTGGAAAATCTCCTCAGAGGGCCACAGAAGAAGAGATACGTGGAAAAAGGGTGTGTGCGTCGATTTCTCCCCAGCACACACAGACTTGCGTCGTTATTTTTCACTCGGGGAAGTTGTGCGTCGTTTTCCGGCGCGCGGACAGTCTCTTTCTGTGGATCGCGGGGATTACCAGATGTCCCTGGTCTGTGCGTGGATTCTCCTGCTTGTTTACCGGCTGCGCGTCGTTCTGCGGGGCTGTGCGGCGAAGTTTCGCTCTCACGGCAGGCGTTGCGTCGATTTCTCCTCTGGAGGTTGGGCAGCGTTGTCCTTGCGAGGCCGTGCGTCGAAGTTCCGGTCGTCCCCTAGGCGTTGCGTCGATCAGCGTCGGTATGCGGCGTTTTTCTCACCGCGGAACAAGCTGTGCGTCGAAAATTTTGGCGCACGAAGCGTCCAAGTGAAAAAGAGAAGTCTTTTTGGTCCTGAGACTTGAGGGAACAGGAGGCAAGCTCTATCCAAGCCCTTGGAGATCACTTTTACAGCCAGACAAGAGTTCAGCAAGGCAGCGGGGCAACAGCAAGGCAGCAGTCTTTTGTAGAAAGCAGTCAGGTGAGTCCTTTAGGCAGCCAGGCAGTTCTTCTTGGCAGGATGCAGGTTCTGGTTCAGTTTTCTTCTCCAACAAATGTCTGATGAGGTAGGGCAGAGGCCCTGTTTTATACCCAAATGTGCCTTTGAAGTGGGGGGGAGACTTCAAAGAGTGGCTAAGAAGTGCACCAGGTCCCCTTTCAGTTCAATCCTGTCTGCCAGGGTCCCAGTAGGGGGTGTGGCAGTCCTTTGTGTGAGAGCAGGCCCTCCCCCATCCCAGCCCAGGAAGACCCATTCAAAATGCAGATGTATGCAAGTGAGGCTGAGTACCCTGTGTTTGGGGTGTGTCTGAGTGAATGCACAAGAAGCTGTCAACTAAGCCCAGCCAGACGTGGATTGTAAGGCACAGAAAGATTTAAGTGCAAAGAAATGCTCACTTTATAAAAGTGGCATTTCTAGAATAGTAATATTAAATCCAACTTCACCAGTCAGCAGGATTTTATATTACCATTCTGGCCATACTAAATATGACCTTCCTACTCCTTTCAGATCAGCAGCTACCACTTCAATACTTTATGAGGGCAGCCCCAATGTTAGCCTATGAAGGGAGCAGGCCTCACAGTAGTGCAAAAACGAATTTAGGAGTTTTACACTACCAGGAAATGTAAACTACACAGGTACATGTCCTGCCTTTCACCCACACAGCACCCTGCTCTAGGGGTTACCTAGGGCACACATCAGAGGTGACTTATATGTGGAGAAAGGGGAGGTTTAGGCTTGGCAAGTACTTTTAAATGCCAAGTCGAGGTGACAGTGAAACTGCACACACAGGCCTTGCAGTGGCAGGCCTGAGACAAGGAAACGGGGCTACTTTAGTGGTTGGCACAACCAGTGCTGCAGGCCCACTAGTAGCATTTAATCTACAGGCCCTAGGCACATACAGTGCACATTACTAGGGACTTATAAGTAAATTAAATAGTCCAATCAGGTATGATTCAAGGTTACCATGTTTTAAGGGAGAGAGCATATGCACTTTAGCACTGGTTAGCAGTGGTAAAGTGCGCAGAGTCTAAAAGCCAGCAAAAACAGTGTCCAAAAAGTGGAGGGAGGCAGGCAAAAAGTTAGGGGTGACCACCCTAAGGCTGTCAGGTCTAACAGCTCCCCTCCATGAGCCATTATAGTCCCTGGGAAGCCCATTGTACACCTGGGGGAATGGGATTCCCGGGGCTGAAATCAGCCCTGGCAAACGGTCCTCAAGGCTAGGCCATCAAAAAAAAAGCCATGGGGGATAGTCAAAATTGCACGCACACATTGAGGCGCGGTGTTGGCTGTATGTGGGGCCAGTGTTGCATTTACATATAGTAATTATCTATTACTTTACATTTAAAAAAACGTAGAATTTAATTGAAAAAAAACAATGGTTAAAGTAACGTTCTAGTTAGGTGAATTTGTTAATAACAACATTGATGTTTTGAATTAAAAAAACATGGAAGATCACAAGTAATATTTAGCCGTTTAGCACTCATGACATGTTCTTTGATGTCATTTATGACAATACCAACCTCATAAGTTAAATGCTGACTACTACACATTCCAGGAAGGGCCAAGGGACCCACACATGTGGTTCAGGACAGGTCTCACAAGATAAGATAAGATGGAGGCTCATGGAATCTGATAAGAAGATAACCTAGAGGGGGTCCAACAAAAATGGACAAAAGTAATTGAAAGGGAGGGAGTGTGCTAACTAAGCTTTTTCCTCATACAGATCACCAATGCAGAAAAACGACTTCAGTTTATCTAACACCTTTGGTATGGAACAGCAGATCAGTAATTCCACAAATTAGATGCAGGTGCCGCAGCTCAGGTTACACTACCACTTTATAGTAGACACAGGAGCTAAGGTCATACAGTATTTTCGATACAAGCACAGTGACTGTGATAATGCTGTTGTTCTCACGATTCTCACAAGGAATGAAATGGAGATACTAGGCCCACCAACATCATCTACACTTGGATAATGGAAAGTCACTCATCCTGCAGGTTTGGCAGGCTTCTTCCTTTCTCAGTAGGCAGACTGGCGTTTAGGTGCTTCAACATACGGTAGCAGAACTTTAGCAAGGAGTAGAATCAGGTGATGTCTTCTCAACTCTATGAAGCTGACTATTGGGCAGACACTGGCTCTGGTGGCACAGACATGGTTTTCTCTTGCTCAGACAGAACTAAAAATAATCAATCTTCCGAGCGCTCTGTAGCACCCTCCCTTCCATGGCTCTAAATAACTTGGAACTGGAAAAACAAGTGGGTCAATATGTCCCTTTTTTATACAGTAAAAGCAAATAGGAGACATGGCTTCTCAGAACTAGCTTGTGGTCCTTTTCCATTGAAGTGTTCTTTCCAGACTTCTCTCTGGACAAAGGCTTTGCTTAGAGTGATCCTCTTAACTGTAGGGTAGTCTTCAGCCTTGGACATCCACGACAGAGGTACAAAGAGGTGGGAGCTTTCTGTAACTGGCTGTTATCAGACACAGTGAAACAAGGATTGGAATAGGGTATTTCCCAAGGGGTTCCTTACACCTTGCATAACAGAGACAGCAGTCCCATCCTTACTCCCATCCTCCCCCAAATAACAATGCTTCAGGAAGAGTATCAACAGCTCTTTCTCGTCAAAAGCTAATCAAGGTTTTAAAGGAGCCTTGGCTCCTTTTCTCGTACTTCATTGCCTAGGACTCCACCCTCCATGTTCAGGTTTGTAAGCAATGAACATCCGCTGTCTTGGAATAAAACCTCACCGCCATCTTTTTTAGCAAGTCAGTCTTGTGGTATCTGAAAGGCATCCCACCATGCTCCCTTACTCTGCCTCACTTCACATCAAGCATGTACCACCAAGACACATACATAATAATGCCTAGGACACAGTTAAACACAAACAAGTGGAACTATACATGAGTAGGCCAATAGACTTTCACTCCATTGAGTCAGATAGAAAAGGTCTGGTCACTGGTCACAACTGTTGATGCCTGAAGCATGCACCACTGCTGCATGTGCTAAATCCATGACTGGGGCACTGTTGGCATGATGAAGGCAGTCTTAATTTACCTCTCCAGGTCACAGAAAATGTGCAGAACCTCACTCACTGCACACACTAAATGAATGTGAGCCAAAAAAAAAACTACAAAAAAAACAGGATAACAGATACACAGTTGTACACTCAGGGCAGAGGAACATGACTGCAATCCTTGCAAGAGGCATTCTTTCCCAACAACCAGCACTGTTGTCAGGTCTATTAGAAGAGAACTAAAGCCCAGCAACAAGTGCCTAACTTCCTGAAAGAATATCTTATTTTATTGTACTTCCCATGCTGATATTCTAGTATGTTTTGAATAACCAGCCTACCAGTGTTTTGGGAACCTTATGGACTTCCAATTATACTTTAATAGAATTTAAACTGGCCATGTAAGTAGGGGAAATGTGTTGACCTTGAATTATGGCAGTAGCTTTGCAAATAGTCAGGGAAGTATTGCACCAAAGACTGCGAGATTGTTAGCCCTCCTCAACAGTCAAAGACAAAAATGGAAAGAGTGTGGCTAAACCTCTATTGCTAAGACCTGGAGAGCAGAGTGAAGTGTACTTCCCCACATGTAGAGAACTTGCATTAGTAGCTCAAATAGGATAGGCAAAGGTACTTGTGTGCTGTCATGAAGAGCAAGGCAAAACATTATGGCCCTCATTAGAATCCTGGCGGTAAATCCCACTTACCGCCGTGCAGAAGACTACCAACATACTGCTGCGCCCGCGGAATTCCGCTACAGGTATTACGACCCACAGCTCAGAATCCATCACAATACAGACACCCACACAAGTCCGCCAAACCAAAGATCAGTGATAAACTGGCAATAACCAAACCAACTCTGTTACGCCAACAAGAATACACCCACACTATTACGACCCACGAATCAATGCGGTGGTCTTTCAACCGCGGTAATCCATTGGCGGTACACACTGCCGCGTTCAAAATACACACACATATACAAAACACAACCACATTGGACAATTCGAAATACACACACCTGATACTCATACACACACCACACCCACACACCCAATCCAATATAAAGCACACACCCACAAACCCTTACTACCAGAGGCCAAAGAGATACACTACCTTAAACAACAGCAGCATCCACAGACACACACCACCACCACTTACAAAACATCCAGGCGCCTCAAACAACACACACCAACACATCCCCTCACACATCACAACACACACCAGGGAGGAGCTCAGGGTCATGGTGGAGGAAATCGTCAGGGTAGAGCCACAGCTATTCAGATCACAGATGCAGCACACCTCCATTGCAAGGAAAATGGAGCTATGGCGCAGAATTGTCCACAGGGTCAACGCAGTGGGACAGCATCCAAGAACACAGGATGACATCAGAAAGAGGTGGAATGATCTACGGGGGAAGGTGCATTCCGTGGTCTCCAGACACCAGATTGCTGTACAGAGGGCTGGCAGTGGACCCCCACCTCCTCCCCCACAACTAACAACATGGGAGGAGCAAGTCTTGGCAATACTGCATCCTGAGGGCCTCGCACGAGTAGCAGGAGGAATGGACTCTGGTAAGGCAAACATTTACTACTTTATCCCCCACCCTACCTGCATGCCATCACATACCCCACCCTTACCCTCACACCCCAACAATCCACAGATACCCCACCAACACAACCCACACATCCCAAAAACAAGCCCTAAATGTAACACCAATGCATGGACACCCATCGCAAAAGCATGTCCGCTACAGATACCCACACAGACCCCAAACCAACTATCACACAAGAACCAGGGCAAGAATGCAAGCACTGGAGTAGAGGGAAACTCACCCATTGCACATAATGGCACACACAGATGCAATAATTATGCCTTTACACCCCAACAGGAACCCTACCCAACGTCACTGGACAGGAGGTGCCAGACATATCCAGTCCCCCCACAGAAGAGACCCACAGTGATGACAGCAGCTCTGCACAACTGGATCAAGATGACCAGACCGGCCCATCTGGAACCTCAGGACAGTCAGTTCCCCTGACACTGTCACAAGCCACCACAGAGCCACCCCCCTCAGGAAACACCAGCACAGCACCCACTCAGCGGGCCCATCCCTGTGTCCCCAGGACACGTCAATCAGTAGTATGTCCACCAATACAGGGAACCCAGGCAAACCCACTAACACAGGACGATCAGGGACCTGGGGGCAGTGGCAGTGGGCACACAGTTCAGGGGACAGAGGCACAGGACAACAGGGAAGCTGGAAGGAGTGCTGTGCGACAGGGGGAGGACAGGCCCAGGGAACCCACTCTCCACGTGGCACTCTCCAACATCATGGGAGCTTATCATCATTCCCAGGAGACGATGGCAACAGTACTGGCCAAGTTTCAGGAGACCCAGTGGCTGCAGGAGGAACACTACCTTGGGATCAGGGAGGACTTGAAGTCCATAATCAACACCCTGGTCACCATTGCAGGGGTGCTGAAAGACCTTGCCAACACCAGGAGGGACACAGTGGCACAACAAGGGGCCCCTGACACTAGCCTGGACGATGAACAGACCTCCACCTCCGCCGGCGCTAGCGGACAAGAGGCACCGCCACAGGAACACAACACCAGCACCCCACCCCCTGCAGATGGAGAACCACCCTACAAACAGTCCCTGAGATCCATGAACAAGACAGAGAACATTGCCAAGACCCCCGCCAGTACATGAGACCCCCCTAAATGTCACCCTTCTGTCCCACTATGTCACCCTGTCCATCCTTAAACTGCCATTGCTCCACTTCCCATGCCGCCTTGGACAATGCACCTGTGAAACAAATAGACTGGACTCTGGCATGGACATTCCTCCACCATCCCCCCAGCCCATTTTACAACCCCCTCCACTTAGTAGCACAGAAATAAACACCCTTCAATCACAAAACAATCTGGAGTCAGTCTGTGCTTTCACAAATGTGTAATTGCCATAACCATGGAATATAGCCATGTCAATTTACTTGTGCACATACCAGTGTAACACAGCTGTAGTCCAGGAGGAAACATAGCAGAGGGCACACAGTTGGACCCACATCTGTGAAATGGAAAGGCAAAGTGACAAGTCAGGGTCCATACACTGAGTGAAAAAGACAGACATATGCTAGCTTCAACAATAGTATGAGATGTGGGAGGCAGTGACATCTTCTTACCTGTGTCTCACTGGAAGTATTGCATGATTATGTTTTTTCGGTTGTCGATATCCTCTTCTTCTGCCTCCTCTTCTTCACTGTCCACAGGCTCCACAGCTGCCACAAGACCACCATCTGGCCCATCCTCATGCAGAAAAGGCACCTGCCGTCACAAAGCCAGGTTGTGCAGCATACAGTAGGCCACAATGATATGGCACACCTTCGGTGAGTAGTATAGGGAACCACCTGTCATATGGAGGCACCAGAATCTGGCCTTCAGGTGGCCGAAGGTGCGTTCGATCACCCTCCTAGTTTGCCCATGTGCCTCATTGTAGCATTTCTCAGCCCTTGTCCTAGGATTCCTCACTGGGGTCAGTAGCCATGACAGGTTTGGGTAACCAGGGTCACCTGCAAATGTCAAGGGACAACTGTTAGACACACACTAACCCTTAGGGACAACCCCATACCCAGACACCTATGTCAACTGTATTGGGACCTTGGGCTCACCTATTAGCCACACATGGTGCCTCTGGAGTTGCCCAATCACATAAGGGATGCTGCTATTCCTCAAAATGTAAGCGTCATGCACTAAGCCAGGAAACTTGGCAGTCACATGGGAGATGTACTGGTCTGCCAAACACACCATCTGCACATTCATCGAATGGAAGCTCTTCTGGTTTCTGTACACCTGTTCACTCCTGCGGGGGAGGTACCAATGCCACATGTGTCCCATCAATGGCACCAATGATGTTGGTCATAGAAGTCACCTTTCACTGTATACAAATCCTCCACCTGAGGGAACACGATGTAGCTGCGCATGTGTTTCAGCAGGGCAGACAACACTCTGGACAAGACGTTAGAGAACATTGGCTGGGACATCCCTGATCCAATGGCCACTGTTGTTTGAAAGGAACCACTTGCCAGGAAATAGAGTACTGACAGGACCTGCACTTGAGGGGGTATACCTGTGGGATGGCAGATAGCTGATATCAGGTCTGGATCCAACTGGGCACACAGTTCCTGGATTGTTGCACGATCAAGTCTGTATGTGACCAGGATTTGTCTCTCTTCCATTGTCGACAGGTCCACCAGGGGTCTGTACATTGGAGGATTCTGCCATCTCATCACCTGCCCCAGCAGACGTGCCCTATGGAGGAGAACAGCGAGCAGAGAGTCAGCCAACACTGGGGCATCACAAAATGTTATTTGATGTCAATTTATTAATCTGCAATGTGCCTGTACCTGTGTGTATTTCAGGCCTAGATAGGTGTGACGCAGTTATTATTAATGCCATGTGGCCCCCTCAAATGGCGGCTGCCTGACCTGTAAGGTGGGACAAGGGGAAACGAGGTAACTGCGCTGGTGTTGTACACCGTCGCGGTGGGCGGTCGAAGACCGCGGCGCAATTCTGCATTGGTTAACATTGGGCCCTATGGGTCCGAGGAGCCAATGACGATGTACGCCGGCGGCGCCATTTTTTGTCTGTTCCCTTCAACAGGAGAGGACCTACACTGCAAGTGCTGCTGTGACCTGTGTCTGGAAGCGACGATGGCTACAGTGTCTGGGGAAAGGGCCCATGCCTTCGCTTCGGAGGAGTTGGAGAAACTAGTGGATGGGGTCCTCCTCCAGTACACGCAACTGTGTGGTCCTCCAGACAAACAGGTGAGTCCACTGTGAGCATGCTGAATGGGCAATGCCTGCTTTGAGTGGTGTTGCTGGAAGAAACGGGGGGGGGGATGAGGCCTGCATGTGCGGATGGTGAGTGTATGTGCGTCATGGCATGGGTGGGAACTGGTGGGCAATGAGTATGGCGGTCCAGACGGGTGAGTAATGTCCTTTACCCCTACACCATTCCTCCAGGTCAGTGCCCACCAGAAGAAGGGTATTTGGCGTGCCATTGCCAAGGACGTCCAGGCCCTGGAGGTCTACCACAGACAGAGCACCCACTGCCATAAAGGATGGGAGGACCTGCGCCGCTGGAGCATGAAGATGGTGGAGGCCCAGCTGGGGATGGCCTCCCAACGAGGAAGGGGTGACCGTCGCACCACGACCCCCCCTGATGTTCCGGATCTTGGCAGTGGCCTATCCAGAGTTGGATGGGCGCTTGAGGGCATCACAGCAGCCCCAAGGGGGTGAGTACACTCTCATTCAGCTCACTCTGCGCGCATTACGAGGTGTCTGGGTGGGAGAGGTGGGCAGTGGGTTCCCCTAAGCCAGGGCAATCTTGGTAGGCAAGGTCCCTTGTGAGGTAGGCTATGTGGCACCCCAATCCCACTAGTGGTAAGAGCCATATACACCTAGTCAGGCTCCTGTGACTTCCAGGTGTACAGCAATTGGTCCCATGGGCATGTGAAAAATCTAGGTGCATTGTGTAGTGCAGAGGGCTGCTCCCTGTGTGTTGTGCCCGACAACGGTAGTGGTGTTGCATGCACTGAACATGTCTTTCTTCTGTCTCCCCCCCACCTTTTTGTGGTCTCCCTGCTCTTGTGTGCAAGTGCATCATCAGGCGGAGGAGCATTGGAACAGGAGGGAGCTGCAACCCACTCGGCCCTGGAGGGTGAAGCTACAGAGTCTGAAGCCACCAGTGGGATGGAGGGCAAGGGGGGGAGCTCCACGGCGGGGACAGGAGCAGAGACCAGCGACAGCTACTCCTCCTCTGATGGGAGCTCCCTTGCGGTGGCGGGCCCCTCTGTGCCCACCGCATCAACAGTTACAGTCGCCACTCCCCCCTACCAGCACCGCCCTCCCAGCAGCCCCTCAGAGTGTGTTCCGTGCCCGCTCACTCAGGAGGGTGGGCATCTCCTTCGCCCCAGGCACCTCAGGCCCTGCCCAAGCCAGCCCTGCTGCCCTCAGTGAGGAGGCTATTGACCTCCTGAGATCCCTCACTGTTGGGTAGTCTACCATTCTGAATGCCATCCAGGGAGTTGAAAGGCATTTGCAACAAACAAATGCATACCTGGAGGGCATTCATTCTGGGCAAGCAGCCCAACAGAGAGCATTTCAGGCTCTGGCCTCAGCACTGATGGCAGCCATTGTCCCTGTGTCCAGCCTCCCCCCTCCAACCTCCTCCACCCAGACCTAATCACCTGTACCTCAGCCTATCCCAAGCACACCATCAGACCAGCATGCACACACATCAACACACAAGAGTGGCTCAGGCAAACATAAGCACCACACATCCCACAGGCCCTCACACAAGCACCATCCCCATGCAGACATACCAACATCCACTTCCTCCACTGTGTTCCCCCTCCTCCATGTCTCCCTCCTCCTTCCCAGTCTCATCTCCACTCACACCTGCTTGCACTACATCCTCAGCCACTACCTCTATCACCAGCACGCCCATCACCACACACCGCTCACATGCACTCACCCCCCCACTACCATTCACACATCCCCAGTGTCCTCTCCCAGTCTGTCTGTGAGCCCTCCTCCCAAAGTGCACAAACGCAGGCACACACCCAACCAACAGCCATCCACCTCACAACAGCCTCCAGCCCATGCACCTTCACCCAAATTCAGCAGACGTACACCTCCTACAACCACTACCACTACCTCTTCCTCAACTCCCAAACCCCCTCCATCTGCCCGTCCCAGTGTGTCGAAAAAACTTTTCCTGGCTAACATTGACCTCTTCCCTTCACCTCCCCCAGTCCTTCCCCTAGGACCAGGCTTTCAAGGTCGAAGCCCAGCACCTAGGCCACCACTTCCCCAGGCACAGTGGTGCCAGCAACTGCGGGGTCATGGAGTGCGCCAACCATCAGGGCTGCCAGTGTGCCACGTAGCAAGGGCAAGGACATTCCGCCACCTGCCAGGGTGAAAAAGGTGCCCACATCACGGAGGGAGAAGCCGAAACCACCAGCCACCAAGGCGTCAGCGGAAACGAAAGGGGATAGTGGCAAGACAACTGCACCACCATCAATGGTGGATAAGGGCCAAAAACAGAAGGTCAGGTCAGGAGAGGGGTTTGTGGCACAGATTGAGGGACCAGTGTCACACCTTCTGTTCACGTCCACGCCTCCGGCACGTCTACAGCTGCTGCGACAGTCCCCAGCCTCTTCCCCGGTGGCAGACGTCCGAGGCTGCAGGAGACATCCTGCTTTCTCCCTCAGCAGGTGCTGACACAAACCCCGCAGCCAGCACCGTCACCACAGACATCGCCGCAAGCACCGCCGCCACAGACCCCGCCGCCAGCACCGCCACCACAAACACCGCCAGCACGCAAGCACCGCCAGCCGCCCCGCGACTTTCTCGGACAGTGACACCACTGCTGACAAGCATACCATCCCCAATGGTCAGTCATCCGAGGCTGGAGGAGTGTTACAGGACACTGGGCAGCTTCCATGAAACATTACTGTCATCGCTGTTGTCACCTGCAGGTGGAAGTCAAAGCTACAGCAGTGTGGGGTATGTCGCTGCCTCCATGGAGTATCATGCTACCTGTACCGCGCCAATGTTGTGCCACGCACACCCAGGTGAGTGAATTGTACTGGCTGCACTGCACGTGAAGCACTCTGGGCACAAAGCCCCCTCCAGAACCAGTGGAGAAAAGCATACACTACCTCTGTCCTTGGCATGATGAAGCCCTCAGGGCACAAAGCCCCCCCCAGAACCAGTGGAGAAACGCATCTATTACCTCTGTCCTTGGCATGATGAAGCACTCTGGGCACAAAGCTGCCTCCAGAACCAGTGGAGACTGTTATCGACTTGAGAGACTGTGGCTTTGCACTCCCCAGGATAAAGCAGTGGGCAAACCACCCACTGGAGAGACTGTGGCTTTGCACTCCCCAGGATAAAGCAATGGGCAAACCACCCACTGGAGAGACTTGAGAGACTCTGGCTTTGCACTCACCAGGATAAAGCAGTGGGCAAACCACCCACTGGAGAGACTTTAGAGACTCTGGCTTTGCACTCCCCAGGATAAAGCAGTGGGCAAATCACCCACTGGAGAGATTAGAGAGACTGTGGCTTTTCACTCACCAGGATACCTCAATGGGTATGGAGCCCCCTCGTGCAGCAGTGGCATTGTGCGTTCATCAGGTTGAGGTGCCCCCCTCCCCTTACCCCTGAAGTGCCTGTTTCATTTCGATCTGATACCCCAACAGTGTTCTCTCCGTTTCCAGTCAGGTAGCATGTGTGGGTCTCGCCCATGCATTTTGGGCCCAGTGGTCCACGGACAATGATTAGTACACTATCCGGACTTGTGTAGTTGGTGTACATATTTGTATTTACTGGATTTTGAACTTTGATAATGAGATTTCATATGATTACATTCGTTCAAATAATTTCCTTTTGTCCTTGCGATCTTCCAGGGGGTGGGGGGAGTGTATATGTAATGTTGCAGCATATATTTGTGTGTATGGTGCTGTGGGTGAGGGGGGGTGGGGGTGGGGGTGTTGCGTGTTGCATGTGTGTGTCACTCTCTTTTCCCTACCCCCTCCCCTGTGTTGTAGGTGCAGTACTCACTGTGGTCGTCACCGCCATCTTTGGTGTTCCTGATAGAAGAGAAGGAAGACGAGCATCGGCAGTATCTGCAATTCTGGCTCCATGGCGTCCTGGTTCCTAATGGGGTGTGGAGAGGTGAGTGTTTTCTCTTCTGTGTACTGTTTCCGCTGTGCTTTTGATAGCGTTGGTTCCGCCCCGGAAAAGGTGGCGGTCTGATGTGTCATAATAGTGTGGGCGGCACATTGTCTTCCGCCTGTCTGTTGATGGTTACCGCCGCGGTGTTTGTTTCTCCCGCCGTGGCGGTCAGAGTGTTAAAGTGGTTGTCAATGTTGGCGGTTTCCGCCATGGTCATGATTCAATTTTTTTTCCGCCGTCCTGTTGGCGGTATTACCGCCGCTTTAACTCCGACCACCAGGGTTGTAATGAGGGCCTATGTGCTTTTGAAACCAAAGAAAATGCTGATGCCTAGCCCGTTCCACTGTGCCCTACTGGAGCTCTGCAGCAACAGCAAGGTGATGGATTAGTGCTTAAATTGATCTTAGTCACTACTGTGGGTGCTATACACACTGTGCCAAAATGACCAAGCTGCATGTGTCATGCTTGGCTTTTTAGATGAGGTATTCCCTTGCATTAAGTTTTTACAGGAGTTATTGTTGACCATTTTTTGAGTAACTGTGCATAATTGTCCTGAAATGTTGTAAAATTTCTCCCAAAAAATATTACGTTTTCCTCACCTTTGCTACCAACATCCCTCTGCCTATTACCTGAAGTAAAGGAGAGAGTTCAAGAAACCTACAAGGTAATCTTCTTGTGCTGAACATTTAGCTAACCCTACAAATATAAGACTACTACACTGATATGTGATGTGATGATCACATATTGGACCTGAAGTCTAACTTTACACCTAAATTCTAACTTTGGACCTGAAGTCTGATAGTCCTGAAGTTAAAGTTAGACCTGAGGTCTAGGCTTAGACCTGAAGCCTCAACTTAGGGCCGGATTCGCAAAGGTAAAGCTAGACCAAAAGCCTAACTTTTGACCTCAAGTCCAAGTTTAGGCCTAAAGTCTAATGGGCTAATTTACAAGCCCCTTGCTCTGCCAGTGTGTCACTTTTTCCCATATAAATGTGATGCACCAACAGGGGTGGCCTATCCAGCTCCTTAGTTTACACCTGAAGTCTAAGTTTACACCAGTCGTTTAACTTTAGGCCTGAATTCTACATTTAGACCTAAAGTCTAACTTAGATCAAAAGTCTAATTTAACTGATAGTAAATTACCCTTATGAATACAGAGTAATAAAGGTATGCTTTTTGTCTAAGTTAGACTTTAGGTCTTAACTTAGATTTCAGTTCTAAAGTTAGACTTCAGGTCTAAAGATAGACCTCAGATCTAAATTTAGGGCCTCATTTACAAGGAAAATACTCATTGTGGTGCTGCAAGCCAGATTGCTGCACGACTCAGTGTCATTTTGAAAGTGCAGGGATACATCATATTTACAGAAATATGATGTATCCCTGTACCTTCTTCAGCACTGGTGCACAAACTGCCACCTATAGCTAATACAGATACCCTTGTGTCATTGTGCAAGGGTGCCTGCATGGCAGGGATGATTGTTTACGTGCAGGGATGGGCACCTTCTTCCCCATAAACAATCATTAATGGTGTTTTCCTCTTTTTATGTGTGCTGCAGAATGCAGCCCACATACAAAGTGGAAAAAGTGGGAAGAAATAATGTTATTTGTCCCCTTTGAGCCACTCTAATGCCAAGTGACGTAGGGGCTGGTGCATTCCCAGCCTTATAAATCTGAGAATGCATCAGATTCCTTTAGGTTTCTTGGGTGTTACGTGGGAATACCCACAGGAACATCCATGGAATGGCCCTTTCACACAGAGTCATGTGTGAAAGGATGCCACTGCAGTGTCTGTGTGTGCAGTTCTAAACTGCCAATTTGAATTGGCAAGAGTACCCACTTGCCAGGCCTAAACCTTCCCTTTTCATACATGTAAGGCACCCCTAAGGTAGGCCCTAGGTAGCCCCAGGGGCAGGTTGCAGTGTATGTTTGAGGTAGGACATATACTACTGTGTTTTATGTGCAAGGCCTATCTCTCTCTTAGGTTAACATGGTAGCTTCCTTTAAATATTATCAAAGAGCTCCCAATTTAAAAATACATCCTTTAGTAAAGTTTGTTTTTAGATTGTTTTTGAAAATGCCACTTTTAGAAATTAGGCATTTTCTTGCTTAAACCATTCTGTGACTCTGCCTGTTTGTGGATTCCCTGTCTTGGTCAGTTTGACAGTTGGGCTGTGTGCACCTCTCCTTTAGACCGTGACACAAAGGGAGATGGGGTCTAGCCTGCATATCCTGATGAGCCATGTGTGCTGGGAGGGGAGGAATGGTCACTCACACCTGAAAAAGCTGTGACTGCCCTCACACAATGCAGTCTCCATCCCCCTTGTGTGTGTCTGAGGCCTGGTGTGTGCAAGGCAGGATCTTACAAACAAGAGAGACTTGTCTTTGAAGTTTGCCTACTTCAAAGGCAGAAAGGGGTATAAGTAGAGGACCCAAAACCCCTGAAAATTAGATCACTTCTGGATTAAAGAGGAACTTCTGCCAAGGAGAAGAGCTGAAGAGGTGAGGAGAAGTGCTGTCCCTGCCTGTGACTGGGCTTTGTAGGGCTATCCTGCAGTTGCTGCTTCTGCCTGTGAAAGGTGACAAAGACTGGACTTTTTGCGCATTCCTGCTTGAGAAGAATCTCCAAGGGCTTGAACTGAGCTTCCCTCCTGTTGTTGAAGTCTCAGGGCCATCAAAGACTTCCCTAACCAGCACCTGGACTCTCTGCTGAGACGTCTGCCCTGCCGAGTTCCTGGGCCCTTGAAAGGTGAAGCTGGCAGACAAGAACTGAAATCCATGCACAGAATGTCATGTGGGGAAACGTACAATGCACCTTCATTAAAGCGGCTGATAAATGACGCACCTCTGGCTTCGCGGCTGAAATCAATGCTCTACCTGCAACACAGCTGGGAAATCTATGCATCGGGGCTGGAGAAACAATGCGCAACACACGCTTACAGAGGATGATAACGACGCAAACCCCAAACAGTCCGGTTTTCTAATAAAGTGCGACCGGATTTTCCACACATCGTCCCTGGGCATTCAAGTCAACCCGACTCTACGCGGATCCGAGCTGCCCCATCTGGAAATCGATGCATTGCTCTCTTGTGAGGGAGAAAAACTATGCATTGCCGACCCGTGCAGCTTTATTTTTGATGCTAACCAGGTACTTTGTGTAACAACAGCATTCTCTCAATTTTCTAAGGATTAAGGCCCTCACTATGACATTGGCGGTAAATCCTGCTTACAGCCACACTGACTGCTGCCAACTTACTGCTGCAGCAGCGGATTTCCATTCACCATTTTATGATACACACACAATCATCTGACAGAATTTAGCCACATACACAAATCCGCGAGACCAAAGGTCAGTGATAAAGTGGCGCTATCAAACTCACACCATTACGCCAACAGAACAACACCCACCACATTATGACCCACAAATCACAATGGCGAACATTCAACAGCAGTAAACTATTGACTGTACATACTGTGGCACTCAGAATGGACACCCACATACAAAACAACACCACATTGGACAATTCAAACAACACACATCTGACACCCGTACACACACCACACCCACACCACTATAAAAAACACACCCACATTACCCACAACCCTTTATGATTACAATTCATTGGCACAAAACTGACACCAAGAACACCGATCCAACTAGAGCCACATACCACTCACACCTATACACCACTCACGCACTACACATCACACACCCCAAAACATTACCCAACACACCCTCACCAACACACCTCACATAACACCCATGGCACCACAAAGACACCCCTGTTTCACAGAGGAGGAATTAAGTATCATGTTGGAGGAAATTGCCAGGGTAGAGCCACAGCTATTTGGAGCACAGGTGCAGCAGATATCAGTAGCAAGGAAGATGGAGCAATGGTGGAGAATCATGGACAGGGTCAATGCCGTGGGACAACATGCAAGAACAAGGGACGACATCAGGAAGAGGTGGAACGACCTACAGGCAAAGGTACGTTCCATAGCAGCAAGACACCAGCTCGCTATCCAGAGGACTGGCGGTGGACCCCCACCTCCTCCCCTACAACTCACAGCATGGGAGGAGCAAGTCTTGCCAATAATGCATCCTGAGGGCCTGGCCGGTGCAGAGGAGGACTGGACTCTGGTAAGTCAACTTTCAACAATTTTCGCCACCATACCTGCATGCCATCACAAGCCCTCACCCTCACTCCCATCACTCCACTCCATCGCACACACTCTACCATCACATCTCTTCAATCCCAGTGCCAAACCCTCCATGCTGTACCAATGCATGGACACTCATCACCAAAGCATGCACAGCATAGGGAAACTAAAATAACCACTATACACCAACATACACAAGTACAAGCTGGCAGGGCAACACACACCATAGAGGGGAAGCCAGGGATGTACAATATGTCATACACATTAACCATAACACATCATTTACATCCCCACAGGTACCCCAGCCAATGTCACTGGACAGGAGGTGCCAGCACTACCCAGTCCCCCAACTGAAGAGGCCCACAGTGATGACAGTAACTCTGGTCTTCAGAATCTGGACGATCTACCTGGCCCATCAGGGACCACTGGACAGGCGGTTACCCAAGCCCAGTCATAGACCACCACAGAGCCTCAGGAAACAATACCACAGCAGCCATCCAGTGTCCCCAAACCTCTGTCCCCAGGAAACATCAATCAGCAGTGTGCCCACCTGTACAGGGACCCCAGGCCACACCTCACACCCAAGACAATCAGGGACCTGGGGTCAGTGGCAGTGGCACACGGTTCAGAGAACAGAGGCATTGGCCAACAGGGACACTAGGAGGACTGCTATGAACCAGTGAACCAGGGGGAGGACAGGCCCAGGGAACCGACCCTCCAGGAGGCTCTCTCCAAGATCCTGGGAGCTTACCAACATTCCCAGGACACGATGGGCCAGATCCTGGACAGTATGCAGGAGAACAGGTGGCTGCAGAAGGGACAGTACCAGGGAGGACTTGTACACCATAAACAACACCCTGATCTCCATAGCAGGGGTGCTGGCAGACATGGCCAACATTATGAGGGAGGCAGTCTCACACCAGCGGGTTCCTGCCACTAGCCAGTCATCTGAACAGCCTTCCACTTCTAGTGGCCATCAGGAGGCCCCCGCCACAGGAGCCACAGGCCACCAGCACCCGTCTCCCTGCAGAAGGTGAACCACCCCGCAAACATTCCCTGTGATCCAGCCAGAAGCCAGAGACACTTGCCAAGACCCCTGCAAGGAAATTAGACTCTCGTGGTTGTCCCCCTTGTGTCCCACGCAGTCACCCTGTCCACATTGGTCCCCTTCCTATGTCCCCAAGGACAATGCACCTGTGCTACAAATAGACTGCAACAGTACCATGGACTTTCCTCCATCATCACCCAATCCTGTTTGGACTTTCCCCCTATAAGTTAGCACTTAAACAAACAAATTTGAGTATGTCATGTACGTCATGTATTTCAAATATGTATTAATTGAAAGAGGTACAACCAGTGCAAATGAACTGTACATAGAATGAGCATAGAATTAATTACCTGTAGCTGGCTGTTGTGATCACAGGAGGAGTATTTGTCATATCACCATCATCTGCAATATGAATAGCCAGAGGGAACAGTAAGGGGCATATTTATACTCCGTTTGCGCCGGAATTGCGTTGTTTTTTTTTACGCAATTCAGATGCAAAACTAACTCCATATTTATACTTTGGCGTTAGACGCGTCTAGCGCCAAAGTCCATGGAGTTAGCGTCATTTTTTAGCGTGGACACCTACTTTGCGTTAATTATATGCAAGGTAGGCGTTCCCGTCTAAAAAATTGACTCCGCGGCATGTGCGCCGTATTTACACTCCCGGGCAAAATTCACGCCCGGGAATGGGCGGGTCCAAAAAAATGACGTACGGCCGCTTTTGCGCCATTTTTTAGCGCCTGTAAAAGGCAGGCGTTAAGGGACCTGTGGGCTCGGAAGGAGCCCAGAGGTGCCCTCCCATGCCCCCAGGGACACCCCCTGTCACCCTTGCCCACCCCAGGAGGACACCCAAGGCTGGAGGGACCCATCCCAGGGACATTAAGGTAAGTTCAGGTAAGTGTTTTAAAAAAAAAAAATTGCGGCATAGGGGGGCCTGATTTGTGCCCCCCTACATGCCACTATGCCCAATGACCATGCCCAGGGGACAAAAGTCCCCTGGGCATGGCCATTGGGCAAGGGGGCATGACTCCTGTCTTTGCTAAGACAGGAGTCATTTCTATGGGGGTTGGGAGTCGAAAAAAATTGTGCAAATCGGGTTGAGGCGAAAAATTTGCCTCAGCCTGACTTGCCCCATTTTTTCACGCCCAAGCTCCATATCCCCCTACGCCGGCGCTGCCTGGTGTACGTCGTTTTTTTCAACGCACACCAGGGAGCGCCGGCGGCTAACGCCGGCTATCGTCATTGATTAAATACGGCGCCCGCATGGCGCTTCAGAATGGCGTTAACCGGCGCAAATTTTTTTGATGCAAAACTGCGTTAGCGCAGTTTTGCGTCAAAAAGTATAAATATGGGCCTAAGTGAGCATAGAAGTGGGAAATACCAGCATGCCAGTGCCACACAGAATACAACCAAAGTCATTGAAATATAAAGTTACACTGTCTCACCTGTGTGTCATTGGAAGTACTGACGGATTATAGTTGTTCTCTTGTCCTCATCCTGATCCTCTGCCTCCTCATCCTCACTGTCCACAGGGTCAACTGCTGCCACAGGGGCATCTCCAGTCTCACCCTCCTGTAAGAAAGGGACATGGCGTCTGAGGGCCAGGTTGCGCAACATGCAGCATGCCAGTACTATCTGGCAGACCTTCTTGGGTGAGTAGCACAGGGATATACCTGTTAGATGGAGGCACCTGAACCTGGCCTTAAGGATGCCAAAGGTTCTCTCAATTATCCTTCTGGTTCGCCCATGTGCTTCATTATAACGTTCTTCTGCCCTTGTCCTGTCATTCCTCACAGGGTTTAGCAGCCATGAAAGGTTTTGGGTAACCAGAGTCACCTGCAAATATTGAGGGACAACATTTAGCCACACACTATCCTATATGGCCAACACCATACTCATACACCAACATATACTGGTTGGGAACCAAGGCTCACCTATTAGCCACACCCTGTGCCTCTGTAGTTGGGCCATCACATTTGGGATGCTGCTAGTCCTCAGGACAAAGGCATTATGCACTGACCCTGGATACCCAGCACTGACGTGGGAGATGTACTGGTACGCCAAGCACACAATCTGCACATTCATAGAGTGGAAACTCTTCTGATTCCTGAACACCTGTTTATTCTGGCGGGGGGGGGACATTTGCAATATGTGTTCTGGCAATCGCCCCAATTGTATTGGGGATATGTGACATTGCTTAAAACACAGCCATCACTATGGTCAAATCCTCAACCTTGGGGAAAACAATGTAGCTGCACATCTATTTTATCAGGGCAAACAACACTCATGCCAGCACTATTGAGAACATTGACTGTGACATTCCTGCTGCCAAGTCCACTGTCACTTGGAAAGAACAAGTTGCCAGGAAATGGAGCACTGATAGAACTTGCACAACAGGGGGGAATCCCAGTGGGGTGATGGAGCGCAGATATGAGGTCAAGCTCCGATTGTGTACACAGCTCTGTGATTATGGCCCTGTCCAGTCTGTAGGTAAGTATCATGTGCCTGTCCTCCAGTGCAGCCAAGTCCTCCAGGGGTCTGTACATGGGGTATGTCTCCATCTCCCATTCATCCGCAGCGGTAGGAACCTAAGGGACAAAAGAGTGAAGACCCTGTCCCAAACTGAACAATGGAGCCACAACAGGAGTTTGCAATCTGTAAACATGAAATCGGTCAGTATGATCTGTACAGTATGTGCCCATTTCTCCTGTGATGCAGCATTATTCCATAGGCCTGTTCCCACCCATGAAATGGCATCCCTCTGTCCTGTGTGGAGGGAAAGGTGGAAGTGAGGTAATCCCGTTGACTTTGTGCACCGTGGTGGTAGGCGGTCGGAAACTGCCGTGCAATTCCTCATTGGTTAATATTGAGCCCTATCGGGTAGTGTGGCCAATGGGGATCTACGCCGGCGGTAACGGTATGCACCGCCGCGGACGTGACACCCATTTTCTATCACATTCCTCACTTGTGTCCTGACCTTCCATTGGAAAGGGCCTACACTGCATGTGCTACTGTGACCTGAGTCTGGAACCTACCATGGCCCGTGTGACTGGGGACAGGGCCCTAGCCTTCATTTTGGAGGAGTTGGAGAGACTGGTGGATGGGGTCCTACCCCAGTACGGACTGCTGTATGGGCCTCCAGACCAACAGGTGAGTACACTTTTGGGCACGATGCATGTGGCATGCATGTAAGGAGGTGTGTGTGAATGCATCATGTAGGGGGAGGGATATCCTCTTGGCTGGGTACACATTGAGTGCTGGGCCATGTGTATGCCAATAGTGCTGGAACGGTTATGGCTGGACTGTTTGTCTAACGGTGTTCTCCTGTCTGTATTGCCTCTGCAGGTCAGCACCCATCAAAAGAAGGGTTTATGGCATGCCATCGCCAAGGAGGTGTGGACCCTGGGGGTCCATGGCAGGCAGATCACCCACTGTCGCAAACGGTGGGAGGACCTGAGACGCTGGGCACGGAAGACCGCGGAGGCCCAGCTGGGGATGGCCTCCTAACGAGGAAGGGGTGCTCATCGAACCCAGACCCCCCTGATGCCCCGAGTACAGTGGCTATCATTACAAATTACACCTGGTGGGGTGGTATCGGGGTTGTTGTTGTGTGTCAGTGGGTGCCCTAGGCCAGGCCAGATATAGCAGCGTAGGTCCTCTGGTGGCTAAGTGTCTGAAGGGGAAATACAGCCTACCTAGCTTATTAGCATCCACTACTGGGCAGGGCTGCGTGGGTCCCAGGTGTGCTGCAGTTGGCGGTGTGTGCTCCTCCTCATGTATTGGTGGCTACCAATATTACTGGTAGTACAATGCATAGTGCTCAGGATTGTACCTCGTGTGTGAGTGGCTGTGTACGCCAGCAGTGGTGTTGGTGCAGTCATTGACCAAGTGTATCCTTTGTCTCCCTCCCCCCTTTCTTGTTTTGTCATCCTGTCCTTATGTGCATTAACATCATCTGGCAGAGGAGCAGAGGCACCAGTGACGGAGGGAGCTTCATCCCACAGGACACCTGGAGGCAGAGTCCACCGATGCTGAGGGCACCAGTGGGATGGAGGGCAAGAGGACCACCACAGCAGAGACTGGAGGGGACAATACAAACTCTGATACCTCCTCCGATGGGAGCTACCTGGTGGTGACCACCCCAGCTATAGGTACAGCCGTCACCCCAGTATCAGCACTGCCCTTCCAGCAGCCCCTCAGTGACTTGTCCGTGCCCGCATCTCCTTCACCCAGGCACCTCAGGCCCTACCCCAGTCAGCCCTGCTGCCCTGAGTGAGGAGGCTATTGACCTCCTGAGATCCATCTATGTAGGGCAGTCACCATTGTGAATGCCATCCAGGGGCTGGCAGCCCAGATGCAACCATCTAATGCATTCCTGGAGGGCATTCACAGTGGATTGGTGGTCCAACAGATATCAATCCAGGCTCTGGATTCCTCTATGATGGCAGCCATTGTGCCTGTTTCAACCGTCCCCCCTCCGACTTCCACTTCCAAGTCCCATTCTCCTCAACTTCAACCCATCCAAAGCACACAGCCATACAAGTATGCACACAAGACAGCTCCCAAGAGTGTCACAGGCAAACACAAGCACCACACTTCATCCAACAAGCACTCACACACAAGACATCCAATTGCAGACACAACAACATCCACTATGTATACTGTCTCCACCCTACTCCTCCTACTCCACCTCCCACCCAGTTACGTCCACACTCACACCTGCATGCACTACTTCACCATCCACTACCTGCATCATCACCACACCAAGCAGAACACACACTTCACTGGCAGATACCTCCACAACATCCATGCACACGTACCCTGTGTCCTCTCCCACCATGTCTGTTCCCCCCTAAAGAACACAAACGCAAGCATTCAGACACCCAACGGCCATCCACCTCACAACAGCATACAACCCATGCACCAGCATGCAAATCCAGCAGACAAACACCTCCAACAACCACTCCCTCATCCTCCACTCCCATTACTTCTCCCTCATCCCGCCCCAATGTCCTAAAACGCTCTTCCTTTCCACCATTGACCTCTTCCCTACCCCCCGTCCTGCACGTATGGCCAGGGTATCAAGATTCCAGCCAAGCACCTCAACCAAACAGTCCACGGGCCCAGTTCCATCAGCACCTACTTGTGGTGGAAAGGGTTCCAGGCCACTAATACTGAAGGGGAAGGAGCCAGCACCAGCCATCAAAAAGGGGAATGAGCCTGCACCAGCCAGCAGAAAGAGGGAGGAGCCTGCACCAGCAAGCAAGAAGGGGAAGGAGCCTGCACCGGCAAGTACGAAGAAGAAGGAGCCTGCACCAGCAAGTAAGAAGGGGAAGGAGACTGCACCAGCAAGAAAAAGGGGAAGGAGCCTGCACCAGCAAGCAAGAAGGGGAAGGAGCCTGCACCGGCAGCTGTCACAGAGCCCCTATCACCAGATGTGTTTTTGCAGCCATCAGTGAGTGCAGGGGCTGAGCAGGAGCCTCCCACTATTAGCACCACCACCACAGTGCAGCCATCGCAGGGTGCAGGGGCCGAGCAGGACCCTCTGACTACTACCACCACCACCACAGTGCAGCCATCGCAGGGTGCAGGGGCTGAGCAGGAGCCTCCCACTACTACTACCACCACCACAGTGCAGCCATCACCGCTGGCAGACACCATGTGATCCAGACTCCATGGGCTGCTGTGCGGCCTGTCCCCTCCAGGATCAAGCACAGGGCTTGTTGCCCCCTCCAGAACCAGTGTGGGAGATACCCACTCGAGAGACTGTGGCCTTGCACTCCCCAGGACCAAGCACAGGTCATGTTGCCTCCTCCAGAACCAGTGGTCTTGTTTCCGCATCCAGCTGAAGTGCCTCCCTCCCCCTGAGTTGCCTGCCTATTTGCCAACTGATGCCTCTGCAGTGTTCCCTCCGTATTTGTGCATTTAACGAGTCGGGCCTTGGACTTTTCCCTGTGGCCATGTGGCCCCTGTGAACTGAGGACTGGACAGTGACCACTTTTTGTGCATTTGTACATATCTGTTGCATTTGTAAAATGTACTATTGATTTTGTGTTGATCTCATTACAATCACTATAGTCAATTTGTGTGGTCCTTGCATTATTCAGCCGATTTACGGAGATAAATTGTTTTCTTGTGCGACTGGTTGTGTGTATGGTGTGTGTGGGTGGGGTGTGTGTTGTTTGTGTGTGTGTCACTCTCGTTTTCCTCCCCCCTCCCTTGTTTGCTAGGTGGCAGTACTCACAGTCATCTTCGCCAGCGTTGGTGTTCGTGGGGGAGCATAACGTAGAAGATCATCGGAAATACCTGCAGTTCTGGTTATAAGGTGGCGTAGTTCTTCCCTGTATGTCCAATGGTGAGTCCCTTGACTTCCAGGCAGTGTTTCGGCCGGCTTTCGATGGCATTGGTACCGCCCCGGAAATGGTGGCTGTTTGGCATGCCATGATATGGTGGCCGGAACTTTGTGTTCCGCCTGACTGTAGGCGGCTACCACCATGGTGACTTTTGTTTCCGCCCTAGCGGTCGGTGTGGTACATTGGCTGTCTTCTGGAGATCTATCTGGCATGGTCATAATTAGGCGGTATTTACTGCCAGCCAGTTGGCGGTGTTACTGCCATTTTATCACCGGCCTCCAGGGTCGTAATGAGGGCCTCAGCCTCTTATTCGCTGTACAGTTCAAATCTTGATGTGTGTATGATGGATGTTTGGCATTTTGGTCTTGTTTTGTTTAGACAAATATTACCTATTTTTCTAAACCTGTGTTGTCTCATTTTGTGGTGGTTCATTGTATTACTGTGTGTGTTGGTACAAATACTTTACACATTGCTTCTGAAGCTAAACCTGCCTGCTTCTGCTAAGCTACCAAGGGGGTGAGCGGGGATTAACTGAGGGTGATTCTCCTTTACCCTGACTAGAGTGAGGGTCTTTGCTTGGGCATGGGGTAACCTGACTGCCAACCAAAGACCCCATTTCTAACAGCCATGAAAAGCCTTGCAAGGTGGCTGTAAGTTGTAATGCTTCCTGGGTGGTAAAGTATTCTTATTTAAACTCATTGACATATTTAAATTATGGTATACAAATAAAGCCAAGCAGCTTGCAACAATCGCTGATAAATGCATGGTTTAAAGTAGTGAATTCAGATGCCCATACCCTGTGCCATAATAAGACTGGCTGGATTTTAATCAAATTCGATTAAAAAAGCCCCCAATTTAGAATTACATCAAGGGTAACATAGCCTTTAGGTACAGAGAGAAGATTCTTAAAAAGGCACTCCGTATAAGCAGAATTTGAGTAACATCAGAGTGGCCCCAGATACCTGCCCCATTCAAAGCTGTTGAGACACATTTAGCATTACAATAGTTAAAAAGTCTCTCATGGGATTCTTGCTTAGTTCAGTGGCAAACTTTAAATGCGCAGTTACAGATTTAAAAACAAACAAAATCTATTTTTTAATATTAACAGCTGGGCATTCAAAAAGAATGTCCAAATAGTAAAATGAGGGGTAATACTCATCTTGATATTGCCAGCCACAAAATGTGGACACTTCCTATCTTTCTCCCCACCCCTCATAAAGAAGGTTTTGCTTTTGTTAATGGTAAAGCCAGATTTAGATCTTGAGGATAATGGTACTGCCTTCGATTTTCCATCAGATTTCCCGTTCATCACCTTGGTGAGATGCCAGTTCTATTTTGATGTTGGCAGGCCCATAGGTGAAAGACTGCAGACGAACAACCGTCACTGCCATAAATCACAACCCACATTGATGGTGTCATAGGCAAAAGCGGCTGGCGCTGGGACTCCAGGCAGTTTTACTGACAAGCCAATCATGATCTATCTCCCCGCTGATGCAACTGTGGCAGTTGAACTCCCAAACCTCAATTGGTAGATTGGGAGGGATAAAAGGCCAAAACTCACCCTTTTCAGAGTTTTCTCATTTCCTGCCTCCATGAACAAAGTCATAAAAGGTCAGATGTTTCTGTTGTTCCTGTACCAAGAAGAAATTCAACCCCGTTGTAGCTGGAAAAGAAGGCAAGTCACTGTATCATCTGTCCTCCTTGGACCTGTCGGTGTACATTAGCACAGGACTAGTGCATGTTTAACAAATACTTGCAAGCAATAGTACATTGATGTGCAATGCAAATGTTCGTGGGCCATAGTTAGAAAAATGTTTACAAACAGACCTTGATATATCAGGAACACTCACCAATCTGATACTTACTGCCTTTATGGCAATGGACACATACACAAAAAGTCACACCATTCCCACCTCAAAAAGCATCAATACTGGTGTGTGCAATCATTTTCCCTAAACTATCATATGATACACATAAAAGAATACCCATTAGGAACTACATACCCCCATGATAATGTAGCAATTGCACTACAAAATGCTACAATTGTGTGTACACAGAATTTACAACCAACATTAACTCTAAACTGAAAACATGTCAGAGATGTGTGAAGGTCACATGTCCCCTTGGTTTGTGCAATTTATGAATAACATTAGATGTCATTTAACTTTAAAGCATCAGGTTCCTGTGTAATGCATATGTGTATATTATAGACACATCATGTTAAAATAAACACACATGCATTCTCCAGTCATGAAAACTGAAACACACATAATTTAAGTGTAAGTGCCCAGTAACAAGATGAATGCTTGTACCAAAATTACCTAACACCTCATAAATGTACAACACTAATGTATGTATTATTAAAATATCTAACAAATTAAAGCTGTGCTCGTCACTGTCACAAATGATAGTAAGTGCATGGCACACACATTAGCAGAAATACCATGATCAGCAAACAACTAGAAACAATTAAAAAAATAAAGCCCAGACGTATGTATTGTAAGGTTGTTATGAACTTGAGACAATGCTCTCAAAAGAAACATCTACAACAATTTTTAAATTACAAAAACTTAAAGTCCAAATGTCCCAGTCCTGGGTTGCTGGCCTACAACTTGCCTCCAATTCACACTGCCAAATACAACTTCCTTTGGAAGGGGTGTCTACTGGGCACAGTGCAGGCTTCTCAAATATTTTTGTTTCAGGGTGAGTCCTTGGGTTTGGGAGGGGTGGGTTGGGTTTGGAAAAAGTAGGATTGATTTTAGGATAGGTGAGTTTGGATTTGGGAGAGACAGGTTTGGTTTTGAAATGTGTGGGTTGGAATGTGGAAGACGTGTGTTGGGGTATGGAAGGCATAGAAAGATGTTTGGGTTTGGTGGATTTTTGTTTGGGATGGGTAGTTTGAGATATGGAAGGGGTGTGTTGGGATGTGGAAGGGGTGAAATAACTTTGTGGAGGGTGGTTTGGGATGTAAAAGAGGTCAGGGTCGAAGCAAAGGAACGTCTTCTATGGGAAAATGGGCAGGGTGGTTGTCAGGGTGTTCGAGTTGGGAGGGGGAAGTAATGGTAGCATCTGATGTGCATGTGTCTGTTGGCAATGCTGGTGCTTTTAGGTCTGGGGTATGATGCCTACATTTTGGTTTGTGTCTCTTGCTGAGTGTCTGCTGTATGGGTGAGTGTGGTCGTTTGTGTACAGTGTGTGTAACATACAATGTATGTTTGTGTGTGGATGGGTGTGCTGTGGAAGTGCTGTGTGTGGTTGTGGGTCCTGTAGATGTGTTGGTGCATGTGTTTGTTAGGTGGGTGTGAATGTTAGTTTTGTGGTAAGTTTCATGTCTACAGGTGTGGTAGTGGTAGGTGTCGATGTTTTTGTCCTTGTGGATGTTGTATCTGCAGGTGCGGTGGTGGTCGGTGTGGATGTCTGTTTCATGGTGGGTGTCGTGTCTGCAGGTTTGTTAGGGGTAGGTGTGGATGTTTGTGTCATGGTGGTTGTGGTGCCTGTGGGTGTGATTGTGGTAGTGGAGAGGGGCAAGGTGTCTACATGTTTATGTGTGTCTGTGTTTCTTGCTGTGTTTGTGTTTATGTGTGGATGTGCTGCTTCTGTTAGAATGGTTGCGTGCAAAGGAGGGAGTGTGATTGGATAGGACTGGGAAGAGGGATTTGGGATGGGGAAGAGGTAGGAGTTGAGTTAGGAGGTTTCTGCAGTCACTGAGGAGGCCAGATCCTGGAATGACCTCTTATATAGAAAAGTACACTGTTCCAAAAGACGACAACCTATTTATTGTATAGGAAAGCAAGGGCGAAGGGAGTCAGAGATACAATTGATATCAGGAGAGCCCTCAAGCACCCACTAGGGTGACAGGTTTCATCATTGGGCTATCTCCTCATCAGAGCGGTGCTGCAATGTCTGGCGGACCACACACAAATTGCGATGGTACTTAACCGAAGGCAATTTGCCAGGTGGAGGTCTGGAATGAAAACTGACTAAAAAGATAGAGAAAGATGTGTGAGTGAAGGAGAGTGAGGATAAGATAAAATTAGCTCTGAGCCTAAAACATCACTTTAATGAATCAGAGGAAAGGTTCAGGCCAAGATTAAAATCATTCAGAGTCTTAGCGGGAATAATGTCCCGCTGTACTCTTTAAAGAAGGAAGGGTAGTATGCCTAATCCTGTCTATTGATGGTCAACATGTTTCGCGTCTTTTTTGGTCAAAAAATTATCCTGTAACGTTTCGTCAGGACCCAGAAAACTACTTCTCCTATTCAAAAAAATTAATCATGAAGTGCTGGAGTGTCACTTACAAACTGAAGACAATTTGTCAAAGTCAGTTGGTCAATCAGTCGCCCTGCATGAAAGTGGAAGACAAGTACAAATTAGTGCCAACGTGCAAATAAGCACATAGAACGGTGCAGCACAGTACACCCACCCCCAAAGTGCCACATATAAAAATAAACAAAAAGGCTTACCATCCCATATTCAAGATAGAGCTCCCTAGAACCACGCTAGCCTCAACCAAGGAGGTATTACTGCATATAAAAACAACATAGTGACAAACAACTGCACGTCAATATGTACAAACTTAGCAGGTCATAGGGGAAGCACCAAAAACATCAAATTGAAATGGTCACCACATTCATGAAACAAGACTAGTAATGAAAAGAAATCAAACATCAGTCAATAGGAACTAATAGCTTGAAAAAAAAACGTCATTCCTATATGGGTTCAATTTCAACATCAGATGCAGGTGCAAGGTCCCTGTACATAGAGGAGAACTTACTCACAAAGTAGCAAGGTGGAAAAAGCCAAGAAGACGAGGTTAAGTAAAAGGCTAGAAATAGCCCATGTATGCAAAGTCTACAAACAGCTTGCGTTCATCCATCAATATAAAGTGGAAGCAAAAAGACGGCAACCCAATGGAAAACAGAGGGGGGGCGAGCTTCAGAGCCCCCACGCCTCCAGAGAACTTACTTCTACCATCTCCATGGTCGCAGTTCACCTGCCCCGTGCTGCGCGCCTGTAGGCGCTTGAGCGGCATCTTCAGGCTCTTTTTATATGATAGTAGAAATAAAAGAAGGACCATTGTTCTGGCCTGTCGGCCATCTTTTAGGAGACTAGAACGTCCACATACATAACAAGGATTGTGTCAAGCCCCCGTAAAAACTCGACATAATGGAATCAATGTTCAATTAAGAACTGAGCGAATAAATGTTGTCAAGTACAGATATACAAAAATGTATAAACAAATGTAAACGGGCATTGGGGTCATGCATAGGTACCTAGTGTATTAAAATGGCGGACATCTTGCCAAAGGTAGTTTTTAGTCAAAAACGAAAAAAGTCTGCAATGCCAGGATCAACTTGGAATGCAACTGTATGAAATCCATATGTAGTCACTCAACCCAGTGGGTGGCGTATATCTATACTTAAAAATATGGATATCAAGCTCATATCCAGGTCCTAATACACAAAAAACTGAAAACAATTGTCCCTACTGAGTGAGGATATTGAGGTATTTAGTCTTGAGTCGTAAAAATGAACATGTGTCATCTGAGAACCAAGGATAGCAAAGAACCAAAAATGGATGGTGAACAAAAATAGTTTTTTAAAACTGTAGACAAGTTCTAGAGTGTTAAAGAATTCCAAGGAATCTCATCATTTAGACCTTCACTGTAGGTCTTGAGTCTGAACACCCATCGTTGTTCAATTTTAAATAAGAAGTTGGGATCGTTACCATTGTTTCTCGGCACCTGTAACACAATCCACCACATGTCATCAGGACCATGTTTAGCTTCTAGAAAGTGTGAGCTAAGTTTTGTTGTAATGCGGGAGCATCTGATGTTGCTCCGGTGTTCATTGATACATTGTTTAACCGGGCAGGTTGTCATCCCAATGTATTTCAAATCACAAGGACAAGAAATCAAGTAAATACATTGGCGTGTGTTACAGTTGGTATGTTTGCTCAAATGCCAGGTACCGAAATGGTCAAGGTCCACTCTGTCAATGCGCTTAGTGAGAGGACAGACATTACAGGAGCCACATGGATAATGCCCAATGATCGGAGGTAAGTTCCATAGAGTAGTTTGTTTAACTGAGTCAGGATGTAAGCGAGGGCGAGTGTGGACAACTAAATCTCGTATATTGGGAGATCTTTTAAAAGCAAACAGGGGCCTTGGGATCTGAATGCCGCCACTCTGTAGGATATTCCAACGTTTATTAATGAGTTTCTTAATAGAGTTGGACAACGGGGTGAACGTGGAAACACATGTCAGTTGAATACCCGGCTCTCTAAGTACAGGTGCCAGTAGGGCATGACCTCTGCAGGCCAAACATGGCAGTGTGGATGCCATCCAGGAAAGCTAGCAAATGTGTCATCTGCCCACTAAGCCCCTGGAAGGCATTCTGTAGTGTAGTCCGGTCTACAGAGATAGTCTGCAATAGCCTCCTCGTTGAGCACAGCCTGGGAGATAGGGGCCGAGGGGGAAGTGCCTGCAGCAAATGTGATGCCTCCTCTTTTAGTGGGGCAGCTACAACCAACTGGGATGGAGCAAGAGGGAGGGTAGAGATGGAAACATGGGTGGCGGGCAAAGATATCGGTGGAATTGTTGCACTAGGGTCTGCCAACACTAAGGACTGGTCTTCTGTGGAGGCCTCTGAATATAATGTAGAGTCACTAGTGGACTCCGTACCAGTCACCTCACCCTTCGTGGCACTGGGTCCATTGCTGTCAGTGGTGTCTGCACTGGTACCACTTTGCCCAGGTTCTTCCTCACCAAAGTGGCAGCTGTCACCTTCGCCGTACCAAGATGATTCTGAAAACACAGATACAACAGTTTGATTGTATTTGTGTAAAAAGAGTTCAACATGAACTTTGTTCACAAAACATTTGACAAGTCTACACATTAAAAGAGCTTCAAGGCTCTCAAACTTGTCTTCCTTATCATTAGTATCTTATGCATGTAGGGAGGAATTCCACAAATCATTTGCTCACAGTTTAGAAATTCCCCATGCTAGCTCCGTACCATGTAAGTCTTTTGTCTCTCATTCACCTTTATTACTCTGCATGGTAAATGGCTTTGATAGCATGAGTAAAAACATAGGCCTGGATTCATTCCTAGCCCACTTCAGTGTGGAGCAAAAACATATCCACATTGCCAAAAGAGTCATGTTTTGGGTCTGATATTGACTTATCAAGGTGGGATACTCCAACATCTATGTGATGTAACCTTCCGGCTGGAAATGTCCTCTTAAGTATATTTTTTCTCACCATCATCATTTACTCATCTGGACATAACTAAGAACACTTAAATGTAATTTGGGGTATGTGTTATTCTGTCATCAATGTGGACACATTCCTGTCTGTTCCAGTCAATACAGTTGGAATAAGGAGAATCACTCCTGATTAGTCCAAAGCATTGTGAGCTACTAAAGGCAAAACAGCCTTTATGTTATTTTCACATAACGCCATGCACAGCTACATTGGTTCGTGTCTAACCTTCTAAGAGACAGATCCTATGGTTTCCACCACATACTTTGTCTAGGGCAGTATGGAAGGGCTGCTATGTGTCAGTGAGTCCATAGTGTTGGGCGATGTATGAACAAATGTGTGTAGTAATAAGACATACTTGTAGGGATGATTGACAGACTGTATCATTTAGACTGGTAGCACAGGAAATACCTTTCCCCATATATGGCACCATGACATGTCTGAAACATATAGATACTCGTGTTTCAAATTATGGGATGCCATTTCACTTGACAGAACAGCAGCAGACAATTTCACAACTTTGAAGATTCTTCTTGCACTTTACTTTTCACTCCTTTTGACATGGGCTGTATGTTTTCATTTATACTAGGGGCATAGCGTCTACTGTCCACTAGAAGTAAGGGTCTTGCAGTTTGTGTATAGAACTTTGCAGTTGTGAACAACATGAACTGAAAATTTAGCATACTCTTTCAGATGACTTTTCATTTCAATGTGCAGACATTTCTAACAGTGTCAAACATTCTGTACCCAGCTAAATCATTCAGTTCACTACACTCCAATAACGACACTTCACTCATCAATAAAAGGGGACAAATTAGCCTGTGTATAAAGAAAGAAGGAACACATTACTTTGACAAACATTTCCCACTCAAACATGTACCTGTTCCTCTGGGTTCCCACACAGCTCGCTTCAAGGACACAGGACCTCCCTGGTGAGGAGGTTCAACTCCTCAGGGAAGAAT
Source organism: Pleurodeles waltl (assembly GCF_031143425.1). Classification (NCBI taxonomy): domain Eukaryota; kingdom Metazoa; phylum Chordata; class Amphibia; order Caudata; family Salamandridae; genus Pleurodeles; species Pleurodeles waltl. Next base: position 1,350,999,235 of record NC_090445.1, read on the forward strand.
GTAAGGTCACCTGTTTTGCCCAGCACCCTGGCTCACAGGGGTCTTTAAGAGCAGCAAAAGTTGAGGAGATGTTGGCTGCAGTGTTAGGCAGCAAGTGAGCTTTTTCCCAGATGCCCGCATACAAGTACATGGTATACATGCTCCGCAGTGGAATCTGACTCAGCCATTGGCTTTTGTGCATAGCCATCACACACATTGACCTATGGCAGTGTCCGTCGTGGAGTATCCCCCCTACTATATGGTCAACTTCCACCAGCGGACTTCAGACAGCCAATATGCTGACAGCAAGATCAGGCACCTGCCATTTTAGTACGTGAAGCTGTGTATTTTTTAATTGTTTGTGCATCATCAGCACTCAAAATGGTTGCTGCTTTGTATTCAAATCTCAGACATGTACGACACTGTTTTTGTCAAAATTTGACACATTAAAAAGTGAACGATTACAGTGACATTGATAGTGCTGCGATGTATGTTATGCTTCCATTGATGGTATTTGTAAAAAAAAAAAAGTATGTCAGATAATGCTTTTCAACTGTATTACTTGCACATTATTTTTTTTAAATGTCAGGCATGTAAAAGAATTGATTTTAAATAGCAAAATGGAACGTGGCAACACATATCATATAAGAAGATCACTAAATTAACCAAGACAAAAAATGTGTGTTGATTATGAATGCCTTGTGTGAAAATGTAATTGATAGTTTGTTTTCCTCACATGCAGATATATGAACCTAGGGTTGAGTAGAAGAAGGCGTCCTTAAGTCTTCATTCCATTTCCAGACCTTGCTACCATGGAGGAAAGGGACATAAAAAAAAGTTTAGATTAAATGGGCAAATTATATTGGATTTGTGTTGACAGCTGGAACCAGATATCCTGCCACACAATAGGAATCAAACAGCAGTAACATCCATAGTGGAACTCATGGCAGTACTTCATCTTGTAACCACTGTCTCTTTTCAATATGCTGTGGCAGTATCTGGGGCATGTCACAGCCAACTTTTAGTGGTGTGCTACAAGAAGTCCTCGCTTCAATAATGAAACACATCAACAGCTTCATCCAGTTTGCAAGAACTCAGCATTTGGCCAATGTGAATGGAGAATTTTATGATTTAAGTGGTCTACCACATGTGGGTGGAGCAATTGATGGCATACATATTGCCTTGGTGCCACCATGTGCCAGGGAACAGGTCTACCGCAATCTGAAGAACTTCAGTTCCATCAATGTGCAAGTTGTCTTACCGGATTTATACATTTCAAGTGTGTGTGCCTCCTTTCTTAGGTCAAAACATGATTCTTTTGTACTATGGAACAGCACTGTACCTCTTCAAATGTCACACCTTGGACCTGAGAGGGCCTGGTTTGTTGATAAATACAATATGACTAGAGGATAATTTGCTATTATCATAGTTTAGGAATGCACAATGGCTTGATATGATTTTAATCAATCGCGTTATTGCTTCCATGTAAGAAACTCAGTGTATCCTAATCAACCATGGTTGTTGTCACCACTGAGGAATCCAACAACAGGAAGAATAAGGAGACCAATGGAGTGGGCCTTTGGGCTCCTGAAGGGCAGATTTTGATGCGTGGACAAAACCGTTGGAGCCCTCTTCTACTCACCCGATAAGGTTTGCCAAATCACAGTTGCTTGCTACATGCTGCATAACATTGCCCTGCGACGGAACCTCCCAATCATCTTGGAGGATGGAGACCGTGAAGAGCCACCTGGGTGAGGATGTTGCAATGCCCAATGAAGATGACGCTGGTGAAGAGGAAGGAAATGACCTATGTCAAGATGTCATTGATCACCTTAGTGTAAGTCTACCCTCATATTTTGTAACATCTGATGACAGAACAACTTCTGACATACTGAACATATAAGTCTGTAATGGTAATTTGATAGGAATGGTTTGATCAGGAAAGTCCAAGGTAAAGGTGTTTGTAGACCAAAGTGTCCCTACATTAATAACATTGTTTGTTGACATAGATTAACTTTGCATGTTCTAAGTATATATGTCCTCATAACTTATCATTTGAGTCAAATGTAATTTGTGAAATAATTCATTTTACCTTGGTATTCTTTTTTAGGATCCTTCACCATGTCATCTTCATTTGGACTTTTTAAAGTTGTGACATATGCAGTTGCTGTTGGAACATACAAAGGGAACATGGAATGATCCTGGGACAGACACCCACTTCGGATGGACAGATCTTGTACAGAAACAACTTTTACTCAGATTTAATGGAAGTTCTTGAGATTGTATCTGACATGTTTTCAGTTGGTTGTTGCCACCAAGGCAATATGTGGTGCTTAACTTGCTCTAACCACATGTATATGTCAAGCAATCACATATTGGTCTCCCTTACCATTGGCTAAATGTTCAATTTGTGTTCAGTGTAGGAAGCTGTTAATGTGTCTTCTCATAGTCGCAATAAATGTTTGTCATACACTGCATCAGATACTGCCACAGTATCCTGAAATGGTCATGTGGCCATGCTTGTTACTGCCATGATGTAAACTATTGGTGTTATTGATGTCGGATTCCTGTTGTGAGGGCAGTATGTCTGGACCGACCTGAGATCATGAAACAATAACAGTTTGCATATTTAATTTGATTTAATGAAATATTGTCTTTGTTCTGTGGTGCCAACATTTTGGAATGCTAACTTCTAAATGGCTCAGACTGCTTGGGTTCTGGTTTGTGAAAAGCATATTTGATTGTGTCACAGATTTGTTACATACAAATGTATGACACCAATACATTCATATTTAATTGTTTCTTTTTTCCTATTTTTGTTACATGGGAAAACACTACCAAGTTAGTAGCTATAATTTGTTTTAGTATCATATTGTTTGACAGATCTAAAAAATTATGGTGTAGAGAAAATATAAAAAAGGAATTACCACAATAAATACAACACCAGTCCTTGACTTTGTTTTATATGCATTTGGTTTGACCAAAAGAATGAGTGGAATATATTTGAAACCAGAATGAAAAGAACAATAAAAAACTAAAGTCCATCATGGTGGATAAATTATATTTGTTGAGCACAAATTGTTATGAGCCCAATGTACAGAATACAACTCTCCTCAAAAAAGGTAAATGTGCCCATGAAATAGTCCAGAGAGTGAATGGTAGACGCACATTGGAGGAAATTAGGTTCAGCATCTCGTAGAGGGGGTGGTGGAGAGCTCGTCATCCTTTCCTGGTGGTTCAGATGAACGTCCCATCCGGGGAGGGGTCAGGTGCAGGGACTGGGATGGGTGGAGAAGTTCCCTGTTGTAGCAGGGCCTCCCTGTCTGTGGCTGAGGAAGGTGTATTTTGTCCTGATGTTGAAGGACAGGGGTAGATGGTAACGGAAAACATTGCACACGTGAAGATAAATCTAAAAAATCAACAGAGTCAAGGAGCACAAACTGGAGTTGTGATCCTGCAGCTCAAGAATGTGCTCCCTTTACTCCTGCTTAAGGTACCTGATTTCCGTTAGGATGTGACCCATCATGTCTTTGGATTGTTGCAGTGCTGCCAAGGATCCGTCAATGGTGGTCTGTGTGACAATGATGCCAGGGGCCTCACTTTTCTGTCCCACTGATTCCTTCCCACGACCCCTACCACCCCTACACTGTGCCCTTAAGGCAGTGTGGCACATCCCACTGGTTCTCGGCACAATAGCCAGGACTGGGGAGCACAAGATGGGAGTTGTGTTCCTCTGGGCACAGGATAGAGGTACCCATAGGCTGAGTTGTTTTAGCAGCTGGGGTGGGATGTGTAGGTGTGGGCTGAGTGTGGCTCACTGGGGCTGTCTGTCCAGGCAGACCAGATGGACCAGGCATCCCCTCATCACCCTGACTTGCAGGAGTGGTGTCCTCACTGAAAAACAAACCATGGTACAGCTTATTTGATTAAACTGGACTGGTCATCATATGAACAATGTAAAACAAATTGTGTATCAATGCTACTTATAATCAGCACGACACAGAACAAGATTGTAAACATTTGAACATTCAGACTATGATTTATGCAAGCAAGTAGATCAATTCAATGTAGTGACAAGAAGATGACAACATACTGGATCAACACAGTATTTAACATTTTGATACAGACCATGAATTGGTGAATGAAAACTACATAGCTTTGACTTTGGTGCACATGTGGAAGGAAAGGGAGGGTGGGCAATGTTAGATATGGGGACTTTGGTTGCCAGTCAGGTTACCCCCTGTCCAAGCAAGGACCCTCACTCTAGTCATGGTAAGTCACACACAATCCAAATTATCCTGTGCCCACCCTCTGATAGCTTGGCACTGAGCAGTCAGGCTTAACTTAAAAGGCAATGTGTAAATTATTTCTGCGATAAATCATGCAATAACACAGTAGAACACCACACAGTGTTTAGAAAAATATATAATATTTATCTGATAAGTTGCAGGTCAAAACGATTAAGATACAATAAGTATATGTTGAGATGTCACTGTCAAAATGATATAAAGTGTCTTTAGTCTCTTAAGAGCAACAAATGTCTCTTGCAAGCACAAAGTACCTGGTTTTGCGTTCGAAATCCCCACAAGGAACTGCAGAGGAGGAGATGTGTGGAAAACAGGGAGGTGTGCGTCGATTTCTCAGGTCGCACACGGAGATGCATTGTTTATTTCTCACGCAGGGAAGGCTTTGCATCAATTTCTGGCGCGCTGACTTGGATCCTCTTTGGGTTGCGGGGTTTTCAGACGCCCCGGGGACTGTATGTTGAAATCTAGCACTTGCCGGACGAAGACACAGGGGCTGCGTCGATCCGGTGGGCACTGCGTGGAAATTTCTACCGCAAGGCAGGTGCTGCGTTGATTCCGGGCTGCCTCGTTCCGGCTCGGCTGTGCGTCGATCCAGTAGGCTGTGCGTCGGTTGCTCTGCTGGCACTGCGTCGATCTTCTCCTTGCGAAGTCAGGCTGCGTCATTCCAGTTCTCAGTGCAGTGATGTTCTCACCGCAGTGCAGGCTGTAAGCTGTTTCTGACAGGCAGTGTATCGATTTTCGCCGCACCTGGATTTCTTCTTGCAGGAATGAAGTCTTTTTGATCCTGAGACTTCAGGGCACAGGAGGCAAGCTCTATCCAAGCCCTTGGAGAAAACGTCTCAGCACAGCCAGAAGCAGCAAGGTAGCAGGGAAACAGCAAGGCAGCAGTTCTTCTCAGAAAGCAGTCAGGTGAGCCTTTTGGGTAGCCAGGCAGTTCTTCTTGGCAGGTTGAAGGTTCTGGTTCAGATCCACTTCTCCAGGAAGTGTCTGTGAGATAGAGTGTCTACCCCAGAAGTGTCTAAGTTGGTAGGGTCAGACACGCTTCTTAAATACCCAAATGTTCCTTTGAAGTGGGGGAGACTTCAAAGAGTGGTTTAGAAGTGCTGAAGGTCCCCTTTCAGTTCCATCTTGTCTGCCAGGGTCCCAGTAGGGGGTGTGGGAGTCCTTTGTGTGATGGCAGGCTACTGTCCTTTGACATGTAAGTGTCAGGCCCTCTACCCTTCCAGCCCAGGAAGACGCATTCAATATGCAGATGTATGCAAGTGTGGCTGAGTATCCTGTGTTTGGGTTGTCTGAGTGAATACACAAGGGAGCTACCCACTAAACCTAGCCAGACGTTGATTGTAAGTCACAGAAGGATTTAAGTGTAGAGAAATGCTTACTTTCAAAAAGTAGCATTTCTAAAATAGTAATATACAAACAAACTTCACCATTAAGCAGGATTTCGTATCACCATTCTGGCCATACTAAATATGACCTGGCTATTCCTTTCACATCAGGATCTACCAATCAAACAGTATATGAGGGTAGCTTGTTCTGCTTTCCTGCTCCTATCTCATAACCAAGCTTACAGAACCTCTCAGGAATACACTTCTGAGTTTAAAGAAGACATTTATTGTTCACCACAAGGTTCCTGAGAGATGAAATTAGTAGATTGGAAGCACACGTTCAAAAGTAGTCGCAGCAATGAAAGCAAAATATGTCAAAGTACTTCTCAGTTGCAATGTACACAGCAAATACATATGATTATATAATAGCATAACTTCAAAGCAAAGCATAAAAGTCAAAATTCATCACCGTAGGGGCAAGGCTGTAGGGCCTATATTCAGCTTCATCTTTCTGGGGTCTGCAAGTTGATGACTCCGGTCAACTGCGAGAAAGAGATTTTCTACCCAAACGGGAGACATGCAACTGACGTCTCCTTCCTGTCTGAAGTCAAGCAGATTCAATCTACCCCTGCTGTAGTCCAGAGTCATCCTTAAAAACAAACTCAGTGTGGGAACCAAAGAAACTTGGAGAGTGGCCAATTCTCGAGAGCTCACTCGTTCTCAGACTGGATTGCGAGGTAAACACACAATCTACGTGCTCTTATCAGCTAAGGTCTGGTGTGAAAAACACTGCTTGGTCTACCATGTGGAAAAACACAGCTTGGAAAAAACACAGCTCATCTGCAATGTCTCAACTGCAATGTCTAACCCCACGCTAAAGCCAATAGGTAGCTAACCTAAATATCAATTGTAATGTCTAATGTCATGTCAAAGCCAATAGGCAGCTAAACTGAATACAGAATTTAATGGCTAATGCCATGTCAAAGCCAATAAGCAGCTAAACTGAATACAGAATGTAGGGCCAGATGTAGCAAGGTCCGAATTTGCGATTCGGAAATTGCGAGTCGGTGCGACTCGCAATTTCTGAATCGCAAATTTGGATGCAGAACGGTGTCTCAGACACCGTCTGCGACTCGCTATGGGGTCGCAAAGACCCACCTCATTAATATTAATGAGGTGGGTCGCATTTTGCGACCCCATAGCGAGTCCCTGCACTCACAGGGATGGTGGCCTGCTGAAGTCAGCAGACCTCCATGTCTGTGACTGCTTTTTCAATAAAGCAGTTTTTTATTTTTTATTTTGCAGCCCGTTTTCCTTAAAGGAAAACGAGTTGCAAAATAAAAAAAATTACGAAACCATTTGGTTTCGTTTTTTCAGTGTAGGCAGTGGTCCATTGGACCACTGCCTGCTCTGAAAAAACCTTTTTGCCAACATTCACAAAGGGGAAGGGGTCCCTTTTGCGAATGAGTTACCACCAGTGTGACACTGGTGGTAACTGCGAATTGCGATGCGAGTCGCAAATAGGAAGGGAACACCCCTTCCTATTTGCGAGTTGCATTCACAATTTGCGAGTCGTACCGACTCGCAAATTGTGAATGTGCATCACAGAAGGCTGTTTGCATGGCGCAAACGGCTTCCTACATCTGGCCTGTAATGTCTAATGCCATGTCAAAGCCAATAGGCAGCTAAACTGAGTACAAAATGTAATGGCTAACTCCATGTTAAAGCCAATAGGCAGCTAAACTGAACACAACATGTAATGTGCTACTGGTGAACATTGAGCAACTAATATGCGCAGTGGTGAAACACAAAGTCATTGTCAAACACAATTAATAGCATCACATAGCCCTAATGCTATCCTATGAAAGGAGCAGGCCTCACAGTAGTGCAAAACACATTTAGGAGTTTTACACTACCAGGACAAATAGAACATACATGTTCATGTCCTGCCTTTGCCTACAAAGCACTCTGCCCTATGGGCTACCTAGGGCCTACCTTATTGGTGAAGGGAAATGTAAGGTTTGGCAAGTAATTTTAAAAGCCGAAGTGGCAGTGAAACTGCACACAGGCCCTGCAGTGGTGGTCCTGAGACATAGATAGGGGGCCACTTATGTGGGTGGCACAACCAGTGCTGTAGCCTACTAGTAGCATTTAATTTACAGGACATGGGCACATGTAGTGCACTTGACTGGGGACTTACAAGCAAATTAAATAAGCCGATTGGGTATGAGTCAATGTCACCATGTTTTAAGGAGAGAGCATATGCACTTTAGCACTGATTAGCATTGGTAAAATGTGCAGAGTCCTAAAGCCAGCAAAAATGAGGTTAGAAAAAGAGAAGGAGGAAGGCAAAACATTTGGGGGTGTCCCTGCAGAAAGTCCATTTCCAACAGGTAACATCGCATTGCACTATTATTTTGCAGAGACAAAAAGCAGGGCATCATGGTAGTTGTAGTCATTTTCAAGCACCATTGCGCATACTTGTGAAAAAGCAAGTAACCCATACCTATATAAATTACTTCGGTGAAAATACACACGCATTTCCGATATGTACAGATGTATGTGTATAATGTGAATAGGTTAAGATCCCACTTTCAAGTACTGTACCTTCATGTGCATATGGATGGAGTTTAAAACCTGTTTTTGAAGTACAACAACCTACATTGAGATATTGCAAAGGAATAGGCACATGCAAAAGGTTATCCATAGAGAACAACACACACTCTGACAATACATGTTGGCCTTGTTACATAGATTGTAGCGACCATGATGCCACTTATTTGAATGACACAAGGTATTTTGGCATTGAAGTCTCAATATATATGTTTTGATAGGTGTCTGGATACAATAAGAACATCTACATTAGGGGCAAGGACTCAATTTGTGGTTAGTGAGACATAAATAGGTGTGACTTACCTGTCTCCACTCCACCAGGGATTCCTATCAAGCCTTCAGGATGTAGGTTCTGCAAGACCTTCTCCTCCCGAGGAAAGAGTTGTAATGGTGGGCTGGGAGAATCACCACCAGTCTTCTGGGCTTCAAGGTGACGCTTGGAGGTCAGGGAATGGACTCTTCCCCACAGATCAATCGAATTCTTTCTAATTTCCTCCTCTGTACGCAACATATTGTTAGCTAATGCATTCACTCTGTTAACTTTTCCATCCCACATTTGCTCTTTCTGAGATATGGTAGTATTTTGTACTTTTGCCCCACTCTAACTATTTCCTCAACCATGACTGTTAATTCTCTCTCTGTAAAATGTCAGGTCCTAGTCTTTGCCATAGTGATCAGAAAAATTCTACTAGTGTCCCTACAGTGATTTGAAAAATAATGAAAAAAAGATAAAGTGAATAAAACAGAGGGGGAATACAAAAAAGAAAAGAAAAAACTGGCTGTTCAGTGGCCAGGTCATCCTCAGAGTGGTGGTCAGCATTGAAATGACACATGTTTATGATCAGAAATGTAGCGTGTTGTATAGTGTCTTTTGCAGGTGTTTTCTCAATTGTCCAAAGTACATCAGGGGTAGGCTGCTATCATCCACCCCATAGACACAGCCATAGTCCAATGCTGAACAAGTGCCGCAATGGACTACCACCATCATAGGTCCACTGCTGGTACACTGCCAGATCGAGTGTTATGTAAATATGATAGGGCCGATGCCACCTTCCCAATGGCAACAAAGTTCTACTCGCCAGGACTGGAGCCCACCACATTGACTGCAGGATACAGCAGGTGCAATGGAGTCCACTCCATTGATGCAGATGGTGGTTGACCCACCATAGATCTAAATATTGCGGTCATAAGACCCTCAGTTTGATGGAGTTCTTGGGACCTCTGCCACAGTGGCTTGCCGGTAATACTGTCAAGATCCAAGTCAGGTCCTTAGTTTACTGAATAAGTAAGTAACTTCTGCAAAACCAAAGGGGTGTGAGATAGAAGGATGGCATCATTGGCATAGAGCAGACATGGAATGGGTCTATGGCTGATTTGAGGGAAGCCTTTGCAGTTATTGTTTAAAACTGAATCCAAACTATTAATATACAAGGTAAAAAGAAAGGGCGCCAACACACAGTTTATCTGACCCCTGTTTGCAAACATAAGGTGTCAGTACATTCCCCCCTGCGATCAAAGTGCACCTTGACCTTGCCCCTGGAATCAATCTATCAAATTAGGAAAATGATCTGAGAGTCTACATCAATCTCAGTTAAAATAGCCCATAGTTGGCTGTCAAGGACATAGTCAAAAGCAATTCACAGGTTGACGAAGACTAAAAAACAACTGGCCTTTTTTAATTGATAATATATTTGCCTATAATCATGTTGAGATTAAGCCTCTGTACAACAGTTCCTAGCCCACTGCAAAAGCCATATTGTAGGTCACAGAGAATGTTGGTGGCTTCTGACCATATGAGTCAAGTAATGATATTGGGTAGTAATGTGCAGTATTCAAATGATTCCCTTCTTTAAAGATGTAGACGACAACATAATCTGACCATAAATCTAGAATGCCTGAATGTCAACACGCCCCTAACAGATTGGCCAGAATAGGACCCCAGAGGGGTAAAGTGGCCTTAAACAGGTCAATGAGTATGACATCCAGGCCAGATGTTTTGCCACCCCTGCTGCCCAACACTACCACACTGATCTCCTCCAGGGTGAATGATAGATTGGAAACGTCTACATCAGTGATGGTAGCCTATCTTCTGGGTATGGAATAAATCTGAGAAAAGTGGGAAATCCACTCAGACTCTTCGATGGCCAGATCGAAACTAGGTGTGCTGGCATCCTTTAACATGAGTTCATTAAGTATCCTTAGACATACAGGCTTCGTTCAGGGATTCCCAGGCTATATGCTTCAGTTCTTTCTTCTTGGCCATGAGTGCTAACCTGAAATGCCACCCGCACCTACTTACTTTGGTGAGGCAGGCTAGAGTCTTATAAAGAGCTGTCAAGAGAAACTTATGGGCTTTAGTACAAACACTATTAAACCACCCAGTTCTAGGGAGACTGGATTGGAGTGATGATCTAGTAAGGGCTAGTTTGATTGTATACAAAATTGTCAGTAAACTCTTTCTAACATCCATAATCATCTAGACAGGTGTTGAAAGTGCTCATGTAGGTTGTGATCAAAGAGTCAGGAATAATCCTGACCAGCTAAGCGATATGCCATTCCAGTTGGTTAGAAGGGCATTATCAAGAGTATTCAATGTGGTTGCTGCTTAAGCCCCATGCCAGTTTGACATTAATGCTCTGAGGGTAATGGTCACTTAAAGCAAAAGAGGGAGTAGTGAAGTCACATATTAGTTTTTTAAGCTTGTAGGAAACAGGAATATATTAAATTACTGTGTTAAAGGCACAACCATTAAAAGTGGAAGAGAAGGGTACAGAGGGAGAGCATAATTAATTTTAAAGGGTAGTATCAAACGTAATCACTAAGTCATTCAGGGCCATATTTATACTTTTTGATGGAAAACTGCGCTGGCGCAGTTTTGCGTCAAAAATATTACCGCTGGCTTACGCCATTTCGGTGCGCCGTGCGGGCGTCAAATTTATACTTTGATGCCCGGCGGCGCAAACCACAGGTGTAAGCCATTTTTTTTTACGCACACCGCAGCTTCAAGTCGTAAAGAAAAACTACGGTAACGCGGCTGAAATTACTGTGGGTTGGTTTACGACACTGCAAACCACATATGCAGCGTTTTTTTATGCAATAGCATCAAAATTCCCCGCAAGCACAGCCATTTCAGCAGAGGAGAGCCAAAATGGATCCCAGATGCCTGTACAGACCCCAGGAAGATGACAACAGACCAGGAACCATCCAGGGGGACCCACACAAGACCCAGGATAGTTTGAAGAAGAAAAGTAAGTGTCAGTTCAGTGCAGAGGAGCAGGAAATTCTGGTTAAAGAGGTGAAGGAACACCAGTACCAACTGTTTGTCACCTCAAAGTTGCCAATCAGTAGGAGAGAGGCAATATGGCAACAAATTGTTGACAAGATTAACAGTGTGGCAGACGTACGCAGAACAGTCATTGAGTGCAAGAAACGCTGGCATGTCTGCAAGCGCAGGACCAAGGAAAAGATGGCCAGGAACAGGAAGGCAGCACTGCAGACTGGAGGTGGGAGTCCAGCACACCAGGAGGCCCTGGACCACATGGAGGAGATGGTCGCAGCCGTCATCCGTGAGGAGATGGTCACAGGGATTCAAGGACAGGACAGTGCAGACTACCGGGAGACATTAAGGGACCTGTGGGCTCGGAAGGAGCCCAGAGGTGCCCTCCCATGCCCCCAGGGACACCCCCTGTCACCCTTGCCCACCCCAGGAGGACACCCAAGGCTGGAGGGACCCATCCCAGGGACATTAAGGTAAGTTCAGGTAAGTGTTTTAAAAAAATAAAAATTGTGGCATAGGTGGGCCTGATTTGTGCCCCCCTACATGCCACTATGCCCAATGACCATGCCCAGGGGACAAAAGTCCCCTGGGCATGGCCATTGGGCAAGGGGGCATGACTCCTGTCTTTGCTAAGACAGGAGTCATTTCTATGGGGGTTGGGAGTCGAAAACAATTGTGCAAATCGGGTTGAGGCGAAAAATTTGCCTCAGCCTGACTTGCCCCATTTTTTCACGCCCAAGCTCCATATCCCCTACGCCGGCGCTGCCTGGTGTACGTCGTTTTTTTCTGGACTGTTTGTCTAACGGTGTTCTCCTGTCTGTATTGCCTCTGCAGGTCAGCACCCATCAAAAGAAGGGTTTATGGCATGCCATCGCCAAGGAGGTGTGGACCCTGGGGGTCCATGGCAGGCAGATCACCCACTGTCGCAAACGGTGGGAGGACCTGAGACGCTGGGCACGGAAGACCGCGGAGGCCCAGCTGGGGATGGCCTCCTAACGAGGAAGGGCTGCTCATCGAACCCAGACCCCCCTGATGCCCCGAGTACAGTGGCTATCATTACAAATTACACCTGGTGGGGTGGTATCGGGGTTGTTGTTGTGTGTCAGTGGGTGCCCTAGGCCAGGCCAGATATAGCAGCGTAGGTCCTCTGGTGGCTAAGTGTCTGAAGGGGAAATACAGCCTACCTAGCTTATTAGCATCCACTACTGGGCAGGGCTGCGTGGGTCCCAGGTGTGCTGCAGTTGGCGGTGTGTGCTCCTCCTCATGTATTGGTGGCTACCAATATTACTGGTAGTACAATGCATAGTGCTCAGGATTGTACCTCGTGTGTGAGGGTGCTGTGTACGCCAGCAGTGGTGTTGGTGCAGTCATTGACCAAGTGTATCCTTTGTCTCCCTCCCCCCTTTCTTGTTTTGTCATCCTGTCCTTATGTGCATTAGCATCATTTGGCAGAGGAGCAGAGGCACCAGTGACGGAGGGAGCTTCATCCCACAGGACACCTGGAGGCAGAGTCCACCGATGCTGAGGGCACCAGTGGGAAGGAGGGCAAGAGGACCACCACAGCAGAGACTGGAGGGGACAATACAAACTCTGATACCTCCTCCAATGGGAGCAACCTGGTGGTGACCACCCCAGCTATAGGTACAGCCGTCACCCCAGTATCAGCACTGCCCTCCCAGCAGCCCCTCAGTGACTTGTCCGTGCCCGCATCTCCTTCACCCAGGCACCTCAGGCCCTACCCCAGTCAGCCCTGCTGCCCTGAGTGAGGAGGCTATTGACCTCCTGAGATCCATCTATGTAGGGCAGTCACCATTGTGAATGCCATCCAGGGGCTGGCAGCCCAGATGCAACCATCTAATGCATTCCTGGAGGGCATTCACAGTGGATTGGTGGTCCAACAGATATCAATCCAGGCTCTGGATTCCTCTATGATGGCAGCCATTGTGCCTGTTTCCACCGTCCCCCCTCCGACTTCCACTTCCAAGTCCCATTCTCCTCAACTTCAACCCATCCAAAGCACACAGCCATACAAGTATGCACACAAGACAGCTCCCAAGAGTGTCACAGGCAAACACAAGCACCACACTTCATCCAACAAGCACTCACACACAAGACATCCAATTGCAGACACAACAACATCCCCTATGTATACTGTCTCCACCCTACTCCTCCTACTCCTACTCCACCTCCCACCCAGTTACGTCCACACTCACACCTGTATGCACTACTTCACCATCCACTACCTGCATCATCACCACACCAAGCAGAACACACACTTCACTGGCAGATACCTCCACAACATCCATGCACACGTACCCTGTGTCCTCTCCCACCATGTCTGTTTCCCCCTAAAGAACACAAACGCAAGCATTCAGACACCCAACGGCCATCCACCTCACAACAGCATACAACCCATGCACCAGCATGCAAATCCAGCAGACAAACACCTCCAACAACCACTCCCTCATCCTCCACTCCCATTACTTCTCCCTCATCCCGCCCCAATGTCCTAAAACGCTCTTCCTTTCCACCATTGACCTCTTCCCTACCCCCCGTCCTGCACATATGGCCAGGGTATCAAGATTCCAGCCAAGCACCTCAACCAAACAGTCCACGGGCCCAGTTCCATCAGCACCTACTTGTGGTGGAAAGGATTCCAGGCCACTAAAACTGAAGGGGAAGGAGCCAGCACCAGCCATCAAAAAGGGGAATGAGCCTGCACCAGCCAGCAGAAAGAGGGAGGAGCCTGCACCAGTAAGCAAGAAGGGGAAGGAGCCTGCATCAGCAAGCAAGAAGGGGAAGGAGCCTGCACCGGCAAGTACGAAGAAGAAGGAGCCTGCACCAGCTAGTAAGAAGGGGAAGGAGACTGCACCAGCAAGAAAAAGGGGAAGGAGCCTGCACCAGCAAGCAAGAAGGGGGAAGGAGCCTGCACCGGCAGCTGTCACAGAGCCCCTACCACCAGATGTGTTTGTGCAGCCATCAGTGAGTGCAGGGGCTGAGCAGGAGCCTCCCACTATTAGCACCACCACCACAGTGCAGCCATCGCAGGGTGCAGGGGCCGAACAGGACCCTCCGACTACTACCACCACCACCACAGTGCAGACATCGCAGGGTGCAGGGGCTGAGCAGGAGCCTCCCACTACTACTACCACCACCATAGTGCAGCCATCACCGCTGGCAGACACCATGTGATCCAGACTCCATGGGCTGCTGTGCGGCCTGTCCCCTCCAGAAGCAGTGGGCGAGTCACCCACCTGAGAGACTGTGGCCTTGCACTCCCCAGGATCAAGCACAGGGCTTGTTGCCCCCTCCAGAACCAGTGTGGGAGATACCCACTCGAGAGACTGTGGCCTTGCACTCCCCAGAACCAAACACAGGGCTTGCTGCCCCCTCCAGAACCAGTGTTGGAGACACCCACTCGAGAGACTGTGTCCTTGCACTCCCCAGGACCAAGCACGGTGCTTGTTGCCCCCTTCAGAACCAGTGTGGGAGACACCCACTCGAGAGACTGTGGCCTTGCACTCCCCAGGACCAAGCACAGGGCCTGTTTGCCCCTCAAGAACCAGTGTGGGAGACACCCACTCAAGAGACTGTGGCCTTGCACTTCCCAGGACCAAGCACAGGGCTTGTTGCCCCCTCCAGAACCAGTGTGGGAGACACCCACTCGAGAGACTGTGGCCTTGCACTCCCCAGGACCAAGCACAGGTCATGTTGCCTCCTCCAGAACCAGTGGTCTTGTTTCCGCATCCAGCTGAAGTGCCTCCCTCCCCCTGAGTTGCCTGCCTATTTGCCAACTGATGCCTTTGCAGTGTTCCCTCCGTATTTGTGCATTTAACGAGTGGGGCCTTGGACTTTTCCCTGTGGCCATGTGGCCCCTGTGAACTGAGGACTGGACAGTGACCACTTTTTGTGCATTTGTACATATCTGTTGCATTTGTAAAATGTACTATTGATTTTGTGTTGATCTCATTACAATCACTATAGTCAATTTGTGTGGTCCTTGCATTATTCAGCCGATTTACGGAGATAAATTGTTTTCTTGTGCGACTGGTTGTGTGTATGGTGTGTGTGGGTGGGGCGTGTGTTGTTTGTGTGTGTGTCACTCTCGTTTTCCTCCCCCCTCCCTTGTTTGCTAGGTGGCAGTACTCACAGTCATCTTCGCCAGCGTTGGTGTTCGTGGGGGAGCATAACGTAGAAGATCATCGGAAATACCTGCAGTTCTGGTTATAAGGTGGCGTAGTTCTTCCCTGTATGTCCAATGGTGAGTCCCTTGACTTCCAGGCAGTGTTTCGGCCGGCTTTCGATGGCATTGGTACCGCCCCGGAAATGGTGGCTGTTTGGCATGCCATGATATGGTGGCCGGAACTTTGTGTTCCGCCTGACTGTAGGCGGCTACCACCATGGTGACTGTTGTTTCCACCCTAGCGGTCGGTGTGGTACATTGGCTGTCTTCTGGAGATCTATCTGGCATGGTCATAATTAGGCGGTATTTACTGTCAGCCAGTTGGCGGTGTTACTGCCATTTTATCACCGGCCTCCAGGGTCGTAATGAGGGCCTCAGCCTCTTATTCGCTGTACAGTTCAAATCTTGATGTGTGTATGATGGATGTTTGGCATTTTGGTCTTGTTTTGTTTAGACAAATATTACCTATTTTTCTAAACCTGTGTTGTCTCATTTTGTGGTGGTTCATTGTATTACTGTGTGTGTTGGTACAAATACTTTACACATTGCTTCTGAAGCTAAACCTGCCTGCTTCTGCTAAGCTACCAAGGGGGTGAGCGGGGATTAACTGAGGGTGATTCTCCTTTACCCTGACTAGAGTGAGGCTCTTTGCTTGGGCATGGGGTAACCTGACTGCCAACCAAAGACCCCATTTCTAACAGCCATGAAAAGCCTTGCAAGGTGGCTGTAAGTTGTAATGCTTCCTGGGTGGTAAAGTATTCTTATTTAAACTCATTGACATATTTAAATTATGGTATACAAATAAAGCCAAGCAGCTTGCAACAATCGCTGATAAATGCATGGTTTAAAGTAGTGAATTCAGATGCCCATACCCTGTGCCATAATAAGACTGGCTGGATTTTAATCAAATTCGATTAAAAAAGCCCCCAATTTAGAATGACATCAAGGGTACCATAGCCTTTAGGTACAGAGAGAAGATTCTTAAAAAGGCACTCCGTATAAGCAGAATTTGAGTAACATCAGAGTGGCCCCAGATACCTGCCCCATTCAAAGCTGTTGAGACACATTTAGCATTACAATAGTTAAAAAGTCTCTCATGGGATTCTTGCTTAGTTCAGTAGCAAACTTTAAATGCGCAGTTACAGATTTAAAAACAAACAAAATCTATTTTCTAATATTAACAGCTGGGCATTCAAAAAGAATGTCCAAATAGTAAAATGAGGGGTAATACTCATCTTGATATTGCCAGCCACAAAATGTGGACACTTCCTATCTTTATCCCCACCCCTCATAAAGAAGGTTTTGCTTTTGTTAATGGTAAAGCCAGATTTAGATCTTGACGATAATGGTACTGCCTTCGATTTTCCATCAGATTTCCCGTTCATCACCTTGGTGAGATGCCAGTTCTATTTTGATGTTGGCAGGCCCATAGGTGAAAGACTGCAGACGAACAACCGTCACTGCCATAAATCACAACCCACATTGATGGTGTCATAGGCAAAAGCGGCTGGCGCTGGGACTCCAGGCAGTTTTACTGACAAGCCAATCATGATCTATCTCCCCGCTGATGCAACTGTGGCAGTTGAACTCCCAAACCTCAATTGGTAGATTGGGAGGGATAAAAGGCCAAAACTCACCCTTTTCAGAGTTTTCTCATTTCCTGCCTCCATGAACAAAGTCATAAAAGGTCAGATGTTTCTGTTGTTCCTGTACCAAGAAGAAACTCAACCCCGTTGTAGCTGGAAAAGAAGGCAAGTCACTGTATCATTTGTCCTCCTTGGACCTGTCGGTGTACATTAGCACAGGACTAGTGCATGTTTAACAAATACTTGCAAGCAATAGTACATTGATGTGCAATGCAAATGTTCGTGGGCCATAGTTAGAAAAAGGTTTACAAACAGACCTTGATATATCAGGAACACTCACCAATCTGATACTTACTGCCTTTATGGCAATGGACACCTACACAAAAAGTCACATCAGTCCCACCTCAAAAAGCATCAATACTGGTGTGTGCAATCATTTTCCCTAAACTATCATATGATACACATAAACAGAATACCCATTAGGAACTACATACCGCCATGATAATGTAGCAATTGCACTACAAAATGCTACAATTGTGTGTACACAGAATTTACAACCAACATTAACTCTAAACTGAAAACATGTCAGAGATGTATGAAGGTCACATGTCCCCTTGGTTTGTGCAATTTATGAATAACATTAGATGTCATTTAACTTTAAAGCATCAGGTTCCTGTGTAATGCATATGTGTATATTATAGACACATCATGTTAAAATAAACACACATGCATTCTCCAGTCATGAAAACTGAAACACACATAATTTAAGTGTAAGTGCCCAGTAACAAGATGAATGCTTGTACCAAAATTACCTAACACCTCATAAATGTACAACACTAATGTATGTATTATTAAAATATCTAAAAAATTAAAGCTGTGCTCGTCACTGTCACAAATGATAGTAAGTGCATGGCACACACATTACCAGAAATACCATGATCAGCAAACAACTAGAAACAATTAAAAAAATAAAGCCCAGACGTATGTATTGTAAGGTTGTTATGAACTTGAGACAATGCTCTCAAAAGAAACATCTAGAACAATTTTTAAATTACAAAAACTTAAAGTCCAAATGTCCCAGTCCTGGGTTGCTGGCCTACAACTTGCCTCCAATTCACACTGCCAAATACAACTTCCTTTGGAAGGGGTGTCTACTGGGCACAGTGCAGGCTTCTCAAATATTTTTGTTTCAGGGTGAGTCCTTGGGTTTGGGAGGGGTGGGTTGGGTTTGGAAAAAGTAGGTTTGATTTTAGGATAGGTGAGTTTGGATTTGGGAGAGACAGGTTTGGTTTTGAAATGTGTGGGTTGGAATGTGGAAGACGTGTGTTGGGGTATGGAAGGCATAGAAAGATGTTTGGGTTTGGTGGATTTTTGTTTGGGATGGGTAGTTTGAGATATGAAGGGGTGTGTTGGGATGTGGAATGGGTGAAATAACTTTGTGGAGGGTGGTTTGGGATGTAAAAGAGGTCAGGGTCAAAGCAAAGGAACGTCTTCTATGGGAAAATGGGCAGGGTGGTTGTCAGGGAGTTCGAGTTGGGAGGGGGAAGTAATGGTAGCATCTGATGTGCATGTGTCTGTTGGCAATGCTGGTGCTTTTAGGTCTGGGGTATGATGCCTACATTTTGGTTTGTGTCTCTTGCTGAGTGTCTGCTGTATGGGTGAGTGTGGTCGTTTGTGTACAGTGTGTGTAACATACAATGTATTTTTTTGTGTGGATGGGTGTGCTGTGGAAGTGCTGTGTGTGGTTGTGGGTCCTGTAGATGTGTTGGTGCATGTGTTTGTTAGGTGGGTGTGAATGTTAGTTTTGTGGTAAGTTTCATGTCTACAGGTGTGGTAGTGGTAGGTGTCGATGTTTTTGTCCTTGTGGATGTTGTATCTGCAGGTGCGGTGGTGGTCGGTGTGGATGTCTGTTTCATGGTGGGTGTCGTGTCTGCAGGTTTGTTAGGGGTAGGTGTGGATGTTTGTGTCATGGTGGTTGTGGTGCCTGTGGGTGTGATTGTGGTAGTGGAGAGGGGCAAGGTGTCTACATGTTTATGTGTGTGTCTGTGTTTCTTGCTGTGTTTGTGTTTATGTGTGGATGTGCTGCTTCTGTTAGAATGGTTGCGTGCAAAGGAGGGAGTGTGATTGGATAGGACTGGGAAGAGGGATTTGGGATGGGGAAGAGGTAGGAGTTGAGTTAGGGGGTTTCTGCAGTCACTGAGGAGGCCAGATCCTGGAATGACCTCTTATATAGAAAAGTACACTGTTCCAAAAGACGACAACCTATTTATTGTATAGGAAAGCAAGGGCGAAGGGAGTCAGAGATACAATTGATATCAGGAGAGCCCTCAAGCACCCACTAGGGTGATAGGTTTCATCATTGGGCTATCTCCTCGTCAGAGCGGTGCTGCAATGTCTGGCGGACCACACACAAATTGGGATGGTACTTAACCGAAGGCAATTTGCCAGGTGGAGGTCTGGAATGAAAACTGACTAAAAAGATAGAGAAAGATGTGTGAGTGAAGGAGAGTGAGGATAAGATAAAATTAGCTCTGAGCCTAAAACATCACTTTAATGAATCAGAGGAAAGGTTCAGGCCAAGATTAAAATCATTCAGAGTCTTAGCGGGAATAATGTCCCGCTGTACTCTTTAAAGAAGGAAGGGTAGTATGCCTAATCCTGTCTATTGATGGTCAACATGTTTCGCGTCTTTTTTGGTCAAAAAATGATCCTGTGACGTTTCGGCAGGACCCAGAAAACTACTTCTCCTATTCAAAAAAATTAATCATGAAGTGCTGGAGTGTCACTTACAAACTGAAGACAATTTGTCAAAGTCAGTTGGTCAATCAGTCGCCCTGCATGAAAGTGGAAGACAAGTACAAATTAGTGCCAACGTGCAAATAAGCACATAGAACGGTGCAGCACAGTACACCCACCCCCAAAGTGCCACATATAAAAATAAACAAAAAGGCTTACCATCCCATATTCAAGATAGAGCTCCCTAGAACCACGCTAGCCTCAACCAAGGAGGTATTACTACATATAAAAACAACATAGTGACAAACAACTGCACGTCAATATGTACAAACTTAGCAGGTCATAGGGGAAGCGCCAAAAACATCAAATTGAAATGGTCACCACATTCATGAAACAAGACTAGTAATGAAAAGAAATCAAACATCAGTCAATAGGAACTAATAGCTTGAAAAAAAAACGTAATTCCTATATGGGTTCAATTTCAACATCAGATGCAGGTGCAAGGTCCCTGTACATAGAGGAGAACTTACTCACAATGTAGCAAGGTGAAAAAAGCCAAGAAGACGAGTTTAAGTAAAAGGCTAGAAATAGCCCATGTATGCAAAGTCTACAAACAGCTTGCGTTCATCCATCAATATAAAGTGGAAGCAAAAAGACGGCAACCCAATGGAAAACAGAGGGGGGGCGAGCTTCAGAGCCCCCACGCCTCCAGAGAACTTACTTCTACCATCTCCATGGTCGCAGTTCACCTGCCCCGTGCTGCGCGCCTGTAGGCGCTCGAGCGGCATCTTCAGGCTCTTTTTATGTGATAGTAGAAATAAAAGAAGGACCATTGTTCTGGCCTGTCGGCCATCTTTTAGGAGGCTAGAACGTCCACATACATAAAAAGGATTGTGTCAAGCCCCCGTAAAAACTCGACATAATGGAATCAATGTTCATTTAAGAACTGAGCGAATAAATGTTGTCAAGTACAGATATACAAAAATGTATAAACAAATGTAAACGGGCATTGGGGTTATGCATGGGTACCTACTGTATTAAAATGGCGGACATCTTGCCAAAGGTAGTTTTTAGTCAAAAACGAAAAAAGTCTGCAATGCCAGGATCAACTTGGAATGCAACTGTATGAAATCCATATGTAGTCACTCAACCCAGTGGGTGGCGTATATCTATACTTAAAAATATGGATATCAAGCTCATATCCAGGTCCTAATACACAAAAAACTGAAAACAATTGTCCCTACTGAGTGAGGATATTGAGGTATTTAGTCTTGAGTCGTAAAAATGAACATGTGTCATCTGAGAACCAAGGATAGCAAAGAACCAAAAATGGATGGTGAACAAAAATAGTTTTTTAAAACTGTAGACAAGTTCTAGAGTGTTAAAGAATTCCAAGGAATCTCATCATTTAGACCTTCACTGTAGGTCTTGAGTCTGAACACCCATCGTTGTTCAATTTTAAATAAGAAGTTGGGATCGTTACCATTGTTTCTCGGCACCTGTAACACAATCCACCACATGTCATCAGGACCATGTTTAGCTTCTAGAAAGTGTGAGCTAAGTTTTGTTGTAATGCGGGAGCATCTGATGTTGCTCCGGTGTTCATTGATACATTGTTTAACCGGGCAGGTTGTCATCCCAATGTATTTCAAATCACAAGGACAAGAAATCAAGTAAATACATTGGCGTGTGTTACAGTTGGTATGTGTTGGACTTTTGCTTTTGCAGGGTCATCCCCAGACTTTTTTGCCTCCTGCCTCCTATATTTTTCTGACATGTTGCTGTTGGCTTTTCAACTCTGAGCACTTTACCACTGCTAACCAGTGCTAAAGTGCATATGCTCTCCTGTTTAAATTGTATGTAAGTGGTTTATCCATGATTGGCATATTTGATTTACTAGTAAGTCCCTAGTAAGGTGCACTAGAGGTGCCAGGGCCTGTAAATCAAATGCTACTAGTGGGCCCGCAGCACTGGTTGTGCCACCCACATAAGTAGCTCTGTAATCATGTCTCAGACCTGCCACTGCAGTGTCTGCATGTGTATTCTTACACTATAAATTCGACTTGGCAAGTGTACCCACTTGCCAGGCCTAAACCTTCCCTTTCCTTACATGTAAGGCACCCCTAAGGTATGCCCTAGGTAGCCCCAAGGGCAGGGTGCAGTGTTTGGATAAGGTAGGACATATAGTAATGTGGTTTATATGTCCTGACAGTGGAATACTGCCAATTTCGTTTTCACTGTTGCAAGGTCTGTCTCTCTCTCATAGGATAATATGGGGGCTACCTTTAAATATGATTAAAGTGTAGATTCCCCTAGAGAGTAGATGGACAGGTGGAGTTTGGGATCCCTGAACTCACAATTTAAAAATACATCTTTTAGTAAAGTTGATTTTGAGATTGTGCGTTTGAAAATGCCACTTTTAGAAAGTGAGCATTTTCTTGCTTAAACCATTCTGTGACTCTGCCTTGTTTGTGGATTCCCTGTCTGGGTCAGTTTGACAGTTGGGTTGTTTTTCACCTCACCCCAGACAGTGACACAAAGGGAGCTGGGGTGTGATCTGCATTTCCTGATTAGCCATCTCTGCTAGGAGGGAGGGGTGGAGTGGTCACTCTCATCTGAAAGGACTGTGCCTGCCTCTGACAATGCTGTCTCCAGCCCCCTGGTGTGTGTCTGAGGCCTTGCCTGGGCAAGGCAGGATTTCACAAGAGGGTGTGAGTCCCCTTTGAAGGAAGGTGACTTCAAAGACTAAAATGGGTATAAGAAGGGCACCCACACTTACAAACTTTAGAAACACTTCTGGAACCAAGAGGAACCTCTGCCTGGAGAAGAGCTGATAGCTGAGGAAGACGTGCTGCCCTGCCTGTGACTGTGCTTTGTGGAGCTTTCCTGCAGTGCTGCTTCTGCCAGAGTAAGAGGGCAAAGACTGGACTTTGTGTGCCTTCCATCTTGAAGAAGAAATCTCCAAGGGCTTGATGTAGAGCTTGCCTCCTGTTGTTGAAGTCTCAGGGATAGCAAAGACTTCTTCCTGCCAGCACCTGGAGTCTCTGGAGAGACCCCTACTCTGCTCTGTGGTGCCCTTCCAGTTCCTGGGACCCTGAAAGGAGAGGCTGGCAGCCTAAGGACAAAAATACACGCACCGCGCACCGTGCGGAGAAAAGATCGACGCGAATCCGATCGCGGCTGAGAAAACGACGCGACGCCGGCTCCGCAGCTGAGAAACGACGCCGCTGGAAACGCGACCGGAGAATCGACGCCCGGAGCAGGAGAAACGACGCGCAGCATCGCTGACGAAGGCTGAGAGATCGCAACCAGCGCCGCGGGACTTCGGACCGTCGCGTGGCTGGCTTTTTCGACGCGCCTCGCCGAGCCGAGCTGTTTTCGACGCATATACCCGTGCAGGGTTATTTTCGACGCACACCGCCCGTGCGGGGTTATTTTTGCCGCAAACCAGGTACATTTACACGCTAGCAGCGCTAGTGTGTTGTTACAACTACCTAAAGACTCGTTTTACTTTAAACCTTTAAAAAATCATAACTTGACTTGTGTATGTTGGATTTTTGTCGTTTTGGTCTTGTTTTGTCTAGATAAATATTCCCTATTTTTCTAAACTGGTGTTGTGTCATTTTGTAGTGTTTTCATTAAGTTACTGTGTGTGTTGGTACAAATACTTTACACCTAGCACTCTGAGGTTAAGCCTACTGCTCTGCCAAGCTACCAAGGGGGTAAGCAGGGGTTAGCTGAGGGTGATTCTCTTTTATCCTAACTAGAGTGAGGGTCCTTGCTTGAACAGGGGGTAACCAGACTGTCAACCAAAGACCCCATTTCTAACATTGGTGACCAGCGGTCGGGATTTGGACTTGTATTTGTACTTGACATACAGTAATTAAGTGTACACTACTGTTTTTGATCTCAGACCACTACGTGACCACATACTACTTGTTTGGTGATCTTTTGATTTTTCTCTTAAGGACTCTTTTTATTCTACTTCCATGATTTTGCTGATCCCTTGACTGATTCTTTTTACTTCATTGGGAAATTATTTTTTTTCTGCCTTTGGAACTTTGCACTTGTGACCATCATGTCTCAATCTGGAGATGCAACAGCTGGAGCTGTGTTTGAAATGGAGAAACTGAAGGAGTACTCAATTGCTCAATTGAAACAGTTCCTTAAAGATCTTGACTGTCCCACTGAGAGCTCCACCAGGGAGGGGGAGCTGCAACAGGCACAGAGGGCCGGGGTGACAATCAAGAAGGCTGGAGGGCACACAGAGGAGGAGAATGTGGGTGGGGAAGTGCAGAGGATACACAGTGGTGTAGTGGAGGTACCTGTTACGCCTGGGGGGAGGGTCCCCAGGAGGGATAGCAGGGTGTCACCCAAGGGTCTGACTCCTGAAGAGTTACAGGACAGACGGGCAGACAGGGCTCGCCGATTCAAGGAGTTGGAAGAAAGGAGGAGGGACTTAGAGATTAAAAAAATGATTTATGCTTACGAGCTTAAATTGAAAGAGCTGGAAGTCATGAGGGCTGAGTCCAGCTGGAATGGTGGCAGCAACAATTGTATATCCAGTGATGCTGCAGAAGTACACATGCCCAGAGAGGTGGTGCCCTACTTGAAGGAAGGAGTTAACACACGCCAGGAGGTTCAGGGGTATGAGGTAGCTCCAGTGATGCACAGGGTCCCTGAGGTGGATTGGGGAACTGGCATGGGGAGTCATATTCCTACTGGTGGGAGGGACACTCTACTGACTCTAGTTGAGAGTGACAGGGAGAGGGGTTCCCCCCAGGTAGAAGTCCTGGTTATGGAGTGTGAAGACATCCCAGAAGAGTGTGGGTTGAGTGTCAGGGACAGTCAGGTACTGTCTCACCAGTCTCAGGAGGGTGATGTGGGGTGCTTTTTCAAAGCAGAGTCACTGGATGGTTGGGTGAAGGGTACTTTGGTTAATTCATGTGAGGGGCTGAGTGATGTAATTGCTGGAGAGCATATGTCTAGTCCTTATTTTCCAGAGCTATGCCAACACCAGGTGGAGTGTGAGTTCTCTGACCCCAGGGAGCTTACAATGGAGGCAGACTTCTGGGTGAGTACCAGAGAGTCTGAAGAGGCATTTGGGGGTGCTCCTGAGAGGAGTGGTCTAGGTAGTTCCCAACCAGGTGAGGTAGGGAAGGATTGTAGTGTCCCAGGTAGGTCCCAGTGTAGTGGGATGGGTGAGGGACCCCATGTCCAGTCTCAGAGGAGAGGGAATGGGGGTGGGTTGAGGCCCAAGGTGCCCGAGATCCGGTCCCAGGTCCTGGAGGGTTCCCTGCGGGAACCCCAGGAGGGGAGCCTAGCCTGTACCATAGGGCCATCTGTTGAGGGAGACCCCACAGTGTCAGGAGAACTTGGGGGGGCGGCTGTAGCCAGCGTCCCACCAGTTCTGGTGTCTGGCAGTACCACTCCTAGTGAGGGGTTGCAGAAGTCCAGACAGAGGGTTGAGAGGGGGTTGCGGACCCCAGTGGAGAACCTGGAGGGTCGGGGGTCAGCTCTGAGTGCAGAGCCCCCCAGGAATGACCTTGGTGAGACCATTTCTGGGCTGGGGGGAATCCAGACTCTGTCAGATGGGCAGAGGTCAGGAGACCTGCGCCAGCCAGACTCTTGTATGGCCCTTGGGGAAAGTGTTTCCCTTGTGGGGGGTAGGTGTGCCCCCCAGGAAGTCCTGGTGCGCCAGGCCATGATTCAACCGCAGGATGGTGACTCTGGGTTGGATTGCCAGGTTCAGGGGGTAAACTCTGACCTGATGGGGGGTAAGTGTGCTCCCAAGGAAGTCCTGGTGTGCCAGGCAGTGGTTCAACCGCAGGGTAGTGACTCTGGGTTGGATTGCCAGATTCAGGGGGTAAGCTCTGATCTGGTAGGGGGTAAGTGTGCCCCCCTGGAAGTCCTGGTGTGCCAGGCAATGGTTCAACCGCAGGGTGGTGACTCTGGGTTGAATGATCAGGTTCAGGGGGTAAACTCTGACCTGATGGGGGGTAAGTGTGCTCCCAAGGAAGTCCTGGTGTGCCAGGCAGTGGTTCAACCGCAGGGTGGTGACCCTGGGTTGGATGACCAGGTTCAGAGGGTAAACTCTGACCTGGTAGGGGGTAGGAATGCCCCCCAGGAAGTCCTGGGTTGCCAGGCAGTGATCCAGTCTGTGGGTACAGACCCTGGATTGGGAGGCAAGGTTAAGGGTGTCTCCCCTAACCTGGAGGAAGGGGCTACTGCTAACAGTGCCCCTACCATGTTGTCTTCTGGGGGGGCCACTCCTAGTTGGGTGGTTCAGGACCCCAGAAGAGAGGGCAGGGGGAGGGAAGCCTCACCCCTGGCCCTAGTCCAACCTGAGGGTACAGACCCCAGGTTGGAGGATCAGTTGCAGGTTAACCTCCCTGCACTGATGGAAGAATTGTGCAGGACTGCTTCTACAAGCACCCTGACAGTTTTTGACTCTGGGGGTGCCGCTTCTGCAGGGAGGGTACAGAGCCCCAGAGGGGAGGACCAGGGTCAGGTTGTCATCCCTGACCTGGTGGAAGAGAGAGTGGTCAAAGGGTGCCAGGCACCTGGGGCTACCACCCCCCACTCTCCACAGTCACAGTGGTTAGAGAGGCCTGAGGTCGGGCTCTCATCCCTGACAGTTGTCTGGGGCCACTGTGGCTTGCTGTCCTGGTGGACAGAGTTGCCCCTGGGGGGGGAAGGACGAGAGTCACACCCCAGGGGTGGAGTGGGCAACACCACTGTGTTGGCCCTGGTGGTACTATCTGCCCATTGCAATACATCTGTGAGCAAAGTAAAGTTAGGTGTTGCACAGATGGTGTCTGTAGATGTGGAGAAGGGTTCCCCATGGGTTAGCTTAGTGGGCCCTGAGAGTATGGACAGAGGGATCCAACTGGAGTCAGGAAGGCGTAGAACTGGAACATGCCCCTGCTGTTGTGGGCCTGGGTCCCTGTTCTATCGCCCCAATCAGGGAAGTACATCAAGGTATTGATTGTTCTCCCCTGGCTTTAGGCTGGTAGGGGGTCGTGTTGGACTTTTGCTTTTGCAGGGTCATCCCCAGACTTTTTTGCCTCCTGCCTCCTATATTTTTCTGACATGTTGCTGTTGGCTTTTCAACTCTGAGCACTTTACCACTGCTAACCAGTGCTAAAGTGCATATGCTCTCCTGTTTAAATTGTATGTAAGTGGTTTATCCATGATTGGCATATTTGATTTACTAGTAAGTCCCTAGTAAGGTGCACTAGAGGTGCCAGGGCCTGTAAATCAAATGCTACTAGTGGGCCCGCAGCACTGGTTGTGCCACCCACATAAGTAGCTCTGTAATCATGTCTCAGACCTGCCACTGCAGTGTCTGCATGTGTATTCTTACACTATAAATTCGACTTGGCAAGTGTACCCACTTGCCAGGCCTAAACCTTCCCTTTCCTTACATGTAAGGCACCCCTAAGGTATGCCCTAGGTAGCCCCAAGGGCAGGGTGCAGTGTATGGATAAGGTAGGACATATAGTAATGTGGTTTATATGTCCTGACAGTGGAATACTGCCAATTTCGTTTTCAATGTTGCAAGGTCTGTCTCTCTCTCATAGGATAATATGGGGGCTACCTTTAAATATGATTAAAGTGTAGATTCCCCTAGAGAGTAGATGGACAGGTGGAGTTTGGGATCCCTGAACTCACAATTTAAAAATACATCTTTTAGTAAAGTTGATTTTGAGATTGTGCGTTTGAAAATGCCACTTTTAGAAAGTGAGCATTTTCTTGCTTAAACCATTCTGTGACTCTGCCTTGTTTGTGGATTCCCTGTCTGGGTCAGTTTGACAGTTGGGTTGTTTTTCACCTCACCCCAGACAGTGACACAAAGGGAGCTGGGGTGTGATCTGCATTTCCTGATTAGCCATCTCTGCTAGAAGGGAGGGGTGGAGTGGTCACTCTCATCTGAAAGGACTGTGCCTGCCTCTGACAATGCTGTCTCCAGCCCCCTGGTGTGTGTCTGAGGCCTTGCCTGGGCAAGGCAGGATTTCACAAGAGGGTGTGAGTCCCCTTTGAAGGAAGGTGACTTCAAAGACTAAAATGGGTATAAGAAGGGCACCCACACTTACAAACTTTAGAAACACTTCTGGAACCAAGAGGAACCTCTGCCTGGAGAAGAGCTGATAGCTGAGGAAGACGTGCTGCCCTGCCTGTGACTGTGCTTTGTGGAGCTTTCCTGCAGTGCTGCTTCTGCCAGAGTAAGAGGGCAAAGACTGGACTTTGTGTGCCTTCCATCTTGAAGAAGAAATCTCCAAGGGCTTGATGTAGAGCTTGCCTCCTGTTGTTGAAGTCTCAGGGATAGCAAAGACTTCTTCCTGCCAGCACCTGGAGTCTCTGGAGAGACCCCTACTCTGCTCTGTGGTGCCCTTCCAGTTCCTGGGACCCTGAAAGGAGAGGCTGGCAGCCTAAGGACAAAAATACACGCACCGCGCGGAGAAAAGATCGACGCGAATCCGATCGCGGCTGAGAAAACGACGCGACGCCGGCTCCGCAGCTGAGAAACGACGCCGCTGGAAACGCGACCGGAGAATCGACGCCCGGAGCAGGAGAAACGACGCGCAGCATCGCTGACGAAGGCTGAGAGATCGCAACCAGCGCCGCGGGACTTCGGACCGTCGCGTGGCTGGCTTTTTCGACGCGCCTCGCCGAGCCGAGCTGTTTTCGACGCATATACCCGTGCAGGGTTATTTTCGACGCACACCGCCCGTGCGGGGTTATTTTTGCCGCAAACCAGGTACATTTACACGCTAGCAGCGCTAGTGTGTTGTTACAACTACCTAAAGACTCGTTTTACTTTAAACCTTTAAAAAATCATAACTTGACTTGTGTAAGTTGGATTTTTGTCGTTTTGGTCTTGTTTTGTCTAGATAAATATTCCCTATTTTTCTAAACTGGTGTTGTGTCATTTTGTAGTGTTTTCATTAAGTTACTGTGTGTGTTGGTACAAATACTTTACACCTAGCACTCTGAGGTTAAGCCTACTGCTCTGCCAAGCTACCAAGGGGGTAAGCAGGGGTTAGCTGAGGGTGATTCTCTTTTATCCTAACTAGAGTGAGGGTCCTTGCTTGAACAGGGGGTAACCAGACTGTCAACCAAAGACCCCATTTCTAACAGTATGTTTGCTCAAATGCCAGGTACCGAAATGGTCAAGGTCCACTCTGTCAATGCGCTTAGTGAGAGGACAGACATTACAGGAGCCACATGGATAATGCCCAATGACCGGAGGTAAGTTCCATAGAGTAGTTTGTTTAACTGAGTCAGGATGTAAGCGAGGGCGAGTGTGGACAACTAAATCTCGTATATTGGGAGATCTTTTAAAAGCAAACAGGGGCCTTGGGATCTGAATGCCGCCACTCTGTAGGATATTCCAACGTTTATTAATGAGTTTCTTAATAGAGTTGGACAACGGGGTGAACGTGGAAACACATGTCAGTTGATTACCCGGCTCTCTAAGTACAGGTGCCAGTAGGGCATGACCTCTGCAGGCCAAACATGGCAGTGTGGATGCCATCCAGGAAAGCTAGCAAATGTGTCATTTGCCCACTAAGCCCCTGGAAGGCATTCTGTAGTGTAGTCCGGTCTACAGAGATAGTCTGCAATAGCCTCCTCGTTGAGCACAGCCTGGGAGATAGGGGCCGAGGGGGAAGTGCCTGCAGCAAATGTGATGCCTCCTCTTTTAGTGGGGCAGCTACAACCAACTGGGATGGAGCAAGAGGGAGGGTAGAGATGGAAACATGGGTGGCGGGCAAAGATATCGGTGGAATTGTTGCACTAGGGTCTGCCAACACTAAGGACTGTTCTTCTGTGGAGGCCTCTGAATATAATGTAGAGTCACTAGTGGACTCCGTACCAGTCACCTCACCCTTCGTGGCACTGGGTCCTTTGCTGTCAGTGGTGTCTGCACTGGTACCACTTTGCCCAGGTTCTTCCTCACCAAAGTGGCAGCTGTCACCTTCGCCGTACCAAGATGATTCTGAAAACACAGATACAACAGTTTGATTGTATTTGTGTAAATAGAGTTCAACATGAACTTTGTTCACAAAACATTTGACAAGTCTACACATTAAAAGAGCTTCAAGGCTCTCAAACTTGTCTTCCTTATCATTAGTATCTTATGCATGTAGGGAGGAATTCCACAAATCATTTGCTCACAGTCTAGAAATTCCCCATGCTAGCTGTAAGTCTTTTGTCTCTCATCCACCTTTATTACTCTGCATGGTAAATGGCTTTGATAGCATGAGTAAAAACATAGGCCTAGATTCATTCCTAGCCCACTTCAGTGTGGAGCAAAAACATATCCACATTGCCAAAAGAGTCATGTTTTGGGTCTGATATTGACTTATCAAGGTGGGATACTCCAACATCTATGTGATGTAACCTTCCGGCTGGAAATGTCCTCTTAAGTATATTTTTTCTCACCATCATCATTTACTCATCTGGACATAACTAAGGACACTTAAATGTAATTTGGGGTATGTGGTATTCTGTCATCAATGTGGACACATTCCTGTCTGTTCCAGTCAATACAGTTGGAATAAGGAGAATCACTCCTGATTAGTCCAAAGCATTCTGAGCTACTAAAGGCAAAACAGCCTTTATGTTATTTTCACATAACGCCATGCACAGCTACATTGGTTCGTGTCTAACCTTCTAAGAGACAGATCCTATGGTTTGCACCACATACTTTGTCTAGGGCAGTATGGAAGGGCTGCTATGTGTCAGTGAGTCCATAGTGTTGGGCGATGTATGAACAAATGTGTGTAGTAATGGGACATACTTGTAGGGATGATTGACAGACTGTATCATTTAGACTGGTAGCACAGGAAATACCTTTCCCCATATATGGCACCATGACATGTCTGAAACATATAGATACTCGTGTTTCAAATTATGGGATGCCATTTCACTTGACAGAACAGCAGCAGACAATTTCACAACTTTGAAGATTCTTCTTGCACTTTACTTTTCACTCCTTTTGACATGGGCTGTATGTTTTCATTTATACTAGGGGCATAGCGTCTACTGGCCACTAGAAGTAAGGGTCTTGCAGTTTGTGTAAAGAACTTTGCAGTTGTGAACAACATGAACTGAAAATTTAGCTTACTCTTTCAGATGACTTTTCATTTCAATGTACAGACATTTCTAACAGTGTCAAACATTCTGTACCCAGCTAAATCATTCAGTTCACTACACTCCAATAACGACACTTCACTCATCAATAAAAGGGGACAAATTAGCCTGTGTATAAAGAAAGAAGGAACACATTACTTTGACAAACATTTCCCACTCAAACATGTACCTGTTCCTCTGGGTTCCCACACAGCTCGCTTCAAGGACACAGGACCTCCCTGGTGAGGAGGTTCAACTCCTCAGGGAAGAATGTAAGGTCACCTGTTTTGCCCAGCACCCTGGCTCACAGGGGTCTTTAACAGCAGCAAAAGTTGAGGAGATGTTGGCTGCAGTGTTAGGCAGCAAGTGAGCTTTTTCCCAGATGCCCGCATACAAGTACATGGTATACATGCTCCGCAGTGGAATCTGACTCAGCCATTGGCTTTTGTGCATAGCCATCACACACATTGACCTATGGCAGTGTCCGTCGAGGAGTATCCCCCCTACTATATGGTCAACTTCCACTGGCGGACTTCAGACAGCCAATATGCTGACAGCAAGATCAGGCACCTGCCATTTTAGTACGTGAAGCTGTGTATTTTTTAATTGTTTGTGCATCATCAGCACTCAAAATGGTTGCTGCTTTGTATTCAAATCTCAGACATGTACGACACTGTTTTTGTCAAAATTTGACACATTAAAAAGTGAACGATTACAGTGACATTGATAGTGCTGCGATGTATGTTATGCTTCCATTGATGGTATTTGTAAAAAAAAAAAAGTATGTCAGATAATGCTTTTCAACTGTATTACTTGCACATTATTTTTTTTAAATGTCAGGCATGTAAAAGAATTGATTTTAAATAGCAAAATGGAACGTGGCAACACATATGATATAAGAAGATCACTAAATTAACCAAGACAAAAAATGTGTGTTGATTATGAATGCCTTGTGTGAAAATGTAATTGATAGTTTGTTTTCCTCACATGCAGATATATGAACCTAGGGTTGGGTAGAAGAAGGCGTCCTTAAGTCTTCATTCCATTTCCAGACCTTGCTACCATGGAGGAAAGGGACATAAAAAAAAGTTTGGATTAAATGGGCAAATTATATTGGATTTGTGTTGACAGCTGGAACCAGATATCCTGCCACACAATAGGAATCAAACAGCAGTAACATCCATAGTGGAACTCATGGCAGTACTTCATCTTGTAACCACTGTCTCTTTTCAATATGCTGTGGCAGTATCTGGGGCATGTCACAGCCAACTTTTAGTGGTGTGCTACAAGAAGTCCTCGCTTCGATAATGAAACACATCAACAGCTTCATCCAGTTTGCAAGAACTCAGCATTTGGCCAATGTGAATGGAGAATTTTATGATTTAAGTGGTCTACCACATGTGGGTGGAGCAATTGATGGCATACATATTGCCTTGGTGCCACCATGTGCCAGGGAACAGGTCTACCGCAATCTGAAGAACTTCAGTTCCATCAATGTGCAAGTTGTCTTACCGGATTTATACATTTCAAGTGTGTGTGCCTCCTTTCTTAGGTCAAAACATGATTCTTTTGTACTATGGAACAGCACTGTACCTCTTCAAATGTCACACCTTGGACCTGAGAGGGCCTGGTTTGTTGATAAATACAATATGGCTAGAGGATAATTTGCTATTATCATAGTTTAGGAATGCACAATGGCTTGATATGATTTTAAGCAATCGCGTTATTGCTTCCATGTAAGAAACTCAGTGTATCCTAATCAACCATGGTTGTTGTCACCACTGAGGAATCCAACAACAGGAAGAATAAGGAGACCAATGGAGTGGGCCTTTGGGCTCCTGAAGGGCAGATTTTGATGCGTGGACAAAACCGTTGGAGCACTCTTCTACTCACCCGATAAGGTTTGCCAAATCACAGTTGCTTGCTACATGCTGCATAACATTGCCCTGCGACGGAACCTCCCAATCATCTTGGAGGATGGAGACCGTGAAGAGCCACCTGGGTGAGGATGTTGCAATGCCCAATGAAGATGACACTGGTGAAGAGGAAGGAAATGACCTATGTCAAGATGTCATTGATCACCTTAGTGTAAGTCTACCCTCATATTTTGTAACATCTGATGACAGAACAACTTCTGACATACTGAACATATAAGTCTGTAATGGTAATTTGATAGGAATGGTTTGATCAGGAAAGTCCAAGGTAAATGTGTTTGTAGACCAAAGTGTCCCTACATTAATAACATTGTTTGTTGACATAGCTTAACTTTGCATGTTCTAAGTATATATGTCCTCATAACTTATCATTTGAGTCAAATGTAATTTGTGAAATCATTCATTTTACCTTGGTATTCTTTTTTAGGATCCTTCACCATGTCATCTTCATTTGGACTTTTTAAAGTTGTGACATATGCAGTTGCTGTTGGAACATACAAAGGGAACATGGAATGATCCTGGGACAGACACCCACTTCGGATGGACAGATCTTGTACAGAAACAACTTTTACTCAGATTTAATGGAAGTTCTTGAGATTGTATCTGACATGTTTTCGGTTGGTTGTTGCCACCAAGGCAATATGTGCTGCTTAACTTGCTCTAACCACATGTATATATCAAGCAATCACATATTGGTCTCCCTTACCATTGGCTAAATGTTCAATTTGTGTTCAGTGTAGGAAGCTGTTAATGTGTCTTCTCATAGTCGCAATAAATGTTTGTCATACACTGCATCAGATACTGCCACAGTATCCTGAAATGGTCATGTGGCCATGCTTGTTACTGCCATGATGTAAACTATTGGTGTTATTGATGTCGGATTCCTGTTGTGAGGGCAGTATGTCTGGACCGACCTGAGATCATGAAACAATAACAGTTTACATATTTAATTTGATTTAATGAAATATTGTCTTTCTTCTGTGGTGCCAACATTTTGGAATGCTAACTTCTAAATGGCTCAGACTGCTTGGGTTCTGGTTTGTGAAAAGCATATTTGATTTTGTCACAAATTTGTTACATACAAATGTATGACACCAATACATTCATATTTAATTGTTTCTTTTTTCCTATTTTTGTTACATGGGAAAACACTACCAAGTTAGTAGCTATAATTTGTTTTAGTATCATATTGTTTGACAGATCTAAAAAATTATGGTGTAGAGAAAATATAAAAAAGGAATTACCACAATAAATACAACACCAGTCCTTGACTTTGTTTTATATGCATTTGGTTTGACCAAAAGAATGAGTGGAATATATTTGAAACCAGAATGAAAAGAACAATAAAAAACTAAAGTCCATCATGGTGGATAAATTATATTTGTTGAGCACAAATTGTTATGATCCCAATGTACAGAATACAACTCTCCTCAAAAAAGGTAAATGTGCCCATGAAATAGTCCAGAGAGTGAATGGTAGACGCACATTGGAGGAAATTAGGTTCAGCATCTCGTAGAGGGGGTGGTGGAGAGCTCGTCATCCTCTCCTGGTGGTTCAGATGAACGTCCCATCCGGGGAGGGGTCAGGTGCAGGGACTGGGATGGGTGGAGAAGTTCCCTGTTGTAGCAGGGCCTCCCTGTCTGTGGCTGAGGAAGGTGTATTTTGTCCTGATGTTGAAGGACAGGGGTAGATGGTAACGGAAAACATTGCACACGTGATGATAAATCTCAAAAATCAACAGAGTCAAGGAGCACAAACTGGAGTTGTGATCCTGCAGCTCAAGAATGTGCTCCCTTTACTCCTGCTTAAGGTACCTGATTTCCGTTAGGATGTGACCCATCATGTCTTTGGATTGTTGCAGTGCTGCCAAGGATCCGTCAATGGTGGTCTGGGTGACAATGATGCCAGGGGCCTCACTTTTCTGTCCCACTGATTCCTTCCCACGACCCCTACCACCCCTACACTGTGCCCTTAAGGCAGTGTGGCACATCCCACTGGTTCTCGGCACAATAGCCAGGACTGGGGAGCACAAGATGGGAGTTGTGTTCCTCTGGGCACAGGATAGAGGTACCCATAGGCTGAGTTGTTTTAGCAGCTGGGGTGGGATGTGTAGGTGTGGGCTGAGTGTGGCTCACTGGGGCTGTCTGTCCAGGCAGACCAGATGGACCAGGCATCCCCTCATCACCCTGACTTGCAGGAGTGGTGTCCTCACTGAAAAACAAACCATGGTACAGCTTATTTGATTAAACTGGACTGGTCATCATATGAACAATGTAAAACAAATTGTGTATCAATGCTACTTATAATCAGCACGACACAGAACAAGATTGTAAACATTTGAACATTCAGACTATGATTTATGCAAGCAAGTAGATCAATTCAATGTAGTGACAAGAAGATGACAACATACTGGATCAACACAGTATTTAACATTTTGATACAGACCATGAATTGGTGAATGAAAACTACATAAAGCTTTGACTTTGGTGCACATGTGGAAGGAAAGGGAGGGTGGGCAATGTTAGATATGGGGACTTTGGTTGCCAGTCAGGTTACCCCCTGTCCAAGCAAGGACCCTCACTCTAGTCATGGTAAGTCACACACAATCCAAATTATCCTGTGCCCACCCTCTGATAGCTTGGCACTGAGCAGTCAGGCTTAACTTAAAAGGCAATGTGTAAATTATTTCTGCGATAAATCATGCAATAACACAGTAGAACACCACACAGTGTTTAGAAAAATATATAATATTTATCTGATAAGTTGCAGGTCAAAACGATTAAGATACAATAAGTATATGTTGAGATGTCACTGTCAAAATGATATAAAGTGTCTTTAGTCTCTTAAGAGCAACAAATGTCTCTTGCAAGCACAAAGTACCTGGTTTTGCGTTCGAAATCCCCACAAGGAACCGCAGAGGAGGAGATGTGTGGAAAACAGGGAGGTGTGCGTCGATTTCTCAGGTCGCACACGGAGATGCATTGTTTATTTCTCACGCAGGGAAGGCTTTGCATCAATTTCTGGCGCGCTGACTTGGATCCTCTTTGGGTTGCGGGGTTTTCAGACGCCCTGGGGACAGTATGTTGAAATCTAGCACTTGCCGGACGAAGACACAGGGGCTGCGTCGATCCGGTGGGCACTGCGTGGAAATTTCTACCGCAAGGCAGGTGCTGCGTTGATTCCGGGCTGCCTCGTTCCGGCTCGGCTGTGCGTCGATCCAGTAGGCTGTCAACGGTTGCTCTGCTGGCACAGCGTCGATCTTCTCCTTGCGAAGTCAGGCTGCGTCATTCCAGTTCTCAGTGCAGTGATGGTCTCACCGCAGTGCAGGCTGTAAGCTGTTTCTGACAGGCAGTGTATCGATTTTCGCCGCACCTGGATTTCTTCTTACAGGAATGAAGTCTTTTTGATCCTGAGACTTCAGGGCACAGGAGGCAAGCTCTATCCAAGCCCTTGGAGAAAACGTCTCAGCACAGCCAGAAGCAGCAAGGTAGCAGGGAAACAGCAAGGCAGCAGTTCTTCTCAGAAAGCAGTCAGGTGAGCCTTTTGGGTAGCCAGGCAGTTCTTCTTGGCAGGTTGAAGGTTCTGGTTCAGATCCACTTCTCCAGGAAGGGTCTGTGAGATAGAGTGTCTACCCCAGAAGTGTCTAAGTTGGTAGGGTCAGACACGCTTCTTAAATACCCAAATGTTCCTTTGAAGTGGGGGAGACTTCAAAGAGTGGTTTAGAAGTGCAGAAGGTCCCCTTTCAGTTCCATCTTGTCTGCCAGGGTCCCAGTAGGGGGTGTGGGAGTCCTTTGTGTGATGGCAGGCTACTGTCCTTTGACATGTAAGTGTCAGGCCCTCTACCCTTCCAGCCCAGGAAGACCCATTCAATATGCAGATGTATGCAAGTGTGGCTGAGTATCCTGTGTTTGGGGTTGTCTGAGTGACTACACAAGGGAGCTACCCACTAAACCTAGCCAGACGTTGATTGTAAGTCACAGAAGGATTTAAGTGTAGAGAAATGCTCACTTTCAAAAAGTAGCATTTCTAAAATAGTAATATACAAACCAACTTCACCATTAAGCAGGATTTCGTATCACCATTCTGGCCATACTAAATATGACCTGGCTATTCCTTTCACATCAGGATCTACCACTCAAACAGTATATGAGGGTAGCTTGTTCTGCTTTCCTGCTCCTATCTCATAACCAAGCTTACAGAACCTCTCAGGAATACACTTCTGAGTTTAAAGAAGACATTTATTGTTCACCACAAGGTTCCCGAGAGATGAAATTAGTAGATTGGAAGCACACGTTCAAAAGTAGTCGCAGCAATGAAAGCAAAATATGTCAAAGTACTTCTCAGTTGCAATGTACACAGCAAATACATATGATTATATAATAGCATAACTTCAAAGCAAAGCATAAAAGTCAAAATTCATCACCGTAGGGGCAAGGCTGTAGGGCCTATATTCAGCTTCATCTTTCTGGGGTCTGCAAGTTGATGACTCCGGTCAACTGCGAGAAAGAGATTTTCTACCCAAACGGGAGACATGCAACTGACGTCTCCTTCCTGTCTGAAGTCAAGCAGATTCAATCTACCCCTGCTGTAGTCCAGAGTCATCCTTAAAAACAAACTCAGTGTGGGAACCAAAGAAACTTGGAGAGTGGCCAATTCTCCCGAGCTCACTCATTCTCAGACTGGATTGCGAGGTAAACACACAATCTACGTGCTCTTATCAGCTAAGGTCTGGTGTGAAAAACACTGCTTGGTCTACCATGTGGAAAAACACAGCTTGGAAAAAACACAGCTCATATGCAATGTCTCAACTTCAATGTCTAACCCCATGCTAAAGCCAATAGGCAGCTAACCTAAATATCAAATGTAATGTCTAATGTCATGTCAAAGCCAAAAGGCAGCTAAACTGAATACAGAATTTAATGGCTAATGCCATGTCAAAGCCAATAAGCAGCTAAACTGAATACAGAATGTAGGGCCAGATGTAGCAAGGTCCGAATTTGCGATTCGGAAATTGCGAGTCGGTGCGACTCGCAATTTCTGAATCGCAAATTTGGATGCAGAACGGTGTCTCAGACACCGTCTGCGACTCGCTATGGGGTTGCAAAGACCCACC
This sequence comes from Pleurodeles waltl, assembly GCF_031143425.1. Taxonomy (NCBI): domain Eukaryota; kingdom Metazoa; phylum Chordata; class Amphibia; order Caudata; family Salamandridae; genus Pleurodeles; species Pleurodeles waltl. Next base: position 1,351,037,427 of record NC_090445.1, read on the forward strand.
TCATTAATATTAATGAGGTGGGTCGCATTTCGCGACCCAATAGCGAGTCCCTGCACTCACAGGGATGGTGGCCTGCTGAAGTCAGCAGACCTCCATGTCTGTGACTGCTTTTTCAATAAAGCAGTTTTTTATTTTTTATTTTGCAGCCCGTTTTCCTTAAAGGAAAACGAGTTGCAAAATAAAAAAAAATACGAAACCATTTGGTTTCGTTTTTTCAGTGTAGGCAGTGGTCCATTGGACCACTGCCTGCTCTGAAAAAACCTTTTTGCCAACATTCACAAAGGGGAAGGGGTCCCTTTTGCGAATGAGTTACCACCAGTGTGACACTGGTGGTAACTGCGAATTGCGATGCGAGTCGCAAATAGGAAGGGAACACCCCTTCCTATTTGCGAGTTGCATTCACAATTTGCGAGTCGTACCGACTCGCAAATTGTGAATGTGCATCACAGAAGGCTGTTTGCATGGCGCAAACGGCTTCCTACATCTGGCCTGTAATGTCTAATGCCATGTCAAAGCCAATAGGCAGCTAAACTGAGTACAAAATGTAATGGCTAACTCCATGTTAAAGCCAATAGGCAGCTAAACTGAACACAACATGTAATGTGCTACTGGTGAACATTGAGCAACTAATACGCGCAGTGGTGAAACACAAAGTCATTGTCAAACACAATTAATAGCATCACATAGCCCTAATGCTATCCTATGAAAGGAGCAGGCCTCACAGTAGTGCAAAACACATTTAGGAGTTTTACACTACCAGGACAAATAGAACATACATGTTCATGTCCTGCCTTTGCCTACAAAGCACTCTGCCCTATGGGCTACCTAGGGCCTACCTTATCGGTGAAGGGAAATGTAAGGTTTGGCAAGTAATTTTAAAAGCCGAAGTGGCAGTGAAACTGCACACAGGCCCTGCAGTGGTGGTCCTGAGACATAGATAGGGGGCCACTTATGTGGGTGGCACAACCAGTGCTGTAGCCTACTAGTAGCATTTAATTTACAGGACATGGGCACATGTAGTGCACTTGACTGGGGACTTACAAGCAAATTAAATAAGCCGATTGGGTATGAGTCAATGTCCCCATGTTTTGAGGAGAGAGCATATGTACTTTAGCACTGATTAGCATTGGTAAAATGTGCAGAGTCCTAAAGCCAGCAAAAATGAGGTTAGAAAAAGAGAAGGAGGAAGGCAAAACATTTGGGGGTGTCCCTGCAGAAAGTCCATTTCAAACAGGTAACATCGCATTGCACTATTATTTTGCAGAGACAAAAAGCAGGGCATCATGGTAGTTGTAGTCATTTTTAAGCACCATTGCGCATACTTGTGAAAAAGCAAGTAACCCATACCTATATAAATTACTTCGGTGAAAATACACACGCATTTCTGATATGTACAGATGTATGTGTATAATGTGAATAGGTTAAGATCCCACTTTCAAGTACTGTACCTTCATGTGCATATGGATGGAGTTTAAAACCTGTTTTTGAAGTACAACAACCTACATTGAGATATTGCAAAGGAATAGGCACATGCAAAAGGTTATCCATAGAGAACAACACACACTCTGACAATACATATTGGCCTTGTTACATAGATTGTAGCGACCATGATGCCACTTATTTGAATGACACAAGGTATTTTGGCATTGAAGTCTCAATATATATGTTTTGATAGGTGTCTGGATACAATAAGAACATCTACATTAGGGGCAAGGACTCAATTTGTGGTTAGTGAGACATAAATAGGTGTGACTTACCTGTCTCCACTCCACCAGGGATTCCTATCAAGCCTTCAGGATGTAGGTTCTGCAAGACCTTCTCCTCCCGAGGAAAGAGTTGTAATGGTGGGCTGGGAGAATCACCACCAGTCTTCTGGGCTTCAAGGTGACGCTTGGAGGTCAGGGAATGGATTCTTCCCCACAGATCAATCGAATTCTTTCTAATTTCCTCCTCTGTACGCAACATATTGTTAGCTAATGCATTCACTCTGTTAACTTTTCCATCCCACATTTGCTCTTTCTGAGATATGGTAGTATTTTGTATTTTTGCCCCACTCTAACAATTTCCTCAACCATGAATGTTAATTCTCTCTCTGTAAAATGTCAGGTCCTAGTCTTTGCCATAGTGATCAGAAAAATTCTAATAGTGTCCCTACAGTGATTTGAAAAATAATGAAAAAAATATAAAGTGAATAAAACAGAGGGGGAATACAAAAAAGAAAAAAAAACTGGCTGTTCAGTGGCCAGGTCATCCTCAGAGTGGTGGTCTGCATTGAAATGACACATGTTTATGATCAGAAATGTAGCGTGTTGTATAGTGTCTTTTGCAGGTGTTTTCTCTATTGTCCAAAGTACATCAGGTGTAGGCTGCTATCATCCACCCCATAGACACAGCCATAGTCCAATGCTGAACAAGTACCGCAATGGACTACCACCATCATAGGTCCACTGCTGGTACACTGCCAGATCGAGTGTTATGTAAATATGATAGGGCCGATGCCACCTTCCCAATGGCAACGAAGTTCTACTCGCCAGGACTGGAGCCCACCACATCGACTGCAGGATACAGCAGGTGCAATGGAGTCCACTCCATTGATGCAGATGGTGGTTGACCCACCATAGATCTAAATATTGCGGTCATAAGACCCTCAGTTTGATGGAGTTCTTGGGACCTCTGCCACAGTGGCTTGCCGGTAATACTGTCAAGATCCAAGTCAGGTCCTTAGTTTACTGAATAAGTAAGTAACTTCTGCAAAACCAAAGGGGTGTGAGATAGAAGGATGGCATCATTGGCATAGAGCAGACATGGAATGGGTCTATGGCTGATTTGAGGGAAGCCTTTGCAGTTATTGTTTAAAACTGAATCCAAACTATTAATATACAAGGTAAAAAGAAAGGGCGCCAACACACAGTTTATCTGACCCCTGTTTGCAAACATAAGGTGTCAGTACATTCCCCCATGCGATCAAAGTGCACCTTGACCTTGCCCCTGGAATCAATCTATCAAATTAGGAAAATGATCTGAGAGTCTACATCAATCTCAGTTAAAATAGCCCATAGTTGGCTGTCAAGGACATAGTCAAAAGCAATTCACAGGTTGACGAAGACTAAAAAACAACTGGCCTTTTTTAATTGATAATATATTTGCCTGTAATCATGTTGAGATTAAGCCTCTGTACAACAGTTCCTAGCCCACTGCAAAAGCCATATTGTAGGTCACAGAGAATGTTGGTGGCTTCTGAGCATATGAGTCAAGTAATGATATTGGGTAGTAATGTGCAGTATTCAAATGATTCCCTTCTTTAAAGATGTAGACAACAACATAATCTGACCATAAATCTAGAATGCCTGAATGTCAACAAGCCCCTAACACATTGGCCAGAATAGGACCCCAGAGGGGTAAAGTGGCCTTAAACAGGTCAATGAGTATGACATCCAGGCCAGATGTTTTTCCACCCCTGCTGCCCAACACTACCACACTGATCTCCTCCAGGGTGAAGGATAGATTGCAAACGTCTACATCAGTGATGGTAGCCTATCTTCTGGGTATGGAATAAATCTGAGAAAAGTGGGAAATCCACTCAGACTCTCCGATGGCCAGATCGAAACTAGGTGTGCTGGCATCCTTTAACATGAGTTCATTAAGTATCCTTAGACATACTGGCTTCGTTCAGGGATTCCCAGGCTATATGCTTCAGTTCTTTCTTCTTGGCCATGAGTGCTAACCTGAAATGTCACCCGCACCTACTTACTTTGGTGAGGCAGGCTAGAGTCTTATAAAGAGCTGTCAAGAGAAACTTAAGGGCTTTAGTACAAACACTATTAAACCACCCAGTTCTAGGGAGACTGGATTGGGGTGATGATCTAGTAAGGGCTAGTTTGATTGTATACAAAATTGTCAGTAAACTCTTCCTAACATCCATAATCATCTAGACAGGTGTCGAAAGTGCTCATGTAGGTTGTGATCAAAGAGTCAGGAATAATCCTGACCAGCTAAGCGATATGCCATTCCAGTTGGTTAGAAGGGCATTATCAAGAGTATTCATTGTGGTTGCTGCTTAAGCCCCATGCCAGTTTGACATTAATGCTCTGAGGGTAATGGTCACTTAAAGCAAAAGAGGGAGTAGTGAAGTCACATATTAGTTTTTTAAGCTTGTAGGAAACAGGAATATATTCAATTACTGTGTTAAAGGCACAACCATTAAAAGTGGAAGAGAAGGGTACAGAGGGAGAGCATAATTAATTTTAAAGGGTAGTATCAAACGTAATCACTTAGTCATTCAGGGCCATATTTATACTTTTTGATGGAAAACTGCGCTGGCGCAGTTTTGCGTCAAAAATATTACCGCTGGCTAACGCCATTTCGGTGCGCCGTGCGGGCGTCAAATTTATACTTTGATGCCCGGCGGCGCAAACCACAGGTGTAAGCCATTTTTTTTTACGCACACCGCAGCTTCAAGTCGTAAAGAAAAACTACGTTAACGCGGCTGAAATTACTGTGGGTTGATTTACGACACTGCAAACCACATATGCAGCGTTTTTTTATGCAATAGCATCAAAATTCCCCGCAAGCACAGCCATTTCAGCAGACGAGAGCCAAAATGGATCCCAGATGCCTGTACAGACCCCAGGAAGATGACAACAGACCAGGAACCATCCAGGGGGACCCACACAAGACCCAGGATAGTTTGAAGAAGAAAAGTAAGTGTCAGTTCAGTGCAGAGGAGCAGGAAATTCTGGTTAAAGAGGTGAAGGAACACCAGTACCAACTGTTTGTCATCTCAAAATTGCCAATCAGTAGGAGAGAGGCAATATGGCAACAAATTGTTGACAAGATTAACAGTGTGGCAGATGTACGCAGAACAGTCATTGAGTGCAAGAAACGCTGGCATGACTGCAAGCGCAGGACCAAGGAAAAGATGGCCAGGAACAGGAAGGCAGCACTGCAGACTGGAGGTGGGAGTCCAGCACACCAGGAGGCCCTGGACCACATGGAGGAGATGGTCGCAGCCGTCATCCCTGAGGAGATGGTCACAGGGATTCAAGGACAGGACAGTGCAGACTACCAGGAGACAACGCACATGCAGGGCAAGTCGTATGGGGAATTAAAATGCACAAATGTCAACTACAACCAGGGGGGATACCGACTACAAAATGCATTGAAGTCATCATATACAGTGATTGGCATGGGTAAAGGGGTACGGCACGGGGGCATGGCCTGTACAGAGAGAAGCTGGGGCACACCATAACACAACACCACCAACAGTTCCATGGGGGTATGCTGCCATGCCAATGATGTAGCAAAGGTAAAGCCACGCCAGGAGGGAAGGGCACAACGTCAAACTGACATCCTGTCACATGTCAGCCACTATACCCCCTACATTAACTAGGGCCCAATTAACAATCTCATACCGACAACTGCAAATGTAATAGTGACAACATTTGCCACTAGCACCTCCGCTGTGTGTGCAGCTCAAGTAGGCAATGGCAGTAACGTCCCCATGGATCATACACACCTCAATTAGTGGGTTGAGGATGACAACTTTAACAATCCCCTGAAACAAGACAATTGTTCCAGTCCTGTCAATTGTGAATGCCCATAGTTGCCGCAAACATCAGCAAATGTCATCAACATCAGGAGCTACACAGCACTAAGGTCACACCCATGCAGCATATGCCAGGGTCCAATGAAACATCCCAAATTTCATACTGCTCAGACAACAGCATTGAGGGGGAGGACACACGTAACTGGTCACTGCAATACACCTGCACAGTCAGAGGAGGAAATAGGACACTGCTACGACTATCAGGGCAATCCAATGTACCACACATTCCCCAACATCAGCTGTACACATTACCAATGCTAACATCCATATCGTGCCATAATAATGCTATGCATAGGATACGCTACGTTTCAACTACATATAAGTTGATGTGAAAGATCAGAGACTGAGGCAGGTCCAGATTGGTAAGTGTGCTGCTAGTGCCATCAGAGCACCCACATCCAGTGAAAGGTCTCACCATGAGAATGGATGTAGACGGAGGGTTGAGTAGGACAAGAAGGTGGCAATTCACTATTTGGCCTAAACCAACACCTAGTGGAGATGATGCCGACAAGTCAAAAAACTTACCACAATACATGTGACATGCAGGTGCGGCATAGGCCTGGGAGAATGCCCATCTGAAAGACTGGATCAATGAACAGGAACCAAGATCACAATGTGAAAATCATCACAAGGCAGGCATGTCACATCACAAATGCCACAACACAGATACACTAATTGTATCCTGTTTCATTGCAGAGGACGATGGATCTCCTGCGGATATGCCTGTCCAGGACTACCCTGATGACATGGATGACGAGCTGACAAACATCAGCCACCAGACCCTCCAAGATGTCCTTGGAACCCTCCAGACCCCACCTTCAGTCACAAGGAGGAGCACAGAACAAGCAGCCATCACAGAGGACCCACCCTCAACCCCAATTGTAAGACCTGCCAGCTCCAACCCAGCTGAGGCCTCAGATGACAAAGGCACCAGCTTTGAGAGAACTGTAGTCGGAGTACAGTGGGAGCTGGCCAAGGAGGTGCGGGTGGGGATGCAAACTATGGCAGCCAGCCTACAGGGGGTGCGTTTTTTGCATGATGTCATCTGCAGATCTGGCAGTAGCCATGCAAGCGCTAACATCCATCCTGCAAGGACTACAACAAACTGTAAAGGAATTCACCACTGCAGTAAGGGAGTTGCTACAACACCTCGCACCCCAAACCTTCCACTGCATGCACGAATGCAATCATGACCCCCTCAGGGCCGACCTGGCTGCCTACCATCGTGATGTGGCTGCTATTCTTAAGAACCAGCAGATCCTCCTTGCAGCAGTACTGCCCTTAAGAACCTCAAAGGTAGCAGCGACCGGGATATCTGACTCCTCGTCTTCAAACACTGAGGTGTGTGTTGCCCTTTCACAACCACCACCACCAAGGACAGAGGAGGCAACATATACATCAGAAGAAGAGGACATGGAACAGATCACCTTCACACGTAAAAGTACCCAGAAGCACTAGTCCCTGCCACATTGCCACCTATTACCAAGGTCCTGCGCTTTGTAACATACCAGTCTTGCAACAACTGTACTCAATGACTGTTCTGCAAACCACTGTATATCTTGTCAGCCTGCCTTGTGATTGTCTCTCACTTACTCATTGGCAAATCCTGTCCCTCTGCACTGTCTGACACATCACCCCAGCATGTCAAATGCATTTTCCTGTAGCACTTGTGTAGGATCACAATGGAAGATGTCACTGGAATGGACTGAAAATCATGGCTAATGTACATTTATCCCTACAGCACTTTTCAATAAATAGCACTTACACAACCACTTTGTCTCTGTGTTATGTGACACATCAACCGTGCAGTGGATCACAGAATTTTGCCTGCTATCAAATTACCTAGCTTGTCAATACAACTGTCCTGAAATAATGTAGTCTGATAACCATGCACAGTGGCCTGGATTGCACCATACTCCGCCCTTCCTGAGGGTAATATCTCATGAAAAGAGAAACCATACACCATAATGCTGTGTTGGACAGAATATGCTTCCTCAAGGGATATCTAAGCCATTAAATAGAGGCAGCAAAATGTTGCCTCCATGCAATACTAACACATATAACATTGCCCACAAAATTAATCAAACAGTCAACAAACTGCATGAATGAAGGTGTCTGAGTTTACATCCAAATAAGTAATCATGCTGAACAGTGTCACAAATGATCTATGTGAGTCATGAACACGATACTACAAGAGTGCTTACTACCACTCAGCTAATAAGGGTTTCCTTGAACATCACACTGCAGTCAGACATAACACAGTGTCCCCAATACCAAATCTGGAAGCACAGTATGTGACATTGAAAACATACTTATTGAAAAAAACATGTTGTGATCCATAGTAACTGTGATTGGTGGTTGCAATGAATGGTCAAATCTTTGCAAGGTAGCTTTGTGGTAGCTGCCAATGTTACCGCTAATTTGGGATTTGTTTGTAACATAGGACACAAATGTAAAACAAAAGAAATCATGTACACTCATGCCAAGGCCCTGATCTACAAGCATTTCAAACATACTGTAAAGGGTTTACTACATATTTATTAAACTGTAAAAACGGAAGAGAAAACTCAGGGAAAAGCCTTACCTACCCTAATCTACCCTAACTACTCATTACCCACAGCTGTCCCTAACTAACCTAAGCTAAACTTACTTATCACATGTAACGAAATGTTCTAAACATCAACCCCCCACCCCTCTTATGAGACGGTATACATGAAGGACAACAGATACTAACCTAAACACATACTATCCTATACTAAACAAATATATATTTCTTTGTATTTTTTTATTTTATAAATGTTTTTTTCCAAAACACACAAGAACACCAACATTGCCCACACACACTCAAAAAGAAACAGTAGAAATAATCAGGACCAACCACCCACTAACACTAACTAAACTAACAGCCTATATTAACCTAACACTAAGCCCCCTAAACCCACAAAGTATAAGAACAAGGAAAGAGGAGGGAGGGGAGGGAATAATGTCCACAAAATGTCTAGAGGTTGGCCCTACGGAGGGTCCGCTTAATGGACCGCCCCCGCCGGTTAATATGGCGAACATCCTGCTGCATTTTACGCGGTCCATTTTACGCTGCATGTCCACAAAAGCAGCAGGGTCAATAGCAGCAGCTGGGGTGGTCTGTGTGCCAGCTGAGGAAGTGTGGGGCCATGTAGGGTCAATGTCTGTGGGCTGCCCTGCAGGTGGTCCTGTGCTAGGGTCTGGAGCACTTGCAGATGTTGTTGGCACAACGGTCACAGCTGTTGGTGGTGCCACCTGGGTGGTAGTGGTGGTGGTGCTGGTGGTGGCTGTGGTGGGCAAAGAAGGGCCACCCTGTGCAAATGCCCTCCAGGCTCCAGAGGCCCGTTCATTTCGGTATCTGCGGGCCATTCTTCGGTACTCCGTCTCTACCTGCAGTATATGCTGGTACTCCATTGCCCACCTTTGGAATTCGCGCACCTGGATGGGTGTCATATTTACAGCTGTGAACACAAATGAAAAAATTACATTAGGAACTGCATTGTGTGAAATGGCACAAGAAGTAAATCAGACAATACATCTACTGTACTTGTAACAGCTCATATCATCATACAGATCATTTAATGTCCCTGAGGAAGTACATGGCAGGCCAGCCTACAAAGGTCGTATCACACATAGCACATCCTAACCCTACAAGATGGGTAACAACTGGCATGTTTTGGCATCAGAGTTCTGCCAGTTGTCATCTAACAATCATGCAGCACATCCTCCGCCAATGCCAGGGCTACAAATGTCATTGTACGGGTTGGAAATCTAGTGCCACATGATCTGCAAGTTGTAAATGGACTTGCTAGTATAGTACTCATGTGCTAAACATGAGTGTGTATACTAGGTTCAGACAAAAGATTCACTGATTTACATGTCTGTGTACCAAACATGTATCATCAGTCCTAGGTACACTATTCACAAACCCATGCCCGTGTATGAGGGTGGGGGGATGGAGAAACAACTAACAATTTCAAACTACATGGACACCCAGGAAGCTTATGAGAGCAGGACATGTGTTTGGCTCAACACACACACCACAGGTAAGGTGTATCTACAAATAGGAGACAGCAAACCCTTGACCAATCGCAGCGCCACACATGTCTGGTCATGCAGACCTTTGTCCACATCATTTACTACCAGTAAGCCATGACATACAACTAGCACAGAGATGCAAGAACACTCCTGGCCATGATTTGCATGCACACCTAGGCCATTGCACTCAAGTGCCACATACTTGCAGCACTACATGTGGAGCTACATGTTGCTAGGAAGTTCAACCTACAGTTTAATCAGTACATTAGAGAATAGGAAAGCAGAAGTCTGTTGTTAAGTATTTTGCAGCCCCATTCTGGGAGAATGTGGGTCTGACGGGCTGACTAAATTAGGTCCTGTGCAACCCTTTCTGATACAAGTGTTATCCACATGACTCAAGAGGATAAGCATTGGTCAACTATAAAATGGTGAGAAAATGAAATCCCACTAATGGAACAAGACAAATGATGGGCCAGCGCATCACACCTTGCTATTTGTTCAACACACAGGAGTCCATCACACATCACTAGCAAACATAACACATAACAGACATATCAACACTTACTGGAGTTGTCGGGTCCTCGCATGAAGCCACCTCGCCCACAGTGTAGGGTGCGGGTCACCTGTAAGGAATGGAAGGGAGAAATGTGCTCAAATTCTGTGCACTGTCCAACAATTCCAAAGACAAATACTATGTGTAAGATTGCATAAGTAAGTAAAGCCACTCAGACATGATGATACTGCATCCGATATAGCACGGCTAAGATGTACATACCATGGGTCTCCAGTGAAATTTAGACACATACCTGCACACATGCAGTGGCCCTAACTATCATGTTTTGACAAACATGCTCCTTCATTAGTGAGCAGACATAGTAATGGAGTGTATTCATCTCATCATGTGTATCCAAGAGAGACATTCAAAGACACTTTCCTTGAGGAGTGCATTACCATCAACCAGCCATTGTGGCCATGACAAATTTATGACACACAGGTGCAATGTACAGAGGAGCAGGGACAGTTGTAAGCCCTCCTGTTATTACAGTTTCTTCATTTGATGTGGCCCAGCTATGATGAGTTGCACCAACCATAGAGATATGAACCCATGTGCATACCTTTGGCCAGCCATCCGTAAACGATAGGTGGAACAACAAACACCAAACACCAGTCTAAGATGTTAGCTGAGGGCACCTTGCACTTTTTCCCTATGTCTCCAAATCCAGATCTGACATGTATCCGAAATGACGAAAGACCACAATAATCCCTAACATATATAGAACTTCCGTGATCGCTTGCCTTACACACTCATCAGACACACATGAGACATATGTTTGGGCTACATTGCTATCATCAATTGACGTGAAGCCTGCACTCATTTTCAGCATCATGTAGTGTTTCAAAAGTCAGTCTAGCTGTTGCATCAACAAATGTTGGTAATGATTTTGAAAATCTATACCTCACAGTCAAATGTAACCTATATATACATAATTGGCTCCTGATTTGTGTTGCTGTTTGATACAAAGGCGGCACCAACTTTCATTAAGCAAAAGTATTCAGTAAGTTTGCAGAGCACTTGCTTCCTGACATGTAGCAATTGTGGTCCTTAACATAGTCCATCAATGACCCTGTATGTTTACAAAGCATTCCACACACTAAACAACATTGCCAGCAGATATTGTACAAATCATCTGATGTCACTACAGAGCATTTAATCATGCACATTTACATGATTTTTACTCACCAACAGGTCCACCAATCACAATTCCCAGGTGGTCCAGTAGATCTTGCTCCCTGGAGATGAGGTTAGCCCAGCGGTGCTTCAGATGGTGGTCATTCCTCTGGCTCTGATATACGCGCTGCAAGTGATGCAGAACCTTTCCCCGCAGGAGCCTCCATGCCTCGGTGTGATACCCCTGTATCACCCGCCACCTGCCTCAATCATAAGGGGGAGGATATGGCACACCAGCAATATATGAACCCCCCAAGCTCCTCCTCACCCATCTTGCCAAGACGTGGCCTATCCAACATCTTAGCACAAAAAAGGGTAATAGGGGATAAAGGAGAACAAAGGAGAATATGGGGAAAGTAGAAATAGAAAAACGTAAACTAAACAACTAAAAGAGCCCAACTATCCCCAAACTATCACTACCCACAACAGACTTCCAAAAACAACAAAGACAACACAATACTAGACAATAGTACACAATAAACACTCAGACAGGATACAACAACAATATTTTATACACAAACTGACAAGTAATGGACCACACAAGAGACAAAAGCACAATTTCACTAGACAAAACTCTGAACACAGCCACACAGTCTAGAAGAATCACAGACTGCAAAGTGAAAGTGAAAATACACCACTGTACATAATCTGTAAACAGGATATCCTATTACATCACTTCCTGCATAAAATGGGCACCGTTTTTATCGTTATGCGTCAAAAAAATGTGCCGCATACAGTCTGGGCGTCATTTTTTTCGACACACAGGAGTAAAAATGAGGCCGCATTCATATATTTTGAAATAGTCTAACACTTGACCAATTTTCAGGGCATAATGCGTCAATTTTCTGGCATAAGCGTCATTTTTTTACGATTATGCATCATTTTTTGACACGTATGAGTAAAAATTTCAGGGCATTAACTGGGTTTGGGTCATTTTACCATTTTAATGTAATGTTACATTTGTGACACAACTGAGATAGGCTGATTGCAGCCACTTTGGTCTTGACAGTGTATGGGCACATGTGAGACATCATACTGCTGCGGACCATGATCCGCTACTTCCTTAACATGATTTTCACTCTTGGCTGATGCACTAGTTTGCCATATGTGTGGCCTACATATATGTATTTCAGAAATTGGGCATGTTTGGCACCAGGAGAGGATATCAATGTGATGCACATAAGTACAATACCTCAATGCCTATGGCTCAATGTGTGTGCATTGGCTACTAATGTAGTTGATGACCCAGTGTGTGTGCATCACAAGATGCATTATTGAAAATATGCTTGTATTAATGTGAAGTCAATGTGTCCTAACCTTAGATGCAAGTCAGTGTGGAAATGAGAGATGACACGTGTTAGTCATACATGTAGCAACATCTGTTGTGTGCACTTCCAAGATTTTGGGTAATGTAGACACCACAAATGACAAAGTATGCACCGGATAGATGGCAGACGCTTGTTCATGTCAATGGTCCAAAAGTTGCCCATCACATGTCCTGGTAATTTGGAAACTGCTTCCTAGGCACTTGTTGGTGAACCCACCGTGAGTCAGGCACATGTACAGACTAAGTGGGTACCATGTTATTGACACAGAAAGCCAAAGGTGACCCACAACTGTAATATCACGCCACAGTTGTGGTCATATGACTGAGCCACAACTCTCCTGTGGCAATGGTGGACCAGCAGACGAGGCAGCACGTGGCCACATATTTCCAGTGATCAATTGCACAGAGGTGTCTGGTTCATGTGTGTGGTCCAATGTTGATCCTGTATAATTTAAGGGGTCTACGTTGTCACAGTTACATCCAGGTCTCATCATGAGTCAGTGGGGCTTATTCCTGTATCTACTGAGTATCCTTCGGAGATCAATGGAAGTAAAGCAAATGAGGACATGAGAACCTACATAGGGATGGTCCCACCCTGTCAATGCAGATGTGTTATGAGACTGTCAACAGGGCAACCTTGGTGTGCTGAGTGAGATCATATCTCAGGAGTCATGTTCCGGAAGGTGTCATTACAACATTTGTACACAGGCTGGCCTGTAAAGTTCCCACTGCATCTGGGAACATCATAGCCTCTGAGTTGATTAATCGTGCAGCTATTCAGCACGCACAGGCCATCAATATGTTGTGAGCAATCTGATTCAGCGAGTGAACTGTCAGGGTCCTAACATTTGTGGAATTTTCATGCACATTATCTGACGTTGCTGGTTCTGCTGGAGGCACCATACCCAATCCCTTCATACGGCCCTGGTACACTGTCACACTTTGTCGTTCATGCATACATGAGACCCAGACAAGGGATAGGACATGATTATGGTATTACAAGACAATTTTACAATTATGGTACAATTAAAAAGCAGATAATCCTATACAATGTATTGGGGTATGCACTGAGGAAGCACCTGACAAAATACCCCCTGAGGAATGTGAGGGTTGGGAAAGAAAGTATGCTACACATGTAGCCACAAGGAACCTTTACGGTAACGCACAGACAGGTGCTAGTCAGGCTGACAGGATGCAGGGTCAATCAGGATCCAGCAATTTCCCAAGGTACATACTCAGTGGTCTGACTTACACTGGTCAGAGGAAGAACAAGACATTTGACATGGGAAACTGTGTTTGTCCTATGTTTTGGAAGGTGACACATAAACCCAAGGGCTGTGTTACACAGCTTATTTTCTAACAATGCAAAACAGTGTATTTGACAAAATGGCAACTTCTATGCTGTTCCAAGCATCTGCAAGGGCAGTGCATGTGCAAATGGGTGGTCTGCATGGAGGTGCTCACAGGTGTGTGCTGCATCATTTTCTCACAAGTCCTGTAGGTGAGATTCGAGTTCAAATAGCCAACAGTACCTTTCACATGGGAAGCAATCTACAGGTGATAACAGGGCTTAGAAACTACAAGCCAATGTATTAATTGACCTGACGTCCATGCAGTCAGATGTACTATGACAATGGCTTACCATAGGAAAGGGTGAAGCACACTGGATTACTATTGTTGGTCTGTGTGTGGAGAGGAGGGAATATCTGGGTACACATTTTACCATTTGAGGGACATCTTCAGACATGTGCGGTGAGACCAGGAGCATGGGTGTGTCAGAATTTAGGACATGGGCTGACATGTACATGGAATGTCATGAGCGCAATGCTTGTCATAGGTGTGGCATTTGTGCTGTCTACATTCTGCTTATATGGAACTCTAGTCACAGATAGCCCTTGCAAAGATAGGTGCTGTACGACTTACTGTTGCAAAGGGTCTGGTCATACATTCCTCTTACCAATGCAATAGCACATCCACTGCCTCATGTATGAGGCATCTTTGTCCCTTATAGACTGATGGTGTCTTAGTTGTGTGCCATATGCTGCGATGAACCATGTTGCCAACATGTATGTGTGAAATAGGTGTGGTCCTCTGCTATTGCCCTTCAAAAGTGAAATGTACGGGATGTATGTCATTTACAGTGTACTTATGTAATACGCATCACAATTGCTTTGGAATGTTCTGTGTCCTGATCAGTATATCAGCAATGCTCCATGAGGCTACACTGTTATTCTGATAGTTATAGATAAAGGAGAGCAAAAATGATTACCCAGACCATGATATGGTGATTATTATCTGTGTTTATTTACATCTTTTGCTACAGTGGTGATGGTGAGTTGTTCTAAAAGAAATTGTTCACAATATGTTGGCGCCTACACAATCCAGCAGCTGTGTTTTGTTGTTCCCCCTCATGTTGCAGGCCAGCCTCCTCCTCTTCCTCCTCTTCAGGCATTTGTGGCTCAGGTTCTAATAGGGGAATGTTCCTTCGTATACAAATGTTGTGCAGGATGGCACATGTTAAAATGATCTTACAGACCATTTCTGGTGAATATAGAAGGCTGCCACCAGTGATGTCGAGGCACCTGAATCTCGACTTGAGGATGCCGAAGGTCCTCTCCACTATGGTGCGTGTCCTCCTATGTGCCTCATTGTAGGCACACTCTGCTGCAGTGCTTGGGTTGACAAATGGTGTTATAATCCATGGCTGGATCCCATACCCCTGATCAGCTGAAAAAGAAAATGATTGGGATCATGTTGATGTAGCTTGCACCATTAATGTCACCTTGCATGGCAGTAGTTGTCTTGTGTTGTCTGTGACTCTTTTGTGTTATTGTGTTGCTTCATAGGCTTCTAGGATGTACAATCTGCATTGGGTTGTTTCCTTGGCTGAACGAGTGTTTGGCTGCTGACCGGTTGTCAGAAGTATGTTTTTGGATTTGCAGTACAGTGTGTACTCCCTAGCATCGTGACTTGTAATACAGGTGTCCCTGTGTCTTCACTGGGGGTGAGATGATAGTTCATACACAGAATAAAATTGACAGTGGTGGTAACACGTTAGCATCTATGCACCCTGGACATCCCATACCTTTACACATCTTCAATGCATTAATTTAAACATCAGTGAGACGCTTACATTTTGCAAGGTGACAATTAGCCAAACCTCTCCGTACGTTGTGATCATTGACGTATTGACATTAGACTGTACACTAATTTCAGATGTGTGACATGTTCACTGCAGACCTATCAAACATGGCTAGCGGTGTGACAACCTCAGTGTGTTCCTGTCCACATGTTGCTGTCATGGTGTATGTGTTGTTTGTCCTAAAGGGTTGCTGTGCAGTGTGTATATAAGTAGGTTTCTGTACTTACCAACAAGTAGTCCATTGCCATATCGTACATCCTGGAAGTGTTGATTGATGGTGGAGTGACTGAAGATGAATGAGTCATGTACACTCGCAGGATACTTTGCCACGATGTTGGTGATCAATCCTTGTTGATCGACAATGGCCTGCACATTGATGGAATGTGTGTGCTTCCTGTTGCGGTAGAGGTGTTAAGTTGCAGCAGGTGGCACAAGGCTTACATTTGTGCAATCAATGGCACCCGGGACGTGTGGGAATCCATTAATGAGGTAAAACCCCTGTTTTGTGTCCTGCTGCTTCTGCTGTGTGTTTGGTAAGCAGATGTGGCGGGGTGTGAGTCCAATGATGGCATCCTGTACTATGGGCAAGAATGCAGAGAATGATGGCTGTGATATTCCGGCAACCAGGGCGCCATTGCTTTGAAAGGTGCCACTTGCCAACATGTGAAGTACAGCTAGCAGCTTGGTTTCTGTTGGGATGGTGTGGGGTGTCTGCAGGGTGGGTGCCAACTGTGGCTCTGTGTTGCGCAGCAGCTGCTGAATGGCCTGCCAATTCAACCTGCACCTGTGGATGATGTCATGTTCCCTGAGGCCATGAAGGGTTGTCCTGGTGCGGAATATCCTCTCCTGCCTTCTGCGCTGCCTTTGGGGTCCCTGCTGGTGTTGTGGTAGCTGCTGTTGTTGTTGCTGGTCTCTGCGTCTGCGTGCACGCTAGATGAGAAGCACCTCCATGTCTGCCTTTTGCTGCTCTGCTGCCCCATTTTAACACCTGCCCTGACCCAGGCGTTAATTTTTGACGCAAATCAGGCTGTGCGTCATTTTCCGACTCCGCCTCCCGGTCGTGCTGCATTTTTGCCCGGATGCATAAATACGACACACGTCCGTTTACGTATTTTTTCGGACGGGAACGCCTACCTTGCATATGATTAACACAAGGCAGTTTCCCACTTCCAGAAAATGATGCACACAGTGTGATTTTGACGTCTGCGTGCTCGTGCGTCAAAGTTTAAATATGGGGCAAGGTTTGCGCTGATTGTGCGTCAAATGTTTTGACGCACATTCTGCGCCGACGGAGTATAAATATGCCCCTCAGTTTCATACCATGACTAGAATAAGTAAAATGGGTTTGGTCATTATCATTAAAATCCACCATGCCACAGAGCCTTTTGAAGGTTATGTGGCCCAAACTGTTATTGAAGTCTCCTCCTCACAGCAACAATGTGTCCCTCCCTTCAGTAAAACATAACTTGTTCAGGCCATGTTTGAGTTGAGCTAACTCATTGAGTATACCAGAAGACAAGACATTATTCTGAAACTTGACAATAACAAAGTTAAAATCTCACGAGATTTCCCCCAAAACTATCAAATAAAATGCTGAATTTGATGCTACTTTCAGCGTGTTATACGGCAAACAGTTTGAGATGTAAATGGCTAAACCTCCATTAGAACTACCATAGCTGGATGACACAACAGGTTGAAAGTAGGTCTTGAAACCAATAATATGTAAAGGGTCAGTAGCTCAGGTCTCCTGAAAACATAAAAAGTGAAATACATTAATAAAACCAGGACAATGAGAGAATGACACCTTGGAACAGTCGTGCCACGCTCAAGAATAAAAACGACGAGGATTCCTGGGTCAACCAGTGAGCACCCACAGGGACACTGTCTGCTAGACAAACTGGTGGAGGGAGGAGAGTGGAACAAGGTATAGTCGAAGAGTCTTTGAGAGCGTGAATTTTCCAAAACTGTTTATTAATGATTTTTTTATTAATAATGGCTGATAAACTGACGTGTAAAATGAGAAAACTTTTAAAATGATTGTTTTTCTGTTCTTTGCTGAGCAAAATTATATTCAGACGCTGTGGTTATTTTTCATGATTCAAAGCTTCAAATAATAAATGTTTTCAAGCTTGTGTAGACGTATCCACAGTTACCCCTAGCGGGTTGCTAGTGACATGTCTCACAAGGTCATATATTAACCGAGCACTGCATAAGTTGAAATGTCCTATTGTTTGAGAATGTTACTAATATCTGGTCTTTCCTCAAGGATGTAAGTAAAAGTAGAGGAGTACGTTTCTTCCTGAGAACAAAATATGCGAGAGACTGATGAGACAATGGAGTCACAGTCAAGACGGAAGGAGAGTGTATCTATCGAAAGAAAATGTTATAGTTAGCATAAGTTTGCCAAGTTTAGGTCATCAAATTAGTTGTTGATTGGCTGAAATGAAAACACCCCATAGACTGACCAATCAGGAGTTGATTAGATTTTAGTATAATAATCTGTGTAGACTAGTAGACTAATTAGTAGGAGGTAGTTTGTTCATTAGAGTGCTTAGAGAGAGTGCGTGGAGTTGGAGTCATTCCTCGGGAGCAGACGAGATTATCTGTCGTCAGGCCCAAAACCGTCCCTGGTGTCCTCAAGTGGAAGCTGATCAATTGCTGTTAATACTATTGTGGTAATGTACGTTACTAAATGTGAATTGCGTCTCTCCTGCTTTTCAGGTACTAACTGCAACTATGATTATATTGCTGCACATTATTAGTTTTTATATATGACATAATTGAGTTAAGAGTTTTTCTAAATTTGTGTTTCTAAATTCTTTTCACATGAAGCCCAACATGTAATGATAATCTGTGGTTAGTCAGGGAAATAGTCATCTATTACTTATGATCTGGTTTGAAATAATTTAATGCTGAACTAATGCATTCTGTACCCTTATTACCGCTTTGTTGTATTATTACTAAGTGTGATTCTTTTGAAAATTATTTGTTTAACTGTATTAATCAAATTGAGATAGACACGCCGTTTTAATGAGCCGTTTTTTATTCTAAATACTTATCATTTGTGTTTGAGAGTTATCTTCATGACCTTAGCATTGTTAATACAGGGAAATAAACTTATGAATTCTGGTTACTATACTGGTGTGATTATTGAATAGTAGCTTTTTAATATTGAATGTTGTTGATTTGTTGGTTCTCACAATTCCCATTGGTGACATCCCCTCAAACATATGTCGCTTTGATCCATCGTCCTCTAGCGCAGGATCCATTATTTAGTATTAATTATAGTTTGGATCTCGTGGCGTGCTCACATATCAAAGTACTTGAAGGTGGACCAGGGCTTGAAAGTAAGGAGTTAATCTTGTTGTGAGTTTGGTGTTAGTCAGTGTCGTTCAGCTCCATCAAAGGGTTCTTGCGTTTCTCAGGGGGATGGCAATAAAGGTCAGGGAAAGCAGGAATAATGTCTCCTATGTCATTCTGCACACACTGATTAATGGCTGTAGCATTCACAGTAGCTTTGGAACCCATGTCAGGTGGAGTACAATACTGGTGAGGGTAGAATACTTGCAATGTCTGTAGTAATTTTATGGGATGTCACCAGTTTCTCTTCAACTGAGGAGAGGTCTTTATCAATGTAGCTCTTATCGCTCAGCAATAAATTCAATATAGAGGTAGTCAGCTTTCCTTGGGCTTGGAGAAGAGCAATCTCCTTTTAACGTTGATGTAAAGCGGCAGTAATCACCAGAAGATAAATCCAAGAGAGAGGGCCCAACTTTGTGGTCTCGGATGGGTGCAGCAGATGCTGCAGCGAGCTTTAGGTGCTGTGCTCGGATGAGTGGGAGGCCCCCAGAAGCACCAGGAACAGAGGTGCAGGCTCGGGGATGAAGTCTCACCCCAGCCAAATGTATGGAGTCTTCCGTGTAGTGGGCATTGTAGCATGCTTTAGACAGTGTGCGCCTACTGTGGGCAGCAACAATTTAAAAATTAATGAATGTTAATCAATATATAATAAAAGCACTACCAACCCAATCTCCCAATAAACCCGACATCCCTAAAATACATTTTTCACAGAAAGATATATACTAAAAAAAACAAAAACAAAAAACACATAAAACAAACATAATACAAATCAATACTTTGTTTTAAATATAAAACTGTAAAAAAACATGTTTAGCTTCGATATTTTGGTCCACAATATGTGTGTAGTCACAATATCTTGACCACCATTTTATAGTTCAATAATGTTTTTAGTCAGTATTTAGGTGGAAGGCAGCAAGGATCTCAGTCTCTCCCTATTTGGACCCCGGACAACTATTTTTTTCTGAAACACTTAAAAACATGTCTTAACACTTTTTGGGTTTTGCAGGAATATGCAGTCGCCATCAGCTTCAGGTCACTTCACACCCCCACCAACCAAATGCAACCCTCATCACTCAGTGTCAAGTCCTTGTAACCACACATAACACCGACAGACCTCCTTAATGAATATACCCTCTTGCTATAGAACCAGTCCGAACTACAGTGACCTTCTCACCCCCACTGGCTCTTCCCACAATTTAAATCTTCTGAAACCACCTGTCTATCTGAAAATGACTAGCCATGGTGGGTGCAGATGGTAGTATAAAGCTGCTAATGTGGATTGTGCAATCATGCCTCTGAGGTTTGGAGAGCAAGGGTATTGTCAGGGACTGGTGGAGAACTGTAAACATATGGTGCTGTCCGGAAAGGCAAGCATGTTTCTCCTACTTTATTGCCAGGTCTTGGGGTCGCACGCATGCTACACACTCTCGATCTTCCAGGACCCCACTCGCAATGAAAGTGTGAGCAAAGGAAAAGCCTTAATGCTGCTTGTAAGTGCCATTTTAGAGAAAAATAAACACGTTTGCCCTCTCCGTGAATGTATACACATACATGGTGATTTAAAAATTATGTATGGTGAAATTAACCAGATGGTGTTAAGGTTGTTGCTTTAATGTATTGTAGTTGTTCTGGTCTCGGCCTACTCGGTTGCAAATGCTATTCGTTTTCCTGATACTAATAATAACTAACATAATATTATGGTGATGACTTATGCAACTTTAAATAGAGGGGTTTAGAGTGGCATTCCATTTTCGACATTCTCCATTTACTCCATAATAAATGTAATGTCTTTCATCAGAGAACCTATATCAGCTAGCTGGTAAAACTGCACCATTATTGTTATTTATTAGTATTTTATAGGGTTTCTATAGCCCACACTGTCTAACTTTATTGCTTCTCTGCACTTGAAAGACAGATCTTTACAAAAAGAATAACATTGTCAGCTTGGATTCAGGGTAGATGATTGAAGTAATTTTCAGTTTATTTTTTTTCTGCAGGCAATGAGCAAATTGGTGTTGCTTTCTTGGTGTGGAATGTTCTGTGTGTGAAGGGCACGAGTTCGAGGATGGAGGCAAGGTGGTTGAGGTCATTTCAGCAGAGGGGTCTAGTAGGAGGGAAACTTATGATTATGTTCCAAAGGTATATTGGTTCAGATTCTTACATTACAGGGCATTTTGAATCTCATTCTATCTTTCGCTGAGTGACAATGTGGACTTTGCACACCTGTTTATGTTTTATACTGCAGTATTTGGGGCTTTTGGGATGTTCGTATACACTATTCTTTCAACACCCCCCCCCCCGAATTCATTACTTCCTGTTTTAAGTAAAATCATAGAAAAATTGGTTAATGAACAACTAGCTGCGTTTTTGGACGATGCTAGCACAGAGTCAATGCTGTTGGAAGTGGCAGACACGATAAAATTGATATTGGATGTGGGAACAAATGCTGTGCTTATTTTACTAGATCTATCAGCGGCATTTGATACCATCTCCCAAGAAATCCTGTTGCATCGTGTCAAGGGCTGTGGAATCACCCACCTGACATAGACCTGGATTAAATCTTTCCTCTCGGATCCAAGACAGTTATGTTGGATCTTTTTTCTCCCCCAAAATGACTGTCACTTCATGGGTACCCCGGGGCTCTTTGCTTGGCCCAGCATTATTTTATATTTACATGGCCCCACTGATCTCGTTGGTTACATCCTTCGATTGTGAAGCTACATCATATGCTGGTGACACAAAACTGATTCTATCATTTGATAAAGATTCTATTGGCTCAAAGATAAACTTTTAAAACTGTTTGACTGAAGTTATTCGGTGGATGCAATTAAACCACATTAAGTGTGATGTTGACAAAACTGAGATTATTTACTTGGAAAGTCCAAATCTTTTGATCCTGCTCCATGATGATCCAATTCCAACCGCCTCCTAACCTGCCATGATCGAGGTTGTAAAAAACCTAGGAGCAAAGTTTTATGCCTCTCTGTCATTCTGCCCACAAGCGAGTACAGTAGCAGGACTGCGTTTTAGTCTCACAAAATCCTTGAAAATGTTTTTTGAGTACCTTCCTGTAGTGGCCAGAAAAACCAGTAGCCTTTCCAGTGATAACATCTGGATTGGATTACTGTAATACTATGTATACAGGGTCATCTAAACATTCAGGTGGCACAACATCCTGCAGCCAGACTGATATTGAAACTCCCCCGTCATTTCTCCACATCAGCAGCCCTGAAAGCTCTACATTGGCTGCTAGTGCATAAAAAGGTCCTATATAAAATCCTCCTATTTGTGTTCAAAGTTTATAGAGCTTTGGGACCAAAATATTTAGGGGGCAATTTACAAGCCCCTTATGCCACTTGTGCATTACATTTTTCCATATAAAAAGTGACGCACCAGCAGAGCAAGGGGTTTGTAAATATGCCACTTAATTTCTAGAGTTACTTATTACACATCCCTTCGAACTCTCATGTCCTCACAAGACAATTTGTTTAAACCTCCTATGTTCACACTTCAAATGAGAGGTTGAAAATCTTTTGCAGTCTTGGGCACAAAGAATTGGAACAATCTACGCAGATATTTGCGATTTAGCATCAGCATGTTGGGCTTCATGCAAAACAATTTGGCAACACCAATTTAGAAAAATATCTAACTATGGCCTCTATCAAAAGAGCAGTTGGTACTAGAAAGAAAAGGTAAACAGACAATTACAATTTTTCATCAGATAGTTACCCCTCCAACATATCAGCAATCAGCGTCAGTCTTCGTCCTCAGGACATCAGTCGATTTCGCCATCAGCAAAGATAGGACGTGACAAGTCCCAGTATGGCATAGTTAAGAATAGGCTCTTCCCTCATAAGGAGGAGAATTCAGTGTCAGGTAAGTATTCAAAAGAGGATGGTTAAGATATCAGAACAGCAATGTCTCAAAGAATAATGGCAAAGTATAGCTTAAGGCAGAATGTCAGGATAACGGCACAAGTGTCCCAATAATGGCTGATTTCTTCTCGGGCCATGCTGTTATATCAAAACTGTCGAACTAGCCCTCAATTCTTCATTGGATCAATTTTGGTGCATCATCATCTCTTTCCAATAATTCTCCACGCACCTTACTAAAATTTTCTACAAAACACAGTTCTCACGCAACTGATTGGCTCCTGTGATTGATGACTTCAATGGGTGGAATGTCAGGTAAGAAAAGTTACACTTTACGCTCCAGTCAGTAGTTCCATTGTCTTCTCCTAGTCCAGGCGGCCTTGCACCTGTTGTGATTTACACTGTTGCATTCGACAAGAATGTCTCCTTGAGCAAGTCGGGTACCATGAGAAAGAATTTACTACGGCTACACACACATATCTCTAGATTCTGGAAAAGTACAGCTTCGTGTCCTTCAGGAAAGCAGCACATTGCACGTTAGAAAAAAACTGTTAATATGAGACCAGGCAGCTAGCCCCAGACCCTCACTAACTAAGGCCTAGTGTTTAATTTAGCAAAACCCCTAATACATAACCCTTAATGCTAATACAAAGTCATAAATTAGTACATTGTTAATTCATCATTAATCAGTTTCATTAATCATCGTATACATTGGTGGCCAGTCCCCGTGGGCACATTTCAAACGTGTACATTATTTTCTATGTTAACATATTTCTATGCAGTTTCACTACACATTATATTGCAAGCTTTTCATGTTAAAGGTCACACTCCAACACTGTTTCCCCCATGGTGGTGACATCCCTCGAGGTGCCACCCCCTGTTTTCTCTGAGAGGCTGACCATAAGATCGATAGAAGTCACTGTGGCAAGGGGGTGATTCCTTGGTTTCTTCCTGGGAACCGCTGCTTGCAGTCCCTCACAGCTGGTAGGAATTACTTAGGGGTCCAGGTGAGCTGTGGGATTGGAGTTTCCTGTAACCCTGGGGTGGCCAGCCTAGACAGCAGCATAGTCAGTACCAGTGTTCATTCTGCACCTGGTGCCTTCCTTTTTTCCCCTGGCACTTTATTGGCCCTGGTGAGTTTGCCTCCTTGCACTTCTGCAAACTAGAAAAGGTTACCTGAAATATCAGGGCTATCTGGGAACCTCACAAAGTAAAATGTGAGCTCTGCCACATATCCAATATAGACACATGCTCAGAAAGCGATTCACAAATCTTGCAGATAAGCAATACAAGCCCATTAGTGGTGAAAAGTCTAGACACAGGTTCTGTATCACCAAGTACCAGCCTAAATAGATAAGTTTTGAAAGGTATTAGAGCAAAGGGCCTTGCGAAGCGTTGATGATGATTCATGGAAAATATATCCATAAATGATCTGAGTATGAGCAAGACTTGGAAACTGAGCTTCAAGAACCTGATCAAGGAGTTTCCATCACACAAACCCACAGAGCACACGTTCTGTCACAAAACAGACGTCTATGTTGGAGATTCCCTCCACCTACAAGGTCCACTAAACAGCTTAGAGCTTTCAAAAGCAACTTGACCGAGGCCGGCCTAAGACTCAAATTGCTAGCATACAGAAGGCGTATAAAAAAGAAATATGGACACTGAGGTGTGCTGCCCACAACAATTACAGGGTGACACTCTTCTACACTAGCAAATTGAAAAATGCAAAAAACCTATTTGAGATCTTTAAATAAAGGTAACTAAGAATACCCTGTGTTCAACTCTCCAAATATGGCTGGCCACCAAGAGAAAGAATACATCATCAAAGCCCAATGTGCCTATTAAACGGTACTCCCGAAACCCATCAAGATAAACACAAGGGACGCGGAACCCCTTCATTTCAAACTGCTGCTGACACAGAAAAATAAAATTCATGAAGCACAGTAACCCATGCCCCGCGTGCACGGAAATAGAAAGCTTCACCAAAAAAACGGTTGTTGGCATAATTGAAAGGGTAGGACAAGATGGGGCCTCATGGCCAAATGGTCCACCACAATACCAGACATTCTGGAATATTGTGTATCCCTATTAACACCTTTATATAATAACTGCATCTTTACTAAACAAATACTGCAATCTTGAAGAGGTGCAATAATCCACCTGATATATACAAAGGAGAAAATCTTACAGTCCCAGGAAACTATCAACACGTTTTCCTACTGGATAATGAGGGTAAATATTATGCATGTCTTCTGCTGGGAGAACTTGAATCCTGGGTAAATGAACATTGCATTGTTCCCCCTCCCCATCAACATGGTTAGGAAGGAGTTAGGGACTACTGCAAACCTTCTGACCCTTGCAGTGGCGGCTCACAAAACAAATACATCATAATCCTTGCTACATCTTTGTTTTGTGGATTTGAAAACAGCTTTTGACTCGGTTCCCCTTAATATCCTATGGCAGAAACAATCAGCAAGGAACATCCCACACAACCTTACTGAAAAGCATCAGCACTTTATACTTACTTGGCTCCAAATCAAACAGGGGGACATCACGTCCTTGACCTGAAAAATACAAACCACAATGGGTTTAAAATAATGATGCGCAAGTATTGACACAGTGGAGAACCAATTGTAGCTAACATGACTAAACCAGATATCCAATCTGCAGCCCGGGTCTATCAGGACCAATTACTGCAAAATCTACAGGCAACTGCAATGTGGTCAACTCTTGTTACTTTTGATACCTTTAAAAGTCTAATTTCCAAAGTGGCGCACTAGACATCATGGCTAGCAGACAAACAAAAATTAGCCTAATGCATGCATGCCTGGTTGGTCTGAAGTAACTATGTCAAATTGGGACCACCGCCTATTATACACATCTGCATGTCAAAACGCATTAAACAAAAACTCATCCAATACAGGTTAGGTGGCCTGCCAACTTTGGACTGTATACACACAAGTTTATGAAAAAACAAGAGCAAACTAGTAGTCTCTTCCAATCCTACAGCGACGCAATAGTGCACTTTGTTTGCATCTGCCCCGTTCTATTGACAGAAAGGCGGGCACTTTTAAAATTCCAATCCCAGTTACTGGTCATAAGCTCCTGCTCACCCACTGCAATTGCCTGCCTTAAAACAGAGCACCCAATTATGGCATTCTAGAATGTATTGTGCACTGCAGATCCTGGCAAATAATTTGCAAATAATATGTAATCAGTCACTTTAGGACCCATTACCGGAGAACCCTTTCCTCATTCTCTATGAGCAATCATAGGGCCAGGTGTGTGAAGCATATTACCGGTCGCAGATGGCCCATCAGGCTGTTTTGACCGGTAAAAAGCTTTTTGGCATTAATCAAAGGCAAAATGGAACCCGGTAACTTGCTACGGAATTGCATTTTGCTTTTGCGATTTGGTATTAGGAAAGTGAATGTTTGTCAGCCCTCCCTAATACCAAATCGCACTGATATGTACAAATGTTTTGCAACTGGAATACTGTCGCAAAACATTCATACTTTACCTACTACAGAGAGGAGGTAGTAACCCATTTGCAAAAGAGAATTAGCCTTCCCCCTTGTGAATTATGGAGAAAATATTTTTAAGAGCAGGCAGTGGTCCCACTAACTACTGCCTACTCTTAAAAAACTGAAAAGAAAACTTTTCAGTTTTCTTTTTGTAATGCATCCCATTTTCCTTTAAGGAAAACGTGATGCATTACAAAAAAAGATTGCTTTATTTAAAAAGCAATCACAGACATGGTGGTCTGCTGACCCCAGAAGTCCACCATTGCTGTAATTGTGATCATTACCAATAGGTCATAAATTGCGACCTGCCTCAAGAATAGTAATGAGGCAGCTTCCTGGCGACCCATTTGGGAATCACAAATGGTGCAGCTGTTTGCGATTTCCTAATAGCGAATCACAAAAATTTGCTGTTAGGAAATAGCAAATGCCAAGCTACGTACATCTGGCTCTCAGTTCTATGTGGAAATTTAGTGTAGTGATGATGTAGCAGAGGAACAGCGATAGCCAGAAACAAAACTTGAGTGGGTTGTTTTATTCTTACATATAACATGGTAGCTGATCCTCAAATTTCAGTTTCTTCATAGGGGCTGCTGCAATGCACGTCTGAAGGTACAGAGATCTATGTAGGATCAGTGGTGATCTCTTAATATTGTAGGCAGTAGTTCATTCAGGGAGGTAGATAAAAGACCTCACCTCCCTGATATACGGATGGCTGCCAGTCAAACTTTAACGCAAGCCTGAAGTCAGAAGGCAACAACTTTGACCACGGCAACCTGCTTGTGGTATTCTTCATCCACTCCATTGCAGTCAGCGTGAATTTGTGGATTCTTCCAGCCTTTATCTTCCTGCTCCTCTATCAGGAGCACGAACGCCGGCAGCGAAGACCACAGTGAGTACTGCACATACGACACAGGGGAGGGGGGAGGGAAAAACAGTGGCACACACACGCAACACGCAAAACCCCCACCCTCACCCACGACAACACACACACTAATACATCATGATACATTACAGTTTGGAAGAATGCAAAGACAAAAGGAAATAAGTCGAATGATTGTAATATATTCAAATACAGTAATAAAAAATATATACATATACAAAGATATGTACACTATAAACAAATATATACACCAAGAATACAAGTCCAAGGTATTCCACTATCATAGTCCGTGGACCACTGGGCCCAAAAGGCATGGGAGAGGCCCACACAAGATACCCGAACAAGATGGAGAGAACACTGCTGGGGCATGAGATAGAAAAAAAACAGGTACCTCAGGGGGAAGGGAAGGGGGAGCACCTCAGCCAGATGAGTGCACAACGCCAGATCCATGAGGGAGCTCCATGCCCACTGTTCAATCCTAGGGAGTGCAAAGCCACATTCTCTCAAGTCTCTACAGTGGGTGGTTTGCCCACTGTTCAATCCTGGGGAGTGCAAAGCCACAGTCTCTCAAGTCTCTACAGTGGGTGGTGTTGCCCACTGTTCAATCATGGGGAGTGCAAAGCCACAGTCTCTCAAGTCTCTACAGTGAGTGGTTTGCCCACTGCTTAATCCTGGGGAGTGCAAAGCCATAGTCTCTCAAGTGGATAACATTCTCCACTGGTTCTGGAGGGGGCTTTGTGCCCAGAGTGCTTCATCCTGCCAAGTACAGAGGTAGTAGATGCCTTTCTCCACTGGTTCTGGAGGGGGTTTTGGGGTTTTGTGCCCAGAGTGCTTCATCCTGCCAAGGACAGAGGTAGTGGATGCCTATCTCCACTGGTTATGGAGTGGGATTTGTGCCCAGAGTGCTTCATCCTGCCAAGGACTGAGGTAGTGGATGCCTTTCTCCACTAGTTCTGGAGGGGGCTTTGTGCCCAGAGTGCTATATCCTGCTCGTGGCGGCCTCAGTAGCGCGGAATCTTTGGCGCTCACTAGCCTGCGGTGCTTGTTGCGGCGGTGTCCTGGGCAGCGGTGCTTGTTGTGGCAGTGTCCTGGGCAGCGGTGCTGGTGGCGACGGTGTCCTGGGCAGCGGTGCTGGTGGCGGCGGTGTCCTGGGCAGCGGTGTTGGTGGCGGCGGTGCCCTGGGCAGCGGTGCTGGTGGCGGCGGTGTCCTGGGCAGCGGGGCTGGTGGTGGCGGTGTCCTGGGCAGCGAGGCTGGTGGTGGTCTTGTCCACCGTGCAGATTTTCCCAGACTTTCCGGTTTTACTGTGCCCCTTCCCCACCTTGGATCGTGGCGCAGCTGTCTCCACACTCCCAACTGTACCCCTGGGACCGGCTTTGGTGGCTGATTTCTTTCCTCTCTCCCGCCAGCCACTGGCCAACTTTTTGTGCTTTACAGGTGGGGGACCGTCCGTGCTCTGGCTCCTTGCCACACTGGCTGCCCTGCTGGCTGGCGCACTCCAGAAGCCGATTACTACTGGCACCACTGGTCCCGCAGATGTTGTGGCTGAGGTGCTGGGTTGGGACCTGGAGAGGCGGGCCCTAGGAGACTGAAGGGGTGGGGGAGGTGAAGAGGTCAAAGTTGGACAGGAAAAGTTTTTGGGGAACACTGGGACGGGTAGATGGAGGGGGTTTGGGAGTGGAGGAAGAGGTAGTGGTTGTAGGAGGTGTGCGTTTGGTGACTTTGGGTGAAGGTGCATGGGCTGGAGACTGTCGTGAGGTGGATAGCTGTTGGGTGGGTGTGTGGCTGCGTTTGTGTACCTTGGGAGGTGGGCTCACAGACACACTGGGAGAGGACACAGGGGATGTGTGAATGGAAGTGGGGGTGGTGACTGCACATGAGTGGGGTGTGGTGGTGGGTGTGCTGGTGATGTACATAGTGGTTGAGGATGTAGTGCATGCAGGTGTGAGTGGAGACGAGACAGGGAGGGAGGAGGGAGACGAGGAGGAGGGGGACACAGTGGAGGCAGTGGATGTTGGTGTGTCTGCATGTGTATGATGCTTGCATGAGTGCCTGTGGGATGTGTGGTGCTTATGTTTGCCACAGGTCAATGGCCTCCTCACTGAGGGCAGCAGTGGTGACAGGGGCTGAGGTGCCTGGGGCGAAAGAGATGCCCACCCTCCTGGGTGAGCGGGCACGGGACACACACTGAGGGGCTGCTGGGAGGGCGTTGCTGGTAGGGGGGGTGGCGGCTGTACCTGTAGATGCTGGAATCACAGATGGGCCCGACACCGCAAGGGAGCTCCCATCAGAGGAGGAGTCCGTATCGCTGGTCTCAGCTCCTGTCCCCGCCGTGGAGCTCCCCTCGCCCACTGGTGAATTCAGACTCCATTGTGTCGCCTTCAGGGCCATGTGGGATGCAGGTCCCTCCTGCTCCGGTGCCACTGCTCCTCCGCCTGATGATGCTAATGCACACAAGAACAGGGAGACCACAAAAAGGGGGGGGGAGACAGAAGAAAGAAATGTTCAGTGCATGCAATACCAATACCAATACCGCTACCGTTGGCGGCCATACAGACCCAGAAGCCCCCTGCACTACGCCGTGCACTTGGAGTTCCCTAATCAATCCCAGGGACATGGGTTACAAGGCTATGCCCGATTGCTGCACACATGGATATCACAGGAGCCTGACTAGGTGTAGTTGGCACAGGGCCTGCCTCAAGAAGGGACCTTACCTACTAAACTCGCCCTGGCCTAGGGGAACCCACAGCCCACCTCCCCCACCCAGACACCTCCAATGCAAACTGAATCAGCAGAATGAGAGTGTACTCACCCCCTTGTGGCTGCTGTGATGCCTTCAAGTGCCCATCCAACTCCGGGTACGCCACCGCCAGGATCCTGAACATCAGGAGGGGGGTCATGGTGCGATTGGCACTCCTCCCACGTTGGGAGGCCATCCCCAGCTGGGCCTCCGCTGTCTTCTTGCTCCAGCAGCGAATGTCCTCCCATCTTTTCCGGCAGTGGCTGCTCCGTCTGTGGTGGACCCCCAGGGTCCGGACTTCCTTGGCGATGGCACGCCAAATGTCCTCCTTCTGGTGGGCGCTGACCTACAGGAATAGTACAGGGGAAAAGGAGAAGATATTACCGTCCGCACCGTCACAGTCATTGGCCCGCATCCTTACCCTTGCCATGATGTACATGCACTCACCGTCGTTTTATGCACGCCTCATTCTCACTCCCCCCTATCTTTCATCCACTCCACACAGGCATTACCCATACAGCATGCTCACAGTGTACTTACCTGTTTGTCTGGAGGACCGTAGAGTAGCGTGTACTGGGGCAGGACCCCATCCACTAGTTTCTCCAACTACTCCGTGCTGAAGGCAGGGGCCCTTTCCCCAGACATACGAGCCATTGTCTCTTCCAGACTGAGGTCACAGCAGCACTTGCAGTGTAGGTCCTCTCATGTCGAAGATCGGGTATCAAGTGATTGAACAGAGAGAAAATGGCGGTCACGTCCACGGCGGTGCGTACTGTCACCGCCGGCGTACATCAGCATTGGCTCCTGGGACCCATGAGGTTGAAGGTTAACCAATGCAGGATAGCGCCGCGCTCTTCGACCGCCTACCGCAACCATGTACAAGTTACCTCATATCCCCTTGTCCCAATTTACAGGTCAGGCAGCCGCCATTTCATGGTCCCACATGGCATTATTTTGGACTGCGTCACACATATCTAGGCCTTGCTTAAACACTAATACAGGCATATGTCGATTTGCTAATATTTTCCAATTAAGCTGTGTTTACGTACCTCAGAGTTGGTTGACTCTCTGCTCGCTGTTCTCCTCCACAGGCACTGTCCGCTGGGGCATGTGAGGAGATGGCGGCATCCTCCAGTATACAGACCGCTGGTGGACCTGTCGACAATGGAGGAGTGACATGTGATCATCACCTACAGACTTGATCGTACCACAATCCTGGAACTGTATGCCCAGTTGGAGCCAGACCTGATGTCAGCTATCCGCCATCCCACAGGAATCCCCCCTCAAGTGCAGGTGCTGTCAGTACTCCATTTCCTAGCAAGTGGGCCTTTTCAAACTACAGTGGCCATAGCATCAAGGATGTCCCAGCCTATGTTTTCCAACGTGTTGTCCAGAGTGTTGTCTGCCCTGCTGAAACACATGCAGAGCTACATTGTTTTCCCTCAGGTGGAGGATTTGCCTACAGTGAAATGTGGTTTCTATGCCCTGGGACATATCCCCAACATCATAGGTGCCATTGATGGGACACATGTGGCCTTGGTTCCCCCCCCCACAGAAGTGAACAGGTGTACAGAAACCGGAATAGTTACCATTCAATGAATGTGCAGATGGTGTGTTTGGCAGACCAGTACATCTCCTATGTGAATGCCAAGTTTCCTGGCTCAGTGCATGATGTTTATATTCTGAGGAATATCAGCATCCCTTTTGTAATGGGGCAACTCCAGAGGCACCATGTGTGGCTATTAGGTGAGGACATGGACCCAATACAGTGTGACTAGGTGTCTGGGTCTGGGGATGTCCCTATGAGTTAGTGTGTGTCTAACAGTTGTCCCTCGACAGTTGCAGGTGACTCTGGTTACCCCAACCTGTCATGGCTACTGACCCCAGTGACGAATCCCAGCACAAGGGCAGAGGAACGCTACAATGAGGCCCATGGGCGAACTAGGAGGATTATAGAGCGGACCTTCAGCCTCCTGAAGGCCAGGTTCTGGTGCCTCCATACGACAGGTGGTTCCCTATTCTACTCACCAAAGAAGGTGTGCCAGATCATCGTGGCCTGCTGTATGCTTCACAACTTGGCTTTGCGACGACAGGTGCCTTTTCTGCAGGAGGATGGTCCCGATGTAGGTGTTGTGGCAGCTGTGGAGCCTGTGGACAGTGAAGACGAGGAAGCAGATAAAGAGGACATAGACAACAGGAACACAGTGATCCTGCAATACTTACAGTGGACACAGGTAAGAAGACAACACTGCCTGCTACATCTCATTTAATTCTACTACCTCTCATCTGTCTGTCATTTTCACCCAGTGTATGGTCACTGAGTTGTCACTTTCCCTTACGATTGCACAGATGTGGGTCCCACCGTGTGACATCTGCTTTGTTTCCGCATGGACTAGAGCTGTGTGACATAGGTATGTTGACATTACATTTGATACAGCATTTTGCCACTGTTATTGCTAATACACATTTTCGAAAGCACAGACAGACTCCTGATTGTTTTGTGATTTAAGGGTGTTTATTTAAGTGCTCAATAGTGGAGGGGGTTGTAAAATGGTCAGGGGTGATGGTGGAGGAATGTCCATGGCAGAGTCCAGTCTATTAGTCTCACAGGTGCATTGTCCAAAGGGGCATAGGAAGTGGAGCTAGGGCAGAATAAGTATGGACAGGGTGACAAAGTGGGACAGAAGGATGACAATCAGGGTGGTCTCATTTCTTGGCGGGGGTCTTGGCATTGTTCTCTGTCTTTGTCCTGGATCTCAGGTACCACTTGTGGGGTGGTTCTCCATCTGCAGGAGGTGGGGTCCTGGTGTGGTGGTCCTGTGCTGCCAACGGTAGCGGTATTGGTATTGTGGTGCCTCCTGTCCACTAGCGCCGGTGGAGGTGGTGGGCAGTTCAGCGTCCAGGCTAGTGTTAGGGGCCCCTTGTTGTGCCACAGTGTACCTCCTGGTGTTGACTAGTTCCTTCGGCACCCCTACAATGGTACCCAAGGTGGAATTGATGGATTTGAGTTCCTCCCTGAAGCCCAAATACTGTTCCTCCTGCAGACGCTGGGTCTCCTGAAACTTGGCCAATACCGTTGCCATCATCTCCTGGGAATGGTGGTAGGCTCCCATGATGTTGGAGAGGGCGTCGTGGAGAGTAGGTTCCCTGGGCCTGTCCTCCCCCTGTTGCACAGCAGCCCTCCCAGTTCCCTTGTGTTACTGTGCCTCTGTCCCCTGAACTGTGTGCCCACTTCCACTGCCCCCAGGTCCCTGGTGTTGTTGGGGTGGTGGGTTAGCCTGGTTTCCCTGTAGTGGTGGACACACTGCTGATTGACGTGTCCTGGGGACAGAGATATGGACCCGCTGGGTGGGTGCTGTGCTGGTGTTTCCAGAGAGGGGAAGCTCTCTAGTGGCCTGTGCCAGTGTGTGGGGAACCGACTGTCCCGAGGTCCCAGATGGGCCGGGCTGGTCATCTTGATCCAGTTGGACAGAGCTGCTGTCATCACTGTGGGCCTCTTCTGTGGGTGGAGTGGACATATCTGGACCCTCCTGTCCGATGACGTTGGGGAGGGGACCTGCAGGGGTGTAAAGGCATGATTATTGCATCTGTGTGTGCCATGTTGTGCAATGGGTGGGTGACTGTGTACCCCAGTGTTTGCATTCCTGTGCAGGACCTTGTGTGATAATGGTTTAGGGGGGTGTATGGGTATGTGCAGTGGCCATGCTTTGGTGATGGGAGTCCATGCTTTGGTGTTACATTCAGGGCTTGGGTTTGGGATGTGTGGTTTGTGATATTGGGACATATGTGAGGAGTTGGAGTGATGGGGGTGAGGGCAAGGGTGGGGGCATGTGATAGCATGCAGGTGGGTGGGGGATGAAGTAGTTAAAGGTTTGACTTACCAGAGTCCATTCCTCCTGCTACTCCTGCAAGGCCCTCAGGATGCAGTATAGCCAAGACCTGCCCCTCCCATGTAGTGAGTTCTGGGGGAGGAGGTGGAGGTCCGCCGCCAGTCCTCTGAACCACAAGGTGGTGTCTTGAGACCACTGAACTTACCTTCCCACGTAGGTCGTTCCACCTCTTCCTGATGTCATCCAGTGTTCTTGGGTGCTGTCTCACTGCGTTGACCCTGTCCACGATTCTTCGCCATAGCTCCATCTTCCTAGCTATGGTGGTGTGCTGCACCTGTGATCCGAATAGCTGTGGTTCTACCCAGATGATTTCCTCCACCATGACCCTGAGCTCCTCCTCAGAGAACCTGGGGTGTCTTTGTGGGGCCATGGGGTGGTGTGGGTGATGTGTGGGGTGATATTTAGAGGTGTGTTGTGTGAGGTGCTTGGATGTTGTGTGAGTGATTGTGTTGAGAGCCTGTGGATTCTAGTTTGTAGATGGGGGTGTCTCTCTCTGGCCTTTAGTCGCAATTGTTGACGTAAGGGTTTGTGGGTGATGTGGGTGTGTGTTTTATATTGTATTGGGTGTGTGGGAATGGTGTGTGTATGTGTATCAGGTGTGTGTATTTGGAATTGTCCAATGTGGTAGCGTTTTGTAAATGTGTGTGTATTTTGAGCGCTGCGATGTGTACCGCCAATGGAATACTGCGGTTGAAAGACCGCCGCGTGGATTCGTGGGTCGTGATGGTGTGGGCGTATTCCTGTTGGCGTGACGGTGGAGGTTTTGTTATCGCCAGTTTATCACTGACCTTTGGTGTGGCGGACTTGTGTTGGTGTCTGGATTTTGGCGGATTCCGAGCTGTGGGTCATAATGACCGTGGCAGAATTCTGCGGCCGCTGCGGTGTGTTGGCGGTCTTCTGCACAGCGGTAAGCAGCTTTTACCGCCAATGTTATAATGACCCCCTAAAACTTTAAAAATTCACATTTCCATTCTTCTTACTAGAATTTAATAATTGTTTTTCATTTTTTTTTGCCTGATTCACAAAAGGTAGCTTACACTTTTGAGTATGTTTGTTACTTTTCGGTATTCACAAACTGCACTTCTATAGTAACTTATAATTTTATAGTATCTTACAATTTTCTAGTAAAGTTCAGCACTGCACATGGCCAGCCACTTGTGCTGCAGCTGTATGGTACGTCCCACTAAAAAAAATTCTTGGGCCCGGATATAAGAGGGCTAAGCTCCATTCTACCGAGACATTATCATCATTTTCTTACATTAAGGTGGTGGTAAAAGGTAAAAAACACTGCAACATATTTACAAAGTGGTGCAATGCATACATTGTGCCACTTTGTAACCCTTTGCACTACATTATGACTGTGCCACGCATAATGTATGCAAAAAGGGCGTTCCCATGTTAGGGGGCCTGAAGAATTGGTGCACAGAAATCTTAGAGATTCTTCGCTTCATTTTTCTCGTCACTTTTAACAACTGCTCTGAGCAGACATTAAAAGGATGCTCCCATTGGTGATATTGGACCTCTGGGTGCTTTGCAGAATTAGCATCAACATTTTTTACACTAATCCTGCAAAGCTCCAAATTAGAGTCAACATTTCTGATGCTAGTTCCCTTACTACCACTATATTAAATATTGAGCACATAGGTTGGCATTAGTGGCACAAGAAAAGTGGGGCTGCACTAGGTGCAGATCCACTTTTCATAAATATGTCCCATGATGTTTAAAAATTGGTTGTGGAATTTTTAATGGGTAATGTTTTGACTCTTTCATTGCTTTTGTTTTGCCATAATGTTTACGCACTTCTTGCACGAAAACTAAAGTAGGTCATATCACCATTGTATCTCATTTGATTTCTCATTGGATTTGAATAATTGTTGTGTCATATTTTTATTAAAAGTTTCTTAATGTTTAGAGCTTGGGTTTGGATTTTTCATTTGGGTTGTATTTTGAAGTTTTAATTGCTTTGGTGCTGCCAGGAAGGTTACACACTTTTACTTTTTCAGGCCCGTCGACTCTGAGCCATATATTCCAACGATTTGCACTCAGGTTTAAAATACTGAAACTGTGTGTTAACCTTACAGAAATTTGGACTTATTACTTGGGCAACATTTATGCTCCCCAACTAATAAAATATTTTCTTACAATATTTCATTTTCCATTATTATTACAATTGGTAATACTATTGATCCCTAGGGGAATATTTACAAGCCCCTTGTGCCACCGGTGCATCACTTTTTTTGATGCTCCAGTGGCGTAGAGTGCAAACCCATATCTACATGGCCTTGGCGATGTGCTGTAAGGCAACGCAGTGAACGTCACTGTGTTGTCTTAAACTGCATCAGTGGTGTGTTCCATGGGCATTGCAAGGGGTTTTCCCATGCAATACCCAGGGGTTTGATGAATTCCTAGGTTGTCAAGGATACGTAAACCTGGGAATGCATCAAAACAATATGCCTCCCCAGTGGAGGCGCAACAAGGAGAAGTATCTTTATTTCTCCTCGTGGTTTCTTCTTTCTATATGTGCTGAATTCTGTAGAACACATAGAAAGAGAAAAAAACCTCCATGAAATGTTCATCCTGCCAACGCAGACACCTTTCAACCATGTCTCAAGGGATCCTACGTTGGCGCTAGGCACTAAAATGTGCACCGGCTAAAAAAGACAAGAATTCATCGTATCATGTAGATACGGTTAATTTCTGCCCATTCAAAATTGGCATAGGGCATGCTGCCTTATGCCAATTTTTTGTACATTTTCCCCTTACTGTGGCCTATGATGCAAGACTCAATATTACAGAGAGAAAAGCCCTCATTTAGGTTTTTGCAGTACATACTGTGGTAATGCCCTACAGTGGTAATACCACTACAGCAGTGTTTAGATTGTTCACTAAAGTTGCAAATTAGGAATTTTAGAGCACTATTCCCCCCCTGCAGACAGCAAAAGAAAACACATTGCTAGAGATATGTGGTATGCCACGATAAGAGTTCAGTAAAATGGGTCAAAGCCCCACTGTCAAACGTTTTCTTCAATTAATCTTTCTTTTAAACCTACCATTTGATTAGGTTCCTTTTTCCATCTTACATGCCAGTTTCTACTATTTTTTTCTTTTCGCCATTATAGAATCATTACTGCTAGAGCAGAAATATTTACACGGTCCCTGGGGTCCAAAGCTGTCTCTTTTATAATTTCATTCAGCTTTACCATATTAGCTATAGAAAGCGTCATATTAAATGTACAACTGTTAGACTTGTTTCTTTTCTGCAAGACATTTCAATTTCCCATTAATAGTGAATTTTGTCCTCTGGGGTCTGTTACAGCAAGAAACATTTTCTTAATCTTCCTACTATTAAATATTTTCAGCATGTTAAAGGGATGTTTGACTTACTACAATATAGTAAGTGATCTGGGCAATGTTATCCTTTGAACAGGTCACTCAGAAGCGTTTATTAGCTTATATTGAAAGTCCACTAAGCTTCTTTCCTAGGAGGTGATGAATTTTCATACAAGTGCACTATTAGATGCCTAAATGGCATGCCAGTATACATGACACAACAAACCTTCCATCTGTTGTATGGCAAATGGATGGATCAACCTTCTATCTTTAGTAGCAAATGAGAATCATAGTTCACAAGTGGATCCACTTGAAATTGGATGGCTAGCACCATGTCATCATCAGACCACCATGCTTTAAATTATGAGCTTTTCATCAACTGTAATAATCAATTTGGGTCAATAACTGATATCCTAATTAAATTAGAAGCGACAGAATTTTTAATGACTTGGTGGAATTGGAGGAATTTAGCAATACTGTCAATTTTGCTTTACTCTTGTAGCACGAAATTATTCTGCAGTGTTTGTGCTTTAAACTGGGCTGGAAGAGGGAGCAGTCTGTCTATGTTTAAAAACTACTGCAGATTAAACTTTAATATGCAGTGATTGTTAAACATAGAAGGACAGCTCCCTCTTCTGGCCCTTACTGCACTGGTGTGCATATTCCTCGGCACCCTTACATACTCGAGTAGATATACTCTTAATGTGTAAGGGTGCCGAGATATATGCATAGCAGCGCATACCCCTCGGTGCCCTTACATACTCTGTGGTTACTGCAGAATAGGTAAGGGCACCGCAGGGTATGCAAAGCAGTGCCAAATACCAAATGCACTTACAGTGCATACCCATTAGCACCCTTAAATACTCTGCAGTGATAACTGCAAAGTATGTAAGGGTGCCGGGAGGTACGTACTGCAGTGCATTTGGTATTTGGCAGAGCTATTTCATATCTCAAAATGCATTAATGCATTCATTGTTGGACACAAGAGTGCATTTTGCACTAAGAAAATAGCCCTAAAAGACACACTGCTCTTCGCAAAATTCAGCGGAATCTTGCAGTATTTTATGTAATTCTATGGAATTCTGCAGAATCAAATTCTGTCAATTCAACCCACTTCTAAACCAATTGTGCTCAGATCAATAAAAGGTTTGCCCTGGCTGTTTTGTTTGGTTTTCACAAACTAAGGGTCTCATTATGAGTCTGTCAGTCACCAGACTGGCAGACTCGCAGTGGTGGTCATGGCCTCCGCCAGTCTGGCGGTCCTACCACCAAATTAAGAATTTGGCGGTCGAACTGCAAAATGACTGCCGTCTCCACCAGGGACAATGTTGCCAACAGGCTGATGGTGGTGTAGGTCATAATCAGCCAGGGGGGCGCTGAAGTCAGCGAAGCCCTGCTGATTATGTCCTTGTTCTCCACAAGCCTTTTTATGGCAGTTTCACTGACATAAAAAGGCTGGCAGAGAACTGGTGCAGAGAACAGGTGCAGTGGGCCACAGGGGACCACCTGCCCAGCACCCTCATAATGCGCACTGTCTGCTGTGCTGAGCAGACAGTGTGCATTCTGATGGTGCTAGTGCCCCCTGTGAGCAGCAGCATTGCGGCCAGCTTGATTGCGAGCTGGAGACAATGCTGCTGCACTCTCCCACTGAGCTAATGGGCATAAACCTTGGTTTCCACCCATCAGCCCAGGGGGAAAATTGTAATAGGGATGGCAGTGAGGTCAGCAGTAAGGCGGCAACATCCCCTTCAGAAGTTCAGGGGACGGATCTGCCGTTGGGCAGAGAAATCCATACATAAATAGACATTTATCTATATATCATATATCAAAAAGAAAGTTGCGGTCACCAATGTGTTGTGCAGTTAACTGTGCAGTTATATTTAGAACATAGTTACCGTGGGAAATTGATCCTTTTGTTTTTCTAACAATTTAAGCACTGTTTGACAAATCTCCAGAAAACACAAAAAAAGGACAAAAAGGTCACCCACCTTTCTGGAAAGTTTTAGGGTGACACAAATTTCCCAATATCTATCTATCTATCTATCTATCTATCTATCTATCTATCTATCTATCTATCTATCTATCTATCTATCTATATACAAAAAATATATACTGGAAGATGAAGGATCACAAGAAAACAACAGCCATATACACATATATACATAGACTTGCGGTCACAACTAAGTAATTATAGTTAAGGCCTAGTTTCCATAGGAAAAACATGCTTTGTTTTGCCAAGATCCTTGGTGCAATATGATAATTTTTTCACAAAATGTTCAAAACTAGTGTGCCTGTCACTTCATCTACTGTCTGGAAAGTTTTAGGGTGATTAATCAAGTGGTGGCTGAGAAAAACTGGGGGTCTCAAAAAATTCGCTTATATATATATATATGTACCATACATGATTTCTTGTGCCCTGTTATGTAAGTATGATATATATAACAAAAAGCATTATATAAGAGGGGAGGGGTTCGCTGATCCAGTGGGCCTAGTGAGAAGGTTCTGGGGCCAAAATTAAAAATATTTTTTGCTGTTTCATGTATCCACTGTTCCACCACAGTACTCAGCCTGTATCCTCCCCTACAGAATTGCTGTGAATATGCATATCTGTTGTACTATGAACAGAAAAAGGAGGGGCAGGTGCCCATGGTGGGTTGGATGCCCTTGGGGGACTGGGTGCAGTACCTGGTCACAGGCCAGGCCCTGCACCAAACTTCACACCCAAGGATACACATGGCAAGGGCATTAGCACCTTGTGACGGGCTGCTGCAAACAACAGACCCGCCTGTGATTGCGGCACAGACTGACTCTGCCGCCTCCGACTCGGAAGGGGAAGGTCTGTCGACCAACCCCTTTCGACTTCCAGGAACCGAAGGGCAGAGGCAGCAACTTCGTGCCCTTTCGAGGATAAACAGAGGAACTGCCACGTAGAAGGGGTGGAACGTCGGGCAGCCGGAGGAGCCGCAGTCCACGCAAGGACGACGACCAGGAACCCAAAAGGGAGCCGAGGAGCTGTTGATGCAGAAAAGGACGCCGGACAAAGCACAGGACTTCCCCGGAACGACACCAGCGGCGGGGAGGTGCCCAGCGTAAATTCCAGCCATGCTTCAGGAGAAGCGTGGCCTCTCCAGGTGTGTGCCACTCTTGTGAAGGGGAAAGGAAGAGGTGGTTGGGAGGAAATTCTCAGCCTTAGCACTAGTGGGAAGTAAATCTTGGCTTTGGAAATTCGTTATAACACAAAGGACACAAAGGAAGGGGGTGGTGGTGGGGACAGCACAACAAGGGGAGGGGTGAAGAAGGAAGAACGATAGACCCACAAAGAAAACAGCAAGGAAGAAGATGGTTTGGAAAGGACACCGAAACGGAGACCGACAGAGAAAGGTCCAAAAAAGACAGTCAGAAATACCAAAACCCGTACTGGATACTTATTTTAACACAACAAAAATAAACCTCACCTGAACTGTTAAACACCGACTTTCTGTCCTCCTTGCGTCACCAGGCCACAAGTGGTGTCAGGAGTGGGATTTCAAAACACGACAACATGGAGGAAAAACCCACACTTACGGACATGATAGCGCAGTTGGCCGAGGGTCAGCGGCATCTGCAGTTGGTTTGGGAACAACAACCGAAGGAGGCCAAGGAAGAGTGGGAGGCCCTACAGACAGACCTGAAAAGCCAGACCAACATCATGGCTAACAACCAACCGGTCCATGAGAACGCCTTGAGGAAACTAACGGATACCA
Organism: Pleurodeles waltl; assembly: GCF_031143425.1. NCBI lineage: Eukaryota > Metazoa > Chordata > Amphibia > Caudata > Salamandridae > Pleurodeles > Pleurodeles waltl. Next base: position 1,351,078,629 of record NC_090445.1, read on the forward strand.
TCGCACACACCAAAGTGCATCCCAACGTTCCGAGTAGCGTTCTTCAGAAATATCAGGAAGAGGTGGACCCCGAATCATTCTTTACAAATTTTGAGTGGGTGGCAAGCACCGCTGATTGGCCCATGGACAAATGGGGACAGTACATTGCTCCCCTCCTGACCGGTCATCTACAAGCAGCATACCAGTCGGTAAACCCAGGAGGGGTTACACCCTACAATGAAATAAAAAAAGGCAATCTTAGAACGTACCGGGTTGGACCAGGAAAGTTACAGGGTCAAGTTCCGTCCGACAAAATGGATATCCCAGGAAAATCCACATACCTTATACTATAGGGTACACCACCCTGGGGCAAAATGGTTCCATCCCACCGAGACCACGAAAGAGGACATGTTTGATGCCATCATACTCGAACAATACCTTGAAGCTCTCCCCGCAAGTACCCGTAATTGGGTCCGGCAGCACCCTGATTTAACCAACCACACTGCCATAGTCCTCGCCTGTGCCTTCCATCGAGCCCCAGACTTTCGAGGAGCCCAGTCGAAACCGACAACATCCACTGTGTCTAGGCTGGGACCAGTAAAACCAGCTCATCCACAGGCCATGGTTCCTCATGGTTTGGAACGAGCAACCCATACACAACCCTCATCCACTCGAGACCCCCTAACATGTCCCCAATGTTTTTATTGTTCAGAATGGGGACATATCGCCAGGTACTGCCCAGTAAAGAAGGAGACAGATGAACCAATGGAGATAGGAATGATGAAGGGACGAGTGTTATGGTCTGGCAACAAGAGAACAAAATATACTATCATCATGGGTCTTAATGTCAAAGAAAGAAAAGCTTTCATAGACTTAGGGTGCAGCGAAAGTGTGGTAAAACAGGACCTGGTGAAGCCAGAACAATGGAACCCGCACACCCATGTCCTGATCACCTGTATCCATGGAGACCAACAGTCATACCCTGTAGCAACGGTTTCACTCAATTGGCGCAGAACAGAGGAATGGCTCACAGTGGGAGTGATGCCTGCCCTGTGTGAAGATCTAATCATTGGCACGGATTACGAGGACTTTGTTCCATTGTTAGCTAAAGCCAGCCAAGAATATCTAACCAATATATGGTGGGAAGACGAACCATATGTGACGGGTGAGGTAGAAGAGAGCCCCCTGAGACCAAAACGTAGTCGAAAACAAAAGCGGGAACAACGGCAGTCTTACCACACCAATCCTGCCCCTGGTTCTTTACGACCAGTCCTGCAACCAACAACTGTATTAACAATGGTAGGGAGCTTCAGAAAAGCCCAATGAGAGGACCCCACTCTGAAAAACGCATGGCATTGGGCACTAGCCCCGGATGAGACATCAGTAGGTCCTACATTTGCCATAAAGAATAATTTGTTGTATAGATCCAGTCCTAACACTCCATGAAGATCCCCTCAACTAGTGGTACCCCAAACTCATAGACAGCAGGTCCTCCACTTGGCAAATGGGGACAATGGGAAGGGACATATGGGAAGAGAGAAAACCAAGGCAGCTATATTGGGACGGTTTTATTGCCCAGGCGTCTATGGGGACATTAGGAAACACTCAAGAATGCCTGAAATGCCAACTCGTTAATCCATCACCTCATGGGGTGGCTCCTTTACAACCCTTACCCATTATAGACACACCCTTCTCCTGAGTAGGTTTAGATAATGTGGGACTCTTAACCCCGTTGGTGAAAGGACATCAGTATATCCTGGTACTAGTCGACTACGTGACCCGATATCCTTAGGCTATCCCCATTTCCAGTATGCATACCAAAACGATATCCCAGGCCATGATTACATTTTTCTCCCGCGTTGGTTTTCCAAAAGAGATACTCACGAACCTGGGAACTCCTTTCATGTCCCGGCTTATGGCTGAAGTTTGTCATTCCCTGGGGGTTCGACAGATACGGACCTCGGTATACCATCCACAAATGGATGGTTTAGTTGAGTGGTACAATAAAACCATTAAAACACTGCTGCAGAAAGTCATCACAAGTCCGGACTTGATTGGGAAAATAAGCTACCTTTAGTTCTCTATGCCATCCGCACTCATGTCCAATCCTCCACGGGACAAAGCCCCTTTGAATTACTCTTCGGACGGCAACCCTGCACGCTTTTAAAAATGTTAGCACAGCACTGGGAGGAATCAGAGGAGGACGTTAAGGACATTCTCACATACACGAAAGATCTGAGAGATAACCTGCACACTCTGTGGGAAGAAGATCACACAGCATTAAGAGACACCCAAACCAAGCAGAAAACATACTATGACCCTAAAAGCACACCCGTAGTCTGAAAGTAGGAGACAAAGGCCCTCATTCTGACTTTGGCGGGCGGCAGAGGCCGCCCGCCAAAGTCCCGCCGTCAGAATACCGCTGCGCGGTCAAAAGTCCGCCGCGGTTATTCTGAGTTTCCCGCTGGGCTGGCGGGTGACCGCCAGAAGGCCGCACGCCAGCCCAGCGGGAAACCCCCTTCCATGAGGATGCCGGCTCCGAATGGAGCCGGCGGAGTGGAAGGGGTGCGACGGTTGCAGTTGCACCCGTCGCGATTTTCAGTGTCTGCTTGGCAGACACTGAAAATCATAGTGGGGCCCTGTTAGGGGGCCCCTGCAGGATGCCGGCTCCGAATGGAGCCGGCGGAGTGGAAGGGGTGCGACGGGTGCAGTTGCACCCGTCGCGATTTTCAGTGTCTGCTTGGCAGACACTGAAAATCATAGTGGGGCCCTGTTAGGGGGCCCCTGGCATGGGCACTGCAGGGGCCCCCAGGGGCCCCACGACACCCGTTACCGCCATCCGGTTCCTGGCGGCGAACACAGCCAGGAACAGGATGCCGGTAAGGGGGTCGGAATCCCCACCGCCGTGGAGGATTCCCCAGGGCAGCGGGAAACCGTCGGGACACCGCCGGTTTCCCGTTTCTGACCACGGCTGTACCGCCGCGGTCAGAATGCCACGGAAGCACCGCCAGCCTGTTGGCGGTGCTTCCTCTGCCCTCTGCCCTGGCGGTGAGACACCGCCAGGGTCAGAATGAGGGCCAAAGTGCTTGTGTTATTACCCACCTGTGAAAACAAATTGCTAGCCCAGTGGCAAGAACCATATAAGGTAATAGAACAAATCAATCCTACCACCTATAAATTTAAGATACCGCCGGGAACAGGCTGAGAACAAATATACCATATTAACCTTCTTAAGAGATGGTATGAACTGACTGACGACCACCCTACCCTGTACATAACTAAAGAACTCGAACAAAACATACCCATATATCCAATCCCTGATCCTCCAGCAACGGAGACACCTTTACCTCAGTTAAATTGGTCCCTCACTGAAACCCAACTAAAACAGCACAAAACCCTAGTCGTCTAGAGTCTTGATGTGTTTTCCAAAACACCGGGCCGAACTCCGTTGATTCAACACCCCATACGCACCACTAAAGATACAGTATCCCGTCAACGACCATACAGCATCCCTGAGGCTAAAAGACAGATAGTAGAACAAGAGGTGGAAGCTATGTTAAAAGCAGGTATAATCGAACCCTTGGCCAGTCCATTGTGTTCCCCAGTAGTGTTAGTTCCAAAACCAGATGGAAGTACCAGATTCTGAATTGACTTCCGACAAGTCAACGCATTATCCCATTTTGACTCATACCCGATGCCACGGATAGATGAGCTCTTAGACCGATTAGGCCACACCCAATATATGTCCACCCTCGACCTGACCAAAGGCTACTGGCAGATTTCCCTGAGATCCGAAGAAAAGGAAAAGACCTCTTTTGCCACTCCTTCTGGTCTTTATCATTTTATGGTTCTACCGTTTGGCCTTTATGGGGCTCCTGCCACCTTCCAACAACTTATTGACAGGATACTCTAGCCTTTTCACGGGTATGCTGCAGCATATCTGGATGATATAGTGGTCTATAGTGCTAGTTGGGAAGAGCATCTCGAACACTTACGTCACATAATACAGGCCCTGAGGGAAGCCAACCTAACTGCAAACCCGGAGAAGTGTAAGTTAGGTCACACCATTATAAAATATCTGGGATACATACTAGGGGAAGGACGGGTGCGACCCCAAATGGACAAAATTCAAGCCATCACACAAATACCTCTTCCCCATATAAAAAAAGATGTTTGCACCTTCCTGGGAATGGTGGGTTACTATCGCAGGTTCATACCCCATTTTTCCACCATAGCAGGGCCCCTTACGGACCTACTAAGAAAAACAGGTCCAAACCGTGTAGCCACCCTTTCTGCATCCGAACTGAAGAGTTTTGAGACTCTGAAACGCCTCCTGACTTCAGAAGCTGTCCTCTGTTGCCCAGACTTTACCAAATCTTTTGTGGTTCAGACTGATGCCTCAGATGTGGGACTGGGGGCTGTACTATCTCAGGTGGATAGGGATGGGGCTTTACATCCCATTGTCTACATCAGTTGCAAAGTGTTACCCGGGGACCAACACTACCCTACTCTCGAAAAGGAGTGTTTGGCAATAAAAAGGGCTGTGGAATCACTATGTTACTATTTGGCTGGGAGACCCTTCACCCTACTCACGGACCATGCACCTTTAACCTGGCTTGCTCAACATAAAGATACTAATGCTCAGGTTCTCAGATGGTTCCTCTGACTGCAGCCTTTTTCGTTCCAGTTTCATCATTCCCCTGGAACCTGCATGGCTAATGCCGATTACCTTTCTCCCTACCCGGCTTCGGAGCGGCTCTATCAGCCACTCACTAGGGGGAGTGTCTCTGACGGGCTGTTACAAACAACAGACCCGCCTGTGGTTCGTGCACGGACTGACTCTGCCGCCCCCGACCAGGAAGGAGAAGGTCCATCGACCAACCCCCTTCGACTTCCCAGAACTGAAGGGCAGAGGCAGCAACTTTGCACCCTTTCGAGGATAAACAGAGGAACTACCACGGACTGCCACGGAGAAGGTGGAACATCAGGCAGCCAGAGGAGCCGAAGACCGCCGCGAGGACGACGACCGGGAACCCAAAAGGGAGCCGAGGAGCTGTCGACGCAGAAAAGGACACCGGACAAAGCACAGGAGTGACCCAGAACGACACCAGCGGCGCGGGAGGCACCCAGCGTGAATTCCAGCCACCCTTCAGGAGAAGCGTAGCCTCTCCAGGTGCATGCCACTCTTGGGAAGGGGAAAAGAAGGGGTGATTGGGAGGAAATTCTCAGCCTTAACAATAGTGGGAAGTAAATCTTGGCTTTGGAAATTCGTTTTGACACAAAGGAAGCGGTGTGGTGATGGGGACAGCACAACGAGGGGAGGGGTGAAGAAGGAAGAACGATAGACCCATAAAGAAGACAGCAAGGAAGAATATGGGTTGGAAAGGACACAGAAATGGAGACAGACAGAAAGGTCCAATATAGACAGTCAGAAATATTAAGAAAAGCAAAGGAAGGAATCCTTAGCACCCACAGGAAAACAGAAGGAATAAGAGAGAGAGAGAGATCTCAAAGAAGCAAACAGGATACAAACGGCAGGGAAAAAGGAACAAGAGAGTGAGAGGGAACAACTCCCACCACGCAATACAGACCAAAGGATAGAGAAAGACACAGAAAAGATAGACAGGAAAAAGGAAAAAGGAAAGACAGGAAAGACAGAAGGGAAAGGATAAAACCTGTATTTAGGGTATCCCACTTACCAGTGCTTTATCTTGTGTTTTCTCACATGTGCGTCCCGGGAGCCCTGGAAGAAGAGAAACCTGAAAAGGAAAACCTGAACCACAGCTGTCACAAGAATAGGATCCAAACCCCGTACTGAATACTTATTTTAGCACAACAAAAATAAACCTCACCTGAACTATTAAACGTCGACTTCGTGTCCTCCTTGCGTCACCCGACCACACACCTACAATGGTTTTGATCACAGGGCAGGCCATGTGCTCAACCCCAAACAATAACAAAAAATCATTGAAGAAAGCAAAACTTGAAGTGATTTTATGGTTAGGAATTGTAATAATAGATTACTTTACATTAAAAAAGGTTTTCAATTCTCAGCAACAAAAACAAAAGTCAAAAGGATGTTATAGTTAGGTGAAAATATCAGTTAAAACACAATATTTTAAACTAACAAAACAACTGAAATTCTCCTATTATAGTAATCCCTATTGACTATAAGTCATGCCCTAAAGTAACTAAAAAATGCATCCTCATCATTCACTGTTTTTACCCTCAGATATTACATCAGTGATGAAATATTCAATGATTGCAATCGTAGCATCCTTGTTTACATATAAAATTGCATCAATGATAACAACACTGTGCATGATGGGGGTGCACTTTATAGGTATTTATAGCATGATCTATTAATAGTTGAGATAACTATAACTAGTTCATTTCAAAGACTTTTTAGTTCAAAATGTTAAGTGTTAACTGATAATGTCATCTAAGTATAATGTCCCTTCCACCTTTGACCTTTTAACTATTAGATTTGTGTTTGTGTGCGTGCAGGGGTGTATGTTTATCACAAAATCAAAGAAGATAGAAAACAAATGAATTTGATTCATCTTCAGCAAAGGGGGAAGAATATTTTCAATTGAAGATCAAAATTATTAAATGTAAAACAAAATAATGATCAAACAATTAAACAGCATTAAAATATAAATTAAACAAAGAACATAAATAAATAAAAATAACATTGCAACTTAAAAATAAAAAAAGCAAACATTTCAAAAAATAAAATGCACTACTCCTACTCCAACCTAGGCAACAGTTAGGAAAGTGTTGCACTTTTGAAGAAAAAATTATACTATTCCCACTCCATCTTAACAAAGTTGGTAAAAATGCTGGGCTTTGACAGGTCAGATTTACCATCCCCACTGCAACCCATGCAACTTTGGGTAAAGAGTTGGATTTTGGAGGGATCAGATTTACTTTTTCCGATCTAACCTAAGCAGCACTAGGGAAAGTGTTTGATGTAGATGGATCAGATTAAATATTCCCACTCCAAACTAAGCAACAGTAGGGAACGTGTTGGTAAAAACAGGCATAATTATTTTTATGACATATTTTCAAAAAGTCACAACATGAAAAATGATACAGACATTTCCATAAAATAAATTAAAATACACCAATTTCTATAAATATCTAAATACTGGTAAAATGTCCTTAATAAATTTTAAAGATGTAGCTATTAAAAAGACAAAATAACGAATGTATCCATAATTTACCAATTAAAAGCTCTAAAAAATATTTTAAAAACTTCCCAACCTCCATTCTTACAATCCCAGCGATACACAGATAAAGTTTGAAAATAATAGTGAATTTTCAATTAATCACAATAAGAAATGAAAAATAACAAACTAAACTAAGAGGCAAATGTAGGAAACCCTTGGGCCACCTTGCTCCACATCAGCATCATTTCTTAAAATTCGAATGTGGCCCAACAAGGCCAAAATCGCGACATCAAATTTACAAATTGGTACAATGCATGCATACTTTGTAACCCTTTGCGCTCATAGCAGACATTGAAGGAGGCACACCATTTTTTACAAAGGGGCTCACTGGGCTTTGCAGGATTACAGTCAAAACATTTTACCCTAATCCTGCAAAGCTCTGAACTAGCCTAAAAAAGTGTGACGCTAGTTCCCCTAACTACCACCATGGTACACCAAATCTTATATATGGTGCACACATGGTGGCTTTGGGGGGAGCGCTAAGGGGCACAAGAAAAGTGGCATTGCAATGGGTGCAGCACCACTTTTCTTAAATGACGCCCTAAATATTTTTTAAAAAAAAAATATTGAAATAAAATGCATTATTTAGTTCAAACAAATAAATAATTCACTTAATTAATAATGTAATTATCCAATTTAAATATAAAATAATTATCACTTTATACAAAATATAAATTAGATGATGTACCTAACAAAGAATATAATCTATTAATAGTCGAATTAATAATTAAATATATGCAAGTGTAAAACATTACAATTTATGTTAAAATCACTTTCCAACTTATTTCTCTACAAGCCCAACAACCTTCCAATAATTAGCAAAATATAAATGAATTCAAAAACAACACTTTAAAAAAATTACTAAAACAATATAGCAATGACTGAAAAATTACAGCCTCAATCACTTATTAATAGCTTAAAAATGACAAATTCGTAACAAAATAAATAAGATTCAATATTATATACACTTTATACTGAAGCAACTATAATGTTGCATGTATGAATATACCTGATAGTCATATATTCAAAGCTGTGCACCATGATATTCCTGCCAACAAAATATTTTCTTCATGATATTTGTGTCAGATAATATTTTGACATGATTTTGACCTTGTGCACCACTTATTTCAGCAGTCCTGCAACGTAAACATTGACACCTTCCTCTTATAAAGCTGTCTCTTTTATCAGTGTTTCACAGATGCTAAAGTGTTACAAGTCTACATATCATGTTTGTTAATCAGAAGTCCACTGAGTATCACTTACATCAAGATACATGGATGCAGGGCTGTTTGACACTGATAGAGACAAATACATCATACTATTTCTTCAAGATCTACTTTGAATCCTATTTCTGCTTAGACGATATTTGTACCAAAATGTTTACCGATCTGAATCGGTAAGGCTAGAAATTCAAAAGACTCTGAAAGGCTATGAATTCTAACACACTTTATTTTCCCCCATCCTTCACAGTCCATTAAATCTCTTGGAATTCTCATTGACATATCGCTGCCTTCTAGGTCCATACTAAAAAATACACAAAGAATATGATTTCAGCATGCATAATGGCACAGACTCAAGCCCTATTGCTCTTTTACAAACCACCCAGTGTAAATTCCAGGCCCTTATCTAATAAAATATCATTGAAGGTAATGCAATGCACACCGATATCCCAGAGTCCTCAAACCTGTTCAGGTAATCGTAAATTCTCAGATTGCATACTGGTGAGCTCTGCATTTGATCTGCTGGTCACAGGTTTAAATAATGAAAATTTTAACTCAGCTTCCAGCCTCCAGTCATTAAAATGGGTTCCACTTTCAATTGGGTAACACTAATTGTATAAAAATTGTATGAAAATGTATTCTGTACATCTATTTTAAATTAGGACTAGACAACATTTTAATTATAGTATATGATATAAGTAAATTATATTATTTGGGTACTTGTTTTAGTGCAAAGGTGTCTTTGATTAATAAAACTATGCAAGGAGACATTTCATATAGGGCGAAATGAGGGGTTTGCACTTTGCATAATTACCTGTAATTTGTGTAATGTTGCTGAAATGTCATCAATTACACAACAGCAAATTACTCAGATTCCACACACCCCTCCGTTTAAAACAACTGCTATGTAAACAATAGACTGCTATGGTATTCCCTACAGTGAAGGAAATGCATTGCTGACACTTTCCATGCAAGAATGTACTTTAAAGTAAGTTGTTTGATCACTAAGATACTCCTTTTGGTAAACTCTAAAATATAAAATGTTCACGCTCTCTTTGTGCCTTAGTGCTTCATATTGGATTTCTGGTTGACAAAGGTATATACCCTGTCCAAGCAGGAACCACAATTCTAGTCAGGGTAAGTCAGATACAGAACATAAATTAACTTGTGCTCACCCTCTGCTAGCTCGGAACAGAGCCGTCTGGCTAAACTTAGAAGGAAATGTGCAAAGTATTTGTGCAACACTTCATACGGTAAAACAGTGAAAACTCCACACAAAAAGATACCACACCAGGTTAGAAACATACATCTTATTTTAATGAATGATACAATACCAAAATAACAAACATCCAATAAGTAGGAGTTGAGATATGAATTTTTTAAGAATAAACCTAATAGTAGAGCTAAGAAGCATGTAACTCCAGCGGGCTATTTCGTTACGCTAGACCTGGTCAAATCTGAAAAGTCAGGCTGACCGCGAAGGAGCAAGGGCAGATACAGTATCCAGTTTTGGACCCATGAAAACAGTACCTCAGTTTGGAGATGAGACGTTGTTGAGAATGAGATGCGAGGAACAAGAGTGGTGATGCATCAGTGTTGACCCCTAAGATGTAGGGATTTGTAGGCTCAAATCATGCAGAGTCATCTGCGCAGTGCTCCCGATTCTCACAAAAGAAGCAATTTCTCACTGTCGATGACAATGAGTTGTACTCGATCCTCGCAGCAGCATCGATGTGTCCATGAAGGTGTGAAAGTTCTGAGCGGTGCAATAGCATCAGTTGCAGCACTTTATACTCACTTCCAAAGGCACAGGTCTGCATTGGCACCACTTGTCAGGGTAAGACTTGTAGCAAGCAAAGTCCAGGTGATGTTTATGATGGGTTAGAAGCCTTTTGTGCTTCAGAAGAACAGGAGGCACGCCAGCAAGTCCAGGGAGTCCTTCGGTTCTGGGTTGGAGAGATTTAGTCCTTCTCACTATCAGGCAAGGAAGGCAGCAGGTAAGCATGGTAGAGCAGAAGTCCAGCAGAGTGCAGCAGAGTGACAGTCTTTTCAGCATCACAGCAGTCCTTCGTCCTGTCAGAGTAATCAAAGCTCCAGAAGTGTACTGATTTGGTGGTGTCTGAGGTCCAGTTTATATTGTCAGTGGTGCCTTTGAAGCAGTGAAAACTTCAAAGAGAGGCCTTTGAAGTGCACAGAGTCCCTGACCTTCCTTCCCTGGCTTCAGACTCACTGTACGGGGTTATGCAGCCCTTTGTGTGGGATCAGGACACAGCCCAGTCAGGTTTGTCAGCTCCTCCCTCCCATCCTGCTTAAGATGACCCATCAGGCTCTGGATGGCTCATCAGTCACACCTAAGCTCCCTTTGTGTGCAGCTGTCTGGAGAGAACTCCCAAGACCCCAGCTGTCACCCACACAGACACATATTCAGAGACAAGCAGTAAGAACCAGATGGTTGGATACACATGCTTTTGCTAACTATGGAGCTCTCAGCATTCTGGGGCTATGTTTGGGATATTCAAATGTCCCCTCAAAAAGCAAAATACACATATCTCTATAATAAGGTACCAAAATAACTCATACGATAAAATACTTATCCATTAAAAGTATGATGCATTGAAGACATCCTGCTCAAACATGTTTCTTTAGGTATCATGCCTATTATCCTGAAGGGATTGTTTCACTATCAAAAGGGTGTATTTGAGCACACATAGATGATTCTTTAACTGTGCTTGCCTCTTAATACAAGCATTGGTTAAGCCAGTCTATCTGGTTTTCTGTTATGGGAAGTGCGTAGTAAGTTGACCATCTTTGTATGTGTTTTCCTAGCTGTCCTAAAAAATATAATTCAGCAGAAACATATTGCATCCAGAACAATATGAAGGCTTAGAACAGAGCCGGTTTGCTGAACAAACTGCATGTACAGATGTAAACTATATTCTCAAAGAAGAGTGTTCATAAAAGGAGCCATAAAATTGAGTTGTACTGTAAGTGTGAGCATAAAAGGTACACACTGCGAAATATTGCATAACAGATAGTTTTAACAATGACTGTATATTCGTTACATGTTTAAGAAAGCCTGTGGTACTCCTAATTTTGTCAACTGAAAACACTATGGCAGAAAGTAAAACGAATGTGCAAGGGTGTTAACGCTGATTTTTTTCTAATTAATATTCATGTATTGAATCTGCATGGAAAATGAGTTAATGTAGAAAGATAATTCATGCATTTGAAAATGTATCTACCACCAATATTCACAAAGTGTACTTATTAACAGCTTATTAAGGTAAAATGTTGAGCTCATGTTTGGATTAATGTCATAAACATGGTTATGTATTATGTATTTTCTTTATTAATCATAGGACTTAATTTAGAGATTTCTTGGACCTAGTTGCACAGCCTCATGTCAAGTCGCATTGCTTAGATGATTTATAAAATGGCTGCTTAGAGAACTAAATTGTGATTTTCCATTCCATGGACCGAATGTTAGTAACTAGAATTCTTACCCATGAGAACTGCCTTTTAGGATATGTTGTACTAACTGGCGATACATTGTATAACTTAGTGTGTGTAAAGATGATCTTCCCAGGAGAAGACAATGGATGCACTGACTGGAGTACAAGCTGATACAAATAGGTTACCTGACAAGTCCCTCGACCAGAACAAGAGAAGAGGAGCCAATCATCATCATGTGAACAGTGGACAAGTAAATTGTTTGACTTGGGGTTCTACTTTCATTGGACTAAATGTAAACATACAAGTCTTTAATCAATAGCAACGTGAGAAGTAGTTTTAGGGAATCTAACGTAGCCAGACTACACCGATAGGAGATGCACCGTTCTCCCCATTTTCTTTTGAGTGTTCAGATATTATTCTTATCGAACTGCATGAACAGACTTTGATTTCCTAAACTTTAATTCTGAATTCCAATGCATTGCTGACCGTACTGATGTCCAGTTGATGAAGACTGTCACAGCTTGCTGAATCATACTGAGGCAAGTTATGAGACGATGTTACAGATTATTGTCTATTTGCTTTTGTCCTTAGGTACCAACCGCTTGTTTTGATGGAGCCATAGTTAGATGTTTTTCCTAATTTGTGTAGACTACAATGTCCAAACATGCTATTCTAATCTGAAGATTAGTTAGGGTACTAACTGATGATGCTTGTTACCTGTAATAACAGGAGATGTATTTTATTTGCCGAATCTAAATGTATGCCATTTCTTTTGCGCAGTTATTCTTGCTATTAATATTTACGGTAACCTTAGAATGTGTAGTGGTCCAAGCCTTTAGTAATTGCAATTTTGTAGGAGATTTGGTCAGCCAGTATTATTTCTTTATGCTTATCATTTGATTTTGTGACTAAATTACTAGCATTGTTAGTATATAGAAATAAGCATTCTAACTTTTACATAAAGGTGTGGTCATTAATGGCCGAGAGGTCATGGTGTGTGGAAATTACCGACTCCTATGATTACTGATGCTATTGATTGTCATTGCTGTTGATTTGTATTGGTATGGAGTCTCATGGTGGGAACTACTCTAAGTGCAGTCAAAAGGTCCATCGACCTACAAACGCGTCCCCTTATAAATGAATGTCAATTAACCAAATAAGGTTAGCCGCTCTAACAGAGATGGTAGCCGAGGATGGTTAGTCTCCTTAAGAGCCCATCACGGGTGGCCACTAAAAGAGAAAATTCCCAGAAAGTTTGGACTTTTCCGATTTAATTATACAAAGTGGAGGAAGGCCAGCCGCAAGACCTTGTCAGCCACAGAACCTGTGAGTGTGACGTCATTGGAGCTGCGCTGGGATAGATTGGTTAGTGAGAAGAGTCGTGCATGGATTGGCAGAAACTATGAAGCGCAGCTGGATGAGAAGGTTGGTGAAGAGGATTCTGGGAATAAAAGTCACTTCCTGATTTATCTGGAATAACATAAAAATCACAGAAATTAAATTTTTCGAAAATTGCTTGAAGGGGAGATACTTACATTACAACGAGTATAGGGGATATTGCACGGCCAGAAGGTTTGCCAGCTTACATGGTAATCAAAGAAAAGGGTGCAGCGCCATGTCTTTGATTGAAACAATGGTGCAAAGTAACTGAGAAAGATGGGAGCTTAGCGTTTCCTGCCCATGGAATATTTAATTTGATGAGCTTAGAGAATCTGAAGTGGGAGCTGTATTACTTGAAACCTCCGCGGAGGCCAGCACAATTCGAGGCCTTAGCAATTTAGGAATTAGTAGCCAGGCAGCAACAGCAACAGAAATTTGAGAGTAGAATGAGAAAGGCATAGAAGACACTAGCGGAGGCTAGATGGGACAGTGATCAGAGATTACATTGTTTCCTGCAGTTACTCAGGACAGCAAGAGAGAAGGAAGGAAAGACACTAGGAAGATAAACAGAAGCTCTTCCAAGAGTAGGGAGCAGAGATCAAAGTAGTCTATGAGATCTTTAACAATTGAGGAAGAGTCAAATGATGATGAGTTTATTTTACCGTTATTGAGAAATCGTCCCCCACTATAAAGCGGCCTGAACACCAATGTAAATCCTTCAGCACAGACACAGGTTGACATAACAATGAGTCCAGTAAAGATTAGTCCTAGCACGACACAGAGCCTAATGCAGAGCAGTCTAAATCTGCCTACTACACTGATAGCACACAATTAGATGCCTCAGCCAAATGTCCCGAGAATTTACCCTGATGTACCCATTGTGGAAACTGCCACAAACCTAATAGTGCCATCAGGACAGGTTTTCCCAAAACTGACATTGGTTCAGACAGAGCCAACTCCACTCTTATTGCCCCAAGTGCAGCCAAAAGTAATGCCAAAGTACACTCCTATAACAGGGACACAGACAGGCATGCCCATACTGATGAGTCAGAATACAGGAATTATACACCCACAGAACCCAAATGTTAGATCAAGCCCAGAAGCTGTGTCTGTACCTGTCACCATTGGTCCAGTCATACCCTTGTTTGCTCAGGAGATTAACAGTACAAGCAGACAGGGAGTCCTGATTCAGAATTCAATGAGGGGACGACTCAATGAGAATACTTGAATAGTCTCTCTTGTGGGACAGACCTTTGACGGTGTGTCGTAGTTTGGACTCTTGCTCTGGGCAAGACTGCTGGTTACAGGATGACAGTACTTTTTGCTTGTAGGCGACTAAGCCTTTCCTACAACAAGTTGCAACAGTTGTCCCAACCTTACCGGCTCACTAACAGCACCTCACCAGAAACACAATAGTAAAAGGTGATTTGTGGCAGCCTTTACACATGGACTCGAGAATAAGACATCTCAGGGAGTGTCGTGGTTAAACAGTGTTTATCCCTTTCTCTCAGATATATCATGTCTCATACAAACACAGGCAATGACAAAGATGCAGTAAAGTTTCAATAGTTTTTATTCAAAATAACTGCAATTTGTGATAAGTTGCATGGGCTGCAATGATAAGGATAATGAATAATGCAAGGAACAGAATTGTGAAGATGAGAGTCATTATTACATAGACCCCCACCATCTTGCAATGCATAGAAAAGATATGTGAGATGTAATGTGCCCTAATATCCTAATGTGAAAGGCCTAACCTCCTACCTAAAGGAGAGCTGCGTTTGTTAAACCTAATCTCCCAATCCCATGTCCATGAGAGGATCCCCCAACCCTTTTTACCTTGGAATGAGGTGTCTATCTCAGACTCCGCAGGGACACAAAGACTGGGTCAGCGTCAAGACGACGTGCAGCATCGATATCAGCGATGGTGGCGATGCCCTCTGGTTGGAATCCCTCTGACTATCTGTCTAAAGTGCAATGTATTTATACAGATCTACAAGGACCCCTGACGTAGGTGTGTTCTCAAACAATAGATAACAGACATGCTTGGGACGGCAATTAATATAAACAATCCCTTGAAAGTATAGAGAGGGAAACACCTGCTGTTTGTTTGTCTTTGTTGCTTGACCTTGATGCCTTAGCGTGGTGACACTGCTAATGTAACTCATAACAGGTGGCCTAACTATAAACAGGCATCCATCTTAGAAGAATTAAATAATTAAATGGGCTAAGACATGTAGGAGGCTGGCCTGGCTTGTAGTGGGTACCAGAGGTACTTTACACCTTGTGCCAGGTCCAGTTATCCCTTATTAGCGTAGAAGAGGTGCTTCTAGCAGCTTAGGCTGATAGAAGGTAGCTATGGCAAAGCAGCTTAGGCTAAACTAGGAGGCATTTGAAGCTCCTACTATACCACTGGTGTCATATGCACAATATCATAAGAAAACACAATACACAGAAGTGCTAAAAATAAAGGTACTTTATTTTGTATGACAATATGCCAAAAGTATCTCAGTGAGTACCCTCAGTATGAGGATAAGTTATATACATAAGATATATGTACACAAACCAAACTTAGGTAAGTAATAGCTTGAAAAGTAATGCAAGCAGTGTAAAATTGCAGTAGATTGCAATAGGAGCACATAGGCATAGGGGCAACACAAACCATATACTCCAAAAGTCGAATGCGAACCACGAATGGACCCCAAACCTATATGAGCTTGTAGAGGGTCGCTAGGACTGTAAGAAAACAGTGAGGGTTAGAAAAATAGCCCACCACAAGGCCCTGAAAGGTAGTTGTAAAGTGTACCTACTACCCCCATAGAGCACAGAAGTCGTAATAGGTGGATTCTGCAGGAGAAACAAACACCAGCCATGCAACAACCATGGATTTCCGGACCTGAGTACCTGTAAGACAAGGGGACCAAGTACAATAGTTTTGACAGTGTCGAGAGTGGGCAGGAGCCCAGGAAATGCCAGCTGAGCGTGCATTAAGCTGCCACCGAATGGAAGAAGCTTGGAGTTCTGCAAGAAAGAAGAGGACTAGGAACTTTCCCTTTGGAGGATGGATGTACACGTTGCGATGAAGCTTGCAGAAGTGTTCCCACGCAGAAAGACCACAAACAAGCCTTGCTAGCTGCAAGGGTCGCTGTAGAGGTTTTTGGGTGCTGCTGTGGCCCAGGACGGACCAGGATGTTGCCACTTGAAGGAGGAGACAGAGGGGGTGCCCAGCAAGTCTGGGAGCCCTCACAGAAGCAGGCAGCACCCACAGAAGCACCTAAACAGGCACTTGGAAGAAGAGTGAACCGGAGTCCACACAAAGTCACAAAAGGGAGTTCCACGACGCTGGAGGACAATTCAGAAAGTTGTGCACTGCAGGTTAGAGTGTCGGGGACCCAGGCTTGGCTGTGCATGAAGGAAATCCTGGAAGAGTGCACAGGAGCCGGAGCAGCTGCACATCACGCGATACCCAGCAAAGCAGTCTAGCGTGGGGAGGCAAGTACTTACCTCCACCAAACTTGGACTGAAGAGTCACTGGACTGTGGGAGTCACTTGGACAGAGATGCTGAGTTCCAGGGACCACGCTCGTGGTGCTGAGAGGGGACTCAGAGGACCAGTGATGCAGTCTTTTTGGTGCCTGCAGTTGCAGGGGGAAGATTCCATCGACCCACGGGAGATTTCTTCAGAGCTCCTGGTGCAGAAAGGAGGCAGGCTACCACCAGAGCATGCACCACCTCGAAACAGTCGAGAAAGCCGGCATGATGAAGCGATACAAGGTTGCTAGTAGTCGTCTTTGCTACTTTGATGCGGTTTTGCAGGCATCCTGAGCAGTCAGCGGTTGATCCTTTGGTAGAAGGTGACGAGGGAGATGCAGAGGAACTCTGATGACCTCTTGCATTCGTTATCTGGGGAGATCCCCAAAGCAGAGAACCTAAATAGCCAGAAAAGGAAGTTTGGCTACCTAGGAAGGAGGATTGGCTACCAAGAGAGGTAAGAGCCTATCAGAAGGAGCCTCTGACATCACCTGCTGGCACTGGCCACTCAGAGCAGTCCAGTGTGCCACAAACACCTCTGTTTCCAAGATGGCAGAGGTCTGGGACACACAGGAGGAGCTCTGGGCACCTCCCCTGGGAGGTGCAGGTCAGGGGAGTGGTCACTCCCCTTTCCTTTGTCCTGTTTCACACCAGAGCAGGGCTGGGGGATCCCTGAACCGGTGTAGATTGGCTAATGAAGAGATGGGCACCATCTGTGCCCATCCAAGCATTTTCAGAGGCTGGGGGAGGCTACTCCTCCCCAGCCTTCACACCTATTTCCAAAGGGAGAGGGTGTTACACCCTCTCTCAGAGGAAGTCCTTTGTTCTGCCAGGGCTGCCTGGACCCCAGGAGGGCAGAAACCTGTCTGAGGGGTTGGCAGCAGCAGCAGCTGCAGTGGAGACCCCAGAAAGGCAGTTTGGCAGTACCCAGGTAGTATGCTAGAGACCCGGGGGATCATGGAATTGTCACCCCAATGTCACCCCAATGTCTCAATTGCGAACTTGCTCAATTCTTTAGGAAAATACGCCTTCACTTTTTCTTTATGGACCGGCCGTTGACATCTGGAAGTGATGACACTGGTCTGAGAAAACCTTCCACCTTTGTTCCTCCTTCACACTCCCTTCCTATTGAGGTTTTGACTTTTGAAAAAGCTGTGATGGCGGATCTTCACTCTATCCGCCCCAAGAGACCATTTATGAATTTTACCCTCCACAGAGAAGATAGCCCTAAAAGATCTATCTTTGGACCAATCCATCATAATCAAGCCAGCTGATAAGGGAGGTGCTATTGTGATCATGAACACCTCAGATTACAGGTAGGAGTGCTTACGGCTTCTAAGTGATAGGATTCACTATGCCCCCCCTCGCTTATGATCCCACTGAGGATCTACAGAACACAATCAGGAGTATGATTGAAGAGGCCCGGAATAACTCATGGATTTCCCCTAAGGAAGCAGAGTTCCTTGACACAACACACCCTCGGATTCCGTATTTCTACTGCCTGCCCAAGATACATAAAGGGACCCTTCCACCTCCTGGGCGGCCCATTGTATCAGGCATTGGCTCAGTATTAGAACCTCTCTCTGTTTTTTGTGATTTCTTTCTCCAACCCTTGGTGAAAGAATCAAGTACATTCCAGAAAGACACTACACACGTTTTGAACTTGATTGAGAGTATCAATTCAAACACTGAAGTACAAGCCCTTATCACGCTTGATGTGGAGGCCTTATATACCAACATTCCACAGGAGGCCACTTTACAAGTAGTGGAATCTGCCCTCCTTGCTAGTTCATGGTCTTCCCCTACTCCGGTCCACTTCATGATGCAATGTGCCACATTGGCTATGAAAAGGAATTTCTTCCAATTTGAAAATTCTTTGTTCCATCAGATCCATGGGACATCTATGGGTAGCAGGTTTGCACCCAGTTTGGCCTGTTTGTATATGTATAACTTTGAGAGACTCTTTATACTACAAACATCCAATCCTTTTCATAACAATATCACACTGTGGAGGAGATACATCGATGATATCCTCATTGTTTGGAATGGTCCATTTGAAGAAGTAGACAATTTTACTGCCTGGGTCAATGTCTTAGACCCATTTTTTAGATTTACTGCCCACTCGTCCCTGACACAAGTCTCTTTTCTGGACCTTGTGATCAAGATAGACAACGCAAACTCATCACCAATACCTTCCACAAAAGCACTGACCGCAACAGTTTGCTTTTGTATGATAGCCATCATCTGAAAGCCTTGCGGGACAACCTTCCTTTTGGTCAATTTCTCAGGTTACGTCGTAACTGTAGCTCAATCCAAACTTTTGACACTCAATCCCATGATCTGAAACAGAAACTCAGTAATCGACATTATCCCAAAAAGATCATTAATCCTGCCTATAAAAGAGCCTGCAATAACCACAGAGATGCTCTATTGACACCAGTGCCTAGAGAATCTGAAAAACGACTGACATGTCTTTCCACGTTTACTCCACTGTCCAATTCCATCAAGAAACTCATTAACAAACGGTGGAATATCCTACAGAGTGGCGGAACTCAGATTCCTAGACCCTTGTTTGCCTTTAAAAGATCTGCCAATATACGAGATCTCATTATTCATACCCGCCCTCGCCTACCTAGTGATTCACAAAAACAAACCACTTTGTGGAACTTGCCTCCGGTTAAAGGACATCATCCATGCGGCTCTTGTAACATTTGTTCTCTCACTAAACGCATAGACAGCATAGATCTTGATCACTTCGGGACATGGTATTTGAATAAACACTCTAATTGTAATACACGTCAATGTATTTATTTGATCTCCTGTCCGTGTGACTTGAAATATATTGGGATGACTACTCGCCCAGGTAAAATTACGTATTAATGAACACGGGAGCAACATTAGATGCCGCATCACTACAAAGCTTAGCTCACATTTCCTAGAAGCTAAACATGGCCCTGATGACATGTGGTGGATTGTATTACAGGTACCAAGACACAACAGTAATGATCCGAACTTTCTATTCAAAATTGAGCAAAGATGGGTCTTTCGACTCAAGACCTATAAGGAAGGTCTAAATGACAATATTCCTTGGAATTCTCTAACACCTTAGTATGTGGGAGGGGTCCGTCATGATGACTTGATAGGCACATTTATTTCTCACACTACCCAGCACCATTATAATCTTCTGAACAACAGTTGATTGGGAGTCAACAAGACAAGTGTGATTATATACCTCTTGATGGATGCATTCACATTGAGCTTCGTTTTGCTGACTTTTTTCAGATGCAATCTTTTCTAATTAAATGCCTACCATTATGACACTACTGGTCATTTGTGTCCATTCTACTAGTTCTCATTATATATAGTTCTCACTCTGTCATAAGAAGTATTATAGTACTTTTAGTTGGTTTTTCCATTTTTGATTTCATTATTACTTTGACTTGGTTGACCTTTTTTCATTGGCTTTTAATACGTGTTAATGGCCAGCACATAATACGATGTATTCACCTACTGAAGTCTAAGATGGCCGCTTAGGTCGTACAAGGAACCTTGCTCCGTTGCAGTGCCTCTTTTTTGGATGGACTCTAATGTTTCCGCCTATTCCAAGATGGCTGCCGGCCCGGAAACAGGGTCCTCTGTTTATCTCCATTATCCGGAGCAATCGGCTGGGTGCTTCCGGGAGTAGACGCGCTTTGGAGCGTCTACACTAAACACATTTAAACCTCTCCAGGGCACCTTCCTAATGTCTTCAGGTGCGCGATGCGGGGTAGGTTTTCCTGCGTTTCCGAGGATTGAACAAGTAAGCGCGGGGCTGCGGGAGCTTCGTTTTCTGCCCCCGATTATTATTTATTTTTTGATTTTTCTAAATATACGGCTATACAGTTCCTGAGCCTCGACGTCCGGCTAGGAACCTATAAGTTTTTGGCATTTGACCGGTTTATTGTACATTATAATTGGACCATTACTCTATAGTTTTCCTGTTAGGAGGGATCTCTCCTTTACCATAGAGTTGTGGGTATCTGTCTTTTTCTCAATACCTGCAATTTTGATTGAGATTATATTTTTATAGGAATTATTAACTTTTTTCAATAATCAGTTTATGAGAGCTAAGGTTGACTATCATATGTTATCCATCCAACTTCTGAATTGAGTGACTTTCTTCATTTGGTGTTTTGGACACCTCTTATATGACTTATCACTGTGTACAGATTGTTTTGATGTGCTATCCTATGTTATATTGTTTTTACTTAGCACTTCCTCCTTGGTTGATGCTAGCGCAGACCTAGGAAGCTCAATCTCTAATATGGGATGGTAAGCCTTTATTTATTTTCACATACGACACATAGGGGGTGTTTTTCACTGTGATTGCATCTTGTCATATGCCTGTCTACACGCTGGCACTAATTGTTACCTGTTTTTCGATTCTATGCAGGGCGACCGTTTGACCAACTGACTCTGACAAAATCTGTCTTCCATTTGTAAGTGACTTTCCTGCACTTGACAATTATTGTTGAATAGGAAAAGTAGTTTCTTTTTTTGGGTCCTGAAGAAGCGTCACGGGATCACTTAGGGCCAGATGTAGCAAAAATAAAAATTGCGACTCGCATTTTGCGAGTTGATGCGACTCGCAAAATGCAAGTCGCAATTTGGAATGGCAGAAAAAAAACGATCCGATTTTGCGACTTGCAGCCGGACTCGCAACGCTGTGTGCGAGTCCGCAGATTGCGAGGTCGCTGTTTGCGAGTGTGCAAAAAACGAACTCGCAATTAGCGAGTAGGTGTCGCAAATTGCGACTACCTTCAAAATTGCTTACAGGTGCAGCAGAACACTCCAGAAAGCACACCAGAACACTCTGTAAACACTTCCTGGCACATGATGATGACATCACAGCCAGGAAGTTAACAAATACACCTGGGAGGAGGCTGGACCACACCCTTTTATAACTGCCAGTCTTCACACTGAACAAGCAGCAGCAGCCATGGAGGGAACTCCACGAAGAAGAAAGCTCACATTTTCTGAGAGGGAGCTGGAGGTGCTGACAGAGGAATGCTGTCAGCACCATGATGAGCTTTTTGGGAGAGCAGCCCTCACTGTTCCTGAGGCCACCAAAAAGAAACTTTGGCAGGACATTCAAGAAAAAATTAATTCCCTGGGTGTGAGCCACAGGACAATTGAGGACATAAAGAAGAGGTGGTATGACCTCCGCTCCCGGACCAAGGAGAGGGTGGCAGAAAGGCTCCGGGAGATGAGAGGCACTGGAGGGGGACCATCATCTGTGCCACCACCCACACCCCTGGAAGAAAGGGTGGAGGAAACATTGGAGCAGGAGGCAGTGTGTGGATTTGGGGACCTGGACACCTCAGAGCCCAGTACATCAACCGGTGAGTACCATGTGATAAGCCTGTACCCCTATCAATGTCATACCCCACCCACCATGTACACAGGTGCATGCACAACCAAGATAGCTCCATTGCAGGGTAGAAAAAGCCAGAATGATGCATTATGGGAAATGTAGTCAAATAGGCAGTTCATAGGCAAATGTTTATTAGGAATTGTGCAATAGATACTAGACACTGACAGTGTGTTCCCCATGTCCCACAGGTCTCCAGCAAGACACCCCCAACACCCCAACCACCCAGGCCCAGGAGGACACCCCAGGACCCGCCAGCACCCCCACCTGCACAGTCAGCAGCATTCCTGCATTAGTAACGCCTGCTGCAACAATCACGCCAGAAGCTGCCCCAGCAACAGGCAGGGAGGATACAGGTGGGAGCACAGGGCAGCCACCGCTGCGCAGGCATCGCAGGGCAAGACCATCTGGATCCGGGATACTTCCTCCAACCAGCAGTGAGGCACATCTTCTGCGGGGTCAGCGCCTGCAGAACAGAATATTGGGCAGGATTAGTGGTGTGCTGCACCGCTTTGTAAGACACAACCATGCAAGCATGCAGCACCTCAACAGACGCATGGACATGATGTGCCAGAACACTGGGGACATTGCCCTTGCCATTAGGGAACTGGCGGGCGGACTGCTTGGCCAGGCAGAGGCTGGGCAGCGCAGAGATCGCCAGACAATGCAACGACTGGACAGGATGGCCACATCGATCGGCAGGCTAGCCATTAATACAACAGGCCTGTCGAGGAGGACAGTTGGCCTGCAAATAGAGATGGGCCATTTTGCTGGGGATCTTGCCAGGGGCCTGGGACGTCTCACCCACATAATTGAACTTATGGAGACACAGGAAATGTCAAGGGCCACCGGGGAAACCCCCCAAGACAGTGAGGAGGGCTCAACAGTGAGCAGTGTATCTGCCACTGACAGCAGGGTGCTGAGGAGTGGTAGGCACAGCACCACGGACACAGCAGGGACCAGCCAGGCTGGCAGGAGGGGCAGGAGAACATAGATGACACCCAGGACCAATAAATGTGGCACATGGTGTTAATGTGCCACATGACTGGTGGGCATTTCCCTGCCCATGGACAATTTCAACTTGTATATAGTTTCTCAATTACAGTAATAAAACAGTTATTTCTGTTCCACCTAACAAATGGAGTTTTTGGTTAATAGGTGAGTATGGTGGGAGTTGACACGTACCGTCCAAAATATTGTGTTGCAATGTGTTCCTGTCTCAGTCTGCCTTGATGAGCTAGACTCCTATCCCCATGATGGCGATGTGGTTGTTCTTGCTCTTCATCATCAGGATCTGGGTCTGCAGGGGTGAGAGGTAGCCCACGTCGGGTGGCTATGTTGTGGAGGATGGCGCATGCGACCACAATTTTGAATGCGGTAATGGGGGTGTATTGGAGTGCACCTCCACTGCGGTGGAGGCATCTGAATCTTGTCTTCAGGAGTCCGAAGGTGCGCTCTATCAGGTTCCTGGTCCTCTTATGCGCACTGTTGTATTGCCTCTCAGATTCAGTTCTGGGTGTCAAAACCGGAGTCATGATCCAAGGCCTAAGAGCATATGCACTGTCACCTGTTGGGCACAAAAAGTACACTGTTAGGAAGTCCAGATTGTCGTGCACAGTGACCTGTGTGTATGTCTGCAAGTGTCTGTGGCTCTACCTAGGAGGTAACCGTCTCCGAATTCCCCACGTTCCAGGCGTTGATGTATCCCACTATGCCTAAAAATGTATGAGTCATGGGTACTGCCTGGAAACTTAGCTACGATGTCCGTGATGACATAATGGGCATCACAAACGACCTGTATGTTGAGTGAGTGGGTACACTTTCTGTTGCGGAAAATGTGTTCCAGATTAGCAGGGGGGCATATTTGAATGTGTGTCCCATCTACACACCCTATGACATGGGGAAAGTGGGCAATGCGGTAAAAGTCCAGCTTGGTGCTGTTGATTTCTGCCTCATTCCTTGGTAAGTATATGAAGTGAGACATGTGCGTGACTAAGGCATCTAGGAAGGCCCTGAGGAACCTTGACACTGCACTTTGGGATACCCCACCTGCCACAGCAATGACCCCCTGATAGCTCCCTGAGGCCAAGAGGTGCAGTGAGCATAGTACTTGCACATGCGTAGGAATGGCGCAGCCACGCAGAGTCTGGTGTTCTAGCTGTGGTTTCAGTAAATCAATTAATTCTAGGATGGCTGCGCTGCTAAGACGGTATTTGTCATAGATCTCCTCTTCAGTTTGCTGAAAAAGAGTCTGCCTGGTTCTATATATCTTCTCCTGTCTGTGGCCCCTCCTCCTCCTCTGCTGGGCTGCGTAGACTCTCCTCCTCACTGCTATCAGGTATATCTCTGCCATCTTGAGTAACCCAGATGGCTTCTGGGTCCCCTTTTATACTTTGGTAATGGTTACCACCTGCTCTGAGTTAGTGGTAAATAGGACATGCAAACTGGGCTTTTTGCGACTAGTCGCAATTTGCGAGTTGCAATTGCATAAGGTTTGCGACTCGCAAATTGCGACTTGCTATTTGCGGGTCGCAAAATGGGGTCTTACCGGATGCGACTCGCAAACGGGTCCCATCGCTTTTTGCGAGTCGGAAATGGGCTTTTTGCATCCCATTTCCGATTTTGCACTGTCGCAAATTGCGATTCTGCCCATTTGCGAGTCGCAAACGTTTGCTACATCTGGCCCTTAGTGACCAAGTAAAGACGCAAAACATGTTGACCATTAGACAGGATTAGGCACACTACCTTTCCTTTGTTATAGAGTGTAGTGGGACATTATTCCCACCAACACTCCCCATATTTATTTTTAATCTTGGCCTGTACCTTGTCTCTGATTCATTAAAATGATGGTTTAGGTACAGAGCTAATTTTAGTCCTCCCTCTTACTCTCCTTCTTTCATTCACTCTTCTTTTTCAGTCAGTTCTCGTTCCAGACCTCCATTTGGCGATTGGCCAACGGTTGAATGCCACCCTGATTCCTGGGTGGCCCGCCAGACATTGCAGCACCGGTCTGACTAGGAGTTAGCCCAATGATGAAACCTGTCACCCTATTGGGTACTTGAGGGCTCTCCTGAAATTAATCACAACCTCGCTCTTGCTTTCCAACATAATTATTAGGTTTTTTTGTCTTCTTGGAACAGTGCATTCATATACATATAACAGGAGGGTCAAGGGGGCCAACTATGTCAACCCCTACCCGTTCAAAGGGAACCCCAACCACAGGCAGTGGAATAAGGGGAGCCTTTGGAGTGCCACCAGTCTTGCCACTGGCTTGGCAGGTCACACAAGACTTGCAAAAATCTTTAGTGTCCTCTGACATCCTAGGCCAGTGAAACAGGGGGACAAGCCTTCCCATGTTTTGATCTGGCCCAAATGCCCAGCCAAAGGAATGTCATGTGCAAGAGTTAGGAGGAACTCTCTGTACTGCAGGGGAATGACCAATCTCCTGGCTGCTCCAGGTTTTGGGTCCCTTGCCTCTGTGTACAAGAGGTTGTCCTCCCAGTAAACTCTATGTGAGTCACTGACATCCCCATTTTGCTGTTTGACAGCTTGCTGTCTGAGACCCTCTAATGTGGGGCAGGTTTGCTGTGCCACACTCAGCTCTTCCCTGGCAGGCCCCCCTCTACCCAAAAGCTCAGCATTGTCTGCTGCCAGCTCATCTGGTGATGGTTCTGCACAGGGAGGAAATTCTTCTTCCTCTGAAGAAGAATCATCTGTAGAGGGAGGGATAGTGAATAGGGATTTACTCTTGCTACCCCTAGCTTTAGGGAGCACTTGGTCCATTGTTCCAGGATCCAAGTTACCCTGTCCTTTTTGCTTTTTGGCCTGAGCCCTTGTCAAAGCAAAAATATGCCCAGGAATGCCCAGCATTGCTGCATGAGCCTCCAACTCCACTTCTGCCCAAACTGATGTCTCCAAATTGTTCCCTAGTAGACAGTCTACGTGTAAATCTGAGGTAACCACAACTTTCTTTGGACCAGTAACCCCCCCCCCAGTTGAGATTCACAACAGCCATGGGGTGGCTAAGAGTGTTGTTATGAGCGTCTGTCACTTGGTACTGCTGACCAAGTAGGCGTTGTTTAGGGTGCACCAGTTTCTCTATCACCATGGTAACACTGGCACCTGTGTCCCTGTAGGCCTGAACCTCAACACCATTTATTAGGGGAAGTTGCTTGTACTTATCCATACTAAGGGGAAAAGCAACCAAGGTGGCCAAATCAATGGCACCTTCAGAGACTAACACAGCCTCTGTGGTCTCCCTAACAAGACCAACCCCAACTAAATTACCAAAATTGAGCCCAGCTACTCCCTTGGATTGGCTATTAGTAGGTTTGCTCCAACCACCACTGCTATTACTAGGGGCACTTGAATTTGCAGTAGGGGAAGTGGTAGTGGGAGGTTTGGTGTTTTTCTTTGGACAACTGGCATCAGTTGTCCAATGGCCTTTGACTTTACACAAATAACACCAAGGCTTTTTAGGTTGATTATTGGAAGAGGATTTGGACCCACCACCTCCACCAGAGGATTTTTGTGGGCCTGATGAAGACTCAGTTTTATTTTTGTCCCCACCCTTGTCAGAAGACTTACCTTCCTTCTTCTTGCCATCCTTGTCACCACCCGTATGAACTTTTCTGTTCACTCTTGTTCTGACCCATTTGTCTGCCTTCTTTCCCAATTCTTGGGGAGAGGTCAGATCTGAGTCCACTAGATATTGGTGTAACAAGTCAGACACACAGTTATTCAGAATATGCTCTCTCAGAATAAGATTATACAGGCTTTCATAGTCCGAAACTTTACTGCCATGTAACCACCCTTCCAAGGCCTTCACTGAATAGTCAACAAAGTCTATCCAGTCGTGTGAGGACTCTTTTATGGATTCTCTGAACTTAATCCTGTATTGTTCAGTGGTTAAGCCAAATCCGTCCAAGAGTGCATCCTTCAAAACTGCAAAATTGTTAGAATCACTTTCTCTAACAGTAAGGCGCCTATCCCTACCCTTTCCATTGAAAGATAGCCACAACATAGTAGCCCACTGCCTTTGAGGGACCCCCTGTACCACACAGGCCCTCTCAAGTGCAGCAAAACACTTGTTGATGTCATCCCCCTCCTTGTAAAGGGGGACTATCTTGTGCAGATTCCTGGAATCATGCTCTCTAACAGGATTACTATCAGGAATACTGCTGCTGCCACCATGGGGTCCTAACCCAATCTCTGTCTCTCCTTCTACAGGTCTAGGGATTCCCTATCTAAGGCCAGCTGTTGCTGTTTAAGCTTCAGTCTGGTCTCTTCAACCCTCAACTTTTTGAGTTCCCTTTCTAACATGTTGTCTTCAGGGTGGGTGGGTTGGGAATGCTTGGACACAGAAGATAAATTGGAAACAACAGAGGGGGATCTGTCCCTAACTGATTGAACCCTAGCAACTTGGCCTCCAGGAATAAAGACTCCCCTACTATGATGGGAACCTCCATTACTAGCAACATTATTGGATGTCCTGCTAGGGGGCAGATCTGGTACAGAACCCTTCCCACCTCCCTCAAGGAGATACCCTGAGTCAGAATGGGAACCTTCTATTAACCTCTCATTTGATGTGCCTGCTTGGGACTCATCATTCACAATAAGCATGTTAAATAGAAACTCTTTTGCAGGGTTCTTTCCTATCACTAAACCTCTATCTAAGCAGAGACTCCTTATGCTCTTGTAATTTAAATTGTCATAAGTAGTATTGACCATTTTAAAAGTAGAGTCTTCTACAGACATGATAGGAAAAGGTTTAGAGACAGTGAAAAGGAAGAAAAAGTTTCAGAACGTTTTAAAGAACAGAGAAAAAACTTTTTCTAACTTTTTAGAATACGTTTCAGAACTTTGTAAAAAGTTTAAGAGGAGAAAAGCAAAACTTTTTGGTTAGGTGTACATACACTGAACTGTTTTGCATATTATTCTCTTATGAAAAGTACCCAATGACAAAGTGGTAAGTAGTTACAAGCACTTATCCCACCGCTGCACAACCTGGTCTGGCTTGTGGTGGGTACCAGAGGTTCTTACACCTTGTGCCAGGTACAGTTATCCCTTATTAGTGTAGAAGAGGTGTTTCTAGCAGGTTAGGCTGATAGAAGGTAGCTATGGCAAAGCAGCTTAGGCTAAACTAGGAGGCATTTGAAGCTCCTACTATACCAATGGTGTCATATGCACAATATCATAAGAAAACACAATACACAGAAGTACTAAAAATAAAGGTACTTTATTTTGTATGACAATATGCCAAAAGTATCTCAGTGAGTACCCTCAGTATGAGGATAAGTTATATACATAAGATATATGTACACAAACCAAACTTAGGTAAGTAATAGCTTGAAAAGTAATGCAAGCAGTGTAAAATTGCAGTAGATTGCAATAGGAGCACATAGGTATAGGGGCAACACAAACCATATACTCCAAAAGTGGAATGCGAACCACGAATGGACCCCAAACCTATATGAGCTTGTAGAGGGTCGCTGGGACTGTAAGAAAACAGTGAGGGTTAGAAAAATAGCCCACCACAAGGCCCTGAAAGGTAGTTGTAAAGTGCACCTACTACCCCCATAGAGCACAGAAGTAGTGATAGGTGGATTCTGCAGGAGAAACAAACACAAGCCATGCAACAACCGTGGATTTCCGGACCTGAGTACCTGTAAGACAAGGGGACCAAGTCCAATAGTCACAACAGTGTCGAGAGTGGGCAGGAGCCCAGAAAATGCCAGCTGAGGGTGCAAGGAAGCTGCCACCAGATGAAAGACGCTTGGAGTTCTGCAAGAAAGAAGAGGACTAGGAACTTCCCATTTAGAGGATGGATGTCCCACGTTGGGATGAAGCTTGCAGAGGTGTTCCAATGCAGAAAGACTACAAACAAGCCTTGCTAGCTGCAAGGGTCATGGTAGAGGTTTTTGGGTGCTGCTGTGGCCCAGGAGGGACCAGGATGGCACTTGGACAGAGTTGCTGAGTTCCAGGGACCACGCTCGTCGTGCTGAGAGGGGACCCAGAGGACCAGTGATGCAGTCTTTTTCGTGCCTGCAGTTGCAGGGGGAAGATTCTGTTGACCCAATGGAGGTTTCTTCAGAGCTCCTGGTGCAGAGAGGAGGCAGGCTACCCCCAGAGCATGCACCACCTGGAAACAGTTGAGAAAGCCGGCAGGATGAAGCGATAAAAGGTTGCTAGTAGTCGTCTTGCAACTTTGTTGCGGTTTTGCAGGCATCCTGAGCAGTCAGTGGTCGATCCTTAATAGCCCTAAATAGACCCTAAATAGCCAGAAAAGGAAGTTTGGCTACATAGGAAGGAGGATTGGCTACCAAGAGAGGTAGGAGCCTATCAGAAGGAGCCTCTGACGTCACCTGCTGGCACTGGCCACTCAGAGCAGTCCAGTGTGCCACAAACACCTCTGTTTCCAAGATGGGAGAGATCTGGGACACACTGGAGGAGGTCTGGGCACCTCCCCTGGGAGGTGCAGGTCAGGGGAGTGGTCACTCCCCTTTCCTTTGTCCAGTTTCATGCCAGAGCAGGGCTGGGGGATCCCTGAACCAGTGTAGACTGGCTTATGCAGAGATGGGCACCATCTGTGCCCATCAAAGCATTTCCAGAGGCTGGGGGAGGCTACTCCTCCCCAGCCTTCACACCTATTTCCAAAGGGAGTGGGTGTTACACCCTCTCTCAGAGGAAGTCCTTTGTTCTGCCTTCCTGGGCCAGGGCTGCCTGGACCCCAGGAGGGCAGAAACCTGTCTGAGGGGTTGGCAGCAGCTGCAGTGGAGACCACGGAAAGGTAGTTTGGCAGTACCTGGGTAGTATGCTAGAGACCCGGGGATCATGGAATTGTCCCCCCAATGCCAGAATGGCATTGGGGTGACAATTCCATGATCTTAGACATGTTACATGGCCATGTTCGGAGTTACTATTGTGACGCTGTACATAGGTAGTGACCTATGTGCAGTGCACGTGTGTAATGGTGTCCCCGCACTCACAAAGTCTGGGGAATTTGTCTTGAACGGGGGGCACCTTCTAGTGCCAGGGTGCTCACACACTAAGGGCCATATTTATACTTTTTGACGCAAAACTGCGCTAACGCAGTTTTGCGTCAAAAAATTTAGCGTCAGCTAACGCCATTCTGAAGCGCCATGCGGGTGCCGTATTTAATCAATGACGTTAGCCGGCGTTAGCCGCCGGCGCTGCCTGGTGTGCGTGGAAAAAAACAACGTACACCAGGCAGCGCCGGCGTAGGGGGATATGGAG
Source organism: Pleurodeles waltl (assembly GCF_031143425.1). Taxonomy (NCBI): domain Eukaryota; kingdom Metazoa; phylum Chordata; class Amphibia; order Caudata; family Salamandridae; genus Pleurodeles; species Pleurodeles waltl. The sequence continues at coordinate 1,351,109,089 of NC_090445.1, forward strand.
CTTGGGCGTCAAAAAATGGGGCAAGTCAGGCTGAGGCAAATTTTTCGCCTCAACCCGATTTGCGCCATTTTTTTCGACTCCCAACCCCCATAGAAATGACTCCTGTCTTAGCAAAGACAGGAGTCATGCCCCCTTGCCCAATGGCCATGCCCAGGGGACTTATGTCCCCTGGGCATGGTCATTGGGCATAGTGGCATGTAGGGGGGCACAAATCAGGCCCCCCTATGCCACAAAAAAAATAAAATAAAATACTTACCGGAACTTACCTTAATGTCCCTGGGATGGGTCCCTCCAGCCTTGGGTGTCCTCCTGGGTTGGGCAAGGGTGACAGGGGGTGTCCCTGGGGGCATGGGAGGGCACCTCTGGGCTCCTTCCGAGCCCACAGGTCCCTTAACGCCTGCCTTTTCCAGGCGCTAAAAAACGGCGCAAAAGCGGCCGTACGTCATTTTTTTTGACCCGCCCACTCCCGGGCGTGAATTTTGCCCGGGAGTGTAAATACGGCGCACATGCCTCGGAGTCCATTTTTTTGACGGGAACGCCTACCTTGCATCTCATTAACGCAAAGTAGGTGTCCACGCTAAAAAATGACGCTAACTCCATGGACTTTGGCGCTAGACGCATCTAACGCCAAAGTATAAATATGGAGTTAGTTTTGCGTCGGAATTGCGTCAAAAAAACGACGCAATTCCGGCGCAAACAGAGTATAAATATGCCCCTAAGTAACTTTGAACCCACACTTCACCAGGTGAAGGTTAGACATATAGGTGACTTATAAGTTACTTAAGTGCAGTGGTAAATGGCTGTGAAATAACGTGGACGTTATTTCACGCAGACTGCAATGGCAGGCCTATGTAAGAATTGTCAGAGCTCCCTATGGGTGGCAAAAGAAAAGTTGCAGCCCATAGGGATCTCCTGGAACCCCAATACCCTGGGTACCTCAGTACCATATACTAGGGAATTATATGGGTGCACCAGTATGCCAATGTGAATTGGTAAATTTAGTCACTAGCCTGTTAGTGACAAATTTAGAAAGCAGAGAGAGCATAACCACTGAGGTTCTGGTTAGCAGAGCCTCAGTGAGACAGTTAGGCATCACACAAGGAACACATACAGGGCACATACTTATGAGCACTAAGGTCCTGCCTGGCAGGGTCCCAATGACACATAGACTAAAACAACATATATACAGTGAAACATGGGGGTAAGATGCCAGGCAAGATGGTACTTTCCTACAAGACAGAGCAAGCTAAGTAGGTTAAAAGTCACTAGGTGACGGGGGCACGAGTCTGCAAGCCAGAGGCTAAGCTAACTCCTGTTATCCCATTGAAAACGAACTAGGATTCTCTACAGGTACTGGATCATAGTTAGCCCTTAATCTGCTCGGAGTTCCTCCGAATACTGGAACCATGTCAAACATCAGTCACAGCCTGAAATTACTGACACCGCAGTCTCCAAATCTAGTTGTGTAACCAATGCAAAATACTCAGCCCAACAACATTTCATTGCAAGGTTTGACTGCACGACAATTGACTGAATGGTTAGATAAGCTGAAGTATACTAGACTGGGGATGGAAGCGGGTGAGCTTTTTGAAGGAACTATGGGTGTGAACGGATTTGAATCTTAGACCGAAGCAGAATTGAATTGAATTGTGCCAGAAAATCGCAAGGGAAGCAGGCACTGTGTGTCAAAAGCTACCAGACCTGGCAGTGAGGTACAGCATAGAAATGGAGAAAGCAAAACACTTGAAGAGGAGTTACAGGTTAGATTTTGACACCAAATATTTTGAACACATGAGATCTGTAGGAATGAAGGTGCACCTTAGGGAGTTACTTTAAAGTGTCCACACATTGGGAGCATTAGTCAAGTGGGAAGGCAGGTGGGTAAAGAAGAGACATAAAAGGAAAAGGGATTACGCAAATCTTACTGCAAATGTGCAGCAGGGTGAGGGATTCAAGCTAGCCTAGCTGATGAGGTGTGATACCCCAAAACCGGTCCCAGGATGCTTGTTCCTGGTCCAGGGAGAACCTGGCTTAGCAGTTTGGGCTGGACTGTTCCCTTGGGGAGCAGGTTCAAGCCAGATTTGCATATGTCTGGGTCCAAACTGGAGTGGCATGGTGAGCAAAAGAAAAATGGTTTTATCCCCTTAGCTGCCTGGGCCTTCCCCCCCCAGGTGCCAGGCCTTCTTTTAGCTATTTGTAGCAGTTCGCGCTTAGGCCCTCATAACATTTTGTCAACTTAAGCTACCCACGCCAAATTTGCGTCCTTCTTTTCCAACGTCCTAGGGATTCTAGAGGTACCCAGAGTTTGTGGGTTTCCCTGGAGGAGACTAAGAAATTAGCTAAAATGTTTTTTTGCAAAAAAGGGGAAAAGTGCTGCAGAAGAAAGCATGTGTTTTTTCCCCTGAAAATGGCATCAACAGAGGGTTTGCTGTGCTACAATCACCATCTTCCCAGCGTACAGGAACAGACAGACTTGAATTAGAAAACCACATTTCTCAACACAATTTTGGCATTTTACTGGGACATAACCCCATTTATACTTTGTTTGTGCTTTCAGCCTCCTTCCAGTTAGTGACAGAAGTGGGTAGGAAACCAATGCTGGATTCCGGGCAGCTAAATATTTCTGAAAAGTAGACAAAATTCTGAATTAAGCATGGGGTCATTTGTGTATATCCTACAAGGTTTTCCGACAGAAATAAACAATTATTGAAATTGAAGTGAAAAAAACAACCATTTCTCTCCAGGTTTTACACTGTAACTTTTTCCTGCGATGTCAGATTTTCAAAGGCCTTATAAAATTACATCTGCTGGACTCTTCTAGTTACGGGGATATATAGGGCTTGTAGGTTTCTCAAGATCCCTAGGTACACAGAGCCAATGAATGAGCTGCACCTTGCAATGGGTTTTCATTGTATATTGGGTATACAGCAATGTATTTGGTAACATATAAAGAGTCAACAATAGGAATCAAGGAAACCTTTGTTTTTTACAAAATGGGCACAAGATAAGGTGTTAAGAAGCAGAATTTGCACATCTCCGAATTCTGGGGTCCTCATACTAGAATGTGAATTGCAGGGCTTTTCTCAAACAGACATCTTTTTTACACACTGTCCTACATTTGGAAGGCAAAAATGTAGAGAAAGACAGGGGGCAATAACACTTGTTCTTCTGTTCTGTATTCTCCCAAGGCTCCTGATAAAAATGGTACCTCACTTGTGTGGGTAGGTCTAATGCCCACGACAGGAAATGCAACATGGACATAGCACATTTTTACATTGAAATCTGTCGTGTTTTTGGAAAGTGCCTAGCTGTGGATTTTGGCCTCTAGCTCAGCCGGCACCTAGGGAAATCTACCAAACCTGTGCATTTTTTAAAACTGAACACCTAGGGGAATCCAGGATGGGGTGACTTGAGGGCTCTCAGAAGGTTCTGTTACCCAGAATCCTTTGAAAACCTCAACATTTGGCAAAAAAAACACTTTTGCCTCACATTTCGGTGATAGAAAGTTCAGGAATGTTTGATGAGCGACAAACTCCCTTCCACCTAGCATCCCCCCAAGTCTCCATATAAATATGGTACCTCACTTGTGTGGGTAGGCCTAGTGCCCAAAACAGGAAATGCCCCAAACCACAACGTGGCCTATCACATTTTCTCAAAGAAAACTGACTGATGCATTTTTTTAAAATAGGGAATCCAGGATGGAGTGACTTGTCAGGCTCTCACCAGGTTCTATTACCTAGAATCCTTTGCATGTCTCAAAAGTTAGCAAAAAAAACACTTTTCCTCACATTTCGGTGATGCAAAGTTCTGGAATCCGAGGGGAGCCACAAACTTCCTTCTACCCAGCGTTCCGTGAAGTCTCCCAATAAAAGTGGGACCTCACTTGTGTGGGTAGGTCTAGTACACACAACAGAAAATGCCCCACCTCACAGCGTGGACACATAGCATTTTCCCAAAGAAAACGGACCTGTTTTTTGCAAAGTGCCTAGCTGTGGATTTTGGCCTCTAACTCAGCCAGCATCAAGGGAAACCTACCAAACCTATGCATTTTGTAAAACTAGACACCTAGAGGAATCCAGGATGGAGTGACTTGTGGGTCTCGCACCAGGTTCTGTTACCCAGAATCCTTTGCAAATCTCAAAATTTGGCAACAAATACTTTTACCTCATATTTCAGTGATGGAAAGTTCTGGAATCTGAGGGGAGCCACAAATTTCCTTCTACCCAGCATACCCCCAAGTCTCTAAATAAAAAAAAGTACCATACTTGTGTGGTTAGGCCTAGTGCCCACAACAGGAAATGCCCCACCTCACAACGTGGACACATAGCATTTTCCCAAAGAAAACTGACCTGTTTTTTGCAAAGTGCTAGCTGTGGATTTAGGCCTCTAGCTCAGCCGCACCTAGGGAAACCTGCGAAACTTGTGCATTTTTCAAAACTAAACACCTCGGGGAATTGAGAATAGGGTGACTTGTGCAGCTCTCACCAGGTTCTATTACCCAGCATCCTGTGCAAAAATCAAAATTTGACGAAAAAATAATTTTTCCTCACATTTCTGTGATGGAAAGTTCTGGAATGTGGGAGAACCACAAACTTCCTTCTACCCAGCGTTCCCCCAAGTCTCCCAATAAAAATTGTACCTCACTTGTGTGGGCCGTCCTAGTGGCCGCAACAGAATATGTCCCAAAACACAACGTGGACATGTCATATGTTCCAACTGAAAGCTGACCTGTTTTTTACAAAGTGCCTAGCTGTGGATCTTGGCCTCTAGCTCAGCCGGCACCTAGGGAAACCTACCAAACATGTGCATTTATGAAAACTAGACACCTAGGGGAATCCAGGGCAGGATGGGGTATCTTGTGGGGGTCTCACCAGGTTCTATTACCCAGAATCCTTTGCAAACCTCAAAATTTGGCATAAAAATTAACTTTTCCCTCATATTTCGGTGATGGAAAGTTATGGAATCTGAGGGGAACCACAAACTTCCTTCTACCTAGCATTCTTCCAGGTATACCAATAAAAATGGTACCTCACTTGTGTGGATAGACTCAGTTCCCATGTCAGTAAATGCCCCAAAACAACAAGGTGGACACATCAAAATGATCTATAACAAAACTACCTGTTTTTGCGGGAGGCACCTGCATTTTCGGTCTCAGGTGCGGCGGTCATCTAGGGAAACCTATCAAACCCAGACATTTTTTAAAACTAAACGCCCAGAGGAGTCCTGGGCAGCGTGGCTTGTGTGGATCCCCCAAATTGTTTTTACCTAGTCTCCTCTGCAAACCTCAAATATAGCTAAAAAAATATCATTTTCCACACTTTTCTTTGAAGGATCACAGTGCCACTACAAATTTCCTACCACCCAATGTTCCCCTTCGTCTGCCAATAAAAATGATACCTCCTTTGTGTGAGTGGCCCAGGTGCCTGTAACAGGAAAAGGCCAAAACCGTGTAGAGATTGAAGTGATAGCACAGCAGGTTGATAAGCACAATTTTCTTTATACATTTTTAGGCTGACTCTGCTTTGGGGACCCACACAAGTGACGTATCATTTTACTTGGGAGACTGAGGAGAGTGCTGGGTGATAGAAAATTTGTGCCGGCGTGGTGATCCTAACATGAAAAGTGAGGAAACTATGCTTTTTTAAGCAACTTTTGAGGTTTGCAGGGAGAATCGGTAAGACATTTTGGGGGATCCATGCAAGTCACACCTCCCTAGACTCCACCGGGTGTCTAGTTTTCAAAAATGTCTGGGTTTGGTAGGTTTCCCTAGATGACCGCCGCACCCAGGACTAAAAACACACATGCCCTCCCCCAAAAAACAGGTAGTTTTGTAATAGATCATTTTGATGTGTCCACGTCCTTTTGCCACGTTCCAAACACTAAATTTGTGAAAAGAAATGCATTATATTTATGTTAAAAAGACCCCTCACCCACCAACCAAGTTGGTAGCATGCTTCATCATCAGGGTCCCACCGAGACACCATGTCACGGGTGTGCTTTGATGCCTGAATACAGCAGAGCAGGTTTTTTTCATTTTTACCACACATACCGGTTGCATTTGGCTCGGGGGTGAGTGATGGTTCAGTAGATCAAATTTTATTAACAAGACATTTCACAAAAATGAAATGTACTGTTAATAACTGAAAGGCTGAAAAACTGACAGTTTGTGAGCTGTGAAGCTGTTTCAAGGCACCAACTGCTTTACAGTCCATTCACACACCTTTCATCCATGGCATGCAAAAGACCATTGACGCCGCCAGCCAGGGGCCTAACACATTACACCACTTCATCAACAGACAGCACCATTCAAGGGCCCATCACTTTCATATGCCCAAATGCCTGACACACCACCAGTTGATGGAAGTCTGGACTGGCGTTTGGCTAGCAGTGTGGTGCAGTGGCCAACATCAAGTCACTATTTACACCGCCAACCAAGCGCCACTCCACGCACACCGCCAGCCAAGTGCCACTTCACACACATTGCCAGCCAAGCGCCACTCCACGCACACCCCCAGCCAAGCGCCACTCCATTCACACTGCCTGCCAAGCGCCACTCCACGCACACCGCCAGCCAAGTGCCACTCCATGCACACCACCAGCCAAGCGCCACTCCACGCACACCGCCATCACTTTTTTTAAACAACAAAGAAACCACTAACTAATTATACTTAAGTACAAAACAAAAAACACAGTAGCTCTGAATAAATAGATGACAGTAATACCAACCATGAAACAGAACATATGAAAATATAAAACAGGTAGTTTATGTCAAAATAGTTCCCAAAAATTCTTTTGGGTGTGGTAACTCCTGAAACTGCTGGCCACACACAGTCCAGGCTTTGAAGGACAATCAGGGCAGTACATACAAGTCTCCTTCCGGACACTTCTTCGGGCACGACTCTACATTTCTTAGCAGGAAAGTCTTTATTGGGAGTGGGAGGAATCTGATCAGGAAAGTGACGATCTTTCAATCTAGCCACATTCTCCACCATTGCTACTCTAGGAAATCTTGCATGTTCCACCACAACAAGGCTCTCTCTCACTGACCCCTGAAATTTAACAACTTTCCTCCTTGACTCAGGGGAACAATCCTCGAACAGAATAAAAGCATTAAAGGTTGTTAAATTAAACAAATGTATGGCCAACCTTTTATATCAAACGTAAGACTTATGAACAGCAGTGTAAGGTTGCAACATCTGATCTACTCTCAGCACCACCCATGTGCTTATTGTAGTCTAAAATGTACGCAGGTTTGCGCACTTTGATAATCTGACCCCAAACAGTCACAGGGGAAGTACTCTCATCATGGATGGTAGTCAGCATGTACTCATTCCTCCTGTCTGAAATTTTCAGAGCTAGCAGCTCATTATTACGCAAGGCACTACATTGTCCCCTCTGAAGTTTTTCAAAGATAAGGTCTCTTTGATAGCCTTTCTGGTTACAGCAGATTGTGCCACAAGCAACAGTGTCCACTCTGAACAATTCTTTGAAAAACTACACTCCAGTTTAGAAGTTATCTAAGTACAAATGGTGACCTTTGTTAAACAGTGGTCCACCAAGTTCCCACACAATTTTCTCACTAACTCCAAAAGTGGGTGTACAACCAGGGAGGTCAAGACTGGAATCCCTACCAGTGTAGACCCGGAAATTATAAACATATCCGGTACTGCTTTCAGACAGCATATGCATTTTAATTCCATACCTTGCCCTCTTGCTAGGAACGTACTGCCTAAAAAGCGAATGACCCTTGAACCGGACCAAAGGCTCGACAACTGATATTTCTTTCCCTGTAACATAGACCTCTGAAAACCGATCTACAAAGTGATCAAGGATAGGCCTAATCTTAAAAAGATGGTCATAATCAGGGCGATCTTGTGGCAAGGCTAAAGCATTGTCAATAAGATGCAGCATCCAAAGAAGTAAATACCAATTACGAGTCATGGTTGCAGGAAATATAGCCATTGCCATCAAGGGACTAATAGACCAATAAGAAGTCAGTGACAGCTTCCTTATCAACCCCATTAAAAAAGTCAAACCCAAGAGCTTTTTCATCTCTTCCAGATTTGTGGGAATCCACTGGGTAGCTCTAGACTGTGGCCTAATTCTGGCAGCATTGTCCCTCAAATACTGCTCCGCATACAAATTAGTGTGCTCAACAATCTCCTCCAAAAATACATCGTCCATCAACAACTCAAAGAAATTGAGAGGCAACAAGTTTTCTGTATTCACTCTGCACCCCTGGAGACCAGTAAAGGAAGGCAACTCTGACTGCTCCAATGTTTGGGCAACCCAGAGTCCAGGTCTTCCAAAGGGAAACCTTTCAGCCCTAGGCTGCTGCACTATTGGCACATCAGTGTCCTCCTCTAAAAAAGGCCCTTCATCTGCACTGAGAGTGGCTTCCTCTCAGACAGACAATTCACTGCCAGAATCTCTCTCTTCCTTGTCTGCCTCAGATGCAGAGTCAGTCTCATAATCTTGATCATCAGACGACTCAAAAAGCATACCAACAACATGCTGAGCGGTCACCCTGTGTCTAGCCATGATCCTTTCTAAGAAAACTAACTTGACAAATGCACCAACAACAACCAGCACTGTCTAAAATCAGTAATAAACAAAGTGTGGCTATATCAAAAAGAGTTATGTACTCAAACACTATACCGCTCACTTGCCTGAAAAAGCCAGACTCACCAGCAACTACTCTGCACAGACAGACAATCACTAATGATATTGCACTAAAAAGAAAAAAAAAGAAAAGAATATTAGACATAAGACAATACAAATATAATTGTGCACAAATTGAAGTAAAAAATCACACACAATCATGCATTTAGTACACACCTTACAAAAATGTCATTCATGCATGGCATCAATACTCCTTTGAGGTAAATCGTTTTTTTCTTACCTAAAACATGCAACTACGCAAACTTCAGGTCAACCACTGCCAAAACCGCAAAGAGTTACAACATAGGAAGCAAAAACTTTGAACTAGAACAAAACAGAGAAATAAACTGTTATAATCACAAATGCAAATACTTTGCCAGTTGACAAACACCCTTCCACCAAACATTTAGAAATTTTACCTGGCGTCACTGTGGCTTCTGCCCCCTTGGGGGTAAATGGGCCTAAAAATTATAGACCAATCTGTCCCCAAGGGGGCAGAAATGGTGTAAGTAATATTGCCCCCCTTGGGGGGGTGGCCTTTGCCCAAGGGGCCACCCTCCCACACACAAAACACACACACAAGATACCTGGCGCTAAGTGGTTTCTGCCACCCCTGGGGCCAGATGGGCCTAAAAAGGGATTCCCCTTCCATCTCTGCCCAGGGTGAGGGGGTGGGAGGCCATCGGGGGGAGGCCCTTTAGGGCCGGGTGCAAGACGTCACAGTTATGTCCTCGGCACCTGAATGGTGCTACTGAGGATGTTACCGTTACATCCAAGGCACCGAAGGGGTTAACCCAGATCTGTGACCAGGGGTGAATGTTTGAATTGTTTCAGCACTCTGTCCATCATCTCTTTGTCTGTTGCTGTATTCAGCTATGCTCATTTATTCTCTTTCTATCTTTCTATATTTCTTTCTTTCATTCCTACCTTCCCTCCCTCCCTCAAAGGCAAGAGGTTTGTAGCCAATGCTACACTGATTAACTTTTTAGGTCCTTGTTAGCCAAGACCTTTTTGTTTTACAAAATCATAATATAATTTCTTATGGGGCTTCAGCAAGACTTCATTCGACATTCTGTACTTGTTGTCATTCACATTTGTCTTCAACCCCCTCCAGCATGCATTAAGGAGCAGTGTATCAGCCCACCTCAGTCACTACAAGTTGTAAGATGCTGCCCTTTGACAAGGAACACATCCATTCACAAAGTAGTTCCCTTCAGTGGTGGTTAGTATTATGGTTATGTGCGTTGTTTGAGGGGAAAAAGAGTGCTTGAAGCAAATTATTTTTTGTTTAGATTGATGAGGGCCATCATTTTCCCAAAACACTAAAGTTTTGCAAAAAAGTGCCAAAACAAAAAAAGAATTGCTAGAAAGTTGACTGCCAAACCCAAGCCTACTCACTTTGCCATTGCCTCTTTCTTCTGCAATTGTAAATGTGTGCACATACATATCTCTCTGTGCATAGATGTAAATATGAATGTGCACATTTCTTGCACGATTACTTATGAAAACATGTAATTGTTACAAATACTGAGGAATCTCCTAACGAACCTTCGTAAATGTTTAAAATTTGTAAATCTGCAGTCATAAAAGGTAGCAAACATGTGAGTTCAAACTCACAAACTTTTTTGTGAAGCTGGTCCTCAGTGAGACCTGGAGCTTCATTTACTAGGCCTGTGGCGAAGCCAGGACAGCAAGTACCTTGTGGCGCCACCCTGCGCCACCGAGAAAGGGCACAAATGTGCCGTATTTACAAGATATTGCGCAATTCTGTCCTCTCTCCCTGTGCTGGCCCACAAATTGCTGCCTTGCGCCAATGCAGGCCCCCCTGCATCATGGTGCAAGAGTGCCTGCATTGTGAGGATGATTGCTTTTGTGCAGGAAGGGACATCTTTCTGCACAAAATCAATCACAAGAGGTGTTTCCTCTTTCTATATGTGCTCGAGAATGCAGCAGACATAGAAAAAGGAACAAACGGGGAGAAATAAAGATATTTCTCCCCATTGCGTCACTCTTATACCACCCCTGAAGTGGAGTAGGAATCTAACACATTCCCAGAACTATAAATCTGGGAATGCATCAGATTTCTTCGGCTTCCATGGGTTTTGCATGAAAACACCCCAAGCAACACCTGTGGAATGCCCCTTTCACGCAGTGTTATGCGTGTAAGGGTCCACGTTTACAAGACCATGAAAAGCCGTGCAAGGTAGCTTTGTGTGGTCTTGCAAATATGGGCTGGCACACTGTGCCACCAATGTGCAAAATAAATGACGCTCCGGTGGCACAGTGTGACGCTTGGGCCTCGTAAATGAGGCCCCATGTTTTCTGCAAGTACCTCAAATACATTCTAGGGACACTGAAGGAAAAATGATCTATCAGTGTTTCACTCTTTTTTCTGCAAATCTATAGTTTCAAATTGTCATTATTTCTTATTTGCGAAAATGTCAGCTATAATATTATAATTTGTTCTATAAATACCTCCTTTACAGTTACATATAAAAGGCTATCAAAATTAAGTTGAATCTTTGTTAATAAATTGATTTGAATGACTCAAAGGTAGCTGTTATTTTTCATAGGAGAATTTAAAATTTGGGGCAAACTGAAATGCATATTTTTCATTTCTAGATAAATTTAGGTAAACCAAATTCTGATCCAATATTCCCACTAGTATCGGTATCCCGCATTTCACTCTTTTGGTTAAGTGTTTTCTCTGTGCTACACTTGATGACGGTCTCTAATGTGAATTAAAACAGTTCCAATTAATTCTCCAGTAGAATGCTTCAGGTCCAAAATAAACTTCCCCCGGGATCTACAAATTCGATGCTGCTCAGATTAAATGGCAAGCTCTCAGACCAAACATCTTTCTTTGCTTTTTATGTCTTTCATTTCTAAACACTAATGATCCTTTTAATTAAACCACAGATTTTACTAAGTAATTCTCCTCTTAAAAGGTATGTGGTCTCCGATGTGTAGCTCGAAATCGCCTGCTTTAGGATTCTGTCTTGCTGATGTACAACCATTTTCCAGCACCCAGGAGGGCGGATAAAAGTTTATTCTCTTCTTTGACCTTGCTTTTTGGCAATACTTTATATCTTTATCTCTAGCTTCCCTGTCCCAAGATTATTCCATCTGGAACTTTGAAATGTTTTTGTGGCTTAAATATTTCCTCACACTCTGAGTCCCTACTTCACTGCCATCACGTTCCACTGGTTGTGCTCCTACCAATCCCATCGTCCATGTACCATTTTACCTGGTAAATCCTTTCTGTAACGTGCATTTATCTAGGTTTGGTTGTAATTTGCATAACAGAGCGGTCATTAGTTCGATTTATGTTAATAAAAACTATTGTCCAAAATCACAAACAAAAGGAAAAAGGAATTTAGTATATCTATTGTGGGATCCATCCATCCACCCATCCATTCATCTCATCCATGCATTTATCCATTCATCTTCTAGAGGAAACTCACCCAAAATGTGCAGATATCTTGTCTTCTGCATTTAGACTGTCATTGACATCAAATGACTCAGAATGCAGTGGACCTGAAATACAACACGTTTTCATTAAAGTACTACTTCTGCTCAACTCTAGATTAGCTGCTAAGGGCCATAGTTATGGCAAACTGGTGCAATGCAGTGCAGCAAGTCTTCTTTCTGCTCTACATTGCGTCACTAGGAAAGGACAGAAATGCGCCATAGTTAAGACATACAGGGCATTCCTGTTCTTTCACTCCGTGCTGGTGCACAATTGACTGCTTAGTGCCAACGCAAGTACCCTCCCATCATGGGCACAATCCTTACAGGCATATTCCTCTATCTATGTGTGCTGCATTCTGCAGCACATATAGAAAGTGGAAGTAAGGAGGAGAAATAAAGATATTTCTCCCTTTACCACTCTTTTGGGGAGGAGTATGAATGAATGAATAATCTTTATTGTACAGTTCATTAAAACCATTACAATGATGTGAAAAATATTGTCAGCATAAAATCAGAGAATTTATTAAATATATAAATACATAACTATAACATTTAATAAATATGACTTAAAAGGGTAAAAAATTATACAGTGCCTTTTCCTTGTTTGTCCCGCTCCTGTCTCATCATTCTATTCATTTACCTAAACATTTCTTCTCAGCATTCTTTAAAAATTTCACCATATGTGAGTTCAAGATTGGGTCACCTGGTTTTAGGCATGCTATTACTGCTTGTCTGCATGTCCTTATGCCACGTTGATTAAAATGCGCTTTTAACAAGCATTTCCTCTCTTGCTCTAGGTCGGGGCACAGACATAAAAGGTGAATCATATTCCACTTACCCTTCATATATAACCTACACACTACCTTAGGGCTCTCCTTACCCCCTACATAATCTTTTTCATCACCAGGTAACTTCCCTAGTCGGATATGCAGAAATTCCATTCTCAGAGCAGGGGACCAGCCTTCTTCGAAATAGAGCTGCTGTTGTAGACATTTATACTCATTTAATACCCTCAAGCAGGCGATCTTTTCAATAGCATTTCTTTATCCTTCAGTAGAGATAACATCTTGGTTTTGTTCTTTACTACTCTTTTGAAACATGCTACTGTCACCAGGCAGGTCGCTCCCCCCATCTGCCACGCAGCCCCCTGTGGGTTGAATCTCTGTTGCCGCCTTTGCCGCCTGACTACTCGCTCCCTTTTTTCTGTACCCCTGCGCTTGGCTTCTGTGCCACTTCTTTTTTTCATTCTGTGCCCCTGTGATCTGTTGTCCCTCTCCCGCTGTCTTCTCCTGCCGTTTTTTCCCCAGGTTTTTCCCTTGCTGCTGAGCCCCTGCTGCCCCGCCCCCTTCACTCCCATTGGCCGCCCCGCTCCCACCTCCCAGCTGCTGCTCCCTCCCTCCGTCCGCATATGGAGGCCGCGCAGCAGACGCGCGCAGCGGGCGCACCGCTGGCGCACCGAAGGCGCGCCTAAGGCAAGCCCGTCTGCGCCTGTCTGTGCCCATCTGCACCTGGACCGCACCCAGCACCAGAACCCCTGGAACCCGCACCCCCGCAACGCCAGACTGCACTACGACGCAAGCACCCTCCACGCACTCAACACCAGACGAGACCACCCCTGCTACCGGGCCACCCCGAAACGCACCCAGGGGCCTTTCACCTGCCGGAACTGCAGATTCACCAGCATCCAACCCCCCACACCACCAGCCAGAGAACCCAACCACCTCCGCTGCATCCTCCTCATCACCCGCTCCGCTCGCAAGCATACCATCGAACTTTGGGACCTCCTAGACTCCACTGCCCCAACGTCGCCTTCCTGCCGGAGACCTGGCTGAACGCCACCTCAGCACCAGACATCGCCATAGCCATCCCACAGGGCTACAAGATCTCCCGCAGAGACCGCACCAACGGAGTGGGAGGAGGAATCGCCATCATCCACAAAGACTCCATCAAAATCTCAACGAACACCGATGACACCCTCACCACCGCCGAGCACATGCACTTCCAGATCCACACCAACACCACCCTCGGGGGAACTCTCATCTACAGACCTCCCGGACCCCGCCCACAGTTCAGTGACACCATTGCCGACCTCATCAGTACCCACACCCTCGCTTCCACGGACTACATCTTCCTCGGGGACCTGAACTTCCACCTCGAGAACAACAACGACGCCAACTCCACCGCCCTGATCGACAACCTTGCCAACCTCGGACTCAAACAACTCGTAACGAAACCCACTCACGCCGCTGGATACACGCTCGACCCCATCTTCTCCTCAAGCCCCCACGTCTCCTTCAAACACACCACCGAACCACACTGGACCGACCACAGATGCGTCAACTTCACCTTCAGAAAACCCACCACACACCACTGCACCCAACAGCTACCATGCCGCTGCTGGGGCAAGGTCACCGAGGACCAACTGACTACCGCCCTCGCCCTGAGACCACCCACCGACCACACCGACCCAGAGACCGCCGCGACCAACCTCACACAGTGGATCAACGACTGCACCAACACCCTCGCCCCTCTCAAGACCTTTACAACCAACCACACCAACAAGAAAGCCGCCTGGTTCACCGAGGACCTCCGGATCTCCAAGCACACCTGTCGGAAGCTGGAGAAGAAATGGCTCCACGACCGAACACCAGACAACCACACAGCCCTCAAGAGCGGTATCCGCAGACATCACCAACTCATCAGGACCGCCAAGAAGACCGCCTTCAAGGACCACCTAGACAACAACGCACACAACACCAAAGAGCTCTTCAGCATTGTGAAAGAACTCTCCAACCCCAGCTCCATCACCAACGACATCCCGCCATCTCAAGACCTGTGCGACTCCCTGGCCACCTTCTTCCACCGCAAGATCACCGACATCCATGACAGCTTCAACCCCGACCCCCCCGCACCCACCACTGAGTCCACAACCCCTGCGACTACCACTCGCACCAGTCGCCTGACCGTCTGGTCCAGCGTCAGCGACGAAGACACCATCAAAATCATGAACTCCATCCACTCCGGATACCCATCAGACAACAGCCCTCACCACGTCTTCAACAAAGCCAGCGCAGCCATCGCGCCTCACCTCCGGAAAACAATCAACTGTTCCTTCGAGACAGCAACCTTCCCAGAAAGCTGGAAGCACGCCGAGATCAATGCCCTTCTAAAGAAGCCTTTCCCGGCAAAAGTGACTGAGAAGATTGTCAACAAACAGCTGACTCGCTACCTCAAAGTCAACAACATCCTGGACCCTTCCCAATCCGGTTTTCGCAGTAACCACAGCACCGAGACCGCCCTCATCGCCGCCACTGACGACATCCGGACCCTGATGAACAAAGGAGAAACAGCCGCCCTCATCCTCCTGGACCTATCAGCAGCCTTTGACACGGTCTGCCACCGCACCCTATCAGCACGCCTCCATGACGCCGGTATCCAGGAGAAGGCCCTGGCCTGGACCACATCCTTCCTCTCCGGCAGAACCCAAAGCGTCCACCTCCCACCCTTCCGCTCTAAAACCACCGAGATCATCTGCGGCGTCTTACAGGGATCCTCCCTCAGCCCGACACTGTTCAATATCTACATGGCCCCCCTCGCCCACGTCGCACGACAACACAACCTCAACATCATCTCCTACGCTGTCGACACCCAGCTGATCATATCCCTCACTGAAGATCCCCACACCGCCAAAGCTAACCTCCACCGAGGAATGAAGGCCGTAGCGGACTGGATGAAGGACAGCAGACTGAAGCTGAACTCAGACAAGACGGAGGTCCTCATTCTCGGACCCACCCCATCAGCCTGGGATGACTCTTGGTGGCCCACGTCACTAGGCACAGACCCGGAACCCACGGACCACGCACGCAACCTGGGGGTCATCCTCGACTCCACTCTCTCCATGACCAGGCATGTCAACGCCATCTCCGCGTCCTGCTTCAACACCCTCCGTATGCTCTGCAGGATCTTCAAATGGATCCCCCTCGACACGAGAAAAACTGTTACCCAGGCCCTCATCACCAACAGACTCGACTACGGGAACGCCCTCTACTCAGGAATTACAAACAAGCTCCTGAGACGACTCCAACGCATCCAGAACGCCTCGGCCGACTCATCCTCGATGTCCCCCACCGCAGCCACATCACACTCCACCTGAGAGGCCTGCACTGGCTCCCATCAACAAAAGGATCACCTTCAAGCTCCTGATCCACGCACACAAAGCACTGCACAACACCGGACCCACCTACCTCAACAACCGACTCAGCTTCCACACCCCCACTCGAAGCCTCCGCTCAGCCAACCTCGCCCTCGCCACAGTCCCCCGCATCTGAAAAACCACCGCCGGCGGCAGATCCTTCTCCTAACTCGCCGCCAAGATATGAAACACTCTCCCCACCATCCTACGACAGACCCAGGACCTGCTGGCCTTCAGAAGACTCCTCAAGACCTGGCTCTTCGACCAGTAGCACCCCCCCTCCCCAGCGCCTTGAGACCCTCGCGGTTATGTAGCGCGCTTTACAAATGCAATGATTGATTGATTAGGTTGCATTCCCAGCTTTCTTGCAGCTCTAATTCATTTATTGCCTTTTTTAGATAGAGCGCACCCGAATGCTCACCATTTTTTTGGAGTTCTTGCCACAAAACCTGACACAGGTCATTCCTCTTATTGGTTTTTATTCTGTGCCAAGTTTTCATATAGGCCCCTTTCTTTTCTATTGTTTGATTTATTAGCCCGAACTCTAATTGTATCTGTGCTGGTGATGCATTTGGAGGAATGCGAAATAACTGTCTATATGTGCTTATTATACTTGTATTTAAACATAGTTCAGCGCGTCCTCTCAGTGCAACACTGCCATATGTTAAACTAGGTGCCAATTTCGCTGATATCACCTTTAGTAATGGTGTAATGCTCAGGCCATTCAAGGTTCTTTTTAGTTCTGACAGCGCAATGCGCAGTGTTAGACCTTTACTTTTTAACTCCTCCCTATATTGGGTAAAGCACCCAGTTCATCAAACCGCACTCCCAGGTAGCAATAGGAATGGACTAATTCTACCTGTTCTTCATTCAAGGACCATCTCTAGTTTTTTTTTATCCTACGGCTACATTCCATTACCTTTGTCTTTTCTAAATTTACTATCAAACCATTTTACTTTGAATAATTTGCTAGCCCTCCCAGTAATCTTTGAAGCCCGACTTGTGTTTGACTTATCAGAACTACATCGTCAGCATTTAGCAGATTAGATATCATTGTCAGGCCTAAACTCAGTGCATGTGAGTTTACTGCTTCTAGTTCTTCTGATAAATCTGCTAAAACAAATTAAAAAGATAGTGTGCGAGGACACAGCCTTGCTTTAGTCCTTGAAAGGTATCTATTTTTCTTGACAAGACAGACCCGTCCCCTATCTGTATCCTCACCCAAGTGTCAGTGTACAGGAGCTGTATAGCTTTAAGAAGACTAGATGGAATGCCCAATTCTGTAAGCTTCCTCCGTAACAAGTTTCGATTTACAGAGTCAAAGGCTGATTTAAAATCAACAAAGCAGAGATACATTGGTAACATCTTTTGAGTTTGTTTATCCATTAACATGGATAATGCTAGTATGTTAGTTTCTGTTCCTACTCCTTGTGTGAATCCAGTTTGATTTGGAGGGACAATATTTCTATCCGTTGCCCATTCTCTTAGTTCATTTAGAAGTAAACTGGCAAAATACTTTGCTTCTATATCTTGTAATGTAATTAGTCAGTAATTTTCTGGTGCATCTCTGTTGCCTTTCTTGTAAACTGGGTTTATTATAGACCCCGCCATGAATCTGGAACTATCTGTAGTTGTAGCACACAGTTATAAACCGTGGTTAGTACTGGTATCCATAAATCTGTATTTGACAAATACAAAGCTTGAGGAAGGCCATTTGGTCCTGGAGCACCGTCCTTCCTGGACTTTAATACTATTTCTCTTATTTGATTATCTTGGAAGGTGTCTATAATGCTATCTTTGTTCTCAATGCCCCCATTCCTAATATCTATGCTTTTTGACTTTCCCTTACTAGGCACTATTGTTATTGGTTTGAATATTTCATTTAAAAATTGAACCCATCTCTGTTGTGCTATATTGGAGTTTCCTACTGGTCTTTGAGGCCGATTTGTTCCATTTACTGTTTTCCAAAACTGTCTTGCATTGCTTTGTTTAGCCAAAAATAGTATCTTTGCCCAGAGCTCATTATTTATTTCCCTTTTTTCTTCCCAGATTAGTTTTTGCAATCTCTTTTTTACCTTACGGAAGCTATGCTGTAGTTCTTTATTTTGTTGGTCTTTCATAATTTTCCTTTGCAGTTTATTCCTTTCATTTCTTAACTTCTGAACGGCTATGGATAATTTTATTCTTCCCTGGGTCTCCTCCTCTAATCTTCCTCGTGGCCCCCTAAGGGGCTTCTTTGCAGCTCCCTTTTCTATTATACTATTAAATAAATCCCCCAACTGTTTAACTTTGTTGCCATATCCATTTGCTAGAGTTTTCTTTACTAACGTTTCCGCTAACTCTTTTACTTGGGTGCTCACTTCACTAGACCATATTAGCCTTCGATAATTTATTGTGGTGTCTTCCCCCGCCCACAAGGGTAACTGTTGGTGATATTGTATTTTTGTTGCAAGCACCATTTTCTGTTGTCCATGATCGCTACTTGATGTTTTATACTGAAGGATTTTATCCTTCCCCAGAGATTTAGCATTACTATTGTATAATCTATTATGGAGCAAGCAGAGGGTTAGTAATAGGTCCACTCCGGAGGAGTATCTGAGGGAAATCTCCCATTTAGGGTTCTCATCCCTAGGGACTCCAGGTCCTTTATTAAGGAGTTTGCCCTTTTATCATATGTTCTTCTACAGTGATCCCTATTCCTTTGGGGGGGAATTGACCATACATAATCTTTCTGGATTGCTTGCTCTTCATGCTCCGAAATGTGCATCAAGTCCACATTAAAATCTCCTGTTAATATTATGTCTGGTACATTTTGTTCCTGTAGTACACCCATTATAACCTCACGTAAATCGTTCACTATTGTAGACTTTATTTTATTATTTGGGGGAAAATACACATTTATTATGTGTAAAGGAATTTGTGTATCTTCCCTCCAATTATTTAGTTTTAGTATCAGGATATTATTATTTGCTAAAGGTACCTGGACTGCTTCTATTCTGAGCGGTATTTCTATAAAAATTGTTGCCGGTCTATAATATCCTGCATACCCTACTATATCGAAGGGTTCAGTTGCCCATATTTCTTGGAAGCATATAATTTGACTTCCTTCTAGCATCACGGCTATATCTTTCTTCTGGGACTTAGTTTGTGCTCCGTTTATTTTCCATGATCTTATGTCTAAAACGTTGTTCCGTCTACTTTCCCTGCTATACCCAATAGATCATGTCCTACACTTTTCATGTAGTACCTCAGTAATCCAACCTACATTTACTCATATTGGGCTTTCCTTTCCCTCTCTGGTGTATACGTCTTGACTCTCATCTGGCTTTTTCATCTTTCCTTTCGCCTCTCTAAGAACTGAGTATGATTGACCTCCCCCGTTCTTGGATCCTACTATCATAAACGGTTCTGGATACATATCTTTTATGGGTGTTGATACTTGTATTCCACAGGTTACAAATATAGATGATTCTCTCATCACTGCCTGGGCCAGTGAGCTATTTTGAAATGATGCCATAGTGGCTTCCTGTACACTCCCCTCTAAGTTCCAGAAATTCAATTGACACTATATCGTACGATGTTATGTTTGTCAGTGCTGGAATTGCATGCAGCAAATTTAATATATTACCCCTATTCAAAATGTTGTGTGCACCTCTAGATTTATATGTAGGAATAAACATTAGTTTATCTGAAACATTCTGGCTTTCTAAGTTAGTGTTCTGGTCTTCTCTTCCCCTTGAACTTCTTCCTGTAGCTTTGGTCCCGCCTCTTTTTCCCATTTCCTGCTTCCTTCCTCTTCATAATCCGGTAGTCGGCACATCATGTCTTTCCCAATTATACCTTGCACTTTTGACGCATACTCATTTGAGGGTGGAGATTGCTTATTCCTGTCCTTATTATTCCCCTCGCTGTTTATCTGCTGAGGGTTGTAGTTAATTCCTTTATTCCCTGTAATTCCCATATTTTTGGGAGTTTCATTTAGCTGCTGTTTTTATGGACTCAGTTCAGAAATTGAGTTCTCCCCGTCGCTTGCGGGAATTGTAATGAGAGACTTCTCTGCTTTCATTGTAGATTTTGCGTGATTTGCTCCCCTAGTTGGTTTTACATCTGCTACCCTTCCGGTGTTATCTTCATTTCCCTTATCGTGCTTTTGAAAGATTGGAAACAATTTTGTTTGTTCTTTCTCCTGTTTCACTGTTTCTAGTGTTGACTCACAGGTTTTTTCCATCTTTTGCCTTGCGATTAGGAATTCTAATTTTGCTGAGCTTATTATTATTTTTTTCTTGCTTTATGCAGTTTCTTCCTCTGTTTTTTTGTTGTCCCCCCTGCCGGTGCATGTTTTTTTCCTTGTTGCTTGAACTGTGGATTTTTCCGGATTTTCTGCCTGGTCGTTTTGGTTGTTTCTCTCCTTTTTTCCTATAATGCTCTGTTTAACACCTATATTGAGATGTCCAGGGGAGTCATCTTCAACGCCTTTTGTTACTTCATTAACTTTTGTTTCATGGTGTTCCCTCCTTAGGTTGTAACACGTGTACCTTTCATTCTCTATTTTTTTACTGTGCCCTGTAAGATTATTCTTTTTTATATCATCTATAATAGTGCTTAGGACTTCAGGAATTTGTTTCAATTTTTCCACTATCAGGGGACACGCACATTCTATATTGGTTGTTTCTGCCAAGGTTTGTGCTCGAATAATCAGATTATTTAGATCCACCAATTTCTGGTCAATACCTGATATTGAAGTTGCTATTATGTTTAATAGTTCTATCTGGACATCCATTTTATTTGATTGATATGTTAGGGCCTTGATTGTCAGTTGTGATGTTTTGAACACCACTTCCCATAAGTCTAGTGTCTTACTTTGTTCGTGTCTTGCGTTTTCTTGGCTAACGTGTGTGAGCTGTGTCGCTTGTCGAACTTTAGACTTCGTGCTATTTTGGTGGGGCACATATTTTACCATCTCTTTATAATCACCCTCCGTTTTCGTTTCAATTATTTCTGTATGGGGACTCTGGCAGAATTGATAAAAGATCTGTGTCGCTTATCGACCCCCACCCTAGCACTGCACTATCTTCTGTTTTCTCCTTATTTTCATGTTCTCGCTTACTTGCAGGACATTCTAGCTTGCTTTGCTGTGAGTTCTCTCTTACATTGATCTTTAGGTCCTCCGTCTTCACGGGGCTGGATTTTATTGGTGTAATGGGAGCAGTAAGTAAGTTTGTATCCTTTGGGGTTGAGAAGATTATCCCTACTGGGTTCTTTCTGGGATTTTCTTTAGTTTGTCAAAATTTTTGCGGCAGGAGATATTAGCGCTGTATTTTCCCCTGCTGCGTTTGCCTTTACTTTTTTCGACGTTTGCCCCGTCTGCATCCGTCTCTTCTTGTTTGCTCTTGTTGTCACTTGTCTTTCATGGCCTGACCTCATTTTGAGGGCTGAGATATTGTTGTTTACTGTTGTTTAATTAATTCTGGTA
Source organism: Pleurodeles waltl (assembly GCF_031143425.1). Classification (NCBI taxonomy): domain Eukaryota; kingdom Metazoa; phylum Chordata; class Amphibia; order Caudata; family Salamandridae; genus Pleurodeles; species Pleurodeles waltl. The sequence goes on from NC_090445.1 coordinate 1,351,130,886, forward strand.
GTGATGTCCCACTCTCCTCTTGTGGTATTCCTGACCCTAGGCAAATCACTCTGTACCCCCACTAGAACACCTGCAAAACTGCACCAACGTTGCTGCTGTGCTCCGTACTGCCGTGCTGCCTATCCCACTTTCTTGTGGAGGTGGCCGGATTGTGTGGTTGGTTGTATGCTGAATATGATATATCGTGATGCAGGGGGTGGGGGGAGGGTGGCGGGTCAATCACTCAGTCTCTCTCCCCTTATCGAGCCCCCCCAACTGCCTCTCTGCTCCTCACCTCCTCACTACTGCTGTGGTTCCTCCTTCCCTCTCCTCCTCCTTACTGCTTTGATACCTTTGATAGCAGTATCAGTAGCACCTCACACCTTGCTTGTCCCTTGACCCTGCCGCTGAGCATCCTTGGTTTGATTCCTGCTTGCCTTCGGCTGGGCTTGGCTTGGACACTACTAGTTTCCTGCTGGTGCCTCGGTGCGCTTTGGTGCACTGGGGACCACACCCTCTCCCTAAACACTCCTGCGCTCCTGCCCCTGCCCTGTGTTTGGCACTCCTTGAGTTCTCAGTGAATTCTGCACCGGGAATGGGGCTACTGCTGTGCCGCTGCTGCTGAGCTGCTACGCCAGCAACCGTGGTGGGCCCTGGGTCCTGTCTGGTCCGCGCCTCCACCGCTTCCACCACTCCTCGGAATTCTTGAGGAGGTGGGGCTTCTTTCCAGTGGCTGTTGGCTGTTGTGGAGGGGTTGCGGTGGTGTTTCGGTGGTGATGGGAGCCGCTCCCCACTCACCCCCCCCACAAGCTGCACCCGGTCAGGCCGCTTCCCATAGGGGTCCAGTGGGGGGAGCTACAGGCTGCAGTGCACCCAACCCGCTTACTTGTGCCTTACTTGTGCCGGGAGACCAGGGGACTGGCCGGATGGATGCCGCGACTGCTGCACTGCCGCGGCGGCACTCGATTCCCGGGTCTGGGATCCGGGGTCTGGGAAGCAGGCGCTGTGGTGGCGTGCACTGCTCTGCTCTGCTTCAACCCTGACACAGGCGAGGCGAGAATCTCCAGGCGCGGCTTTGCCCGGATGCAGGACGACGTTTCCCGGCCTTCAATATTATACTAGTGGTCACCAGCTTGGGTAGGAGTATATTTTGGCACGTTGCTCGGTTTTCCAGGTTTTGTAAATCTGGGAATGCATAAAAAACCATGGAGTAGCGTGGGAACACCCATGCATCACCCATGGAATGCCTCTCTTGTGCATTGTGTGGTGCAAGAAAAATGTGCCCCTCAGTCTTAATAAAAATATATACACGGCTGTTTTTATTAGGTCTGGGCAAAGTTTTAATTACATTGGTGACCTTTGTGAAATTATGGAATTTTGAGTAACTCAATTTAGAGCAATTTTTACCCACAAGAGACTGGTTTGCACAGAAAATACCTTGTTCAGAGCCATATTTGACATTTCTACGTGAGGTATGCACATATGTAAGACAAATGACATGAGATATCTAAGGCTAAAGGTGTAGTTTTGCTCAGCTTTCATGACATTTGTGAATAAAAATTATGCAACTGCATCCACTCCTATTTTTCAGATGCACGGCCTTTGAGCTGCACTGTCTCTATTTGAACGATAGCCACATGTAATTAACCTCTTGCCTAACTTTTTGATCATGGGGACAGACATTTTTTTTAATCTGTTAAAATCTAATTTATGAAAACCTCTGCTTTCCATGGGAGACATAGTGCACACAGACTTTTGAGATGTGGTTTGTTTGGCAATGTGGAATAGACTCATTTTAAAAAGAGGAGATAATATCCGGGGTGTTGTTTTTTATTTTTCTGCTACGGTTTCAACTTTCCCATATACATAGGGTTGTTTGAAACTGGGCTTCTGGTTGGCAGAGCTATGCACCCTGTCCAAGCAGGAACCACAATCCTAGTCAGGGTAAGTCAGACACATACCATAAATGAACCTGTGCTCACTCTCTGTTAGCTTGGCACAGAATAGGCAGGCTTAACTTAAGAGGTAATGTGTTAAGTATTTGTGCAACAATTAAAACAGTAAAACAGTGATAACACCACACAAAAAAGATCCATGCATGATTAGAAGAATAGGGTTTAATGTAATGAACAAAACAAAATCAAAACATCACAAATTCAATAAGTAGAAGTTGAAATATATATTTTTAAAGACAATCTGCTTATGGAGTGCTTAGAACCTTAAAGTTCCAGATAGGAGTACCTGGTCGCACTAGAGTGGGGTAAATCCAAAAGTTCAGGCTGACTACGATGGAGCACATGGAGGATACAGAGACTAGTTTTGCCTCACTCAAAAAGTACCTTATGCAGACGGTTGCATTGACGTCAGAGATCCGATACAAGGAGCAGAATGGACAATGCAAAGGCGATGTTTTGGTTCTGATCTGCGCAGCCAGGGATAAGTAATTGACGAGCTGCACATTTGTTGATGCAATGTCCTCGAACATCCGTGCAGCATTGAACCCTTTGCAATGAAGGCAAATGTTTTGTCATCGAGGCACCACAGCTGGCAATGTCTTTGTTCTCAGTGGTGATGTGCTGGCATCAAGAGAAGATGCATCTGTTGAGACCGGAACAATGAAGGCAATGCACAGATTTTTGTAGAAACAGCTGAAGAACCCACTTCTAAGGGACCAGGACTGGATTGGCACCACTTGATAGGGGAAGACTCACAGAGTCCAGAGGCTGTAGCAGGGTTGAGTGAAGTCTTTGATGTTCTTGAGACTTCAGAACAGGAGAAAGCCAGCAAAGCCCTAGAGTCACTTTGATTCTGAGAACATAGAGATGCAGGTCCAGTCCTTCTCACTCCAAGGCAAGAGGGTCAGCAGCAGCAGCGCAGGCGCAGCAAAGCAGGAGTCCAGCAAAGTCCAGCAGAGTCCAGCAGAGTGACAGTCCTTTCAGCAGCACAGCAGTCCTTCGGCAGAATGTCCTCAAGTCCAGAAGTATACTGATTTGTAAGGGTCAGAAGTCCAGTTCTTATAACCAATGGTGCCTTTGAAGTAGGGGATTCCTCAAAAAGAGGCCTTTGAAGTGCACAATGTCCCTTCCTTCCTGCCCTCGCCCCAGACACACGGCAGGCAGATATGGAGCCCTTTGTGAGGGCTCTAGACACAGCCAATTCAAACTTATGTGTCAGTTCCTCCGTCCCATCCACCAGGATGTCCCATCAACATACAGATGGCAACTCAGTCACACCTTAGCTCCCTCTGTGTGAGGCTTTCTGGAGGGAATGCTCAAGAGCCCATCTGTCACCCACTCAAAGTGTATTCAGAGACAGGCAGAAGGCACTAGATGATTTAAAGTAAGAAAATATCAACTTTCCAAAATTGGCATTTTCAGAATTACAGTTTAAAAAATGATTTCACCGTAAGTTAGGATTTTAAATTGTGATTCTAGAGAAACCAAACATGGTAGTCCCATCTCTTCCTAAGAGGTGATTACACTTATAAAATGTAATAAACCAATCCCAATGCTGACCTGTGTGAGAGATAGACCTTGCAGCAGTGAAAAAACAATTTAAGTGCTCTCACTACCAGGATGTGTAAAACATACAAGTACATGTCCACCTTTTTCCATACACTGCACCTCTGCCCGTAGGGCTGTCTAGGGCCCACCTTAAGAGTGGCACATGTAGAGGAATGTTGGGCCTGGCAAGTGGGATAACCTGCAAGGACAAAATTACAGTTTAAAACTGCATGCACAGGCTTTGCAGTGGCAGGCCTGAGTCATGTGTGAAGGGCTACTGCAGTGGGTGTCACTATCAGTGCTGTAAGCCCACTAGTAGCATTTAATGTACAGGCCGTGGGCACAGGTAATGAGCTGTACTAGAGATTTATTAATGCATTAATTATGCCATTAGTGAATTAAGCCAAAGTTACCATGTTTTAGGAACAGAGTACATGCACTTTAGCACTAGTCAGCAGTGGTAAAGTGCCCAGAGATCCAAAGCTAGCAAGACCAAGGTCAGCAAACAGGAGGTCAGAGGCCAAATAGTTAGGGGAAACCATGACAAAGATGCCAGGTCTAACAAGGGCGAAGGTAAGAAATATATAGTAACTCTGACCAAAAGTGAAGTGAACTTTATTCAAGGTTGTGGAGACTATTTTTCAGAAAGAGACATACATACTAAAAATAGACCTTCATGTGTCAGTCTATGGTTACCTGCAATGTACGGACCGGGTAACTGGAAATGGAAGGTATTCAGTAGCAAGGTCTTTTTAATCAATTCAAGTTCAAAGGTGAGAGGGACATAGACACAGTGCAAATGAGAATGTGAGGAAAAACCAATGGGTGTTAGCTGCAGAAATCAATAGAGGTCACATTTTCCCTGATTAAAAAAGGATTGAGCCCTGTCTGCTAAAAACAATGGTCACACTACACAAAATACAATGCATAGATCATTACTGGAAAGCATAGACCGTCAAAGGGAGATCTGGGCCTCTTTTTGAAAATTGTTGATACACATGTTATGGTGATTAGATTGGAGAAAGTTGGTCCTTAAAAAAGCCCACAGTACCTATTAATGTACTACCACTATGGCTGAAACATGTTGATGTTCTTTGCAAGAGTTGAATCATTCCCCTTTTTCCTTCTGATTAATAATAGCTGCTTCTAATTGACAATAAATCCACTACAGTTAATGGTGGAGGTTTTTCCCCAGTACTGTGCAATAAGTAGTCTAGATATGATTATTAAAAAATGTAGTCCAGTGCGTTGACCTGTCTATTGTATATTAGCTTCCAGCTTTTGCGACACTAGTTTTTGAATTTCTGTGCAGTATTTCATAAAGTACAGGCAATTCATAAACATGTGTACATATGCTGATTTTGAATCATGACAGGCCATCTAGAATGATCAAGCACTTTACCCTTAGGAAGCATATCTGGTATATAGTACAACCTATGTATCATTTTCTATAGTGCGATGTTGCATATTTGAACCCCTGACTTTAGTATGGCCAAGATCCCTCACATTTACCCATTGTTTGAATTTATTTCCCATTTTAAGTGTCTTTATTTATCTCATCTTTAAATAATGCAGAAAATAATTGATATATCATGCGTGAGGTTAACTACCTTTTTTGATCACTAAGTATTTCAGTCAGTAGTACTGAGTTTACAGTATATTTAGCTATCCCAAAATTAATAAAATAATCCCTAATCTGCATATTGTTGGAACGGAAAAGTCCCTATTGTGGTGACAGAGGTGTACCCCTGCCTTGAGTGCCCAAGCTGAAATGATGTCTTGATCCCTGGTGCGGATTTGTCTTGCCATGGTCAAACACGGATCATGCTTGTGCACCATAGCATAGACCTGTCTCCTGGATTGTGGTCTTGTTGGTCCAGAAGGGATGCCCAAAGCACTACACTCATAATGGTGAAAGGCTACTGTCTTTGCCTGGAGATAAGAAGCATGATCATGGTGGTGACAGCATGCCATGTAGTGATCTGTTCAAGTGAGCAGGCTTTTAACCAGTATCCCTAAAGTGAGGTATATAGGCTCAGTGATGGAAAGATCCACTGATGCATGTTTAACTAGCCCTTGACCTACATCACTTTAGTATTTAGCTCTGGGCAGTGCATGTGTGTTGTATAAATGTGCAGGGTGTATGTGTGCCCATGAATGGTACAATACCTGGGAGATTCTGAGTTCATTTTGGGAGCCTCAGTGCTGATTTGTGGTATGTGACAAGGTAGATACATTTCCTAGACAGATTTGTAGATTACTGCATTCCTGTGAGCTGGGAGGGGCACACATTTGAGGAAGAATGGCTAAGCTCTTCAGAACCTTCAAAAGGTGTCTGAGGGAACACTGTGAAGATTACTGCACTGCCGATTGGGACATTGACCTGTGTGAGGAATCAAGGTGGTGCCCCAGATAACTGGTAGGCTGACGCAAAGATTCCTATCATGCCAATGGGGCCATTGCCAGTGTGTGGAGTAAAGTCAGTGACCCAAAAAAAGCCAGACGGGCCATTGTAAAGAGATGGATCACAGGGCTAGAAGACCTTGGGAGGTGCATGTTTTTCTGCATAGCACTTCGGGTGCAGGAACATTTTTGACATTTATCAGAGTCAGAGTCAGAGTAAGACTCTTGAGACTTGGAGTACTAGTGGGGCCTAACCAGAAGGTATTTGACTGCACAATATTTCATTGCTGATATTGACTGTAGTTTGAGTTGTGAGCCTGTGTTTCCCCCCCTGTTTCTACCTCCCACCTGCCAGGAAGCCTTGAACTGCTAGCCCCACACTATTATTGAGCATGAAGTACAGAAGGTCTACCTTCCCAGTTTCTCAGAATCATACTAGGGCCCCAGGGCATCTGGAATAAAAGGTCTCAACCCTCACAGTTGTGTCCGTTAGCCCCCACTTGCCCTGTGGTCCTCTGAACAGGGTTCTGACACATATACTTAAACAAGTCATGCTTGGGAATTGAAAACTCTTTCTGAAGAATAAAAAGTGATTGTAAAACACCATCTTCAAATATAACCTCAATAGGTTTAACCTTGTGTAGCCCATACATCACAGTAAGAGACATGAAGAACTTTAGAAGATGATGGGCATTAATTGGAGAGTTGTCGAGCAGCTAAGATGGCCGCTCGATAACAACGCTCCCGAGCTGCCGAGGACGTTTTTATATTGGAGGGAGACGTTTTTGACAGCTGGCTGCTTTTTTTTCCCAGAATTGGTTGTTGGAACAAGCAGGGAGCAGTATGGTGAGTTTTTTCTCTTTTAAAACTCTGGTGTTTTACAGAATTTAATCTTTTTAACCTACTGCTCCCTTTCTGACAGGAATGCGGCACCGAGTTTGAGAGGATTTTTTTTTACTAAATTGTTTTTTTTTCTTTTTGTCTTTTGGCTACTTGAATTAATGTGGAGATCCTAATACTTTTTGGACACTCTTGGATGCCACTCTTGAAGCTGTTATAGTAATTTTATTCTGGAATTTTTAACATTTGTCCTCTGAGGTGACTTAATTGGTGTTACAGGAACATTAACTAAACTATTGTACTAAATATATACTGTGTGGCTGAAATGGAAGCCCCTCATACTTTCAAATGATCTGTATCCTCTGTCTCTAACTCTAATGGTCATAAAGACTCCGGGGGCCACAAAAGAGTTAAAAAAGACCCATCCTCTCAAACTAAGTCTCCATTGCCCCTCACATTGGATGACATTATGGATGAGCTCAAGCTAATAAAGCCTTTTGGTATGGAGATGAGTATTGCGCTACAGCGAATTGAGGAGAAATGGGCACGTCTGGATTCTAGACTTTCTGAGGTGGAACAGAGGATTAGTGACATACAAGATACTACTACTAAAGTTGATACCTCGACCATTATATCTACATGGAAAAAAATATGGTCAAAACTCCATACAACATCCCGTTTAGCATCTACAACCCAAATGTTTTTTTTATTTTTACAATAGGTTGTACTATACTCCAGTAGACCTTTATAAATTTAAACTTACTACAGATAGCAAGTGTTGGTTGTGTTCTAAAGAAAACAGTAATTATATGGCACATGTTTTTTGAGTGCCCTGCAGTTCATACTTTTTGGGAACAAGTTTGGGATAAAGTTAATAAGATTTTCTCCATCAATGTACCTTTCAATTTATTACATTTTTTTGGGTAGTACTTCATCTATTTGGTATTCCCAACCACTGCTTGGCAAATTGGCTGATTTGCTCATTGCTGGTGCACTGCAAATTATAATTTCTAATTGGAAAGATACTATGAAAATATCTGTTCTAAATTGGTGGAATCTGATCTGTTATAATCACAGAATGGATCGAGCAAACACTAGTACTACTCAACTGTTAATTAAAAGGGACATGCTTTGGTTTCCCCTCACCTCTTTCCTTTCACAACACAAGACTTTACATACTACTGTTAATACTTAATGATTGCTTTATTGTAACTATGTGATTTTTAACTTGCATTGTTTTACTTTTTCTTTCTTTCCTTTCTCTCTTCTCTTTCTTTCTTTACTAAAACATAACAAAAAATGCTATTATTCTAAGGTACAATATTACAGTCTGGTTGTGTGTACAAATTGTTTCTTATAGATATAATTATCTTTTTGATTATGATTAATCTTTTTTTTTCTTATTTGTTTTTTCTTCTGGTTGCAAATGGATTTATTCTACTGTACCAGTGTATGCTAACTTATTCAATAAAGCATTATTAAGATAAAAAAAAGAAAATGATGGGAATTAATACAAGAGATCTGAAATGTTGTCTAAATGCATTCTATATTGTGTATTAGAACACTGGAATGTTGGGAGCTCCGTTGAAAACAATGGAGTGCTCAAGGCTTCTAATGGCCAGTAGAAGCCTGGAGTTCCAACATTCCAATGTTTTTGTTCACTGCTGTTGCAGTAAGCAAAAGACCTCACGGAGCCCAAGGGGATTCCAAACCCCTAGGGTTCTGTGAGGCCTTTGATTTCTTTATGAGAACATTCTGCCCTCTAGTGGTAGAATGTTCTAATAGCCTATAGGCCTCCATAGTCAGGCTATACTGGCATTTGTTAAAGGCTATGAGCAATGCACCATTAGTGATCTTGCCAAAGCTCTTCTGATATATTTGTAAATACCAACATTCAGTATGCTCCAAAATTAAAAAAGCATTACATTTTTTGTAACATACCAGTCTAATAATAGTATATAAAAACAGGTAATGCATTCTCCTACTTCTTGTGATCGTTTTTGAAACCTAATTGCTGTGCAGGCTTTCTGATAGATTCATTCAGATTGTCCAATGTAAGAACCTCATATTTTTTTTTTTTAATGAGTTGAGAAGCAATAGAGAAATTGACCGAAACAGATAATTTAAGCAATATATTATCATATATAATTACATCTGCTCACCAAAGTTAGTGTTATTTTCTAGTATGAAAATCTACATGAACAATCCAGTCACAAATATTCATAATTCATAGAATTTCTTTCCTGGCTGCTTATTCTAACTGCTAAGTAGTTTGCTACTTTCACAACATGATGATTATTTTTATTTTCTTTATGAATTACAATCATATGAGCTTTCATAGTATTAATTTTATACCAGAATACATAACTGAATTATTCTGCTATTTTTCTTACTTATTTCCATCTTGTGGAAGACTTTTGTGAAATATGCTGTCACATTGTCAGCATACGCAGATATATATTTTACTGCAGCCCACTTAAAACCATTGGTTTGAAGTTCTGATAGGTAACTATATGCCTAATGCATGGCCCCAGGTAAATAGTGAATACACGCAGTAAAATAGGGTGCCCCTCTCTAGATCCCAAAGTAATAATTCTATGTAGTGAAACTATGGCCACACCTATTAGTCTAGGCTTTGGTGATGTGTATAAAGCCTGGTGTTACTGTAGACATTGGTGAGGTGTATAAAGCCTGCATGAATATGCTGGTTATTCAGATGTGTATCAAAACACCAATAAGAACCTCCAAGAAACTCTATGCAACTCTTTCAATAAAATCATACCCATTGGACTGTGAAATATATTAGCTGCATCATGTGCTACGTAGTGTCACAATCTGGAGTAAACACATTTTGTCCCTAGCCATTTAGTTTACTTACAACTTTGAATAGCTGTTACGCCAATACTTTTGAGTTTGTTTTGGTGCCAGCATTAATTAACACATTTGGTTGATATGAACCACATTTGCTGCCCTTTGTTTTTTTTTAGAAAAATATATTTATACGTTATCAAGATTCCATGATGATGGTATGTCCTCACCATCATCTATCTAGGTGACTATTTGAGCTGCAACGGGAACTAAGGATTGCTCATTGAATCTGTTCTATGGTTAGATCCTTAGATAATTTGCTCTGCATTTGACTGTGCAATTTTGGTAAGCAACTTTCTTGGGAATACACATCAAGAATATCCTGTGAGTTGGAACCATCCTACGTACATACTTTTTCATCGAATATTCTACATTGGTCAAGTATCTTATTGGGTGCCTTAATCAATCAGTTTTGTATATCCTTTATTTCCAGTAATGTTCAAGTTATTTTTTACCCTTGATTTATATGCCAGCAGATGGCCAGTGGACTCCATGCATTCTAATTCACCACTTTTTTACTGTAAAAATTGGGATGCAGCTTCCTTACTCAGTTCACCTTCCACTTCTGTTCTCATTGCTGTTGATAAATCTGTCCCTCATTACTTGTTGGTTCTTGAATTGCCAAACATCAGAATTTTTTTACATTTTGTTTGTTCCCTCTGTGTATCCTGTCATGCTTTATTAACTACAAATTGTACAATGCACCCTTTTATATTTGATTTTAGAGAATCCCAAACTATTGTTAGCGTAGTAGTCTCTATATTATTGTTTAAAAATCCAGGTACAGATTTTTTCATGTATTCTAGAAACTCCAATTAACTCAACAGTGATTTATCAAATGCCCATCTAGAGAAGCAATATACTTTCTTAAGCTCTGTTTTAATTACTATAGTGTTATGGCCATAAGGCCAGTTGAATTTGATATCAAGTTAATATTCTACATATAACAAAGATCATGCATGTCCATGTGTTTTCCTTATGAACACTAGATTGGAATATAGCTTCTGGTTCTTTAGCATTTATATATCAAACATCAACCAGTACAAATTATTTACTAATGTTTTTGATTGTATCTCTAACTTTGGCCATACGTCTGAATGCCTTACTATTTGAAGTGTCTATTATGGGATCAAAAATGCAGTTAAAATTCCCCCCGCAAAATAATTTCAATGCAGGAGACATCACACTCCAATAGCATCTTCATTAGGCCCATACACCCCCTCAGATATTGATTGTAATTTGCTTCAGTTGTGCCTGCTCAATTTTCCATCCACCCTGATCATTGGTCTTGGTCTTCATTATTCTGTCCTTTGTACCCAATCTTCAGAGTATAGCCATCACTTTAATTGATATTATTTGCATCATAGCTGAAAAGTCAATACCCTATTTGCCTAAGCCATGCTTTGTCTTTATAAACAATACATGTTTGTTATTCATATTACGTCATCTTAAGATGTTTTGTCTTACAGAACTATGCATTTCAGGGTTATTAAGTCTGTGGACATTCCATGCAGGAAACGTTAAATCTGCCTCGGTCTATTCAGAACGATGTTGCTTTCACGCATTCTGGCAGAACATCTTCCAGAAACCTTGGCATTTGTACTCTTATGCATATTTTTTAATATCCTTACCAACTTGTCAAATGCATGCATCTTCTTCACTATTCTTAATGCATTAATCCCTTTGCTTCCTTCATCCCACCCCACTTCCTCAAAACCTGCCTTCTCCTCCTATCCCCCATGCTTAACCAAATAAAGGGAAATCACCCCTACCTCGGCTGTTAGCCCTTTCTAAATCACAATGGAGCCAGTCTCACCTTCACCCACCCTGTCTCATCAGAAAAACTTTGAGAATTTCCTCCTATATTTTGCTCTAAAACAGCCTGATTCAATCTTATGTTATCTCTGGAGGATTCTCCATGTTATCTTCCAATGCCCATGCCCATTTCCAGAATGCATATTACAGTCCTATGATATCCTGCATATATGGCCTGAAAATTGTGCTGACAAAAAAACTATTTTCTAATATGATCCTGTTCTATATCATTCAAGCTACTGCCAGTTATGGTTGTGTGTTGGGAAGTAACTTTCCATTTATGCAATATATCCTGGACTTTAATGTAATTATTTACAAAACTTGGTTTTCCTTTCTTAATAATTTAAAGCCAACAGAGTCCTGAATATACATATTAGCACCAAGTTATTTTACAAGTGTTATGTAGTTCCACAGCACCCACTGTCCACAGTTTGATTTCAAACGTCAGATCAGACAAAGAAGGATCTCTCATCTACTGTGACAGGGAAATTCTGTTTTGCTTTAAAGTGTATTTCTTGTCTCAAGAGAAAGTTGCTTACGTGGATCAGTATTGCCCTGGGCTTTCTGGGTTGTTGTGCTTGAGCCCTCTTCTACAGAGGGTATCTGTTACTTGCTGTATTTGGGGTGAAAGTCTGAATCTGTTAATTCAGGTATTCAGGTATTGCCTTTCTGAAAAGTTCCAGTACAGAGTTCAAGATACCTTTCAGCTGCAGTCGCTCTTGTTCACCAATGCTCAGTAAGTTAGTGCACCCTTATCAATTTTACAAATCTTTTTATCTTTTAAATCTTGCAGCATGTAATCAAGCACTTGTTTCTTGTACTTCTGCTGTGTGTGGTTTCAAATTCTGTAATACAACCCTAATCATTTAACATTTAACTGGAACACATATCTGCATTTCAAGTTGTTCTTGATTTGCTTTTGAATATTCAGTCATAATCTCTTCATGATGTCTCTATTGTCAGTCAGAATTGGCTCTCCTGTATCTGTCCCTCCATGTGCAACTGATTGAATATTAGCCTGTAACGCAGCAGCAGCAATGCTCTCAACTACCGCCATGTTGGCAGAATCAGTGTCCTTTTGCATTTAGCATGTCTGATTAACCCCTTTTGGAGTCTGTATTTGGAGCTGTATGGGAGACTCCTCTTTTTATTATGAATATTCATATTCAGAGTCCTTTCGTCCTTTGGTGTATCAGTAATACCTGACAGAATGTTGGTCACATTATACTACTGTTATTGGATATGCTTCTCTTAGCTTCATTGTTTCAGTCATCTTTTTACTGCATGATAGTAGCTCTTAGGTGGCCAAATATATGTCTGGAGTATGGCCTTTAACTCTATTGCCCTCTTTTCAATACCTTTTTATTCCCACAGGGGTTGAGTTCTGAGTGCTTAATACACCATTTGTCAAACTACTAATTCACTGAATTTTTGGCCTTTGCCTCAATATCCTTTATGGCCTTTTCATATGCTTTTTTATTTTATTCTTTGAATTACTTTGGGGGCCAAGGTGTCATGAATACCACTCATTACTAATAAACACTGACCTGCATTGCAAGTGTTGTTATGTTACCCACACTGTTCTCACAACTGACCCTCTCCATGCTCTCTGCTTCTAAATCCAAGGTGACAGTGCTGTATACGCTCAAAGTGACTAAGGAACCATATCGCAGACTATTCTCACTTGATACTAGAAATTGGTAGCCAGTGCTTCAGCTTCTCTTTTCCAAGGAGTATGTACGTGTACCAGCTCAAACCTTGTCAGTTGCTCTTTCAATCTAAGCAGCCTCAGTGATTTCTGCAGCTACTGCCGCCATACTACCTGGACCGCAGGAAAATATGCAGTTGTCTGCCGTAGAAATGTGTGGGCCATGGCAGCAGGTCTTCGTTGAGGTCACACTATTGTCTACTTCATGCCTGCCATTTTCAGCCCTTGGAACGGCTGTCCTGAATGTTTCCATTACCAAAATGGTCACTGTGGAAACGAGAACAGCTTAAAAAAAAGATTACTGTAAATAAAAAAGACAGATCACCAGATATGTCTTATCGATCAGGTACAAGTCATTATTTATTTTTGTTTATCACTCCCTTTTGGAAATGGCCCTTTCTACAGCGTTACCATCAAACTGTTTGCCTTTAACCCTCCACTTTTTGCTGTGTCTTTTTGTTGGTCTTTGGACTCTGAGCACTTAACCACTGCTGACCCGTGATAAAGTGAATGTGCTTCTGCCCTAAACATGGTAACATTGGTGTATACACAAGTAGCATATATCATTCACTTACAAGTCTCTTGTAAAGTGGTATACTATATACCCAGGGACGGTATTTAAATGCTATTAGTGTGCCTGTAGCACTGATTGTGCCACCCACTTCAGTTACCCTTAAACATTTTTCAGGCCTGTCATTGCAGAGCCTATGTGTGCATGTTCACTGTCTTCCCTTACCAAGCCTTTAACTCTTCTTTTATTACATATAACCCACCCCTAAGGTAGGCCCTAGAGAGCCCATAGGGCAGGGTGCTATGTAAGTAAAAGGTAGGACATGTACTTTTAAGTTTTATATGTCCTGGTAGTGAAAAACTTCCAAAGTCATTCTTCACCACCGTGAGGCCTACTCCTCTCATAGGCTAGCACTGGGAATACACTTAATACACATTTATGCTGTAATTCCTGATTAGAAAGGAGCAGCAGCATAATGTTTTATAACTTTGGCATGGTAATGTTAAATCATCTTTAATGGTAAAGTTGGATTTTAGGAATGCCACTTTTAGAAAGTGGACATTTCTCAGCTCCCACTATTCTGCGTGCTTTGCAACCTATCTCTAACACATGTCTAGGGGAGGTGATAGCTACACTTTGTTCATTTCCGCTAGACAGCCACAAACACATGAAGGGTGGGTATGACAGGGAGCTCATCTGCTTTTATCTGCATTCTGATAGCTCTTCCTGGGCAGGAAGAGAAAAGGGGAGCTGACACACTTCAATAGTCAGTATCCTCTATCCCACAAAAAGGGCTGATTACCCCTAATGGTAGTCTGGAGCCAGGGATGAGATGAAAGGGAATCTGTGAGCTTCAAGGTGCTGCTTTGAAGTCAACCAAATTTCAAAGGCACCATGGCCTGCGAGGCTCGCCAACGATGCATTGCATTGATCTCAATGGAGTTCAATGCAGACCTCACTGCAAGGTTTAACAGTGATGCTTTTACCTGACTGTGAGTTTCGGAACAGACGCATCACCTTCAGATTCGCTCCTTGACCTCAACGTGTGTGCCATCCAATGAACTTCTTCAGCGGACCCTATATGGGTTCTGTAGCCAGCCTACTGTCCATCGTGGTTGGCCTGAACTTTAGATTTGCACCAGTCCCTCACAGCCCCAAGCAACCTTTTGACTGCTAGTGACTTCTAAGCACTATTTTTAGTTTTTTCATTAAAAATGTGTATCTCAACTTCTACTGATTAAATTTTTGCAATTTTGGTCTTGTTTTACTCAGACACATATTCTGCATTTTTCCAAACATGTGTGGACTCTTATTAGATAAGCGGGACTGCTCTGTGCCAACCTACAAGAGGGTGAGCAGAGGTTATCTCTTAGTGTGTATCTCGCTTACCCTGACTAGAAGGGTTGGTTTTGGCTTGTACAGGATGCAAACTCTGAAAACCAGAAACCCCAGTTCTAACGCTCCCTGTTGAAAACTGGGCTTCTGTTTGACAGAGGTATGCATCCTGTACAAGCAGAAGCCTCAATCCTAGTCAGAGTAAGTCACAAACACACCCTAAATTAACCTATGCTCGCCCCCTAGTAGCTTGGCACAGAACAGTCAGGACTAATTTAAGCGGCAATATGTAAAGTATTTGTGCAAGACTTCAAATATTAAAACAGTGAAAACAGTACACAAAAAGATACCACATAAGGTTTGAAAAATTTAGTTTAATGAGCAGAATGAGACCAAAATTACAAAAAATAAAAAGTAGAATTTGAGATAAGACTTTATAAAGAATAAACTGAAAGTAATTCTTAAAAACATAAGGCGTGAACCAGGGATTTCTGGTCACACTGGACTGGGTCAATCTGAAAAGTCAGTCAGACCATGATGGAGCTTGGGTTGGATACAGGGAGCAGCCTTGGCTCACTGAAAAGTACCTTGATTGTGGCAATGTTGAGGATGATGGAAGGAGTAGGGGAGGCAAATCATCACCGTTGATCCTTCAGATGTAGCTGATATTTTGGTTCCATGCCACCCAAAGTCAGAGATGCACTGGAAATGGAGGCCAATTGCTGCACAGTCAGTGATACGATGTTCTCAATCCTTGCAGCAGCAGTGATGCATCTGCATTGATGGAAATGTGTTGGATCTGAGTAGTGCAAAGGCATGAATGTGTAGATTTTGGATTGGGACTGCACTTTATTCCCACATCTAAGGGCCAGGAATGGTTTGGCACCACATGGCAGGGTGAGACTCACAGATAGTGGAATCCAGGTGCTGTAAGTGATGAGTCATGAGTTATTTGTGTCCCTGAGACTTCAGGAGAACAGGAGGCAAGCCAGAAAGCCTTTGGAGTCACTCTGGTTCTGGGTTGAAGGTATGTGGGTCAAGTCCTTCTCATTAAGACGAGGAGGTCAGTACGCAGCGGTCAGTACAGCAAAAAAACATTTTTTTTCCAGCCCAGCAGCCCTGCAGCCCAGCAGAAAAGCAGTCCTTGTAGCAGCACAGCCATAAGCCCTGCAGCATAGCATACAAGCAATCTGTGTTGCTGCACAGCCATACTTCCGCCTGCAAGGTATCCACAGGTCAAGAAGTTTACTTAGTCTGTGTGGTCAGAAGTCGAGTTCTTATACCCAATGATGCCTTTGAAGTAGAGAAGACGTCAATGAAGGGCTTTGAAGTGCAAAGAGGACCTCCCTTCCTGCCTTGGCTCCAGATGCACTACAGGGGGTTAAGCAAGCCTTGTGTGGGGACAGGACACAGCCTATTCAGATGTAAGTGAGGCTTATCCCAGCTCCTCCCTCACATCTTGCTCAGAATGGCCAGTTATGATGTTCATGGCCCATCAGTCACACCTAAGCTCCCTTTTTGTGTGGCTGTCCAGAAGGAATGCACAACGTCCAGCTGTCACCCACAACAGATGCAACACTGGTGATAGGATGCTGCACATAGGGCTAAGAGCAGAAACATGCCAACTTTGTAGCAGGCCCACTAGTAGCATTTCATTTACAGGCACTGGGCACATGTAGTGCACTTAAATCTTAAAAATCAACAGTTTTATCTCTTGATTACACAAAGTACCTGGTTTGCATCACAAATAACATGCACGGAGATCGCACAGGAGGAGATGCGTGGAAAAATAGGGTGTGCGTCGGATTTTCCAATGCGTCATTTCTTTCCATGCGGCAAGGGATTTTGCGTCTTTTTGGCATGTAGTCTTGGTTCATCACTGCACTGTGAGGATCTTTTTGGTGACCAGAGACGATGCAGGGAAATCCTGGGCGTGCGGGAAGAAGTCACAGGCATTGTGTTGATCTGGTATGGCGATGAGTCAAGTTTTCTATTTCACAGCAGGTGCTGCATCGATTTTCCAATCGGGAATCAGTTGCGCCATTCCGGTTCGGCTGTGCGTTGATCCAGTAGGGCTGTGTGTTCAATTTCTGGTCATCAGGAAGGCGCTGTGTCAAATCTTCACTCAGGAAGCCAGGCGGCATCATTCAAGCTCGGCTGTGCGGTGATTTCTTGGTTGCAAAATGGCTGAGCATCATTTCCAGTAGGCTGTGCGTCAATTTTCGGTGCACAAGGAGTTCCCTGAAGATATGAAGTCTTTTTGGCCCTGACACTTCAGAAAGCAGGAGACAAGCTCAATCCAAGCCCTTGGAGAGCACTTCTCAGCATGTCAGAGGGCAGCAGGGCAACAGTAGGGCAGCAGTCCTTCTCAGCAAAGCAGTTGAGATGAGTCTTTAAGGCAGCCAGGCAGTTCCACTTGACAGGTTGCAGGTTCAGGTCCAGAAGTGTCTGAGTTGGTGGGGTCAGGGACCTTGTTTATGTACCCAAAAATGCCTTTGGAGTAGAGGAGACTTGAAAGAATGGTTTTGAAGTGCACAAGTTCCCCTTTCAGTACAGGTCTGTCTGCCAGGGTCCAAGCAGGGGATTTGGCAGTCCATTGTGTTAGGGCAGGCCACTAGCCTATCAGGCTCTCCACCCTCCCAACCCAGGAAGACCCATTCAGTGAGCAGATGACTGCAGGTGTGACTCAGTATCCTGTGTTTGTGGTTGTCTGGATAAAATGCACAAGGAAGTTGTCAACCAGCCCAGCCCAGACATCGATTGGAGACAGGATGTAAGGCACATATGGATTTTAAGGGCAGAGAAATGCTCACTTTCTAAAAGTGGTATTTCTAAAATAGTGATATAAAATCCAATACAGAATTTTCTATTACCATTCTGGCCATACTGAATATGGCCAGTCTACCCCTTTCTGATCAGACTCTTCCACTCAAACAGTATATGAGGGTAGTCCTTATGCTATCCTATGAAAGGAGCAGGCCTCACAGTTGTGGAAAACAAATTTAGGAGTTTTCCATTAACAGGACATATAAAACACACGTGTACATGTCCTGCCATTTACCTACACAGCACCCTGCACTATGGGTCAGCTAGGGCTACCTCACGGGTGATGTATATGTAGAAAAAGGGGAGTTTAAGGCTTGGCAAGTACTTTTAAATGCCAAGTCGAAGTGGTAGTGAAACTGCACACACATGCCTTGAAATGGCAGGCCTGAGAGTGGCTACTTATGTGTGTGGCACAACCAGTGCTGCAGGCTCACTGGTAGCATTGAATATACAGGCCCTGGGTACATGTAGTGCACTTTACTTCGGACTTACAAGTAAAACAAATACGTGAATTGAGAATGAACCAATGTTACCATGTTTAAGGGAGAGCACATATGCAGTTTAGCATTGGTTAGCAGTGGTAAAGTGTGCAGAGTCCTAAAACGAGCAAAAACAGTGTCATAAAAGTGGAGGGAGGCAAGAAAAAAATTAGGAGATGACAACCCTAAGGCTGTCAAGTCTAACATGTGTCCCCTCAGCTGAAACTGGGGAGATCTACCCAACCCCTTTGGGAGCTCTCATTGCTAAGGTGGAAAAATCTGGAGAGACCATCAGCATTGGCGTGGTCAGTCCCCGGGTGATGCACCACCATAAAGTTCATCCCGTGTAGGGAAATGGACCACCTCAAGTTTTTGGGATTTTGACCTCTCATCTGAATGAGCCATCTGAGGGGCTTGTGGTCTGTCTGAACCCGGAAGTGAGACCACACAGGTATGGTATCAGCTTCCTCAGTGCCCAGACCACAGTAAATGCTTCACTTTCAATGGCACTCTACCTCTGTTCCCATGGTAATAGCCTTCTGCTAATAAAGGCTACTGGTTGGTCTAAGCCCTCCTCATTCAGCTGTGCTAGAACCGCCCCTACTCCATGCTCTGAAGCGTCTGTGTGCAATATTAACTTCTGGAAGTAGTCAGGGCCCCTGAGCACAAGTGCCGGGCACATGGTTTTGTTTAAAGAGTCAAAGGCTTTCTGAAGAGTCTTTGTCAAATTCACCAACCTAGGTTGCTTTTTGGAAGTGAGTTCTGTTAAGGGGGCCACTATAGTGCCATAACCCTTAACAGACCCACGGTAATTTGCAGTGAGGCCTAAAAAGGCTCTTACTTCCTTTTGGGTTCTAGGTGGTTGCCAGGCCGTGATTGTCTCAATCTTGACCTGGAGGAGCTACCCCTTGGCACTACTTACTAGGTGTGCCAAGTACACAAGGGAACCATGCCTAATCTGATATTTACTGACCTTGATTGTCAGGCATCTTGGAGGTGGAAGAGGTGTTTCGTTACCAACTAGGACCCCGTTACCCAACTGTTGGAAGGCAGAGGGGACATTATTCAACCCAAAGGGCATGACTCTGAACTAGTAATGTTCCTCATGAGTGGAAAAAGCTGATCTCTCTTTGCCTTCCTCAGTTAAGGCAATCTGCCCGTACCCTGATGTGAGATCAAAAGTAATGAGGAATTTTGCAGTGCCTTGCCTGTCTATGAGCTCATCAGCTCGGGGGATGGGATAAGCATCTGTCTTTGTGACAGAATTGAGACCCCAGTAGTCAACGCAGAACCAAAGTTCTGGCTTAGCATTGGGTAGCCTTGGATACCACCACCACAGGCCTGAACAAGGGACTGCTGGACTTCTCAATCGCCCCAAGAGCCAGCATCTTGGCAACTTTCTCCTTGATGCTGGCCTTCACCCTGTCTGACAACCTGTACATGTTGTCCTTTACATGGGACTGTCTCCCGTGTTAATATCATGGACACACAAGTGTGTGAGTCCAGAGGTGAGGGAAAACAGGGAGGAGTACTGCTTCAGTAACTGGTAGCAGTTCCCTCGCTGGTCCAGGGTAAGGAGTCAGAGAGATTCACACCCTCCACTGACCCATCACATTCTTTGGCAGAGCGGAGGTCGGGGAAAGGTTCACTCTCTTCCTCCACACCCTAATTTGTCACCAGAAGCATTTTGACTTCAATCCTCTCAAAATGAGGCTTCAGTCAGTTCACATGGAGCACCCTTAGGAGGCTCCTGGAGACTGGAGGTTCACTAAGTAAGTGACCTCCCTTTTATACTCCATGATCTCAAATGGGCCAGTCCAGCACTCCTGGAGGGCTTTATGATCTACTGGCTCCATTACCCAAACTTTGCCTTCAGGCTGAAACTCCATCAGGGTGGCCTTCTGGTCGCACCAGCGTTTCATCACCTCTTGACTAGCCTCAAGGTTGCTCTTGGCCTTTTTCCAGAAGCAATGCATCTGGTTGCGGAAGGCCATCACATAGCTGACCACATCCTGAGGGGGTGTCTTGGGAGTTTTTTACCACCCGTCTTTCACAATGCTTAAGGTCCCTGACAGGGTACCAATAGAGAAGCTAAAAAGGGCTGAACTCTTCCCCCTTCTGGGGTACCTCTATGTAAGCAAAGAGAATGCATGGTAAATGGATGTCCCATTTATGACTCTTGGCCTAAGGGAGGCCTGTGATCATGCCATTCAAGGTCTTGTTGAATCTCACCACAAGACTATTGGATTGAGGATGATCGGGTGTGGTGAAGTTGTAGGTCACCCCACACGCATCCCACATGGACTTCATGTCTGCAGACATGAAGTTCATGCCTCAATCAGACACACTCTCCTTGGGGAATTCCACACAGGTAAATATCCCCATCAGAATTTTCATCCCCACTGGTGCGCTCACTGTCCTCAGAGGGATTACCTCTGAGTAGCGGGTTGCCTAGTCCAAAAAAACAGGTTAAACCCAATGTTCCCTCAAATTTTTTTCCACTGTGTGCAGCAGTGTGCGGTCTCTGTGCGCTGCAGCCAAGGATACGTGCGCCAAGAAATTGACCATTCACGCGTGCGCAGCGCATAACTAGCCAAGATCTTTGGCATTAGCCTCTCCATACCACTAAATCAAAAAAGTGATATCATTGCTCCATGCAATAGGGCATTAAGGCAGTTTTGTGACCTGGTTGCACACCCCAAGGACATGACCTGTTAAGTGCCACCTACACCCCAGTTAGAGAAAACAGAAATCAGGAGGTTAAACCATTATGAAACTTTAATGAATACTCTCAGAGTGCTGCAGAGGACCCCGCACATCAAATACAACCAGTTGTACAATTGGTTAACATTTACAGTTTGATGAACACACTGCGGATGAATGCCATGATGTCCCTGCCAAGATACAGGCTGAGAAATGTTCCTACCCCACCCACACACGGACTATAGGAGAAGCCGCATCAGAGTTTAGACAAGTCAGGTGCCAACTTTAGATGTGTGACATGTTTGTTTTTTTCGCCAGTCCTTGCCATTTTTTCCAGTGCTGATAAACTCAGTCTAAATCAACTTTCCCATTTGAGAGGTAAGCCTTTGTCCTCATCAGCATATCTAGGTGACTCTCCTCTAGTCTGTTTCTTAATTTGGACTTAATTGAGTTCATGAGGCTGAATCCTCGTTCGCAGTCTGCACTTGAAGCCTGGAAAGTTGCAAAGATATCAACAAGCTGAGATACAACACTATACTGTGCAGCATTCTGCAGAGTGAAATTCACCATGTGTTGAAAGGTCCTAAACAATCCGTTTTTTATATGCGCTGCCACCACATATTTATAATCTCTGTACTGCCGAACAACATCACCAGGGGTGTCACAATCACCCAGGACCAAGACCTTCTTATACTTCTCAACAAGTCTTTGTACATTCTCAGTCCCAAAATCAAACTGTGATTGTGTTGTTACTGTATGGAAATCAAAGCTTGTCCATTCCTTCAATTCATCTTCTGGGAACCTTCTTTCCATGTGCTCACAAAGAAGTTTAATGAAAGATAACATCGGCTCACTATCATACTCTCGGTCCTCTCTGCACAAAGCCATCATATCTCTTACTGTGTCGCTCCAAAAGACAGTGTCGCCCAAGTACTGTTCCTTTATTTGGATAATTTTTGCTCTTGCATACTGTACAGCTTCCACGGTGGTCAAAGAGCTTTTCTGAAACAACTTGCACAAAGATGCAAGTTCACCCAGAATGTCATTTAGTGCTGCAAAGGAAATATGGTAGTTTGAATCCGATAGTTTTTTGTAGCAATATTTAGCAATTGGGTCATTCTCCTCAACTCTTTCATGATCAAAGTATTTGAGAGCAACCTCATAATTACGCAAGAGTGCACCAACAGCAAAATGCCTTGAAAGCCACCGCACCTCATTGAGTGGCCGAAAGGAGACCGCTTCACATTCAGTGACCACAGCAATTTCGTCCAGCTTGGACTTTCTTAAAGGTGAGCGTTAGAACACAGTGTAGACAGACCTCAGTAATGTTTCCATTTCCCTGATCATCAGCACTTTTTTCCAGGCATAATCAACTCCCAAATCTTCTCTGTGCGCAACACAGTGCTGCTCAACTAGATGAGGAATGGATTGTTTGAGGCGGGTAGCAACACCATTGTTCTTTCCCAGCATCACTGATGCACCATCTGATGTAAACATGACCATTTTCATAAGGTCCAGCTTATTGGCAGTGTAGAACTCTTTTACAGCTGTAGTGATAGCCTCCGCATTGCATGCACTCAGAGTTACAATTCCCCCAAACACTGTTTTGTGCTCTGTTGATGTTACAGATCGGAACTTGAAGTAGAGGATGAACATTTTTGTAACTGAAATATCTGTGCTCTCATCAATTATCAATGTGTGATACCGAGCACTGCGAAGTTCTGCCATGAAGTCAGAGCGTATTACGCTGTTGATGGCCTCCAAAAACTCAAAGGCATAGTTCTTGCTCCTCCAGCTGTCTGGTATCTTCACATACAATGCGACGTGGTCATGGATGTCTTGAACAGATAACATTGATGTGTTCATTTTGACTGCTAGCAACACATTGTTGATGAGAATCTTTATCTCTTCAGGCAGGGATCTTTGCCGTTCAACTACTTCTAGTCTGTTGGCTCTGTCACTGGCGGTTTCCGTTAGCATGGTGCGCACTCCAAAACCCAGCCTGGCAGCAGCACTTTTATTTCTCAGTGTCACCAAAGCAGATTTATGAACTTTGCTACATATATGGCATTTCAAGTAGTCCAGCTTCCAGCCATCACTCCATTTCTTCCCAGTAGAAAAGTCCCCTGCGATCTTTGCTTCTGCACATACTTTGCAAATCAGGCCTACTTCTGGATTGTATGGAAATAGCTCGCCCAGTTGTACGCAAACCTTGCTCCTGGACTTCAGTGTCTCAGTCTCCACAATTTCTTTCAGCCATTCTTCTTTAAACACAAGACAGCATTTCTTCCTTTGTGGTGAAGCACTGCTCTCTGATGAAGTCACAGCTTTGCGCTTGAACATTTTGGTGGCCATCAGTCTGAGCCTACTGTGCCGCAAATCCTGCAAAAAAAAGGACATTAATTAAAGTGAGGAACAGTATTTAAAGTTAGTTTTTATGCTATTGAATGCAATCTACCAGACAAGACTGAACTATCTCTTGGAAAATGTAGCAAGCAATTACCTGGGCCTTTCTGTTTGATCTCACACCTGCCTGTAGATGTAACACTGTCTAAGATGTCTGCAATAGAAGAAAAAACATGGTTACAGCACATGCTTGTGTTCAAGATGTACTGCAAGGAAAAACTACTAAATATTTACCTGGTCTTTCTGCTTGTAGTCAGGTCTGCCTTTTCTAACCAATGTTAGAACTGTCTAAGAAGCCTGCAAAAGAACAAAAAAAAGGGTTTAAGAATGTTTTCATTTTATAATGTACTAGGTGCATCACAAGTGAAATCTACCAAATAATGACCAGTAGTGTCTGAGATGCCTGCAGCAAAAGAAAAGATGGTTAACAGTTGGTTACATCATGTTGTCATATTATAATGTGCCAGATGACCCAGATGGGGTACCTACCAAATAATTACCTGGTCCTTATGCTTCTACACATGTCGGTCCATTCAAATCTTTAACTTGCTCGGTCCGACAAACCTGTATTAGAAGCAAAGGTGTGGATCATGAACGGGATTTATGTAGAGACCCTTAATCCCACCTGGAACGTCTACAGATTTACCTGGTCTTCCTTGGTACTCACGCCTGCCTGTTCAAATGCAAATGGTGACTGGCTGTAATTGGAAAGAAGATATTTAGCTTAGGCTATAGGAGTTACAAAAACATTATGCATGATAGTTCCAGAGCAATTGAGTAGTTACCTGGGCTTTCAGTTTAGATGAACTCTGGTTCCATATTATCGTCTGTTTGGAAACCTACATCATACGTTAGACCTTCGATGATGCGGCCTTTACAGGCCTCAAGTTATCTGCTCAGCCATTCGCTATGACTAATCAGATTTATAAGGGTGATCCATTTTTAGGGCTACTGGCTCGTTCTGGCAAGCGGACAAAAAAAAGTGTTCTATCCATTCAAACGGTGAATAAGCAATGAAGGTGCCTTTACGTCTTGTTGTTGTCTTGTCACATTTGCTGTGGGTTCGACGACAGAAGAAGCTTATGTCTTCTTACAATTTCTTGCTTATTTTATCCTGGAGATTAAGGATTACGTTTTTGCTCTGACTGCAACATTAGAGGATTTAATAAAGTGTGCTGTGGAATTAAGTTTGCAACGAATTAGCGTAAAAAGAATCACGCTAATTCGGCACAGAGTCCTGCCTTTTACTTTTTTTAATATACAGGCCCTGGGCACATGTAGTGGACTTCACTAGGGACTTATAGGTAAATAAAATATGCCAATTGGGAATTAACCAAAGATACCATGATTAAGGGAGAGAGCATATGAACTTTAGCTCTGGTTAGCAGGGGCACTGTGCACAGAGTCCTAAAACCAGAAAAAAAAGAGTCGAAAAAGTGGAGGGAGGCAGGCAAAAAGTTGTGGGATGACCACCCGAAGGCCGTCAGGTCTAACATGTGTCTCCCTCCCCCCCCCAGCTGAAAGTGGGGAGAGCTACCCAGCCCCCTGGGAGCTCTCATCACTAAGACAGAAGAATCTGGTGGAACCATGAGCATTCACATTCTACATCCGTAAAGCTCTGACGTGAGTGACACTGCCTTCAGCTACATACCCGCAATAACCCACCACCTTCTATTTTTTGCATTGATGACACACAACAATGTGATATAAAACACTGCAGTAATTAATGCTATTTCGCTGTACTTTGCTTCCAGATACAATGTGCGTGGGCAGTAGAAGGTTAAAAACACAAATCTGGTTTAATTCTGAACAAATTCACAGTTAGAAAGCAATGCTTAATTTGTGCTTGTTGTTTCCGGTGCTGAGCACCGGCACTCATTTTTGGGGCCGGGGCTTATTGTTCTGCCTCAAGCATTTGCTGCGAGCAAAAGACACACATGGGACAGACGGAGGAAGGGAAACAACAACTGCATGTTTATTCTGCACAAAATGAGAACCCCTTCTGATGTACAGCTCTCAGTTCACAGCGGGCTTCTGGTCCTTTTTAAATGCGTGCATGCAGGTGTGAGTCGCGGTGGATGCATGCGTGAATGCGTGATTGTGAGTGTTGTGTGCTGTCGATGCTTGTATGTGACAAGGGCTGTTACCTAAGCCCTGGTGTCCAGCATGTAGCAAGTACCACTAAGTACAATCTGGTGATTCATAATAAAAAAAGAAAGGAAAACAAAGATAAAACAAAATCTGAACCGCATGAAACCATAACTGGGCAATGGCTGTACTAATTATCCTGTCATTAGCAGAACAATCCTAAACCACAAAACAACATTCCTAGTGGTGGAACTCACTAGTAACCAAAAGCCAAATCTTGGCCTGCGGAGTGTCTCCTGTCTCTCTTTCAACCTCCCTTCCATTTGAGTACTGTTGCCAGTGCAGTTTTTTACAAACTGCCACTGAGGATAGTTCTCGGATGGCTAAAAGGTACAGCGTCACCCCATTGGAACCACATGAAGTTTAGGTGAGTGGCTTCATCGACAATTACAATTCTGCATAGGACAATACAAAAAATGGTCTGGGTCACATTAGACTCACCAAGGACAAAGTGTATCAGGGATTTAGGGGAAGGAAAGGTGCGCGCGCGCGCCTTACAGGGAACATTGCTAGCAGAAGGCACAAATTGTTAGGACAAGAAAATGTAATCTTTCCTAAAGTGGCAGTTTATGAATTGTAACTTAAAATTCAACTTTATTATTAAAGTTGCTTTTAAAGTACAATTCATTTTAGTGTCCACATAATTTTCGTATCTGCTTACCACTTATTAGGTGTAATAATGTAACGCAATGTTATCCTATTTGGAGAGATAGGGCTTGCATTATTCATAAACAACTTTAGAGGTTTTTCACTATCAGGACATGTAAAACTTTGACCCACATGTACTATTTTTTAATACATTGCTCTATGAGCCTTTAGAGCCTACCTTAACAGTAACATATATATTTTTAAAAAGAAGGTTTACGTCTAGCAAAAGGTTTAGTTTGCCTGCAGCAAATGGCAATTTAATACTGTATTATAGGCTACAGTGACAGGCCTGAGACATGTTTTAAAAAAGCTTTGGAGAGTGGCACTATGAGTGCTTGCCAACAAGTCTTCATCAATTCCGTACTCTTCTTTACGCAGAGATAACGCTCTGTGGTTGGGCAGTTGACTGTAGTTCATTCAGGCTACATAATAATTCCCTTATGCAGCTTGGCCCCCACATTTAGGTCATTTCAATCACCAAGTACTGTATCGGTGCACAGCAGTAAAGTTTGGACTAAATCCAGCTAAAGTGAACAACATATATGCATGAATTATTTTAAGAAAAGAACTACAACAACGCTCTTATAAACAATATAACAGTTCAAATCAAACATTCTTGACATCTAGAAAAATACACAAACTATGCCGACAACGTGAAAGCGAAATACAAATACATGTACCTGAGTCCTGAAGATGTCCTTACTGTCCTTCCTCGGCAAAGAGTGACCCTGTCCTCGCGCTGTGTCTGTTTTGTAGACGCAGCGCTGACGTCCTCTCTGCTGCATGATGCAGGGAGCGACGTTGCAAGAACGTTGCAACGTGCGCGCTTGCCAAAGGGGCCTGCGCAATGGGGGAAGGAAAGGTGTGCGCAGGGAACATTGGTTAAACCTGTTGCCTAGGACATTTTTTAGGGTCCAATGGACCAATATTGTCGATGCCCACCCTTTTAAAGATAGTGCCAATGGCGGGGAATAGGATCAGGGGAGCCTTGAGCCTTTTCCCTGTCTTCCCACTGCCCTGGCAGGTAGGACAGGACCTACAGAATGTATCTGAGGCTATCCGCAGTCTGGGCAAATAAAAGTGAGTGACAAGCCTGGCAAAGGTCTTGTCTTGCCCAAATGTCCTGCCAGAGGAATGTCGTAAGCCAGGCCCAGAAGGAAGGACCGGTAATACTGGGGGACCACCAGCACGCATGCTGCCCCAGCCCCCACTGCCTTAGGCTCCCTCTAAAGGAGATAATTCTCCCAATATATAAGGTGATCACCAGAGGCTTCACCTG
Organism: Pleurodeles waltl; assembly: GCF_031143425.1. NCBI lineage: Eukaryota > Metazoa > Chordata > Amphibia > Caudata > Salamandridae > Pleurodeles > Pleurodeles waltl. The sequence continues at coordinate 1,351,158,337 of NC_090445.1, forward strand.
CTGCTTGTGCAAAGGCCTCTTACCTCAAACCCTCAAGAGTGGGCCTCTTTTCTGCGCTTTGCAGAATTCTTCCCTGGTGGGCCCACCCTCAACTTGCCAGCCATCAAGCTCAGGTAGGTGACCTAGGGCAGCGATGTCCTCCCTGGTTGGCTAAGGAGCCTCCTCCTCAGGGACCCCGTTAACCACCCTGGAAAATTCTGGGACCGGTTTCCCACACCACTAGCCCCTCTCCTATGCAGCTGTCTGGGCCATCCTTTCAGGCTCCACATACCCATGACTACCCTCTCGGGCAGCCAAGGATCTTGTGGTCATGCAGACCCACTCAGGCAACCTCAACATTCCCAAGTGAGATCTTAGCTCTACCTCCTTCCAGGTAGTGTGCTCAAGGTCATTGCCTAACAGCCAATCTTCAGGCATGGCAGGACTCACAGCTACTTTTAGAGTACCAGAGACCGTCCCCATTCAAAGGAAACCAGAGCTACTAGTAGGTGGCTCTCATGATTGTCAGCAACTATGACTTGGTGTAATGTGTTAGGGATTACCTGCTCTACTGACACCAGCTGACCCCTGACAGCAGTCATGCTGGTTCCTGTGTCATGCAGAGCCTCCACCCGTTGCCCATTGATGGTGATCCACTGCCTATTCTTGTAAGTTTTTGCAGGCATGTGGGCTTTTGGCATCCTCCAGGGACACTATGGTTACCTCTATCAGTTCCCAAAAGCTAGCTGGGACTACCTCCTCCCAGAGCACTACACTAGCCAACCCAGGTGTCTGCACTCCAGTGGAGGGCTGTGCCTCTTGGGACACTTGGAGTCACCCTTACAGTGACCATGCTTAGTGCACTCTATGCAGTGAGGTACAAACCTCCCTGTCTTACCCTACTGTCAAAGAACCCTTTTTTTTCAGATTCAGAATGAAACTGGTTAACACTATTTCATTGAGAATTATTTTGGGGGCCTTTTGAGAACTCCTTATTTTTAAGTTTCTCTCCCCATCTGTTGGGATCCATGACAACCGATGTGGGTGTCTCCCCCAGATACCTTTTTGGACACTCTGGTGCTAGGCGAGAGGTCCACCTCCTCAGCATGCTTCCTGGGATCAATCAGCTGCTTTTGCAACTCTGTAAAGCAAATACTGAGCATCTGCTCTCTCAGGATCAAATTATATAACCCCCACATTACCATTTACTTTACTGCCCGCACCCATCCATTCAGTGCCTTGTTAGAAAAGTCAAAAAAGGTCACAGGTTTGGTTGTGGAGCTTGACACTGTCCCTAAATCTTTGGTGATACTTTTCAGGGGTCAGTCCAAATTTCTCAGTCAAAATGGCTTTCCTAGGAGTATACTTGTTCAGATCCCCAACTTCTAGTGTAAGAAGTGTGCCCCTCCCAAGTATTGGCTCATGTTTTCACAACCCCGTCCTCCACTGCTCTTCAGGAACCCCATGAGCCCTTAGTGCAACTTCATATGCAGCAAACCACTAATCAATGTCATCTCCCACCACATACCTTGGCACCACATCCTTGGGTATACAAACCTTTTTGTCTTCAGAAGGTCCTGCATGCATGCTGCCACCATCTCTGCTGACTCAGACTATCTAGACTTGAGGTCCAGCTCTTTTAGACTCAGTTGATAAGCCATAAGTAGTTTCTTTTCAGCCAAGGTCCTCTCAGCTACAGCCTGAGCTTGCCTGGCTCTCTCTCAGCTTTCCTCTCCTCTGCCTCCATGTTCAACCTTGCCAACTTTACCCTGAATTCTCTCTCTGCCCTCCTTTCCTATGCAGTCAGGACATGACTTGAGACATTGCTCCCTGCTTTCTCAGGGGGCACAAATCCAGGGGTGTCACCCCCCACTGCTGTTAACAAATCCTCTGGAGAGCCATGCACTTGCTCTCCCAACTCGACATTCTCTTTTGAAAGGGCTTCTGCCAGGTCCTCAGTGCCTTTTGGTAATCGTCTTTCGTGGAGGCACCCCGGGTGGGTACTCCCATCCCCTTGCAGAACCCTTTCAGCTGGCTGACAGTGTATGACTCCAGTTTAGCTAGGTCAAACTCTCCAGCTCCTCCTTGAGACCCAGCCAGAGACATGTTGTATAGGATTAGGTAAAAGTTGCAGCAAAAGAGAGAAAAAAAAATCATTACCTTTAGCTGTGGGTAGGTAGTGTACATGTAGCTATTGTATGTCACTGCACAAACACAAGTACTATCCTCACCGCTGACGACCAATGTTAGAAATGGGGTCTCTAGTTGGCAGAGGTATACACTCTTATCCAAGTAGGGACCACAATCCTAGTCAGAGTAAGTCACACACAATCCAAATGATCCTGTGCCTCCCTCTGGTAGCTTGGCATTTAGCAGTAAGGCTTAATTTAGAAGTCAATGTGTAAAGTATTTGTGCAATAAATCATACAGTAACACAGTGAAAACTCCACAAACATACACCACACAGGGATAGAAAAATATATTATATTTATCAGGTCAAATCGATAAAGATCCAATAAGCAGCAGTTCAGATGTCACTTTTGCAAGTTTAAAAAGAGTCTTAAATCTTAAAAAACAACAGTTGTCTCTTGATTACACAAAGTACCTGGTTTGTGTCAAAAATAACATGCCCGGAGACCGCAGAGGAGGAGGAGACACATGGAAAAATAGGGTGTGCATCGTATTTTCTGATGCGGCACAGATGATGCGTCATTTCTTTCCACGCTGCAAGGGGCTTTGCTTAATTTTTTGGCGTGCATTCTTGGTTCCTCACTGCAATGCTTTGATCGTTTTAGCACCCAGGGACAATGCGGGGAGATCCTAGGCGGGTTGGAAGTCACAGGCAGTGCGTCAATCCAGTATGGTGATGCGCTTTATTTTCTGTCACACGGCAGGGGACTGCTTAGATTTTCCACCTGGGTAATTGGCTGTGTCGTTCTGGTTCTGCTGTGCATCAATCTAGTAGGGCTGTGTGTTGAAATTTCCAGTTACATGGCAGGGGCGGCGTCGAATCTGCACTCAGGAAGTCGGGCTGCGTTGTTCAGGCTCGGCTGTGCGTCGATTTCCCAGTTACAAAATGGCTGTGCATCATTTCCGGCAGGCTGTGAAGTAATTTTGGGGTTACGAGGGGTTTCCTGATGAGAAAAAGGTGCTCATTATGACCCTGGCAGTCCGAAGACCGCCAGGGTTGCGGTGGCAGTCTCGCAGCCGACGGGCCTGTGGTGAAGACTGCCACATTATGGCCGTGGCTGTTTGGCCTCTGCCAAACCTCCACATCCCCGCTACTACCGCCAGAGGGGTAGGACAGCTGGGCTGGAGATCAGCATCTCCGACCCGGCGGTCCACTGAAGACCGCCGTTGGTATCATAAGTCTCCTTTCTGACATGGTTTCCAAGGTGGTGCCCCGCCATGAAAGCCCTGTTGGAAAGGCTACCGGTGACAGGAAGTTTCTTTCCTATTGCTGGCAGGTGACTCCCCTAACACCCTCCTGCAATTACAATGCCCCTTTCCATGACAGCACCCTCCTCCCCCACCCCCTATTTGCATAAACACAAACACACACACACACCCACATGCAAACCACATACACTCACTCACCAACACTTATATACACTCATTCACCAACACTTACATATATGCATTCACTCACAATAATACATACACTCATTCACTCGCATGCATACATAAACTCATTCACTTTCACCAACAGACACTCATTCACACAAACATTCCAACATGCACTCACTTCAACAATCATACATGCATCTGAACACCCATACACACATGCATACACTCACACATTCAAACACACATTCAAATACTCATGCACACTCACTTACATTCACACACGCACACACAACAATCCCCACCCTCTCACCCCCTTCCCCTGTCAGATGACGTACCTGGTCAAGTGAGGAGGTCATCTGCCAGGGAACAGCAACAGATGCTTCCACCGCCACCAGCGCTCCAGCATCAGGACACCACCATGCCATATTACTGCTTATAATCAGGCAGGAGGCGTTCTTTTGGCATAGTGGTGACGGGGATGGAATGACCTCTGCACCTCCGATCCTTCAGTACTTATAATATGGCGGTCTTCTGGCACCGACAGCTTCAGCTGTCTTAGGAAAAGACCTCCAAAGTCACAATGAGGGCCAAATCTTTTTAGCCAGGAGACTTCAGAAAACAGGAGGGAAGGTCAATCCAAGCCCTTAGAGAGCCCTTCTCAGCAAACTCAGAGAGCAGCAAGGCACCAGCCCTTCTCAACAAAGCAGTCCTGATGAGTCATTTGGGCAGCCAGGGGGTTCCTATTGACAGGTTGCAGGTTCAGGTCCAGAAGTGTTGGTTGGGTCAGTTTATATACCCAAAAATGCCTTTGAAGTAGGGGAGAGTTGAAAGAGTGGTTTTATAGTGCACAAGGTCTCCTTTCAGTACAGGTCTGCCTGCCAGGGTCCAGGTAGGGGATTTGGCATTTATTGTGTGAAAGCAGGCCACTAGCCTTTAAAAGCTAAGTATCAGGCCTTCCACCCTCCCAACCCAGGAAGACCCATTCAGTATGCAGATGAGTGCAGGTGTGACTGAGTATTCTGTTTTTGTGGTTGTCTGGGTAAAATACACAAGTAAGCTGTCAACCAGCCAAGCCCAGACGTTGATTGTAGACAGGCTGTAAGGCACAGATGGATTTTAAGGGGAGAGAAATGCTCACTTTCTAAAAGTGCTATTTTTAAAATAGTAATATAAAATCCAACACAGGATTTTCTGGTACCATTCTGGCCACACTAAATATGACCAGTTTACCCCTTTCTGATCAGAATCTACTACTCAAACAGTATATGAGGGTAGTCCTAATGCTATTCTACGAAAGGAGCAGGCATCACAATAGTGAAAAACGAATTTAGGAGCTTTCCACTAACCAGGACATATAAAACACACATGTACATGTCCTGCCTATTTACCTACATAACACCCTGCCCCATAGGTCACCTAGGGGCAACCTTAGGGGTGACTTACAAGTAGAAAAAGGGGGGTGTTTAAGGCTTGGAAAGTACTTTTAAATGCCAAGTCGAAGTGGCTGTAAAACTGCACACACAGGCCTTGCAATGGCAGGCCTGAGACATGGTTAAGGGGCGGCTTCCATGGGTGGCACAACCACTGCTGCAGGCCCACTAGTAGCATTCAATGTACAGGCCCTGCGCACATGTAGTGCAATTTACTAGGAATATACAAGTAAATCAAATATGCCAATTAGAAATAAACCAGTGTTACCATGTTTAAGGGAGAGAGCTTATGCACTTCAACGATGGTTAGCAGTGGTAAAGTGCAGAGTCCTACAATCATCAAAAACAGTGTCAGAAAAGTGGAGGGAGGCAGGTAAAAGTTGGGGGATGAGCACCCTAAGGTTGTTAGGTCTAACACTTGTGTATTCTGGGGCCATTAATATTGGTTGCACCAGAGTACCACCAGCTTCCACTTGATGGTAAATTGCATATTCACAATGGCCTTTCTGTGACTAGTCACAATTTGTGACTCCTTCGTACTTATAAATAACAATTTGTTTTTATGAAATATGTAATAACAAATGGCTATTAGCAGTCAATAAGTTAAGGAACTTCTATTTATTCAGTTAACAAAGCAAATGAATTGTGTTACATATATTGAAAGCTATATAGGAGCCAAACCAGTTTGTGCAAATGTTTTGTACATTTGGCCCTTTATTCTCTATGCTATAAAAGACAGTGCTTTTGTAATGTAGGGCAATTTCTTTAAGTATAGACTAAGGGCCTGATTACTATCTTGGCTGTCTTTAGGGAAGACTGCTGAGGCGGCAGCTGCCAAAAGACCGCCATGTTGGTGATCATTCGACCACCGTATTAGGACCAAAACCGTGAACACTGCCAAAAAACAGCCAAATATCTGAAACAGCCAGGACACTGGCAGGTGAAAAACAGGCAGTTCCGCCATCAGCACCGCCAGACATACACAAATCCACCCACCAGATTATGATCCACAAATCAGCACAGTGATACTTCCATGGTGGAAAGCCATTGGCGGTGCGAGCCGCCATGGTATGGAACCACCACTGACAGAACACAACACCACATTTGACAGTTTGAATGCCACACTTCTGACAAATATCCACACACCCAACACACTCACACACACCACCATATACCACACATTCAGACAACCCAAAATCCTTTGCAACCAAAACCCCATACAGATTCACTGAGAGGAAGCACATACAGAGAGAGAGCACCCTGACACCATAGGCACACACATCACACCCATCACACATCTAATAAACAAACACAACCCACAAAGAACTACTACACAGATTCTGCTACAACCATTCATCCTTCAAAATGCATCACCCACAACCTATCATTCACCGTACACTGCACCCTTTCATACCAACACCCCCACCATAAAAACAATCACAAACATGTCCCCTCAAAAGCACCCAAGATTTACAGACGATGAGTTGAGGGTCATGGTGGATGAAATTTTCATGGTAGAGCCACAACTGCTTGAAGCACAGGTCAAGCTAACATCAATTGCCAGGAAAATGGAGTTATGGCAAAGAGTAGTTGACAGGGTCTACTCTGTGGGCAGCCATCCACACACAAGAGAGAACATTAGGAAGAGGTGGAATGACCTACGGGGGAGGTTCAATGACATCGAGACACCAAAAGCTGTGCACAAGACTGGCGATGGGCCCTCACCTCCTCTCACATCTTGGGAGGGCTACATCCTGAGGGCCTGACAGGAATACCTGATGGACTGGAGTCTGGTAAATACCCACAACATCAATTTCACACTATAGTTGTGTCCTGCATGATTCCTCACCACCTAAATACCCCACAATTAAGTGACTAACGCGCTGCACATACCTGCCTATCACCCAATGTCCCTCACCTGCATGCCACCACCCTACACAGCCGGACTGCCCACAAAGTCCTTGGCTATCACTACGACTCCCACAATGCTGCAAACCATTAATGCTAAAACCTGCAACGTGCACATCAGGTCACATTTCATGCATGTATGACTATTGCACAACCTACACCATCAAGAATTTACAACTGAGGACCAGTACATGGCAATGACAGCTATGCCATGTCACACTACAATGGGAAGTAAGGCAAAGCACAGCAGCAGCCATGTAACCATTGAAATTGGACACCGATCCATATGCCCAAGCCTGTAATGAAGTGACCATGGTTTGGAAAGTAAGATGCCAGACTCCATGCATACAAAAAAGATCCAGAGACAGGAGTATGTTCCCTGCATACCCACATACTCTGTTCCCTATGGAACATCGTGGGGCAATGTTCAGTCATTATGTGACACCACTACCAAGCCTGACTACACACCAGGTACCAGAGTTTATTTGTCATGCCAAGTATCAGATAGTTACAGAAACCCATCTGTAGTGCCAAATGTACCAGATATTGATGACAGCACACAACAAATAGTATGGCACTCTTGTCCCAGACTCCAATGTACCACCAACCTATGCTGTGCAGTAACTGTCATTGTCATTGCTGGGAATCATGCTAAGCCATTGTCTGTATTACACAAACAGGGTACCAAACAAACTGTCTCACCAATGTCTCACTCCATCCACAGGTAACCCTGTTATGGCCACCATGGAGAGGATACCAGACACTGCCAGCCCTCCCCAGGATGAAGGCCCCAGTGAGGACACAATGGCGACCTTCCTGGCTGATCTGGGACATCTGGTCAATCAATGACTCCCAGCCTCACCCTGCCCACATAATCCCCCCCACTCCAATTGCACAGACAGCACAGCCAAGCAAGCATCCCCAAACCTGTGTCAGTACAGGGTCCTGATTCTGGCATTGATACGCCAGAAAATGATGGCCCTGCTAACACTGGGAGTGGGCACACTGTGCCAGGGGCACAGGCACCTGTGGGGTAGAGGACATGGGAGATATGCTGTGGGACAAAGGATGGGGCAGCCAAGGGACTCCACTGAACAGGAAAACATCTCCCAAGTCCTGTGAGCATACCAATCTTCCAAGGACAGGATGGCCCAGACCATCATCATTTGGGGGAAAATCAAAGGCTGCAGAGGGAATACCATCGGAGGCCATGCGGCAATGGCAGGCACACAATGCTACCATGGCCTTCATAGCAGGTGTGCTGAGGGACATCAACACCACCATGCATGATATAGCTATCTACCATCAGGCCCCTCCCACTAGCAACATTTCATCGGAAACCGTTTACATCAGTGTCAGCTAGTGGAATGGAGGACCTGCTGGGCAAGCCCCAAGTCTCAGACTCCCCTACCTCTGTAGCAGAAAAACCCTCCTGCAAACATGGACATCCATCCAGACATCCAGCTGCAGCAGATGCCAAGAACAAACTCACTGCCAGGAAGTGAACCACTTCTGATTTGTAACCCATGTGCGCCTCTGAGATAGCCTATTGACTGTTCTCTATCCTAACTCTATTTTCCCATGGGACAATGACACAGGACCTGTGTGGCCAAATGTTGTGGCAGCTACTGTGATCAATCCATCTCCTGTGGCTCCACTCATCCCCTTTTTATTATGTTGTACACTTTGATTTGGTTTCTCACAATACTGATATGCACAATAAAATATTTATGGGCACAGCAACTGTACATGTGTGTTTAATAGTACAACATCATATGTCCTTCAACACAAATGTGGTCTGGTGATGTCCCCTTGATTCCTACTGGCAGTACAATGGACATCAGATGGAGGCCCCCTCAGCAGGACACACATGACAACAGAAATATCAATGGACAGATCTCACAGGATGATAGAGAAATCCACAGTAACACCAGGCTGAAGACCGTTGAGGCATCCTCAAAGAGAGCAAGACAGAGAGTACCATCAGGATGGAAGGCATGAGTACATAGTAAGCACATGTGCAGCTAATCGACTGTGTGACTATTGAAGTAAGGCTCCAAATCATGAGCATCTAGATAAGACCTATACATCACAAGCTTTAGGGCCTTCCAAATATATTGTTAACAAGGTATCTGTCCTGAACACCTCTCAGAACTATGCTCTATAACCATTAGCCACTGACTATGTCTACCCCAAGCCCTGGGCAGCAGCCCCACTGATGATATCCACATCCTGTGCGTGGGAGGAGCTGGCAACAGGAGAATACAAGAAAATCAGCTCTAAACTGTGAATGTTTGCATCAGTTGCCACAACACATGGTAGGGCATAACCACTAATACTATTTATCAACATTCCTTCGGTCTGCTACAACAAACTCACACACCATCACAATTATCCAAGGTCAGGAGGTCTAATGTCAGCTATCCACTTCTAATTGTGCACTGACAAGGCATGAAAGGGTCCAACTCACATGCCTATCTGTCACTGGAAGTACTGATTGATGAGCTCAGTCCTACAGTCAGCAGCTCCTTCGTCTTCTGGTTCTTAATCACTTTCCATATCACCATTTGCAGGCACAGGTACCTCTGCCTCACCCCCATCAGCTAGTAATGGTATCCGACACCTCAGGACTGGATTGTAGAGCATGCAGCAGGCAACGATGATTTGCCAAATCTTGTGGAGTGAGTAGAGGAGGACACTTCCAGATAGGTCCAGGCACCTGAATCTTGCTGTCAGGAGGCCAAACTGATGCTCTATTATATGCCTTGTCCTCCTGTGGGCCTCATTGAAATGGAGTTTCCCTGCCATGGGTGGGATCCTCACAGGTGTCAGCAGGCAAGGAAGATCTGGATAGCCAGAGTCACCTGTTAACACAATGGTAGAACAAAACCAATTGAGGTACTGTGAGTGTGGCAATTGTGATGGCAGGTCATATAACATTTTGAAACATAACAATGCATACTCACCAACCAGTCAGACCCTCTCTGTTGTGTAGTCATGACATCATGGTTGGAACATTGCTGTTCCGCATAATGTAGGAGTCATGCACTGATCCAGGAAACTTGTCAGTCACTTGTGAGATATACTGGTCTGCCAGAAACACCACCTGCCCGTTGATTGAGTAGTAGTTTTTCCTGGTCCTATACACCTGTTCATTGACAGTGGGAGGGAAAAAGGGATACATGGCTGCCATCAATGACCCCTTCCACATATGGAATCAGTCTCATTTGATAAATGTCACCCTTCACCTTGGCCATATCTGCTCTTTGGGGAAATCTGATGTATCTGTCTGGGAGTTGCAAGAAATCACACAGTACATCCCTCAAAGCTTGACTGAACAAGGGCTGAGACTTCTCTGCTGTTAAAGCAGCAGTATGCTGGAATGTGCCAGTGGCCAGGAAGTGTAGCACTGATAGTACTTGAATGATGGGTGGTATGGAATAGGGTTTGCGATTGCCTGGCATCATATCTGGCTCCAACTGTTTACATAGATCCATGGTGGTCTGGCGATTCAGACAGTAGATCTGGATGAAATGCCTGCCCTGCATGGTTGTCAGGTCTACCAGTGGACTGGTCACTGGTGGCTGTCTCATTCCCTTCATGGCAGACTATCTAAATTGAGACTAGAAAATGTCCAATAAGCACATTGAATACTTGCAGGCAGCTACACATGTGCAGGGACTGCGGAGCAGTGCCAACATAAATGTCACAGACTACAGAAATAGACATCAGACACCATCATTGCAACACATTGTTTGGAATGTCAGTTGGATAGGAGATGTGACACATATGTTTGTGAACATGTGTGGGTTTCTGTGCAGTACGGCACTGATGACACATATGTCTCTGAATTCACCTATCACTATCAAATGGCTATGCACCTAGGAGTAGCCACATAGACCTATCCACATAGATACAGGCTCAACCAGTCAGATTCTGCATGTTTGCCGCAATATGTAGCAATAAAATGAACACACTACATTGGGTCACATGCATTGAAGGTAAATCAGCTGTACGATGCACTTATTTAACAACATGCATCGAGTACAGGTGTACAAAATGGCAGGTGCCTGACCTACAGTTTCTGGACAGTTGGAAGTGACCTCAGTCCACCAGCAGAAGTCGTCATGGTGTTAGGTGGTCGTAATCGCAGTGTATCTTGTAATATGTTAACATTGCTGCCTGTGGCAGAGTTGGGCCAATGGCGATGACCGCTGTCGGTGACGGTCATGTACGTGGCAGTCGTGACCACCTTTTATTGTAATCATGTTCACTTGACTCCTGGCACTGTTGCTAGCAAGAACTCCACTATGTGAGCTGCTGTGTACTGCCTCTGGGATCCATCGTGCCACGTCCTGAAGGTGTGGCACATGAAGAGCTTGACAAGCTGGTGTTTGAGGTCTTATCGTCGAGGCACAGCTGGACATGTCCCGTCAGACCTCTCTCCCTCACTAATGGTCTGCTGTTAGACCTGGCAGCTTTTATGGCATGTCTTCCCGGTCATTTTGCCTTCTGAATTCCTGTTTTTATGGTGTACTCGACGTATACTGGTATTGTTGGTTTATTGTCTCTGAGCACTTTGCCAAAGCTGATTAGTGCTAAGATGCAGGTGCCCCCTTTGTAAATTGTATTGGTGATTGGGTTATCCATCATTGGCATATTTGATTTACTGGTAAGCCCCTAGCACAGTGCACTAGAGGTGCCCAGGGCATGTAAATCAAATGCTACTAGTGAGCCTGCAGCACTGGTTGTGCCACCCACCTTGGTAGCCCTGTAAACATGGCTCAGACCCGCCACTGTTTTAAACTGCCAATTCGACCTGGCAAGTGTTCCCACTTGCTAGGCCCAAACCTTCCCTTCTTATACATGCAAGGCATCCCCTAAGGTAGGCCCTAGATAGCGCTGGGGCAGGGTGCAGCCTATTCAAAAGGTAGGACATGCACTGGTGTGTTTTACATGTCCTAATAGTAAAATACTGCCAAATTCGGGTTTCACTGTTGCAAGGTCTATCTCTCTCATAGGTTAACATGGCATCTGCCTTTAAATAACTTTAAAGTGCAGATTTCCTTTGAGAGCAGATAGAAATATGGAGTTTAGGGTCTCTGATTTAAAAATACATATTTTAGTAAAGTTTGTTTTTAGATTGTGAGTTTAAAAATGCCACTTTTAGAAAGTAGGCATTTTTTTGCTTAAACTACTCTGTGACTCTGCCTGTTTGTGGATTCCCCATCTGGGTGGTGATTGATAGTTTTGCTCTTTACTCCTCTCTTCTAGAAAGTGACACAAAGGGCGCTGGGCTGTAGCGCTCATATCCTTATGAGCCATCTGAGCTAGAGTGGAAGAGGAGAGGTCACTTGAAAGGATTGTGCCTGCCCTCACACAATACAGTCTTTATCCCCCTAGTGTGTGTCTGGGACCTGGCCTGGACAAGGAAGGATCTTGCAAACACTTGAGACTTTGCTTTGAAGTTTGCCAACTTCAAAGGAAGAAAGGGGAAAACGTATTGGACCCTAAACCACAGACTTTTAGAATCTTTCTGGAATCAAGAGGAACCTCTGTCGAGGAGAAGAGATGAAGAGCTGGAGGAGGAATACTGTCCCTTTGCTGTGTTGCTTTGCTGGACTGGCCTGCAGTTTCTGCTTCTGCCTGAAAAGGGTGCAAAGGGTGAACTTTGCTACGTGTCTTGCTTGAGAAAGTTCTCTAATGGCTTGCAGTAGAGCCTGCCTCCTGTTGGAAGTCTCAGGGGGACCAAAGGCTTCAGTTTCCTCGACCTGTAGCACTGGGAACTGAGTGTTTTGTACTGTTCAAGAAGAGAAACCACTGCAACGCTGCTGGCCTGCACTGCAACCTGCCGACGTGGCACAGAGCCACACTGCCCGCTTCGCACTGTGACCCTGGTCTGACCGATGCCATCATTGGATGACTTCATTGAGCCGTTGCTTGCACTGCACTCTGGGCGCCCCGCACTCCAGCATCACCTTGCTCATACCACAGCCTGAGCATCCCCGATGATGTCACTCCTGCTGACACCATCACTGCTGAATGCACTGTGGCCTGTGGACACTCCTCGTGAGGTACACGAAGCACCGTCCCTTCCCGCACCGCAGCCCCAGGCCCACCGACTCTAGTGTCATCACCAGGCATCTCTGCCTGTACCGTGGCCTGTGGAAACCATTTGTGAGGGTCACAATGCATTATCCCGTACCACCGGCTTGGGCCTACTGATGACAGAGCTTCAGCAATGACGCCGCCACTGCCTGCATCATGACCAGGTGACACTGCATGTCACACAGCCCCACTTCATACAGCAGCCCAGGTCTCACTGATGCCACTGGATGCCGTCACTGAGCTGCTGCCTGCACCTTGACCTGTGGGCACCTCACGTCACATCGTCCTGATTCACACCGCAGCCCTGACACCATCTGCGCCAGCGCTCCTGACTTCATGAGCCCAGAGTTCGATCTGCAACACGTGTGACTTCAAGGGTGCGACGACTCCGCACCGACTCTGGAACCGACACCATGACGCCAGCGATGCCGCTCTCTGGATCTCACCAGGAGAATCACAACGCCCTGCAAATCCAAAGGTACTGTTTGCGGGTGTTCCCGACACCGAAGCTGGCCTGCGACGCCATGGCCAGCCTGAACTGTTTGTTTTGTTGATCACAACGACGTGAGAGCCCCAAGTGGAGCTATCGACTTGAAGGAATTGTATTTTTGAGTAATTACTGTCTGTTGGTTTTTGATCATATTTTGTATTGTTTTATATGGATAAGTATTAGCTGTTTTTCTAAAACTGGTGTGGGGTACTTTTGTAGTGTTTTCACTGGGCTACTGTGTATTATGTGCAAATGCTTTACTCATTGATGCTGAGATAAACCTGACTGCTTGTGCCAAGATACCGAGGGGGTGAGCAGGAGTTATCTGAGCGGGTATCTCCCTTATCCTGACTAGAGTGAGTGTCCCTACTTGGACAGGGCGCAAATCGACTGACAACTAGAGACCCCGTTTCTAACACCTGCATTTTGGCAGTGGCCTATCCTGAGTTGGATGGGCGTTTGAGGGCAGCACAACAGCCACAAGGGGGTAAGTACTGACTGTACTTGGCACTGGTTAAATGTTGTTTGCTGTCTCACTGTACCTTCAGTGATGATGTTGTAGCTGGGGAATGTTTCAAGACTAGTGGTAATCAATTGGTACCACATTGCCATTGTATGAGATGTAGATCAGCCATCATGTATTGCTGTGTGTGAGTTTTGGAACCATGTATCATGACATCATTCCAAGTGCATGTGGAAATGTCCACTGTCAATGGCACATGTGTTGCACATCCTGCCCTTCCTATGCCTGTGAGATGGTGTTTCACCATACCCTTTTAGGCTATCCCAGACCATCCCTCTGCATATGTCCGTCAGTGGCTCTAAGGTGTCTGACCACTCCCATCTGTGCTGATCACCAATTGTAACAACAGGTTGAGTCACTCATTTTGTACACATCAAAACATTTCCTTTTTACTACTAAAGGCATGGACTCCATGTGAGGCAGCCTTATCATGTACAACACAGATATGGCCTGTCTAGGCCTGTACATATCTGTGTTTGTTGTTGTATCTCAATTGACCGTTTATATTCATAGATTGGGGCATGTGAAGTTAGCAATGAAGGGACATTGTACTTAGGGTGTATGCTTTGGGTATTTAGGATAAAATTGCTTTTCCATGTGATTGAAATGTGGGCATTTCATCTCAGTCCCAATGGGTGGGTAATAGTTAATGTTAGTGGTTTGCCAGAGCAAGCCTTTTACAATATGTGATGTCAATGGCGTATGAGGAAATTGCATACCAATTCCTTTGCAACCCTGGTAATGTGTTGTCTACATCATGTCTCTTTGTTTAATTGGGGGCACGCCATGTTTGGATGGACAATCTAGTTACCCTTGGCCAAGCTTATGTGTCCAGTCAGGTGAGGAATATGTATTGCATCACTCATGTGATCATGAAGCAATGGTCTGGTAGTACCACTATATAGAAAGAAAGTATGTATTGTAATTGAAGAGTCTTTAATGCACTGGCAGTCGTGTTGGGCCATGTGTAAATCATGTGTACCGGTCATTTCTGTATGACAATTGTGTAGTATGGCATTACAAACACGTAATCACATGTCAGGTATGGTGTGACTGATGTAGGTGTACTCATGTTGCCAAGTCCTGGAACTTTGAGCTGCATGCCAGGTAGGATGGTTGATGGCCATGATGTCTATAGTGGCTGTCTGTTGTGTAGTTGTTGTGACACTACACTCTGTGATTGACTATGAATATAATGTGTGATAAGTAGGCCATTGTAGCTGGACATGCAATAATGAAGTGGTGTATCTGTGTTTGGTGTGTGGTGATATTCCTCTGTAATTGTGTGACTGTAATGCCATGGCAGCACTCCAGACATGTTTTCTGTACATCAGTTGTCACCTGTATGGGAGTGCCACTTGTTGTGGCTTGATCAGTTCAGGTACCCCGGTTGGCATATCAGTATTGGGGCCAGCCAGCTATGTGATATATGTGGCATGTGCTGTGAGGGATGTGATTTGGGTAGTCTACACTTTGAAGGGACATTAGTATTTGAGATGTAGTGGTCAGGTCTAGTTTCAGGACATGCCTGATGTGTTGGGATAAGTCACTTGGTCTTCATATTGGTGACAGGTGTATGGAGAGATAAGATATGAAATATGCATGATATTTCTACTTCACAACGGCATGAGTAGCATGTAGACATGGCTTTACAGATGTCCAGATGGATTATTCCAGTCATGATTGATTACCCACATTTTGATGTGGGCAAGAGGGATGATCTAAAGTGATAGATAGTATTAACATGATGTAACATGGGATAGAATATGTGTAATGTCAACTGATGTAGCCTAGCCTGGACCTGTTCACCTGCAGTACTGCATGTTTCTATGTGTGTATTAAGGAATGTGATAATCCTTTCTCTCCTTCTCTGTCTCTCCCTTCCTCTCTCTCTATTTGCGGTCATCAGCATCGGCAGGCAAAGGAGATGGGCCACAGGCAAGTGGGGATGCTGCTGGCCACAGGACCTGGGTTGCTGCGACCAGCGACATCGAGGGACCCAGTGGCCCGGAGGGCAAGGGGAGTTCCATCGGGGAGACTGGAACATCATCACCCTCGGAATCCTCCTCCAGTGGACACTCCCTGGTAGAGGTGGATCCATCTGGGACCACCCCAGCACCAACCCTGTTTGCCACCCATCTTACTTCCACTACCCTCCCTGTAGGTCCCCACCCAATTGTCTCTGCCTGCTCACCCAGGAGAGTGGGCGTCTCCTTCACGGCAGGCACCTCTTCTCCTTCCCCAGTCAGGCCTGCTGCCCTCAGTGAGGAGGCTATTGACCCCCTGAGGTCGATCTCTGTGGGTCAGTGAACCATCATAAATGCAATCCAGAGACTGACAACCCAGAAACAACAGAGCAATGCATTACTGGAGGGCATTCATGGTGCACTGGCTGGCCTACAGAGATCCTTTCTGGCTCTGGCCACTACACTGATGGCAGCCAGTCATCCTTTGTCTTCTATCCCCCCTACATCATCTTCTATGTAATCCTACAACCCTCTTTGGACTATGGGACTGGCCTAAGGCCTTTTACATTTGTATATTATGGTATCTTAAAGTTTTTTAGCTCTATTTATTTACATACATCTGGGCAAGCCAGCTGGTGGAACTAACGTTATCATCTTTGTCCTGCCTTTTATTTCTCATGGCTGTTATGGTCATGCCTGCTTCATATTGTATGTGAATGTGCCATGTGTGTGTGTGGTGGTTTTGCTACCTGTTGTGTCTGAGTTGCTTTTATGGTTGTGTGCTTTGCATTTCTCCCACAGCGATTGCTGGGTATGGTGTGTTGGGCTTTTATGTGTGTGGGACATACTATTAGGTTGCTTTGTGTGGAATGATTGTGTTGGCTGTTGTGGCTTGGGTTGTGGTGTGCCCTTGTGTGGTCATGCTGTGTGTGTGCATGAGCATGTAAATTGGTTTGTCCGAGCCACTGCGTGATGTGTTTTCATGGTGTTGTGTAGGCCTCATTGTATAGCTGTGTGATTGTATGTCTTGGTACTATGGTTTTGTAATGTCATGTTGTACATATGTTTCATCAGGTAGGGGTGTGAGTTGTGGTGTTTTGACGGTGCATTTGAGGTGTTGTGGTTGTTATGTAGTAAGGTGGTGTTGTGTGTTGTTATGTTTGACAGTGCTGTGTGTCTGGGGCTCTGTATGTTCTGGTAGTTTATATTGGCTATGGTGTGTATCCTGGGTCTGTGCGTGGGTGTATACGGCTGTGTGTGAATGTGCGTTTTAGTATAGGAGTACGTGTATGTGTCGCCCTCGCCACCAGTTCTGGATGTGTATGTTGTGTGTGCATAGCAATCTTGCCATTTTGCAACAGTGACAGGTAAGTGTGTGTAGTCGCAGTTGCTTCTGTTGTTGTCATTAATGGTTAGCTGGGCAAGCAGGAGCAGCGGGAAGACATGTAGTTCAGGTTCCATGGAAGATCCAGACAGGTGTGGCTTCCTGAAGGTGGGTATCTCCATTTACACTGATGACTTCCGCCCGGCTTTCTGTGGTGGTGCAACAGCAGCGGAAAACTTGGTGGTGTGCTATTCAGTAATCTGTCCTTCAGAAACGTGTTCTCAAACGGCTTAAAGGTGGCTCCCGCCGTCTGTGGTGATCTGACTGCAGTGGTTGTGCAGGCAGTGGTTTGCCCGTATTATGTTGGGGTTACGGTCATGCTCATGATTTGGCCATCTTCTCCACCAGTACTGCCACCATGGCAGTCATGGAACTGCCAAGATCATAATGGCCCTCTAGGTCTAGCTTGTTTTAGCGCCCTCTGAAGTTTCAGTATTTCTTTTTTTGAGATTCAGTTTGTAATTGTAATGGTATTTTACATAGCGTTTATTACCTATGATGAGGTGTCAAAGCACTTTTTTTTTACTCTGGAATCCAAAAGGATTATTGATGGATTAGTATAGGGAAATATGAATTGATCTGAGTGATGGGCATGTCTGTTAGTTGGATTGAATAGAATAATGGAAGGATAGAAGTGGGAAGAATCTAGAAAGCGTTAATTGGGAGATCATAGTAGTAAGGTGAGGTTTGAGATGAGTAAAAGGAGAAATGGAGGAGGAAAGAGTCTGTGGAAAGGGATTAGGAAGCTCATAGTAGTAAAATGTGGTTTGGGATGAGTAGAGGGCTCTCGGCAGGTCACAGTAAGGTGCAATATTGGATCTCAAGATCAGACATTTAACAAGAGCCTAGTGGTTGGACAAAAACAAGAGTACAACCTTTTTTCCCTCTAAGACCTCAGGGAGGTAGAGGCGGCACTAGAGGCCCAGAATCCCAGCGGAAATGGTCCAGTTAGGGCATAGAATGAGACACTTCCTACCCTTGTTTTGAATAGACACTAGATGCATGCGGGCTAAAAATGGTCTGGGTTAATATAGAATTATACCAGACTCTGCCTCAGTATTGAAAATATTGCTGCAGTACAGCTCCATAACACCATGGCACTGGTCAGCTCAGCGTAGTGAAGCAATCGAAGATGAAGGAGGTTCTTCTCAGCAGCATAAGATGACAGCTGAACGTTTAAGTTATCACTGTGTTATGATGGGCAAAATATTAATCCAAGATAGGCCACATTTTGAGGATTTTTACATTTATTTGGTAGACTTGGCAATTCACCTAGTTCATTTTGTCATGTAGATCAAAGGCTGTTGTTAGAAGTATTTCAATTTCTAATAATTTCAATTTTTCATCTGTTCAGGTAAAGATAGCTCTCCTTTATCCAATAATAAGTATCGTTCAGGCAGGCAGTGATGTTTTCTCATTGATCATTTATTAAGGCCCCTAGACCTTGTGTTATGAATTTGGATATCATAAGCATGATTTTAAAACATGGGGTGGTATTGTGAGATCAGATGGGTAGCTCATGTATATGTTGAATAAAAGTAGAGAAAACAGAGATTCCTCTATGACCCTAATTGAGACTAGTTTCACAGTGATACTTAAGAACCAGTTCTGAGTTGCTGGCTGAGGTTTGTCAAGAGGTTACAAAAACTTGTTCTGTTGATCGCTGCATATTTCTAGAAAGCTAGGTGAAAGAGGATCAAACTTAGTCATTGACCCACTTCCAAGGAAGGACCAGATGATACATAGCATCAGTTAATGGGGTTTCCACACCTTCCCCTAGTCAGAAACCACATTACTTCCCATATAGAATCAAGTTATATTCTATGAATTCTTGAAGTTGCTGTGTAACGTCACACTTCAAATTATGACTAATAAAGGAGAAGCTGAGTACAGGTCTGTAGATTATCAACTCCAGCTGACTGCTCAATGGTTTCTTCAGAAACGTAGTGATTGCAAGGTATTTGAAAGTATGTGGGCACCTTTTTTCTTGGGGAGATGCACTTACAATATTTGTTATTTCTGTTCCAAGTGTGAACACGTGGTATTATATTGTGTTGGGTGGGAAAGGTTAGACTGGGATGTTGTAAGCTTTTAAGTAACAAGCTGCTTTACACCTTAGCTCAAGGTTATGACTGCAACAGGATTTTGGGGTGTGGGGGTGGTCAGTCGGTATACAAGATGATGACCCTGATGTTTTAATATTGTTTCCATAATCCCTATCATTCTTAAAGAAGGCTCAAACTTTCTCAGTAGTGGTCAGACATCTACATATATGTGACAGGTCATGTAGCTCTAACAGGATGTGTTTTTCAGTATTCTTTCTGTATGAATGCATTTTATTTTGTTGTTACCTATGTGGCAACAACAAAAAATCGACCAACTATAAAAATGCTCTTTTATAAAAAATTCAGCTCTCAATTATGCTTACATAAAATAAAGGGGAGATTATTTAGTTACTGTCCTTAGGATGATCATATGAATATTTTCCTCTAAGATACCAAACCGTGAATAAGCCAAAACTAACAATTACTGCTGCTTTAAACATACAATGAAGCATTCACCTGTGCCCGCAGATGCTACCGTGAGTTCCTATGCAATACTTACACTTGACATAGTGAGGCTGTTACCTCCCTCTGCGAAGGTCTAAGTGCCCAGCTGCCTATTTCAAGTAGTGATAGAAGCCAGGATAGCATCGATCTGATGGTAGTTTACCTTCCTCTTCTGCTTCCACTGGCTCACTTAACTCCCGTTGTGTCAGGATCAGATGACGACATTTTACAGGTGAATTTAATATGGAAAGGTGGTGGGGATTTGGTGATGAGTTCCATTGTGGACCACAGTAGCTCTTAACTAACCCTTAATGTAAGCGTCATCAAGAAATGTTTTTTTTAAATATTCAAGCTAGGCTTAAATATATATGATTAGCAGACTATCAATTCAGTGAGATCCACTAGTCGAAGCTGTACAGAATGCCAGCGTATACATTTATAAATAAAGTTATATGGCAACAATGAAAAACTGACCAACTGTAAAACAAGCGTTTATCAAAAATCATTTCTAGTTGATGCTTAGATTAACGGGCCGAATATTTAGTTATTGTCCTGAGGATGGTGATATGGATTTCTTCCTCTAAGATCAGACTGAGTGATGGTTTACACTAAACTAGCTCACTGCCCTTAAAAATATTTATTGGGTTCTGTGTTCTAGTTTGCTCACTTAGGGCCAGATGTACGAAAGGATTTTACCCATTCTGTGTCTATGGGAAAAAGCTTTCGTACATATGGCCCTTATATTGATGTGATCCTCCACATAAAGTGCATCTGACTGCAAGTGTACTGTATCTATTATTGTGAAATGTAAATACCTCTAAAGTTGTCTGTTGTTAATGTTGTATTAAATATTGTGTATATATTACTAAATATACCAATACACATATCTTAACTAAAGCACAAGAGTATGCCTATTAATTCAATTTTCTCTTACATTTAATTCTCTTCATTTAGTGGCATTATTATGGTTTGGATCCTGTTGACTGACCTCAAAAACAATACATCTATATGTAAACAATTTCATAACTGATTCCTTCTGAAGTGTTTTTTGAAAAGATATTATTTACCTATCTCTTGTGGGAAGACTGGCTTGCCTTAGTGTGTTTGGATAAAGAAAACAGATACACAATCTTATTTCACAAGAGTGAAAGCACTTCCATAACAATATGCAGAACAACAGGGACAATAGATGTTTATACTGTTTGTGGTCAGTAGATGACCACAGATGTTGAAACAGTCCTCAAAGAGAAACACCACTGTAACACAATACACTCACTTTCAAAGGTGCATAAACGATTCACTCAAACTTTACAATCATGCATATTTGAGTTTGCTGACTGATCATGAACATTATACTGCAAAAGTTAGTATGACTTTCCAATAGCCAAAATTGTATTACTCTGCGTTGTATTTGTATACCCTTGCAGCTCATAGTCCTAGGGGCTGATTAGGACCTTGGCGGAGGGGATTACTCAGTCCCAAATGTGATGGATATCCATAACCCTGTTAAAGGTTCCATAGGATATAATAGAATTTGTAATATGGCAGGCAGGATATCTGCCACATTTGGGATGGAGTAATTCCCTCCGCCAAGGTCGTAATCAGGCCCTTAATGTTTCTGAAATGAGAAATCCGGTAGAAACAAATACATTGCAAACAATAAAGCAGCAGGACAGTAGCCTTTAATAGTAAAATAGCATCCAGTGGTTCGAGAAAGTCTCATCAAATGTGATAGGCGCATAACAAGGAGATGATTGCAGCTTCTGACCAATGGGCCCACATTGAATGTGGCCGACCATGAAAAAAGGGCTAGCAAATGCAAGAATATGTATTAATTCAACCCACGCTCAGAGAGCAGTATTGAATAGATGCTACACAGTATTATATATGAGACAAGTGGTGTTGAGATAAGGATGAAAACGCGAAGATGTGCTCTTCCTCATATGCAGGTCGCAGAAGACATGTAAATGTGATGTTAACCCACAAATGAAGTGGCAAAACTGATAATGACGTGTGGAACATAGTCTGGCCCAAGGGAGTACCAACATGTATGAGAGTCAGGTAGGAGAGGAAGGAGTGGCAGGAGACACAGAAACATTAATCTGAGAATTGGAAAGGAATGGTGAGAGCATGCCCTAGTAGGAGTGTGACATGGAATGTAATTAGCAGAGGTTAGTCAACTGTGTTGAATGTCACAGACAGACAGGTGCAAATAAGGATTTACGCCAGATGTAAAAATGTTTTAACATTCACAAACCCCTTAGAACGGTAAATCAGAAGGTTTGCGATTGCTACAACCCATTTGCCTCTGTTCTAAACACATTTAGCAAATCGGAAAAGTGTTTACAAATCACAAAATGTGTTCAGAAATGAATACAACTTGTTTTGTTTGAAGGGGCACGTTGTAGGCGTCCTTCCAAATATTTACTCTGCTTACAACGTTTGAACATTTTGTGACCATAAACCAGTCACAAAACAGTTATATTTTATTGACACCTTAAAGTAGATGGTAAATGGTAACCCATTTACAAACAGGAAGGAATCCTATTAGGAGATTCAGAAAGGGGACTGCTTCCCCTTGTGAATGAAACAACAATTTGTTAAGAGGAGGCAGTGGTTCACAGGGCCACTTCCTCATCTTATTCAAACAAAAAGAAAAAAATATTTAAAAGTGCAGCCCAGTTTCCATTAAGGAATATGGGCTGCATTATAAAAAAAGTTTGATTTATTAGAAAGCAATCAAAGTCATTATAGTCTGCTGACCCCAGCACACCACCAGCCGTAAATCGTAGTGGTTTGCAATGATATTAATAAGGAAGATGGAGTTGCAACACACGATAATTTGCTTTTTTGTGAACTGACCTATTAGTACATAGATTCGTTCACAAAATACCACATTGATTGCAAAAAACTGGATGCAAATTGTAACCAGTCTTTTGTGACAAGTATTTATTACATCTAGCACAAAATGAGATGATAGTCATGTGCTACATAGCTGTAGCTTGAGAGGGCAACAGAGCAGGTTAACCGTAATTGTTAGTTTGTAAACGTGAATTAACAGACTTAATAAGTTATTGATTGACTAGATAATGATTGAGGTCACAAAACACTAATCATTTGAGTGTTTTAACAAAAAGGAGAGGTTGGAAGTTGTACAATTGTTTGAGTGGGATGAGTGCAATTAGTTTTTTGAATAGTAGTGAAACTACTAAGGATTTCAATATAATGAGTTCATGCCAAAAAAGATGAAGTAGTTAATAATGTGGAACATAAGCACATTTTCCCCATAAAGAAATGCATTGGCCTACAGCCAGTGGCAGTATCTTTATTCATACGAAGGGGGCGCTACCCCGTTTGTTTTGTTGACCCCGGGTGGCCTCATAAATGTGTTGATTCCTTTCAGCAGCACCAGCATGTTCCACAGTGTTTGCTTTTGACAGTCAGTGAGGGGCAGAGGGGGAAGCTGAATGTGGATTGACTGGTTGTTCTGCTAGGCCTGGGGGTGAAATGTGCATGTCAGTTTGGACGGGCGCCTTGCTCTGCCCAGCCCAACATGTGCACTGAATCCCTCACCAGGCTGCGCAATGTTTGGAGCCTGGGATATACAGCCACAGCCCCCAAGTCTCCTAAGGAGCGCTACAGTGTTTGACTGAGCCAATCCTCGCGCTGCTCTTGTGCTGTTTACTACTGTAAACAAAAAGGGAGCAGTGTCTTTATTGGCTCTGCAGACGTGGGTTGAGTGGAGGGCTGAGCTGAGCTGGTGGTGGACTCTCAACTCCATGCACACATGGAGCAGGTGCCAGCATGTCACTATGAGGGTTCTGCTCTACGAGGAAACCGGCGACTGTGAGTGTCACACTCGTTACTTGTGAATCATTTTATTTTTGTGTTACTTTGAACCTGTGACAAACGGTGTGTAGTTTATGTATGTTCAATTTTCTCTGACACAAACGTGCGTGCCGAGACTTGGGAGAAATCTTTTGCACCATAGTGAAAGATGCTCTTGAAGACACTGGTCTTCACAGGGGAGGAGTTATTCTGCTGTTGACAGGAGCAGCAGCAGATACTGCACCCCCTTGGTGTTCCAGCCTTTTGTGCTACGTATTCTCCTGTCACATGCCTAAGGCTGACTACCCCTGCAGCTGAAGGTCAGAATATCTGAGACTGCAGCAGGGTCTTGGGGTAACATCAGAGAACAGATTGAAGAAACACTAGAGTATGCCTGCAACAGCTTCCGACTTAAAGAGAATGACTGCAAAAGCAAAGGTCTCAAGTAGTTTCATGCCATGTGCAAGTGGGCCATCTGTTCCAGAAACTCCAGTGCCTTTAGACCTGCAATTACAACATGAAGAACAATATCACAAGGTAAGGAGGGAGGTCTTTATCTGCAACCAGATTCAAACCCAGTCATTGCTTGTCAGCCACCATCACTTGACTATGGAGTTGTAGTTTTGCTGTCTTCGATCTTGCATCAATTCGCATTCTAGCATTTGCAGGGTAAAAGAGAAAAGTCTACTACAGTCTACTTTCCAGGTGCTTCTAGAATGAGGAGAGAGAGACATTTTAGTTAGGTACCGAAGGTAAGGCACTGAGAGAAAGATCATGATTTGTCCATGAACACACAATGTGGCACAGTCAAGAATAAAATCCAGATGTCACACCCTGACAAGTCATACCGCAGCTGGTCATGCATTTACAGCAGTAAAAGTAAAATGAATAGTACCACAATGCGGTGATGTGAACTGAAAGGCAATGATTAGCTGAAAATGGCACACCAATGCTAATTAATTATTTTAACACCCAATCAGTTAAATTACGAATATAGCTAGATGCATGCTACTAGTTTCCACAATATCTGTCCGAAGCTGTTGGCACTGTGCAATGTGCTAAAGAAATGCCTTATGCACCCATCCTACCATACAGATATCCATCCATTCAACCTTCCATCAAGAATCTATCCACCCTTCCAATTGGGATCCATCCAATAATCCACCTCTTACATCCTGTACATCCAGCTTGCCATCAAAAGTATTCGCCTGACCATCCATTTACTCATCAATTAATATGTCATCTTTCCATTCACCACATTATCCACCTTTTCACAGCACCATCTGTTCGTCTGTCCAGCTCATCTATCCATCCTCCCCTTCCTGCATCTGTCTATTCACCCTACAACCTCATTCATTTACCATCCATCACCTACACATCCATTCCATCACCCACCAGCACATTTGCCCATTCATCCATCCATTCTCCTCAAACAGAGTCATCCACTCTCCCACCCATCCATCTATCCATCCACCTCACCAGTTATCCATACGTACATACATACCTGCACTCATGCATCCACCGATCCACATCCACAACTGGCAAATAATCCTGATTGATTTTTAAAAAATGAATGCATAAAACGTTGAGGTATTTCATGTCAGTGATTTAGTTCCTGTTTATATTTCACAGGTTTTGTTAGATCCTGCATTCCTTAAGAGTGCTCACTATTAAGAGGATGTTGTATTTCTATATTTCTTTGGGTAGCATATCTCTCTTGTACAGTGCCTACTTTGAACTGAGTCGCTTTCAGGCATTTTTAAAGCCACTATTGAGAGCTCTAGAGAGAAGGCTGAAGGCAGCTTGAATTTTTCACAGTGCCTATCAGTGGGTCAACAAGATGTTTAGAATACTTGGTCGTTTAATCCTTGGCCTCTGTGCTGAAGAAAAAGAGCAATGGTCACTTATTCCAGCTGCAATTGTGATTCTGTGCAACTCTGTGTGAAGGGGTTACACAGTTGCCAAAATACTGAGAAGGAAAAGTAAATAAAAATACAGTGCTTACAGGTGAGTTGGTGTTTTGTGTGTTTGGGGGTCGTATAGTGAAGTTCTCTGCTTATAGTGAATAGGTTGCTACCTACATCATTATCATATGAAATCTCTTTATTGTTGTCATAACTACGCTTTCACAATTGCTTTATAAACCTTCTTGCTTTCTCAAATTTCCTTGAAAATGCACCATTTGTCCACTCTTTTTTTCAAAAGTTTCCTGGGGAGAACCCTCTCAACCCCTCTTATGATGGCTGAGCTCGCTCACTATGCTCGCTCACCATAGGTCACTCACCCCACATGTTTGCTCGCCACCACCTTCAAATGTCACCAACCGCCACTGCCCACAACCCACATGTTTTTCTGGTGCAGCAATTCCTTTTCTTCCCTGATCATTTAAGGGTGGGAAACAATAAAAGAGGATTTTATAAATGGTCAGATACTCATGAGTTGGTTAGACTTTACATGTTTTCAGGGCTGTACATAGCTGCAGATTCCCACTTGCTACCACTTGCATGGGTTTTAGGACCTGATTAAATGTGCCGCAGTTGGCAGATGAAATACACCACACCCGGCAAAATCCAATATCTTCCGGCTCAGAATTTATTGGATGCAATCAATTCCACCTATTCCAAGTTTTTAATCAGGTATGAGAATTACATCTGGATTTTGGTGCTTACCACGCCAAAATCTTCTTGCTCCAGTAAGTATCAGGCCTTTTCTTCCCATTAAATTCCAGCACCTTTGATCTGCCAACATATTTATTGGAGGTAAGGAATTTATTTCACCTGGTGTAGTGCTTTCCTCTTATTTAGTTTCTAAGCACTAACATAACACAACAGAAATGCACTTGTGAGGTCAAAGAAGACTTTTATTGTTATTTTATTCTTCCCCAACCACAATGTTTATGAATGAATGACGAATTAGTAGCTTTCAAGTCCGCGTTAATCAAACAAAATATATCAGTTTGCAATATACACAGCAGGTTATATTTATAAGATATTGAATGCAAAGCAAAACAAATACTTCACCGTGTAGGAACTATTTACAGCTACATCTTTCTAAGGTCTGCAAGCTGAGACCCCTGTCAGCCGCGAGAAAGAGTGTCATCTACCCACACGGGATGCTGGCAACTGGCGCCAAGCTCCAGCACGAGGTCCGGCAGATTCGAATCTGACTCTCTGCAGCCTGTTACATTCGTTACAAAGGTGTGCCCCCTCCTCTCAGACCTGGGAAACTGAGCAAGCCTTTTGGAGACTGGCCAGGTCTCCAAGACTACTCCTGTTCCCAAGCTCAAGGGAAGAGAAACGACGCCCATGTACTCTCTCTTATCAGGTCTAGTCTACTGTGAGAGCAAAACATCTTGGTTCTCTGGTGCAAAAACACAGCTTGGAAAAATACAGAACTCCACATTAAAGGCAATGGGCAGCTAACCTAAATATCAAATGCAATGTCATGTTAAAGGCAATAGGCAGCTAACCTAAATATCAAATGCAATGTCTAGTGTCATGTCAAAGCCAATAGGCATCTAAGCTGAATACAAAATGCAATATATAATATCATGTCAAAGTCAATAGGCAGCGGAGCTGAATACAAAATACAATGTATAATATCATGTCAAAGCCAATAGGCAGCGGAGCTGAATATCATGTCAAAGCCAATAGGCAGTTAAGCTGAATACAAAGTGTAATATATAATATCATGTCAAAGCCCATAGGCAGAATATCTAATAGCATGTCAAAGTCAATAGGCAGCTAAATTGAATACATCATGTCAAAGTCAATAGGCATGCAATGTCAAAGCCAATAGGCGGCTAGACTGGATACAGCATGTCAAAGCCAATAGGCAGAATACAGAATGTAATGGCTAATGCAATGTCAAAGCCCATAGGCGGCTCAACTGAATACAGAAAGTAATGGCTAATGCCATGTCAAAGCCAATAGGCACAATACAGAATGTAATGGCTAATGCAATGTCAAAGCCCATAGGCGGCTCAACTGAATACAGAAAGTAATGGCTAATGCCATGTCAAAGCCAAAAGGCACAATACAGAATGTAATGACTAATGCAATGTCGAAGCCCATAGGCGGCTAAACTGAACAAAACATACCATGTGCTACTGGTGAACATTGAGCAACTAATATGCGCAGTGGTGAAACACAAAGTCATTGGTCAAAACAACACTTTATCAAATGGCAGGACATTCCGCCCTTTGACCAATGAATTT
Organism: Pleurodeles waltl; assembly: GCF_031143425.1. Lineage (NCBI taxonomy): Eukaryota > Metazoa > Chordata > Amphibia > Caudata > Salamandridae > Pleurodeles > Pleurodeles waltl. Next base: position 1,351,186,286 of record NC_090445.1, read on the forward strand.
TTGTTTCACATATCTCATATTTCAAACAAACAAAAAAAACATCAGCACAAAAAAAACATTATGATCAAATCAAATTTCAATGATCAAAGCAATCCCTGTAAAGCAATAGAAGTGAATTAACACATTGATTTCATAACCTTTCACATCAGATACATCTACATAGAAAAGACTGGGCATTTTTTTTTTTTTTTTTTTTTTTCTGAATGAGTCTCTAATTCAACAGTGTTAGCAATTTGATGTGGCATGAGTTCTGCTCATGTAAAGGTGCACGGTCCACCTGAAAGGTTTTCTGGAAGGTAAGCAAAAGTCAGAGTTCCATACGAGAGGGGAAAAAAAAAAAAAACACAGCAAACAAGTTGAACTTGAACTGAAGGCGCAGTTTGCGCAAAATGGATCCATGGTGCTGGCACTTTACTCAGCCAGGTTCAGGTTGGGGATTCGGTCCCTTCCCCGACCCCACACACACACACCGGAAGGGGGACCACACAGCGCACTCAGGGACAGTGGCGAAACGTGGTAGGATCTGCAAAAGAAACAAGTATGACTTTTCTTGCAAATAACATTTTTCATTTAAACTGCACCCTTCCTCTTTCTTTCCCTGTTTTATAATCAGCAGGACGTTTTTGGGGCCCTTTGTTATATTTTCTGCAGGTTCTGGAGGGTCACTTGGGGCTTCAGCCCACACATCAGTACTGAAGTTTTTATCTGCTGCACCACAGCTTCCCTTTTCTTGCACTGTCAGAAGGGCTGGGGCAGACTCCTTCTTTACCAAACCTCCATTCACTGCATTTTTGTCAAGTTGGGCCATTCTGTCTCCAATTTGTATGAATGAATCAGATTCTTTTCTAGGTATCAGCATAATTTCGATTTTTCCTTGGTAATTTGCAGCAATCACTTTCCCTAAAACCTGATCAATTTGCCATTTCTGTTCTGGTAACTTTCCTCTCCCCAACTGCTCTGTGACTGCTTGCATGACAGATTGCTTTTGTGCGTGCTGCACAGTTTTTATCAAATCTAGGGGAATGTGCATCTCTCTCATCTCTGCCCACCTGTAAGTGGCCTTTTCACATTTCTGGGGCACCCACATAGCTATCCCCACTAAGGCAGAATTCTGGGTGAACACTTCTCTCTCTGCATTTTTCTCATTAACATCTGCAAGGTAATTGAACCAGTTAGGTACAAGCCATGTGGCTAAAACATTATCAAAGAACCAAAAATCAGCATAAAAATGACACATCTCACGTAGCTCTTGCTTTAAAATCTGACACACATTATACAACTCTGTTCCTTCTACTGTGCCAGAAAGCAACATTTCAGTCAATGAATCATCAGTAAAACAAACATGCTTTTTATCTTCAGTAGACACGAATTCAAATGGTGCACACAATTTCATTGGTAATTCTTTTATCTGTGGTACTCTAGCCCTGTCTTGCAAGTACCAGATCCATTGTATGATTCTAGCTAGGGGCAGTATTTTCTTCCCTTGTTCTTGAATTACATGTACATCAGTTTTTCCTTCTTGCACTGCGCAGAAACCTAAAGTCTGCATTATTTCATTTGCCAAATCACAAGCGCGCAGCTGCATATTATTTTTCACAGTGACCATGTACAAAAGTGTTAGGATTTCTCTCAAATGAGGGCTATTCTTTTTCCAAAAATCAAACAAGCTAATGAAACTCGGGGTGTCTTGCTCTAAAATCCTTCGTTTTACTTGTGCATTTTGCAACAGTAACTCGTCGTCCGTGTTATCAGTTAAGGAATGCACTTTGGCTGCCAAAAACCCTGGCTCACACGGAAACTCAGTGCAGCTCGGAGCTGTCTTAACCCCCTCATTACTGGAATGGGACAAGAAAGATTCTTCATTTTTATAACTTTCAGCATTATTTTGAATTATCGTATCCTGGCTAATTTGCTCACGTAAATTCCTATTTTCATGTTCCAACTTCCTACATTTCTCCTGCATTTCTCTGTAAGCAGATAAAGGTATCCAGACCTTTCTGTCATCATTACTTCCAAAACACACTTTTTCTACATATATACAACGGGAATTATTTCTCAAAACAACATCAGGCATTTTAGCTACACATGCATTTTCTTCTGTAATTCCCCAAACAGAAAACAATTCACAGTTTTTCTTAGCACCATCAGGCAGTTCATCAACACATGTATTCTCAGACATGGTCTGCCGTGCTACTGTGATTCTCCAAACAGAAAACAATTTCTGTAATTCTCCAAACAACAAAAAACAATTACACTTTTAAAGTGTGCACTTAGAAATCTACTAACTCGTCAAACCCCTTTTAATCACCTCTTAATGACCGACCCCACGACTCCAGGTACCAATTGTAGTGCTTTCCTCTTATTTAGTTTCTAAGCACTAACATAACACAACAGAAATGCACTTGTGAGGTCAAAGAAGACTTTTATTGTTATTTTATTCTTCCCCAACCACAATGTTTATGAATGAATGACGAATTAGTAGCTTTCAAGTCCGCGTTAATCAAACAAAATATATCAGTTTGCAATATACACAGCAGGTTATATTTATAAGATATTGAATGCAAAGCAAAACAAATACTTCACCGTGTAGGAACTATTTACAGCTACATCTTTCTAAGGTCTGCAAGCTGAGACCCCTGTCAGCCGCGAGAAAGAGTGTCATCTACCCACACGGGATGCTGGCAACTGGCGCCAAGCTCCAGCACGAGGTCCGGCAGATTCGAATCTGACTCTCTGCAGCCTGTTACATTCGTTACCAAGGTGTGCCCCCTCCTCTCAGACCTGGGAAACTGAGCAAGCCTTTTGGAGACTGGCCAGGTCTCCAAGACTACTCCTGTTCCCAAGCTCAAGGGAAGAGAAACGACGCCCATGTACTCTCTCTTATCAGGTCTAGTCTACTGTGAGAGCAAAACATCTTGGTTCTCTGGTGCAAAAACACAGCTTGGAAAAATACAGAACTCCACATTAAAGGCAATGGGCAGCTAACCTAAATATCAAATGCAATGTCATGTTAAAGGCAATAGGCAGCTAACCTAAATATCAAATGCAATGTCTAGTGTCATGTCAAAGCCAATAGGCATCTAAGCTGAATACAAAATGCAATATATAATATCATGTCAAAGTCAATAGGCAGCGGAGCTGAATACAAAATACAATGTATAATATCATGTCAAAGCCAATAGGCAGCGGAGCTGAATATCATGTCAAAGCCAATAGGCAGTTAAGCTGAATACAAAGTGTAATATATAATATCATGTCAAAGCCCATAGGCAGAATATCTAATAGCATGTCAAAGTCAATAGGCAGCTAAATTGAATACATCATGTCAAAGTCAATAGGCATGCAATGTCAAAGCCAATAGGCGGCTAGACTGGATACAGCATGTCAAAGCCAATAGGCAGAATACAGAATGTAATGGCTAATGCAATGTCAAAGCCCATAGGCGGCTCAACTGAATACAGAAAGTAATGGCTAATGCCATGTCAAAGCCAATAGGCACAATACAGAATGTAATGGCTAATGCAATGTCAAAGCCCATAGGCGGCTCAACTGAATACAGAAAGTAATGGCTAATGCCATGTCAAAGCCAAAAGGCACAATACAGAATGTAATGACTAATGCAATGTCGAAGCCCATAGGCGGCTAAACTGAACAAAACATACCATGTGCTACTGGTGAACATTGAGCAACTAATATGCGCAGTGGTGAAACACAAAGTCATTGGTCAAAACAACACTTTATCAAATGGCAGGACACCTGGTGCAATAAACGCTACACAAATCAGAATTACTACCACTGCACAGACACTCAGTTGCATGGTCGGTCATCACAATGTAATAGTCCAGTGGTAATCAGGCATGTAAAAGGCCTCGGGGAAGAAACAGTATTTACCACTTCAAGCTCAAATGTGTGGATTTTCTGCAGATGTAAATCTTGCTATTACACTGATAACACACTCATTCTACCCTTTGTCATTGTCAGGAATTCCTTGCAATGCCATAAGTCCTTGTTTTACAAGCAGATAAAATGACATTAGAAAGTTTAATTTCCTCTTGTTGGCCCTCGGCACAAAAGCAGTCAGGCTTAACGTACCAGCAATGTGTAAAGTATTGATGAGGAACGAAAGCAGTAATAAATGGAGAGCACAACACAAGAAAACTCTCAACTCAATTTTGAAAAATAAAATCATACCAGAATCACAATACTCCAATTAGTAGAACTAGAGATATGCAGTTTCAAAATTTTAAGTAAATAAAGTGTCTAAAAGCACAAAGTGCCAGCTGAAGATATCTGGTTGCATTAGACCAGTACAGAGTCACAAGTTCAGGCCAACTGCAATGAATCGCAGACCAGACACAGGATCAGGTTTGTCCCTCTGGAAGTTGTACCTTATGTCCTTGATGCGAGGTCTGAATTGCGCTACTTTGAAAGGCTTTGCACCACATGGTGTTGGTTCTGATGAAGCTGTCAGTTGTACAACTAGGCGCTGCAGAGCTTTGCATCAATCTGCATCAGTTCTGATGAAGCTTTTAGCTGTGTGGCGAGGCTTTGCAGTGCTTTTTGTCATTTTGCATTGGCTATGATGAGAGTTCCGCTGTACAGCAAAGCTTTGTGGTCCTTTTCTCTTGGTGTCAGTTCCAATGAGGCACTCAGTAGTGTGGCAAATCTTTCCCGGGCTTTGTGGTGCTTGGTGTCGGTTGGGGCAGACTTCAATGGAGCACAGTCAGGCACAGGATTAAGGTTGTTCTTGATGCGGGGTCTGCATGGTACTGCTATGTGAGACTTTGCACTGCTTGGTGCTAGTTTTGAGTAAGCTCTCAGATGTGAAGATAGGCTTTGCAAGGCTTTACATTACTGGGCAATGGTTTCAATGAATCTTTCAGCAGTGTGGTGAGGCTTTGCAGTGCTTTGCATTGCTTCATGTTAGTTCTGATGAGCTTTCAGCTGTGGGGTGAGGCTTTGTGGTTCTCTGCACCTTTCTGCTTTGGTTCTGATGAGGCTCTCAGCCGTGTGGCGAGGCATTGCATGGCTTTGTGGAAGTCGGTGCCGGTCCCAGCAAGGCTTTTTGTGGCTTTGCATCACTGTGGGTGAGTTCAGATGGACCCTCAGTTGTTCAGTCAGGTTTTGAGGGGTTTTGAATCAGTCAGGGTCAGTTCCAATGGAGCTCCTAGGGGTGTGGCAAGATTTTGTGTGGCTTTGCTTCATGGGGGAGCAGCTCCAATAAAGCTCCAGCTGTATGGTGAGGTTTTGCAGGGCTTTGAGTTGCTCGGCATTGGTTCCAATGAAGATGTCAGTTGTGTGGAGAGTCTCTGCGGGGCTTCACATAGCTTTGTGCCAGAGTTGGTGGACCCTTCATTTAGGTAAGGAGGAGTTCTCCATGATGCCAGCCAAGGATCTAGGACCTAGGGAGGCACTTCTTGGGGATCAAGAAGTCACTCTAATGGAGGTCGGAAAGGCTCAGGCAGGTCCAGTTGCAGGTCCAGGAAGGTCCCATTCAGCAGGTCTTATTGTGTCCCTGTAGCTCAGAACAGGAGGCCAGCCAGTTAGCCCTTGGTGTCACTCTGGTGATCCTTGATTCAAGGAGCAGGTCTAGGTATTCTTCCTTGGGCCACAGTGGAGCAGGACAGTCCTTCTTCTGAGCCTTCCACAGGTCCAGAAGTGATATGATAAGATGCTCATGAGTTTCAATGTTTAGACCGGGTGCCAACCTCTGAAGTGCAGGGACCCACTATTCTACTGCCACCTCTGGCTCTGTAGAGTTCCTTCCTTTCTATGCCAAGGCTCTAAGTAGTTTAGGGGGAGAAAATAACAATGTCTGGTTCTTTTGGGTGTGTGGTGGAGGCAGCCCTTTGAAATGCAAGTGGGGCAGGGAACACCTCCACTCCGCCCATCCTGAAACAATGGACCACTCTGCCAACTCCTAGTTTCCCCTTATTATCACTTTATGGGAGGAATACACAAAGGCAGCAACTAAGCTAATTACATTCATGTTACCCAGGATACTGACAGAAGGCACAAATGGTTAGGACAAGAAAACTCCAAAGGTCCAAAAAGCTATTTTTCAGAATTGTGACTTAAAATCTGACTTTGCCATTAAAGATGGTTTTCAATTAAAAAATTTTTGGGCGTAATCATAATTTTACTATATGCCCCAAAACGTAAGTTATCACTTATTAAGTTTAATGAGGTATCTCAATGTTATCCTATGGGAGATATAGGCCTTAAGCTAGTGAAAAATTAATTTGAGAGTTATTAATTACCAGGATATGTAATATTTAAAACCACATGTCCTACTTTTTAAATACAATGCACTCTGTCCTGTGGCCTTCTTAGGTCTTACCTTAGGTCTAACCCATATGTATTAAAAGGAAGGTTTAAGCCTGGCTAATGGTTTATTTTGGCAGGTCAACATGGCAATTCAAAACTGCACTATAGGTTGCAGTGACACGCCTGAGATGTTTTTTCAAAAGCTACTTTAGTGGACAGCTCAATGAGTGCTACTGGACCTGGGAACACGCAATACAATTCGCTAGTGACTTACATGTAAATTAAATCTGCCAATTACATGTAGGTCAATTGTACAGTGTTCTGGGGAGACAGTAAATACACCTTGGGATTGTTTTACAGTGGTAAAGCACACAGAGTACTGCAGCCAACAAAATTATTTTTATGAAACAGGAGGGATGAAGGCAAAAGGTTTGGGGGTGATAAGGCCCCAATAGAACAAATAAAATCCAAATACTAATTACTAATGTGAGAGTGGATTTGTAGGCCCCAAAACTGTTGTTGCTTTAATGTTTAAAAGCATGGTCTGAACCTTATGTAACCTGTGCTGCATGATTTGCAGAACTCATTAGGCTGGCACATATTTCAATTAAATGTTTCTTCTATAACCCATTCAGAACTTGAAAGATGCTACAAACTTGTCTTACAACAATTGAACCAGTTTTAACTACATCCTTTCCCACCTACTAAACTGCTTTGCTATGCGCTGACGTGTATTTAGAAAATAAACTGCTCGTATGATAGAAAAAATGTAACATTACGTGAATAGTGGGAATTAAGATGGTGTTACTCTTATGTATGTAAAATTGTTCTTGCAGAAGTGAAGGACTGCATGTGAAAGGAAGTATGAGTATCCAGTCCCTTCTGTTTGTCAAGAAAAGCAATGATTAACTCTGCAACATCTCAAGAAATGTATACTTTTGTTGATAAATGTGACAATTAAAGGAATCATAAAAAGTGTCATAGAGGAAGACTCTGGGCTTCTGTTCTGAGAGTTACAGATGACCAGAGGGCATTCTCTGCAATTGAGCTATAGACTGAGACAGTATTCTAGAGTGACCACAATAAGCTTACTGCCCTATCTAAGGAAATCAGGTTTGAGTGTAGAGAACTTCATGAGAGCCATCTGGCTTCAGAGCTATTGGGTAAAACAGAGTTATTCTTTCTGCTGCAGATATTTTATTGAGGGTGAGAGAGAGTCAATAAATTGTTTCAGAACAGTATGATAGCAGTAAGTACATGAGACAGATAACCTGGGAATTAGAGTTTATGTAGCAGACTGAGGCACTTATTATGACATTGGCGGTAAATGCCACTTACCGCCATGGTGATGCCCGCCAACATATTGCCGCGGTGGCGAATATCTGTCTGCCATTATTATGACACACACACCAAACCAACTGAATACTGCCACATACACAAGTCCGCCAGCCCAAAGGTCAGTGGTAAAGTGTTGGTACGAACACTTATACCGCTACGCCAAAAAAGAAACATTATGACCCACAAATCACCACAGCGGAGTTTCAATGGCGGTAAATCATTGGCGGTACACACAACACCCATGTCCCCACTATGGCACCCCATTTCACAGATGAGGAGTTTCAGGTCATGGTCGAGGGAATAGTCAGGGTAGAGCCACAGCTGTTTGGACCACAGGTACAGAAAATATCCATTGCCAGAAATATGGACCTATGGCGGAGAATCGTGGACAGGGTGAACACCGTGGGCTAGCATCCAAGAATAAGGGACGACATCAGGAAGAGGTAGAACGATCCACGGGGAAGGTACGTTCAATGGCAGCAAGGCACCAGCTTGCCATCCAGAGGACTGGCGGTGGACCTCCACCTCCTCCCCCACAGCTCACTCCATGGGATGAGCAAGTCTTGGCAATTCTGGATCCTGAGGGACTCACTGGAGTAGCCAGAGGACTGGACACTGGTGAGTCAACATTTACTGTTCACCCCCATACCTGCATGCCATCACACCACTCCATCCCACACACTGCACCTACATATCTGACTAACCCCAATGTCAAGCCCTGCATGCTATACCAATGCATGGTCAGCCCTCCCAGCCCTGCATGGACACCCTTCACCAAATCATGCACAGCATGGAGAACTAACAATCACACAATATATCACCATGCACAAAAAAGGGCAACAGCAACAATAGAGGGGAAGCAAGGGATGTACAATATGTCACAGACATGAAGTATGATACTTCACTTACATTACCACGGGGCCAATCTCAGTGGTGAGGAGGTGCCACGACTATCCAGTTCCCCCAACAGAAGATGCCCCCAGTGAAGCCAAGTAAATCTGGACTTCAGGATCTGGATGAAGTACCTTACCCACCTGGGACCACTGGTCAGTCGGCCACCCTAGCCCACTAACATTCCATACACAGAGCGTCCCCTATCAGTATCCAACACCACAGCACTCACCCAATGCCCCACACCTCTGTCCCCACGACACGTCAATCAGCAGTGTGCCCACCTGTACAGGGACCCCAGTCCACACCTCACCCCCAAGACATTCAGGGACCTGGGGTCAGTGGCAGTGGGCACACCGTTCAGGGGACACAGACACAGGGGAACAGGGACATTGGGAGGAACCCTGTGCGCTAGGGGGAGGACTCTTCAGGAGGCACTCTCTAATGTCCTGAGGGCTTACCAACAATCCCTGGACAAGATGGGCCAGATTCTTATCAACATGCATGAGAACAAGCAGCTGCAGGAGGTACACCATCAGGAGATCAGGGAGGATTTGCGGGCCCTCAACAACACCATGCCTCTATAGCAGGGGTGCTGGTAGATATGGCCAACATCATGAGGGAATGGACAGCACACCAGCGGGCCCCTACCACTGGCCAGTCTACTGACCAGCTCATCACTTCTGTGCCAGCTAGTGGGCAGGAGGCCCTGCCACAGGACCCACAGGCCACCAGCACCCTCCTCCTGCAGAAAGTGAACCACCCCGCAAACGTTCCCTGGGACCCAGAAGAAGCCAGAGACACTTGCCAACACCAAAACCACGGCCAGGAAATGAGACCCTCCTGAATGTCCCCCTTGTGTTCCACCTTGCCACCTTGTCCACTTTGAACTGCCTTTGCTCCCCTTCCTATGGCCCATTGGACACTGGACCTGTGCTGTAAACAGACTGGAACAATACCCTTGACTTTCCTCAACCATCACTCCATTCCATTGCACTTTTCCGTCAATTATTTGCACTACAATAAACACCCTTGAAAACAACCTGAGTGAAAGTGTTTTATGAGATCAAAATGTGCATATATGGAAACAGTCACATCACGTGCAATGACCTAAACACTGTGAGAGCATACATTTAATGTCCAGTGTCTGTCTGTAGTCATCACATCATTACACAGTTGTTATATCACCAACATCTGCAAAATGAGAAGCCATAGGTGACAGTAAGTAGAGATGAAAAGGAAGTGAATGCCATCCTGCTACAGCCACACAGAAAGCATCAATAATCAAGGAATTGTCAGTTCCACTGTCTCACCTGGGAGGCATTTGAAGAATTGACGTATAACTGATGTTCTGTTGTCCTCATCCTCTGCCTCCTCATCATTACTGTCCTCAGTGTCCACTGCTGTCACAGGGGCATTTCCAGTCTCCTCCTCCTCCTGCCGAAAAGGCACATGTCGTCTGAGGGCCAGGTTGTGCAACATGCAGCTTGCCACTACTATCTGGTAGACCTTTTCCGGTGAGTAGCAAAGGGATCCACCTGTTATATGGAGGCATCTGAACCTGCCCTTCAGGGGGCTGAAGGTCCTTTCAACATTCCTCCTGGTTCACCCTGTGCATCATTATAACGATTCTCAGCCCCTGTCCTGGCATTCCTCACAGGGTCAGGAGCCATGATAGGTTTGGGAAGCCAGAGTCACCTACAAGTGTTGAGGGACAAACATTAGACTTACACAATGGTATGGTGTTAACACCAGAAGGCATACACTGACATACATTGGGTGGGGAGTCAGGATCACCAATTAGCCACACCCTGTGCCTCTGCAGTTGTGCCATCACATTTAGGAAGCTGCTATTCCTCAGGGCGAAGGCATCATGCACCGACCCAGGATATTTGGCAGTGACATGGGAGATGTACTGGTCAGCCAAGGACACCATTTCCACATTGAGTGAGTGGAAACTCTTCAGATTCCTGAACACTTGTTCATTCTGGTGGGGGAGGGACAAACACAACATGTGTACTGTCAATCGCCCCAATAGTATTGGGTATCTGCGCCATTGCATTGAATCCTGCCTTTACAGTGGCCAAATCATCCACCTGGGGGAAAGCAATGTAGTTGCACATGTGTTTCGCCAGGGCAGACAAAACCCTTGCCAGTACAATTGAGAACATTGGCTGTGACATTCCTGCTGCCAAGCCCACTGCCAATTGGAAAGAACCAGTTGACAGGAAATGGAGCACTGATAGAACCTGCACAAGAGGGGGGATCCAAGTGGGATGACAGATAGCTGATATCAGATCAGGCTCCAATTGAGCACACAGCTCTGTGATAGTGGCTCTGTCCAGTCTATAGGTCAGTATTATGTGCCTATCCTCCAGTGTAGCTAAGCCCGCAAGAGGTCTGTACACAGGACCTTGCCTCCTCCTCTGATTCCTCTGCAGGGGTAGGTATCTAAGGGACACAAGAGTGAGTAGGCTGTCACAATTTGAACAATGGAACCACCACCTCAGTGTACATAGAGCAGTAACGTGATGGGACAATGGGAATGGCAATGTATGTACAAATTATAGAAATGACACAATTCTCGATTATCTCAATATTGTCCACCACCATAAAGAGGCGACTGCCTGTCTTCTATGTAGGGACAGGTGGAAGTGACGTAACTCCGCCGATGTTGCGCGTCATGGCGGAAGACGGTCTTGCACCACCGTGCTATTCCTCATTGGATAACATGGGGCTCTATGGAGTACAGTGGCCAAAGGGGATCACTAATGGCGGTGTTGGTGTACACCACCGTGGATGTGAGCGCCATTTTCTGCCTAAACCTCACTTGATTCCTGATTTTACACAGGACAACACCTAAACTGCATGTGCTGCTGTGACCTGTGTCTAGATCCTGCCATGGCCTGATTGACCGGAGAAAGTAACCCAGCCTTCATTTCGGAGGAGTAGGAGTGTTTGGTGGATGGGGCCCTAGCCCGGTATGGGCAGCTGTATGAGCCTCCAGACCAACAGGTGAGTACACCTTGGGCACGATGCCTGTGACAAGGTTGCATGGAGATGTGTGTGCAAGCATTGTGTCATTTGTGGGGGGTCGTATGTCTGGTGGTAGTGTACTACATGGTGGGCTCTGGGTGATGTGTGTACCAATAAGGATGGAAGGGGATTTGTGGGCCATACGTGTGACAGACTGGATTGTATATGTAATGGTGTCCTCCTGTCTGTATTTCTCCTGCAGGTCAGTGCCCATCAGAAGAAGGGATTCCTGCATGCCATCGCCAAGGATGTGCAGACCATGGGGGTCTACTGCAGGCAGAGCACCCTCTATAAGGAGAGGTGGGAGGACCTGAGACACTGGGCCCAGAAGATCGCGGAGGCCCAGCTAGTGATGGCCTTCCTACGAGGGCGGGGTGCCCTTCGGAACCTGACCCCCCTGATGGCCCGCATACTGGTGGTGGCCTACCCTGAGCTGGAAGGGTGCTAGAGGGCATCACAGCAGCCACAAGGGGAGGAGTGCAGTGTGCGTTACAACTATGATTGGTAGGTGGCATGGGATCCTGGTGGTGGGTGTCAGTAAGTGTGTGCCCCATAATGCCATATCAGGGATCACAACGTGCTCCAGCTCAAGGGAAATGGTTGTAATGCTAAATCTGGTTACCTAGCTAGGTTGCATTCCATGTCAGGCAGGGCTTAGTGACTCCCAGGAGGGGTGCAGTTGGTAGGGGTTGGCTTACATCTTGCTGTGGTACCTAGCCAATGGAATGCCAGTGCGATGCATGGTGCTCAATCCTGATCCCTGTGTGTGATGGTAATGTATATGCCATCTGTGGTGTTGGTGCTGCAATTGACCCAGCGCTCCCTTTCTCTCTCCCCCTCTTTTTTCTTCTGTCATCCTGTTCATTTGTGCATTAGCATAATCTGGCGGAGGAGCAGGGGCACCGGCGACAGAGGGAGCTGCATCCCACAGGACCCAGGAGGCAGAGTCCACTGACACCAAGGGGACCAGTGTGATGGAGGGCGAGGGGAGCACCATGATGGAGACAGGAGGTGACAACACTGACTTCCTCCTCCGATGGTAGCTCCCTGGTGGTGGTGGACACCTCTGGGACCACCCCAGCTACAGGTACAGAAGCCACCCCTCATACCAGCACTGCCCTCCCAGTAGCCCCTCACCGAGTTGTCTATGCCCGCTCACCCAGGAGGGTGGGCATCTCCTTCGCCCCAGGCACTTCAGGCCCTGCCCCAGTGAGCACTGCAGCCCTCAGTGAGGAGGCTATTGACCTCCTGAGATCCCACACTGTAGGGCTGTCAACCATCATGAATGCCATCCAGGCCCTGGCATCCCAGATGCAGCAAATCAATGCATTCCTGGAGGTCATTACCAGAGTATCGGCATCCCAACAGAGATCGTTCCAGGGTCTGGCCTCTTCTCTGTTGGCAGCCATTGTCCCTGTTCCTACCGTCCCCCCTCCAACTACCACTTCCCAGTCCCAATCTCCTCAACCCCAACCCATCCCATGCACTCATACAGACGAGCATGCACACAAAACATCACACAAGAGTGGCACAGACAAACACAGGCAGCACACTTCAGGCCACAAGCACTCACACAAACAACAGACAGTAGCACACACAACAACATCCACTACCTCCACTGTCTTCTCCTCCTCCTCCTCCTCCTGCCTCACTGTTACATCCATACTCACACCTGTATGCACTGCATCAACAGCCACCACCACCATCACCACAGCAAGCAGCACACAAACCTCACTTGCAGACACCTCCACAATATCCATCTACGCATCACCCGTGTCCTCTCCCACCCTGTCTCCCACTCCTAAGAGACACAAATGCATGCACTCAGACACCCAACAGCCATCCACTTCACATAAGCACACTGCCCCTGCACCTGCACCCAAGTCCAGCAGACATACACCTTCAACAACCACTCCCTCATCCTCCACTCCCATCTCTCCTCCCTCATCCTGCCCCACCGTCCCTAAGAAGCTTTTCCTTGCCCAACTTGACCTCTTCCCTCCCCCTCCACCCCCGTCCTGTCCATAAGAGCAGGGTCAAAATGACCCAGCCCAGCTCCTCAGCTAAACAGTCCAGAGGGACAGTGGAGGCACCTACTAGTCGTGGAGGCAAGAAAATAAAGGACCCCACTCCACCACAAAAGAGAGGGAAGGATCCCACTCCACCACCCAAGAGGGGGAAGGATCCAACTCCACCACCCAAGAAAGGGAAGGATCACACTCCACCACCCAAGAGAGGGAAGGATCCCACTCCACCACCCAGGAAAGGGAAGGTTCCCAGTCCACCAACTAAGAGAGACAGGAGGCCCCCTCCAACAGCAGTGGGCAAGGAGCCCTCACCACCAGCAGAGGCTGGCAGGGTTTCCCCTCCAACAGCAATGGGCAAGGAGCCATCACCTCCAGTTGGGAAACAGCATCCCTCACCTGTAGCTGGGACAGAGCAGCCTTCACCTCCAGCTTGGACTTAGCAGCCCTCATCTCCAGCTGGGACACAGCAGCCTTCAACTTCAGCTGGGACATAGCAGCCCTTACCTCCAGCTGGGACACAGCAGCCTGCACCTCCAGCAGAGGGCATGTAGGCCACCCTCCAAGGACTGTTGTACAAGGGGCCCCCTCCAGAACCAGTGGACAAGTTCCCTACCTCAGAGACTGCGACCTTGCACCCCCCAGCAGAGTGAAATGGGCAAGGAGCCCCCTCCAGAACCAGTGGGCAAATTCCCTACCTCAGATACTGTGACCTTGCACTCCCCAGCAAAGTGAAATGGGCAAGGAGCCCCCTCCAGAACCAGTGGGCAAGTTCCCCACTTCAGAGACTGTGACCTTGCACTCCCCAGCAAAGAGAAATGGGTATGGAGCCTCCTCCAGAACCAGTGGCAAAGTTCCCCACTTCAGCTGAGGTGTCCTCCACCCTCCTTCCCATTGAGGTGCCTGGCCATTCCCAACATGATGCCCCTGCACGGTGTAGTGAGGATTACGTCAGGGAACAAGTTGGACCTTGGACTGTGCCCTGTGGCCATGTGGGCCTTTTTGTGTTTTGGACTGGCCATTGGCCTTTTCTGAACAGTTACTCATGTATTTCTTGTCACATGGACAATATGGTGGCTGTCAGCATCAAATTTCATCTTCAGTTCTGGATAAATGTTGTCCTTGCATTATTATGATGTGTGTTTTGTGAAACTGGTTTTCCTCTGCAGCTGGTTGTGTGTATGGTCTGTATGAATGGTGTGTGTTGTGCATGTGTGTGTCACTCTCCTTTTCCTCCCTCCCTCCCTTGTGTGCTAGGTGGCTGTACTCATCGTCATCGTCTTCGTCTGCGTTGGTGTTCCAGGTGGAGCATGGCGTAGAAGAGTATCGGGAAGACTTGAAGTTCTGGTTCCATGGCGGCATTGGTCTTCTCTGTGTCTCTGATGGTGTCTTTCGTCTTCTGTGTTCTATTTCCACCAGGCTTTTGATGGCCTTGGTACCACCCTGGAAATTGTGGTGGTTTTCTATGTCTTGATATGGTGGGTGGTACCTTTTCTCCCGCCTGGCTGTTGATGGCTACTGCCATGGTCAGTGGTGTTAACACCCTGGCGGTTGGTGTGGTACTTTCGCTGTCTATGGGAGTTATCACCGCCAATGTCATAATGACCACATGAATGTTCTTTTCTAAATTTCACAGACTATGAGAAAGTATATTTTCGATTTTATTGCATTCTGTAAGATAGAGATGGAGTAGGGACAAATTCTGGACACATTTCATGAATTTTTCTAAAACTTTGTGCCTTGATAATTAAACATTATATTAATTTAAGTAAATGCTTCAAAACTACCAAAACTCTTTTTATTGACAACAGAAAATGTACTTACTGGGTAAGTTTGTATTTTGAAAATATTGTTTCGAGCTCATTACATTTCTCACATCCACTCTTAGATAAAGATCTATATTTAGGGTCCAGATAAAGGGTAAGGGGCAGCAGGGAAAAAAGAGCAATGGGTTATTCATACTAAGATGGTGTATTTGATAAGGGCGCAGTTAAACAGCAGGGATTAACTCGCTCGTAGACCCTGGTCTAACTGTGAAATAATGAACAGGCAGAAAAATGCCAGGAGCATACTCAAATATGGCCTACCTGATAAGGGCAGCAGATTGGCTTGCAACTAATCCACCAGAAATCTTTGCACTGGCCCAGACACCAAATCAGTCTGCGTGTCTGCTCTATTGCAGGCTCATTAAGGTTTTGCTTGGAATTCTTGCAAGGCAATTCCTTTGATGCATGTGCTTTGTAATGTGTTCAACTTCAATATTGCAAGGGATGAAATAGGTATAACATTATTTTAAAATTCTCTACACCTCCAAACAGGATTGTGAGGAAAGAAACAAAAATAAACAGTCAGGGAATTTGACGATTTTTATGTGGTTCTTTTAATCACAGAAGACCACTTCAAGCTGTTGCTCCTAATTGTACTGCCACTTACTTTCTAGTTAATGTTCTTCGTTTATTTCTTCCTACAGGTACAATTCTGTTTGACAGATGTTGAAAAGCTTCCATTATGGATAAAAACAAGCGTCCTCGATTTCAACGAGCAGTAGATAATTTTAATTAATCATGGATAATTTACTTCTGTGAATATTTTTCTGCTTGCAGATCTCTTGTTATTTAAATCGGGCATAATGAAGTGGCTGCTGGTTTTAAACAGCATCTATTTGTACAGTAGCTAGCACAAACATCTCACTTCAAGTTCAGACACTTAAGTGACATTTTACAGTGACTATGTCAGGCTTAAAAATCATTTCAGAAGTACTTTTTTACTAACTCAGAAACCAAAATCATAGTTATGAATTTCACATTTGCAGCCTGACTCCTAGAGACAATAAACTTCTATTTCTAGGACTTTCATATTCGAGGTTCATTGTGGTCTGCAACTATCATTCATCAAATTGGAAGGATTTTTTATGATTGTGTTATTTTGCACTTTGAGGAAGGGCAAACACATTCGAAGACATAGCCGAAAAATAAATACATTGTGGGCATATGCATCTAAATCAGATTTGTGGCATGGATTCCTGCAACAGCAAACAATTGCTTCCGTATTTCACTGGGCTATGCAATACACAAGTTCGCATCAAAGGGCAATTGCACATAATTTGCAGGGGCATTTCTTTGGGGAGCATGTTGAGACCTTGATGCAGGACCTTACCTCGTGTGCTTTGCTGAAATAATAATTTGAAAATGAACTAAATGTAAACAAAGTTGGGAATACTGAAAAGCCAACTCCTTACACTACAATGTGTCATAAGTCTTTGAAGGCATGTCTAAATAATCTACATTGTTTCAGGGCCCTTGACTTTTGAAAATTCTTGATTATTACATACAGAGAGGCAATGTATATTAATCAATGGCAAAGGTAATAGCTCTGGCTTTACTGATAACACTTTCAAAAAGAGCCCCACAGAAGTGCCCTTTGAGATTGCTTTGTGAAAGATAGCACACATGCACGTCTCTCACTCTCACACAGGCAATCTATATACAGGGAGTGCAGAATTATTAGGCAAGTTGTATTTTTGAGGATTAATTTTATTATTGAACAACAACCATGTTCTCAATGAACCCAAAAAACTCATTAATATCAAAGCTGAATATTTTTGGAAGTAGTTTTTAGTTTGTTTTTAGTTTTAGCTATGTTAGGGGGATATCTGTGTGTGCAGGTGACTATTACTGTGCATAATTATTAGGCAACTTAACAAAAAAAAATATATACCCATTTCAATTATTTATTATTACCAGTGAAACCAATATAACATCTCAACATTCACAAATATACATTTCTGACATTCAAAAACAAAACAAAAACAAATCAGTGACCAATATAGCCACCTTTCTTTGCAAGGACACTCAAAAGCCTGCCATCCATGGATTCTGTCAGTGTTTTGATCTGTTCACCATCAACATTGCGTGCAGCAGCAACCACAGCCTCCCAGACACTGTGCAGAGAGGTGTACTGTTTTCCCTCCTTGTAAATCTCACATTTGATGATGGACCACAGGTTCTCAATGGGGTTCAGATCAGGTGAACAAGGAGGCCATGTCATTAGATTTCCTTCTTTTATACCCTTTCTTGCCAGCCACGCTGTGGAGTACTTGGACGCGTGTGATGGAGCATTGTCCTGCATGAAAATCATGTTTTTCTTGAAGGATGCAGACTTCTTCCTGTACCACTGCTTGAAGAAGGTGTCTTCCAGGAACTGGCAGTAGGACTGGGAGTTGAGCTTGACTCCATCCTCAACCCGAAAAGGCCCCACAAGCTCATCTTTGATGATACCAGCCCAAACCAGTACTCCACCTCCACCTTGCTGGCGTCTGAGTCGGACTGGAGCTCTCTGCCCTTTACCAATCCAGCCACGGGCCCATCCATCTGGCCCATCAAGACTCACTCTCATTTCATCAGTCCATAAAACCTTAGAAAAATCAGTCTTGAGATATTTCTTGGCCCAGTCTTGACGTTTCAGCTTGTGTGTCTTGTTCAGTGGTGGTCGTCTTTCAGCCTTTCTTACCTTGGCCATGTCTCTGAGTATTGCACACCTTGTGCTTTTGGGCACTCCAGTGATGTTGCAGCTCTGAAATATGGCCAAACTGGTGGCAAGTGGCATCGTGGCAGCTGCACGCTTGACTTTTCTCAGTTCATGGGCAGTTATTTTGCGCCTTGGTTTTTCCACACGCTTCTTGCGACCCTGTT
Organism: Pleurodeles waltl; assembly: GCF_031143425.1. Lineage (NCBI taxonomy): Eukaryota > Metazoa > Chordata > Amphibia > Caudata > Salamandridae > Pleurodeles > Pleurodeles waltl. The sequence continues at coordinate 1,351,204,533 of NC_090445.1, forward strand.
GACTATTTTGAATGAAACGCTTGATTGTTCGATGATCACGCTTCAGAAGCTTTGCAATTTTAAGAGTGCTGCATCCCTCTGCAAGATATCTCACTATTTTTGACTTTTCTGAGCCTGTCAAGTCCTTCTTTTGACCCATTTTGCCAAAGGAAAGGAAGTTGCCTAATAATTATGCACACCTGATATAGGGTGTTGATGTCATTAGACCACACCCCTTCTTATTACAGAGATGCACATCACCTAATATGCTTAATTGGTAGTAGGCTTTCGAGCCTATACAGCTTGGAGTAAGACAACATGCATAAAGAGGATGATGTGGTCAAAATACTCATTTGCCTAATAATTCTGCACTCCCTGTATATATATATGTGTGTGTGTGTATATATATATATCTATATATATGTGTGTATGTGTATATATATATATATATATATATATATATATATATATATATATATATCAAAGTCTTTAAATCTTTCCTGTCATAGCCCTATTGCGTTAGGCCTCAATGGGGTCGCAAACCCCCATAAATCAATAGCAGCTCCTCTCCTCTAGGGAAATGCTGGTTATTGCCAATCCTCAGGAAAGGAAAAACTGCCGAAGCCACAGTCGTCTTTTGAGCAACCAAACAGTTAAACAGTTTCAGAAAGCTTCGTTTACTTGTTCACAAATAAACATAATGCCAATTTTATACCTTATTTAAATCAATGTGCTTCCCTGTAAAAAACAGCAACATAGACAGTTGACTTTCTTAGTACTGCCCACATAAAATGTATTACACGGGCATTCCAGAGTGTATCTACTGTAGTCAGGATTGCAGGTTACATGTTTCTCAAGCACCAATGGTTTCAGTATTTCTGGAAACTTAACCTTCCTGCAGTTTTTACTATATCTGCAAGCCTTACAGTTCCCACAATTGAAAAAACCTTTATTACGCTTACGGTTCTCAATTTTAGGCAGTAAACTCTGACTAAAGAGTCTTGAAGAAATTTGCTGCGTCCAAATGTTAATCTAGGGTATTTATCCAATACACTGGCCAAAGTTTTATCCGTATGTAAGACTGGCTAGAACTTTTGAAATATTCTTTTCATTTCTCCTACTCTGTTATGGAAAGTTGTAATAAATCTCATAGATTCATCTTTTCTCACATCCATATTTTTGACAACCAATAGACCATCTTTTTTAACTAACTTTTCCTTTGCAAATGCTTTTACAATAGTCCCATCTGATTAACCCCTTTCCTTAAACCGTTTTATCATAATCTCAATCTGTTTACTGAAAGCGATATCAGAACTTCAATTCCTTCTTGCTTGCAGTAATTCTTCACATGGAATACTGTATATAAAGGTTTTTCAGGTGGTTGCTCTTTGCATGAAGTAGACTATTTCGTGCATTTTCTTTTTATATAGGGCACATTCAAGTTTCTCATTTACAATATGTATCGTAACATTGAGAAATTAAACTTCCTCCAAATGGATTTTCCAAGTAAATTTTAAATTGAGGAATTATCATTAAGAATAGTCATGAATTGTACAGGAGATTCAACACTGCCTTTCAAAATACAAAACATATCATCGATGTATCTAACCGAAAGTACCACATGCTCTTCAATTTCAGGGATGTTCCTGACAACCTTTTCCTTCCACCAGTCAAAGTACAAACAAGCATAGCTTGGGCAAAACAGGTGCCCATCGCAGCAACTTGGGTTTGACGATATATAGGGCCTGATTCTAACTTTGGAGGACGGTGTTAAACCGTCCCAAAAGTGGCGGATATACCACCTACCGTATTACGAGTTCCATAGGATATAATGGACTCGTAATACGGTAGGTGGTATATCCGCCACTTTTGGGACGGTTTAACACCGTCCTCCAAAGTTAGAATCAGGCCCATAGTCTTGTAAAAAATGAAGAAGTTATTGGTAAGACAGGTGTGAATCATATCAAGTAACATTTCATTATGGAGAAGATATGATAAGGATCGGGCTCTCAAAAAATGTCTAACAGCCCTAAGTCCATTTATGTACAGAATGTCACTCCTAAAAAAATACTACAAATTAAATACAAAAAGATGTTAACAGCCCAAGGCTTGTATCTCAAAAAGAAAGTGAAACACGTGTTGACTTCACTACAGCTGCAGGAAATATATTCTGGACATTATATTTTCATCAGATAATGTATTTGGAACTGTTGGTGCATATTTGGAAAGAGAAGGATATCATGGTTTTATATATTAAGCATCTATACAAGAGGGAGTAAAAAAGGAAAACTAAAATAAAGTAATATTTTGTTTATTCCACCTTATTTTTCCTTAGATTTATTTGTATTATTTTATTTAGGACCAATAGGAATTTATTGATAATATACTGAGAAGTGTGTATCTTTAGAATCACAATTTTAAACCCTGATTTATGGTGAAGTTGGATTTTAAATTTCCTTTCTGAAAATGCCAGTTTTAGAAAGTTATCATTTTCTCACTTTAGCCATTTGGAGCCAGATGTATGAATCCCTTTTGCATTTTTAATGGTCCAAATCAGCATTTGCTCTACAGGTTTTGCCCTTTGCCATCCCTGGTTTTGTATTTCCTAAATAGTTCTTTCTTAATAAGAAATCACTATTTAGGAATGCAAAACCAGACCATTGACTAAAATTCAATGGGATATCTTAATACTGATTTCCTAATAGTGATTCCTACTTTGTAGGAATCACTATTAGGAAATTGATCTCTCTGTACATAGCATTTTGCATTTTTAAGTAGCAATTTCTATAAAGTTGCTATTTAGGAAATGCAAAATTGCATTTTTGTACATCTGGCCCTTGATGCCTGCTGACTATCCCTGATCACATGCCTGAGGTAGTGACAGCTGGGCCTTTTGTATTTCCCCTAGACAGTCACACACAATGGGAGCTTAGGTGTGGCTTGATGGGCCATTCTGGGCAGGATGCAAGGGAGGGGCTGAACTCAGCCTCACTTACACCTGAACAGGATTTGTCCTGTCCGCACACAAAGGGCTGCATACTTCCCTGCAGTGAGTCTGGAGCCAGGGCAGGTACGGTAGGCCATCTTTGCACTTCAAGGCCTGTCATTGAAGTCTCTCTCACTCAAATGCACCACTGAGTATGAGAACTGGACCTCAGACATCACCACTTCAGTACACTTCTGAGCCTATGGATATTCAGTCAGGAAGAAGGACCTCTGTGCTGCAACTTTGATGGACTGCTGCTCTGCTGGACTTCTGATTTTCTGTGCTGACCTGCAGCCCTCCTGCCTGACAGTGAGAAGGACTGTACCTGCATCTCTCCAACCCAGAACCCAGCGAGTCCCCCAGGAGCTAGCTGGCTAGCCTCCTGATCTGTAGTCTCAGGGGCATAAAAGAATTCCAACCACCCTTCTTTTTCACCTGGACTCTGCCATTTATGTATCTGCCTTGCTAACTGATGCCACTTCAATACTGAACTTGCTCCAGCGGACCAACGCATGCTCTGCTGTGGGAGAAGAACTGAAGCATAACTGCTGCTGCTGCCATGTTGTGCAGAACTGACTCATCGTTGCTACTGGGTCGGTCAGAACAGACTTGCATCGCTGCTACCCCCCACGTCTGGATACTGATGCATTGCCTTTGTAGCTGCCACTGCACTACACCTTCCCCAGTGCAAGGACTTCACATCCCTCGACAGCAACCTTGACAATGACGCTACAGCTCCACATCACAGTCTCATCGCTCATTGTAACCAGCACATTGCGTAACACAACCCTAACATCAGCCTTCGTATTGCAAGTACCCTTGACGGCATCCTCAATGATGGTGCAACAGGCCCTTGTATTGATTCTGCAACTCAACTTCACATTGAATCCACGCAGTGCTCCACTACCAGGATTTAAGGTACTTTGGCTCAGCGGGCCTAACTGCATCCCTATAGCTGGGCTGTGCTCCATTGCGGTCGGCCAGGACTCTTGCCTTTGCCCCAGTCTGGCGCTTCAATGTATTCACGGTTGATGCTTCTTGCTTCTAAGTACTATTTTACAGTTTATTCTTTAAATATTCATAACTCAGTATATACCTATTGGATTTTTATTGTTTTCGTCTTGTTTTATTTATTAAACTGAGTTCTATTGTTCTAAGCTGGTGTGGGATCCTTTTTGTGTGGTGTTTTCACAGTTTCACAGTTTGAAGAGTTGTACAAATACATTACACAGTCTTCAAGTTACCCTGACCACTCTGTGCCAAGTTACCAGAGGGGGAGTGCAGGCTAATTTGGTGTTTGCTTGTGCCTTAGCCTGACAAGAACTGTGGTAACTGCATGATCATAGCTCAAACACCAGCCAACCACCAACCCAATTTTTCACACTCTCCTACTGTATTTATCCTTGAAGCTTTGTAGCACATTTCTTCACTCTCTTCATACCACATATTTATTTGTACATGTTTCAGTCAAAATAAGTATGTGATAGTTGTTACTGAGAGCTAGTGATTAATAAGAATGGGAAAAAGATAATTTTATTAGTGAAAATTCAGTGCTTGCATGACATTCACATGCAGATTTTTCAAAAGAAGATACTGAGTAGTGCTGAGATACTAGGCACAATAGGTAAAGTTATTAAGCATATCTGCTCTGTGAATAGAGTAGATCAATAGTGTACATTATCTATTTATAGTATTGGGTATGCTGTAGGTTGTTCTTTGGCTTCCGTAATGATAAAATAACTAATTGTATTACATCAAACAATGTTATGAGGAATGTGGTGTTCAATGTAGGTCCATGTTTTCACTCCGTCATCTGTCCTGTGCTTTTTGCAGTGGCGGCCCATCCTTTAGGACGGAGGGGCCAGCCCCCCCCCACCTTTTGCCCCTCATGAAGAGTGTTTGTCAGGCTGAACAAAGGTCAGCCTGACAGACACTGTCCATGTTCAGCTCAGGCAGCCAGGAGCAGACATGCGAGATTTGCGCACACTCCTGGCTGCCTGAGCTGAACCTTCCTGGGCTGAGGAGGTCACAGCTCCTATGGGCATGACCTCCTCGGCTCAGCAAAGGTGCCTTGAGGCCCTCCCCTGGGTGACGAGGAAAGCGTCACCAATTGACACTCTTCCTGGGCGCTTCAGGTTTAAGCCCTGAAGTGCCCAGGGCGATTGTCAATCAGTGACACTTCATCACAGAGTGGGGTGGGGTCAGCAGTCTCACTGACTCCATCCCACTCTTTGGCTAGGCTGGGACTGCTGCCTTCCCTCACTGGCTGACCTAAGGTCAGCCAATGAAGGAAGGCAGCAGTCCCAACCCTCTTGGGACCTGAAGGTAAGTGTGTGTGTGTGTGTGTGTGTGTATGTGTGTGATGTTTTAAATTGAATGTTTGATGCGCACATGCATGTTTGAGTGTTATGAGTGTTGTTAATGGATGTGCATGCATGTGTGTGTGAAAGAATGAGTGTGTGTGATCTTTTAAAATGAAAGTTTGGTGCGTGTTGTTAAAGGATGTGTGTGCATGCGTGCGTGTCTCTGTGTGAAAGAATGAGTGTGTGTGTGTGTGTGTGTGTCCTGCCTGCCCCCCTCCCTTCTAACGCTGCCGGCCGCCACTGGCTTTTTGCCATCTCATTCGGTTTCATATGCTTTCCAAGCCTTTCTCTCTGCTGTCTTTTGTTCCCCTCTTATTGTTTGTTTTTTCAAGTGAGCTGTGTTTACTTTATGCTATCATAACCGTTGTCTTTCCTGTTCCTTGATTTTCTGTGCTTTATTTACCTCACACATTTGTATGTTCCTTCACTAATAATACCAAGTATAAGCATGGCGCTGCTAGACAAGGATGAGAAAAAGTGATCTCATACGAGAAAAATAGGAGCTAGTTTGGCAATGAAGCAGAATGATGAGGCCTAGTTCTTTTATAGTGCAGACACACAAGGTGCTGTACAAAAAAAGTTTGAAAGAATTCAGCCTTTAAGAGGTGTGCAGTGGCAGTACATATTATTCACCTACAGTATAAGTTATATTATGGAGTGTTCCTCATTATCTAAGTACCTCTTGCACAGTTGAAAAGTGCCACATTAGAAAGGTCCTAAAACTGTAGTAGAATAAAAAGTGTCCAATGCAGCTGTGCAGTTATTTTGTGTCCAATGTTATCTACCTTACCTCATCCCATTCTAATCTATGCAACATGTATGATTTTCCACACACCTCTGTTTTCTACTGGTAATATTTCTATTTCTTCATCATATCTTTTACCCTTTTATTGTACTATTGTACCTATTATTGTTGCCCGTTGTGCTTTTGTGCATTATTCCTTCACCTCACCCATTTTTTTGCTCATTCATTACAAAACGAAGTGTGAGGTAGGTAATAGTGAGCACTACTGAATACTAAGAATGGGAATAAGCGGTTTCAATACTGAAAATTCAGTGGTTATATAATATTGACACGTAGATCACTGAATCTAACCTACTGTGTAGCTTGTGATAATAGACAGCATAGGCAAAGTTATTACTCATGTCTGCTCTTTAAAAAATGTAGAATTACAGCTTTATAATGGGCATTCATGGCTAATAAAAGCCCTCTCCACTGTCAAAGGGCCAAGTTAAAGTTGAAGAAGTATAAGGAGATAGCTTGCCTTAAATGGCTAGTATATCATGTAACAATGGCATAGGAGGCCATTAGAACACGCACCTGATAAGAAAAAACATTCCTAATTGAAAAAACAACATTCTATGCAACTTAGAAGTGTAGCAATCTCTCACACCTGCAAAACGTGATTGAGCTTCACTCGTTTTCCTGTGTGTGTGCTTGTCAGTCCATAGTGCGTGTATACAGCACAGAGATGTAAGAGTTACAGTCTGAAGTCTGATAAACTATTATTTAAAATTATTTTTGCACAGTAGAAAAACATGACTGAAAACTAGCATTCACTACTGCCTGTTTGCAAGGGCGCTAACACATTGTCATTTGTGGCCTGATTGAGATGGAAACCTCTTGTTTGTGTTGTTTTATAGCATCTGCCTTTCTCTTCCCCCTCCCCAGTTGACATATCCCACAGAAAGGTGAAAGGGACATTTGCAGTAACCTCTTTCACAGCGGTTCCTGTAAGACAGACGGATGGGTCCATCAACATGAAAAAGCCGCATAGCAAAATTATAAAGTTTTTAAAATTATTTTTCGAACATGAACACAAATTAGGACTTTTTTTAGGGACATAAAATAACACAATGCCTCCCCTGCCATGGGAGTTTTCTCCCATGCCAGTGGGGGCATTTTGCAGTTTTCATTGTCCTTCACCGCATAGTTAACGTTTGTGGTAACAGACAGTAGAAATTGGTCATGTATTCACCCACTCTAAATCAGGTGGGTGGACATATGGCCAATCCTCTAACAGCTCTTACTCCATCAGCTGTCAGAGGTTTAGGTTGGATGTGGAGATGGAGTAGTTTCTGTTGTTGACATAAGGAAGGTCTGTCAGCCTCTAAACAAAGGGACAGAACTTCTGTTCAGTGAAGAGGGTACACAATCGCAGTTGCAACATAGTACCCTGTCCACTAAACTCTAAAACGATCCATTAATATGTGTTATACATCTACTGTATTAATTCTCTCTAAATGTATATTGTCTATCTCCCTTAGGTATGTAATCCATAAGTTTAACTCCAAACTCTTACAATTTGACATCCCTTCATAAAAAGATATCTATTGTTTGATTAGTGGTGAATGGTTTTATAAAATTTAGTAATTAATTACGTCATACTTGTTGGTGAAGGTTTACAGTTTTTTCAGAAAATACCAGCAAAACTGCAGAAGAGAAGAAATGTTAAGGGGTTTCTGGTTGGCTAGGGTATGCACCTCAGACAGCCAGAACCCACCCACTCTAGTCAGGGTAAGGGAGTTACACGTCCAAGAAAACCCCTGCTCATCCCCTTGGTAGCTTGGCAAGAGCAGTCAGGCCTATCCCAGAGGCAATGTGTAAAGCATTTCCACAACACACATAACACAAGTGACGCACTATCCCCGCCAAAAAGGAAACACAACACCAGGTTATATGAAAATATACTGTATTGTACACAACGCAATTATTAGACGTTTTTGAAATCCTTGGGTATAAGTGTGCAAACAAACTGGAATGTGGGTCTGAGAAGTTGAGAATTTATTTAAAAATGAGTAGAAAAAAAAGTAAGGAATCAAAGTGATAGTGAGTCACAGGTAGCAACAAAATCAAGAATAGGGTATGAAAGATTAGGAAAATGCAAGAATGTCTGCAGATGTGGATATCCGGATTCTAAGGCAAAAATTAAGAAAAGTAAAGATCTTTGTAAAAGTTGTTGGACATTTTGGGTTATGTAGGGTCATCCCCAATCTTTGCCTCCTGCCTCCTATTTTTTCTGTCTTGTTGCTGTTGTCTTTTGAACTCTGAGCACTTTACTACTGCTAACCAGTGCTAAAGTGCATATGCGCCACTATACAGACACCCACAAAAGTTTGCCACACCAAAGGTCAGTGATAAACCAGCGATAGCAAAACCCACACCGTTACGCCAACAGGAATACACCCACAGTATCACGACTCACGAATCACCACAACGGTCTTTCAATCGAGGTAAACCGCCACGCTCAAAATGCACACACGCTTACAAAACCACACCACATTGGACAATTCAAAGTACACACACCTGACACACATACACACACCACACCCACACACCCAATCCAATAGAAAACACACACCAACATCACCCACAACCCCTTACAGCGAAAAAAAAGATAGCAAGCAGAGAGAGACAAGCAAGGAGCGCCCACTCAAGCAGAGACACAGAACATCATGACCCATACACCATTCACGCACATCACAGCATACACACAACACATCACCCCACACATCACCCCACACATCCTCACACATATCACTCAAACCACATACATGCCACCACAAAGACAACCAAGGTTTTCTGAGGAGGAGCTAAGGGTACTGGTGGAGGAAATCATGTAGGTAGAGCCACTGCTATTCGGATCACAGGTACAGCAGACGGCCATTGCAAGGAAGATAGAGCTATCGCGGAAAATTGTGGACAGGGTCAACGCCTGTGGGACAGCACCCAAGAACCATGAATGACATCAGCAAGAGGTGGAACGACCTATGGGGGAAGGTGCGTTCCCTGGTAGCAAGACACCAGATTGCTATACAGAGGACTGGCGGCGGACCCCCTCCTCCTCCTCCACAACTAACAACAGGGGAGGAGCAAGTCTTGGCAATCATGCATCCTGAGGGCCTTGCAGGAGTAGCAGGTGGACTGGACTCTGGTAAGTCAAATCTGTACTACTTCATCCCCCGCACCCTACCTGCATGCCATCACAAACTCCTACCCCTACCCTAACCCCATCACTCCAACACCTCACAAATACCCCACTATCACAACCCACCCATCACAATACCAAGCCCTGCATGCCACACCAATGCATGGACCCCCATCACAGACCTGCATGGACACCCATCACCCCAGCATGCGCAGTAGAGAGACTCACCCAGCCCACAAAATCACCACTCACACAAGGGCAAGCCAACAGGGAAATCACAATCATAGATGGAAACACATCCATGCACAATATGGCCCACACAGATACATTAACAATGCATTTGCATCCCAACAGGACCCCTACTCAACGTCACCGGAGAGGAGATGCCAGTTACATCCAGTCCCCTCCCGAAGAGGCCCACAGTGACAACACCAGCTCTGCAGGCCTGGATCAGGATGACCAACCTGGCCCATCATGGGCCTTTGGACAGTAGGTTCCCCTGCCACAGTTCCAACCCGTCACAGAGCCTCCCCCCTCAGGAAACACCAGCACAGCACCCACCCAGCGGGCCATGCCACTCTCCCCAGGACACATTAATCAGCAGTGTGTCCACCTCTACAGGGACCCCAGGCAACCCCACAAACACAGGACGATCAGGGACCTGGGTTCAGTGGCAATGGGCACACGGTTCAGGGGACAGAGGCACAGGACAACAGGGAAGCTGGGAGGACTGCTGTGCGACAGGGGTAGGACAGGCCCAGGGAACCCACTCTCCACGAGGCACTCTCAAACATCCTGGGAGCATGCCACCATTCCCAAGAGGCCATGGGCCAGATACTGTACAAGTTGCAGGAGACCCAGCGGCTGCAGGAGGGACAGTACCTGGGGATCAGGGATGACCTAACAAAAATATACACCATCCTGGTCACTATTGCAGGGGTGCTGGCTGACATGGGGAAGACCATGAGGGAGGCAGTCACACAACAAAGGGCGCCTGACACTAGCCAAACTGAGGAACAGTCTTCCATCTCCACCGGCGCAAGTGGACAGGAGGCCCCACCACAGGACCAACAGGCCACTAGCATCCCACCCCCTGCAGAAGAAGAACCACCCCGCAAACGGTCCCTGCGATCCAGGCAGAAGACAGAAAACATTGCCAAGACCTCCGCCAGGAAATAGGACTTACATAGTCACTTGTTCATTTATCCGGGGGGGGGGGGACAAATGCTACATGTGTACCATCAATGGCACCAATGATGTTGAAGATATGTCCCAGGGAATAAAAGTTAGCCTTCACTGTGGCCAAAACCTCCACCTGAGGGAACACGATGTAGCTGCGCATGTGTTTCAGCAGGGCAGACAACACTCTGGTCAACACGTTGGAAAACATTGGGTGAGACATCCCTGATGCCATGGCCACTGTTGTTTGGAAGGAACCACTTGTCAGGAAATGGAGCACTGATAGGACCTGCACTAGAAGGGGGATACCTGTGGGCTGGCGGATAGCTGACATCAGGTCTGGCTCCAATTGGGCACACAGTTCTTGGATTGTGGCACGATCAAGTCAGTATGTGACAATAATGTGTCTGTCCTCCATTGTCGCAAGATCCACCAGGGGTCTGTACACCGGAGGATGTCACCATCTCATATGCTGCCTCAGTGGTTGAAGCCTATGGAAGAGGACGGTGAGCAGAGGGTCACATTTCCATATCTTTTGCACTAATGTTGAATAATTTACTTTACAGAAGCAGCGTGTGAACTTGAGAGTCAGTTCATGTGCCAATGTCTACTGTGACGCAGTTAGGTGCCATGCCCTGTGCCCCCCTGAAATGGCGGCTTCCTGACCTGTGAGGAGCGACAAGTGGAAATGAGGTAATTGCGCTGGCATTGTGCGCCATTGCGGTAGGCGCATCTTCGCATTGGTTATTATTGGGCCCTATGGGTTCCAGGAGCCAATGGCGCTATACGCTGGCAGTGATGGTACGCACCGCCGCGGACGTGACCGCTATTTTCTAACTATTCACTCACTTGCTACCTGACCTTCAACAGGAGAGGAAATATACTGCAAGTGCTGCTGTGACCTGTGTCTGGAAGGGACAATGGCTCATGTGTCTGGGGAAAGGGCCCCTGCCTTCTCTGCTGAGGAGTTGGAGAAACTGGTGGATGGGGTCCTACCCCAGTACACATTACTCTACGGTCCTCCAGACAAACAGGTGAGTACACTGTGAGCATGATGGGACACCTTGATTGAAATAAAAAGGACACAAGTTAAAACCATACTACATGGGGCTGTCCTCACTGAATATCTGTGGAAAAACGCAGCACCAAATGGGCTGATCATCACTACTGAACCGCGTATCTTCCTAGAAGATAAAGAATTTAGAAAAGACTGGTCACTAATAGCCTGGAAGTGCACACGTGATTGGTTAATCCTAATCATTAAGACAGCCACCAGACTATCAGATGCCCTAGTGATTCAAATCAAAGCGGCAGAAAGTAACATAAAAACTGGACTTACAGCCGCGGCATTTAAGAAGAAACTAGAAGAAACAAATAAGACAATCGGTGAGTTCAAAGACTACTTGACTCACCGTAAAATTGCCAAATTCCAGAAAGATCTGGACAGGTTCTCCCTAGAGAGAGTACATCCCTACTCCAGGGAAGATTTTGTAGCCCAACCCTCTTTGCCTTCCGATACCTCCTCTGGGGGTTACTCCAGTTCAGACTCCGACTCTAACCGGACACAACCAACACGGCCAAGGCGGGGTAGGAGGGGGAATACTCAGAATAACTGGCCTACGCCATTCACAGGCCCACCACCCCCGTTGATCAACATACCTCCCTGGGCGTGGCCCTCCCCTTATGGGCCACCCAACCAATTCCAAGCCCCACTGTATCCCCAGGCACAAACGGTCTTATCCCAATGTTCCTTTTTTTGGGAGAGGCCCCGGACGGGGAAGGGGCAGGAAAAAGGGAGTCAGTTGGAACCTAAAGGAGGGACCAACAGATGACGAATCCCCCAGCACCAGCAGAACGTAACTAAGGGGTCCACTACAGTTGTTAACTTAAGCTCACGAGTGCTAAATATTAACGAGCTCCAAGCCTTAGAGAAAGGTCTGGGTTTCGTCCCCACCCCAAAACTTGACGTTTTTAAACTAAGGATAGAACTAGCAGAGTTCTTTCGGAAGATCAGGCTTAGAACCTTCTTTCTCCAGAACCCCGAACCCAACCCGGAAGGTGAGAAAAACACTGGGCTACGTCCCAAATCCAAATTTACTCCCACCTCCCACCTCATGCCACCCGAAGTCTTGGCATTTGAAAAATCGGTGAGCAGGAGGATTGACGATCTACAGAAGACTCAGAGGGAGTCTTTCCATAACATCAGCACCGAAGAACTCTCAGCCCTCCACGACCTTAGTAACAACTCTTCCATCACTATCAAACCAGCCGACAAGGGCGGGGCTATAGTAATAATGCCCACAGTGATGTACAATTCTGAATGCCTACGCCTACTAAACAATGACCATCACTACAAGAGACTATCAAGGGACCCAACAGAAGAGGTCAGGGAAGAGATCACTTTCCTTGTAGACAAGGGCATGAGTAACGGTTGGATCACCAAACATGAGGCCTCCTTCCTCACTCAACCTGATCCAAAAACTCCGTACTTCTATATTCTGCCCAAAATCCACAAGGACAAGCATCCACCCCCGGGGAGACCAATTGTCTCCGGGATTGGTTCTTTGCTGGAACCTCTGTCGCAATTCTGCGACTGGTTTCTTCAACCATTCGTGAAACAAATTCCCACGTACCTGAAAGACACAACAGACGTGCTCTCCCTTTTAAACACCTTAGAATTTGACAAAGATAGCGAACATCTCATGACATTGGATGTGGAGTCGCTATACACTAATATTCCACAAGAAGCAACTCTAGAAGTGGTCAGCGATCTACTAAATAAGGGCACCTGGAATTACATCACCCCTCCAGAATTCATCCTGGATCTAGCCCATTTGGCTCTTACCAGAAATTTCTTTGAGTTCGATAAGAACTTCTTTTTACAGATTCAGGGCACCTCAATGGGGAGCACCTTTGCACCCAGCCTGGCATGCCTATACGTGGATCACTTCGAGAAAACAATGGTACTTACTGAAGAAAACCCATACATCAACCATATCAGGTTATGGAAAAGATATATCGATGACATCCTGATTATCTGGAGAGGTACAAGGGAAGAAGCAACCATCTTCATCACGTGGCTAAACACCCTAAATCCCTTTCTAAGATTCACAGCCACAGTAGGCAATCCGGCAGTCTCCTTTCTCGACCTACTAATAACTGAAAGAAATGGCTCCCTTATAACAGAAGTGTATTACAAGCCCACTGATAGGAACACTCTCCTCCAGTTTCAGAGCTTTCACCCACGTTCCCTCAGGGAAAACCTCCCAGTGGGGCAATACCTCCGCCTCAGACGGAACTGTACCGAATTAACGGACTACAAAAAGCATGCTCAGCTACTTAGTGGCAAACTTCGAGCAAGAGGATACCCGGATCACCTATTGAGGAGAGCAGATAAACGGGCCCGTGTGAGCCCGAGAGAGACTCTACTGCATCCAAGCAGTCGAAGCAGTAAGGGGAACCCCTTGATCTGTGTGACCACATTCAACCCAGCGTCCAACATGATCAAAAAGATAATAAATGAAGACTGGAAAATCCTCACCTCTGGTGGTCTCCCTTACGAGATCCCCATGAATGCCTACAGAAAGGCAAAAAGCATCCGGGATATGATCGTGCATACCCGCCCTCGTATAAACCCCACCACAAGCAGACAGAAGACCCTCTGGGACCTTCCCCCTCCCAAAGGACATTACCCTTGCGGCAATTGCAGTGTTTGCGCCTTTACTAAAAAAACCCTCACACTTGACTTGGGATTACAAACACCCTGGGAGCTGAGGCAACTAACGAACTGCAACAGTAAAAATGTGGTGTATATGATCACATGCCCTTGTGACAAGAAATACATTGGGATGACGACACGAAGAGTGGGCACACGCATCTGCGAGCATAGGAGCACCATCCGGTGCAAAAGAGATGCCACAAGACTCACAGAGCACTATATCTCCAGCAATCACCATCCTGATGATATGCAGTGGGTGGTACTGGATCAACTTAAATCCACAGCAATCAATGCCAAACACAAACTCCTACTGTATGAACAGAGATGGATTTGGAGGCTGCGAACGGACACCTTAGGACTGAATGACAATATTCAATGGTCAGCTCTAGGCTGATGACTAAAAATACCAACATGAGATCTCTTTTCTATGACAACCCACCTATGATCATAACCGGTATTAGATAACTTTACTGACATTCCACGAGCCCTATCAATCCCCATTGCGGGACGTACTATTTTTCATACTTGTGTATCATAACCTTACCTGACCTACTAGAATAGTTCCCCCGACCCCTAGTAGACAAGCCATTGTCGCTCCTTCCCTCTCATACCCTCCCTCTTCTTCCCCCCCCCCTCTTTTTCTTTCTTCTCTATTTTCTAAACATCTGCTGGATTCCCCCTACTCCCCGCCCCTGTTTTTGCCCTCCTTTCTTTTCCTTTCCCCCCTTTTTTTCTCCCCCCCCTTCGTTTGATCCTTCTTGCCTTTTCTATTTGTAACCTCTTCTCCCCTTCTCTGCTTAACAAACCCCCCCTCCTTTCTATTTTCATTTTTTCCATTCACCTCATCTCCTTCGGTCTTTCTTTCCCTCTTTTTCTTCCCAGGCTTTCCCCCCCCCCCATATTCTCTTCCCCCCCCCACCTTTTGCTCTCTACTTGTGTCTTCCTTCTCCTTTTCTCAGTTCTTTCTTCTAATTGGCTCTTACATTGGCCTTTCCTGTTTTTTTCTCTTTTTTTCTTTCTCTTCTGTTTCCTGCTCGTCTCTCCAATTTCTTTTCCCTCTGTCCCCTACTTTGTCCACTCCCTTACCCCATCTTTCTATTGAGCCCCAGCGCTGTTCCCCGCCCAGAGTCCCTTCTTGCCAGTCTTTCTTTCATCTCCCCTTTCTCTCCCCTCCTCTCTTTTCTTGTTTTGCCCCCCCTTCTTCCCCCCCCCGTTCCCCCCTCCCGTCCTTTTTCCTTTTCCCTGGTCGCCCTTTCCGGACGACCAGGCCTTCCCCATGGGACTCACATCCCCAGAGTCCCACGGGTTCAGTGACGCGCCGCGTAATACGCGACGCGTCACTGCAGGACGCTCGCCCGTGCGCGCTAGCCGCGCCTCGGACGAGGCGTCTTGCCTCTCCGCACCGTCACCAAACGCGACGCTCCCCGCGGGGCCCCGGACCCGGGTGCCCCGCGGGGCGTTGCGCTCTATCTAGACCAATCGGACCCTGGAGGCTCCGAACCTAGCACAGCCCCCGAGGGGGCGCGGCTTTTCCCGACGTACTGGGTGTTCCTTTTTCTTGACGCGCAGCACACCTGAGTGTAATTACCGGGCACCGCCCCTGGCCTCTGCAGCTCCACATCGATTGGCTGTAGCTCCTCATAAAGACCTGGCAAGCCGTTCAGACAGTACCAGAGCGGCCTGGCTCCGGCACGTAGGTACCCCCCATGGTATTCCCTTTGGCGTGGTAAGTGTGGGCTATTCTGGCCCTAGAAATCTCCTTTTTCTTTCATTGCTACCGGTCATTCTCCTGATAACCTTTAATTTTCTTTCAGCCTGGCTTTTTCTATCTTTAGTTCTTCTGCTTTCTTTCTTTTTCTTTTCCTTCTTTCTTTTCTGCACTGTGGCATTCCTTCTCTCTCTTTCTTTATTTTTACCTTTTCACCTCTTGCCCCTTCCTTTCCTCACTAACCTGCCCTATTGGCCTCCCCCTGTCTGTAGCGCACCCTGCGCAGCTTCCTCCTTTCTGTAAGCGCACTATGCGTCCTTAGTCCCCTTCCTTCTCCTTGTCCCTCCTTGCTAAACCCTTAATCTCCTCAGAGTGTGACTACAAGGGAACCCCCCCCCCCCCCGGTTCTAGCCAGACCAGAGGCAATACGCCCCCAGCTCCAGGGTAAGTCACAATTGCATGCATGTGTGAGTGCATTTTTTCATTTTTTCACTGATTGCTGTGTCGTGTGCTGTGGTTTGCCACCTCTCTGTCACTCTGAATTAATTGTGATTTATTTATCATCTACTATAGGCCTACCTCACCGTGAACTACCTGTTCAGGTAGGCCACACACTTTTCACTTTGAGCACCGTACTTATTACACGTGCTCCGACCCTGACGAATGCCCCTGACCTACCAGCACTTAGTGAGGGCAGAAACATGTTGGTCTTGTCCATCCCCTTTTAGACTCCAAGAGACATCATTCTCTAACGAGCCTTCCCCCTTAGTTTTAGTCTTACCAACATGCACCACCATTAAAACTAACAAGAGCCACCGGTGACATGTTAGGTAATTTTATTATTCACCCCCTCTGGATCACTGTAACTATCCAGTCAATTTAATTTCAGCACTCCCTCTGGTTCTTTTAACCAGAGGTCGAGTCCGCCTGAGTAGTATCATCTTACTGAGGTGGGGCTAGGTGGTCATATGATGAAGCAAGACACTATGATGTGTGTGAGACCACCTAGTCCGTAAAGGAAAATCCCCTGCTACTCCTGTAGGTCAACACAGCACCCCCTATAAAGCAACCTAATGTAACCGGGCACTGGTTAAAGACTAACCCAGTCTTACCCCCCTGTTCCTACTACCCCACACCTTTTGTGATTATATAGTTTCTCTTGGGAGGCGGTGTGGGTTAGCCTTGCTTCCCTTGCTCTCTTTCTGTGTATTTGTAGCATGATGCGTGGGCCATGAATGTATGGAGTGCTGTGGATGTAAGCCACATGTTGGGGGTGCTGAGGCATTCTGGCCAGAGTGCAGCTTGTAAGGTCGTCAGTGTATGTGCATCAGGGCATGGGTGGGAACTGATGGACAATGAGTATGATGGTCCGGATCAGTGAGTAATTTCCTTTTCTGCTGTCTTTTCCCTCCAGGTCAGCGCCCTCCAGACAAATGGTATTTGTTGTGCTATCGCCAAGGAGGTGTGGACCCTGGGGGTCTTTCACAGGTGGAACACCCACTGCCGCAAGGGATGGGAGGACCTGCGCCGTTGGTCAAAGATGATGGCGGAGGCCCAGTTGAGGCTGGCCTCCCAACCTGGAAGGGGTGCCCATCGCACCATGACCCCACTAATGTTCCTGGCGGTGGCCTATCCAGAGTTGGATGGGTGCTTGAGGGCATCACAGCAGCCACAAGGGGGTGAGTACAGAGTCAGAATCATGACTTTGCACACGTTATGGTGTTACCTGGGTGGGGGATGTGGGCTGTTGTTGCCCCTAGGCCAGGGCAAACATGGCAGGGTAGGTCCCTTCTTGGGCAGGCTCTGGAACACTCCTACCTCAATAGTGTAAGTGACCATCTTCTACTGGGCAGGGTCATGTGGGTTTTTGGTGTGCAAATGCTGGCGTTTGGCATTGTACCTCATGGGCTGGTGACTGTCTTAGTAAATGGTTGGGCGTGGCCTAGTGCTTAGGGCGGCTCCCTTTGTATAGTGTATGCCAACGGTGGTGTTATTGCTGGCACTGACCAAGTGTATCCTCTGTCTCCCCCCCTTTTTGTTTTGTCACCCTGTCCTTGTGTGCATTAGCATAATCTGGCGGAAGAGCAGATGCACCGGCGATGGAGGGAGCTGCATCCCACATGGGCCTGGAGGCCGAATCCACCTAGGGTGAAGGCACCAGTGGGACGGAGGCTGAGGGGAGCACCACGACGGGGACAGGAGGGGAGACCACAGACAGCGACTCCTACTCCGATGGCAGCTCCCTGGCAGTGGCAGACACCTCTGTGCCCACCCCAACAACAGGTACAGCCGCCACCCCCCTACCAGCACCGCCGTCCCAGGAGCCCCTCAGTGTGTTTCCTGTGCCCGCTCACCCAGGAGGGTGGGCATCTCCTTCGCCCCAGGCACCTCAGGCCCTGCCACAGTCAGCCCTGCTGCTCTCAGTGAGGAGGCTATTGACATCCTGATATCCCTCACTGTTGGGCAGTCAACCATTCTGAATGCCATCCAGGGTGTCGAGAGGCATTTGCGACAAACAAATGCATATCTGGAGGGCATTCACTCTGGTGTGGCAGCCCAACAGAGAGCATTTCTGGCTCTGGCCTCAGCACTGATGGCAGCCATTGTCCCTGTGTCTAGCCTCCGCCCTCCAGCTTCCTCTACCCAATCCCCTCAACCTCAGCCTATCCCAAGCACACCTTCAGACCAGCATTCACCCAAATCAACACCCAAAAGTGGCTCAGACAAACATAAGCACCACACTTCATCTCACAGGCACTCACACAAGCACCATACCCATGCAAACACACCAACATCCACTGCCTCCACTGTGTCCCCCTCCTCCTCATCGTCCACTTCCCTCCCAGTATCGTCTCCACTCACACCTGTATGCCCTACATCCTCAACCACTACCTCCATCACCAGCACGCCAATCACAACACACCCCTCACAGGCAGTCACCACCCCCACAACCATGCACACGTCCCCTGTGTCCTCTCCCAGTGTGTCTGTGACCCCTCCTTTCAAAGTACACAAACACAAGCACCCACCCATCCAACAGGCATCCACCTCACAACAGCATCCCGCCCATGCACCTTCACCCAAACTCAGCAGACAGACACCTCCTACAACCACCCCCTCTTCCTCCACTTTCAAACCCTCTCCATCTTTCTGTCCCAGTGTGTCTAAAACACCTTTCCTGGCTAACGGTGACCTCTTCTCTACCCCCCCGTCCTTCCCCTCAGGCCAGGGTGTCCAGATCCCAGACCAGCACCTCAGCCACCAAGTCGGCATCCGCTGTGGCACCTGCAACTCCCAGAGGATCAAAGGGGGTACCCGTCAGGCCAGGACGTGTGCCACCGACCCCTGCAAAGGACCAACCCATTCTGCCACCTGCAAAGGTGAAGAAGGGTCCGGCATGCAGCACGGCCAAAGAGCATGACCCACCCAGCCCTCCTCCAAAACTCCAGCTGCCAGTGCCAAGGTCCCAGCAGCATCTGCCAAGGTGAGGAAGGGGCAGAAAAGGCAAGGCACTTCAGGTCTTGGAGCCTTCAGGTGATGGCCTGCAGCCCACCAACAGATCCGACAGCCTGTCACCTGTACTGCAGCAAGCACCGCCACAAGCACCACTGCAAGTACCGCCACTTGCCCCCCCACTGCCACAACAACTGTCAGCAGCAGCATCCCCAGTGGCCAGCCGTCTTAGGCTGCAGGAGAGGGGCTGGTGCCTCCCTCCAACACTACCAGCACCTGCACCACGGACAGCACCGCCAGCATCCCCGTCGCTTGCACCGCCGCAAGCACCGCCACCTGCACCTCCACCTGCATCGCCACCTGCCCCGCTGCTGCCACAACAACTATCAGCAGCAGCATCCCCTGTGGGCAGCCATCCGAGGCTTCAGGAGATGACCTGGAGCCTCCCACCACCACTGGAAGCACCCCCACCAGCACCGGCACTACCACCAGTTTGCAGGCTTAGTCGCCACAGAATGGAGTTTGGCCCTGCCTCAGTGGAGTATCATGCTACCTGTTCCCTGCAATCTCGTGCCTCAGACACCCAGGTCAGGGAATCTGAACTGCCCACCCCAAGTGCAGCATCACTGGGCACAAATCCCCCTCCAGAACCAGTGGAGAAATGCATCCACTCCCCCTATCCTTGGCAGGATGAGGCAGACTCAGCACAAAGCCCCCTCCAGAACCAGTTGAGAAAGGCATCTACTCCCCCTATCCTTGGCAGAATGAAGCAGACTGGGCACAAAGCCCCCCCAGAACCAGTGGAGATGCAACCCATTTGAGGGACTGTGGCCTTGCACTCCCCAGGACCAAGCAGTGGGCAACCCACCCACTTGAAAGACTGTGGCTTTGCACTCCCCAGGAGCAAGCAGTGGGCAACCCACCCACTTGAGAGACTGTGGCTTTGCACTCCCAGGACTTCGCTGTGGGCATGGAGCCCCCTCGAGAAGCAGTGGCGTAGTACCATCTTCCTGCTGAGGTGCCTCCCCCTTCCCCCTGAGGTGCCTATGGTTTTTTCAACCTGATACCCCTGCAGTGTTCTTCACGTATTAAGGCAGGAGTCAAATGTGGGCTTGGCCCATGATTTTTGGCCCAGTGGGCCACGGACATTTGCAAGGGACAGTGTAAGGCCTTCTGTACATATTGTAAATATTTGTATATACTGTTTTTCTATTCGTTAAGTATATCTGCCTATTTCTAATATATCATTGATTTAACTAAATTCCTTTTGTCCTTGTTTTCTTCCAGGGGGTAACGGGGTGTAAATGTACTGTTGCTGCATGTGTTTGTATGTATGGTGTGGTGGGTGGGGGTGGGGGTGTTGCGTGTTACGTGTGTGTGTGTGTCACTTTCTTTTTCCTACCCACTCCCCTGTGTGCTAGGTGCAGTACTCACCGTGGCTGTCGCCACCACCTCCTTTGATATTCCTCATGTCTTAGGAGGTAGACCAGCATCAGCAGGACCTGCAGCTCAGGCTCCATGGTGTCCTGGTTCTTTGTTGATTGTCGGAAGGTGTTAGAAATGGGGTCTTTGTTTGACAGTCAGGTTACCCCCTGTTCAAGCAAGGACCCTCACTCTAGTCAGGGTAAAAGAGAATCACCCTCAGCTAACCCCTACTTACCCCCTTGGTAGCTTGGCAGAGCAGTAGGCTTAACTTCAGAGCGCTAGGTGTGAAGTATTTGTACCAACACACACAGTAACTTCATGAAAACACTACAAAATGACACAACACCAGTTTAGAAAAATAGGAAATATTTATCTAAACAAAACAAGACCAAAACGACAAAAATCCGACATACACAAGTCAAGTTATGAATTTTTAAAGATTAAACTCAAAAATAGTGCTTAGAAGCAAAAATGCTTCGATGAGATGTTAACACGGCATCGTGACGGAGTCGTTCCCAACAAGCCGACACCAGTGGCGCCGGACACGGAGTCGTGTAGACCCCCAAGTACAGTACCTTTGGTGAAGAGTGAAAACAAGCCGATGCGTGAAGTCGGGGATCGCGGCGTCTGTGCGAAACGTTGAATCCGTGCACTTAGAGCGGCTTCGGTCACGACGTGGTGCAGCGACTTCCACGGAGTCGCGGACTTCAGCGTGGCTGCTGCGGCGTCGGGCCTGAGAAGAGCGTCGCGTTCCAGCGAAGGTCACGGCGTCAGGTGCAGGCGGCGTTACCGGATTCAGCAGCGGCGTCGGTCCGAAGTCGATTTCCTTGGATTCCACCAGCTTTCCTTTCAAGGGCCCAGGGACTGGATAGGGTACCGCTTGTCAGAGCAGGAGCCTCTCCAGAGACTCCAGGTGCTGGCAGAGAGAAGTTATGAAAAACAGAAACAGTGACTGTTGTGGAAAGTGAAGCTGATTGGTGGTTTTGAGATAGGGAGTATTTTGATTGCACAATGGTTTCCTCCAATGAGGATTGGCACCTGTTATGAGATCGTGATTAACTGGTCTGTCTGGAGAATACTGGATTGGCTAAACGTTTGCTCCTATCAAATGGGGAATAATGGAATGAATCAAGGCTATGGTGGGTCATTATGAGTTTGGCTGTTGCAAGACCACCATGGTGGCAGTGGTGGTCTTACCGACAACAGGCTGGCATAGAAGACTGCCAAATTATGACAATGGCGGTCCACACTACAGAATACAGCCAATTTGCTGCCAGCAACGCAAGTGTGGTCAGGCCGACATGTACGACGGGAGGCGAAGACCATGTTTCCGTCGGACAGGTCAAGAGGTTGCACACCAACAGTATAAAAGGAGACGCTTACCTTCAGGAATTTATACCCGTCTAGAGCCACAATGGAACCTGAACTGGACATCTTCCCGCTGCTCCTGTTCACCCAATGAAAAAAGAACCAGGGACGATGACGGCAGCAACCGTGAGTACACTCACTTACCTGTCACTGTCGCATAATGCCAAGGTAGCGACGCACACACACAACATACACATCTGGTACAAGTGACGATGACGGCACATACACGTGCTCCTACACTGGCACCTACATTCATACACAGTCATATACACAAATGCATATACTCAGTACACACACCACGGGCAACACACACTAACAAAACACACACCAAGCCACACACACAGCACCCGCAGTGTCAGACACAACAACATACAACACCAGCCAAGTACACAACTACACAGCAAAAACAAATCCTCACACGCACTAACACTCCACAACACACACCCCACCTCTCAATACATACAAACACAACGTATCAACACCATTATACCAAAACATATAATCACAGAGCTATACAATGAGCCACACATCATACCTCACAAACACATCACACAGCGCTCCGGACATACCAGTCACCACACACACACACACACACACACACACAGTACAACTACACAAGGGCACACAACAAACCAAATACCAAATGCCAACACTAAAAAAACACACAATATCAACACAAATAAATGTCCTAAACGTAGCATACCCAACACACCATACCCAACCATCATAGGGGGACAAATGTTAAGCATACACCCACACAAGCAGCCCAGACACAATTGGTAGCACAACACACAAAACACACTCACACACAAAAGGAAGCGGGCAAGACCATGACAGCCATGAAGAATGAAAGGCAAGACAAAGATGTAACTGTGGGACCAAATACTAGGCGTCCCTGGTGGATGTATATTAAAAAATATAAATTTATAAATAAATAACTTTATAAAATCAAACATTGTTAGGCCAGTCCAAACATGATCATGCACAGATGGCATATTATAGTGCCCCTACTTGACTCCGACTGCTAATCAACCTCCATGGGCCTCAAGAGGGCAGGCAGGCACCTCAAGGATTAGGGAGGGTGGCGGGGGAGTTTTGGTTTAGGTTTGAGAGATGGGTCTTTGGGCTTTGGGCTTGGGCTGGGGGGGCTTTGAACGTGCTTGGGGAAGGGCTGGGAACACTTTGGAGCGGTCGCACTTCTTGGCAGGGGAGGGGCATGGGTAGTAGCAGGGGGCAGGGGAGACTTGGAGGTGGTAGGGGTGGACTTGGGAAAGGAAACTGACATTTGTAGTGGCTGTTGGTGTGCATGCTGGTGGTGGGTCTTGTGGTGCTTGTGTTAGTCTGTAGAACCCTTGGATGTTGAGGTGGACGCATACTTGTCTGTCTGTGTGCTCTGGCAGGGACGGGGAAGGGGGTGTGGGATTAGGAAGAAGAAGATGGTGGGGGACAGAACACAAAGGGTGACTGGATGCCATCAGTGTCGATGCCAGAGACTGAAAGGATCTCTACAGGCCAGCCGGTGCACTGTGAATACCCTCCAGGAATGCATTGCTCTGTTGTACCAGAGTTGCCAGTTCCTGGATGGCATTCATGATGGTCCACTGACCCACAGAGATCAACCTCATGACGTCAGTAGCCTCCTCACTGAGGGCAGCAGGGCTGACTGGGTCAGGGGCTGAGGTGTCTGCGGCGAAGGAGATGCTCACCTTCCTGGGTGAGCAGGCACGAACAACTGGGCGGGGAACTACAGGGAGGGTGGTGGTATTTATGGGGGTAGCGGACAAAGATGGTGATGGGGGGTCCCAGATGGGTCTGCCACCACCAGGGTGTGTCCACTGGAGAAGGAGTCCGAAGATGATGTAGAAGTTTGCGTCTCCCCCATGGCATCAGGTCACGTGTCCAGCAGCATCCCCACTTGCCTGTGCCCCTTCTCCTTTGCCTGCTGATGCTGATGTACACAAATATAGAGAGAGGAAGGAAGAGACAGAGAGGGAGAGAAAGGGTTATCATATTCCTTACAAACACACATTTATACATACACAGCTGTAGGTACAGATCTCCAATCTAGGCAATCCCTGTTGCCATTGCACATATCCTAAATAATGTCACAACATGTTACAACTATCTACCTTTTAATGTCAACCCTTACATGCACATCCAATTCAAAGTAAGGTTCAAGACTGGAGTAATCCTATTGAACACCTGTACAACCATGTCAGCATGCTACTCATGCCCTGCTACAAGTAGGCATATCCAGCAGGTTACAATACTCTCAATACTGCTATCACCTATTGGAAGAGCAAGTGAATCATCACAACACATCATGCATGTCCTGAGATAACACCTTTCCAATCCTTCTCAATTAGCAATGTCCTTTGATAGCCTAGACTACCCTATTCACAGACCATACAGCACCTGCCATACATATCACATGGCTGGCTGACCGCTAAACATATATGGCAACACGGGTACATGAACCGATGAAGCTAGAACAAGTGTGACTCCCATACAGGTGATAAATAATGTGTAAAATACAAGTCTGGAGTACAGGCACGGCATGACAATCACAGAGGGACATATGCTGACCCAAGACAGATACATCACATCACTGAATTAATGCATGTGCAGCTACAATGGTCTACAGCGCACACATGAAACATCAATAGATAATTGAGAGTGCTCACCAATCACTACTTCCAGTGACATACAGGTATGTAGGGTGGGCCTTTTAAAGTTTTGTCTGTGCACTATTAGAAGTGGATAGCTGACATTCCACCTCCTGACCTTTGGCATATTTGATGGTGTAATGATGTCCAATACCTATGTGTGAGTGGTGACAGCAGACAGATAGAATGTAAGGTGTACAGTATTAGTGGTTCACCTTTAATATGTATTGTAGCTACTGATTCCAACATTATCTTTTCAAATAGACTGACCAGTTTAGACCTGGATTATCTGATTTGTCCTATTCCCATTGCCTCCCACCCACTGGATGTGGATGTCATCTGTGGGCCTGCTACCTAATGGTTGAGGTATACATTGTCAGTAGTCAATGGTGATTGAGTACAGTTCTGAGAGAGGTACATGACAGATAGCCTTTTAAATGGATCATGTGAGGGGCCAGAGGCTGGTGCTGTATAGGTCCAATCTGGGTGCCCATGAATAAGTTGTACTACAATAGTGATGCAGTTGATTACCAGTATATGTGCTTACTGTGTTATCCTGCCTTCCATCCTCATGGTACTCTCTGTCTTGCTCTAATTGCAGATGACATAACTGACTTTTGCCTGGTGTTACTGTGTATTTCAACCTGACTCTCTGACATCTGTCAATGTACATAACTGTTGTCATGTGTGTCCTGCTGAGGGAGCCTCCATCCGAAGGACATTACACTGCTAGTACAAATCAGGGGGCCTTTACCAGACCACTCTTGTGTAGAAGGACAAATGTTGTTGGAACATTAAACATACATTTATAATAGTTTGGTTCAAAAGTGGTTCAACAGTGATTTATTGTGCAATTCAGTTTTGTGACATGTGAAATTGATGTGAAGAACTTAACAAAAAAGTGATGAGTGGACTCATGGTAGTTGGATAGATCAGAGTAGCTGCTACAACATTGGCTCACACAGTTCCAGTGTCCTTATACAAAGGGAAAATGTAGTTCTGTCTCAATTGAGTCAACAGAGTGTCTCAGTGATGCCCACAAGGGTGACAAACCAGGAGAGGTGACACTTCCTGGCAGTGGGTTTGGTCTTTGCATCTGCTCCAGCCGGATGTCTACATTTGAGGGGGGTTCTTCAGCTACAGAGGAAAGGGTGTCTGAGGTTTGAGCCTCCCCTGGCAGGGCACCATTCCTCTGGCTGCCACTGATGTAGAGGGGCACATGTCACATTGCAAGGGCCCTCAGGGTGGGTTGTCAAACCATGCATGGTGCTGGTCATGTCCCCCAGCACCCCTGCTAGGGAGGCCATGGTGGCATTGAGTGCCTGCCACTACTACATGACCTCCTGGAAGTATTCCCTCTGCAGCCTTTGATTTTCCCCTAACATGGTGATGATCTGGCCCATCTGCTCCTGGGAATATTTGTTATGATTCCAGGACTTGGGAGATGGTACCCTGGTCAGTGGAGTCCCTTGTGTGCCCAATCTTCTGGCCCAAAGCATCCCTTCCACGCCTCCTGCCCCCAGATGCCTGTGCCCCTGGCATGTAAACCCACCCGCAGTGTTAGCTGTGCCATCATTGTCTGGGGTGTCAAGGCCCGACTTAGGTCCCTCTGCTGTGGGGCACACAATAGATTGAACATTCTTTACGACACAGGTTTGGGGGTACTTGCTGGGTTGTGATTTCAGAGCAATAGGGGTTGAGGGATTGATGTGGGCAGGGTGAGGCTGGGGTTAGTCGACTGAACAGGTGTTACGGGTGGGCCAGGTAGGTAGTCACTGTCCAGACATCAAGGCGTGTTGTCTTCACTGGGGCCTGAATCCAGAGGAGGGCTTGCTGTGTCCGGTATCCTCTCCATGGTGGCAATGGCAGAGTTACCTGTGGATGAAGTGAGAGACAGAGAATAGTTGAGTAAGTGTGTTTGGTTCCCTCTCTGTGAGATGCAGACAGTGGTTTACCATGATTCCCTGCAATGACAATGACAGATGCTGCACCGCATAGCTTAGTTGTATACAAGTCTGTGACAGGAGTACCATGCTCCATATTGGGTGCTGTCATCAATGACAAGTACATATGGCACTGCTGATGGGTTCTCTTACTATCTGATACTTGACATGACTATTCGACTGTGGCACCTAGTGAGTACTCAGACTTGGTAGTTGTGACACAATTTGGCTGCACATTGCACCATAATGTCCCTTTGGGAACTCAGTATGTGGACATGGAGGATAATATTCCTGTCTCTGAATGTTGTACATGTGCTTGGAGTCTGGCATCTTACTTTTTAACACAGGGTCAATCCATTACGTGCTTGGGGCTATGGATCAGTGTCCATTTTCAATTGTCAATGTGCTGTAGCTGTGTTTAGCTTTGGTTGTGGTGTGACATTGCATTGCTGTAATTGCCATGTACTGGTCCTCAGTGGTACATTCTAGTTGGTGTACGTAGTACAATAGTGTTACATGCATGAAAAATGACGTGTTGTGCACATTACAGGTTTTCACATAAACGGTTTGGTGTATTGTGGGAGTCATAGTAATAAAATTAGCCTGGGGTATTTGTGCACTTGTCAAGGGTTGGGTGGGCAGTAGGGCTGTGTGGAGTGGTGGAATGCAGGAGAGGAGGGGCATTGGGTGATTGGCAGGTAGGTGTAGGGGAACAATCAGTGAATAATTAGTATTTGGGCTGTAAAGAGGCATGCAGTACACAACAATTTTGTGACAATGATATTGTGGGTACTTACCAGACTCCAGTCACCCCAGGTATCCAATCAGGCCCTCCAGATGCAGTATCTCCAAGACCTTCTCCTCCCAAGGTGTGAACTGTGGGGAAGGAGGTGGGAGCCTTGTGTGCGGCTATCTGGTGCCTCAATGACATAGAATGCACCTTCCCAGAATTCCACTTCTTCCTAATGTCGTCCCCTGTGCATGAATGGCTGCCCACTGAGTTGACCCTGTTGACTATTCTTTGCGATAACTCAATTTTCCTGACAATTGATTTTCACTGGTTCTGTGGTCCAAACAGTTGTTGCTCTACCCTGAGAATTTCATCCACCATGACCCTCATCTCATAGTCGGTGAATTGTGGGTGCTTTTGTGGGGACATGATTATGATTGTTTGACGGTGTGGGGGTATTGTATATGGAATGGTGCAGTGTTGAGTGATTGATGGGATGTGTGTGGTGCGTTGTGAGGGATGTGCTGCTGTTGTGCTTATTATGTGTGTATTGTATTTGGTTAGGTGGTGTGTGATGTGTGTGTGTGCCTATAATATTAGGGTGTTCTCTCTCTGTGTGTTCCTGCTCTCTGTTTCTCAGTATTGAAGTTTTTTTCCAAAGGATTGCGGATTATGTAGGGGTGTGTTCTACAGTAGTGTATGTTGGCGTGTTGGTATGCTGATGTGTGTCACGTGTGGGGTATTCAAACTGTCAAATCTAGTATTGCGTTGTGTCAGTGGCGGTTTCGGACCACAGCAGCTTGACCGCCAATGATTTTCTGCCATAGAAGAACTGCTGTGGTGATTTGTGGGTTATAAAAGGGTGGGCGGATGTGTGTCGGGTTGGCAGTGCTGGTGGTGGAACCGCCTCTTTCCCACCCACCAGTGTCCTGGCGGTTTTGGATTTTTGGTTGACTTTTGGTGGTCTTCACGGTGTGGATCGTAGGATGGTGGTCAGATGACTGCCAACATGGTGGTCTTGTGGCGTCCACCAGCAAGGCAGTCTTGACAGAAGACCGCCAAAGTCATAATGAGGCCCTATATGTGGAATAGAACAATTGATTGTTTGGACTGCCCTATCACCTCATGCGATATGAAAAACATTGCCTTTTATAGAAAGTGAAGCTGATTGGAGGTTATGTGATATTGGGACTGGACAATGGCTTCTGTAAATGAGGGGTTGCACAGCCAGAATGGAGTAGTATGAACCTGTTCACAACCAGTATGGCGTGGTAGCATGGAGTAACAGCAACAGGTTGTTGTTGATACAATATGAGGTGACATTGGTGCTACATTTATTCTTTGTTTAGGGAAAATGTTTTTGATTGGTTCATGTTGTAATATTGGATATGCTTGTGGGATTTGGACTGTGGAGACATTCGGTTAATGAGGATGTGATGTTTGATTTGTTATTGGTTCTGGGGACAATGGTGGATTCGGGATGGGGTTAGACTCATTGTCTGGGCATATTTGATGAGCCTGGAGGTAAAGGAATGAAAAAATTCAGTGGAGTAATAGAAAGTGAGTGCAAATTTTTGATACCTATAATTTGAGTTTATTAACATAGCAATATTTTTGGAACTGTGATAAAGAGAAATCATTTTATTCTGTTGAATTATGAGCAGTGAGCAAAATGAACAACATTTGGAGAATGTATCATGTTTTAAATTATGAAGGAATTAATCATGTTGAAAAAATAGTACAGGGTAGTGGGAGCCAGGGTGTGGTTGTGCTAAATGTAATAATGATCAGTTCAATAGTAGGTGGCTATGTCTGCACACCAATTAGATGTTTTATGTATGTTTTTAAGTGCATTTTTATATGTTCCTTTTCAGCCCTGATGAACTTCATCTTAGATAAAACGCGTTTACTGGTCAGAGTTGTTTTGTATGAAGATTTAAAAAAAGTAATTTAGACATTACACTATGGCTTCTGTCTTGTAATGGATCTTGAAAGGAACATCAATTTAATTAGAACTTACAGATAAATGAATAATTAGCTTTGGCACCAACATGTGCGTTCCCTCCATGTGGATTTATTTATTTGGAAAAGGATGGTTTTGTAAGCAGTGGAACCAAGCGGGGGTTTAGCGCACTTCAGATACTTGGGATTATTCCACACAAGTGTGGCTCTCTAGGGCCTACACTGCTTAGCTCTGTGGACTTTTACTTTTTTTGTGCAGTTTTAAACTGTTGTGTTGACCTGGAAAGTTAACCCTCTTGCCAAGCCCAAACATATAAGTCATCTCTAAGGAAGGCCCTGGGCTGCCCCAAGGGCATGGTGCAGTGTATTTAATAGGTTGGACATGTACTTTTAAGTTACACATGTCTCAGTAGTGAAAAACTCTTAAATTCTTCCTCACTACTGCAAGGCCTATCTCTCCCATAGGATAACATTGGGACTACCTTATTACATTTTATAAGTGACAGTTCCAGTTGGGAAGAGAAGGAATTCCCATGTTTGGTGTCTCTAGAATCACGACAGCCACACACAAAGGAAGCTAGGTGTGACTGATGGGCCACCACAGCCTGATGGGCCAGCCTGGGCAGGATTGAAGGAAGGAGCTGACACACCTGAATGGGCTGTGTCCTGATCCCACACAAGAGAGTGCATAACTCTCTGTAGTGAGTCTGGAGCCAGGGCAGGAAAGGCAGGAAATCCATGCACTTCAAATTCTTCTCTTTGAAGTCTCCACCACTTTAAAGGCACCACTGGGTATAAGAACTAGTCTTTAGATACCATCAACTCAGTGCACTTTTGGTTCTGTAGCTATTCTGTCAGTGTTAGAAATACACAGAGCAGTCAGGCTTATCTAAAGGGGCAATGTATAAAGTATTTGTGCAACATACACACAATAACGCAATGAAAACACCACAAAAAATACATGGCACAGGGTTAGAAAAATAGATTATATTTGTTGAAGTTGCGTTGGACCAAGGTAAATCCAAAGTTTAGATGGACCACGATGAAGGACAGACTGACTACAGAACCCACGCATGGTCCACTAAAAAAAGTACCTTGGATGAAGAAGCATCGATGTTGATGACTCAATGCAAGGAGCAGAGGAGGAAATGCATCGCTGTTGATCATGGAGATGCAGTTGATGTGTCAGCTCCCAGCTGTGTAGCATCCAGGATGTGGTGAAGATCAGGTAGTGTTGAGTGTCCAGGAAATGTGTCATCATCGAACTGCTGGGCTGGAGCGATGCATTAAAGCTGATCCATGCAAGGTCGAAGATGGGTCGGAGTCTGGAAAAGATGCATTGCACAGTCGGCAATGTCATGTCTGCAGCTCGGGCAGCAGCAGTGTTCCATCTGCTTTGAGAGGAAACGTGCGGGTCCAATTAGTGCAACGTCGGTGATGGGTTGGTTTTCTTCAGTTGCAGCACAGAGACTTACTTCAGAGGGCCCAGGACTGGATTAGCACCCCTTGCCAGAGCAGGACTCACAGCAGACAGGGTCCAGGTGCTAGTTGCAGGTTTCTGGGAGTTTTGACACTGCAAGAGAGCATGAGTAATTCAACAAGCCCTCGGAGTCACTCTGGGTTCAGATGAGGGAGCCAATTCCTTTCTCAGAAGGGCAGAGATCTGCAGGAGGCAGGGTAAATCATCAACGCAGACAGAGTCCAGGTGCTGGTTGCAGATTTCCTGCAGTCTATTAAAAAAAATCAAAATGGTCTTAGTGTAGAGTTATAGTAAACACTGAGCTACTATATGGTATTGCACAAATATAAGTCCTATTCCACCTCTGCTATCTATGTTAGAAATTGGGTTTCTAGTTGTCAGAGTTTGCACCTTGTACAAGCAGGGACCACCATTCAAGTCAGGATAGGCTTCTAAATACTCACGTTGAGGTAACCTGTGCTCACCCTCTAGTAGTTTGGCACAGAGCAGTCAGGCTTATCGAAAGTGGCAATGTGTAACGTATTTGTGCAACACACACAAACACATACACACAATGAAAATATCACAAAAAGTACTCCACACAGGGTTATTAAAAATAGATTATATTTTTATGAGTAAAATGAGATGAAAACAACAAAAGTCCTAAGTGGCTGACCGCGATGGATGGTAGGCTGGCTACACAACCCATGCAGTGATCCACTAAAAAGTACCCTGGGTAGAGCAAGCGTCGACATCGAGGAGCAAATGTGAAGGAGGTGCATCAGTCCTGATCCGTGCAGTCAGGTCAAAGCGTCATCATCGAGCCTTGCAATCAGTTCCCACATCGGCGTTGAACTCTATCGAGATGAATGCAATGTGTAGTTGTCAAGCAGTGCAGAGCATCATTGTCGGGCGGCGCAGGCTGTGGATCCGCTGTCATCCAACAACCTCTGCATCTAAGTCAGTGGTGATAATGTGCTGTTTTTTCAGAAAGCAGCTGCAGAACCCATTTCTGGCCCAGGACTGGAGGGGCACCTCAGGCAATGGTAGGACTTACAGATGCCAAAGTCAAGCAGCACAAAGCAGAGTTACAGGCAGTCTTTGATGGCCCTGAGACTGCAGGAGAACAAGGTACAAGACGGTAAGCCTTAGAGTCACTCTGGGTCAGATGAAAGGGTCCAGTCTTTGTCCTCAACAGGGCAGAGATTAGCAGGGCAGCTCGGCAAAGCAGAGAAGCAGTTACTCAGGACAGTCAGTCCAGGCAAAGTGTCAATCCTTACAGCAAAAAAGTCTTTACCCCAGCAGAGTTCTTCCCAGGTCCAGTAGTGTACTAATTTGGTAGCGTCAGAGACCCAATACTTATATCCAAATGTGCCTTTGAAGTGTGGGTGACTTCAAAGCCCCTGCTTTAAAGTGCAAAGAGATCCTTTCTTTCAAGCCCTAGCTCCAGACAACCAGCAGGGGGTAGGCAATCAGCCCTTTGTGTGGGGAGAGTCACTTCCCTATTCAAGTGTATCAGCTCCCCTCCACCACCCTTCCTGCCCAGAAAGGCCCATCAGAATGCAGATGAATGCAGATGAGGGCTCAGACACACCTACCCTTCCTGTGTTTGTGACTGTCTAGAAGGAATGCACAAGTGTAGCTGACACCCATCCCCAGGCGTGTATTGGAGACAGGCTGCAAGGCACACAGAGCAGTGGGAGCAGATAAATGCCCACTTTTTATAAGTGGCATTTCTAAAACAGTAATGTTAAATCTGACTTTACCATTAAAGTGGATTTATCATTACAATTACAATAATATGAAACACGATGTACCTACTCCTTTCTGATCAAGAATTACAACTTAAAAGTATATTAAGGAATTCCCAATGAGGCCTATGGAGGAGTAGGCCTCCCTGTAGTGAAAAATTACTTTGGGATTTTTTCACAACCTGAACAGGTAAACTCAGAAGTACATGTTCTGTCTTTTACTTATATGGAACCCTGCCCTATGGAAGACCTAGGGCCTACCTCTGAGTGACTTATATGTAATAAAAGGGGTGTTTAAGGCTTGGCAGGAGGTTTTAAATGCCACATCGAAGTGGAAGTGAAACTACACACACAGACTATGCAATGGCTGGTCTGAGATATGCTTAAAGGGCTACTTAAGTGGGTGGAACTATCAGTGCTACAGGCCCACTGGTAGCATTTAATTTACAGCCCCTGGGTATTTGATATAACACTTTACAAGGGACTTACAAGTAAATTAAATATGGCAGTTGTGGATACACCAATGTTAGCATGTTTAGGGATAAATCACTTGCACTTTAACACTGGTCAGCAGTAGTAAAGTGCTCAAAGTCCTAAGGCCAACAGAAAGATACAGCCACATGTGAGGCAAACAAGTAAAAAGGTCAGGGGAAGACCACCCTAAGGCTGTCAGTTCTAACACAAGGTATTCAGCTTCTTGCAGATTTCAAGTAGTGAAAAGGAGGCTCTTTTGTGTAGCAACAGGTTGTTCCACTCTTTAGGAGCGGTGTAAGAGAAAGATCAACTGCCAGATCTGGTTTTTCATATGCATGTGATTCGTGCAAGTAGGATTCTAGATGGTGGTGGTGTCTAGAATGTTTGTGAAAGCAGATATAATTGATGAGGTATGCTGGGCCAGTGTTATGTAGTGCCTTTAGAGTGTAGGGGTGGAGTTCTAATTGTGCTTGTTTGTGAATGGGGAGTGGATTACATTCAGAGGTGTTGTGATGTGAATGTGATGTGAGAGTTTGAGAGTGATCATGGCTGCTCAGTTCTGAATAGTCTACAGCCTTCTGGTGATTCTATTGTTGATCCCAGCATAGAGGGTGTTCCATAGTTGAGCTTGCTTGTAAATAGGGTGTGTGTAACTGTTTCAAGATGTTGACTGGAAGCCATTTTCAAAACTTCCTCAGCATCTTCAGGGTATTGATGCATGGGGTGGTGACGCCATTGAGTGGGCAGTCATGTCAAGTTTGCTGTTGATGATCCAGAAGTTCTTGGTATTGTTGGTCCTAGGTCTGTTGGCCATCATGTGCAGAACTATGGTGATGTGCTGTTCCCAGAGATCATCATTTCGGTCTTGTTGGTGTTCAACTTCCGACAATTTTCCTTCATTTAGTGGGTGGTTTCACTCATGCAGGCATTAAACTTGATCCAGGTTTTGGGTGTCCTGTCCATGAGGGAAAGAATGAGTTTCATTTAGTCGGCATTTAGACACATAGGAGAGAATGTTGATGCTGGCTACATGATTGTGTATGTGCTGAAGAAGATCAGGCTCAAGTAGGATCCTTGGGGAGCTCTGCAGATGAAGTCATGTGTTAACGAGGTGCACAGTGCCAGGATGTACGACTGGGTCTGTCCAGAAAGCCCACTAGACTCACGGACTTTTTTTTATTATAGGGGTGGGGCAGCCCAAAATGGGCATGCCAATGCCCCAACCCTCCCCAGACACAAACAGTCTTTCTCCAGCACACATAGAAAGAGAAAAATGCCTAAAATTATTGTTTATGTGCGGGAAGGTGTCCCTTCCTGCACATAAACAATCATTTGACAATGACGCTTTGGCACATCTGTGTGTGCTGCATTCTACTGCTTCCACAGAAGTGCCAAAGCGCCATTAGTGATTGTTTATGTGCAGGAAGGGACACCTTCCCACACATACACAATCACACCCCTCAACGCAGACATCCTTGCACGATGGAGCAAGAATGCCTACGTAGGCAGCTGAATTTAGCGCTAGCACAGGAGACAACACAGGGATTTGCCGTATTCACTTAAAATTAAATACGGCGTATCCCTGCATTTCTAAAGTGACACAGCGTGGCGCTGCCAATTTTGGCCCAGCATTGTGCTGCACTACCTTTCCATAAATCTGGCCCTAAGATGACAATGAGCCTCAAATATCAAGTCAGGGATGTGACATTTCAACTGCCACAACACAGATAGACTGACTTTATACCATCTCATTGCAGAGGATGATGGCTCTCCTGTGGATCTGCCTGTTCTGGGGTACCCCGATGACCTGGATGACCAGCTGGCAACATTCAGCCAGGAGACCCTCCAAGAAGTCCTTGTAAAGCTCCAGACACCATCTCCAGTTGCAAGGAGGAGTATTGATGTAGCAGACATCCCTCAGGCCCCACTTAGCACCCCAACAGTATGACCTGCCAGCACCGACACAGCTGAGGACTCTGAGGATCCAGGGACCAGCTTTGAGAGGACAGTGGTAGGAGTCCAGCATGAGCTGGCCAATGAGGTGTGGGTGGGGATGTAAAGTATAGCAGCCAGCAAAGAGGGTATGCGCACCTGCATTGTTACGGCTGCACACTCCCCAATGTGTGGTGTCCAGGAGTGTCTGAAGGACATAGCTGCTGCCATGAGGGAGAGGCCACAACAACTGCCCTCCCAAACTGGCATCAGTGTGCTTGACAACAAGATGGACTCCATGCACCAGAAAATGGTCCCCTCAGGGAAGACATGGCTGCCTACCACAGGGATGTTGCTGCTGTACTAAAAAAAAACTTCTCCTTGCTGCAGTGATGCCATATGTAGTTCCACAGATGGCAGCTGCCCGGAATTGGGAATCCACATCTTCAACCACTGAAGTGTGTGTGGCCCCCTCTACCTCCCTACTACCACCATCAAGGGCAGAGGAGACACCACACACATCGGAGGATGAAGATGTGGAATAGATCATCTTCACCCGTAGGAGTTACCGGTAGCACCAGCTCATGCTACATGGACAGTGTTTTCCTTTGTCCTGTTCTTGAAATCATGCCTGTGGTAGCACTGTTGCAGATATGCACTCTTCACCAACACACTGTTGACTTTTCTGCTATGGACTACAATTGTCTCTGACTTTTCAATTGGCAATTTATGTTGCCCTGCAATGAAAGACACTTTACCCAAGCATGTCCCACAACATGCCCCTCAACCCTGGATTTGTGTTGTGTCACAAGTGGATGGATTCCACTAATAGGGTCACAGACCTGGACATTG
This sequence comes from Pleurodeles waltl, assembly GCF_031143425.1. NCBI lineage: Eukaryota > Metazoa > Chordata > Amphibia > Caudata > Salamandridae > Pleurodeles > Pleurodeles waltl. Next base: position 1,351,240,410 of record NC_090445.1, read on the forward strand.
TAAATAATGCACTACGACACTTGTAAATAAACACCACCTACACAACGAGCATGTCTTTGTGTATTGTGACACATGTACTTAGGAATTGTGATGTGTGTAACATGTCTTTGGTCACAGAGTGTTAGTACAAGAGTGCAGGAATATGTGGGCACATATCTATGCTCAAGGTACCTACATGATGAACCTCAATGCTGGTCTCATCCCATACAAGCGATTCAGTGAGTATGTAAAAAATGTCAGACACATGTATGCTTCACCCACTACATACAGCAGGAATGGCTGTGAAACAGTTCTCGGGCAATATCGTCAGCTGGGAGAACCAGTAGAACACATTGGTGTGAAATAGAGATACTTAACCTCATCTGTAATTTAGCAATAAAGATATGAAATGTAGACTGTTGTCAGATGTCCCACAGTGCTCAACATTCCGACACAGGACACAAACAATGACAGCTGAATTTCCACACCTACCTGTCCAATACATGGTTAACATAGTCACTTTGAGTGGTGGTTACACTGGATAGCAGATGCAAAGACAAGTAGATGTGTTGTAGCTGCCAATGTGGCAGCTCAGTTGTAAGCAGGTAATGAACATGTCAAAAGAGGGATCTGGAGGCAGGATGGACTCCCTAGGCCAACACACAATTTTCACTGGGAACCCAAGCATATGACACGTGAAGTAAGTGAGTACCCATAGATTTTGAATTAGAATTAAACTAAACTCTAAAAAAATGAAGAACACCTACCCTAACCTAACCTAACCTAACCTATCCTAACTATACATAACCAACAACTGACCCTAACTACTCTGTGCTAAACTTGCCTAACACATTTAACAACACACTCTAAACATTGCCCCCCATTCTCTTTATATCATGAGACTCATGCAGGACAACATATAATAAACTACACATATACTACTTATACCTAAGCAAATATATGTTTTGGTATTTTCTTAATTTTTATATATATATATTTTTTTATACGACACATTAATGCCTCAACATCACCAAACAATGTCACATGTAAAAAGTAGAAAACCCATCCCTCAAATCTACTTATCCTAACTAAACAACTAACCTAATCTAACCTGACACTAAACGCCTAAAACCTACTATAAAACATTAAAACAAATGAGGAGGGAGGGGACTTGACTGGGGGTGAGAGTCATTAAACAAATCACAGATGGGCCCTCTTGAGTTTCCTCTTGATGAACTTCAGTCTTTTAGTGTTCTTCTCCACATCCTTCTCAAGACTGTTTAACTTTTTGTGGACAAGTGTCACAGCCCTCTGTAGGTCCTTTGTTGCACTCATGTCCATTGCAGCAGGTGGTGTGGGCTGTGGCACAGATATTGAGGGTATAGCAGCTGGGGCTATTGTGATTGTGGCAAAAGTGCCCCCCTGCACAGCCATGGTGCTTGGTCCTCTCTGTGTGACCAGTGTGGGTCCCTCTTGGGTGAATGCCCTCCATTCCCTGGTGAATCGTTCTGTGTGATAGCGGCATGCCATCCACCAGAACCCAGATTCCACTACCAGGATGTGCCTACAGCGGACTGCCCTCTTCTGAAAAGCCTGCAATTCCTCATTGCTCATGTTGGCAGCTATTTAATAGAGACAGGCAACCATCAGTGTCAGCATTGTGTGGAGTATGTACAGATTATTAGCTTACATTCTACATCGAATTGTTCATGCATTCCAACTCACATTCCAGATAATACAATAGCCCTGATGAATGAAATGGCAACCCTGCCTTAGCATAATTTCATTGACACCAGAGCGACTCACAGCAAGATTAGGGACCACACCTAATTATGTGTGCATTGACTTTGCGTCATGTGTAGCAATGCAAATGCCGCATCAACATCACATAGATCAGGGCCACTATTCCTCATCATCTGTGTCAATTTTCAACCACTCATCACCTGTAACTTTGAGCTGGTATTGGGAGTATGGGATGCAGTTGCTAACCATAAGGGTTCAGTGTTGATAGGTACATAAGCAAGCCTGATGAAAATGACTGTCACCTACACTGTGAGCATCACATCTACCTACATGTTTGTTGTTCCTCACCCCCTGTGCCTCAGGGGGGATGGCCATGCAATCCATCATCTCAACTGTCCAGGTCATCCACCAAGGCATGCCCACTCATACATGAAGTCAGGGAGTGGACCATATGTTAGGAGGGCTGCCTACTAGGGAACTGGTGTCCACAGGTCTTTCACATCTACATTCATGAGTCCAGGTTTAGACACCCATCAATACCTGATCTGCCAATTCTATTCCATACACACTCATATCCATGCCAGCACACATCTGGCCTTGACCTGCATGCACGCCTATTACATTCCAAATAAGTGTCACATAAATGGAGTATAAAATAGGTGACACCAATCTGGGGGTTAATTGTCCACCCAGTCTTTCATGTACCTTACAATACAGGGATGAACAAAGTTGTTTTCAAAATGGTGCATCACTGTGTTGTGAGAATGACGGTGTGTCCCAGGGCTAATATTCTCACAGCGGTGCACATCTAAGTCACATATGGGCCTACATGTGGCTTGTCATTACCTTGTTTGCACGATGCTGCCCATTGAGCACCACAAGCCTCACAAGATATGACTCTCTGCTCGTGCATGTAGAACCCTTAAATAGGACACAATGTCACCATCCAGCCTACTTTGATATCTGATCATTTGACAGCTATTCACTTCTAGCATTGTGTGCAACACACATGACTCACTCACACAAAAGCCTCAATCACTACACAGGACAGACATTATCATACTTACTGGATACATCTGGTCCTCAAATCCTGCCACTTCGCCGATAGTGTTGCGGGCAGGTCCACCTGTAAGATATGGATGGAAAACCATGCTTAGTGTCATATCACTGTCGCTACTAATGGAAAACATAATACAGTGTGTATTATTTTAGAGGCATGAGCTAATTATCCAGGTTGAAGACAGTGCAACAGACACACCACTGCAAACTCACAATGACACTGACATTCAGGTGAGCAAGAGACACACAGCTGCACAATTACACTGGGCCTGAGAATCATCTAGTGCTACACCCTGTAGCAACCAAATGTGGGCAATCTGTAGAAGATGGAACTCCATGGTATGAGGGGGAGTTGACACTACCCTGGTGCTCTGCAAGACAAACGACCTGCAAGGTAAACAGAAGTACTTTGTGATTGACAAGCGGCTCAATTTTTAGTCTGCAATGATCATGTGTTGAGTAATCCATGACTGATGTGTCAAAGTTGTCTGATGGCACCAAATTCCCCATTGCCAGTGCCCCTAAGGTGGGTATGCCCCCTTTGCTAACATTATCGCACGGATCATGTGTGTGAAATGATGACAATGTTTTCTAAACATAGATTTCCCTACTTTGTTATCACAGTCTAGTTACGTATGGTATTCTGGTGGTGTTTTGGCTTATCATACATGACATTATGCTGGGGCAAAGGTGTTGCCATGGCCCCTGACATATGTGACTTAGTGATGGCCGTGTATGACTCTGCAAACATCTGACCTGCATTGGTAAAATGGTAGGACATGTGAACTCCATGTCTAGACAGGCAGTTACACTTCATTCTGGTTGCATACAACCTGTCCAATGCATTGTATGCAGCACGCCAACACATCTCCTACTGTCATTCAAGAGCAGTGAACAGTAAATAGTTTGCCAATGGGAGACTCACTAACAGGGCCACCGATCACCACACCAAGATGGTCAAGGAGATCCTGCTCCCTGGCCATCAGATCGGCCCAGCAATGCTTCAGCTGGTGCTTGTTGCGACTGCTGCGGTACACCCTCTTCAGGTAGTGGAGCACCTTGCCCCACCTCAGCCACCTCGCCTCCTTTGGGTAGTCCTGGATCCCATGGCCCCAATCTCCAACTTTAATAGCAGGTAGTGGGCTACCAGCCACACAAAGCCTCCCAGCTCCTCCTCCTCCATCCATGTCAGCCTACCCCTACCAGACATATCTCTCAGGTATAGGTTGACCACAATAACGTATGTAAACAAAATTAAGATAAAGGAAGCTTAAGGCCCCAAAAAATAATCCCAACTAACCCAACTTAACAACTATCCCGGACTGACACACCACAGTACAAGTAGAATGATAGATGCAAAAAACACACAAATTTACAAACACTGGGTCAAAGTACAGTCAAAAATACAAAAAGCACAACAGGAGGGACACCACAATATACAATACAGAGCAAGAACACACCACAAACTCCAGGACACAATATCACAGTCAAAAGAGGCACAGACTGTAAAGAAAAAGTGAAAGTACACCCACTGTACCATGCCTGTAAATGGGATTTTCTATTACATCACTTCCTGTCCCCGTGCGCCATGTTTTCTGTTATGCTTGTATTTATTTGATGAATGTGTTATTTGCATGAGTATTTCAGACGCATGACCTACGTGTGTCTTTTAATTTTGATGCATTACCTTTATGCGTCGAATTATCAGTAACTCAGCATTGAGATGAGTGTGAAGGTGGAATTCACGCTAAGGGCCCATGGGTCATAAACTTTGTGTTTGCGGACGTTTTCAGCGCATTTGTGTCATTTATTTTTACTCTATTCCTGATTGTGTGATTTTGTTATATTGTCTATGGATGCACCCTGCATCAACATACAAATAGGATGAGCTGGGCATCAGTGTGGCATTTTGTGTATGGCCACATGTGGTAGTCCAAGCTACAATGTGATTTGGGTGTGATTGGTCTGTTACACTGATGTGTGTGTAACAGAATCGACAGCATGCAAATATTTGCACGTCATGCATATATATGCATGTGTGACAACAGTGTATCCGCATATGTATGGCAGTCAGTACTATGCAACAGTTATGGTATGCAATTGTGAATTGTGTTAAATTTTTGTGACATGTGTAGATGTCTTACAGGGCATAACATTTTAGACAACATACACAGCTTCACCATTGTTGATGATGGCTGATGAATGCTATCTAGGAAATGTTTCCAGACAACTGTCTGCAAATGTGAATCTTGAGTCTATGGTGACTTTTGTGTGGACTACACATATGTCTGACATGTGTACATATTAAGTACATACTGTGATTGACACACTCTGCCTACATTCCACTCAAATCATGTTTTGAACACAATAGTCAGATTAACGTCATTACATTTAGCAATGGTTGTTGTTTTTGTGTGGTGGACCTGCAACTTTAGCTGCATGTGTTCTCATCCATTCTGATGTGCATTTCACAGACGTTTCGGTGCTAAGTGTGAGGTGGTTTGTACCATGTGTCAGGATTGGGCCCCATGGCAGTGGCAGGACTGATTTCCATGGATGTACTACACAGGCCCAACTTCTTCCATTGCATGTCATACCTGGGCTGATTATGTTGACCATTGTCACCAATGATGGTCCCTCCTTGCCACACATGCTCTATGCAACCATTGCAACACTGAGTTGTGTCAGTGGTCTGTTCCAACATTACAGTCACACCATATTTTGATATCCACTGCCTCATGTGTGGGGCCCTTGTATACCTCCTATTTGGACATGTTGAAGTTGTGTTGATGAGCTATTTTGTACAAGTCGGCAATGTGGATGTAAACAAAATTTAGTGGTCCGTAGATTGTGTCCTTCAGATGTCACATTCAATTGATGAGGTTATTTGTGATGTGTGAGATGGTAGCAGTTCAATCTTACACATCACATGTGATATTGCTACAGTACTCTTCAGATTAATGTTTGTAACATGCTCTATGAGGTTAGACTCATAATCCTGAGGTATATGTTGTGGAGATTGAAGAGACCAAAGCCGGATTGTGTGAATAAGTGAGGTGTTTATTGAAAAAATGTACAAGGTGAGTTAAGTGATTATTAAGTGAAGAAATTCTCAATGATGTACAGTCTGCTGCTTATCTCAGCAGCTGTGTTGTGCTGTTCCTCCTCATTTTCTTCTCCATCCTCCTCCTCCTCCTCCTCAGGCAGATCATAAACCTGCTCATATAAGACGATGTTCATCAGCACACATATGTTGTGCAGGATAGCACATGTCATTATAATCTTACAGACGATGTGTGGAGCATATAGGAGGCTGCCTCCTCTGATGTCCAGGCACCTGGGTCAGGAACTCAGGATGCCAAATGTCCTCTCCACAATAGTCCGTGCCCTCCGATGTCCCTCATTATATGCACGCTCTGCTACCGTGCTTGGGTTGGGAAATGGGGTAATTATCCATGGCTGTATGGCATAACCCTGATCCATTGCAAAAGATTAAAGGAGTAAGTTGTTGTCAGGGGTTGCAACAGGGTTGTCATGTAGCATGGCAGTTGATATTTTTAGTTGGCTGTGACTCATATGTGTTTGTGGTATGCTGTAAGTTTCTATACTTGTGTAATGTCTCCTCAGCACTGGGTTGTTAGACATGATAATCTTGTCTTTGGATCAAGGACCTGTGACATATGATTTGGATTCCAAACTGATGGTCATAATGTATGTACCATGCGTTGTGTAATACACCTTTGTATCAGTGTGCTACCACTAGAGGGGACATGACACATCCTCCCAACACAATGGGCTCAGATCTGGTGGAAACATGGTAGCGCTACAGGGCCTGGACATCCTATCCATTTTGACATATGTCATTGCAGATGATGTGCGACACTTAGGGCCTTTGAAATTGGTAAGTGACAATGCACAACAAGACCCCAAAATTGGCTGCACTGTCATGCAACATTTAGACAATGCAAGAATGCCCCATGTGTGAAATGTTAGTAGGCAACCCTTTGCTGACCCCTGCGCCAGTTGCTTATATGCAGCCGTGCACCTACACTGCCTACGTGCACCAGGGTACTTGGCTATCTGCCTTGTGGAGGTGGATGTTTCTGTGCAGGAGGGGACACCGCCCTATACATATGCTGTTTTGATGGTCAATTCACTCTTTCTGTGTGTGCAGCAGTATGCCTCATGCATTGGTGGCACAATCATCTGAGTTCAAAGCACAGTCTACTTCCTTATTGCAACCTGCATACTGCACCCCTGGGGTGGTGTTTGTTGTTGGCACTGCCTCAGTTTTTAGATGACAGCTACATCTGAGTCAGTATCATCATGCTAAGTATCTTGTGGTGACAGACCTGCAACGATACACATTGCACACCCCTTCCACACTACATACAGCATAGGAGGGTGGCCGATTTACAATATGGCTTCAAACCATTATGACACGGTCATCTGCCAAGTTGTACATACAGTGCAGGTGCTTTGGTGATCCAGAGTGGCAGCTAATGTTTGTGGCAGCCCTGGGATATCCAAGGGTGTGTATCCCATTGTTACAGGATGATCAACATAACTACCAGTGTCTCTACTATCTTCCAACACATGAATCAGCATTTCTACTGTTGACACATGTATAGTGAAGGCTATGGAATGGAGCTCAGTCACTTAGCAAATGTATCCCTTGGCACAGTGCAAGTGAGGTCAGTGATATCCTGTTTTCTCCTACAGGGTCCCTTGATGGCATCCATGATCTGCACTGTCTCACAGTGACTCTGCCCCATGGTGGACCATTTATTGTATCTGATACAGACATGATGGGGATGTCAGTCAGTAAGTGTTGCATGTGAGGTGGCAGTGCAGTAGGTGTGGTACCACTTATCACACATCTGGCACATGGTGTGTGATGGGCATTGATTTTGTATTCCCATGTGTGTGAGCCAATGCGTCAGGCAGATGTCTCTGCACACTACAGGTAAGTCAGGTATGTGTTCATGATATGTATTTGGTATGGGCAGCAGTTGTCTGGTATTCGATGTTTGTTCTGGCAGTGATTTGCACGGCATGACTTGAGGGATCTGTGCCTATATGGAAGTTACATAACATGGGCATGGTGTATGCCATTGACATGGCTGTGATATTCTTTGCTTGGTGTACTGTGTGTGAAGTGTACATAGTAGGCAACCTGTGGGCACTTGTAGTGGTCTGTGTAGTTCTTCTGTTAGCAAAGGGTACATGTCTGCACCTGTTCTACACGTGGTGTGCCTGTCAAGTAGTGGGTGTTTTTTACATACATGTGGATGGATGTATTTGTGGTGTGCACTGATTATGCTGTACTGCTGCATGGTGCATATGTGTTGTTAGCTGAACACCTGTCTTACCCTGGCCATGTGTTTATGTAGTGGTGGATGTCTTGTGTGTCTTACAGGGTTGGTGTGTTGTGTGTATACTGCTAGATTTGTTGACTTATCCACAAGTAGGCCATTTCCATATTGGCCATCCTGGAATTGTTCATTGATCCTGTTGTGCCAGAATATGCAGGTATCATGGATACTCCCAGGATACTGGGTAAAAATGTTTATGAATAGTCCCCGGTGGTCGACTATGGCCTGCACAATAATGGAATGCATGTGCTTGTGATTCTGGTATAAGTGCTCGGGTGCTGCAGGTGGTACGAGCCGGACATGGGTGCAGTCAATTGCACCGAGCACATGCGGGAAGCCATGGATTTGATGGAACCCCTGTTTGTTATCCTGATGCTTTTGCTGGGTGATGTGGCAGGGTGTCAGGGAGAAAATAGCATGTAACACCTTTGGCAGGAATGCAGAGAACAACGGCTGTGAGACACCAGCAACCAGGGAACCCGTTGTTTGGAAGGAGCCACTTGCCAGCATGTACATGACAGCTATCAGCTGTTTCACAGGTGGTATGTTGTTTGGGGTCAGTAGACTGGCTATAATTTGTGGCTCAATGTGGTGCAGCAGTTGTAGTATGGCTTGCCGCTTCAGTCTGTAGGTCCTAATGATGTCCTTGTCCCTGAGGCCAAGGACAGTTGTCCAGATTCTGAAAAGCCTCTCCTGCATTCTGTGTTGCCTTTGTGGGCCGCGTTGTAGTGGTGGTGATTGCTGCAGTTGTTGCTGTTGTCTGCATTGTCTCACAAGCTGGATCAGTATCACCTTCATCTTCTCCTGTGGGTTGGTAATGTTGCTTCTGTGTGTTCTCCTTCAGTAGTGATAATTTCGCCTCATTTTAACACCTGCCCTGACCCAGTCGTTAAATGTTCACGCAAATCGGTGTTAACGTAATTTTTTGGGTCCGCCTCCCACCCGTGTGTCTTTTTTGCCCAAGTGAATATATATGGCACTGGGGGGTTTGAGTCAGTACTGGGGCGGGAACGCCTACCTTGCATCTGATTGATGCAAGGAGATTTCACGCATCTGAAATATGACGTTAACACCATCATTTTGATCCTCGCCGGTTCCAGCGTCAAAATATAAATATGGTCTTGAGCTTGCGCTGTATTAGCGTAAAATAAAATGATGCTAATTCAGCACAAACAGAGTATAAATATGCCCCTTAGTTTTTCTGATTCAAGTCTGCCTGTTCCCAAAAGCTGGAAAGATGGTGATTTTACTGGGATGGGAACGCCTACCTTGCATCTCATTGATGCAAGGAGATTTCACGCATCTGAAAAATGACGTTAACACCATCATTTTGATGCTAGACGGTTCCAGCCTCAAAATATAAATATGGCCTTGAGCTTGCGCTGTATTAGCGTAAAATAAAATTATGCTAATTCAGCACAAACAGAGTATAAATATGCCCCTTAGTGTTTCTGATTCAAGTCTGCCTGTTCCCAGAAGCTGGAAAGATGGTGATTTTATCACCACAAGCCTTTTGCTGATGCCATTTGCGGGGAAAAAAACAGATGGTTCCTTCTGCAGCAGTTTTTTCCCATTTTTCCCCAAAAACTCAAAATGTAGCTTTATTTTCTCAGTCCTGTCCATGGAATCCACATATCCTGGGCACCTTTAGAGTCCACAGGATGTTGGAAAAAGGACACAAATTTGAGTAGATACCTTATGTGGACAAACAGTTTTGGAGGACTAAGTGTGAACTACCCCAAATAGCCAAAAAAAGACTTGGGGTTTGTGGGGGGTGGTGTTGCAGCAAAGGGGTTAAGCAACTGCCTTCTCTAAAGCCCAACAATGTAACTTCAACATTGAGGGGCATATTTATACTCTGTTTGCACCGGATTTGCATCATTTTTTTTTTTTACACAAATGGGGCGCAAACTCAACTCCATATTTATACTTTGGCGCTAGACCTGTCTAACGCCCAAATCCATGGAGTTTGAGTCATTTCTTAGCGTGGACACCTACCTTGCGCTAATGATATGGAAGGTAGGAGTTCCCGTCCCAAAAATGACTCTAAGGTATGTGCACCTTATTTATCCTCCTACATCATTTTGATGCACAGGAGGAGGTGGGCCTTAAAAAATGGCTGGGTAAGGGCAGCCGTTTAGGGACCTGTGGGCTCATTTCAATGGAAGGTGCCCTTCCCTGCACCCAGGGACACCCCCTGCCACCCTAGCCCACCCCATGGTGAGTGCAGGTAAGCATTTATATATTTTATTTGTGTGGCATTGGTGGGCCTAACTGGGGCCTCCCTACATGCCACTGTGCCTAATGGCCATGCCCAGGGGACAGAAGTCCCCTGGGCATGGCCATTGGGCAGGAGAGTGTGACTCCTGTCTTTGCTAAGACAAGAGTCATTTCCATGGAAGTTGTGTGTCCAAAAAATGGCGCAAGTCCGGTTAGAGCCAATATTTTTGACTCTAACCTGACTTGCGCAATTTTTTGATGCACAATCCCCAGTCTTCCATACGCCTCCGCTGCCTAGTCAGAGTCATTTATTTTGACGCTGACCAGGCCACAGTGCCAGCTACCATCATTCCTTAAATATGCCGCCCGGCTGGCACGTTGGAATGGCGGTAGCCTTTGTTAAAAAAATTTACGCAAACCTGCACTGGCACAGGTTTGTGTCAAAAAGTATAAATATGGGCCTTAGTACAAGAGCTTAAGACAACACCATTTGGAATCAAGGAGCGGCAACCATGGCTTACCGTTTAGGATCTATGCTGTCTGCAAAGCACACACCAACTAGGAGACATTCAGAGGAAAATTTTCCCACTATATTGTGCAGTCACCTAAAAAGAGATGCATGACTGTGTCCTGGGCTTTCGTGATACGACCACAGGAATTCTTAGAGACTCGTAATGAGGACATATTAATTAATATGCTTCTTGGCAGTAAACAATGATGAAAATATGCTTTTATGATAATCACAAAGTTGGCATTTGTCAACAAATCAGGTGCAATAGTTTACAATCATTTTGGAGACTTCGCAACAACCAGCACTGAATTTCAGCAGACTTGCATGATGAGATTTGTTTCTTCACACATATATTTCACAGTTGCAGACTGTTGTCCGATGTAGCCTACAAGTAGCTTCTAGTTTACCAGTACTATTATACTGAACGTGTTCATTTCCATCCATGTAATAAATCTTTAATAGCGATTCCTTGTTCAAAGCTAGCGCACGGTGGCTCAGATTTACAAAAATGTGGCGTAAGGCTAAAACACAATTTGCAGCACTGTGCTGCGCCACTTTTGAAATGCAGGGATGCAGTGTATTTGCAGAAATAAGGAGCACCGCTGTGTTTCCTGCTACACCAGCGCTAAATTTAGGTGCCAGCAACAACGCTGGCATCCTTGCACAATAGTGCAAGGGGGCCTGCATTGAAGGGGATAGATTGTTTGTGTGCAGGAAGGTGTCCTTTCCTGCACATAAGCAATCTACAAAGGCGATTTAGCCCTTCTATGTGTGCTGCATTCTGCAGCACACATAGAAGTACCAAATTATCATTTTTGAATGATTGTTTATGTGCAGGAGGGGAAACCTTTCTGCACATAAACAATCATTCACAGCCTTATGCTCTTTTTATGTTAAAAAAAGCAAGAACTAGGAGGTATTCCTCGTCTTTGCACCATGCTAACGCCACCGCTGGGGTGGCGTTAGTTTTTGGCACTGCCTAAGATTTACGGTTTCTCGTAAATCTGGGGAAGTGTCAAAAGCAATGGGTGTTGCAGTGGAACACCTACAGCAACATCCATTGCATGCCCCTCTGCCACAGAAAACTGCATCAGAGGGGACCATTTTTACAAAGAGGCATTAAGCCACGAAAAATGGTTTAACGTCTCCTTGCAAATATGTGCCACGAGCATCACTTTTAGATCTGGCCTGGTGTTTGGAAATGTTTGCTGTTCATATCAGTGACATTAAAGCCCGTTTCTGACTGATCAACCCTGGCAAGCATGTATCTTTGATCAGATACATAATGCACACACTCAGACTATCATGTCTTTGCGAACGCAGGCCTCTTGCGGAGGCATGGAATCTGGTTTCAGTTCACTGCACGACAAGCCTTGGTCTCCGGGGCAATGCACGTCCTTCTGCGTATATTGATTTCCAAAGCCAAAGATATGTTGCAGTGTCGTTTTCTAATGTCATTGCAATACGACGGAAGCTTGAATAAAAAAGTGCATCTGTTTCCTGACCTCATGGAAAGAGTCAGGAGTTCATTTGCTCAATGCTGATTCCCTTAATTAGTACTGAGAATATTGTTCACCCTTGTAGTATGTATGACTGCGAATTTCATCCAGTACATTAGGATTTGGAGGGTACTATTGGACCCTAAGGGCTCAGTTGGTAAAGTTTATACACTATAACACAGATATGTCTCAAACTATGTATGTCAAGATATAAGCTGATTTACAAAGAGAGAATCAGTGTGCTTTTTACACCACTTACGTAGGTTTTACTGCTACCATATTCCCCTCACCAGCCTGAAGGGCCATTCATAGCTGCCAAGTTTCCCAGGTCCATGAATGATGTGGTGGTCCACTCCAGGATTTTTCTTTGCATTCTGGAAGTTGTAGTCATGTTTTAAAATGGAAATAACAAGACTACAAGTCCGAGAACTCAAAGAAAAAAACTGAAAAGTTGCAGCACATCATTCAGAGACCTGGGAAACTTGGCAGGACTGAACATTACATCCAGGAGTTTGTGGTCTAATATAAGCCCACTAGGAGAAAAGACTGTCAGCTCCTGCCCCAAACCCAGCTGAGGGTACGGTCTGCTGGAATAAAGACAAAGGGCTATACACTCCATGCACTACTTTAAGATGAGGGGAGGCTACTATCTTATTTTTACCAGCAGAAACCATTAGAATGGGACTGCAAGTCTGCCAGTCTGAAAGCAGCACAAATGAGCTCTGCCCCCTGGCTATGTACAGGTTCAGTTTTATGATCACTGCAATAAGCCCCGACAGTCTGTGAACATTCCAGGGGCGTGAAGGTGCAGCAGACCACAATCTAGAGTGAATGAGGCTAAAATGGAAACTAATAGATTGCATTGGTTGTATGCTGACATTTTGAGGATACAAATATCGGCCTGACAAAATATTGTTTCGAAAATACTGACTATCCCAATATCATAAAGGTAAGTGTTCATAGGTGTGAAAAATTGGGCTTTTGTTTGAAGGGTCGTGAGCCCTTCTCAAGCAACAGCCAAAATCCCAGTCAGGGTGAACCACAAACATTTACTAAATTATTCTGTGCGTAACCCTCTGGTAGCTTGACACAAGAGCAATAAGATTTCACTTAAGAGCAATGTGTAAAGTATTTACACAGCACACAATCAGCAAGGTGAAAACATAACACAAGAAAAATCCCACATTAATTTGGAAAAATATAGTATATTTTAATAAAATATTTGACACCAAAACAACAAAAATCCAGTCAATTGAACCTGAGATATGGAATTGTAAATGTTTCAGATAAGAATAGCACCTAAAACCACAAAGAGCCACTCATGGCTACCTTGTCACATGAGACCGGATGACAGTCAAAAGTTTAGGCCAAATGCAATGGAGCATGAGCCTGATACAGTGACCCGGTAATACTGCTCAAAAAGTTATTTTCTAAAGTCTAGTTATATGCGTCCAGTTTGAGGTCGAGGTGGCCATTAGGAGAAGGTAGATCTTTGCGGGTGGTTGTCACTAAAGCATGAAAAGCATGCTGTCCATTGCAGATGGTCATAGCTGTAGCACGAAGATCCTGTCAGGAATTGTTCATGGTCCTTGCTGGAGATTTGCAGTGGCGGTCACCATGGGCTACCATTATTGTAGAGCAAAGCGCAGATCTTGTGTTGCTGGTTGCTGGAAGTAGCCCTTTCTGCAGTGTCATCCCCAAACGTTTTCTTTGCCTTCCTTCTCCTTCTTTTGCTGAATTCATTTTTGTTGGCCTTAGGACTTTGTGCATTTTACCATTGATAACTTGTGCTAAAGTGTGTGTGCTCTCTGCTTAAAATATGGTAACATTGGCTTATACCCAATTAACATATTAAGTTTATTTCTAAGTCCCTAGTAAATTCCATTACATATGCCCATGGCCTGTAAATTAAATACTGATAGTGAAGCTGGAGCACTAGTTGTGTCACCCACTTAAGTAGCAAGTTAAACATGCCTCATGCCTGCCACTGCAGAGCATGTCTGAGCAGTTTTAAACTGTCATGTAGACATGACAAAATAAAAATTTTGCAAGCCCCAAACCTTCTTTTTTAATACATATAGGTCAACCATAGGGTTAACCCTGGTTTGCCTCAAGTGATGGGTGCAGTGCATTTCAAGATTTGGACATATGCTTTTAAGTTCCACATGTCCTGATAGTGAAAGACTCTCAAATTCATTTTTCACTACTGCAAGGCCTATCACCCATAGAATGATACTAGAGTTGCCTTATTTCATTTTATAAGTGAATTTCCAAATGAGAACAGATAACTGGTTATTGTTTGGTGTCTCTAAAATCCTAATTTAAAAACTTAACTTATAGTAAATTTGGACTTTAAATTACAATTCTAAAAATGTCACTTTTAGAAAGTTGGCTTTTTCCTTCCCTATCCATTTGGTGCCTGCAGCCGGTCTCTGGAATCCTAATTCAAAAACTTAATTTAAGTAAATTTGGACTTTAAATTACAATTCTAAAAATGTCACTTTTAGAAAGTTGGCATTTTCCTGCCCTAGCCATTTGGTGCCTGCAGCCTGTCTCTGAGTCACAGGACTGAGTGTAGTCGGTGGTTGGGCTTTGGGTATTCCTCAGAGAATGTCACACACAATGGGAGCTTAGGTGTGACTGCATGGGCCATCACTGGCAGGATGGGAGGGAGAAGTTGGTTCCAGCCTCACTTATACCTGAATAGTCTGTGTCCTATCTCCACACACAAGACTGCGTACCCCTGGCTAGTTTGGAGCCATGGCAGTAAAAGTACTTCAAAGGCATGGCTCTAGAAGCTTCTCTTCACTTAAAAGGCATAACTGTGTATAAGGGAATGACCTCACACATACCCACTTCAGTATACCTCTGGACCTGTGAAAACTGTGCCAGGAAGGAGTACTGAGGTGCTGCTGAAAGAACTGCCACTGTGCTGACTACTACTCTGAAGCAGCTGTTGCTGACCAGCTGCCTGTTTCCCTCCTGTCTAAAGAGAAAGAACTGGACCTGCAACCCATATTGAACCCAAGAACCCAGAGTGACTGAAAGGGCTAGTGTGCGGTCCTACCGATCTGCACCTCAGGGACATAGCATGCTCCCCAACAGCTCTTGGAACTTCTATTCAGTGAGTACCTTACCCACAAGAGCTGCCTCTCCTGTCATGGACCCTTGGTGTGGCTTTTGATCTTTTATATTCAAGCTTTTGGACTCTTTGTCACCACAAATGGGCCAGTTTGCACCGGAACCACACCACTTGCACAGAAAATCAGTGAGAGCAGCAGCAAGCCTGCCTCTTTGCACAGCAAGCATTGATCATCCGAGTGGACCGCTGACAGAAAGCTACAGCCTGCCTGTCCTTGATGCCTGACCTGCTCTTCGAGCCATGCTGATCACCACCAGTAACGCTGTCCTTGTGTTCAGTGACCTTCTTCCATACGAACGGGACTTTTTGCTCAAAACTTGAAAAGGTAAAACTGGAGTGGGACTTATTTGGCAAGGTATCTGACCCAAGCTCCATTGCAGTCGGCCTGAACATTTGACTTTGATTTGATCCAGTCAAGCACCACCAGATAGGTGTGGTTGACACGTTATGCTTTTAGGCAATTTATTTCCATTTACTCTTTAAAAATTCATAACACCCATCCTACAGATCCGAGTTTTGGCATTTTTGTCCTGTTTTAGTTACTACATTTTGCTCTCTTTTTCTAACGTATTGTCGAATTTATTTGGGGTGTTGTCACTGTTTTACTGTTTGAAGTATTGTGCAAACTTTACACATTGGGGAATATTTGTACTCTGCGCTGAATTAGCATACATTTTTTTTACGCTAATTCACCACAAACTCAACTCCATATTTATACTTTGGCGCTAGACCCATCCAGCGTCAAAAATAGGGAGTTAATATCATTTTAAGGATGCGTGAAACCACCTTGCGTCAATGAGATGCAAGGTAGGTGATCCCATCCAAAAAATGACTCAAAGTTCCTAACAACATATTTATCCAACATGGCAAAAATGACGCATGGGTGGGAGGCGGACCCAAAAAATGACGTTAACTCTGATTTACATCAAATTTTAATGCCTGGGTCAGGGCAGGCGTTAAAATGAAGCAAACACACCACTACTTAAGGAAAACACACACACACAACATTACAGACCAACAGGACAACAAGGAGGTGCTACTGATGCAGCATGCAAGACAACACCGAGCACAGGACCAACTGCAGCAGCCACCACCACCCCAACACAGCCTACAAAGGCAACTCAGAAGGAAGGAGAGACTTTTCAGAAACAGAACAACCCTCCATTGCCTCAGGGAACAGGACATCATTCAGAGCTATTGACTCAACTTCCAAGCCATACTGCAGCTGCTGCGCCATATTGAGCCACAACTAACAGTTAGCCTGAAGACACCACACAACATACCACCTATGACCAAGCTGCTAGCTGTCAAGCATATGTTGGCAAGTGGGTCCTTCCAGCCAACGGGTGCCCTGGTCGCTGTGGTATCACAGCCCTCATTCTCAGCTTTCCTGCCCAAGGTGTTAAATGCCATAATCTCCCTCACACCCCACCACATCAGCTTCCCCGACACCCAGCAGAAGCAGCAGGAGATAAAACAGAGGTTTTATCAACTCCATGGCTTACCGCATGTGCTCAGTGCAATTGATTGCACCCATGTCCGGATCGTCCCACCTGCAGCAACAGAGCACCTGTTCAGGAGCAGAAAGCACACACATTCTATCAATGTGCAGGCCTAGTTGACCCCCAGGGACTGTTCACAAACATCTTGGCCAAGTATCCTGGGAGTGTCCATGACTCCTTCGTAATCCGGCACATCAGGATCAATGAGCACTTCCAGGATGGACAATATGGCAATGGCCTACTTGCTGGTAAGTCTCCAAACCTAGCAATATACGCACAGCACAACAACCCTGTAGGACACACAAGACATACACAACTACATTGACACATGGGCAGAGTGACACTGAGGTGTGACACTGGTAGTTATATTGTACACTAAGACACAATGGGATACACACCCTTGAACAGCTGAAGGCTGGCACAAACATTAGCTGCCACTCTGGAGCACCAAGGGACCAATGTGAAAGCCCACAGTGACAATGACATGGCCTGCACTGTAGGTACAACTATTTACAATTACTTTAGGCCACATAGTCAATTGGCCACCCTCCCAAGCAGTATGTAGCGTGGAAGGGGTGTGCAATGTGTGTTGCAGCAGGTCTAACACCTTGAGACACATAGCATGATTATGCTGACTCAGATATAGGTGTAATGGAAATACTGAGGCAATGCCAACATCAAACACCACTCCCGGGGTGCCATTTGCAGGTTGCAATGAGGAAGTGGACTGTGCTATGAACACATCTTGATGTGCCACCAATGCAAACTGCACACTGCTGCACACACTGAAATAGCCAATTGTCCATCAAAACAGCATACATATAGGAAGATGGCCCTTCCTGCTCAGATACATCCACCGCCACAAAGCAGCTAGCCTGGCTCCCTGGTGGAAGGTTGGTAGTGTAGCTGCATGGTTGAACATGAGCAACTGGCAGAGGGAACAACAAAGGGTTACCTAGAAACAAGTCACACATGGGACAATCGTGCATTGCCAATACTGAACAGCTCAGTGCTGCCAAATTATGGAGATGTGTTGTGCATTGTCACCTACCCAATTCAAAGGGCCTCAGTGTTGCATGTCATCTGCAATGACACATGTATTAATGGATGGGACGTCCAGGCTATGTAGTGTAACCTATATACCACCACATCTGAGCCCATTGTGTGTGTGTGGATGTATCATGTCCCCTTGAGTTGAAGCACACTGATACATATGGGACACTACACAACGTATGGTACGTACATACTGACCAACAGTTAGGAAACCAAATCATGTATCCCAGGACCATGAGCCAAAAACAAGTTGTCATGTCTAACAACCCAATTGTGAGAAGACCTCACAGAAGCCCAGGAATTCACACCATACCACAAACACATATGAGTCACAGCCAGCACAAGATATCAACTGCCATGCTACATGAGAATCCTGTTACAAGCACTAACAAAATACTCACTCCTATTATCTTTTGCAGCAGATCAGGGTTATGGGATCCAGCCATGAATCATGACCCCATTCCCCAATCCAAGCACAGCAGCAGAGCTTGCCTATAATGAGGCACATCGGAGGACAGGCACCATTGTGGAAAGGACTTTTGGCATCCTAAAGTCCAGATTCAGGTGTCTGGACATCACAGGAGGCAGCCTCCTATATGCCCCACACATTGTGTGTAAAATTATATTGACCTGTGTTAACCTGCAGAACATTTGTGTGAGGATGAACATCCCATTATATGAACCGGACCAAGAACTGCCTGAGGAGGAAGAGGAGGATGGTGGCAGGGTAAATGAGGGGGAACAGCAGAACAAAGCTGCAGGAATGCACCACAGACAGCAAATCGTACACAACGTTTTCACTTTATAGTCACTCTACAAACCTTGTTTAGATATATAAATAAACACCTTACTAGATCACACAATCCTGTTCTGGTTTCTTCATTTTCTATCACATGTACCTTAGGAATGAGAGTATTACTTCAGGGAGCATGTCACAAATAGAAATCAGACAACGTCTGATGGAACATCACATGTGATGCGTATGATTGTACAGCAACCATCACACACATAACAAATAGACTCATCACTTGAGTGTCACAAATGAAGCACACAATCAATGGACCACAACATATGAGTTACATCCATGTTGCCAACATGTTCAACTGTGGAACACGACACACAACTATGACATCTTCAATTATAAGGTAAACAAACACCCCATATGTGAGGCAGTGGATGTGAAATATCAGAAGGAAAGGAATGTACGAAAAGACCCCTGGCATTACTAAGTGTGACAATGTCTGCAAGAAGCTTGTGGGATAAATGGGGGGACATCATTTGTGACAATGGATAGCATGATTGTCCCAGGTATGACAAGCAATGTCACAATACTTGCCCTGTGCAGTCCATCCCTGAAAATCAGTCCTACCACTGCCATGCAGCCCAATCCTGATACAGGGTACACAGGCCCACACACTTGGATGGACTCGGCGGAATGCACATCTGAAATAATGAGAACACATGCAGCTAGGGCAGCAAGTCCACCACAGAAACATAAGAAACATAGCTAATTGTAATGAGTCAAACTGACATCTGTTAAAAACATTATCTGGGTGGAATTTAGGCACAGTGTGTCAAACACAGTACGTACCAAATATGTACACATGTCAGACATTTGTGTAGTCCACACACAAGTCACCATAAACTCATTACCAACAATTAGAGACATTTGAGGGGTAACATATCCTACATAGCACTCATCAACCATCATCGACAATGCCTGAGTTGTGTTTGTCGTCTTAAATGTAATGTCCTCTAAGTCAAACAACTACACACATCACATGAGTCAACACATTTCACAAACACACACCATGACTGTTGTAGATCACTGACTGCTATCAAATGTGGATACCCAGTTGGCACACATTCATACATATGCATGACGTCCAAAGTATTGCATGTCGATCATTCGAAACACACACATCGGTGTAACAGACCACACACACCCAAATCCTAAAGTTGCATGCTCTATCACATGTAGCCATACACAATATTACACACTGCAGCCCATTCCATCCCATTTGCATGTTGATACAGGGTGCATCCATGGTAAATAGAACAAAATCACACAAACACAAATAGAGTAAAAAATGTTGCCGCTAATGCATTCAAAAGACCCGCAAACGCAAACATCTGATACATGGGCCCTTAGCGTGAACTCCACCATCGCACTACACTTATGCCGATATCCTGTGAAATCGAAGTCTACAGGTAATGCGTCATATCTTGCTGCACAAGTAGGTAACACGTCGGAAATAGTCATGCAAACATCTTATGCATAAAAAAACACATGCATGACGTTGAACATGTTGCAAGGGGACAGGAAGTGATGTAATAGGAAATCCTGTTTACATGCATGGTACAGTGGTTGTACTTTCACTTTCACTTTACAGTCTGTGCATCTTTTGAATGTGTGGCTGTGTCTTGGTGTTGGTGGTGTGTTGTAGGCGATTTTTGTATCTTGTGGTCTCTCTCTTGTTGTACCTGTTGTGAATTCTGACTGTTACTTTCACCAGTGTCTGTGATTTTGTGTAGTTTACTGTATTTCTCTTTGTACTTGTACTGTGGGTTATCTGTCTGGGTACTAGATTAGTTAAGTTAGTTGGGGTCATAAGTTTGGGCTGTAAGTTTCCTTTGTTGTCATTTTCCTTTTTTCCCATTTACTGTTTCATATTGTGCGTGAGGGACATGTCAGCAAGGGTGAGGCGACACAGATGGTGGAGGAGGAGCTTGTATGCTTTGTGTGGCTGGTGTGCCACTTCTTACCTATGAAACTCGCAATAGGGGGCCGAGTGATACAGGGGTATCAGATGGAGGCAAGACGGCTGCAGTTGGGCAAGGTGTTCCACCACTTGAAGAGGGTGTACCGTACCAGCCATAATGAGTACCAGCTAAAGCACCGCTGGGCTGACCTGGTGGCCAGAGGACAGGATCTGCTGGACCACCTGGGTGTGGTGATTGGTGGCCCTTTTGGTGAGTATCCCATTGACCTACGTGTACTGTAGAATGCTCCTGAGTGATGGTAGCAGATGTGTTGGTTTGCTGCATGCAATGCTTGTGGACAGGTTGAATGCAACCAGAATGAAGTGCTACTGTCCCAGTACTGATATGGAGTCCACATGTCTATACATTTTAACAATGCAGGTAAGAGGTTTGTTGAGACATGTACGACTATCACTTAGTCACACATTTCAGTGGCCATGGTAACACCTGTGCCCCTGCATTCTGTCAATGATGATAAGGCAAGACACCAGCAGCATACTATATTTCACTGGATCCTGACTGCAAAGTGGGAAATCCATGTATAGCGCAACATTGTCATCATTACACATACATGTTTCCTGTGGTTATGTTGGCACATGGGTCATGCCTACCTTAGGGGACACTGGCAATGGGGCATATGTTACCAACAGACAACTATGCCACATCTGTCATGGCCCACTGAACGCATGATACTTGCAGACTACAAATTGAGCCACATCTCTATCAAACAGTTAATCAGTGTGCCTTGAAGCACAGACTACAATACCTGAGTCACTTGTATTGCGTGAACCAGGGAAGTGCCATGGATTTATCACCCAATTCCAAATCATGCCATGGATTATCATCTTTAATGGATTGCCCACATATGAATGTTGTAGGGTATAGCATTTCATGAGTCTTAGGCCCAGTGCATATGTGCTGATGTGTGACTCTCAATCACCGGAATGTCAGTGTCAATGTGAGTTTGTGGTATGTCTGTTGTACTGTCTTCAAGCAGGATCACTAGCTCACTCACCTTAAATGTTACACACTGTGATATGTTGCCCACTCGTAGTGACAGTGATGTGACACTGAGCATGTTCTTCCATCCATGTCTTACAGGTGGACCTGCCACCTACACCATTGGAGAAGTGGCAAGGTTTCAGGACCCAGATGTATCCAGTAAGTGTGATCATGTCTGTCCTGTGTAGCGATTGCGTCTGTGGTGTGAGTGACTCTTGTGTGTTGCACTCAATGCTAGGTATGATGAGCTGGCACATGTTAAGTTTTCAAAGTAGGCTGGGTGGTGACATTGTGTCCCATGCAAGGGTTACCCATTCAGAAGCAGAGAGTCATATTATTAGAAATGGGGTCTTTGGTTGGCAGTCAGGTTACCCCCTGTCCAAGCAACGACCCTCACTCTAGTCTGGGTAAGTCACACACAATCCAAATTATCCTGTGGGAACCCTCTGGTAGCTTGGCACTGATCAGTCAGGCTTAACTTAGAATGCAATGTGTAAAGTATTTGTGCAATAAATCATACAATAACACCAGATAGCACCAAAACAATACACCACACAGTGTTTAGAAAAATATATAATATTTATCTGGATAAATGCAGTTCAAAACTATCAAAGATGCAATAAGTAAATGTAGAGATATCACTGAAAAGTGGTATAAAGGGGGTCATTCTGACCCCGGCGGGGCCAGGGTTGGAGGGAGCACCGCCAACAGGCTGGCGGTGCCCCGCAGGGCATTCTGACCGCGGCGGTTTGGCCGCGGTCAGATGTGGAAAACCGGCGGTCTCCCGCCGGTTTTCCGCTGCCCAAATGAATCCTCCGTGGCGGCACAGCTCGCTGCGCCGCCATGGAGGATTCTGACACCCCATACCGCCATCCTGTTCCTGGCGGTTCGCAATGGCATGGGCACTGCAGGGGCCCCCGTGCTTTGAGGACACTGAAATACGTGACGGGTGCCACTGCACCCGTCGCACCTTCCCACTCCGCCGGCTCCATTCAGAGCCGGCGTCCTCGTGGGAAGGTTGTTTTCCACTGGGCTGGCGGGCGGCCTTTTGGCGGTCGCCCGCCAGCCCAGTGGAAAACCCAGAATCACCGCAGCGGTCTGACGACCGCGGTGCGGTGTTCTGGCGGGAGGACTTTGGCCTCCGCCGCCCGCCAAGGTAAGAATCACCCCCAAAGTGTCTTAAGTCTTTTTAAAGCAAACAAAGTCTCTTTCAAGTACAAAGAACCTGGTTTGCGTGAAAAATACCTGCAGAGGGCCCAGAGGAGGAAAAGCGTGGAAACAAAGGGGTGTGCGTAAATTTTTCAGGCGCACACAGCGATGCGTCGTTTAGTTTCCACGCAGGGATTGCTGTGCGTCGATTTCTGGCGCTTGGTCGTGGATCCTCTTCAGGTTGCGGGGTTTTCAGAATCCCTGGGGACGGTGTGTGGATTTCCTGCACTGGCAGGACGAAGTCACAGGAGCTGCATCGATCAGGTGGGGGTTGCGTAAAATTTTCTACCGCACAGCAGGCGCTGAGTCGATTCCTCTCTGGAAGTCGGGCTGTGTCATTCCGGCTCAGCTATGCATCGATCCAGTGGCCAGTGCGTCGAATTTCCGGTCACTACACTGGTGCTGCATCGATCTTGTTGGGAAGTCAGGCTGCGTCGTTCTGGTTTGGTGTGCAGTGAAATTTTCACTGTGGTTCAGGCTGTGCGTCGTTTCTGGCAGGCTGTGCGTCAAATTTCACCGCACAAGGAGTCCTTCTTGAAGAGATGAAGTCTTTTTGGTCCTGAGACTTCAGGGTACAGGATGCAAGCTCTAGCCAAGCCCTTGGAGAGAACTTCTTCACCACAGCCAGAGAGCAGCAAGGCAGCAGGGCAACAGCAAGGCAGCAGTCTTTCACAGAAAGCAGTCAGGAGAGTCCTTTGGGCAGCCAGGCAGTTCTTCTTGGCAGGATGCAGGTTCTGGTTAGAAGTTTCTTCTACAGGAAATGTCTGAGTTGGAAAGGGCATAGCCCTGTTTATACAGTACACACAAATGTGCCTTTGAAGTGGGGGAGACTTCAAAGAGTGGCTTAGAAGTGCACCTGTCTGCCAGGGTCCCAGTAGGGGGTGTGGCAGTCCTTTGTGTGAGAGCAGGCCCTCCGCCCTCCCTGCCTAGGAAGACTAATTCAAAATGCATATGAATGCAAGTGAGGCTGAGTATCCTGTGGTTGGGTTGTGTCTGAGTGAATGCACTAGGAGCTGTCAACTAAACCCAGCCAGATGTGGATTGTAAGGCACAGAAAGATTTAAGTGCAGAGAAATGCTCACTTTCTAAAAGGGAAATTTCTAAAATAGTAATATTAAATCCAACTTCACCAGTCAGCAGGATTTTATATCATCATTCTGGCCATACTAAATATGACCTTCCTACTCCTTTCAGATCTTTAGGTACCACTCAAACCATGTATGAGGGCAGCCCCAGTGTTAGCCTATGAAGGGAGCAGGCCTCACAGTAGTGTAAAAATTAATTTAGGAGTTTTTCACTAGCACGACATGTAAACTGCATAGGTACGTGTCCTGCCTTTTGCCTACAGAGCACCCTGCCCTATGGGTTACCTTATATGTGGAAAAAGGGGAGTTTTAGGCTTGGCAAGTACTTTTAAATGCCAAGTCGATTTGGCCGTGAAACTGCACACCCAGGCCTTGCAATGGCAGGCCTGAGACAAGGTTAAGGAGCTACTTAAGTGGATGGCACAATCAGTGCTGCAGGCCCACTAGTAGCATTTAATCTACAGAACCTGGGCACATATAGTGCACACTACTATAGGGACTTATAAGTAAATTAAATAGTCCAATTGGGTATTATCCGATGTTACCATGTTTTAAGGGAGAGAGCATATGCACTTTAGCACTGGTTAGCAGTGGTAAAGTGCGCAGAGTCTAAAAACCAGCAAAAACAGTGTCCAAAAAGTGGAGGGAGGCAGGCAAAAAATTAGGGGTGACCACCCTAAGGCTGTCAGGTCTAACACATGTCTTGGGAGTCATGCTGTGCAATGGGGAACAGCGTGTGAACAAGGTGATTAGTAGCCACATGTAGGCCCCTATGTGACTTGGAAGTGCACTACTGTCAGCATATTGGCACTGGGTCATACCATCATTCACACAACACAGTGATGCACCAGTATTTCACACTAATTGGTGCATCCCTGTATTGCAATGTACATGTAGGATTGGGTGGGTAACTGTCCCCCTGCATGGTGCCCCATTAGTTGTACTCCATTTACGTGACACTTATGTGGTATGTAATAGGCATGCATGCAGGTCTAGGCCAGATGTGTGCTGGCATCAATGTGGCTGTTTGTGGAATTGTGTTGCCAGATCAGGTGTTTATGGGTGTCCACACCTGGACACGTTAATGTAGGTGTGAATGACCTATGGATACCTGCTTCCTAGGTGGCAGCCCTCCTCACATGTGGTCCACTCCCTAACCCCATGTATAAGTGGACATGCCTAAGTGGTTGACTTCAACAGTTGTGATGATGGATTGCATGCCCATCCCCCTGAGGCACAGAGGTTGAGGAGCAACATATTTGTAGGCAGATGTGACGGTCACAGTGTAGATGACAGTCATCTCAATCAGGCTTGCAAGCGTCCCAATCAACACTGACCCCTTATGATTAGCAACTACATACCATTCTCCCAATGACATCTACTAGGTACTGGTGTTGTGTGGTTTAAAGTTGAGTTAGATGATGAATATTAGTGGGCCTGGACCATGTGCAGTTGTTGCTGTCTTTGCATTGTGACACATTGCACTAAATCAATGCACAGGTTAGGTTTTTTTGGTCCCAACTCTTGTTGTGCGTTGCTTTGGTGTCAATGACATGATGGGTAGGCAGAGTTGCCATTTCATTCATCAGGGACATTGTATTATCTGGAATGTGATTTGGAGAGCATGTGCAAATCGATGTAGAGTTTAACAGCTGCCAACATGGACACTGAGGAACTCAGTATGTTCCAGAAGAGGGCAGTGCACTATCGCCACATATTGGATGTGGAGCCTGGGTACCGCAGGATGGTACAATGCTATTGAAAGGAGTGAGCCACTGGGGAATGCCAGGAATTCAGCCATTGGGGACTCACACTGCCCACAAAGAGTGGACCAAGCACCACAGCTACAAAGTGAGCCAAAGCTGCCACCGTCACTTCTGCCCCACCAGAAACACGTCTACATCAGCACCACAACCCACCACGCCTGCTGCAATGGACATGTCTGCAATAAAGGACCTACAGAGTGACGTGAAACAGGTTGTCAAGAAGTTGGACAGCCTAAACAAGTAGGTGGGCCTCAACACAAAGAGACTGAAGGCCACAAAGAGGACACTCAAGAGGTCCAACCTCTGAACTGATGCCTCCCATTCACCCCCCAGTTCAGACCTCTTCCTCCTCATTCCTTATCATATTTTGTGGTGGGTTTTAGTGGGTTAGTGATAGTTTAGATTTGGTTAGTTGTTTAGATAGGATAAGTAGGTTTGGAGGGTTGGTTTTCAAATTATTACATGTTAGTTTGTGGGTGGGTAGTTTTCTGGGTAATGTTGGGGCATTTGTGTTTTAATAAAAAAGACATTAAAAAAATTACAAAACAAAAAATACAAAAAAATAATTATTTGTTAAGGATTATGTAGGATATGTTTAGGTTAGTATATGTTGTACTGCAGGTGTCTAGCGATATAAGGGGGTGAGGGGACAATGTTTAGATTGTGTTGTTAAATGTGGTATGTAAGTTCATCATAGGGTAGTTGGGTCAGTTGTGGGTAATGTATTGGTAGGATAGATTAGGTTAGGATACGCATTTTTCATAGTTTTCAGTTCAGTTTTCTATATATTAAATAAAGGTTTGGGTACTCCCTTACTGCATGTGTCATATGCTTGGGTATCAGGGTCTTCCCATGAGTCTACAGTGAGAATTGTCTGTTGGCCTGTGGATTCTGTCCTGCATCCAGATCCCTCTCTTGACATGTTCATTCCCACTTACAACTGAGCTGTCACGTTGGCAGCTACAACACATCAACTTGTCAATGCATCTGCCATCCAATGTACCCAACACTCAAGGCGACTAAGGTTCCCATGTATTGGACAGGTAGGTGTGGTTTTTAAGCTGACACTGTTTGGGTCCTGTGTCACAATGTTGGGTACTGTGGGGCGTCTGACTTCAGCCTGCAGTTCATGTCAACACTGCTAAACTGAGCAGTGTCAATTTCAGATGAGGTTATGTATATCTATTTCACACCAATGTGAACCACAGATACTCCCAGCTGACGTTATTGCCCGAGCACACTTACACAGCCATTTCTGCTGTATGTAGTGGGTGAGACATACATGTGTTCAACATATTTCACATACACAGCGACTTGCTTGTAGGGGATGTGTCCAGGATTGACATTCGTCATGTAGGTACCTTGTGCGTAGATATGTGCCCCCAATATTTCTGCACTATTTTACTGACACTCTGTGACTATAGACATGTTACACATATCACAAATCTACAGCAAGGAAGATGTGTCACATTACACAGACACAATGTGGTTGTGTAAGTGCTGTTTATTTACAAGTGCTGTGGTGCAATATTTACATTGTCCAGGTCTGTGACCCCATTAGTGCAAACCAATCTATTGTGACCCCCCACAAGTCCAGGGTTGAGGGTCTTGTCATTTGACATGCTTGGGTAAAGTATTGTTCAGTGCAGGGGAACATCAATTTCCAATTGAGTAGTGAGAGACAATTGCAGTCCAAATTGGAAAGATTAAGGCCCATATTTATACTTTTTGACGCACAACTGCGCCAACGCAGTTGTGCGTCAAAAATTTTACTGCCGGCTAACGCCATTCCAACGCGCCATGCGGGCGCCTTATTTATGGAATGACGTTAGCCGGCGCTGCGGACTGGTGTGCGTCAAAAAAAATGACTCACACCAGGCAGCGCCGGCGTATGGGAAAATGGGGGTTGTGCGTCAAAAAATGGGGCAGGTCAGGTCTGAGGCAAAATTCAGGCCTCAAACCGGATTTGCGCAATTTTTACGCCCAATCTCCATTGACATGACTCCTGTCTTAGCAAAGACAGGAGTCATTCCCCCTTGCCCAATGGCCATGCCCAGGGGACTTATGTCCCCTGGGCATGGTCATTGGGCATAGTGGCATGTAGGGGGGCCCAAATCAGGCCCCCCAATGCCACAAAACAAACTGAAAAAAATACTTACCCCAAGTTACCTCAACTTCCCTGGGATGGGTCCCTCCATCCTTGGGTGTCCTCCTGGGGTGGGCAAGGGTGGCAGGGGGTGTCCCTGGGGGCATGGGAGGGCACCTCTGGGCTCCTTCTGAGCCCACAGGTCCCTTAACGCCTGCCCTGACCCAGGCGTTAAAAAACGGCGCCCATCAGGCTGTGCGCCGTTTTTTAAGGCCCTCCCCCTCCTGTGCGTCAAAATGACGTAGAGTATAAATATGGGGCACAGGCCTTAAAGTAATTTTTTGGAAGGGAACGCCTACCTTGCATATAATTAACGCAAGGCTGGTTCCCCGTTCCAAAAAATGACGCACATGGTGGAATTTTGACTCCCGCGGGGTCGGATGTCAAAGTATAAATATGGGGCAGGGTTTGCGCCGATTGTGCGTCACAATGTTTGACGCACATTCGGCGCAAACAGAGTATAAATATGCCCCTAACAGTGTGTTGGTGAAGAGTGCATGTCACCAACTGTAGCAACACTGACATGATGTGAAGCACAGGACAAAGGGAAATCACTGCCCATGTGGCATGGGCTTGTGCTCCCAGGTACTCCTACGGGTGAAGATGATCTGTTCCACATTTTCATCCTCTGATGTGTGCGTTGTCTCCTCTGCCCTTAGTGGTAGGGGTGGTGGGGTAGAGGGGGCCACACACACTTCAGTGGTTGGAGAAGTGGACAAAAAATTCCTGGCAGTTGCCATCTGTGGAACTACATATGGCATCACTGCAGCAAGGAGGAGCTGTTGATTTTTGAGTATTGCAGTACCATCCCTGCGGTAGGCAGCCATGTCTGCCCTGAGGGAGGCCAGTTCACAGTGCATGGAGTTCTGATTTCTGTCATGCATGCTGCAGCATGATTGGGAGGGAAGGTGTTGTGGCAACGCCCTCATGACAGTGGTGAGGTCTCTCAGACACTGCTGTACTCCATGCAGTGGGGATTATGTGCCTTGTTTGGCTGCTGTCTGTTCCGTGGCCGTTATGATACACATGTGCATACCCTCAAGGGTGATTGCCATAATGTGCATCCCCACCGCACATCCTTGGCCAGCTCCCACTGGACTCCCCTTACTGTCCTCTCAAAGCTGATCCCTGTGTCCTTGGAGTCCTCAGCTGTGTTGGAGCTGGCAGGTGGTACTATTGGGGTGGTGGGTGGGTCCTCTGGGATGGCTGCTACATGAATGCTCCTCCTTGTGACTGGAGGTGGTGTCTGGAGGTTTCCCAGGACATCTTGGAGGGTTTCCTGGCTGATGGTTGTCAGCTGGTCATCCATGTCATCAGGGAAGTCCATGACAGGCAAATCCGCAGGAGAGCCAACGCCCTCTGCAATGAGATATTGTACAATTAGTGTGTCTATGTTGTGGCAGTTGATATGTGATGTCACTGACTTCCTATTGGTGGCTCATTGTCATCTTAGCTCCCATACATTGTTCCTGTACTTGATGTTTGCAGTCTCTCAGCCCTATGCCCCACCTGCATGTCACATATAGGGAAGGGCATTTTGTACAATTGTGTGCATCACATCTTCTAGGTGTGAGTTGTGTCCTATTTGTGGCTTGCCACCTTCTTTTCCACATCAACCCTCCCTATGCTTCCATTTGCATGGTGAGGCCTTGCATTTTTGATGCCACAGCACCACACATGTCAATATGCTCCTGTCCCAGTCTTTCATGTTTCACATACAGCTATGAAGTGCTCAGACCTAGCACCACCCCATGCTTGGCATTGCCAAGACACAATGCTCTTGTTACCATTGCTAGTTCCTCATGTTGCTGTTTGTGTATGTGTGCTACATTCCATTGCACTGGTGGACCTGGCAGAGTTCCATTTCCCCTTTTGACTGTGTGGGTATGTTGCCTTCCTACACACATATGTCCTGCCCCTCAATGCAGTCCTCTGTGCACTATGATACCTGAGATGCTGCATGGTGGTATTGCAGCTAATGTGACACAGGCACAGGGGTGAACCCAGGGATGGCCAGCATGGGTATGAGATTACTGCTGTGTGCATCATTATGTATGTGACAGTGTCTGATGGTTATTGAGTCTATGGGCATGACTAGTTAACAGGAGTTGCTCTTGGATAGGGATTGATCACATAGTCATACTGAATCCTCATTTTGAGTGTGTTTGTTCTATGGGCACCTAATTGCCATTTCCTAAATGAGCAGTGCCAACAGCACAGGTGGTAGTGGCAACTGTTGTCAATGGGGAATGCCCCTTGGGCCAATGGCCTGGCACTGGGCAGTTTCCTGCAGTTTACATTCTGGCAATACCAGCTGTCCTGTGCCACCAGAGCAGTTTTATGTTCAACGCTACCCTCCTGGTCTGTTTCAGCATTTCCACCAGCCTTGGCATGGCGGTGAACCCCCATGCAGAGGTTGTTGGTGTTGTGTTGTGGTGTGCCCCTGGGTGCCCCTGCACAGCCCATGCACCTGGTATGGGCAGTGCAGGGGGTCCCATGCCTGGCCCTTTGCCCTTTCCACTGCCTGATTTGCAGGGTTGGCATGCATTGTGCAGAGGCTATGTGCCTTCCCCTTCTTGCACTTGACATTTTGCCATATTATCCCCCATGCAACTTACCCTGCATATACATTGTTTCCTCGTAGTCTGCGCTGTCCTGGCCTGAGATACCAGTGACGATTTCTTCTGGGATAACCGCTGCAACCATCTCCTCCATCCCATCCAGGTCCTCTTGTGGTGCTGGACTCCCACCTGTGGTCTGCAGTGCTGCCTTCCTGTTCCTTGCCATTTTTTCCTTTGTCCTCCGCTTGCAGTCATACCAGCGTTTCTTGCTCTCAGTGATAGTTCTCCTGAACTCTGCCACACTGTTAATCTTGTCTACTATCTCCTGCCAAATTGCCTCTCTCCTTCCAAATGGCATTTTTGAAGTGATGAAGAGTTGCTGTTGGTGCTCCGTCACCTCTTTCACCAGTATTTCATGCTCCTCTTCACTGAAACAACACTTCCTCTTTTTCCTCTCTCTCCCCTGGTTTTGTCAATGTCCTCCTGGCTGGTTCCTGGATTGCTGGTGTCTCCCTGGGGTCTCTCCTGGCTTTGTGGGTCCATCTTGCCTCTCCTTTGCACTGTTGACTCCGTTAGCATCTTTTTTTGATGCTATTGCATGCAAAAATGTTGCATTTCCGCTTTGCGATGTATTTACATGTCGTAAACTGGATTAGAGTAATTTTCCCTCCGTTAGCGTCATTTTGCCTTACGACAAGACACAATGGTTAGCGTCCGGAAAAATGACTCTAACCTATTTTTAGCGCCATCCTGTGTCATAATATTAATATGACGCTCGGGTGGCGTTAAAAAATGGTGCTAGTCAGCGGTAAACTTTTTGACGCAAAATTGTATTAGCACAGTTTTGTGTCAAAAAGTATTAATATGGGCGATTGTCTCTAAGTTAAGCATGACTGCTCTGTGCCAAACTACTAGGGGGTTGAGCACAAGTTAATTTGGGCTTTGCTTATGCCTTACCATAGCTAGGGTTAAGAATGCTGCTTGATCCGGGCTCACAACCCTGTCAACTAGTAACCCAGTTTCTCACACTGGTTGTCATTGGCAGTCGCTGTAGCCTGAAGAGCTGGGTTCACTCAAGCTTTTTAGTGGTAGTCAATGGGGTGGCAAGAACTTGCCATGAACAGACCTGTTCACAGTTGCATCGAGCCCAAAACTTCAGGTTTTCCCCTTTTCTTGACGGAGGAGCTCAGCTGATGCTGCACCAAGGTTCAGGATTTAGGAAGCAAAATTTGAGGATCAGGAATTCATTCTAGCAGAAGCCAGCAGTGCTTAGGCAAGTCCATGGAGATCTAGTTGCTGTAAGTCAGATGGATAGTTGCAGTGAGGCCTCTGGAGGCCAGTCAGCTGAACCTTGGGATCACTTCAGCCTGGGATAAAGGGTGCAGGTCCAGACTTCCAGGCAGGGTAGTCATCTGGCAGCAAGGAAGTCCTTCTTCTGTAGTATCGACAGGTCTAGAAGTAGATTCAAGAGGGGCTGAGGGTCCGAATTTCATACCAGGTGCCCCTTAGGGCTGGTGGCACAAGAGGTAGTGTGAAGTCCATTGTGAGGTTCCTGGCCAGCCCTTTGAAATGCAAGTGTGATAGGTAAGAGCCGCTTATCAAGTCAGGATGGCTCACCCTGCCAACACCAAAATCATCTATTGTAAAACTGTTTGGCAGAAATAAGGAAAAGCCAACTCCCAACTACACTAAGTCATGTGATGCAGGCTGAAGCCATCAAATGAATAGGACCAGAAAAAGCAAATTTTTTAGAAGTTGAATTTTCATAATTATAACTTAAAATCCAACTTCACCATTAAGGTGGCTTTTAAATTATAATTCCTCAGATACCAAACACAACATTTTTCCTAATCCCCCAAAAAAGTCTAATTTATTAAATGTAATAAGTTAACCCAATATTTTCCTATAGAAGAGGTAGGTCTTGTAATAGTGAAAAATCAATTTGTGAGTTTTTCATTACCAGGACATGTAAACCTTAAAACTACATGTCCAACTTTTTTAGTAAAAGATACCCTTCCCTATAGGTTGTTTAGAGCCTACCCTAGGGGTAACTTCTAAGTATTAAAAAAGAAGGTTTAGCCCAAGCAAAAATGTTTGTTTTGCCAGATCAAAATGTCAGTTTAAAACCTCACACTGGCTGCAACAGCAGGCCCAAGGCATGCTTTTGAAGTGCTAGTTACTCAGGTGGCACACTAAGGGCTGCAGGCCCACTAGCAGTGTTTATTTTAAAGGCCGTGTGTACATGTAGACTTTACTAGAGATTTACAAGTAACTTAACTATGCCAATTGAGTGTATGCCAATTTTACCATGTTTAAAGCAGAAAGCTTCTATCTATCTATCTCTCTATCTATCTACCGCTATCCAGAGCTGATCAGAGCCCCAGGACTCCATCCCCCAGGACCAGGCAATTTTTAAAGTGTAGAGGTGTGCATGTCCCCCCTCCTTGAGCTTGTTAAGGCCACTGGGACCCCATCCCCAGGGCTGGCTCCAACGTGGTGTACCATGGAGCCCCACCCCCCAGGACACCATTTGCCTCTCTTAAAGAGTATGGGCATGGGACCTGTCTGCTGCCACCTGTCTGGAGATTTTAAAATGCTCCCATCTGGTAGAAGCAGACATTAGTTTCCCTACCTATGCTTTTGGGGTCAGGGAAACACATATTTCCCCCTCCTGACGGGAGCATTCAAAATCAGCTGCTCCCGCCCTGGGTTCCCCCTGCAGCCACTCACACTGTTTATTGTTGGTTTCCCTGGTGGGTACCAGAACACCCACATTAGGTCCCTGGCGATTGAGTTCCCAAGGCCATAAAGGTTTGGAATGGGGGGCCATGTCCCCTCCTCATAATAAAATAAAAAGGCAGGGTATGTACTGAGACTCAAAAAGGAATAATAAATGAGGGGGCAGGAGCTGCTCATTTATTTATTATTCACTGCTCCCTGAACGAATGCCCCATAATGCCCTACAAGGGCTTTTTTTGTTTGTATTTTCTTTGAGCTTCGAGGTGCCCGCAGAATTGGGAGGAGCACCATAAGGTTTTTTTTTGTTTATATGTTCTTTGAGCTTGGAGGTGCCCATAGCATTGGGATGGGTACCACAAGGCCTTTTGAGGGTCGAGCACATAAAGCGCTCTGTCCCTGTTGTAATCTCTCTATGGGCTTGTAACCATGCCCATGTCATGCCCATCAGTTAGGCTGATTCGTGGGCTTGCCTTTTAAAATTTGCTTGATTTGATTAGTGAAGGACATGCATAGGTCGTGCCTTTTCCGGTGTTTAGCCCTCCAAATGGTTTCTGGACTACCTTTCCTCTTTATTTCATAGGCAACACGATTTCACTGGGCAGTGGCGGCACGCTTTGCATGACATCAAACCTGTTACATAGATAATTGCACTTATGCCGGTAACGTGGATAATTGCACTTTTTCTGGTAACATGGATAATTGCACTTTTGCCAATACGTTTCACTTGAGCAAACTTCTGCTTCCTTTTGCTTCACGTTCATGGCAGCCATCGGCTCGCTTATGTGAAACTGTTTATCTTTTCATTTTCAGTTTATGTGGCAAGAAAAGTCCAGTTAGGAGTTTACAATACTAATAGCTCCAACTCAAGCAAACGCGAGACACATTGCATTGCAAAACCTTGTTTAATGTTGTGTGGAGCTGCAGGTAATGCAGCAGCCCATCCAGTATAATAGAAGAAAAATAAACAGTACGTCTCCTAATTAAATCCATGACCCTAGGAGAGTTCACCATGTTTTTTAAGCACCCCTAGCTGGGCTCTATGTTCTTCGGCTGGAGTTCAAGGTCCTCCTGTCATTGTTTATATTATTATATAAGTGTTACAAGAAAGACTGATAAATTAGTACAGTCACATTGAGAGAGAGTCTTTTTAGTGCAATGACTTTGAGAAAGTCAGTAAGTCTGCCTGAGTGCAACCAGGTCCTGTAAGACCAACCACATGCTGTGCATGTTCTCTGCTGTGCACAGCATAGAGTTGGCTGCCCATGAGTGGTTGGATGCAGGACCTGACCACAGCCAGGTCTTGAGGCTAACTGCACACAGCCTTTGGCCATGTGTGGCAGAGGATGGCTACCTGCGGGGCTTGGAACAGGCCCTGCTGTCAAGGGTCATGGGGCTGGCTTTATGTATAGTAATTTAATATTAATTTATGTTAAAAGAACTCTATAAATTCATTGAGAAAAACAAAGGTTAGAGTGATGTTACAGCTAGGAATTGTAATTATGTATTACTTTACATTAAAGAAACCTTAGAAATTCACAGGAAAAAATGAAGGTTAAAGTAATTTTATAGTGAGGTGAAAGTCTCAGTAAGAATATAAAATTTTTACATAGCAAAAGCACTAAGATGTGAGGAAATATCATGTGTTTTGGAGACAATAGTCTTGTGGAAAAAAAGAATTGAATGAGATACTATAATTCAGAATGAAAGGATTTTGAAGGAATAGCTTATAAGTATTTGTGCTTGGATAATACAGGCATATTTATTTTTTCAATCTGAAGAAACTGTTAACATTGAGAACGTGAAGTATGTGTATATAGACCATAATTTGATGTACTACTGTAAACTAATCCCTGATGAAGCCCCAGATAGGGACGAAATGCATTGGCGGGGCTGGCTTATCTTTTTGTATTGAAGAATATGTGAAGTGATCAATTAAGGTGGATCCTGTAGACAATACTCTTTGAAAGATTCATGGAACATTGATTGAGAACTTTGCTGTTTGAAGCTCCTGTTGGAAGGATGGACTGATTAAACTACTGCTTTGGATTTGACTTTCGTTAAAAAAAAAACTGAAGGTACAGTTTAAGTGCTTCTCTCTGATTTATCCAAGTTTTAAAGTTCTTGGAGACGGTAGTAGCAGTTGAAACTCTGGGGAATAAAGTACCAGCGGTGAAGAAATCTAGAGAATAAACTGGTGCAATGTAGCTTGACCACTAATGCCATAATATTTTGAATCCATTGTAAATAGACTTTTGCCTTTTTTCTGCTCGAGCATATGTGACCTTTTTTGAAACTCTGCTTAATATGTAATATTACTGTCAATATTCCCTGACGTATTTTGTGTATGATTGTGTGTTGGCTGTGTTGTGTGTGTTTGTTGGTGTGAGATTCCCAACATATCAGGAATGTGACGCCTGCTTGTATTGAATGATAGAAGTTATTCCTGAAATATGATTCTGCAATTTCTTAAACATGCGTGAATGTTTAGCAATACCACAGATAAAGGAAATCAGTGCAGTAAACTTTAGTCAAATGATGGGTTCATTTTTTATAATTCAACTAATAACAGATGTTGGTCGCCACTATGCCTCTGACAGATGTTTTACTGTATGTTCCAGAGGTGGCGTTACTAATAATCTGTAAGAGACACTTGTAAACTCAGTACAATTATACTTCAATGATCCTTAAAATTTATGAAGCAATCACATCTTTTTCTCTCTCTCTCTCTCTCACAGGACAATCCTTTATATCCCAAACAACTCATTACCTTTGTCTTCTTCCATATCGCGGAACCCTCCTTTTAAACCGTTTACTGTGTGTTTCAAGAATGGGAAATTATGTCTTTACAGAGCACTGCGTGAGAAACAAATTTAATTAACATGAACATTGCATGAAGATTCATTGAGGAGCTAACTGTGACATGTTTTATGGACACCCTAAGTCGTAAATTATTGATTAGCTAATCAAATTCTCATCGGGCTAAATTAGTGGCTCGCTGATAAATCGCTGTGCCTTCGATAACAGATATTCGCCAAGTGCATTGTCAAGGCTAAAGTCTTCCAGAATATCAATCATAGTCCCATCCAAATTAAGAATTTCTAACAGTCTGCCAGTGAGGGTCATCAAAATTATTCACTTGTGTTCATTCACTCCATTACTAGCGTATCCTTGCTGAATCTTACTGCATGCGTTGGCTGGTGTAATGCATTGCAATGTAAAATAGGAAAGTGAGCTATGAGCTATAGAGAAGTGCTCCGTCTCTGAGGGGTTGCTGCGAATGAGAGATCGACATTTCACAATGCAAATAAAATGCTAGTATCAGGTAAAATGAGGGGTTTGCTTGATCATCTCATCAAGCATCTTTCAATGATCCCATTAATGTTACCTTGAGGCAAGTTTTTTTTTAAAATTGTTGTCTAATCCTCCATTTCATAGTACTGCGGTTCATTAAACAAAGTGGCTATGTCAGTGTCCAATAGAACTTTATTTGTACTGGGGCCGGAGGGGCGGAGGGTGCAGGCGTGGGTGCTAGCACTATTTTCTGAGGACCAAGGCTTATTCTACATCATCAAGCATTGAATTACAATAAGGCAGAGAAAAGCAGAACAGGGTGAAAAAAATGAGGAAGATGACAGTAGCAAAGCAGTGAAAAATGGGAAAGCAATGGAGAAAAAGAGGCCTGCCAAAGTGAGGCAAAGAGGAGTGAGGTAGCAAAAAAAGGCTTGAGGTGGAATTAAGACAAGACAGTATTGGTGATCAGCAACACAGCATTCAGATTTTGTTTTACAAATTAAGCACTGGTTTCCAACTGTTTATACAAAAGTGTATCGTCAGTAACGAGGGCATACTTCACATGACAGGCAATTAAGGACTCATTACAATTTTTTGTGCACCTGAGCTTAACTTAGGGTGAATCAAAAAGTTATTTGCAATTACAAATCCTGCAAATGGATTTAGAGAATCAGGGTAAATTGAAGTTTAGACTTGGAAAGCACACTAATGATGGTACAAAATTGGCTTGTTAGATGAACTTTTGACTGTTATGGGAAAAAGGCTTAAATATGGCTGTTTTATAGGGAGAGATGGGGGCATTTGAAAAAGGTATGAAGTTGCTTAAAGTTTCAACTTTCTGCATAATCACTCTTATTTTTTTATAATCTCAAACTCAAGGACATGGATGTTTCCAGACAACTGTTGAACAAATATGGCTTAAATGCCACACTTAGGCCCTCATTACAACCCTGGCGGTCAGTGTTAAAGCGGCGGTAACACCGCCAACAGGCCGGCGATAAAAAAAATGGAATAATGACCACGGCGGAAACCGCCAACACATACAACCACTTTAACACTCCGACCGCCACAGCTGTAGCAACAAACACCACGGCGGTAACCACCAACAGCCAGGTGGAAGACAAGGTTCCGCCCACTGTATTATAAGAGGCCATTTCCGCCACCATTTCCGGGGCGGTACCAACGCCATCAAAAGCACAGCGGAAACAGTGTTCTAAAGGGAAACAACTCACCTCTCGACACTCAAGGAAGAACCAGGACGCCATGGAGCCTGAGCTGCTGGTCTTCTCGATTCTAGTGTATCTGCTCATACACCAGGAGCATTAACGCTGGTGACGACCACAGTGAGTACTGCACCTAGCACAAAGGGGAGGGGGGTGAGGAAAAAGAGAGTGACACACATGCAAAACGTAACATCCCCACCCCCACCCTCACCCTCTACAACATACACACAAGCACATGCAACAACATTACATATACACCCCGTAAACCTCAAGAATAACGCTAGGACAAAAGGAATGGAGTCAAATGAGTGTAATATTAGAAATACTTAAAAAAACGTTCAGAAATCAAAAACAGTATTTACAATATATACAATATATACAAAAGGCGGGACAACGCCCACTCAAAAATGTCCGTGGCCCACTGGGCCAAAACATATAGGCCAAGCCCACACGTGACTTCTGCCTCAAAACGGAGAGAACACTGCAGGGGCATCAGATCGAAAACACACAGGCACCTCAGGGGGACAGGGAAGGGGGGGCACCTCAACCGGAAGCTAGTACAACGCCACTGCTCCTGGAGGGGGCGCCGTGCCCACTGCTTGGTCCTGGGGAGTGCAAAGCCACAGTCTCTCAAGTGGGTGGTTTGCCCACTGCTTGGTCCTGGGGCGTGCAAGGCCACAGTCTCTCAAGTTGGTGGTTTGCCCACTGCTTTGTCCTGGGGAGTGGAAAGCCACAGTCTCTCAAGTGCTTGGTTTGCCCACTGCTTGGTCATGGGGAGTGCAAGGCCAAAGTCTCTCTAGTGGATGCCTTCTTCCACTGGTTCTGGAGGGGGTTTTGTGCCCAGTGTGCTTCATCCTGGCACGGAGGGGGTGTGTGGTACCTTCTTCCACTGGTTCTGGAGGGGGCATTGTGCCCAGTGTTTTTCATCCTGGCAAGGAGGGGGTGAGTGGATGCCTTCTTCCACTGTTTCTGGAGGGGGCTTTGTGCCCCATGTGCTTCATTGTGCCAAGGAGGGGATGAATGGATGCCTTCTTCCATTGGTTCTGGAGGGGGCTTTGTGCCCAGTGTGCTTCATCCTGGCAAGGAGGGGGTGAGTGGATGCCTTCTTCCACTGGTTCTGGAGGGGGCTTTGTGCCCCATGTGCTTCATCGTGGCAAGGAGGGGGTGAATGGATGCCTTCTTCCATTGGTTCTGGAGGGGGCTTTGTGCCCAGTGTGCTTCATCCTGGCAAGGAGGGTTGAGTGGATGCCTTTTTCCAGTGGTTCTGGAGGGGGCTTTGTGCCCCATGTGCTTCATCGTGGCAAGGAGGGGGTGAATGGATTCCTTCTTCCATTGATTCTCGAGAGGGCTTTGTGCCCAGTGTGCTTCATCGTGGGAAGGAGGGGTTGAGTGGATGCCTTCTTCCACTGGTTCTGGAGGGGGCAACATGCCCGGTGATGCAGATGTTTTGGAGTGCAAGGTCACAGCGACAGCTTTTGCATGGGCCAAGACGCACTGCAGCCCATGTAGTCACCACTACACACTGCTCTCTGGCGGTGACAGCTGCTCATTGAATGGCAGTTGCGCTGCAGGTGGCGGTGCGGGCAGTGGGGGTAGGCCTCAGATGGCTGCCCACTAGGACAGCTGCTGCTGGCAGTGGTGCTGCTTGCGGCGGTGCAGGTGGCGATGCTGGCCGCGGTGCAGGTAGTGGTGCTGGTGGTTGTGGTGGTAGCCTCCAGGCCTTCACCTGCAGCCTCAGACGGCTTCCCACTGAGGCTGCTGCTGCTGGCAGTGGTACTGCTTGCAGCAATGCAGGTGGCGGCGCCTGCGGGGGTGCAGATTGTGGTGCTTGCGGTGGTGAAGGTGGCGGTGCTTGCGGTGGTGAAGGTGTCGGTGCTGGCTGGGGTGCAGGTGGCGGTGCTGGCGGCTGTGGTGGTAGCCTCCAGGCCTTCACCTGCAACCTTGGACGGCTGAAGTGCCCTGGCTGGTGTTCTGTGCCCCTTTCTGCCCTTGGCAGATGGAGGTGCCTCCTTGCTTCTGGCAGCTGGAGTCTTTGACTTGGCCTTGCTAGCTGGTTGCGCCTCCTTCTCCTTGCTGGATGCTGTCCCCTTCTTACCCTTTTCCAGGTGGCGGAACCTTCTTGGCCTTGGCAGGTGTTGGTGGCACACTGGCTGGGCTGACTGGTGCCTCCTTGGAGCCTTTCACAGCTGCAGAAACCACAGCAGACGTGGACTTGGTGGCTGAGGTGCTGGTCTGGGTTCTGGCCACCCTGTTGAGTTGAAGGATGGGGGAGGGGTAGGGAAGAGGCCAATGTTGGCTAGGAAAATCTTCTTAGGGACATTGGGGCGGGACGAGGGTGAAGGTTTGGGAGAGGAGGAAGAGGGAGTGCTTGTAGGAGGTGGCAGTCTGCTGTGTTTGGTTGCAGGTGCATGAGCTGGATGCTGTTGTGAGGTGGATGGCTATTGGGTGGGTGTGTGCTTGTGTTTGTGAACTTTGGGAGGAGGGGTCACAGACACAGTGGAAGAGGACACAGGTGACGTGTGCATGGATGGGGGGGTGGCTGCCAGTGAGCGGCATGTAGTGATGGGCATGCTGGTGATAGAGGTAGTGGATGAGGATGTAGTGCATGCAGGTGTGAGTGGAGACGCTACTGGGAGGGGGGTGGACAAGGAGGAGGAGGGGGGCACAGTGGAGGCAGTGGATGTTGGTGTGTCTGCATGGGGATGGTGCTTGTGTGAGTGCCAGTGAGATGAAGTGTGGTGCTTGTGTTTGCCTGAGCCACTTCTGTGTGTTGTTTTGGGTGATTAATGCTCTGAAGGTGTGCTTGGGATAGATTGGGGTTGAGTGGAATGGGACTGGGTAGAGAAAGTTGGAGGGGGGAGGCTGGAGACAGGGACAATGGCTGCCATCAGTGCGGAGGCCAGAGCCTGAAATGCTCTCTGTTGGGCCGCCACGCCAGAGTGAATGCCCTCCAGGTATGCATTTGTTTGTTGCAAATGCCTTTTGACGACCTGGATGGCATTCAGTATGGTTGACTGCCCAACAGTGAGGGATCTCAGAAGGTCAATAGCCTCCTCACTGAGGGCAGCAGAGCTGACTGGAGCTGGGCCTGAGGTGCCTGGGGCAAAGGAGATTCCCACCCTCCTGGGTGAGCGGGCACGGGAGAGACGCTGAGTGGCTGCTGATAGGGCGGTGCTGGTACGAGGGGTGGCGGCTCTACCTGTTGTTGGGGTGGGCACAGAGGTGTCCGTCACCACCAGGGAGCTTCCATCGGAGGAGGAGTCGCTGTCTGTAGTGTCCCCTCCTATTTCTGTTGTGGTGCTCCCCTCGCCCTCCGTCCCACTGGTGCTCTCACTGTTGGTGTTTTCGAC
The DNA here is from genome assembly GCF_031143425.1 of Pleurodeles waltl. Lineage (NCBI taxonomy): Eukaryota > Metazoa > Chordata > Amphibia > Caudata > Salamandridae > Pleurodeles > Pleurodeles waltl. The sequence continues at coordinate 1,351,281,628 of NC_090445.1, forward strand.
CTCCAGGCCCTTGTGGGATGCAGCTCCCTCTGTCGCCGGTGCCTCTGCTCCTCCGCCAGATGATGCTGATGCACACAAGGACAGGGTAACCGAGGATATACTTGGTCAATGCCAGCAACTACACTACCGTTGGCATACACAACACACAGGGATCAGCCCTATGCACTAGGCCATGCACTACCAGTTACATAGCTAGTCACCAGCCCATGGGGTACATTGCCCAACGCCATTAGCTGCACACCTGAAACCAACAAGACCCTGCCCAGTAGTAGATGCCCACTAACACTATTGTGGTTGGAGTGCTTCAGAGACTGCCCAACAAGGGACCTACCCTGCCTGTTCGCCCTGGCCTACGGGCACCCACAGCCCACATCCCGCACCCAGGTACAACCTTAACGTGTGCAAAGTCATGATTTAGAATCTGTACCCACCCCCTTGTGGCTGCTGTGATGCCTTCTTGCGCCCATCCAACTCCGATAGGCCACCGCCAGGATGCAGAACATCAGGGGGGTCAGGGTACGACAGGCACCCCTACCTAGTTGGGATCCCAGCCCTAGCTGGGTCTCCGCCGTCTTCCTTGCCCAGTGGCGCAGGTCCTCCCACTGTTTGAGGCAGTGTGTGCTCCACCTGTCAAAGACCCCCAGGGTCCGCACCTCCATGGCGATGGCACGCCAAATACCCTTTCTCTGATGGGCGCTGACATGCAGGAAAATATGCATAGAAAAAAGGGATTTGTCATACCATCTGGACTGGTACACTCATGGCCCACAATATCCCTCCCATCCCCCTATGCACCGACATTGACCACCAGACATGCAGCACTCTGTCCAGGACCCCTCATCCCCCCCTACACAAGGCTTACACACACAGCAATCCATATATGAATGGCCCACACATCATGCTCACAGTGTACTCACCTGTTTGTCTGGAGGACCATAGAGTAAAGTGTACTGTGGTAAGACCCCATCCACCAGTCTCTCAAACTCCTCTGAATTGAAGGTGGGGGCCCTTCCCCCAGACACTCAAGCTATTGTTGCTTCCAGACACGGGTCACAGCAGAACTTGCAGTGTAGGTCCTCTCCTGTTGAAGGTCAGGTAGCAAGTGAGTGAACAGATAGAAAATGGCAGTCATGTCCACTGCAGTGCATACCATCACTGCCGGCGTACATTGCCATTGGCTCCAGAAACCCATTGTACTCAATGACAACCAATGCAAAGTTGTGCGGCGGTCATCGACCGCAGACCGCAACGGAGCACAACAACAGCAGAATGACCTAATTTCCACTTGTCTCTCCTCACAGGTCAGGCAGCCGCCATTTCAGTGGGGCACAGGCCATGGCACCTAACTGCGTCACAGCAGACATTGGCACATCAACTGACTTTTGTATTCACATACTGTTTCTGTAAAGGAAAAAAGGCATTTTTAATTTCACATATGTGTGAATATGACCCTCTGCTCACTGTTTTCAACCCTAGAGTTCAACTGCTGAGAATGAATAGGAGATGGAGACATCCCCCGTGTACAGACCCCTGGTGAACCCGGCGACAATGGAGGACAGACACATTATCCTTACCTAGAGACTTGATAGGGCCACAATCCAAGAACTCTGTGCCCAATTGCAGCCAGACCTGATTTCAGCTATCTGCCAGCCCACAGGTATCCCCCCTCTAGTGCAGGTCTTGTCAGTGCTCCATTTTCTGGCAAGTGGTTCATCCCAAGCAACAGTGACCATGGCATCAGGGATGTCTCAGCCTATGTTCTCCAACTTGTTGACCAGAGTGTTGTCTGCCCTTCTGAAACACGTGCAGCTACATCAAATTCCCCCAGGTGGAGGATTTGGCCACAGTGAAGGCTGACTTTTATGCCCTGGAACATATCTCCAACATCATTGGTGCCATTGATGGTACACATATAGCATTTGTCTCCCCCCCCCGGAGAAATGAACAAGTGTTCAGGAATAGAAAAAGCTTTCACTCTCTGAATGTGCATATGGTGTGTTTGGCGGACCAGTACATCTCCCATGTGAATGCCAAGTATCCTGGCTCTGTGCATGATGCCTTTATCTTGTGGAATAGCAGCATTCCATATGTGATGTCTCAACTCCAGAGGTCCCCACCCAGTTGATGTAGGTATATGGGTGTGGGGTTGTCCCTAAGGGTGAGTGTGTGTCTAACAGGTATCCCTCGATATTTGCAGGTGACTCTGGTTACTCCAACCTCTCATGGCTACTTACCCCAGTGAGGAATGCCAGGACAAGGGCAGAGGAACGTTACAATGAGGCACATGGGTGAACAAGGAGGGCTAATTGAGAGAACCTTTGGCCTCCTGAAGGCCAGATTCCGGTGCCTCCATCTGACAGGTGGAGATCATCGTTGCATGTTGCATGTTGCACAACCTGGCCTTGAGACGCCAAATACCTTTTCTGCAGGAGGATGAGCCTGGAGATGGTCTTGTGGCAGCGGTGGAGCCTGTGGACAGTGATGAAGAGGAGGCGGAGGAAGATGTGTACAACAGAAGTTCACTCATTCAACAGTACTTCCAGTGACACACAGGTAAGAAACTGTAACTTCACTTTACATTGCAGTTTTATGTTAGACATTGAACATGGCAGCCTGATTTCCCTATGTCTATGGCCACTTACTGTACCCTTTGGCATCTCTATTTTCAGATCTCTGTGCCCCACACTGGCTCCTGGTGTGTTTACCGCTGCCCACTACAGGTCATACCTATGTATATATAACTGTACATTTGAATTGCAGTGTCTACAGCTTGCTAAACTAATACATATTTCAATCATTTGACAGACTCCATATATGTATTTGTTCCACGGGTGTTTATTTATGTGCCAATAAGTCGAGGGGGTATTCCAATGGGCTGGGTTGCTGATGGAGGAAAGTCCAGGGTAGAGTCCAGTCTATTTGCATCACAGGTGCATTGTCCAAGGGGGCATAGAAAGGGGAGCAATGGCAGTACAAGGTGGACAGGGTGACAGAGTGGGACACAATGGTGACATTCAGGAGAGTCTTATTTCCTGGCTGGGGTCTAGACAATGTTCTCTGGCTTCTGCCTAGATCGCAGGGACAGTTTGCAGGGTGGTTCTCCTTCCGCAGGGGGTGGGGTGCTGGTGGCCTGTTGGTCCTGTGGCGGGACCTCCTGTCCACTAGTGCCGGCAGAAGTGGAGGGCTGTTCTTTGGTGTGTCTAGTGCCAGGGGCCCGTTGTTGTGCTACTGCCTCCCTCATGGTGTTGGCCATGTCTGCCAGCACCCCTGCAATGGTGATCAGGGTGGTGTGGATGTCTTTCAGGTCCTCCCTGATCCCAGGTACTTTCCGTCCTGCAGCCCCTGGGTCTCCTGCAACTTGGCCAGTATCTGGCCCATGGTCTCAGGGGAATGGTGGTATGCTCCCAGGAGCCCTGCATGTGCCTTGTGGAGAGTGGGTTCCCTGGGCCTGTCCTGCCCCTGTCGCACAGCAGTCCTCCCAGCTTCCCTGTTGTCCTGTGCCTCTGTCCCTTGAACCGTGTGCCCACTGCCACTGACCCCAGGTCTCTGATTGTCTTGGGTTTGTGGGGTTGTCTGGGGTCCCTGTAGTGGTGGACACACTTCTGATTGACGTGTCCTGGGCACAGAGGGATGGGTTTGCTGGGTGGGTGCTGTGGTGTGTTTCCTGAGGGGGGGGGGGCTCTGTGGTGGGTTGGTACTGTGGCAGAGTAACCGACTGTCCAGAGGTCCCTGATGGGCCAGGTTGGTCATCGTGATCCAGGCGTGCAGAGCTGCTGTCATCACTGTGGGCCTCTTCTATTGGGGGACTGGATGTTGGTGGCTCATCCTCTCAGTGGGTGCTCCTGGCTTGTCTCTCTTTCAGTTGGCAATATTTTTTTAATTGTAAGGGGTTGTGGGTATTGTGCAGCAGCGAGAACAAACACCAAAGGTTGAGGGATGTATTATGTGCCGGTATGAACCCGTTTTGGTTGTCATGTATTAAACTAGAGATATGCTGAAGTAGCCGACTGGCCAGAATCTTGCTCAGTATTTTAAAATCGCAGTTCAGCATCGAGAGTGGCCGGAAGTCTGTTACCATCGCCTCCCTGGTCTCAGATTTGGGCAGGGGGACCACCAATGCCTCCCTCATGCATTCAGGCAGAACACCCCTCTGGTGTGCTTCCGCATATAATTCAACCAACATGGGCGCCAACATGCTCGAATACTTCTTATAGAACTCCATGGGGAGGCCATTCTGTGCCTGGCGCCTTGCCTGCCGACAACTGTGAGATGGCGTCCTTGACTTCTTCTAATGTTACTGGCCCGCCCAGGGGGACCCTGTCCTGTAATGCCAATGTTGTTAGTGGTAATGAATGCAAGCGGCTACCCAACGTTTCCTGTAAGGCCAATTCAGGCTGTCTATAAAGGGAGGTACAGTAAGTCATAAAGGCGTTATTTAAGTCAACCGGACTATGTACCTGATACCCTCTTATGTCATGCACACTTGTTATGGGTGTGCCGTCCCCTTTGGGTCTCACTAACCATGCCAACATTCTGCCAGACCTGCCCTCTTCTGCATGTATAGAAGCCAAGTACCTCTGTAAACTGTGACATCGTAGTTGTTCCTCTGTCAGTGCATGAGATTTTTTCACCTCGGTTAGCTGTGCCGTGCTGTCGGGTCTGAACCCCCATCCCTCTCTTCATCATGGATAACCTTTTCTAGCCGGATGAGCTTTTGCTCCAGGGTCCATTTTAACCCTACTGTCTGCCCCATGCAATGCCTCCTAGTAGCGACCTTAAGAGTTTCCCCTTCCACCCTTCTGGATGTAGTGGACCCCTTGTTGATTTCAATGTGGCCTGTAAGATAGGACCGAAGCGCTTCCCTGTATGCCGGGTCATCTAGGGCAGCTGGCCCCGGTCTCCACATAGGTTGTCTGGTCTCCGCCCGCTGTCACGTAAGAAGTAGTGGGTTGTGGTCAGAGAGGGTACGGTCTAAGTACTCAGAGTGTACTATTTCATGAGCTATGCTCCCAGTGCATACTACTCTGTCTATTCTGGTATGTACCTGGTGGAGACCTGAATAGTAGGAGTAGTCTCTATCTCTTGGGGGCTGATTCCACCACACATCTTTCAGGCCCCAACACTGCATCCAATCACACAAGCCTTTAGCTATTTTATGCGATATCGCACCTGCCAGCGGGGCAAGGGAACGGTCCAACTCTGTGTCTAGCACATCATTAAAGTCCCATCCAATCATCAGCTCTCCCTCCCGTTGTCTGGTAAGACGGCTCGAGATACGCTGCATAAAAGGGATCTGGTCCTTGTTGGGAGCATGTATACACTACTCAACACCACTGATCTCCCATGCATCCTGCCTTCCACTATCACAAACCAACCCTCCTGGTCCACATCTGACTCTGATACATCGAATGGGACCCCTGCCCTGATCCAAACCAGTGCACCCTGTGCAAACGCGGAATACGTGGTGGAAACACTTGACCCCTCCATCTACGCTTGAGCCTGTCAACTTCATTAGAGGTAAGGTGGGTCTCCTGTAATAATGCCACATGCACTCCCCTTCTTTTCAAGTATGACAGGACTCTATGCCTTTTGATCAGTGTCCCCATTCCTCGGATGCTCGAAGTCGACAAATTGTAATCCGCCATTCTAACATAGCGGCATCTGGACGAACCTTCAGCCCTACTCACAACCCGGCCCCCCCCATTTTTACCCCCATCCCCTCAAGCACCAATAACCATGTCTGACAAAGAAACCTCAGCCCCTTGCGCATATCTAAAAACATTTAACTGCAAATCCCAACTCCCCGTCCCCAGGGCACTTCTCCAATTGTAGGTCACCCAAATAATGGTGCAATAGCACAACCGAAAGAACAAGTCCTTCTGTGTTCTCGCCATACACAACTCGGTGGCTGAGAAACCAATGGGTGGGGGTCCGTGGCCATCAGGGCCTCACATTAAAGCCAACATCCTCACCTCAGGGCCAGAGCAGGAAAGTCCATTTCAACCCAGTTCATCAGCAGTCTGAGGAGTCACCCTGGAGTTCCCCTCAGAGCAGCACAAGCCCGCCGCCGATGAGGTGGAGGCATGGTCCGAGTCTCTCTCACTTGCCTCCGCAAGAGAATCCGTGCCCCTCATTGACGCCACAGCCTCCAGGCTGCCTTCCTCGCAGATTCCTTCTGAGCCGGGGTTGGTACCGCTTTCAGTCTATGCTTGCTGCGCTGCCTTCTTGGTCCTCTGCAGCCCCAGTGACTCATGTGGTCTGTTTTGGTTCGGGAGCACCCCCCCCCGGCTGTACAGGACTCCAACCATTCCCAAGCCTCATCTGGGGATTGGAGAAAGGTTGTTTGGCCCTCGGAGATCACCCTCAATCTGCCCGTCTGTTCTGCACTTCCATTATAAAGTCCGAGAATAAAGTCACCTTTCTGTTTGCCACTTTAAAGGGTCTGGACTCCCTGGCCCTTCGCAGGAGTACATGTCTGTCCATATAGTGCAGCAGTTAAGCCACCACCACCCCGTGGGGACCTCCCTAGTGCCAGGGGTCTCGATGGCACCCGGTTGCGCTTGCCCCAACGCAAAGAAGGGGGTAAGCTTCTCCAGGGCCACATCAGAAAGCAGGTACCCCTCCAAAAAGGACACCATGTCCGTGCCCTCTGCTCCCTCTGGAAGCCAGATAACTCTCACATTATTCCTACGGTTGCGGCCTTCTGCCTCCTCTACTCTCCGTTCCAGCCGCTGGACCCTGTCTGCCAGCTGTAGGACTGTGGTTGCAAGTTAACCCTGCGTCAGAGTGAGTTCTGCCAGAACGGTCTCAGTCTCCTTGACCCTCCCAGCTATCTTTTGGTGGTCCGCTCTTAGTAAGCCCAACTCTTCTGACTTTTGGCCAATGTCACATTGGAGAATAGTCTTGGTGTCCTTTATTGTCCCCCCAGGATTTTGTCTAGTGTGGCCTGCATGAGAAGCTGCACAGTGTCCGCCATGTTCCCCTGGTTTAGGCTGCCTGAGTTTTTGCGGGCTTGCGGTTTGCCCCTCGACTGGCCCTTTGAGGTAATCCAGTCCGCAGAGCCAGTGCGCCAAGGGCCTACATGCTGCAGTCCAGCTCAGTCCCACAGAGCTAAGCCTGTTGTCCAGGGTGACTCTGATGTGGCCAGTACTCCAGCTGTGCCGTTCGAGCTATCTAGGGGCACCCAGGGCCACACCGCTGTTATCCAGGGTGCGATCGCTGCCTCCTCACTTACTTAGCAGATACCCAATCCAGATTCTTCTTGTGGAGCCTGGCGGCTTCCCTCTCTCACCAGGCCCGCTCTGCTGTTGTGACATTGCAGTCCGCCCCCTTTGAGAGGCCTGCCTAGTGTTGGGCCCAAAACAGGTGCTGCCCCGGGGGTGCCCCTCCCCATCGTTCGACAAGGTCTGTCAGCTCCTCTCTATGCCAACAGGGCGCCCGGCCAGCTGGGGCCACCACCAGCTCCCACTACTCTCCGTCATCAGCTCTCAGTCAGTCAGGAACAAGCCCTTACTGCACCTGTATGGCACGCCTTCAGTCGCTGCAATCAGCAATCGCCGCCTGCCTCGTCCTCCAGTCAAGCGCCCGGGCTCATATGCCGCTCCGTCACCGACTCACATGTGCGCTGGCTCTCCACGAGGCGTGATCACAGTGCGGATCCCTCCAAGGGGCCAAGAGACAGTCCCCAGGCACTGTGTCCGGGTCCACATTGATCGACCGATCCGCGATCTCTCCCTCCGACCCCAGGCGAGACACATTAAAAAGGAGAAATTAGAGGCCCGGACGGAGCTGCAATTTACGTGTCTGCCATCTTGGCCAGGCTAGCCACAAGAGGCACATATACATAAAGCAAATATGATTCTGGGGCAATGGTATTGGGCCAAAGCTGGCTCCAGTAGGAAGATATAAATAGGTTAGATCTGGCCGACTACCAAGTATATTAAAATCAATAAAACCGCAAATGTGTAAACCTTAAGTACAATATGATTAATCTTCTTGAAATTCGATTAGACATAACATTAACATTACATGCAAAATAGTTGCTTTAATTGAAGCACAGGGCCCAGTACCATTCAAAGACTCTTCTCCCTTAAGATCAAGTTGAGCTGCTCCTGAGTACGTGCAGGGAGTGCTCTAACGTTTAGGTATGAGAGCAGAAGGAAGCCATGCCTCAGGAAAATAATATTTTGCTCATTAATTCATGAGATACCTCTATGTCTTGAGCTTTCGATCCCATAGATCAATTTATTACATTTATTTCTGTTCTGTTATTTGCAGAGGATCCTAGATTTAACTGTGCATAATGTGTATTAACACTAAGTCAAATAAACTTACCTTACAGGGTTTGACATGTTGGTTGCATACAAGCCTAGAGTCACCCTTCCCTCAATTGCCCATATTTTTGGCATGGGCGTCTGGGAGAAAGGAAGCAGATTTGCAGAAGCAGTTGATTTTCAAAGGGTCAGATATATCAACACTTTTCACCAATGCAACATAGCAAAAGTGATGCAAACTAGCACAAAGTGTAAATAAAGTATTTAACTTCCAGATCAAAACATGTTTGTGTTGACAATTAGCCCTTAAAGTAATGCACTAAGGGGTTCACTCTATTTTGTGTGAAGGGCCCATTCCATTGGGTGGTACACGGATTCCTGTGCTACCACCCATGACTTATGATGCCAAGAACTATCTCTTGACTATGGTATATAGGGCTTCGCTTAAAAAAAGTAACACCTTGTGGCAGGTGGTAGCAAATAGAATAATTTGCACATAGTTAACCTGAGCTGTACTGTACTTCTCACTATATGGGAAACGTTTTATAGTATGTCTACGCATTGTATTTTGTAATGGAGGTGTACCCTTCCAGTACAAAGCCTATGCTACATGTCACCCAAAAAACTCTACTGTGAAAAAGATGTGTGTGTGGTGCTAGGCAGTATGCATGATCACCAGGGGAGGGGACGAGGGCAGCACCACCATCTATTTGTAGATATGGCACTGTCCTGCTCTCTCCTCCGATTACAGTGAAGCTCAGAAACGTTGCTGTGTTGCATTGTGCTAGAAGTAGATCTGCCTTGCTAAGACTGATCTGCTTAAATGTTATCTGAGGTGTATTGCGTACTCTAGCAATCACAACTAAACGAGTAAAAGGGTGCATTGCCCATGGAAAGAAAGTGTAATGCAACGGATAGACCACTAGTTTGAGCAGTATGCAAACACTGAGCTATGAACCTGACACAGCCATAACTGAAAAACCAAGTAATCTCATAATTAGGCCGATATAATAATTTTAAACAAATGTAAGTGATCTGGTAGCATGGGAAACTGGTCTGTTGTTTTCTGTACAGATAGATTTATGAATGACTTTTTAGCGAGGGTTTTCACCCAAGCTTCCTTAAATTTATATTTTCAAAGCCAACCTCAGGCACACGCCGGATCATTTATATACCCTTGGGGAGTTCAGAATGCACACTGTGGATGCCAGCAGTGCTACCACTAGTAAGTCTTTCATTGCTACAGATGTAGCTCAAACAATAAAACTAAGGAGATAAAAATGAGCATTGCCCTGTGCAGAATTCAGTAGCATTACATTGTGGAAAAGAACTGAAGTGGAAAGCTACATGCAATATAGCTAAAGAGGGTTGGAAGCGGTCAACAGGAAAACCCCTTCCAGTCACTGCCAATAGGTCAAGGGTTGCTCATCTCAGAAAACAGAAGACACTGAAATAACCCAACACGCTTAGAAACGGTATTAGTTAATTATTTTATATATCTTAAAAACAGTGGAAATAGTTCCTGGCAAAGATAATTTTGAAAACCACCAGTGTAAAAGACAGTTCACAATAATAATCCCTCTCTGACAAATGGTTTTCTCATTAAAAATCCTGTATACAGCCTTTGTATATTAAGAAATGAAAATATGGAGCAAGCTCGAGTTAAGAGTCCAGCTTTAAAAAAAGATGTAAATACTTAGGGGCATATTAACAATAAAGTGGCGCAGTGCCACTTTAGAATCACAGTGATGTGCTGTATTAACATGCACCCCTGCACCAGCGCTAAATTTGCTGCAGAGCGCAAGTGCAGCTACCCTTGCACCATGGTTCAAGGATGGCTGTGCAGCAGTGAAGATTGTATTTGTGCAGGCAGGGACAACTTCCTGCACAAAACAATCTTCAATGGTGATTTACAGAATGCAGCACACATAGAAAGAGCAAAAAACATGGAGAAATGAAAGCATTTCTACTCTTTGTGGCAAGCTAACGCAACCCCTAGGATGGTGTTAGTTTTTGGTGCTCCCTCAGCTTTACAAAATCCCATAAATCTGGGGCAAAAGCCTTTAAAGTAAAGCAATCTTTTTTTTAGTGCAACCCATCTTCCCTGAAGGAAAACGGACTGCATTAAAAAAAAAAAAATGAATTGTTTTATTTCCATTTTTTAAGAGCAAGTAGTGGTCAGTGGGACCACTGCCTGGTCTTAAGAAATAATTTTACAAACATTCACAAACGGGTCCCTTGGAAGATCCCTTTCCATTTATGAACGGGTTACCACAAACTTGAAGTTGATGGTAAATTGGGAATGTTGTGCAACCGCATCTTGGTCGCAAAACATTCACACACACCGTTGCGATTCGGTATTAGGAAGGGGCACCCTAAACACCCCGAATCACAAATAGGACTTTGTACATCCCAATAAGCCTTCTTGCACTTGCAAATGGGTCGATTCTGCGAATCGGTCCATTTGAGACTGGAAAAAAGCTTTACATATGTGACCCCAAATTTCTATGAGCATTTGATCTGAAGGTTTTGTTGCGAAGGTTCTCATTATCCTAATGAGACTACTGGATTTGGGCGGCAGAATCACCTGCTGTGGGGTACTGAGTACAATCCCACACCAAGTGACACCTGTCGGCCTAATCTGGGTTTTCCCGGCCAACTAGCAGTGCCTCATTTCCACCCGACAGCAGGGATGATTGTGGCAGCCGGGCACATGACAGAGAATAGTGGCCATTCAGATCTCATCCCTTTCTCTCAGTTACATTGGTCTCACACAGGCAAAGACAATCATAGGCAGAGTATGGTTCAATAAGATTTATTGAAGTAACTACATCTTAGATAAAATGGCATGTATTGCAATAACTAGGATGATAAAACACACTAAAAGCTAAATTGTGACAGAGAGAGTGAAACGCAAAAACAGTCCCACCATACTGTCATGAGGAATAATATATTTGTTTCCTTCCTAAGCTATGTTAAAGCACATCGTGATAAGCCCTGATCTGATTTTCAGATATCTCCCCCTGGGAAGACATCATTCCTCAAACCTGAGCAAGGAAGCCTGTTGTCTAGAAAGACACCATCCCCATGTAGGCCAGGGATTCGGCTGTCTAAGCAAGCAGCTGTAGCAAAGACGTTCGGCAATCAGCATGCAGTCGTGGTCATCTGGCTAGAATCTCCCTCTAACATGTATGGGACAGAGAGGTGTTGTTATAATAAAACAATTGATGTTCTAGAAAAATGTCCCCACGTAAGGATGTGTATGTTTCTGCAAATGATGGAAACCCCATCTGACTGCATTCTTGAGGAAAGCACAAAGTGAAATGAATGCAGTGCTAAGAACGCAATGCTTTCCTAGGTGAAGGGAGGAACAGATAAAGAAAATCAAACAACACCACAAATGTGGCTAATGCCGGAAAAATAAAGCGATACTGAATAAAATGTAAGTGGGCTAAAGTGCACAGCGGCAGCCCTAGATTGCTAAAATAACATCTCTAAAACATGGCTAAATTAGCTATACAACAGTTTCAAGGTCATTGTCCTAGATAGATTAATAATTGCTTCAACTTTAATGGGAGAGGTTTGCTCCCATTGCAGTGCCAATGTAAGGTCTCATAATCAAGTGTTTATAGTGGAAAAGGAAGGAGTGCTAAAGGTATTTGATAAATCAAATTCTATATAAAGCAGGCCTCTATAAGACATTGCATCAATTACTTACTGAAGCAATTTTTGTAGCAAGTAATTGACCAGTTAGATTGAATTGTGATAGGAGTGGAGCCTGTTAAATACCATGAAGCTCAAATGTTCTTGCAAGTTATAACACTTAGGGGGTCATTCTGACTCCCGCCGGCCGCGGTATCCGCAGGGCCGGCGGGAGCCGCCAGAATACCGCTGCGCGGTCACAAGACCGCCGCGGGTATTCTGGGTTTCCCGCTGGGCTGGCGGGCGACCGCCAGAAGGCCGCCCGCCAGCCCAGCGGGAAACACCCTTCCACAAGGATGCCGGCTCCGAATGGACCCGGCGGAGTGGAAGGGGTGCGACGGGTGCAGTTGCACCCGTCGCGATTTTCAGTGTCTGCATGGCAGACACTGAAAATCATGGTGGGGCCCCCATGGGCCCCACGACACCCCATACCGCCATCCTGTTCCTGGCGGCCAAAACCGCCAGGAACAGGATGGCGGTATGGGGGTCGGAATCCCCATGGCGGCGCAGTAAGCTGCGCCGCCATGGAGGATTCCCCAGGGCAGCGGAAAACCGGCGGTACACCGCCGGTTTTCCGTTTCTGACTGCAGCTGTACCGCCGCGGTCAGAATGCCCTTGGGAGCACCGCCAGCCTGTTGGCGGTGCTCCCGCGGTCCCCGGCCCTGGCGGTCCATGACCGCCAGGGTCGGAATGACCGCCTTAGATCCTTGATGTTCACGTTGTAACTGTCCGTGGCATGGGTGGTTCCTCTCCACCAAATACTGAGAGTCAGTCAGTCCAACATCCCTCAAAAAGACTGCATCAGGCTGGTGTCAGAATGAATGGTCCTTGAGATCACTTGAGACTTTCAGGTTTATAAAGGATCAACTAACATCACCTCAAAGCACTGAACTTCCATCTCCTTAGAGGAAAAAACAGTGAGGAGATTAACACCATTTCATGGTAGAGGGGCAGAGCATGCGGTACACTTTTAGTTGAAACAAGGAGAGAGAAGAAGAAAGTGACTTTAATTCAAACACAAGAAAAAGGAAACAACAAACCACAATGGGTCTCAGCGAAAGGCAAGCAAGACTGGCACTGGCAAGTTTAAAGCAGGCAAATGCCTTTTCTCTGTAATGATAGATTTGAATATGTAATCAGGATTATAAAGGGGTGTCCTTCTTCCCATTCGGAAGTCATTATGAATTACAATTTTCCCCAGGATGTAGGGATATAATTTAGCTGTCACTGCTCCATCATAATACAAAGTACTTAGCCCAAATAATCAAAGACTCTAATCTCTGTCACCTTTATTGTGATGTCCCGTTTGTGAAGGCAACAGGAAATTAGTTGCTTTCTGTTTTATCACTTGTGCTAATCCTCTTCACCTGTGTATCATGCAAAAGATTGCATGGTTGTGATGCCCATGTGCTTCACAGTCTTATTGGGGATGTAGCCACATGTTCTTGATGTGAATACAAACATCCAAAGCATAGGTTCTCTGTTTATGGAATTGGGAATGGCTACTTCATCAGTATGCTTTTTACAGGAGGACTCACTCTCTCTCTTTTTATAGGCCTTCTATGGCTTTGGTGCCCCGTTTGTTCCCTATTCTCCGATGTAGTGAGTGCACTAGGCAGCATTATCAGTGAAGAGAGTGAGAGAAGGTTTCACCAAATGCAGGCATTATGGATAAGGTAGTAGGGATGGGATCAGACGGTATTTATAATATGTTTGGACAAAGACCCATACACAGTGAGAAGGCAGGCTTCAACAGTGGCTGCCAAGAAAATATATAGAGATTGTTCTGCAAGGTAGGATCTTCGGAAAGCTCCCCCCTCCTCCCTTGGGGCTTTATACATTTGCCCACATGATGGTGTCACACAGCATCACATGCATTGCCTCAAAGCCAGCTCATGAGTCACGTATTATCAATACAATGCCCAGACTTTTCACTCTCCCTCATTGTAAGTGAAAGTGGGTGGAAGTGGAGTTGGAAGGGGAATGACAGAAACAAGAGCTTGAAGAAGTGCCTCTGTGCTTTTCATGATAATTCAGCAATTTACAACTGTTTCTACTTTACTGACTAGTAATAGGCATTGGGTGAAGAACATAAACATCTGCATCTTTGGCTCCTCACCTTAAAGTTGGGGCCTACTCATTCTTACAGATTAAAGGATGATTGGCAAATCCCATAAATATTTTCCTCATCTGTACTCAAAGAGATCCAGAAGAAAGCTCATACCATACATGTACAGAATTACAAAATTAACCTAAGTATGTCTTCAATGTCCTGCAGATTCAAAAATTGTGTTTTTACTTTACTGAAACTCCCCAGGCATGAAGAAGAGGGTGGGTATGAAACATGTAGACATATACAAGACTCACTTAATTCCTGATTCAGAAAAGAATGCAGCAATATGTGCATCTGTCAAAAATCGCATTCCCCATATGAGTGCTGCTGAGTACAGGGTTTGTACAAAAACGTAATTGAATTCTTTGAAACATGCAGTATTTGAGTACCAAGTATGTGAATTATCCTTGCGCATGTGATGGTTTAGGAGCCCGCTGACAACAGCAGTCCGTCTGCCACTATGTCCTCATGACTTGTAGAAGCCAGTACTTAAAAGAGCAGTAGATATGTGAGGACGTATCTAATTGAGAGCAATCAGGAATCTCAAAGTACAGAACCTGTGTTTGTGGCCTGGTTCTTCCCCAGCTTGATGACTGTTTGTGCATTCAGGCTTGCAGCTTCATGAAATGATGACACATGTTTGGGAGGCTGTTGAACCTAGCATCCTCATTTTAAACCTCTTGCCAAACCTTAAACTATCCTTTTATTCTTTATAAGTCACTCCTCAGGTAGGCCCTAGGTAGCCCATAGGGAAGGGTGCTATGTAAGTAAAAGGTAGAACATGCACTTTTAAATTTGACATGTCCTGGTAGTGAAAAAATCCCAAAGTCGTTTCTCATTACTGTGAGGCCGGCTGCCCTCATAGACCAGCACTGGGAATCCCTTAATATATTATGAATCTGTAATTCCTGATCAGAATGGAGTAGCTGCCTCATGTTTCATATCATTGGAATGGTAATGATAAATCCTGTTTACTGGTAAAGTCAGATTTATTATTACTACTTTAGCAATGTTACTTTTAGAAAGTGGGCATTTCTCTGCTCTTGTTGCTCTGTGTCTGACAGCCTGTGTCCAATACTTGTCTAGTTTGGGCTGGGTGACAACTACATTGTGCATTCCCTCCAGAAACCCACAACATAAGATACTCAACTGCAATCATCTGCATACTGATGGCTCTTCCTGGACAGGGAGGATGGGAAGGGCTCACATTTACACTTCAAATGGTAGTAGCCTGAGCCTCACACAAAGGGCTGATTACCCCCAACTGATAATCTGGAGCCATGGCTAGGATATAAGGGGTCCTGTGCACTTCAGAGAGATTCTTAGAAGTCACCCCCCCCACATCAAAGGCACTCGTGTATAAATTCTAGGTCCCCAAACCACTGCTGTCAGACCTCTAGTGGAGTTGGAAAGAACTCTTCTGGATTAAAGACTGTTGTGCTGTAAGGATTGCCACTCTGCCTGGACTGACTGTTCCAAGGAACTTCTTCTCTGAACTACTGAGCTGCCCTGCTGCCTGCTGATCTCTGCCTTGCTGAGGACAAGGACTGAACCCATCTTGCTGGCCCAGAGTGACTCCAAGTGCTTGCTGGCTTACCCACGTTCTTCTGCAGTCTCCGGGACATCGAAAACTGTTTGAAACTTTTTTAGTGCTGCTGGTCTTTGCCATTGGTGAGTCCTACACTAATCTGAGGTGCCCCTTTACAGTCCTGGGCCCAAGAAATGGGTTCTACAGCTAATTCCTGCAAACACTGATGCATCACATTGAATGTGTGTCAAATTTTGTTGCATTGCTACTTCCGCACTGACGCAGAGGCTGCTTGACAACAGCAGATTCACAGCCTGCTCAGCTCGACAGTGACACACTGTGTGGCACAACAACGACCCATCTCATTCACTTCAACCGAGCCTGAAGATGACTCAGTCACCTGACCACGTGGAAAATACTGGGAGATCATGCCCTCGATGTCGACACTTTGCTCTATTAAAGGTATAATTTCATCAGATCCTGGATGGTTTCTATAATTGGCCTACCCTTGATCGCGGTTGACCTGAACTTTGGATTTACACCGGTTCCTCTCAACCTCAAGTAAACATTTTTCCACTAGTGTTTTCTATACACTACTTAACATTTAATTTTTTAAAATTCATATCTCACCTTCTACTGATAGTATTTTTGTCATTTTCTACTTGTTTTACATATTCTCTATTTTCCTAAACTGGTGTGGAGTCTTTATGTTTTGATTTCATTGATCTGCTGCATTTTAAGTGTGTTGCACAAATACTTGCACATTGCTTAAGTTAACCCTGGCTGCATACCCCACCAACTAAAGACCCTGGGGCATATTTATACTCTGTTTGCGCAGAATGTGCGTCAAAATTTTTGACGCACAATCAGCGCAAACCCTGCCCCATATTTATACTTTGACGTCCGACCCCGCGGGCGTCAAAGTTCCACCATGTGCGTCATTTTTTGGAAGGGGGAACCAGCCTTGCGTTAATTATATGCAAGGTAGGCGTTCCCTTCCCAAAAATGACTTTAAGGCCTTTGCCCCATATTTATACTCTGACGTCATTTTGACGCACAGGAGGGGGCAGGCCTAAAAAAACGGCGCCCAGTCTGATGGGCGCCGTTTTTTAACACATGGGTCAGGGCAGGCGTTAAGGGACCTGTGGGCTCAGAAGGAGCCCAGAGGTGCCCTCCCATGCCCCCAGGGACACCCCCTGCCACCCTTGCCCACCCCAGGAGGACACCCAAGGATGGAGGGACCCATCCCAGGGAAGGAAAGGTAAGTTGGGGTAAGTATTTTTTTTCGTTTTTTTTTGTGGCATAGGGGGGCCTGATTTGGGCCCCCCTACATGCCACTATGCCCAATGACCATGCCCAGGGGACATAAGTCCCCTGGGCATGGCCATTGGGCAAGGGGGCATGACTCCTGTCTTTGCTAAGACTGGAGTCATGTCAATGGAGGATGGGCGTAAAAAAAAAATGGCGCAAATCGGGTTGAGGCCTGAATTTTGCCTCAGACCTGACTTGCCCCATTTTTTGACGCCCAACCTCCATTTTCCCCTACGCCGGCGCTGCCTGGTGTGAGTCATTTTTTTTGACGCACACCAGTCCGCAGCGCCGGCTAACGTCATTCAATAAATAAGGCGCCCGCATGGCACTTTGGAATGGCGTTAGCCTGTGGTAAAATTTTTGACGCACAACTGAGTTGGCGCAGTTGTGCGTCAAAAAGTAAAAATATGGGCCCCAATGTCTAACTTTGGGGCTCAGCTGGGAGGATAGGACTTGTGTTTGTGGAATACCATATAGTAATTCAGTGTACACTACTACTCACACCTAGAATTCAAATGTATTGCATCAGATCCCCATTGGATTTTTTTCTTTTTTATAATCTCTTCAACTAGGATTTTTTAAATGTTCAATTCTCCCTGATTAGCATTTTTGCTTTTTACTCTAAATCATGTCTCTGGTTGAAGGCTCTGCACTTGCAAGAATGGAGTCTGAGCTGGCCAAACTTGAGGGTTACACTTTGGCCCAGCTCAAGGATTTCTGCTAGAATCCTTTCTGAAAGCTTTCAAGAAAGCTTTCTGTGTAAAAAGTAGCACCAAGAAGGTGGAGCTGCAAAGGCATTGTAAGTCTATTCAGAAGCCTATGCTGCATTAAACGAGCCCTCACAGGAGAATGAGACAGAGAAAGAGCTGGATGTGGAGGATGATTTGGACCAGGGCCTAGGAGGTGGCCTTAGGCTGTTCTTGGTGGGGGAAGACATCAACTTACTCCCAGCAATGAAGGTCCCTTCCAGGGCAGGGATCAACTTGTCATCGAAGTGCTTTACCTCAGAGGAGCTGCAGTACAGGAGGGGGGAGATGAAGTTAAAATTGGAGATGGCTACGCTAAAATTGGAGAAAGAGATGGAGGCAAAAAGATTGGCTATGAAGGAGAAGAAAATGATGTTTGCTCAGGAGTTGGGCCTGAGAGAGCTGGACATAAGAGCCCTACATAAGGGGTCCAGTAACACCAGTAATTGAGGAAGCATACATGTATTGTCTGCATTAGTCCAGCTACCATATCCCAAACAATATGGTGCCCGGTTACAGTGTGGGAGATGACATAGATAAATGGCTGGCAGCCTATGATGTGGCCTTAAAAGTGTACAGGGTCCCAGAGGAGTTCTAGTGGGGGGGATAGTCTTTGGGGGTACATGGTCACAGTGAGGAATGACACACTCCTTACACTGGAGGTGAAGGCTCAGACCAACTACGCTGCCATAAAGAACATTTTAGTCAGTAAGTTTGAATGAACACCTGAAAAGTATAGGCAGCGATTGATGGCCAGTCACAAACTCTCTACACAAGTATGGGTAGATTTCGTGAACTATGCTGGTAAGGCTGGATAGTAAACTGACCGACTCCAGGAAGCTTGCAGAGGAGGCAGACATCTGGGTCAGCACCAGAGTGTCTAAGAAGGTTTCTGGAGGGGACTCCAAAAAGGGTGGTCTGGGATGCCAACAGAAGAAAGAGGGGGGAGATTAAAAGAATGAGTTCTCAAAAGGCCCCCAAAACAACTCATATGGGAAAGGGTCTGGTTCTCATTCCCAATCCGGCCACCAGAAACAAAACTACCCTGAAAAAAGTCAGCAACCCAAAACACCCACATGCTATGAGTGTGGCGAGTATGGACACTATGAGGGGGACCCTCAGTGTCCAAAAAGAGCATACCTTCCCACTAGGTAAGAACACAGGGGTGGCTGGGATAGTGCTGGGGAAGGGGTTTGTTCAAGTTGATGGGTGTGTTTAGTGGGGTTACCTTAGCATCCCTGGGTGACAGTGCAATGATTCCTAAGATACATATGCAGTTAAATACTACAAAGTATAGGCAATGGGTCACCATCAATGGGCAAGGTTTTGAGGCTCTGAGGAACACAGGTACCAGTGTGACTATGGTAAGGAGTCAGCTGGTGTCCCAGAGCAGGTGATTCCCAACAAACTCCAACAAGTTGTGGTGGCTGACAACAGAGAGGATCACTATCCAGTGGCCCGTGTTCCATTTGAGTGGGAGGTCGGGGTTTCTAAAGATTGCTCTGAGCCCTGCCATGTCTGTGGACTATTTGTTTGGTAATGATATTGAGTCCACTATTTGCAAGGAAGTGGAACTCAAGGCTCATATGGAGATGTTGGGGTGACCTGATTGAATCTTTGCTGACACAAGGTGTATGACCGTCTGGGAGGGGAGTCAGAAAGGGTGGAGACTGGAGTAATGGTCCAGCCAGCTGCTAGAAAGGGGAAAGGAGGAGGGTGTGCAAAACCAGACACTGAGGGGCATATTTATACTCTGTTTGCGCCGGAATTGCTTGTTTTTTTTTTACGCAAATCCGACGCAAAGCTAACTCCATATTTATACTTTGGCGTTAGACCCTTCTCGCGCCAAAGATCTTGGAGTTTGCATCATTTTTTAGCGTGGACACCTACCTTGCGTTAATGATATGCAAGGTAGGCGTTCCCGTCTAAAAAATGACTCCAAGGCATGTGCGCCTTATTTAAACTCCCGTGCAAAAATGGCGCACGGGAGTGGGCGGGTCAAAAAAAATGACATCCAGCCGCTTTTGCGTCATTTTTTTACGCCTGGTCAGGGCAGGCGTTAAGGGACCTGTGGGCTCGGAAGGAGCCCAGAGGTGCCCTCCCATGCCCCCAGGGACACCCCTGCCACCCTTGCCCACCCCAGGAGGACGCCCAAGGATGGAGGGTCCCATCCCAGGGAACTTAAGGTAAGTTCAGGTAAGAAATTTTTTTTTTTTTTTTTTTGTGGCATGGGGGGCCTGATTTGTGCCCCCCTACACGCCACTATGCCCAATGACCATGCCCAGGGGACATAAGTCCCCTGGGCATGGCCATTGGGCAAGGGGGCATGACTCCTGTCTGTGCTAAGACAGGAGTCATTTCAATGGGGGTTGGGAGTAAAACAAAATGGCGCATATCGGGTTGAGGCCAATATTTTGCCTCAGCCCTGACTTGCCCCATTTTTTGACGCCCAAGCTCCATTTTCCCCTACGCCGGCGCTGCCTGGTGTGGGTTATTTTTTTTGAGGCACACCAGTCAGCTGCGCCGGCTAACGTCATTCCATAAATAAGGCACCCGCATGGCGCTTTGGAATTGCATTAGCCGGCGTTAACTTTTTTGACGCACAACTGCGTTGGCGCAGTTGTGCGTCAAAAAGTATAAATATGGCCCTGAGTGTACCTCCAGTGAGATGGATGGGGCACCTGAAGTGGCTGCCTAAGGGTCCACTTAGGAGGGCATTGTTTCCCTTGGTGACCTGCTTATATCAGGTGATTGGCATGTAAAAGGAGGACCCACCAAAGAGGAGTTCCATAGGTCACAGTGGAAGTGCCCAACCCTTGAGGACATGAGAAAACAGGCCGAAGCCCAAGCATCAGTTGATGTTTCTGGGAGCTATTAGATTTCCTTGGAGAAAAACCTCCTCTATAGAAAGCCTAAGGTTCTCGTGCATGAGACAACAAGGGCCCTAATGGTTCCCCAGTGCTGCAGAGTATTCCTACTGGAGCTGGCTCACAGGACTTCCCAGGCAGGACACTTAGGTCAAGCCAAGATCATTGCAAGGCTTGTCCCCCGCTTTTATTGGCCTAAGATAAGAACTTCCTCAGACTTGTTCTGCAGGACCTGTGTCACCTGCCAGGTCATTGAGAAGACAGGGAAAATGCTAAAAGTTCCTTTGGAACCACAACCCATCATTACCACCCCCTTTGAAAGGGTGGGCATCAACATTGTGGGCCTACAAATCCTTAGACTACTTCTGGTCACAGGTTAATCCTGGTCCTGGTGAACCAAGCCACAGGGTACCCAGAAGTCATCCCTTTGAGGACCACCACTGCACAGGTAGTGGCAATAGCCTTGATGGGGATTTTTACGAGGGCAGGTTACCTGAAGAAAGTCACGTCTAACAGGGGCACCATCTTCATATCTGCATACCTGCATTCCATGCCATATGGAAATATTGTGGAGTAACAAACAAGTGCTCCATCCCCAAACCAATGTATTGTTGAAAGGTTTAACAAGACCCTGAACGTCATGATCAGAAGTCTGCCTTAGAAAAATTGACATATCCTCCTACCCTGTTATTTGTTTCCCTACAAGGAGGTACCACAGAAGGGATTGGCCTTAAGTCCCTTTGAGCTTCTATACAGACACCTTGTCAGAAAACCTTTCAGTTTGATGAAGGAGGGGTGGGATCAGACTCCCATAAATGTTCCCCAGGATGTAGTGAGCTATATGCTGATATTCTGAAGGCTAGGTCTGTAGAAGGAGTAATCCTTTCTCCCACTGTAACTCCTGAACCGCAGAAGGACTGTAGCCAAGTACTGGAATAGTACTCCTCTCTTTTCTCTCTTACTCCTGGTATACCCATGATGTAGACACATGGGACAACCTCTCAGTCAAGAATAAACCTTAGGGATTGTCGGAGAAGGTGAGGGCCAACATCGAGAGTGAAGTCGCTAAGATGATTGAGTTGGGGGTGATAGAACCCTCTAGTAGCCCTTGGTCTAGTCCTGTGGTTCTGGCGCCAAAAGCTGCCCCACAAGGCACCACACCTGAAATGAGGTTTTGTGTGGATTAGAGTAGGCTAAACTGTATGACAAAGACTGATGCTGACCCAATTCCCTGGGCGCAACAGCTCATTGACAGTTTAGGGGCTGCCCCTTTCTTAAGTACTTTTGATCTTATATCAGCGTACTGGGAGGTCACCCTAACAGAAGAGCCATGGAGAGGTCAGCATTCACCACTCCAGAGGGCCACTATCAGTTTAGAGTGATGCTCTTTGGATTAAGAAATCCTCCTGCCACCATCCAGAGGCTGGTGACCCAGGTCCTTACAGGGTTGGAGTCCTTCTCAGCTGCTTATCTAGATGATGTAGCTGTCTTCACAAACAGCTGGGAGGACCACCTCTTTCATTTTCAGGAAGTGCTGCAGGCCCTGCAACAGGCAGGCCTCACTATCAAGGCCCATAAATGGCAGATAAGGCGGGGGTCTGTGGTGTACTGAGGACATCTGGTGCATGAGGGTACAGTGCATCCCCTCCAGGCCAAGATTGAACTATCAGGCCTGGCCTGGAAGCCCTCCAAAACCCAGAATGAGGTCAGAGCACTCTTGGGCCTCACTGGGTACTATAGGAGGTTTGTCAATGGATATGGCTCCATTGTTGTCCCCTTGACAGAGCTGATTTCTAAGAAGCAGCGCAGAAATGTTATTTGGACAGAGGAATGCCAAAAAGAATTTTACTCTCTGAAGCGAGCCATGTGCACAGCCCCTGTACTCAGGGCCCCTGACTTTTCCAAGGAGTTTATCATTCAAACAGATGCTCTAGAGCATGGCATAGGGGAGTTTTAACACAGCTCATTAAAGAATGCCTGGACCAACCTGTAGCCTTCAACTCTAGGAGGTTATTACCCCGGGAACAGAGGTGGAGTGCTATGGAAAGAGAATCTTTTGCTGTGGTTTGTCCCCTGAAGAAGTTGAGGCACTCACTTCCCGAGTCAGACTGACCACAGGCCCCTCGGGTGGCTAATGTAAATGAGGGCTGAGAATCCAAAACTGTTGAGGTGTTCTATTTACCTAGAGGGTATGGAATTCCGGTTGGACACAGACCTGGGGTAGACTATGCCATTGTTGATGGTCTATCTAGTTTTTTACGGATTAGTGATCAGAAATCCCTGCTGGTTGGATAGCTTTACCCACTTCAGCTGGGGGGAAGGGGGGGCATTTGTTGGATTGTTGGATCTGGCATCCTTAAGGTGGTCTTATCCCAGATTTTTTTTCATTCACCCTCTGTTTTTCGCTGTATCTTTTTGTTGGCCTTAGGACTCTTAACACTGTACCACTGTGAACCAGTGCTAAAGTTCTATTGCTTCTCCCCTAAGCATGGTAATATAGGTGTATCCACGACTGGCATATTTAATTTTCGTGTAAGGCCTTTGTAAAGTGGTATACCATATACACAGGGTTGGTAAATTAAATGCTACTAGTGGGAGTGCCACACTGATGGTGCAACCCACTCAAATAACTCTGTAAACATGTCTGAGGCCTGCCACTGCAAGGAGGATGGGAAGGGCGCACATTTACACTGCAAAGGGTAGTAGCCCTACACAAAGGGATGATTACTTCCAACTGATAGTCTAGAGCCAGAGCTGGGATAAAAGGGGAAACTGTGCACTTCAGAGAGATCTTTTGAAGTCACACCCCACATCAAAGGTACTTTTGGGTATAAGTACTGAGTCAATGACCCCCAGAAATCAGATCACTATTGGACTTGGGAAGAATCTGCTGGAATAAAGACTGCTGTGCTGTAAGGATTGTCTCTCTGCCAGAACTGACTGCTTCAAGGAACTGATTCTCTGAATTGCCAAGCTGCCCTCCTGCCTGCTGATCTATGCCCTGCTGAGAACAAGAACTGGACCCATCCTGCTGACTCAGAGTTTCTCCAAGGGGCTGCTAGCTTGCCCTCTGTTCTTCTCCATTTTCCAGTATATCAAAGATTGTTGCAACTCTTCTGGTGCTGCTGGACTCTGCCATTTGGGAGACCTATCCTTGCGTCCCTCTCCAGTCTGGGCCTCAAAAGTGGATTCTGCAGCTCATTCCTGCAAAAAATGATGTATCACCATGAGTGAGCGTAAAATTCCATGCTTCACTCCCCTGACACAGACACAGCAGCTGCTCGATGACAGCTGATTTAAAGCCTGCGTGGCTTGATGATGACGCTCTGCACTGTTCGACGTCACATCGTATTTATTTTACTGAAGCCGAATGATGATGTAGTGGCCCGACTCCGTAGAAAATACTGATGCGTTGTGCCCTCGAAGTCAACTCTTTCCTCCATAAAGGTACTTTTTCAATGGAACCAGTGCGGAATCTGTAGCCAGCGTACCCTCCATCGTGGTGGCCGTGAACTTTCAACTTGCACCAATCCCTCATGACCTCAGGTAACCTTATGCCCATTAGTGACTTCCAAGCACAATTTCACATTTAGGGTCTGATTTAGGTGTTGGCACTAACCATCCCACCATCACTTTTTCTACGGATTCTCCACCCGTCATCCTGGCGGTCCGCTCCCCCTATATAGATAGCAGGACCGTCAACAAAAGAGCCCCCACAGTCATGCTGAATCCACCAAGCTAGGGGTCCTGTGCCGACGGAGTGATGGGGAACAGTGGCTGGTGACTGGAATGCAGCCACTGTTTCCGCTGAGAAGATTCCGATCTGCCCTCCCACCAGGCCGACTGTGGCGGGACAACCTCCAACCCATGGATGGTGGATTGGGGGAGAAAAGGCATGAAAACCCTCCTTCCCTCCTGTTTTCCTTTTACCTTTTCCGCTGGAATACAACTGGAGGACCACTGTCAATGCTGCTGACACTTGAGTATGAAGGACATCGACCCCATCATCGCTGAACACAAAGGTGACCACTACATGGGACATGTACATGAATGGGTGACGCTTTGCCATCGAATGCAACCCGATCATCAACATACATGTAAGAATGATTTTATTTTTAGAGTCCAACGCGTGGAGCGCTCTGTCCCTGTTGTGATCTATCTATGGGCTTGTAACCACATCCATGTCACGCCCATGAGTTTGGTTGGTTCATTGGCTTGCCTTTTAAAATTTGCTTGATTTCTTTAGTGAAAGGCATGCATACGTCATGACTTTTACGGTGTTTAGCCCTCTTCGAGCGTACCTGCCAACTACTGAAAACATATGAGGCTCCATGTTTTCCGTATGACTTCTGGACTACTTTTCTCTTTATTTCCTAGCAACACGATCTCACTGGGCCAACATGGCTTAGCGGTAATACCACCACCATCTAAATCAGGTCCTTAATCTTAAAAAAATCATAACTTAACTTCTATTGATTGGATTTCTGTCATTTCGGTCTTGTTTTACTAAGATAAATAGTCTATATTTTTCTAAACTGGTGTGGAGTCTTTTTGTGGGGCTGTACTTTCTAATGCCCCTACCCAGTCTATTAGTCCATCTGTGAAAGCACTTACAATTCTTATAAAAAATCTTTGTGACATTATTCCACATAGAGAATGTTCTTCCCCAGGATTTTATCTGTGATAACATATGAATAAAAAATCAGGCCAAAAATACAGAATATTATTGTTATTATAGGCTATTCACTGTTTAGGAAGCATATTCACAGCCATCATGTGGCAAATTGTGAACATGTCTGAGTTTCAATATCAACTGGTCAGTGTCGTTTAAGATTGTATTTAGAATACAAAGGATTATATTGTTTTAGTTGAAAATACAGATTTCTAAACCATGCCTACCACCAGTTTCACCAAAAGTAAAAAAAATATTTTAAAAGGCGCAAAAACAATAATGTCTACCCCTCGGGGACTTACGAAAATAAATGTTTTATAAACAAAATATTTAAAATACTGGCTCCCCTTTACTGGTGAAATGCAAAAAGATGGATACCAACCCCAAACTTTTTATAATTTTTCCCTTTTATGCCTATACCTTACTAGTTTGGATTTTTGCTTGATGATTATTGTTATAAATAAGGGTATTCAAAAGTGTCATTATTATTTCTAATCCACTCCCTATGTGAGACTTATATAGCAGCTCTATTCTATCTCCCTAGAAGCCAGATCTTTTACTTGTAAGTAAGGAGCATGCAGTTCTCACCATATTTTCTGTCAGCATTTCTATATCATCAATACCTGACACTTTCTGTTCTTAAATGAAAGTTGGTATCCCTCATATTGGACTGTACATACTACAGTCCAAAAATCTTCCTTCCTTTTCCTGACAATACCTTTGACATCCAAAAACCCCTTCTGCCACAGTTCTTTATGGAATCTGGTTTCATTGGGACAATAGAATTGGGACATCAATTTAGGGTCATGGAAAAAGAGGCAGGTTCCCATTAGCTCTCTGAGACATCATATCCTTTAAGGGATATTGGCCTCTGTAGTTGTCCAGACCAAATACCTAAGTCAAGAATACAATTTACCTCTTACTATTGGGACCCATCGAACAATACAGGAGGAGGTGTTGTTCCTTGAGATACTACATGCTTGTTAGACCTGACACCCTAAGGGTGGTCACCCACAACTTTTTGCCTGCCTCCCTTCACTTTTTTACACTGTTTTTGCTGGTTTAAGTACTCTGTGCACTTTACCACTGCTAACCAGTGCTAAAGTGCATATGCCCTCTCCCTTTAACCATGGTAAAATTGGTTCATACCCAATTAGCACATTTGATCTACTGGTAAGTCCCTAGTAAAGTGCACTACATGTGCCCAGGGCATGTAGATTGAATGCTGCTAGTGGGCCTGCAGCACTGGTTGTGCCACCCACATAAGTAGCCCCTTAATCATGTATCAGGCCTGCCATTTCAAGGCCTGTGTGTGCTGTTTCACTGCCACTTCGACTTGCCATTTAAAAGTACTTGCCTAGCCCCAAAATCCCCCTTTTCTACATATAAATCACCCCTAAAGTAGGCCCTCCGTAACACAGAGGGCAGGGTGCTGTGTCAGTAAAAGGCAGGACATATATCTGTGTTTTTTATATGTCCTAGTAGTAGAAAACTCCAAAATTAATTTTAAAGTGAGGTCTACTCCTTTCATAGGCTAACATTAAGGCTACGCTCATAAACTGTTTGAGTGGTAGATTCTGATTAGAACGGGGTAAAAAGGTCATATTTAGTCATATTTAGTATTGCCAGAATGGTAATACAAAATCCTGCTGACTTGTTAAGTTGGAGTTTATATTACTATTTCAGAAATACCACTTTTAGAAGTGAGCATTTTTCTGCACTGTAATCGCTCTGTGCCTTACAATCCACATCTGGGCGGGGTTGGTTCACAGCTCCCTTGTGCATTTCACCCAGACAACCACAAACACAGGATGCTCAGTCTCACCTGCACACATCTACATACTGAATGGGTCTTCCTGGGCTGGAACGGTGGAGTGCCTGACACTTACATTTCAAAGGACATTGGCTTTCCCTCACACAATGGACTGCCCAACCCCCTACTGGGACAGTGGCAGACAGGATTGTTCTGTGCACTTCTAAGCCACTGTTTGAAGTCTACCCCACTTCAAAGGCACATTTGGGTATATAAACCGGGTGCCTGACCTTACCAACTTCTTGGGAAAGAAACTCTGAACCAGAACCTGAAACCTGCCAAGAAAAGCTGCCTGGCTGCCCAAAGGTCTCACCTGGACTGTGTGCTGTAAAGGACTGCTGTCTTGCTGTTGCCCTGCTGCCTTGCTGGACTTTGGCTCTGCTGAGAAGTGCTTTCCAAGGGATTGGATTGAGCTTGCTTCCTGTTTCTCGAAGTCTCAGAGCCAAAAAGGATTCATCTCTGCAAAGAACTAAAAATTGACGCACAGCCTGCCAGAAACAATACACAGCCTGCTCAGAGGGGAAAGAATCACTGCATCGCCGAACCGGAACTACGCAGCCCGGCTCTACGAGTAGAAATCCATGCAGCACCAGCGTTGCAACCGGAACTTGGACACGCAGCTCACTGGATCGACACATCGCCAAGCTGGAACGAAGCAGCCTGACTTCCTGCAAGAGGAATCCACGCAGGGCCTGAGATGTGACAGAAACTCTGACATAGACCCACCGGATCGATGCAGCACCTGTGACTTTGTCCTGCGCACCCCGGATTTTCCTGCATCATCCCTGGGCGTCAAAAGACTCCACATCACAGAGAGGATTCAAGCCTGTGCACCGGAATTCAATGCAAAGGCCTTGCCGTGTGGAAAAGAATTGATGCATCGTCTGTGTGCATCCGGAAATCCAACGCACACCTACCTTTTTCAATGCATCTCCTCCTCTGCGATTTTTTTTTAATCCAAAGCAGGTACTTTGTGCTTGCAAGAGACCATTGTTGCTTTTAAGAACTTAAAACTCATCTTATCATTACAAAAATGATATTTCAACTTGTATTTATCAAATCTTGATTGTTTTGGCCTTAATCTATGTAGATAAATATTCTATATTTTTCTAAACCGGTGTGGTGTATTTTTGTGGTGTTTGCACTGTGTTATTGCATTATTTATTGCAGAATTATAATTAAAAAGGGGGTGTGTAAATGAGGGGAAAGAAAAGGCGCTCCGGGAAAGTCTGGCCACAAATAAACCTAAAAGGTGCCTTCACAGGGGACTACACCCAACCCCTATGAGTTTACATGGTAAACCAAAGTTAATGGAACAAAATTGTGAGGCACTCTATACAAGTGTATACATGTTACAACATAATATTCTACAAGCAGATTAACAATCAAAGTCAGAACAGTTTGAATATGTGATCCAGTCCGTGTAATTTATTGAGAAAAGTCTTCAAGAACTTGAGTCCAAACAATACAAACACCTGATATTCCAAGCCAACACGTGTTTCGTCATGGGAAAATAACCCAAACGACTTCTTCAGGGCTGGAAATTATAAATAAATAGCTAGAGTTAGAAAACCACATTTCTCAAATAACCGACTGGGTGTGTAAACCCAAATCCCAAAGAAGGCCAATATAGAGACAGATAAATGAATAAAGAGAAAGGGAAAAGGAAAGAGAAGACAGAAAATGTAAAGCATCAAAAGATCCACCTGAGCACCTAACAAAATTTCTATCCAAAGTTGCCAGTTATACACAGTAACTTACACAGACTAAATTCACCAAAGAAGATTTTATTCTATAAATTAAGTAATCAGTATTATGGAGTCAATAGATACATAAAAAGTATCCTGTTCAAACCTTATATCCCGTGAAGATTACACCAATCTAACGGTGTATCTACAGCTAAGAGATATCACTCTGAGAAACAAGGAGAGTCCATAAATGAAAAGAAAAACATTTATAAGCCATAACCTGCCAAGCAACTTGTGAACAAACCGTGCTTCCCATGATAAGGTTATCCGGAATTGGTTGAAATACCTTATACGTAATGAAAGTAAAATAAAACTGCACACAAACGTCGTCCGTTCCCGTAACGTCCACTGCTCCAGATCAACACAGACCATGTCTATAAAAGGGTAAGTGTGTGAGCGGAAAAAAACGATGTAATCAAAGTCCAAACATTCCACCAATTTTTTAAAAAATAATACAATAACATTAAGTCAATAGGATATAAATAAAACCCGTAATACCTGATTCACAGTAGAAATAATGTGTCAAAAACACGCCTTCCAGTCTCCTCAAGTGGTTGAGTCAATGACACGAGAGCTACTATAGAACATACACAGAACGTGCATGTAAATAACTTCATGTTTACATAAATGAATACCAATAGTAAATAAATGTTTATCCAAAGACCAACGGATACTAATCAAAATGCAGCTACCCCCAAATCTATGAAGAAGCCGGCATAAATTAATGCCCGACAACCGCGTTGCGAGTATGCCGACCTCGATCATTGTGTCCGGAAGTCATTAAGAGTGCTGTGAGAGCCACCACAATCGAGAACAGACTAAACTGTTAAAATAAAAATAGGACTACCAAACGTGTGGTTCCTACTAGACTACCATTATAAGAGTCATAGAAATCGAAAACGGACACAACTGTAGACATGGAAGTAGGACTAAGAATCGTGTGGTTTCTACTAAAACACGACAGAGATTATAGTTATTATTCAAAAAACCAAAGCCAATATGTCTTGCCGACTGCCAACCAAAGACCCATTTCTAAAAATACTTGATATGGCACATGTGAAATATAAAATGCATCTTCCATATCCTAGATAATTGGAGCTGGAAAATAGACAAATTCACTAACATTACTATAGGAAAATAACTCACTAATATAGAGGCAAATGTTTGATGGGACACTAGTGGATGGAGGTATCTTGTGGACAGTCAGACTCTCTCACACACCATGTATGTAGTGGGTGGTCTACAATGATGATCTGCTTGTCTTTTGTGAATCTGCTTTTGACTTGAGGAATTGTTAGTATACTGTCTATCTCAGTTTGTTTATGTGTCTTAATGGATATGTAACTGAGGGAATTGATATACTAGAGGGACATTCAGGAAATGATTATAGATGTATGCAATAAGAGCAGTAGAAATCCAAGGCTCCCATGGAACTATGTGATGAGTGTCATATACAAATTTGGCCATGGAAATTCAATTGGTCCAGTCTATCCGGTGGGCTATATAAAAGCATCAGTAACATTGTTAAGTGGGTTGATTCAGCCCTTCAGTCTCTCTGTCAGTCTGTGGATGATAGCTAGTGGAAGGGAAGAGTCTGACACCAGATCATTTAATTACTTCAGTCCAGAAGTTGGTGATGTACTGTAATCCTTCATCCATGATCATGACATAATGCATGTAGGATTGATGAATTAAGGTTATCAGGAAGGGCTTTCATTTTAAATGTATTCAAGTTCATTTACAATGTACTCAATTAGAATTTCCCACGAGTCATTGTTTTCTTTGAATGATGTTGCCAGCTTTAGGGCCTCAATCTTTGTCTTTGGAGTGTCTAGGAGTCTTCCAGTAAATACTAACCAAACCCAGGGTAAATCCTTTTCCTCCACTCTCAGTCCTGACATTTTCCCAGCTCCCAACCCCTGATGAGGCAGATGTCCCTGCACCTGAGGGATTTCGATGTAAAATGTTGCCTCCCCAGCCATTCTCCATCTGCCTCCTGTTCTTGTATTGGTTAAGTTGTCCCTAAAAAACACTTGATTCTTCCTCCCTACTCCGTCAGTGGTTTCTCGCTCATGAAGCCACAGCCGATGTGAAAATCTATCTCCTGCCTCCTTCCCCATTAGGTCAGGCAGTGGCATCATTGGAGTTCTGCTACTTTCATAGAAGTCTTACTGCTGTATCATGGGTTTTGCTTTTCTGGGAAAGTAAAGTAAAACTCCCTTCTTTAGGCCACCTCGCACTATTTTTCTGCATCTTGTTTATTCCTCTTTATCCAGGAATCTAAATGTAAAGTCACTCTTGTACTACTTCTGCCTGAGAGTGCCTCTGTGATAAAAATAGCCTCAATGACAAAAAAGTGAGACCTGAGTCTCTACATTAAAATGGATATGCAAATTTGATTGTCTCATAATTGGCACTATAGCAAAAACTGTTTTAAGTACCTGGAGTGCCCCCTCATCTTCTTTACCCCAAATTAAGCTTTTTCCTTACAAGTAATCTGAGTTGTGCGTCAATAATATCCAAGGATTCCTTAATAAAAGTTACCAAACTCAAAGTATCTTTATATTTCTTTAATTGTTGGGGGTGTTGTGCATTCTAACATGACTTTGATCTTCTCTATTTCCATGCTTATACCTTTCCCTAAGATGTATCTGAAATCCTAAAAACTGAATTAATTTGCTTAAACCACATATTTTTCATTTTTCCATTACATATAAAGAATGTCTTCATAGGTGATATTATACTTTCTAAGCATGAGCCTGATGTTGGTGTACGTCTGAGAGTATATCAATATGTCATCTGTCATTCAGATACATAATTAAGCATTTGTCCAAAATGTCTCTAAAAAGTGTGGGAAACTTGCACAATATTTAACACAGTGTTTTACTCATCCCCTTTACTGATTCCTAAAAAGTTTTAAGCTCTGCTGGAATCTGGTTTTGATAAGACTTGAGCATCTTTAATTTGATCACACAACATTGATGCATGGGGGAAAGGATACCAATTTCTTGCTGGGATGGCATTCAACATTTTATGGTCAGTGCTGGTCGGATCTCAATGGGTTTTGATGTGAAAAATGTTGGTGTCCATTCAAGGGAGGTAATGGCAGATTAAATCCTTTTTCAGGTTTTTATGGAAAAATGTTTTACTACTTCATCTAATTTACTATTACTTGATAGATTCTGCCATGAGGAATGAAAGTGTCCAGTGTCAGGTTAATAACATAGTCCTATGGATGGTGAGGTGGAAGGATATCATCTCCTTTGCAAATGAAAAAATCTTTTAAAAAGTTATATGCATTAAGGAGCTAGATTTATTCAGCTTTGTCTGTAATCAAGGTGTTACTTCTGTTTTTGATTAAATGTTAAGCTCTCTGTTGTTTCCATATTCACGCAGAGAAAGCACTAGAGTATCATTTTTTAACGTTCCAGTGGCACAGAGTGCCAGTCTATATTTGCAAGGCCATACAAAGCTACATTGCGTGGCGTTTCTTGGCCTTGTAAGTATGGTCCCTTTTCACGCAGAACATGGGTTTTGCTTGGGGTGTTCCAAAGCAACACCCATGGAACCCGAAGGAATCTGAAGCATTCCAAGGTTTACAAATCTGGGAACCCATCATAGGCCACCTCGGGGGTGGCGTAAGAGTGACGCAATAGAGAGAAACATCTTTATTTCTCACAGTTTTTCCCTCATTCTATATGTGTTGCATCCTGCAGCACACATAGAAAGAGGAAAACACCTCTTGTGATTGTTTTTGTACAGAAACATGTCCCTTCCTGCACTTAAGACACCAACAAGACGAGACGAGTTCTGCTAAGGTGAAATATACAGCATGCTGGCAATAGTTCCTTAAGACTACTTATGAATACAGGTAAGGATAAACACTTTTAATAAGGATCTGAGGAGGGAGGTGGGTTACCAGGAAAATAATAGGTAATTGTGTCAGGGAAAATGAGGAATCCTGTTAGGAAAAATAGTAAAGTACAGGAATGCAAGGTCGGGTGATGAACTAGATATAAGCAGCGAAAGGTGAAAGAAATGGAATACGTTTCCATCCAGTGCTCATGCAGTGCTCAGGCCCTGGGTGAGTTTTATGTAGCAGCCACCCTTCTTTCATCCATGAATCATGTTCCTGATCCAGAAGTTCGGGTCACATTGTTCTCATACTAGAGTTGTTCATCTACCTTTTCCCATGGCGTATGTGCCTCACATATGGTGTCCATAAATGAGGCCAGAACATCGGAGTCTGCGGGTTATATGACAGAACACCGAATCTTAAACTACTACTAACCTTAACAACGAGGTCGGAACACCGACCTCGTCTTTACTACTAATGATTTTACCACGAATGCCTTAACAACGATATTTCGTTGTAAAGGCATTCCTGATAAAATCATTAGCAATAGGCACCATTCACCCTACTTCACTCACCCCACCCCCCCAACCCCACACCAAAACCTAAAACCCCCTGACCCCCCACCCACTCCCCAAAACCAAAAACGCCCCACCCCCCCAACCCCACCCTAAAACCTAAAACCCCCTGACCCCCACCCACTCCCCAAAACCAAAAACGCCCCACCCCCCCAACCCCACCCCAAAACCTAAAACCCACAGAACCCCCCACCCACTACCCAAAAACGCCCGCCCCCCCAACCCCACCCTAAAACCTAAAACCCCTGACCCCCCACCCACTCCCCAAAACCAAAAACGCCCCACCCCCCAACCCCACCCTAAAACCTAAATCCCCCGACCCCCACCCCCTCCCCAAAACCAAAAACGCCCCACCCCCCCAACCCCACCCCAAAACCTAAAACCCCCCCACCCCCTCCCCAAAACCAAAAACGCCCCACCCCCCAACCCCACCCCAAAACCTAAAACCCCCTGACCCCCCACCCCCTCCCCAAAACCTAAAACCCCCCACTTACCTGAGTCGTCACCTTGTCATCTGCGTCGTCCTCCTCAGCCGACTCCCTTGTTTGTACCTTAACCATGCATGTTCGTTGTTCAGGACATGCGTGGTTAAGGCACAAAATAACGAAGTCGTGGTTAAAGAAAGCGTTGTTCCGCTTTCGTTAACCAGGACTTCGTTATAAAAAATTTGGCATAAAGGATGTTTACCGAGTCTGCGTACTGCAGTCTCATGATCTTCCTTGATATTCTTGAAAAGAGAATGGTGTCAATGGACTAAATTATTCCATTAGCAATTGCAATCAAACTTCCTAGCCAAGTTATCTCCACATGAATGAATGCATGCCTACTGAAATATGGACTCTTTAAGATATCATGTTTTTTGGGAGATAGCAGCATCATTGAATCATGGATTTACTAAAACACTCAAACGCATGTGGCTATCATTTCAAGCTCTTCAGTCGTTCCAATAACATCTTCAGCAGGATCATTAGGCTTGAGACTAGTAAAATGGATGAAGGAGAATAGAAAACAAGAGGCAGGGTGCAGTGTATGTTGAAAGTGGGACATGTACTTATGTGTTTTACATGTCCTGAAAGTGAAATACTGCCAAATTTGGTTTGCTCCAAGGCCTATCTCTCTCACAGGTTAACATGCGGGCTTCCTTTAAATATTATTAAAGTGGAGATTCCCTTTGAGAGCAGATAGACATGTGGAGGTTGGGGTCTCTGAACACACAATTTGAAAATACATCTTTTAGTGAAGTTTTTTTTTTGATTGTGTGTTTGAAAATGCCGCTTTTAGAAAGTAGGCATTTTCTTGCTAAAAACCATTCTGTGACTCTGCTTGTTTGTGGATTCCCTGTCTGGGTCAGTTTGACAATTGGGCTGTTTGCACCTGTCCTCTAGACAGTGACACAAAATGAGCTGGGGTGTAGCCTTCATATCCTGATGGGTTATCTGGGCTGAGGGGAGGAGAGGAGTGGTCACTTACACCTGGAAGGGCTGTGCCTGCCCTCACACAGTGCAGTTCCCAAACCCCTGGTGTGTGTCTAGGGCCTGGCCTGGGCAAGGCAGGATTTCACAATCAAGAGAGACTTTCCTTTGAAGTAGGCATACTTCAAAGGGCAAAATGGGTATAAGAAGGGCACCCAAAACCACAGACCTTAGAACACTTCTGGAAACCAAGAGGAACCTCTCCCTGGAGAAGAGCTGAGGAGCTGAGGAAGAAGAGCTGCCCTGCCTGTGACTGTGTTTTGTGGAGCTATCCTGCAGTTGCTGCTTCTGCCTGTGCTAGAGGACAAAGACTGGACTTTGTGTGCCTTCTTTCTTGTGAAGAACTCTCCAAGGGCTTGATTTAGAGCTTGCCTCCTGTTTTTTGAAGTCTCAGGGAAAGCAAAGACTTCTCTCTGTCAGCACCTAGAGCCTCTGCTGAGACTCCTACTCTGCCAGCCAAGTGGTGCCCATCCAGTTCCTGGGACCCTGAAAGGAGAAGCTGGCAGCCCAAGAGTGAGAAATCCACGCACTGACCACCGTGCGGGGAAAAGATCGGCGGGACTCCAATCTGCGGCTGAAAAATGGATGCACCGCCAGCTTCCCGGCTGAAAATCGATGCTCGCCTGCAATTTTCGGACTAATTGTGCAGATGAATTTCTGATGCAAGCACCACTTGTAAAAACAATGCAAGGCCTGCCCGGACCCGAGAGGGTTGACCGGATATACGCATCCCTCTCCTCCGGAGAGAAGAAACGACGCACGCCGACCCTTCTAAAGGAGAAATGACGCAAGGTCTCACTCATGAGTGAAATCGACGCATTGCAAGCTCTTTTTGACGCACACTCACCCGTGCGTGGTTATTTTGGATGCACTCAAGGTAAATGTTCACGCTATCAGCGTTAGTGTGTGTTTAAAATTACATGAAGACTCTTTTTGCAGTTTTAGTGATAACTTGACTTGTGTATTGTGGATTTTTGTCGTTTTGGCCTTGTTTTGTTTAGATAAATATTCTCTATTGTTCTATAACTGTGTTGTGTCATTTTGTAGTGCTTTCATTAAGTTACTGTGTGTGTTGGTACAAATACTTTACATCTAGTACTCTGAAGCTAGGCCTACTGCTCGTGCTAATCTACCAAGAGGGTAAGCAGGGGTTAGCTGAGGGTGATTCTCTTTTACTCTGACTAGAGTGAGGGTCCTTGTTTGGACAGAGTGTAACCTGACTGCCAACCAAAGACCCCATTTCTAACAGTCAGCATAAACAATTCCATGAGGTATTAATGGGTAGAGGACGCTGGGTATTATGGCCCTTCTGTACCTCTCTTATGCCAACATGTTTCTACCCTTTTTAAAGTCTAATCTTGTCTTGGGCATTCCTCAGGGCTGCTAGGGTTCCCTATGTCTTCTAAGATTTTTGTGATAATAAAGGTAAGGACTGCCTCTCAGTACCAGATGGCTGTACAAGTGGGCAGGGTAAGACTCAAGAAGGCGACTCCCCTTGACAAATGTGTGACTACAGGAGGCGCACACTCTCCTACAAACCATGAGGAACAGGGACTGAAAAACTAGGTAAATTACCTGTTACGAGTTGAGGAGAGGTAGATCCTTTCCTTTATTATCACAAAATAAAGGTCCTAACTATAATTGCCTACTTTTGACTGCCAGTAGAGAACTGATATATATATATATATATATATATATATATATATATATATATATATATATATATATATATATATATATATATATTCTGAAAAAAAAATAAAGGTTCCAGGGTTGTTATAGTTAGGCTTACTTTTTAAACATACAAAACCATAGAAATTCAACAGTTATAGTTAGAGTTATTTCAAATAACTATAACTAGTGCCCTAAAGTAACTATAACTCGTGCCCTGCCATGTACAGCTTTTTCATATTTTTATTTACTGCAAATATTACAGTGATATCAACAATGTAATCAAAGATGTCATGAGTGCTGTAATTTGTGTGGTATGGTGCGCAATTTCCTCGATGCCCTGGAGAGGTGTGGTCCCTGAGGCTGTGGGGGGGCACCCGGCCAATGCACACAATTACAGTGTCTTGGTTAAAGGCCATATAGTAAGGGAGAAAGTGGATCATGCCCCAATAAATTAATTCACACCCAAGAGCAAACTTCAGTGGGGCCACTGACTCTGCAGGACAACTTCAGCTCCAAGGACAAAACATCCAGTTCAACATTAAACAGCACAATATGCTGCAGCACCAATTCAAGAAGCATCCAAGCATTTATTCATTATGTAAAAAGCAGCTCCTACAAAGTCCTCCTGACGTGTTTCTGCTGGAATGCCTTAATCATAGGTAAGTAGTTGCAGGTGTTCACAAAGCCAGTGCTTTTAACTTGTGACCCATGTAATTAGATAATCACCAACTACATTTCCCATAATGCACCACAATGGTACATTCTTTTCACTGCAG
Organism: Pleurodeles waltl; assembly: GCF_031143425.1. Taxonomy (NCBI): domain Eukaryota; kingdom Metazoa; phylum Chordata; class Amphibia; order Caudata; family Salamandridae; genus Pleurodeles; species Pleurodeles waltl. The sequence goes on from NC_090445.1 coordinate 1,351,318,754, forward strand.
TGCTCAATCTTAATCATGCTGACATAGCGTAAAAGATACCGCAGTTACAGTCCAACTTCTTAATAGTGCACTAATTTGTAGAGCTGCTATCCTCATTGTAATCATTCACAAACTGCCAGGAAGTATAGAACAGCAGGAAGAAAGGTAAAATATGTCCCCTCCATCCCTTGCTCACCTCCATATTTTCTCCGTCCTTGGAGCTGTGCCTGCCCTGCAGGATTGGTGGACCCCTTGAAAAGTTTGTCATTGTGTGTGGAGTATTTTATGGAGTGTTGACCCGCTTGCTTCCTTCATATTTGGCATTTAACCAAGACATTGAAATATGGAGGTGAGCAAGGGATGGAGGGGACATATGTGTTTTATATAATAATATATTTATTTCTAATATTTAATTTTACTTACATTTATTCATTATACATTATATTAATGTTATGTATTAAAATATTTAGGATTTACTATTTTAAACAGTCTATGTTTTGATATTTTTGTACATTATCACTGGAAGGGGACAATATTTCTGTTAATGATATTTTTGACACAATATTTCAGTATCACAATATTGTTAGATTCAGTATTATGTCACTGATCCACTAGTGGAAGGAATATAGAGAGTCTCATGTTTCAAATGTAGGTGCTGGGGATCGCTAGCCTTGCAGCAGTGGCAGGACTGGCTCTTCAAAGAAATTACGTCAATTATGGCTTTTCTCTGTTGCAACGGTTTCATGCTATGCGCTAATGGGCTGTTTCTCAACCCTTGGCCGCTCCTGGTTATTGTGCAGGAGGGTCCCACCTCCTCCTCCTCCTCTTCCAGATCAAGCAGCCAATGTGGCTCCGTACTCGAGTGTTCTTGATATTGAGATCTCCTGCAGTGGAAAATGAGACTGAAAGGGTAGCCTCATCGGCATTCAATGCCTTTGAATCTCAAAAAGGAGGTGGCCTTTTGTAACAAGAGTTGTTTCTGGAGGGTTAACATAGTGATAAATTGGTTGGTATGAAATGTATTTGCCTCAAAGAGATTTGGCCCTGTTTACGAGCTGCTTGCAAAATGGCCTCTTTCTTTCAGTAGTAATGTGCAAAAGTGAGGATATCTGGGGTAGATTTGTTTTCTCTCTTTGCAGGGCCTGTCCCTTTTGCATGTTCCAGAATAACATCAGCCTCCTGCAAATCTGGCTGCATGTGAGAGAAGAGCCACTTGACATACAGTTCAGTTTTGTTTTACTCTGCCAGATATGGGACTCCCTAATCAAGATGTTCTGTCACCTAGAGCGGTTTTCTAGTTCCCTGCATACAGGGTGTTTCCATAGTCTAGTCTGCTGATGAGGATGGCTGGGAAAATCATAATTCTCCTCATGTTGTCTGGTAGCCACTTAAAGGTTTCCTTAAGGATCCTTAGGTTGTTGAAGCAGGATAATTTCCCTGAGTTGACTTGGGCAGTTGTGTCCAGTTTGTTGTCTATGATGATTCCCCGGTTTCTCATTTGCAAGTAGGACATGGGTGGGTCCACGCTCTGTGGGTCACCAGATGGAGTATCATGGTGAGGAGTTCTTCCCAGAAGTCTACTACCTTGGTTGTGTTTGAGTTCAATTTGAGGAATTGTATTGTCCAGTGCTGTTATGCATGTAGTGAACTTGTTCCTGGTGTTGGGTGTTTTGTCAAAGAGAAAGAGTGTCAGTTGTGTGTCATCAGCATAAGTGAGGATGTTTATGTTGCAAGCTTGTATGGTGTCGGCCAGTGGGGTCATCTAGAGTTTGAAGAGTATTGGGTTGAGTGAGAAGCCTTCCATGACTCTGCAAATTAGATGTTGTACTTCTGAGGGGTAGCGTGACATGTTGATGGTTTGGGTTCTTCCACTAAGGAAGGAGCAGATCAGTTCAAAGGCAAGTCCCTGTATGCCTGCTTTGTGGAGGCATAAGGCTAGGATGGGGTTGGAGATGGTGTGAAAGGCAGCTGTGTGTTTCCATAGTTCTGGGAAGCTGGCTGTCCATTGGAGGTGTTGAAGATATGGGTGAAGGCTTCACTGATAGGGACTGCTCCTTTATCAAAGGTATTGTGAGGCAAGGCTCAGCTGGAGCCCCAGAATGAATGGTCTTCACGATTATTGGGTTTCCTCTGTGCTAACAGTGTCCCATGTGGTAATTTTGTTGACTTTCTTTGTCACTGGGAGACTAGAGAGGACCAAGGGGGCTGATTGCAGTAGAAAGTTGCTGTATAGTATTTTGTTTTTGCAGTAAAAGAAGTTCCAGAGATCGTTGCACAGATATTGTGATGGAATGTTATTTCTGATGACAGCTGTGGGTGTGGTGAAGTCTTTCACAATTGTGAGTAATCCTTTACTGCCATTGGAATATTTGTTTATTTATTCAACTAAATACTTTCACATGGTTTCCCAGGTGGGTTGGTGATACCTCCTCTGGGGAGCTTTCCCAGTGTCACTTAGCCATTTTGCGATCTTCCATGTACCAGCTGGCTTGTGTTTTTGTTTTTGCTGTGTTGTTTCTTTTCATGGGGGCCAGAGTGTAGGCGCAGTTGGTGATGCACTTGTTGAAGTTCTAGATGTTTCGTGCCTGGTTGCCTGTGGGTTCCCATTTGTTCTCATGGAGGGCAGGTGTCCACTCCACCTCTTTTAGGATTTTCCAGAGTTGGCATGCTGGGCCTTTTGTGGGGGCTCTTCTGGGTTGATGAATGTCAATTCTCAAATTGAATATTATGTGGTCTGTCTAGGTGATGGGTCTTGATGTGTTGATTGTAATGTTGTTGAAAGATGGTAGATGGGTTCTAGGATGTTTTTGACTGTGTGGATGGGCTCTTTAGCATGTTGGGTTAGTCACAGGTTCCCAAGATTTGCTGACCCAGAGCCTCTTGTTCACTCTCATGGGCATCTTTAGTGTCCTCCAGCGACTCCTCCTTATGTTCCAAGGACATAACATCCTGTTTGATCTCCTGGAGATCCTTGATGACATCCTCCAGGAGGTGAGTTTCATAATTTCTAATGCCCTGAGGCCTTTTGTGTGTCCTCACATCCAGATCCAACAGTCCTACACTGGTGAAAGTCAGGGTGCTGAGTCCCTTATCTTTTAAATATCTCTTTTATGTTGGTGTCTTATTTGCTCTTTGTTGCAGGCATGCTGGGGGAGCCAGGGTTGCAAGGCCTCCAATTGTCTTAATGAACCATTGTTGTGGTAGTTTGGCAGCCCTGGGTGAATGCCTTCTTGAGCTCACCATGTCAGGGATGACGGCCGGAGGGCCCAGCCACTGCTCTTTCAGGAACGTACCTAATACTATTAGAGCTGCAGGCACTGGCGCCTCTGCTGTAGTTCGGAGCTCTCCCATCGCTGCCCGGTGCCTCCAGGTCCCTCACTCGGTGCTACATCCAGGGTCTGGATGGATAGGGGAGAAACGTGCCTCACATCACTGCCATCTTGGCTCTGTCCCTCTTTTTAACACATTTAACAAACTTTTGCCCTGATTATCTGCCAAATCATATCCACAACACCACAATGATGGCAACCCCATTATTCTCCATATGAATATTCAATCAATATCTGTAGGAGGCTGGACTGGCTTGTAGTGAGTACCAAGGGGTACTTGCACCTTGCACCAGGCCCAGTTATCCCTTATTAGTGTATAGGGTGTCTAGCAGCTTAGGCTGATAGATAATGGTAGCTTAGCAGAGCAGCTTAGGCTGAACTAGGAGACGTGTGAAGCTACTACAGTACCACTTAGTGTCATATGCACAATATCATAAGAAAACACAATACACAGTTATACTAAAAATAAAGGTACTTTATTTTTATGACAATATGCCAAAGTATCTTAGAGTGTACCCTCAGTGAGAGGATAGGAAATATACACAAGATATATATACACAATAGCAAAAATATGCAGTATAGTCTTAGAAAACAGTGCAAACAATGTATAGTTACAATAGGATGCAATGGGGAAACATAGGGATAGGGGCAACACAAACCATATACTCCAAAAGTGGAATGCGAACCACGAATGGACCCCAAACCTATGTGACCTGGTAGAGGGTCGCTGGGACTATTAGAAAATAGTGAGAGTTAGAAAAATAACCCTCCCCAAGACCCTGAAAAGTGAGTGCAAAGTGCACTAGAGTTCCCCTAAGGACAAAGAAGTCGTGTTAGAGGAATAATGCAGGAAAGACACAAACCAACAATGCAACAACAATGGATTTCCAATCTAGGGTACCTGTGGAACAAGGGGACCACGTCCAAAAGTCACAAGCAAGTTGGAGATGGGCAGATGCCCAGGAAATGCCAGCTGTGGGTGCAAAGAAGCTTCTACTGGACAGGAGAAGCTGAGGTTTCTGCAGGAACGAAAAGGGCTAGAGACTTCCCCTTTGGTGGACGGATCCCGCTTGCCGTGAAGAGTCGTACAAAAGTGTTTTCCCGCCGAAAGAACGCCAACAAGCCTTGCTAGCTGCAAATCGTGCGGTTAGCGTTTTTGGACGCTGCTGTAGCCCAGGAGGGACCAGGAGGTCGCAAATTGGACCAGGAGGTAGAGGGGACGTCGAGCAAGACAAGGAGCCCTCTTAGCAGCAGGTAGCACCCGGAGAAGTGCCAGAAACAGGCACTACAAGGATGCGTGAAACAGTGCTCACCCGAAGGTACACAAAGGAGTCCCACGTCGCCGGAGACCAACTTAGAAAGTCGTGCAATGCAGGTTAGAGTGCCATGGACCCAGGCTTGGCTGTGCACAAAGGATTTCCGCCGGAAGTGCACAGGGGCCGGAGTAGCTGCAAAAGTCATGGTTCCCAGCAATGCAGTCTAGCGAGGTGAGGCAAGGACTTACCTCCACCAAACTTGGACTGAAGAGTCACTGGACTGTGGGGGTCACTTGGACAGAGTTGCTGGATTCGAGGAACCTCGCTCGTCGTGCTGAGAGGAGACCCAAGGGACCGGTAATGCAGCTTTTTGGTGCCTGCGGTTGCAGGGGGAAGATTCCGTCGACCCACGGGAGATTTCTTCGGAGCTTCTAGTGCAGAGAGGAGGCAGACTACCCCCACAGCATGCACCACCAGGAAAACAGTCGAGAAGGCGGCAGGATCAGCGTTACAGAGTTGCAGTAGTCGTCTTTGCTACTATGTTGCAGGTTTGCAGGCTTCCAGCGCGGTCAGCAGTCGATTCCTTGGCAGAAGGTGAAGAGAGAGATGCAGAGGAACTCGGCTGAGCTCTTGCATTCGTTATCTAAAGTTTCCCCAGAGACAGAGACCCTAAATAGCCAGAAAAGAGGGTTTGGCTACTTAGGAGAGAGGATAGGCTACTAACACCTGAAGGAGCCTATCAGAAGGAGTCTCTGACGTCACCTGGTGGCACTGGCCACTCAGAGCAGTCCAGTGTGCCAGCAGCACCTCGGTTTCCAAGATGGCAGAGGTCTGGAGCACACTGGAGGAGCTCTGGGCACCTCCCAGGGGAGGTACAGGTCAGGGGAGTGGTCACTCCCCTTTCCTTTGTCCAGTTTCGCGCCAGAGCAGGGCTAAGGGGTCCCTGAACCGGTGTAGACTGGCTTATGCAGAATTGGGCACATCTGTGCCCAACAACAGCATTTCCAGAGGCTGGGGGAGGCTACTCCTCCCCTGCCTTCACACCATTTTCCAAAGGGAGAGGGTGTAACACCCTCTCTCAGAGGAAGTCCTTTGTTCTGCCATCCTGGGCCAGGCCTGGCTGGACCCCAGGAGGGCAGATGCCTGTCTGAGGGGTTGGCAGCAGCAGCAGCTGCAGTGAAACCCCAGGAAGGGCAGTTTGGCAGTACCAGGGTCTGTGCTACAGACCACTGGGATCATGGGATTGTGCCAACTATGCCAGGATGGCATAGAGGGGGCAATTCCATGATCATAGACATGTTACATGGCCATATTCGGAGTTACCATTGTGAAGCTACATATAGGTAGTGACCTATATGTAGTGCACGCGTGTAATGGTGTCCCCGCACTCACAAAGTCCGGGGAATTGGCCCTGAACAATGTGGGGGCACCTTGGCTAGTGCCAGGGTGCCCTCACACTAAGTAACTTTGCACTTAACCTTTACCAGGTAAAGGTTAGACATATAGGTGATTTATAAGTTACTTAAGTGCAGTGTAAAATGGCTGTGAAATAACGTGGACGTTATTTCACTCAGGCTGCAGTGGCAGGCCTGTGTAAGAATTGTCAGAAATCCCTATGGGTGGCAAAAGAAATGCTGCAGCCCATAGGGATCTCCTGGAACCCCAATACCCTGGGTACCTCAGTACCATATACTAGGGAATTATAAGGGTGTTCCAGTAAGCCAATGTAAATTGGTAAAATTGGTCACTAGCCTGTTAGTGACAATTTAGAAAGAAATGAGAGAGCATAACCACTGAGGTTCTGATTAGCAGAGCCTCAGTGAGACAGTTAGTCACTACACAGGTAACACATTCAGGCACACTTATGAGCACTGGGGCCCTGGGTTACCAGGGTCCCAGTGACACATACAACTAAAACAACATATATACAGTGAAAAATGGGGGTAACATGCCAGGCAAGATGGTGCTTTCCTACACAACCCCCCCCCAAACGAAGGACAATAAGACTAGCCATGACCTGATGAGTCTTCATTGTCTAAGTGGAAATATCTGGAGAGTCCATCTGCATTGGAGTGGCTACTCCCAGGTCTATGTTCCACTGTATAGTCCATTCCCTGTAGGGATATGGACCACCTCAACAATTTAGGATTTTCACCTTTCATTTGTTTTAGCCAAAGTAGAGGTTTGTGGTCTGTCTGAACAATGAAGTGAGTGCCAAACAGGTATGGCCTCAACTTCTTCAGAGCCCAGACCAGAGCAAAGGTCTCCCTCTCTATGGCAGACCAACGCTTTTCTCTAGGGGTCAACCTCCTACTAATAAAAGCAACAGGTTGACCCTGGCCCTCAGAATTAAGTTGTGATAGGACTGCCCCTACTCCTAATTCAGATGCATCAGTTTGGACATAGAATTTTTTAGAGTAACAAGGGCTTTTCAGGACAGGTGCAGAGCACATGGCCTGCTTCAGCTCCTCAAAAGCTTTCTGACAGTTTGCTGTCCATAATACCTTTTTAGGCATTTTCTTGGATGTGAGGTCATTAAGAGGGGCTGCAATGGAGCCATAGTTCTTAATGAACCTCCTGTAATACCCAGTGAGGCCTAGGAAGGCTCTCACCTGAGTCTGAGTGGTAGGGGGAACCCAATCAATAATTGTTTGGATTTTCCCCTGAAGTGGCAATCTGTTCCCCACCAACAAGGTGTCCCAGATAAACCACCTTCCCCTGCCCTATCTGGCACTTTGAAGCCTTGATAGTGAGGCCTGCCTTCTGCAGGGCCTCCAAAACTTTCCATAGGTGGACCAGGTGATCATCCCAGCTGGAGCTAAAGACAGCTATATCGTCCAAATATGCTGCACTGAAAGCTTCCAGCCCTTGCAGGACTGTGTTCACCAACCTTTGAAAAGTGGCAGGTGCATTTTTCAAACCAAAAGGCATTACAGTAAACTGGTAATGTCCTCCAATGGTTGAAAATGCAGTTTTAGGTTTAGCATCTTCTGACAATTTGATCTGCCAATACCCTGCAGTCAAATCAAAAGTGCTTAGATACTTGGCAGATGCCAGTGTATCTATGAGCTCATCTGCCCTGGGTATAGGGTGAGCATCAGTTTTGGTTACCAAGTTGAGACCTCTACAGTCTACACAAAACCGCATTTCCTTCTTTCCATCTTTGGAATGGGGTTTTGGTACAAGTACCACAGGAGAAGCCCTTGTGTACTCAGACATTCTAGGCCAATGAAACAGGGGAACAAGCCTGTCCCAAGTTTTCATTTGTCCTAGATGACCCAGCTAGGGGAATGTCATGTGCCAGGGTTAGGAGGAACTTTCTGTACTCCTGAGGAATCACTAATCTCCTGGCAGCTCCAGGTTTAGGATCCCTATGCTCAGTGTACAAGAGGTTGTCCTCCCAGTAAACTCTGCGAGAGTCACTGACATCCCCATTAGCCTGTTTGACAGCTTGCTGTCTGAGACCCTCTAATGTGGGACAGGTTTGCTGTGCCACACTCAGCTCCTCTCTGGCAGGCCCCCCTTCACCCAAAAGCTCAGCAGTGTCTGCTTCCAGCTCCTCTGGTGTAGGTTCTGCACAGGGAGGGAATTCTTCTTCCTCAGAAGTTGAATCCACTGTAGAGGGAGGGATAGTAGGAAGTGGTTTGCTTCTACTAGCCCTAGCTTTAGGGAGCACTTGGTCCATTGTTCCAGGATCCAAGCTTCCCTGTCCTTTTTGCTTTTTGGCCTGAGCCCTTGTCAAAGCAAAAATATGCCCTGGGATGCCCAGCATTGCTGCATGGGCCTCCAACTCCACATCTGACCAAGCTGATGTCTCCAAATCATTCCCTAATAGACAGTCTACAGGTAAATCTGAAGCTACCACAACTTTCTTTGGACCAGTAACCCCCCCCCCCAGTTGAGATTTACAACAGCCATGGGGTGGCTAAGTGTGTTGTTGTGAGCATCGGTTACTTGGTACTGGTGACCAAGTAGGTGTTGTTCAGGGTGGACCAGTTTCTCTATGACCATAGTTACACTGGCTCCAGTGTCCCTGTAGGCCTGAACCTCAACACCATTTATTAGGGGTAGCTGCTTGTACTTATCCATATTAAGGGGACAAGCAACTAAGGTGGCTAAATCAATAGCCCCCTCAGAGACTAATATAGCCTCTGTGGTCTCCCTAACAAGACCAACCCCAACTAAGTTACCAATAGTGAGCCCAGCTACTCCCTTGGATTGGCTATTAGTAGGTTTGCTCCCACCACCACTGCTATTAGTAGGGACACTAGGTGTAGCAGTAGGGGTTGTAGTGGTAGGAGGCTTGGTGCTTTTCTTTGGACAACTGGGATCTGTTGTCCAATGGCCTTTTATTTTACATAAATAGCACCATGGTTTCTTTTCCTTGTTTTGATTAGAAGAGGATTTGGGCCCACCACCAACCCAACCAGAGTGTTTTTGTGGGCCTGATGAAGACTCATTTTTAGATTTGTCCCCACCCTTGTCAGAAGACTTACCATCCTTCTTCTTGTTGCCATCATTGTCACCCCCTGTATGAACTTTTCTGTTCACCCTTGTTCTGACCCATTTGTCTGCCTTCTTTCCCAATTCTTGGGGAGAGGTCAGATCAGAGTCCACCAAGTACTGGTGCAACAAATCAGACACACAATTATTAAGAATATGCTCTCTCAGGATCAAGTTATACAGGCTGTCATAATCAGTAACTTTACTGCCATGTAACCACCCCTCCAAGGCCTTCACTGAATGGTCAATGAAATCAACCCAGTCTTGTGAAGACTCCTTTTTGGTTTCTCTGAACTTTATCCTGTATTGTTCAGTGGTTAAGCCATAACCATCCAGGAGTGCATTCTTAAGAACTTTGTAATCATTAGCTTCATTTTCTTTAACAGTAAGGAGCCTATCCCTACCTTTTCCACTAAATGATAGCCATAGGATAGCAGCCCACTGCCTTTGAGGGACATCCTGTACAGCACAGGCCCTCTCAAGTGCAGCAAACCACTTGTTAATGTCATCCCCCTCCTTATAAGGGGGAACTATCTTATGCAGATTCCTGGAATCATGCTCTTTTGCAGGATGACTATGGGGAATACTGCTGCTGCCACCATGGGTTTCTAAACCCAGTTTCTGTCTCTCCTTCTCTACTTCTAAAGTCTGTCTATCCAAATCCAGCTGTTGCTTCTTGAGCTTCAGTCTGGTTTGTTCCACTCTCAATCTATTGAGCTCCCTTTCTAACAATCTGTCATCAGGGTGGGTGGGAGGGACATGCCTTGAAACAGAAGTATGGTGAGAATGGACAGAAGGAGACCTGTCCCTTACAGAGGGCACCCTAACAGCTTGGCTCACAGAAACATCAGTACCACTGTGGTGAGAATAAATGCTTTTGCTATGATGTGAGACAACACTATTTGTATGGTGTGACCCAACATCATTACCAACTATACTAGACTGTCTAGTAATGGGCAGGCTAGGAAGTTTCTTTCCTGAATCTTTTCCTGGGGGAGTCCCTGGATCAGATTGGGAACCATTAGCTACTTTTTCAACAGATGGGGCACTTCTTGCCTTATCTTGTTCTCTAAGCATGTTAAGTAACAATTCCAAGGAAGGATTCTTCCCTACACTCAAACCTCTCTCTATGCAGAGACTCCTTGCTCCTTTCCAGCTAAGGTGATCATATGCAAGTTTGGACAGATCAACATTTTGGCCTGTGCCAGACATTTTTAGAGAGAGTTAAAGTGATAGAAAAAGAAAAAAAAGTTTGTCAGAGCTTTTAGAAAGACAGAGAAAAAAAACTTTTTAAACTTTTTAGAACTTTTTAGAAAGTTTAGAAGTACTTTTCAGCACTTAGAAAAGAGTGAAAAGAGGAAATGCAAAACTTTTTGGCTATGTGTATATACACTGAACTTGTTTTGTATATTTTTCTCTTATGAAAAGTACAATGACAAGAGTGGTAAGTAGTCTCAAAGCACTTATCCCACCGCTGCACAACCAATGTAGGAGGCTGGACTGGCTTGTAGTGAGTACCAAGGGGTACTTGCACCTTGCACCAGGCCCAGTTATCCCTTATTAGTGTATAGGGTGTCTAGCAGCTTAGACTGATAGATAATGGTAGCTTAGCAGAGCAGCTTAGGCTGAACTAGGAGACGTGTGAAGCTACTACAGTACCACTTAGTGTCATATGCACAATATCATAAGAAAACACAATACACAGTTATACTAAAAATAAAGGTGCTTTATTTTTATGACAATATGCCAAAGTATCTTAGAGTGTACCCTCAGTGAGAGGATAGGAAATATACACAAGATATATATACACAATAGCAAAAATATGCAGTATAGTCTTAGAAAACAGTGCACACAATGTATAGTTACAATAGGATGCAATGGGGAAACATAGGGATAGGGGCAACACAAACCATATACTCCAAAAGTGGAATGCGAACCACGAATGGACCCCAAACCGATGTGACCTGGTAGAGGGTCGCTGGGACTATTAGAAAATAGTGAGAGTTAGAAAAATAACCCTCCCCAAGACCCTGAAAAGTGAGTGCAAAGTGCACTAGAGTTCCCCTAAGGACAAGGAAGTCGTGTTAGAGGAATAATGCAGGAAAGACACAAACCAACAATGCAACAACGATGGATTTCCAATCTAGGGTACGTGTGGAACAAGGGGACAAAGTCCAAACATCACAAGCAAGTCGGAGATGGGCAGATGCCCAGGAAATGCCAGCTGTGGGTGCAAAGAAGCTTCTACTGGACAGGAGAAGCTGAGGTTTCTGCAGGAACAAAAAGGGTTAGAGACTTCCCCTTTGGTGGACGGATCCCTCTCGCCGTGAAGAGTCGTGCAGAAGTATTTTCCCGCCGAAAGAATGCCAACAAGCCTTGCTTGCTGCAAATTGTGTGGTTACCATTTTTGGACGCTGCTGTGGCCCAGGAGGAACCAGGAGGTCGCAAATTGGACCAGGAGGTAGAGGGGACATCGAGCAAGACAAAGAGCCCTCTTAGCAGCAGATAGCACCCAGAGAAGTGCCAGAAACAGGCACTACGAGGATGTGTGAAATGGTGCTCACCCGAAGTTACACAAAGGAGTCCCACGTCGCCGGAGACCAACTTAGAAAGTCGTGCAATGCAGGTTAGAGTGCCGTGGACCCAGGCTTGGCTGTGAACAAAGGATTTCCACCGGAAGTGCACAGGGGCCGGAGTAGCTGCAAAAGTCACGGTTCCCAGCAATGCAGTCTAGCGAGGTGAGGCAAGGACTTACCTCCACCAAACTTGGACTGAAGAGTCACTGGACTGTGGGGGTCACTTGGACAGAGTTGCTGGATTAGAGGCACCTCGCTCGTCGTGCTGAGAGGAGACCCAAGGGACAGGTAATGTAGCTTTTTGGTGCCTGCGGTTGCAGGGGGAAGATTCCGTCGACCCATAGGAGATTTCTTCGGAGCTTCTAGTGCAGAGAGGAGGCAGACTACCCCCACAGCATGCACCACCAGGAAAACAGTCGAGAAGGCGGCAGGATCAGCGTTACAGAGTTGCAGTAGTCATCTTTGCTACTATGTTGCAGGTTTGCAGGCTTCCAGCGCGGTCAGCAGTCGATTCCTTGGTAGAAGGTGAAGAGAGAGATGCAGAGGAACTCGGCTGAGCTCTTGCATTCGTTATCTAAAGTTTCCCCAGAGACAGAGACCCTAAATAGCCAGAAAAGAGGGTTTGGCTACTTAGGAGAGAGGATAGGCTACTAACACCTGAAGGAGCCTATCAGAAGGAGTCTCTGACGTCACCTGGTGGCACTGGCCACTCAGAGCAGTCCAGTGTGCCAGCAGCACCTCTGTTTCCAAGATGGCAGAGGTCTGGAGCACACTGGAGGAGCTCTGGGCACCTCCCAGGGGAGGTACAGGTCAGGGGAGTGGTCACTCCCCTTTCCTTTTTCCAGTTTTGCGCCAGAGCAGGGCTAAGGGGTCCCTGAACCGGTGTAGACTGGCTTATGCAGAATTGGGCACATCTGTGCCCAACAAAGCATTTCCAGAGGCTGGGGGAGGCTACTCCTCCCCTGCCTTCACACCATTTTCCAAAGGGAGAGGGTGTAACACCCTCTCTCAGAGGAAGTCCTTTGTTCTGCCATCCTGGGCCAGGCCTGGCTGGACCCCAGGAGGGCAGATGCCTGTCTGAGGGGTTGGCAGCAGCAGCAGCTGCAGTGAAACCCCAGGAAGGGCAGTTTGGCAGTACCAGGGTCTGTGCTACAGACCACTGGGATCATGGGATTGTGCCAACTATGCCAGGATGGCATAGAGAGGGCAATTCCATGATCATAGACATGTTACATGGCCATATTCGGAGTTACCATTGTGAAGCTACATATAGGTAGTGAAATATATGTAGTGCACGCGTGTAATGGTGTCCCCGCACTCACAAAGTCCGGGGAATTGGCCCTGAACAATGTGGGGGCACCTTGGCTAGTGCCAGGGTGCCCACACACTAAGTAACTTTGCACCTAACCTTTACCAGGTAAAGGTTAGACATATAGGTGACTTATAAGTTACTTAAGTGCAGTGTAAAATGGCTGTGAAATAACGTGGACGTTATTTCACTCAGGCTGCAGTGGCAGGCCTGTGTAAGAATTGTCAGAGCTCCCTATGGGTGGCAAAAGAAATGCTGCAGCCCATAGGGATTTCCTGGAACCCCAATACTTGGTACCTCAGTACCATATACTAGGGAATTATAAGGGTGTTCCAGTAAGCCAATGTAAATTGGTAAAATTGGTCACTAGCCTGTTAGTGACAATTTAGAAAGAAATGAGAGAGCATAACCACTGAGGTTCTGATTAGCAGAGCCTCAGTGAGACAGTTAGTCACTACACAGGTAAGACATTCAGGCACACTTATGAGCACTGGGGCCCTGGGTTACCAGGGTCCCAGTGACACATACAACTAACACAACATATATACAGTGAAAAATGGGGGTAACATGCCAGGCAAGATGGTACTTTCCTACAATATCTCTCCAAAATCTCAGCTTAATATACTTTGAAGAGTTAGTGATAGCTCAAATGTGGGAAATATGGTTAGGTTATTTCACTTTAAGAAGACATTGTGAGGAATTCTGTTTCTGTACAAAAAGTAAATACCAGCCATGAGTTAAAAAGAGATAATATAGAATAAACTTACATCGCCTCCTTTTCATAATAAAGCATGTTACAAGCCGTATGATAGCAATGTCAATATTTTATTAGTAGTGCATGCATACTTTACCGTATTGGTGTTTACTGCAAGGTCTTCCTATGCTCTATGTATGTGCGCAGTAGAAAATTTAAAATGATAAAACATTAATGCCCATATTTATACTTTTTTAGCGCCGCATTTGTGCTGCTTTTTGACGCAAAAACGGGGCAAACTTACAAAATACAGGCCCATATTTATACTTTTTTAGCGCTGCATTTGCGTCATTTTTTGATGGAAAAGCGGCGTAAACTTGCAAAATACAATTGTATTTTGTAAGTTAGTGTCGTTTTTGCATCAGAAAACGGTGCAATTGCGGCGCTCAAAAAGTATAAATATTGGCCACAATTGTATTTTGTAAGTTTGCGCCGCTTTTGTGTCAAAAAATGACACAAATACGGCGCTAAAAAGTATAAATATGGGCCTAAACATTTAGCAGGATCGCATGATCAACAGTTATTCATATTTCAATAGAAATAAATATTGCTTTTGACTGTAAGATAAAGAAATCAATGGAAAGTAATTTAATTCATTGTTTAATGAGATTTTTTTGTGTCTTCCCTTTAGGTGAAGAGCATAATACTTTAAAGGAATTTCTGCTGGTTGTGCAGGTATGACTTCTCCATGGTGAAGGTTCACAACATCCCACAGTAGTAATGGAGGGGTATTAATATATTTTGGTTCCGTGGTTATTTGATGAACCTTTATCAGGATAGAAGAGGATCCATTTGAAACTATGTAATGGAATATCAACTAGTAGGGGAAATAATAATGTTTGGTTATTGAAATTGCATTGTATCTATTCATAGCAAACCAGTAGTTCTTAATTTGTTAAAAAATAAAAGTGCAGTTCCAAATATTTCTCATAGAAGGTTGCCACCCACGTCAAGATGATTCAGTCGACTACTGTCCTTAAGTATACGAAAACTATGATTGTGGTTTAGAAAGTGAGAAAATAGTGTAAATGTTGTAAACGTTTCGTTTACAACATTTACACTATTTTCTCACTTTCTGTTGTAAATTTTACAGCGCACACAGTCAGGAGGCCACTTCAAAGCTCTACTAATGTTCACAAACCTCTGAGACTCCTGCATGAACAACTGCACTCATTATGTCCCATTGCACACTTTCTGCATCACTAATAAATGCATTTGGTTTAATAGGACACGTGGTTGCTGTTATGATATTCATGATTTGGGAGGTAGATGAGTACTTTCTTTCAGCATATTTTCATTATTTATTTTTTAGGTATAATCTCATGTATTGCATGAAGAATCAAAATTACTGCTTTCTTGTGACAGGTACTGACATAAATCAGTGCATTCTGCTCTTATACTGTTCATTTGCAAATGATATCGTCCTCTGAATCTGAACACGGACCAGCACTGTTGCCTGGGAAATGTGCACAGAAATAGGCATGAAAGAATGGGAGGGATCCCTTTCATAGACTCAAAGAGTACCACTGAAGCCTGGTGAAAATGAGTGACAGTTTTGACAGCGAGGCCGTTTGTCCGAGTTAATAATGAAAAAGTCAAACAGATGCCAAGATGTCCCACACAAAGCAGAAAACACAAGCCACTGCTGCTCTTATACAGTAATTGATCAGACCCAATAAAATGTGAAGGGAAAGTGGTGATTTTCCACCCAGCCATGGTTTTGGTGGAAACACAAGGGAGCGATGTAAAGTGAGAGGTGTTGCTGCTTTATATTACAAGTGGGGATGGGAGGAGCTTATGGAGTTCTACTCTGCCAGGATTCTGAGGAGTTGGCTAAAAACTCTGTGGAATTCGATGGACTTCGGCGTGCGGTGGAATGCCGTCTGCCCCACCAATTTGCCCTGAATGCTCCCGATCTCGGAAGTGCTAAGCAGGGTCAGGCAGCCCTGACCCAGTTCAGTGCTTTCGAGATTGGACACTTTCAGGCCAGGGTGGTATGCCGTAGGCAGTGATGGCTGGTATTTCAGGACTCTTGTGCTGACACAGCCCACAGGTCTGGAGCCTACTGCTCTCCACACCTGCACGCTTCCTTTCACCAACTGCCCTCCTTCACAAAATTGATACAAGCACACATCCTGTCTTGCACCAGCCTTGAAATAATTTACTCTGCACTTACACACAGCCTGAGACAGCCCTTTATTTAGGGCCTAGCACTAGCAGCAGCAAACCAGCTCACCACCAGCAACCTGGTATTTTCACAAAGAGCCTCACCTAGCTTGCCAGTGAGCTGTAAGGCTCTCTCTCAGCCCACACACATCTCTATGTGGAGGGGGCAGCCAGTTACAACTCAGCATTTGATGCTCACCCGATCTTCAGCTCTCCCTACTGGCCTCAGCACCACACCCCATAACACCAATGCCTTTCCTAGTGAGGCGGGTGGGGCAGATTATAAGTGGAGCTGTGACTGCACATTTCCTTTTTTCCAAGCACAGACCCCTCCTCATATGCAATTACTGTGCATGCCCAGTGCTGGTCCCTGTGTGCACATAGAAGAGAAAGCAAAACAAGGGTCTGGCCTGGGTTCAGGAGGGTCCCTGTTGCCTGCAGCCTGCCTCTCTGCCTCCCTCTGCGCCCTGATGCTGGGTTGATGAGGACAGTGAAAGGAGCAAGGCCTGTATTCTAAGCTGGCGCCGGTGCAGCCCCCTCAGCAGCAGTTTGTAGCAGCTCTACGCCACCGACCATAGCTGGGTAAATGTTTTGGGGAGAGTGCAAAGTGCAGCCCAATTATGGGCCACACTGTCTGTGCTTTTGCTGTGTGGCCCATAACCTAGCTGCAGTGCGCTGACGCTGGTGACCTTCACCCCGCTACTGACTAGCAGAGTTTTTGCACAAACTCCGCGCTCCAAGCAGAGCGGAGCTCACACCCACCCCTAGTTACAAGCGCCCTTCAGAGACAGTGATTAAGAGCAAGCAGTTGCACAGCTTCAGGCAGGGTGTTTGGGCTGTTACACCCCCACTCCCCTAATAAATGAATTTTCTAGTACAAAGTTGGTTACAGGTGCACTTATTCGGGTATGGTGAAGTGTCTGTCGAATTTCACAGGAAATGTTTACATAAACACATACAAAAACACACACATCCTCTATGCCTCTCTACATTGGAAGTCTTAAAAATGTTGGTTATTTTACAAAATATTGTGGGCATCATTTACAATAACTGACACATCTCTGTGGCAGAAGTGTGTTAAATTAACTTGCACTACGGTATTTCAGAATCCTACGCCATAGATGTGTCAATCTCAAAATACAGAGCACTATGGTGTAAGGCTCCTGTGTGCATCATAAAAGAAATACACATCTGTGTGCACCATGTTGTTCTGAAATCTGATGCTTCTGCTGCAAAAGTGATGCAGGGCTGATTTGCGGCACGCAAAGTGATGCTTATCAGCCCTGTTTCACTTTTGAGTGCAGAATGCATAAAAAAGTTTTAAAAAATGACACATCATTGGAAAAAAATGGCACACTTCACCGAAGGCAGCCATGGAGCAGGAAGCAGGAAGCAGGCAGCAGAAGTTGGGAAAACAACCCAAGCACCAGCCAGGATATCCAGACAGACCTCAGGGGGAAGATAAAGTGCAACTTCATTGAGGAGGAAAATGACATCTTGATCACTGAGGTGACATAGCACCAACATCAGCTCTTTGTCACCTACAAATTGCCACTCGGGTGGAAAGAGGTCATTTTGTCAGTCCATAGTAGAGAAGGTCAACAGTGTGGGACAAGGAAAGAGGACTGTCACAGAGGGCAAGAAGTGCAAATATGTTTTTAAGCACCGGTCGAAGGAGAAACTGGCCCAGAACAACCTGAAGGTAGCAATCCAGACCGAAGGAGGGATCACTGTGCCCCAGGAGGAGCTGGATCCCTTGGAGGAGTGGGTGGCAGTTGTCATCCCAGAGGAGTTGGTGGCTGGAGTTCCAGGACACAACAGTGCAGTACACAAGGAACAACCAAAGCCACAGGGTAAATATTAACAATGGGCAATGTGGACCAAAAGGTCATGTTGTGCAGTGCAGCTAGCTATGTGCCAGTGCTCCACTGTGCTTTGTGTAAGGCAAAGGGCAAGAATGTGGATCATGTCCCATTAAGTGGCTCAAAAAGGTCAGTTTCACTGCTCAGTTACGTGTTGCATAGTTCAATCATGCTCTGCCATGTTTCTTCATTTTGTGTGTGAAGTGCAGACCCTGTCCAGGTCCATCTTTGTATAGTGGCACATGTAGTGGAACGCACAACATGAGTCATCAGAACTACAAGTCCCACAATACGAAGAAAAGAACATGGGGGCACAATCACAAGGTAAATGGTGTAGGGCAGCGCTGCAAGTCATCTTTCTGGGCTGCTCTATGCCACATGGAAAGGAGCGGAATGCGCCGTACCTACAAGAGAATGTGCCTTCCTGCCCTCTCTCCCTGTGCTGGTGCACACTGGGCTGCCCAACACTGATGCAAGTGCCCTTGCACCATGTTGCAAGGGGGCCTGCATAACGGACAGGATTGTTTCTGTGCAGGGACAGAGAATGCAACTAAACACATTTGTTTTGTATTGGAAAATCCACTCCAACACTCATGGCATGACCCCCTTGATGCAGTGTAAGTCAATGCAGAAACTTGTGCTGCCTTTCCTTACTCCATATCTATAAAGTCATGAAAATCCAGGCAAAGTGGCTTTGCATGGCCTTGTAGGTATGGTTCCATTGCCTGCTTCACCAGTATGTCACAAAAAGTGATGAACCAGTGGCGAAAGCTGAGTGAAAATTTGACCCATGGACTGGAACAACACATTGTGCATGGACACCTGAACCCTATACGATCTGACAGTGACAATGCAGGCCACCTTGCACCTTGAGGCTACTGTGTACTACACTGGTCTATGCACACATATATGTACTGTAAAGGAAACAAATTGCATGTGCTTGTCATAGGAGAAACAGCTCTCATGAGGGGGGGACAGGTGTGGGGCATGTTAAATATCAACACATAGGAACATGCCAAAATCCACTTGTATATTATTGGCATGACAATAAATAGCAAGAAGTTGTCCTGATGTGAGTGGCTAGACCACACAAGTGGCAGTTGCCATGGTAGGGTCAACCAGGACTCATGCCATGTACTAAATCTGAGTGGGTCAGGGTTAATGCAAGTGATGCACATCAGAGGGCCATATGTTTTGAAAACAAAGCTGATGTGTGGCCCTGGGAACCCATGGTTGTGCAGTGCATTGCAAGTGCTGGCCAAGTAGGTTGAACGTCCACTGTGTCTGAATGGGGAGACACTGCATAGCACAGAGGTACCAAAGGATATGTGTTCTGAAAAGTAACCTAACTAATGCACATGCAGTGCTGTGTCTGACAGTGTCACGCGTGTGTTGCAGCTGTGAAGGGATGACAGTGAAGAGGCCCCTGGGGCACATCATCCCATATGTGATGTCATCCTAGGTGAAGATGTAGCATGTGGCAGGGGGAAGTCTGAAGGGAAATTGTCTCACCATGCCACATATGAGGCTATGAAATAGGGGTCTGTCAAGGGACATGAAAACCGAGTCTACCACCACAAAGGGCAGCAGTCAGTGATGTTTGGAGACTGAGGTGCATGTGACCAGTTATGTTGCAAACCTGGGTGGATACATGTGACCAATACCAGCACTACCACCATGTGGGGTACAGCTTCAGCATTAGCCCACATTAACAGACAGACATGTCAGTACATTGGATATGGTCACACATATTGTTGGTGTTGTGCGCACATGAGAGTCAATGTATGATCTAGGCTACTGTGTGTCATAAAGTTGAGTCACTTGCACAAAATGAGGAGTGACAGAGGAGGCATGTAGATGTAGATGTGAGTGGGTTTAAGTCAAAGGATGCGTCATACTAAACAGATATCCCACTCTGGCAATTATCAACTGGGGTGAGTGTCAGTACTAGCAATCTACCTACTGTGACAGGGCCCATACCCTCAGATTAGGTGCAGAGCGCCCACTGTCCACAATGATGAAGCCAAAAGTGTATCTAATCAAACCAAGTGAGTAGAGAGAATAGAAAATGTATGGTAAGTACAAGCCCTAAAACATTCCTTTCTTGTAGCAAGATTGTTTGGTGTGTAGAGTTGTGCTGGATGGATGTTACAAAATCAAACCATGACCATGTGCATGCAACACAGCACAACTAGGCAGAGTACCATAGTGTACAGTGTGAAAGACAGATGGTAGGATCAAAATAAAAAAACATAACCAGACCTACATCACTTGCACAAGAGTAGTAAGCTGAATACTGGCCAGAGGGAATGTAGGCACAATACGGATTATGTGCAATCTGAATAGAAGTGGTGTCAATATTTTGAAACACAACCACTATAGGCAGTATGAAAACACTGCAAATCACCTTGGCAGATGTGGACCTGACCGTTTATCATACGTCCAGGAATGGTAGGCCCAGTGACCTGTGTAACTGTGTTGCAATATGTGACATGAGACACAAAGTCTGCCTTGTCACACAGTGGTTGTATGAAGAATGTAGAGATACCGCCATCAGAAAGCCAACTACAGTGCAAATTTGATTCAATACTTCAGTGTAACACACATCCTACGCATCAATGTTGTATTGAAAAACTAATATTAGCAAGTCAGTTTGTCATTCAGATTACTCATGTCAACATCTAACATAGGACACCATTAACATTTCTCTCTCTCTTTGTAGAGGATGTACTCACACCTTCTGAGCAGCTGCCTGTCTGGGATGACGATTTGGCTGAGGATTACAGCCTGCCAACCCTTGACCATGACACTCTCTGGCAAATCATGGTCTCCTTTGACACACCATCTCTGGTTATGGAAAGGACCAACAGCGTTGCAGGGTCTCCAGAGGATCCACCCATCACATAACAAACACACCTGTAAGCCCATCCCAAGCCCTGGATGCCAAGCACCTTCATGTAGAAGTCCAGCTTCATATTGTATGAGTCCAGCGAGAGATGGTAGATGTGGTGTTGTGGGGATGTAGACCATAGTGGGCACACTTGAGGCAGTCTGTAGATGCCTCAGTCCCAATAAGGACACCTCTGCCGATATACAAGGCGCCTCCCCTCCCCTCTATGGACTCCAAGGCTCCCTGGCTGACAATGCTGGTGTCATGAGGCAGCGGCACAAACAACTGCCCTGCCAAAGTGACACCAGCAAGGTTACCAAACAGCTGAGAGCAATCTGCAATATCCTGGAATCCATGGAGAGGAAGCAGGACACATACATCATCATAATGAGTGCCTACCACCATGACATTGGTACTGTGCTAGCAAACCAGCAGGCCCTTTGCAGTGCTGCCTCACATGTTGGCACAGAGAATTGCTGCTGCAGACTGGGGCTCCACATCTTCAGCCACTAATGTGTGTGTGCCTCTGTCACCTCAAGCACCAACAATACCACCCTTACGGGGAGCACCACACACATCTGAGGAGGAAGATGTGGACTTCACCTGTTTCCAATATAAAACTGCTGCGCACATTTCTCTGTGCCAAATTGGCAGTTCATCCTTTGCACAGTGCTGATGACCATGCCAGTGTGCTTCCCAACTGGTACTGTCCTTAATTTTCTGTCACACCTGTTGATCTCGCCCATTTGTGGCCCATCTTCCCGATTGGCAATTTGCTCGTTCTCTGTCACTGAAACACTCCTCTCATTAAAATGTATAATGCAGTTTATTCCACATGGACTCTGCCTGACCATTCTATGGCTCACAATGATGATGAGGCTGTTGCACAAAGGACTGCCACTTGCACTTTGTTCCTATGTTCACTTGTAAATAAGATCACTTGCTGGATCTAGCTTGTTGTATGTCTGTTCTTGATCAGACATAGTAGACCATGTGCTTCCCAAATACACTCAACATATTCTCAAGATTGTGTTCAATAAACCCATGACAAAATCAGCACAGGTTAAGGGCAAAAGTACATGTGACATTATGTGCATCTGAAGTTGCAAATAGTTACCCAAGATCACATGCATGAAGTTCTACAATTAGCAAACAGCCAACGGCGAGACTGAATGAAGTTACTGCCCATGTGGGGAACATTTCCATGGATACTGGCCCGCAATCGACCTTGATGTGACAGTAAATTGATGCAAGGGAGAGTGTATAAGTGCCTGCCAACAGTATGTGACCCAAAAGTCCTTGATTAATCACAATTGCAACACTTATTTGTAAGTACAGAACATTTAGCTGCATTTAAACACACAGTAGGGAAATACCTGTATTGGGCTAGGTGTCAATTCATAGAAAGAATGCCACTTTCAGGGCACAATTATGTAAAAGCATAAATTACAATTGCCACATAGTTAATAAGGGAGCAGTTGTGGGGGGCATGGCCAAGATGGCGGCCGCGCTAGACTGGTGCACGCGGAGCTCCAATGTGAGCCCTGCAATTATGCCTCCTCATCTTGCGACATGGCTATCAGAAGAAGGGACCTTGCTCTGCTGCATCCCTAGTGGGCTTTCGGCGTCTGCTCCGCTCCCAGGGAGACTCCCAGTGAGTGATCGCAAATGAGCGGGCCGGTGAGCAGGTGCGCCGCATCAGGTGAATGTGTGGCCCAATCCTCCCTGGAAGCGAGCAGTGACTTCGTGGGATGCAAGGGGGAGCGGCACTGCTTGAGACCCCTTCAGTGGATGATGATGGCCCCCTGAAGCCAGGTGTTAAACTTACCCACTACAGACATGCCTGCCTGAGCGGACACAGGCAACCACACGGTGCAGCAGCAACGAGGAGGGTGGTGCCATTGCTGATGAATCTCCATGCGGAAGGGAGGAGAGACGAGGAGGAGACCATGATGGTTGCTACATGAGCACACCAGCAGGACTCTCTCCCCGCACAGGAGGTGACTGCAGACATCTGCATGGGGTGATCCCATTGACGGACCCTGATGACCTGGGGCCAAACCTGGTGAGGCAACAGACTGAGTCCCCCCCACAAGCAAAAGATAAGTGCCATTTTTTCAATGCATATGAAGGGGTGAATGGTTTAGATCCACATGAGACTTGGAGAGGAGGAACTGTGAGTGGCATGTATATAAACTGTTCATGCTGATACCGCTCTGAAGGGACAACTGATTTACCTGTCATTAACTATCTGATCTGTCCCTTAGGTTCCTGGCATAGACTCAGACCTATTTTTCTCCTGTTTAGATACTGTGCCTGATCACCTAATTTTTCCTGCTACCTCCATCTACTGCCCGGACACTGCCAAACATGATGGGGAAGACCAGGTCTCTTAAGTTGCTGCCGTTGGTGGTAGGGGAGGCGTGAACACCTTCCAACCTCCCAGACAAGGCCCTGGATGGCCCGCACCAGCTTGAAGCTACGCTGCAAACACATTGACTGCAACATGCACAATTGTGTCCTATCCAGATTTTACCATTGCAGTACAACACCAGAGGAACTCATAAGCCAAGGGCAAGTTACTGACCACCAGGTGAATCTGAAATAGGCCCTGTTGTTCCCAGCAAAACTTTGTGTAATGAATGTTGACAAGAGCCACATTTTCTACTCTCCAGAAGACGTGGCTGCACACCAAGAAACTGGTGGGATAGCTGGGAGAGGAGACAGAGAACATGCTTTGGCTTACACCTAGGTCACAAAATCACAAGAGAAAATCGATTTGGTCAAAACCAACTGAAGATCAGGTGGAGGCAGCACAAACGCGAACGGTCAAGGAGGCTTCACTTTGCAATGCCAATCCCTACTCATCACTTGGCTCCAAACAGGCACTGGACTCTAGCTCAGACACAGTGGTTCACTTTCTTCCACTGCTCCTTCCCACCCAGGACCACAGGTCACACCTTGGTCTTCAGATGACCTATGATGATGTCATCCTCTTTGGCAGCACTTGAATGAGCACCAGGAAATCCCTTATGAAAGGAAACTTATATTGCTTAGGACGTAAGACATTAGGAGCAGAGGGCTTGGGTGTTCGCTACAGCCAACTTGAGAGGGCCCACACTGCACCCGCAAAATACTCTTAATTGGACACGCCTCTCCTCGCTGAACTTATCCATAAGGACTTGATTGAAATGCAACTATTCGCTATGCGTTTGTTACTTAGTTCAATAGAGGGTGGCATGAGGCCATTTTCCACTCAGGGTTGGGGACTGGTGGTTGTTAATTTTTCTGGTTTATTAGATTGTTTAACACTTTCTGGAACTTTTATATACTGGAATGAGAGATGGTGGGAAGGCATTGTATGTGAGGGATTGCTGACCGACTGGGTATGGACACACTTATTTGTTACCCATGGCTGCTGTTTACAGTGTGCTTACATGGAATGTTAGGGGCATAGCTACACCGGGAAGAAGGCACAATAGCAATGCACACCTCAGGCGGCAGTGAATACATTTTGCATGCTTACAGGAAACACATCTCACTAGGAGTGAACTGGATAAAGTGAACAGATGTATGACACAGGTTGTTTTGCTTATGCTCGGGACCCATATTTGGGTTGCTCCTGAGGTCCCATTTGTGAGGGGAAGGGTACTGGCTTATACCGAAGGTCACTATGTAGTGGTGGAGAGTAGTCTGGATGGACGCCCTTTTTTTTAAATATCTGTCTATGCTGATTTTCTGGACTCTCTGACACCTACTGTGCTATTAACACCACAAGCTCCAGGGGCGAGGGAGGGAGAAACATGACACAGCAGGTAAACAAGCCACAAAACACTTACGACATTGGTCAAGGACCATGGACCTTCATAATGTCTGGCGGAGCATGAATACTCATATTATGCACCAGGACAACAGGTCCACATGCTCCTAGATTACCTTTTTTGCAACTCTGAGTGCTGGCTACTGATGTGCACCTCCGAATACCTGTGCAGAACTCTCTCGGATCATAACCCGCTTAAAGTCACCTTTTAATGGGGTAGACCACAACGAGTTATCCCTTCCTGGTGCCTGTACACTGAGGACTTGCAGGATATAGTGTTTCGCACTATATTAGCCACACAGATATCTACTTATTTTGCTGAGACTACAGAAACTGATAGTACTGGAGGGGTAGAATGGAAAGCTATGAAAGTTGTTATGTGTGGAGTATGTATCGGCACATCCTGGGGTGCTCACAGTGCCTTAACCTGTAGCATGTTGGAGCTAGGGACGCTTCTGCACTTTACAGAGTTAGAGGCATTTAGGTGGTGATTGGCAGTTATGTGTCAGAGATACTGGGAGGAACATCAGTGGTTGAGTGATCTGGACTATAAAACCTTGATGGCATGCCAACATGCTGAGGGCGACAAACCTGGCAGGGTACAGGCGTGGTTATTGCGGACAGAGTTTCCCAAAACACTGATAGGAGCCATCTGGGACCACAATGGGGATGTCAAAAACACTCAGATATACAATAATGAGATATTTACCAGATACTATGAACAGCTATACTTGTCTCCCAGGGACTCACCTTTGCAGCTCATATGGGACTTCTAGTGAGAGGGATTGCTTCCCACTTTAAATGCACTACAGCGAAGGGAACTGGAGCAACCCCTTCAGTTAGATTAAATTATATTAGCTGTCTGACAGATTGCATGGGGTAAAACACTGGGTACTGATGGGTTCCCGGTCAAATTTTATGTGACCTTTGTTGAAGCCTTTGCTCCTCACCTTCTTGAGGTTTATAGAGAAGTGCATGAGCGTGGCATTCTTCCTGCCTCACTTAGAGAAGCCCTAATTATTGTATTACCAAAGCCAGGCAGAGATCCCATGGAGTTCGGCTCTTAAATGCCACTCTCCATGCTTAATATTGATTATAAAATATTAAGCAATGTCCTCGCTAATAGACTACTCCAACAGTTGAGAGCCTTAATACACCTGGATCAAAGCAGCTTTGTGCCAGGTAGAGCCACACATTTTAATATCAGATGCCTTTGTCATGTTGTGGATGCCTCAGTGGCAGGGCAGGGCCTCCCAGTGGCGGTCTCCTCAGATTCTGAAAAGGCATTGGACACGCTTAGTTGGAATTACCTATTTGAGGTCTTACAACTTTTTGGCATGGGTCCCAACTTTCTGAGATGGATTAAGCTATTGTATACTACCCCGGAGGCCTGGGTATGGACAGGCCAATTTATCTCACGCTGCTTCAACATAGAAGGGGCAATCGTCAGGGCTGCTTTCTGTCACCAGTGTTGTTTGCCTTAGCCATGGAGCCCCTGGCTGCCATTTACGTAAGAGAGGACCAGACTGGAGAGTTCAGGTAGTATCTGTCCGGCATATCATCTCTTTATATGCTGATGATGTCCTTATTTTCATATGGGACCATGTTTTGACTTTAATACACTTATTTGATCTACTTGGATTATACCATTTGCAACATGGAATTATTCCCCTTTGTCAAAATGTTTCCGATTTCTTCCCTGTGCAAGAGTGACCATCACCCTCAGATTGTAACCATAAAAAAGAGTTTTCATCACCATGCTGAGGTTCGGGCTGTGGGAGGTGGTGTTTGCTATGAGTCTTTAAAACATATCAAATGGAGCCCCTCTCTTAGTAATGTAGTAATGGCTGAGTTCATTCATTTTTTGGAATCTGATGTGGCCAGCCGAGCACTCCAAGTTAAGTTATGGGATAAATTCCTTTTCTTTTTATTGTCAAGGTTTCATAGTCCTGTGCGTAATCTTGCTTTTTTTTGCATCCTGTTACTTCAAGGGAAATCCAGAAACTAAAGAAAGCCTGTAATAAAGCTGCTAGGGCAATTAGGAAGTATTCCGATTCTGATGCTCTAGTCACTAAGTTTAAGGATTCCCAGAAAGTGTATAGGAAAGATGTCTTTGAAGAGAATCAGAGACGTTCAAATCTGTTTTGGGCAAAAGCAAAGACTCAAATTCAAGAAAGTTTTTGAGTCTTATTAATCATCTAACAAAGAACTAGTGGGGTTTGGTTCTGCTAATTTCTCAGAAGGTGATTGGGCTGTTTTTTTCACTAAACATTACTCAGTAAATAGCTTTGAAGGAATCGAGCCGGGTGTGGGGGTTCATTTCTGTAGTGTAATCTTAGCGAATTTGCAGTCTCATTTGGTAGGATCTTTGCTCCCCCCCTTGGAAGCTACAATCTTTTCCCCATCCTATCTCCATCGCATTATTGCCAAGGTAAAACGAGATAGAGCTCCAGGTCCCAATGGTATTCCACAGGCTCTGTTTAAACAGGACATTCTTTTTGAGCTGCTCATCTTGTGAATCTCTTTGAATATTGTGCCTTGTCTTCGAGGATTCCTGAGTCCTGGAGTGGCGCCATCATTCACCCAATCCACAAACGTGTCTCACGGTCCGATCCAGTCTGATAGTCCTCATCGATAATGAGGCTAAGTTCTATGCCAGTCATCTTCTTGACAATCTTTGATCTTGGGCTGACTCTAAGGCCCTAATTCCTGTCTCCCAAATGGGGGTCTCTGCTACATCAGGTAAAACTACAAATCTACTAGCCCTATCTATTTTGATGGATAAGGCAAATTTAATAGACTCGGTGCTGCACTGCTGTTTTTTTGACTTCAAGGCAGCTTTTGATCGGGTTCCTAGGAGCTCCCTATATGTTAAACTACGAAACTGGGGAATTTCGGCTGTGCTCCTGGAAGCCATTATAGAACTACACACAGATACCTGGGTCCACCTTAAACAAGCAGAGGGATGTTCTGTCTCCAGGAAAATTCCAACCTTTTGTGGAGTGAAGCAGTGTTGTGTACTTGCTGCCCCACATTTTAGTCTGTTTATTGCTGACTTGTCATATTCTCCTAGGATCGGTGGACTCTGGCTTAGTCATTTGCTTTATGCAGACGATTTGGCAATGTTTAGTTATAGCAGGGTCTTCCTTCAACGGTTCCTTAAACAACTGGCCCTTTATACAGCCGCAAATTATTTGGAAGTAAATTAGCTTAAAACTGAATTGCTTTCCTTTGGCAGAAAAAGGCAGCCGGGAAACAGCTGGTTTTATAAGAGTAACAAACTTACTTCTGACTTGTCCTATAAATACTTGCGAGTATATTTTGACACTAGAGGTAGCTTTGTTGGGCACAGGAAGGAGATTGAGGTTAAAGCTGCAGTTCTGCAAGTGGCCTTATTTAAGTTATTTAGATCTCAGAGGGGACCTAACTTGCTTCCCCTAATGAAAGTTATGAGAGCTAAATCAATCCCTCATTGTCTTATCGTCAAGAAGTTATGTTGGGTATAGGTTCATGTTTGTTAAATAGGTTGATCATTAAGATTTACAAGAGGGCTTTTCATTTACCGCAATCCACATCTCCTGCGCAGATGCGGTTGGAGTTTGGCCTCTTAGACCAGCGAGCAGTAGGTGTAGGTGCCTTCCTGAAACTTCGTCACAAATTGTGCCGGGCCAAGGTGGTTAGTCTGGAGTCAGTACTGTGGCTCGAAATCAGTGTGACCAAGTTGAAAGGGTCCCACCATCGCTTTCTGAATAATTGCAGCAAGCTATTAAAAGTTGATGACGTTTGGGCTATTAACCCCTCTCAATCCCCTTTAAAGTTAGATATTAAAAAGAGTATTAAGCTTTGGTCTTACCAATCTGATTTCAGCTAGGTACCCCCGTTGTTTATCGTTCCTGCTCCTATGGCATCCATTTGAAAGAGAACCTCATGGCTTTTACGGATGGGTGACTTTTTTTTTTTAAGCATCTCTCCCATGGCAGTCAGTCCCAGGGAAAGATGTGACATGTAGGGTCTGCAGTAGTGGGGAAGAATCCCTTGAAAACGTGGTTTGCCTGTGTCCATCCTTGCTCCAGGAGCGTAGAACCCTGTTGCAGAACAAGTGGAAAGAACTGGGGTTCCGCTCCTGTTGGCAGGCTGTCATAGCGTCTTTAGACCCCAGGAACACAATGCTGAATGTGCTGTTGATTAAATTTATTAGGGCCGCCCATGTCAAACTTTTCCAGGGCACTGCAAGCACAGTCTATTAATGTGTAGAAACAATCTTGTGCTCTTGTTCCGTTGGGGTTGAATTAACCCTGCACAGCCACTGAGCTCCTATTTATTGGCTGTCATTTTATGGTCGAGCAATCAATGCACGTAAGGGGTTACTGTTGTTTTTATGCTATCATTTAAAGGTGATTGATGGGCCTGCCAGGTGGCCCAGAAGCAATTTTAAGTATTCTTAAGTGAAACGTTACATCTTTTCTACGGGATTGCCTCCATAAATGTTCTGATCTTAAATTAGTGATAATGTGGATAAATTAATTATTTATAATGTTTTATGTCTGATTTAATATCTTGCTGATTGGCAACTAGGGTTATTCTAACTGCGTACTATATGATTTTCATTGCTCTTCATTTTAAGTTGCGATGGATTTTAATATCTGTACAATAAAAAATGTTCACTCTCATTCTACTTGCACGTTTTGGAGATTTAACAGGCATTAAGATTAATTGGGTCAAGTCCGGTATTTTTCCATCGAGGAGAGTTAAGCAAGCCCAATGCCACTTGTTGGTGGACAGCAGTCTGCCCTGGGCTTTCAACACTTTCTGATATCTACGGGTGAATGCGTATCACAAAACCAAAGCCCTTCTAGATGCCAGTCACAGGAAAGTATTAACATGTATACGCCAATCTATGCAGTTTCGGATGAGTCTACCGCTGTCACCTACGGGAAGGGCATTGATTACTAAAATGTTGGTTTTCCCAAGGTTATTGTATTTTTTCGCAGCCCTGCCAGTGCACCCACCTACATCCTTCTTCACTGCCCTATATTGGGCCCTGCGTGGGCCCTGATATGGGGTCAGGCACAAAAACAGGGATCTCTATCGATTCTACAGTGCCCTAGTTTAAAGGGTGAACTGACTGAACTGTATTTCACTGTGGCGCAACTCCAGTGGCCAATGAGGTGGTTAGGGGGTTCTGGATCAGAGGAGGGCGGTATGATAGGTAAGGTTGCTCCTAGGTAATACAGACCTCTTGGGATGGCTTTTCTCCATAGACAAACCGAGTGGCGTTGTGAGTATGCTGTGATGTGTTGCCTAACAAACATGGATTCAGTACATAAACATCAACTGTGCCCGACCCTTATGAACCTCAGAATCCGTTAAGGAGCCTACCAGCCCTACAAAGCTCCTAAACACGTATGATCAGATGCCATGGCGATGCAGAACTGACCCAACTGTGCACACTGTATCAGCAGGGCGACCTGTTCTCTTTTCCCGAACTATCTACTCAATATGGTAAAGGTGCTGGCCTTTTTCTTTGTTATTCGGCGCTGAGGGCAGGGATCACAAGTATCTGACCCCAGGGACTGACGGAACTCCTAGTACACCTGAGACTTCAATGTATACTGACACATAGCAATAGCCTTGGAGCAATTTCAATCTTACATACAGCTTTATATAATTGTAAGAGGGGCCATCCACCTCGCAGTAAGGAAAGCTGGGAGGACTCCCTGTCCATGATACTCACTCCCCCAACAATGGTCTATGGCCCTTGCTAGTCCTGTGAATATCCTGCAATACACGTCTGAAATACACACAATTTAATTATGTGCACCACACCTATCCCACACGGTATCGCCTCAGCAAGATGTTTCTTGAGACACACCCCAAATGCCCGAGATGGAACTTGAACTGCACTGCCTTTATCACATGGTTTGGGCCTGTCCCCCACTACAACACACTTGGGCCCAGGTAATGGAATTGATCTCAGATATCATCCAAGTACGGATTTCTCTGAGTCCGCTGACTTGCTTTCTGGGCATCATGAAACACACAAAAGGGAACAAATATTATCTAAAATTCATAAACCTGGCAACTGTATAATACAGACACCTAATTGCTATGCAATGGAAGACCCCACACCCTCCTAAAATAAATAATTGGCCCTGAGTGACCTACAAATGGGCAGTAGCTGAAGCTGAGGCCCTGGTTTAGGTTTGCAGAATTCAAGGGAATGCTACCCCCATCACGACCTGGAACAGATATATATTAAATGTATCCAATAAATTACCCATACCCGAGAATGGCTGATACTATCTGCGGATGGTACCATGAGGTCGCCAGCTAGTATCCAGCATATGCCTGTGCCACTGCTTCCAGTACTCGCTGAAGATGCTGTACTGTCCCTAGTGCACATACCTCCATGCCTTGTAGACCGTACCCCACTTCTCTGTATTTTGTTAGGTTACATATCCTTATCCTCCCACCCTTCTCTCTAGACTTCGGCAAAAATATGATGCATTTTCCTTGCTGTTTCCGCCAGGCAGATGCTTGTTGCATAAATGTTATTTTGTTGCTTAGTGGCACTATTTCTGTAATGTGATTTCTTTTATTGGTGTATCTTGTGATTATCTTGCTGTTTCTAGACCTTTTCTTCCCCAGACACACTTTTTTCCAAAACGTCCTATTGGCTTTGGACTCTTCCTCACCGTGTCCTGTGACTTCAGCTGTACACATTGTCACTTTTATTATTGTACTATCCATATATCATCGTCTTCACATTACTCCTCTGTAGCTGATAATAGACTGAAATGTCAATAAAGAAATATATAAAAAGAGGTGCAGTTGTGAAAGTGATAAAAAGATTTTTATTATGAACAATAATGACCCCTTAAAATCTGACCTAGAGCTATATGGGCCACATATTAATAAGTAATCCTAAATAAATTATGCCTAAATTAACCTATGCTAACTTACCTATGCTACCTTAATTTATGACTAACCTAACCTACCTAATCATGAGTTCTCCAACTCTACACATATACCCCATTAAACATATTAAACATCCCCCCTCCATCCCACTTAATACACATTAGGACACAGGACAAACATACACTACACCTATACATCAACTAACTAAACATTGAAACCTACACAAGTACAAATATATAATTTATATCTGTATATATATTCATTTTAATTTGTTTGGTTTTTATTTTTATGCATAATCTAAACATTGACCCCCCCCTAAATGACCTACCCACCCATATCCCCAACTAACAACTATACAACCTTAAAAAATCTACAGAAGCACTAAAACTAATCTAAACTATCCCTGTTCTAACAACTATCCTAGACTATGCTAAAATGTTATACATACAATAAATTAAATTAAACAGAAACTAGGGAGGCGTAGCAAGTCAGAGGTAGTACTATGTGTGGGCATCAATCCAGAACACAATTTGGTGCAAGTTCTTAACCTTCCTCATTGGTGTGGCCACCTGCTGTTCCAGTGCAGCAAGCCAACTCCTCATTGTCCTTCAGGGCCTGCTGTTTAAATTCAGTCCTTGGGTCTGGTGTTGTGGTGACTGGCGGTGGTGGAACTGCTGGTTGTGCTATAGAGGGTCCCACATCTGGCTCAAGATCGACTGCTTGGGACACCTCAATGTTGGCACTTCTGCTTGGCATGTCTGGCATTTTCTGATCCTGAGGTGGCGATTGGCAGGTCTTGGCTGCCTTCCACTGATTGTGCTTCCTGACGATGTGCCTGAAGCCCTTGCCAACCTTTCAGAGGTGCAGGTGCCTCTCCAAATGGATCCAGTAAACGTTTTCCTGTTCTTCGGTCATGTTGGTTGTTGGACAGGAATGGTATGTATCAGACCAGGCTGAAGTTGTCAAATCTATCAACCATTACATGCATGAACAAGTGTTAGAAACACAAGTGGCAGGTCCAGCCAATAAAATGGACACCGATTAGACGAAGCATGACCAACTGTCATTGTAGGCATCTTCCAATCCTACAGTTACAATGCTGAAGAGCCATGTATTTTTCTTTTAGGTACAAGGAATGGCTGTGTCTGCCATCATAGACATATACACTTGTGAACATTAAGACAGATAAGGAACAATGATGTTGTGTACACATAGAATGATACACATGGTTCATCTAGGTACTTCCCGGGTATTGTCAGCCAGCATGCAATTGGGGTATGATATATGGCCAAACACCTCTGTGAAGTGAGTAACGGGTAGCAAGTACACATATTCTGCCTCAGCAATGCTTCACTGATATGGCAAGAACATAAGGAAACACACATTGCAGCATAGCATGACTCAGTGGCAGGCACTTGTAACATTGACGGAGCTTGGCTAGCTAGCTCCAAATCAACAGACCAGGTAGAAACCCCTCCAATGTTGACTCATAGGCACACCTAGAACATTTTGACTTAGATCACGTAATGACATTCTAAATATTGCATATAACCCTTTACATGGCAAAGTGTCTGTCCATTCATTTGTCTTAAGAAATATAACCAAGATGCACATCAGCTTATACGTATTCCATATGATGGGTGTAGGCATGACTGCTCTGGATCTCATATCTATGAATATTTTGTCCAGTACATTGCAGGTAATTGCATGTACAGACTCAATGGTGACAATTCATGAACAATGACAGCTGTATGTCGACTGTGATATGGACTGTAGGCAGACAACACTGTACATGCATGCCTGTGGTACTGAAGACATTACACTTATTCCTTAATAAAGCTACAAGGGTATACACATGTGTCTGTCATAGGGAATTTGGTATATGAGAGCATGAGTCAGGCATGTAACAGCATTGGCATTTGTGGAATGGAGGCATGCCCACATCAACTCGTGACAAATCAGTATGTAGTGAGTTAGGAATCAACTCAGCCTGTTTGGCCCAGCCACATAAAATTGACCTGACACTAGCAACGTGCATCAGACAGGCATATATACGTTTGTTTCCCCATTTCAATGTTCACATCCACTTCCATTACATCATCATACTTCTATTTCCTAATTCCTACTGCTGTTGTGCATCTACATGTCAGGTATATTTTGACTGCTGACTGCTGATCACCCTTACACATCTCACTTTATACTATATACGTGGCCACTCACAATCCTTACAGAAACATAGAAACCATCAGGTTTAAGTCACTAACAGCATTTGGATCCCCAAGGCTGTCCACCTCACCCTGGGTGTATGGGTCAGGGCCACCTAGAAGACAAGCACATTGTACATTTCTCTGTTAAAGCTGAAAATGTATACTGTGTACATAGGACGCACAGTACATTGCCTTCACAAATATCTGAAATTGCCCGAACATTGGACATATTGCATGAGGCAAAGTTGGAGTGTCCTCCTCATGGATATATGTCTGCCTTGTTGCAGTGTAGTCAGATGATACCAGGCTATCATGTATCAGTTGCTCAGAGTTGACAAGGTACAAGACCCCCATACGTATCTATAGGATTCAAGGGTGCTTTGATTTGATGGCTATGTGAACAGTCCAATTTGACTGACAACACTCTGCATAGTATAAAAATGCTAGGGACTGCTCACGCAAATACTTGTTCTTCACAAAGATACCCACATCTGACAGTACCCATGTTTACTTACCTTCTTCATTTAACTCCGTACATGTAACCAGTGCATTGGAAATTTGCAATAAGCGTTCAAGGCCTGAACAGGCTTGTCAAAGAACCATGACAATTTCTCCCAATACACACGTATGTGTGATACTATGGGAAGTAAAGCAAACACCTTGTCTAACCGGTTGCCTAATGGCATGTGACTGCGCTCTCCTGAAACTTACATGTCAGCTGGCACACACAGTTTAGAGTCAGTAATAACCTAGCATACTGGGTGACATTACTCCCTACACAATGGGGGAGAGGGTCACACAGCACCTATGAGCCTGGATGGCAGAGCATGGTTTGTTTTTGCATTTGTCATGTCACTGTAAACAGGCTCCTTTGGCCTTTACTGTTCATTTAAGTACGTTGTCCAGTAGTAGGCCACACAATCACAAATACTTACATGAGCCTACATTTAAAGATAAAACATCAAATATGTGTGCAAATGACAGATAGCAACATGCTAATTGTATATAGGGACTTTCCAGTCGGGTCACCAACTTCAATACACAGGTGATTAAGGAAATCGGACTCATGGCTCACAACATCTGTCCAACAGTGCTCCAGTTGGTGGATGCATTGCTGGACATTGAAAACACGATCAATTTGGTACCACACCTTCTCCCAATGCTGTTGCCTCTCTTGGGTAGGGTAACCTTGCCTTGCCCTACCTCCCACTCCAAATCATGTTTAGCAGGTAGTGGGCCAACAACCACAGCAGGCCACCAAACGTATCCTCTGACATTTCTCTTTCTCTGCCCAAGATCCCAGCACCCAAAGTACCCAACCTAAACATACCTAAAAAACACCTAAACCTTCCCCTACCCCTAAACTACAGAGCCCCTAAATGGACAGACAACCGACAATACATTACACAAAACTACACAATATACAATACATAAAGGACAGTTTACAAACACAACAAGGACAGCAGAGACACCAACAAGACCAAAACACAGACCACTCATAAAACCACACACTCCAAACGCCTCCAAAAGCCAGCACAGGCAAAATAGACTGTAACAGTGAAAGGAACTTGTAGCATGGCTGAGCCATTGTATCATTTCCTGTGTGGATGTGTTATGTTTCTGACTAAAGTGTTGCTTTTTTTTTACAAAAGCATTGTTGGTTTTTACACACTGTTAGGGATTTAGCCAAAGCGTGAGTTACACACAACACAGTGCAATAAATAAGGCATTGATTTTTAAGTTTTGTAGTTGATCTGTGAAATCCATGCAAAGCTCATCCTACTAAAGCGTCACAGTTCCGTTCCGACAAAAGTGTATCTTTTTCTAAAAAAGCAAATATTTTTATGAATCATCACTGATTACATAGGCAAGGAATGAGTTACATACAGCACATGCACATGAACAATACATTGTTTGTTGACAGTTTGATGTTGATGCATTGCCTCGGTAAAACACTCCATGTGCAGTCCGTCATGCTAGTGGCCAATCTGTGTGTTTTCCTTGATGCTACTGCCATTTGTGTGTGGTTTTGTGTAATGACTGGTGTAATGCAGGTACATTTATCACATGATTCACTTTTATAGCTCTGTTCTCTCTGCTAACATGAATATATACTTAGGACGTGATGCATGTGTGTGTCAGCAGTGCACATATGTGTGACTCATTGTGTTCATGTTGCAGACACTAGGACAGGCAACATATTGATGTGCTGTAAGTGCCACAGATTGATTTTTAATTGTGGACATCTTAATATTATCAATATGAAAAACAGTTTGTAATATGTTTGCATTGATACAGATATCATCGTAGTGGTCATTTTGTGTTCCACAGATGCTGTTCTACTATGCAAATGATATCCACATTGTCAAAAATGATTGTGGGAATATTTGTAGTTCATACTGGCTGTATTATTTACCACGCTAGTGCTTATGGACATAGAATACACTCAGGATTTACATTTACTGGCTACTTGAGCCTGTCTACATTGTATGTGACATCCAGCTTACAGATTGACTGTCTAGATGTGACAGTAGTTTGCTATTGCAGTAGATCACCTGCTTATTATTGCATGACATTATATAGCCATACTATATTGTCCACTATATGATATACTGGTCCACACACACTTACTGTCTTGGCTTGCTGTGTGCCACAAAATGTGTGCCACATGGAAATTACACTAGCAGAAGTGGGTCATCAAAGACTCTTACCAATTATTTTGTTCTTCACAAGGATTGCTTGAGTAGGCCTAACAAGCATGATGTCTTCCAAGTAGGGATATATTTAGCATGCCCATGCATCACAGTTTTTGCCAACAGAGAGGGCTAACATGAACATAAAATGTGATCAGGCATTTATATCAAATGGCCCCAGGTGCAGTCATTGTCATGTTATGCCACTGTGACTTGGGATGAGTCACTGCATGGTATCTTTGCTGGATTCATCTTGCACTTAGTCATTGCTTCTGAGCAAAAGTTTTATATTTTAACTCTTTGTGTTGTGTTTTTGCAATTACACAAATGTAGCTGTAGGAGTTTGTGGGAAAGTCAGTGCTTAATTTGTGCTTGTTGTTTCCGCTGCGGAGCACAGGTACTTATTTTTAGGGGACGGCGCTTAGTTTTCTTCATCAGTCATTTACTGCGAGCAAAAGACACACAAGGGAAAGGTGGAGGAAGAGAAATATGAAAAAGCGTTTAAAGGGAGAGAGCAGAAGGCTGGAAGAGTGAGCCGAAGAGGCAGGGAGTGGCTATGAATGAAATAAAGAGGCTAGAGAAGGCTTTAGGATTAGGCCACCTTGATGTTCTGTGTTTGCACATTTAATTACAGCAGCCACGTGTTTCACAGGAGAGCTTTGGGCACAGACATGTTTTTATTTACAAACTAAGCACTGGGGAAAGTACCCTCTTTTTGGCATGGTTACCCCCACTATTTGCCTGCTGTCAGTGTAATTTGACTGTGTTCACCAGGATCCTACAAATCAAGACCCCAGTGACTGTGCTCTCACTCTCTTAATGTTGTTGTCCGTGACTTTGTACACCTTTCAATTGGCAAACTGGTGCCCCCATGTAAACCCCTAGTGTATGGTACCCAGGACATTCGGGCACCAGGGATTCCCCAAGGGCTGCAGCAGATATTATGCCACCCATGGGAGCCCATGCAAAATGTGTCTAGAGGCCTGCCACTGCAGCCTGCATGAAAAGGTGCATGCACCCTTTCACTATAGGTCACACACCAGGTCACTGTAATTCACCCCTATGGCAGGCCCTCCTAACCCAGAGGGCAGGGTGCAAGTACCTGTGTTTGAGGGCACACCTGCATGTGCAGAGGTGCCCCCACAAACTCCAGCTCCATTTTCCTAGGCTTCGTGAGTGCAGGGAAGCCATTTTAATAGATCACTACCTAGATCTAGCTCCATAATGGTAACTCTGAACCTAGTCATGTGTGGTATCAAACATGTCGTAATCATAACCTCATACTGTTGCCAATATTGGTTGTATGATTTTATGGACTCTGGGGGCTTCTTACATGATGCCCAGCTTTGCTCCAATCAGTCTTCCCAGGCAGCCCACGTTGCTGCCATCCTACTGACAGGTTTCTGCCCTCCTGCTGCTTGAACAGCTCAAGCCCAGGAAGGCAGAACAAAGGATTTCCTTTGGTGGAGGGAAGCAACACCCTCTCCATTTGGAAATAGGTGTTGCATGGCTTGAAAGGGGTAGCCTTCCAAACAACAGGTATGTTTTGAAGGGCACATTTGATGCCATCCTTGCATAAACAGTTTGCACTAGTCCAGGGACCCTCAGTCCCTGCACTGGCATGAAACTGGACAATAGAAAGGGAAGTTATCACTCCCCTGTCCTTCACCACCTCTGGGCTGGTGCCCAAAGATCCTCCAGGTGCCCACTAGATTCTGCCATCTTGGATCCAGGGTGGGCAGAGGCCTTTGGGAGTATCTGAGTGACCAGGTCAGGCAGGTGACTTCACAGCCTCCTCCTGATAGGTGGTCACCTTGATAGGTGACCAATCCCGCTTTAAGGGCTATATAGGGTTTCCCTCTTGGGTGGGTTCCCAGACTCGATGTACAAGATTCCAGCAGGACTCCTCTGCAATGTTTACTTCGACTTCTGGCCACTGGAACTGCAACTGGACTTCACAGGAACCTACAATCTGCAGCTCCAGCGACAACTTTGCTCTGCAACATTGTTTCTCTGTCTCCTTCCAGCTACTGCAACATTTCCCTGGCTGTGCATCCTCTGAGGGTGGTAAGTCTTCAGTCTGCACTGAGAAGCAAGAAGGAATCGCCCTTTGAGTGAAGGAGTCACTCTCCTGCATCCAAAGGCACCCACTGCAATGATGACCTGCTGTGTGGGTCCTCTCTCCTGCAACTTTGCATGGATCCTGCAACACAGGTGGTGATCTTGATTGGTTCCCTTGGTCCTCTCTACCAGCTGTCCAACTTTGGAGGTTGCAAGTTTTGTCTTTTCTTGCAGGACATTACTCCTGTGAACCATGACTCTTGCAGCTACCAAGGCTTGTTGGCTCTTCTTCCAAGCGATTTTCATGCTCTGTGTAGCCCCAGCCGCCAGCACTCTTTTGTGCAATGTGTGGTCTCCTGCATGCTGCTTGAGCGACGTGGGACTCTTTTACAGGTGTGCTGAGTGGGCCTCAGTGCGACTCCTGTGCCTGCTGCCTGTGAGTTGCCTGTGGGGGTTGTATCCTTGACATCTAACTCTTACTGATGAGGGTAACCTGGGACTCCCCTGCTTGGGTTAAGTCCCCTCAGACCTTCCTGGTCCCCAGCAGCTCTGCAAATCTTCAGCTGCTACTCCTGCTTTTGCCAAGGCTTCTTGGTGGTTTTTCCACACCATTGATGGACTGCAACCCTTCTTCCAACATGGGATATTGTCTGCATCACTTCTGGAACTCTTCCTATGCTCCTGTGCTGCATAGTCGGCTCCTGGTCCTAACCATCAACCTGGCCCTGCATCTCCACAAGGGTGGGTAGTGGCTTCTGCCCCAACTGGACACTCCAACTGGAACTGGACTTGGTCCCCTTCATTTGCAGGCCCTCTTCTGTCTGGATCCATCTTCTGTTTTTCTCTGTCTTGCTTGGGTCTTGCACAGTCCTTTTACAATGATTCTCTGTGGGTTTGGGAAAAACTAGAGACTTACCACTTCTCTCCTGGTCGCTGGGGGCCACTGTGGTACTTACCTTTTGGGGTTCCTAGTTCTTCCAGCTCCCATCTGCAAATTCCACTTACCTGGGTGGGGGGGACTGCCCTTCGCATTCCATTTACTTAGTATATGGTTTGGTCTCTCCATGGTCTCCATTATGTTCTGTTATTTCACTCTTTTCTATTGCTTCTTATGCCCATTCCTGATTACTAATGTGTATATAGTAGTGTGTTTACTCACCTGCTCGTCGATAATTGCCTATACAGTATTTTAGTATTACCATAATAAAGTACATTTATTTTTGTAACAATGTGTGGTTCTTTCATACTGTGTGACTATAGTGGTAATACATAAGCTTTGCTTTGGAAGCTTATCCACAGCTACGGCTAGAGAGCCTGGCTTCCTAGAAACTGACTACACCTCACTAATAGGGTGCACCTGGACCTGGTATACGGTGATAACACCATAGGTGTTCACCACACACCAGGCCACTTTCCTACGGAGTGAACCCATTGTTTGCATTTGACTGCAACACACCAAGATGGTAAGATATATTCCGACTTGTTCCAGTTACATCTTTGCCTAGTGGGATAAGTGTGGCAGCATTGGCACTAGATAACCAATCTTGCACTGGCACAGTTGTGAATTCTGCATTCATATGTGTGATGTGAGATGTCACAATAGATTTAATATATGCCTGAAGACATTGATATAGCATATGTAGACTGTAGGAGTTGGACTATGTTCCCCCACACATACTATGTGGCTTGGGTCACAGTCATTAAGACTATCAGTTAACTCTACTATCCTCTAAAAGTATGAGGCTGAACAAATGGCGAGATGTCCAATACAAGCACAGTCATTGGAGACTATTTACATTAGCACACCATTTGGATTGTTGTAGGATATCCGCCGATCAGTACACTGCGACAGCACTCATTATTATGACCTGTCCAAACTGTGCCAAATTGAAATATTTGTTTCGTGTCTGTCTTCACAGGTGGTTGGCAGGCACACATTTCTGGATTTAAAAACTCAGCTTGTGTGTATTACACACTGCTACATACCTTTGTTGTGCGCCAATTACTATCATGTGTGATGTGAGTGTTTTGATCTTTACAGTGACTAGGTAGTAAGATTGCTTAGTTAATGGTAATGTTCATAAATCTATTAGCATTTCAATCATTGTTATTCAGGTAGCAAATATATTAGTGATCATCGATGTGGATTATGCATCTGCAAAGAAATTCTGAACGATTTGGTCTATCAGCCGTGTCCCAGCAACTGTAGGTATATTTATGGCCCTCATCTTCCTTATCATTATCCTTTGGGCCTTAATGGTCTTCATTTCCCTCGACCCATGCAAGATTGGTCGCCACACATTTGTTGTGCAAAATGCAGCACAGAAGTATGATCTGACATACCGTAGGGGGAGTAGACGAATCTCACCCTACCGGACATGTCAAGATAGGGAAAGCTTGACTTAAGAACTCCAAAAGTCAGCTCCACTATGGACCGTGTCCTGCATGGTTGTAGCTACACTGCTGCTGTGCGTATGGGATCATGACCCATTGCTGCAGACCAAATCCTTGGTCGGCTGAAAGACTGGAGAAGAACAATCAGTGTATGGTCATGATGGTTGCTGTACCCATATTCATGAACATTCTGTTAGGTTTCCTGAATGACTTATTCACTTATCAACCAGTATGGGACCTGTACTGACATTACTTAGCATAAGTGCACTTTGATTTTTGGTATAACTAGCACTGTACTACAATTACAAATATACTGGTCTGTGTGATCCACTTACTTTTTATAATATTTGTCATACTTGAGAGTGGCAATGCCATGAACGTGGTGACTCTTTACTAGTATGGAGAGTCGGTTATCCATTGAGAAGACACTTCTCTCAAACTCCTCTTTTTTGTTTGTTTGGGACTACTATTGGCATTTCTGAACTAAAACATGTCTGATTTTACAATATTTAGCATGTGCAGTTTAGGTTGTCTCATTCCTTCCCCATATTTGGATGTGACAGTAGTAGTCACTGTCGTTCATTAGCTACTACCATAGATAGATAATTGATTGCATTTCAATGTGGGACATGTAAGTCTACACATGGCAGTGCACTGTGTCCACTATGTTGACTGTACACAAGGAAAGAGATATGTGGTAGTCTTACGCTGTACAGTGCAATGGGTAAACGTTCAGATCTGCACTGCCTCACTGATTGTGGACAGTTTAGGACACATTTTCAACATGATGCAGTGTCCTGGGTTTACAGCCTGCACTGACAGACAATGGACAACATTGCACCAAGACATGCACATTGTCCAAATGGTGAATGTGTGGCTGCCTGTCTTATGAGATATATTTTGTGCATGAGGACTGGTAGAGTAGGTTTCTGTGGCACGTAATGGACTACACATAGGATGGCAGGTTTGTATATGATCACTAATGAAAATGTCCATGGTACTTATCACCTGGCGAGGGCAAAAGTTTTGAAAGTTTCAAAGGTATTGGATACAAGACATGCCTCATGACCATGGGAGTTACCTGTGGACAAAGGCAACAGAAAAGGAGACCCTTACTACAACACAGTGTAGTAACACAGCATTTTAAACAGTGTTGCATTGGTGAGGATCTTTTCACCATTTTGAGACATACACAGGAAGTCACTTAGCTGTGCTGCCCTGCATCAGATGTAAAAAGCAGGAATGCGCCATTTTGTTAAGAAATGGCACATTTGTGTTCCTTCTGCATGCGGAGATTGGTGAATAGTGCCAACACAGGCAACCTTGCAACATGCTGCACATGTGTCTGCATTGTGAGATCAATTGTTTTTATGCAGGAAGGGGCACCTTCCTGCACAAATGCAATCAATTAAGGCTTTTCCTGTTTCTATGTGTGACGCACAATGCAGCACATATAGAAAGAGGAAATGATGAGGAGAAATAAAGCTATTTCCCCTTGTTATGCCTTCCTTAGGGAGGCACACATTTTGACACATTTCCAGGTTTACCAATCCTTGTAAATCTGGGAATGTGTCACAGCCCATTGGTGTTGGGTGGGAAAAACCACTGTAAAGCCTATGCAACACACCCTTCATGTAGTGTAAGGTAATGCAGCACTTTACACTGCCTTGCATTGCTCCATATATATGAGGCCATTAAAGGGCATGCAGTGTGACTTTGTGTTTCCTCATAGACATGATTGAGATACCTGCCCCACAAGAGAGTCATGGAAATAGACGCTCCAGCAGTGCGTGCCTCTAGTACATGAGGCCACAGTGGCTTAGCTGTTCTCAAGATGTGTGACTTGGAGGGTTGTATTGCACATGTGCCATGTAGTATGGTGCAATTATGAGGCCCACACCTGCTATGTATGCACTGTCTCATTAATCCAACAAAAATATGACTATTGTATCCAACATATTTTCCAGTCATGAAGTTGGTCATGTGCTTCAGAAGTATGTACCATCCAGTAAGTGTTGGAAATGGCCTCTCTCAAGGGTCACCCCAAAACTTTTTGCCTTCCTCCTCTTCTTTTTCTGACCTCATTTTTGCTGGCTTTAGGACTCTGGGCACTTTACCACTGCTAACCAGTGCTAAAGTGCATGCGCTATCGCCCTAAAAACATGGTAACATTGGCTCACTCCCAATTGGCATTTTTTATTTACTTGTATGTCCCTAGTAAAGTGCATAACCTGTGCCCATGGACTGCAAATTAAACGCTACTAGAGGGTCTGCAACACTGATTGTGCCACTCACATAAGTAGCCCCTGAACCTTGCCTCAGGCCTGCCATTGCAAGGCCTGTGTGTGCAGTTTCGCTGCCACTTCGACTTGGCATTTAAAAGTACTCGCCAAGCCTTAAACTCCCCTTTTTCTACATATACGTCACCCCTTAAGTAGACCCTGGGTAACCCATAGGGCAGGGGGTTGTGTAGGTAAAAGGAAGGAAATGTACATGTATTTTTTAAATGTCCTGCTAGTGGAAAACTCCTAAATTCACTTTCCAATACTGTGAGGCCTGCTCCTTTCATAGGATAGCATTAAAATTACCCTCATTTACTGTTTGAGTGTTAGATTCTGATCAGAAAGCGGTAACCATGTCATATTTAGTATGGGCAGAATGGTAATCGAAAATCCTGCTTATTGGTGAGGTTGGAGTTTATATTATTATTTCAGAAATGCCACTTTTAGAAAGTGAACATTTCTTTACACTTAAAATCCATCTGTGCCTTACAGCCTGTCTCCAATCAATTTCTGGGCTGGGCTGGTTGACACTCAGTCACACCTGCACTCATCTGCATATTGAATGGGTCTTCCTGGGCTGGAAGGGTGGAGGGCCTGACATTTACATTTCAAACGCTAGATGCCTGCCTTTGCACAATGGACTGCCAAACCCCCTACTGGGACCCTGGAAGACAGACCTGTATGTACTGAAAGGGGAACTGGTGCACTTCAAAATCACGCGTTGAAGTCTCCCCCACTTCAAAGGCATTTTGGGGTATATAAACTGGGTCTTTGCCCCACCAACTCAGACACTTCTGGACCTGAACCTGCAACCTGTCAAGAGGAACTGCCTGCCTGCCCAAAGGACTCACCTGGACTGCTTTTCTGAGAAGGACTGCTGCCCTGCTGTTGCACTGCTGCCCTCTGACTTTGCTCAGAAGTGCTCTCCAAGGGCTTGGATTGAGCTTGCTTCCTTTTTTCTGAAATCTCAGGTCCAAAAAGACTTAATCTCTGCCGAAAATTGATGCACAGCCTGCCGGAAACGATGCACAGCCGTCTTGCGACCAAGAAATCGCCACACCGCCAAACCGGAATGACGCAGCCCGACTTCCCGAGTGAAGTTTCGCCGCTGAATCATTGTGAATAAATTACAGCAAGTTCAGCCCTCCCTTAGATGCACCCAATAAATCAAGACTAGCCATGATTGTACAGTTCTGTTGACCATAGCTAGATGAAGATGAGGATCATTAAGCTGCAGGGGTTTAGTGAAAAACACAAGTGCTGGTCAATGCAGAGGCCCCTGG
The DNA here is from genome assembly GCF_031143425.1 of Pleurodeles waltl. Classification (NCBI taxonomy): domain Eukaryota; kingdom Metazoa; phylum Chordata; class Amphibia; order Caudata; family Salamandridae; genus Pleurodeles; species Pleurodeles waltl. Next base: position 1,351,363,036 of record NC_090445.1, read on the forward strand.
CTACTGCACTCCAGTATTAAGCTTTGAATTACACTACTTTTAAGAGTGTAGACATTACCACCATATTCTCTGACAATGTTGCCCTAGCCCCGATGAAGGTCTCATAGATGGAAAAAAGACTACACCAGACTGGAAAGTCTTGAACTTGAACTGACTTTTCCTGATCTATCATACATTTATTCTATCTGGACAAGCAGGCTGGGTGTCATCTGCTTTCAGACAGGAGTGAACTCTGATTGTCTAAAAGAGGTCTTCCAATGTCAAAAAATATATATTAGAAGACAGGTGTAACAGGTGGAAACCCTCTGGGGCATCCCTGCTGAGTTGATGGACCATAGAGCAAATGCAAGGAAGACAGACCAGTGGAGACCTTATGGCCAAAAATGAATTGATCCACGTAAGTACTCACAGTTGTCAGGTAATTTAATTGAGTTTCTCCAGTTGGACGTGTTGGTCACCATTTCTAAAGGATCCCACAAACCTAACAGAATTGCTACCTCAATATTGGTGACATTTATTGCTCACCCAGTGCAGCTTAACCTACAAACTCCATGCATTATTTTGGTCAAAAGCCAGTCTATGTTTAATAAAGAATGTTTCTTCCTTCTTCAAAGTCTTGAAGTTAAACAATGGCCATCGTTTCAAGCAGCCACATAAGTCATCAAAAGTAATACATGTTTCTAGGAAGCTATTCAAGATAATAGTCAAAGCATTTCCCAAGGCAAAGGCCATTCACCTAAGAACATGTCAGGCAGGGTTGTGAAAGAGACCCCTAAGGCATGTTGCCTGCAACTAATTTAGGTAACTTGTGATGAAAAGGCCACAGATCCACACAATGTGTGTGATTATCATACAGGTTTCACAAAGTGCAAATAGGATTCCATAGGAGAAATACTCCATTTGGTTTGAATAAAAGAACAGCCTATTAAGGATCTCCACTTATCATAGTACATCATAATTTTGTTGTTTATATGATACAGGCCCACTAATTATAGGAATGGCTTGAATCCAGGTTTATCAGTCAGACCTATAAAGCATAATTCATGGGTGCCAGTGGCTAATTTTATGATTACTTGCCATGTCTGCAAACATAGCTTCTTCTGAGTTTTTGTTTACCAGAGCAGACCTGGAAAATCACTGTTAGTAGGTTCACTAATGACCAGATGTAGTCTATGTTTATCATAACAGTTTATCAAAAAAGAAACAATAGGAAGGGGAACATGCATGAATGTACCAACATTCTAAGATATATCATACAAAACACAGACCTCTAAACCAGATTTCATCAGCGAGAGCCTCCAAACAGTTGCAATTGCATAATGTCACGTACTGACCGAAACTCGCATAAAAGAATGTGAATATTGTTGGAGACATACAGTAACTGGTTATTTTCTTTACATTGGGATTTCAAATTTTAAACTGGCTTCTCAGGCTCAACTGAATATAAATTTTAAAACAAGCATTGGGATTGCTAATCAGTATGGCTTTATTGTGCTGCATCCTGCATTCTGCATCCTTACAAGCACACTGCTCAACCTGCATTCACATGTTCAGAATCATTTACCTCTTGTCTAGTGGGAATAGGAGCAAGAACCAAGAAAGAGTGTCTGCCTGCTCTGGCGCAATGGAACATGGACACAATCATAAGTAAAATGGAAGAGAAATAAAGCCTGTGAGGTGGCTCATTGGGTTAAAGGCAATAGCTGGGATACTCAAGATAAGTGCCTTGTGCACCATGTACAGTGCCTCAAACATGATCCATTTATTTATTGTCAATCTTTAGAGGAGGTCCAATTGGAATTTAATCGAAGAGTCTTGAGGTAAATTATGTAACATGTGCAGCAAATGTACTTTGCACTATCTGAAAGTGACAGATAAGGTATTTAGGAAAGACAGGCAAGGCTGCATTCCTATAATCCCTATAATCCAAACAGTATGAGATAGCTGCCAGGATCAACAATCTTCACCCTTCAGTTTGGAAGCAAGGAAGCATTCTCTTGAAGCTATCCAAAAGGGAGTAACATGTACTATCAATCTTGTCAATATATGGGCAAAATAATAGGATCAGAATTGATAGTGACACCAACACTTTTTGGCAGAAGTTGGGGGTACATCTGCAAGCCAGTGACTCCCAAGGGCAGGCTGCAGTCTAAAGATGATTCCCTAAAACCAACACCTATGTTTTATATGAATTCAACTTTTAAAGGTTATTGTTTATCAAACGTGATTGAAATAAAACATTTTAGGATCTTCAGAAGTTACTGCTACTTTGTTCGATAAGGAATTAAAAAGCAACAGTGTAGTTAAAATTAACAAAAATGAAATAAAGCAAATAACTGGTTTAAGCAAATGTTAAAGAAAATGCATAATAAATTTAAATAAATCATCGTCCAGTGCTTTTACTATTAAAAATAAAAGGCACCTTAATTCGCAAACAACTAAATACTAATTACAAAGGTGCAAATTTACACAATGAAGGTAAAGAATCTCTACCACCACCAGAACTGGTAATCTGTGTTAGAAAGTCTCTTTGTATTAACTAATGTATAACCCCTCATGAATTTCATTAGAGTTCACCAACGGGAGGGAAGTTTGACTAATTTGTACTTGTCACTGAATTTTAAATGCAAAACCCTCTCCTCTTGAATGTGTCAGAGTTCAAAAGGTAATACATCTTCCTAGTACATTTGCTAAAGAGTTCACAATGAAAAACCTGACTCTCTGGGTATTAAAACAGAGGCAGGTCAAAGCTGACTCAGAGAAATTGATGACAGCACACGCACATGTAACATACAATAAAAAAACAATGTTCAAGCAATGCTCCTTTTTTAGAGAAAAGTACTTTAATGCACACACTACTAAATAATATCCCCCACATTATTATATATATTGACAAGATTCCAAATGGAATTACAACTTAGCACCCCTCCTGTAGGGGCCCCACAGACTAATTGAAGTTCTAATTGTGTACCCTAAAGAAACATTACAGGGGAACAAACCCTTTAAATGTAGACTCATCCTGTCATCTCGTAGGAAGGGTACCATGTGGTAATGTGTGAACCAACAGGCTTTAATCTAAAAAGCCTGAAATGCCTCTATATGGACCTATCATTGATTATGATGCATGTTCAAAAATGTTAAGAGCCTACAGAGTCTTTGTCAGACCATTCAGGTCATTCAGACTGTAAAATTAAAGACTGATTGCCTTTGTTACACATTTAATAATAAATAAAGCAAGCCTATTAGCTTTAAAATTAGAATAAATAAGCATGACCACTAACTAAGATCTCACCAGAAAACTACATAAGTAATTCTTTCTATTTTTCTCATATAATCATTGGCAACACCAGTATAAACAAAAAAGGCAGGTGCTCAATGTACATGGTGAACACACAGTGCTCGAAAAATCAGTGTGGACGGCATCAACAGAAAAAAAAACAAAGACGACCAAAAGAATGTTGAAATTTGACAATGTGTGCAGATAGTTTTAGAAGATAAAAGTTTGTAATTAACAATTAATTGGAATATTGTCAACAGCATTTAAACCTTCCATAATTCATCAAAACAATGTCCCTTTGTGGATAATAAAAAGCCTTGCCTACTAAGGTATTTTATGGCAATTCTTTTTAAAAAATACTTGATTATAGGATTTAACACATAGTAAAGGCAATCAACCTATAGAGGCCTACTGGCTTTAGAATGTTTTTCACAATAATTAATTCAGTCTTTCTGCTTTCATCATATCTATTCATAATATACTGATCAGACCTATGGCATCTGGCAAAACTGTTTCCAATGAACCTACGACTTTGATTACTAGAAAGTCATCATAACTAGCTCAGCTATTAGTATTAAGCATAATCTTTGCATTTCAAGGACTCTTTTTCCAGTAGAATAATGTGGCCTCTGTCCAATCACATCCAGTAAGCCAGCCCTGAAAACGTCTTAAGCAATATGTACCACAATACTAACTAATTCAATATGAATGTGGCATTCCTGAGTAATTGGGTGTTCCTAACAAAGGGCCTGATTTAGATGTTGGCAGCAGGGAACACTGTCAAAAACGTGATGGATATCCCGTCTTCCATATTAGAATCCAATTCTATCTAATGGGGATCGTAATACGGTGGACAGGATATCCGTCACATTTGTGAGGGAGTATTCCTACTGCCAACAACTAAATCAAGCCCAAAGTAATTTACACTCTCACAATTGAATGTGTGGGCTGAATCTCTGTATTAACCTACCTCTTTCCCTTCCAGGGTAGGAAGAGTAACTAAAAAGACTGTTTTACCTGAAGCACTAATTTTCTGAACAGAATTGAAGATGTTGCACTTACTGAAATTCAGTACAAGATACAGGGTATTCTGAAATGCTCCCTAAGTTCCTTTGGATTGTTTCTCAAGGATGAATTTGTCATTAAAGATACTTTCGGGGCAGTTTCATGGTCAGTGCATTGGGCCACAAGGTCCTCAATAAAGAAAAAAAATGCTGAAAATAGTGTATGCTATTTCTATTGCCAGTCTCTCGTCACTACATGTGCTTTTAGTTAAGTTCTGTCTAGTGCATCTTTCTCAAAGTATGCAGATATCTGCATTTCATATGTTGGGCACACAAAGACATAAAATACATTCAGCTGCTATAAGGCACTGGCTTGTGAAGTACAACACTTTAATGTATACACAGCCCTGGAGAAATAGTAGTGCAACTTCTTTTGCTGTAGTCTCAATTGTGCAGTGGTGCCTGCAATAGGCATTCAGATTCTGAAACTCAGTAGAGAGCTGCCTGGAGGAGCAAGCAATCTCTTGGGAGCTGATCACGACTGCCTATTGTAGAGTGAATGGTAATGCCAAATGTGGTAGTACCTTTGCAACATGGTTTTCCGAAACCTGGATTAGTTTATTACAATATTCCACATCTGGAATGGGGAATAACATAAAGGTATTAATGTTTCTTTCTCAATTACCCAGGATATTACCAACTTTCATACAGATTTTCACATAGATATTTCACCTGCTTTCAGTAGACCGGGTGCAACAATCCTAAACTAAGATGTTTCAGTAGAAATTGTAATCCCGATCTGGCCACTAACTCTTGTTACTCAGAATTGGGATTACCCGCAGATTCTTGATTGGCTCTTTAGTGCTCAAATGAAAACAACATGTGTGTACCTACATTTCTAAAGCATGTCGAGCGGTTGCAAAGCTGATAGATGCATTTACTACATTGGGAGACTTATATGGATAAACTTGAGATGCTGAGCTGCCTATAAGATAGTACAGTTTTTTCAAATTAACTAGGAAGATTTTACCATAGAATGTCTCCTCCCTCGAAATATAGGGACTTCTTTAGAAGCTGATGTACGCCACCAGAGCGTCATTTTTTTGATGCTCCTGTGGCGCACAGTACAGACTCATATCTACAAGGCCACGCAAAGCCACCCTGTGTGGCTTTACATGGTCTTATAGAAATGGACCCATATTTATACTGTTTGTCCTGGATTTGCATCATTTTTTTTACACAAATCCAGCGCAAACTTAACTCCATCTTTTTATTTTGACGCTAGACCCATCTAGCGTCAAAAATATGGAGTTCACGTCACTTTAAGGATCCGTGAAACCGCCTTGCGTCAATGAGATGCAAGGTAGGCATTCCTGTTCAAAAAATGACTCAAACACCTGAGTGCCATATTTATCCAAAAAGGCAAAAATGACGCACGGGTGGGAGCAGACCTGAAAAATGATGCTAAAAACGATTTGCATAAAAATGTAACGCCTGTGGCAGGTGTCAAAATGAGGCAAACACACCACTACTTAAGGAAAACAAACACAAGCAACATCACAGACCAACAGGACAACATAGAGGTGCTACTGATTCAGCTTGCAAGACGATGCCGAGCACAGGACCAATGGCAGCAGCCACCACCACCCCAATGCGGCCCACAAAGGCAATGCAGAGAGCAAGAGAGGGTCTTCAGGAACAGGACAACCCTCCATGGCCTCAGGGAACAGGGCATGATCTAGAGGTATCAACTGAACTGGCAAGCCATAAAGCAGCTGCTGCACCATATTGAGCCACAACTAACCTGCAGACACCACAAGAACATACTACCGGTGACCGAGCTGCTAGCTGTCCTACATATGTTGGCAAGTGGCTCCTTCTAGACAACGAGTGTCCTGGTCGTTGGGGTATCACAGACTCATTCTAGGCCTTCCTGCCCAAGGTGTTAGATGTCATAATCTCCCTCTCACCCTGCCACATCAGCTTCCCCAACACCCAGCAGAAGCAGTAGGAGATAAAACAGGGCTTCTACCAAATCCATGGCTTCCCGTATATGCTTGGTGCAATTGACTGCAACCATGTCCAGATCGTCACACCTGCAGCAACAGAGCACCTATTCCAGAACAGAAAGCACATGCATTCCATCAATGTGCAGGCCATAGTTGACCACCAGGGATTGTTCACTAACATCTTGGCCAAGTAACCTGGGAGTGTCCATGATTCATTCATATTCCGACACAGTAGAATCAATCAGCACTTCCAGAACGGACAATATGGCAATGGCCTTCTTGTCGGTAAGTCAATAAACCTAGCAATATACACACAGCACAACAACCCTGTAGGACACACAAAACATACACCAGTACATTGGCACGTGGGTAGGTTGACGCTGAGGTGTGACACTGGTAGTTATGTTGTACATCCTGACACAATGGGATACACACCTCTGGACAAATGTCGGCTGCCACAAACATTAGCTGCCACTCTAGAGCAACAAGGGACCAATGTCAAAGCCCACAGTGACAATGACATGGCCTGCCCTAGAAGTACAACTTGGAAGATGAACCATTTACAATTACTTTAGGCCTCATAGTCAATCCAACACCCTCCTGAGCAGTATGTAGCGTGGAAGGGGTGTTCAATATGTGTTGCAGCAGGTCTAACACCATGAGACACATAACATCATGATTCTGACTTACATGTAGGTGATACAAAAATAGTGAGGCAGTCCCAACATCATTCATCCCTCTTGGGGTGCCGTTGCCACGTAGCAATAGGGAAGTGGACTGAGCCATGAACACATATTGATGTGGCACAAATGCAAACTGCACACTGCTGCACACACTGAAAGAGCCAATTGTCCATCAAAATAGCATATGTACAGGGAGATGGCCCTTCCTGCACAGATACATCCACCTCTACAAGGCAGTTAGCCAGGTTCCCTGAAGCAAGTTCGGTAGTGTAGGTGCACGATTGCACATGAGCTACTGGCAGAGGGAACAACGAAGTTTTGCCTAGAATCAAGTCACACATGGGACAATTGTGCATTGTCAATACTGAACAGCTCAGTGCTGCCAACTTAAGGACATATTTTGTGCTTTGTTACCTAGCCAAATCAAAGGGCCTCACTGCTGCATTTCATCTGCAATGACATATGTCTAAATGGATGGGATGTACTGACCATGTAGTGAAACCATGTTACCACCACATCGGAATCTATCGTTTGTGTGGAAGTATCATGTCCCCTCAGTGAAAGCACACTAAAACATTTTGGACACTACACAATGCATGGTACATACATACTGACCAACAGTTTGGAAACAAAAAATCATAGTTCCCAGGTCAATGAGCCAAACACAAGTTGTCAAGTCAAACAACCCACTGCAGCAAAAACCTCAGAGAAGGCCAGGATCTCATACAATACCACAAACACATATGAGTCACAGACGACACAAGATATCAACTGCCATGCTACATGACATTCCATTTGCAAGCACTAACAAAATACTCACTGATGTTATCTTTTGCAGTGGATCAGGGTTATGTATTCGAGCCATGGATCATGACCCCATCCCCAAACCCAAGCACAGCAGCAGAGCGTGCTTATAATGAGGCACATCGGAGGACACGCACCATTGTGGAAAAGACCTTTTGCATCCTGAAGTCCAGATTCAGGTGCCTGGACATCACAGGAGGCAGCCTCCTCTATGCCCCACATATTGTGTGTAAAATTATACTTACCTGTGCTATCCTGTATAACATTTGTGTGAGAAGGAACATCCCTCTATATGAGCCAGAACAAGAACTGCCTGAGGAGGAGGAGGATGGTGCCAGGGAACATGAGGGTGGATATCAGAACACAGCTGCAGGACTGCGCACCAGACAGCTAATTGGACAACACTTTTTCACTCAGTAGTCACTCTACACACCTTTTAAGATATGTAAATAAACACCTTACTTGATCCTGCTCTGGTTTCTTCATTCTCCCTCGCATGCTCCTTAGAATGTGAGTATTACCTCAGGGAGCGTGTTACAAAGACAAATCTCACTACTTCTGATGCAACATCACATGTGATGTGTATGATTGTACAGCAAACATCACACACATATAAAAAATACTCATCTCTTGAATTTCACATATGAAGGACTAAATTAATGGACCACAGCATATGACTCACATCCACGTTGGGAACATGGTCTACTGTAGCACATAACACACAACTATGACATCTCCAACCATAATGTAAATAAGCACCCCATACATGAGGTAGTGTATGTGAAACATCAGTGGAAACAGGAATGTATGTAACAGACCCCTGACATTAGTATGTGTGACATTTACAATCTCTGCAAGGAGCTTGTGCGACAAAGGGGGGATCATTTGTGAAAATGGATAGCATGAGTGTCCCAGGTAAGACAAGCAATGTTCACAGCACATGCCCTGCACAGTCCATCCCTGGAAATAAGTCCTGTCACTGCCATGTGTTACGTCTCTGCCATACATCTCTAGGGGACTCTGTAAACGGACTACCTGTACCCTGGGAATCATCATTAACACTCAACCAAAGTCCCTTTCTGACTCCTGTTTGCTTCCCTTTTCCATATGGCATGCTATAGAAGAACTACATCAGCATGAATGGACTTCAGGTACCATAATGCACTGCTTGGTAGTAGGTAAGACCTGTAATCTTCTGTCCATTGCTTCCTATGGGAAAAGTCTGGTTGCCCCTTTATACTGGATTCTCTCCTCCAGAGAGACTGAAGCTGCACACACCTGTGACCTCTCTTGTGCAGCCCAGCCATGTGACTCTGCCCTGGCCTTGCTGCTGCTTGGAACCGCTTATAAGCTACCATTCCCTGAAGCTCCAAATCGTGCATTGGAATATGATTCCTTTGTGTTCCAGACCACTTGTTGGATTGTGTTACAGTCTGATTCAGCCTGAACCTGCTTTCTGCTCTCTGTTTACCCAGTCCTGTTCCTGATTGTTCCAGTCAGAGTCTGCTCCCTGTTTCTCAGCCTTGTTCATGTTTGTTTCTGCCAAAGCCTGCTTTTTGTTTCCCATACCTGTTCCAGCCTTTGCATCAGCCTGAGCCTGAGCCTGAGCCTGTTCCCTTTTCCTGGGTTTGCCTCCTAGTTTGTTCCTTCGCTTTCTGTTTCCTCTTGGCTTATCGTGTCTGGTAAGTGTCCTATCAGTCCTCACCTGTGTAGAAGTGTTTTTCTTTGTACATGGGTTGGCACCTGGTATCCAGGAGGCAAATCCAGTCCCCATCCTTTGTCTAGTGCTGCATGTAGTCTTTAGTGCCTAACAGTGACAGTGTGCTATGGCTGTATTGCCGGATTTGGCACGTTCCCCAGCCAGACCCACAGGGGCTACTCTTGTGTATCTAAGTACAATCCTTGTTTATGTCCTATGGATCCAGACACAGAATCACTTCTGCTGCCTCCTTTCTATGGTGCTTGTGTGGTGACTATTTGTAAGATGAATCTGCACAGAGGCACTGACATTCCCTGTTGCTGTGGGGAGTTCTGAGCCCTACCCTATGTACAACTTTAGTGATAACCCCAGCGTGTTTGTCCATTACTGACCCATTCCATATTTGTTCATTCTAAGGTTACTCTGCCTTCACATTTCTGTTTTCTCTGCCTTACCATAGCTGGCCTTTCCTCTTGTATGCCTTTAGCTGCTCTTCTACTTTGGTACACTACCTCCTTGCGAGATACTCTGTGAACTCAAGGGGTGCCCCTAACAGAGTCCTGACTAGAGCCGTCCGAAACCGTGACATCATGGAGCCCAATCCTGACACAGGGTACACATGCCCACTCACTTGAACTGGACACTACTGTAGAATGCACATCTGAAAATATGTGAACACATGCAGCCAGGGCAGCAGGTACACCACAGCAACGTAAGTAACATAGGTAATTATAATGAGTGAAACTGACGTGTACTAAACATTTTATGGGTAGAATTAAGGCACAGTGTCTCAAACACAGTATGTACCAAACATGTACACATGTTAGACATTTGTGTAGTCCACACACATCACCATGAAGTCATAACCAACAATTAATGACATATGAGGGGAAACATATCCTACATACCGCTCATCAGTCATCCTCAATCATACCTGAGTTTTGTTTGTCATGTGAAATGTAATGTCCCCAAAGTCAAACAACTACACACATCACATGAGTCAACACATATTACAAACACATATCATGACTGCTGTAGATTGCTGATTGCCATCAGAAGTAGATATCCATTTGGAACAGATTTATACATTTGCATGACGCCCAATGTATTGCATGCTGTTCCTTCAGAAACACACATATTGTTGTTAGAGATCATTCACACCCAAAACACACAGTTGCATGCTCTACCACATGTGGCCAACCACTATACCACCCACTGCCGGCCATACTATCCTATCTTCATGTTGATACAGGATGCATGCATGTTAAATATTAGAAAATCACGCAATCAGAGATTGAGTCAAAAATTTGGATGCAAATGCGTAAACAGATCACGCAAACGCAAACTAACCTTACATGGGCCCTTAGCACGTATGCAGATATCCATTGAAACTGAAGTCTACAGGTAATACATTGTATTTTGCACATGTAAGTTATGCATCAAAAATATTCATGCAAACATCATGTGCGTCAAAAAAATACACGCATGATGGAAAAAGGGCCGCAAAGGGGTCAGAAAGTGATGTAATAGGCAATCCTGTTTACAGGGATGGTACTGTGGGTGTACTTTCACTTTCACTTTACAGTCTGTGCTATTTCTTGGCTGTGTATGCTAGAGATGGGTGGGTGGGTGATACAGGGGTATCACACAAAGGTGAGACGGCTGCGGTGGGGCAAGGTGCACTACCACCTCAAAAGAGTCTACCATACCAGCAGAATGAGCACCAGCTGAAGCATCGCTGGGCTGACCTGGTGGCCAGAGAGCAGGATCAGCTGGACCACCTGGGTGTGGTGATCGGTGGCCCTGTTGGAGAGTATCACATTGACAAATGTGTACAGTAGAATGCTCCTGAGTGACAGTAGCAGATGTCTTGATGTGCTGCATGCATTGTTTGTGGCCATGTTGAATGCAAGCAGAACAAAGTGTTAGTGTCCCAGTACTGAGATGGAGTCCACATGTCTATACATGTTAACAATGCAGGCCTGAGACTTGTTGAGCCATGTATGACTATCACTTAGGGCCACGTGTATGAAGCTATTTTTAATTGTCACAACCAGCCTAGTTTTCAGATTTTGGGGGTCATTCCGACCCCGGCGGCCGGCGTGCGCCGCCCGCCGGCCGGAGACCGCCAGAAAGCAGCGGTCATTCTGACTTTCCCGCTGGGCGGGCGGGTGACCGACAAAAGGCCGCCCGCCCGCCCAGCGGGAAAGCCCCAGCAATGATGAAGCCGGCTCCGAATGGAGCCGGCGGAGTTGCTGGTGTGCGACGGGTGCAGTGGCACCCGTCGCGATTTTCAGTGTCTGCTAGGCAGACACTGAAAATCATTATGGGGCCCTGTTAGGGGGCCCCTGCACTGCCCATGCCTGTGGCATGGGCATTGCAGGGGCCCCCAGGGGCCCCACAACACCCGTTCCCGCCATCCTGTTCCTGGCGGTTTTTACCGCCAGGACCAGGATGGCGGGAAGGGGGTCGGAAATCCCCATGGCGGTGCTGCGAGCAGCGCCGCCATGGAGGATTCTTTGGCGCAGGGGTAAACCGTCGGGAAACCGCCGGTTGCCCTTTTCTGACCGCGGCTTTACCGCCGCGGTCAGAATTGCCCCTGAAGCACCGCCAGCCTGTTGGCGGTGCTTCCGCGGCACTCTGCCCTGGTGGTTTTCAACCGCCAGGGTCAGAATGACCGCCTTTGTGTCTTTACATCAAGAAAAAATGTTTATTACAATGCAAATACCCAATTTTGCTATCCTCAATCACATTGCCAAATCACAAAAGAGGGTTTGCTAGTGGCATTTAGGAAGCGGCGTTCCCTTTCTATTTGCGAGTCGCAGTTCGCTGATTGATTGTTTGGTGACCGCGAATGCTGTCACAATACAATTGCAGTTACCACCAGTTTCAAGTTGGTGCTAACCCATTCGCAAAAGGGAAGGGGTCCCTATGGGATCCCTTCCCCTTTGTGAATGCATGCAAAAGATTGTTTCAGAGCAGGCACTGGTCCCACGGACTACTGTCTGCTTTAAAAAAAAAGAAGAAAAAAAAGTTATAACATTTGTTTTTGACATGCTTTCTGTTTACCCTTCATGAAATAAGGCTGCATTTAAAAAAAAGAAAATACATCTAAATTTGAAAGCAGTTACAGACATGGTAGTATGCTGTAAACTATTAGTTGTTTAGGTAGAATAAGTAGGTTTGGGCGGTGGTTTTTCATAATATTACATGTTAGTTTGTGGGTTGGTGGGTGCTTGTTAATGGTGGGGCTTTTGTGTATTTAAAAATATATATATATATATTAAAAAAAAAAATATATATATATATATATTTGTTTAGTATTAGGTAGTGTATGTTTAGGTTATTATATGTTGTTCTGCATGTGTCTTGTCATATAAGGAGGGCGGGGGGTAAATGTTTAGAATGTGGCGCTGTGGTAAGGAAGCTTAGCATAGGGTAGTTAGGGCAAGTTGTGGGTAATGTATAGTTAGTATAGATTAGGTTAGTATAGGTGTGTTACATAGTTTTAAGTTCTGTTCCATACATAGTTAATAAAAATGTATGTACTCCCTTACTGCATGTTTCATATGCTTGGGGCTTAGGGTCTTTGCATGAGTGTACAGCGCCAATTGTCTGTTGGCCGGTGAATTACATCCTGCATCCACATCCCTCTCTTGACATGTTAATTCAAGTGAGCTGTCACATTGGCAGCTACAACAAATCTAAATCTCAATGTATCTACCATCCATTGTACCCACCACTCAGTGTGACTATTGTTCCCAAGTATTGGACAGGTAGGTGTGCTTTTCAAGCTGTAATTGTTTTGATCCTGTGTCGGAATGTTGGGCACTGTGGGACTTCTGCCTGCAGCCTGAAGTTCATGTCGACCCTGCTAAACTGAGGAGTGCCAATTTCAGATGAGTCAAGTATACATATTTCACGCCAATGTGTTTTACTTGTACTCCCAGCCCACGTTATTGACCGAGCACTCTTACACAACCATTCCTGCTGTATATTGTAGGTGAGGCATGTATGTTTTAAAGCAAATGTCACATACACAGTGACTTGCTTGTAGGGGATGTGGCCAGCATTGATGTTCATCTTGTAGATACCTTGTGCGTAGATATCTGCCCACATTATTTCTGCACTCTGGTATTGACACTCTGTAACCATAGACATGTTACACACATCACAAATCTCCAGCAAAGTAGATGTATCACATTACACAGAGACAAAGTGGATATGTAAGTGCTGTTTATTTTAAAGTGCTGTAGTGCAATATTTACATAGTCCAGGTCTGTTACCCCCATCGGTGTTAAGCAGTCTATTGTGACGCAAAACAAGTGCATGACTGAGGGACATGTCATTGGACATGCTGAGGTGAAGTGTTGTTTAGTGCAGGGTAACATGAATTGCCAATTGAGTAGTGAGAGACAATTGCAGTCCATAATGGAAAGGTTAACAGTGTGTCAGTGAAGAGTGCATGTCACAAACTGTAGCAACACAGGCATGTTGTCAAGCACAGGACAAAGGGAAATCACTGCCCATGTGGCATGGGCAGGTGCTACCGGGTACTCCTACGGGTGAAGATGAACTGTTCCACATCTTCATCCTCTGATGTGTGTGTTGTCTCCTCTGCCCTTGATAGTGGGGGTGGTGGGTTTGAGGGGGCAAACACACTTCAGTGGTTGGAGAAGTGGACACCAAATTCCCGGCAGCTGCCATCTGTGGAACTACATATGGCATCACTGCAGCAAGGAGGAGCTGCTGATTATTGAGTATGGCAACAAAATACCTGTGGTAGTCAGCCATGTCTTCCCTAAGGAAGGCCAGTTCCCGGTGCATGGAGTCCTGCTTGTTGTCATGCATGCAGCAGCAAGATTAAGAGGGCAGGTGTTGTGGAAACTCCCTCAAGGCAGTGGTTTGGTCCCTCACGCACTGTTGGACTCCATACAGTAGGGATTGTGTGACTTGTTTGGCTGCTGTCTGTTCTGCGGACGTCATCATGCACATGCGCATCCCCTCAAGGCTGGGTGCCATAGTTTGCATTCCCATCTGCACCTCCTTGGCCAGCTCCCGCTGTAATCCCACTACTGTCCTCTCAAAGATGGTCCCTGTGTTAGCAGAGTCCTCAGCTGCGTTTGAGCTGGCAGGTCATGCTATTGGGGTGGTGGGTTCTATGGGATGGCTGCTACATGAATGCTCCTCCTTGCGACTGGAGGTGGTGTCTGGAGGGTTCCCAGGACATCTTGGAGGGTTTCCCTGGCTGATGGTTGTCAGCTGGTCATCCAGGTTATCAGCCTAGTCCAGGACAGGCAGATCCACAGGAGTGCTGTTGCCCTATGCAATGAGATATTGTACAATTAGTGTGTCTGTGTTGTGCCAGTTGTAATGTGACGTCACTGACTTCCTATTGGTGGTACATTGTCATGTTGGTTCCCATGCACTGTTCCTGTCATTAATGTTTGCAGTCTCTCAGCCCTATGCCCCACCTGCATGTCAAATGTGGTGTGGGCAGTTTGGGCAATTGTCTGCGTCACATCTTCTAGGTGTGGGTTCTGTTCAAATTGTGGCTGTGCACCTGCTTGTCCTCATCAATCCTCCCTCTGCTTCCATTTGGATGGTGAGGCCTAGCAATGATTGTTGGTGTGCTGATGCCACAACACTACACATGACAATATAGCCCTGACCCAGTCTATCATTTTTCACATACACCAATGCGGTGCTGAGACCTAGCACCACGCCATGCATGGCATTTCCTTGAGACAATGCACATGTTACCATTGGTGGTTTCTCATGTTGATGTTTGCTTATGTGTACTACATTGCATTGCACTAATGGTCCTGGCGGAGTTCCGTTTCCTCTTGTGACTGTGCAGGTTTGTTTGCCCTCCTACACACATATGTCCTCCCCCTCAATGCAGTTGTCTTAGCATTATGATACCTGAGATGTTGCATGGTGGCATTGCAGCTATTGTGACACAGGCTCAGGGGTGAACCCAGGGATGGGCAGCATAGGTATGAGATTACTGGTGTGTACATCTTTATGTATATGACAGTGCCTGATGGTTATTGAGTCTATGGACATGACAAGTTGACAGGAGTTGCACGTGGATAGGGATTGATGGGGATTGATCACATAGTCATACTGAACCCTAATTTTGAGTGTGTTTGTTCCATGGACACCTACCTGGCATTTCCTAATTGACCAGCGCACACAGCACAGGTAGTTGTGGCAAATGTTGTCAATGGGGAATGCCGCTTGAGCCAATGGCCTGAGACTGGGCATTGTCTGCTAGTTTACATTATGAAAATACCAGCTGTCCTGTGACACCAGACCAGTTTTACGTTCTACACTACCCTCCTGGTCTGCTTCAGAATTTCCAGCAGCCTTGGCATGGCGGTGTATCCCCATGCAAAGGTTGTTGGTGTTGTGTTGTGCTGTGCCCCTGGATGCCCCATGCTCCTGGTATGGGCAGTGCAGGGAGTCCTGTGCCGTACCTCTTTGCCCTTTCCACTGCCTGATTTGAAGGGCTGACATGCATTGTTTATTAGGTTTGTGCCACCCCTCTTCTTGCACTTGACATTTAGGCATTTTGGTCCCCCATGCAACTTACCCTGCATATGTGTTGTTTTCTGGTAGTCTGCGCTGTCCTGTCCTGCGATACCAGTGATGATTTCCTCCGGGATGGCCGCTGCAACCATCTCCTCCATCTCGTCCAAGTTTATTGCGGTGCTGGACTTCCACTTCTGGTCTGCAGTATTGCCTTCCTGTACCTTGTAATTTTTTAATTTGTCCTCCGCTTGAAGTCATGCCAGCATTTCTTGCGATCAGTGACAGTTCTCCTGACCACTGCCACACTTTTAATCTTGTCCACCATCTGTTGCAGAATTACCTCTCTCCTTCCAATTGGCAATTTAGAGGTGATTAAGAGTTGATGCTGGTGCTCCGTCACCTCCCTCACCAGTATAACATGCTCCTCTGTGCTGAAGCGACACTTCCTCTTCTTCTTGTCTCTCCCCTGGGTCTTGTCTGTGTCGTCCTGGCTGGTTCCTGGTTGTCTGGGGTATCCCTGGGGTCTCTCCTGGCTTCTGGGATCCATTTTGGGTCTCCTTTGCACAGTTTGCACCATTTGCATCACTTTTTGACGCTATTGCAGGGAAAAATGGCACATATCCGTTTTGCAACGTGTTTACATGTTGTAAACCAGATTAGAGTCATTTTTCCTGCATTAACATAATTTTGCCTTACGACAAGGCTCAATGGTTAGTGTCAGGAAAAATTACTTTAACCTCTTCTTAGTGCCACCCAGCGTCAAAGTATAAATAGGGCACTAGCCAGCACTAAACGTTTTGACGCAAAACTGGGTGAAAGGAAAGCAATGCACTGTATCTTGTAGATACAGTGCACTTCTGCTCTTTCGAATTGGTGTAGGGCAATGCAGCAAAATGACTTGTGATACTGCCCTACACCAATTCTTTGTACATAAGGCCCAAAGGGGCAGATTTAAGAAAAGTGGTGCTGCACCTAGTGCAGCGCCACTTTCCTTGTGCCCTTCAGCGCCCCCTACCACCTCCAGGTGTGCGCCGTATTTAAAAAAAATATGACACACCATGGCGCAGGGTAGGGGGCAATAGCATAATTTTTTTATGCTATTGATGTACTCTGCAGAAGTAGCACCAACATTTTGGGTGCTACTACTTTAGAATACATACAGCACATTATAGATAATTGCAGCCCCCTTGTAACGCCTGCTCTGAGCAGTCATTAAAAGTGCCAAAAAAAATGACGCAAGGAAATCTCTCAGATTAGCTTGTTCCATTTTTTACCTCCAATGGGGAAACGTCCACCCTGCCATTCATTATGCCTGGCGCAGGCATAATGTTACTCAAGGGTTTACAAAGTGGCGCAATGCATTCTTTATGCTACTTTGTAAATATGGTGCAGGGAAAATGCCTCTTTAGGTCCACCTTAGAGTCAAAAAATTATGCTATGGCGGTGCTAAGGGCTTTAAATTCTGCCCCTAAGAGTTTTACTCATTTGACTGGGACAAGCACTATGGGCCTCATTATGACTTCGGCTGTAACAGGCCACCAGTGCTGGCGGTCTGCTGCTCACCATATTAGTAGTCTTTGGAGGACTTCCATCCATTTCTGAAGAGGCGGTTGCATCACCAGCACTGCCATGACAGTAAGAATCCCCCCGTATTACAAGCTCTAATACGGCTTGACAGAGTTCTGCTGGTGTGGTGATGCTGGCAGTGCAAGACTGCCAGGATCCATCCCCTCCAAGATGACCTCCACAACAAAGAAGGTAAGTGGGCTTCCAGAGAGGGGGGGAGAGGGGGTCTGTGTGGGTGCATGTGTGTGTGTGTATGGGGTGTCTGAGTGCATGTTTGCGAGTGAGTGGGGGGGTGTGTCTGCATGTTTTTGAGTGAGTGGCGGTGTCTATGTGGATGTATGCGTAGTCTGAGTGGTGTTTATGTGAATGCATGCATGCGTGAAGGGGTGGGGGTGTTCGTGAGTGTGTGGACGGGTGGGTGGGTGTGCATGCATGGGGACATGTGTGTGCCGGCGACAGGAATGGGGATTGACCAGGTGCGTGACCTTCAAGGTTTTTGTGGCAGGGTGACCACCGCGGAAAACCTTACAATCTGCAGCCTTGTAATCCAGCTGGGAGGCTGAGGCCTGCCGCTCGGTTGGAGGTGCACACCGCCTGCCATGTCGGTGCGACCGCACCGGCGGGCCAGGTGGGTTTGTTGAGGCTTGACGTCTGCCAAGCCCCACAACTAGTGATGTAGCGGTCCTTACCGCCGGGTCTGCGGCTGCAAAACTGCCACAATGAGACTGGAGGTCTTATGTCCACCAGCGTCGTAATGAGAGCCTACATCTATCTGTGCGTTACCCCGTGATCGCAGGTTCAGATAACACTATACAGACTCAGACTTTCATCCATCTGAGGTTGATAAAGTGAGTACCATGGAAAAAATTCATGTTATCCGTCAATACCAACAAAATATTTTTTGTGGCCAATATGTTTTCAAAAAATTTATCTTTCATGGTTCCATCCAACGAACAGTCTTTTCCCACTTACTCTCATTCTGTTGTACAGCTTTCAGTCCAGATATACTTATCAAGAACTTCTCTCTACTAAAACACATTACCTTTATTGTATGAATTTGCTAGGCCTGGGTGAAATTTCTGTATAGCGGGCATAATCTCCTGTGGTTTCCCTAATTTCATGTTCAGTTTGTTACACAAAGTCCCCCAAATTATGCTTTTATGCCTCGTTTTGTAGCACAAGTGCACAGAAACAATGAGAACACAAGCATTTGAAATTTACAGCTTTCTTTACTGTAAAATGCATACTCACAACCAAAATGGGAACAGAGATGCATAAAAAAGCACCATATAACGTTTCAGCATTTTTACGTCTTTACATGTAATGCTGTATATATTTTCAAGATGGTTGCATAAGTTTTGCATCTCTGCTTGCAAAGGTTGTGCCTGTGATACCCTCCCGGTTACACAATTGTAAACTTGTATTATCAATGTTTTGTGTATTGCTGACAAAGCACTAGAGGTGTATTATGAGCACTTTCTCCATCAAGGCTGCTCGTCTTTGGAATGCCCTGCCCTCCAAACTTTGTATTAATCCTCGGAGCAGCTTTTTAGGAAGAAGTTGAAAACTATTCTTTTCTGCAGTTAACTTTTCTTTTTCTTTTAGCTTTTCCCAGGAGTAGACACGTACCTTTAGCGTTGGGATGCCCTAGGGTAGCTACGTGCTTTACAAACCCATTAGACTAAACTAAACTAAACTTAATACAATATTAACTCTCAGATGTGCTGAGCTACAGCTGGGTAGAATGTGAAGATTTAGCACCATCCAACACTCCGTAGTTACTGCAAGCACATAGGGGGGCATGACGACCCCAGCAGTCGGCAAGAATGTGGCAGTAAGTACCGCCAGCAGTCTGGCAGTACTTACTGCCAATGTACCACTCTGGCCGCCATGGCGGTAGCAGCTGCTAGGCTGGAGATATCCATCTCCAATCTGGTGGCCGCCATTGTGCTGCCTGCGGGATTATGACCCTGCCTACCGCCATGATTTTCGTGGCATTCGTAATGCCACAAAAAACACTGAGGTAGGCTATATCAGTGACAGGGAATTCCTTTCCTGTCACTGAGAGGGGTCTCCCCCCATCCCTCTCTAGTTACCCTCCCCACCCCCTACCTCTCCAAACCCCCACCCCCTACATTCACACCCCTACATTCACACCCCCTTCACACACACACACACGCATGCACACACTCATTCACTCATACATACACGCATGCATACATCCAATCACACACACATCCATACACACTTCCAAACATACATGCAGACATGCATTCTCATTCACAACATACATACACTCACACTTCCATACATGCACACCCGCATTCAACACTCAACACACGCCTGCATTCATGCACACACATACATTCACACACACCCCACACACACACACAATGCCCCCCACCCCCCTCAGAGACCCGACTTACCTGGATCCAGGGGGTTCTCCAGGAGGAGAAAGGATGGGGCACTGCTACCGCCAGCAGCGCCAACCAGCAGAACACCGTCAGGCGGTATTATTGGTCATAATATGTCTGGCGGTGGTCTACTGGGATGGTGCTGCTGGTGGTAGCAGCGCCACCTTACCGCCATCCAGCGGCATGGCCACAGCTGGATTTCCACCCTTCCTGTGGCGGAAATCCATCTGTGGTCATTATATGGCAGACGGCAGGTAGCCGTGGCGACGGTCTTTTGGCGGCCGTCGCCGCAGTGCTAGGCGGTTTTTACCGCCAAGGTTAAAATGAGGGCCACAGTGATTAAACAATTAGCATGCAGGATTTTAACATTAGTACGGGGCAATTACAAGTAAAATTAAATAGAACAGGGAATTACCATGCGAGACTGATTTTTTGGTCCTAAAATCAAACAGAATTGATAATTCTATGAGGTTTAACAATTTGCATTTATCACATGCTCTGTGCACGTGATATGTGTGTGTGGAGATCTGTGGATGGCTAAGTGAGGAGCATGTGGGGGGTGGCAGATGAAAATGTTTTCTTAGGAGGGTAGCATTCATCAGAAAAAATGGGAATGAGACAATTGCTGCTTGAACTATGCAGCCTCACGCAGACTGGATGTGGAAAAACCTAACTACTCAGAAGCAGGAAGAGCGGCATTCCATGAAGTAATTTCAGTCTTCCTAAGTCAAAATAAAGTGCTTGACCTGAATTTAATGCCTAAATTTAACCTTCTTACTGTTGTAACAAATTTCTGCAGAACTGTAAACACCCAAATAATGTGCTCATGGAAATGATGGAGTAACTCACACCTATTCATCTCTGTGGATCAGGCCCAAAATAAGCCGATGACCAACAGTAATGTAATTCACTTTTGCAATGTTATGAACTAAACATGTCAACCTAAAATGAGTTAGAACTAGGTAAACCTGGACGGAGAACGGCTTATGTCCATAGCTGTGATCCATACTCTTATGTTGTTCTTCGTTTTTCATATAGTACAATCCATAATATGGAGTAGTTATTTCGAATTTGGCAATAGCCTTTCACCATTTGTTATCCAATAGACTCCCAAAAGGTCCACTTTTAACTGATTTCCATGCAACAGTTGCATTATTGCAAAAATGGATAATGGGCTAAGTGATCATATTAATTTGTTTTAACATTCATCGTTCTGCTGCAACAGTAGCGTTGTAGATCGATTTTTTTACTCAGAACTGATGTTTATTTTAAATCCCAGGATTGATGAATTGCTGTGATGGTCGTCTGTCTTCTGAATCCCCCAACTTCTTACTACTCACAGATTTCATCAGTTTATGTAATCATAATGTAGTGTATGGGAGAATTCGCTGTCAGGGGAATCGACGCTGCAATATATTGTAACCATAATAATGACACTAAAGGTAATAGTAAAGCAATAACATTGCTTTTGTTAACTGCTCTTTTCTCTGATGAATTTAGAAATACAATATAAATTAATTGGCACAGACATAAACTGAGTTGTCCTCCAGCCGAAGAAAAAGATCTAATAAAGAACAGTGTGCTTTAGCACTAAAATAATAAAATACACTCCACACGTATAATTTAATGAATTTGCTGAAAAGCTATTCTTAGCCCACAGTACTTAAGTGTAATGCATCATCATGGATATGGAACTATCCTATGATGTGGGGTGGTCGCGATTTGCATCCATAAAATGTGTAAAGGAAGGTTCTGTGCAACCTAACTGGACATTAGATTTGCAAAATGTTTGGGCGTCATTTACAAGCCCCTTGTGCCACCAATGTGTCATATCTTTTCACACAGCGGCGACGCAAGTAGTGCACTACACTTCTCCATATTTAGAAACTGACACATTAGGCCCAATGCATCAGTTTGTAAAGCCCTGCGTCACATTATACCTGCTCCACGTATAATGTATGCAGGATAGGTGCCCCTACTCAAAAAGTCACTTAGAACAGATGCAGTGAAATTTACGACTTTTGACTCTATGATTTCACTGCATCAGAATTTTACCGCCTGTTCAGACCAGGCTTAAAATTGCCGCAGTGCTTTTTCTAATTGGACTCACCTTGCATTGATCGAGCTGTGTTAGTTTAAATGACGCAACTCCAGCAATGCATCACTTTAGCGCCAACAATGCGTCCGAATTTCTAAAACATCTGTGAAAATGTGCACTATGAAGCTCTGTATTGTAAATACGGAGCATCCATGCCATCGTTAGGGGATGGGTGGCAGGCGCAAGAAAACTGACGGATCAATGACGATGGGTCAGTTTCTTGTAAATGGGACTGTTTGTCTTTTACCCTCAGTTCGGACCTCATGGTTGAATACAATTTTGTAAGAATTCTTATATTTATTCTCTTTCCTTACATACTGAATAAATACTTATGTGCAAAGCATTGAATCTTTGGTGGGAATGTACTGTAGTACTTTGTCCAAGACAAGTAAAGGGGTCGGTGCCAAAATACTGATTTAGAGTTCCAGGACTTCGTTATATTCTGAACAGCGTTTCTATAAAATTAATCCTACCTCATTTTCAATCTAGGACAGTACAGATAAAGAAAACCGCAGCTTTAATTTATTCTGGGACAAATAGAATTTTGTTTCGAAAACTATTAGTAGTACGGGGACAAATTGCGTCATTTGCACCTCAAAAAATAGCGATGGCTAAGTTGTAGTGTACTTTATCATTTTTATAGCGCTTCATACACCTGGCGGGGTCGTGAAGCATTCCAATTTGAATTAGGGTTATGGATAACGTTCTGGATTACAGGGTGGAACGTGTTGTTGGTTGTAGAGTGTCCTATGTAGGAGGAGTCAGACGTGGTGTATGAAGTGTTTTCTAGACGCAGGGCATTGAAATCATATTGCTTATTCATTAGGTGTTGACTATTGAGAAAATATACTTTGACCTAGATTATAAATTGATCTGATGTTTTTAATCCCCGTGCCAAACCCTGCTGGCACAGGGATTGGAAATATAGGTTGCCTGTTATTTACCCCACTCTGTAATATCTCACTCAATCTTCTTAAATTTCAGCCGGTAAACCCTTGCAGAATTTAACAAGAGAAAACAGTGCAGTATTTACCAAAACATATGGATTTGGGTAAGGTAAGCATGTTATTCACTAACAACTCAGAATAAATGCTATTTATCATACCTGATAAATTATAAACCCCAAGAAATCAGATATTAGCAGGTGCAATTAATATCACCTACTCCTAATCATAATCAAGTTCACTCTATTAATTTAGCTTCTGACACTATAAGTAGTTTGAATAATTTCTCCCTTGTGTTCCTAAATCTGAGTTTTAGCAACAAATAATACTAGATGTCTTTCTTCTTTTGTCTTCTGAAGAACGAATTAGTAGCCTGCACCCTTTACGAAGTCACTTGGTTACCCAATTCTTGTGTTTCAGTGCCTTGAATATAGGCATGCTGTTCTTGATGGGAAGAATAGGTTGAATGCACAATTAAGAACATTCCCAAGCCACAATCCATTTAGAATAGCTGCCTTATTAAAATAGCATTGATTTACTCTTCTGTGTATTATTTGAAGCCTGTGGGAAAAGGGTTGTGCAAAAGAGGCAGACCTCACCTCCACAAAATGTAAGTATATTATTAATAAAAATGTCAGAAACTTGTGGAATTGTGAAGGAAGATTGTGACTGTCATTACCGCAGAAGTGCCTCAGGCGCACTGCAATCCTATTGCGACTATCATTTATTACCTTATCAGGGTACAATGAGGACTTTTTTCCTTGATTGCATTAAAATCTACCACATCATTTCTAAGCCCTTAGGAACTTCACGTGGTTAGCAACAGTTGTGTTAAAAAATGGAAAATGAAAAATCCCGCATAGAATAGGTTCATGGTGACACTATGGGGCTGATTGAAGAGTCCCTAGTGCCTCCTTGCGACACATTAGCATAATTAGTTTTTACACTACAATCAATTGTTCTCATAGGCAGCGGCTGCCACCGCAAATCTCAAGGGGAGCAGCAAGGTGGGGGTTAAATCAAAAATATATTATTAAAAAAACTTTACCTTTTTCCCGTTGTCCAGCTTCCTGCCGCGTTGCTCCTCTGGTCTTCTTGTGGTGTCCTAGCATACGCTGGGACACCAGCACAGGTTCCCAGCAATTATGGCACTGCTTACATGTTAAAGACAGCATGTAAGCAGTGTCAGGAATGTCTGAGAGGTTTGGAGTGCCACTCAGACACAAGGCTGGGGTCCGTGCTGTTTCTCCAGCCGGGTTGGAGAAACCTAAATATGTACTTAGGGCACTCTCCCCTCCTCCCACTTCCCACCCCCCACAGCCTAGCCCTGCCCCACCGTGAACACACCACTGGCTGAGCCAGTAGATGAAAGATAAAACAATAAATATTGTTTTATCTTTCATCTCCTGGCTCACAGGTGAAGCAGACAAAACAGCATATTCACTTTTGCAGTGATACCATTTAGTATCATAGCATATAAGTTGCATTTTCCGCTAAAAATGAATACAACTATTCAGAGCCATCTACTCCCCCTCCATCTCGCCCCCTCACTCAGTCCTCATTATCCAGATGGAACACCTGCCTTACAGGAATGTCTACTATTAAAAAAAAAAATTACCCTGGGGGGTGGGATAATATTTATCATTAACTTGCTTCTTGTAGGGCATCTGCTAAGGGTTACTTTGCGAAACTGGAAACATTGATGCCATGCTTATCTGTCAGATCATACTCTTTGGATATCTGAAACCTGTTGCTGTGGACACAAATCTATTTTCAACAAAAACGTTAATTCACTATCAATTGTCAAATTAAGTTTGGGAAATGTAATTCATTTCGGATGTATATCTTACATGTGAGATGATGTGATACCTATTTTAGCTCTTAGGTTATGTGTCATACAGTATTGTTTCTCTTATCCAACTATAGGGATCGTTTTTTAGATCCTTGCAAAGCCAAAGTCATGAAGATGAAGGAGCATCTGAACGGGGATTCCAGTCTCATGTATGGAAAATGACAGACTACCCTCATCTAGTTCTTTTCAAGAAGGGATTAGTGCTAGCCCAGTGTATTTAAGTGTCAGCAGCAAATGCTAAGACAGTGTTTGACAGAAGATGATGTTACCTCTTTGAAGTGGGAAGTGCAGGACTGGATGGGAGCAAGTGAAGTTGAAGAGCTTCTGAGCTTCATCCTGGATTTTGGAGAATAGAGCAGTGTAGGGGAATATAGATATGCATATAAACTAACATGCATAAAAAATCTGAGGAGTGAGACCTTCTTAAAGAATAATTTGTTGTGCTCACCAATTATAGGTTGCTCACCTTTTAAAATCCATTCCTTGGCCCACAGTTGCTTTAGACCTTTTTTGGAACAGTGATAGATAATGTATTTAAATTCATCCACAAAATCAGAGAAATATTTGCAAGTGCAGCTCAAAATATTCAAGCTGCCTAATGTCACGTAAGGAAAGTAGCGAACATCTGGCTTCAGGGAAGCCGTCACATTTTGCTTAACAGGCTAGCTTTCTCACTACTTCTCAGGGGGGGAATCTACCTCTACTATGTGGTCAGTAATGCTTTTACCACACCTCCATTACCATGCAATGACTTTACCATGCATGTCTTTACCACACATATGCATCTACCAGGCATGCCTTTGCAAGACATTTGTTGTATTGTCATACAACCCTCAGGACTGGTGTGTAACCTCAGTGGCAGATGGACTAGCATCAGCGATGTGTTTTTGCTGAGTTCACCATCGTATTTGGAGCGCTGAGTGTTTGCTACAGCAAATACCCTCTGTCATATAGGCCCTATTTTTCTCTATTTTTTGTATTAAAATCCTCACCTATTTCATATGTAATAAGGGCAAGGGAATTAAGAAAGATTATTTCACAAAGTTGATAGATTTTAGGAACTTTGCACATCTGTGAAGAGCAGTAAGAGAGCCTAGCTGGTGCAATAACTTCTGGTGTATGAGGGTGATAGAGCGTTCCGACTTAATAATTTACCTGTATTGGGACGCTCTTGGGTCGATGAATCTTTTGACCAAGTGGGACTCTCCTCACCCTTTAGTAATCAATTTAATCAAATCAATAATCAATAACGAACATAAGCAATGCCCTGATCAACATAACACTTCACAATTAATCCAGAATACATTTCGACGAAACCATGACCTTTCGGTCATGAATAACCACACCAGTTTATGCAAAGTTAGTGAATTTATTTCCCTATATTAACAAAGCTAGCACAATATAAATGTGTCTCAACACCAAATGATACATGTAAATGAACATTAATAGTTGTCCATAACGGCGGAAAAGATGCAATCTATGCAGCATTTGAATAACAATGCATTCTATGATAGCAACGCAAACCACTAAAACTATAATCTGTAATGAGCTAATTGCATACATTTAGTCAGCATAACAAGGTCTCAAATTGCATCGTGCAACAGATGAATCCTCATCTAACCTCAAATTAGCATCGGCATGTGGGGTTTCATGCAAAAAACAATTTAGCAACATTAATTTGGAAAACTCCTAACTAGGGCTCTTATCAAAAATCAGCAGTTAGTTACCTAAAAAGAAACACAATGCAATTGTACAATTTCTTTTCATATTTACCAAATACAATCAGCATTCAAGGAAGTCTTCGTCTCACAGGTACCGGTTTCGATCAGCATGGGTACCGGTTTCGATCAGCATGGGACGGGGCAATGAGGCAGGGTGGACGGGGCAACTGCCTCACAGCGACAAGGTAAAAGACAACTATTACTTCATGCAAAGGGGCAAATCAAAGTTAAAGTCCCTAGGCCGAAAATTACTCAAAGTCTCTTTCTCTCGATTAGAGAAAGCATCAAAGTCTCTCAAAATGGCGTCGCAGCAAGATGGGCCATAATAGCTGCAATGTCCTGCAAAATGGCGGGTAATGGCTGGTAATGGCTGCAATGTCAATAATGGCTGCTTTCTTCTCGTGCACCTGGTTTAAATAGACAATAGTTCAAATCCAGTAGGGTCTTCCATTGGAGGGTTCAGAGGTTGGCTTCAAATTGTCTAATCAAAAACATCAATTTACAAGCTTCTACCTAGGCATACATTATCCTTGGAGTCGGGAACGTAAGTTGCAACATATTTTACCAATTAACTCACTTTCAGAGCGTCCATTGTCTGCACCTGCAGATTGACCTTGGAGCAAAGAAGAAGATGCCAGGCTGGCACGAAACCTTAAAGATAAGCATGTGAACCGATCTCACTGGAAAAGTACAGCTTCAAGCAAGAATACACGTTTATTAGCACAGTGGAAAAACACGAGCATCGAAACCGTGAGACACGGCAACTAGGCCAAAGCCTCCACTAAAGTTATGCTAAGCTAAAACATTTCTAACAAGCAAATCATGGCACACGTTTACGATTATGTCAAATTAGCACAATTCTAATACATCACGTTATATAAATCACGCTTATAAATGTTGGCAAACTACTCTGAGGGCACATTTGTCCCCGTACAATCTTATTTAGTTCGATTAAAGTCACACTTGATTATTGCTACACTACGTTTAAGCGCTAATAAATGTAAAACCTTCATTTCAGCGTCATCAATCCCTCCTCTGATGACTACTTGTCATCACACAAAACTATTCCCACAAATTTTATGCCATTAAAATTCTGTCAGTTCTCTCTGCCTTTTAGTTCCCCTTGTTCTTGCTTTGTATTCTTCTGCCATTCTTTTCATCATTTTCTCTTCCTTCCTTCTTTTAATTCTTTCCATGATCATTATTATTCCCCTTTTTATTCCCCAAATTCCAAATATGCAAATCAGTACTATTAATATTCCCTGTATTATTTTCAATAATATTCCATTCCAAATGCCACCAAGCCAACTTCCCACTGACGCAATTCCCTTTCCAACTTTCTCCCAAACTCCTGGTTCTTTCAGTTCCTTCAAATCTGCACTCTCTTTCGTTAAATTTGCAAGCATTGTTTTAATCTTCACACTGTTGTCCGGAATATAAGTGCAACAGTGGCGCGCACCAAGCATTTTGCAAACGCCGCCATCCTTTGCTAAAAGAATGTCTAAGGCAAGCCTGTTTTGAAGAGTCATAGCTCTTTCCGCTGCAAGTTCAGCATCCATCAGGATTATAGCACCTGAAAACTTTGTCAACATGTTATCCACTATAGTAGACAACTTTCTTATTTTGATGGAATTCAACACAACTCCCAATGAAGGAATCATGGCTCCAAATATATCTCCTACCACAGCAGCTGCGGTCTCTCTTTTCTGGATACGATGGGATCCAGACGTCTTTGGAATCACCGATAGGTCATCCAGCTGATAAACCTTTGGGAACACTATACCCAAATAACATCTCCCCCACCATCCCTTTGGAAGACGATAATAGGCATTATGCCCGCAAATGTAATATACACCTGGTATGACAGGGTCAAGTCCGTTCAGCATGAATGTCCATTTGGCCTTAAAGATAAACGTATGTTTACATTCACTCGCTCCCACAAAAATGTTATCATAATAAGATTCACCACGATATATACAAAATTTCCCTACATGCCAAGCATCTAAAGCTATTTTCCCTTGTGTTCTTATTGCGGCAAAATCATAATTATCTACTGAAGTCCTCTTATGTAGCTCTTTTTCTAATTTTGCATTCATTTGTGCCCTTCTATCATCTGTGCGATCTAAAAAGCTTATTTCTACTGCTGAGAGCGAGCAGGTAAGGTTTTCCCTATGAGCGTGAGCCGTTTCAAAAGGTTGCATTGGCTCGAAAAATTCCCTCATAATTTTAGCATCCCAATCTTTAGCAATCTGGCTAAGCTGCGTGATTATAGGAACATATGCAAAAGTGACATCATAATTTGAGTAAAAATACTGTATGTTGGTTTGACCATAAAATCTAGAAGTTACTATACTACATGTAATCCCATATGTAAGAGGCATGTGGTGATAAGTCACCCCTTCCGTTACCGATGTCGGTATCTGTGTACACACGTAACAATCTTTCGCATCCATAGTCTCAACATATTCTGTTAGCAAGCGATAGAAAACATTATATGAAAGTTCCTTCTTATCATGCAAGTGTCTCTCATCTAATTCTAATCTTTTCAGTGCGGTTAGTTCAGTGACAGTAACAGGAGCAAAAGTAGAAGCATCAATTTTCTCATTCTCACCCTTACCACGCATTCCAAGCGCTATTGCCATTATTATTAGTATACATGCAACTACCAAGCCTATACACACATATTTACAATATTTCACTCTACTGTTTTGTGTCATGATCTGTATAGAATCAGAGAGCTAGAAGCACCTATAAAAGAAACGATTTAGCAATTCGGTTACAAAGCTGAATGAGCGCAATGTTCACACAGTCTTCTTCAAGAGCCAAGTCACTTATCGGTTAGCAGCATTTGTCTCAATTCGGCAATAACTCAGTCTCTTTTCAGCAATAACTCAAAATGTTTTTTTTTTTTTTTTTTTCAAAGTTCAATAACTCACTCTCTTTTTTTTGTTTTTTTTTCGGTTAGCAACGTTGTCTCAAATCAGGTTTAAGAGTCAATCAGGTTATCAAAGTCTTATCAAGTTATCAAATGTCTCATCCGGTTTAGCATTGTCTCAGCTGGTTGTATCACGTTAGATTATAGCAAGCAATGTCATTTACCAGCTTTTCAATCAACAGTGTCCAGAAAACTTTTCTTTTCTATTGGTATCTCTTCTTCTTCTTCGTTCTCGAGGCTAAGAGATACAAATTTGTCTGTCCAATCGTCATGAACTACATATTCCCATTCTGGACCGGAATATCTCCTGTTTGGTATCCTTTTCCTTTTCAGTTTTGCATCTCTCTTTGACTCTGCCTCACTGGTACTTTCCTCTTTGGTCAAGTCTTTTTCGTCACTTGATGTTGGTACCACGACAGACACTTCCTTTCTTTTCTCTTTCACTTTTGGCCCTTCACTGTCATTCAATGTTTCTCCAGTTCTTACTTTTACTGGTGATATACTTGGTCTTTTCTTTGCACTGTGTCCACTTGAGGGACCTGCGACCTCTTCTGAAGGAGTTTGAACAGTTGCGTTCGGTTCTGCTTTGTCCCCTCCTCCTGGGGAGACAATCAGGTTCTCCTTTTCTTAATCTGTACCGTCTGCTTCTGGGAAAGCCCTCCTCTGATCAGGCTCTCCTGCTTTTTCACCTCTTTCGAGCCCTTCGTCACCGTTACTTTCTTCAGGCTCTTTGTCACTTTCAGCTGCTTCAGGCTCTTTGTCACCTTCAGCTGCTTCAGGTTCTTTGTCACCTTCAGCTGCTTCGTCACTGTCTGAGGTTTCTCCTTGGTCTTCCCCAAGTGAATCGGTTGCTTCGTCCTCAGAGAATATTTCTCTCTCGTCTATTTCTGCCTGTTCGCTTCTAGTTCTGTTTTGCTCTGCCTCAGCGCTCGGCACTTTGTTATCTGGTACTGGCAGTTTCAGCGCTTCAACTTCCTCATCGGTGGGACACAACACTTTCTTTGTGTGACTGGCGTGAATCCAGTTGGGAACTCCCGCACACTTCACAGCGGTAGTGGTCGTCAGGATCACTTGGAAAGGGCCTTTCCAACGGGGTTCCAGACACGACTTCCTCACGTGCTTCTTTATCACGACCCAATCACCTGCTTTCAGTGTGTGTCCTGGACCTTGGATCGGTGGCAAGGTGGTTGCTTCCACCTGGTGAGAGAAAGAGCGAACCACGTCAGCCAGACCTTTGCAGTAGTCTAACACCATATCATCTGTAATATTCAAAAGCGCGTTTGCGGGAACTGCAGGAAGTCTCATAGCCCTGCCCATGAGAATTTCGTGCGGGGACAATCCAGTCTTTCTGTCAGGGGTGTTTCTCATTGACATTAACACCAAAGGCAATGCGTCAGGCCATTTCAAATTTGTCGATGCACATATTTTCGCCATTCTTGATTTCAGCGTACCATTCATTTGCTCCACCAGTCCTGATGCTTCAGGGCGATAGCTACAATGCAGTTTTTGCTCAATGTTCAGCGCTTCGCAAAGTAACTTTATAACCTCGTTATTGAAGTGACTTCCCCTATCTGATTCTAAAGAGATCGGGAATCCGAAACGTGGTATCAACTCCCTCAACAATAGTTTTGCAACTGTAAGGCTGTCATTTCTACGTGTGGGGTATGCTTCAATCCAGTGACTAAAAATGCACACAATCACCAACACATACTTCAGACCTCCATGCACAGGCATCTCAATAAAGTCCATCTGCATCCGGCTGAACGGGCCGCCTGCCCTACCGATGTGGCCCATGTTCACAACTGTTCCCTTTCCTGGGTTCATCTGCTGACAAGTGACGCAACGGTGGCAAACTGCTTCTGCAACTTGACGGAATCTGGGGTTAAACCAATCAGTTTTGAACAATCTTATCATGGCATCTCTCCCTAGGTGAGCCTGCCCATGATAGAACCGCGCTAGCTGCGATAAGAGACAACTTGGTAAGACAAATTTTCCCTCGTTTGAAACCCATATCTCATCTGGTCTCTTTGTGCATTGTGATTTAATCCAGGAAGCTTTTTCATCCTCCCTGACACTATTCTGTAATGCTTTTAGTTCATCCATTGTATCTACGACTTTCAAGGCAAATGCTTCAGCTGGTTCGAGCTCTGGCTCATTTATCGAATTCCATTCATCCCTGAGCAATATACAGTTCAAGGCACAAAATCTTGCGACTTGATCCGCATACGCATTTCCCAGAGAAACATAGTCCTGTCCTTTTGTATGAGCACTACACTTTACCACTGCAATTTCGACTGGCATTTGGATGGCGTGTAACAATTCCCTTATTCTCTCCCCGTTTTTCACTGGGGACCCTGAAGAAGTCAGGAAACCTCTCTGTGACCATAGTTGCCCAAAGTCGTGCACAATTCCAAACCCGTACTGACTATCAGTGTAAATGGTAACCTTCATCAATGCAGACAGTTGACATGCTCTTGTAAGGGCTACAAGCTCTGCTACTTGTGCGGAGTAAACTCCTTGGAGCCAGGACGCTTCCAAGACACCTGTTACAGTACATACAGCATATCCTGCTTTCAATATTCCCAATGCGTCTCTTAAGCAGGACCCATCAACAAAAACAATTTGGTCATTTTCATCAAGCTTAGTATCCTTAATGTCAGGTCGGGGTTTTGTGCAAAATTCAGTCACCTGAAGGCAGTCATGCTCGACGTCTTCAGCGTTCTCAATTTGAGCATTTTCACCGGGAAGCAAGGTTGCTGGATTCAACGTAGTGCACCTTTTCAGCTGCACATTCGGTGAGCCCAGAATTATTGTTTCATACCTTGTGAGTCTTGCTCCAGTCATGTGTTGCGTTCGGGAGCGGGTCAAAAGTATCTCAACTGAGTGAGGGACCATGACTGTTAATGGGTGTCCCATCACTATTCCTTCACTCTGAGTGAGGCTGATACCAACTGCTGCTACGGCGCGCAAACACCCAGGCAGTGCTGCTGCAACCGGATCCAGAGCAGCTGAAAAATACGCTACTGGTCTGTTTATGCCACCATGGGCTTGAGTCAAGACAGACAAAGAACATGCATCACGTTCATGACAAAACAATGTGAAAGGCTTTGTGTAATCAGGCATACCTAAAGCTGGAGCCCTACACATGCATTCTTTCAATTCAATAAAGGCATCCATCTCATCTCCTTTCAGCTCAATTTCATCCAATGCATCCTTCTGGGTCAGTTTCAGTAAAGGCTTTGCTAGAGTTGAGAAGTTGGGAATCCACTGGCGACAGTAGCTCACCATCCCCAAAAACTTCCTCACCTCCCTCCTCGTCTTTGGTGGGGTCATTTGAAGTTCACTTGTTATTCTTTCCTTCATTATTCTCCGTTACCCTTTCTCTATTTGGTGACCCAAGTATTTCACTTTCTTCTGACAGAACTGCAACTTTGAAGGAGACACCTTGTGTCCATTCCTTCCCAAGTGGTTCAGTAGGGCAATGGTGTCGGCTGTGCAGCCACTTTCTGTCTTAGATGCAATCAGTAAGTCATCAATGTACTGCACTAGGACTGACTCGAATGGCAATTCTAACGCTTCCAAGTCTTTCTTCAGAATCTGATTGAAAATTGACAGTGACTCAGAAAACCCTTGAGGAATTCGACACCAACTGTAAACTCTGTCTAGGAATTTGAAACAAAAGAGAAATTGGCTGTCCTCATGAAGAGGCACCGAAAAGAATGCTTGTGACAAGTCGATGACAGAACCACTCGGCATCGCAAGGGACTTGAAACATTATCACAGCTGGATTTGGCACTACAGGGCAGCCTTTGACTATAATGTCATTTATTTTCCTCAAGTCCTGCACAATTCGAACCTTTCCACTCGGCTTTATTAGTCCCATGATTGGTGAATTACATGGGCTGCTTAACACTTCTTTCAGTACTCCCTGTTTTACAAACTCATCAATGAGTTGGGCGACTTTCATGAGGGTGTCTTGTGCCATATGGTATTGTGGGGTCTGGGGAAAAGTTACATTGGGTTTTACTGTCACTTTCACTGGTTCCACTCCTTTCACCAATCCCACCTCTTTTCCTGTCATGTCCCACACTTCCTTTCCGACCGTTTCCCGTAGTTCAGCTGGAATATCTTCTTCAGTTATCATCGGAAGAAGGTTAATCAGAGGGTATTTTCCATCGTCAATTTCCATCTCGTCCCCTTCTACACTGTCCTCTTCTTCCCCATCACTGCTCGTCTGAATTCTAATTCCATCGTACGAACACATGATCGAACATCCCAGTTTGCACAATAGGTCTCTCCCTAACAGTGCTATCGGGCTTGAGTCACATACCACAAAATTATGTAACCCTTGATAGTTACCAATTCTGACTGGTACTGGATCTGTGATTGGGTTCGTCAGGTACCTGTTTGCTACTCCCACCACTTGAACTGTTCTCCCTGAGAGGGGCAAATCTGGTACTTCGATGCTCCTAACAGTTGAACGTGTGGCTCCTGTGTCAATCAAGAATGAAACTCGATGACCCATGACTCTTCCCTCCACATACGGACCCTTTTGATCAACTTCCAAGGATGCTGCAAGCACACAATTTCCCTCCTCATCTGAACTTTCACTCTCCCATCCATCGTTTATTCCATTCTCACTGTGTAATGGGAACTGTTGTACTGTGCCATTTGTACTCATCACCTGACCCGAGACCTGTGGAGGAACCATCACTTGCTGCTGACTCATTGGTGCCAAAGGTATTTGCATTTTCTGATTAGGTACCATTGGTAACTGCTGTTGCATTGGCTGCATTTGCGTCATCTGCATACGGGGCATCTGTATCTGCTGCGGCTGCATGGGCTGTAATCCCTGCAGCTGATTTGTGGTCTGAAAATTTGGGTTTGGACCTCTCATTTTCGGTCCCCTCATTGTCTGGAATGCATTGACATCATTGTTTTGCTGACCAACACCTGCACCTTCCTGCACCATCATCGGGCACTCGCGTTTCCAATGTCCGACGATTCCGCACACGTGACACGGCATCACCTTTTTCATTGCCTGCACACCATTCTGAATCACTACAGTGCTCAAATCCGGACCATTACTCCCAAAGCCTCCTCTGCCTCTGCCTCTCGCCTGTGGCTGAAACACCATGTTTCCCTGCGGCTGTGGCTGCGGTATCTGCTGTTGAAACCCTTGCAACCCTTGCAAACCTGTCTGAGCTGCTTTAAGCTGCATCATCATCACTTTCTCTTTCAACCTTTTCTGTTTCACTTCAATTTCGTCACTACAGTATTTCGCATAATTCAACACCTCATCAATCGGTTTCGACTGCCAACAAATCAAATGCGTCTTTATCATCTGAATTATCTCTGGTCTCAGCCCTTCCACAAATCTAAACACAAAATGAAGCATGTCCTTCGCTTCTATTGTTTCCGTGCCACTGTAGTTCTTGAACGCCTTCAACAACCTCTCATAGTAACCATGAATCGACTCTTTAGCCTCTTGGGCAGTCCGATCAATCTTCTGCCAATCCACATTTTTCGCGGCAACCTTCGTCTTCAAATGCTCAATCACCTTATAGTACAAGCTCATCACCATAGGTGACGGTGCACCCGTATCCCTGTCTCTCTCTGGTTCACTTGTCGGCCAACCTACAGCCCTTTTGCATTCTTCCCACAAATCTGCTGGAACCACAATCTCAAAGAGGGTGTTCAGGTCTTCCCAAAGACATTTTGCAAGCTTCACAAACCTATCAGTCTGTTGATACCATTCAATCGGTTTCTCTCTCAGTTTGGGAAAATCATCCGTAAAAGACTGAATGTCGCTTCTGTGCCACGGTACATGTATTAATTTTCCCCCTGCTGTCTCCCTCATTGGTAACATGGCTATCGCATCACTACTCTGTGGTCTTTTCTCGTTGTGCTCTGGGACACTGTCTTTCTTCTTTTCCTTTTTCTTTGCCCACCTGCTCTCCCATTTGTCTAAGCACCTCCACACTTGTGCACTCTGCAGCAATTCTCTAAGGTGCGTTTTCATGCCTGCTGACCTCATGTGTTCAAAATCTGTGGTCCCGAAATCCAACCTATAGCTCCGGCTCAAGTGTTTTGTCTTGTCTATCTCAACCCCGTTTTTGTCAGCTATTTCTTGCAACCTTCTGTGTACCTTGTTCACTTCTCTCGTAATTCTGGGACATAGATACCTCAGCTCTTCTTCCGAGTAGGACTCTAGCCTATTCACACCCATAGTCCCTTCCACCAACTCGTCTGCTTCCATGTTCAACCTTACCCTGTTCAGATAGTCTTCTCCCTTCCCACTGGTTGAGCTTTGTGTGGAATTCAGACTGTTGAACCACTGTGTCAGCTGTTGCGCATTCAACCCCATCAGTGTAGCATTCACATCGACTGCCATTGACGGTTGCGGCAACTTTTCAGTGTTCGATGACAGCGGTATCACCAGTGGGGGACTCGACCTCACCACTGTTGACTGAGCACATATGGGACTAAACTCCATCAAGGACCCAGATCCAATTGGTTGAGCCGCTATCGGAGTTGTCTCTGGAGTGTTTTCTATGCACCTCCTTTCCGTCCCATTCTGCACCATTAATCCCTGACCTCCCATACCTGAGTTAGGCTGACTGTACAAAGGTACCGGTGGACCTACAGTAATGGGTAGGGATATCGCATCTGGGTTCTGTCCATTCCCCAGGTTCTGAGGCATGTTCATTCCCACACTATGGGTCATCATTGCCGGCATGCCCGTCTGACTCCCCGTCATCTGAGCATGTGCGTTTCCCCCATGCATCTGCTTTTGAGGCATCAAAAACTGGGTTGATTCAACTTGTGCCAATGTTGGGTTGCGACCATTCTGTACTCCCATTACGGTTGGGTCTATAATCATTCCCGTACCGTTGTCACTGCTGTAATACCTTGGGACCTGCAGCTGATAACTTTCTGCTGTTTTCAATATAGGCACATCTGGATATATTCTCCTAACCTGCGGTATCTGCGGGGTGAACAGTAAACTCGGGTCCTTAGATCCCGATGACGTTTCTGAATTCGGAGTTTCATTATTCTGTACCGGTGCCGGAGGGGCAGAACTGGTACTTGGACCTTGTCCACTCTCAGCATAAGGTGGTGGACGGTCGTTCAGCAATTGCATGATGAACTCCTCATCCTCTGACTCGTCTTCCTCTCTATCTTTGGAACACCTCCTGTTTGTCTTACAGGTAGCTTTCTTACCTGTCGCCTCTTCTTCCTTAGCAATTGCGGGAAACAATTTTATCCCCTGCAATACATCTGACCTCCACACCTTTTGTGCATTATCCCACCTAGCGTCCGCTAGTGTCTTTTCTACCTTTCTCATCCTGGTCTCGAACTTCTTTTGCTGTTGCTGTCTAGCCATTAGTTCCCAAATCGCTAGAGCCTCAAACTGTGCTGGCCTTGGAGGTACCTTCATGTCGTACATCGCAAATCTCAGATTCTCTAGGATCCTTATATTGAATGTCCCATGGATCGGGAACGCTACGCTCCCATGTTTCTCTGTCAGCTTGTGCCATTGCTTTAGCCAAAGGCACGGAGCTACCCCCTTTACCTCCATTACAATGTAAGCTGGTGTACCTTCGGGTGGCGTCTCCTCTCCTACACTCGCTTTAATGTAAGACTCCCCCTTCATCGCACTCTTGAATGCCTTAAAAAATTTCATTTTTCTCATCTTTTATTTCACAAAGTTTGTAATCAATAGGTGACTTTAATTCCCGGAATACTCTTCGCTTGCCTTTCCCCTTCCAATCGAGCCCCACGGACTGCGTCCAATCCGTGCGCGACCCTTCTCTGCAACCAACCTATCCCAGCGCGGCTCCTAGTGATGTCACACTCACACACACTGCGGCTGACAAAGCCTCGCGGCTAGTCCTCCTTCACTCAGCTCCTCTAGTAACAACTTCTAGCATGTATCGCGAGCAACCAAATAATAATAAAACAGATCTGTCGGTTTACTACAGGAAGGGTAACACAATCGCTTCAGGACCTTAGGGATTTTTCACTAGCCTCGGCAGTTATTCCATCTTTCTCGGTCCCCACTTTCGCAAGCAAATCTGACCCGCAGACTCTGCTCTCAACTTGTCAATGATCTATTCTAGTGCACTTAGAATTTGTCAAAGCCCGAAGTCGAAGTTTCTTTCACTCCCTTAACACACGTACCGACTCGTTGACCACGCCCGATCAACCTATATGAAACATAACATGAAACAAGTGTCTCATACACTTTTCAACATACTCCGGAGTCTCTTGACCTCGCAGGGCCCGTCTCAACAACAACAACCACGTGGACCTTTTTCTGCACAAAGCGCCACATGCACATGAAGTTCGACGACTTCCCTACTCTCACACTCGGAGTCGCACCTCCGCTATTCTCTATGAAGTTCGACGACTTCTCTACTCCTACACTCGGAGTCGCACCTCCGCTATTCTCTAAAATCCTCACAACCTTTTCACACAATCTGCGGCAATAAGCTGTGCAAGCGCAAAATCCTAACTTCACTCATACCATCACTAGTACCGCCAACGCTGATTCCACACCTCCGTTCTCTCCATTCGCAAGCTCCGAGATCCCGGGAAAGTCGCGGGGGACTTAGCCCATCATCATTCTCTCAATCTGTTTTACCCAAGAAAAATCTAATTCAAACTTCTCGATTGCGGTCCCAAAGGCGAAACCGTTAATTCAACACCATGTAATGCTCGACTAAGGGGTCCCAAAGGGCGAAACCGTCCTCTGCTACCATCTACTGATAGAGCGTTCCGACTTAATAATTTACCTGTATTGGGACGCTCTTGGGTCGATGAATCTTTTGACCAAGTAGGACTCTCCTCACCCTTTAGTAATCAATTTAATCAAATCAATAATCAATAACGAACATAAGCAATGCCCTGATCAACATAACACTTCACAATTAATCCAGAATACATTTCGACGAAACCATGACCTTTAGGTCATGAATAACCACACCAGTTTATGCAAAGTTAGTGAATTTATTTCCCTATATTAACAAAGCTAGCACAATATAAATGTGTCTCAACACAAAATGATACATGTAAATGAACATTAATAGTTGTCCATAACGGCGGAAAAGATGCAATCTATGCAGCATTTGAATAACAATGCATTCTATGATAGCAACGCAAACCACTAAAACTATAATCTGTAATGAGCTAATTGCATACATTTAGTCAGCATAACAAGGTCTCAAATTGCATTGTGCAACAGATGAATCCTCATCTAACCTCAAATTAGCATCGGCATGTGGGGTTTCATGCAAAAAACAATTTAGCAACATTAATTTGGAAAACTCCTAACTAGGGCTCTTATCAAAAATCAGCAGTTAGTTACCTAAAAAGAAACACAATGCAATTGTACAATTTCTTTTCATATTTACCAAATACAATCAGCATTCAAGGAAGTCTTCGTCTCACAGGTACCGGTTTCGATCAGCATGGGTACCGGTTTCGATCAGCATGGGACGGGGCAATGGGGCAGGGTGGACGGGGCAATTGCCTCACAGCGACAAGGTAAAAGACAACTATTACTTCATGCAAAGGGGCAAATCAAAGTTAAAGTCCCTAGGGCGAAAATTACTCAAAGTCTCTTTCTCTCGATTAGAGAAAGCATCAAAGTCTCTCAAAATGGCGTCGCAGCAAGATGGGCCATAATAGCTGCAATGTCCTGCAAAATGGCGGGTAATGGCTGGTAATGGCTGCAATGTCAATAATGGCTGCTTTCTTCTCGTGCACCTGGTTTAAATAGACAACAGTTCAAATCCAGTAGGGTCTTCCATTGGAGGGTTCAGAGGTTGGCTTCAAATTGTCCAATCAAAAACATCAATTTACAAGCTTCTACCTAGGCATACATTATCCTTTGAGTCGGGAACGTAAGTTGCAACATATTTTACCAATTAACTCACTTTCAGAGTGTCCATTGTCTGCACCTGCAGATTGACCTTGGAGCAAAGAAGAAGATGCCAGGCTGGCACGAAACCTTAAAGATAAGCATGTGAACCGATCTCACTGGAAAAGTACAGCTTCAAGCAAGAATACACGTTTATTAGCACAGTGGAAAAACACGAGCATCGAAACCGTGAGACACGGCAACTAGGCCAAAGCCTCCACTAAAGTTATGCTAAGCTAAAACATTTCTAACAAGCAAATCATGGCACACGTTTACGATTATGTCAAATTAGCACAATTCTAATACATCACGTTATATAAAGCACGCTTATAAATGTTGGCAAACTACTCTGAGGGCACATTTGTCCCCGTACAATCTTATTTAGTTCGATTAAAGTCACACTTGATTATTGCTACACTACGTTTAAGCGCTAATAAATTTAAAACCTTCATTTCAGCGTCATCAAGGGATACACAGGAAGAGTGTTGTACACCCCCCGTGAATGTCTTTGTCCAAGATTTTGCTCTAGAACTCAGGAATTGATCCTGAAAACCCAGGAATGGGCCATGTAAAACTAACATAGGAAATGCTATTTTCAGGCATTTTCTGAAATATGGTTTTAGGCAAATTAGTATCAGTTGTACATTTGAACCTCAGCTCCAAAATTGGAATTTCTATGTTAGTGGCAAATCATCCAATAAAGCCTGTTGCTTTTTTTAATGGAAATGTAGGAACCTATTTACATTTGGAATCCCACATGTGGAGGTCACCTCACTTTAGACTTTCTTCCTACTTCCAACCTGTATGATCTTCATGAATTCCAAAAGGAGATATCCACCTAACAGTAGTACATGATGTGGTGGAGACTCGTATGACTAAATTTACAACCATAAAGTTACAACAGGTAATTACAGATATGGCTGTTAGTGGAGTCAGATTTCTGTGTGTGTAGAAATACAAAAGAAGCAAAATGGCGAAGTTCCATTTACCTGATCAAAATCACATTCATTAACCCTGCAAACACATAAAACAGCCCTCACATTGGGTTCTTCCTCTTCACCTTGTACACATTACATTATGGATGCCAGATACCACTCCAGCCTGCGGAATACAACCACACCACTCGAGAAGAGCTTCTCTGAGGAGGATCCTGACCTTATATGACCTTTTACTACAGGGTCCGGTGATGCAAAACCTCAGTTAAGTGGAGAAGATGTGCATGTGGTAGGAGCTACAGATTCTGTGAAAACGTTGGGGATGGATGCGCTGCTCTGTAGAGAATGTAATTAAAAATGGCAGGTAAGGAGGCAAAAGAAAAGGATTCCAGGATGCGGATTTCAAAGCATTTTGGTGGTGGAAGGACCCAGATCCTACTTCCTTGCCACCCTCTCAATAAACATATCTTCTCAACCATACACCCTGACCTGCAATATGACCTGACTATTACCAGGAAATCCCAAATTCAGGCCAGCCAGAACCAAACACCTCTACGTTTCAAGTACTTTATACCATCATGTATGTCACTTGCACAGATCCATTCTCCCCTTTTGATATAAACTGATTTTAATAAAGGTGATGCCTCGTAATTTTCCTTATTGCAGCTCCCCCGTCTTGTGCATTACTTGCATCAGCTGGAGCAGGAGCAGCCACTCTTGTAGCAAGGCGACAACCAGTCACCACGTTTCATCCTATCCCTGACCTTAATCCATGTGTGCCTCACTGCTATCACTGTCATAAAGGCACTGTTTTGATCGTCTCAACTTAACACTTCTAGTAATGTTATTTTATCTAGACAACGAGACAAAGTATTTTTCACTTACTTATGTTTACATACGTAGGCCAGAAAAATTATTATCCATTTCGCGTTATCTTTTACTTGTCAGGTCCTGTGTTGCTAGCGCTTCCACCATTTGCCACTCCCTCCACTGCTCCTAATTGATTGCACTGGCACTGATATGTGGACTGACCTCAGAAACCAGTTTGTTGGCACAGCGTAGTAAGTCAAACATCAAGTCAATTCTCATAATTAGACCCAGGTGAGCATTATTTCATGAATGGGCACCATTGTTCCTTGGATTAAAACAATACGCCAACAAATACCGCCAACTATGCTGGCTATGACCATTCCTCCATGGTGCCCACTATACGCCAATAATTACCACTAAAATTCCATGGCTAGTCTAATGTTTGAATTGGTCAATAGCAAACCAAAGAAGCCCACAATATCGAAGAAGTTCATAAAATCACTATATTATGGTAACAGCTGTACCGAGGTGGGGCCCATTAAGCCATTAATGCAGATTGTGTGAGAAGAAGTGGCTTCTTTATGCTATGGCTGGATGGCATCATGCAAAAGATAGCACAATTAAGGGGCACCAAATGCCATGGGTAACCGATCAGAGCAATTCCACCAAATAGAAGAACACACACACTCGGATGCATGCACTTTCATTCCGTTATATGTGCATGCAAACTTGTATATGGACACTTGTATGCCTTGACATATACATTCACTCACACCCAGACACCTTACCCATCAAACCGAGCTAGCAATGCTATTTGTTCATATGCTTGCCTTCACTGATACCTTCCATCCCTCCGTGCCTGGCTTCCATTGATACACCTTACCATACTGAATCATCCGTTCTTCTTGGCAGTCCCAGAGATGTGCCAGCCTTTGTAGAGTGGCACTGTTAACAACATTTGAATACCCTGGCATAATAGTAGCATATCTTTTTACACAGCCACAGAACAAGATGGGTTTTATGTTGGGCATTCATTCTGGCATTCTGGCTACTTCTTGTATAAATGTGGTCCATACGTAAAACATTATGGGCACGCTTGATAATATTTCTGCAATCTCTGGATTAATACTGGTCTATCATTCACATTTTATGGGCTTTAAAGCTTAATTAAGCCTACCCTTGGTGTAATGGCGTTGGAAATCCCTTAAGAGGTAGTGACAGTGAGTCTCAAAGTGCCTTACCATAGATGCTGGGGGAGGGGGCAAGCTTTGGAAGCGTACTCCAGTGGGGGATCGGAGCTACAGTCAGAAGGTAACATTTTTGACCAGGCTGAACTTAGTTGGTGTATCTAACCCGGGCTCTATCACGGCCAGGATCAAATTGTGCCTAGGTCATGTTCTTCTGCAGTCATTGACTATTATTGGCAGTTTATGCTTCTTAGCACTATTCCTACTTAGAACATTCACAATTCATATTTCTAGTTCCTGTTATTGGATTTTCGTTATTTTGGTGTAATAATATTTTTTTTCTATTGTAATTTGGAACATGTATTGTTTTGCATTTCACCTTTATTACTATTTTGGTATGAACACTTTACATATTGCCCTAAGGTAAGCCTGTGTGCTTTGTGCCATAGCTACTAGAGGGTTGATCTTGGGTTATGTTAGTGACTTTGAGGGTATACCGTGTCAAGGACTGTGATTATTCCTTGAGATGTATAGACATTGACCCTAAATAATAATTAAATTTCTTATAATGTAGAAGTGACGAAAGATGATATGCACATTTTGATAAATGAAAAGCTTGTGAAATTTCATACATACTGAAATTGCACTTTTTGCTACAATTAAGAAAACAATTTCTTATATACTCTGAACCTCCATCTTCCCTAGGAGGATAAAGCTTGTTCAGCCTAACTAAAAGTATTTAGAATATTTCATTATTCTCCTATATTTTTAATCTATGCATGTGCAAATTGTGCTGTGAAATGCATCACCTGTTTTTTTTCTTTTTTTCAAAATGTTCTCATTGGGACAACTCTCTAGAAGTCGGCTTGGCAATATTTTCTTAGGTACCATGGACCTCCATATCCCCCTTTACAATTCCTAGATTTTTAGAAAAATGCATTTGGAAACTGTGCTGCAAAATGTGCAGTTTGTCCTTGTTTAAATCAAACTTTTCTCAGGTGGGGAACTGTCTAGATGAAGTTGTTTTTCATTTATTTTTCTAAATCTGTGAAACGTGACATGTGTGCATTATTTACATTTAATGGTTGCTTCACTGTGTGACATATGCACAAGCACTTTTTCCAAGCACTTCTATGAAATGTAAATTGTGTGTGTGTGTATATAAATATATATGATCTAATTTAAATACAATTTTGAATTTAGTTTGATTCCGTTTTATTGATCCTTTTGTGTGTCGTAATGTTATTG
Organism: Pleurodeles waltl; assembly: GCF_031143425.1. Classification (NCBI taxonomy): domain Eukaryota; kingdom Metazoa; phylum Chordata; class Amphibia; order Caudata; family Salamandridae; genus Pleurodeles; species Pleurodeles waltl. The sequence continues at coordinate 1,351,406,684 of NC_090445.1, forward strand.
GACTTTTCTCTTTATTTTAGGAGTTGCGCGCTCCCCATTTTCAGGGTTGAAGGCATATGACTACAGTTATAGACTCTGGTTTGATTAATTTATTTGATATATCTTTTGAAACATCCACTAGGACCAACTGTTTTTCTGTATCATTTAGTACCCAGGCCCTATCGGCCTACTGAGTTGCCCTATTGTTATGGAATAGCACTGTTTTTTTAGCTCATCTATCTCCACTCTTGACAAGGAAAATATTCTAGACCAAATATTCAAATGATTTCAAAAGTATACATTATCTAAATCTATAAACTGATATATGCATATTTATGGCCACTGTGAAATATGCACAAGTAGGGTATGAAAACAGACTGACTTGTTTTATTTGATAATTCCACAGACTTAAGACTGTTACTTCTAAAACAAAATGCATGCTGTTTAGGCTTGAGCAGGAAAGGTTAGTGAAGAAGCCATTAAGCAGTCTTTTTTTTACCCCAACAGATATGCCCCTCTGAGCCCTTTGTACTCCTATGACTGACCCTGGTCTCCTGCTTAGCCATTAGCTCCAGCTCTTCCTACTACAGTCTGTCCTTCTGTCTGCTCCTGTGCTGGTACAGTCACTGGTAACTGCAACAGTCTCAAGCTGCTAAGCTGTAACATCACAGGGCTCACTTCTAAATTTAAGGACCCGAACTGGCTTGCTTTTTTTGTAAAGGATTTCACTTTTTTTTGGAGGGCTACAAAGCATATTTTGCCCCAGCATTCCATTCACCTTCCGTCAGAGCAAAGGGTAGTATGACAATCTTTCTTTTGCTAGAAATCAGAGGGTGGATCAATCAATTTTATTCAGCGGCAACTATTTTACAGGTTTTAAGAAGAACTCGCTCAGGCTCCTTTGCTATATACTTGATGAATTTTTATAATGTCAAAGCATGGTCACAGGCTCCCTCTAATATAGACGCAATGGGCTCATTGATTCACACACTGTTTGAGAATCATGAGGAACTGGTGACTCTAATCATTGTGAGAGACTGTAATACACATCTATGTGGAAGCCCCATTGATGATCTGAGCAATTCTCCAAGGTGCATGCTATCTGTGGGGTTACATATGGAACACACCAAAGAAGGGTCAGATCTAAACACTTAGTTAAATGATTTTAATCTTGTTTCCTCTTTAGGACAAGTTGGTTAATTTCAATGGGACCAAAGGTATCTCCACCTTCACTGGAAGGGGGGTGTCTCTATTATTGATTACATTTTTGTTTCTGCACCCTTGTACTCCATGATCTCTAATTGTAACATCTTCCACGTGGTATTTAATGACCACAACAGTGTCTCTCTTGCCCTGAGTGTGTTATGTTCCTCTGTGGACAAAACCGAGGGGTCCCTAGGTGAGCTTTTGTCACACTGTCAGGGTGGATGCCTAAGATGGACTATGGTAGAGCCTTAGCATTTTAAATAAACCCTGTTCCATAGTTGCACCCAGGACATTCTAATCTGCCTTGATCCAAATGCTTTAGATAATGCAATCTTAAATGCCTTTGGGAGCATCTAAAAAATGATTGCTGAATTCTTACACTCACAAGTTAGTAAATCCTCTTTGTCTGCCCCTAATGCTGGCTAAGATGGTGAATGTCTGGGAAGGCCCCCTTCCTCCTAGCCCACAGCTGCCAAAGTGCCAATTTTTAAAAATGTTGCATGAGTCAGTCCATCCTGCCGTTGTGGACCTCACATCAGTCTTTGACCATGTTAACTGAGACCAATTATGAAGCATTATTTTGGGAATGGGGTGGACCCAAATATAGTTTATTTCTTACGGGACCTCCATGCAAATACGACTGCAAGAGTTAGATGTTCGAATGAATCATCATCTACTAACAGTTTGAAAATGAGGAGAGGGGTCCATCAAGGGTGCATTCTTGCCACTTTTTTATTATCCCTTTCCATAAATGGGCTTGAACAGGCAGCAGCCAATGTAGACTGCCTCCATATTGTCCAGACCCCTTGCAGTACTTTTATATGCAGATGACACTGTAGTGATGGGTAGGACAGCCAAGGATTCGTAAAGCCTCTTGAACTACTTTGATACATTTATGAGTAAGTTGCATCTGTCTGTTAATTTTACTAAACCTTATTATGGTGGTGGGTCGTCACTCGACAAGATCCAAAACATTCAGCATGAGTAATAATGATCTGGCAACGGTTAAGGTTTTTCCCTATCTGGGTGTGTTATTTGACTCTAATATGACCTGGAAACCTTTAGTAACAACAGTAAAAGAAGAATTTATGAGGACTAATAGAGCTGTATGTAGCTTTGCAACAAGATTGGGGAGCAGACTGCTCAAGGCACTAGTTGAGATCTATCAGGCAAATGCATCCCAGGGAATCTCATGGGAGCAATATTTGGAGAAATATGGCCACAAATGAACACCAGATCATAGAAAATAAATTTCTTAGATGTGTGTTGTGTGTCTCCCAAAGTACATCAACCTTTTGTATGCATGAGGAGCTCGGAGTCAAATATCTTAGTGACCAGATAGCCCTTCGTCCACTGTTGAGCTGGATCAGGGTATGGACAAAGGAGGAACTCAACCTGAACCGTTTAATATTCAGGGACTGTTTGTTACTTGACCATGCTTTAAAAGTCCCTTGGCTCAAGTCCCTTGGGATTCTTTCCACAGGATGGGATGGGTAGAGTTATTTTCTAATCCAGAGGTTATACACAAAGTGGAACCTCAAACAGAGCCTATTGTTAAGAGAGGATTCTGAACTACTGAAACCTTTCGTCTGAAAGTACGTAATTCTGTCTACCACCCAATGCAGCCCTACTTAGCACTGGTGAAAAACAATAGGGAAAGATGTTTGCTTGTAAGAGTTAGATTTAATCTATTGCACCTGTTTTTAGCCCACTTAAGAGTTTGCCATGGTTTTAAATCCCTGGGTCCCTATGGCTGTGACAATAAGGCCCATATTTATACTTTTTGACGCTAAACTGCGCTAACGCAGTTTAGCGTCAAAAAGTTTTGCGCCGGCTAACGCCATTCTGAAGCGCCATGCGGGCGCCGTATTTATTGAATGGCGTTAGCCGGCGCAAGCAGACCGGCGCTGCCTGGTGTGCGCGAGAAAAACCACGTACACCAGGCAGCGCCGGCGTAGGGGGAAAATGGCGCATGGGCGTCTTAAAATGGGGCAAGTCAGGTTACGTCGAAAAAATCGTCGTAACCCGACTTGCGCCATTTATTTTCGACGCCCATCCCCCATCAACATGACTCCTATCATTGTAAAGATAGGAGTCATGCCCCCTTGCCCAATGGCCATGCCCAGGGGACTTCTGTCCCCTGGGCATGGTCATTGGGCATAGTGGCATGTAGGGGGGCACAAATCAGGCCCCCCTATGCCAAAAAAAATTATAAAAAAAAAATAAAAAAATACTTACCTGAATGTCCCTGGGGTGGGTCCCTCCAGCCTTGGGTGTCCTCCTGGGGTGGGCAAGGGTGGCAGGGGGGGTCCCTGGGGGCAGGGGAGGGCACTCTGGGCTCATTTTGAGCCCACTTGTCCCTTAACGCCATGCCTGACCCAGGCGTTAAAAAGCGGCGCAAATGCGCCGTTTTTAGCCACGCCCACTCCCGGGCGTCTCTTTTGCCCGGGAGTATAAATACCACGTAAAGGCCTGGGAGTCATTTTTTAGACGGGAACGCCTCCCTTGCATATCATTAACGCAAGGAAGGGGTTCACGCTAAAAAATGACGCACATTCTGGGAACTTTGGCGCTATTCGCCTCTAACGCCATAGTATAAATATGGCGTTAGTTGGCGTTAGTTTAGCGTCGAATTTGCGTCGAAAAAAACGACGCAAATTCGGCACAAACGGAGTATAAATACGGCCCTAAGTGTCAGCAGCACACACCACATTTTGGCCCTCATTACAACTCTGGAGTTCGGTGTTAAAGCGACTGTAAAACTGGCAACAGGCCGGCGGTAAAAAAAATGGAATCACGACCATGGCGGAAACCGCCAACATAGACAGCCACTTTAACACTCCGACCGCCACGGCAGTACAAACAACCACAGCGGCGGTAACCGCCAACAGACAGGCGGAACCCAATGTACCGCCCACAGTATTACAACAGTCCAATCCGCCACCTTTTCCGGGGCGGATTCACCCCGAACAAAAACACAGTGGAAACAGGACTTGGAAGGGAAAACGCTCACCTCTACACACCCTAAGAGGAACCAGGATGCCATGGAACCCGAACTCCAGAATCTCCCAGCCTTTGTCTTCCTGCTCCTCTACCAGGAACATCAAAGATGGCGGCGAAGTCCACGGTGAGTACTGCACCTACGACACAGGGGAGGGGGGAGGGATAAAAGAGTGACACACACACGCAACACGCACACCCCCACCCCCACCCTCACCAACTACAACACACACACAAGTACATGTTGATACATTACATTTACAACCCCCAACCCCCCTGGAAGAACGCAAGGACAAAAGGAAATGAGTTGAACATTTGTAATCTATTAAAATACAGTAATCAAAAAAATATATATATACACTATAAACAAATACATACACCAAGAATACAAGTCCAAGGTATTCCACCATTAAAGTCCGTGGACCACTGGGCCCAAAATGCATGGGCGAGGCCCACACAAGATAACCAATCAAAATGGAGAGAACACTGCTGGGGCATCAGATAGAAATACAACAGGCACCTCAGGGGGAAGGGAAGGGGGGGTACCTCAGCCGGATGAGTGCACGACACCAGATCCACGAGAGGGCTCCATGCCCATTGATGTATCCTGGGGAGTGCAAAGCCACAGTCTCTCAAGCCTCTCAAGTGGGTGGTTTGCCCACTGCTTTATCCTGGGGAGTGCAAAGCCACAGTCTCTCAAGTCTCTCAAGTGGGTGGTTTGCACATTGCTTTATCCTGGGGAGTGCAAAGCCACAGTCTCTCAAGTCTCTCAAGTGGGTGGTTTGCCCACTGCTTTATCCTGGGGAGTGCAAAGCCACAGTCTCTCAAGTCTCTCCAGTGGGTGGTTTGCCCACTGCTTTATCCTGGGGAGTGCAAAAGCCACAGTCTCACAAGTCTCTCCCGTGAGTGGTTTGCCCACTGCTTTATCCTGGGGAGTGTAAAGCCACAGTCTCACAAGTCTCTCAAGTGGGTGGTTTGCCCACTTCTTTATCCTGGGGAGTGCAAATCCACAGTCTCACAAGTCTTTCCATTGGGTGGTTTGCCCACTGGTTTATCCTGGGGAGTGCAAAGCCACAGTCTCTCAAGTCTCTCAAGTGGGTGGTTTGCCTACTGCTGCATCCTGGGGAGTGCAAAGCCACAGTCTCTCAAGTGGATAACAGTCTCCACTGGTTCTGGAGGGGGCTTTGTGCCCATAGTGCTTCATCCTGCCAAGGACTGAAGTAGTGGATGTGAATCTCCACTGGTTCTGGAGGGGGCTTTGTGCCCAGAGTGCTTCATCCTGCCAAGGACTGAGGTAGTGGACATGAATCTCCACTATTTCTGGAGGGGGCTTTGTGCCCAGAGTGCTTCATCCTGCCAAGGACTGAGATAGTGGATGCCTTTCTCCACTAGTTCTGGAGGGGGCTTTGTGCCCAGAGTGCTTCATCCTGCCAAGGACTGAGGTAGTGGATGTGAATCTCCACTGGTTCTGGAGGGGGCTTTGTGCCCAGAGTGCTTCATCCTGCCAAGGACTGAGGTAGTGGATGCCTTTCTCCACTGGTTCTGGAGGGGGCTTTGTGCTCAGAGTTCTTCATCCTGCTCGTGGCGGCCTCAGTAGCGTCAGAGCTTTTGGCGCTCATTGGCCTCCGGTGCTGGTGGCGGTGGTGTCTTGTGAAGCGGTGCCTGTGGCGGCGGTGTCCTTGGCAGTGGTTCTTGTGGCAGCGGTGTCCTTGGCAGCGGTGCTTGTGGTGGCGGTGTCCTTGGCAGCTGTGCTGGTGGTGGCGGTGTCCTTGGCAGCGGTGCTTGTGGCGGCGGTGTCCTTGGCAGCGGTGCTGGTGGCGGCGGTGTCCTTGGCAGCGGTGCTGGTGGTGGCAGTGTCCTGCGCAGCGGTGCTTGTGGCGGCGGTGTCCTTGGCAGCAGTGCTTGTGGCGGTCTTGTCCGCCGTGCAGGTTTTCGGCGACTTGCCTGTTTTTCTGTGTCCCTTCCCCACCTTGGATGGTGGCGCAGCTGTCTTCCCACTCCCAACTGTACTCCTGGGAGAGACTTTGGTGGTAGATGTTTTGCCTCTCTCCCGCCGGGCAGTGGCCAACTTTTTATGCTTTTGAGGTGGGGGACTGTCCGTGGTCTGGCTCCTTGGCACACTGGCTGCCCTGCTGCTTGGCACACTCCAGAAGCCGGTTACTGCTGGCACCACTGTTCCCGCAGATGTTGTGGCTGAAGTGCTGGGTTGGGACCTCGAAAGGCGGGCCCTAGGGGACTGAAGGGGTGGAGGAGGTGAGGGGAAGAGGTCATGGTTGGACAGGAAAAGTTTTTGGGACACACTGGGACGGGTAGATGGAGGGGGTTTGGGAGTGGAGGAAGAGGTAGTGGTTGTAGGAGGTGTACGTTTGCTGACTTTGGGTGAAGGTGCATGGGTTGGAGGCTGTTGTGAGACGGATGGCTGTTGTGTGGGTGTGTTGCTGCGTTTGTGTACCTTGGGACGTGGGCTCACAGACCCACTGGGAGAGGACACAGAGGATGTGTGAATGGTAGTGGGGGTGGTGAGTGCAAGTGAGCCGGGTGAGGTGATGGGTGTGCTGGTGATGGACGTAGTGGCTGAAGATGTAGTGCATGCAGGTGTGAGTGGAGACGAGGCAGGGAGGGAGGAGGGAGACAAGGAGGAGGGGGACACAGTGGAGGCAGTGGATGTTGGTATGTGTGCATGGGTATGATGCTTTTGTCAGTGCCTTTGGGATGTGTGGTGCTTATGTTTACCTGAGCTTCCCTTGTGTGTTGAGGTGTCTGCATGCTGGTCTGATGATGTGCTTGGGATAGGCTGAGGTACAGGTGTTTGGGTCTGGGTGGAGGAAGTTGGAGGGGGGAGGCTGGACACAGGGACAATGGCTGCCATCAGTGCTGAGACCAGAGTCTGAAATGCTCTCTGTTGGGCTGCCTGACCAAAATGAATGCCCTCCAGGTATGCATTGGTCTGTTGCAATTTCCTCTCTACACCCTGGATGGCATTCAAAATGGTAGACTGCCCAACAGTGAGGGACCTGAGAAGGTCAATGGCCTCCTCACTGAGGGCAGCAGGGCTGAGTGGGGCAGGGGCTGAGGTGCTTGGGGCGAAGGAGATGCCCACCCTCCTGGGTGAGCGGCCACGAGGCACACACTGAGGGGCTGCTGGGAGGGCGGTGCTGGTAGGGGGGTGGCAGCTGTACCTATAGATGCGGTGGGCACAGAGGGGCCTGCCACCGCAAGGGAGCTCCCATCAGAGGAGGAGTTTGTGTCGCTGGTCTCAGCTCCTGTCCCCGCTGTGGAGCTCCCCTCGCCCTCTGTCCCACTGGTGGCTTCTGACTCCATTGTGTCGCCCTCCAGGGCCATGTGGGATGCAGCTTCCTCCTGCTCCGGTGCCACTGCTCCTCTGCATGATGATGCTAATGCAAGAACAGGGAGACCACAAAAAGTCGAGGGAGACAGAAGAAAGACATGTTGAGTGCTTGCAATACCGCTACTGTTGGCGGACACTACAGACACAAAAGCCCCCTGCACTACGCTGAGCACTTTGAGTTCCCTAATTAATCACAGGGACATGGGGTACAAGGCCTATGCCCGATTGCTGCACACATGGAAGTCACAGGAGCCTGACTAGGTGTAGTTGGCTCTGAACACAGGTGGGGGAGGGTGCCACATGGCCTGCCTTACGAAGGGACCTTGCCTACTAAACTCGCCCTGGCCTAGGGGAACCCACAGCCCACCTCCCCCACCCAGACACCTTCAATGCGCGCTGAATCAGAAGAATGAGAGTGTACTCACCCCCTTGTGGCTGCTGTGATGCCCTCAAGCGCCCATCCAACTCCGGATACGCCACCACCAGGATCCGGAACATCAGGGGGGTCATGGTGCGATGGGCAACCCTCCCACGTTGGGAGGCCATCCCCAGCTGGGCCTCCGCTGTCTTCTTGCTCCGGCGGAGAATGTCCTCCCATCTTTTACGGCAGTGGGTGCTCTGTCTGTGGTGGACCCCCAGGTTCTGGACTTCCTTGGCAATGGCACACCAAATATCCTTCTTCTGGTGGGCGCTGACCTACAGGAATAGTACAGGGGAAAAGGAGAAGATATAACCGTCCGCACTGTCACAGTCATTGGCCCACATCCCTACCCTTGCAATGACGCACATGCACTCACCGTCGTTTCATGCACGCCTCATTCTACCCCCCTGTCTTTCATCCACACCACTCCACACAGGCATTGCCCATTCGGCATGCTCACAGTGTACTTACCTGTTTGTCTGGAGGACCGTAGAGTAGTGTGTACTGGGTTAGGACCCAACTCCTCCGTGCTGCCGGCAGGGGCCCTTTCCTCAGACACATGAGCCATTGTCTCTTCCAGACTGAGGTCACGGCAGCACTTAGCAGTGTAGGTCCTCTCCTGTCGAAGATCAGGTATCAAGTGAGTGAACAGAGAGAAAATGGCGGTGACGTCCACGGCGGTGTGTACCGTCCCCGCCTGCGTACATCGTCATTAGCTCCTGGGACCCATAGGGTCCAATGGTAACTAATGCAGGATTGCGCCACGGTCTTCGACCGCCTACCGCGACGGTGTACAACACCAGCGCAGTTACCTCATATCCCCTTGTCCCACATTACAGGTCAGACAGCCGCCATTTCAGGGTCCCACATGGCATTAATTTTAACTGCGTCACACATATCTAGGCCTTGCATACACACTAATAAAGGCACGTAGCAGTTAAAAAAAAATGTGGAATAAAGTTGTATTTACGTACCTCAGTGTTGGTTGACTCTCTGCTCGCTGTTCTCCTTCATAGAGCACGTACGCTGGGGCAGGTGAGGAGATGGCGGCATCCTCCAGTGTACAGACCGCTGGTGGACCTGTCGACAATGGATGAGCAACATGTAATTGTCACCTACAGACTTGATCGTACCATAATCCTGGAACTGTGTGCCCAGTTGGAGCCATACCTGATGTCAGCTATCCGCCATCCCACAGGAATCCCCCCTCTAGTGCAGGTCCTGTCAGTACTCCATTTACTGGCAAGTGGGTCTTTTCAAACTACAGTGGCCATAGCATCAGGGATGTCCCAGCCTATGTTCTCCAACGTGTTGTCCAGAGTGTTGTCTGTCCTGCTGAAACACATGCACAGCTACATTGTGTTCCCTCAGGTGGAGGATTTGCCTACAGTGAAAGGTGACTTCTATGCCCTGGGACATATCCCCAACATCATAGGTGCCATTGATGGGACACATGTGGCCTTGGTGAACAGGTGTACAGAAACCGGAAGAGTTACCATTCGATGAATGTGCAGATGGTGTGTTTGGCCGACCAGTACATCTCCCATGTGAATGCCAAGTTTCCTGGCTCAGTGCATGACGCTTACATTTTGAGGAACAGCAGCATCCCTTATGTGATGGGGCAACTCCAGAGGCACTGTGTGTGGCTATTAGGTGAGGACATGGACCCTATACAGTGTGACTAGGTGTCTGGGTCATGGGATGTCCCTAAGAGTTAGTGTGTGTCTAAAAGTTGTCCCTCGACATTTGCCGGTGACTCTGGTTACCCCCACCAAGTCATGGCTACTGACCCCAGTGAGGAATCCCAGTACAAGGGCAGAGGAACACTACAATGAGGCACTTGGGCAAACTAGGAGGATTATAGAAAGAACCTGCGGCCTCCTGAAGGCCAGGTTCTGGTGCCTCCATATGACAGGTGGTTCCCTATTTTACTCACCAAAGAAGGTGTGCCAGATCCTCGTGGCCTGCTGTATGCTTCACAACTTGGCTTTGTGAAGACAGGTGCCTTTTCTGCAGGAGGATGGTCCAGATGGAGGTGTTGTGGAAGCTGGGGAGCCTGTGGACAGTGAAGACGAGGAAGCAGAAGAAGAGAACATAGACAACAGAAACCCGGTGATTCATCAATACTTCCAGTGAGACACAGGTAAGAAGACATCACTGCCTGCTACATCTGATATAACTCTTCTACCTCTCATCTGTCTGTCACTTTCACCCAGCGTATGGATCCTGAGTTGTCACTTTCCCTTTCAATTTCACAGATGTGGGTCCTACTGTGTGACATCTGCTTTGTTTCCGCATGGACTAGACCTGTGCGACATAGGTATGTTGACAATACATTGGATATAGAATTTTTCCACAGATATTGCAAATACACATTTTCAAAAGCACAGACTGACTCGAGATTGTTTTGTGCTTTAAGGATGTTTATTTAAGTGCTAAACATTGGAGGGTGTTGTAAAATGGTCAGGGTTGTTGGTGGAGGAATGTCCATGGCAGAGTCTAGTCTATTAGTCTCCCAGTTGCATTGTCCAAAGGGGCATAGGAAGTGGAGCTGGGGCAGTTTAAGGATGGACAGGGTGACAAAGTGGGACAGAGGATGACAATCAGGGTGGTCTCATTTCTTGGTGGGGGTCTTGGCATTGTTCTCTGTCTTTGTCCTGGATCTCAGGGACCGTTTGCGGGGTGGTTCTCCATCTGCAGGGAGTGGGTGCTGGTGTCGTGGTCCTGTGGGGGTGCCTCCTGTCCACTAGCGCCGGCAGAGGTGGTGGGCAGTTCATCGTCCAGGCTAGTGTTGACGAGTTCCTTCAGCACCCCTACAATGGTGCCCAGGGTGGTATTGATGGATTTGAGTTCCTCTCTGAACCCCAAATACTGTTCCTCCTGCAGCCGCTGGGTCTCCTGAAACTTGGCCAGTACCGTTGCCATCGTCTCCTGGGAATGGTGGTAGGCTCCCATGATGTTGGAGAGGGCCTTGTAGAGCGTGGGTTCCCTGGGCCTGTCCTCCCCCTGTCGCACAGTAGCCCTCCCAGTTCCCCTGTGTTCCTGTGCCTCTGTCCCCTGAACCGTGTGCCCACTACCACTGCCCCCAGGTCCCTGGTGTTGTTGGTGTGGTGGGTTAGCCTGGGTTCCCTGTAGTGGTGGACACACTGCTGCTTGACGTGTCCCGAGGACAGAGGTATGGGCCCGCTGGGTGGGTGTTGTGCTGGTGTTTCCAGACGGGGGTAGCTCTGTAGTGGCCTGTGACTGTGTGAGGGAAACCAACTGTCCCGAGGTCCCAGATGGGCCGGGCTGGTCATCTTGATCCAGTTGGATGAGCTGCTGTCATCACTTTGGGCCTCTTCTGTGGGTGGAGTGGACAGGTCTGGACCCTCCTGTCTGGTGACGTTGGGTAGGGGTCCTGCAGGGGTGTAAAGTCATGATTATTGCATCTGTGTGTGCCACGGTGTGCAATGGGTGGGTGACCCTGTACCCCAGTGCTTGCTTTCTTGTGTGGGACCTTGTGTGATAATTGTTTAGGGGGTGTGTGGGTATGTGCAGTGGCCATGCATTGGTGATGGGTATCCATGCTTTGGTGTTGCATGCAGGGCTTGGGGTTGGGATGGGTGGTTTGCCATAGTGGGACATCTGTGAGGAGTTGGAGTGATGGGGGTGAGGGCGAGGGTTGGGGTATGTGATAGCATGCAGGTAGAGTGGGGGATGAAGTAGTAAAGATTTGACTTACCAGAGTCCATTCCTCCAGCTACTCCTGCGAGGCCCTCAGGACACAGTATAGCCAAGACATGCTCCTCCCATGTTGTTAGTTCTGGGGGAGGAAGTGGGGGTCCGCCGCCAGTCTTCTGAACAGCAATCTGGTGTCTTGAGACCAGGGAACGCACTTTCCCCCGTAGGTCGTTCCACCTCTTCCTGATGTCATCCCTAGTTCTTGGGTGCTGTCCCACTGCGTTGACCCTGTCCACAATTCTGTGCCATAGCTCCATCTTCCTAGCTATGGTGGTGTGCTGCACCTGTGATCCAAATAGCTGTTGCTCTACCCGGATGATTTCCTCCACCATGACCCTGAGCTCCTCCTCAGAAAACCTGGGGTGTCTTTGCAGTGCCATGGGGTGGTGTGGGTGATGTGTGGGGTGATGTGTGTTGTGATGTGTGGGGTGATGTTTAGGGGTGTGTTGTGTGAGTGATGGTGTTGAGTGCCTGTGGATGCTAGTTTGTAGATGGTGGTGTCTCTCTCTGGCCTTCAGTTGCAATTGCGGTCGTAGGGGTTTGTGGGTGATGTGGGTGTGTGTTTTATATTGTATTGAGTGTGTGGGAGTGGTGTGTTTATGTGTATCAGGTGTGTGTATTTGGAATTGTCCAATGTGGTAGTGTTTTGTATATGTTTGTATATTTTGAGCGCAGCAGTGTGTACCGCCAATGGAATACCACGGCTGAAAGACCGCCGTGTTGATTCGTGGGTCGTGATAGTGTGGGCGTATTCCTGTTGGCGTGACGGTGTCGGTTTTGTAATCGCCAGTTTGTCACTGACCTTTGGTGTGGCGGACTTGTGTGGGTGTCAAACTTTTGGCAGATTCCGAGCTGTGGGTCATAATAGCTGTGGCGGAATTCCACGGCCGCGGCTGTGTGTTGACGGCCTTCTGCACGGCGGTAAGCGGCTTTTACCGCCAATGTTGTAACAACCCCCTTTGTCATGTTTTGTATATTTTATACTGTGCCCAGGATAACTTTTAGTGTTCTATTATTTAAAGATAGAGGGTTTTTTTCAAGTTCACCCAGCTCATCTGTTTTCACAGATGTTGACTGACGAGTTCACTGTGTTAAATGTTGTACATTTCTTAAGAGCAAATCATATCATGTGATAGTTGACTTATATGGCCTAATGTAAGTGAGTGATTATCAACCATCTTACCTTCTGTGGGAAAGTGGATTATTAGTGGTGTGGAAGGTAGTCCACCACAAGTAATAATGTCACTATTCTTATTAGGTCCAATAAAGGTTTCAGTAGTTTAAACCTCTGGCATAGTCTCTGGAATGGAAGTCAAAAAACCTAATCTGGTCAAGGCACCAGGTTGTGGCCTAGAAGAGCTTCATGAGGCCAGAAAGCCATCAGATGAGGACCCAGTGAGGCCATTGACATTTGGAGGGAAAACTCAGACTTGAAGAAATTCAAAATTTGCACTCAAGGAAGGGCCCTGTCACGGGGCACTCGTCACTTACAACTCAGGCCAACTGGAACTGCAGAGTGCTCTCGATCCTTGTAGGTTCTGCCTTGACCAAGGTAAGGGTGGCCCTTTCTGGTAGCCACAGTGCTACTGACAATGGGATGTCAAAAGGCAGTCCGTGCCCTCCAGAAGGAGTCCCAGAGGAAAAAACCCCAAAGGGAAAAACCTCTATGGCTGGAACTCCCTGGAACAGAAATAAGCACAAAAAGATAAGTCTTCCAAAAAGAAAACAAATACTGGAAGAAACTGGAACAGGCAACGAAAACGGTTGGAGGAAAAACAACCAGAGCATGATCACCACCAATGGAAGTGTTGCAGTACAAGGAGAGCAAGAATCCCATTCCTTATATACCCTAAAACAGGAAGTGACTGACAGGAAGAAAAAAGACGCCATGTTGGATAGGGAAAGGACCATGGGAGAACATAGATGAAGGCGCCATTTTAGAAAAGGATCCTATTGCATGCAGGGAAAGAGGTAGAAGAAAGGCAGGCATGATGGGAGAAAGAAGAGCATGGCTCTATTTGTAAAAATAAAGGATAGAAGAAAAGGAGAAAGAAGAGAAAAGAAGACAAAGAAAAGAACAGGTAACGCCAGATAAGTGAGGGAGCAGGGGGGTGGCCACTCTGCCCTGAACTCACCGAGGCCCGATGCCCAATCTATGGCCTTGTGCGAGATAATGTTGAAAAAAAGGGGCACGGCATGCCCTGCGGCCAAGAAAGCTAACCACGGCTCCAGCCACGTCCCAAGCCGATCTTTCTGCTCGGGCCGTGGCGGGCTGTGGTGCGACAGGCCCTTGCCAGCGAATACTTTTGGAGTTTTCACTTGGTGAAGAGCGCTACATTTAGGCTCATTCAGTTTTGTGGTGCTCGGATTTCTCCAGCTAGGTAAGGCTGTAAGCTGTAGCCAACCAGGGCTCCACAAGCCTGGGTACCCTTTCGGCGACGTACCACTCAAAAAAATCTGCAACCGGTGAAAAGCTCTGAATGAGAGCAACCTAAATCTTTAGCCCAGAAGCAATTGAACTTCATCAGATTGACTGGACAGGTGTGTCCTGGTACTCCAAATTTTTTGGAGCCAAAAGACTTCGAAGTTCCAGGTTTTTAGGGATTGAAGGAGTATACTTAGACATAGCCAAGGGTCTCACGACATCAAAAACAATACGTGGAACTCAAAACTCACTCCAGGAGAAGCCACCAGCAGGGCCCAGGGCAGGTTCCGTTGGAACAGGCTTCTAGCAGTTTGTATGTCCATGTAGCTTAAACATAGATCAGCTAGCTAACCTTTGGAGCCACTTATTTGTCCTTGGAGCAAATTCAGCCTTTAAGGTCTCCTCACAGGTCAACAGCAGGGGCAGCCATTCTATCTTCCACATGTCTAGTAGTGCTCTGAAAGGAATGTAGAGGGGTGCCATATTTACACCTTCCGCCAACCTCTGGGTGAAAGTTACTCCTGCACCTTCCTAACCAATAGGAGAAACGTTTTTGGGGTAACCTTATCTGCTTTTGGAGCACATCCTGTGTCTCCTAATGCCGACAATCCCACAGTGTCCCTCTCTTCCTAAAACCAAGATGGAAGAACCTTTCTTCTCCTGTGCAGAGTTCCTGTGCCTGTCCCAAAAGTGTGACCAGGGAAATGAACCACCTCTCCTCTGTGGTCACTCTAAACCAATTCTAGAGGTAGCTCCTCTCCCAATGGGATTGGTGCCTGACTGACTGGATAGACAAAGGATGGCCCTGCCCCCTTGTCACATAACATTTGCCTATGACAGTGTAGACCTCTTTGAAGTTAATCAAGTTTCTGGGCCTTGCTCATATGGTCCTCCTGCCAGTGGAACAGGACATCATAGTGGTTGGCACAATGGATGCTTTAGACCACTAGTGACATTTAACTTACAAGATTTGGGTACCCTTGCTTCAATACAATAAGGAATTGCAGGTAATTTCAATATGCGAATTGGAAGTATAGCAAATTTTGAAATGTTTTAGAACACAAGCACTGGAACAAGGATTCTCAATGCAAAGTCAAAAAAAGTATAATTAGTAAAAAATATATTTGGGTGGCCATGGAAGAATAGTCATTTTCCTACATCCTCCAACTTCCTTTTCGTGTTGATCAATATTTGTACGCCTCAGCATCCCTTAATATCTACGTGATTGGGTATCCATTGGAGATGGGTGGAATGTGAGTAATTCCATTTAGTGAAATCGTGAGGAAGTGCCTAAATATTCTGCAAGATTCCACAGAATTACATGAGAAAAGTAATTCTGCATTTAGCTCAATTTTCTTACCACAAAAGTGCACTTTCACATCCAAAATGGATGAAAGAATGCATTTTATGCACATAAATGGCTATAATTGCAAGAGAACACTCGGTGTACTCAGTGCAGGATTTTAACCGAACTTACTCTGAACTTTTAGCACTAGTTTTTTAGTGTAAAATGTACCCATGTGTCCAAAATGGTTGCGAGGGTGCACTTTGCACTAAGTAAATAGCATTAAATGCAACAGAACATAAACAGTAGTGTGAACAGATGCTTTTGTGCATTAAGGACCTCATTTACGAGTCCCTTGTGCCACCTGAGCATCACTTTTTGTAATGCTCTGGTGGCACTCTGCCCTGCTCCATATCTTAAAGGCAACTCTAAGCCACTTTACATGGCTTAACGCGGCCTTATAAATATGAACCGCCTGACGCACTTTTCCACAGCAAAGTGGCATGCAGTGGGTGTTGCTGTGGGCATACTCACACAACTCCCATTAATTTCTGATGCTTCCCCAGCTTTACAAGAAATCCTAAATCAGAAACAGTGCCAAAAACTAACGTAACCCCAGAGGTGGCATTAGAGTGGCGCAACATGAAGAAATACTTTTATTTCTCCTCATTTTTAGTTCTTGCTATGTGTGCTGAATTCGGTAGCACACATAGAAGGAGCAAAGTGCTATTAATGATTGTTTATGTGCAGGAAGGCATCTTTGCACCATGGCTCCTTGGTGCTAAGCAGCTGATTTAGCCCTGGTGCAGGGTAAAACACATGGATACACCGCATTCTTGTAAATACGATGCATCCTTGCGTTTTGGAAATGACACTGCTTGGCGTAGCAATATTGCTTGTGACACAACACTGCTCCATTTCCCAGTAAATGAGGCCTAAATGTGACATCACAGTAGGAATTTTCCCCCAAATTACTCTTAAATATGCGTGCATGTGTAATTGGATTATTTTCAAGAGTAACACAGAATTAACTAAATTATCCTGATTACTCCTGTATAGTTGAAATTCTGTGCAGGCCTATTGTCCATATTTTAAGAATATGTTAGAAGGCAACTTCTGGATTTTTACTGACTGACAATCTGAGTCTATTGTTCTGTGTCAATGCTCTAATAGTCAGACAATCAAAAAAGATATTAGATTGAACATGATGTTTGTCCAATAATTTGAAATGAATGTTAAAGGTTTACCTCATGAAATATTTCTAGTAATGCAGCCAATTTCTTGTGAATTCATAGTCTCTTCATATCAGTTTTGTGTTTGTCAGATATGACCCTAATGCTTTATTATTCTCCCAGATAATGTTGGCTAACAAGAAAAGGCATGTTTTACAATATTTTCATGTTGAGACAGACAGGGTGAAGATGGGCTTCACAATGTTGCACACTTCTACTTTCATGTCTAGCATGTCTGGTGAGCAAGTAGCACATGTGAGCCTTGTGTAATTTTCCACATTACTAGAGTTGCTGTTTAGTTTATTAGTCTAAATCTGTTTTAATTTGAACATTAGCTTCTTAGTTCTCTTACATAATTGAGATGGTTGTCACAAGCATCTGTATATGGAATTATGGTGTTACTAAAAAATCTCCCAAAGTATGCTTACACAGATTCTATGGGTAATCCTATCGCCCTATATATTTACAGGACTAAGTACAGCAGGCACATGCATCAGCTTATGTATTGTCGTCTGCACCTGGAAAACATTTTTCCAGGTGACTAAATCCTTGTGCATACACCCAATAACAAAACTGAGGATGGTGTTTTTGGTATGTATTCACCAAATTTGCGAACACAGTCCAATATCTTAAACAAGACAAGTTACTTGTAAATGTGGTAAAAAATAAATTGAGAATCACTATCCGAGATCAGAAGGCTATGTCTTTAATCGCCACCTTCCACATAGCTACCTCTTACTTTTCTTTTGGGACATCTCCCAAAACCAATACTTACAGCAGTGCTAAATATGATATTCTTCTTTGATTTCCTATTCATAAATGAGTTTTTTGGTTTGGTAAATTCTCCAAATCCACATTCTGATGATTTATACCTCCAAATACAACTTTTGTATTACCATAGAAATTTGTGCACCAAGCCCACATGCGTAGTTTGCCCACCTGCTACTGAGTCCAGCAGATGGTTCAGATGGGCATCAGCATGCCCAATACCTAACGCATCTCAACAAACTCTTTAATTTCCTTCTTATGTGTTAACACCTTTCAGGCACCCACAGGCGGAAGTAATTTGCCCCCTAAAAATGTTACATTTTCCATATAGGTTCATTAATATGAATACTCATTTGCATACTGTGAAGCTTCACCAGTATGGTAATCATTCAACCAGAGAATTTCCTGTGCACTCTTCAGTACCTCTCTCTTTTTCCTCAGGATGCTGTTGCCTGTTCCAACCTAATAATGCACATATTCCCCAGCCTTTCTCGAGTGCACACAATTATTGCCCAGTTTACACACATTTTGCATTGCGGTTGTGTCCCATTTTTGACACAGCACTAACACAAAATGTATTGAATTTACTAAGCCTTGCAAAGCCCAATTTCCATCGCTGTGCATGGCTTAGTAAAAAAGGAAAAGGTCACACAAGCCAGCGCATATCTCTGTCTTGCGTTACCTTGCATTGAGGGGGCATTCTATGGATGGAGCATGAACGTTTACATGTATCCACCCATTGATCTTGACGCAAGCCCATATTTACTACAGTATGTAAACCTGAGTTTGCACCAAAATAGTGCACTTTTCAGAAGCTCGCATAACAAGGGGAAATATCTGTAAAATCTTCTTCAAACAATCAATCAAGATTTGTTGAGCGCAACTTTCATATAGGATGGTACCCAGGTGCTGAGATCTGCTGCACTGGGATTCAGTTGAACAGCCAGGTCTTGAGTCCCCTCTGAATTCCTGGATGGGGGTCGGAAGGTCTGAGGTGGATAGGGAGGCTGTTCCTGGATTTTGCTGTGAGGTAGGAGAAGGAACTGCATCCACTGCTGCTGCTGCAGATGCAAGGGGTGAGGGACAGAGAGGCAGAGCGGATGTGTCTGGTGGGGCTGTGAATGTTCAGGCGATGGTTGAGGTATGCTGGTCCTTGGTTGTGCAGGGCTTTATATGCATGCATCAGCAGCTTGATTTGGCATTGTTTGCAAATAGGGAGCCAGTGGAGGTTCCTTAGGTGCAGGGTGATGTGGGTCCATCTTGGGTGGCCCAGAATGATTCTGGCTGCTGAGTTCTGAATTATTTGAAATCTTTTTGTGAGGTTTAACGTGAGTCCGGTGTAGAGAGCAATACCATAGTCCATCATGGCTGGTAGTGAGTGCTTGTGTGACTCACTAGCGGCGAATGGGAGCCACTTGAAAAACTCACGGTGCATGTGGAGAGTGAGGAAGTAGGTAAAGGAACTGTGCTGATCTGATTCTTCATGTTGAGTTTGTTGTCAGTGATGATACTGAGGTTGTGGGCACAGTCCACTGGGGGGTGGGGTACTACGACAGGACACCAGGAGTCATCCCACAGTGAGGTGGTGTTTCTGAATATCAGGACTTTTATTTTATTTTTATCGGTGTTGACTCTGAAGTAGTTGTCCTCCATCCAGTTGGCAATGCTGTTCATTCATGGTGGATGTTGGCCTTCACGGTGGAAAGGTCTTTGGATAGTGACAGAATATTGTCTGCGTAGAAGATGGTGTTTACTCTTTGGTTTCTGCCAATGTTGGCCAAGGGGGTCATATAGATGTTGTAGAAGGTGCAGGTGAGTGATGATCCTTGGGGGGTGTCACAGATGATATTCTGTGGCTCTGAGGTGAAAGGAATGTGGAGGACTCTCTGAGTTCTGCCAGAGAGGAAAGATGCGATCTATTACAGGGTGTCGTCTCGGATGTTCATTTGGTGGGGTAGGGTGTAGTGGGAGACTGTGTCGAAGACCACTGAGAGGTCAAGGAGGATCAGGGCAGCCAAGTCTCCATGGTCTAGGAGGCTTCTGATATCATCCGTGGTGACGATCAAGGCAGTTTCAATTATATGATTTGAAGGGACTGGGATGCATCCAAGACTTCATTGTCACTAGGTATGCTGTCGGTTGTTGGTTGAAGGCTTTCATGAGTACTTTGGCTGGGAGGAGGAGCAGGAAGATCAGGCACTAGTTTTTAAGTTTGTTGGAGGTTGGTGGATGGTTTCTTGAGGAGGGGTTTGATTCTTGCATGTTTCTAATCTTCAAGGTAGGTGGCTAAAGTGATGGATGTGTTGAAGATGTCAGTGAGTTTGCTGCTGATGGTGCTGTTGCTGAGAGGTTGAACATGTGGTGAGGGCACAGCTCCTTGGGGGATCCTGAATGGATGGAGCTCATGATATTGGTGGTGCTTTGAGTGGTACTTGCTCTTTGCCTGTGTGCTGCATTTTGTGCAGCACACATACTAAGAAGAACATGCTAAGAAGAATAAGCTTCTAAGAATATTATTTATGCAGAAAAGAATCCCTTCAGACCCAAAAGGTATTCTGACCAAGGTTGTAGTGCAAGGGTGCCTCCATTGGTGCAAGGTTCTGACAAGTGCTACAGTGCAAAGTGAAAGCAGAAGTGTCCCCACAGCTTTGCAAACATAGGGCATTTCTGCTCTCTCCATTTCAGGCCAAGCAGTCCAGCATGTTCACCTGCTTTGTTGCATTACATAAATGTTTAGTAAATGTAGGTATCCGCATCTTCCATAAATTATTTAAAAAAATACCCTCTTGAGCATGCAGTGTAAATGTACATTTGACCTTTTCACTTACAACTATATTAAAAATAGCATGTAAAAACATAAGTTGCTTAAAGTATAGTATATTGCAATATATTGAGCTCACATAATGAGCCTGCTGTGGATTTGAAGTAGACGCTCCAATGTCAGATAAAGAGACCTTGAAAAGTTGAACAAACTTTACTCTGTAGACCTCAGCCACAGCAGCTTCCCACTCTCTTCTACAGAACTCTGGCATCTCCTAAAGCTCAACTTAAAACACTCAGGTGTCAACATTGTAATAGTGCAGCACCTCTTCATAGGACAATGGGCTGAGAATGCACCTTCAGTATAGGTGTAAAGGGGAAGGGGATAGACACAGAATACATTCAAAATGGGAGATACCACACATCCCACCTCTATACTGTTGGAAAATGGGTTATTGGTAGGGCAGGTAGGTACCTACACCTAGCAACAAGCCACTAACCTCCACATAGGTACAGTTAGGTCTCAGTAAATTAATCCCAGCTCAACCCTTGGTAGCTTGGCAACGAGCGTCAAGGCTTAACTTAGGAGACAAAGTGTAAAGCATTCAAATATCACAAAACAGTAATTAAATAAAACACAGGAAACAGTTTAAAAATCCAAAACCAATTTATAAAAATAGTTTATATTTTTATCTTTAAAATGACACAAAAACGATTAAAATCGGTTCAGGGGAACCGGAGATATGAATTTTTAAAGAATTATTACTTTTCTAGCGCTTAGAAACAAAAAGCGCCAATCGGGTCATCTGGTTGCACCTCGACCGGGGCAAAGTCAAACTTTCAGGCCGACCGCGATGGAGCCCTGCTCGGCTACAGGTCGCGGGAGGCCTCGGTTAAAAAGTTACCTTCTGACTTAGTCTTTATTTTGAAGTTTTTCTTCACCGGGACGAACCTGCCAGTTGAATCCGACCTCCTGGAGCCCTTGTCCGGATACGCGATGTGGGTTTCCTCGGTGGAGACTTTTACCTTCGGACTTAGTCGTTTTTTCGAGATGAAAATCCTTCGACCGGGGTAAACCTGGATCTTGATCCGACGTCCATGGAGCCCTTCTCGGATACGATGGCTGGGAGGTCCCGGTCAACTTTTTACGTTCGGACTTAGGCCCTCATTCTGACCTTGGCGGTCTTTTCGCAAGACCGCTGAGTTACCGCCGCGGTGAAGACCGCCGACCGCGGCGGTGTGCCGCTGTGCGCATTCTGACCGCTGGGAGCGTTCCGCCGGAAAACCGCCAGCAGCCACACTGGCGGTCGGCGGGAAAGTGGAGACTGGTCAACCTCCACCGCCACGCCAGCAGAACACCGCCCACAGAATTACGACCCACATTTCTGTGTGGCGGTCTTCTGTTGGCGGTCTTCTGTTGGCGGTCACGTCCCTATGGCTCCCGTCGCCTCCCGGAGGACCAACGCACAAGGTAAGTTGATCGTCCGTGAGGGGAGGGGGTGGGGGGGTGTTGTGTGATGTGGGCGTGCATGGGGGTGTGCGTGTGAGTGTGTAGAGGGAGTGTGTGAGTGCGTGTATGCGGGCGGGGGGTGCTGCTGTGTCTATGGGTAATGTGTGCTGTTCGGCAGGTGCGCATGTCGGCATGTATGTGTGCGGGTATGTGTCCCCGTTGTGTATGTGTGTGTAGGGGGTGTGTATATGTGCATGTTGGGGGTGTGTGCATGTCGGGGTACATGTATGTGCATGTCGGGGTGGGGGTGGGGAGGGGGTTCGTACCACCTCTGGGGGGTGGCAGGGGGGTGGAGGGTGTGGGGGGAGGACTCGGGTGGGTAGTGGGGGGTGGGGGAGACCCCTATCAGTGCCAGGGAAGGAATTCCCTGGCCCCGATAGTGCTTACCGCCATGGTTCGCACGGCGGTTCCCGCCCGCAAGAAACCGCGGCGGTAGGCAGGGTCATAATACCCTTGGCGGTCTTGGGACGACCGCCGGGCCGGAGTGCGCAAACTCCAGCCCCGCGGTCATGACCGCCGTGGCGGTCGGAGTGGAGAAGTAGCGGTCGGTCGCGGCGGGGACCGCCGCGGTCAGAATGCCATTTTTAATACCGCCGGTCTGTTCGCGGTCCGACCGCCGTCTCTCCGCCGACCGCCAGGGTCAGAATGAGGGCCACAGTCTCTTTTTTGGATGTTTTTCTTTACCGGGACGAACCACGAAGTCAGGCCGGGTCGCGGTTGAGGCAAGCCGGCTAGAATTTCCGCGGCGGGTCGGTCCCTCTCTGGAGCTTTTTTCCAAAAATTCTCAAATCTTTTCCAAACTTCTGGGGCTTCACCCAGATGTTCTTTTAAGGTTCTTTTGGGGTCCACAGCTCACCCCAAGGGTCCAGAAGTTCTGTGATGGTCCTTGGGGGGTGCGGACTTCAACTCCCAGAATGCACCTGGCGCAAACTCCTTTTTGGCCACTGGACAGTGGTCAGCTGGTCGCTTTCTTCAGGAGTTGGTGCAGGGGACTCTTGTTAGCAATTTTTCACCTGTAGCAAACAGGGAGTCCCTCCTTGAACCAGTTGAAGCCAGGCAAAGTCCTTCTTGTGGTGAAGCCCAAGTGTGCAGCTGGTGCAGTCCTTCTGAGTGCAGGTTCCAGGTGCAGGCCAGGGGTCCAGCAGGGCAGTCCTTCTTCTTCTTTAGTTCCTTTCTTGTTGAATTCTGGAGGGGATCTGAGGTGTGGGTGCAGGTCTGCCAGTTTAATCCTTGCTCCTGGGTGAAAAGCAGGGGGGCCCTGGTTCTCCAATCAGGGACAGGGTCGTCCCCCTGTGATGACCACTTCCTGGGAAGTGTGGCAAAAATCCATCCCAGAAGGCAACAGTCTCTAAAAATCCAACATGGATGAATCTGATTTTTGGAGGTTACATCTGGCTGAGCCCACCCACTGGTGTGGCTAAAAATCATAAACACACCCCTCTCCTGCCCTCTCCTAATCTAATCAAGGGGGCACCTAGCTGTCTGGGGTTGCAGGATGTGGGGGTGTTGCTGGGTGCTGCAAATGTCCTCTGCCTTTGAAGACCAGTTTGGCAGCCCTCCCCCTTCCTGCCTCACCATCTGCTGAGGGGAGATTCTCTCCCCCAAGCACATTCCTTTGTGTGAAGCCTGGCCACTTCACACCTCATCAAGGCAGCCTGGCAGAAGCTGCTACAGGCTGGCCAATCAGAGCACAGCAGCAAAAACAATGCAGAGCTGAAATTGGCAACTTTTTAGGTAAAGTCTAAACTTTTTACCTGAACTAGTTATATTAAATCCAACAACTGGAAGTTGTAGGATTTATTACAACAATTAATTTGATACCAAATTCTTGGTATGCAACATTTAAGGAGACTTTAAAATTTAAAATAAAGTCTGCCCATTCTAGCCTATGAAGGCCATTTACTTCAATGAGGGAAAAACGAATTTGGCTGTTTTTACCTCACCAGGGCTTATAAATCTATTTTTATAAAGTCCCTGCTTATAGTTACATGGCACCCAGACCTAGGGGCACATAGGGCACACCTTAGGGGTGACTTATATGTAAAAATAAGGTAGTTTAAGACTTTGGAAGTACCTTTAATTCCAAAGTCGAATTTGCATATAACTTTAATTTAAAAGCAGCCAGCAAGGCAGGCTTGCTTTTAAAATGACACTGGGCACCTCAGCAATGCACCCAGGTGTGCACCACCTATGCTGTGGTCCCTAAACCTACATGCCCTACCATATACTAGGGACTTATAGTTAGGTTAACTTAGCCACTTATAATTAGCCTAATTTGCATATCCATTTTACACAGAGCACAGGCCCTGGGACTGGTTAGCAGTACCCAGGGCACCTTTAAAGTCAGGAAAACACCAGCAAAAAGTGGAAAATGGGGGCAAAAAGTTATGGGGCCTCTGCAATCAGCCCTGTTTTCTCACACAACCCACCCCCCAGCCCACACGCCCAGGAGACTTAGACCAACCCTGGGAGAGTCTTCCTGGCTTGTTAGGCGAGGAAGACAGTGAAGAAAACTGGCTGTCCCTTTGCAGGGCCTACTCTGCCTTATATCCTCCTGTCAGGGTCACTCCCTATGGGTAGTGAAGCCATCCCAACAGTAAAAGGACCCAACACAAACTGAAACTTTCCTCTAGGGGGGTCTTCCTCCTTTCTCTCTGCCAACTTGGGTAGTGAGGTGCCCACCTCCCCTACTCCAAACTTTGCTAGGGCAACACCTAGCTTACCCAAAGAGGTCACCCAACACTTGAGCAACCCCACCATGACCAATAGGGTCAGGGGGCCTACTTTGCTATTGGCCCTGGGGTCTGCCTCCCAGGCCAAGTACAGTGCTGCCAGGAAGGCTAGCACCCTGCAGAGGCTACTGACAGCTGTCAGTACCCAGAACCACACCCTAAGCTCTCCACTGACAGGTGGCTGAGCTGCTTTAGGGGCAACTTTGGGGTCCTGGCACCCCTCTTGCTGTCTAGAGTGGGGGGCTACCACCTCCTGTGGCAGACACCCTCCTTCCACTCTCCCTTCTGTCAGTGCAGGGGCAACACCCTGCATCTGGACAGCTGCCTGACTACTCAGGACTTCCTTGGGGTCAGGTGAGGCCTCACCAGTGCCAACTCTGGGCTCCCCCCTTACTGGGGCAGAAGGCCCTTGGCTCCCTGGAACTCTCTTTAAGAGTGGCCTACCCTTCCTTTTCTTCTTTCCTTTTCTTGGGGACCCCTGTCTCCTAACTGTAGGGACTGACTCCCCAGGACTTTGGGTTGGGGGGGCGCCCTGGGCGACCACCCCATCTGTGACCAGACTTACCTCTGGGAGGTCATTGCCCAGGATACAATCTAGGGGGAGGTCAGCACTGACTACCACCCTAATCCAGTCAAGGATACCCTCCCTCTCTAGGGGCACTATGGCTACAGGTTTGGAGGTGACCTCCCCTGTGGCTATCCTAACTTTCTTTGTCTTTCCTGGGACATACATGTCTGGGGTCACTAACCGGTCACTCACTATAGTGTGACTGGCACAGGTGTCTCTCAGGCCAGTGGTAGGTATCCCATTCACTTGAATGTGGTGGAAGTGCCTACTCCCACCCTCAGGGATCACCAGCTTACCATCTGGTCCTGTCTCCCAGCACAATGCTAGGAGGACTTCATCATCTGAGGAATCCTCCTCTATGGCTACACTGGACAGCCCAGTGCTAACCACCTTCTTTGGACAGGCTGCATCTCCTCTGAAGTGACCTGTCTGCTGACAGTCAAAGCAAGCCCTACTGTCCAAGAGCTTTTTTAACCCTGGGTCTCCCTGTCTCTGCTTGTCAGAGTGGGAGTGGGATTTACTCTCCTCCTTCTTAGGGTTCTGGGGTACAGAGGGAGTCTCTGTGGTGGGCTTACCACCTCCCTCCTTAGGTTTTTGGGGACCTGTCCCCCCCTTCTTGGAGTCTCCCCCCTGGGACTTGACAACCACCCTGGTTCTCAACCACTCATCAGCTGCCTCCCCTAGCTCTCTAGGGCTGGTCTGCTTAGAGTCCACTAGATGCTGGCGTAACCTTTCTTGGGTACAATTGGTCAAGATGTGCTCTCTCATGATCAGATTGTATAACCCCTCATAAGTATCTACTTTGTTACCAATAATCCAGCCCTCTAGTGCCTTTAGTGAAATGTCCACAAAGTCAACCCAAGACTGGGTACTGACCTTCTGGGTGTCCCTGAACTTCATTCTATATTGCTCTGGGGTCAGACCAAACTTCTTGGCTAAGCACCTCTTCATACTAGGGTATGAATCTGCCTCCTCCCCCCTTAAGGTCAGAAGCCTATCCCTCCCTGAGTTGGGGACCAACTCCCACAAAAGGGAACCCCAGTATTGAGGCCTAACCCTTCTCATTTGGAGTGCCCTCTCAAAGGCCCCCAGCCACTTATCTATGTCATCCCCCTCTACATAAGCAGGAACCACCCCCTTGGGTAATCTGGGGCAAACTCCCCCACCCATGGACACCTCAGCTTCTTTATCGCTGCTTCCATCTCTTTTCTCTTTGTATGCCCACTTTTTCTTTTCTAGGGCCAGCTTCTCTGCTTCCAAAGCTATGTATGCTAGCTGGGCCTCCAGCTCTCTTTCTCTGATGGATGGGTTCTCTCCTCCTGAAAGGACCCCCTTCCCACCACTAGCTTTGGATCTGCCCCTAGTGACTGTGTTTACTGAGGACCGTTCTTCCTCATCCTCACTTGGGCTCAGATGCCTTCCCTCCCCTGAGTGGTTAGAGCTTGCATCCTCCCTTCTTTCTCCCTCCTCTGGAGCTTCTTCTGACTCTACCTCTTGGGCCTCAGCCCATGCTGTCAGGGATGTGATCAGGATTTGCTTCCTGAGATCAGTGGTTGCAGGCAACCCTCTTTCAATACACAACCCCCTAAGCTGGACTACTGTCAGTGTGGGTAGGCTAGCCAGATCAAGCTCCATGGTTCCCTAGTTTTGTGTCAACAAAAACTTTTTGCAAAAATTGGAAACAAGAATTTAGAAAAATTAAAAAAATTCAATAATTGAAATTAATCCAAATTAAAAATAAAAATTTTTTTTTGCACTAGGACAATTTAAAGGATTTTTAATTTGTTTTACCTAAAACTGTAACGTGATATTGAACACAAGTACAGGATCCCGTCGCTGCTTCCAATTATGTTGGAAAATGGGTTATTGGTAGGGCAGGTAGGTACCTACACCTAGCAACAAGCCACTAACCTCCACATAGGTACAGTTAGGTCTCAGTAAATTAATCCCAGCTCAACCCTTGGTAGCTTGGCAACGAGCGTCAAGGCTTAACTTAGGAGACAAAATGTAAAGCATTCAAATATCACAAAACAGTAATTAAATAAAACACAGGAAACAGTTTAAAAATCCAAAACCAATTTATAAAAATAGTTTATATTTTTATCTTTAAAATGACACAAAAACGATTAAAATCGGTTCAGGGGAACCGGAGATATGAATTTTTAAAGAATTATTACTTTTCTAGCACTTAGAAACAAAAAGCGCCAATCGGGTCATCTGGTTGCACCTCGACCGGGGCAAAGTCAAACTTTCAGGCCGACCGCGATGGAGCCTTGCTCGGCTACAGGTCGCGGGAGGCCTTGGTTAAAAAGTTACCTTCTGACTTAGTCTTTATTTTGAAGTTTTTCCTCACCGGGACGAACCTGCCAGTTGAATCCGACCTCCTGGAGCCCTTGTCCGGATACGCGATGTGGGTTTCCTCGGTGGAGACTTTTACCTTCGGACTTAGTCGTTTTTTCGAGATGAAAATCCTTCGACCGGGGTAAACCTGGATCATGATCCGACGTCCATGGAGCCCTTCTCGGATACGATGGCTGGGAGGTCCCGGCCAACTTTTTACGTTCGGACTTAGTCTCTTTTTTGGATGTTTTTCTTTACCGGGACGAACCACGAAGTCAGGCCGGGTCGCGGTTGAGGCAAGCCGGCTAGAATTTCCGCGGCGGGTCGGTCCCTCTCTGGAGCTTTTTTCCAAAAATTCTCAAATCTTTTCCAAACTTCTGGGGCTTCACCCAGATGTTCTTTTAAGGTTCTTTTGGGGTCCACAGCTCACCCCAAGGGTCCAGAAGTTCTGTGATGGTCCTTGGGGGGTGCGGACTTCAACTCCCAGAATGCACCTGGTGCAAACTCCTTTTTGGCCACTGGACAGTGGTCAGCTGGTCGCTTTCTTCAGGAGTTGGTGCAGGGGACTCTGGTTAGCAATTTTTCACCTGTAGCAAACAGGGAGTCCCTCCTTGAACCAGTTGAAGCCAGGCAAAGTCCTTCTTGTGGTGAAGCCCAAGTGTGCAGCTGGTGCAGTCCTTCTGAGTGCAGGTTCCAGGTGCAGGCCAGGGGTCCAGCAGGGCAGTCCTTCTTCTTCTTTAGTTCCTTTCTTGTTGAATTCTGGAGGGATCTGAGGTGTGGGTGCAGGTCTGCCAGTTTTATCCTTGCTCCTGGGTAAAAAGCAGGGGGGCCCTGGTTCTCCAATCAGGGACAGGGTCATCCCCCTGTGATGACCACTTCCTGGGAAGTGTGGCAAAAATCCATCCCAGAAGGCAACAGTCTCTAAAAATCCAACATGGATGAATCTGATTTTTGGAGGTTACATCTGGCTGAGCCCACCCACTGGTGTGGCTAAAAATCATAAACACACCCCTCTCCTGCCCTCTCCTAATCTAATCAAGGGGGCACCTAGCTGTCTGGGGTTGCAGGATGTGGGGGTGTTGCTGGGTGCTGCAAATGTCCTTCTCTGCCTTTGAAGACCAGTTTGGCAGCCCTCCCCCTTCCTGCCTCACCATCTGCTGAGGGGAGATTCTCTCCCCCAAGCACATTCCTTTGTGTGAAGCCTGGCCACTTCACACCTCATCAAGGCAGCCTGGCAGAAGCTGCTGCAGGCTGGCCAATCAGAGCACAGCAGCAAAAACAATGCAGAGCTGAAATTGGCAACTTTTTAGGTAAAGTCTAAACTTTTTACCTGAACTAGTTATATTAAATCCAACAACTGGAAGTTGTAGGATTTATTACAACAATTAATTTGATACCAAATTCTTGGTATGCTACATTTAAGGAGACTTTAAAATTTAAAATAAAGTCTGCCCATTCTAGCCTATGAAGGCCATTTACTTCAATGAGGGAAAAACGAATTTGGCTGTTTTTACCTCACCAGGGCTTATAAATCTATTTTTATAAAGTCCCTGCTTATAGTTACATGGCACCCAGCCCTAGGGGCACATAGGGCACACCTTAGGGGTGACTTATATGTAAAAATAAGGTAGTTTAAGACTTTGGAAGTACCTTTAATTCCAAAGTCGAATTTGCATATAACTTTAATTTAAAAGCAGCCAGCAAGGCAGGCTTGCTTTTAAAATGACACTGGGCACCTCAGCAATGCACCTAGGTGTGCACCACCTATGCTGTGGTCCCTAAACCTACATGCCCTACCATATACTAGGGACTTATAGGTAGGTTAACTTAGCCACTTATAATTAGCCTAATTTGCATATCCATTTTACACAGAGCACAGGCCCTGGGACTGGTTAGCAGTACCCAGGGCACCTTTAAAGACAGGAAAACACCAGCAAAAAGTGGAAAATGGGGGCAAAAAGTTATGGGGCCTCTGCAATCAGCCCTGTTTTCTCACATATACAAACAAAGAGTGACTGTATAACTTTTCTACAGAAGGACCTATGAGGTAGAGTGAGAGACTCTAGAAAGAAAACACTTTGCATTGAGTATGAGTTGTACTTTGGATTAGGAGACAGAAAACTATGTCAATACATCTGAACAGTAAAGATGCATGCACAACGTTGGTTTTCTAGTTGTAACACATAATCCTTCAGGAAACTGGGAGGATGCGTCTTCCTTCTATTTGTCCCAAGAGGAACATTAGTCTTCTTGTCACTAAACTTGGTGAGAACACCTATTTTCTCATGAATGTATGTTTTGTCATTTATTACATCACCTAAACCTTCATTAGGTAACCTACTGTATACCTTGCCACCCTCCCAAGATTCAAAATTCTCCCATCCTGCTTTTTCACTGCATTGCTGAATTGCTTTACTATGTTCATGGGTTTAGTGAATTTTGACCAAACTCATGTTCCCAGTGGAAGCTTTTTCCATAACTAAGACACCTATTTTAAACTCCACCACCTAGGCACCGTGGATTCTGTTGAACATTTCCTTGCATGCTACTTGAAGTCTGGCTTCCCTCTCTTTTCTCTGAATGCTATACGGGGCATCTATCCAGCCTTTATGCCATTTCATCCGACCTGGTACAAGCCTGGAGTTGGGTTTTTTCACTTTCATCAGTTCGAACAGAGTATCATTTGTAGTTTGGGGTGGTGTCAGATGGTATGCTTCTCATCATTTCATTGTATCCTCTTTCAAATCTAACCCACTAACTCTTGCTAGCTGAATCCCCCCCCTTAATCATTCTATTGAACCTTTCTACCATCTAATAGGTTTCCGGATGGTACAAGACACAAAGTTGTGTTTTATGCCATTGCATTGCAAAATTCTTCAATTTCCTGTGAACATAACTGTCCTCCACTATCTGTTAAAGATATGTTAGACAAACCTTCTCTCAGAAAGATTTCCACTAAAAAATGTATGACTGTCCTTGTGTTAATCTCGGAAACCAACTTAATTTCAGGCCACAGAGAGTACAGATCAATTAACACTAGAATGTAAGGTTTCATTCTCTTACTAGGCAATAGGCCAATTATATCAAGTGCTACCTCCTCCCATGGTCCTTCTGGAAAAGATCAGCGGCATAGGGGATCAGTTGCTAGTTTCAATATCTTATCACTTGCGGAACAGGATATGCAACCTCTTACTTATCTTTCTATAAATAGCTCCATGTTTGGCCACCATAAATATGGGCGTAGCCTTTGTTTGGTTTTAGTAAATCCAAGGTGGACCTCATGTGCTAGGTCAATCAGCTTGTATCTTAGGAAAACTGGAGAAATTAATGTAGTACCCCCTGAAGACACACTCATCAATAACACATAATTCCTCATGAACCATCCAGTATGGTTTAAGCTGTCCATCATGTTTTCTTGTCCCACCCAACCTTACTTTAATTTATCACAGACTGTACGAAGAAAAGGATCAAAGCTTAGCTCCTCCCTCCATTGGGTTTCCTCAATGACCCCCTGGGTTATGACACATACATCTCCTTGTGCCTCTAGATCTTCTTCTTTGGTATCTTCTTTATCCTCATCCTTCATATGTTCAGCAAAGCAAGAAAGGCAATCTTCTGTATAGTTTCTCATTCCTGGCACAAATTGTATTTGAAAAGCTTATTCCTGTAGGTTGACTACCCACCTCTTGATTCTGTTAGATATGGAATCTAACCCTTTGTTAGTAAAAACCTCCTTGAGAGGTTTGTGGTCTGTTCTAACTGTAAATGTCATTCCCCAAACAAAGGGCCTGATTTAGATGTTGGTGGGTATGGTCTGCCATCGACTTTTCAATGGTAAAGCCCTATTTAGTCAATGGGAGCATAGGCGAAAGAGCACTGACGGTCCACCGCCAAGAATCATTACCCCCTTCATCAGCGCCATAGGCTTATTTGGTTGGTGGTGGGACAACTACCCCTTTTGCCACCAAGCCAATCATGATGTGCAGTTCCACCGTTGCAAATGTGGTGGCTAAGCCTCCACCTAAGCTGGCAGATTGGCAGCTATATAAACTGGAAACCCACCTTTTGAACTCTTTCCACATATCCTGTCACCAGAAATCAGCTGCTACTAGTCCTCCTGTTTATCCTGGGCCAGGTCCAAAATGGAAATCAACCCTGTCGCCACCAGAAGGTAAGTAATGGGCATTCCTGTTACCCTTGGACTTATAGATGTATAGCAACACTGAACTTCTGCATGCCTCAAAAACTTTATAAACACCGCCATACTGTTACACAATGAGGCAGTGTATAATTTTGAAGTATGAAATTCATCAGAACAGACCCCAGAACACAAGTAGCACCCAACAATCAGAGACAGACTGCCTACATTGCAAAGGACACCTACACAAAAAGTTTCAACAATCACACAGAGGGATATTTCCACAAAGGTGTGTGCAAGAATGTACCCAAACATTGAAAGTGACTACTAGAAAAATAACACCAAATGTCACACACAAAAAAACATTCCAATATAGCACAAACTCCACAGCATGCCACAGTTGGTTTTACCCAGAATGTAACACAATACTCAGTAATTAACTGTGAACATGTCAGAGATGTGCGAAGGTCACATGTCCCCTTGGTGTGTGCAACATATCACAAACATATGATCACATAAAAAAGTAACGTGCGAGGTCATCTGTATAATGCATATGTGCATATCATTGACATATCATGTCAAAATAAACAAATATGCATTCTCCAGTCACAATAACCGAAATATAAATAATTTTGGTGGAAGTGTCCAGTAACATGAATAATGCTTGCATCAAAATTAATATGTCCATCACAAATGTACAATGCTAATGTATGCATTTAACATAATAACTAAAATACACAACCTGTGCTTGTCACTGATACAAATGAGAGGAAGTGCATGGTCCGAGGAAGTGCATGGTCCACACACTAGCATAAATAACATTATCAGCAAATAATTAGTAAAAATCCAAAAATAAGGCCAGGACAAAGGTATTATCAAACTAAAAATGTATTATAGAAATAAGGTAACTCTCACATAAGTAAGTTAAAGGAGATTATATAGAAAACAAAAAAAAACAGGCCAGTAGTCCATAGTGTGGGTGCATGCCCACAGCTTGCCTCCTAATGTCACTTGCAGATTAAACCTCCTCTGGTAGTGGCATCCATGGGGCAGACAGCAGGCAACTCAAAGATGTTATTGATGGTGAATTCTTGGGTTTGGGAGGGGCAGGTGTGGGTTTGGAAGGGGTAGGTTTCAAAGGGGTGGTTTGGAATTGGGAGGACATAGGTTGGGACATGAAAGGGGTAGGTTTGGACTTAGAAAGAGTGGGTTAGGATGTGGAAGGTGTAGTTTGTGATTTGGAAGTGGTGGTTTGGGATTTGGTAGGGGCCAGGGAAAAGAGCACAATCACCTTAGGGAAATGGGTAGGGTGTTTGAGACTATGGGGGTCATTCCAACCCTGGCGGTCGGTGTTAAAGCGGCGGCCAACCCGCCAACAGGCAGGCGGTAAAAAAAATGGAATTCTGACCCTGGCGGGAACCGCCAACACAGCCCGCCACTTTAACACTCCGACCGCCACGGCGGGACAAACAAACAGCGCGGCGGTCACCGCCAACAGACAGGCGGCAGACAATGTACCGCCCACCCTATCACGACCCACCAATCCGCCACCTTTTCCGGGGCGGGAGCCCCGCCGATAAAAACACGGCGGAAACAGAGCACGAACGGGAAAACGCTCACCTCTATACACTCCACGAGGAATCTGGACAGCATGGAACCCGAATTAAACATCCTACCAGCTATTGTCTACCTGCTCCTCTACCAGGAGCACGAACGCCGCCGCAGGAGACAACGGTGAGTACTGCACCTACGACACAGGGGAGGGGGGAGGAGAAAAGGTTACGGGCACACACATACGCGCCCCCCCCCCAAATCCCTACACACCAATGCAGAGCAACAAGTCAGAAAGATCATTAAAATTGAAGTATATTATAGCAATTTGAAGTTAAGTGAAATATGAAATCTATAAAATAAATATATTACAACATGAACAATATATACATAGTCCAAAAGTCCGGCACATATTGGCAACATTCCATTGTTCGTGGGCCAATGTGCATAAACACATGGGCAAAGCCCATACACGAGACCCGATTCCATTGGAGAGAACACTGCTGGGGCATCAGATAATAAAACGACAGGCACCTCAGGGGGAAGAGAAGGGGGGGCACCTCAGCCACATGAGTCCACGACACCAGATCCACGATGGGCCTCCATGACCACCGTACCATCCTGGGGAGTGCAAAGCCACAGTCTCTCAAGTCTCTACAGTGGGTGGATTGCCCACTGTACCATCCTGGGGAGTGCAAAGCCACAGTCCATCAGGTGGATTACAGACTCCACTGGTTATGGAGGAGGCATGTTGGCCAGAGTGCTTCGTGAAGCCCTGACCGACACAGATCCGGCCCTGCCAATGGGCCAGCGGTGCTTGAGATGAAGGGCCCAGCGGAGCAGTTCTGAGACGGCGGTGCCCAGCGGAGCGGTGCTTGAGTTGAAGGGCCCAGCGGAGCGGTACTTGAGATGAAGGGCCCAGCGGAGCGGTGCTTGAGATGAAGGGCCCAGCAGAGCGGTGCTTGAGATGAAGGGCCCAGCGGAGCAGTTCAGAGACGGCGGTGCCCAGCGGAGCGGTGCTTGAGTTGAAGGGCCCAGCGGAGCAGTGCTTGACAGGAAGGGACCAGCGGAGCGGTGCTTGAGATGAAGGGCCCAGCGGAGCGGTGCTTGACAGGAAGGGCCCAGCGGAGCGGTGCTTGACAGGAAGGGCCCAGCGGAGCGGTGCTTGAGATGAAGGGCCCAGTGGAGCGGTGCTTGAGATGAAGGGCCCAGCGGAGCGGTGCTTGACAGGAAGGGCCCAGCGGAGCGGTGCTTGAGATGAAGGGCCCAGCGGAGCGGTGCTTGACAGGAAGGTCCCAGCGGAGCGGTGCTTGAGATGAGGGGCCCAGCGGAGCGGTGCTTGAGATGAAGGGCCCAGCGGAGCGGTGCTTGAGATGAAGGGCCCAGCGGAGCGGTGCTTGACAGGAAGGGCCCAGCGGAGCGGTGCTTGACAGGAAGGGCCCAGCGGAGCGGTGCTTGAGATGAAGGGCCCAGCGGAGCGGTGCTTGACAGGAAGGGCCCTGTTCAGCGGTGCTTCTCACGGCGGGGCCCTGTTCAGCGGTGCTTCTCACGGCGGGGCCCTGTTCAGCGGTGCTTCTCACGGCAGGGCCCTGTTCAGCAGTGCTTGTCTTGGCTGGGCCCTGTTCAGCGGTGCTTCTCACGGCGGGGCCCTGTTCAGCGGTGCTTCTCACGGCGGGGCCCTGTTCAGCGGTGCTTGTCTTGGTGGGGCCCTGTTCAGCGGTGCTTCTCACGGCAGGGCCCTGTTCAGCAGTGCTTCTCACGGCGGGGCCCTGTTCAGCGGTGCTTCTCACGGCGGGGCCCTGTTCAGCGGTGCTTGTCTTGTGTTCCTAGGGAACCAGATCCGGCCAATAATTCCCGCTCAGTTGCCATCCGACCTTTCGCTTGCGGGGCCCTCCTGTGCTGGAGTCCTGGGCCTGTGGGTGTCCTCCGTCACACCCCAAATGGGGCTGGTGGGGCCCTCCTGGGCAGCTCGCCTGCTGCCGGACTTCTTCGCCCTGCTGCCCTTGCCCTCCTTGGCAGAATCTCTGGGGCCCTTGCCTCCCTTTGTGGATGGGCCAGGTGACGGTGCAAGGCTGGTGTCCTTGGGGGCAGCCATCTCAGGCCTGTCGCGCCGGCCCTTCCCTTTGTTGGTTCTTTTCCCAGGGGGTGGGCTGGCTGTCCCCTTGCTGCTGGCCGATGTTCCTGCCCTAGGAGCTGGTGGACTCCAATAGCCCTGAACGATGGTCCTAGTAGGTGCAGGGCTTGTGGTGGCTGAGGTGCTGATTGGAGTCTTACGAGATGGAGGGGGTGGGTCAGTTGTTGGAAAGAGGTCAAGGTTGGAAAGGAAAATCAATTTAGAAAGACAGGGACGGGTAGTTGTAGTGGGTATGGGAGTGGAGGAAGAGGATGTGGTTGTAGGAGAGTCAAGTGTGCTGTCTTTGGGTGCAGGTGCTTGTGACGGAGGCTGTCGTGAGGTGGATGGCTGTTGGGTGGGTGGCTGCCTGCGTTTGTGTGGTTTGGAAGAGGGGGTGACAGACACACTGGGAGAGGACACAGGGGACGTGTAAATGGCAGTGGGGGTGGTGACTGCACGTGTGCGGACTGTTCTGGTGGGTGTGGTGGTGATGGACGTACTGGCTGATGGTGGTGTGCATGCAGGTGTGAGTGAGGACGTCACAGGGAGGGAGGAGGGAGACGAGGAGGAGGGGGACACAGAGGAGGCAGTGGCTGTTGGCATGTCTGCATGTGGATGTTGCTTGTGTGAATGCTTGTGTGATCTGTGGTGCTTATGTCTGGATGAGCTGCCCTTGGGTGTTGAGGTGTGTGCAGGCTGGTCTGTAGGTGTGTCTGGGATAGGCAGAGGAACAGGGGAGTGGGACTTGGTTGAGGAAGTTGGAGGGGGGAGGCTAGACACAGGGACAATTGCTGCCGTCAGTGCTGAGGCCAGAGCGTTGAACGATCGCTGATGGGCAGCCTGACCCGAATGAATGCCCTCCAGGTATGCATTCCTCCGATGCACCTCCCTTTCTACCCCCTGGATGGCATTCAAAAGGGTAGACTGCCCAACAATGAGCGTCTGGAGGAGGTCAATGATCTCCGCACTGAGGGCAGCAGGGGTAACTGGGGCAGGACCTGAGGTGCCAGGGGCGAAGGAGATGGCCGGCTTCCTGGCCGAGCGGGCACGGGGCGAAAGCTGAGGGGCTGTTGGGAGGGCGGAGCTGGTGCGCTGGGTGGCGGCTGTACCTGTTGTTGCGGTGGGCACGGATGTTGCCGCCACCACAAGGGAGCTCCCTTCCGAGGACGTGTCGGTGTCGCTGATGTCTCCACGGGTCCCCGTTGTGGAGCTCCCCTTGCCCTCCGTCTCACTGGTTAAGTCCGAGTCGGTTGCAGGGCCCTCCGGGGCCATGTGAGATGCAGCTCCCTCGTGCGCCGATGCCACTTCTCCTCCGCCTGATGATGCTAATGCACACATGAACTGGAAAACCAAAAAAAAGGGGGGGAGAAGAAAGAAAGACATGTTGAATGCATGCATTGGCGGCACCGTTGGCGGAGAGGACAGACACAGAAGCCCCCTGCACTACGCCGCGCACTCGGGGTACACTACTCAATTATTGTGACTTGGCCTACAAGTCTATGGACGACAAATGCACACATAGGTGAGCCCGGACCATGGATAGCTGTACTTAGCACCCTACAGAGGTGGGGGGCGGGGGCACAGGGCCATGCCTAACGGAGCTACAGAAACCGCCCTGGCCTAGAGATAGCCACAGCCCTCCTCACCCACCCAGACACCTCCACTGTGCGCTGATATAGCAGAATGTGCTGATACTCACCCCCTTGTGTCTGCTGTGATGTCCTCACCCGCCCATCCAAATCGGGGTAGGCCACCGCCAGGATCTGGGACATCAGGGGGGTCAATTGACGACTCGAACCCCTCCTACGTTGGGAGGCCATCCCCAGCAGAGCCTCGGCGGTCTTTCTGCTCCCGCGGCGGATGTCCTCCCACCTCTTGCGGCAGTGGGTGCCCCGTCTGTTGTGGACCCCCAGGGCCCGGACTTCTTTGGCGATGGCACGCCAAATGTCGATCTTCTGATGGGCCCTGACCTATGTGACATGTACAGGGTGGAAAAATAAATATCATCACTTTTCTGCATGGTCGATGTGAGTGGCCCCCCCTCCCCAACCTTGCCATGTGGTACATGCTCTCATCTGTCGTGCGTTGCACTCCTCATTCGCTCCCCTCCCCACCATCTTACATCCACCCCACTCAACACAGGCATTCCCCATACTACGTGCTCCCTGTGTACTAACCTGTTGGTCTGGAGGACCGTAGAGTAGCGCATACTGGGGGAGGACCCCATCAACAAGTTTCTCCAATTCCTCAGATGTGAAGGCAGGGGCCTTTTCCCCAGTCGCAGCAGCCATTGTATCTTCCAGACCGAGGTCACAGCAGCACTTGCAGTATAGGTCCTCTCCTGTGGATGATCAGGTCTCGAGTGATTAAGCAGTTAGAAAATGGCGGTCACGCCCGCGGCGGTGTGCCACGCCAGCGCATTGACCTCACATCCCATTGTCACACTTCACAGGTCAGGCAGCCACCATTTCAAGGGCCCACATGGCTTAATTTCTACTGCGTCACACAGGCCTAGGCCTTGCATTGCCACTCATGCAAGCCATTCAATGCATAGCGAACCGTGTACTGTGCAAGCTGTGGTTACGTACCTGTGGGTTGCTTGACTCTGTGCTCCATGTTGTCCTTCCTAGGCACCGTCCGCTGGGACTTGCGAGGAGATGGAGGAATCCTCCTGTGTACACACCGTTGGTGGACCTGTCGACAATGGAAGAAAGACATGTCATACTGACATACAGACTTGACCGAGCCACTATACAGGAACTGTGTGCCCAGCTGGAGCCAGACCTGATGTCCCCCATTCGCCAACCCACAGGGATTCCCCCTCTGGTGCAGGTTCTGTCAGTACTCCATTTTTTGGCAAGTGGATCATTCCAAACAACAGTGGCCATATCATCAGGGATGTCTCAGCCTATGTTTTCTAAGGTTTTGTTCAGAGTGTTGTCTGCCCTGATGAAATACATGCGGAGCTACATTGTTTTCCCTGAGGTGGGCGATTTGGCTACAGTGAAGGGTGATTTCTATGCCCTTGGACATATCCTCAACATCATTGGTGCCATTGATGGGACCCATGTGGCTTTGGTTCCCCCCAGTGGAAGTGAGCAGGTGTACAGGAACAGAAAAAGTTATCATTCGATGAATGTCCAGGTGGTCTGTTTGGCTGACCATTACATCTCCCATGTAAATGCCAAGTTCCCTGGGTCAGTGCATGACGCGTACATCATGCGAAATAGCAGCATCCCTTATGTGATGGAACAGCTACAGAGACACCGTGTGTGGCTAATAGGTGACTCTGGTTACCCCAACCTGTCGTGGCTACTTACCCCAGTGAGGAATCCCAGGACAAGGGCAGAGGAACAGTACAATGAGGCCCATGGGCGAACTAGGAGGATTATAGAAAGAATCTTCGGCCTCCTGAAGGCCAGGTTTAGGTGCCTGCATATGACAGGTGGAACCCTAATGTACTCACCAAAGAAGGTGTGCCATATCATCGTGGCCTGCTGTATCCTTCACAACCTGGCTTTGCGACGCCAAGTGCCTTTCCTGCAGGAGGATGGTCCAGATGGTGGTGTTGTAGCAGCTGTCGAGCCTGTGGAGAGTGAAGAGGAGGAAGACGACGGGGACGACACAGACAACAGGGACACAGTGATACAACAGTATTTTCAGTAGCACACAGGTACGAATCAACCACGCCATTTTACATTTACTTAAAGTCTCCTGCCTCTCTACTGTCTGAGTTCCCCCCCAGTTCCTGTTAACTGAGTTGTGACTTTCCCTTCCGTTTTCAGAGCTGTGGGCCCCACTGCGTGACCTCTGCTTTGTTTGCCCATGGACTACAGCTGTGTGACAGTGGTATGTTGTCATCACAATGTAACTGAACATTTCTGCACCGTTATGTCTAATACATTTGTTCAAAATACAAGCAGACTCCAGATTTTTTAAGTGATTTAACTGAAGTGCTACATTTAGGAACATGATTGTAAAACGGTGATGGGTGATGGTGGAGTAATGTCCATGGCAGAGTCCAGTTCTCAGTCTCACAGGTGCATTGTCCATATGCCTGTGGAAGGATGGAGCAGGGGCAGTTCAAGGTTGGACAGGGTGACAATGTGGGACAGTGGGATGACATCAGGGGGTATCGTTTGCTGGCGGAGGTCTTGGCATCCTACTCTGTCTTCTTGTGAGATCTCAGGTTCCGTTTGCGGGGTGGTTCTTCTTCTGCAGGAGGTGGGGTTCTGGTGGCCTGTCGTTGTGTGGGGGCCTCCTGTCCACTAGCGCCGGCGGAGGTGGTAGGCTGTTCCTGGTCCAGGCTAGTGACAGGGGCCCTTTGTGGTGCCACATGGTCCCGCAATGTGGTGACTATCTGGTTAAGGGCCACGACGATGGTCCCCATTGCGGAACTAATGTTTCTCAGTTCCTCTCTGAACCCCATGTACTGTTCCTCCTGCAGTACCTGGATCTCCTGGAACCTGGCCAGTACCGTAGCCATCGTCTCCTGGGAGTGGTGGTATGCTCCCATGATGGAGGAGAGGGCCTCTTGGAGAGTCGGTTCCCTGGGCCTGTCCCCCCCCTGTCGCACAGCAGCCCTCCCAGTTCCCCTGTTTCCCTGGGCCTCTGTCCCCTGGACGGTGTGCCCACAACCACTGCCCCCAGGTCCCTGTTGTTGTTGGGGTGGTGGGTCAACCTGGGTGCCCTGTAGTGGTGGACACACCGCTGATTAACGTGTCCTGGAGACAGAGGCATGGGCCCGCTGGGTGGGAGCTGTGCTGGTGTTCCCAGACGGGGTTGGGTCTGGTGTAGCCTTTGGCTGTCTGTGGGGAACCGACTGTCCAGAGGTCTCCGATGGGCCGGGCTGGTCATCTGGGTCCAGGGAGACAGAGCTGCTGTCATCACTGGGGGCCTCTTCTGGGGGTGGGATGGACATCTCTGGACCCTCCGTGGCGGTGTGGTGGCGTTCGGGTCCTGTAGGGGTATAAGAGTATGGTTATTGCTTCTGTGTGTGGCATTTCGTGTAATGGGTGGGTGGCCGTGTACCCCAGTGCTGGCATTCCCTTGTGGGGGCTTTTGTGACGGTGGCTTGTGGGGGTGATGGGTGTGTGCAGTGGGCATGCTTTGGGGATGGGTGTCCATGCTTTGGGGACGCATGCAGGGCTAGGTTTTGGGATGGGTGGGATGTGATGGTGAGCCATTTGCAAGGAGTTGGTGTGATGGGGGTGGGGGTGAGGGTGGGGGTATGATTTGGCATGCAGGTGGGGTGGGGGGAATGAAGTAGCGGAGATTTGACTTACCAGAGTCCATTCCTCCGCCTACTCCTGCGAGGCCCTCAGGATGCAGGATGTGCAAGACTTCCTCCTCCCATGCTGTGAATTCTGGGGGAGTAGGTGTGGGTCCGCCGCCAGTCTTCTGCACCGCGATGTGGTGCCTTGATACCATGGAACACACCTTCC
Organism: Pleurodeles waltl; assembly: GCF_031143425.1. Lineage (NCBI taxonomy): Eukaryota > Metazoa > Chordata > Amphibia > Caudata > Salamandridae > Pleurodeles > Pleurodeles waltl. Next base: position 1,351,447,225 of record NC_090445.1, read on the forward strand.
CCCGTAGGTCGTTCCACCGCTTCCTGATGTCGTCCCGATTGCGTGGATGCTGTCCCACAGCGTTGACCCTGTCCACTATTCTTTGCAATAGCTCCATCTTCCTGGCAATGGTGGTGTGCTGCACCTGTGTCCCGAAGAGCTGGGGCTCTACACTAACTATTTCCTCCACCATGACCCTGAGTTCTGCGGCAGTGAACCTGGGGTGTCTTTGGGGTGCCATGGGGTGGTGTGGATGAGGTGAGGGGTAGTGTATGTGTTGTAGAGTGTGGTGAGTGTGGTGGTGTATGGTGTTTTGTGCGTGGAAATTGTGTGGGTGATGTTGTGATTTGCCTCTGTGTGATGGTCTACTCTATGCTGTGCTCTCTCTCTCTGTCCTTCAGTCGCAATTGTGGTCGTAAGGGTTTGTGGGTGATGTGGGTGTGTGTTTTATATTTAATTGGGTGTGTGGGAGTGGTGTGTGTATGTGTCTCAGGTGTGTGTATTTTGATTTGTCCAATGTGGTAGTGTTTTGTAAAGGTGTGTGTATTTTGAGCGCGGCGGTGTGTACCGCCAATGGAATACCGCGGTTGAAAGACCGCTGCGGGGATTTGTGGGTCGGAATGGTATGGGCGTATTTCTGTTGGCGTGACGGTGGAGGTTTGGTCATCGCAAGTTTCCCGCTGACCTTTGGTGTGGCAGACTTTTGTTGTTGTCGGGTTTTTGACGGTTTGCCAGTTGCGGGTCTGAATGACCGTGGCGGTTTACCGCGACTGCGGCGGTGTTATGGCGGTCTTCTGACCGGCGGTAAGCGCCTTTTACCGCTGAGGTCAGAATGACCCCCTAAGTTGGGTTTAGGAGGCAGAAGGAGTGGCTGTGTCTACTGTGCATGTGTCTGTTACAGGTGGGGGTACATGAGGTTCTGGTGATGAAGGTGGGGATACATGAGGTTCTGGTGTATGTGGTTCATCTGTAGGTTTGTGCTTTTTACTGTTGGTCTGTTGGGTGAGTTAGTGTGGGCATCTGTGTCGAGTATGTGTGTGGATGTCTCTGCTGTGGCTGTTGTGTGTGCTGCTGTGGTGTCTGTGGGTGTTCCATGCATGCATGTATGGTGTTGGGTCTGATGATTGATGCTGTGTCTTTGGTGTGTGTGTTGGGGATGTGGTGGGTGCAATGACTGGGATGTTCTAGTGTTGTCTGTGAGTGTTGATGTAGGGATGGGTTTTGTGTCTGTGTGTGTGTGTGTGTGTGTGTGTGTGTGGTTGTATGGTGTTGGGTGTGGTGGCTGCGGGTCTGACTGTGGTGGTGTATGTTGTGGCTGCTTTTGTTTGTTTGTGCTTATGTTTCTTGCTGTGTTTGTATTCGGATGTGAGCATGTGGCTGTTGTTGTAGGTGCATGCATTTGTTCTTGATCTCTTCAGACAGGACTGGGTTGAGGGATTTTGGATGTGGAAGGGATGGAAGTCTGGGCATGAGGCTGGGGTGGCTTGGAAGCTACATCCAGTAAGGAGGCCAGACCCTGGAATGACAGCTGTAGGCCAGACAGGGCACAGTGAATGTCATCCAGGTAAGCCAGCATCGGTGTCTTCTGTCCAGCCAGCCCCTAGATGGCATTCAATAGTGCGGTCTGGCCTACAGTGATTGTTCTCAATAGATCCACAGCATCCTCAGTGAGCGCAGCCTGAGACACAGGGCAGAGGTAGAGGTGTCTGCAGCACAGGAGGTGCCTCCAGTTTTAGGAGAGTGTTAGAAATGGGGTTTTGATTGGGAGTCCCGTTACCCCCTGTCCAAGCAGGGGCACTCTCTCTAATCAGGGCAAAGGAGAAACACACCTTGTAAACTCCCTTTCACCCCCTTGGTTGATTGGCACGAGCAGAAAGGCTTCACCCAGAGACAATGTGTAAAGTATGTGTACCAATACAAACATTAATGCAATGAAACACTACAAAATGGACACCACACATGTTTAGGAAAATATTTTTTTTTATCTAAACAGAACAAGACCAAAACAACAAAAATCCAACATACACAAGCAAAGTTATGAATTTTAAAAGATTAAACACAAAAATAGTGCTTAGAAAAACAAATGCTTCAATCAGGCGATATCACGGAATCTTGACAGAGTCATTCACAACAATCCGACACCAATGGCACCTGTCACGGGGTCACATGGACCCCCAGGTACAGTACCTTGTGAAAATGAAGAAACAAGCCGGTGCACGGACTCGGGGATCGCGGCGTCACCTGATCCAAGGCAGAGTCAGGTGCTGCGGAGCGGAGGAGCAGGGACGTCACAATGAGGTGTCGGGTCTATGCTGCAGAGAGGTGACGGTGAGGCAGCGTTGGTGTGAAGCGTTGGATGTGTGTACTTCCGGCAAAGTCGATATCCAGCGGTGACGACGTGGTGCCGTAACTTCCATGGAGTCGCGGACTTCAGTGAGGCTGCAGCAGCGTTTGGCCTTTGGGGTCAACGCACTCCAGCGAGGACCACCACTTTGGTTGCAGGAGGCATCACGGTATTCGGCAGCAGCGTCAGTCCGGACTCGTCTGAAGTCGGTTTACTTGTTTTTTCTTGGTTTTTCGACCAGCTTCTCCTTTCAAGGGCCCAGGGACTGGATTAGGCATCACTTGGCAGGGCAGGAGTCTCACCAGAGAGTTCAGTCTGGCAGAGGAAGTCTTTGATGGCCCTGAGACTTCAGTACAGGGGACAAGCTCAGTTCATGTACTTGGAAATTCTTCTTAAGCAGGGATATACCACAAAGTCCATACTTTGTCCCCTTTCACGGCCAGAAGTAGCAACTGCAGGATAGCCCAACAAAGCACAGTCACAGGCAGGGGCAGCAATTCTCCTCAGCTCTTCAGCTATTCTCCTTAGCAGAGGTTCCTCTTGGTTCCAGAAGCAAATCTTGACGAAATCTAAAGACTGGGGTTATGGGTCCAATACTTATACCTCTTTCTTCCTTTGAAGTTGCCCAACTTCAAAGAAAAGCCTGCTGACAGGATCCTGCCTTGCTCAGGTCAGGCCCCAGACACACACCAGAGGGTTGGAGACTGCACTGTGTGCGGGCAGGCAGAGCCCATTCATGTGTAAGTGACCATTCCTCCTTCCACTCTAGCCCAGATGGCTCTTGAGGATATGCAGTCTACACCCCAGCTCGCTTTGTGTCAGTGTGTAGAGGAGATTCACCAACAGCCCAACTTTCAGACTGACCCAGACAGGGAATCCACAAACAGGAAGAGTCACAGAATGGTTTAAGCAAGAAAATGCACTTCCTTGGGGAATCCCATGCATACAAAAGTGGCATTTCCAAGCTAACAATCTAAAAACCAACTTCACTAAAGGATGTATTTTTAAAATGTGAGTTCAGAGACCCCAAACTCAGTACATGTCCCACCTTTAACATACACTGCACCCTGCCCATGGGGCAACCTACGGCCTGCCTTAGTGGTGCCTTACATGTATAAAAAGGAAAGGTGAGTACACTTGCCAGATTGAGTTGACAGTTTAAAACTGCATACACAGACACTGCAGTGGCAGGTCTAAGACATTTTTTCCAGGGCTACTCAGGTTGGTGGCACAATCAGTGCTACAGGCCCACTAGTAGCATTTTAGACTAGAGACATACTAGTAAATCAAATATACCAATCATGGAAAAGCCAATTACACATACAATTTCACATAGGGAGCACTTGCACCTTAGCACTGGTCAGTAGTGGCAAAATGCCCAGAATAACAAAAAACGCAAAAACTGAGTCAAGCACACAGCAACAACATGGGAAGCAGAGGCAAAAAGTTAGGGGAGACCACTCCAAGGATACCAGGTCTAACATGTGCCCCCCAGCTGAAAGTGCGGAGAACTAGCCAACCTCATGGGAGTTCTCATCGCTAAGGCAGAAGAATCTGGACAGACCATCAGCATTGGCGTTTTCTGTTCCAGGGTGGTGTTCCACTGTAAAGTCCATTCCGTTTAGGGAAATGGACCACCTCAACAGTTTTGGATTCTCACCCCTCACTGCATTAACCATCTGAGGGGCCTGTGGTCGGTCTGAACCCGAAAGTGAGTCCCAAACTAGTAGGGTCTTAGCTCCTACAGCCCCCATTCCACAGCAAAAGCTTCACGCTCAATGACACTCCACCTACGTTCCCTAGAAGTAACCTCCTACTGATGAAGGCTAAGGCTGATCTAGGCCCTCTTCATTTGACTGTGACAGCACTGCTCCTACGCCATGCTCTGAAGCATCAGTTTGCACAACAAATTCTTAAGAGAACTCAGGTGCCTTCAGCATGGGTGCCATGCACATGGCTGCCTTCAGGGCATCAAAAGCTGTCTGGCAAAACTCAGTCCAGCTCACTTTCTTGGAAGTTAACTCTGTTAAGGGAGCAACAATTGTGCCATACCCCTTAACAAACCTCCTATAGTATCCTGTGAGATCTAAAAAGGCTCTCACCTCAGTCTGGGTGTTTGGGTGCCCCAAGCCAGAAGAGTGTCAATCCTGGGTTGTAGGGGTGCCACCTGGCCACTCCCTTCATGGTACTTCAAGTACACTACAGAGTCTGGCACTTGCTACCCTTAATAGTGAGGCCTGCTTTCCAACACTTTACAGAGGTGCTGCAAGTGTTCCTCCTAAGTGGAGCTGAACACAGCGATGTCATCCATGTAGGCTGCACTGAAATCATCCACTCCAGCCAACACCTGGTTAACCAGCCTCTGAAAGGTGGCAGGGGAATTTTCCATTCCAGAGGGCTTCATCCTAAACTGGTAGTGCCCATCTGGGGTAGAAAATGCAGACCTCTCCTTAGCCCTGTCAATAAGAGCAATCTGCCAAGTTCCAGACGTTAAGTCAAACATGCTGAGATATTTGGCAGTTCCTACCTGATCAATGAGCTCATCAGCTCGGAGGATGGGGTGCACATCAGTATTAGTGACCGTATTGAGTCCCCAGTAATCCACACAGAACCTGAGTTCTGGAGAGGCACCAGGAGCAGCAGCTTTTGGGACCAAGACCACAGGACTGGCCCAAACACTACTGGAGAACTCAATAACCTCAAGAGCTAACATTTAGGATACCTCATCCTTTATGCGGGCCCTAATCTTGTCAGTCACCCTGTAAACTTTATGTTTCACAGGTGGACTGTCCCCAGTGTCCACATCATGTGTAAACAAATGAGTGAACCTGGGATCAAGGAAAACAAGGGACAAACTGTCCCAACAGCTGGCGACAGTCCCTCTGTTGCTCTGGGGTCAGTAAGGGGGATAGGTTCACACTCTCCGCAGACCCATCTTTCTCCTTAGCAGACAGGAGGTCAGGAAGAAGATCAATCTCTTCCTATACCCCATTATCTGTTTCCAGGAGTGTGGTCACCTCTGTCCTCTCAAAATGTGGCTTGAGGAAGTTCACATTAAGGACCCTTAAAGGGTTCCAAGGAGTCTGCAAGTTCACCAGATAGGTAACATTACTCTTGTGCTCCAACACCTCAAAAGTACAGTCCACTAATCTTGGAGAGCATGAGGCTCCACTGGGGCCATCACCCACACTTTCTGCCAAGGATGAAACTCAACCGGAGTGGCATTCTGGGCATATCACTGTTTCATATCTTCCTGGCTTGCTTCCAGGTTGTCTTGAGCGAGCTTTATGAAGCGGGCTGTCTGGTTTCTAAAGCCTGCAAGCAACTGAATACATCCTGGTGGGCTTACTGAAGGCTTTCTCCAAGCCTTCCCCTACCAGACTCAAAGGTCCCCTGACATGGTGGCCATACAGTACCTCAAAAGGGCTAAATCCAAGACCCTTTTGTGGCACCTCCCTGCAGGCGAACTGAAGGCATGGCAAGAGGACGTCCTACTTACGTCTCAAGGGCTCTGACAGGCCCATAATTATGCCTTTCAAGGTACGGTTGAATCTCTCAACTAGACTCTTTCCTTGGGAATGGTATGGAGTGGTGAACTTGCAGGTTACCCCACACTCCTTCCATAGAGACTTCACAGATGTATATATGAAGTTGGAGACCACTTCCTTGGGGAATCCCATGCGGGTAAATACCCTCATCAGAGCATGTCCCACCACAGGGGAGGTGATTGAACTCAAAGGAATGGCTTCTGGGTACTGGGTGACATGATCCACCAAGGCCAAGATAAACATGTTGCCCATGGCTGTCTTGGGATCCAGAGGCCCCACAATGTCAATATGAACCCTTTCAAAGGGGGTGCTGACCACAGGAATAGGTTGGAGGGGAGCCTTTCATTTCCCCCCACTATTGCCACTTGGCGGACACGTTTGGCAAGACCTACAGTGTGCATCTGAGTGCCTGCGCAGTTGGTCCAGTAAAAGTGGGTGACAAGCAGCTCCACGGTCTTGCCCTGCCCCAAATGTCCAGCTAAAGGCACACCATTAGCCAGACCCAGTAGGAAGGCTCTAAAGCACTGGGGTACCACCAGCACATGGTTTGACCCAGGCTCAGCAACTTTAGGCTCACTATATAGTAGGCCATCCTCCCAGAAGATAAAGTGTGATCCAGACTCAATGTCAGAGGCCTGGTCTACAGCCTGCCATCACAAATCCTCCAGATTGGGGCACGTCTTCTGTGCCTCACAGAATGCTTCCCTGGTGAGTCCCCCTTCCTTCTGCCACTTAGTCAGCTCAGGGATGTCCCCCAGCCCAGCCACTTTTTCCCTTGTAGGCTCCAGAGCATCCCCCTCAGGTTCAGCCTCATTTTCAAAATGGGGTTGGGAATCCTTACCCTGGGAAGTAGGTTGGGGCCCTTTAGAGCACTCCCCCGTTTACCCTTACCCCGCACTTCTTCTGAGAGGGACCCTGCCCACCCTTAGCGTGGTCTCCCCCATACCTCCTTTGGACCCTGGTGCTCTCCCAACGGTCCGCTTCTTTCACAAACTTCCCGGGGTAAGTCAGCTTGCTGTCAATCAGGTGCTGGCACAGCTCTGGAAAACAAAAACTGTACAAGTGCTCCCAAGCAATTAAGTTGTAAATTCCCTCACAAGCTGTTACCTTACTGCCCTTCACCCAACCATCCAGTGACCTGCAAAAGGAATCTACACACTCTAACCAAGTTTGGGGCTCTTTCTTTTTGTAGGAACTGAATTTGTCCTTATACTGCTCAGGGGTCAGTCCATATCTTGTGAGTAGGCCGTCCTTCATTATGGTGTAGATGAGTCCCTGAGAATCCCCTAATGATGTCATAGTGTCCCTCCCCTCTACCTCAAAGAGCTTCCACAATGCCACCCCCCCCCCCAATGTGCCTCAGGGCCCAGGTTCATATGGAGTGCAGACTTATATCCCTTGAACTACAAGTATATGTCATCCTCCCTCTTATAGTCCTTCACTAAGTCTTTAGGAATGTGTACCCTTCTCTCAGGCTGCACTGAGGTACTGCTGTCACCATCCCTACTGGACTGGCTTCTCTGATCCAGCTCCCTCAAACTTAGCTCATGGGCCAGCAGTAGCATTTCTCTTCAATGGCCAGTCTCCCTTCGATCTCAATTTTAAGCCTCTCCAATTCCATCTGGTGTTTTATCTCTGCATCTCTGTCCTGTAATTCTTCAGGAGTTGGATCCTATGATGACTCTGCTACCTGCCCTGGAGACCCTCCCCCCAGGCATAACAGGTCCACCCATTGCACCATTGTGTATACTCTGCACCAACTCCTTCACATCCTTCTCCTCCATGTGCCCCCAGCCTCCTTGGCTGTCACCGAGGCCCTCAGTGCCTTTCTAAGCTCCTCCTTCCTGGTGGAGCTTGTTAGACCTGACAGCCTTAGGGTGGTCACCCCTAACTTTTTGCCTGCCTCCCTCCACTTTTTGGACACTGTTTTTGCTGGTTTTTAGACTCTGCGCACTTTACCACTGCTAACCAGTGCTAAAGTGCATATGCTCTCTCCCTTTAAACATGGTAACATTGGATCATACCCAACTGGACTATTTAATTTACTTATAAGTCCCTAGTAATGTGCAATGTATATGCCCAGGGCCTGTATATTAAATGCTACTAGTGGGCCTGCAGCACTGGCTGTGCCCCCCACTTAAGTAGCCCCTTAACCTTGTCTCAGGCCTGCCATTGCAAGGCCTTGTGTGCAGTTTCACGTCCACTTCGACTTGGCATTTAAAAGTACTTGCCAAGCCTAAAACTCCCCTTTTCCTACATATAAGTCACCCCTAAGGTGTGGCCTAGGTAACCCCTAGAGCAGGGTGCTGTGTGGGTAAAAGGCAGGACATGTACCAGTGTAGTTCACATGTTCTGGTAGTGTAAAATTCCTAAATTCGTTTTTACACTACTGTGAGGCATGCTCCCTTCATAGGCTAACATTGGGGCTGCCCTCATACATTATTGAAGTGGCAGCTGCTGATCTGAAAGGAGTAGGAAGGTCATATTTAGTATGGCCAGAATGGTAATACAAAATCCTGCTGACTGGTGAAGTTGGATTTAATATTACTATTGTAGAAATGCCACTTTTAGAAAGTGAGAATTTCTCTGCACTTAAATCTTTCTGTGCCTTACAATCCACGTCTGGCTGGGTTTATTTGACAGCTCCTTGTGCATTCACTCAGACACACCCCAAACACAGGGTACTCAGCCTCACTTGCATACATCTGCATTCTGAATGGGTCTTCCTGGGCTGGGAGGGTGGAGGGCCTGCTATCACACAAAGGACTGCCACATCCCCTAATGGGACCCTGGCAGACAGGATTGAATTGAAAAGGGACCTGGTGCACTTCTAAACCACTCTTTGAAGTCTCCCCCACTTCAAAGGCACATTTGGGTATAAAACAGGGCCTCTGCCCTACCACGTCAGACACTTCCTGGAGAAGAAACTTGTAACCAGAACCTGCATCCTGCCAAGAAGATCTGCCTGGCTGCCCAAAGGACTCACCTGACTGCTTTCTCTGAAGGACTGCTGCCTTTCTGTTGTCCTGCTGCCTTGCTGTTCCCTGGCTGTGGTGAAGAAGTGCTCTCCAAGTGCTTGGATAGAGCTTGCCTCCTGTTCCCTGAAGTCTTAGGACCAAAAATACTTTTCTCTTGCAATTGGACTCCTTGTTCGGCGAAAACTTTGACGCACAGCTTGCTCCGCAGTGAAAAATTCACCACACGCCGACCCGGGACGACGACGCTCGACTTTGCAAGGAATAGATCGACGCGGCGCCTGCGGTGCGACCGGAACTTCGACGCACGGGCCACCAGATCGACGCACAGCTGACCTTGGACGACGCCGCCCGACTCTCAGAGGGGAAATTGACGCTGCGCCTGCAGTGAGGGAGAAATGTTCCCGCATCGCCCACCGGAACGACGCAGAGCTTGCCAACAAGCCCAGAATTCCATGCACAGACCCCGGGGCATCTGAAAACCCCAGAACCCGAAGAGGAGGCCGCCCGCGTACCGGAAAACGACACAACATCTGCCCCGCGTGGAAAATAACGATGCAAGTCCATGTGTGAAGGGGTGAAACCGACACACAAACCATTTTTCCACGCATCTCCTCTTCTGCAGCCCTTTGTGGAGATTTTTCACTCCAACCAGGTATTTTGTCCTTGAAAGAGACTTTATTTGCCTTTTTAAAGACTTAAGACACTTTATATCACTTCCCAGTGATATCTTTACAATTTCTTATTGCATCTTTTATCGTTTTGATCTGCAAATATCCAGATAAATATTATATATTTTTCTAAACACTGTGTGGTGTATTTTTGTGGTGCTATATTGTGTTATTGTATGATTTATTGCACAAATACTTTACACATTGTCTTCTAAGTTAAGCCTGACTGATCAGTGCAAAGCAAGCAGAGGGTGGGCACAGGATAATTTGGATTGTGTGTGACTTACCCTGACTAGAGTGAGGGTCCTTGCTTGGACAGGGGGTAACCTGACTTCCAACCAAATACCCCATTTCTAAAAGAGCTCTTAATGGGACAGGCAAGATCCTTCCATAACTGTTTAATTTGAGAAACTGTGTAACTTTCCAGTTTCCCAAACTCAAAAACAACTCCAGCTGGTACATCTCCAGATTGAGACATGATGGCAATTCAAGAGTGCAAAGTTCCAAGGCAGAAAAAAGAGTTCCCAATGAAAAGTTTGAGAATCAGCAAAAAGATTACCAAAAATATAGAAGCAGGGAAAAAGTCAAAATAGAGCAAAAGCAAAAACAAGTAGTATTTGGTAACGTAATGGTCTGCACTGAAAAACAGTAGTGTACACGTAATCACTGTTTGTAAAGTACAAATACAAATCCAATCCTCACCGCTGACCAACAATGTTAGAAACTGGGTTTTTGGTTGGCAGTCAGGTTACTCCCTGTCCAAGCAAGGACCCTCATTCTAGTAAGGACAAAAAAGTAACACACCTAGGTAACCCCCACTCACCCACATGGTAGCATGGCACGAGCAGGGAGGCTTAACTCTGAAGCAATGTGTAAAATATTTGTACCAACACACAGTAATACAGTGAAACACTAAATCAAACAAGACCAGAACAGAGGAAATCTAATATATACGAGTTAAAATATGAATTTTCAAAGTAATGAGAGTCTTGTTCTGGCCGGTAAGACGGTGGTTGGGCTGGCCTCCCGACGCCGTTATCGAGAACTCTCATGTTCTTGGGCCTAATTCTTTTATGATTTGACTGAGTACTTTGCGCGTGTGAAATATGCGCTTGAGTGTTTGTGACATTTGCAGGGTGCCTTGCGAATCGGCAAGACGCGCGATTCGTTTCATGATAATTTAATCTTGTTATTCATTGCATACTACCATTTCTTGACATTTGCATGGTGGCTCAAGAATCGGCAAGACGCGCAATTCGTTTTATGGTGTTTTAACTTTGTTGTTCATTGCGCGCTACCATTTCTTGACATTTACATGGTGGCTTAAGAATCGGCAAAAGACACACGATTTGTTTCATTGTACTTTGATCTTTTTATTCATTGTGAGCTGTTATTTCTTGGCATTTACATTGTGGTTTACGAATCGGCAAGCCACAGATCATTTAATGATGATTTGACTTTGATATTCAGTGCGTACTACCATTTCTTGGCATTTTACATGGTGACACTCGAATCGTTAAGACGCACAATTCTCTCCTCGAGTTTAATTCATGTTGTTTATTGTATGCCACTATTCTAAGATATTTACCATGTAATATTTGAGTTGACAAGTTATGTGATTTGTTTTCCTGAATCCATATTGTGTTAGTCATGGTGCACAATCCTTTTATGGTGTTTACTATATATATATATATATATATATATATATATATATATATATATAAATCTACAATATGCGCAATTTGTGTTGAAACATTTTAAGAGTACACAGAAGATCAGAGTTTCTAGATGCAGTATTGTATGGTCCTAGTATGCATTCTAAAAATAAAAGGATTTATATGACTGGTTTAAAATTTAGTCAGAATGTTTTTCTGATTCTCATGTAAAGGAAAGTACTTGAATAAGAAAGTTTTCATTTAATCCATCTTGATTCCCTTACAGGTATTCGACCATCTTGAAACTTAGTCATTTTAAACTTAATTCTTAGATTGTTCATGTTTTCAGAATGACTATGCTTAGAATCATAGAGGGTCATTCTGACCCGGGCGGGCGGTGGTCGCCGCCCGCCTGGCGGGAACCGCCAAATGGCCGCCCCGCGGTCAAAAGACCGCGGGGGCCATTCTGACTTTCCCGCTGGGCCGGCAGGCACCCGCCAAGGGAGCACCCGCCGGCCCAGCAGGAAAGGGCCTGCAACACAGAAGCCGGCTCCGAATGGATCCGGCGGTGTTGCAGGTGTGCGACGGGTGCAGTAGCACCCGTCGCGATTTTCACTGTCTGCTATGCAGACAGTGAAAATCATGCTGGGGCCCTGTTAGGGGGCCCCTGCAATGCCCATGCCAGTGGCATGGGCAGTGCAGGGGCCCCCAGGGGCCCCACGACACCCATTCCCGCCATCCTGTTCCTGGCGGCAAAAACCGCCAGAAACAGGCTGGCGGGAAGGGGATCGGAATCCCCATGGCGGCGCTGCTTGCTCAGCCCAGCCAGGGGAAATCCGGCGGGAAACCGCCGGATCCCCTTTTCTGACCACGGCTTTACCGCCGCGGTCAGAATGGGCAATGAAGCACCGCCAGCCTGTTGGCGGTGCTTCTGTTGCCCTCGGCCCTGGCGGTCTTGGACCGCCAGGGTCGGAATGAGGGCCATAGTCTAGTACTGATTTCAGGAGATATAGGGGGTCATTCTGACCCTGGCGGTAATTACCGCCATGGCGGAGGTCGGCGGTAGCACCGCCAACAGGCTGGCGGTGCACCGCTGGGCATTCTGACCGCGGCGGTTCAGCCGCGGCCAGAAACGGAAAGTCGGCGGTGTCCCGCCGACTTTCCGCTGCCCTTGAAAATCCTCCATGGCGGCGGAGCATGGGGATTCTGACACCCCCTACCGCCATCCAGTTCCTGGCGGTTCTCCCGCCGGGAACAGGATGGCGGTAGGGGGTGCCGCGGGGCCCCTGGGGGCCCCTGCAGTGCCCATGCCAATGGCATGGGCACTGCAGGGGCCCCCGTAAGAGGGCCCCAAAAAGAATTTCAGTGTCTGCCTAGCAGACACTGAAATTCGCGACGGGTGCAACTGCACCCGTCGCACCTTCCCACACCGCCGGCTCAATTCTGAGCCGGCGTCCTCGTGGGAAGGGTGTTTCCCGCTGGGCTGGCGGGTGGACTTTCGGCGGTCGCCCGCCAGCCCAGTGGGAAAGCCAGAATGACCGCCGCGGTCTTTTGACCGCGGAGCAGTCTTTCGGCGGGAACCGCGTGGCGGGCGGCGACCGCCGTCCGCCGCGGTCAGAATGACCCCCATAATGTTCATATTGTGTGTTCTTACCTTTTTCTTACTACAGGTCTCCTTCCCAGCTGTTTCCCTTCCTAATCCCCTCTTCCCCTCATGAACTCTCTTAGCCTCTGTGATTTATCTATCAGAGTCTTGGAGCTGTTCAGTGGTGGACGTGTTGGGAACGTGCGCAGACCCCGAGGATCTGGTGACTCTGACAGTGAGAGGGCAGGCACAGCCCATTCAGGTTTAAGAAACCACTCCTCCCTACTCTCTCATGGCTCATCGGGATATGCAGACTACACCCCAGCTCCCTTTGTCTCACTGTCTAAAGGGGATTCACAAACAGCCCAACTGTCAGTCAGACCCAGACAGGGAATTCACAAACAGGCAGCATCACAGAAAGGTTTAAGCAAGAAAATGCATTCTCTATAAAAGCGGCATTTTCAAACTAACAATCTAATAACCAACTTCACTAAAAGGTGTGTTTTTAATTGTGAGTTCAGAGACTCCAAACTCAATATTTTGTATCTGCTCTCAAAGGGAAAATGCATTTTAGAGATATTTAAAGGCAACTACCCTGTTAACCTATGAGAGAGATAGGCCTTGCAACAGTGAAAACTAAATGTGGCAGTATTTCACTGTTAGGACATGCAAAACACATCAGTACAAGTCCCACCTTTGACATACACTGCACCCTGCCCATGGGGCTAACAAGGGCCTACCTTAGGGTGCCTTAAATGTATAAAAAGGCAAGTAGTGGGCCTGGTAAGTGGGTACACTTGCCAGGTCGAATTGGCAGTTTCAAACTCCACACACGGACACTGCAGTGGCAGGTTTGAGTCATGTTTACAAGGCCACTTATGTGAGTGGCTCAATTTGTGCTGCAGGCCCACTAGTAGCATTTGATTTGCAGGCTCTGGGTACCTCTAGTGCACTTTACTAGGGACTTACAAGTAAATCAAATCTGTTTATCATGGAAAAGCCAATTACACATGCAATTTCACATTGGGAGCACTTGCACTTTAGCACTGGTTAGCAGTGTTAAAATGCCCAGAGTAACAAAAACAGCAAAAACCAAGTCTAGCACACAGCAACAACCTGGGAAGCAGAGGCAAAATGTTAGGGGAGACCACACCATAGATGCCAGGTCTAACACTGGGCAGCTACAGCCAAGTGGTGGGGAGCAAGAGGGAAGGTGGAGATGGTAATGCAGGGGGCTGACTAGGATGTAAGTGTCACAGTCTCTCCAGGGCCTACCCCCTTTAAGGACTGGTCTTCTTTGGTAGCCTCTAAGAAAGATGTTGAGTCACTCATGGCCTAGCCAGGCCTCTCACCTGCCGTGCCACTGGGTCCCTTGGTGTCGGTGGTCTCAGAACACGATCTATAGTAGCTAGCTTCATCCCCACCGATGTAGCACCTGCCACCATCTCCTTGCCCAATTAGTGCTGAAAAAAAAGATACAACACTTATAGTGTATCTGTGAGAACAGAGTTGGACATCAATGTTCATTATACAACATTTGCCACAAGGTCATTTAACTCCCATTTATACACTTGTAGTTCACTCCATAACAATGGGTTCCAGCAGCAGGTGTAAGCACATAGGCCTAGCTACATCTCTGAACCACTGTAGTACAGAGCTAATATTGGTTCCCTTCTCCCAAAGGCTAATATTTTTTTATGGAATTTTCCTGCACAAAATGGGACACCACAACAACTATGTGATGTAGACTGCCACATGCAAATGTTCCTTTCAAGATTACATGGCTCATCATCACCAAATGACCCTCCCAGCATGGCTAAGGACACCAAAATATTGTCAGTGGAATGTGCAAATCTCTCACCAATGTGGAAACATTCTTGTATGTTGCTTAAAAGGCATTTTTTTGAAGAAATGCATGCTGCCTTTCACAGGCTGGCTTACATGTGCAATTGTGATGGGCTAAGGACTCAGGTCTACCAGCTACTGTCAACATAAAGTATCATAATTTTTCTGGGGAAACCGCTGCCAAACATGTTTCAGGTAAGGAAGGATGTCACTGTACACTGAATATCAAAAATGTTGGTGCAGGTGAACAATCTCACATTGTCATAGTACCAACCTAGCAATGTCAAGTCTGAAATACCAGCTGCTTCACAATTGTGCAGTTTGCCACAGTTACAGGTGAGGAAGCCTACATCCACTACACACATTTGTGAAGTACCATCACATCTAACCCAATCATGACCTGGCAAGTTTATTTAAACTGTCACTCATGTCATTGCATTGTATAAATGCTGGCATTCTCTTGTGTGCATGCAGTTATATGTCTGCCCACAGCAGTAATTGCCTTGGCATGAGACAGCACAAAGCAACACAACACACACAGCATCAGACACAGTCTGACCAACTTACATCTCCAGAAATCACCATAGCCTTTGGATGTGTGCTTTCCTCGCAGCTGTTGGGATAAAACATGGCTGGAAAGTAAAGAGATGAAACCACAACAATATCGCAAAACAATTACTTACCCCCTTGTTGCTGTTGTTGGGCCTTAAACTACCTGCCTAAATCTGGGTAAGCCACTACAAGGATTCCGGCCATTGGGGGGGGTCAGGGTGCAGTGCACACACCTGGATCGCTGGGAGGACTGGCTGACTTGACTTTCTGCAGATTTTCTAGTTGCTCCACGCAGGTCCTCCCGCCACTTCCGACAGTGTAGGCTATGCAGCTTGTGGACCCCAGGGTCTGCACCTTCTTCGCAATGGACTTTCAGATATCCTGCTTTTTTTGGGGGTGTTGATCTATTTAGATGACAAAAAAGAACAGGAAAAGGCAATTCAATGTCAGTGTTAGGCAGCTCTGTGGCGACATCATGTACTCTCACGGAACATGTACATTAGCAAAACAGTAACAATTTCTTTGTAATTTCTTTTGTCAACAAAACAGTCATAGGTAGAGTAGAAATACTGATTGCAGTGATCTCATGTGCACGTTCAATACTTGCTAGATCCTCCTGTTACCTACTCAGGCCTACAACATCATCTTGGCCAGACCTATGCAACCAGTTTTGTTGTGAGAGCAACCCATTATCCCTCACAATCATTGTGAGCCACTGTAGGGCAAATCACCTGTACAATCCTTGCACATAATCATACTCACATCCTACATTGGCTTCCTGCCTAAACTCCCAAGAACCAGACCCCATAGTCTATGTCACATACACTGACTGAGGGTAACAGATGGCGGTTGCTATGTGTCAATGAGAGCAGGGATTTGTGGGTTGTTGGGATATGTGTGGATTCTAATGGGACAGACAGGAAAGGATGATGGTGAGACATCTGAACTTGCTGCACCTACAATAAGCCTAAATATGTGTGGCTTCATGACAGGTCATGACACAAATCATACAGAGCTAAATGATCAACAGTATGTGCTGGACTCCCATGTGACAGTACAGCATCAGACCGCTCTAGACCCCCAAAGTTTTCAAACATTATCACTGTTCTTTCAACATTGGATGTATGGTGTTGGTCATACACCTGGTACACTGCCTACTGGCCATTGTCAGTCAGTGACCTGCAGTTTGTGTGAGGAAATAGGATTTGTGTGATTCATAACCACACACTGCAGCTTCTACTGTCAGTTGGCTTAACATTTTCATGCACAGAACATTCATATGCTGGTCACAAAAACCTGTCCCAGATACATCACTCTGTCAACACAAAGCAAAACAACACCCATATTACCTAAAGGGGACCAAATATCCTGTGAACCATAAAGGAAGAGCTTACTCAGTCAGACATTCCCCAATCAGACATGTACCTGTTTCTCTCGGGTCCCAATCAGTTGGCTGTACAGGGACAGAACCTCCCTGGCAAGATGCTCCAGCTCCACAGGGGAGAAGGCAGGGGTCCTGTCACGTGCATTGCCTGGCATCCTGGCTCGCAGAAGTCATTACCAGAAGCAGAAATCAAGGAGGTCTTGATGGCTGCAGTGGTAAGAGGCAAGTGATTTTTTTTTACACAACACGGGGAACAAGTACACGGCAAACATGATCCGTGATGGACACAGCCATTAGCTTTCGTGCTAGACATCACACACGTTAGCCTATGGCAGGGACCGTTGTGGGTGTTCCTACCTACTACACCGTCAATGTCCGATCACGACTATCGGCTATGCAAAGTCCCGATGGCAAGGTCAGGCATCCACCATTTTAGGGTGTTTATCTACGCATTTTATAATTGTATATTTGTCACCAGAATTTAAAATGTGGGCTAGTGCATTTCTTAGAGTCAGATACAAACAACACATTTCTGACCAAGATATGACATGTAAAAATGTATACTGTGACTGTGTTTGTCAATGATAATGTAGCATGGGTAGGACTACGCCCATTGACAGTTATTAAACAAAAACATATTTAAAAAAATATTGGTGCGAATATTACAGGTCAAATGAATTATTTGCTCATAATGATGAAAAATCATAAATTTGTATAATTTGCATATTAGTGGATTAGACCACATATTTCATGTCAGTGTGTACATGTATCAGCTAATTAAATTTTTACTGTTGCCTAGTAGTCAGATGTGCTTTAACATTAGTAGTATGGTGTGAACATTTCATCTGACATTTTATTTTCCATACATACAGACATCTGAACCCAGCCATGGTTAGCAGGCAACAGCCCCAGGTATTCTGACCTTTTCCAGACCTTGCCACCATGGAGGAAATAGACATAATCAAACTATAATGTCCAAATAGGCATACTATCCTGGATTTGTGCTGGCAGTTGAATCCTGATCTCCTGCCTCGCAGTATGAATCCAAACAGCCATAACACCAATAGTCATTACTGGCACCTTTCATAGCACTGTGGCTGTACTTGCCGGCATGTCCCAGCCAACTTTCAGTGGTGTGCTACAAGAAGTGATTGCTTTCCTGATTAGGAACATGAAAAGCTACATCCAATTTCCATGTCCAAAGCTTTAGCTACTGTGAAGGGAACATTTTATGCTTTGGGTGGAATACCACATGTGATTGGATCAATAGAGGGCATGCATATTGCCTTGGTGCCACCACACAATAGAGAACAGGTGTATCGCACTCTGAAGAACTTCCATTCCATCACAGTGCAAGATGCCTGCTTACCTGACATATATCACAAGTGTGTATGCCCTCTTCCCTGGGTCAACACATGATTCATTCAAACTATAGAACAGCAATATACCCATGCAGATGTCACAACTTGGACCAATCAGGACCTGGCTTGTTGGTAAGTACAACATGACATGTTGATCTTTTGCCTGAATCCTAGTTTAGGAAGAGACAATGGTTTGATCTGATAGTAACCTGTTGATGTGTTGCTGTGGGAGACACAGCAAATCCAAACCAACCGTGGTTATAGGCACCCCAGACGAATCCAACAACGCCAGGGGAAGTCCACTTCTTTGAGGCCCCTGGAAGACCACAGAGGCCAGTGGAGCAGGCTTTCAGGCTCCTGAAGGATAGATTTTGGTGCCTGGACAAGACCGGTGGAGCCTTTATCTACCCACCCGATAAGGTGTGGCAAATCACAGTTGCCTACTGCATTCTCCATAACATCATCCTGAGGAGAGACATCCCTATAATAGCAGAGGAGGATGGCCATTATAAGCTCCCAAGTGCGGATGTTGAAATGCCCTATTAAGATGACAGTGGTGAAGAAGGAGTTAACTTACGTCATGATGTGATTGCCGACTGCTTCACATGAGTGTAAGTTTACCTTTACAAGGTTTATGCTCCTGTGTCAGTACAACTTGGTCCCTAGGGTACATATCTGTCTGCTATGGTACTTTTTTTAGGACTGGTCAGTGCAAAAAGGGCCAAGGCAAAGATGCTATTGGATCAGTTTTTCCCCACATTGGGTTATGTGGCCATTGAAATAGTTGAAAAGTGCTTATGCTAAGTATGTGTGTCTACATAACATGTCAATTAAAGTACATGCTCTGTGTGTGAAAGTTGATTTTCCATTATTATTCTGTTTCAGGGTCCTTCACCATGTCATCTTTATTTGGAAATTTCAACGTTGTGACATTTGTAGTAATATGTTACTGTTTGGAAGTACAACATTAACATGTGTTGACCCTGGGAGAGACACCCTCTTCGGATGGACATATCTTTTCCACAGACAACTTGCACTCTGATGGCATGAAAGTTCACAAGATTGTATCTGACCTGTTTTCTGTGTGATGCTGCCATCAAGGCAATATGCGCCACTTGATTTGCGCAAACCACAGGTGTATGTGTGTGTTCTCCATTCACATAGCCGACATCTTCAATTTGTGAACAGTGTAGGCAGCTGTTGATGTGTTTCATCATTGGTGATAGGACTTTTTGTTAGCATACTACTGAATGGTGAATGTGTCATTGCACCAGATGCTGCCACAGGGTCTCGTACTGGCTATGTGGCCTCAAATATTGTTACTATCATGATGTGGATTACTGGTGTTATTGATCTAGGATTATTATTGTGAGCGCAGGATGTATGGCTCCAACCGAGGTCATGCATCAGTGATAGTTTGCCTATTTAATTTGTTCCCATTTAATAATCCCTTTCCTCCATGGTATTAAGGTATTGGAGTATATAGACCTGATTGGCAATGACATTCAGGTTAGGACTGTTTTTTGTTACCTAGACTCAATTTCTACAAGGACTTGTTCCTGGACTTTGTATGTTTCACATACATTCTCAGTATAGTTTGTTATCTTTCAATATATTTTTTGACACTTTCCCTTTTTGTAATTGTGACATTTGTCTTATAAAATGACTGTACATAGGTTCCTAACATAGTGTTCCTAACATGATGCTACTATATGGACATGACAATGGAAAGACCACAGATAATCATACAAGAGTCTTGCACTCAGTGTCCATTATATTTATTGTGTAGAAACAGAAATAAGTGTAAAGTAAGTCAAATAATTAGTTTTCAATAAAGAGTCTCATGGTGGATGGAAGCATGTTAGCAGAGCCAAAAATATTTTTGGAGTCTAATCTCCAAAGTACCACAGTCTTCAGAAATGGTAAATGTGTCCATAGAACAGTCCACAGGGTGAATGGTAGACACACAGGCGGAAATTAGGTTTGGCGTCTCTTGGAGGTGGTGGTGATGGACTTGCCATCCTCTGCTGCTGGTATGGATGACTATCCCCTCTGGGGAGGAGGGGAGGCACAGGTGCAGGAACTGGGGTGGTAGGATCAGGCTCCTCCTGTGTCGGGGCCTCATTGTTGCTGGCAGAGCTCTAGTTTGTCCAGATGTTGAGGGGCCACGGACAGGACAAGATGGACTAGGAAACATCCTGCACATGAGCTGGTGGATGTCATACATCACTCTAGTCAAGGAGCCCATTGATGTTCTGGAGCTCCACATTGTTCTCCCTCTGCACCTGCATCAGGTCCCGGATCTCTGTTAGGACACGGCCCGTCATATCTTGGTACTGTACGCATGATCCCAAAACTTGGAAAAGGGTGTCCTGGCTCACCAAAACCCCAGTAACCTCCCTTGGCTGGTCCACAGATTCCCTCCCACAGCCCCTACCTCCACTGGCCTGTGCCTTTGAGGTGTGCCCTAAACCACTAGTTCCAGAGAGACCTGTTGCCAGGGGTCTTGGTGGCTCAACAGGAGCCAGGACTGGGGGGAACAGGGCGGGTATGTTGACTTTTGGTGCCCAGGTAGTGTGGGTATCCTCCTGTTGAGGTGGTCTTGCAGCAGTCGTGGGAGGTGTTGCTGTGGACTGGGTCTGACTTACTGGAGTGGTGTGGCCATACAGACCAGATGGGCCAGCTTGCTCCTTATGATCTGGACGTACAGCATTGGGGTCCTCGTTGAAGACTTATTCCTGGGATGGATTGGAGGTCCCCTGGCTGCAGATGGTGGTACACTGGTACGGGTGGTTAGACCTGTGAGTGATGCAGAGAATATGTGAATTAAACGTTGTTTGTGCACTCCATGAGTCTTCACTTACATGACGGACAGCTTTAAAACTAGAAAGGGAAAGATTAACTGATTAGGCCTTTGTGTGATTTTCACAGTTTAACCCATGCAGCCTGATTTACACAGATGGTAACCCCAGTCCTGACCTTGTATAAATGTCCTGAAATGAAAAAGTGCAAGGTAAGACTTTTTATCACACATGACAGACATTGGGGCCAACACTGTGGTGGGTACAATGGAGTCCTGAACCCTTCCATAGCCTAGCCGGCTGCAAAACATTGGATACACAATGGTTCATAATGCACATGATACACAATTGATCATCATCGAAACAGTGAAAAGTTACTTGAGTGTGGCTACTAATTCTGTTGTGCATGCCACTACAAATATTTTTATGCCTTGGATTCAGAAACAATAACTTATGTAAGCATTTTCAGCAATGCAATATAGCTATGAGCAGGTGTCTACATGGTTGATATACACAAGAGGTGAAATTTAATTCCTAAACAAGACATGGTGACTGACAAATGCATCAACTTTTGAGATGTGTGTGTGCATATGGAAGTAATTGACATAGTTACAACATTGTGCTCCACTTTTGATTGTCAGATTCAGGAACAGAGCACATGGTAGTTGTAGTCATCTGTTGACACCATGGACAATACTTGTTTGAAAAATAGCGTCCACATATTACTTTCAATGACTGCATTAGACATGAAAAAATGTTTGCAACTGGTACACACATATGAATATCATGAGACAATACAGCTTAGGGCACATTACTCTCCTATGAAACTGCATGTAGTTTTGGACCTGATTGGGTGGGTCAACAGCACACACTGATAGATGGTAATGGGCAGAGCCCATGCAAGGGGTGATCCATGGGAACTACACACAATCTGCTAGCTAGATAACATTCTGTTAGGAGGAGAGCTACACCCATGCTGTTGGCACTTTGTATGACTAAACATATTTTGTTTAGTCACAAACAGCTACATCTGTGTTGCTAAGGTAGTTGCAGCATTCTAATGTCTACCTTAAAGGCAGGACTCCATTAGTAATTAGAGAGACATACAGAGGTCTGACTTACCAGCCTACACTCCACCAGGGATTCCAGTCAAGTCTTCAGAATAGAGAATTTGCAAGACCTTCTCCTCCCAGGGAAAGAGTTGTAATGGAGGGAGAGGAGAACCACCACCAGTCCTTTGCCTCTCGAGGTTACACGTGGAGGCAAGTAAATGAACCTTCCCCCACAGATCATGCCACCTCCTCCTAATCTTCTCCAGTGTGTGCAGGTTGTTAGCTACTGCATTCACCCTGTCAACTTTTCTGGAACACATTTGCCATTTATGGTTAATTGTAGTATTTTGGACTTGAGCATCAAATAATTGTGGCTCTTCTCTAATGATTTCATACAGCATGACAGACAATTCTCCCTCTGTGAAACAGGGATTTCTTCTCCCAGTCATTGTGAAATTATTTTTAACAAAACTAGTGCTAAAAAAGAAGGGCACTGTAAAAAATTTAATTGACAAAAAAGATACAGAGAAACAGAATCAAAAAAACTATCTCCTATATAGTGGATTGAGAAGGCTGTCTAGTCTTCTGCAGTGGAATGGCAAAGGATCATGGTCTGAAATGTAATGTGTTTTATAGTGTGTTTTGCAGGTGTTCAAATATGTCCAATTTTCAACAGGTGTGGGCTAGTGGCATTTAACCAATAGCAACAGCCATGGTACTATACTGAACAGGTCCTGCCAAGGACTCCGGCCGTCATTGGCCTGCCGCTGTCACACCGCCAGCAAGACTTTGTGATCTAAATAGGCTTGGCAAGATGCTGCAGTGGAGATGGAGAAAGAGTGCTAATCACTGGCATTGGAGTCAGCCGCGTCGGCTGTGTGATGCACCTGACGTGACACAGTTCATTCCGCAATACATCTAAATACGGCGGGTGGGAGACTGCCGATGTGAAGGTCTTTTTTTTAAGGTCCACCTCGGACACGGCTGGGTGATAAGACCACCAACATCTAAATCAGACCCAAAGTTCCTGAAATTGTGTAGTGCTTAATGTACTGCGGGAACCTCTTTTTCAAACAATGAAAATTAACTTCTGCACCCCTCAACAATCTAGATGAAAAAACTATGGTTTCTCTTCCCTGCTGTAATACTGTACATTGACCCTTTGAACTGGCATCAGTTGTTATTATTGTTTTTCTACCTGGCACAAATGCTATTAAGTTGGGATCTACAGATAAGGTGTGTTTTGCATGCTCAAATTCTGTCTGGCAATTTTCACTCCACTGAAATTCACTCTATTGTTTAATAAATTGTGCATGTTATATGTTTTACTTGCAAAATTACTGATAGATTTACTGTAGGACTCTATCATTCCTAGAAATGGATCAAGTTCTTCTTTGTTCTTTGGAGTGACAAGTTCCACAATAGTATTCTTTAATTCCAATTTAAGTTGTATGCCCTCAGCAGTTTTCTTGTGGCCTAAGTAATTTATCTCGAAACACCCTATTTTACACTTTTCATTTCTTACAGTCAGTCCCTTTTCACTAAATTCCTGTAAAGCTTGCCTAATTCTTTCATTATGTTTTTCTGGTGTTTGGCCGAAAACAAACATATCTTCCTAGTAGCAAAACACACCAGGGATCCCCTGGAGCATATTGGTTACGACTTTTTGAATAAAAGCAGCCGCGGAACATAATTCAAATGGCATGGGCTTGAACTTGATGCCACCGTTAGTTCCTGTGAATCTGGATGTAAACAAACTTGGTGAAATGCAGAAATTAGATTGAGTGTCGAAAAGACCTTTGTCATCATTTCTGTTGGGTAGCGATACTTATCCACAACAACCTCCTTGTTCAGTTCCCTTAGATCTAAATATAATTGTATTGATTCATCCATTTTCATTGCAACCACTATGAGTGCGAGCCACTCTGTGGCCTCTATGGGTTCAATTATTTTGAGACTGCGCAGTCCCTCCAACTCTTTCCGTACTGCTTCATGCATACTCAGAGATAAATTCCTCACATTAACTGATACTGGAGATTCATTTTCATTTTGTTTTAATTTATGGACATATTATTTTAGGAATCCTAGTTGAGTTGTTAAGACTTCTGGAAATTATTTTTCTAGTTCAGGTAGTATTTCTTCTTGTTGTGAAATGTTTTGTATAAGTATAAGTATCTGTGGCACAGTGTTAGGAATAAGGTATACCCCTAAATATTTCTGAGCAGGCAATCCTAATATTTTGTCCCCTTTTTGTGACACATACTCCTTGCTTACAGCATTGCTGTCTCTGTATTCAATGCTCCCCCAGAAGAAGCCCTTCATTTGCATGAGCTGGCCACCATATCCTCCTTGACACATTTTTTCAAAGACTTTTTCTAGAACAATGGTCTCTTTAGAGCATGAGTCAAACATAGCTTCTACTTCCTCACCCTCAATTTTTATATAATCCTTTGGGTTGCTTGATCCTCCTTCTGGCATCTGCAACACCATTTCTTCACAAAACTGTGATCTGCCATGCTTTGAAACTTTTGTGATACTGTGTTAATTCTCCAACAAATCTTAAAATGGCCTCTTTTCCACACTTATTGTATACTGCCTTAAATGCTGGACATTCCTTACTGTTGGCAATATCACCAATTGTGCCACATCTAAAACAACTGCCTTTAAAAGTTCCCATAACCTTTGTTACTTTGCATTTGCTTGCCAATTCTTTTACTGCTAACACATTCTCAGTATCTCTTTTATGATGTTTACCTTCTCTTTAGCATCTGTATCTTGTTTGATTTATTTTACATAGTCCATCACGTGTTCCACCTGTTTGCTACAATCAATACATCACTTAATGGTGGGTTGTCCTTCAACTAAAGTTTCTCACATATTCTCTCCACTTTACAAGTTGTAAAAACTGGTCTGTTATACGCACTTCACAAGTTGCTCCAAACTTGCAAGTAGCAGCTGATTTTCATAATTGTGACCCAAACTCTTCAACTATTTCCCCATCTTATTGAGTACGTTTCCCAAAATGGCAGTGTTTCATTATGATACAAATTTTTGGTAGAAAATGATTATCTAATTTCTTCAAACTTATGTCATATTCATTAAAACATTAGATTCAACTAAGGTGAGCTCAGGAAGATGTTCTGGTATTTCTTGACCCTCTGCCCTGAGACAGTGCTGTAACAAAGCTCTCTCTAAACCTAGATTTGGGCCACATACTGCAGAATAGCTATGAAATACTTTTTTCTACGTGTTCCATTGTAGCGGGGCTGCTGAGAAGGGGAGGAACTTAAACTCTGCATTATGTGTATTTTATTTTTTAAATCTTATTTCCAGTGCTTTGAGAAACATTATGCTTCTGAAAATGTAAACACCAACAATTACACTACTATGTATTTTATCGCCAAATCATGAGGTGTAAGGATGTTTCAGAGCTTAACCATAAACGGTTAGTTAAGCAATTACTAAAAGTAGTAACACTGGTAATTAGTTGGTGATGTTCCACACGCTTTGTTGGTTGTGCATATTAAAGAGCTTCTTTTTGAAATGACATGAATACCAGTCTCTGTAAGGATTCACTAAGTGTCCCCAAGACAATAGCAATTGGAGAACTGCCGACAAGTCAAATAAAAAAATTGAGCACTGTGCACACCAGTCAATCGCCAAGCACCCTGACAGGAAACACAGTTGGGCCCACCCAGGGAATCCAATGTGCAGATATCAGGGAGAAGACAGCACCCGTGATGGTGCGACGTGCAGCTGAGGGGAGGCAGCATACCCAATGGTGTGATGTGCTGCTGAGGGGAAGGTGAGTGTTCAACAATGCCTCTGCTCACACTTGAAGAAATTTTATTTCTATTATACAGCTATGGAAGACAGAGTTCAGCAGCCCAGTAGTGGAAAACAACCAATAACGTGGTTCCAAACTTATTGCTGGCAGTTAGATAAGTCGTTGCACCCGCCTGTGTACTTTGGAAAATTCACACAGTTCCAAACATCTGTTAAACATTGCTTGAGTGCCCGGGGAGGTCTTCTTCGCTCCTCGGGTTTCGAAACCACAAGCGAGCTAGTGAGACAACATACCTTGCCCCACAGAAGTCTAATGGATCTTTGGACTCAGTGAAGAGTGTAGTAGTCAGATTAATTTCATCACAAATCAATCACGTAAACCATACACAATTCTAAACACCATTGACAACTCAAACACTCCAAATTGAATAAAGTTTCAAAGCTTTATTATAATCCCAAAATCAATGGAACATAAATAATGTGCAAAACTAAGTTATAAACATACATGTAAACCACTGGGTGACCGAACCGCTTAAAGAGATTTAGCCTACTAAACATAAATACAGTTAAACACCCCAAAAGAATAACAAAAACTAGCAAAACTTCAATATGCGCATTTATTTCAGATTTCAAAGCAGATGATGGTGACATCAGTAAATCATCAAAATTCAGTTAATAACATTTAGATTTCAGTGCTGGAATGTTCCTGTCACTAACATTAATTTGGACTTGCTTGTGTTGAAATGGGTTAACATATGCGGGCAAAAGGAAAGGTTAAAATAATTTAGAAAAAACATCTAACTAGGGTTACTCTCTATACAAATATGCTGGTGTAATTATCTAAACTGGACAGGTAACAAGAAACCACATTTCGTTATACTTCTCCTCATGGGACAGCAGACAAGAACGTTTCATCAGCTGAACATTCTTCTTCTCACAACGTCAGTACACGCAGCATCAGGACATTGCAGAACATGGTATTAGTATTGAACAGCAAATGGGGCAATTAGAAAGGATGACTTTATACTTCAGAGGATAGCTAAGGGGTAGAGGGAGTCAGAAGAAGCAGAAAGCAGCACCCCACCTGGGATCATCAGCACATCAAGACTGGCTCTAGCAGAGTGACTAAAAGTTGCAAAGTCCCTCACTAATTAGAAATATCCATGGCCTTTTGATTGGTCCATCAGGTGGGCTCTTCTTACTCACAAGATTCAGCATCCAAAGGTAGTCGCTGACACCATCAAGTTTACAACTATAATGGATTTTCTCAGAAAAAGCACATAGTCATTTTAATGATGTCATACATTTCAAACAAAATATCACATTTTCTAGATGATTGTTACTTCTGGATTCTTTCTCACAATACACAGAATAAACAAAACATTTCTAATACGAAAATTATGTTCCCTGTCCTGTTCGCCAGCTAGAACAAATATTGTTACATAGTTAACACTGAAACATGTTCTTCGTCTTCAGTACAATAGGACATTCAATATCATGTCAGCAATACTAGGAAAAAAATCAGGTCAGACGGAACAGAATCAAGCAAGTAACTTTTCCTCTACTGCTGCAGGAATGAATCTTTCCGGCCTAGTCAAGCTAAGAAAGCCTCCATACACATTAATCCAATTAATAGATGTATAAAACATATTGCTCACCTTACAATTGAAATCACAGGTGCAAAGCAAGTCATTTTACTGCAAGGATCATTTGTGACATTTCAGAAGCAGTCTAAGGGCCATATGTACGAACACTTTTCCCCATAGACACAGAATGGGGAAAAACCTTTGCTACATCTGGCCCTAAATGTGCATTTATTTTTCTGCACACAAATAACTCATGTTAATTAAAATCCATTTAAATCAGTTAAAAGTATGACTAATTAATGTTCATTTAATACTCATAGTATGCTTCATTTCTAATAGCCATCTAATAATAGTATTTTTAATATGAATTCAAGTCAGTAATCCACTCAAATATAAGTGCATAATATCTTCATGTTAAACATAATGACAAAATACAAATGGTGAACACATTGTCCACCATAACTCAAATGAACACATTTTACATTTACACGTTGATTTTTCTGTTAGGACCAAATTGTGTGCAACTATGGAGGCTCATAGTTCCCCTGCTCAAAAACTTCTTGCATCCTCGAATAATCCATCACATTCAAATCACAAAACTAAGGGCCTGACTTACTTTTTTAAGGTCACAAAGCACTTATTATAAAACATGTTTCACAAGAACTGATTATATCTATTACCATTAAAAAAATAATCAAGTGGAAGATATAGCAAACCCTTGTCTCATTAATGTTAACTTTGTTCAGATAAAATTCTGTTTGTAAATTCTTACAGTAATGATGGGATTTGAACAGCAGAACTCCATGACAACAGTCCATACTGCACAAAGTCATTTCTTAATTGTTTTCCTGTTACTCAAGGTAACAGGGAAGGCAATCATAAAAAATCACAGGATTATGTGAAGTGCATTGGGGGGACATGCAGCTGACTCCAGCACTACTGTAATCTGTCTTCAGTGCCCATGGTGTACATTCACAAAGTTGAAGCTATTCCTCATAGACAACCTCAGCTTTGTGAAATCATGCCACCCACTTTTTAGTCTTGATTTTCAAACAATGGATTATGGCTGCAATTAGTGTAACAAACCTTTGATACAGTAAAGTACAAATCACTAGGGAGGGAAGGGTGCATCCAGTGCTTAATTTGTGCTGGTGTTTTCTAGTGCTCGGCAGTGGCACTATCTCATAAACACAAGAACTTATTTTTGAGCTAACATCACACGCAGGTGCATACCATTGGGGGGGCTGCACCCCTCTAATAAATTTATTTTCCGATAAATAGTTGGGCACAGGTGCTTTCAGCCGTGTATGGTGAGATGTCTCATTTTACACAAAGACAAAAGAATACTCTCCCTCTCTCTGTTTGGAAAGACTTAAAAAATGCTGGTTATTTCAAAAATAAGGTTTAGCCCTACCAATCATCACTCCTTTCCATTTTCACTGCCCCATGCCCCTCTTGTGCATCCTGCTTGTTATATAATGGCTTGTTACCTGCAACCAAGACTGAAATATCAATGCAAGGTGGTCATTTGAAAGATAAATAACTCACGGTACTTCGATTTCATAATTTATGAACGCCAGGTTTATGAATTCTGCACACAGCTCATTTTGACTACCATTCCTTTGAAAACACAGTGCCACAACACTTCAAAGAGAGCAGGCCAAGACATTCTGCTTAAAGTAGCCACAAATCACAAACAATGTAAATTCTCTTTGATGTGCATGATTGTAATCTTGCTTTTTCCCAGCAGATCCTTTTTGGTATTCAAATGCCCAATTGAAGTGAAACAAATATTCAGAATGTTTTTCCCACATGATTTGTACTTTTTCTTTCATCATAATAAATATGTAAACTGTCGATATGTGTGTGTGTAGGGAATAATCCTGAAATATGTTTCCATCAAGGGGATGATATTTTACGGCCATGGTTGAACTGGTTTGTTGCAAAGTAGATGAAACTCCAACTATTTTCATATGACATGCCAAAAGATGTACTTGTAAGTCAGAAGTCTCTGTCGTTGTACACAACCCTCTCTTCAATTCCCATTATCTTCCCTGTCATAATCCTGAATGCGGCAGCTCCTCAATTTTGCTCTTCTATTCGATACGGAATATTGCCGGATATAGATTGTCCCTATCTTCAGCCTTCCAACAACCTCTCATGATCATCTAATTGGATCCCACAGCAGGACCCATTTCTGAACACCTTATACTTGTATCCTTCAATAAATATATGCTTTTTATAACACAAGAAGAGTGACCTCTAGCAACAGGACAGCTACTGCAGTCCCTGCTCTCTTTGATGTGCATTCAGAGAGAATAAAATGTAAGTGGTGGGGGCGCCACGGTAGGCTCTACCATCTTTAGGAGAGCCTAAAGGGTATCGCCAAATAAGAGCCTAAACAATTTTCCGAAAAATTCTGTTACATAAAAGATGACACTTTCAGGGTCATACATACCCAAGTGCTTCAAAAGAATTTTGTTTTAGGGGAGTACGTCTATGTTATTGTTATATAATACTGAGTTTAAAAGATTTAACAATTATTTTTAGGTCATACTGAACTTTTTGACGTGTCATTTCTCTTTCTGTTCGTTCAATTTACCATTTGCGAAGCCAACACAACTCAGCCTCCATAAGTAAATACCATTTTGTTGCCTTCAGGTAGCTCAGAAAACTACAGGCTAGTTGCTGACCTCTGTGTGAAGTGTACACAGCGGACTTTTAAATCCATACACAAGCCATACATTTTCAACCTCTATCCTTCAAGGTCGAATACAAACTCCTACATGGTCAGGCTATTTAGCACACAAGTGTTTCAATTGCAGTCTCAGTTGACTAGAGCAACGTTAGAAACAGCGAAGAACATACTTCTGTCTCTATTTCTGACAATGTTTTGCCTCCCAGTCCAGTTCAGAACACACTTGGAAGTAACTATCACTCATTCATTAACACTGTGGCTCATTGCTGTCCTCATTTCAGTACACAGCTGAGAAAAGTGTGCACGACAAAGCCATAAATAAAGTAAACAAATAAACAATTAGAGGGAACATGGCTATAATCCATATGAACTGAGAACTAGAAACAAAGTTTAGCGCTGAGTTGACGAGAAGGCAATGCTAACGTTTTGTTATTTCTCCATGCTCTTCAAAATTATTTATTTATTTGGAAGAACTGTAATCGCTAATTGTAATTTAATGGTTAATTCAGAGCACTAAACAGTATGATGCAGAGGAGGAGATGTTAAAGTCCTGTAGGGAGGTGTAAAAACCCTGTCCAGTAATGTTCATCACGACCTCTGGTCACGTTCTACCAAAATATCAAAATGTTTATACTTATATCGAAACCACAATACTGGCTACCAACAAATAGTCAATGTTACTAGATGTGGTGTTACCAATAGTAAAATTTTACTTCGTATTTGCTTACCTTGAGACTGCAATCTTAGGCTGTGCAAAATTTGTGGAAGTAGATTGTGCATAGTTACACAAACTTTGCAAAATTACGCAAATGTATGCAAAATTCAAACCCAGCATTTGGAGTTAATTTTACCACACTTTTGTCCATTTTGGCTAAAAAATAAAAAAAACACAAGCACTGCAAACAACAGCTGCTTGCATTCATGTTGCTCCGGTACGTACATGCTAAATTATTGCTGCTAAGAGTGCGTGGATTATGAGATGTGATGTAAATGCATAGGGGTATATTTACTAAGATTGTATGGCATGTTTGCATTTCAAACGTTTTTAATTATTTACTTCCCAGCGCAAGAGGGCGTTCCATGGGAGGTGCCTAGGCATTCCAATGCAACCACCCAAGGTTTCTGACCACAAACCCTAGTCACTTAAAAGAAACAGGGTTTTGTGTAAAAAAATAGCACCCATTTCAACTAGGTGCAATCACAGAAAAATGATAATTTCTCCTTTCTTTCACAGCTTTGTATGTGTACTGCACTGTACAGCACACATCCAAAGTGGGAATCGTTCTAAAGTCAGTCTCAGGCCCGACTTCTGGAAGGTGTCACAGAAAGCAGTGCAGCAGCAAAAAATGCTGTGCTGCATTGCATAACAGTAAGAGAACAGGAGAGTGCAAAGTCACAGAGAAATGGCACTCTCCTCTTCTCTACCTAGTGCCAGAGCTGATTTCAGCTGCTGTGCACCAGGCACAGCAGTGCCATAGTGCTAGGGTGCATGCCTACGTCTACCACAGGTTGTGTACAGGAAGGAACCCTCCTTGTACATAATAATATACCTAGACAAGAGAAAACGCTTTTCCTACTTTGTATGTGTGTTGTGCAATGCAGCACACATGCTAAGACAGAAGAGCAAGGAGAAATAAAACTCCTGCTCTCTCTCTTTCTCACGCAGCACAGCATTTTTTGCTGCTGCATCACGCTGCTTGACAATTTAGTAAACCTGGAGCAAAATTTCTGGACATTAACATAGCACGCATAAAGAGAAATAACAGAAATAACACAAGATTAACCAGACAAAACTGAAATTTCCAAGCGGCGACTGGCAAGTACTTAGAGTGGGGGCGCAGGCAAATAGAAGATGGCTGCATGCATGCAAGGTGAGCGCCAACAGTAAATAAAAAAATAAATTGCCACTTACCTTGCTTGCTGCACGATGCCCTCATTCTTGTCCATGTTCTGCTTTGTCTCCTCCAGGCAATTAGGCTCTAGCATAAACCCCTAACCAATCCACGTGCTGCTTTCACGTTAGTAGCCAGCATGAAAGTAGTGCCAGGATTGGAGTGAGCGGCCTCCTTCACTACTCTCAAGAGCACTGGAGGCCTGTGCTTTCTCTAACCCAGCTGTCTAAGCCAGCTAGGTTAGAGAGGTTTCAAATACGCATGTCTGGCTAGCCATCACAAGACCCTTGGCCAAAGAGACACGAGGGGCATATTTAAGAAAAGTGTCGCTGCACACAGTGCAGCGCCACTTTTCTTGCAACCCTTAGCACCCCACTAACAGCACCATGTGTGTGCCATATTTAAAATACGGCACACCATGGTGGTAGTTAGGGGACTAGCGTCAGAATTTTTGACGCTACGCCGGCGCTTTGCAGGATTAGCATAAAACATTTTGATACTAATCCTGCAAAGCACCCAGAGGCCCATCGTAAACAATGGAAGCCTCCTTTTAATACCTGCTCCGAGCAGGCATTAAAAGTGCTGAAAAAAATGACGCAAAGAAATCTCTTAGATTTCTTTGCACCATTTTTATCTCCCCCCAATGGGGGAACACCCCCCCTTTGCATACATTATGCTTGGTGAAGGCATAATGTAGCGCAAAGGGTTACAAAGTGGCACAATGCATGCATTGCCCCATTTTGTAAATGCGGCACAGCGTTTTAGGCCTTCTAATGTCACATTAGCGGAAAAAAACATGCCACTAATGGGGTATTAGAATGGCGCTAGGGACTCTTAAATATGCCCCATGAGGCAGCCCACCACTTCTCTCCGCTGCTGCTGCTGCCACTCAACAGGCCACGCCCTGTCGTGACACTTGGTTCAGGGCTGGTTGAGGAAAAATAAAATGGTAATGAATTAACTTCATTACCATTATATTTTTCGTCTCTGGGGCTTTACTGGGGGCAGTTAAAAGGGCGAAACTCCTCCACTCTAATGGAGGAGCCGCCACCACCCGGACCTAGACAGTAGTGATTATTGTGAAGCCCATCAGGTCGATAATTTTGATTTCCAGATGATGACTTACAAACCCCCGAGTCTGTTAAAAGCTCTGTTAAAAACAAGTAGGAATAGGTAAATTCGTTTGAACAGATGGTAAACGTGTAACACTTCTCCTTCAAGAGAGTTATACAAAAAGAAGAATGTAAACATTAACTAGCTTGTTGAGTATTGCAATTATTAATACTGACACAAGATACTGTTAGAGCTATAAAGTAGAATGGAATCATGCGCATCCCCAGCTGCGTTGAAGCCCGAGTGACTAAATTTGCATGCTATTTTGTTCCCTAATTGTGCTATATTAATAGAGTTCTTCTAAGAACAAAATCATTGAAGTATAAAGTAGAGTGTGACTAGGAACAAGGCACAGCGAGGAGCTTCCGTCAAGTCGCTTCTGTATCTCCAGCTAGGAAATACATTATTCTTTTTAATGCTCATTGTCATCAATTTTGTCACGTATGCCTTTAAAGGGCACAAACAGCCAAATACATAGATAATCACACAACAAAACAATGCAACCTTCGCTGCTGAGTTGTGCTGACAGATTGACGTCTACGTTCTCTTACCTCTTTCGATTTAATGTTCGAAATGTTGTGTAAGAGACAGGGTGACATTTAGAAATACATTTTAAACGAGTTGCCGAAATAGATAAACACTATTTCTGCAAATCGTGTTCCTCTTCTCCCGCATATCTACCCCTTTACCTTGCATTCCTGCTTATGCCTAGCTATGCTCGAAATTTGAATTATGCTTGTGATATTTGTGAGACATATTTCTGCTCAAAGCAGCAGTCTCCTGCTCCTATCTTTCTGTTACTTTTTCTTGTGAGATATTTCTGATGTGAAAATGTTATGCGTGCTACTGGCAGACCGTCCTTTAAGACCCTTCATGTGATGTTGTGTATTTTTTAATTTTTTTAATGCATTTTCAAAGGTTTAGTAGCAAGATTTCAAAAACAGAATATTACTTGGCTGTGGGAAAGTAGCCTCTGTCTAGCTTGGTTACCCCCACTGTTGGCCTGCTGTCAGTGTGTTTGACTGTGTATACTGGGATCCTGCTATTCAAGACCCAAGTAGTTATGCTCTCTCCCTTAAATTATGGTTGTTGCATACTGGTAACCCAGTATTTCATCCACATTTGGCATACTGGTGCCCCCTTATAAGTCCCAAGTATATGGTACCTAGGTACCCAGGGCATTGGGGTTCCAGGGGATCCCTCTGGGTTGCAGCATATATTTTTCCACCCATAGGGAGCCCATGCAAAGGCTTCTACTGGACTGCCATTGCAGCCTGTGTGAAAAGGTGCATGCACCCTTTCACTGCAATTTACACTGCACCAGGTCACTTATAAGTCACCCCTATAGCAAGCCCTCCAGCCCTGAGGGCAGGGTGCAGAGTACTTGTGTGTGAAGGCAACCCTGCACTAGCAGAGATGCCCCCACGTCCTCCAGGGCCAGTTTCCCATACTTTGTGAGTGCGGGGATGCCATTTCACACGTGAACTGAGCATAGGTCACTACCTATGTCTAGCTACATAAAGGTAACTCTGAACATAGGTATGTTTGGTATCAATCAAGTTGGAATCATATCCCAAGGCTTTTGCAAGCATTGGTTGTATGATTCCATGCACTCTGGAGGCTCCTTAGAGGATACCCAGTGTTGCCATTCCAGCCTTCTGAGGTGTTCCAAACAGCCAGAGTTGTTGCCACCTCTCAGACAAGTTACCGCCCTCCTGTTGCTTGAAAAGCTAGAACCAAGGAAGGCAGAACAAAGGATTTCCTTTGGGAGAGGAGTTTTACATCCTCTCCCTTTGGAAATAGGTGTTACAGGCTTAGGGGGGGTAGCCTCCGCAAGCAACTGAAAGTGCTTTGAAGGGCACATTTGGTGCCCTCCTGGCATTATCCAGTCTACACAGGTTCAGGGACCCTCAATCCCTGTTATGGTGTGAAACTGGACAAAGGAAAGGGGAGTGACCACTCCTGTGTCCATCACTACCCCAGTGGTGGTGCTCAGAGCTCCTCCAGAGGGTCCCTGGAATTTGCTATCTTGGATTCCAAGTTGGCAGGGAACTCTGGGAGCATCTGATTGGCCAGTGCCAGCAGGTGATGTCAGAGCTCTCCCCAGATAGGTGCTTACCTGTTTAGCTGACCAATCGGCCTTTCAGAGCTATTTAGGGTCTCTCTCTTGGGTGGTTCTTCAGATTCGGATTGCAAGACTCAAACAGGAATCCTCTACATCCTTTACTTCACCTTCTCTAGAAGAAACTGCATCTGGACCCTCCAGGAACTCTACAAACTGCAACAAAGAAGCAAAGACGACTTCTGAAACATTCTATCTTCAGCTGCTGCCAGAAACTGCAACTGTTCCCCGGTTGTGCATCCTCAGAGGACAGCCTGTCTACAACCTGCACCAGAAGAACAAAGGAATCTCCCTTAAAGTGAAGGAGTCAGGCAAGACAGCACCCCCTTGCACCATATATTTTGCAGTTGCCAAGGCTTGTTGGCATCCTTCCACAAAGTTCTTAGTGCACCGTGCAGCTCCGGCCCCCAGCACACTATCCGGTGATGCACATCTTCCTGAGTGGTTCTCCAGTGTCGTGGGATCCTTTGTTGTAGTGCTGCATGGGCCTCCTTTTGCACCTCCTTTGTCCCCATGCTGTGGGACTCCTGTGCACACTGCCTGGTCTTCTGTGGGATCTCTCTCAGTTGCTGAGAGCCCCATCTGACTCCCCCCACCTGGGTAGAGTTCACCAGGTCTCTCATGGTCCCTGGCAGTTCAATTTTCTGCTAACCGAGAGCCTTGCACCCTCCAAGGCTTGTTGGCGGAATCAAGTGATGCAAACCAGACTGCAATCTTCCATTTAGCGTGGGACATCATCTGCACCAACCAGGAACCCGCGTCCATCTTCTTGGGTGCAGTACTGACTGTACATTTGCACCTTCATCTGGGTAAGCAGGGGCTCCTGTTCTCCCTGGACTCTTCTATGCTACTTGGACTTGGTCCCCTTCTTCCACAGGTCTTCAGGTCCAGGAATTCACATTTGATGTCCTGCAATCACTTCTGGTTCTTGCATTATCTTCTTTCTCATGTACTTGTGTGTTCTATAGAAGTTACTATGACTTACTCCTGCTTTCCTGGGCTCTGGGGTGGGTTAAATTACTTACCTTTGGTGTTTTCTAATACTCTCAATGCCCCTCTACACACTACACTTGCCTAGGTGGAAAATCAACATCACATTACACTTTCTTAGTGTATGGTGTGTTTTCCCCCAGGCCCATTTCTAACTATTGTGATTTTCACTATTTTCACTGTTTTCTAACTCTTTTTACAACTGTTTTTGCATACTAGTGTATATAATTTGTGTATTACTTTCCTTCCAAGGGAGTACAGTCTCTATGGTATTTTTGGCATTTGTGTCACCAAAATAAAGTACCTTTATTTTTGTAACACTGAGTATTTTCTTTCATGTGTATGAGTAATGTGGACTACAGTGGTATTGCATGAGCTTTGCATGTCTCCCAGATAAGCCCTGGCTGCTCTGCTACAGCTACCCCTAGGAAGCCTGGCTTCTAGACAACACCTATATTTCACTATTAGGAGATAACTGGACCTGGTATAGGGTGTAACTACCATAGGTACCCACTACAAACCAGGCCAGCCCCCTAAACTGATAAAAATATTGTTTCCTAAATACCATTTGCTACAATATTGCCCCATTTGAAATAATTTGAGCAAGCATTCAGAATACCAATAATTATAGAAAAATACTGCAAGCATTCACAGCAGCAGTATCATGTGACTGGAAATAAAAATGTAGAGAGGGATAAAAAACGCAGGTGCAGAGATTCCAGACCTTCATCCCTACCAAGATCCAGCAAACCTTGTCTCTCTTCCACTTCTGGAAGGAACTGAAGATATCTCTTCAACCAACATCTCACCCTTTTATTACCTTCTTCTTGAACGCACTTGTGCTGACAAGTATACCTCCACCCCTATATTGGAGCATGCAAAGTTGCATAGTTTGAAAATTATAAAATCAGAATCTGCTCAAATTGTATAGCATCTAATAGTGAAGAAATGAAAAGCGAAGCAATCAAATGTTTGCAGCAACAGGGGACGGTTCCTGTTACTGTAAAATGCCACAAAGGGCAATGGGAGGACTGGTGCTGCTCTGCAGCTGTCCATCTCATGAACTCCATTGAGCACCATGCATTCCCCCAGAAAGATTCCCTGTGAGCCCAGCTTCCATGTGTCATGCCCTTTCACCCACATCAGCACCCTTCATGGCTTTGAAGATCCTCCTGTCTGATCACACACTTCTCCCTCTACTACCCCAGCATTATTCTTGGGATGTATTGTTATCAAAGAAGAGCACAGTCTTCTAGTCCGCAAGTTCCTGCCCTAGGATGTGCCACAGAAAGAGTTCTGGACTAAGCAGTGGTCATCTTGATGTGAGCTTAGGGAGGAGTAGCAAAACATGCACCCTCCTTACTCATATCTCATCTGCTCTCCCATACAGAAATTTCTTTATGCATCACTTTAAGCCATTTCCTTCCTCTCTTCCCTTGCTTCATCCATTTGTAATTAAATCACTTACCAAGTGTCAAAGAACAATATGCTATTGCTTTATTGTTGGATTTGTGATAAGTAAGAGTCCCCATGTAAATAGCATGCCAAATAATACATGAATCAACAAAATAATTATTTCTATTGTAGCCTTTTGCAATGCTTGCAGTCAAAAGGTTTTATATTACTTGAAATGAAACACTGGTAACTTGTGATGGAATTTCAGATATTTACCAACTTTGTCTGTGTGTTTGTCTTCCTACGTTTGTATAATTTAATTATAAACTTATAATAGTTGGCCATCATGAAAGAACAAAATGAAGCAAGATAATAGTAAAATAATCAGTGACTCAGTGCCCCTTATTATGAAAAGCAGTGTGGGTCGCATCTATAGCTTAATTACATTTAGAACTTTTTCCCACCTACAGCCCTGCATAGTAATACAAATTGCACTTTTGTAATTGTTGGAAAGTGGGTTATTAGTTGTGTGGCTGTCAGGTGTAATAATTCCTCAAGTGTCCTCAGTGGGAACCAAACACCCCATTGTAGCGCTTGACTCTCATAGGGTAGTGAGTTGGAACAGGCTACGGCCTACTCAAGGGAGGTGGCGTGGGCTAGTAATCACCAATCACTGACACACAATACTACTAGTCAATAAATGATTGTCCAGTCAGTACATTTTCTTTAGAAAAAAGGAGAAGTGCATCTATTACCCACACACTACCAAATACTAAGCAATAATTTACAAATATATATTGGAAGAATGAACATGCCACAGATGGCATTGTGTAATCACTGGTGACCCCCTAGAGGGATCACCGAGACATAGTAGGTAAGTTTCAACAGTCATCGTATAATCACAGTATCACTCTGGCATGAATCATGGTCATAAGTGTGATAAGTATTGTTAGAAATGGGGTTCCTGGTTGGCTTGGGTAGGCACACTAGCCAGACAGGAACCACCACTATAGCCAGGGCAAGGGAACTACACACCCAAAATAAGCCCTGCTCACCCCCGTGGTAGCTTGGCATGAGCAGTCAGGCTTATCCTAGAGGCACCGTGTAAAGTGTTTGCACAATGCACACAACCCAGTGACACAATCAATACACCACAAAGAAAACTCCACAACAAGTTCTATAAAACCATACGATATTGTATAAAACATCATTAAACCAAATAGAACCCAAGCAGTTGTCCCAACATGACATAGGTTACTCGTACTCTGCTAAACAAGCAGTTGTCAGGTCATCATTATTAAGGAAAATGCACATAGAGTGAAACATTACCTAATTGCATTAATGATATAAAACATTATCATGTATGCCACTAAGAGAAGACATCTCCTTATGGTTTATGGATACAAAACAAGCCCTGGAATTACCTGGGTTCCCCCAACCTGTTTAGCATGACCTGTAACTACAATCAGGTCCTAGCGCGAGATAAACTATTGTATGAGAAGGAGGGCAGAAATCACCATAAATCACCCCTTCAGAAAGGCTACAGTTCCTCAATGCTTCTTTTACAAGTTTTGTGGTCGTTTCCAGGAAGGCTGGGCAGTCACGGGACCTCTGTTGAGGGTTTCCTCCCTGTTCTGCCAGCCATACAATCCTGCAGCCACACAGATACAAAGAGGGCTTACCCTCAGCATCCAGTACTTCTGCTGCAGGGTGGGGTCGAGGTAAGGAAGGCAGCTCACCCTTCCTTTGGCAGCTGGGGAGACTTTTCCCAATCTCTCCGCGTAGGCAACGCTCTGGTACAGCCACCTGTGACCAGGTGGCCCAGGTGCTCTGCACTGGCAGCTCACCACCCTTTGCAAATCCCGGAGAGCGTGTCCAGAGCCCTCCAGGGCCTGCTGAACAGACGCCTTGCTCCTCGGGGGACCTGCTCAGCCCTTGGGGCTGCTCAAACCTCCGCAAGCCATGTGCCAGCTCCTCCTTCATTCTTCTAGCCCAAGTCGATGCAGTGAAGGATCACAAAGATGGATGCCTGCTTGTGCCCCTGAGGCACCACAGAAAGAGTGCAGAGTCTGCTCTGCGGAAGAGGCTGCCGATGTGCTTCTCTTCACTCCTCATGAAAGGGGGGCACATCTGCCCCTAAGCAGGTCGGTTGTGCTCCACTGGTGCCAAAGCAGGCCAAACAAAGCACTCTTCACGTGCTGTTGTAGGTAAGTAACAAAACAGTCTTCATGCGTTGTCTTCAGACCAAGAATACCATGCTCTTCATGTGCTGGGACAGACCAGCCAGGAGCACTCCACTCATGCCCTGCGATGCCCTTGAAAGGGAAACAGTGCTAGAGAACCTCAATGCAGGGGGACAGGAGGCACATGACCTAGCCCCTGGAGACAGCTGTTGGGGCACACAGCTGCAGGCCACAGGCAAGCGGCTCAGCACAAGGGTTCAGAAGAAAGCAGTGGCAGTCCTTCTAGTGACCTAGCAGGTCACAGGTCAGCACCACAGCAAGACAGTCTCAAGGTGGTTCCTGACAAGTCATTCCAGCAGCATCTAGTATCCTGTTGATACAGTGTCCCTCAGTGTATCTGTTTTTTAACATGGGGAACAATCACTATATTTATATTCATTTTGCCCAGCTTTTTCGAAGTGGGGAGAAGGTTCCAACCAGCTCTAAACAGTTCCAGGAATTCCCCTTATCCTACACACTGGCTCCAGACATCAGTAGAGGGTAAACGGGCGTTTTGTGTCGGGGCAGGACACAGTCTATATAAATGTAAGTGTGCCCTTCCTCTACCTCTCCCAGGCCAGGAAGACCACTCAGTATGCAGATGTACTCTTACACCTCCACCCTCCCTGTGTGGTGGCTACCTGGACAGTATGCACAAAGCCCATCTGTCACTCTACCCCAGATGTGGATTGGAGTCAAGCTGCACAAGCACCAGAGTTATAAGCACAGAGAAATGCTCACTTTCTAAAAGTGGCATTTCAACAATGGTAATTAAAAATCCACCTACATCAGTAAGCTGCAATTCTCACTTTCTTTCCAACCATTCTAAACATGCCCACGCTGCTCCCTATAGATCATAGAATAGCACTGAGATGTATGAGAGAGCATTTCTAATGCAAGCCTATGAGAGAGGCAGCACTCACAGCAGTGAGAAACCTAATAGGCTGTTTCTCACTACTAGGTCAGGCCACACAAAAAGACACATGTCCTACCTCTTAGCTACACAGCACACTGCCCATAACGTTATGTTGGGCCTACCTTGGGAGTAAGTTATTTGCCAGTAACATTGCAGTTCCAGGCCTGGCAAGTACATTTAGATGCTAGGTCCATGTGACAGTAATCTGTGCACACAGACCCTTCAGTATCAGGCCTGAGACAGGTTTGCAAGGCCACTTCTGTGGATGGAGCAAGCTGCACTGATGGCCTACTAGTAGCATTTAATTTACCGGCCCTGGTCATATGGGATGCCACTTCACAAGGGACTTACAAGTAAATTAAATAAGCCAATCAGTTGTAAGCCAATCACACCAATTTTAGAAGGGAGAGCAAATGCACTTTAGCAAGGATCAGCAGTGATAAAGTGCCTAGAGTTCTAGAGTAAACAAAAATAAGTGAAAAAAAATAGGAGGAAGAAGGCAAAAATTTTGGGGAGGACCTTGCAAAAATGGGCCATATAGAGCATGTATGATTGTGAGAACACTGGGCTGACTGCAGAGGCCCCCTAACTTTTTGCCCCCATTTTTCACTTTTGCTGGTGTTTTCCTGACCCTGATGGTGCCTTGGGTACTGCTAACCTGTCACAGGACCTGTGATCTGTGTAAAAATGAGGATGCAAATGAGGCTAATGGGCTATATCACCTTACCTATAAGTCCCTAGTAAATGGTACCTCTAGGGGGTGGGGCCGCCTGGCTGAAGGCTGACTACATTCGGCCCTGTGGTCCACCTAACACTACCTGTGGTATAATGAGTATCCTTACCACCAGGGATTCTGTGGCAGCATCCCTGCCACGAAATCCCTGGCGGTAAATATATTGGCAACAGGAATACTAATTCCTGTAGCCACTACAGGACTCCCCAACCTCCCCTACCTGTAAGAGCCCCCTACCCCTGACCCCATCAGGACCCCCCACCATTCCAAGCAGCCAGACCCCATCCCCCCTGATCCCTGTATTGAGCCCCTGATCCCCATACTGACACATCCACACTCACTCATTCACACACACACACACACGCACACATGACCACAACACTACCCCCACCGCCCACATACATGCATTTACACAAGCACACAGACTCTTGCACACACACACAAACTCATACAACACTCAACACCCCCCTCACCTGTCAGTCGAGCACCTTACCTGGTGGTCATCGGGGACAGAACGGGGTCCATGGGGCCTGTTCTGCTGGCACCATCCTGTCACCACAACACCGCCACTTCGATGACAAAGTTGAAATATGGGGGACGGTGTTGTGATGACGTGGCGGTGCCAGCGGAGCAAACTCCACTAGACCGCCAACTGCCAGTATGGCTTAAGTCCCGTGGCCATGGCCATTGGACACAAGTTCAGCCCCCCATGGCACTTTGCAAAAAAAATAAAAAATATTTACCTGGACTCACCTGGGATGGGTGCCCCATCCTTAGGTGTACTCCAGGTGCGGGTAAGGGTGGATGGGGTGTCCCTGGGGGCAGGGAAGGGCACCTGTTGGCTGTTTCCTTGGTCTCTGACCATGGAAAAAGGCCCACAGGTCCCCTAACGTCTGCCCTGACCCAGGCGCTAATTAATGGTGCTAAGCAGGCTTAGTGCCATTATTTAAGGCCCTCTTCCTCCCGTGCATGCTTTTTGCATGGGATGATAAACAAGGCTCTAGGGCCTTTGAGTCATTTTTTGCCCGGGACTGTCTACCTTGCATTTCATTGATGCAAGGTACCTTTCCACAGGCAAAAAATTACTTTAACTCCAATATATTGGTGCTAGCGTCTAAATATAAAAATGGAGTTAAGTCTGTGTCGGATTTGTGTAAAAAAAATGATGCAAATCCGGTGCAGACCGACTATAAATATGCCCCTAGGTCTTTACTGCAAAAAGGACCTTGACTGTCTTCAACTGCTTTACGAAGGGACTCCCTACCTGCTACAGGTGAAAATAGCTAACCAGAGCCCCCTGCAGAAAAAACTGAAGGAACTGATCAACTGATCAGTGGCTAGTGGTAACTTCT
This sequence comes from Pleurodeles waltl, assembly GCF_031143425.1. NCBI lineage: Eukaryota > Metazoa > Chordata > Amphibia > Caudata > Salamandridae > Pleurodeles > Pleurodeles waltl. The sequence goes on from NC_090445.1 coordinate 1,351,489,782, forward strand.
GGATTTGAACCAGGTGATTTCTGGCAGTGGAAGTCCTAACCCTCAAGGAGCAAATCAGAGCTTCTAGAACCTTGAGGTGAGCTGTGAACTCCCAATAAGATATAGACATTTGGAGAAGTTTGGAGAACTTTTGAAAAAAAGCTTCATAAAAGGACCAACCTGCCATGGTGAGTCAATCTGGCTTACCTCAACCGCAATTGGGCCTGACTTGCTGGTTCATCCCGCTACAAAGCTCTGGAGCCCCTTACTTCCAAGATTTCATCAGGGGGGCCTGGAAAGGTGATCCAATGATCTTGCATCAGAATCGGCTTGCTATGAACTGTCGACCCCTGTCAGAAGGAAAAAGCTCCAAAAAAGTGACTAAGTCTGAACGTAAAAAGTTGACATAAAAAGTTGACAAGGACTTCCCACGCAGCATATTCGAGGAGGGTGCCAGGGACGTCGAATCAAGATTCAGCTTTGGCCCGGCTGAAGATTTCCATCCTGAAAAATCATCTAAGTCCGAAGGTAGAATTCTTCACCGAAGCCTCCTGCGATGCATATCCGAAGAGGGCTACAGGGAGGTTGGATTGGTGACTTTGTCCCACTGAAGAAAATCTTAAAGAAAAAGACTAAAGACTAAGGACCTCATTATGACCCTGACGGTCACCAGACCACCAGGGCCAAGGTCGCAATCGGACTGTTGCCAAAGTGGCAGTCCGACCATGACATTGGGACCGTGGCGGAGCCACCATGGTCCAACCGACAACACTGCCAGGCTGTCGCTAGCCTGCAGCCTGGCGGTCCCTGTGGATGTAATCCACCAGGGTAGTGCTGCAAGCAGCGCTGCCCTGGGGATCACACGTCCCCATCTGCCAGAAAGGCTGGCAGAATGGGGGACTTCATGTGGGCCCTGGGGGCCCCTTTACTGCCCAGGCACTTGGCATGGACAGTGCAGGGGCCCCCATGCACAGCTCCGTTGCTCATTCCACTGCCCAAATTAAGGGCAGTGGAATGCTGGTGCACCCGCCACACAGTCACATTGCTCTATTAGGAGCTGGCTACAATTTAAGGCCCTGTACTCCGCAGGGCCAGTGGGCGGAACCTCTGATTCTGCCTGCCAGCCCTGCAGTGAACTTCTAATAGGGCCAATGGTGTTCATGGCTGCACAGGTGGCCTGATGGCGGGAACCGCCCACCAAGCTCAAATGAGGCTCTAAGTCTGAAGGTAAACTTTTGACTGAGGCCTCCCGCTTGCTGTAGCTGAGCAGGGATCCATTGTGGTTGGCCTCACACTTTGACTTTGCCCCGGTCTAGTGCAACTAGATGACCAGATTGGCGATTTAGTTTTTATGTGCTAGAAAACATTAATTCTTTAAAAAATCATATCGCCAGTTCCCCTTTTTTGGTGTCATTTTAAAGAGAAAAATATACTCCATTTGCATACATTGATGTTGTATTTTTATTGTGTTTTACTTATTCACTGTTTTGTGATTTGTAAATGCTTTACACACCTGTCTCCTAAGTTAAGACTTGACGCTCATTGCCAGCTACCAAGGGTTGAGCAGGGATTAATTTATTGAGACCTGACTGGACTTAGTGGGGGTTAGTGGCCTATTGCTAAGTGTAGGTACTTACCTGCACTTACCAATAATCCACTTTCAAACAATGAATAAACATATGCAACCTTCATGGAAACCCAACAGAAATAATTATCAGAAATAAACTTTGTGTTTGTGCTTCTTTGCATATACTTGGCATTAGTCTGTAGTGTAACCAAATAATCACCCCTAGAGGCGTAACAACATGAGAACAGCATAGTGAAAAAGTATTGTAGTGTAACCATATAATCAGCCCCTAGAAGGTGTAACCACATGAAAACAGTATAGTGTAGACACAGAGTCAGCCCCTTGAAGGTGCACTATCCCAACCTTTGATCAAAAGCTCTAGCCATGGGAGAACTTGAAAATACATGCAAAAGCAGTGAAGGTGATGATTTTGGGGTTCCTCCCAACTTAGGGTGAGGATCAAAAAGATGATCTGAGGAGAAAGAGCCCCTTGTGCTGAACCCATCATCCTATGACCACCACAGGCAAAGATATGGGCAAAACTGTTTTTAGAACAAAAGGTCCCACAAAGCATTATAGGGCAAGTCAGAAGCACTGAATATCATGATATCAGATTTCCCGCTGCGCCATCTTTTTCTGTTAGTGGTGGGATGGGCCCCCAGCCCTCTTTCCATAAACCTGGCTGGGGAATGGAGTCCCTTGGCAATCTGGAAACAAGGGGAGGGGGACCAATGCATGCCCTATTCCCATAGTGATAAATCCAGCTCTTTTGTGCCATCCCCCAGATTCTGGGCCACCCCAGGTGAAATTGATCACCTGCTCAGAGGGAAGAAATTAGGACACTATACCTCGAGCCCAAGTTGAGCTATTTGGATGATTCTTGGGCTCTTTTTACTCAGGAGCAGTTGCAACAACCCTTCTCATTCCAAAGTAGTACAGTGCTCGAAAGCTGGTCCTCCTCGCTCCCTGTGCAAGTCTCCCTTGTATTTTTGTTGTTGGGTACAGAAAAGTCCAGGGCTTCCCCCATTTGGTGCCCCGGAGGAGTAAGACAGCCAGCCTCTCTGCCCTTGGGGAGACCCACTGGTCCTGGGGTCAACCGCACAAAGTCCTGGGTCCTAAGTTGGGGTCAGTGGGTTCCTCCCTCCAGTTCTCCATGGCAGTCTCAGGATTCAACCGCAAAGCAGTTAGAGAATTTGCCTTCAGGAGGAGTCTTCCCCTTGTGCAAGATTTTATAAAGGGGAGAGAAAGGTTCCAGAAGACAGGTACCCCTAACCAGTCCTGTTTTCTAGCCAGTCCTGTGGTGCCACATCACATCTCTACCACATGTCTACCCCTGTCCCAACCCTCCTACCCATCATGTTGGGACAGTTCCAAATTGTATCACCACTAGTCACATCAGCTCCTGGGGGTTCAGTTACACCCCTCTCTGTGATTTTCACATCAGAATTTCAAAGGCAGACCCCTGGTGGTTTGGCTCCAGTTGTGTGGGCCCTCTCCTTTGTTCCATGAGCTTGGGTGGTCCCATCACTGGTGCAGTGTGACAGCTGGGTGGTTGATACAGAGCATCACACCCCACCCATTCCCTCCTCAGGAGCTAGGAGGAGTACTGTTAATTGCTCCTCTTGTATGGAGTGGCCTTTGTTGGTGCTGCTGGAGAAAATGTAATTACTGGACACAGCAGGGTTACAGAAGGCCTGGAATCTGATCTTAACCTGAGCCAAGAAAACATGTAACCTCTGAATGACCCACAGGATGTACAGTTATCATTCTAAAAGTTACAAATTAGATTTTCTAGCACAGGTTACTCTCCAATTCAAGACATCAATGGTCTCTGTAGGTTAAGAGGAAGGAATACTACACTCTAAGGCAGTTCCTTCCCTCTGTGTATAATAGAATGTCACTATAGTTAAAAGAGTAAAACACACAGTCTTTCTCTAATAGTGCACACTACCCTCATTAGGCCTATTCCAAGTGAATACCTATCCCTGCAGAGTCCCCACTGCACCAAGCTACCTGTGTACTGTTACTGGGATGCGCAGTAACCAGCCATGTATCCCTTGCCCATGCTGCATCACAGCAGTCTTATCTTAAAAGGCGGACACTGATATCAAACATGCACAGTCCATTTGAAGTGTGCTTACTGTGGCTGAGACACCGGTGGTGAGGCTCATCCACAGCAAAAGTCCCAAAAATGAGTGATCAGAAAAGCAAAAAATCTGGACATACTGCTGGGGCAAAACCTACTGCAAAAGTAATGTACAGTCTTATCATGCCATAGAGATATAGTGAAAGGACCGATGCTTAATTTGAAGCAGTGGTTGCAGATGGGGACACATAACCGCACTTTTTTGGGGCGGGACTTATTTTTAATCATCAGACTCAGACTCAAAGCAAGAGAGAAAGAGGGAGTAAATGAAAAAGGAGGTGGAGGACAAAGATAGAAAAACAGTGACAAAGGGAGAAAGGGGGATGAAAAAGAGCCCCCAAGAGTGAGATAAAATGGTAGTGAGAATCTGTTGATGTAAGAAAGATGCATGGGTTAGAATTGAGACAATACATCCTTGGCCATGTCAGCCTCGGCATTTGGCAGTGGCACTAGTATTCTTCTGAGAAAGATTTGGACAATGGCACTTATTCTCTTACAAACTAAGCAATGAAAAAGGCAGATTGTGATTTACAGGAAAACTAGAAAAAAATTGCTTTTCACAACTGCATTCACAGGTACAGAGGTTACCTAGACTGATGTGCTCACCATCTTCAGACCTTCATTGTTAGTGTGCCAGTGTCTAACATCTTTGACCCATAAGAACAAGGGACCACATCAGCAGGCTGAAGGGGTCGCTTGTGGCCCTCAGAAATTACAAATTACAGCAGTCCCACTGAACACCCATTGCACAGCTACCTGAACAACCCGGCTAAGCCCTCCTGGACATGCGAAGAACTTACTTCGGAAACCCACAAATTAGCAGGTGGGGGCTCTAAAAGAAAAAGGAACTAGTCATAAAGTAAATGCTCAAACTGGGGGAGTTATGAGTGGGCATTAGAAAGAGGTTCCTATTGTGTTCAGTGGGCCTCTGGGTGCTTTGCAGGATTAGTGTCAAACATTTTTACACTAGTCCTGCAAAGCACTGAACTAGCATAAAAAATTATGATGCTGGTCCCCCTGACTACCGCCATGGTGCGTTAGGGGGACGCTAACGGGCACAAGAAAAGTGGCGCTGCACTAGGTGCAGCACCACTTTTCATAAGTCTGGGCCGCTGTATGCTTATATGCCATATATGGTACTTACAGCTATGTGTTGTAGTAATAATCCAATTAGATCTGGGCACATATGTTGAAACAGGCCAGCACCAAGTTTGTTTCAAAATATATGAAATAATTAGAATCAAAATGGCCCACACTCTATGGCAGCACTGGCACTATGTGCATTATTGAGTGCATTATCCCAGGCTTTGCAACGGAGAGAGTGTTTCAGCAGGGGAAGCTCCTCCGTTAGGGCAGAGAAGCATCACCCCCTTCCAGCAGTGGCAGCTGCAAAACTTTTAAAAGAAACTTATGATAAACTTTGTTTATAATAATTTTCTTTTAAAGGGGCGGGGCCACGGGGGTGACGAGCAGTGATGGGAAGTGCACTGCACTCCCCCTCAGTGCACATGTATGTTTGGCCGGCCGTCTCGAGCCATCCAAACACACATGCGTAGTAGTCTCTCTCCAGCCCAGCAACACCGTTGCCGGGCTGGAGAGACCCTTTACAGGCTCCCAGCCAATCCTGAGCCTGCTCTGAGCAGTGTCAGGATTGGCTGCAGGGCAGGCTGGAAGCCTGTGCCTGCGTGCAGCAGAGGAGTGGCATGGTGGCGAAGAAGGTAAGTGGTTTTTGAAAAAAAAAATTGTAATGTTAATTCCCCCACACGTGGGGTCCCACGAGCCGTTCCTTCGTTTTAGTCCAAGATGTCTCAGCCCATGACACTGGACCACTTCCTATCAAAATATACTCAATGCTTTGAGAGCATTGTGCTGCACAGTCTGTCAGAGAAGCCAAGGCTGCTACTCACCAGAGCCCATGTTTACTAAAGAATCATGCAACACACTGCGGCAAGTAAAGTTGCTGTGATTCATGAACCAAAGGAAGCAAGTCAGTGACACATTTACTAAGTGTGGTGTTGTTCTCTTCTCGCCCTACACTGGCGTATGATATGCTGCTATGCACCAATGTAGACACAATTGTGCCAAAGAACAAAGGCAACTACATTGTCATAAGCACAGTTTTTGTATAGGAAAAAGTTCCTTCCGCCATTTCCCTCTTTGAATGTGTGTTGCAGAATACAGTACATGTGAAAAGAGATAAACGAGGGGAAATGAAAACATTTCTCTTGTTGAGCCTGCTACAAGGACGTGTCGAAGTAAGCCTCAGCAAGGCCTACTAGTGCAAGGGGTTCGCCCTTTTCTGCACAAAGTCCTCAGACCATATAGGATTAAGTTGGCACAGAAACTGAAATAAAAGACAAAGTTTATTAAACCTCATGAGGTGGTACTACAGTTCAAACAGCACCCTTCGGTAATGTTTGAAGTAGCACACTGAACTAAGAGAGCATGGTACTTTTATACCCACGCAGGGGCTGAAAGAAGGTGGTACAGTTATAGAAGCAAGACTTACATACATATAAGGTCATATGGAAATGCACAGTCGACAGGTAGGAGGGGCTAACAGTTTTCAAGGACTAGTTGACACATTACTGTCTGTTACTGATTACTAACAGCTGCAGATCTTACTGGGCATGTGCAAAAGTGGGAGATGCTAAATATAACTTGTCACTAGACAGATTTTCAAGAGTAGTTAACAGAAAGGTAGGACAGAGCACATGGCAGTGAAAATGGTTGCCATGAATACAAAATGGATTCCGCAAAATGTTCACAATAGTTGCTAAATACAAGACGTCTTCTGCTAATGCTTAATCTAATCGCTACTGCCTTACAACAGACGACCCTTTCAGCATTAGCTGAAGAAATTCATCTTTCTGGGCTAATCTAAACATTCATCTTGTATATTTATGCTCATCATTTCAGCTATTTCCTTATCTAACATCTGTTGTGCTTTCATTTCTGTCATATTTCTCTTGGTAGGCATACAAGCAGTAATACACATGGAGCAGAACATTGGACCACACTGAATACAGATACAGCATGTGAAAAATATTGCAATCATTACACACAGGATAGTCATTAGTTTCCAGCCCCAAGCGGAAACAAGAGCCCAAAACCATCCAGAAAAAGTCCAAGTACCAGTCTCTGTGTGGATTTCTGCAGCAATTTTATGCAATTTAGATATTGCATCATATACTGAAGGTGATTGATCTGGAATGAAAACACAGCAACTACTACTGATGATGTGACATGCACCACCTCAATCAGCTAATATTACATCTAGTACCATACGATTTTGGAGCGCTACAATCCTTGCAATTTGGAGCTCCTCTGTAATATTCCCAAGTGCCAGAGCTGCCTGATTGGTAACAGTTTCCACAACCCTAGTCAATCGTCTCACTTTCCTACTGTTTAACGCAGCACCCACAAAGGAGAACAACCCTAAATTAAAATCAACATATTGTTGCAGGCTAGTGTCCGTTTGGTCTACCTCATTTGTACTTATTGTCCTTTTATATCTATTTTTAATGATGTAATTGAACAGTTTAAAATCTCGGTGATATGATGCAGGGGCCAAAAACACAGGGGGTAATAGAAAAGATACATAACACACACCTGACCACCCAACAGGTAGTTGGTAATATCCATAGTTACCACAAACAAAATATGTATTATGTGAAGCGGTAAAACTACTATTATTTACACCCTCAATAGTTAAAATCAAGGTACAATCGCTTATCCCCACTGGAATTCGCCCAATGATACGTATACATAAATCTGCTTTAGTTTTTGTAACAGAAATCACAAATTGTTCTTTCTTGTCAGAGTCTCTTATATTTGTGAAGTCATATGGTATTGAAACATTGTCCGGTTGATACTCTTCCCACTCCCATTTAGTTCCTTTGGCTTGGGGATACCCATCTTTGTCTTGGTAGCATACTTTATTAAGGCGAAAAAGAAGTCCGCCCACTGTACGTTTTCCAGATGCAAACAAAAGCATATACCAAGCTTGACAAGAACCATTGTGTGAAAAAGGAAGAGGAATGAAAGGTGTTCCTCCTTTCTTTTGATGCGCAGGTTTAATTCCACATACCCAACAGTTAGTAGCATTTGTAGCATTATGAGTATGATGCAACATCTTAATGAAAGTATTATTGAGGTACGATTGACGGTGCTTCTGCTCCTGATAGGGAGTACTCTGGTACTGGAGTAGTGGCAACAAAAAACTCACGAGCAGGAGCCTTCTTTTCAACAAACCGGGTAATTATTGCTATAACCACCAAAACAACAACAAACCCCATAGTACTAATGATCAGTTTGTTATTCATTTTAGCAACAGTGATAATCAACCCTTTCAGAAATTAATTAAAAACAATTGTTGGAGCTCCTATCCCTGGGCAGCCGCTGATTTCTTCACCACGGGCCAAGACGGATGTCACTACTCAAATGCATGGCTGATCCCCCCCTTGCCACATTGGCTCTCTGTTTCACTAACCCAGGGCGGTAGCTCAACCAGTTTTCTCCAGCACTACGGGGTCTTTCCTCAGTCTCAAATCATATCGCAACACTCCAGAAATCGTATGGTCCGGGAGAACCTCCGCAGATTCGTCAGGTGATATAGCACGGCCTTTCTCCATAGTCAAAATCTCTCAATGATCGGTCAGCACAGCAGGTTCCACCAAGGTAGGTAGCACTCTCTTGCAGTGAGTACTATGGACCCAATTCTTTCGGTTCGTCACTCGAACTGCTGTCCTTGTCGCTAGGAGCACCTGCTCTGGGCCTCGCCACCTTGGTTCCAAGCTGCTTGAACATTCAAAGGACCTAATCATCACCTGGTCACCAGGTCGGAGTTCATGGCCTTCACCTGTAGATCTGTCAGGAAGTGCATCTCGAACCTGTTGATGAATAGAAACCAAATTGTCGGTTAACTGTGCCAAATAATCATTCATCAGGACACAAGGTACATCATATACAGAATTTGGCTTAGGAACTCCCCAAATGTTCATTGGCTTTCCAAATAGGGGGTAAGGCCTATTCGAGAGTGTGGCACTGACCTAATACACAATAATGCCAACGGTAATGCATCTGGCCAAGTTAAGGATGTGGAAGCCTGTATCTTCGCTAACTTCAGCTTCAAAGTATCATAATACCTTTCCACCAGCCCTGCTGATTGTGGGTGGAAAACCGCATGGAACTTCTGTTTGATCCCTAATCCTTTCAGGACATACTTAATAACTTCCCCAACAAAATGAGGTCCGTTATCATTCCATAAATGTCTGCAAACATCAAACCTAGGGAAAAATTATTTCAATAGCACCTTTGCTGTGGTAATGGCAGTATTATCCTTTGTGGGGTACGCCTCTATCCATTTACTGAAGGCACAAACCACCACCAAGACATACTTTAAATTGTTGCAGCGTTCAAGCTGAATATAATCCATTACTAGAACTTCGAAAAGTGCAGTTGGTGTAGCAAACCCTCCCGCAGGAGTTTGTGTCCCTTTTCCAGGATTGTATTGTAAACAGATCAAACAAGACTGTACTATTCTCTTAGCTGTACTGGAAATTTCTGGATGCTCCCAAACTTGCATAAGCTACTTCGTTATTGTTGAAGATCCAACATGTGCCAGCCCATGTGCCATCTGAACCATAGGTTGTACAAAAGCTATAGGCAATTTCCATTTATCCATCTGCTTATTCCGCCAACAGCCCTCATCATCCAATTCTCCTTCTTCAGGCCATTGCTCACGTTCTTTCACAGTAGCAGATTTCTGTATATCTAATACGTCTTGTCTAGCATTATGCCAACGTTCAGCTTCAGTACAAAGAAGTAGTACTTCGCTGCATCGCAGTCTCACGTGCTACGTGGTCTGTAAGGGCATTACCTTGTCCTATCTTATCGTTCACTTTCTTGTGTGCACCACATTTCACAATAGCTAGTTTCTTTGGATATGTCAATGCAGCCAAGAGGTTATGCACTAATTCTCCATGCATTATCTGCATCCCATGGGATGTGAGAAAGCCTTGCTCCTTCCAAAGCAAACCAAAATCATGAGCCACTCCAAAAGCATAGTGGCTGTCTGTATAAATGTTCACACATAAGTCAGTACTAAGCTCACAGGCTCGTGTCAAAGCTATTAGTTCAGCTGCTTGAGCTGACTTCTGTGGTATGCGAGCTGTCTCCACTACCGTGTGTATTGTGGTGATTGCACATGCAGCTGAGGTGGTACCATCTGGCAACTTCAAACAAGACCCATCAACCCACAATTCCCAGTCTACATCTGGAAGGGGCGTATCTTCTAAATCAATACGACCCTTTGTCTGTTCTTCGGTAAGGAATATACAATCATGTGTTTCTTGTGACTGAGGCTGAGTCACTGGATATGGCAACAAAGTGGCAGGATTTAGTGTTGCACATCTCTTCAGTGTAATGTGAGGAGCCAGCAATGTCAATTCATATCCTGTCAGGCGAGTGCTAGTTAAATGTTGCATCTTTGTTTGATTGAAAAGAGCATCAACCGCATGGGGTACTAACACCAACAGCTTATGTGACAAAACTATCCCTTCACTCTGACGTATTGACACAGCTGTTGCCGCAACTGAACGAAAACACCCAGGCAACGCTCGAGCGACAGAATCAAGTACTGCTGAAAAATATGCACAGGGACGCTGCTTATCGCCATGTGTCTGTACTAAAACTGACAATGCACATCCATCTTTCTCATGTACGTAAAGTGCAAAAGGCTTCGTGTAATCTGGAGTACCTAACACTGGTGCAGAACAAAGGGCTTGTCGTAGCTGCCGGAAAGCAGTCTCACATTCATCTGTCCATGGGAGGGGCATTGGAGTATCTTTAGTCAAAAGTGCTAGCAAAGGTTTGACAATGTGGGAAAACCCTAATATCCATTGCCTACAAAAAGAAGTAAGACCAAGGAATGCACAAACATCTTTCTGAGTAGAGGGTACTGGTGTGTCTAAAATTGCTTGAATACGATCTGATGTAAGTGCACGGCCCTCCTTAGACAAAAGGTGACCTAAACAGGTTACCTTTGGTCTACAATATTGCAATTTCTTTTGTGACACTTTATGATGGTGTGAAGCAAGAAAAGAAAGTAAGGACAAAGTGCACATTTCACATTGCTCAGGGGTATCAGCTGCCAACAAAATGTCATCAACATATTGTTTGAGAGCCACACCTTCAGGCAAAACAAAAGAATCAAGTCGTCGTTTTAACACTTGACTATAAATACTAGGACTCTCAGTATAGCCTTGAGGAACTCTGCAAAATCTATATGATTGTTTATTCAAAGTAAGACCAAACAAATATTGGTTGTCAGGATGAATAGGGATCAAAAAGAAAGCATTCTTCAAGTCTATCACAGAGAACGTAGTTGCTGTTGGGGGAACCAAAGTAAGAAGTGTTGTGATGTCAGATACCACAGGATATTGTGGTACCACAATCTTATTGACTTCTTTTAAATCAATAATGAATCGGTAAATCATAGTATCAGTATCCTTTTTCAGAATAGGAAGAATCAGACTGTTACAAACATTATACGGAACTTCCTCAAAAACTCCAACTGCAATAAGATCATGCACAATTCGTGTGAGTGCTTCTTCGCCATCCTGTGAAATTTTGTATTGAGGCAAACGTGGCAATACAGCTCCCTCCTTAACACTAATATGTACCAGTAGAATAATCATTTGTCCCACATCAGTATCTGAAGTAGCCCACAAAGTACTAGGGAGTGAAGCTAATGCAATACCCTCTTTAACAAGACAAACTCTTTCCATCACAGGATGATTATCATTCAAAATAACACGCACCCCTTCAGGAGAGCATCGTATTGTAGCCCTGAAATACTTGATCATATCAAGACGCACAATATTGTCTGGTGTATTTGGAGAAAGCAAAAATGGACATGGAGCAGAAAATGTATCAACATGGAATGCAAGTGGTTGTGACAATGGGCTAGGGGAAGGTGTTCCATCGAAACCTATCGGTGTAATGGTTAAGCCAGACAGGGGAGCCCTTGGAATCAATTGTTTAGACAAGGTGCTATGAGTAGCTCCTGTATCAACCAGAAACTGATCAGTAAAACCCAAAACATGTGCTGTAACATAGGGACCCCTCTGATCTACTGGAACTTCAATTGATTCCTTACCCAATCTTAGGCAATCCTATGCATAAGCAGAATCTTGGAAATCAGGCTGCACATAGTTAGACATCTGGTATTGGTTTCGTCTATCAAAAGTGTTAAACCCATCCTGCCCTCGTACATTAGCATCAACCTTAGCATGATCATTCATGCTTCTTCTAGGCCCTGAATATCCTGAGCGATTTCTCATTTGTCCCCGACCACGTGAACACTGCTGAACACGTAGTGCTGGACAATCGGCAGCCCAATGCCCAAATATCTTACAGTACACACACTGATCAACAGACAAATTCGAACGAGTGTAAGAAGAACCATAAGATCCACGTCCACCTCTATCTCTACCTCTAAAAGGCGGACCATAAGCTTGAGCCAACATAACCTCCGTCTTTAATTCTTTAATCTTTTTATCCTCGCTACCTTTTGCTTCTAATTCCTGACGTTCATAATACTGAGCCATAGTCAAAAGAGAAACCGGATTAGAGGTAGTCCATGAACTTTCACTAGCTTTTAGACAACTAGCTATTCCTAGTAACAGATTGGAGACATATTTATCAACCAAAAAATGTCTGCCCTTATCATCTGACAATAACTGCCCGCTAAAATCATGAAATGCTTCTTCAAAGCGTGTAAAGAAATCAGAGACCGATTCATCTGCCTTTTGCTTACAAGACGCTAAAACAGTCCAATCTATCTTTTTAGGGGGAATACTCATTTTTAACTTAACTAATATGGCTGCGGGAAGATCTAGAATCAACTGATATGGCTTTTTCGCAGGTTCCCTATCCCCGTCCATCTTTTCTAATTCTTTCCATGACGCCCCAAAAACTACACGATCATCAACTTTATGAACAGTTCTCCACATATCTGGCGGTAATATCAATCCGAAAAATAAATCAATGTCAGCCAAAGTCATATTACAAGAACTAATTGCTCACTCAACTTCCTCATAAAAGGCGGCTGGATTTTTACGCTGGTCAGGTAATGCTGTTTTAAGTGCCATTACATCTGCCCTATTCCAAGGAGTATACACCCAATTAGAAATAAAATAACCCTTAGCATCAACAGAAGTTTTATCATCACTTGTACCCAATCTTTTAGGAGGAACATACAAAGGCGCGGCCTCCCGCATTGGTTGTGCGTGAACTATCATAGTCTTATCTGTTCCGAAGATGGAAGCTTGCACCCCGCCGGTCTGAGATGTCCGTGCAACTACGTCCACGGCCCTTTTCTCCTCTTGCAAACGGACTGCCGCAACACATAATTTCACCAAACGCCTGATTGCATCAGCCACCTTGGAGAAAGCAAAAAGACCATCACGCATTTGCTTATGATCAGCTGCTACATCATCGGGCTCTAACTCATCTGAATATTTCCGAAATAGTTCAATAACTTCTGTGCCAAATGCCTCAGTAAAATATAGCTGCTCCTTTTCCGTCCATCCTTTCATGTTGTCTAAAAGTTCAGAAACAGAGACAACACTACAAATTGTTTTACGAGCAATAGATCTAAGCTCAGGTGCACGGTCAGCAGGCAACATAGAGCGACTGTCTCGTATCTTCTGTTGCTCCGAACCGGAGACCTCAGCTAACTCATGAGGGGCAGAAGGAATGATATACTGAGGTGGAGGGCGATCTAGTAACAAAAAATCATCATGTGGTTTATTAAGGATAGGATAGAGAGGTTGCCTAACAGTGTATTGGCCAGTTACCTGTAATTTACTTTCTTTCTCTTCTAGCTCCTTTTAGTCATTTCTTTCTTTCTTTCTCATTTCCAATGCTTTCACATATACATTCTTCTGCTGCTCTTTCTCAAGCAAGGCTTGCTCACGCTTCACTGATCCACGCACTTCTTTCTCTCACATTCGTACACAGTCAAACATATCTTGCCTAGACCTTTGCTTACACATACATTGTTCCACATACTCAATCTTTCGCAAATCAAATGACCCATGCATACGCCAACGTAACTCAGGATCCGCACGAGTGTATTTATTCCATAATGTGCTGTACATTATAGAAGAAAGACCATGTTTAACATACATATCTCCATTGGGCGTCCCCTCTGGGGGTGCCGGTTGCTATTCTTCCAGTCTCAAATTGGTACCATTACAAAAGCAACACATCCTACAAAGTGCGCTAAAAACAGGCATGCCAAAAATAGTGCAGTATATGCAATATTATAATCAAAGTAGCACTTAAGGTGCCGTTCAAATCAAAATTAAATTGGAGAAAATTCTCCTCATTACCTGCCTATATAAATTGCAATTTATATATCAATTCAAAGGACAAAAATTGACTAGTCACCCAAAACACGAGAGCCACAGTAAATGGTGCTAAACTTCATTGCCAAACAAAGGCATCAAAACCCACAGCAAGTGCCGTAAAACGGCTCTTACCAATCACAGGGCGTCCATGTTCCAACTGCCAAGTTCTAAAATCGACCAAATGGTCACTGCATGACGAATGAACAAAAAGGATCTCAGTCGAGGACCGGCGCCACCTGGATGGTCAAATCAGAAAGAAGGGAAAAACGCTGTGGTTGCCAAGACTTGGGTCTCCTCAGGCATTGAACGTCCGCGCGAGATCCCAATCCTTCATCGCGACCAATCCATCGGCTGTCCGAGTCGCCGATGAGTCCCTGTTCGGGCGCCAATTTGTCAAAGTAAGCCTCAGCAAGGCCTACTAGTACAAGGGGTTTGCCCTTTAATGCACAAAGTCCTCAGACCACATAGGAAGAAGTTGGCACAGAAACTGAAATAAAAGACAAAGTTTATTAAACCTCATGAGGTGGTACTACAGCTCAAACAGCACCCTTCGGTAATGTTTGAAGTAGCACACTGAACTAAGAGATCATGGTCCTTTTATACCCACGCAGGGGCTAAAAGGAGGTGGTACAATTATAGAAGCAAGACTTACACACATATAAGGTCATATGGAAATGCACAGTCGACAGATAGGAGGGGCTAACAGTTTTCAAGGACTAGTTGACACATTACTGTCTGTTACTGATTACCAACAGCTGCAGATCTTACTGGGCATGTGCGAAAGTGGGAGATGCTAAACATAACTTGTCACTAGACAGATTTTCAAGAGTAGTTAGCAGAAAGGTAGGACAGAGTACATGGCGAGCACATGGCAGAGAAAATGGCTGCCAAGAATACAAAATGGATTCCGCAAAATAATCACAATAGTTGTTAAATACAAGACGTCTTCTGCTAATGCTTAATCAAATCGCTACTGACTTACAACAGACGGACAGGATTTTACTGCAAATCCCTGTCTACAACACTATGCAGATAGATATTTGCATCAAAGCTTATGGGTGGTTACATGGGACCAGCCATGCACCATTCGTGGAATGCCTCCTTGACGGAAATAAATTCAAGGCAGCACATTGCACACCTGTTAGTTACTTTTGGTAACATTACTTTTGGTAACAATCCAACACAAATTGCGATTTGCTTTCCATTGTAAATACCAACCCAACAATTAGAGTCAGGTTTGAATTAAAAAAGTAACTCAAACCCTATGCAAAATCTTTGTAAATCAGGACCCAACTATGTATTGTGTCATATGCAGGTATGTATATCTCAAGGAAATGTGGGGCTGCACCAGTGCAATCCATAAATATAAATTGGAGTTCTGAGTAACTGAAAAATTATTTACATAATATATTTCAGTGGTTTTACAGGTTATCTATGCAAAGTTTAAATGAGATTTTTTTCAACTTCTTCAGGGTCATGGAAACTTTTCTATCCCTTCATGATGCACCCAGGCTCTTTAGCTTGTGCAAGGGGTGCACAATAACAAAATTAACCTTTCATTGTGAAAATGTGTAAAACATAATTAATGAATAGAATACTGAACAAAAGAACAGTATAAGAATTGAAATGAGGTGAATAGTATCTGTAAGCTGAGAGATCCAGAAGTCTTACATTACAATATAATAGGACAGAATCAGCAATCCCTGCATAAAAGCCTGTAATAACACAGAGCAAGATTTATTGCTCTAATATGTTTATTTCTGGCACACTGGGGTAGCTCCTTCTGCACTGCTACCAAGAGCTGTTCATCTAACCACTTTTACATTTCAAACCTTAACATTCTATATGTGGCTATGACTGCATGCCACATTCTAAACTCTATGTGACATCACTACAAATCCCATCTCTAATTTCTTTATAACATTTGAGTTGTGATGTCTCTAGTAACATCTAATAAAAAAAATACATGGCTGTTCAACTGTAATAAGTTATTAATGCCTGCTGCTACCGTTGAAGCTGAAAGGCAGATCTCAGAACATAACTACAGCTTCTCTTAAGCAAAGGAAGCAAGAACTGGATTTTCCTTATGGTCAGTTTTATTTTTTCTAAAATGAACAGTGATAAGCAGGAGGGAAATATTTATAGCAATATGTTCATTTTTTTCAAGGCTAACTAGATAGTTATAGAAAATACAGAATCTCTGAATATTTATACACATTTTAAACTACAGCATTTCAAATCTTACATTACACTGATTCTAATATCTTTTTGCAACAAATTACAAACTGGTTTTGGTATGTTTAATTTCATTCTACAGGTCCAACTCCTAGCTTTCGTGCATGAAAACAAATATTTCTTTTATGAAAAAAAACAATGTTTTTCGTTACTTTGTAGGACGTGTGATGGTATGACCCTGTATTATAAGTAATAAGTATTAAAATGCTGTAGGAAAAGGTCTTTTTGTTGCATATCCACCCCCTTTTTTGTACTGATGCTGATGGTTTTTTGACTCTATTCACTGGGAATCTGCTAACCATGCCCCAGTTCATGTGCTCTGACTCCTAACTCATGTCAAGTTGCCTCAATTCCTAATTGGCACATTTAACGTACTTATAAGTTGCTAGCATATGGTAATAAAGTGTACCAAGGTGTGCAGGTAAATGTCATTAGTTGCCAACATTGGAAAGAAAGTGAAAAATATGACTGCAGGCCAACTTCTGTAGTCCTTTCTGTGCAGTCTTAAAAGTACAAACTTTACCTGCCAAAATAACCACTTTTTTAGAGTCCTTAACTTTTCCTTTAAAAATTAATGTCACTTCTAAATATGTCTTGCTGCCTAAAAAGGCAGGGTGCATGGTACTTAGAAGTGGGCCATATGAGCGTTTAATATAAGGCATGTACCTACTGTGAAAAGGCTACAAAAGCTAGTTTCACTGTAGTTGGGTTAGCTGCTCTATAGGGATGAATTGGGAAACAATAATAACATTAAATAATGTTATCTCAGCTTGAGAAACCACTGCAAAGTGCATTCTTGGAATTTTTAAATTATTTATTACAAGACAATTTCATGGTAGAGTCGGGTTTGTAGTAAATATTTTACAAAAGGTAATTGTTTAAAATCACAGATTTCTGCCTAAACCCTTTCGAAGTCCATTTGCATGAGCTTTCGAATGTCACCACAGACCCACATAGCCCCTTTAGTGAAGTGTGAACTTACACCCAGAGCTGAGACAGAGGCGTGAGTGTTGGAATGTATTCTGTTTCTCTGACGAGATGACCACCTAGGCTGTGACCAGGAGCTCAAATAACATGAAAGAGGGCCAGCCTGTCACAGGCAGATGCCACTAACACCTGGTCTGATCTTACTTTGTTACTGTACTTAGCCAGGCATCACTCCCTGTGGGAGAGAGGAGGCTCTGACAGCATGCTTTGAGTGACCACAGAGGAAGGGTTCCTCATTTCTGTGAGTACACCTTTAGGAAGGGCGCAGGAGCTCTGCACAGGGTAAAAAAGATTGTGCCTGATTTAGAAAGAGAGGGGGACTGTGGGATAGTTTGGAGTAGGACATACAGGCACTACTACAAAAGTGTGTTTGTTTATCACAGGGAAATGTTTCCCTTTTGGTTAGATATCAGTCATGATCACCCCCCCACCCACAGGCTGGTGCCAGGCAACAAATGTGGTACCCTTGGGCACCATCCTCAGAACACTAATGGACCTGGGAAAGACAATAGAAAAACCTCATGATAGGACCTGTGAAAACACGTGAAGGGCTGGAACTGCTCTCACTTGTACCCCGGAGAAAGAAGTGGACTCCAGAGCTCATCTGGCTGACCTCCTGTTAAGCTACAGGGACATAACAAGCTACAAGAAGTCCCTTTACCTAAAGTTCCCAGCTATACCGGTTCCACCTGGATGTGTTTGGTAATTACTGTGGTTTATGCTGGAGTGAGTCTTGACTCCCAAATTCTGTTCCTGAGGTTCTGGAACTCTTGGCTGTGTTGAAGTTTACTACTCCTAAGATCCTGTTAAAACCTCAGACTTAAAAACTGTCTGCAGACTTTTCACCTGAAGAACCATCTGGAAACTTGGATCAACATGTCCTCCTGGTCTGAAGAGGACCCATCACCACTGGACCTGACTTCACAATAGCTCTTGCTACATTATTCTCTACACAGCAATCTGTAGACGGCTAACTTCAGCTTCATTAGCACTGCCATCAAAGCAGAACCAATCAGAGCCAGAGACCTCCTGGGCATAAAAGCTTGAACTCCTCCTACTATAGCTTATGGTCATGAACTTCTAAGGTGACGTGCTACATCCTTATAACGTACAGCAGGTAGTTTGGTGATATACATATAACCTTGCTAACCCAGTCGCTGCATCACCATGCTAGCTGAGGGAGCATTCTGACAGGGAAAATCTGTACAGAATACTCAAGCAAATTCAAGCAAACTCTTTTGCATTAGGAAGACCCTTAGCCCAGAGTATGACATTCTGCAAGACTCTTTCTACAGCCTATTCGCAAATCTATTATTCTGTGACGTCACAGCAATGCTCTCTGTTACACAAAGAGGATGCAAATAGAATAATTGGTGCAGTTCAGGAACAATTTACATATTTGAAATGAGGCAATGTGTATACAATATTTAACTTATGATGGGGTTCATCTAATGTCATCAGCTTCTGAAAATACATTTCAATTTATGTAGTATGTTTGGCCTGGCCATCACAACAGATATAGCCCCCCATTATGACTTAGGTGGTCAATACAGTTGACTGCCGAAGTCACCGCCATCACTGGCATATTATGACTCCTGGCAGCTTTCTGCCATAAACTGGGTGGATAGCTGCCAGCAGCCATACTGTATGTTTGGTGTTTGCATGCGTGGATTGGGGGGGTCAGTAAGGGGATCGGGGTGGTTGGTCAGTACAGTGATCGGGGGAGGGTGGTCAGTACAGGGATCGGGGCATTGCTGATTGGAGTGGTGTGAGGGTCCTGATGGGGTCTGGGGTGGGGGGGGCTCCCACAGGGAGGGGCGGGTTGGGAAAACCTGTAGTGGTGACAGGAATTAGTATTCCTATCACCAGTATCCTTACCACCAAGGATCGTGTGGTGGGGCTGCCACCACGTATTCCCTGGCAGGAAGGATACTCATTATGCCATGGGCGGTACAGGCGGAGAACTGGCTGCGATGCAATGGTCATAATTTGGTGGTCCTGCACCGCCACACTGTTGGAATCAGGCCGGCACAGCCAGCGTGGCAGGGCATGACAGCCAGGGTCACAATGACCCCCATAGTGTGGAAATGTGTCCAAAAAACTACAACTCCCAATCTCAAGCCTCAGTGATGACCTGATAATAACTTAATGTTGGAGTATGAGAGATAATGGTCTTAGAAGACCTTTGTTGCAAGTAGTAAGAGATTGTGATGCTTTGAGCAGAAGCTCTAGAGATTTTTGTATAAGATGCACAGAATGCAGGGCAGGTTTCATTGTCCCGAAACAGGCCACTTTCATTGATCTGAGGTCAATAATTATGTTTCTCAATTGAAGAACAATAGCATTTACTATTTTGGAACTGGAACACAAATAGTCAAATTCACATTAACAGGTGTAGCAAAACAACATATATAAGTTAGGCTTAGCATGGTTGTTAGAAACTTGGGCCCGTATTTATACTTTTTGACGCTAAACTGCGCTAATGCAGTTTAGCGTCAAAAAATTTTTCGCCGGCTAACGTCATTCTGAAGCGCCATGCGGGCGCCGTATTTATTGAATGGCGTTAGCCGGCGCAAGCAGACCGGCGCTGCCTGGTGTGCGTGGAAAAAAACCACGTACACCAGGCAGCGCCGGCGTTGGGAAAAGTGGCGCTAGGGCGTCTTAAAAATGGTGCAAGTCAGGTTGACGCAAAAAATCGCCTCCACCCGATTTGCGCCATTTTTAACGACGACCAGACGCCATTTACATGACTCCTGTCTTAGTAAAGACAGGAGTCATGCCCCCTTGCCCAATGGCCATGCCCAGGGGACTTATGTCCCCTGGGCATGGCCATTGGGCATAGTGGCATGTAGGGGGGCACAAATAAGGCCCCCCTATGCCACCCAAAAAACAAAAAAACAAAAAAAAATTTATACTTACCTGAACTTACCTAAATGTCCCTGGGATGGGTCCCTCCATCCTTGGGTGTCCTCCTGGGGTGGGCAAGGGTGGCAGGGGGGGTCCCTGGGGGCAGGGGAAGGCACCTGTGGGCTCATTTTGAGCCCACAGGCCCCTTAACGCCTACCCTAACCCAGGCGTTAAAAAGTGGCGCAAATGCGGGGTTTTTTGACCCGACCACTCCCGGGCGTGATTTTTGCCCGGGAGTATAAATACGGCGCATTTGCGTCGCCGTCATTTTTTTAGACGGGAATGCCTTCCTTGCATCTCATTAACGCAAGGAAGGCGTTCACGCAAAAAAATGACGCTATTTGCCCATACTTTGGCGCTAGACGCATCTAACGCCAAAGTATAAATATGGCGTTAGTTTTGCGCTGAATTTGCGTCGAAAAAAACGACGCACATTCGGCGCAAACGGAGTATAAATATGCCCCTTGGTCTCTAGATGGCAGAGGTATGCTCTCTGTTCAAGTAGAAACCACAAGTCAGGATAAGTCAGATACACACCTTAACTTAATCTGTGCTAACCCCCTAGTAGTTTGGTACAGAGCAGTCAGGTTTAACTTAAGAGGCAATGTGTTAAGTATTTGCACAACACTTAATTACAGTAACATGGTGAAGACACCACAAAAAGACTCCACATCAGTTTAGAAAATGACAGTATATTTAGCAAAACAAAAAAAAATCAACAATCTCTTAAGTAGAAGTCAAAATATAAATGTTTAACGTTTAGGGCCCATATTTATATATTTTTTGCACTGCATTTGCGTAATTATTTTACACAAAAGCAGCGCAAACTCACAAAATATAATTGCATTTCCTAAGTTTGCACCAATTTAGTGTCAAAAAATGACACAAATGTGGCGCAAAAAAAGTATAAATATAGGCCTAAATGTAAAAACAGTGCTTAGAAGTTACTAGGGGTCAAAAGGTTACTTGTGGTTGCGAGGGACTGGTGCAAATCACAAGTTCAGGCTGACCGGAATGGAGGGTATGCCAGCTACAGAACCCATGTAGGGTCTGCTGAAACTGTACATTGGACGAGCAAAGCGTCGATATCGAGGGGACGATGCATCATTTTTAGGAGAAATCCACTGCAGAACTCACTTCTAAGGCACAGGGCTGGAAGGGGCACTACAGACAGGGGTAGGGCTCACAGTTGGCAGAGTCCAGCAGCACCAGAGGAGATGCAGGCAGTTATTGATATCTGCAGGCAGTCACTGATGTGTGCGGAGAACAGGGGGCAAGCCAACAAGCCCTTGGAGAATCTTGGGTTCAAGGATGTAGAGGACAGGTTTCACTCCAGGCAAGAAGCAGCAGGCAGCAGGCCAACACAGCAAAGCAAGTCGCAAAGTCGCAGTCCCTCCTACAGCACAGCACACAGCAAGCAGTAGACCAACACCACAATGCAGTTGCAGAGTGGCAGTCCCTCCTGTCAGCAAAGCAGTCCTTCGTCCTGGCAGAGTGTCCCTGGTTCCCGTAGACTAGTAATTTAGTGTAGTTTGGGGTACAACTCATGCAAAAATGTGCCTTTGAAGTGGAGGAGATTGCAAAAAGGCGTTTGAAGATCACAGTGTCCCTCTCCTTCCTTCCCTGGCTCCAGACACTCTACAGGGGGTTATGCAGTCCTTTTGTGTGGAGAGGCCAGTGTAAGTGAGGAAGGGATAAGCTCTGACCACCATCAAACCAGTTAATGGCCCATTAAGTCACACCTAGGCTCCCATTGTGTGTGACTGACTAGAGGGAATGCACCAAGCCCAGATGTCACCAACCCCAGAAGTGTATTGAGAGGCAGGCGGAGGCACGGAATGGTTAATGTAAGAAAATGCCAACTTTTTGAAATGTGGCATTTTCACACTTACAATTTAAAATCTGACTTCACCATAAGTTATAATTTTAAATTTGGGGTCCAGAGATACCAAACTGCAAATTTCTGTCTTTTTCCAATTGGAAGTTGTACTGAAAGGCTGCTTCCAGGTAACCCCAATGTTAACCTGTGGGAGAGATAAGCCTTGCAGTAGTGAAAAACAAATGTAATAGTTTTTCACTACCAGTGCATGTTAAACTTAAACGTATATGTCCAATTTTTTAACAACACTCTACCCTTCCCTTGGGGCTAACTAGGGCCTACATTCTGGGTGTCTTGTATGTAAGAGATAGGAAGTTGTGGGCCTGGCAAGTGGGTGTTCTTGCCAGGTTGGAACGGCAGCTTAAAACCACACACACAGGCTTTCCAGTGGCAGGCTTGAGACATATTTGAAAGGCTACTGTAGTGGGTGGCAAAATCAGTGCTGCAGGCCCACGAGTAGCATTCAGTTTACAGACCCTGGGCACAAAGAGTGCAAGTTACTACGGACATACAAGTAAATTAAATTTGCCAATTTTGGAGAAGCCAATATTGCCATGTTTAGCGTACAGAATACTTGAACTTTAGCACTAGTTATCAGATGTAAAGTGCCCAGAATCCTAAAACCAACAAAAACAAGGTCAGGAAACAATGGAAAGGAAGCCAAAAGTCTGGTCATGATCCTGTAGAAAGGGGCATTTCCACCAATAATCCTCATTTAAGATGATCTATTCATGTGTAACTCACCATGGAAGTTCATGGAAGTCAATAACAACTCTGAAGTACTCTAATGTTCTTAACCCAAATTGGAGTAACTAACATGTAGGTTACACCATCTAGAAGTAGGCACAGGGACTTTTACAAATTTCAATCCAATCTTTTTGATTGACTCTTATTTAAAGCAAATAAGTTACCCTTGTCTCTCACCTTCCGTAAAACTGTGATTGATGCATAGTTTCATGCACTTTCCTAACTTAAACATACATTTGGATCCTTTCTTCAGATTAGCAGTG
This sequence comes from Pleurodeles waltl, assembly GCF_031143425.1. Lineage (NCBI taxonomy): Eukaryota > Metazoa > Chordata > Amphibia > Caudata > Salamandridae > Pleurodeles > Pleurodeles waltl. Next base: position 1,351,512,910 of record NC_090445.1, read on the forward strand.
GGAGAAACATTCTGCTCCTCCGGTGTAGTTCATAGAGTTTTGCCCGCTCTGCGCTCCGCTAGGAAAGTGGAGTTCCAGGAAAACTCCCCCAACCGCCACATGGTGGATGTTTTTTCTTGTGCACTATTCCCCAACTTGCATTCCCTAGCATGATTTTCAGGCACTAAAATGTCTGACGCTGAGATTTCTTCATGAGGGTAGCCATGGAAGGTCACAAACTTTTGCATTGATAAAGCCACCATTTGAGTAGAAAATATTTTAAAACAGCAGAAATATGCAGTGTCCTCTGACATCCCACTTAGTGCCATATGCACTGATCTTACAGTGCAGAACGAGCTCTCGGTGCTAAGAATCGTTAAAAGCTGCACGATGAGTCCGAATTCTGCCCATTTGTGGAACGCTGTGACATCTGGCAAAGTTTTATGTAACTGTGGAATTCCATGGACTGAAACTCAGTGAGTACCACTCAGCCCTACTTCAGTTATGCTGAAAAGTGTCAGAAATGTTTTGAATATGTTTTTAAATAACCATTAAATAAACTGTGACATGACATGCACAAACATTTTCTTAAATACTGTAGTCTATCAAAAACTGTGGAAACGCATAATGATAAACTCTAAGTTTGAAACCACATTGCACAATTAATGCATAAGTGAGTAGTGCAAGCAGACCTAGAGTATATGCAGCTTTGTAGTTCAAAGGTGTATTGCTAACTTGCATTTTACACATAGTCCAGAAATAACTGTGACTTACCACTTGAAAAACCGTTAAAAAAAAAACGAAAAATATTTTGTAATTTGTGCTGTGTGAGCAATATTTATAAGCAAATCTTGCAATTATTATTTCCAGTTATCTCATCTAGAATATTGGATCTAGAGAACTGCTCAATCCTCACTTCACTCCACACAGATCATCACTCTCTATTCCCCTCGTTCACATTGCCATCCGTTTGGTGATTAATTTTCTTTGTATATGCAAATTATAACACTGTGTACTCATTAGCTTAAATAGGTTTTCAAGTCAGTAAATAAAGCACTCATTGCAAATGCTTTAAGGATGAAATATTGCAGTGACAAACAGAATGCCTGAGAGCTTATGGTGACAGTTTATCAAAAGTCATTCTCAAGGTTTTCCTGCTGGGCACTTGCTTTTCCTTCCAGTAAGTGCCTGTCTCTTAACTGTTCAGTTTCATGACTAAAAACAAGCAATGACATTGAATGATGACCTTTAGTCTTTGCTAATGCTTATTTTCTTTAGGAGTATTTTTGTATGACAGTATCTATCTATCTATCTATCTATCTATCTATCTATCTATCTATCTATCTATCTATCTATCTATCTATCTATCTATCTATCTATCTATCTATCTATCTATTGATCTAATCTTACAAGGTTGATGATTGCACCAGTGCAGTTATTGTAAAGTCAAACTTTCAATGGGAATGTCATGTTTTACTTCTTTGAGAAGTTTGGTACCATTTGACAACTCTGCACAAATTTTTCAAAAAAATTCTTCCAATTTGCTTCCTCGTGGACAATTTTACACTGATCCATTTAGAGGGGATGAAGAAAAAGAAGTGGTCCCAAAAGTGCATTTTGCACTTTGGTTCCCACAGGAAGGTTTGCTCCCAAATAAAGAAACATGGTGCAATGGAATCACATCAAATTAGGTACAATGTAAGAACTTTACCCAGAAATTGTGCTTTTGTGATTTGGTGTTAACCCATTCTGTCTTTTTGAGAAATTAGCATTTAAAGAGAGACTTATGTTGGTCATGAAAGTGTTAACCCTCAGAAAAAGTGAGGTGTATCTGGACAGTAAGTTCTGCAGTAATGCTGCATCATGGTACTGTGGTATTCCCTCCTCACGAAAATTACAAAAGTACTGTGGCATGATTGGTAAGAGAGCTTTTTAGCCATGGACATCCAGGGAAATGTTACTCCAGAAGTCAACAAATGCTTAAAGGCATTAGAGGATTTTGCAGCATTGAACTGCTGGGAATGGAATTAATTAAGATGCATACTCTACTCATCCCAGAGTACCAAAGGAGGACTTTAGATCTTTTCATGGGCTGAACATTTTGTTATACAATTGCATGTGACTTTTTTGGCAGAACCCCTCTTCTCAGTGGCTGGAATTTTGTAGAACTTCCATATTATAAATTCCAGAGTGCCTCTCCATTGCTGACCCTGCTCTTCAAGGTCTTGAGGTTCAGGGTGTTTTTTCCCTGATGCCATGTCAGTTTCTTTTTATATAATTCCAAAAACGTGGAAAGTCCAAATAAAAATAATGATAGAGTGTGAACCAAGTGATATGCAAATCCCTAATGAAAGAACAGGGCTGTAACTAATTCATAATACATGAATACAGTCACATCAACCAATCAGATCTTGTTTTACTATAAGTCATTGGTGCAGTGGTTTCCATTTCTTGATACTGCACGATGGGGACACCTACAAAAGCAATGATTTCAAGTAAAATTCAAATCCTTTTAGTTATTTCAGCCTGTCAGGAAACTTGTGGGCTCAAGCTTTAAAAATGGCTTCTTCATAGCAAGAAAAACTATTTCTTAAAGCTTCTGGTTCCTCTAGTAACTTTTTTGGTACAGTGGGACTCAGAAAAGGAAGTGAAGGCTTTTGTGGTAGTAATGCAGCAGTCTATCATTGACATTGTGGGTTCCAAAGGGGTACCTCTCTACAGGTGGGAAATCAAATAAATAAATGAATAAATAAATACAAATGAAAGCAGCCTTCTGACTGGCAACTCAAGGAACATTACTCAAAGAATAAGCCCTCTCCCTTTACAAAAACGCAGGAAGCAAGCTTCTCAGTAGCATTAGCACATTGTTGTTTTACAGAAGGAGAATCCTGTGCAGAGAATCCGACTCATCAGGGCCTCACAGGAATCAAGAGTATCAGCCACCTACCCACACCATCTACTGCCCTCCCAGGGATTGATCATCACAGGAGAACAGTATCATTGTGCTCCCATCAACATCTTAAGCAGCACGGCCAACTAGGCCTGAAATGGAATAGATGGCATGGAAATTCTTTTCATTTCTAGCTAGGCAAATACATATTAATGCCCAAAAGTTTATATGCACCCTATATAAAAAGGGCCAACCTGGCCAGTAGGATATTGGTATTGGTGGGATGTGGAGGCAGCTGCTGGTTATGCATGACTAAGGCATAGATAATGCAGAGATAGAAAGAACCCAACAGGGAGCAGTAGAAGATTAAATTCCACTAGTGGAAATACAGCATCAACAAGAAGAGGAGAAGGACTACAATCTCACATCTAACATTTATAGCTTGTTTTAGCCCAGCATATTAAGAATATTAATGCCCTCATTATGAGAAGCCCGTTAATTGTGATATATGTGGTAACTGCTGCTACCACACCTATCGAAATTGTGGATTTTGTGATACATATCAGTCAAATATACTGATATTTATCAGAGGAAAATTGTGTTATTTACCAAAACATGCAGATTTAGGGCCTGATTTAGATCCTGGGAGAGAGGTTACTTTGTATCAAATGTGACAGATATCCCATCCCATATTGCGATCTCCATAGGCAATAATGAGATTGCAATACAGCAGATGGCATATCCATTACATTTGTGATGGATTGTTTCCCTTCGCCAGGATCCAAATCAGGCACTTCGTTTTTTTTCTCCTGGCCCCTTTATCTTTCCACTTCTCCCACCTTGACTCTTATACTTCTGCTCCTCTCTTTAATGCCCACCTGCTGGTCCTTGTACCTTGTCTTCCCCAACGTTTCCTCCTCTGTCGTACTCTCTTCGATCCTTATTTCCCGTAGTAATGCTTACTATTTCATGAAGTAATGTCTACTTTGTATTTATTGTTTTCTGTCGTGCTTAATGATGTCCACGTGCAAGACTGCTTTCTGTTCCTATGTCTTGCAACATGTGCCATCCCAGAGCATTCTAATGGGTCCCTAGACCATTACTCTGCTCTTCCTGAATGAACCGGCCATGCAGGCCTCATCCCTTTCAAGCTTGCACTTACTTTAACAGCCTTACTTTATTATATGTATGATGACTAAACAGAAGCCCTCCATATCATTTCCATCCTGCTGAACACAAGCCTACTCTGCTCCCCTTAACACTATTTGACACTATTTAAAAGGATGTTGCCTAGTAGTTCCCATAGCCACATGCTCTGGGGTGCTCAAGCTTTTCTAGGAGATTGCAATAGTACAATGTGAAGTCTGATAACCATTAATAGCCGTTGTGCAACTGACGGACGGCAACAATGGGTATCATGATGGCACTGCACTGAAATAGACAAACACCAGTGAGCAGCCAACTGGCAATCGGTAATATCGGGAGCAACTATGACTGAAGTATGCTGGCCATTAGCTTGCACAGCTGTCTGAGGACATACTGCCATCATGGAGTTGCTGCAGATATATGTCATGAGTGGCCAGGGAAAGTTACCAAGTGCTAACAACATCTAATATGATGCCTATGTTGGATTTTGTTTTATGGGTGAAGTAAGCAAATGGTCTATGGTGATTTCCACCACATACTTTTCATTTATATACATGAAGTGGTCAGCCAGCTTCTCATTTCGTACTGACAGTCGGTGTCAATCTTCGTACTGAGTGTGCACTACATTCTGACTGTGTTTTCTTCTTTTTCTACAACAAATAAGGCTTTTTGGGGAAGATTTATCAACACTTTGCACTGCTGCAAAGTAAACTCACCAAATAAAAACTCTAGTTTGATACCAACAAGACAGTTCTTCTCAGAAGGACTCCCAACACATCAGAACCTTTAGAGAGGACCATTTCCCCACAAAAACACCCATGTTTCACAAATGATGAGTTGAGATTGATGGTGGACGAACTTGTCAGGGTAGAGCCACACCTTTTCAGAGCACACGTCCAGCAAACATCAATAGCCACGAAAATGGAGATGTGGAAAAGAATAGTCAACAGGGTCAATTCTGTAGGCAGGTATCCACGCACAAGGGACGACATCAGGAAGAGATTAAATGATCCTAGGGGAAGGTACATTCTACGGCATTTAGGCAGCAGCTGAAAGTACTCAAAACTGGCAGTACACCCCACCTCCTCCCCTTATTTTCACATCTTGGGAGGAGAAGGTCTTGGACATCGTGCATCCAGAGGGCCTGACAGGAATACCTGGGGGAGTAGAGTTGGGTAAGTCCCTACAACATTCATGTCACCTAAATATTTTGTCTTGCATGCTCCCTCGCCAGCTTTCCCCGCCTGAATTACCAACCACCCATTCAGTGTCTGATATGTAAGTATCGAAACTGTGAGAATGTGGTAAGTGGAAAAGGTAAAGGGTGTCCTAGGAACATAGAGAAGTACATTTGCTACCATTGATAAACAGGCATGGAAATTATATTGTTTGCAGGGACATATTACTCATCTATGTTAACCCTATTGTATAACAGCATGTGGTGGTGCACATGTGACTGTGCCATAAGTGTGCCTCTATGCTGCCCTACATATGTGACCTTCTGGATCATCCTTCCCACCTACTGATCCACACTCTGATTATCGCTTTGGTAATTTTTCCAGGTCTTTCGCCTCTGTCCATTCCTATTCCACTGGATCTAGCTGTATGTGCAACATAAGATTTCCCAGGTGAGAAACAGTCTTAATACTCCAGAGTTGTGAAATAGATGTAAGGATCATGTGAGGGTGTGATCTCAATCTGAAATGTAATTTGGCAAACTTGCTACACTTACTCAGAAGTGTGAGGAGGCATTCCCATTGTTAAGTGTGGACTGTACATTGGAAAATATGATGTTTAATCAGGATGGACATCCTTCATGATGAAAAGCATGGTGGTAATAGTACATTCCTAGTGAAAGACTACATGAACCATGTGCATGGTATTGTGAAGGTAAGTGGCTAGCCTGCTTTTCCCTTAGCCAATGTATAGTGTGCATGCTACATAGGGCAGGCAATCTCCTACATAGGTACAATATGCACTGTGTTTTGCCAACATCATGTGTAAATTGGCTATTCTGAAACTGTTTTAAATAATTTTAGTATGGCAAAGCTCAATTTACACTGACTTCATTGTGATACAGGAGTTGTAATTGACAATTACATGTTGGTGGAATGGTGTATGTTATCAGTCAATTTGCTGGACTCTAGGTGTATGTGTTAATCATGGTTACTGTTAGACTTGGCATCCTTGGTGTGGTCTCCCCTAACTTTTTGCCTTTGTTTCCCTGGTTGTTGATGTGTGCTGGACTCTGTTTTTACTCTGGGCACTTTACCACTGCTATCCAGTGCTAAAGTGCAAGTGCTCCTATGTAAAATGTATGTGTAATTGGATTTCCATGATTGCCATATTTAATTTACTGGTAAGTGTCTAGTACAGGGCACTAGAGGTGCCCAGGACCTGTAAATCAAATGCTACTAGTGGGCCTGTAGCACTGATTGTGCCTCCCACATCAGTAGCCCTGTAAACATGGCTCAGACCTGCCACTGCAGTATCTCTGTACGTATTTTTAAACTGCCCATTTGACTTGGCAAGTGTACCCGTGTGCCAGGCCGAAACCTTCCCTTTTCTTACATCTACAACACCCCTAGGGTAGGCCCTAGGTAGCCCCATGAGTAGGGTGCAGTTTATGTTTAAGGTCGGACGTATACTAATGTGTCTTATATGTCCTGACAGTGAAATACTGCCAAATTCTGTTTGCACTGTTGCAAGGTCTATCCCTCTCATAGGTTAACATGGGGGCTGCCTTTAAAAATGATTAAAGCTTAGATTCCCTTTGGGAGCAGATAGACATGTGGAGTTTGGGGTCTCTGAGCTCACAATTTAAAAATACATCTTTTAGTAAAGTTGGTTTTGAGATTGTGTGTTTCAAAATGCCAGTTTTAGAAAGTGGGCATTTTCTTGCTTCAACCATTCTGTGACCATGCCTGTTGGTGGATTCCCTGTCTGGGTTAGTTTGATGTGGGGATGTTTGCGCCTCTCTCTACACAGTGACACAAAGGTAGCTGGGGTGTAGCCTACATATCCTGATGAGCCATCTGTGCTAGGAGGGAAGGGAGGAGTGGTCACTTACACCTGAAAGGGCTGTGCCTTCCCTCACACAATGCAGTCTCCAACCCGCTGTCTGGGGCCTGGCCTGGGCAAGGCAGGATTACACAAACAACAGAGATGTTCCTTTGAAGTAGGCCTACTTCAAAGGCAGAACTGGGTATAAGAAGGACACCAAAATCCCTGAGAATTAGATCACTTCCGGACATCAGGAGGAATCTCTGCCTGGAGAACAGCTGAAGAGCTGAGGAGAAGGGCTGCCCTGCCTGTGACTGTGCTTTGTGGAGGTATCCTGCAGTTGCTGCGTCTGCTTGTGCAAGGGGACAAAGACTAGACTTTGTTGTGCATTCTTGCTTGTGAAGAAATCTCCAAGGGCTTGTCCTGAGCTTGCCTCCTATTGGTGAAGTCTCAGGGCCATCAAATACTTCTCCTGCCAGCACCTGGACTCTCTGCTGAGAGTCCTGCCCTGCCAAGTGGTGCCTTATCCATTTCCTGGGGCCTTGGAAGGTGAAGATGGCATACCAAGACTGAAAATACTCGCAAAGACTGTCATACGGGGAAAATTTCAATGCACCTTCTGAGACGTGGCGAAGAAACGGCGCGCCACCGGCTTCATAGCAGAAATTGATGCTCCACCTACATCGCAGCTGGCCGATCGATGCTCGCAGCTGGAGAAATGATGCGCAACACCCGCTGATGGAGGCTGATAACGTCGCAAACCACATAGCGAGGTTTTGCTGATACTGTGCAGCAAGATTTTCAATGCAAAACTTGCTGGGTGCAGAAAAACGATGCAAAGCTGGCCCGGAACTGAGTGCTTGCCCGGTTCGATGCATCGCTCTTCTGCTGAGAGGAAAAATGACACATGCCAACCAGATCGGAGGAGGAGAAGTGACGCACGGTTTCACTTCCGGGTGAGAAATCGATGCATCGCTAATCTTTTCTGACGCACACTCACCTGTGCAGGATATTTCGACGGTACCCAGGTACTTTTCATTGCTAACACTGTTTTTACTGTTTTCTCAAGGATTTAAGATTCTTTCTTGCTTCTTAATTCATAACTTGACTTGGGTATGGTGTATTTTTGTCATTTTGGTCTTGTTTTGTTTAGATAAATATTGCCTATGTTTCTAAACCTGTGTTGTGTCATTTTGTAGTGTTTTCACTGAGTGACTGTGTGTGTTGGTACAAATGCATTACACCTTGAATCTGAAGTTAAGCCTGCCTGCTTGTGCTAAGCTACCAAGGGGGTGTTGGTGGGTTAACTAAGGGTGATTCTCCTGTAGCCTGACTAGAGTGAGGGTCCTTGCTTAGACAGGGAGTAACTTGACTGCCAACCAAAGACCCCATTTCTAACAATTACTTTAGAAATTGTTTATGTCAGTGTAACTTTACTCCAAAGGTGCAAGGGCGCTCATTTCTGAAGTGTTGATAGCAATGTTGGTATTTTGATATTGTTAATTTGAGGTTGAAAGGTGTCCATTGTGACTAAGGTGTTGGTCCGCTCACTAGGGGTTCTATGTGTGTAATTTCTGTGTGCTAAGTAGGCTCCTATTGCTGTACATGACTTTGTTTTCTATGTCAGAATGACTGTGATGAGTAGGTCTACAAGGTCTGCATAAAGGTTTGCAAAAACACAATTGATTCATCTGTTCCTTAACTGGATTTGAAGTCTATAATACTCCAAAAATGGATATGCCAAATGGAGTAGGTGCATCTGTGGATTTTGCCATTGTGAAAGTTATAGCCACAGTTACATGTTATGGAGGTGATTGCTAAAGGACATGCTGTGCTGTAATTGAAACGTGATGAGGTAACTTTCATGGACCGTGACTTCTGGTATTGGACAGAGCAAGTGTAGATTTGGAGAATGTATGATGTTAAGATAAGTTAACACTAATTCATATTGATGGTTTGTTGTTTCACAGTGAAACTCTTTATAGAGGCACACGGTTTATGTTGACAAATCATCATGTGCAGGAATAGTTTGTGTTATAGCTGTACTCATAGGATGGTGATGTAGTGGTCAGATAGTTGGCTTATGTTGGATGTGACATTGTTGTCATATAGGGTTGTGGAACGTATGTTGTTGTGACATGATGTTGGTGGCTCAAAATGGTCCCTACCCAGGGGGGTTTTACACATAGATGTGGTGTTACTGTTGTATATGGTGTAATGTATGTGGTTGTAAAAAATGTGATGACCCTACCTCTCTCTCTCTGTTTCTCAGCATCAGCATCAGCAGGTGAAGGAGGCGGGGCACATATTAGTGGGGAAGCTGCTGGCCACGGGACCTGAAGTGATGATACCACTAACACCGAGGGACCCAGTTGCTTGGAGGAGAAGGGGAGTGCCACAAGAGACAGGTTCAACATTTTCATCTTTGGAATCTTCCTCCAGTGGACACTCCTGGATGGTGGCGGACCCATCAGGAACCACCACAGCACCAAGTCGACCACGTCCTTACTACCACCGCTCCTCCTGTAACTCCCCGGCCAGTTGGCTGTGCCTGCTCACTCAAGAGGGTGGGCATCTCCTTTGCTGCAGGCACTTCTGCCCCTGACTGCCCTGCTGCCCTCAGTGAGGAGGTTGTTGACCTCATGAGGTCTAGCTCTGTGGGACAGTCGACCATCAATGCCAGGCAGGGACTTGCAACTTAGATCCAACATAGTAATGCGTTCCTGGAGGGTATTCATGGTGCACTGGCTAGCCTACAGTGATCCTTTCAGGTTCTGGGCTCCACACTAATGGCAGCCAGTCACCCTTTGTCTCCTATTCCCCTTGCACCTTCCTCTTCCCAATCCCAAACCCCTCTTCCCTGATCCAGGCAGAGCACACAGACATACATGCATGCATCCACCTCAACATCCAAGGGTAGCTCCGACAAACACAAGCACCACAAGACACTCCACTGGAATGCACACAAGCAACAATCAGATGCCCACACAGCAACAGTCACAACCTGCCCAAACAACCCACCACCTTCAGCATCACTGACAGCACACCTGACACACCTGCACACGCCACACAAATATTCACAGATCCAGCCACTACACCAATCCTACCCAATGACAGCACCCCAGCAGACATTCAGACATGCACATCAGTCACCACACCCACAGACACCACAACCACTGACACACCTACATTCAGCACATCCACCATACCTGCAGTCACCTCCCCAAGAGACAGTCACCCACTCACCACTGCACCCCCAGCACCTCCACCCCCCTCATCGCAAGACACATAAACGCCCTCACTCACCAACCCAACAGACACCCACCACACACAAACATACCTCTCACACACATGCACCCAAGACATCCACACCAACACATCAGACAACCACTCCATCTCCCTGCACACCCAAACCCTTTTGCTATCACTGTCCGTGTGTGTGTAACAATGCTTTCCTTTCTGAGTTTACCCTTTTCCCTACTCCTCTCCCACCCCGAGATACCCCTAGATGCTCAGTGTCCCTCCCAAGACTGGCCTTTCCACCTCAAAGACATCCCCTGCCCCCCCTTCAAATACCAATGCCCCTCCACTGCCAAGAAGTCCACCCCTCCAAAAAAAACTAACCCTCCCTTAAACCTAAAATAAAGCCAAAACCCCCTCCTCCCAAGCCAGATCCCAAATTCCCCCCTCCAAAACCTAAACCACCCTGTTCCCCCCAGATGACCCCTGAGGTGCCAGCCTGCCCCATAGATGCCCCTACATGTGGAGGTTACATGGCAGTCAGGAGTCAAGTTCGGGGCACACATCTATGCACTGCGTGCATAAAGACTGTTATATGTTGGACTGGCCTATGGCCTTTGACTTGCACCTATCACTATATTTTAATACATTTCAACCAACCTGTGTTGGTTTAGTGGTAAAATTTGTGTCATGCATTTCTTTCCCTATTGTGGAGTTGTGGCTGACATTAGTTGTGTGTCTGTATCTTTGTGTGTCTGTGGTGCCTGTGTTACTTGTGTTCTTTAGCCAGTATGGGGGGTTGTGTTCAGTGCTTTGGCCTGACAGAGGTACAGTGTGTGTTGTGCGATGGACATTTGTTCATTTGACAAATTATTTTGTGCTATTATTGAGTGGTATTTGCGTTGATGTGTTGGTGTGTTGTGTAGCTTTGTGTGCTTTGACTGCGTGCATGTGTGTGCGTGTTTTGTGCATGGTATGTTATATACAATGTTTTGTGCATATCGATCCGTAAGTAGTATGGTTGTGTAATTGTGTGTGTTTGTTCCCTGTTGGTGTTATGTTGTGATGCATGTGTGATCTGTCCCTGGATAGTGTTTACTTTGGGTCCCTCCCAAGAGATTGAAGATGGTGCGGTTGTGTTGTAGTTGTGGCGTGTTGTGTTGTTGTGTGGTACTGTGTGAGGGAGGGCATGTGCAGTGTTTCTGTGTGTACCTGTGTGTGTTCGGAACATTTGCATGTGTGTGTGTGTGTATTTCTGTGTGTGTGGTGACCATAGCGTGGTTGTTGTGTATGTGAGAATGTTTCTGTGGCTGTCTGCAAGTGTGCGTCTGTGTGCTGTTACGTGTGAGTATCGCCCTTATACCCTCTTCCAGAATGCATATTGTGTGTAAAAAAATTGCGAATAAACAACAGTGACAGGTAAGTGTGCAGGTTCCAAGGTCTTTGTGCGAACAGGAGCAGTGCGATGGCGTGTAGTTTAGCTTCCATGGTGGCTCCGGATGAGTATGGCTACCTGAAGGTGGGTGTCTACTTTGCTGCAGTTCATTTCTGCCTCGGTTTCCGTGGTGATGTGGCAGTGCCGGAAACCTTTGAAGTGTGCAACCTTGTTATCTGTTTCGTGGAAACATGGGCCTTGCTGGCCTGCAGGTGGCTACTGTTGTCTGTGGTGGCCAGACCACTGTGGTGGTGCCAGTAGTGTTTTGGCTGTATTCTATTCTGCATACCGCCGATGTCATAATTTGGTTGTCTTCTCCACCAGCCTGTTGGCGGTATGACCCCCACCACCAACATGGCGATCCTGGGACCAACAAACTCATTATGAGGCACTTTGTCTGTTTTGGCTATATACGTACCTTAACCCCTTCACTGCCAGGCCTTTTCCCCCTCCTGTGACGAGCCTTTTTTTGGCTATTTGGGGCAGTTCGCACTTAGGCCCTTATAACTTTTTGTCCACATAAGCTAGCCAAGCAGACTGTGTGGGTTCCCTTGAAGGAGGCAAAGAAATTAGCCAAAATACAGTGAAAATTTCATTTTTGTAAACAAAATGGGAAAAAGTGGCTGCAGAAAAAGGCTTGTGGTTTTTCCCCTGAAAATGGCATCAACAAAGGGTTTGCGGTGCTAAAATTACCAGCTTCCCAGCTCTCAGGAACAGGCAGACTTGTATCAGAAAACCTTATTTTTCAACACAAATTTGGCATTTTACTGGGACAAACCCCATTTTTACAATTGTTTGTGCGTTCAGCTTCCTTCAAGTCAGTGACAGGAATGGGAATGAAACTAATGCTGGATCCCAGAAACCTAAACATTTCTGAAAAGTAGACTAAATTCTGAATTCAGCAAGGGGTAATTTGTGTAGATACTACAAGGGTTTCCTACAGAAAATAACAACTGAAAAAGAAAAATATTGAAATTGAGGTGAAAAAAACATCACTTTTTCTCTACATTTTACTCTGTAACTTTTTCCTGCAATGTCAGATTTTCGAAAGCAATATACCGTTACGTCTGCTGGACCCATCTGGTTGAGGAGATATATAGGGCTTGTAGGTTCATCAAGAACCCTAGGTACCCAGAGCCAATAAATGAGCTGCACCCTGCAGTGCGTTTTCACTCTACACCAGGTATACAGCAATTAATTTGCTGAAATATAAAGAGTGAAAAATAGCTATCAAGAAAACCTTAGTATTTCCAAAAAGGGCGCAAGATAAGGTGTTGAAGAGCAGTGGTTATTTGCACATCTCTGAATTCCGGGGTGACCATACTAGCATGTGAATTACAGGGCATTTCTCAAATAGATGTCTTTTTTACACACTCTCTAATATTTGGAAGGAAAAAATGTAGAGAAAGACAAGGGGCAATAACGCTTGTTTTGCTAATCTATGTTCCCCCACGTCTCCCGATAAAAATGATACCTCACTTGTGTGGGTAGGCCTAGCGCCCGCGACAGGAAACGCCCCAAAACGCAACGTGGACACATCACATTTTTAAAAAGAAAACAGAGGTGTTTTTTGCAAAGTGCCTACCTGTAGATTTTGGCCTCTAGCTCAGCCAGCACATAGGGAAACCTACCAACCCTGTGCATTTTTGAAAACTAGAGACCTAGGGGAATCCAAGATGGGGTGACTTGTGGGGCTCTGACCAGGTTCTGTTACCCAGAATCCTTTGCAAACCTCAAACTTTGGCTAAAAAAACAAATTTTCCTCAAGTTTTGGTGACAGAAAGTTCTGGAATCAGAGATGAGCCACAAATTTCCTTCCACCCAGCGTTCCCCCAAGTCTCCCGATAAAAATGATACCTCACTTGTGTGGGTAGGCCTAGCGCCCGCGACAGGAAATGCCCCAAAACGCAATCTGGACACATCACATTTTTTTTAAAGAAAACAGGTGTTTTTTGCAAAGTGCCTACCTGTAGATTTTGGCCTCTAGCTCAGCCGGCACCTAGGGAAACCTACCAAACCTGTGCATTTCTTAAAACTAGAGACCTAGGGGAATCCAAGATGGGGTGACTTTTGGGGCTCTGACCAGGTTCTGTTACCCAGAATCCTTTGCAAACCTCAAAATTTGGCTAAAAAAACACATTTTCCTCACATTTTGGTGACAGAAAGTTCTGGAAGCAGAGAGAAGCCACAAATTTCCTTCCACCCAGCGTTCCCCCAAGTCTCCCCATAAAAATGGTACCTCACTTGTGTGGGTAGGCCTAGCGCCCGCGACAGGATATGCCCCAAAACGCAACGTGGACACATCACATTTTTTTAAAGAAAACAGAGGTGTTTTTTGCAAAGTGCCTACCTGTAGATTTTGGCCTCTAGCTCAGCCGGCACATAGGGAAACCTACCAAACCTGTGCATTTTTGAAAACTAGAGACCTAGGGGAATCCAAGATGGGGTGACTTGTGGGCTCTGACCAGGTTCTGTTACCCAGAATCCTTTGCAAACCTCAAAATTTGGCTAAAAAAACACATTTTCCTCACATTTCGGTGACAGAAAGTTCTGGAATCTGAGAGGAGCCACAAATTTCCTTCCACCTAGCGTTCCTCCAAGTCTCCCGATAAAAATGATACCTCGCTTGTGTGGGTAGGCCTAGCGCCCACGACAGGAAATGGCCCAAAACACAACGTGGACACATCACATTTTTTCATAGAAAACAGTGCCTACCTGTGGATTTTGGCCTCTAGCTCAGCCAGCCCCAGGGTTGGCAGAAATGGCCTAAAATAAATTTGTCCCCCACCCCCCTACCCCCCCCCGGGAGCGACCTTTGCCTACGGGGTCGCTCCCCCTGCGTGACATTGCCACCAAAAAAAAAAAAATCCCCAGTACCTAGTGATTTCTGCCCCCTTGGGGGCAGATTGACCTAAAATCGGCCAATCTGCCCCCAAGGGGGGCAGAAATGGTCTAAATACAATTTGCCCCCCAGGGGAGCGACCCTTGCCTAATGGGTCGCTCCCCATCTCTGAAAAAACAAACAAACAAAAAAAAACCACAACAAAATAAATTTGCCCTGGCGCCTAGAGGTTTCTGCCCCCCCTGGGGGGCAGATCGGCCTAATAACAATAGGCCGATCTGCCCCCGGGGGGGCAGAAATGGCCTAAAATACATTTGCCCCCCCACCCCCCCAAACCCCACCCCTGCGTGACATTGGCACCAAAAAAAAAACTCCCTGGTGCCTAGTGGTTTCTGTCCCCCTTGGGGGAAGATTGGCCTCATAAAAATAGGCCAATCTGCCCCCAAGGGGGGCAGAAATGGCCTAAATATAATTTGCCCCCTAGGGGAGTGACCCTTGCCTAAGGGGTCACTCCCCACACCTAAATCAAAAACATAAACAAAAACAAAAGAAAAAAAAAATATCCCTGCGGCCCCTCTGGGGGCCCCCCTTTCAGCCCCCAAAAATGCCCCCCCTGGGAGCGACCCTTGCCCAAGGGGTCACTCCCTTATGTCCATTTAAAAAAATTAAAGAAATCCCTGGTGTCTAGTGGTTTCTGCCCCCCTTGGGGGCAGATTGGCCTCATCAAAATAGGCCAATTTGCCCCCAAGGGGGGCAGAAATGGCCTAAATATAATTTGCCCCCTAGGAGAGTGACCCTTGCCTAAGGGGTAGCTCCCCACCTAAAAAAGAACCAAAAAAAAAAAAAAGAAAAAAAAAAAATGATCCCTGGTGCCTAGAGGTTTCTGCCCCCCCTGGGGGCAGATCGGCCTAATAATAGGCTGATCTGCCCCCAGGGGGGCAGAAAAGGCCCTCCCAAAAAAATGCCCCCCCCCGGGAGCGACCCTTGCCAAGGGGTCCCTCCCTTATGTCAATCCCCCCCCCCAAAAAAATCCCTGGTGTCTAGTGGGGTTTCAAAAGCCGGATTGCAAGCAATCCGGCTTTTGAAACGATGGGAGAGACTTCAAAGGGAAGGAAATACATTTCCTTCCCTTTGAAGCCTCTCCGGGCCTCCCCCACGTGATCGAAAGAGAAATGCTGAGCATTTCTCTTTCAATCGCGCTGGAAGCTGCTTCCAGCGCAATGGGGGAGACCCTGTGACAAATCTGCGCGCGCTCTCGCGCTGACGTCACAGGGGGGGTGGGGGGGTCTGGGTGGAAGGGGAAGGGCTTCCTCTTCCATCCCTGACTTGGGGGGTGGGGGGAAGCACAAGGTGGGAGCGAGTGCGCTGCCTCTGCGCTGTGTGCCAAGGATGTAGTGGTTACGTCCTCGGCACAGCAGCACTGTGCCGAAGGACGTAACCACTACGTCCTCGGCACAGAACCGGTTAAGAGCAATATAAATGTGGATAACAATAATTGCTGTTCTCGAAAGCCAGTTGAAAATGCTCTTGGGAATTGAGCTTAGCATCTAAAAAAATGTGTTTACATTGCAGCCTCTTTTGATAGTGAACACAAGACCTTTTTAGCATAAGCTTGAGAATGTTTTATCCAGCTTCACGATTTTGAGTCAGTTTTCTACATAAGTTTAGGCAATGTTTTTTATGTGGTTAATAATGTCTAAGTATCGTTTTACAAATTTCTTTAGGTTCCAATAAGCTCTTTCTAGAAATCTTTGTAGCCTTTGATTTTTCTTGTTACAATAGTTTATAGATATTGGCCCTCATTACAATCCTGGCGGTCGTGTGTTAAAGTGGCGGTAATAGCGCCAACAGGCCGGCGGTAAAAAAAATGGAATCACGACCATGGCGGAAACCGCCAACACAGACAGCCACTTTAACACTCCGACCACCATGGTGGTAGAAACAAACACTGCAGCGGTAACTGCCAACAGACAGGCGGAGGACAATATACCGGCCACTGTATCACAAGGCACCAATCCGCCAGCTTTTCCGGGGCGGTACCAACGCCATCAAAAGCACGGTGGAAACAGTCTTTGGAACGGAAACCACTCACCTCTCGACACCCAATGAGGAACCAGGACGCCATGAAGCCCGAACTTCAGGTGTTACCAATGTTGGTTTACCTCCACTTCTACCAGGAGCATCAAAGATGGCAGTGACGACCATGGTGAGTACTGAACCTAGCACACAGGTGAGGGGGAGAGGAAAAAGAGAGTGACACACACACGCAACACCCCCACCCCCACCCCCACCTGCACCCACAAGATCACACACACAAATACATGCAACAACATTACATATGCACCCCGTAACCCTCTGGAAGAACGCAAGGACCAAATTAAATGAGTGTAATCATCGAAAAACCAGATAGGGCAACAGGTCTGTAAAAGATCAATATATACAAATATGTACAGCAACTGCACAAGTCCGGAAAGTGTTCCATTCAATGTCCGTGGACCATTGGTCCCAAAATGCATGGGCGAAGCCCACACATGATACCTGCCTCAAAACGGAAAGAACACTGCTGGGGCATCAGTTCGAAAAATACACAGGCACCTCAGGGGGAAGGTGAGGGGGGTACCTCAGCCAGATGATGGGACGATGCCACTGCTCCACGAGGGGGCTCCATGCCCACTGCTTGGTCCTGGGTAGTACAAAGCCACAGTCTCTCTAGTGGGTGGTGTGCCCACTGGTTGGTCCTGGGGAGTACAAAGCCACTATCTCTCAAGTGGCTGACATGTTACACTGGTTCTGGAGGGGGCTTAGTGCCCCGACTGCTTCATCCTGCCAAGGACTGGGGTAGTGGATGTATCTCTCCACTGGTTCTGGAGGGGGCTCGGTGCCCAGAGTGCTTCATTCTGCCAAGGACTGGGGTAGTGGATGTGTTTCTCCACTGGTTCTGGAGGGGGCTTAGTGCCCAGAGTGCTTCATCCTGCCAAGGACTGGGTAGTGGATGAATCTCTCCACTGGTTCTGGAGGGGACTTAGGGCCTGATTCTAACTTTGGAGGACGGTGTTAAACCGTCCCAAAAGTGGCGGATATACCACCTACCGTATTACGAGTCCATTATATCCTATGGAACTCGTAATACGGTAGGTGGTATATCCGCCACTTTTGGGACGGTTTAACACCGTCCTCCAAAGTTAGAATCAGGCCCTTAGTGCCCAGAGTGCTTCATCCTGCCAAGAACTGGGGTAGTGGATGTCTTTCTCCACTGGTCTGGAGGGTCCATGGTGGCCAGAGTGCTGCACATGGTGTGTGGCAGTTCCCATTCCCTCACCTGTGTGTTAGAGCCATGAGATTTTCTGGGAACAAGTAGCATGATTCTCCATGGGGGAAGAGACACACTCCACCCTGCGGCGACTTTGCCTGCCAACTGCTGATACTGCCAGTGCTGGTTGTGGTGCCTCATATAGTGTGTGCAGGGTCCAGGATGTCTCCTGCAGACTCGGACAACTTCACACTGGGGATGATGTTGATCTCAGCTGTTCGGGCACTGTCTGAGCACGTTGCGGGGCAGGTGGCGGTGGGTGTTGCGTTATCTGCAGCAGAGATGCTGCCTGTGGTGCATGTGTCAGCACCTGTGGAGGGAGACAGCAGGACATCTCCTGCAGCCTAGGGTGGCTGCCTACTGGGGATGATGCTGGGGACTGTAGCAGAGGCAGCAGATGTGCAGGTGGTGGTGGCCACCGCCGTAAAGTTTGCTGTTCTGTCTTGCAGAACGGGTGCCACCAGTCCCTCACCCAGAGGCTACGTGCCCTGAGATGACTTCCCTTTAGCCTTGTGTCCCTTCCCCACCTTGGAAGTCGCTGCTGGGACCTTGGCACTGTCCTCTTTTGTCTTGGAGGAGGCCTTGCTGGGTGGTTGGTGCGGCTTTTCACTTTGGCATGTGGGCCCCTTCTTCACCTTGGAAGGTGGCAGAATAGGGTGATCCTTGGCCTCACTAGGTGGCACAATTGCAGCCCTGATGTGTGCCGCCCGCAATTTTACTGTACTTGCAGGGACCACACTGCTCGATGATTTCATGGCTGAGGTGCTGGGCTGGGATCTGGACATCCTGGCCCTAGGGGAAGGACGGGGCGGGTGTAGGGAAGAGGTCAAAGATAGCCAGGAAAAGATTTTTGGCACACTGGGACGGGAAGATGGAGGGGGTTTGGGAGTGGACGAAGAGGTAGTGGTTGTAGGAGGTGTACGTCTGCTGAATTTGGGTGAAGGTGCATGGGGTAGAGGCTGTTGTGAGGTGGATGGCTGTTGAGTGGGTGTGTGCCAGCGTTTGTGTAATTTGGGAGGCGGGGTCACAGACACAGAGGGAGAGGACGTGTGCTTGGTAGTGGGGATGGTGATTGCACGTGAGCGGTGTGTAGTGATGGGCGTGCTGGTGATGGAGGTAGTGGCTGAGGATGTAGTGTATGCAGGTGTGAGTGGAGACGAGACTGGGAGGGAGGAGGAGGACGTGGAGGACGGGGCACAGTGGAGGCAGTGGATGTTGGTGTGTCTGTATGGGTATGGTGCTTGTGTGAGTGTCTGTGGGATATGTGGTGCTTATGTTTGCCTAAGCCACTTTTGTGTGTTGATGAGTGTGCATGCTGGTCTAATGGTGTGCTTGGGATATGCTGAGGTAGAGGGGATTGGGTCTGGGTAGTGGAAGTTGGAGGGGGGAGGCTGGACACAGGGACAATGGCTGCCATCAGTGCTGAGGCCAGAGCCTGAAATGCTCTCTGTTGGGCTGCCACGCCAGAATGAATGCCCTCCAGGTATGCATTTGTTTGCTGCAAATGCCTCTCGACATCCTGGATGGCATTCAAAATGGTTGATTGCCCAACAGTGAGGGATCTCAGGAGGTCAATAGCCTCCTCACTGAGGGCAGCAGGCCTGACTGGGGCTGGGCCTGAGGTGCCTGGGGCAAAGGAGATGCCCACCCTTCTGGGTGAGCAGGCACGGGAAACACACTGAGAGACTGCTGGGAGGGCGGTGCTGGTGTGGGGGTGGCGGTTGTACCTGTTGATGCCGTGAACACTGAGGTGCCCGTCACCACAAGGGAGCTCCCATCAGAAGAGGAGTCACTGTTGCTGGTGTCTCCTCCTGTCCCCGTCGTGGAGGTCCCCTCGCCCTGCGTCCCACTGGTGCCTTCATACTCCGTAAATTCACCATCCTGGGCCATGTGAGTTGCAGCTCCCTCCTGCTCCGGTGCCAATGCTCCTCCGCCAGATGATTCTAATGCCAACAAGGACAGGGTGACAAAAAAAAGGGAAAAAGGGAGGAAAGACAGAAGAGACACATGGTCAATGCCTGCAACAACACCACCGTTGGTGGGCACAACACACAGGGAGCAGCCCTATGCATTAGGCCATGCACTAACAGTTCAGGGGAAAATCACATGCCCATGGGGTACTGTGCCTAGACCCATTAGATGCACACCTGGAACCCACAGGAGCATGAATAGGAGTAGATGGCCACTACCACTTTTGGGGTTGGAGTGCCACAGAGCCTGCCTAACAATGGACCTACCCTGGCATGTTTGCCCTGGCCTGGGGGGAACCCACAGCCCACTTCCCCCACCCAGACACCTCATACAGCGCGCAGAGTCAGCTGAATAAGACTCTACTCACCCCCTGTGGCTGATGTGATGCCCTCAAGCGCCCATCCAACTCAGGATATGCCACCACCAGGATCCGGTATATCAGAGGGGTCATGGTGCGACGGGCACCCCTTTCACGTTATGAGGCCATCTCCAGCTGGGCCTCCGCCGTCTTCTTGCTCCAGCAACGCAGGTCCTCCCATCTTTTGCGGCAGTGGGTGCTCCGTCTATGGTAGACCCCCAGGGTCCGCACTTCCTTGGCGATGGCACGCCAAATACCCTTCTTCTGGTGGGCGCTGACCTGGAGGAAAAGTGAAGTAAGGATGGATTTTACTCCCCCGTCCGGGTCTTCTTAATCATTGGCCACAACTGCCCACCCTGGCTCAGAAACACATACACTGGCCATCCTCACATGCTAGCCTCTATGCATCCCCCGTATCCTCCATCCATGCCACTCCATACATTCATGTCCCATCCGTCATGCTCACAGTGTACTCATCTGTTTGTCTGGACAACTGTAGAGTAGCATGTACTGGGGGAGGACCCCAGCCACCAGGTTGTCCAACTCCTCTGGGGTGAAGGCAGGGGCCCTTTCCCCAGACACTACAGCCATTGTCGCTTCCAGACTCAGGTCACAGCAGCACTTTCAGTGTAGGTCCTCTCCTGTTGAAGGTCAGGTATCAAGTGAGTGAACAGATAGAAAATGGTGGTCACGTCCACGGCAGTGCGTACCGTCACCGCCAGAGTACATTGTCATTGGCTCCTGGAACCCATAGGGCCCAATGATAACCAATGCGAAGTTGCGCCGTGGTCTTCGTCCGCCTACCGCGACACTGCAGAAGACCAGAGCAGTTGCCTCATTTCCCCTTGTCCCTCCTTACAGGTCAGACAGCCGTCGTTTCAGGGGGCCACGTGGCAGGCCAACTAAATGCATCACATCACTTTTGTGCAGGAATGCGGACAGACAGCACCACACACCAATTACATCACAATTGTTCTAGACACCCTTGTGAAACCTATGTGGTGTATGACCCTCTGCTCAGCCTTCTCCTCCATAGGGCACATCCGCTGGGGCAGCTGATGGGATGGCGTCATCCTTTGGTGTACAGACCCCTGGTGGACCTGTCAAAAATGGAAGACAGACACATCATAATCACCTACAGACTTGATTGTGCCACAATCCAAGAACTGTCTGCCCAGTTGGAGCCAGACCTAATGTCAGCTATCCGCCATCCCATGGCTATCCCCCCTCTAGTGCAGGTTCTTTCAGTACTCCATTTCCTGGCCAGTGATTCCTTTCAAACAACAGTGGCCATGGCATCAGGGATGTCACAGTCAATGTTCTCTATCGTGTTGTCCAGAGTGTTGTCTGTCCTGCTGAAACACATGCGCAGCTACATCGTTTTCCCCCAGGTGGAGGATTTGCCCACAGTGAAAGGTGACATATATGCCCTGGGACATGTCCCCAACATCATTGGTGCCATTGATGGTACACATGTGGCATTTGTCCCACCCCGGAGGAATGGACAGGTGTACAGAAACCGCAAAAGCTACCATTCCATGAATTTGCAGATGGTGTGTTTGGCAGACCAGTACATCTCCCATGTGAATGCCAAGTATCCTGGCTCAGTGCAAGACGTTTACATTTTGAGGAATAGCAGCAGCCCTTATGTGATGGGCCAACTCCAGAGGCACTGTGTGTGGCTAATAGGTGAGCCCAAGGTCCCCACACAGTTTGAATAGGTGTCTGGGTATGGGAGAGTCACTAAGGGTTGGTGTGTGTGTAATAGATACCCCTCGATATTTGCAGGTGACACTGGTTACCCCAACCTGTCACGGCTACTGACCCCAGTGAGGAATCCCAGGACAAGGGGAGAGGAGCACTACAATGAGGAACATGGGTGAACTAGGAGGATAATAGAGCACACTTTTAGCCTCCTGAAGGCCAGGCTCCGGTGCCTCCATCTGACAGATGGCTCCCTATACTACTCACCGAAGAAGGTGTGCCAGATCATCGTGGCATGCTGTATGTTGTACAACCTGGCTTTGCAACGCCAGGTATCTTTACTGCAGGAGGATGCTCCTGATGTTGGTCTTGTGGCAGCTGTGGAGCCTGTGGACAGTGAGGAAGAGGAGGCAGAAGAAGAAGATATACACAACCGAAACAACATCATCATGCACTACTTCCAGTGAGACACAGGTAAGAGACTGGCACTGCTCCACTCATATCAGACTACAGTAGGACATTGAATGATTATACATTTTTTATTCTGTGTATGGACCCTGACAGTTCACTTTGGCTTTCCATTTCACAGATCTGGGTCCACTTTCTGCAATCTGCTATGTTTACTGCTGCCCAACAACTCTCGAACATTGGTATGTGAAAATGAACGTTGACATTGTATTTGTCAGAGAGGTATGCAATTACACATTTGTGAAAGTACAGACTGACTCCAGATTGTTTTGTGATTCAAGGGTGTTTATTTCTGTGCTAATAAGTGGAAGGGGCTGTGCAATGGGCTGGGGTGATGGTGGAGGAATGTCCATGGTGGAGTCCAGTCTATTGGTATCACAGGTGCATTGTCCAAGGGGGCATAGGAAGTGGAGTAATGGCAGTTCAAGGTTGTCAGGGTGACATAGTGGGACAGAAGGGTGACAATCAGGAGAGTCTTATTTCCTGTCAGGGGTATTGACAATATTCTCTGTCTTGTGCCTGGATCGCAGGGACTGTTACCGGGGTGGTTTCTCCTTCTGCAGGGGGTGGGGTGCTGGTGGCCTGTTGTTCCTGTGGTGGGACCTAGTGTTCACTAGCGCCAGCAAAGGTGGAGGGCTGTTCATCGTTCAGGATAGTGTCAGGGCCACCGTGTCCCTCATGGTGTTGGCCATGTCTGCGGGCACCCCTGCAGTGGTGACCAGGGTGATGTTAATGGACTTCAAGTCCTCCCTGATCCCCAGGTACTGATCCACCCGCAGCCGCTGGGTCTCCTGAAACTTGGCCAGTACCGTGCCCATGATCTACTGGGAATGGTGGTATGCTCCCACGATGTTGGCGAGTGCCTCGTGGAGAGTGGGTTCCCTGGGCCTGTCCTCCCCCGTCACACAGCAGTCCTCCCAGCTTCCCTGTTATCCTGTGCCTCTGTCCCCTGAACTGTGTGCCCATTGCCACTGACCCCAGGTCCCTGATTGTCTTGGGTTAGTGGGTTTGCCTGGGGTCCCTGTAGTGGTGGACACACTGCGGATTGATGTGTCCTGGGTACAGTGGCATGGGCCCGCTAGGTGGGTGCTGTGGTGGTGTTTCCTGAGGTGGGAGGTTCTGTGGTGGTTTGGGACTGTTGCAGGGGAACTGACTGTCCAGAGGTCCCTGATGGGCCGGGCTGGTCATCTTGATCCAGGCGTGCAGAGCTGGTGTTGTAACTGTTGGCCTCTTCTGTGGGGGGACTGGATGTGTCTGGCACCTCCTGTCCAGTGATGTTGGTTAGGAGTCCTGTTGCGGTGTAAATGCATAGTTATTGTATCTGTGTGTGCCATCTTGCGCAATGAGTGAGTTACCCTCTACTCCTGTGCTTGCATTATTGTCTTTGACCTAATCTGATTGGTGACTTAGGGGCTTGGGTGAGTTTCTCTACTGGACATGCTTTGGTGATGTGTGTCCATGCAGGTCTGTAATGGGTGTTCATGCCTTGGTGAGACATGCAGGGTGTTGGTATTGGGATGTGTGGGTTGTGATAGTGGGGTATCTGTGAGGTGCTGGGGTGATGGGTGTGAGGGTAGGGGTAGGAGTTTGTGATGACATGCAGGTAGGGTGGGGGGATATAATAGTAAAGATTTGCCTTACCAGAGTCCAGTCCTCCTGCTACTCCTGCGAGGCCCTCAGGATGCATTATCGCCAAGACTTGCTCCTCTAATGTTGTTAGTTGTGGGGGAGCAGGTGGGGGTCCACCGCCAGTCCTCTGAATGGTTATCTGGTGTCTTGCAATCAGGGAGCACACCTTCCCCCGTAGGTCGTTCCACCTCTTCCTGATGTCATCCCATGTTCTTGGATGCTGTCCCACTGCGTTGACCCTGTCGACAATTCTCCACTATAGCTCCATCTTCTTAGCAATGGATGTCTGCTGCACCTGTAATCCGAATAGCTGTGGCTCTACCCGGATTATTTCCTCCACCATGACCATGAGCTCCTCCTCTGAAAACCTTGGGTGTCTTTGAGGTGCCATAATATGGTGTGGGTGATGTGTGAGCTGATGTTTGTTGTACTGTGTGATGTGGTGTGTTGATGTGTGTTCTTTGAGGTGCGTGGATGTTGTAAGAGTGATGGTGCTGTGTGCCTGTGGATGCTGTTGCTGTGTTTGCTATTCTCTCTCTCTCTGCTTCTTCCAAAATGTTCATTGTAAGGGGTTGTGGGTATTGTGGGTGTTTGTTTTATAGTGGTGTGAGTGTGAGGGGGTGGTGTGTATATCTGTATCAGGTGTGTGTATTTCGAATTGTCCAATGTTGTTGTGGTTTGTAAATGTGTGGGGATTTTGAGCACGGCGGAGTGTACCGCCAATGGATTACCGCGGTTGAATGTCCGACACGTTGATTCATGGGTCGTGATAGTGTGGGCGTATTCCTGTTGGCGTGACGGTGGAGGTTTGGCTATCGCCAGTTTATCACTGACCTTTGGTGTGGCAGACATGTGTGGATGTCTGTATTGTGGCAGATTACGAGATGTGGGTTGTAATACCTGTAGCGGATTTCTGCCGCAGCCTTGGTAGCTTGACAGCCGTCAGCACAGCGGTAAGCGGGATTTACCACCAGGGTTGTAATGAGGGCCATTGTCTCTTATGAAATTGCTTGAGTTAAGTTTTTTTATGTTCCTACAATATTTGTTATTATGCATTTTCAACTTATAATTTGGTTTAAAGGAAGTTCTTACATCTAACTTTAAGCATAACATCTCAGTGTGTGTTCTACTGAATTGCAACTCAGTTGTTTTGTAAACTGTGATAAAGAAGGGTTCTACAACACTGTGGTAATAAAGGGGCAGCAACACTTTAGTGGAATTATATTTATCTGTCCCTTTTATAAATTAGATTCTTGAATTTTAAATGCTGCTTTCTTCAAAAACATATGACATTTCTTTTCTGGACCTTGTCAAATGCAAATGTAAAAAGTGTCACAATAACATGTCCAGTCGGTCATTGTTCTTTTATTTGAGTTGTGTAATTTGTGTTCTCTTTAAAAAAAGTGAGGGGGTACACTGAACTTCATTACCGCTCCTGTGATCTGAATATGACTCTGTCCTCTGATTCTGAAGTAGCTGTAATTGGAGTTGTAATTAAGGGCAGTAACGGTGTTGCAAATGTTTTATTGACTTGTATGACACATTGTTGTGGTGATGACCATCATACAGTTTCTAGCCTACCTTCATGGGTGATAGATGTGTATATATTATTTACATCTACCATGAATAGGACATTTTTGTCTACTTCCTGATTAAATGCTACATAAATTCAGAGATAATCTATGGTATCTTTAAAATACGTTGTAAATTGAAATTTGTTTTACTAAAGAATGTAAAACTACAGTTGAGCAATACATGCCAGACCATATATTGGTACATTGTGCAAATGAAAAAAAACACCAGGAACTGTTGTTTTACTGTAGACATTCAAAAATCAGGTCTCTCTCTGTCAATATGAGTTCCAAGAGAAGCATTTGGTTTATTAAGGGGAATATAAGAACCGCAGGCTTGTTTGATAAAAATGATAATTTAATGTTCACCATGCAAGAGGTCGCCACTGCGGTAATTCATTCTGAACAAATATCTTGGGTAAATCAAGATCATTATAGATCACTTAAAAATGTATGATTTTAAGTGATGGCCATGTTTAGGAGGTCCTTGTGGACTCAAGGCCAAATTCACTGTAAGATACATAATAAATGTAAATACATATTTTTACAAGGGCAACGTAATCACAAAAGGTGTCTTGCACTCGTACATCCTTCTACTACTCATGGATAATATCCAATGCTCAGGTAATTGGAGGTGGGAGTAAAATCCATGGAAGTATGGTGAAGTGGGCCTTTCATTGGATGGAAGTCTGTGACTGCCCCCAAACATATACATTTGATTTATACTTCCAAACTTCCCCCTGATTTTTCCCCACTCTGGAATTGGTGATAATTTGCTTCTGTCGAAGCATGTACCATGCTGGTATGGGAAGAGGAAGAATTCCCCCCAAATACGTTTGGAGGTGTGGATGTGCTTCAGAACATAGAAAGTTGTTACTGTAAAAAAAGGGTTTGCATTTGACAATACACAATTTCACCCCATGCACAAATAGTAGCATCTATTACCAAAATAGAGATCACAAACCTTCCCAAAAGTAAGACCCTAAGGCCCATATTTTTACTTTTTTTGCGCCACATTTGCGTATTTTTTTTAATGCAAAAGCGGCACAAACTTACAAAATATAAATCTTATATCTTATATAAATCTTCAAACAATGTGTAATTTGTTTCTGGGAAAATGAAGAATTTTTATATATTCACTAATAATGTATACATCAACATAGCAAAGCACCAAAGAGATTTGTTTGTGTTTTTATACAAATGCACTGGTGACCTATCTTGTCCACAATCTCTTTACATCCAAGGGACAGAAGGAGAGCACCAGCCCTCCTGACTCTCCTACCACAAAAGATTTGAGTCCTATATGCAGTCTTTCAAACAATCAGAAAATCATTCCTAAGGGACTCTTAAGGGACTCTAGCAGCTCCTGCGATGAATTGCATCATGGAGAGTATAAGGTTGACATTTCGGTCTCCCAAGGCTCAAACTGTCCATGAGACCATACTGAGGACAACGTGTCAAAGTGGATTGAATCACAATAATTGTTGTTTTCAATGTCAACTCCCTAGAACAGCACTGCTTAATCCTTTTTCATCCAGCACATACAACGCTAGTAAGTTACTCCAGTATAAAGAAAGGACAATATAATTTCACCACAGATACGTCAACTCCCACCAGGCTCAAGCATAGGCTCGTTTGAAGATTTATTAATTTATGGAATTTAATCTATGGTTAATTACAACATTAATAGTATTTAATATTGCTGAAATATGTGTATGCAAATGATTCCTTCATGAAGATTGTGTGCTTTACAGTTTATACTTTCTAAAAGTGGCATTTTCAAAAACACAACCTAAAAACAAATTTTACTAAAAGATGTATTTTTAAATTGTGATTCTAGAGACCGTAAACTCATATTTCTTTCTGCTTCCAAAGGGAATCTGCTCTTTAATAATATTTAAAGGCAGCCCCAATGTTAACCTACGAGAGAGATAGGCCTTGCACAGTGAAAACCAAATTTGGCAGTAGTTCACTGTTTAGGACACACAAAACACCTTAGTATATGTCCTACCTTAAACATACACCGCACCCTGCCCATGAAGCTACCCAGGGCCTACCTTAGGGGTGCCTTACCTGTAAGAAAAGGGAGGCTTAGGCCTGGCAAGTAGGTACACTTGCCCAGTCGAATTTGCAATTTAAAAGTGCACAAACAGACACTGCAGTGGCAGGTCTGAGCCTTGTTTTCACGGCTCCTCATGTGGGTGGCACAACCAGTGTTGCAGGCCCACTAGTAGCATTTGATTTACAGGCCCTGGGCACCTCTAGTGCACTGTACTAGGGTCTTATTAGTAAATCAAATATTCCAATTATGGAAAGCCAATTACACATACAATTTACACTTGCACTTTAGCACTGGATAGCAGTGGTAAAGTGCCCAGAGTATCAAAAACTGAAAAACCCCAGAGTCCAGCACACATCAACAACCTGGGAAACAGAGGCAAAATGTTATGGGAGACCACACCAAGGATGCCAAGTTTAACAACTATCAATAAGAAATCTCTACAAAATGAGAGGCACATTTGGTCAATGAAGATGGCAAGAAAGAAATTGAAGAATAATACCAATGGAAGACAGAAACTCTGGCCATTCAGAAACACTGTTCCATGAAATACAGCAAAATTGAGCAATCAGAGGTACGTAAAATAGAGAATCTAGATATAAATTGTTTCTGAGGATAGGAATAGACCTTTCAACTAGGAGAGATCAAACATTGGATTTCCACTCATATATGATGTTTCCTGCTTCCTAGCTGGGGAACAGGGAAATGCTGAATCAGCTCATACTGTCTTGGTAAGATTTCCAAAGTACAATTGAACCCTGCTAGGGAATCTCTTAAGACTAAGGGGCTTTGGACTATCTATTATTGTAAAAATGTCAATAGAAAAGGAAATTAAACAACAAGCACAAGGTGTGATGGCAGGATGGTGTATTCAGGAACATTGAACATGAGAAGGAAATGAAAAAGCTACGTAATGGGTAATTCATTTCAATTGAATGCAAATACTTTAACTCCCACAACAAGCAAATTACTGCCTTGAACCTTTTACAAGGGGAAATGCTTGCAATATTATTTTTGCAGGAAATGCATCTTTTCTGAAAAGGGCAGAAGAGACTTACCAAAGGGCAGGACCAACGTCTAAAGGATGTGGGTTTCTATTCACATTTAATCCATATTGAACTTTAGGAAATGATTAACAGACAAGGGGTGACACATAGCCTCCAAGGGAGAAGTAGTGGCCATATGAATTTTACTTGAGAGGATTTTAATTGAATTTATTTATTGATAACATTTTATTGTACTTGGTGACAGGGTCTTGCAAAGGAGCAAGCGTTCACCTTATTCTCTTTATAAATCATCCTGTGTATGCTGTTCCAAACTGAAGGGCTGATTCACAAAGAGGTACTTATAGTCAAGGCCCCACAGTCACGTTGGTGGGGCCTGACCTCATGACAAGGACCCCACAGTTATGGTGGAAACTCTACAATAGGTAACTGCAGTACGGAGGTCCTGTCACAAAGGAGGGACCATCGTCATGATCGCTGGGCCTCCTGCCACAACTGTGTTGCCTCCGCAATGAGTGCAGAGGCCCTCTGTGAATCGGGCACTAAGCATGTAGAAAGCAGGGTTCTAGGGTGCTGAAGAACCCTGTATTGTGCTTTTCATGTCAAAGTATGCAACTATAGTCAAAGATTTAACTAAGCTCACAGAAACCTGAATTAATATGTGTGAAACATAAATGTAGGAAGGGAACGAATCACTAAAGTAGAATGACCCATTGATCCATGTTGTATGCTGTGTGGGCCGAAGTAAAATGTGAATGACAATGCAGTAGTCCAGTGGATGACTTCAGCTGACCAACACCCATCTATTTAATTTTTGGAATACAATAGTCTGGAGAGACAAGTAATACTTTTTCAATGTCTAGATATAAAAGGGAATGTCAGCCAGTCAGTAAATATATGGTTAGAGCAACCATTTGCCCTTCCCCATCCTCAGTTGTAACCAGAATCTAACTAACTAGGGTCACTTGTGGCAACTATCTCATGCCACAATGCCCAGTTCCAATCTCACAGCCTGTATCATAGCTTATGCCGGTAGGGACAACAAGTTTTTTTTAACGATTTCCCCTCTTTCCTCTCCCAATCATTTTTACCATCCACACACTGCAGCTCTGCACCAGATAAAAATTGTGAGGATGTCATGGCTGCATAGGCTTTTAACAATAGTCTATGGACATCTCACCATAGTCCTTAATACATTCTTTCAGGCCACTTACAGAGGCAAAGTGGTTTTGCTTTAGATGATTCATTATGCACAGCCCATCTCAAGGATACCTCAAACCTGACCCCTAAACAGTTATATTCTTTTACCTGTTCCAGCTTTCCACCACCTAAATACCAACTAAATGTCGAAGTTTTCCTACCAAAGCACAACACTTTAGTCACCTCCCAATTCACCATGAGTTATTTTACTTGACAATATTCTGCAGATGCATCCAGCTTTCTTTGTAAAACTAACTACGTTTGATCTAAAATCACTAAATCATCGGCATACAAAAGACACACCATATGATTCCCATCTATTTTGGAACTAGCACCCCTTCCTACCACTAATGCTGCTGGCAAATCAGCAATAAACAAAGAAAAGAGTAAAGGGGCTAACTGACAACCCTACCGGAACCCATTATTAATCACAATTTTCTGCATTAGTGTCACCTCCACATCTATAATTAACCTGGTCCCAATTATTCATACAAAATTGTTGAATTAACCTCAACAAGCTCTTTGGAATACCCTGATTAGTTAGCATTTCCCATAAATGCTTACAGTCCACCAGATCAAAAGCAGCATGGCAGTCGACAAAACAACGAAACAACCTACCCCCTTCATCTATCAAAGTTGGCGCCATGGACCAAAGGGAAAAGCAATGATCAAAGTTGAATGGCCCTCCTTAACACCACCCTTCGATGGGGGGACACTATACTTCAGTTCGTTCTATTCCTTGAGTCCCTCTAAAATTATTTTTGAGAACAGTTTTTCCATGACATCCAGCAAATTGATCAGCCTATAATTATTTGGGACTTTTTATTCCCCCTTTTATTAATAGGTCTCACAACTGCACCCCTCCAGTTTTCTGGGAGCTGCCTTAAGTCCAATATATTATGGAACATCCGGCCAAAAAATTCCACCCACAATCAGATCTTGTCTTTATATGACCAAGCATGAAATAAAAGAAAATGTATTTGCTCTTATTTACAGCAGGAAACTACTACTGGTGCAATGCAGGGTAATGCAAGAAAGCAAGTGAAATGCTGTCTGCTGCTTTGCTACGTACTTCCTAAACCACCAACCATATACTGTCTGCTTTTCTGTGTCATTTCATCACCTTGTTCCAGTAAGAGATGGAGATTATACAGAGACTGTCTCATAATATCCACACACCAGCAGTTTTTCCCCCAGTGACACTCTGTCTGCACCTGGTAATCCTACCCTGCAGCATGGCTAGTGGTTTAAGTTCACCATGGGTACATTTTGGAAAAGTTGAAACATTTCCACACTTCAGGGGCACAGGAAACCTTATTTGCTCAGCCCTACACCTGAACTGTCCCTGGAGTTTATGTGTTGGCAATAGTCATACTAGGTTCAATGTTTCAAACCAGACCTTTTTGTGAACACCTTTGCACTGTGGGTTTACATAAACACTGTTTTAAACCTACCAGACCTCACTTAGTTTGCAGAAAAGCTAAAAGTGTTTTGCACATTAATACAAGTATTTGCTGGGTTTACATTTTTATTGCATGCAGTCTGTGATGCTCTTGGAGCTTCCAATCCTTTCTGTACAGGCCCAGGCTGAGTTAATTTATCTCATAACCCTCCAGGAATTGGTCACACCTATCAAATCAGACTCTTTAGATGAGGCATGTGGTACAATACTCTACCCTCCGAAATGTACCAGATCCCAGTCTCACTGATAGCACCCCTCGTCTGTAATTGATCCAAGAACTATGGCAGGAGGCGTCTCACTGACATCATGAAATCATGTGTATAATAAAAAGAGTAACTCCCTGAGCTCATAGGTGCATATCACCCCATTTTTTGTTATGTGCTGATTATAAAATCTATACCTGAATTAGGGAAGCTAGACTTAACCGTAAAATCGCTGATTTGGTTTCTCCATGGCAGCTTGGTTTTGTTTCAGGGAGAGATAGCATTGTGCGTAGTAACCTTGCTGTAAGCCTCATACATTGGTCCGAAAAAACACACAACCCTGTAGCTCATAACTTTAGACGCCAAGGAGACCTTTGATGGGGTGGAGTGGCCCTTCCTGTGGGGTGTTTTGTAACACCTGTGTATTCCCTCTTCCTTTGTTAAGGCAGTTCAGGCAATCTATCTCCACCCATAGTTACGGTATCAGTAAATGGGTTTGATTCTAAAAAGTTCTATATAACTAAAAGCACCTGTCAAGGGTGCCCACGTTCACCTTGCCTTTACACACTATGTATGGAGCCACCTTTACAAACGTTGATAGATAATTGAGATATGGAGCCAATTAGACAGCCCAATTATGAAAACTAATTGATGATTTATTTCTGTGATGTTTAACTACACCTAAATCCCCAGGAACCGTTAACAGCTCCACAGTCTTATTTTGAATGTAGAAAATAATAACATGAACATGGATATGATGCATCATCACAGTGCACAAAGGCCTACCTCTCCCTTCACTTGTTGACTTTATTTTTGTCTTTGCCCCTGTATAAATCTCTGCTGCCTTTTCGCTAATTCACCAATAGAAAATAGCACATGCACATGTTCTTGTTCACTAACAAATTAGTTTACATTTCATTTTGTAAAATGCCAAAATGATAGGAGTTTGTCAGACGTTTCAAGCTAATAGAGAGAAGATATGAAATATTCTTGATGACTTCTCCCCTCCACCGACCCCTAATGATTTGAAGAAGCCACAAAAATGTGATGCACTGTAATTGGACAATGTAGGGCACGAGTCATATTTGAGTGTGCCTACACCTACACAAGTTTAATAAGGTCGTATCTCATTCCAGGTGTGTAACCCCTTGAGCTCATGTTCTGCTAGTTAGTATCCAACCAGCAGCAGAATATCAACATGTAATGAGGATTTTTCCTACGTCAGGCCTTGTTAGCGCCTGTGTCCTTCAGCTGACACCAGCGTTGGTAAGGGGTCTGTTTAGAGGCATGGAAACTGCAATCCATCCTATAATTGCATCCGTTTTCAACAGATTGCTCCTAAATGACCGTAAGAAAGAGAACGTAAAGTAATAGGAAAGTAGCAATTATTAAACTACCAAGGCTTTGAAGCAACGTTTACCATAACGAATTAACCATGTCAATAGTTTTTGTGCAAAAATCTTTATAGTGAAATCAAGGAGTAATGATGAGTAAGTAATATGAAACAAGTATTTCAAACATTCAGAAAAAAAACAAAAGCTCACTCTCTGTTCTGAAAAAAAACGAATTGCAATAAGTAGTGTTAAAACAATATTGGAAGAAGCAGTTTAACAAGCTCCTAGGGTTTTGGTAGCAGGCTTTGGATAACATAAACCACTAGGAAGTAATAACGATCAATAACAGAAAGCAATACAGGCCAGAATTGTAAAGTAATGTTATAATGTGAAACACACCTATGATTAATTTAGAAACATAACGCCAAACAAAATGAAGTTGTCCGACTTAAAACATAGAAGTTAGGCTGTGAGATAAAAATCTGAAATTAAAGGTTTCTGGCCAAACAGAAATGTCTCAGTGTTGAGGTAGTACTTTGTGAGAAGGTGAAACAAAAACTGAAATAGTCCCTCGGGACTGTGCAAAATCATTGCAAGGTCCAATTAAAGGCGTTTCAGGGAAAATGCATTGTCATTTGGAGTTTGGCCACATGGTGCCCATCAAGGCTGTCAAAGCTGGTAGTGGGGATATAGGGGCATTATGCCGCAGGTCCTGCTCTTATCCGGTATCCCACACTCCTTTAGCTTTAGATTTTTTTTTTTTTAAATGATGATGACTGAGTGAGTTAAAGTAAAAATTAGTGAGACTGTGTAAGTTAGTGAGGCTGAGTGTGTCTGCACAGACTTAAGTGAGTCAGAGTGATTAAAAGTGAATGCAAGTGAGAATGAGAGTAAGTGTATGTGAGTGAATGACACTGGATGAGAATGAGTGAGTGAGTAAGTCTGAGTGCAAGGGAGTGTGAGAGATTCTCCAAACTCTCTGAGAATACGTTAGGCTCTCTCACTGGATTTTGAGCCATGGATTGTGCCCGCCACTTTTGCAGGTCACCAGCCATCAGTCTCCAACTGTACAGCAGCAGACCTCATTTTAAAGTGGCAGGCACCAGACGTTAACTCTCAGGTCCATTTTAGCATAGCTTTCAGTGTGTGAGACTCAATTAGTGTGATAACTCACAGCAAAGTTCCAAAAACCAAATGGTTGAAAAGCAAACAGCAGGGGGAGTTAAAGTGCACCATAATACATTTCCTTGAATGCAGTAAGTGAGGGCTCTACGTCTATGGTGATCTATTTGGAGCACAATAGATCTGTTTACAATACAGAAATACAGCCCTGGGCATAAAAAACTAGGAGAACTGGGAGAAATAGATAATGCTGTGGGGGTAGCTATTGTGGTTCTTCTTTGACGAATATCTCAATATAGTTCCAAACCACCACATTGAGTCAAATAACCCTCACACATAGAAACCAACTCCCTTCCCTGTGGCTGGTATAAGAAGAGATTTGCAAAATATTGCAGCAGGGAAAATATATACATGGAGGGAAGTGCAAAGAACAAACTCAGGTAGCTAGTAAGGTCCTCAGTATGAGAGTCACAGGATAGCAGTAACATTATAACTAAACACAGCTTTTTGAGAGTGCATCTAAAGCATTCTACGACACAGTCTGACTGCACATGTAGACTTTGATTATCATATCATTTTCACTGATTGTATGTTTCCTTACGGAGATGTTCAAAGTCTGATTTCCAAAGATTTTGCTACAAGTCAGTGTGATCACACTATAATACTGCTGGAATATTTCAGAAGTACTTTAAGCTTACTCCTGGCTTACTTCTAGGGTCAATTCCCAAATGAAAATCTATTTCACAAGACCTGTGCACCAGTATATTTTTTCATGGTGGTAAAGCCCTGCCTACATGCAAATCACTAACTGTGGATGGAGCTTTACACATTGTAAAAGAAGTGAGTCACTGTTGGGCCTGGCCCTTTTCACAGGGTCATCCCCAAACTTTTTGATGTCTTCCTTCTATTCTTTCTGGCCTGTTTTTGTTGGCTTTAGGACTCTAGGCACTTTACCACTGCTAACCAATGCTAAAGTGCATATGATCTCTGTCTAAATTGTATTGGTGATATGTGTTTTCACGATTTGCTTATCTGATTTACTAGTAAGTCCCTGGTAAAGTGCACTGGAGGTGCCCAACCGTGTAAATCAATTGCTACTAGTGGGCCTGCAGCACTGGTTGTGCCACCCACAAAAGTAGCCCTGTAAAAATGGCTGAGACCTGCCACTGCAGTGCATGTGTGTGGGGTTTCAAACTGCCAATTCAACTTGACAAGTGCACCTACTTGCCTGGCCTAAGCCTTCCCTTTTTCTACATGTAAGGCACCCCTAAGTTAGTCCCTAGGTAGCCCCATGGGCAGGGTGCAGTGTATGTATAAGGTAGGACATATACTGATGTGTTTTATATGTTATAACAGTGAAATACTGCCAAATTCGTTTTTCACTGTTGCCAGGCCTATCTTTCACATTGGTTAACAAAGAGGCTGCCTTTAAATATTATCAAAGTGCAGATTCCCTTTGGGAGCAGGTAGACATTTGAAGTTTAGTGTCTCTGGACTCACAATATAAAAATAAATCTTTTAGTAAAGGTTGTTTTTAGATTGTGTGTTTGAAAATACCACTTTTAGAAAGTAGGCATTTTCTTGCTTAAAGCATTCTGTGACTCTGCCGGTTTGTGGTTTTCCTGTCTTGGTCACTTTGACAGTTAGGCTGTTTGCACCTCTCCTCTAGACAGACACAAACGGAGCTGGGGTATAGTCTGCATATCCTTATGAGACATTTGGGCTGGAGGGGAAGGGAGGAGTGGTTACTTACACCTGAATGGGCTGTGCCTGCCCTCATGCAATGCAATCTCCAACCTCCTGGTGTGTGTCTGGGGCCTGTCCTGGGCAAGGCAGGATCTTACAAACAAGAGTGACTTTTCTTTGAAGTTTGCCTACTTCAAAGGCAGAAAGGGGTATAAGTATTGGACCCAAAACCCCTGAAAATTAGATCTCTTCTGGATTTAAGAGGAATCTCTGCCAAGGAGAAGAGCTGAAGAGTTGAAGAGAAGTGCTGCCTGTGACTGTGCTTTGCTAGGCTATTCTGCAGTTGCTGCTTCTGCCTGTGAAAGGGGACAAAGACTGGGCTTTGTGGTATATTCCTGCTTGAGACGGACCTCCAAGGGCTTGGACTGAGCTTGCCCCCTGTTCTGAAGTCTCAGGGCCATCGAAAGGCTTTCACTGCCAGCACCTGGACTCTCTGCTGAGACTCCTGCCAAGTGGTGCCTAATCCAGTCCCTGGGCCCTTGAAATGAGAAGCTAGTGAAGAATCAAGAAAATCCAAGAAAACCAACTTCGGACGACTCCTGATCGACACCGCTGCCAAATCCTGTGATGCTGCCTGCAACCAAAGCCGTGGTCTTCACTGCAGTGTGACGACCCCGCATGCCTGACACTGCTGCAGTGCAGCCAAAGTCAGCAACTCAATGAGAGTCGCTGCATCACGTTGTGACTGCTGGATATCGACTCTGCCCGAAGTGCGCAGATCCAGCACTTTGCACCGACGCCACTTCACCTCCACCACTCCGCAGCAAGGGGATGTCTCTTTGTGATGCCTTCGCTCCACAGCATCAGAACCAATGCCACCTCGGATCAAGCGACGCCGCAATCCTCGACCGCGTGTACCGGCTTGTTTCGACATTTTACTAAGGTATTGTACCTGGGGGTCTGCGTGACTCCGTGACCAGCGCCATTGGCGTCGGATTGTTGGGAATGACTCCATCACAATGCAGTGATATCACCTCATCTAAGCATTTGTGTTTCTAAGTGCTATTTTTGAGTTTTATCTTAAAAAATTCATAACTTGACTTGTGTATGTCGAATTTTTTTCATTATGGTCTTGTTTTGTTCAGATAAATATTGGCTATACTTCTAACCCGGTGTTAAGTCATTTTGTAGTAGTTTCCCTGTATTACTGTGTGTTTGGTACAAGTACTTTACACATTGTCGCTGAAGTTAAGCCTTGGGGGGGAGCAGGGGTTAACTGAGTGTGATTCTCCTTTACCCTGACTAGAGTGTTGCTCCTTGCTTAGTCAGGGGGTAAGGTGACTGCCAATCAAAGACCCCATTTCTAACATTTCTTCATTTTGATGTAGTATTCTTCAAAGAGGAGTGTCTTCAATTCTTTCCTAACCTGGAGCAGTAGCAGCATTAGGGCATCCTTTGATGCACTTAGAAGTATGAGCAATAATAACGTGCAGGGCTACAGGTATTATTCCGAGTATGTTCATTTTAAACTACTGCTTGTTCCATTTGTTGAACTGCAAAGTTTCATTTAAATAGAGAGTCATTATTTTGCAAATATATTTAACCAAAATGTTTTCAAATATTTTTGTCAATTGATTGTCCACTATTTGGTACCTGATGGAATGATAGGTGCATAAACCAATTAAGCCTGACTTAGGCATTAAAATGAGTTCATCTGGAAGTTCAGTTCCGACAGTGCTCAAAACATGTTAGTATACAGTAAAAAGCATTGCTTTTAATCAGTGCATCGCATCTATGTTTGTCATATTCTTAATTAAAACTAATTAAATATAAAGTGCATCTACTGTAGAAAAATGAGTTTTGATAATCTTTTATTACAGCAGAGAGCATGTACATAAACCAGTGCTTATGTATAAATAACAGAAATGCAGCTGCACTTATGCAAACAGATGTGCAAACGTGCAAACAAACTGATTTTTCCACAGGTACATACTGTTTTTGATACAGACAAATGGGGCCAAGCAATAGTGTTCAAAGTGTGAACTAATTAAGCATCATAACCCTCTGCCGAGTGCAATAACGGTTATTAAAGACCTCAAACCCGAATTAGAGCCTCGAGTTGCATGCGAGATCCTGTAGGTAGGGTGAGAGCCTTCAACATTCATAATAGGTTGAGACAGATAGATATAAAGTTATTAGAACATTTCACCCACTAAGGGCAGAATGTTCTAATATAAACAGAGAGACACAGAAAGACAAACATTGGACACTTGGAAGAGAAGGTCTGTGCCAGGTCTGTGAGCAGTCAGGTGTCCTCAGTAGAGCTCTCAAAACGTACTGTATTCTAATGTACCCACATATCCCATTGCATGACAAATAAATAATACGTTACTCCTGTATCTTCTCTACTATTTTCTGGCTTTGTTTCCTATAGTGATGCTTAGTCTGTACTTTTGTAACTAGATCTTAAATTGGCTATAAAGAGAAAGAATGCTTCAAACATGAACAACGCAGTTCGTTTGTGATTCACATGGTTATACACTATTTAGCATGAGCTGAATTCATTTACCTGTTTTTTCCACAATGATTCATGCACTCTGACCTGTGCAAGGCGGACAGCTTCCAAATGCATGTCATTATCATCAGGACACCAGCAAGACACTATTGGCCATATTTACTGTTCTTCACGCTCTCGACAACTGCATTAAAAACAGCAGCAAAGGGCACCAGATTTATTATGTTGCCAGCTGATGATGACACTTGTGCTAAAATCTAAAGAGGGATGAATCGAACGTGTCTCAATTGCAACACCCAGTCCCTCATGATCCTCTGTTAGAGGTGAGGTATCAGTGAAGGAGGGGGGGCGGGGATGGGCTGTGGAGCATCTGGGGGACACAGAGGGGAATTTTCTTTACGGACTAGGTGGTCTCACACACTATATAGTGTCATGCTTCATCATATGACCACCTAGCCCCACCCAGGTAGGACAGTGCCACCTGGGCGGACTCGACCTCACTGTTAAAGGAACAGGAGGGAGTGCGTAAATTAAATCTGGTTCTGGAAATAGAGGGATCCAGCTAATCTAAGGAATAAAAACACCTAATCAATGACCATTGTTGTACCAATGCCTCTATTTCTGTAATAGTATTAACAACATGATACAGATATGATACAGATTGAAAAATTATGAGAAGGGGGCAAGGAAAGTTACACATAGGGAGTTTTTGTACCTCGCCCTTCAGAGGAGTATCCAGCATAGATAAAAACCCTTACAAATAACAGAAACTCTTTTTGAACCCCTGGTTGGAGCCACTGACACGTGATAGGTGAGAGACTGATGTGCTGCATATCCTATATAGCTTGTAGAGTGGCAGGGGCAGCAGATAACTGTGCAAGAGGGACTAGAACGGAGGAGCAGCCATGGCTGAAGCCCTATGAGATATGCCAAATCTCCCAGCACATAAGGTAGGGATGTGCATGGTCCCTAGGGTGGCTCATCATGAACCTGTGTCAACCTCGCTGCAAGAGTCACTGTGTGATTTCATCTTATCAAGCAATTTGAAGACATAAATGTCCCAAAGTGGGGCTGCACCATCACCCTGCAGGCATTGGTCATGTGCTATAGTTTCTGTTTCTGCTTCTGCTTCTGCCACAGGCCACTGATGTGTTATTTGGAGCCAAAAACTAATCATAGGTGGTTGTGGTGCTTTGAAAGCCATGGCGATTAAGCGCTTGAAGAGGACTAACGTGAGATCTACTCATTTTAGGTAGTATTTATAGCACTAAGGGACATATTTATGGACTGGGTGCAGTGCCAATTTCCCTGCGCCCCTTAGCACCACCCTACCTCCAACATGTGTGCGCCGTATTTAAAGTACAGCATACCATGGAGCAGGGTAGGGGGCAATACTGTCATTTTTTATGGCGCTAATGATGTACTCTGCAGGAGTAGTACCAAAGTATTGGTGCTACTCCTGCAGAGTACATAGGGACCCATTCTAAAGAATGGAAGCCCCCTTTTAACCGCTTGCTCTTAAGCAGCAGTTAAAAGTGCGGTAGAAATTGGCGCAAGGAAACCCATAGGTTTCCTTGCACCATTTTACTGGCTCCCCTAACGGGCGAACACCCCTTTTGCATACATTATGACTGGGGCAGGCATAATGTAGCGCAAATGGTTACAGGGTGGCGCACTAAATGCATTGCACCACCCTGTAAATAAAGCGTGGGTATTTTGGCCTCGTTGGGCCATATTAACATAAAAATAAATTAGGTTAATGTGGCACAAGGTGGCGCTAGTGGCCTATAAATATGCACCTCAGTGTGCTTTTTGATCCCAAAGAGGCACAGGAGTGGGTCAGGTGATAAGCATACATCTATCACTGCTGAGATGTGATCCATTACCTGCACCTAGGTATGCGCCAAAGGTGAGCACTCATAGACCACGTGTAGAAATGAGGCATCAGCCTTGCCACATCGCAGACAAGCTGGTGAAATTCTCAGGAACACTGCGTGAAGCCGGTGTGGTGAGAGATACAGTTGATGTAAATAAATGAATTGTGCCAATTTCAGATGTGCATTACGTGAAAAGCTCTTTACCTGTTCCAAGGCTGTGGCCCATGGCTTAAGAATCAATTCCACCCCCAGTGAGTCATCCCATTTGGATCTGTCCTGAGATGCATATACCAAGTTTCCTACCTGCTGTGCTGTGTAGAACACAGAAATCACTGTGCTTATCAGCCCATGTGTTAGAATGCATTTGTAGGCCCAGGTGTCCTGTCGGTTCATTCTGTTCTGCCACCCATGTGTCTCAGATTGCTAGTATGAGTGCATTATGTGCCAGAAAGAGGCCGGCACCAAGGTCATAGAGTTCTTGCATGCCCTGTAATGAAAGTAGGAAACCATCACTGTAGAGGTCTTCCACTTGAAGTATCCCTGTCTCCTGCCATGGTGTAGGGTCATGGTCCCCAAGTAGGGCACTGATGGCTGTCATACCCCATAAAGGCAGCTGTTGTGCATAAGGGACGCGTGCCTGCCCGGGTTGTATGTATCTATTCCATACTTGCATGGCTCCAGGAGTCCCCCATGCAAAATCGGATTCCAACCCTATAAAGGTTCTGAAATATGACCTAGTCGGCACTACCAGCAGAGCTGCAATAAAATACTGACACCACGGAAGGACCAGCATAATTGATATGGATGCACAGCTCAGAGAAGAGTGAGGTAGTCATGTTGAAAATGTCATGGACTGCCGGGTTGAGTGCAGGACCCGGCCGTAGTTCCTGTCAAGGAGGTTTGTGTCAGTGTGATAACCATTCACAACAATGTAGAGGAAAGTCTCAAGGTTCCAGGGGAGGCGCTCCTGTTGTAACTTGTCTTAAAGCCCATGTTCCATCTGTTGTAGAGGAAAGACACAGAATTAGCCTCCCAAGGCTGGCAGAGTGATGGTGTGATCTCTCAGACACCAGCATATAAGGACACAATGTGCCAGTCTGCTCCCACCCGGATGCCCCAGGCTGGGCCCCTATCTCACAGGAAAGCTGGCAAGGGCTCCATGGCAAGTGCAGAAAGTGCGGATGAAAAAGAGAAACCCTGTCAGGTTCCTATGGCAAAGGAGTGTAATATATGCCACACAATGTGTACCCTAGTTCACTGTTCCGAATGTAATAACTTGACACAACCAAGAAATACCAGGCCCACTCCCATGGCCTCCAACACCCGGAGAAGAAATGACCAGCCTAGTATATCAAACACTTGTTTGAAATCCAGGGAGACCTCCACCAGGTCAGCCACTCCCAGCCACTGCCCCTATAATATAACAGCCAACGTGTGTTATAACATGTTGCTCTCTGTGAAATAAAACTGCATTGGTCCGGGTGAACAAAGATACCAAACATTGGTAGCAGCCTATTCAAGAGGACCTCACTCAGTATTTTGTAGTGAATGTTGAGCATTGATAATGGGTGATTATAGCCCACTTCTAGTATGTCCTTTTCTGGATTCGGTAACACTCTTAAGAGGGCTCCATGGACAGATTCCAGGAGTGTGCCTTGGTCATACACTTCCGGATCTCCAGCAATTTGGGAGCAAGGGTGGCCCTGAACATTGTGTAAAACTCCACAGGACATCTGTCCATCCCTCGGGTCTTACCATGGGTCATCTGTCTTATAGCCATTTGAATCTCCTCCATCTGAAGGGGCTGTTCCAGCTCAAACAATTGTATTGGAGTCAGGCTGGGAAAAGCCACCCCTTGCAAGTAGTCCCTCATCTGTTCAGGAGGGAGTTTCGGGGAATGAGAATATAATTGCTCGTAGTGCTGAGCAAACACTGCTTAATATCTGCCTGAGTATTTGTTAGGCAGCTTTCATCACGGCTTATCACCGTCTGGATGTTGGTGAGCCAGACAGTCCTTGTAATCCAAGTCACACAGCAGTCTTGCCTTCTCATGATATCCGCCGAGCTCGGTTGAACGGCAGGCATTGTCATCCCTCAACCTCCAACATCAGTATTTGTGCTTTCAGATCCTTAACGGTACCAGTGATGGATGCTTTAAACTCCCCACCCCCCAGGCTGTGCCCATACAGTGATACAGTGTCCCCTCATGGCCACTTTCATAGCACCCATTCCAATCCCCTTGAGCCATCATTCTCCTCAAAATAGCATAAGAGATGTCTGGCAATGGTGTCTCTACAGGGTACATCAGGCAGCACGTCTGTCCTAAGTCTCCATGTGAGAATGGAGGCTTGGGTCCCTCCCCATTTGGCGGGCTATGATTGGATATCATCCTGCCCAGGCATTCAGAACTATTTGTCAGGTGCCAGCAGTCGGAGTTACAAAATAAATAATCTAGTTGGGTATGTACATGGTGAGTCGGACATAATATGAGTATTATGCTTACCTGGGGTGCCTCAAACGCCAAACATCATGTAACGTGGACAAGCAGGAGCACTGCTGAAAGTGTTTGCCTGAATCTCCTGTGTGCCCAACTGGGGAGATATTGAGCGGTCAATGTCTGTATCATGTATGTAGTTGAAATCCCCTCCCCACAACCCTGGTGCACTGGGATCACACAGCATGGATGGTGACAGGGTATCTAAACCTCACCCTGGAGTGTGTTGGGTGCACAGAGGGACACTATTGAGATGGGGCACCCATCTAAGGCCACAAAGCTGCCCTATTCATAAACAAGGATCCTGGTCTTCATGAAAGGCACCCTCATTGCCACCCAAATCAGAACCCCTCACACATACACAGAGTAGCAGGTCCCAAATGTCTGTCCACTCCATTGCATACAGACCTTCTCTAGCTCTCCTCTTCTGAGGTGTATCTCCTGGAGGCATACAAAATGGATGTACCTGCTCCTGTGGTATAGAAATATTTTGTGTCTCCTGGCAGGAGTTACCATGCCCTGGATGTTCCAGGTTAAAGTGTTAAAGGTGCAAGCCATGAGTGGACACATGCTACCCAGGGGTCTCCATCCCCTATGCGGCCCTGTCACCTGCCCCTCAGTACTTCCCATCCTCTCCCATCCATGTACCTCGCAGCCAGGAAATAAAACAGAAAAATTAAACTTAAAACAATTCCACTACCCCAGGCTTGAATGCTTGAGGGCATCGTGCCATAACACCCCAAACAGTGTAACTGGAAAATATCACTTATCTGCAACAAATATAAGTTCTTGTGGAAGTCAATGATGGGTGTGGGCCATTCCCAACAGTCAATAGAGCAACAATCCTCCATGGAATACCCATCAGACTTTGCCAGTTTCTACATGATAGTCACATCTTCCATCTTCAGCTGCAGCTTTGCCCAAAATGACATAGGAAACCCTCGGTGGACCTCAGCTTTCCCATCTAAGTTTGAGAGTATTCACAATCTGCAGCATCTCATGAGCCTGGCATCTGCCTACGGGGGCAGACCATTGGTGTGATTAGTGAGCCCCTTTCAGAGACCTCCAAGTCAGGACCCCCAGCTCTGAGTCTAGGTCAGAATCTGGGACCAGTGCTTGGAATCTATTGGTGCAGAGTGTAGAGTCCTCCACCACTGCCCACACTCGTTCTAGAGCAACTTGATTTTCAGATGGGTAGGATTTTGTCCTGCACAGGTGGCAACTGTGCTTTGGCTTGCTATCTGACCAGTCCTGTAGATCATCTCCTTGCGGCACTGGCTGATCCTGGATCCCTTTGAAATAGACCCATGCCCACACCTCATCAGGGGACATTAAGAAATCACTTGTGCCAGCGTCCACCACTCTAAAACAAGCTGGGATTAGCAATGCATAAGATAGTCACAAGGTACAGAGCTGAGCCTTGACAGCCCAAAAAATTCTGTGCTTCTTCTGCACCTCTGCCATATAGTCCAGGTATGTTGTGATATTGTTCCCATTTAAGTTTAAGGTCCACGAGTCCTTAGCTCTGAACATCTTCAATAACAGGTCCCTGTCCTGGAAACTGAGTAGACATGCAAAACTTGGGCATGGTGGTGCAGCCAGCAGAGTGGACAACCCAGGACAGTATCCTGTGTGCCATTTTGATAGAGAAGAATTTCAGGACTCTGGTGGACAGGATCGTGCATGACAACCAGTGTTCCAAAAAGAGCTCAGGGTTCAGGCCCTTGGGACCCTCTGGAAAGCTCAAGAAACAGATATTAGTGCATCCCTCCACATCCTCAGGGCTTGCCTTGAGCATCTGCACCTCTGTGTGTAGTGTTTTCAGCTGCTCTTGCAGAATATCAGTTGAGGCCCTGAGCAATGTGAGAGAGCACCACGGTTCATCAACACGTTCTGCAAGTTTGGCATGGTCCACCCTCAGTAGTCCAGTCTTTACCTGACTCGCCCCCAACTGTGCCTCCATTGCAATCTTAGAGTGCTGGATAGCTTGCAGAATCTTATCAAATTTTCCTGTATGCTTCTACAATTTACTTTCCAGTTGGCTAATTGGGTCTGCCTGTATCGCAGTGGCATGCCAGCATGGCCAAGATGGACTTCTGGGGCAAGGGTTTAAATGTCTTGGGGCGAACCACGCAACCACCGTTGCTGGTCGTGGGGTTTTGACTGGTGCACACCTCTCAGTCCTCCAGCCACACCAACAGCAATGATTACAGCGCATGCCTATGCTGAGCTTTGCCTTCAACTCCATGGGGGGAACGATTTCAAGGGCGCACTCCGGGCTATGATCCCAGCAGCCACTGCAGGATCAAGAGCACCCGAAGAAACCTCTGTTTGATCATATGCACTCTGGAAATGAGGACAACCTCACCAACCAGTGTTTCTGTGCAGTTT
The DNA here is from genome assembly GCF_031143425.1 of Pleurodeles waltl. Classification (NCBI taxonomy): domain Eukaryota; kingdom Metazoa; phylum Chordata; class Amphibia; order Caudata; family Salamandridae; genus Pleurodeles; species Pleurodeles waltl. The sequence continues at coordinate 1,351,557,803 of NC_090445.1, forward strand.
TGCCTGCATACCAACGTCAGTGGCCTCGTAGAGTAAGTCTTTAGGCAACAATGCATCTCAGCACTCCCAAATATTTTTGTGGTCCAGTGAACCTTAGTCACTTAGACCCACCAAGCTATGTCTCCAAATCAGTCCCTTTCACAGCACAATACAGCACAGCAGGGCGTCAGTCAAGTACCCAATTTCAGAAAGAAGAGTGGAAAGGAGGTTTGATGGCTGCAGGTCAGATGCCCCCTATTGTCCAGCATTTCCCCAGTTACCCCTCCAGCAGGCCCAGGGAGTGTATGGGACAGAAGTGTGCACTATTTGAGTCTCTGAGGTTCCGGTTTCACTCCAAGCATTCTGCTGATTCACAGGTCAGGCTTGTGTGCTTTGCTGCTCTGTTGGGTCGTAGTTGTTCCAAGGCCTCCTTTGTTAGTTCAGCAAATGTCCAGTGTCCCATCTGGTGCAGCAATTCACTGGGTGATGGTATCTCCCTTCCCCCAGTATCACCTTCACACAGTCAAGCCAGGTGGGGTAGTCTCCAGGTGCAGCTACGTGCTGCAATCGGTCTCGTGCTCTATTTAAGGAGCAATGGTGGTAGTGTTTGGGCCCCAGGGCAAAAAAGCCCGCTCCTCATGGCACATAGCAGACAAGAGAGACACAAGTTCTCCCAGTGTGAAAGAAACATCCTGGGCACACTGCTACGCCCTTCACCGGGCAGCACAGATGACAGACGAGCGCTCCCTGCTCGCACCCTCTGGTTGCGTTGGTAGTCACGGCTGTGATACCCACCGGACTGCCAACACACGCCGCAAACACTGCCTTCAGTTTTCTTCTATTGCCGTTCCCACAGACATGTCATCACCATCTTTCAGATGCCCCTCCTCTGCAAGGGAATGTCAGGTCACAAGATTGCCATGCTGCTGGCAAGATTTATGTAGCATGAATGAAGCTGGGCCAGATTCAGTGCAGAACCTCAGTGCGAGGAGTTTGTGCATGGCACGGCACTGCACTATCTTGGCCACACCCCATCAGCTGAAGTGCTCATGCAATACATTAAGCTAGTGACACATCTGCAAATCTCTCCCTTCCACTTGTTCTCAAATGGTGAAAGCCTACCTTTCCCCCCAGAGTGAAAGTCATCTTCCCTCGTTGTCCTTTCTCAGCTTTCATATGCGGGATGTGCTCTTCTTTTCAGGTTACATCACTTTTTCGCTTGATTTTCCTCCCTCAGAGTCTAAAGACTCTTATTCAGTCCTGTTTGGATGGGGAAATACCAGCATACCTTCTTTGCCCTTGAGTCCAATGCATATTATTCAGACAAGTGGTCTTCAGAGAAACTGACTTCTACCTTCACCAGAACTATTTGTGCTTCCTTTGCCAGTAGACCCTTTGTTGTTCTTCTCAGCACAGATCACTTGTCACAATTAGATTACTAGTTTGTCTGGGTGCCTATGGATGGCTGTACGTGGCTCTCAGGGACCTGTGAATATGAGACACCTGATGGTCCCAGGCTTCTTGATTCAGGAGCATATAGAGCCTCCACATCTGTCTTGTTCCATTAATGAATTGAGAGTCCCAGGGACATTGTTTAAGTTAAATATGTTCCAGAAATGTCAGACTTAGATTTGCCCCCCACGTGGGCTACTTAGGCCCTTATTTATACTTTCGGTGCAAAACTGCGGTTAGAGTAAAAGAAAACTGACTCTAACCAGCTAAGCGTTATTTTATGGTGCTAAACCTACCATGCCACATGACTCCTGCCTTAGAAAAGGCAAGAGTCATGCCCACCACCCCAATGGCCAGCACAGGGGACAAGGGTCCCATGGCCATTGCACCCAGTGCCATGGATGGGGGCCCATTTGAGGGCCCTCTAAGGCACTTTAAAAAATAAAATGCAATACTTACCTGTACTTACCTGTACTCACCTCGGATGGGGTCCCTCATCCTCCGCAGTTCCCCTGGTGTGGGTGGGGGTGCCCCTGGGGCCTGGGGAGGGCACCTGTGGGCTTATTCCATGGGGTTCCACCATGGAAATAGGCCCACAGGTCCCCTAACGCCTGCCCTGACCCAGGAGTCAAGAAACGGGGCAAAGCAAGCTTTGCACCATTTTTTGACCCCTCCCGTGCACCATTTTTGCACAGGAGTATAGATATGGCGTTATGCCTTAGAGTCATTTTTTGCACAGGAGCGCCTACCTTGCATCTCATCAAGGCAAGGTAGGTTTCCACTTCCAAAAAATGACTTTAACTCCATAAATTTTGCGCTAGACAGGTCTAGCACCAAAGTATAAATATGGAGTTAGTTTTGCACTGAATTAGAGTTAAAAAAATGACGCTAATTTGGTGCAAACAGAGTTTAAATATGCCCCTTAATTTGTTTCTAGGGTTTGAGTTTGAGTATTTTATAGCTTTGTTTTCTTGTTTTAAGTGGGGATTTTACAGCTTTAGCATTTTCCTCTCACTTTTTAGTTACTGCATGTCATTGTTCCTCTGAGGGCCTTTTCTTCCTCCTGCTTGTTTGTCTCTTGCAGCATACTTGCCTTTGCATTAAGTTACATTTGTTACAGTACTACAGTATCAAGTCACCCACTATACGAAGGATGTCCTAGTCTACACTGACTGTGTTTGTATTGCCCTGGGAATAGTTGTATTTTTTCCAATGGTGGGTAATGTTATCAGTGCTTTCAATTGCAGGTTTCTTCCTACTTTTCAATGATTTAACAGTAAGGGTCTGATTAGAAATTTGGCAGATGAGGAAAAGGCAGCCAGAGTGGCAAAGGACATTACTTCTGCCACTCTGTGTTTATTCTGTCCACCAATTACAGAGCTCACCACCAACCAAGTGGTATCATCTGTTGATTTGTATGAAACCCATCCAATTCATACAAAGCTATTGAAGAGTTTGGTGTGCATCCATCATTGGTGATGGATGGTTCATTAAACTTGTGAAAGTTTCATTTTTTTCAAAAATAAACCCTCAAAGCGGGAGCTTGTTTTTATAAAAATGTAAAGGTAATGACCCCTACACTATGGGAGTTTCCTCTCATGGCGTGGGGGTCATTTTTTTTATTTTTACTGTCCCTCACCACCAGGCTTTACCTAACTTGTAAGGAGTAATCTTTTGACTACACAATGTTAGCATATAAGCTCAGAGCTCTTCCAACTGTAGAGTGTGGTCCTAAGAGTCCATATCTTTGTTCCCAAGAGTGTGCATTAGTACGTACTTGTAAGAATGTGTAAATGAAGATGACCTGGAAGTGTGCCATTCATATATAGAGTTAAATTGCATAAAATGGTATGGAAATTATGATTCATACAATGGGTGCACTAGTCAATGAGAATGTTGGCAGGGTCAGAGATGTGAATAAAAAGAAAACAAATATTCTGAGACAAATTTGTTGTTTTTCACCTTCAGGTAACAGCATATAAAATAACACACAGCTTCAATGAAAAATAAATGCAAGCTAGACTGCTCAGTAGGAAATGCACTCCTTTATGTTTTGAAACCTCATTTGGTTAATGTGATCATTGCAGATGTGCATGTGTGTGTGTGGCCGGAGAGTCACAGAACTGAATCCTGGTTGCTCCAGTGGGGAATATTGACTTGTGTATTCATAGTGTTTATAGTGCTATAAGGCCCCGACATGTGACAGAAAGTACTGTGAATGTGTAAATTATTATTTAAAAATTGTATTGCACACAATATTAGGCTGCAGGAAAATTATTTAGTGTTTAGTGTCTCTTTCAAAGTACATATTTTAGTAACACTTAATCAGACTTCACCTGCACATTTTATATGTCTCAATTAAAAGTACACATTACAGAACTTCACTGAGAGCACCCTTACATTACCTCTCAAAAAGAATACATCTTTGTCAACATTAAGCTTTAAGTGAAGCCACCAATTAAAGCCTGTTAGACCTGACAGCCCTAGGATAGTCTTCCCCACACTTTTTTGCCTGCCTCCATCCATTTTTCTGATTTCACATGTGCTGATTTTAGGACTCTCCCCACTATAACACTGCTGGCCAGTGCTAAGGTGCTTGTGCTCTCTCCCCTAAACGTGGTAACATTGGCTCTTACCCAGTTGGTATATTTAATTTACATATAAGTCCCTAGTGCACTAGATGTGTCCAGGGCCTGTAAATTAAGTGCTACTTGAGGGCCTGCAGCACCACCCACACAAGCAGCCCCTTAACCATACCTCAGGCCTGCCATAGCAAGGCCTGCATGTGCAGTCTGCCACCTAACTTGACATTTGCGACTCCTTGCCAAGCCTCAACCCCCCTTTTTATTACATACAAGTCACCCTGAAGGTAGGCTCTATGTGACCCACAGGACAGGGTGCAGTGAATGTGAAAGGCAGGACATGTAATGTTAAAGTGTACATGTCCTGCTACTGAAAAATTCCCAAAGTCGTTTTCACTATTGGGAAGCCTGGTCCTCTCGTAGGCCAGCATAGGGGGATTCCTTAAAATACTTTTAAGCTATAATTCATGATCAGAGCAGAGTAACTACCTAATGTTTCATATCTTTGGAATGGTAATAATAAAGCTTTGTAAGGTTGGATTTGACATTGCTATTTTAGCAATGGCACTTTTAGAAATTAGGCCTTTCTCTGCTTTTTACTGTTCTATGTGCCATTAAGTCTGTCTCCAATCCATATCTGGTCTGTGCTGGGTGACAGCCTCTCTTGTACATTCAGTCCACATAGCCATATACACAGGATACTCAGCTGCAGCTGCATTCATCTGCATAGTGACAGGTCTTCCTGGGCAAGAAGCATGGAGGGGTTCACACTTACATTTCAAAGGGTAGTGGCCTGACCCCCACAAGGGACTGATGACTCCCACAGATAACCTGGCAGACAGGACTGGGCTGAAAGAGAACTGGTGCACTTCAAAACCACTCTTTGAAGTCTGCCCCTCTTCAAAGGGACATTTGGTTATACATACTAGGGCTCTGACCCCCTCAAATTAGACACTATTGGACCAGGAACTAAGACTCTATCAGAAGAGCTGTTGGGCTGCTCAAATGACTCAAGTGTAGTGCTTTCCTAAAAGTACTGCTCCGCTGCTAGTAGCCCCGCTAAAGGATTGGTGGCTTGCCCCCTATGTTTCTCAGAGGCTTCAAGGACATCAAAGACTGTGTGAATGGCACCACATCAGCCCCAGCATAGCTCTGACCAGGTGGACGTTTGTGATGGGTTATCTCTAGCATGTGCAGTGCTTATCTCCTCTTCTGAAGTTGTACCTGTTGTCACAGATTACTGCAAGTGAGCATGAATCTTCTCTGCTGCCCCAGCACCACTTTCTGAAGTTGTGCTTACTGCCCCAAACTAGGCCTCCCTGCAGCTTTCGAGCTGCTTGCCCAAAGGTTGTGTCGATGTTGACGCATTCCCACCAGGGAGCAAGGTGCCCCTTTGTGGCCACATGTTGCTCTACAGCTGTAGTGGCCATTGACCCCCAATCCCATCCCACAAGTGCGGTGTCAACCGCACCCTGTAAAACACTCTGCAACTGGGACTCTTGTGGACTGCGATGAGCATCTGAATCTGAGTGTGCTTCCTCACCATTGTGTCTGAAACGGAGTGCTGAGTATGGCCACACCTTATGCACAGGTATTGAATTACCCAGACCTGGGTGCTCTGTCACCGGCCCTCTCCCTGGCACCCATTCACAGCCTTTGGGCCTGTATTCTGACATTTCTGTTTCACTCCTCAAAGGAGTGCATCCAATTTCCAAAGCACTGCAGGAATACTTTTGCCAGTGATTATCTTCATGTATGCTCATCGGATGTGTACCTTTTTGGTCTCAATTCCTTCAGATAAATAACCTCTATTTTTCCTACTTGGTGTGGAGTTGTTTATGTGGTGTTTCCCTGTGTTGTTGTATGAGTTATTGCACAAATACTTTATACATTACCTTCTACGTTAGGCCTGCCTGATCTGTGCCAGGCTACCTGAGAGTAAGGGTGACTTGCTCTGATTAGAATTGTGAGCCGTACTTGGTCAAGGAGCATATTTTTGCCAGCTAGAGACTGGGATTTCTAAAAAAAACTATACTGGCAGTTGTTAAATTTGTTGATTAACACATTGCACATATTTTGTTTCAGGTCGCAGACATCCTTGTGAGAAGGCCTGTTTCTTCACTCACAGAGCTACACATCAAAAGAGATCCCTCCTCCCTCCACATACATCCTTCACTTCCAGCCTGAGGTGCCTTAAAGTCCACAGTAACCATTCAGCGGTGGTGGTTTTGGTTAAAAGATAGATGACATGCTTTTGTAAATTTAAAAAAGCATGAGTATGTCAGTCCCCACATATCCCACCCACTTCAGCCTCTGTTTACATGCAGATTTTCCTTACTAGCATTGAGCCTTGGTTACCCTTGCTGCACAGGGAAGAGGGCCCAAGCAACATGAGTGCAAAATGAGTGCAGGGTTTAGACTTTCCTTTCTTTTTCTCACAGAAAGGACCAAATAGTCTGCTTGGGACTCACGCCTAATAGTGATGGCCCGGTAAAGTGGGCAGAGGAGACGGCCTGCTTCAAAGAGCTGAAGGTATAATTCCTGCTGCAGGTGAGATAGCACTAGGACCCAGGAATGTGAGGGGTCAGTTAATCACAATTATTGGTACTTTACAATCATTCCTTGTTTGCATTAGGACCATTGCAGTGCCATTGTTGATTTCTGCCTTGGAGCAAATACCCAAAGGTGGTGCGGGGTGAATTGGACCAGAAGAGATGTCTTAGCTAGGCCTCCTGGACATGGCACAGATGGAACAAGAAGGGAGCCCATATTGTTAACAAAGCTTGAAGGAGACAGATTGCTTGCAAGTTAGTATCTTTAGTGAAGCATTTGCACTGGCACTGGGAGCCAGTGGTGTGAAGGGCCCACTTCATCGCAATTGTGACTGTGTTACTTTACAAAAGATCATAGGGGGCTATTATCATTGCTAGAATTGGGGAGGAGGCAACCTTCCTACAAAGAAGGGGGAAACATGTAGTAGTTAATTCTTTTCTGAAAGCAGCAGAGAGCCAGCTTCAAGATTGATGTTATGGCCAAGCATGGTGGGCAAGGGGTGAGAGAGGCAGAGGAGACATCCTGAAGTTTATGGCCAGAGTTATCATTAGTAAAACAGGTGCATTTGCACTGGGGCCAATGAGTGTGAGGGCTTGATAACACCCCAATTAGGGAGAGTATAGTTTTTATTTAATTTTCATCTTTAGTTGATGCATTTTGTCTTTTACAACTTTCACATTCAGTTTGGATTTTGAGCTACAGAAAAGTGCCCGCAAAATGATCTTATGAGCCACACCCCTTTCACTCAGTCCTGTACCTCCTGTTCCCCACATCCTTGTCAAAAAAGTTTTGAAAGGGGACTGAACCTTATTATGATTTGCATATGGGGGTTCAGACAAAAAAGGTTGAAGAACGTTTCATTAGCAACATTTGATGCTGGGATGTCCAGCTTGCTCTCCTTAGATCTAGTCTATCCCGTTCTTAGGCTTACTCCCCAGGCTTCATTATGGGCATTGTCTGATGCATAATAATTATGATTTTTTTTCACAAGGGGTGTCTATGTTTTGTTTTTATTGTCTCTGTAACCTTCAAATGGAAGCCTAGGATTCCTTTCATCGTACTTGGGCTACTGCATGCAGAACTCCAAATGGATATGTTAACTCATTCCTCATGGCAGTTGTTGCATAACGTTTATATGAGTATTGCCTAATGTCTGTTGCTTGGTGGCTGCCAATTATATCTCACCTTGTCACCTCTCATGTCTTCTCTTGTAGGTTCCCCAAGATCTTCTCTTCAGCTTCTCCGGTGTACTTTATTTTTGGTGGAATTTTTCTGTTTGCTTGGTATGTAGTCTGGATTAATGCCCACATACATGGTGATCCTTCGACTGAATAGTTTTGGTTGGATGTCTTGCAGGGAATCACAGTATAAAGGGGCTAAGTTTGTATAGATGTACATGCCTATTGTTTTGTGAAAGCAGCACTCTTGTGCTTTTTGTTTAAATTAATAGAAATTTCTAGGAACACCAACAGACAATCCCAGGGCATGCACAATGCTATTCCCAGCATAATCAACCCAGAGTCAAAGAGGTTATAAATAACAAAGGAAAGTAATGATGTACAGAAAGCTAGGAGATTCCTGAGTGATAAAACAACAGGTGCTATAATACTGCAACTCTTTCAGCAAACATTAGGAGACCTAAGTGTCATCAGGATTTTCTCATACAAAGCTATTTTAATAAATCCTTAGCTGTTAGATTGCTTAAACCTGAAAATAGCTCTAAACATTGTTCTAAAGATTTGGCTGACAAAAATTCTTATCACACTAAAATGTAGGAGTTACAACACACGTGAAACATGAAGAATACACAAGCCAGTTATGTGCACCACTGATTTTGCAGTTTAGATTACACAATTTCCATACCTCAAACTGTAGATAGGAAGTACTTATTGTCGGGCAAAGAACCAAATGAAAAAAAACACAGAAGAGAATAATGACTTGTGGAGATGCTTGCCCTGTTGCAAGACATTTCAAACGTGCACATAAGAGTGTTCTTAAACTATAACTGTGAGAGAAATACATTACAGAAAATATGCAGGCTAGAATCTGAGTGTATTATCGACCATGGCTTTTGTGTCTTACCCCTAAAATGCTTTCTAGTTTAATCCATTTTTTCTTTTTATTAAAAGGCACATTGGTACTAAAATCTATTTTTCAGACTTTTGAGGTTCTTGAGTATTGCTTTTGTCTGTCCTTATGAGCCACACAATAATAAATATAAGAAAGTGAACTATTAATTGGGGTGGATGGAAGCCCACCACAATTAATACAGTCACTAACCATTTAGGCTCAGTCAAAGGTTTTAGTAAATTAGTTCTAAACTCAATCCCTGGTAGCTATGTCACAGAAAAGACAGGCTTATCCTAAAAAAATGTGTAACAATAAAGAAATAGCAAAACAGTTAAAAGTCGAAACACAGCACATTAAAAATATCACTTTTATTTTTAAGAAGCGCTGAGATTTTAATCAACAAAATAATGCCAAAAGAGCAAGAATCCAAAATGGGAAACCAGAAAAATTAAATTCAGAAAAATTAGGGAAAGCTATTGCTAAAAACACTAAGCACTTTTGATCATGTAGTAGACAGGGTCTTAGGTGAGATTTTAGGCTGACTGTGATGGAAGGCGGGTTAGATACCCTAAACAGGTTTATCCCTATTTATAATTTTACTTTGGGACTCTGACATGGAAGTCAAACTCCTCAACTGGGGCAAGGTTGCAGGCTGTATCCGAAGAATTCCTCTGGAAGTTGGATATTTGTTGTGTGGGGTCCTGCTGAAAAGTTTAACTATTTCTCTAGCTTGTCCCAAACCTTAAATAGCATATTTAATATTTTACTCTGTACTCTTGTTTTCCTTATAGGACAGCTGGAGTCTTACACAGTGAAAGTATCTTTTGAAACATTGTTAATGGAGGGATATGATAAAATGACATTTCCACATGTCTCACTTTTAAATAGCATGCACCTTACCTTGTGAGCTACAAGGCCTATTTATAAGTGACATTATATTTGAAAGGAATGCATTTTTCTCTGTCAAAAGGGATATTCTGACAGGTCAGGCTCGAGGTTTAAACAGTAGCTGTCAGGGTACAATGGTAGCCCTGAAAAACATGTTTTTTGTGTCACATTTGTAGATGGCACAATATGCACTGCAGTTCACAGGTGACATTAACTTTCCATGTCATGGGTATAAATTCTATACCATATGCTATGGTCTTAAAGGAGAGTAAAATATGTTACACAGGCATTATCTGCCAATTTCTATATGTTTTATGGGTGGGTCAGAGCACATACATTGGGCCCTAGTCTGAAGTTTCCCAGTGAAAAAAGTCCAACAACACAACCAGCAATACAATTCAGGATAAAATAGGGTGACCATACAAAAAAGATCATTTTCTCAAAATAATTTTACCATTTCAAAATAGATCAGCTAAAGCAACAAGGCATGTGATAACGTCATATGACCCCACTACTCGATGGGAAAGTGCAGCTGGTTAAATAAATTGCCACACTCTTGATGACATTAGAATTTGAAGGTTTCATACTTTGCAAAGTGTGGACTTCAGGTCACCTTCCACAGCGCAGGACTCCAGCAGGACTCTGCTGTGTGCCTGTTTCCAGGCGTGGGTTTTTGTACCTGAGTGACAAAGCTCTAGTGTTCTATTTACAATAAGGTATGAACTAGCAAAAGGCTTGTTCCTCATTATGTTCCCCACTGTCTCTCAAAATACATTGAAAGATAACAGTGATACATTCGTACAAATATACTCGAATCAAATGTGAAGTTTGTAAACATAACACCCTCCTGAGAAAATGAATGATGTTGAAAAAAAGAACAAACACATAATTAATAAAAATGTAAACAGGACTGATTCGTTTTTTTCAGCAGTTCCTAACAAGGAAAGATTTGTTTTGTGGTGTTTTGAACCTGGTATAAGATTCTCCCATTGGGGGCAGGTATTTGAGAACGTGTATGCTTAGATGAGAATGATGTGTAAATTTGTTTTAGGATTAACTAGTAAGGCGTTTTTCCCTTTTACTTTCTAGATGCTGCTGAGGGGTATCTACACTAAGCTGATCAGGCCTCTTTTGGCATGCAATATACATTAAGAAGGATAGACATGACCCTTCACCCTTATGTGTTTCTAACAAAGGTGAGGATATACACTTTAACCAAGCTAACAATAAACCCCCTGAATACCTAGTAACATTCAATAGGCTAGTCACTAGGAGGGTCAATCAAACAGCTACCTTGTCCTGTGATACTAATACTAATCATAGTATTGCCTTGACCTCCACTATGAGTGAGCATCAATAACGAGAAGCCCGGAGCACAGCGTTCATGGTTCCTCTGTTGGTCTAGTGATGTATCTCTTCATAATTAAGGCAGCGGCATCATGGAGCTACTGCACCTAAAAAAACTGTTAAAGGTGGAATATTGTTAGATGTTCAACTTACTACGCTAAAGCAAAGACAAAGGTGTCTTATGCATAGCACAAACTGTTATTAGCAATTTTCTAAAGGGTAAGAACTTATCTATTTGCTATTAAATATTTTTAAGCTTGTTTTCTCGCTATTAGGCTGGAGTTAGTTTAGAAGTGTTGTTTGAATTGCAATGTTGTTACTTTTTTGTGGGTGTTTGTCTTATTTTAGCACACCCCTCCCTCTCCTTTAATTTTCCCTTAATGTTGCATTTTGGAGTATTTAGTCCCCATTTTCCACTACTCCTCTTGCCCCTCCCAAATTTATTACATATGGTTCTCTATCCAAGGTGGTTGAACCACATCTAAAGACATATGCAAGTGGGTAGGTGATCTGCTGATCAGGGAGAGTAAGACACTTAGGGGGTCATAACGAAAGTGGCGCCCGTACCGCCAACAGGCTGGCGGTACGGAGACCCATATTATGACCGCGGCGGTAGTGCCGCGGTCGCACCGCCAGGGCGGCGGTTTCCCGCCGTTTTAGCCCCGGCGGTGATAATCCGCCAGGGCAGATTATGACTCCCCTACCGCCAACCTGTTTCTGGCAGTTTGCACTGCCAGGAAGAGGCTGGCGGTAAGGGGTGTCCTGGGGCCCCCTAACAGGGCCCGTGCAGCTTTTCACTGTCTGCAGAGCAGACAGTGAAAAGCGAGACGGGTGCTACTGCACCCGTCGCACGGCCGCATCACCGCCGGCTCCATTAGGAGCCGGCTCCTATGTTGCAGCCGCATCCCCGCTGGGCCGGCGGGCGTAAACTAGGTTTGCGCCCGCCGGCCCAGCGGGGATGTTGTAATGGGGACCGCGGGAGTGCGGCCGCATTGGCGGCCACACGGCGGTTACCGCCGCCCGCCAATGTTGTAATGACCCCCATAGAGTCCTGGATTTGTCCCTTTCCCTGTGTACTTCTTTAACATTTCTATGGAGACTGCCTTTCAATGAGCATCATCTGCCTGGTCTATCAGTAGGTGTGATATACAGATTTGTAGATCTGTTATGGCCAGAGGGTGAATCAAATACCTCCAGAGAAGCATTGTAATGGGGTAGTGCTGTATCAATGGCTTTGTAGTTAAGTGAGTCCACAAAGTTCTCCACTTCGTCCAGGCAAGGCAACTCTGAGGTTTTGCCATCCAGCATGATGACCATCCTCACTAGTTTGGGGGTGAGGTATTTAATGTCCCATTTTTAGAAAGGTGACCTGTGGTCCATCACTGTCTTTTGCGTAAGATAAGTGATAAATGAGGAGTCCACAAGGAAAGATGTAGTTTGACCTTCAAGAAGTAAAGGTCCATTGTTCTCTTTAGCTGCCTGTAGGCTTGCCATCATATGATGGTGCTGCAGTAGGCAAAAAATGATGGAGTACTGTTAGAAATGTGGTCTCTAGTTGACAGAGGTATGCACCCTTGTCCAAGTAGGGACCACAATCCTAGTCAGGGTAAGTCACAATGAATCCAAATAATCCTGTGCCCATCCTCTGGTAGCTTGGCACTGAGCAGTCAGGCTTAACATAGAAGGCAATGTGTAAAGTATTTGTGCAATACTTTATGCAATAACACAGTGATAACACCACACAAATACACCACACAGGTTAAGAAAAATATTAGATATTTATCTGAGTAAATTAAGGTCAAAACGATCAAGATTTGATAAGCACAAGTTGAAATATCACTTTTGCATTGACAAGAAGAGTCTTAAGTCTTTAAAAAATCAATAAATGTCTCTTCTGTGCACAAGTACTTGATATGCGTCAACATGACACACAGGGACACTGCAGAGGAGGAGATGCATGGAAAAAGGAAGGTGTGCTTCAGATTTCTGGACAGGCTCAATTCTTCCCATGCTGAAAGGGCTGTGCATTGATTTCTGCGTGCAGTCTTGAATCCTCACTGCGATGTGGGGTCTTTTCATGCCCAGGAACAATGTGTGGAAATCCTGGGCATCCAAGACAAAGTCACAGGTGCTGCGTCGATCCAGTGGGTGATGTGTTGGAGTTTCTGATGCACAGTAGGTGCTGAGTCGATTCCTCATGCAGGAACTCGGGCTGATTCTTTCACTGTTAGGCAGGCTGTGCATCGATTCCGGTAGGCTGTGCGTCGATTTTCACAGCACAAGGAGTTTCTTTTGAAGAGAAGCAGTCTTTTTGGCCTTTAGACTTCAGGAACAGGAATCAAGCACAATCCAAGCCATTGGAGAGCACTTCTCAGCAGAGCCAGAGACCAGCAAGGCAGCATGGCAACAGCAAGTCAGCAGCCCTCCACAGCAAAGCAGTCCAGGTGAGTCTTTTGGGCAGCCAGGCAGCTCCTCTTGGCAGGTTGCAGGATCTGGTTTAGAGAGTCTGTCCCAGCAAGTGTCTGAGTTGGTAGGGTCAGGGGCCCAGTTTATATACCCAAAGGTGCCTTTGAAGTGGGGGAGACTTAAAAGAGTTGTTTTGAAGTGCACAAGGCCCCCTTTCAGTACAACTCTGTCTGCCAGGGTCCCAGTAGGGGGTGTGGCAGTCCTTTGTGTGAGCCTGGCCTATAGCCTTTGAAACGTAAGTGTCAAGCATCTCCACCCTTCTAGCCCATGAAGCCCCATTCAGTATGCAGATGTGTGCAAGTGTGACTGAGCATCCTGTGTTTTGGTTGTCAGGGTAAAATGCACAAAGGAGCTGTCAACCAGCCGAGCCCATATGTGGATTGGAGACAGGTTGTAAGGCATGGATGGTTTTTAAATGCAGAGAAATGCACACTTTCTGTAAGTGGCATTTCTAAAATAGTAATATCAAATCCAACCTCACCAGTCAGCAGGATTTTGTATTACGATTTTGGCCATTGACTTGTCTACTCCTTTCTGATCAGAATCTACCACTCAAACAGTGTATGAGGGTAGCCCTAATGTTAGCCTATGAAAGGAGCAGGACTCACAGCAGTGGAAAACGAATTTAGGAGTTTTCCACTACCAAGACATATAAAACACACAGGTATATGTCCTGCCTTTTACTAACACCACACCCTGCCCAAAGGGTTACCTAGGCCTACCTTAAGGATGACTTATATGTAGAAAAGGGGTAGTTTAAGGCTTGGTAAGTACTTTTCAATGCCAAGTTGAAGTGACAGTGAAACTACACATACAGGCCTTGCAAGGGCAGGCCTGAGACATGGTTAAGAGGCTACTTGGGTGAGTGACACAACCAATCCAATCAATCTAAAGACCCTGGGCACATGTAGTGCACTTTACTAGGGACTTACAAGTAGATCAAATATGCCAATTGGGTATGAACCAATGTTACCATGTATTAGGGAGAGAGCATATGCTAAAGTGTGCAGAGTCCAAAAGCCATCAACAATGATGTCAAAAAAACAGACGGAGGAAGGCAAAAAGTTTGGGGGTGACCCTGCAGAAGGCCATTTCCAGCAAGTACCATCTGTCAGAGACATTCAAGTGTCTGAGGCAAATCATAGTGTTCTCTGGACCTCCAGAAGATGTTTGAATTGGTTCTGTAGGAGGCAGGGCAGCATCTCCATGTGCAAACCAATCACATCACCCTTCTGTGCTTTTTCTTCAGCTCAGCCCCACATATCTTAATATTATCATGACAGGAGTGGACTTTCATATCAGTGAGTTTGTGTTTCATAACTGCTCCTAGTCTGGCACTCAATGTTTATCTCCAGGCATCTCCTTGCAGAATTTATTATGGTGTTGGATGCCAGAATATCCACTTTTGTGGAGTTTACCTCATCCACCATCTCAATGAAATTGTGCTCCAACATTGCACTAACTTCACCAAAGGCCCAGATTCCCTTAGTGATGACTACCAAGCTAACTTCAGGTATCTTTGAAACACTTGTATAAGCTGCTTGTTTAATGCCCTGGTTTAGCTGTGAAAAAATACATGGAAGCTAGGAAAGTATCAAGCCTGTAGCCAGGGGGGTTACTGATAGGTATGTGTATGGCTGCATGAAGTTGCAGTCACCTACATTAAGCAAAAGAACTGTTTAGGCACGGTGGCCAAGCCTGCCGCTTCACATGTGTCTGTTTTTGGCCCACCTAGGATCAGAGAGTAGAATGAGTAATGTACCACACTATGGTCCTCATTACGAGTCTGGCAGTCTAAAACCCGGATTGCCAGACGCATGGGGAGGAGATCGCCATGAGGCTGGCAGGCTCCCCCTGGCCCTATTACGAAGTTTCCTCTGGGCTGCCCGGCGGAAACCCTCTGAAATCAGAGGTTTACACTGGTCAGCCCAGTGGAAACCAAGCTCATGGAGCCGAGGCCAATGCCCTTGCACAGACAGTGCCCCCAGAACCCTCTGAATGCACACTGTCTGCCATAGCAAACAGTGCACATTGCAAGGGTGCTGGGCATGCCCACAAACATGTCATGGGCAGTGCAGGGGTCACCTGCGGCCCTCACCACTGCCTTTCTGACAGCCTTTTCAAGGTGGAGACCCTGTAATGAAAAAGCAGGCAGAAAGGGGACTCAGTGCCGCAGTGGCTGACCAAGACTCCGACCTCCGCCACCCTGTTGGGAACCATATTCCTGGTGGTGGAGGCGGTCCAACTGCCACGAGTGCGGTGGTCCGACCGCCACCACGAGTCTGGTGGTCTTAAGGCTGCAAGACTCGTAATGAGGCCCTATATCTGGCACCTTCGCATCACCTTTGGAAGTTCATCCATGTCAATCAACACAAAGTGGGGCAAAAAGATGCAGTGCAGAGCATGGGTCATGAACAAGCTGCCATAGCCCTTGATGTATGGAAAGGGCTATGTAGCCTATGTGTTTCTGAGAGACATCTGGAGAGCAATGATAGTGTGGGAATAATAGAGGGTCCTGTGTTAGGCACAGATGAAGCCTTATGTCCCACCCAAGTGGGTTGCAGCCCTGTTGGATAATATGGTCACACAGGCTAGAGGACTATAGTTGTATACAAGGCACCCCGCAGTAATGCAATTGTACTGCCTGGCACTCCACCTAATCTACCTCTCCCAGGTTTAAAGATAGTGTCAGTTTTCTCCCCATCACTCACTGCAGGTCCGGCTCTTGTACTCAAGATCACAGCCATTGTAGGCTCTGCCTTCCTCAGGAATCTAGATGCCAGTTGCGGCCTGTTCAGGTCTGAGGGTCTCAGTGTACAGGGTTTCCTCCCTGATACAATATAGCCCCCCTACACTGTGACAGCCTCTGCTCAGTGTGTGGTTGCACCCAATTCAGGACACCAATTAATGCAGCATGGCAGGGGAAGCAACAGGCGTGCAGCATCTGTAAGCATTCCAAGGGTATGTTGTCTTATAGCATGACCACAGGGGAGCATTATTATGGCCCAGGAATGGAGATGGACACACAGCTCTAGCACTGGGTGACCAGCTTCACTGTTCACGAGCTGCACTTCCTCAATTACATGTTTTACAATTCTGCATCACAAAAAGGGGTCCCAAGCTGGTATACGATCAGGCTATTGAGTTTTAAATATAATGCTATTACATTATGTAGCCACAATGCCAACTGCCAAAATATTAGGAAGGTAAGTAAATATAGGTAAGTATAGACTTATTATTTTGTTACCCCACATTTATGCAACTTTACAATCTAGAACTTCAAGATACGTAAATGTGGAATCAACAACAGTACATCCTCTTTTACCTATGTGTGCATAATTTCTCAATATTTTTGTCCTGATATACTCGGTATGATATTTTTGCGTGCAGGGTGTCTTTATGCTCGATATTGGGAGACAACATCCTCGGATTTCCAATAGTGGCTCTTGTGCAGGGTACAAACACCTCACCGAAGTTGTTTTAACAAATGAGCTAGAACGTTTCATGATTAAAAACGGTACTTTCATAAAGAAAAACTAAACATAGTTTAGCTTTGGCTACTCCATTTGATGGTTAGTGTAAAAAATCCACAGACAACTTTCATACCAAAATAAACTGTGCAGATTACAGAGAAAAGCTGCCTTACAATTTAAAACACGAAAAGATTATGAAAAGCACAGTTGCAAACTAAGGGGGTCATTCCGACCCTGTCGGTCCATGACCGCCAGGGCGGAGGGCAGTGGAAGCACCGCCAACAGGCAGTCAGTGCTTTCTGGGCGATTCTGACCGCGGCGGTAAAGCCGCAGTCAGAAAAGGGGAGCCGGCGGGTTTCCCGCCGGTTTCCCGCTGGCCCAGGGAATCCGCCATGGCGGCGCTGCTTGCACCGCCGCCATGGGGAATTCCGACCCCCTTCCCGCCATCCCGTTCCTGGCGGTAATTACCCCCAGGAACAGGATGGCGGGAACGGGTGTGGTGGGGCCCCTGGGGGCCCCTGCACAGCCCATGCCACTGGCATGGGCAGTGCAGGGGCCCCCTAACAAGGCCCCATAAAGATTTTCAGTGTCTGCTTTGCAGACACTGAAAATCGCGACGGGTGCCACTGCACCCGTCGCACACCTTCAACTCCGCCGGCTCCATTCGGAGCCGGCTTCATTGTTGAAGGGGATTTCCCGCTGGGCCGGCCGGCGGTCTTCTGGCGGTCGCCCGCCGGCCCAGCGGGAAAGCCGGAATGGCCGCCGCAGTCTTTTGACCGCGGAGCGGTCTTTCGGCGGGAACCGCTTGGCGGGCGGCGACCGCCGACCGCCGCGGTCAGAATGACCGCCTAAATGTTCATGCAGAAACATATGAGCAGTATGTGCTAAATAAATATACAAGGTGATCTATTGAAACCTATTGGCTGTGGTATGGTATTCAACATAAAAAGCCGATTTACTTGTCAGAAATACTGTGTACTGTTGCCTTCCTTTATGACAGTCCTCCCTATCTACCATTGTGGATTTAATAACGCTGTCAGGAATTGTTTTTCATTCCTTTCGAGCACTAACATGTTTAATAGGGATATTTGCTGGATCTTAGACACCGTTTTATAAGTTATGTATATGTTGAGCTGATCTAGAAACAGAATCCCACATCTGAGAGGCTTCCTGGAAGCAGTCATATCAGAGGAACTAAAACTAGCAAAGTGATAGTTTCCGGCTAAAATGAATTTGCATTAGAGTAATTATCTTGTCTAAAAACACAATTATCCCTAAATACTGACAGACACTGTCAAAGCACATCTCTGAGATTGATTTAGGGCCTGAAACGTATCCATTACCCCAGTGATGATAGCACAAATTAATTGTTTATACACTTTTTGTCCTGTATTAAACCATCCCTTCTCAGCTAAAGCCCTGGAACGTTGTGTAGTCACTTGTTCTAGAATTAAATACATGGTAGAAACCTTTATGATGGCCTTAATAAGGCTTAGATCAGTGTGTAGCAAGGAATTTATGTGTTGCAGATAGTGAATGATGCGCTACCAATCCTGGAAAAAAAGTGGAATCATGACTCCTTACTCTCCATGACCCACCATCAGTGGTTTCAGGCACAGTCATGTGAGGCGATATGTGGGACAGTTTTCATCTGATTCTCGTCTTACATTTTTGGATGTAATGATCCAAAAATGTCCACGATTTTCTCTACCCCTTCTCCTGTTTTTCAAGGTATTGCCCATTGTACTAGACATTCCAAAACACTTTTTAATCTTTACATTAAACCTCTTGATTTACTTCTGAGACACTCCAATACTCCTACCGTCACTATGATGTTGACCTTCAGCAGCCTAAGAAAGTCTCTTTCTGGAGGACACTGCCTCCCTTGGTGTCGTAATAGTAGGTAATACGTCTTCTATGTCTTTGCAACATCTCATTTTCTATTAATCTCTAATCCCATTCCAGTTTGCTCAATTACAATGCAGTGATGGCTTGATTCACTCAATGTGCTTGGGTGCAAACCATCGGTTTTCGAATGTGCTAAATATCTGAGCTTTATCCTTCACAAAAACACACCTTCAAGTTCACATACATTCTTTAGAAAATGGAGCCCAACTCCAAAAATGTATCTTTCCAAGAATAACTATCTAGATATATGAAGCCGAGGTATTCACAAAATCACTGTGTTTACGACCTCAAAAAGACTTTTTATAAAATCCCTATTATGAGTCATACATTTCTTTCCAAGTCATCATAGGGCTTTTGTGGCTGTACTTTAATAGAAAATGAGATGGGGCATGAAAGAGACGCCCAAAGATCAATTTGTAAATGAATGAGTGTTTCACCCAAAGGTCTGTTCAGAGGCCTGTGGCCGCTTCAATTAAATGTCCGTCCACTGGAAGCAAAAGCAGTGTAATCTTCGATTCACCTCATATCTCTTCGTTGCTCTACCAGACAAATACAGTGACAGAAGTCTGCTGTCCCTTGCAGGCCTGCATCCCTTTATTTGCAGCCAATCACACTAGGTTTTAAACTGTGAATTACCTCATTCAAGGTCATTAGAAAGGTCATTTTGCAACCCCCTATGAATGTAGTTTGTAAGGGAAATTATTAGTATATAGGATGAATTGTAGATTGCATCCTCATTTGCAAACCAGTTTGTGTGTAATTTACACTCAATATATTATCAGACAGCAATACAAGGCCATTTTTTTAACCAAGGCTTATGGAAGCATTTACAAAAATCAACATTAAGGGCCTGGTTATGAGTCTGGTGGTCGGAAAAACCAGACTGTCAGACCTGTGTCGAGGAGACTGCTGTGGAGCTGGCAATCTCCCCACCAGCTCTGTTATGAGTTTTTCACTGGGCTTACCGGCAGAAACCAAAGTTTCCACTGGTCAGCCCTGTGGAAAATGTGCAGCTGACAGTGCACATTCCGAGGGTGATAGGGAGGGATCTGGGGGGTCCCATGCGCTGCTCACGACAATGTCATGGGCAGTAAAGGGACCACCCCATTGCCCCCTGCACTTGGTCTCTGTCAGCCTTCTCATGTGGGTTGAACCACCATGAAAAGCCTGGGAGAGAACATGGTTGTAATCTGCACAGCGGCGCTGACTCCATGGCTGCCATGGCTTACTAATATAATCATGATTCAGCCAAGGAAATGAGAAAGAAACTAACACCCTTCTTAGGCTATATTAAAGATTCTTATATTGAACACATGTCCTAGGACCGCCAATGGCATGGTGGTGGTCGGACCACCTCATTATGAGCCTGACGGTCGGACCCCCATCCCTGCCAGGAACATGGTTCACAACGTGCTGACGGCAGTCGGAGTCATGGTCAGCCACTGCGGTGCTGACTTCAGCATGCACCGCTGATCACAATTCCATTGTCCACCAGCCTTTTCAGGGCGCGGACCCCACCATGAAAAGGCTGGGAGAAACACAGTGCAGGGAGGCCCCCTGCCCATCACCCTCAGGATGACCCTGGCTGCTTTTCATTGAGTATGTATTCTGAGGGTGCTGGTATGCTACGTTATAGGTCTCAGCTCTTTTAAAGGAGCCGAGACCAATACCGTAGCACTGTTCTCACCAGGCTGACAGGAGGGACCATTGTAATACGATGTTCCCTCCGATCAATCCGGTGAGAACATCATAATACAATCGGGTGTGAGGCAGCCAGATTTACAGCCACCTCATCCCCGCAAGTTTGGAGGTCAGCTCGTCTGACCGCCAAACTCGTAATGAACCCCTCAGTCAAAGACAAACCCTTGCATGATAATTTTGGCATAAAATATAAAGACTTTCAAAATGCATTATTATACTAGGTAGCAAAGTCCAATTTTTTTCAAATAATCAAGAACAAGACTACTCAGAAACCTTTGCTTAAAAACTATTGCAATCCTATTTACCATAAACACATAAAACAAATGCTAAGTAAACTAAATAAACACACAAAAGTCTTATAAAAATATTAGTTTTTCATTGGTAAATTAGTAATTTATTTTTCATTGTTCTGAAAAAAAGTAACAATTTAAAGAAAAATCTCTGTTACATAAAAATAAATGGATATTATTAACAGTTTTGAAAATATAATCCAAATGAAAACACATGACATTTTAAACTTTTCAAAAACATAACCTCCTAACAACTTTTTAAATTAACCATTAACAAAAATCCCTAGCATTATTACAAAAGACAACATAAAGATATATAACAACTATACTTTAAAACAAGGAAAAATCTCCCATCTATATAACTAACTTATTTCATACTTGAAATACATCCCAACAAACACAAAATTGAAAACAAATATTTAAATAGCATATATAGATTAGGAGCTGAAACCCAAACACACAAATGCAAATCATTAGGTATAAAATATCCCACAAAATACATAACAATACTCCATAATGAAGTAAGAATCCTTAGAAAACATCTATGCAAATTTGCTTGAATCTAAAAAAATATGAGAACATTTATGAAAAAGGAAGACTCCAGCAATAACATAAAATTGAATGTTAAACATTATACATAAAAAATCCAATCCATTTCCTTTGTAAAATAAAAAGAATCTACCTTGAACAGAAAAACCTATTTTTTAGTTAGCCAATATTACCAGTAAGCAAACAACATACATACCCACATGCAAAACAAACAATTCCCAGAGTAAAAAGCATTATATCATTAAACATCCTACATGATATAAGTACAATAGTCCATCTGAAAAAGAATAACTTGACAACTCAATACACAAAACACTAGGCCTAACTCACTTTTTAACTAACTATTATGAAGTCCTCAACCTGACTAACCAAAGCACGTCAACAAGCTAAACAGACAAACCCTGATCTTACTTTTGACCCACTCAAATTTACTGCTAATGCATGGAAATCTAAAAGAAATGTCAATACCTGAAACACAAGCTGCATCTCAAAAACTGACAACCAAGCCGATCACTGCTGCATGCTTAATGCAATTAGTAGTAAAAAAATAAAAACTGTGAAATTAAAGCAAAAAAAAAAACCTTTACGTTGAGATGAATGTAAAATGTTATTTAAACAGTTGTTTTAAAAATGAAAATTACTTAGAATGTTTAAGTCATATTTTTTAAACTGGTAAAAAAGTAATAATAAAATTAGGATGTAACTGGGTTGGACTGCTCAATTATGAGTCAGACAGACCATCTGTCTCTACCATCAGAAAACTTAATTTGGCAGGAGTAGGGGTCATCGGACTAAGGACATCAGACCACCCGCTCTACATAAAGGGCCTCATTACGAGTTTGGACGTGGTGGCAGCTGCCAAAAGACCGCCATGTTGGCAGTCATACAGACCGTCATATTATGAGTCACACAGACAGGATGCCAAAACCCAGCCAAAATCCTGACACCGTCAGGCTCACAAGGGCGGGAAAGAGGCGGTTCCACCACCTGCTCTACCAGCCCCCCAAAGATCCTCTGAACTTATTATGACCCACAAGTCATCATAGAGATACTTCCATGGCAGAAAACCAATGGTGGTGTGAACCGCGGCGGTCGCCAGTCACCAAAGAAAAACCCCACAACACATTGGTTAGCTTGACACACATCTACACACCCGACACACCTACATAGTGCACTATAAATCACACTCCTTCACAAACCACAATCAGTTGCAACCAGAACACCACACACAGAAGACAGAGCGCTATTTAAAAATACAGAACCATAGAATAGGCACCCCTTCACATTTAAAATACCACTCACCCCACACCTGCACATAATACACATCACACAAATGTTTCTCCAAAAATCAGTCACCACCCGTCACCCAATCACAACACAGCACCCACACCTCATCAACCATTGATCGCCACTACCATGTCCCTCGAAAACATGCCCATTTCACAGACGATGAGTTGAGGGTCATAGTGGATGAAATCATCAGCTTATAGCCACACCTAATTGGAGCCCAAGGCCCAACAAACGTCTATTGCCAGGCACCAGCAGACGGTCCTCAAGACAGGAGTGGGACCCCACCTCCTCCCCAAACTTTCACACCGGGGGAGGAGAAGGTGTTGGACATCCTGCATCCTAAGAGCTTCACGGGCAAACCTGGGGAAGTGGAGTCGGGTAAGTTGCATCACTGAAAATGTCTCCTTAAATGTCTGTCTTGCATGCTCACTGATCACCTTTTGACATCTTAATAGCCAACACACTCACCACCCTTGTGTCCACATGTCCAAATACCCTATCTTGCATTCAACATGTAAAGTAAACTCACCTGGGGGCACAGTGTCTGTGAATGGCATGAGTAGTACAGGGATTGACAGTACAATAACTCCCAGCAGGCATTGTTCTACCATTAAGAAAACCAGAACAGTGTACTATGATGAAAATAGTCAACTACACAATTGACTAGACCACCCAAATGATCCTCAATTGTACAGTCAAGGGCAATTACAGCAATGCAATGGGCATCTGCCAGTACAATACCACCAACACACAGCTTCAGCTGTGTCCTCTGCTAAAATGGCCCTTTTACCTCCTATCACCCATTCAAATATACTCACCTGGGGGGAATTTACACATCTGCAGTGTGCTGTATTAGGTGTAACCTGATAAATATGGGCAGGTAGAATGGTCACTCCTAAGCTGATGGACAGGTCAGTGTCCACTTCATATCCTGCAGCTGTCTGGTGAGTCAATAGTGAACTACTTCTAACTGGGAGGTAACATGAACAATATAAAGCTACACGGCAGACAAGATATGTGTCTATCAACAGATATCCAACTGCCAAGCTAATCGATATTTTGTATCAAGGTATATGATATAGGAAATGTCTGTATCTCATATAGCTCTGCCACAAATTTGAAAACAGGTGTCTCTGTCTTATAAGGGGATCAAGCAAAGCCTCTCTGTACATGGCTCAAAGCACATCTACCTGTCAAAGTTCCATACCACATGTTGCATTACAATCTGTAACTGTTTGTTCCACTTCTTCGACAGGTCACCTACCCATTGTGATCATGGAGAGGACACCTGAGAAAGCAATTTCCCCCTCGATGAAGCCCTCAGTGATGAGAACACCCCTGGATGTGAGGACATTGAGGACAACTCTGGTTCATCTGGGACACCTGGTCAGTCTACAACTGTCAGCCCCATCCTGCCTACATCGACTCCTCCCAGCACTGTTGCATCTAGATCCCAAGCAACCAGTCGTCCCCAAACCTGGGTTCCCAGGACAGTTATATGCCCCCAGTATAGGTACCGGAGTCACAACTAGAAAACCCTGACAATGAAGGGCCAGGCACCAGTGGGAATGTGCAAACTGTGCCAAGGGCACAGGCACATGGGGGTAGGGTGCGTGGGAGGGATGGTGTGGGCCAGTGGATAGAGGCTCCTAGGGATACAACTGGCCAAGACACCATCCCCTAAGTCTTGATAGCCAATCAACACTCCCAAGGCGTGATGGGCCAGGTATTTGCCTTGATGGGTGAGATAAAGCAGCTGAAGAGGGACAACCACAAGGAAGTCATGCAAAAGTGGGAGGCACACACTGCCAACTTGACCTCCATAACAGAGGTGCTGAGAGACATTAATACCACCCTGAGTAGGTTATGTCCACAACAGCAGACTCCCTCCATTGTCCATTTAACATCAGCCCCTTCTACATCTGTGGCAGCCAGTGGAATAAAGGCTCTGAAGGGGAAGGGCATGCCTCAGACACCCCAACTTCTGTAGCTGGAGAACCCCCTGCAAACGTGGAAGTCCACCAAAACATCCAGGAGGAGCAGATGCTAAGACTTCAACCACTGCCAGGAAGTGATCCTTAACTCATTACCTCCCCTTGTGTGTCACAGATACACCATGTTGACTGACTTACAACCACTCTCCAATTTCCAATGGTACAAGGACAATGGACTTGAGTCCACAAATGTTGTAGCAGCTACCCTGATGATTACATCCACCACCTTGATGATCACATCCACCATGACTGAACCCTTCACTGTTTGCACTGTATGAGTTAATCCCAATCCTTTCATTTTTCCTGTGCATTTGTTAATAAACACAACGAAGACACATATCATGTTTGGAATCATTTTTCAGCTATGGTGAACAGTTCTCTCTGAAATGTTTTGCTTGCACATGATATAGACATATGTACCAATTCAGTTAAGTCCTGTCTCATATGTACTCTAGAATCTGGGTTAGAGTAATGTACAATTATAAAATGGACACAGTCATATTCCCATTTATTGCACCTTCCTGCACATAGGCTGACAACATGCCAAAGATCACACAGTGCATTACAGCCTCACAAATCAATGCTTCAGCGTAGGTGTGAATAATAAGCAATCCACAGACTAATGAGGTTAGGGACATGTCAGACTTTGTCTATCCAAGCAGGCAAACAGATTGGTGCAAAGTGTCATCAGCTTATGCCTTACCACATACCCATACTATAGCTCCCAAATTACCATATCCCATAATACAGACAGAGGTCAGTACAGTCATGGAACCTTCCACTTACCATGGCCATGTGCTGGTAGGCTTGCTACAGACCTATGTCAGTCTTGACACACATGCACAGTGGCCTGCAATGAGGAAACACAGTGACAGCTACATACTAGTTAAATAGTATTATTGTCAACCCAAAGAGAATGTTGAGGTTATGGATTGCACAGGATGACATGTGTCAGAGACACAATTTCACATACATGACACCACTGGACCCAGATAACATGGCACAGAGGTCTATTGTGTGCAACAGAACACAAGCATCCCACTGTCCTGACAGTCTGGGCATGGAACTCAGACACCACCAATATGATGCCATACAGTACCTGGATCTATCCCTGTTCACTTCACTTGTCAGACCTGCAGATCCCCCCTGCCTACGACATAATACAGAATTTACAACATGAGGATCACCTTGTGAAGAAATCTGCAAAATAAAAATGTTATACAAAAGGTACAGGCAGGTACTGGTAATCAAGACCTATAAAGACATGTCCCAAATACAATACAATGGTAACACCAATTATTGTGCAGTGTAACAAACATGAACGAAGGAGATCATCACAATAGTCACAACTTCATGTACAATTTTGCTTGCACACCTGAGAAATGTCCTGCTAAGCAACTAATGAGCTGTATGATGGTCATACTAAGACCCTTTTCATACATATTGAAGCCCCTCAATAATCCAGTGAGTCTAGTTTATTTAATGGACAACACATACCTACAGTCATTTGAAGTACTGATTTATGAGATCTGCCCAGACGTCTCCCCCTTCACCCTCATCACTGTTATTCTTACTTGGCATTTCTGCATTCTCACCTGCAGGAACTGCTGGCTCCCCCTATCTGGTATATATGGAATCTGATGTCTCAGGGCGAGGTTGCAGAGCATGCAGCCGGCAACAATGATTTGACACCCTTTGGCAGGTGAGTAGAGAAGGGCTCCACCAGACTTATCAATGCCACAAAGTCTAGCTTTTAGGAGCCCAAAGTCTGTTCCGCAACATGTCTTGTCCTTTCTTGGGCATCATTGAAGCGAACTTCCCCTGGTGTGGTTGGGTACCTCACTGATGTCAACAAACAGGGACACTTTTGGTAGCCAGAATCCCCGATAGGGAATCATAAAGGGCCTTATTTATACTTTTTGGTGCAAAACTGCACTGAGGCAGTTTTGCCCCAAAAAGTTTTGCACTGGCTTGCACCATTTTTTAGCACCAGCTGGGCACCATATTTATGGAATGGTGCAAGCTGGTGCAAAGGGTAGGTTAGCTGAAAAACAAAATGACGTTAGGCAGTTTTGAGTCAAAATAAATGATTCTGACCAGATTAGCATCATTTTTTGATGCTAAGGGGCATATTTATACTCCGTTTGCACTGAATTAGCGTCATTTAAAAAAAACTCTATTTCAGTGCAAAACTAACTCCATATTTATACTTTGGTGCTAGACCCGTCTAACACCAAATTTATGGAGTTAAAGTCATTTTTTGGAAGTGGAAACCTACCTTGCCTTAATGAGATGCAAGGTAGGCGTTCCCGTGCAAAAAAATGACTCCATGGCCTTAACACCATATTTATACTCCCATGCAAAAATGGTGCAAGGGAGGGAGGAGGGGTCAAAAAATGGGGCAAAGCTTGCTTTGCCCCATTTTTTAAGACCTGGGTCAGGGCAGGCGTTAGGGGACCTGTGGCCCTATTTCCATGGTGGAACACCATGGAATAAGCCCAGAGGTGCCCTCCCTAGGCCCTAGGGGCACCCCCACCCACACTAGAGGGACTGCGAGGATGGGGGACCCCATCCCAGGTAAGTACAGGTAAGTGCATTTTATTTTTGAAAGTGCCATAGGGGGCCCTGAAATGGGCCCCCATACATGGCACAGGGTGCAATGGCCATGCCCAGGGGACCCCTGTCCTCTGTGCTGGCCACTGGGGTGGTGGGCATGACTCCTGCCTTTTCTAAGGCAGGAGTCATGTGGCATGGTAGGTTTAGCACCATAAAATGACGCTAATCTGGTTAGAGTAATTTTTTTTTACTCTAACCTGCCTAAAGCCATTTTTTGGTGCTAAACCCTCTTCTTCTATACTGCCAGCCCCACCCGACTAAAGTCATTTTTTTAAACTCTAGCCTACCCTTTGCACCGGCTTGCACCATTCCATAAATATGGTGCCTGGCTGGTGCACAGAAATGGTGCAAGCCGGTGCTAAACTTTTTGGTGCAAAACTGAGTTAGTGCAGTTTTGCAGCAAAAAGTATAAATATGGGCCAATATTTTGTAAGTTTGCGCCACTTTTGTGTCATAAAATGACGTTAATGCGGTGCAAAAAAAGTTTAAATCAGGGCCTTGGTGCTAGATGGGTCTAGCACCAAAGTATAAATATGGAGTTAGTTTTGCACCGAATTAGAGTAAAAAAAAATGACACTAATTCGGTGCAAACAGAGTATAAATATGCCGCAGAGTATAAATATGCCCCTAAAATGGCGTTAAGGCTATAGAGTCATTTTTTGCACGGGAACGCCTACCTTACATCTCATTAAGGCAAAGTAGGTCTCCACTTTCAAAAAATTACTTTAACTCCATAAATTTGGTGCTAGAGGGGTCTAGCACCAAAGTATAAATATGGAGTTAGTTTTGCACCGAATTAGAGTAAAAAAAAATGACACTAATTCAGTGCAAACAGAGTATAAATTTGCCCCTAAATGTCTACAAACATCAATCTTGGACATCTTTAGATTTGGCAGCAGACATAAGATACTGACAAACATCACATATATGCCTTACCATACCAGTGCCTCTCTGTGTACTGTTGTGTCATCAGCAGTGAGATATTGCTGTTCCCTATGATGAAGACATCATAGACTGAACCAGAGTACCTTGAACATACTTGTCATGTATCCAATAGACATGAAGGTGCAGAGTATGCCACTAATGATACATCACATATCATCAATATTACAGCGTGTTTATGAATTTGGATTTTTATACATGGGCGCTTAAAGCCAGCACAAAAAAATTTGATGTTGAAAGTTTCTGACCTCGTGACACATGTTCAAATAAACTTTTCAGACCATCTAAGGACATTAAAATAGCAGTTGCCTGACCTGCTGTACTGGACATTTGGAAATGACCTGCGTCCGCCCGCAGAATTTATCATGGCGGAAGGCGGATATTACAGCGGTGAACATTGCTATTGGAACACATTGCTGGCTCTGGCGGTCTTGGGCCAATGGTGATGTCTGCCATCTGTACAGTCTCTTATGTGGTGGACGTGACGACCTTTCTATACTTCATCTCTCACTTGACTCCTGACACTGCTGCCAGCACGACCTCCATGACCTGAGCTGCTGTGTACTGCCTTTGGGAGCAATCATGCCATGTCCTACAGGTGAAATGGCCCCTTCCTTCTCTCGCAAAGAGCTGGAGAAGCTGATGGAGGAAGTCCTACCCCTGTATGAACAGCTCTGTGGTGCAGCAGAGGAGCAAGTATGTGCACCATGTGCACAAATATGTCATTAGCACAACAATACTTCGTCATACTAACCAAAGGCTGATGGGCAATGTTACCGATTGTGTCCGTACAGCCTGTAGTGAGCCAAAGTTGTGATAGAATGGGATGAGCTTCTAGTCCTGTACTTACGTTTGGTGACAGATATTGAGTCCTGGGACATTGTAGAGAGTGTTTGATGTATGTTCCCTGACCCAACTTGTGACTATTGCTCAAGGTTAGTGGAGTTAATATACCAGACTCCTCCAAAAATACCATATTTGCATATGTGTTTGCTGTCTGGACATAGCATTAAAGCTGGTGCTGGAGATGCATGCTCCCTGCCTGTGTACACCTCAAGTATTGTCTGACTGCACATGCTCATCCTTCAGTGGAGGGGATGTTCAAGACAGTCTGTATTTGGCTAGGTATACTAACTAGCTAGTTACCCTGCCTGTTTTAGTGTGGAACATGTGGACCGGACATTCTTTATTTTTTCCATCAATGCAGGACAAAGCCCATCAGAAGAAGGGGATTTGGCATGCCATCACAACGAAAGTGCGGACCCTGAGAGTTCACAGCCAGCGGAGTGCCCACTGTCGGAAGAGGTGGGAGGACCTGAGACACTGGGCCTAGAAGAATGCAAAGACCTAACAAGGGATGCCTTGCCAATGAAGACTGGGTACCCATCGGACCCTGACCCCACTAACGCCCTGCATTTTTTTGCAGTGGCCTACCCTGAGTTAGATGGGTGTTTGAAGGCAGAAAAGCAGCCACAATGGGGTAAGTACAGACCTAACTTAGGTTTGTCCTTTACCAGGTATTTGAGTTAGGGAACAGTTCATCAGCTCTGACAATGTGGTAAGAACAAAGTGTCACAGATCTTCTGTGTACACATTTATGTACCATAGCCATCTATAGCACTAATATATGCACATACCTATGTATTTGGAGGCATGTTACTCAACTCTGTAGTCCCCTCAGTACAACCGCATATTATGGTGCACATATGACTGTGTCATATGTGTATCCAATTTTACTGTATTTCCTACAGTGGTGGTTATACATACCCACCAACAGGTCAGCCCGCCCAATGTAATGGTGGTAATTTGTATAGGTTCTTGATTTCTGTCCTTTGCAATGTCTTAAGATTCCTGTCCATGTGCATCATAGAGTCAGACATATTCAAGTCATCTATAGTTTTCTAATGCTTTCTAATAAGTGACAGCAGCATGTGAGGCAGTGATGTCTACCTGACATGTCACATGACATACAAGGTTAACTTCTTCACACCTGTTGCAAGGTAGTCCTCCTTATTAAGTGAGGGATGCACATAGATATGATGTCTCATCAGAGTAGTCAACATGCATGTTGGATACCATTGAGGTGTTGTAACATTTCTATGGGCACACATACATTGGTGTCAGAGGCTAGGAATGTTACTACCTTAGTAATGTTCTGTTAGTGGCCACACAGCTTTGCCCTTGGGCATACTGTATTAGGCATGATTCAGAGGCAATGATAGCCTATTCACAGTTACATTCTTGACAGATATTGTCTCAACATCATGTATCAACTGAACGGTTCAGTAAGGAATGAACATAGGAAATAGTTATGTATAATTGTTGTTTCTATGAAGGCTGTGGCAATTGATTCCTGGCTGTTTGGGAACCTAATGTTGACAGTGACACCTATGTGGTACAGGTGTGATAGTTCACATACACAGGTGAGTTGTATTGTTAGTGTATCTAGGCTTGTGGCTTGCATCATGGGAGTTGTGCCTGTCATGTTAGCAACACATGTGCTTTGGCTCTGAGAATCCTACACAGACAGATGTAAGGCTCACCATGTCATGTGTACATGTAGTGATGTTTCTACTTAGTCAGTGGCCTATTGATCGACTAATTGCATGATTGTCTTCTGTCTGCACAGTACAGTAGTCCATATGTAAGGTGCAGTCTTTTTGATAATTTGTGGTTGTTTGTGGGACCTAGGTTTGGTTTGAGCTTACTTCGCCCTTACTTGATTGATAAAGTTTGTTCACAGAAGACCAATGACTTGGTCCACATTGTAATTTAAATCCTTGATGCATGACTATTGGTGGATATGTGTGTTCCATGTGTTCTGACTCCTTAACTGAAAATTGGAATTCATGGCAATTTGAATTGTTGCAGGTTTACATGTGTCCGTAGTGTATGGTTGTAACTGTGTGTAATTAATATGTTTTAGCTTGTCTACACCAGGCTTGCTTGCCTTTGCTTTCAAAATGTGTCATAGCCTAGTATGTTACATCAAAGTAAACTTTTTGTGTTGAGTATGTGTTTTTGATTAGTGGTAAGCAATCCCACGTTCCTAAATTATTGTTTGATTGGGGATTGACTATGTTGTTTTTGATAGGGAACCTGTATCTTGTGGCAAAGTCACATTTCATGGTATGGTCAGTGTGATTGGTCAGCTTGATTCTTGGTATTACAGGTGTCAGTTTGCTAGCTTAGCTGGTGTATAACAATGTTTACATTGAGGTACATACTTCATATTTTGTTGTGACATGATGTTGGCACTTCACTGGTACTACCTGGGGGTGTTGGTGAACAGGATGAAATGAGACTTATGTTTACTGTATGATGAAAATGTTATCTTATGATTGTGATGACCGTACCTGACTTTCTATTTTTCAGCATCTGCAGCAGCATGTGAGGGAGACGGGCACAGCTGAGTGGGGAAGCTACAGGCCACGGGACCTCCAGTCATGAGAACGCCGACACCGAGGTACCCAGTGGCACGCAGGGTGAGGGAATTGCCAAAGGGGAGACCCGATCAACTACATCTCCTTCAGAATCCTCCTCTAGTGGCCACTCCCTTGTGGTGGTGGACCCATCTGAGACCAAGCCAGTGCCATCTCTGTCTGCCGTCCCACATTCTATTACCCCTCTCCCTTTTGCTCTCCACCCAGTTGGCTGTGCCCACCTACCCAAGAGGGTGGGCGCCTCCTTAGGTGCAGGCACCTTTACCCCAGTCCCTGTTAGCATTGCTGCACTCAGTGAAGCGGCAATCTCTGTGGGTCAGTCGACCATTGTGAATGCCATCCAGGGATTGGCAACTCAAATACAAAGGAGCAATACATTCCTGGAGGGCATTCACGGTGCACTGGCTGGCATACAGAGATCTTTTCAGGCTCTGATCCCCACAAAGACGGCAGCCAGAATACCTTGTCAATCATCCCCCCTCCACCTTCCTCTTTCCAGTCCAAATCTCCCCTTCCCGACCCAGCCAAAGCACATAACCAGATAGGCATGGATCTACCTTAACGACATAGGGTAGCACAGATAAACATAAGCACCACAAGACACATCACTGGCATGCACACATACAACATCCCCAGTCATGACCTGCCCTGACACCTCAACTACCCCCAGCATCACAGACACAACACCTGACATACCTGCAGACACCACACCACCATTCACAGATCTAGCCACCACACCTATCCTCACCCCATCAGACCCTCAGACATCCACCCCTGTCACCACACCTGCAGACACCACAACCACTGACATGCCTACATGGAGCACATCAACCATAGCTGCAGTTACCACCCCAAAAGACAGCCACCCACCCACCATGGCATCCCCAGCACCTCCACCCCCCTGAGCCCAAGATACATAAACGCCCTCACTCAACCACCTAACAGACACAGACCACTCACAACCCCACCTCCCACAAACACCCACTAAGACATCCACACCTAAAATCAAACAACCACTCCCTCGCCCTCCTCATCCAAACTCCCTTCTAATGACCGTCCTGTGTGTCTGAGGAACTTTTCCTATGTGAACCTGGTCTTTTCCCTACTCCTCCCCCCATGACAGCCCTAAATGTTCTGTGTACCTCCCCAAAGCCATCCCTTCCACCTCCAAGGCCACCCCTACCCCCCTGCCAGCACCCATGCCCCTCCCCCTGTCAAAAAGAAGTCCACCTCTCTCAAAAAGGTCCATCCCCTTCCCAAGCAAAAGCCTAAACTCCCTCTTCCAAGCCTATGCCCAAATCCCTCCTCCCCCAACACCCCACATGAAGACCTGAGGTGCCCGTCTGCCCCTTGATGCCCCTACCTGTGTTGATTACTGGCAGTCAGGAGTCACGTAGGGGCACCATTTAGTGCATTTGGCGTTGTTTACGTTTGGACAATGGCCTGGTCTATGCCCTTGCACAAACTTATTTAACTCACCTTATTTTACAAACCTAAATTTAACATACATGTAACCAAACTGTTGTTAATTTTCAGTTTTTCCTGTATTTCCTTTCTTGGCATTGAGTTGTTCCTGGTTGACATTGGTTGTGTGCCAGTATATGTGTGTGTGTGCTGCTTGATGCTTCCAGTATTGCCTGAGCAGTCTGTGAGGTTGTGTGCAGTGCTTTTATATCCCAGGAGTAGGATGTGTTTTGTGTGATGGGTATGTATCATAAATGTTGTTTTCATGGTGGTGTGTTGTGTTAGTGATGATATGTGTTTGTTGTAGTGCTGTGTGGCTTTGTGTGTTTAGACTGTTTGAATCTGCGTGTACTTTGCATGGGATAATAGATTTGGTGTACCCTGTGTCTGTGTAATATGTGTGTCGATTGCTAGGTTGTGTGATGGTGTAATTGTGTGTGTTCCATCACAGATGATTGTACATTGTGTTGTATGAGTGTGAAGTCCCTAGCCAGTGTTGGTAGTGAGTGTTTGACACGTGTTTCTATTTGTGCGGTTATGGTGTTGTAGTTACGAGTTTGTATGATATATGTGTATTTGAGATGCTGGGCCTGTGCTGTGTTGCTGTGCAGAACTCTGTATTCTTGACATGTGGGGCATGTGTGTGTGCTGGCTGCAGTGTGCGTGCTGTGTATGTGTGGGTGTATTTGTTGCTGTGTCTGAGTGTGTGTGTCACTGTACTGTTACGTGTGAGTATAGTTCTTGCACCTCCCTCGCTATGGTATGTTACAGTTCAAATTTATACATTTTATAGATTTAAAAGGTTCGTATGTGTACTTGCAGTTGTTGTCATCTTCAATGGCTATGATTCCATTGTCTTTCTGCAAGCAGCGGGATGAAGTCTAGTCGTGGTTCCATGGCGACTCCGGATGAGTATGGCTTCCTGGAGGTAAGCGACTTCTTTTATACTGTTCGTTTCCGGCTGAAGTTCCATGGTGGTCCAACCATGGCGGAAATGCTGGCAGTGTGCAAAC
Source organism: Pleurodeles waltl (assembly GCF_031143425.1). Taxonomy (NCBI): domain Eukaryota; kingdom Metazoa; phylum Chordata; class Amphibia; order Caudata; family Salamandridae; genus Pleurodeles; species Pleurodeles waltl. The sequence continues at coordinate 1,351,591,823 of NC_090445.1, forward strand.
TCATAATGAATCCAGCGGATACTTGGTCTACGCCAGACTGGTGGTGGCTCCAATCATCCGCTGCAGTCTGACTGCACTGGATGTGCTGGCGGTGCTTTGGTAGTCTTTGGTGTGCACCACCGCCAAACTCATAATTTGGTGGTCTTCTACATGGTTGACACATGCCAAATGTGCTGAGGGGTGGCTCCTTTGAAGGCACTGAGATAACAACAGAGCCAGCAGTGATCACTTAATTTGGCAGGAGGCAGCCTGGCAAGGGTGGCAGAGGAGATGAACTGTGCCATCTTGATAGATGGTGGCCATCCACCAGAGCCTAAATCTGCCAATATTTATTGTAAATCTAATTACATTTAAAATCAAAAATTTTGCCTATTTACATTAAAGAATGTGAATTTTGAACCCATACAAATTGCTTAAACTGTTACCTTTGAGATTTTGCATATATCAATTGTAACTCCAAACACTAAAGAAATAAGGAAAGTTTTTATTATTGGGGAGTTCTGATTTATCCTTTTTACTCAAATCCAACTACTGTGACTAGAGTTACACAGCAGAGGCAACACCAACAAGGTTGAAAAATTAAATAATACTACTAGTAAAGTAAGTGTTATCGTGTACAGCACTTACCATGATGCAATGGGGCAAATTGAGTGCTGGGGTATGAGGCAGTGTGCTCCCACCTTCCTTCTGTTTGAAAAGGCACGCTTGAGCTACTGAGCTGATGAGCTTTTGTTGATGCATCTGCATCCAGTAAGTGGTGCAGAGGCCTGAGAAGACTTTGGACAGCTTTTCCACCCCTCAAAAAATTAATTGTTGCACTCTACTGATGAAGGAATGAATCCAGGAACACATGGTTAGAGCTCATCAGCGCAGGTTGCATCAGCAAGGTTGAAACATTAAATACTACTACTGAAGTAAGTGTTACCATGTACTGCACTCACCATGCTGCACTGGGCCAAATTGAGTGCTGGGGTGTGAAGCAGTGTGCTTCCACCCACTTTCTGTTTGAAAAGGCTCCCTTCAGCTACTGAGCTGACAAGCTTCTGTTGATGCACCTGTGCTCAGTGAGTGCTACAGAGGCCTGAGAAGACTTTGAGCAGCATTTCCAGCACCATAAAAATTACTTGTTGCTCTCAAGCGTTACACAGCACAGGCACTAACAAGGTTGAACAATTAAAGACTACTACTGAAGTTAGTGTTATCATGCACTGCATTTACCATGATGCAATGGTGCAAAGTGTACACTGTGATGTGAGTCAGTGTGCTCCCACCTCAGATTTGCTTTTCTAAACTCAACCCAACTAAACCTATGGACAAAGATCCATTTGGGTAGGAAAATTCACTATTCTTGCAACAACCAAACTACTATTAGAGAAGAGGTTTAATTTGGGGGAGTGCATATTTATAATTCTCACTCCTACACAACTACAGTTGGGAGAGTAGTGTCTAATTTAGGAAGTGAAGTTATACTAGTCCAAGTCCAACCAAGAGCTACAATAAATAGATTCTGCTAGATCTGCTTGGCTGTGCGAAACTCAACCTAAGAAAATTAGCAACCTTGTAGTCTACAAATTGCAATAATTCCAACCAAGCTAACATTGTGGCCATTGTTGATTTTGGGGAGTGCAAGTTCTCAATCCTCACTCCAAACCAACTACTAGTGGGGAAAGGGTTTAATTTTGGGGAGTTGGGGTTTACTATTCATTGAGGAAAGTGTTTTAATTTGGGGAATACAGATTCATTATTCTAATTACAAAACTCTCATTGGGAAGTGTTTAATTTTTACTATTTAAGCAAAAATCTGCACCTATTTTGAAAATACTTTAGCAATTATTTTAACAATTCTTGAAACAAATACATCTAAAAATTGTATTATGTATTTAGAAATATTAATTTTACAATGTACCTCTGTTTGCTGGTTTAACAAACAATTAAATATATACTCATGTAACAATGTAAATTAAATCTTAAGAATTATTATTTCTTTCACAAAATCAATCCAGCATATCTCATTTAAAACACAATCTTAATATTAAAAACATAAATTCATAGTACTTGAAGACTAGGAAATACCTAAAATGGCATTTGAAAATAGTATTCAATTATAATTATACATAACATATTTGCTTAAAAAGCACCAACTTCTCCCTCAAATTAAATTAAAAGGGGAAGGCGCTGCATTTTCAGGGGGACTCTGTGTCCCAGAAAGCCCACAGAAGAAAGGGGGTGGAGCCAGGCATCATGAGCGCTACAAAGCGCAAAAGGATTCCCTGCAACGCGGGAAGACGCTGCATTATCAGGGGGCTCTGTGTCCAAGAAAGCCCACAGGAGAAAGGGGGCAGAGCCAGGCACTACGAGTGCTACAAAGTGCAAAAGGATTCCCCTCAATGCAGGATGTGCGCGGGCAAAGCCAGGGACAAGGCCAGGCCCATTCTTTGTCCGTCAGTGACTGGAAGAGGCCGGGCTGGGCCAATCCTCTGAGAACTGGTACAGTAGGGCGAGTGACAAACTTATTGACCCTTATTTAATTTCTATTAATTCGCACTCCAACGTTGAAGAGGGGTTTTCTTCCTTCTATGAGAAATAATTAATCAGCGGTCGAGGCTCATCTGAGGTACACTTGAGAGACTCCTTTGGCAAATTGATGGGATGGACAGGAGAAGGGCCTTGCAAAATGAGGACCAGTGTGGAGGAGGGAAGGGGACAACAAACTCAACGTTAGACTCTTTTCTTGCACGAGCAGTTGGGGTAGTTACAAAGGAGATTGATTTAGCAGAAAGGAGACTCTCATTGGAGATGAGCGATTGGCAGCGAATTCCACTAGAAGATGAGGCCCTGGACTTTTCTGATAATGGTGATGGGCTTCCACGGTTAGGGCAGGGGGATCTGCCCAAATCCTCACTGCCAGTAGAAATAGGGGCAAAAGGTTGGATGGTACAACAAGTAAGAGCAAGAGGCACCTGATGGCACCCCCTCCTGGTAGTAGTATCCCTCCTTTTAAAAGGAAAAGGTCTCTGAAGAAATCTGGTAAAAAATCAAAATTGCCTCTGCCTGTAAATTTGAGCCCCTTGGATATTCCAGATGGCACTAACTTTAGTCAGTGCCCAGGACTTGGTGTAGAGAATCTATTGATGAAGTTCAAGGAAATGATTGAAGCAAGCTTAGCCCCGGTCATGGAAAAATTGCAGGCTTTGGAAGCTGCAGTCTTCCTGTAGAGTGGAAAGGGGAGGTCCAGTACAATCTCAGTCAATGGTGCTTCTTTGGATCCTGAGCGTCAAAGTCAATCGCTTGAGGGGGGTGTATCCACAGGAGGGAAACCCTAGAGTCCAGGAAAGAGATATTCGGCAATCCTCATGCTTTATTAATTTAGGGGTTCCTGGAAATTGTGTAGAGGCTGCTTCTGCTGATTCTTTTGCAGGTGCAAGGGACAACTGTAGGTTGGGAAATAGAAAGTCAATTGGAAGCAGGCATATGGAGAACGTGGAAATGTCCCAAGAACGGAGTTAGGAACAAAATTTGCATTTGGATAAAGGGTCTCCACTCGTCTGTTTGGAGCTCCCTCCGGACTGCACCCCTTTTGTGGTGGTGCTAATAGATGTTCCTCCTTTAGCGCCAGGAACAAGCAAATCTATGGAACAATTAAAAAATAAGACTTGGCACTGATTGAGTAAAAACTGTGATTTTGTGTGTGAGGATTTTTAGGGATATTTTGTTTGCCAGAAGGATTGGTTGGGTCGGGCCTCGGTTTATGGAAGGCAATGGGGATAATATTATTGTGAATTGTAGACACCCAGGTCTGGCCCAATGGCTCCTCTCGACACAACGATTGGTATCCCAGACGAAGGGAAAGATTGGTATGGTACCTCTGGGTTTCTTTTATAATCATACTACATATCCAGATTTAGAGGAGGTCGATTGACGCTATGTACGGAGACCCCTAGTGGGAGTGGTAGAACCCCCAAATGTGCTTGAGCTTGGAAGATCAGGGTGGGAAGACTCCAAAGTGATGTCTTATTTCATGGAATGTGGCTGGGTAGGATACAAAGCTATTAGATGGTAAATGGATAAAGCATATGGTATTTTTTGATTTTATTTTACTTCAGGAAACCTGGTCAGATGGGCTTGTGGTATTGTTACTAAAGGTTTGCAGTATCGGCTGAGCAGCCTCAAGGAGGATGCCCTAAAGGAGGTTCAGTTACCTTTATTCAGTCTTCTAAAACAGCGAGAGCATATCATATTACCTGCAATCATCAGGGTTTCCTAATTATTTGGGTAGTTTTTCCAAATAAGTTCAATGTCTTTCTGGTAAACATTTATAATGCTGTATGGGACTCTGGATGCCAAATTGGCGTCCTCTTTTCAGTCTTGCAGATACTGAAGTGTAGATTGGAGTGGTTTGGTTTGGAGTTCTGAGCTGTTGTGTCAGGGGATTTCAATGCAAAGATAGGGTGGCACAGTACTGTGGAGAACCCCTTTGAGCAGGATCATAGGATTCATACAACTGATGGATAACAGGATTCGAGAGGCAGGACCCTGATCAAGGGTCTACAGAGTTTGGGACTTCTGAATATATGCGATTTGGAAGTGGTAGGTGAACATCAGGCCCCAATTTTACTAGGAAGAGGGGCCGGAACGACAATTGATTACATCTTTGTGTCCCCATCTCTGAAAAACCTGTCTGGTATGGTGAGGTGGTAGAGCAGAAATTTAGTGATTATAATCCCCTCACGATTTTCTTTATCTTCCTTGTGATTTTACATAAACCAGTGTTGGGAGGACCAGTTTCAGTGAGAATAAAAGATCAGGGAAAGAGACTTGGATGGAGACAGGTAAATATTCAGCAAGTAGTAGAAAGGGTGGTGGGTCAAAATTTAAATTTGATAGTAGGGACTCTCTTGGCTGAATCCCCCAGACCGGGGAAAATTATGGATGCCTTGCTCAGGGTTAATGAAGCTATCAAAGAATGTATGATTACAGATGTTGAGCTCTTTTGTAACTACAAGGGAGGGTGGTTCAGCAAGCCTTGTTATGAGGCAAATAAATCTCTGAAGAAGGCACTAAATGGACAGCCAAGAGATATGGCCTATGTCAGAGATGTGAGGGCTCACTACAAAACTGTTTTGAGATCGAGGATGCTGAAGCTTAAGGAGTAGGCCTGGGAGGACTTGGAATGTGCATCACGCAACAAGAACCCAGGTGTGTTCGGGAAGGATGTAAATAGGGGTTCCTTCGAGACAGAAACATCGGAAGGTTTGGGTTGTAATATTGCCCCAGAGGCTCGGGTGAGCCATGTCTGTAGGTTCTTTTAGGGGGGCCCTCAAGGGGAGGAAATGGGTAAACAGTATGGTCATCCCCCAAATTTAGCTGTCAGAATTACACTCGAAGAGGTGAGGGAGGCTCTGCAGGGCAGTGCCAGCCATAAAGCCCCAGGCCCTGATACCATTCCCATGGATCTATATAAATACTGTCCTCAGCTGTGGGCATCTATTTGCTCAATGTTCTTAATGCAGCAGTTAGTGCAGGAATTCCCACCACCTGGAAATCAGCATGCATTGTACCCGTCTACAAAAAGAACAATCGGAATGACCCAAAGTCTTACCGCCCGAACTCACTCCTCGATTCCTCCCCAAAAAATTTGGGACAAATTGTTTTAAGGGATATTGCGGATTGGATGTCTGAAAACGAGGACCTGAGCAGGGTGCAATATGGTTTTAAGGAAGGGCTTGGTACCCAAGAGCAATGCTTAAATCTGCTCATGCTGATTGGCAAATGTACGCAAGCAAAGAGGGGTACACTGCATCTTGATTGTATGGATCTCAGCTGTGCCTTTGATAAGGTAAATTGAAGCACGTTATGGGAAAGGCTAACCCGGTTTGGTATGGATCCCCAAATTGTGGAGCTGCTTCGTTATCTCCATCTAGGAACAGATACAACTGTGAGATGTGGGTCAAATAGGGAATGCACTGACTCATTTGGGCTTAATAGGGGTGTATGACAGGGGTGTGTTTTGGCTCCTACCCTTTCTCTTCTATATACAAATGGGTTGTATGATTTTTTAGTAGGAAGATGCAAGGATGTTCCTAAAATCAATGGTAAGATTGCCCCAGTACTGGTCTATGCAGATTATGCAGTTCTTATGGCCCGCACTATGAATTGACTCTGTGAGGCGGTTAAAGCATATGGAACCTTCACGTCTGCCTTAGACCTGTAGTAAATCACATTTTATGGGGCATGGCAAACCCCTGAGAAGGTTTGGAGGATTGAAGATAATTGTCCAAGTAATTTGTAAGTAATTAGTAAGGTACAGGAATTTCCCTATTTAGGGGTAAATACTGTAACTCCAGGAGAGGGGTGCGTTTTAATGCCACAGTAGGTGCTGCCTTTGAGTTTGCTGCAAAGGTGGCAAATAAACCTATTAAGCCCCTGCTTGAAGTATACAGGCGTAAATGTCTTCCAGTCTTAATGTATGGTGCACCACTCTGGGGCTATACAGATAATAGAGCCCCTATGATAGAGGAAATCATTTTTGTAGAAGGTTGTTAGGAGTAGGCCAAAATACCTCTGGTTTTTGTTTGCATGCTGAATTGGATTTGGATTTTATAGAGGATGCTATTAAGATTGCTCCTTTTTTGTTGTGGATTTCCATCTGGACAAATGAGTTTGCTTCCCTAAACAGGGAAATCCTGCGGAATTGTATGTTATATGATCATGCAAAGGATATTCCCTGGCTGGCATACATAAGAGAAGTAGCTATTGCACTTGGGCTGCCAGATATGTTTGATGCACCAGAGGGCTTAACACATTCTGATACATGTTGGGCAAAGGAGAATTTCTTCAAAATCTCATGGGCCTAGAGGGAGGCGGAGGAATTAAGGAAAAAATCAGTGAGGGATTTTATAATGTCAAAAATGGGGGTGGGACTAGAGGCGTACATTTTGGAGATAAAGAATGTATGGGAAAGGACCCTCATTTCGCAATTTCAACTATTAATAAATCGAAGCAATTTGTGCCTTCCGCTAAGCTGGTTTGATCCAAATTCTATACATTTGTGCCCGTGTGATGGTGTGTCTTTACAGACCTTAATTCATTTTACTTTGTTCTGTGATTTTTACACACCCTTTAGGCATTTTTTACTTCCCTTGTTGAGGGAAATAGGTTTTGTGCAGTATCGCCCAGCCTTTTTGTGGTTGTGCATGGTTTCCGATGTGTTGGTGTGTCGGGGGGTAGGATCTTTTTTAAAGGGAGGCATTACTTGGCAGAATAGTGTAAATCTGTTTCAGTGTGTTTATAAGTTTTTATCACTATTGAAATTTTGTCTGGGAAATGAAATCTTGAATGTAATTTTTAACATTTCTAAAATTAGCTGTGTATAGTCTCTGAAGTGTCTAACCTGGTGGAATATTGTAATTCTCTTTTCATTTTATTTAAAAGTTTTTATTGGGAAGAGAAGTTGATTTATGGTAATTGTGTGTGGGACATGACATTTTGAAAAAAAAAATTCATTGCCAAATTTGTGACTTTTTCTAAAAACTATTGTGATTGTTATGTGATGTGACATATACTTATCTGTTTTTATGGTTGAAATGTTTAAACCAAATAAAGTGTTTGATGATAAATTAAACATATACAATTAGTGTTTAACATATATACATCTTTATATTTGAACATATAAAAAATATCACTTATCATAGTATGGAAACTATTTAACACATTTCTAATGTTCTAATAATTACTGAAACAATAAAAATGTCACTTCTCTTATATTTTACAAATTGTTTAATTAATAATACTGGTAATTAAATAAATTAATATATTTGAAGACCTAACATATATAATTAAATAACAATTTAATTCAAATACTTTCCACCCTTTCTCCTACAAACCCAATAAGCTCTAATTAAGAAATGAAAACTAAATATTTTATTAGTTGGTTCATCAAGTTAATAAACCAATGAATTTGTTTCAGTATGTTAAAATGTACTACCATATTCCCAAACAAACTCAACTACTGATATCAAAACATAAATACAATCTTGATGTATGAACCTAATAAACAGCACATTAATCCATGAATGATGAATAAATTATACAATAAATTAGATTTTATTTGAAACACCCTATTGCATTACCGACCCAGCACTCAAACCAATTTGTAAACAAATACTACTATTTAAATCATTAAATATAATAATTTTTCATAAAACATCTCACACAATAGCCTGGGCATAGCAATATTTTGGAAACAATATTTTTGTCAAATGTACTTGAATCAATATAAGCAGTGACAGCATAAAGAGCATTAGTGGATAGGGAACTATCTCTCTCTTCCCGTTCATAGTTTCCAATATCCCATTTGTGACTTAAAGGGCTATCATTTGTTCTATTCGCCTAGCCCAACTGCATAATTGAAAATTGGGTAGCGAACAAAAACTTTTCTTTAATGTCTCTTGTAACTTCTTTTATGCCAGCATTGAACCCCTCTTCCTCCATATAGAACTATTAAACAGTAACTGGAGGTTTCTAAAATATTAATTTTACCATAAAGTGGGATATTTTCTGTTATGTAGTAAAATGTTGACACCATATACATTTTTGCCAATCCATTCTATCAATCAAAGTGAAATGTTATCCCATCCCATCTAAAAAAATTGTATAGAACTCATAAAGATGTCATATACCATGTCACTTAGGTTATGAATTACAGTCAGTTTTATTTTGATATAAAACACAATATGAACAATTACATACCTTGATCTCAGGAGTAGCCTTGTTCATCCATTACCCTTATTTTATGCTGACTTCACAAACAGCCTTCTCTAAACATGTTATTTTTGTTTGTTGAGACATGAACATCTCAAAATAGACGTCATAAAGGACCAATTTTCTCTCAAAACTACTGTATAGGGAGGATGTACTCATCTACTCATAACTCTGTCTCCCTCCCAACAGCTCGTTGCCCAGCTCAAATAAAATATGGTGAGATGGGACACCCTTGCCTAGGACTTCTATCATAATCTCCTGAGTAAGAGCACTGTTAGCCAAAATTCTGCCTTTGCTACTCTCATAGTGCTATTTACCATCTAGAGCAAATGTTTCTACAGCACCAAAAATATGGGCTGCGTTGGAGTCTCTATAATGGCTAATTCCTGTGATGTGTCTGAAGTGTGTTGTCAAAGAATATAGATATCCTTAACATGTTTGCACACTGCCTTGAGTTTAAATCATCTTGTGGCTCAGAATCTTTTGAAGGTTCTGGGACAATACATAAAGATCAGTGTAATTTGTATTGTGGGTGGAATTTTGAACTGTGATTTAAGTTTGAGACAAAGTGATATAATTTAGCAATTAACCGTTAATTCTGGTAACTAGTTTGAAATGGAAGATCAGTTGCCATCTCCTGGCACAAATGAGACTACAGGTGGTGCTCAGAACCTATCTTTTTGACCAAGAAAGTGGTGAAAGTTATTATTCACAGATTTAGGACAGTTGCTATGGTCATGATGCAGGAAGAAGGGAGAGGAGAGCAGTGGTGTAGAGACGCCATGTTGGATCAAGACCATACGAATAGCCGGACAGCCACACCAGACTGGACCATAATCGGACCTGAATTGACCTAGGTCCACTGTCTCGTAGTGTCTGGAGGTCATCAGGCATCAGTGGCTTAGTAGGGTGGCTGGAACAAGAGTAGGGGGAGAGTGGCATCAGCAGCGGCTGGAGTGAAATCAAGCACCTGCAGGTGCTGATTGGTTGCCACAGCTCCCCACAATAATCAGGAAGAAGTGGAGGTGAGGCAGCGAGTCAGCTCCAGCATCCCTGCCAGGTGGCATTTAGTTTGCACCACCCAGCTGCACCTCAATGTACACACCCACCAGGAGAGGTCACCTGGTATATCTTGCGGATCGGGTAGGGGGTGGAGAGGGTAGGGACTGAGTGTAGAGGTGCTGTGTCTGTTACCTCAGGGGGATTACCTACCTCAGCTAAACTGCTGTCCTGTTGCCCTAGATGGCTGTTGGCCAGGTGTTGGTGATAGTATAACAGCAAGGCAGTGAGGGGCATATTTATACTCTGTTTGCGCCGGAATTGCGTCATTTTTTTTACGCAATTCCGACGCAAAACTAACTCCATATTTATACTTTGGCGTTAGACGCGTCTAGCGCCAAAGTCCATGGAGTTTGCGTCATTTTTTAGCGTGGACACCTACTTTGCGTTAATGATATGCAAGGTAGGCGTTCCCGTCTAAAAAATTGACTCCGAGGCATGTGCGCCATATTTACACTCCCGGGCAAAATTCACGCCCGGGAGTGGGCGGGTCAAAAAAAATTACGTACGGCCGCTTTTGCGCCGTTTTTTAGCGCCTGGTCAGGGCAGGCGTTAAGGGACCTGTGGGCTCGGAAGGAGCCCAGAGGTGCCCTCCCAAGCCCCCAGGGACACCCCCTGCCACCCTTGCCCACCCCAGGAGGACACCCAAGGCTGGAGGGACCCATCCCAGGGACATTAAGGTAAGTTCAGGTAAGTTTTTTATTTTTATTTTTTTGTGGCAAAGGGGGGCCTGATTTGTGCCCCCCTACATGCCACTATGCCCAATGACCATGCCCAGGGGACAGGAGTCATTTCAATGGGGGTTGGGAGTCGAAAAAAATGGCGCAAATCGGGTTGAGGCGAAAAATTTGCCTCAGCCTGACTTGCCCCATTTTTTGGCGCCCAAGCTCCATATCCCCCTACGCCGGCGCTGCCTGGTGTACGTCGTTTTTTTTCACGCACACCAGGCAGCGCCGGCGGCTAACGCGGCTAACGTCATTGAATAAATACGGCGCCCGCATGGCGCTTCAGAATTGCGTTAGCCGGCGCTAATCTTTTTGACGCAAAACTGCGTTAGCGCAGTTTTGCTTCAAAAAGTATAAATATGGCCCTGAGTGTCTGGAGGCCCTTCCGCTTAGTGTGCAAACAGTCCATTACAATAAGTGCAGTTGTAGCCACTCTTAAATCCTCATTGGCATTTGGAACCTGTCAGCTCATTCCTGGCAGCGTTATGCCCTAGTCAAATGATTCACTTAATGATCCAGCATGTGCAGCCTGCTTTGGCTCAGGGTCACTCAGGCCATGCACTCTGGAAGAACCAGATCTTTGGAAGGTCCCCTTGCCAATATTGTCCCCTTGAAATGCACAGGAACCAATCCCTGTAAATAATGTTAGGAACATGAAAGCCTGCTGTGCCAGGCGTAAGTCAGCTTGCCAATGTCTTTATCATGAGCTCACAAACGCCCCAAACACTTTCATTTTTTCATGACGCACAGGAAGTCTGTTTTGGTGTATGTGGAGGGGGGTGCCTTGCACACTCAGGTGGATACTGCTTCACAGTTGTCCCCATAACTACCTTCCTGGAGCCTGGTAGCAAGACTATGGGCCTGATTCCGACCCCGGCGGTCAAGGACCGCCGGGGTCGGCGGGAGCACCGCCAACAGGCTGCCGGTGCTCCCCAGGGTATTCTGACCGCGGCAGTTCAGCCGCGGCCAGTAAGGGAAAACCGGCGGTCTCCCGCCGGTTTTCCACTGCCCTGTAGAATCCTCCATGGCGGCGCAGCTTGCTGCGCCGCCATGGGGATTCTGACCCTCATACCGCCATCCTGTTCCTGGCGGCTTCGGCCGCCAGGAACAGGATGGCGGTATGGGGTGTTGTGGGGCCCCTGGGGGCCCCTGCAGTGCCCATGCCAGTGGCATGGACACTGCAGGGGCCCCCGTAAGAGGGCCCCACCCTGAATTTCAGTGTCTGCTTAGCATACACTGAAATTCGCGACGGGTGCTACTGCACCCGTCGCACATCCTCCACTCCGCCGGCTCCATTCGGAGCCGGCATCCTCATGGAGGGGTGTTTCCCACTGGGCTGGCGGGCGGCCTTTTGGCGGTCGCCCGCCAGCCCAGTGGGAAACCCAGAATACCTGTGGCGGTCTTTTGACCGCGCAGCGGTATTCTGGCGGTTCCCTCCAGGCGGGCGGCTCCCGCCGGGGTCAGAATGACCCCCTATATTAGGTGATGACAGGGCTCATCTCACTTTCATTTCAGAAGGAAAGCAGGGGCCTGCCTGATTCCGATCTTTATGTTCAATCAGCTTGCATCAATACATTTTAAAGACTGCGTGGCTTTTCCTTCAAGGTCTGTGCCACCAGTCCCGGCAGTAATTAGACGACTGGAAGTCGTATCACACACCTTGGCCCAGCAAAGCTTCCCCAAAATCTTTCTAGTGGGCCTACCTCTGGCCGTGGAATTAATGATCATCTCCACCAAATCAATAGAACCAAATAAAGTGCCAACTTTCTATTAAACACTCTTCGGGCAGTAGTAAAAGCCTTAGGGGGTCATTCTGACCCTGGCGGACGGTGGCCGCCAGGGCCACCGACCACGGGAGCACCGCCAACAGGCTGGCGGTGCTCCCACGAGCATTCTGACCGCGGCGGTTCAGCCGCGGTCAGAAGCGGAAAGTCGGCGGTCTCCCGCCGACTTTCCGCTGCTCGGGGGAATCCTCCATGGCTGCACCCGTCGCACCCCTGCAACTACAATTCTGAGCCGGCGTCCTCGTTGCAGGGGCATTTCCTCTGGGCCGGCGGGCGCTCTTTTGGAGAGCGCCCGCCGGCCCAGAGGAAATGTTAGAATGGCCGCCGCGGTCTTGTGACCGCGGTGCGGTCATTTGGCGGCGGAACCTTGGCGGACGGCCTCCGCCGTCCGCCAAGGTTAAAATCAGGCCCTTAGACTACCATTCGACGAAGCTTAATATCCAAGTGGATCTCACAAATACTCTAGCCCTTTTTGTCTCAAGCATCGACTCAAAATTAGAGATACTAAATCATTTCATCTTTAGAGTAGGGTCTAGACACGATTCCGACTTTTCAAGCTGTTCCTGCTCCCCAACTGAAGACAAATTGATCATTTTGCCTAACCAAATTAATGTCGGGATTAAAGGTAAGTGGGCCCCCAGTGTGCCCAGCTGCAGAAATTACCTTACCATTGCAGTACGGGACCCCATCAAAGTCTGTAAACCACAGGGAGGACCCCACAAAATCTACCGCTAGAAGGCATAGCTGGACTGACGCTGAGATGCTAGCGCACCAAGCCACGGGCTCATAAATCCACAGATTAGACCATTTTACAGCATGTCAAGAAGTTCTTATGTAAATACTCAAAGATTAAAAGGCAGTGTCCCCCAGTGAGAACAACAGAACTAGGCATGGTTGCTTTTGGACTGCCCTCCCACTAGATTCTTTGCAGGTAAAAGACAGCTTGGCTAGCTGCAAGATAGCACCCGAAACATCCAAACAGTCCATCTGGGGTGCCTCATGTTTCCTACTTCTGCTTCATTGTATCAGCTGCAGCTGAACAAATTATTACCGGCCCGGCAGGGAACACACCCAACAGAGCTGAAATTTACTCCAGTGAGTAGCACCCTAACGGCAAAGCCTCCTCGAAATCAAAGAGAACAGGAAGAGGCAGCGTGAAGGGAGAAAGAAACACTTTTTTATCTACCTCTTGATCAAAGAAATAATTTCAACTCCACGTGCTCCCAATTTTCAACAACAAATTGACAAACTCGAATAAAGAAAGGGTAAACCTGTACAAACAAGGGAAGATGGTATTTACAGAGCATTAAATTCCCAGCTAGCACCAGTGGAAACCATAGTTCCGGAGACAAGTAAATCATCTTCTATACAAACAGAGCCTGTGGCAGCTGCTTACGCTTCATTCGGCCTACCTGCAGTTTCATATGGGGTAGGACAAAGATACTAATGTTGTCACACTGTTGGACATCAACAAGGACTTCCCATGGACCTATCATTTTTCAACACAATGTGCATTCATATCATACTACACCAAATAGCAAGTTGATGCCTATAGTCTCGATGGCATCCCAGGAAGGGATATTTTAAAGGGAACATCCAAGCACCACTATCTCCTTGGGCATCCAAATTCGATGTTGGCAGTTCCTGGACAGTTCCCAACTTAGAGAACCGGACTCCTGCACTACAAACTCCTTTTTCAAACTGAATATAAATTTAGAGGAAGGCACTATGCCTTATATCGCGTAAATATTTTGAACATTTTAAGAGGCCTGTATGACCTTAAAGCATCAGAAATTGATTCCATTGAATTTATCCACCATTCGGGCTCTCAGTGCACATAGCCACCTCACCTTCGACTCTAGCACTCTTGTGCAGATGGTCTACAAATTCAAAGACAAACTCAGAGTTTGGGGAGTTAAGGTCACAAAATTTCCCAGATATGCTTATCCCCCGGCTTTGATCGCCAAGCCAGAAGAAGAGTTCTGCCATCGAAGTAGCTCCCAGAGTTACAGTCAAGCTACCCATAACAAGGCAAGTGTTGACCCCCTCAATAACAGGGAGGTGCCCCGCTCCCCAGGCATTCCCCAGATTCAGAGACTAGGCCATTATTGAGAGAGACAAGAGAACTCTTACTCCGTCCTACGTTACCCTATCGGTGCCAAATTACCAGCCATAATGGGTGCATTGGATGCTGTTAGCTGTGATAAAACACACAACTGGGCTTGGCTTTCTATGGCTCTAGTTTCTCACACGTTAGTCAGATTAGGGGCCCCAGTGGGGCCGTCACATTCTCCCCATATTACATCAGGACTAGGAGCCTCGCTCGACATCTGCTTCTAGAATGCGGAAGGTCTACGCCAGAAACTTGACGAAGAAGCTTCTGTGCATATCTGAATAAATTCCATATCATTATTCTGCAAGAAACGTGGTTAATGGCATCAACTCCTCCAACCAGCTTTATAAAAATGTTCACACCTGTCAGTAAAACGACCTCGAAAAGGCGTTCCCAGAGGTGGATTACCATGTATGTCAGCACCGAGGTCCTGGTACAGGTCAAAGTCCTAGACGTAAGTGAATCCTGGCTACGGGCTGTGCAGACTGTCGGCTGGACGAGAACCACAAACTCCCTTTGAGTATAGTAAATGTTTGGGGGATGAAAAAAAAACATTATTGATAAAATGCAGGGTATTGTGTCGGGTTTAAGAATGCAAGTCTAAGATGCTCGATTGTTAGCAATAGGAGATTTTGATGGAAATTTCATACGTATTGAAATCAATGATGAACACACTGAAATGCATGGCTATACCTGGAATATATCCACCATGGAACACATAGCAATGAAGCTCAGAGACAAACTGGGGGAAAATACGATCTCTACATTACTGGCAGCAGGTCTTGTAGTTCTCAATGGATGTTTGAACGAAGATAATCCTACTGCCTAGACACACACATCAAAACAATCCAACTCTACTATTGATGATACATTAGCCAGTCTAGTGCTGTTTGATCAGATAAAGAGCTTCTCTATTGACCATCGTCTTGAGAATGACCATCATCCGTAGATCACAAACCTGCTATCAGTCTCACCCCCACTGCAAAATACCAACATTTTGTACATAGATGTGCACACCAAAAAATAAAGAATCTCATTTGGTAAGTTGAGCTTGTACCTGAAACCGAGGCAAAATGTGTACAACTTTGGAAGGAATTACATCATGATGACAGAAATGTAATCGCCATCTGGAATGAAGTTATAAGAAGGATTATCCCAGCATTCCCTAACAAAATAATATATAGACAATATCCAGTGTGCAGAAAGCCTTGTCCACCATGGTTCAAACCTATGCTAAGGAATCTCAAGAAAAATCTTTCTCAGCAACTACAGCGTTAAATCGGCGGCCAGGACAAAAACTACATAGCTAAGACAAGACAGCTTGGTGGCAGTAAAAAAAAGTGCCAGTGCCATACCTACTTACAAGGCTGCACTCAGGCACTGCCAGCATTTCCTGAGAAACACCAAGAGAAGAACCCTAACCGAACATATAGATGCGTGCCCTAGCAGCTGCAGAGAGATCATCTCAATCGTCAAGGTGTTTACCACTAGGCAGATCTCCGTGAAGTGACCAAAAAACTCTGCCACGCTACACAGAGTTCTGCAAGCGGTGGAGTGCGTTAGGTCATGCGGTTCGCACTGATTTTTAGTGCCGGGTGTTTATACTGCACTGAAAAATCAATGCAAACAGCACCACACGCAGTGCGAGAGGGTGCTGCATTTTGTCTGCCACTCAAGTAGATTTTCTACTCGAGCAGCACCTTCTTCAAAAGAACAGATGGTTTCTAAACACGAGCAGTAGCGTCCATCCGTGAAGTCTCACTGGGAGGTGGTCTGAGTGAGATATTCCTATCACCCTACACATCAGCACCCAAGAACCTGATCTGTGGAGTCCCTCAGGGTACATTGATTAATCCATACTGTTCAACATTTACATGCCTCTGCTCTCCAAATCATCAGAACACATGGCATCTCCATCAATGACACCAAACTCATCCTATCGCTGTCTAAGTCCATGACCACCAGAATCAACTTCTCTGATTGCATGAGTAACGTAGCAGATTGAATGAAAGTTAATTGCCTGAACAAATTTCTGACAAGACAGTAGTGTTGACCTTCGAAAACAAGAACTCAAAGTGGGATTCCACCTGGTGGCCACCAGAACTCGGATTCACACCCACACCAAACAACCATGCAAGAAACCTGGAAATTATCCTTGACGACAAACTCAACATGACAACACAGGTCATAGCAGTCGTTTCCACCTGTTTCCATATCCTCCACATGGTTCGCAAGATCTTCAAATGAATCCCTCAGAATACTAAACATACTGTCACCCAAGCTTCATCACAAGCAGACTAGACTATGGCAATACAGTCTACATCAGAATCTCCAACCACCTCCTTCACTGACTCCAGGCACACAGAAAGCCGCAGCATCGCTCATCCCACATCACACCACATCTCAAAGAGCTCCACAGGCTCCCCATACATCAACAGGGCCAATTGAAACTCCTCATACATGCATAGACAGCACTGCAAAACAAAGGACCAAAATACCTTAATAACAGACATCACTTCCACCAACTAACCAGACATCTGTGGTCATTCTCACACACACACACCCTGCATCCCTAAAAGCAGAAGGAGAGGCCTAGCATTCTCCTACATCTCACTAAACACTAGAATTACCTCTCTCTACAAATCATGGCCTCCTCATCACTCCTTGAATTACACAAGATGCTGAAGAACTGTCTCTTCAACTAATTCTCCAAGGCTGACTCACTCACTGCATCCTTAGTCCCATTCCTATACACCTCCTATAGTGCCTGAATACCCTACTGGCTGATAAGCCATGTGATACAAAGCGACATGACATGACATAGTTCCAGACTCTTGGAGGTGGTCTATTAAAAACCTTATGTACAAGAGTCTAGATTATGGTAACCCTGGTAATGATCGCCTTATAGCCCTTCTGGACAATGAGCAAAACATCTTGCAAGTCTATAGCTTCAAGATTTACAAAAATGGGCAAGTGATAATGAGGTGGTTCTATGGATCCAGACACGTCTCCATCATGGATCTGGGACTCTATCAAACCTCACGGTGCTAGTCACCTGTGTGGCTAAATCTTTATTATATACTTGCTTCATTGATTCTAAAGCCTCATTTGACAGTGCACAAAGAGATTTCTTGTGGGGGGCACTAGAACCCAGGGTCATGCCAATTAATATACTCTGGGCTAACAGATGTTATACACCACAACATGGCTGCAAGTAAAACTTGGCATCGGAAATAAACTATCAAGGAGAGAACACACCACATCAGCCTTGAAGCAGGATCGCGTCTAGGTGCCTCATCTTTTTAATTTGTTCATTGCAGGCCTCTTCAGAAAACTGGACCAAGTAAAGGCACACCTGAAAAAACTGGTCAGTAAATTGATTTCAAACCTCCTAAGAGGGGACGATCTTCTCCTGATGAGTAAGACAGAATATGCAAAAACTGCTAAGTGAACTGTATCTCTTCACCACTGTGAATAGGATGATTATAATCCAGAAGTAAACTAAGGTGCTTAAAATTGGTAAAAAAAAAAAAAAAATGATGCCTGGTGCATCAGCTAGGTACCAGTAGCCAACGTAAGCAGATACAAATGTCTTGTGTTATTGTTCACACCAAAGTCACATTCAAGCAGCAAATGTTCCAGCTGAAGGCTAAAGCTTGTTCTATAAATTTTGCATTTGGTCTCCTCTCAAAGAAATTGAAAGGCCCAACTGTTGGCCTTCTGTTAGAAATTATTACTGCCACCTTCGTGCCCACCATAACCTATGTGATTGAAATAATGAGAGAGAAAGATTTTGACTCCCTAGACAGGCTAATAGCTAACATACCAATCCACATTTTATTTACCCAAACACTCCTCTAAACCGCAATTGCGCCCAGAAACAAACTTAGCAAGTTGATGAGCAATTCTTAAAAACTGCCATCGATTTAAAACTGCCTCACATGGAACCCTGCATAATCTAATCTGTCACGAGCTAAACTTCCCCTTCGGTGTTTCACCATATAGAGACTACATGGTCTTCTCTCTCCACACACTACAAGAGTCTGACTTGTTTGTTTTTCCTTGTACAGGGAATACATTCTAAAAGGTTAATAGCCAAATCTGCATGATCTGCTTGATGGACGACGAGAGGGAACAAGCCATGTGTGCAAACTTAGCAATTGCCTTCTTTTTGTACCCCAGGCACATCTGTCTGTCTTTCATGCACAGTTTATAAAGGGTTTCTGCAATACCGTTCTGGGGCCCTGACGACACTGGAGTGTTTACCCTCTTGGTGTAAAACATCAGAAAAACCTGTATGTCGACTGTATGGCAAGGTAGAAGAAACACTGATACATATAATGTGTTTGTGCCCAAATCTATTACCTGGATGTGGATATTTCCTGAGGAACCCATAATTGGCCTAGTGGTCCATACCTGTAGGTATGCAGCCATTGAGTGTATGAACCCAGCTAATATCTCACTATGGACCTAATTATGAGTCTGATGGTCACTACCAGACTTGTGTTGGCGGTCTGGACCACCGCTGCTGTGGTGGTCCGACTGCCACATTATGACCCTGGCGATTCAACCGCCCTGGTACCGCCGTCTCTGCGTGGATCTGTGATCCCGATAAACTGATCGCAGGTTGCAGTCAGCCATGGTGGTGCTGCACGCAGTGCCACCCTGCAGATTACAACCTTGTTCTCCGCCAGTTGGTAAAGAACAGGTGCAGGGGGCCACTGGGGGCCCAACAATGCTGCCGCCTCTTTACTGCTGGTTTCTGCCCGTCATGCCCAGCGGGAAAGTCATACTGAGTCCGGTGGAGAGGTGGTCACTCCCCTGTTTGGACTTTGTCAAATTCTTGCCATCATTCTCAAATCTGATTAAGGGGCCCATTCGAGGTAGAAACGACCCATCAGTTGCTGATTCACCAATCAGACCCAGCTGTTTTGCAAGCTGAAGCTATGTTAGACAAGGTTTTGCATCTCCAGCTGTAAGTGTAATGCCAGATTTCTGAATAAAGACTATGATGACAAGAGATCTCAGTGCCAGCTCCATCAATTGAACATGCAGTTACAACACAGGAGTAATGCATAATATTAAATTCTTAACCACCCCATTAGCCTAGATTATTTTTTGCTTGCACTTTATCACTTGTATTTCGCACTGCATGACAAGTACTTTTTAGTGCTAAGAGAAAGAGGAAGACAATTCTTCTTTACAGGTATTACTATCAGCATGGACTGGGGTCTTAAAGCTTTTTTCTATTTGTATGTCTCGCATTGTTGTTTGCACGTTACTTTTCACTTCTTCAGAGCAGGATAACTATTCCACGATGTTTTTTATACCTCATACACGAGTTTTGAAAGTTTTGATCTTCTGCATGTTTGGCACCCCTTGGCTTCACTTTGTTTGCACTTTACTCCTTATTCGGCACAGCATGCATGACAACTTTTCCATCTTGCTCGTTTGCACCATATACTTTTTTCACTGTACCCTCGTTATGCCTCTAACTGAGGCCCATTGATATAATATGACACCTTTCGCCTCTAGGAGCATAATTGCTCTTTCCTTTGGTATTCATATTGCACTGCACGAATGAGAAAGACTTTCACAGCATGTAAAGGGAATATGGCACCTTCGCACTCTACGTTCGCACGTTTGCTCTAACTTGGAGTGAATGCATCAGTTTGCTTTCAGACTTTTAGAGCCCCATCAGTCGCTGTTTGTGGGAGGGAGAAGGAGCGGGGGGTGCAGGGTAGGGGCAGTGCGAAAAAAACAAAATAAATAAATGAAAAAGGGAGAGGCTCAGGCTCCCAGCCTGCCCTGCGTCCAATCCTACGGATGCTTTCATGTTGCCAGCAGCATGAAAGCAGCAGTAGGATTGGACAGAGTGCCCTGGCTGGGTGCTCTGAGGCAGAGTGGGAGCCTCTGCTCTCTCCAATCTGGCACTGCAGTGCCTAGTTGGACAGAGCCTACTGCGCATGTATGTTTGGTCTGACCGAGATGGCCGGCCAAACATACATACGCACTGAGGGGGAGTGCTGTGC
The DNA here is from genome assembly GCF_031143425.1 of Pleurodeles waltl. NCBI lineage: Eukaryota > Metazoa > Chordata > Amphibia > Caudata > Salamandridae > Pleurodeles > Pleurodeles waltl. Next base: position 1,351,612,296 of record NC_090445.1, read on the forward strand.
ACTCCCCCTCTATCCCTGTCATGCAAGTGGCCCGCCCCTTTTGCAGTAAAAACGTAATAAATAAACATAGGTTATTATGTTTTTACTGTAAACGTTTTGCAGCTGCTGCTGCTGCTGCTGCTTGGGGCAGGGGGAAGACTCCTCTGCCAGAGCAGAGAAGCCGTCCCTGGTGCTTATGTATTGCAAAAGTCATACCCTATACGACCCTCTTTGTTTTAAAGATTCTGATTAATGTCGTGTAATGGTTTTAATTAACTATGCATTTAAAATAAATAATTTAAATGTGCCTGTTAGCATGTGGGACATAGTTCCATTAAGGGTATATTGCTTGAGTCTGAATTATTCTGCATTATCTTAATACTACTTGCATGTACTTGTGGCCCTTCAAGTACTCTGATCTGCCAATCCATGCAGTGGTTTTCTATTTTTTATTATACTATCCTAATTTTATTTGATCCTTGTCAAAAGAGTGTTTTGTTTCAACACTCCTGTTCCTCATTCACAGAGAAGTTCAGAATGTTGTGGTCTATCTCTTGCAAGTTGAGTGACCAAATCACACCAGCTCTGTCTGCTTTTCACTAATTGCCATTCAAGATACAAATTCAATTTAGGTTGCTGCATATAGGTATTGGAGGCTGGTTACTAGTAGAGGCTAATATGCACCTACCACTAGCAATAATGGCCCCAGACAATGTTAAGTCAAGTTGAGGTCTCAAAACATTAGCCCCTAGCTCAACACCGAGTAGCTTGGCAATGAGCAGGCAGGCTTAATTTAGGTGACAGGTATGTAAAGCATTTTAATACAGTAAAAAAGTAGGGCACAACACACAGCAGAAATTGCACACTAAATTATAAAAATAGGAAATATTTGTATCTTTAATATGACACAAAAACAGCAAAAATCCAATATAGGGAACCGGAACTAGGAATTTTTAAAGATTAAATAAAAAATGTGGTTTCTAGTGCTTAGAAATCAGGAGCACCAACCTGCAACATCTGATCGCTCTTGACTGGGACAAAGTCATAGATTGAGACCAACCATGATGGAGCCGTGCTCAGATATACTGAGCAGGAGGCCTTGGTCAAAATTTTACCTTCGTACTTAGGAACCTTTTTGGAGCTTTTCTCTCTCAACATCATGTGTTCCTTCTCAGCAAGCCGATTTTGATTGCACGTCATTGGACTGCTTTTCCACAGGGCTCCTGTCAAATTCTGGAAGTCTGGAGCCCCTGATCTTTCAGCATGATGAACCTGAAATCCAGGTCATGGTTGAAGACAGTAGTCTTGACTCACAACAGTGAGTCAGTCCACTTATGGATCTTTTTCCAAATTTGCTTCAATTCTCTAAACTTCTTGCATGTCTTCCTGAAGCTCATCTTGTGGGTTCAAAGTGTCCAAAACACAAATCCAAGGGTCTCGATGCTCTGAGATAGTCCTTGGAAGTTTACGACCCCAATTCCCACAATGCACTTGGCCAAATCCTTAAAAGTCAACTGGATGAACTCCAGGTTGGGGACGTTTATGAAAGTTGGTGCAGACGGGGCGTGGCCGTGCCACGAAAGAAGATGGCATCCTAAACCCCGAGCTCCACGCTGTAGCGGTCCCGATGAGGCGGCGGGGGAGCCACCTCAATCCGCGTCGGAATCCCTCCACCACCGCCGGGTTCCCGACCCGAACTCCAACGACCAGCAGCCGAGACCCTGCCGGCTGGCAGCGCGTCTCGAAAGAAAATGACCTGCAGGGAGGGCGAAGCCGCGTCCCTTCGGCCCGGCGGCCGGCCCTCCTGAGGACGGGGGGAGCCCAGTTCGGGAGATCCCGAGGAGTCTCCCGGTGTTCTGGACCTCCGGCCTCTCGAGGAGACCCGCCGTAGAACACCGGGGGACCTGCGGTGTGCTGCATTGACGAGGACCAGCTGCGGGAGAGTCGAGAGAGGAGTGGCTTCCCTGCCGCTGCAGCGACCGGTGCCGCAGGTACGGCCCCCGCGCCTTAATAACAGAGGGGGGTAGCGAGCCTCTCCCCCACTTGGCCCCCCATCTGTTCAACATGCTTCCCCCCCTCCTAGGAGAGAAACAGTGGGGGGGGTGGGGGGAGAAACGACGACAACAGGGAGAAGAGAGTAAGGAGGGGGAGAGGAGAAGAGGGACAGGACCCCCCGAACAGATAAACAAAGGAATAAAGACGTGGAAACAAGAGGAAAAGAGAAGAAAGGGAAAGTAAAGCGAGGGAAGGAAATAGAAAGGGGAAAAAAAAAAAGGAAAACCAGGAAGAGAAGAAGTGAACAGAAGAAAAAGGGGGGAAAAGGGGGAAACAAAGAGGGGAAAAGGAAAAGAAAAGGAGCAAGAATAAAGAAACAAATTACACCATCCCCTGCCTTCACCCCCACCCCTCCCCCCCAAGTTATTCAGACGCAGAAGGAATAAGTACCCCCGTCACCGCCCAAACCCCCCAAAAAAAGAGGGGGAAAAAAACAAAAACATAAAGGAGAAAGAACAGCGATAAGGGCCGACTGACTTGCGCATCACTGCCCCCGCTAGACCCTGAGGAAGGCTTTGGACCCAACCGGACAACCCTTACAGGCTGACGAGGCGATGCCCGGCAGCAAAGCAAACCAGAAGCCCACTGGTAAGTCAGTGCAACAGTTATTATTTTCTGAAGCTCTCTACCATAAGCATCCAACTTCCATGGCAACAGGGCCTCACACATCGCCATCCCCAATCCAACCCACCACAATGTCCGACAAGGAACAATCCACAACCATGGAAAGGATACTACAGGAGATCACCGCCGTCAGCCGCCAAATAGAGGGAGTGGACGCTTCTATAACCTCACTGACCCTGGAAACTAAATCTATGCGATCAGACATTGCAGGCTTTCAATCTAGGCTGACAGGTTTTGAACATCGCATGGAATCACTAGAAACGCAGATAGCCACATCCCGAGACAGGGACCAGGACCTCCTCTATCTCAGGAGCAAACTTACAGACCTATAGGACAGGAGTCGAAGAGATAACATCTGCCTACTCGGGATCCCGGAACACAAAGAAGGTACAGAGATACAGACCTTTCTGAGCTCCATCCTCCCCAAACTGGGTTCCCTAAACTTTGACCCACCGCTGGAATTCCAAAGAGCACACAGAGTAGGCCCGAAACGTTCCGACACATCTTTAAGACCTAGACCAATTATCGTTTGTCTACTATGCCATAATCAGACCCGACAAATACTACAAACAGCGCGCAACCATGGTCCTTTCCGGATAGGCCAATATGACATCCGAATAACGGCCGATTATTCCAAAGACACCAACAAACGAAGAAAGGCCTTCCTAGCTTTAAGACCCCGACTTCGTCAACTAGAGATGAAATACGGCCTCTTCGATCCCGCCAGAATGTGGGTCACCAAAAACGGAATATCCAAGGACTTCTATAATCCAGATGAACTGAGCCTTTTCCTTGACTCTTTTCAACATCAGCCTATGGACTCTGTCAACTCAAGCCGTCCACAAGATGTCATGGGGGAAGATGAAGGGGGTGGAATCTTACTCCCTGGTCCGGAGAAAGAAAGCTCAACCCACCATGACACCGACACCTGCCAAAGGGGCAGGGACCCAGAGAGACTAGCCAGATTGCACAACGACAGGGGGCAGGTTTTACATGCCGTGGCAGTCTACACCCAGCTATCAGAAAGAGGCAAATCTAGATCACCTTTGAAACCAACGATTGTGTCCCCTTGAGACACCGACCCTCCACAGGATACATGTGAGACAATTACAAAACATTGAAGCATGACTGGCGATAATTCCATGGAAGGATGAGTACAAATTTGGATCTTGTATATATGCTTATCTAACAACTGCTAATATCATTTTCAATACTAGACGATTACTATGTTTATATCTTTTATAAGATAATATGGGGCTTTACTCTGTAACGCTGTCGCGTAGATTGACCATTGTATGATATAGAGCGTACAGACTGGATCTTACCGATCCCATAGGCTATCCATACACCAGGACCCTGCTCAGTAGGGACACGATCAAACACCTAGAGAAACTGGCACTCCTCCCCTTACAGTATTACTGTAATATAGAACATCTTACAATACAACATTACACAACAGCAACAAGGCTACATAATCATGCCCGACCTTGTATGCAAGCCGTATCATTGACCTTTCATATCCCCCATTTCTCCCTCAAGAGGCCAAAATGGGAAATGGAAGTAACATAACTTATACGCAATAACATAAATCTTGATGCTTACCAGAGCGATGGCATGATATGACCGTCTGCCACGGGGGATAATATAATACAACATATTACAGAGACATACTACTACCCTCTACAGGAATACTACATTATAATAGAAGCACAACAAATAGGATGACATACACACGCATACACCAAAGCCCCCCCCTAAGGGCAATGTCACCCCGTCACACGCATGCGATTGCGCCTGACCCCGCAGATGAGCAGTAGATCAATTACTTGGATATACAACCCACGTTCCCCTTCTCTATAACTACTGATGCCCCGCCAGACGACCAATATACCTCTGTCCCTTGTGATGTAATGCAGCAAACTGTTGGATTATAAAATAAATTATCCACAGACCATACCGAACACACACAACCGTATTCAGATTAACTTCCATTGTCACACGTCGTCCCCATGCAAAACAGGACCCCGACCGAACAGGATCGTAACATACTATTAATCAGCAAACTAGCAATCCCTCAATGTACTTTGCAGTAATATGGCGCAATAATACAACCCATGGCACACATGGGGTAGCAAGACACACAAGCTATTTACACACAGACCAGGACTCATCAACCCCCATCACTTACCCTGGGATAGGCCCTATGACATAGAATCTAATAGAGGACAACACGATCACCTGCGGGGAATTACGTTATGTTACGTTATGCTATGTTATATTATGTTATGTTATACGAATTAATAGGTTGCAGTGATATTATGTTATATGTTGCAATGATATTATATAAGTATGGAAGTATCCCAACTGTTATGTGCAAATGTATGCCAATATCTTTGCCTGACCCGGCAGTTTGTTACCTTACACCCTCCTCCTCCTGGCTTCGTCTTGCCCTCTCCTTTGGCTTCCCTGGCACCTCCCCACCGCCTCTACAAAACACCCCCTCCCCCGCTTAAACTTACATTAACATTTACATTAAATTTACATTTACATCTACATTTACAATTACAATCACAATTACAAATACAAACCCTGGTCCCTACTTACTCCCCTCCTCTACCACCGCATCCCCATAACGCAGAACCCAGCGCGATGATATACACCAAGTGCGGTGGCCGCTAGCCATCTTCTACTTGGAAATACGATAAATATTCAATCCATTATATTAGATACTAGACATCGCATGTTACCAGATGGACCTTTCCCCCACATGTCAGCACATGTCAGCACGAGCCTCTCCTCCACTACTATTGTCACTATGTCTATCATTATCATATTAAATTTGATGTTATCAAACTTCCCCCACTGCCTATACATCAACCTCTCCCCCACTAACATAGCTACTGTCCGTCCCCAGGCCCCCTTTCACAACGCACTCGTGGCTCCCCCTCCCACTCGTCCCCCCCTTCGGAGCTCAGAACCCGTGTACTCGTCTGTCATAAACCAATATTGGCCGCCCTCTGCCCCACTGCCGCCTCCTCGGCAGAGAGATCGCACCAACGGCATTAGGAGTTCAGATAGGATTCGGACTCGCCGTTTACAGATCGATCCCCAGGGAGCACAGGGCTCCCTGCCCCTCCATATTCTTCCCTCCTCCTCCCCTCCCCGACCCTCTCAATCATCTTACTCCATCCCATCCCACATATCAACGCTAAATTCTCGCCTCTTCTCTTCCCATATCACCTCTCTCCCCCCTCTTATCAAACCTTCCTGGTTTCCGCTTTTCTCTCCCCTCTGTTGGGACATCCAACCTCCACCAACTGCCCTCACCTCCCCCTTCAAACCTCCAAACAATCATATTGCAAAGAGCACAGCCCCTCACGACTGCCACCCCCAGGATTGCTGAAACTTCACTCTCCAATTCAGCATGCCAGGGACAGCCCCTCACACAACGCACCCATTACTAATCCTCTCCTGGAATGTTCACGGCATGACAAACTAAACGGAAAAAGATCTTGTCCTATTTCCAATCTAAAAGAGCAGACATAGCCCTGATTCAAGAGACGCACCTTGACAATACAGAGTCCAGTAAACGTAGACGTGACTGGGTGGGAAGGGTCGCCTTTAGCTGCTGCCCAGTGGACCAGGGAACCAGGGGTGGCGCATCTCGCAAATGAGGTGTAGCAATATTAATATGCAAATCCCTGCCGTTCACGATTATTAAAACATGAAATGACGCGGAAGGGAAATATATATTCGTTAAATTGAAGATAGGAAATACCTTTCTATGTGTGGGCTCTGTTTATGCACCAACCGGTGCAAAGCGCTCCTTTTTTCTACAACTCAATCGCATACTGACCGAAATAGGGACCACCCGCTACATTATTGGGTGAGATTGGAACCTTGCTAGAGATGCCATACTAGACAGGACAGGCCCCATTGATGTGAGTAATAATTCCGACAGAGCATTACTGACGGATGTTACTGCGGATGCAGGCCTAGTCGATTGTTGGAGATTAACACACCCAAAGGACAAGGAATTCACATTCATATCATCTGTCCACGGCACCCAATCACACCTGGATTATTTTCTCGTATCACATACCATAATCCCCAAAATACAAGACTCTAGTATCCTAGACAGCGGACTCTCAGACCATTCCCCGATCCTACTCTCGATCCAAGTGGGCTTAGCCTCTCCCGGTCGTAAACCATGGCGCTTTGCCATACACAGATACCGCTCTCCCCAAGGGAAAGAGCAACTCAAGGCCCATATATCTACTTATATGGCTGAAAACACGGGCACTGTGACTTCCAAGCGGGTCCTGTGGGCAGCGGCAAAGGCTACTTTAGGAGGGAATATGATGAGGGATGAAGCATTAGCCAATAGAGACAGAGAGGCTCTCCAACGTACCCTTGAAAACACGATTCAACGCCTCACCAAACAATATACTGGCCAGTCATCCCCCGCGCTACGCCGCTCCCTCGAACAAGCCCGAATGACACACAATGATCTTTATACAACGCAGGCAGAATATGCATTGCAAAGATTACGTGGCCGTCACTACGAGCAAGGAGAAAAGGCTGGACGCCTCTTAGCGGCACAGCACCGATAGAGAGAAGCTGCCTCAGCTATCCCGGCCATAACGTCCCCTTCCGGAGCAGTACTGACCCACCCGCAAGACATTGTGAACAAATTTGCTGCATACTACCAGCATCTTTACACCTCTGAAACAATGACTGACCAGGCACAGACAGAGGCATTTCTTGCTGCAGCCAAATTACGCTGTCTATCAGAAGCTGGCCGAGCTCTCCTTGAGGGTGATATAAGCAGGGAAGAAATAACGCAGGTTATCACAAAGCTCCCATATCATAAATCCCTGGAGAACAAGGAATATAGATGGGCAGCGGAAGAGGCAATCACGGCAGTACATGAGGCACTTATGGAGGCATGCCAGGAGGGCTCCCTGGGCGCCCTGTCCAACAGGGCCACGATTGTCGTCCTGCCTAAGCCAGGAAGGGATCCCCTACTTTGTGGCAGCTATCGCCCCATCTCCCTCTTGAACGGAGATGTTAAACTACTAGCCAGCGTTCTTGCAACACGTCTACGTAAAGTAATACCGTCCCTAATCCACAACACCCAGGTGGGATTTGTACCGGGTCGCACCTCTAGAAATCATATGCGCACACTATGCCACACCCTACTTGAATCGTTAAACCTATCAGAAGAAGCCCTGGCCATATCACTCGACGTGGAGAAAGCATTCGACCGTATTGAATGGCCCTACTGTAGGAAAGTCCTCCTTTTTTGCCTGATCACCCCCACACTTTTTGGATAGGTACTGGTGGTTACTGACTCTTGGCTGTGCCCTGGGTACTGCTTACCAGTCCCAGGGCCAGTGCTCTGTGTAAAATGGATATGCAAATTAGGCTAATTATAATTGGCTAAGTTAACCTACCTATAAGTCCCTAGTATATGGTAGGGCATGTAGGTTTAGGGACCACAGCATAGGTGGTGCACACCTAGGTGCACTGCTGAGGTGCCCAGTGTCATTTTAAAAGCAAGCCTGCCTTGCTGGCTGCTTTTAAATTAAAGTTATATGCAAATTCGACTTTGGAATTAAAGGTACTTCCAAAGTCTTAAACTACCTTATTTTTACATATAAGTCACCCCTAAGGTGTGCCCTATGTGCCACTAGGGCTGGGTGCCATGTAACTATAAGCAGGGACTTTATAAAAATAGATTTATAAGCCCTGGTGAGGTAAAAACAGCCAAATTCGTTTTTCCCTCATAGTAGTAAATGGCCTTCATAGGCTAGAATGGGCAGACTTTATTTTAAATTTTAAAGTCTCCTTAAATGTTACATACCAAGAATTTGGTATCAAATTAATTGTTGTAATAAATCCCACAACTTCCAATTGTTGGATTTAATATAACTTGTTCAGGTAAAAAGTTTAGACTTTACCTAAAAAGTTGCCAATTTCAGCTCTGCATTGTTTTTGCTGCTGTGCTCTGATTGGCCAGCCTGCAGCAGCTTCTGCCAGGCTGCCTTGATGAGGTGTGAAGTGGCCTGGCTTTACACAAAGGAATGTGCTTGGGGGAGAGAATCTCCCCTCAGCAGATGGTGAGGCAGGAAGGGGGAGGGCTGCCAAACTGGTCTTCAAAGGCAGAGAAGGACATCTGGAGCACCCAGCAACACCCCCACATCCTGCAACCCCAGACAACTAGGTGCCCCCTTGATTAGATTAGGAGAGGGCAGGAGAGGGGTGTGTTTATGATTTTTAGCCACACCAGTGGGTGGGCTCAGCCAGATGTAACCTCCAAAAATCTGATTCAGCCATGTTGGATTTTTAGAGACTGTTGCCTTTTGGGATGGATTTTTGCCACACTTCCCAGGAAGTGGTCATCACAGGGGGACGACCCTGTACCTGATTGGAGGACCAGGACCCCCTGCTTTTCACCCAGGAGCAAGGATAAAACTGGCAGACCTGCCCCCACACCTCAGATCCCCGCCAACTTTCAAGAAGAAGGAACTTAAGGAGAAGAAGGACTGCCCTGCTGGACCCCTGGCCTGCACCTGGACCCTGCACTCAGAAGGACTGCACCAGCTGCACACTTGGGCTTCACCACAAGAAGGACTTTGCCTGGCTTCAACTGGTTCAAGGAGGGACTCCCTGTTTGCTACAGGTGAAAAATTGCTATCCAGAGTCCCCTGCACCAACTCCTAAAAAAGAGACCAGTTGACCACTGCCCAGTGGCCAAAAAGGAGTTTGCGCCAGGTGCATTCTGGGAGTTGAAGTCCGCACCCCCCAAGGACCATCACAGAACTTCTGGACCCTTGGGGTGAGCTGTGGACCCCAAAAGAACCTTAAAAGAACATCTGGGTGAAGCCCCAGAAGTTTGGAAAAGATTTGAGAATTTTTGAAAAAAAGCTCCAGAGAGGGACCGACCCGGCGCGGAAATTCTAGCCGGCTTGCCTCAACCGCGACCCGGCCTGACTTCGTGGTTCGTCCCGGTAAAGAAAAACATCTGAAAAAGAGACTAAGGCCCTCATTCTGACACTGGCGGTTCTCTACCGCCAGGGCCAACGGGGGCGGAAGCACCGCCGACAGGCCGGCGGTGCTCCCTTGGTCATTCTGACCGCGGCGCTTTGGCCGCGGTCAGAACGGGAAAACCGGCGGTCTCCCGCCGGTTTTCCACTGCCCCTTAGAATCCTCCAAGGCGGCGCAGCTCGCTGCGCCGCCGAGGGGATTCTGACACCCCTACCGCCATCCTGTTCATGGCGGGAAAGCCGCCATGAACAGGATGGCGGTAGGGGGGGTCGCGGGCCCCTGGGGGCCCCTGCCGTGCCCATGCCAATGGCATGGGCACGGCAGGGGCCCCCATAAGAGGGCCCCACAAAGTATTTCAGTGTCTGCCTTGCAGACACTGAAATACGCGACGGGTGCCACTGCACCCGTCGCACCTTCCCACTCCGCCGGCTCGATTACGAGCCGGCATCCTCGTGGGAAGGGAGTTTTTCCCTGGGCTGGCGGGCGGTCTTTTGGAGACCGCCCGCCAGCCCAGGGAAAAACTCATAATACCCTCCGCGGTCTTTTGACCGCGGAGCGGTATAATGGAGGGCGGGATCCTGGCGGGCGGCCTCCGCCGCCCGCCAGGGTCATAATGAGGCCCTAAGTCCGAACGTAAAAAGTTGACCGGGACCTTCCAGCCATCGTATCCGGACAAGGGCTCCAGGAGGTCGGATTCAACTGGCAGGTTCGTCCCGGTGAAGAAAAACTTCAAAATAAAGCCTAAGTCAGAAGGTAACTTTTTAACCGAGGCCTCCCGCGACTTGTAGCCGAGCAGGGCTCCATCGCGGTCGGCCTGAAACTTTGACTTTGTCCCGGTCCTGGTGCAACCAGATGACCCGATTGGCGCTTTTTGTTTCTAAGCGCTAGAAAAATAATAATACTTTAAAAATTCATATCTCCGGTTCCCCTGAACCAATTTTATTCGTTTTTGTGTCATTTTAAAGATAAAAATATAAACTATTTTTATAAATTGGTTTTGGATTTTTAAACTGTTTCCTGTGTTTTATTTAATTACTGTTTTGTGATATTTGAATGCTTTACACACTGTCTCTTAAGTTAAGCCTTGACGCTCGTTGCCAAGCTACCAAGGGTTGAGCTGGGATTAATTTACTGAGCCCTAACTGTACCTAGGTGGAGGTTAGTGGCTTGTTGCTAGGTGTAGGTACCTACCTGCCCTTACCAATAACCCATTTTCCAACATTTTTGGTGGCAGCGGTGGGATCCTGTACTTGTGTTCAGTATCACGTTACAGTTTTGAGTAAAACAAATTAAAAATCCTTTAAATTGTCTTAGTGCAAAAATTATTATTTTTTAATTTTTAATTTAAATATTTTTTTTTTTTATTAATTTGGATTAATTTCAATTATTGAATTTTTGTAATTTTTCTAAATTCTTGTTTCCAATTTTTGCAAAAAGTTTTTGTTGACACAAAACTAGGGAACCATGGAGCTTGATCTGGCTAGCCTACCCACTCTAACAGTAGTCCAGCTTAAGGGGTTGTGTATTGAAAGAGGGTTGCCTGCAACCACTGATCTCAGGAAGCAAATCCTGATTAAATCCCTGACAGCATGGGCTGAGGCCCAAGATCTAGGCACAGAGGAAGCTCCAGAGGAGGAAGAAAAAGGGGAGGATGATAACTCTAACCTCTCAGGGGAGGGAAGGCATCTGAGCCCAAGTGAGGATGAGGAAGAACGGTCCTCAGTAGATACAGTCACTAGGGACAGACCCAAAGCTAGTGGTAGGAAGGGGGTCCTTTCAGGAGGAGAGAACCCATCAATCAGAGAAAGAGTGCTGGAGGCCCAGCTAGCATACATAGCTTTGGAAGCAGATAAGCTGGCCCTAGAAAAGAAAAAGTGGGCAAACAAAGAAAAAAGAGATGGTGGCAGCGATAAAGAAGCTGAGGTGTCCCTGGGTGGGGGTTTTTCCCCCAGATTACCCAAAGGGGTGGTTCCTGCCTATGTAGAGGGGGATGATATAGATTAGTGGCTGGGGGCCTTTGAGAGGGCCCTCCAGATGAGGAGAGTCAAGCCTCAGTACTGGGGATCACTTCTTTGGGAGTTAGTTCCCAACTCTGGGAGGGATAGGCTCCTAACCATGAGTGGGGAAGATGCAGACTCATATCCCAGTATGAAGAGTTGCTTGATTAAAAAGTTTGGTCTGACCCCAGAGCAGTATAGGCTCAAGTTTAGGGACACCCAAAAGTCAAGCACCCAGTCCTGGGTGGACTTTGTGGACATTTCAGTAAAGGCACTGGAGGGCTGGATACAGGGCAACAGGGAAAGTACCTTTGAGGGGCTGTACAATTTGATTATGAGGGAGCACCTTCTAACTAATTGTGTCCAAGAGAGGCTCCGCCAGTATCTAGTAGACTCTAGGTTGACCAACCCCAGAGAGCTGGGGGAGGCAGCAGATGACTGGTTAAGAACTAGGGTTAACCAGAAACCCCCAGGGGGTGATCAGAAAAAGGGAGGACATGGTTCTTCTCAGGGGAAGAACCAGGGGAAAGATGATAAAAAGCCCAAAGAGTCCTCACAAGAGTCCCCAAAAACTTCTCAGGGAGGGGGAGCCCCGAGCCAATTCACTTTTAAAGGGAAAGGGTATCAGGGAAAGAATTATGATCCTGCTAAAGCAGGAAGGTTTCAGGAGCTTGCTAAGGCCGGCAAGTGTTTTGATTGTCATCAACCTGGACATAAAAGAGGAGATGCTATCTGCTCCAAGAAGCCCCCCACTGGTGGGCAATCCCAGGGGATTGCTAGTGTAGGGTTGGGGGTGGAAGTTGGCCCAGGGGTGGAATCATGGTACACAGAGGTCACCTTAGTATCCGTGGGTGGGGTGGACATTGCAACTATGGCCACCTTACCTCCCATCATGGAGAGGTATAGGCAGAGGCCTAAAGTCAATGGGACTGAAGTGGAAGCTCTGAGAGATACAGGAGCCAGTGTGACAATGGTCACAGAGAAGCTGGTTTCTCCAGAGCAGGTCTTACCTGGTGTCTTCCACCAGGTGACTTATGCAGATAGCAGAACCAAACTCCATCCCATGGCCATGGTGAGTCTGGAATGGGGAGGTGTGACTGGCCCTAAGAAGGTAGCTGTAGCTCCTGCCCTCCCAGTAGAGTGTCTGCTGGGAAATGATCTTGAAGCATCTGAATGGTCAGAAGTGGAGAGAAGGGTCCATGCACAGATGCTGGACCTCCCTGAATGGGTGTGTGCTGTGACCAGGTCACAGGCGGCACAACAGGGAAATGCTGGACACTTGGACCCTGGAACAATGGGCCAAGCCTCCAAGAAAAAGAGAAAGGGCACTGGGTCTGGATTGCCAGCCCCAACAAGTACAGAGGGTCAGGAAGAATCCAACCCTGAGGGGGAGGATCTGAACTCTGAGGGAGGGACACTTCCCCTGCAAACTATGCCTGATTTGGCAGAACTGCAAGGGGCAGGTGGGCCCACCAGAGAAGATTTGTGCCAGGGACAAAGAGAGTGTCCCACTCTTGAGGGCCTGAGGCAGACTGCTGCCAGGCAAGAACAAGGGGATACCAGTGGGTCCCACAAGGTTTACTGGGAGGATGGAGTTCTCTACACTGAGGCAAGGGCCCTCAAACCAGGGGCTACTAGGAGAGTAGTGGTCCCCCAGAAGTATAGAGAATTCCTCCTTACCTTAAGCCATGATATCCCCTTAGCTGGACATTTGGGACAGACCAAGACCTGGAACAGGCTGGTCAACCATTTTTATTGGCCCCAAATGTCAGAAAAAGTCAGGGAGTTTTGCAGCTCCTGTGTCACCTGTCAAGCCAGTGGCAAGACAGGAGGCAAACCAAAGGCTCCCCTGATACCACTGCCAGTGGTTGGGACTCCCTTTGAGCGGGTGGGGATTGACATTGTTGGTCCCCCAGACCCACCAACTGCTTCAGGTAACAGGTACATTGTGTTGGTAGTGGACCATGCCACCAGGTACCCTGAGGCAATACCCCTCCGGACAGTCACTGCTCCCACAGTTGCTAGGGCCCTACTTGGTGTGTTCACCAGAGTGGGATTCCCAAAGGAGGTGGTCTCAGATAGGGGCACAAACTTTATGTCAGCCTATCTGAAAGCCATGTGGGCTGAGTGTGGTGTTACTTATAAGTTCACCACCCCCTACCACCCACAGACCAATGGTCTGGTGGAAAGATTTAATAAGACCCTGAAGGGCATGATCATGGGTTTGTCTGACAAACTCAGGAGGAGATGGGATGTCCTCCTCCCTTGCCTGCTGTTTGCCTACAGAGAGGTGCCACAGAAGGGGGTTGGATTCAGCCCCTTTGAGTTACTGTTTGGGCACCCTGTAAGAGGCCCATTGTGCTTGGTGAGAGAGTCTTGGGAAAAGCCTCTCAAAGAATCCAAGGAGAATGTGCTAGATTATGTACTGGGCCTGCGGTCACGCATGGCCGAGTATATGAAGAAGGCAAGCAGAAACCTGGAGGCCAGCCAGGAGCTCATGAAGCTCTGGCATGATCAAAAGGCTACCATGCCTGAGTATCACCCAGGACAGCTGGTGTGGGTTTTGGAGCCTATGGCTCCTAGGGCACTTCAGGCCAAATGGACTGGGCCCTATCCAATTCTGGAGAAAAAAGGTGAGGTCACCTACTTGGTGGACCTTGGCACCCCCAGGAATCCTCACAGGATCCTGCATGTAAACAGGATGAAACCCCACCAGGACAGGGCAGACATGACCATGCTAATGGTCACTGATGAAGGGAAGGAGGAGGAGGGTGAACCTCTGTCAGACCTCCTGTCCTCAAAGGCAAAAGATGGGTCAGTGGAGGGAGTGGTACTCTCTCCCAAATTGACAGACCAGCAACAAAAAGACTGTAAGCAAGTTTTGGGACAGTTTGCTAGTCTGTTCTCCCTGACCCCAGGACTCACCAATTGGTGTGTCCATGATGTTGACACTGGTGACAGCTTGCCTGTCAAGAACAAGCTGTACAGGCTGTCTGACCAGGTCAAGGCCAACATCAAAGCTGAAGTGGCTAAGATGGTTGACCTCAAGGTAATTGAGCCCTCTGATAGTCCTTGGTCCAGTCCAGTGGTACTGGTGCCCAAAGCTAATCCCCAAGGTGGGAAGAAAGAATTGAGATTCTGTGTGGACTACAGAGGTCTAAACGCAGTCACTAGGACTGATGCTCACCCCATACCTAGAGCTGATGAGCTCATTGACAGGTTGGGGGCTGCCAAATTCCTGAGCACATTTGATCTGACCTCAGGATATTGGCAGATTGCCTTAAGTCCAAGAGCTAAGGAGAGGTCAGCATTTTCCACACCAGAGAGCCACTTTCAGTTCAAGGTGATGCCCTTTGGCATGAAAAATGCTCCTGCCACCTTCCAACGGTTGGTGAACAGAGTCCTATCTGGGTTGGAATCTTTCAGTGCAGCTTATCTGGATGATATAGCTGTATTTAGTTCCACCTGGAAGGACCACCTGGTCCACCTGAAGGAAGTGCTTCAGGCCCTGCTTCAAGCAGGCCTGACTATCAAGGCAAGCAAGTGCCAGATAGGGCAAAGCTCTGTTGTGTACCTGGGCCACCTTGTTGGTGGAGGCCATGTACAACCTCTCCAGCCCAAGATCCAGACTGTTCTGGATTGGGAGGCTCCAAAAACCCAGACTCAGGTCAGGGCCTTTCTTGGCATGACTGGGTACTACAGGAGGTTTGTTCAGAATTTTGGGACCATAGTGGCCCCTCTGACTGAGCTTACCTCCAAGAAACAGCCCAGAAGGTCATTTGGACCCCAGAGTGTCAGAAAGCTTTTGACACCCTAAAACAGGCTATGTGTTCAGCACCAGTGTTACTGGCCCCTGACTATAGCAAGGAGTTTGTAGTGCAAACAGATGCTTCAGAGGAAGGGATTGGGGCAGTGTTAGCACAAGTTAATGAAGAGGGCCATGATCACCCAGTTGCCTTCATCAGCAGGCGACTACTCCCCAGAGAGAAAAAATGGAGTGCCATTGAGAGGGAGGCCTTTGCTGTGGTCTGGTCCCTGAAGAAGTAGAGGCCTTACTTGTTTGGCACTCACTTCCGTGTACAAACTGACCACAGACTTCTCAGGTGGTTGATGCAGATGAGGGGGGAGAACCCAAAACTGTTAAGGTGGTCCATTTCCCTACAGGGGATGGACTTCACAGTGGAGCACAGACCTGGGACTGCTCATGCCAATGCAGATGGCCTTTCCAGGTTTTTCCACTTAGCTGATGAGGACTACCAGGGTGTAGGCCCATCACCTTTCATCTGGGGGGGGCAGTGTAGGAAAGTCCTCCTTTTTTGCCTGATCACCCCCACACTTTTTGGATAGGTACTGGTGGTTACTGACTCTTGGCTGTGCCCTGGGTACTGCTTACCAGTCCCAGGGCCAGTGCTCTGTGTAAAATGGATATGCAAATTAGGCTAATTATAATTGGCTAAGTTAACCTACCTATAAGTCCCTAGTATATGGTAGGGCATGTAGGTTTAGGGACCACAGCATAGGTGGTGCACACCTAGGTGCACTGCTGAGGTGCCCAGTGTCATTTTAAAAGCAAGCCTGCCTTGCTGGCTGCTTTTAAATTAAAGTTATATGCAAATTCGACTTTGGAATTAAAGGTACTTCCAAAGTCTTAAACTACCTTATTTTTACATATAAGTCCCCCCTAAGGTGAGCCCTATGTGCCTCTAGGGCTGGGTGCCTTGTAACTATAAGCAGGGACTTTATAAAAATAGATTTATAAGCCCTGGTGAGGTAAAAACAGCCAAATTCGTTTTTCCCTCATAGTAGTAAATGGCCTTCATAGGCTAGAATGGGCAGACTTTATTTTAAATTTTAAAGTCTCCCTAAATGTTACATACCAAGAATTTGGTATCAAATTAATTGTTGTAATAAATCCCACAACTTCCAATTGTTGGATTTAATATAACTTGTTCAGGTAAAAAGTTTAGACTTTACCTAAAAAGTTGCCAATTTCAGCTCTGCATTGTTTTTGCTGCTGTGCTCTGATTGGCCAGCCTGCAGCAGCTTCTGCCAGGCTGCCTTGATGAGGTGTGAAGTGGCCTGGCTTCACACAAAGGAATGTGCTTGGGGGAGAGAATCTCCCCTCAGCAGATGGTGAGGCAGGAAGGGGGAGGGCTGCCAAACTGGTCTTCAAAGGCAGAGAAGGACATCTGGAGCACCCAGCAACACCCCCACATCCTGCAACCCCAGACAACTAGGTGCCCCCTTGATTAGATTAGGAGAGGGCAGGAGAGGGGTGTGTTTATGATTTTTAGCCACACCAGTGGGTGGGCTCAGCCAGATGTAACCTCCAAAAATCAGATTCAGCCATGTTGGATTTTTAGAGACTGTTGCCTTTTGGGATGGATTTTTGACACACTTCCCAGGAAGTGGTCATCACAGGGGGACGACCCTGTACCTGATTGGAGGACCAGGACCCCCCTGCTTTTCACCCAGGAGCAAGGATAAAACTGGCAGACCTGCCCCCACACCTCAGATCCCCGCCAACTTTCAAGAAGAAGGAACTTAAGGAGAAGAAGGACTGCCCTGCTGGACCCCTGGCCTGCACCTGGACCCTTCACTCAGAAGGACTGCACCAGCTGCACACTTGGGCTTCACCACAAGAAGGACTTTGACTGGCTTCAACTGGTTCAAGGAGGGACTCCCTGTTTGCTACAGGTGAAAAATTGCTATCCAGAGTCCCCTGCACCAACTCCTAAAAAAGAGACCAGTTGACCACTGCCCAGTGGCCAAAAAGGAGTTTGCGCCAGGTGCATTCTGGGAGTTGAAGTCCGCACCCCCCAAGGACCATCACAGAACTTCTGGACCCTTGGGGTGAGCTGTGGACCCCAAAAGAACCTTAAAAGAACATCTGGGTGAAGCCCCAGAAGTTTGGAAAAGATTTGAGAATTTTTGAAAAAAAGCTCCAGAGAGGGACCGACCCGGCGCGGAAATTCTAGCCGGCTTGCCTCAACCGTGACCCGGCCTGACTTCGTGGTTCGTCCCGGTAAAGAAAAACATCAGAAAAAGAGACTAAGTCCGAACGTAAAAAGTTGACCGGGACCTCCCAGCCATCGTATCCGAGAAGGGCTCCACGGACGTCGGATCAAGATCCAGGTTTACCCCGGTCAAAGGATTTTCATCTCGAAAAAACGACTAAGTCCGAAGGTAGAAATCACCACCGAGGAAACCCACATCGTGTATCCGGACAAGGGCTCCAGGAGGTCGGATTCAACTGGCAGGTTCGTCCCGGTGAAGAAAAACTTCAAAATAAAGACTAAGTCAGAAGGTAACTTTTTAACCGAGGCCTCCCGCGACTTGTAGCCGAGCAGGGCTCCATCTCGGTCGGCCTGAAACTTTGACTTTGTCCCGGTCCTGGTGCAACCAGATGACCCGATTGGCGCTTTTTGTTTCTAAGCGCTAGAAAAATATTAATAATACTTTAAAAATTCATATCTCCAGTTCCCCTGAACCAATTTTATTCGTTTTTGTGTCATTTTAAAGATATAAATATAAACTATTTTTATAAATTGGTTTTGGATTTTCAAACTGTTTCCTGTGTTTTATTTAATTACTGTTTTGTGATATTTGAATGCTTTACACACTGTCTCCTAAGTTAAGCCTTGACGCTCGTTGCCAAGCTACCAAGGGTTGAGCTGGGATTAATTTACTGAGACCTAACTGTGCCTAGGTGGAGGTTAGTGGCTTGTTGCTAGGTGTAGGTACCTACCTGCCCTTACCAATAACCCATTTTCCAACACCTACCTATTTACCACCATGAAACACTTTGGCTTCGGAGATCAATTTATTTCCAAAGTCCGACTACTGTACGACCACCCTACGGCACAAGTTAACTGTGGGGGCTTCCTGTCGGATCCATTCCCCATCAGAAGAGGCACTCGACAGGGCTGCCCCCTTTCACCGCTCTTATTCCTGCTAGCAATGGAACCGCTGGCGGCAACTATAAGGAACTCCCAACAGATAAAAGGTATCTCTCTACCAGGGGGCTCCTCCAAAATCTATCTATATGCAGACGATGTTCTGTTAACCTTATCCGACTTAGAAAGATCTATCCCATCACTGCTCTCCATCATAGAGAGCTTTGCACCCCTGTCCGGATACCGAGTAAACTGGGACAAGAGTGAATCGTTGCCCCTATCTCACATAACAACGAGAGCTGCAATCCATGGCCTCCATTCAAATGGACCCCAACCCACCTTAAATATCTGGGAACATATATCAATTGTGGCCTAGAACACATGGTCAGGGACAACCTAGACCCTCTTATATCCCGGATGAAACAGGACTTCGCCAAGTGATCATTACTTGGCTTATCCATGTGGGGCAGGACACAGGCGGTCAGGATGGTCACCCTTCCACGCTTCACATATGTTTTAGGCATGCTCCCTTTACAGATACCCCTCTCCCTTCTCCGAATGATTGATACCTCAATAAGGTCCTTCGTTTGGGGCCCTACACCTTCAAGATTAAAATCGGGGACAATGTTAGCACGCAGACCCTACGGAGGCCTAGGTCTACCCTCAGTAGAACAATATGCTCTAGCCCTACAATTATCGCAACTAGCCTACACATTACCAGATACCCCGGACCCCTCACAATGGACAATTACGGAGAAACTCCTACGGGGACCGCATGCCGAGCTGGGTGGGATATACACTGACTATCCTCACTTGTCCAACCCTAACCTCGCGGCCACAAACGCAGCGTGGCGCAGAGTCCACCGCCTACTGGGCTACACCCCTCCTTACATGCTCAGGCCCCTATAGCAGGAAACAAATGCATAAAAATAGGAGGAAGTACCCTAAGGTGGCCCCAGTGGAGTGATGTTGGCATCTCCAATATATCCCAAATAACAGATGGCGACCGCCTTCGATCCTTTGACTCTTTACGGGAAGAGTTCGACATTCACAAAAATCAAGAATGGAGGTACATGCAGCTTATGCACTGTACGCACAAGGCCCTGGGAACCCCCCGTGGACGATCAAAATCTCACCCGTTGTCAACTACCTGCAGAAATGGGGTCGACATAGAGGTGTTATGGCCGGCCTATGTCTCAAGAATGGGGTGTTGAATTAGGGTTGAGTAGGCGCTCGGGATCCTCTATCAAGCAAGTTAATAATCAACAATGAAAGGTGCCTACACAGGGGAAACACCCAACCCCTCAAAGATTAAAAACCAAGCAGATAGAAGACAACAATGTGTGGCATCTCTCTCATCACAGAACAATATTCGTAAAAAGAGAACACAATCAAAATTTAATTTAAGTTGGCTTTGTCATGTTAGACAGGTATTTAACCGTAGTAATACAAATGTGACCTAATCGTGTAATTATAGCCAAATCAAATCAAACAAAAATTGGAGAGTATAACAAATGAAAGTCCTTCCGTGGTGCTGCAATTAAATTTTGATGTAATCACTGCAGCCTCCTATACGCAGAGATAACGAACCACCTTTACTCGCAACCCCTTCTAGAGCGACTGCGCCTCAAGTGGCAAGAACGACTAGCGATAGCCTACACTGAAGAGGAATGGCCGGACATAATTGAGGCCCTGGATAGGGGGGTCCGCGAGGCCCGCTTGAAATTCTGTCTATTCAAAATCCTCCAAGATTGGTATTGGACCCCCATAAAACTCTTCAAGGCAGGTCTGATACCACACGCAAGGTGTTGGCGGTGCACAGATCTTCACTGCGACTTACTTCATATTCTATGCCACTACCCGACGATACAACCCTTATGGGAAACTGTGCGCCATACACTTGCGGATTTTATACTGATACCAAGTCTGACGCCGCCAACACTCATTATTTTACATGACACGCGCCCGTATCCCTCCCTATCACGACCCCACAAACAGCTGCTCAATAAGGCAATTGCCAAAGCTAAAATCTGCATACTCTGACACTGGAGGTCTGCCATCGCCCCAACACCAACGGAATGGATGACAGCCATGTTTCAAACAGCCACCCATGAGCGAGTAATCTTTAACCTACAGGACCAAGCGGCTCTATTTACGGAAATTTGGAGCCCCTTCCTGACAGGGCCATGAGGCAGCTGGTGGATGGTCAGTGGATAGCAGCTGACACCCCAACACTTTCTCCTTTCTTCCCCTCTCTCTCTCTCTCCTCTCTGCCCTCCTATCCTCTCCCTTTACTCCCGAGACTGTTCGTCCCAGGAAACACCCCCCCATACCGACACGTTTAAACATGCACTAGAAAACTAATTTTCTCCCAATTTGTCCGATCAGCGGCTAATTATCAAACACCAATAGACAAGGCTCAACCCCTTACACACTTAAAACCACGTCCACACAGATACCCCCTCTCGACCATCCTCCTTCAGCATTATCCCCCCCCACGTACAGGTTCTCTTATTCCACCCTAAATGTATCTTGACATATACACTACATGGTACAACCTTGCAAGATCATTGGTAACGGAGGGGGAATAACCGTAACATCCATTTAATAGCCCAGAAACACTGTGTCAAAGGATCCTCCCCTCTCCCCCGCACCCTACCTAACCTTCCCGCGTTCCCACCTTCTACCCTTCCTCCCTCTCTCCTGCCCCCCTCTCCTATGATCTAGCTTCTTTTCAGCCCCTACCCCCCGATCCTTCTCCAACCTTTAACCCACAACCCATATTTACTAATCAGTATACCTATCAGACTGCATACACCCAGATATTGATTGTAAAATTATCGTCTGTAATGTGGAGTACTGAAGATATGTTCATGTATACTATGTAATAAAAAATAAAATAAAAAGAAAGAAAGTTGGTGCAGGCAATCCCTTTTAACCTGTTGTTTTCAGGTAGTCCACTCCTGAGTCCTTTTTGAAGCAGGGCAAAGTTCAGTGTGCAACAGGAGCAGTACTTCAGTGTGAAGTCCAAGGGGTTGCAGACCAGGGTTCCAGCAGGCCAGTCCTTCTTCTTGTGGTTTCAGGTAGCAGATCTGAGTTGCAATGCGGATCAGCCACTTTCATTCAATCATCTTGGGAGACATGCAGGGAGAATCCAAGTTCAATCAGCTGCAGGGTGCCACGAAAAAACATGACAGCTGCCTCCAAAGTGTGACATTTTCTTGTCTCATAAAGCACTGCACTTTAAAATTCCAAGATGGATGGTTTTACTCCAGAGTAGGAAGACTGGGCTAAACCAACCTACTGATGTGGCTTATTTCCATTAACACTCACACTATGGACATCTGCAAATTCCTTTCCTTGGCCTGCTATCTATCTGTGGGGTACAGAGTGAGAGGGTGGCCTGGCTGACATTCCTTTCTATCCTGCTTCCATCGAAACCCAGCTTGATTTATCCAGCCCCCCTTTCTGACCTGGCCTCAGTATCTGCCAACCTCCCTCATCAGATAACCTCTGCTCACAGACGGCCACTTATCACCTCATCAAAGCAGTCTAGCTAATCCTGTTAGGGCAAACCAATCAGGAGTCTCTAGCAGGATAGAAGTTGTCTTACAAAAAAGAAAGCCTAAGAACTTCTTTTTTATACTGGTTATAATAAATTCAACAATGTCAAGTTGTTGGATTTATCATTACTATTCTTTTAAGTCCTTTCATGACACATTTAGTCCCTCATTACGAACATGGCGGTCCGTTCTGCTATGCCAGCAGTGGCGGTAGAAACCGCTAACAGAGGAGCGGCCCGGACCACCAAATAATGATCCAAATGAAACACACGCATCCCGTGAACCACACACCGCCGGGAGAGGAGTCCCGCCGATGACGGTAGAGTCCACCCACAGGCCGTCAGAAAGGGCCAACCCGCCCATCAAATTATGAACCACCATTCCGCCGCCAGTTCCAAGGCGGGCACCACCGCCACACAAAGCCAGGCGGAAATGAACCCTGCTCCTTGCCATATACCTACACGACCGAGACTGCCGACGAAGACGACGACGGTAAGTACCACAACTTACGACACAAGGGAGGAAAGGGCACAGTTACATACCCACCCACTCCACCCACTCTGCAACGCCCCCCCAATCATTCCCAGCAGCACAAGTCATACACCCCACACCAATAGGTACATATCTGACTCAAGGCTAATGCAACTTGACCATAGTATATACAATAGCCCCACACCCATAAAAAATCAAAACAAACACCAGGGTGTAACTGCGTGCAGCCCAAACACAGGCCACACAGAAACTTTAATAAGAAGCTCACTGAGCCAAACAGAGCAAACAGGGCCAATGGCCAGTCCTTAAAATCACGATTGTCATGGGCCACAATGGGCCACACCTTGTCTCCCACAAGTGCTGGGTACTCCACAGAACGGGGCACCATATGGGGATCCAGGCACCTCACGGAAGGGGGGCAGGAGGTGGTGGGGGTGGGGATTTTCAATGGGGGTGGGACTTTGACTTTCTTGTGGAGGGTGGAGGGGGGTGGGCTTCTCCTTTGAAGGGGAGGGGGCTGTTTAGCTCAGGAGGAGCTGGATGGCCTAGGCTCTGACCGGGCTTTCTTCTTCACTGGGGAAGGGGCACGGGAATGGGAAGGGTGGACCGGGGTGGGCTGTGATGTGGAAGGAGCGGAAAGGGCAAGGAGGTGGCCACGTTTGGGGACAAGTCGGAGTGGGCCAGTGGGTTGGAAGAGGTCAGCATGGGAGAGGAAAAGTTTTTGGGGAGAAATTGGGGTGGGCGTGGATGAGGGTGTGGGATTGGAGGCAGACAGAGTGGATGTATGGGATGTAGGTGTGTGTGTAGTGGGTGCAGGTGACTGCTCAGTATGCTGTTGTGTGGTGGATGTCTGATGGGTGGGTGTCTTGGTGCGTTTGTGTGTCTTGGGAGGTGGGGGGTGGACACAGTGGGAGAAGACAGACAGCTAGTGTGGATGTATGTTGGGTGGGTGACTGCAAGTCTGGTGAGTGTGCTGCATGTGTCAACTACAGTAGAGGTGGTGAGTGCAGGTGTGGTGTATAGGGTGCATGTATGGCTGTCTGCTATTGTGGTGAGTGCAGGAAGAGGAGCAGTAACAGTGAGTGATGGTGCAGTGCATGAGGGTGTGGATGTAGAGGAGACAGTCAGGGAGGAGGAAGAGGTGGGCACATTGGTGGAAGTGGACGCCGTTGTGTGTGCAGGTGTCTTTTGGCTGTGTGAATGCTTGTAGTGGGAGGTGTGGTGCTTGTGTTTTGAAGTGTGCTTCTTGTGTGTTGATGTGCCTGTCAGCGGGTCTGATTGTGTGCTTTGGACAGGTGAAGAGAGTGGGGTGCTGGAAGGGGTAGAGGAGGTTGGAGGGGGGATGGAGTGGCCAGGGAAACTGGCTGCCATCCGAGAGGAGGCCAGAGCCTGAAAAGATCTCTGTAGGGCAGACACAGCACCTTGAATGCCATCCATATAGGCATTGGTCTGCTGCACCTCTGATGCTAGCCCCTGGAAGGCATTGACGATGGTTGTCTGACCTACAGAGATGGCTCTCAGGAGGTCAATAGCCTTCTCTGTGAGGGCAGCAGGGCTGACTGGGGCAGGGGAGGAGGTGCCTGGGGCAACTCGGTGGGGAGCAGAAGGGAGGGTGGTGATGGTATGGGGGTGGCGGAAGATCTCACGGTAGTGATGCGTGCACTAGGGTCCGCCACTGCCGGAGGACCCCCATCGGAGGAGGTCTCAGTGTCACTACGTCCTGTGGTAGTAGCCTCCCCGTAGAAGTCCCCTCGCCATCCCACCCACTGGTCCCCTGGGCGTCCGTTGTCTCTGCCTCTGAGGATCTGTGGGCCGCTGCCTCTCCACTTGCCGATGCCTCAGCTCCCTCGCCTGATGTTGATGCTGTACCAAACCAACACAAGAGAACAGGGATGGGGAGACAAAACAGGAGAGATACTTGTAAATAGCCAAATGCTGATACAGAATGGCCAGACATACACCCACCCAGCAAACACACCCAACAGGCAGCACTGTACACTATGCCCATGGCCATGCCCCTGACTACTGACCAGAGTACTGCTCTACACCCATCCCCTGAAATACTTTTGGAGCAGAGGTAGGTGAAACCTGACAGGGACACCCCTACACCCTTTGGGGAACATACAGTAAATGGACACCAGTCAAATTCCCTGCTCTAAGCAGCATGAGCCCTATTGCACACCCAGTCATCCTTCCAGACTGAAGTATGTGAAATGAGTACTCACCCCCTTGTGACTGCTGTGCAGCCTCCAAGTGCCCATCCAGATCTGGGTACACCACTGCCAGGAACCGTCGCATGAGGGGGTCAGTGCCCGACGGGCACCCATTCCACGTTGGGAGGACTTCCCCAGCTGGGCCTCACTGATCTTTCGCACCCAGCACCACAGGTCCTCCCACCTCTTTTGACAGTGGGTGCTCCGCCGGTTGTAGACCCCCAGGGTACGCACCTCCTTGGTGATGGCATGCTAATGTGCTCTCTTCTGGTGGGCGCTGACCTAGAAGGGCGACACAGAAATGGAACACAGAGGTCAGGCACTTGTACAATAGGAACAGCTGGCAAATTGTCCACCATTGGACTGACAACACTCTCAGACATACAGGACAGTGGCACGCAGCATTCCATGCACCATGGCCCATGCAGGCTCAGAGGAGCACACATATGTGCAATCCACACTATCCATTACACACACAGTGCCCCCAAACTCAGACTCACCTGTACCTCTGGCCGTCCGTAGAGTTTGCCGTACAGGGGCAGGACCCCGTCCACTAGCTTCTCCAGTTCTTCCTGGGTGAAGGCCGGGGCCCTTTCACCTGCACCACGTGGCACATCCATAACCAGAGGCAGGCCACAGCAGTACACAGAGTGGAGTACCTGTCCGCACAAGATCAGGGAGTCAAGTGATCAAACGATGACGAACGCGCATATGTTCTGCGGCGGTATGCACCGTCACCGCCGGCGGCGATCATGATATGGCAGGATTCCCCATTGGCATCCATGTTAGCCAATGAGGGTGCGAACAGCGGTCAAGACCGCCTTACTCTGTGACGTCAACCGCTAGCGGTATGAGGTCACTTCCATAATGAAGGGGCAGATCTACAGTGGGCAGCCATTTTTCAATCACCTACGCATCTTGAATTTCCTACTACTCACAATCCAGGGCCTACTAGCCACATGAAGCACCTAGGCCTCTATCCATTCCGTATAGTAGCACACATGAATTACTCTGTTCCCTCCTAGTGATGTACATGTATATCTGTCAGGTAGTAGTTATTGTAGAGACACTACAATGAACAATGCAGTGCAGAAATGTTGAAAAGTGTGCCTATGTATGTGTGCACATCACTCCTTTTTGTAACCCCTCGTAGGTACCGACCCTTGTGGCGAGGAAGGGCACCATCGGTGTACAGACCACTTGTGGATATGGGGACCATGGTGGAGCGTCAGATCATAATCACTTACAGACTCACACGTGCAACTATTCAGGACATTTGTGCATTACTGGATCCTGCACTAACTCCGGGAAAACATAATCAGCATGCCATTCCAACTGAGGTACAGGTGCTCTCCGCACTCCATTTCCTGGCCGCAGGCTTATTTCAAGTGACAGTGGGCATGGGTGCTGGTTTCTCACAGCCAATGTTCAGCCAGGTACTGACAAGATTTCTGAATGCATTTGTACAACATCTGCAATCCTATGTGCGGTTTCCCCAAAGTACTGACCTCCCTGCCATCAAGTCTGACTTTTATGCCTTTGCAAACATTCCCCACATCATAGGTGCCATCAATGGCAAACACATACCCATCATCCCCCCAAGAGTGAGTGAATAGGTGTACAGAAACAGGAAGAACTTTCACTCCATGAACATCCAATTGGTGTGTACTGCAGACCAGTACATTTCCCATGTGAATGCCAGGTTTCCGGGTGCAGTCCATGATTCATTTGTGTTGAGGAACAGTAGTGTGCCACAGAAGATGGAACAACTACAAGAGGACAGAGGGTGGATCATAGGTAAGTTTGCCTGTCACTAACTGACACATTGCAGAAAACCACCTCTGACTAAGGGACATAACAAAGAACAAGTCTGTATTGAACCATTTTGTAGGTGATTCTGTCTATCCAAACTTGCGTTGGCTCCTGACACCAGTGAGGAATCCCAGGACGGATGCAGAGAGGAAATACAATGAGGCCCATGGACGTACTAGGAGGGTCATAGAGCATACTATGGCCCGTATTTATACTCCGTTTGCGCCAAATTTGCGTTGTTTTATTCGACGCAAATTCGGCGCAAAACTAACGCCATATTTATACTTTAGCGTTAGACGCGTCTAGCGCCAAAGTATGGGGAATGAGCGTCATTTTTTTGCGTGAACGCCTTCCTTGCGTTAATGAGATGCAAGGTAGGTGTTCCCGTCTAAAAAAATGACTGCGACGCAAATGCGTCATATTTATACTCCCGGGCAAAAATCGCGCCCGGGAGTGGTCGGGGCAAAAAAACCCGCATTTGCACCTTAATTTAACGCCTGGGTCAGGGCAGGCGTTAAGGGACCTGTGGGCTCAAAATGAGCCCACAGCTGCCCTCCCATGCCCCAGGGACCCCCCCTGCCACCCTTGCCCACCCCAGGAGGACACCCAAGGATGGAGGGACCCATCCCAGGGACATTCAGGTAAGTTCAGGTAGGTATATATATTTTTTATTTTTTATTTTTTGGGGGGCATAGGGGGGCCTGATTTGTGCCCCCCTACATGCCACAATGCCCAATGACCATGCCCAGGGGACATAAGTCCCCTGGGCATGGCCATTGGGCAAGGGGGCATGACTCCTGTCTTTACTAAGACAGGAGTCATGTAAATGGCGTCTGGGCGTCGTTAAATATGGCGCAAATCGGGTTAAGATGATTTTTTTGCCTCAACCTGACTTGCCCCATTTTAAGACGCCCTAACGCCATTTTTCCCTACGCCGGCGCTGCCTGGTGTATGTGGTTTTTTTCCGTGCACATCAGGCAGCGCCGGTCTGCTAGCGCCGGCTAACGCCATTCTATAAATACGGCGCCCGCATGGCGCTTCAGAATGGCGTTAGCCGGCGCTAATCTTTTTGGCGCAAAACTGCGATAGCGCAGTTTTGCGTCAAAAAGTATAAATATGGCCCTATAGGTCTCCTGAAGGCTAGATTGTATATCTGGAGGTTCCCTGGCCTATGGGCCTGATAAGGTGTGTAGAAAGTGGCCTGCGGCATGCTGCACAACGTGGCAGTGAGACATTCTATCCCCCTTTTGGAGGTGGAGGGTGCTATAGGTCCTGATCAGCTACCTCAGAGAGGTGAGGAGAGTGATGGTGAGGATGAGGAAGGGGAAGATGTCAATTCCAGGAACCAACTGATACAACTCTACTTCCAATAACTGTGTGGGTCTTAAGCCTGCCATTGGGGTTAGTGACTAATACTGACAGTGTGCTCTGTCTTATAGGGGGATTGGTCATGAATAAGGCGATACATGGACCACTTCTGCATGGTACTGAAAAAAAATATATGCATTCCCTCCTTGCCAAAGTTTGGGCACACAGTACCACCATCAAACACAAATTGACAATAAAGTTGTTCTCTGCCAGTTGCATCCATACTCCACTTTGTTCACAATTTAAGACAGGGGACAGTGTTACAGGTGTGAAATGTGTTTTATTGGTAGAATTGAGTGAATTGTGCTATATACAGTGATGGGAGTCATAAGGGTTAGGTGTCGTCAAAACCAACTTGGTGGCAGCCCTGTTGGATGTTTTAGATGGGTCCATTTTGTCCAACAGTACTTCAAATTTCCATCAGTGAAGTGTTGTTGGTGAATGGGTGGGATGGTTGCTTTGCATAAGTAGCAGAGTCATTTGTTGCAGTGCCATATCTTGGCCTAAGACTTTGTTTGAATGCCTGCTGTGGAGCTTCTTGCGGTGCCATGATTGGCCCTTGGGTTTCCTGGGAGGGTATTTTTTGTGATGTTTCTGCTGCTTGGGTCATCAGATGCTGGTTGTCCTGGGCTGTTGTGGGGGGGCCTCTTGTCCGGTGTGGGTGCCAGACTGTTTTTTTACCAACTGCAGCAGTGTTCCAGCAATGATGGCCATTGTGGCATTGTGCTCCTTCCACTGCTCCATGGCCTTTTAGTGTTGTTGCTGCTGCATCCTCTGACTTTGCTCCAGGGTGGACACAATCTGTGACAACATGTCTTGGGTATGTTGGTAGGCCCCCAATAACTCTGCAATAATGTCCTGGGCTGCTGCATCCATCCGGTGGCCTCCACCCTGGCCCAAAGGGACACTTGAACTTGCCCTAGCCCCCTGTTCGTGTATCCCCTGCAAAGGTCTGGACATGACACTTGTACTGGGGCCCTTGCCTTCCTGCATGTTGGGAGTGGGAGACTGTGGCCTCTGTAGCTGTGTTCCACCAGTCTGTGCCCTGGGTACACTGGTGTGGGTACGCCTCCCCTGGCCTGCTGGTCTTGACTGGGTGTGAGGGGTGACAGTGGTTTCCTGGGTGGGGCTGCTGCATGGTGAGAATCCAGGACTGTGTGAGGGGCCTGACTGCTCATCAGTGTCCAGGGATCCTTCGCCAAGGTCTTATGAGGTGGCTCTGTCTCCCTGAAGGGCAGTGGCACTCCTTGTCCTGTCCATTAGGGTTGCATGGGTGGTGGTGCCTGTTGGGGGACATACACATGTCTGTTACATATGCATGTAGGTTGGAGGTGTACAGGACTGTGCTAATTTATGCTGGTGTTAATTTCAGTGGCCTTCCAGGGTGCCTTTGTGAGGTTGACATAGCATTTAGTGGCAGTGGTGGGGTTGCATTGTGGTGGGGGGTATTAGTCCATTGTGGGTACGTGCAGGGGTGGGTGGCTGTGCACAGCGGGAGTGATATGGGCCTGTTAGAGGGTTGTAGG
The DNA here is from genome assembly GCF_031143425.1 of Pleurodeles waltl. Lineage (NCBI taxonomy): Eukaryota > Metazoa > Chordata > Amphibia > Caudata > Salamandridae > Pleurodeles > Pleurodeles waltl. Next base: position 1,351,641,871 of record NC_090445.1, read on the forward strand.
TGGTGCCGGGTGGTGGATGTGGTTTGTAATGACTGGGTGGGGTGTAGGTCCAGGTGGGTGTGGGTGGGGTGGGGTTGTGCATGCATTGCAGATGTGTTGTACATGGGGTAATTGTAGATGACTTACCCGAGTCCATTCCTCCAGTGAGTCCCTCTGGGTGCAGGATGGCGAGAACCTTCTCCTCCCAGTCGGTGTAGTCGGTGGTGTTGTTGGCGGTCCTCCCCCAGTCTTCTGCACTGCGATGTGGTGCCTAGATGCCATGGCCCTGACCTTCCCCCCCAGGTTGTTCCATCTCTTCCGGCTGTCATCCCTGGTGCGTCGATGGTGTCCCACTGCATTCACCCTGTTGACAATGGTCTGCCACAGCTCCAATTTCCGCGCGATGGGTGTGTGCTCCACCTTGGACCCGAATATTTGTGGCTCCACCTTCAGGATCTCATCCACCACGGTCCTTAGCTCCCTTTCGGTGAAGCGTGGATTTTTGGGGGGACACAAGGTGAGTGCGGTGGATGGCGTCAGGACTGGGGACGGGGTAAGGGTGCTCCTCTGTGGGTCGATGTGCATCTCCTGTATGCTGCCGTTTGCTGTCTGGCTCTGGTGCTCTCCATCTTCTGGTCCTGGTTTTGTTGCAAGGGATTGTGGGGTGTGTCTGGGGGTGCTTTATGGGGTTCTGGATGTGTGTCAGGTGTATGGGTGATACGCCTATCCAATGTGTGCACTTGTAGCTATTGTCTTCACTTGTGGCTCGTGGCAGTCGCAGCGGCCAATGGTCCTCTGGCCTACACTGTCTGCCGAGGTGATTTGTGCATCATTATTTGGAGGGTGGGATGTGGGTGTGCTTGGCGGTGGCGGGTGAGGTGGGCCGGGATTCCCGCCGACAGAGTTCTGGCGGGCAGTGTTGGTATGGGAATTTCTGGTGGGGTTGGGTTTTTCGTTCATTAAATGACGGGTTTCCATTCACTGCCAACGGCAGGATTCTGTTCATCGCCTACACGGCGGTCTGCGATCTTTTCCGCCATGTTCATAATGACCGCCTTAGTGCCTTGCTGCACGTACTTATGCTTATGGACAATATTCCCTGGTTTATCCTATTGAGCTAATTATCTACACTGTGGAAACATTAAATGTGCAGTTATCCCCTCACCAGGGCACATAAAACATTTTTTATAATGTTCCTGCTTACAGTTACATGCCACCCACCCTTGGGGTATCTGCAGGAGACCTTCGGGTGACATATATGTACAAATAAGGTTGATTATCAGTTTGGAAATACCTTAAATTCCAAAGTCGAATTTGCACATATTTTACTTTTTAAAGACAGTCTGCAAGTAAGGGCTTCCTTTAAAAATGACAGCAGGCAACACAGCAGTGCACACTCCAGTGCTTGAAATCTACTGGGCCTCTAAACATCCCTGACCTATTATATACTGGGGACTTATAAATAGTTTTAATCCCCCTTGCCCTGTTGTCTACTAGGGATTTACAGGAGTCTGTCCTTGCCAAATGTAATTGTTCTATTTTACCATATACCTTTTATTCAGAGCACTGGCCCTGGGCTTGTTTAGTAGAGCCCAGGGCATAATCAGGGTCAGTTACCACAGTATGTGTCAGAACCAATGCTTAGAGGATGTCTTCTTCACAATGGGCAACAAAGTTTCCAATAAAGAAGATTCAGCATTAATACATTCAAACTCCAATATCACAGCCCTTCCAGGAGCATTTGTTCTTTTTTCTGAAAAATGCCTTTTTGTTCCCTGTTTCTGCATGTCACGCTTCGGTGGGTTTGACCCTATATCATTGCATCACATATCTTCTCACATTCAAATATTGTCCCAGAGAAGGTATTAATACAGAATCCACATCCAATATTTTTCTAAACAATATTTAAGGCACAATATTTATGAGAGGTGATATTTCTGCATAAGATATTCTGACATATAACCCTGAGCAGATGAGTGTTAATCATTCTGACATCTAAACATTTTCTGTGAGACATCTTTTACTATTTTCAGCTGACTTATAGCAATATGCTCATGAAGTAAAAAATAACCCATAACTTCCGCCTTCCCCCAACATTCCACATGCAGCATCAAGTGCTTGTCAGTCAAGACCTACAGAAATGGAAAAGGAAAACTTAAATATCACATTCAATAACTCTCCTTTCATAGTACTGTAGGGATAATAGAATCAGTAACTGCATGTGCTTGTTCCTCATTCTCCGAGAAGACCTCCTGCGATCGCACCTACCGTCCCAGAAACTTAGTCAGCAGGTCATCCCCATCTTGCAGATGCAACTAAACATTAGAGCTCAAACCATCTACAAATCAAAACCACTTGTAATCTCAAGGTCTAACCAATACGATTATAAACCTTGACTCTAATACTATTAGGCTCCTGCTTCTCTTGCCTAAGTTTTCTCCTCAGTGCCAAGAGGCAAGCTCAGGGATGAATATTGTGTTTTATGAATGGATATAATAAATGAAAACAAATAATTCCTCTCCATAGTACAGTCGCGATAGTCAGCTGAACAAACGTTAGAATGGTCTAAGGATTATGTGGCACCAATATAGAGAGCAATGGATTCTACTGAAAGTGCCTTCTGTATGAAGCAGTCAGTTTAAGTGTGTCTCTGGTGCTTGACAAGTGACAGACATGTGAAGAACTACAAAGGGGGAAAAAAGAATTGAGATCTTTATGAATTTTTGATAAACACAATAGCATGCATTAGAGGTGGTATCTGAGTAGTTTCATTTAGTTTACTGATAATGAGGCAGTTTAATGGTGAAGAAGAATTATAGGCACAAGAAGTAAAAATTAATGGTGGAAGGAATTTAGGAGCCAGATGTACAAAATACTTAAGCATTTACAAACCTTATAATTCACTTAATTTATGGGTTTGTAGCTACTAAAATGTATTGTACTATGTACTAAACTCATTATATGTGTCCGTAAAGTTTTACAGACTTCTAAAACGGGTTTAGAAATGGATTTTGAATCATGATGTGTGAGGAGCATGATATGTGATTCAATGTTACTTAACTGTAGTAATGGCCCCAAACCATTGAAAGTTACTTATTCACATGTTGGGTTGGTAACTGATGTGCAAGAGGTAAGGAGCCCCTTTCGCCCTGTTCCCTTTTGTGAATTGCGCTAATGGTTTCAGGGGATCACTGCCACTGAAACTTAAAAAAAAAAAACTTTAAAGCCACCCTGTTTCCTTCAAGAAAATGGTACTTTTTTGGTGATCTTTTGACCCTTGCAGGCCATCTTTTTGATTGTTCTAAAACCTGGCATCTTCTGGTGTGTTTCCCCTGTCTTTGTGCCTTCTGGACTCCCGTTTTTTATGGTATGCTGGCCTTTGTTTTGGCTGATTTATTGTCTCTACGCACTACTGCAGATCAGTGCTAAAGTGTAAGTGCCCCCTGTGCGAATTGTATTGATGATTGGTTTATCCATGATTGGCATACTTGATTTACTAGTAAGTCCCTAGTAAAGGGCACTATGTGTGTCCAGGTCCTGTAAATCAAATGCTACTAGTTGCCCTTCATCACTGATTGTGCCAACCACATGCAAACATGTCTCAGACCTGCCACTGAAGTGCCTGTATGTGCAGTGTGGCAGTGCTAATTCACCCTGGCAAGTGTACTCACTTGCCAGGCCCAAACCTTCCCTTTTACCACATGTTAAGCCCCCCTCAGGTGGGCCTTAGTTATACCCAGGGGCCAGCTTCAGCATATTTAAAAGGTGGGACATGTACTGGTTTGTTTCACATTGAAATACTGCCAGATTTGGCTTTCCCTATTGTAAAGCCTCTCTCTCCTATAGATTAACATGGGAACTGCCTTTAAGTATCTTTTAAGTATAGTTGCCTATTTGGAGCAGATAGAGATATGGAGTTTGGGGTCCCTGAACTCACGATTTAAAAATACATCTTTTGGTAGAGTTGGTTTTTAGAGTGTCTGTTTGAAAATGCCACTTTTAGAAAGTGCATATTTTCTTGCTTAACCATTCTGTGTACCTGCCTGCCTGTGGAATCCACGTAGGAGTCAGACTGACAGTTGGGCGGTTTGTGAGTTCCCTCTAGACTGTTACACAAAGGGAGTTAAGGTGAAGCCTCCATATCCACATCCGTCATCACAACCTCAGCATCATCTCGTACGCCGACGACACCCAGCTCGTCCTCTCCCTGACCAAAGATCCGCTCACCGCCAAAACCAACCTCCACGAGGGACTAAAATCCATCGCCGAGTGGATGAGCAACAGCCGCCTGAAGCTCAACTCCGACAAGACGGAAGTCCTCATCCTCGGACGCACCCCCTCGGCCTGGAACGACTCCTGGTGGCCCACCGCCCTCAGACCCCCACCCACCCCAGCCAGCCACGCACGAAACCTCGGCTTCGTCCTCGACTCTGCTCTCACCATGTCCAAACAGATCAACGCCGTCTCCTCTTCTTGTTTCAATACCCTCCGCATGCTCCACAGGATCTTCAAGTGGATTCCAACAGGAACCAGGAAGACGGTGACTCAAGCCCTCGTCAGTAGCAGACTTGACTACGGCAACGCACTCTACACAGGCATCCCAACGAAAGACATCAAACGACTCCAACGCATCCAGAACGCATCCGCCCGCCAGATCCTCGACATACCCCGCCAATGTCACATCTCCCCCCACCTGAAGGACCTCCACTGGCTCCCTGTGGATAAAAGGATCACCTTCAAACTCCTCACCCACGCAGACAAGGCACTACACAACACCGGACCCACCTACCTGAACACCAGACTCAACTTCTACGTCCCCACACGTCAACTCCGCTCTGCCAACCTCGCCCTCGCCATCGTCCCCCGAATCCAGCGCAAGACCTCTGGCGGCAGATCCTTCTCCTTCCTCGCCGCCAAGACCTGGAACTCTCTCCCCACCTCACTACGCCAGACCCAGGACCTCCTCACCTTCAGGAGACTCCTCAAGACATGGCTCTTCGAACGCTAGCAGCACCCCCCCCAGCGCCTCGAAACCCTGTCGGGTACATAGCGCGCTTTATAAATTCACTGATTGATTGATTGATCCTGATGAGTCTCATGGGCTAGAGTGGGGAGGGAGCACCTGACACCTGCACCTGAAAGGGTTGTGCCTGTCCTCACACGATAGTCTCCAGCCCCCTGGAGTGTGTCTGGGTAAGGCAGGATCCTGTGAACAACAGAGACTTTCATTTGAAGTTTGCCTACTTCAGAGGCCAGAAATTGTATAAGTAGTGGACCCAAAAACCCAGGCGTAGAACACTTCTGGATCAAGAGGAACCTCTGCCACAGAGAAGAGCTGAAGAGCTTGAGGAGGAGTACTGCCCCTTTGCTGTGTGTGCTTTGCTGGGTTCGCCTGCAGTTGCTGCTTCTGCCTTAAAGAGGACAAAGACTTGACTTTTCTGGGTATCCTGCTTGTGATGTTTCCCCAAGGGCTAGGAGTAGAGCTTGCCTCCTGTTGGAAGTCTCAGGGATATTAAAGACTTCAGCTTCATCTGCATACAACACTGGGAACAGTGGGGCATATTTAAGAACAGTGGTGTTGACCACAGTGCAGCACCACTTTTCTTGTGCCCCTCTACCGCCACCATGTGTGCGCCATATTAAAAATATTGCATACCATGATGAGGGGTAGGGAAAAATAACGTCATTTTTCATGACGCTATTGATGTACTCTGCAGGAGTAGCGCCAAAATATTGGCGGTACTGCTGCAGAGTACATAGTGGCCCATTATAAATAATGGAAGCCCCCTTTTACCCCCTGCTCTGAGCAGGCGTTAAAAGTGCCATAAAAAATTATTCAAGGAAAACTCTTTGATTTCCTTACGCCATTTTTTCAGCCCCCCTAGCTCCCTTTGCATACGTTATGCGTGAAGCAGGCATAATGTAGCTAACAGGGTTACAAAGTGGTGCAATGCATCCGCTAGGGGCTTATAAATATACCCCTGTGTGTTTTGTGCTGCAACAGAAGAAAAAACTGAAGAAAAACCACCTCAACTCCGTCAACAATGCCACTGTCTGCACAGTGACCTGATGACAGCACAAGGAGAGGAGCCATGCCCTGCTTCACACCGCAACCCTGGTCTCACTGATGCCATCACCAAATGCTCTCACTGAGCAGCTGCTTGTACCGTGACCTGTGGGCATCTCACTTCACATCAACTTGCTCACACAGCAGCCTTGGAATCCCTGATGACGAAGCTACACTTTGACACCGACGCCGGTGCCAGCACCTTGGACTGAGGACACCGCTTGTGAGGTACACGAAGCACTGTCCCGTCCTGTCCCGCAGGCCCGGTCCACGGACGCCAGTGCCATCGACTCCACCATTGTCAACAGACACCCCAGTCTGCACCCTGGCCCGTGAGTGCCACACAGAGCCCACCCTGTGCCACACCGCTGTCTTGGTCCTACCAACGACAGCGCTTCAGCAATGACAATGCCGCCGCCTGTACTGTGACCTGAAGACACCACACGTGGCACTGCCCTGCTTCACACTGCAGCTCTGGTCTCATCGATGATGCAGGAGGCCTTCACTGAGCTCCTGCCTGCACTGTGACCAGTGGCCACCACAGCTTGCATCATCCCACTTCGCACCGCAGCCCCGGCGCTATCAAAGCCAGCACTCCTGACTTTGTCATCAACCAGGAGTTTGATCTAGAACGTGTGTGACTTCAAGGGCCCGACGGCCCCCAAACCGACCTCCGGAACCGATGCCTGCAACACCAGCGACGCCACACTCCGCATCTCATCACGAGGATCACGAAGCTCTACATTTCCAAGGTACTGTTTGGGAGTCTTCCCGACAACGTACCTGGCCAATGACACCGTGGCCGGCCTGAACTGTTGTATTTGTTGCTCATGATGCCGTGATAGCCCCAGGCAGAGGTATCGACTTAAAGGAACTTTGGGGCATATTTATAATGTCTTATGCCACATTAACGTCATTATTTTTTACATTAATGTGGCCCAACCAGGCCGAAATCACCAAGCCGCATTTGACAGAGTGGTGCAATGCATGCATTGCGCTACTCCGTAACCCCTTGCGCTAAATTATGCCTGCACCAGGCATAACGTATGCAGCGGGGGCATTCCCCCGTTAGAGGGAGGGCGAAAAAATTTGATTTCTTTGCACCATTTTTACAGCACATTTAACGCCTGCTCAGAGCAGGCGTTAAAAGAGGGCTTTGATTCTTCAGAATGGGCCCCTGTGTACTCTGCAGGGGTAGCACCAACAGTTTGGCGCTACTCCACAGAGTACATCAATAGGATAACAAATAATGACACTATTGCCCCCTACCCTGCGCCATGGTGCTCTGTATTTTAAATACAGCGCACACATGGTGGCGGTAGGGGGCGCTAAGGGGCGCAGTGAAGGTGGTGCTGCACTAGGTGCAGCGTCACTTTCCATAAATCTGCCCCTGTATTTTTATGTTTATTCTTGCAAAACTCATATTTTTACTATTGCATATTGTTTTTTGTTGTTTTGGTCTTGTTTTACACAGATACATATTGTCTATTTTTCTAAGAATGGTGTGGAGTCCTTCTGTGGTGTTTTCACTGCATATGTTCAAATGCTTTACAAATTGCTTCAGAGATAAGCATGACTGTTCGTGACAAGTTACCCATGGGGTGAACAAGGGTTGTCTGAGCTGGGTATTTCCCTTATCCTGACTAGAGTGAGGGTCCCTACTTGGACAGTGTGCAAACCGAAGGCCAACCAGAGACACCATTTCTAACAATTATGACCAATCAGAGTGAGACGCAATTTGCAACCTGTCTAATGAATGTTAATTAGGTAGCATGGGATGTGATCTATTCTGATTCCTTATTTTGTAAACAAACCAATTAGAACATAGGTCAGTTTGCAAAATAATTTTCTGTTTGCAAAAAGTAGAGTTGCTAATTGTGACCACATTTTGCAATGAGAAAAATAGTATATCTGCCTTTCATTGCTCTTTTGAGGTACAGTGTTTGCAGTGATTCTCCATTTTAATGCCCGTGGTTACATGATTCTTGAAATTTAATTTTGAGGGGTGTAGTGCTTTCCTCTTATCTAGTTTCTAAGCACTAACATAACACACTAGAAATGCACTTGTGAGGTCAAAGAAGACTTTTATTGTTGTTAATTCTTCCCCAACCCCAATTTTTATGTATGACGAATTAGTAGCTTTCAAGCCCGCGTTAATCAAACAAAATATATCAGTTTGCAATATACACAGCAGGTTATATTTATAAGATATTGAATGCAAAGCAAAACAAATACTTCACCGTGTGGGAAACTATCTACAGCTTCATCTTTCTAAGGTCTGCAAGCTGATGACCCCTGTCAGCCGCGAGAAAGAGATTCATCTACCCACACGGGATTGCTGCCAGCTGGCGCCAAGCTCCAGCACGAGGTCCGGCAGATTCGAATCTGACTCTCTGCAGCCTGTTACATTTGTTACAATGGTGTGCCCCCTCCTCTCAGACCTGGGAAACTGAGCAAGCCTTTTGGAGACTGGCCAGGTCTCCAAGACTACTCCTGTTCCCAAGCTCAAGCGAAGAAAACAACACCCATGTACTCTCTCTTATCATGTCTAGTCTACTGTGAGAAAAACATCTTGGTTCTCTGGTGCAAAAACACAGCTTGGAAAAATACAGCTTGGATTCTCAACTGCAAGATCTAACTCCACGTTAAAGGCAATAGGCAGCTAACCTAAATATCAAATGCAATGTCTAGTGTCATGTCAAAGCCAATAGGCATCTAAGCTGAATACAAAATGCAATGTCTTATATCATGTCAAAGCCCATAGGCAGCTGAGCTGAATACAAAATGCAATGTATAATATTATGTCAAAGCCAATAGGCAGCTGAGCTGAATATAAAATGCAATGTATAATATCATGTCAAAGCCAATAGACAGCGGAGCTGAATACAAAATGTAATGTATAATATCATGTCAAAGCCAATAGGCAGCTGAGCTGAATATAAAATGTAATATATGATATCATGTCAAAGCCAATAGGCAGCGGAGCTGAATACAAAATGTAATATATGATATCATGTCAAAGCCAATAGGCAGCGGAGCTGAATACCAATTGTAATATATGATATCATGTCAAAGCCAATAGGCAGAATATCTAATAGCATGTCAAAGTCAATAGGCAGCTAAACTGAATACATCATGTCAAAGTCAATAGGCATGCAATGTCAAAGCCAATAGGCGGCTAGACTGGATACAGCATGTCAAAGCCAATAGGCAGAATACAGAATGTAATGACTAATGCAATGTCAAAGCCCATAGGCGGCTAAACTGAACAAAACATACCATGTGCTACTGGTGAACATTGAGCAACTAATATGCGCAGTGGTGAAACAAACTCCATCAAATGGCAGTACATTCCGCCCTTTGACCAATGAATTTTTGTTTCACATATCTCTTGTTTCAAACAAAAACAAAAAAAAACATCAGCACAAAAAAAAAACATTATCAGCAAGTCACATTTGAATGATCAAAGCAATCCCTGTAAAGCAATAGAAGTGAATTAACACATTGATTTCATAACCTTTCAAATCAGCTACATCTATACAGAAAAGACTGAGCAATTTGTACTCTGAATGAGTCTCTAATTCAACAGTGTTAGCAATTTGATGTGGCATGAGTTCTACTCATGTAAAGATGCACGGTCCACCTGAAAGGTTTGCTGGAAGGTAAGCAAAAGTCAGAGTTCCATACGAGAAGGGGGAAAAAAAAAAAACACAGCTTAGTTCCAGTGGAAGAATGCAATCAAGTTGAACTTGAACTGAAGGCGCAGTTTGCGCAAAAGGGATCCATGGTGCTGGCACTTTACTCAGCCAGGTTCAGGTTGGGGATTCGGTCCCTTCCCCGACCCCACACGCACACACCGGAAGGGGGACCACACAGCACACTCAGGGACAGTGGCGAAACGTGGTAGGATCTGCAAAAGAAACAAGTATGACTTTTCTTGCAAATAACATTTTTCATTTAAACTGCACCCTTCCTCTTTCTTTCCCTGTTTTATAATCAGCAGGACGTTTTTGAGGCCCTTTGTTATATTTTCTGCAGGTTCTGGAGGATCACTTGGGGCTTCAGCCCACACATCAGCACTGAGGTTTTTATCTGCTGCGCCACAGCTTCCCTTTTCTTGCACTGTCAGAAGGGCTGGGGCAGACTCCTTCTTTACCAAACCTCCATTCACTGCATTTTTGTCAAGTTGGGCCATTCTGTCTCCAATTTGTATGAATGAATCAGATTATTTTCTAGGTATCAGCATAATTTCGATTTTTCCTTGGTAATCTGCAGCAATCACTCTCCCTAAAACCTCATCAATTTGCCATTTCTGTTCTGGTAACTTTCCTCTCCCCAACTGCTCTGTGACTGCTTGCATGACAGATTGCTTTTGTGCGTGCTGCACAGTTTTTATCAAATCTAGGGGAATGTGCATCTCTCTCATCTCTGCCCACCGGTAAGTGGCTTTTTCTCTCTGCTGTTCACATTTCTGGGGAACCCACTTAGCCATCCCCACTAAGGCAGAATTCTGGGTGTATACTTCTCTCTCTGAATTTTCTGATTAACATCTGCAAGGTAATTGAACCAGTTAGGTACAAGCCATGTGGCTAAAACATTATCAAAGAACCAAAAATCAGCATAAAAATGACACATCTCACGTAGCTCTTGCTTTAAAATCTGACACACATTATACAACGCTGTTCCTTCTACTGTGCCAGAAAACAACATTTCAGTCAATGAATCATTAGTAAAACAAACATGCTTTTTATCTTCAGTAGACACGAATTCAAATGGTGCACACAGCTTCATTGATAACTCTTTTACCTGTGGTACTCTAGCCCTGTCTTGCAAGTACCAGATCCATTGTATGATTCTAGCTAGGGGCACTATTTTCTTCCCTTGTTCTTGAATTACATGTACATAAGTATTTCCTTCTTGCACTGCGCAGAAACCTAAAGTCTGCATTATTTCATTTGCCAAATCACAAGCGCGCAGCTGCATATTATTTTTCACAGTGACCATATACAAAAGTGTTAGGATTTCACTCAAATGAGGGCTATTCTTTTTCCAAAAATCAAACAAGCTAATGAAAGTCGGCTCTTGCTCTAAAATCCTTCGTTTTACTTGTGCATTTTGCAACGGTAACTCGTAAATCACATTCTGGTCTCTCTCGTCCGTGTTATCAGTTAAGGAATGCATTTTGTCTGCCAAAAACCCTGGCTCACACGAAAACTCAGTGCAGCTCGGAGCTGTCTTAACCCCCTCATTACTGGAATGGGACAAGAAAGATTCTTCAAAAACAGCATTTTTATAACTTTCAGTCAGGCTAATTTGCTCACGTAAATTCCTATTTTCATGTTCCAACTTCCTACATTTCTCCTGCATTTCTCTGTAAGCAGATAAAGGTATCCAGACCTTTCTGTCATCATTACTTCCAAAAGACACTTTTTCTACATATGTACAACAGAAATTATTTCTCAAAACACTATCAGGCATTTTAGCTACACATGCATTTTCAAAAATGGTCTGCTGTGCTTCTGTAATTCTCCAAACAGAAAACAATTCACAGTTTTTCTTAGCACCATCGGGCAGTTTACCAACACATGCATTCTCAGACATGGTCTGCCGTGCTACTGTGATTCTCCAAAAAAAACAATTTCTGTAATTCTCCAAACAACAAAAACAATTACACTTTTAAAGTGTGCACTTAGAAATCTACCAACTCGTCAACACCCTCTTAATCACCTCTTAATGACCGACCCCACTCCTGGTACCAATTGTAGTGCTTTCCTCTTATCTAGTTTCTAAGCACTAACATAACACACTAGAAATGCACTTGTGTGGTCAAAGAAGACTTTTATTGTTGTTAATTCTTCCCCAACCCCAATTTTTATGTATGACGAATTAGTAGCTTTTAAGCCCGCGTTAATCAAACAAAATATATCAGTTTGCAATATACACAGTAGGTTATATTTATAAGATATTGAATGCAAAGCAAAACAAATACTTCACCGTGTGGGAAACTATCTACAGCTTCATCTTTCTAAGGTCTGCAAGCTGATGACCCCTGTCAGCCGCGAGAAAAAGATTCATCTACCCACACGGGATTGCTGGCAGCTGGCGCCAAGCTCCAGCACGAGGTCCGGCAGATTCGAATCTGACTCTCTGCAGCCTGTTACATTTGTTACAACGGTGTGCCCCCTCCTCTCAGACCTGGAAAACTGAGCAAGCCTTTTGGAGACTGGCCAGGTCTCCAAGACTACTCCTGTTCCCAAGCTCAAGCGAAGAAAATAACACCCATGTACTCTCTCTTATCATGTCTAGTCTACTGTGAGAAAAACATCTTGGTTCTCTGGTGCAAAAACACAGCTTGGAAAAATACAGCTTGGATTCTCAACTGCAAGATCTAACTCCACGTTAAAGGCAATAGGCAGCTAACCTAAATATCAAATGCAATGTCTAGTGTCATGTCAAAGCCAATAGGCATCTAAGCTGAATACAAAATGCAATGTCTTATATCATGTCAAAGCCCATAGGCAGCTGAGCTGAATACAAAATGCAATGTATAATATCATGTCAAAGCCAATAGGCAGCTGAGCTGAATATAAAATGCAATGTATAATATCATGTCAAAGCCAATAGACAGCGGAGCTGAATACAAAATGTAATGTATAATATCATGTCAAAGCCAATAGGCAGCTGAGCTGAATATAAAATGTAATATATGATATCATGTCAAAGCCAATAGGCAGCGGAGCTGAATACAAAATGTAATATATGATATCATGTCAAAGCCAATAGGCAGCGGAGCTGAATACAAAATGTAATATATGATATCATGTCAAAGCCAATAGGCAGAATATCTAATAGCATGTCAAAGTCAATAGGCAGCTAAACTGAATACATCATGTCAAAGTCAATAGGCATGCAATGTCAAAGCCAATAGGCGGCTAGACTGGATACAGCATGTCAAAGCCAATAGGCAGAATACAGAATGTAATGACTAATGCAATGTCAAAGCCCATAGGCGGCTAAACTGAACAAAACATACCATGTGCTACTGGTGAACATTGAGCAACTAATATGCGCAGTGGTGAAACACAAAGTCATTGGTCAAAACAAACTCCATCAAATGGCAGTACAAGGGGACATATTGTATATATACTGATAATTTCTGGGTTTTTTCAAAAGAAAAATGAAACAACATTACATTTCGTTTGTAGTTTATTTCATTGACTGAGTTACTAAATATAGATCAGTACATCAAGAGATTTATTACTAAAATCAAATGAATTTGTACATATTGACAACATTTTTGTAAAGTGAAAATACCACTTTTAGTTGGTTTAAAAGATATGGGTCCAATAAAATATGTGATCTAGTTATAAGAACTAGATTTCTCCAAGTCAGCAACAATAAAAACATGATTTAGTCTGATTAAGTACTAATATCTTTGCAGAACAGGTTGTAACCTTTAAAGATTACTCAAGATAGAAATGAGAATAAAAACCGGAAAGATGACAAGAGTGAGAAAATCTTGTATCATACAGTGAGAAAGGTAGAACTGTGCTACTGTTTTAAAGGCAGAAGTATGTAATTTGAAAAGCTGGCCAAAGCTATAGGTTGATCTTGTGTTTCATGTTTGAGCAGAAGTAGGATATCAAGTTATGCTAGATGGATATGACAACCCACACAAAACTATGTTATACTAACAGTGATGTTGGTGTCTAAGAGAGATGTACTTCAACAATGAGGATGCAAACTTTGGAGTCAATAAGATATAGGACTAGAAAATTGAGGCAGCTGGAAGCAACATCACATATGTGAACAAGTGTGGAATGTAGAGCTGTGACCATGACTCTCTTAAAGTCAGAACTGAGATAGGAGAAAAAACACATGGACATATTTTCAAAATGAGCACATACAAGGTATCATATTTAGGTGAACTGGGTCCATGACTGTTAGAAATGGTGCTTTTGTTTGGCAGTCAAGTTACTCCCTGTCCAAGCCAGGACCCTCAATCTAATCGGGGCAAAGGAGAAACACCCCTGGTTAACCCCCACTCGCCCCCTTGGTAGCTGGGCATGAACAGGCAGGCTTAATTCAGAATCAGTTTGTAAAGTATTTGAACCAACACACATAGTACTACAGTGAAAACACTACAAAATGGGCACCACATCAGTTTAGAAAAATAGGTAACATTTATCTAAATCGAACAAGACCAAAATGAAAAAAATCCAACATGCACAAGTTACAATTTGAATTTAAAAAAAATAAGAGTCTTACTCCATAGTAAACAATGGAAACGTTGATTTTGCACAAAGTACCTGGTTAGCATCAAAAATAAAGAAACACAGGCGAGCATGCATCGGAAAAGGCAGCGATGCGTTGATTCCTTCCTCACAAGGGAGGCTGTGTGCTGTTTCTTTTACGGTCGGCAATGCGTCATTTTTCTCCCTCGCAAGAGAGCGATGCATGGATTTCCGGATGAGGCAGCATGGATCCGCGCAGAGTCAGGATCACTTTGACACCCAGGGACCATGCGTGGAAAATCCGATCGCATGGTGTTAGAAAACCGCGCTGTGTGGGGTTTGCATCGCTATCAGCAGCCGCAAGCGGGTGTTTCACGTTGTTTCTCCAGCCACGATGCATCGATCTCCCAGCCACAATGCAGGTGGAGCATCGATTTCAGCCGTGAAGCCGGTGGCGCATCGTTTATCAGCCACGTTGCAGATGGTGCATCAAAATTTTTCCTGCACGGCATTCTGTGTGTGGATTTCAGCTCTTGTTCTGCCAGCTTCACCTTTCAAGGGCCCAGGGACTGGATAGGACACCACTTGGCAGGCAGGAGCTCAGCAGAGAGTCCAGGTGTTGGCAGAGGAAGTCTTTGATGGTCCTGAGACTTCAAAACAGGAGGCACGCTCAGTTCAAGCCCTTTGAGATTATTCACAAGCAGGAGTATACCACAAAGTCCATTCTTTGTACCCTTTTACAGGAAGAAGCAGCAACTGCAGGATAGCCCAACAAAGCACAGTCACAGACAGAGGCAGAACTTCTCCTCAGCTCTTCTCCTTGGCAGAGGTTCCTCTTGAATCCAACAGTGATCTTGAATAAATCTAAAGTATGGGGTTTTGGAGCCACTACCTATAGCACTTTGTGCCTTTAAAGTTGGTAAACTTCAAAGGGAAGTCCCTCTGGTTTGCAAGATCCTGCCATTCCCAGGCCAGGCACCATACTCACATCAGGGGGTTGGAGCCTTCATTGTGAGAGGGCAGGCACAGACAATTCAGGTGTAAGTGACCACCTCTCCCTTCAGTTTAGCACAGATGGCTCACAAGGATATGTAGGCTACCCCAGATCCCTTTGTCTTACTGTCTAGAGTGGATTCACAAAAAGCTGTCAAACTGACCTAGACAGGGAAACCACACACAAGCACAATCACAGAATAGTTTAAGAAAGAAAATGCCTACTTTCTAAAAGGGGCATTTTGAAGCTAACAATCTAAAAACTAACTTCACCAAAAGATGTATTTTTAAATTGTGAGTTCATAAACACCAAACTCAATATTTCTATCTACTCCCAAAGGGAATCTGTACTTAAAGTAAGGCAGCCCCAATGTTAACCTATGAGATAGATAGGCCTTGCAATAGTGAACACAAACTTTAGCAGTATTTCACTGTTTAGGACATGTAAAACACATCAGTACATGTCCCACCATTAACATACACTCCACCCTGCCCATGGGGCTACATAGGTCCTACCTTAGGGGTGCCTTACATGTATGAAAAGGGAAGGTTTGGCCCTGAAAAGTGGGTACACTTGCCAGGTCGAATTGGCAGTGTGAAATTGCACACACAGACACTGCAGTGGCAGGTCTGAGCCATGTTTACAGGACTACTAATTTGGGTGGAACAACCAGTGCTGTAGGTCCACTAGAAGAATTTGCTTTACAGGCTCTGGGCACTTCTACTGTACTTTACTAGGGACTTATTAGTTAATCAAACATGCCAATCATGGATAAACCAGTCAACAATACAATTTACACAGAGAGCATATGCACTTTAGCACTGGTTAGCAGTGGTAAAGTGCCTAGAGTCCAAAAGCCATTAAAAAATAGGAGGGAGGAGACAATATGATTGGGGATGACCCTGCAAAAGTGGCCAGGGCCAACAATGACCATAAAGGAATCTGAAAACTATTTGCAGTTAATACTTATAAACGACATCATGGGGGTGAAAACTTCTATGCTGCTGCTTCCTGGTAAATGAATTGTAAAAAACAAATGTGGAGCCATCAGATATCCTACATTTATTTAGTTTTAGTTTTTAAATTAACATACAAAATGGTTTCTATATACAAACATTAAAAGAAAGCATCAAATACACTGTAACCAAATTGATCCTGTAAATCAAAAAGAATTGAAGTGCCAACACATCACACCAAAAAGAACACAAAATTGCAAAGCAGGTTCATGGGGTCCCTCACAAACATTCTACAGCTTAGAGTATTTGATACACTTTATTTTTAACAAACAAACAACCCAAACAATCAGGATAATTGTGAGAAATATTCTATAAGTCATCAAGCTATGTTCAAGTAATTTAATCTCAGCCTCACAGAATCTGTTTAATTGCCTATATGAAGTTTAGTCTATACAGCTAGGCACAGATTTAAGTAAAATGACGCACAACTGCCTAGCACAGTTGTGCATCAAGAAAATGAACTCCGGCTAACGATATTTCCTTGCGCCAAAAACTGATGCATAAAAAAAATTATGCTAAGCATTGTGACACGTCAGAAGGAACAATGACGCTAGTGATGCAAAAGTGGCGCTGGCATGATTAGCGGCACCAACAACAGCTCTTTGTCACCTCCAAATTGCCAATAGGTAGGAAGGAGGCCATATGGCAGTCAATTGTCAATAAAGTCAACAGTGTGGCAGAGGTGAAGTGCACTGTCATCAATTGTAAGAAGCACTCGTATGATTGAAAGCACAGAACTAAAGAGAAATTAACCAGGAATCTGAAAGGCAGCATGGCAGACTGGGGGTGGAAGTCCTGTACCCCAGGAGGACCTGGATGAGCTGGAGGAGATGGTTGCAGTAGTCATCCTGGAGGATGGTTACCGGAGTTCCAGGACGGCGCAGACTTCCAAGACCTGCCATAAATGCAGGGTAAGTTGCAGTAGGGGTCAATCTTGAAACTAACAAATGGCAGAAGGGGGTGGTAAATAGGGACACACTGAATACATGCATAAGGCTTGCATGCCCAAACACTTCTAATGCATTCACACCTTACCCCACATGCACAGACTACTACCCAACCCACACACTGTTGCAACTGAACCACTTGCTCATGTGTAACACTCATTGGGTAACATGTACAATGCTTGTTGCACAGGGTGGTCCAACAAGAACTGCAAGATGCCTCCATGCACCATTGGAATGGCCACAAAAGTGATCAAACACAACATATGGAGCATGTCCGTGATCACCATCGGTGTTGCTGTACAAGCAGCTTGTCACCAAGTAGCAAGCTTGCCTGTGTACTGAGAATGGTTGGAGTTATCCACAAAGGGACACCTTCATGCATAACATCAGCTACAAGTGTTCTCACTTTCTCACCAGGAGCACATATTTACAAGCCCTTACTGCAACATTAGCATCATATTGTATGATGCAATGTGAACTCAAGCTTCCCATTCCCTTTGTGCTACCTTTACAAAGTCACACAATGCATGCATAGATCCACTTTGTACATCCTTGCACCACAATACGTATTTGCCATATATGATATATGCAATGAAATATTTCTTACGCAGGGAGGGAAGAACAAATGGGGCAGAAATTCCATAAATATTGCACTGTGCTATCTGTAAACCTAATTTGTGAGGCCTGTCAAAGGCATATGTGAAAGTGATGCAAGCATTCCAAGCAACAGGACTCCCTATGCTGTGCTGCACTAGTGACATCATATATGATGCCAATGCAGTAAAGCACCACAATAGTGACAAAAATCATGAGGCTAATGGGGAAATGTTCACCATGATGACCACTAATGTAAATACAGTGGTTCCATGGGGTTGTTGTCTGGGGCAAGGGTGCTGCTAGGAGAATGGTGGTCTGGGATCAATGTACCAAATGCACAGAAACGTTGCCTTATGTGTGATGCACAATGTAACACATACTAAACAACTACAATCTTTGGAAATACAAACTTGTCACATACCCACTTGTCACTCACACACAACCCTTGAGATCCTGGCCTACACAGAAGAAAATACAGATGTGCAAAGGCATCAGAAGCGGGGTGAGTCACATGTGTTGCGTGGGAAGATCCCAAATATACACATGGAATGCCTACTACATGCAGTGGCAGGTGTGAGGGAGACATGAGATTTAGGGCAGGGTAAGGTATGCAAGGTGCCTTACATTGGCATGGTAATTATGAGCTACTACTATCCATCACTGGAGTGCTTAGCAACAAAACGTTGCATTAGTAGAGCACTATGATGTCTGTGTCTGGACTTTGTTTCACATATGTACACAATTATGAAGAAAGACGCAGTGCAACAGCTCAGTTTGTTGTGCTGTGCTGCATCTTGTCAAATGTGCAGGGATGTGTAGTTCTCACAGTTAGTCAATGCACCCTTTATTAACCTTGTTTATGACACAACATATGACAGACAATGCCAACTTTCTCACACAAACTGCATGGTGTAAGGGTGTCAGTCTTGCCAGTCCTGATGCACATGTGCAGGAAAGTACACATCCTGCAAATTCAACTAAAAGGAATGCTGTCTGCCACTTACAATGATTGATTATGATTTCAACACACATTAAATGTAGTACACAATAGGATCATAACAATGTCGTTCACCAGTACTACAACTACAATGCCACCCTTAAGTGGTTTCCAAACATGATGCATCCACACATCGATGAGCCTCAAAATGTGCAACTTTCTCATTCCACCTCATGTGTGTTGTCTGAATGATGGAAGCTGGTGGGCTTTCCACATGCATCACCTCTAGCCACTTTGAGTCATGTGTTCAGCATCCTGCACCTCACAATGTAACAATAAACCACCATGTGTGCAAACAGGAAGGTCTACCTTCCAGCAAAATAACATTAATTTGAGAGATACAGGGATCCTTGCAGCTCTGCAACAAGCAAACCTGTGATGCATGGATGAGTGTTGTTCTGCAAGGAGGGAGAAATTCCTTTTTACACACATACACACGAGGTGGCTGAATCTCACAATGGGTGGTGCAGGATGCTGGACATATGACTCAAAATGGCTAGGGGGATGCATGTAGACAACAGAGACTCTTCCATCACTCCAACAACACGCGTAGGGTGGCAGAGGAGTCAGTTATTCACTCAAATATCTCTAAAAAAATGCTAAATATTCTGTACATCTCCATTTGTGGTGTGTTCACTAATCCCTAACAATGCCCATGGCATGTATATGTAACACATTCAAATCAATGAAAGTGGAACATTTTCAGACATTCATGATAAGGCAATCAAGGTGGGGGTAACACACTGGGGAATTGCCACTAGGGATCCATAAATGTGTGCCTTGATGTGTGGGCCTGTACCATGTCACAAAGCCACCAGTAGCAAGTAAACGATGACTCATGTCAACAGCCATCAAAGACCAATATTGACCTTTTATTATCCCATTGCAGAGGATCAAGCCTTACCTCCTGTGGAGCTGCATGGCCAAGATGTTTCTGATGATGTGGATGACCAGCTGCCGACCATGAAGCTGACACTCCAGGAAATCCTGAGTTCATTACAGTACCATCTCCAGTCACAGGCAGGACACACAGCATTGCGGGGTCTCCACATGAACCACCCATTACCCAACACACTGCACTGACCAGTCCAGCCAGAGCCCTGGACATTGAGGAGCCAGACATTTCCTTTCAGGGGAAAGCAGTAGGAGTACTATGGGAGTTTGCGCAGCAAGTGCGGGTGGGGATGGAGACCATGTCATGCAGTCTAGCAGGTTCCTCGGTCAACATAAGGACAAGTATGCTACGTGGACTCCAGTAGTCCCTGGCGGACATAGCTGATGTCCTGAGGCAGAGGCTGGAACAATTGCCCTCCCACAAGTGGCAGCAGCATGATTGACAACAGGCTGGGGGGCATCCAAAATGTCCTGGAGTCCATGTAGTGGGATCTGGCCTCCCTCATTGAAAATATGGCTGTCTACCACTGTGATATAGCTGCAGTGGTGCGAAATCAGCAGTTACTCCTTGCTGCAGTAATACCTCTTGCTTTCCCACAAATGACAGCTACCAGGACCTTTGCTTCTACATCTTTATCCCCTGATGTGTGTGTGCCCCCCTCAACTTTAATAACAACACCACCCATGGCACGGGAGGCACCACACACATCAGAGGATGAAGATGTGGAAGGAACAACATTCACTAGAAAAAACACAACCAGTAGCTTTAATCTGTGCCGCATGGACAGTATCTCTTTAGTTCTGTGCTTAAGATCATGCCAGTGTAGAGACAGCTGCCTACTTGCCCTCTTCACTCTATGACTGTTGACTCATCATGTTTGGACTGCCATAGTCTCAGTTCCTACCTATTGTCAAATTGGACACCTCCTCACTGATGCTCATGCCTTCTACACTGTCTCATGACATGTCCCTCACCCCTGGACTCTGACTGGACATTCAATGGCTTGGGATCTCTCATGGGGTCAGTGTATTGTATATTGTACATCATCTGGTACATAACTTGCACATGTAAATAAGTTACCATAATCACATAAGCACTGTATTTTTCTGTGATCCATCAACTGTTTCAAATGTATGCATTGTGTAAAGCTAGGAAAATGACCACAGAACAAAAGGACATGTGTGGCTTTCTGTCTGACACAAAGCCACGCATATAGACCAAAACATGATTAAGGTGACTGATAGCATTGTGAACTATGAAAACATTTCTGAGTCTTGTAAGCATGTAATAAACAGGTTCCATGCAAGTTAACGTATGCCAGGTGTGGCTCAGAACACAAGTGACTGGAAGTATTTCTGGTGATTGTACCAGGACCACACTGATGTGCCCAACAAAATAGGCATATGCAAGACTGTGAGGGGCAGCTGTTTGTGCGCCAGTATCCATTCCCAAAATGAGATGGTGTGCAATGTGGTAAAATTTTCAAGAATGAATGTTACAGAACTTAGCTCAAACAATAGATGTTCCATGATTATCTGTCTTAGAATTTATATCCACACACAAACCTTCTAGGGATTGCGACTATGAGGAACTACCGGAGGTGGGAGGACATGGCGGGCTGCGTTAGGGCCGTCACGGCCACAGCTCGCTAGACGTGACGTCTGCCGTGCCTGGGGGGGCGTGGCCCCATGCGAAGAGGATCGGCCGAATGTGTTGGGAGGAAGCGCCTCTTGCGGGGAGCCGCTCGCGTTGTTATCCGGACGAGGCACCCGGCGGGAGACTCCGGCACTGGGGACGTGCCGCACTGGAGCTTCGCCGGGCGCGCAGGGGATCGGCAAGGATTCCCCTTTGGGGGAATCCCAGAAACGCCAGCACCGGCAAGGCTCCCGGGAGGACACCCCGGGAGCTTGGTAGCGCGGTTATTCGCGCCCCCTTTGACCAACTAAGAAGAGCCAGCGAGAAAGTAGCTGGTGCTGGTGCTGAAGCCTTAGGCAAAGCTCGAGAGGAGGAGAAGAACTCCGCCACTCCCCAGCCCTCCATCAACTTATGGCAGGTAGGGGGGCAGGGGTTGGGGATAAAGGGGGACAGAAGGGATCCGGTGGCTAGTGATAGCCTTGGGAAGCTGAAGGGAAAGGGAAAAACCCTGGCCCGGGCGGACTGCTCAAAGAAAAAAAGAGAAGGGATTGAAGGAAAAACTAAAACAAAACATAGACTGACACCCTCTTTAAGGTCTTACTTTAGGGCTGGGCCAGAAGATATTGTGCTTGTGCCGGGGCAAGGGAAAATGGATACTTTTGTGATTAAAGACGTTGGAAGGGGTACAGATGCTGGTATGGAGGCCGAAGAAGGTTTTTCCCCTTTATTTGCAAATTCATCCTTGCAGGAGAATATACAAGCTGGCAGGGCTGCTGATATGATATGTCAAGGTGATATGCAGCTCACTCCACAACAGGAGGAATTAGGCCAAGCAGCACAAGTCGTTAGTCCCCCCCCAGATTTGAGGCATACCCCCTCTATGGAGGAAGTGATCCTCTCCATATCGGAGGATATAAAGAAAGGGTTTGCAAGCTCGGAGTGTAATCAAGGTGAAATTCGAGAAGCTTGCGAGGTATTGGAAAAAAAATTCGATAACTTGATGGAGAGGATCCAGACTTTAGAGGAAACAGTGGGGGGGATAAAGGAGGAGTTGAAGCTCCACAAGGTCGACATCCGAGGCCTGAGTGAAAAAGAACAAGGTTTACAAGTTAGGATCGAGCATCTGGAAAACCACTCACGCAGGAAAAATTTAAAATTGTTAAAAGTTCCGGAAGGAGCAGAAGGAGTAAACCTTAAGTCATACGTTGTCTCACTAATTAAATCGGTCTGTGAGTTGGAGGAAAGTAATGAAGAGATCGAAAGAGACATCCAGAGAGTTCACCGGGATCCCTTCACGCGGCGGCCTAACAGTACAAAACTAAGGAAAATCTTAGTTCATTTCTTGACTTATCATCTAAAAGAGAATATTTTGACCAAGGCGTTACAACAGAAGGCATTAAAGATGGATAATGTGACTTTTGGGATCAGATCTGACTTATCTAAAATCACTATGGACAGGCAGTGGGAGTTGGGAAAAAGGCTAGATGAATTCAAAAAACTTGGAGCCACGGCTCAATTGAAATTCCCAGATTTTTTGCGAATAATGCATAATAACAAAATGTATAATATAAGAGAGATAGATAAGGCAGATGAATTGTTAGATGCTATTAGGAAAGAACAGGCTGATCATGTGTAATATTTGCAAAAAGATTTTGAATTCCGGGCCCCCCAGGCAGGCAGGGCACTCTAAAATCAGGCCAATGGTGGCTGACATAGTGGGGGGGTTCTCCCTGGGAGGAGTTAGGGAGGGGGAGGTACAAGGGGGTGAGTTTTTGGGGATAAGGTCAGAAATTGTTTCTCGTTCACCTAGGTGGTGGGGTGGTGGGTTAACCTTAAATGACTAAAATCGGCATGGGCCAGGGGGAGGGTAAGTCTATGATAAAACTGCTCTCGTGGAATATTAATGGGCTGAGAACTAAGTCGAGACGTAATAGAATCCTTCAATATTTAAAGGATTCCCCGGCGCAAATCTTAATTTTGCAGGAAACTCATTTGGCGGAGGATGAGTGTAAAGAGTTATTTAGCACTCAAAAGTGGGTGCAAACGTGTTTTTGTACCTCCCATAATTTTCACACTAGGGGGGTCGCCATTTTAATTAAGCAAGGATTCCAAGCCAGACCAGAAATTTTTGAAATAAAGACAGATCAAACTGGTCGGTGGATTATAGAAAAATTACAGGTGAATGAAATATCTTTAGTTCTGGCTGGCTATTACGGCCCAAACTGCGACGATAGAGGACCTTTAAGGAAAGTATTCTCTCAGCTTATTGGATTTTCAGATTCAGTTATTATGGCGGGTGACTTTAATGTGGTTCTGGACAATAGACTGGATAGGTCTGACTCTTGTAGGTCCTTGGGTACACCCAAAGCGCAAGGTTTTTTAAAGAGAATGATGAAAGACCAAGGTCTGTGGGATATTTGGCGGAAGAAGAAAGGGGAGGCTAGAGCCTTCTCCTTTTTTAATAAGAAATACAGCCACGCGTCACGTATTGATTATTTTCTAGTTGATGAAAGGTTGTTGGAAAACATTAAAGAAGTCGAATATCTCCCGCCACATTTGTCGGATCATGCAGCAGTAATGCTGCATTTGTCTGCTCCACAGAGAAGGCTGGTTAGAAGATGGACATTGGAGCGTGCACTATTATTAGATGAAGATGTCTTGCTGTATGTACGTAGGGAATCCGAGGCCTACTTTAACATTAACATAGGGTTGGCACCATTATCAGTGGTTTGGGATTCTTTTAAGGCAGTAATACGAGGGGTACTCAAAAGTATAGCATGCTACAAATATAAAGTGTTTAGGGACAAAATAAGGGCTTTGGAGCAGGAGATGCTGATAAAAACCGAAGTGTTGGTCGGTAAAGTGCCTGGGTCGCAGGAAGAGGAGACTGGAAGAGTGGAATTGGCTAAGTTAAGATCGCAACTGGCTGATATTTTGCAGGCGCGTATTGCGAAAAGATGGGAGACAAGTAAATTAAGACATTTTGAATAGGGGGAAAAGGCAGGGAAGCTGTTAGCTTGGAAAGCCAAATCAGATCAGGTTAGGAGCCAGATTAAGGAGATAATGATTGAGGATACAGGTGAAAAACTGATATATAGGGAGGATATTGAACGTGGGTTTCAAGATTTTTATGTATCCCTGTATACGGAACAGGTGGATGGGCATGCAAAGCGGGTAGAAAACTGGCTAGCTCAAGATACCTTGCCTCAGATTTCGCAACAAACTCGGGAATGGTTAAATGGCCCTATTGCGGTTGAGGAGGTAAGGGCGGCCCTAGCTAGGGGCAAAGACGGGAAAGCTCCGGGCCCTGATGGTATTCCGGTGGAGGTGTATAAAGTCCTAGGGGACCTTATAAGCCTGATTTTGCTGGAATTATTTGGTAGAATCTTTTTTAATGAGATAGATATGCCTCTCTCCTGGAATGAAGCGATTATCACGTTGATTTTGAAGCCGGGTAAAAACCCGACTAACTGTGCATCTTACAGACCTATCTCACTTTTGAATAGTGATTATAAGCTATTTTCTAAAATTATAGCGGATAGACTAAATAAAGTTGCAAACAACTTAATACACTCAGATCAGAAGGGCTTTTCAAAAGGTAGATACCTCCACGAGTTGACTTACGAATTGATTGGAGCAATAGACCTTGCGGTATCACTCGATTCCCCTTTGGGGATCATTACAATTGACGCAGCTAAAGCCTTCGATCAAGTAAACTGGGATTATCTAAAGCTTTTGCTAAGGAAGGCTAATCTGGGAACTAATGTGTGTGGGGTAGTAAACCAAATCTATAAGGCCCCTATTGCTAGAATATTAGTGAATGGGAATCTTACTGGCCCAGTTGTTATTGCAAGGGGTACTAGACAGGGCTGCCCGCTATCCCCTGTATTGTTTAATTTGTATATGGAGCCTTTTGCAAGAAAGATTCGGCAAAACCGGGTGATTTCCCCTTTTCGTTGTCAGGGCTGGGAGAAAAAATTGTCTCTCTACACGGACGATCTTTTGCTCTTTACTGATAATCTTTAAATGGCATTCCCTGAGGCTATTAGGCTTGCGGAAGAATTTGGCAAGATTTCAGGGTATCAGGTGAATGTAGAGAAAACAGAGATAATGGCATGTAATATGGATTATAAATCAGTACATTGTAAGAAGGAAATCAGATACTTGGGAATTTTGATACCTCAAAACATTGATCAACTAGTAGAGAGGAATCAGGTTAAATTACTGCTGGAATGTAAGGGCCAATTAAAAGGCTGGACTCATCTCCCCTTGTCTATTATAGGCAGGGTCAATTTGGTAAAAATGTCTATTCTCCCTAAATGGAATTTCTTGTTTTCAACTTCTCCACTACCTATGCAGAAAAAATATATAGAAAAAATGCAGTGCCTAATAACCGAGTTTATTTGGAACTCTAAGGGGGTTAGAATTTCAAAGAGAAAGTTGAGGCGGTGTAAGCAAAAGGGAGGTCTGGCATTACCGGACTTGCAATATTATGCATGGGCTTTCCTTTTAAAAAACTTTAGAGTTTTTTCCACATCGGACTCTACAACAGTTGGTCTAATGTTCAAAACAATGGCTTCTAACATTAAGGGTGCGTCAACAAACTTTATTTTTAAATTTGGGGACCCCAAATTCTACAAGAAGATAAGGCTGAAAATTATGCGGGCCTAGCGGAATGTTGGTATCGGATTAGACGTTTGGTAAAACTAACTTACTATAATTCCAATGCTCCTATTTGGGACTCCCCGGGTACTCCAGAATGTTTTCAAGACATACTAGCGCTACCGTTAAAACAGGCAGGAGTAGAGTACTGGGGAGAGTTGTTTTTTTGAAGAAGACCTGCTTCCATGGGAAGAATTAGTGCTACTAACGAGAGGAGCCTTGTCTAGGTGGAAATATTTGCAAGTTAGGGAATGGGCCAAAGGGATTAAGGAAGGTGTGGGTAAGAACAACCCTTTGGATGTGATTATCCCGAGCCCTTCAATACACCCCCACAAAGTGTCAGCTTGGTACTGGGGGATCCTGGAAGGGGTAGATGGCGATTTTGACCTTCCTGCAAAACTGTGGGGAGATTGTTTTCCGGAAGAACTGCTCGAAAGGTGGTGGAAGGAGTCATTAGCATTGCTCCATGGTACAGTGAAACCTGCTGTGCTAAAGAAAAAACATTATTACACGCTACACAGAGCTTACATCTCCCCAGATAAATTATCTAAAATGAAAGGAGGCCAGGGGGTGTACTGTTCAAAAAGTGGGGCGGCCCAAGCTACAGATATTCACATGTTTTGCGAATGCTTGGATGTCCGACACTTCTGGGAAGAAGTATGTGGAGTAATTTCGAGTATTCTGAAACAGAGAATAGAGGCCTCCTTAAGGTTGATAATTTTCGGGCAAGTCCAGGATTGGCTGGGACGGCCAGCTACGGTGAGAGAAAAAAAGTTAGTATTCTATGCAATAGTGTTGGGGAGACGAGAAATATGCAGGAAATGGATGTCGACGGCCCCCCCAGGATATGCAGAATGGCTTAGAGATATATTAAGTATAGCAGATTTGGATCAAGCTCTAGGGGGAAAGGATAAGGTGCGAGGGGATTTTTGGGCACCATTGTTGGATTGGAAAAAAGACCACTGAGGGTTGTAACATTACTGGTATTTATATTTGTTGAAATTAATATGGTTTAGTGTCATTGGTCCGATGATTACAAACCCTACTCTGAAATCCTTGGGGACTCAGGATAGTCTAAGGATTGGTTGAGAAGAGAGGGTAACCCCGGGCCAAAAATAACTTCCCATGTGTCGGTTGACAAGCAAAGGGAGTTCTATGCTCTGCCTAGGGTGAATGAGGACAAAAAAAAAAAAAAAAAAAAAACCTTGTGCCAGGAACTGCGCTGAATAGTATATTGAGTAGCTGGTGTCATAACGCTGCCAATCAGACAGGTCCTTGGTCATAGGAGATACACATAGTCATACATGTAAATCAATACTGAATTCATGCCCAAAGACATTTGTCTGATGTGGCCAGTGCAGACATGATAATACCCAGACAGTCAATCATCATGGACACTGTTAGACCTGACAGCCTTAGGGTGGTCACCACTAACTTTTGTGCCTGCCTCCCTCCACTTTTTGACACTGTTTTTGCTGGTTGTAGGACTCTGCACACTTTACAACTGCTAACCAGAGCTAACGTGCATATGGTTTCTCCCTTAAATCATGGTGACATTGGCTCATACCTAATTGGCTTATTTAATCTACTTGTAAATCCCCAGTAAAGTTCACTACATGTGCCAAGGGCCTGTAGGATAAATGCTACTAGGGGGCCTGCAGTACTGATTTGTGCCACCCACATAAGTAGGCCCTTAACCATGCCTCAGGCCTGCCACTGCAAGGCCTGTGTGTGCAGTTTCACTGCCACTTCGACTTTGCTTTTAAAAGTACTTGTCAAGCCTTAAACTCCCCTTTTGCTACGCATAAGTCACCCCTAAAGTAGGCACTAGGTAACCCATAGGGCAGGGTGCTATGTAGATAAAAGGCAGGACATATACCTGTGTAGTTTATATGTCCTGGTAGTGTAAAACTTCTAAATTCGTTTTACACTGCTGTGAGGCCTGCTCCTTTCATAGGCTAACATTAGGGCTACCCTCATATACTGTTTGAGTATTAAAGTCTGATCTGAAAGAAGTAACAGGGTCATATTTTGTATAGCCAGAAGGGTACTACAAAATCCTGCTGACTGGTGAAGTTGGATTTAATATTATTATTTGAGAATGCCGCTTTTGGGAGGTGAGCATTTCTCTGCACTTAAATCCTTCTATGCCTTACAATCCATGTCTAGCTGGGTTAGTTGATAGCTCCCTTGTGCATTTCACTCAGACAACACCAAACACAGGATGCTCAATCATACCTGCACACATCTACATACTGAATGGGTCTTCCTGGGCTGGAAGGGTGGAGGGCCTGACAGTTAAATGTCAAAGGATAGTGGCCTGCCCTCACACAATGGACTGCCAAACCCCCTACTAGATCCCTGGCAGACAGGATGGAATTGAAAGGGGACCTTGTGCACTTCTAAGCCACTCTTTGTAGTCTCCCCCACTTCGAAGGCACATTTGGGTATTTAAACCGGGTCTCTGACCCTACCAACTCAGACAATTCTGTACAAGGTACCGCTGGGGAAGAAGCTCTAGCCCAGAACCTGCAACCTGCCAATAGAAGATGCCTGGCTGCCCACAAGACTCATCTGACTGCTTTGCTGAACAGGACTGCTGCCTTGCTGCCCTCCTGTTTCCTGAAGTGTCAGGGCCAAAAACACTTCGGCCCTTATTACAACCCTGGCGGTTGCTGGTAAAGTGACGGTAATACTACTAACAGGCTGGCCTGTTTATGACCATGACCATTATGACCATGGTGGAAAGAGCTCAGATAGACAACCACTTTACCACACTGACCACCAGGGCAGAAACAGCAGCCACCATGGTGGTAGCCGCCTACAGCCAGGCAGACGTCAATGTTCCGCCCACCGTATAATGACAATCCAATCCGCCACCTTTTCCAGGGCAGTACCAACAACATCAAAAGCCTGACAGAAACACTGCACAAAAGGGAAAGGACTCACCATTGGAGAATCAGGGAGCAACCACCCAGCCCTGGAGCCCGAGCTGCAGATTTTTCCTATGATCTTCCATGTCCTACTCCACCACGAACACCAACGACGTCGAAAACGACCACGGTGAGTACAGCCGCCTAGCACACAGGGGAGGGGGGGAGAAAAAAGAGAGTGACACACACATGCAACACACACACACACCCACCCCCAGCACCATACACAGATGCAGTAAGAAAACATATATAATCCATACCCCTCAGGAATAATTCAAGGTAAACACAAATTTATGAAAGTGAGTGTAATAATATAAATACATCCAAAATACGTACATCCAATCTAAAAGTATACACATATGTACAAATCAAGGGACACTGCCCATTCCTCAAAGTGCGTAGGCCACAGGGCTACCTGACAAAGTCCAAGGCCCCATTTGTCTCCTGCAACAACATGGAGAGAACACTGCAGGGGCATCAGTTCGAAAATAGGCAGGCACATCAGGGGGCCGGGGAACAAGGGGGGGCACCGCAGCTAGCATATGGAACAACATCACTGGTCCTGGAGGGAGCAACATGCCTTGTGCATGGTCCTGGGGAGTGCAAGGCCACCGTCTCTCAAGTGGGTGATTTGCCCACATGCTCTGGAGGGGCAACATGCCCTGTGCTTGGTCCTGGGGAATCAGGCTCACAGTCTCTCGGGTGGGTGTTTTCCCCACTGGTTCTGGAGGGGGCATTGTGCCCTGTCATCTTCATCCTGGGGAGGATGGGGTGAGTGCGTGTTTTCCCCACTGGCTCTGGAGGGGGCATCGTGTCCTGTGATCTTCATCCTGGGGAGGATGGGGTGAGTGGGTGCCATACCCACTGGTTCACGTGGGGGCATTGTGCCCTGTGATCTTCTTCCTGGGGAGGATGTGGTGAGTGGGTGTTTTCCCAACTGGTTCAGGAGGGGGTATCATGCCTTGTGATCTTCATCCTGGGAGGATGGGGTGAGTGGGTGCCATACCCACTGGTTCTGGAGGGGACACCCAACAGAGTCTCTCTGGTGGTGTCATACCCACAGGGTTTCCAGGGGGCAGGCCGCACAACAGCCCATGGACACAGGGGTACAGACTGTCCGCTGGCGGTGATGGCTGCTCAGTGGTGGTGCTGCTGCTGGTGGTGGTGGTAGTGGGGGTAAGCTCCAGTCCATCCCCTGTAGCAGACACACATCCCCCACCCGGATACCACCCCACCAGGCGTAAGTTGTAATGATGGGCACTGTTCTCACCCCCTTGTGGCTGCTGTGATTCCCTCAAGTGCCCATCCAGCTTCGGATAGGCCACCGCCAGTATGCAGGCTATCAGGGGGGTCAGGGTTCGACGGGCACTCCTTCCTCGTTGGGAGGCCATCCCCAGCTGGGCCTCTGCCGTCTTCCATGCCCAGCGTTTCAGGACCTCCCACAGTTTCCAACATTGGGTGCTCCGCCTGCCATAGACCCTCAGGGTCCGCACGTCCTTGGCGATGGCACGCTAAGTACCCTTCTTTTGATGGGCGCTGACCTGCATAGGAAATACACACTGCGAAAGGTATTAGTCAGACCGCCCTGCCTGTCACACTCATTGCCCTCCAAACCCCTTTCCATCCAAATTTGCACAGACATGGCCCAGCACACAAACTGCACGCCGCCCAGGGGACATCCACCAACGCCTCCACGCGAGGCCTTCACACACCCCACTCCATGCATTAATGCCCATCCATCGTGCTCACAGTGTACTCACCTGTTGGTCCGGAGGCCCATACAGCAGTCCGTACTGGGGTAGGACCCTATCCACCAGTCGCTCTAACTCTGCCGAGGTGAAGGCAGGGGCCCTTTCCCCAGTCACACGGGCCATGGTAGGTTCCAGACACAGGTCACAGCAGCACATGCAGTGTAGGTCCCCTCCTGTTGAAGGTCAGGTAGCAAGTGAGTGAACAAATAGAAAATGACAGTGACATCCGCAGTGGTTCATACTGTCACCTCTGGCGTACTTCACCATTGGCCACTGTACCCATAGGGGCCAATATTATCCAATGAGGCATTGCACGGCGGTCCGACCGCCTCCCGCAACAGTACACAACATCAGCGGAATTACCTCACTTCCACATGTCCCTCGACACAGGACAGGCGGAAGCCATTTCGGGGGGGGGGGAACCAGGCCCTAGATTATAACTGCGTCACAGTTCACAATTGTACATACAGGACAAATGCCACTTATACATCTCAATTTCACATCATGCATTGTACTGTTGTGGCTACAATGTACAGTTTATGACCGGCTCCTCACTCTTTTGCCCCTTAGATTGCAACCGATGTGGATGAATAGGAGATGGAGACGTACCCCGTGTACAGACCCCTGGTAGACTTGGCAACAATGGAGGACAGGCACATTATCCTCACCTACAGACTTGAAAGGGCCACAATCCCGGAGCAGTGTGCCCAACTGGAGCCTGACCTGATATCTGCCATCCGTCACCCCACCCGGACCCCCCCTGTTGTGCAAGTCCTATCTGTGCTCCATTTCTTGGCAACTGGTTCTTTCCAAGTGACAATGGGCTTGGCAGCAGGCATGCCACAGCCAATGCTCTTAATAGTGCTAACTAGAGTGTTGTCTGCCCTCATTAAACTCATATGCAGCTACATTGTTTTCCCCCAGGTGGAGGATTTGGCCACAGTGAAGGCTGACTTCAATGCAATGGGACATATCGCCAACATCATTGGGGGGATTGATAGAAGATATATTGCATTTGTCCCCCCCCCCAGCAAAATGAACAGGTCTTCAGAAATGGAAAGAGCTTTCACTCAATGCATGTCCAGATGGTTTGCCTTGCGGACCAGTACATCTTCAATGTCAATGCGAAGTATCCTAGGTCGGTGCATGCTGCCTTTATCCTGAGGAATAGCAGCATCCCAAATGTGATGGCCCAACTACAGAAGCACAGGATGTGGCTAATCGGTGAGCCCTGGTTCCCACCCAGTGGATGTTGGTGTATGGGTATGGTTTGGGCCATAAGGGATAGTGCGTGGCTAAATGTTGTCCCTCCATATTTGCAGGTGACTCTGGTTACCCCAACCTATCATGGCTACTGACCCTTGTGAGGAATCCCAGGACAAGGGCTGAGGAATTGTACAATGAGGCACATGGGCGAACAAGAAGCATCATTGAACGTACCTTTGGCCTCCTGAAGGCCAGGCTTCAAAGCTTCCATCTAACTAGTGGATCCCTGTGCTACTCAACCAAGAAGGTCTGCCAGATAATCGTGGCATGCTGCATGTTGCACAACCTTGCCTTGAGACGCCATGTGCCTTTTCTGCAGGAGAAGGAGGCTGGAGATGGCTGTGTAGCAGCAGTGGACTCTGTGGACAGTGAAGATGAGGAGGCAGAGGATGACGATGAGGACAACAGAACTGCAGTGATTAGACAATACTTCCAATATAACACGGGTAACACAGTGTAACTTCACATTTCATTGTCATTTTTTGGTTTAACATTGTCGCTGGCAGGCTGTGAATTCCCACTGCTGTGCCCACTCACTGTACCCTTTGGAAACTCTTTTTGCAGATGTTGGTGCCCAACTATCACTCCTGGGGGCATATTTATACTCTGTTTGCGCCAAATTTGCGTGTTTTTTTTAGACGCAAATTTGGCGCAAAACTAACGCCATATTTATACTTTGGCGTTAGACGCGTCTAGCGCCAAAGTATGAGGAATGAGCGTCATTTTTTTGCGTGAACGCCTTCCTTGCGTTAATGAGATGCAAGGTAGGCGTTCCCGTCTAAAAAAATGACTGCGACGCAAATGCGTCGTATTTATACTCCCGGGCAAAAATCACGCCCGGGAGTGGGCGGGGCAAAAAACCCTGCATTTGCGCCGGATTTTAACGCCTGGATCAGGGCAGGCGTTAAGGGACCTGTGGGCTCAAAATGAGCCCACAGCTGCCCTCCCATGCCCCCAGGGACCCCCCCTGCCACCCTTGCCCACCCCAGGAGGACACCCAAGGATGGAGGGACCCATCCCAGGGACATTCAGGTAAGTTCAGGAAGGTATATATATATATATTATTTTTTTTGGCATAGGGGGGCCTGATTTGTGCCCCCCTACATGCCACAATGCCCAATGACCATGCCCAGGGGACATAAGTCCCCTGGGCATGGCCATTGGGCAAGGGGGCATGACTCCTGTCTTTACTAAGACAGGAGTCATGTAAATGGCGTCTGGGCGTCGTTAAAAATGGCGCAAATCGGGTGGAGGCGATTTATTTGCCTCAACCTGACTTGCCCCATTTTAAGACGCCCTAACGCCATTTTTCCCTACGCCGGCGCTGCCTGGTGTACGTGGTTTTTTTCCGCGCACACCAGGCAGCGCCGGTCTGTTAGCGCCGGCTAACGCCATTCAATAAATACGGCGCCCGCATGGCGCATCAGAATGGCGTTAGCCGGCGCTAATCTTTTTGGCGCAAAACTGCGATAGCGCAGTTTTGCGTCAAAAAGTATAAATATGGCCCCTGGTGTGTTCACTGCAGCCAATTACAGGTCTTTCCTATGTGAACATTACTGTACAGTTAAATTGCAATGTTTAAACCTTGTTAAACAAATACATACTTAAATCATTTGACAGACTTCATACTTGTATTTTTGTTAAAGTGTGTTTATTGCAGTGCTAAGTAGAAAAGGGGCAAGTGCAATGGACTGGGCTGATGATGGAGAAAAGTCCAGGGTATTGTTCCAGTCTATTTGTAGCACAGGTGCATTGTCTGATTGGGCATAGGAAGGGGAGCAATGGCAGTTCAAGGTGGACAGGGTAACAGAGTGAGACACAATGGTGACAATCAGGAGAGTCTCATTTCCTGGCATGGGTCTTGGCAATAGTCTCCGGCTCTGGCCTGGATCACCGGGAATGTTTACGGTGTGGTTCTCCTTCTGCAGGGGGAGGGGTCCTGGTGGCTTGTGAGTCCTGTGGTGGGTATACTTTCCACTAGCGGAGGTGGAATGCTGCTCAGTAGTCTGGATAGTGGCAGGGGCCTGCTGTTGTAAGACTTCCTCCCTCATAATGTTGGCCATGTCTGCCAGCACCCCTGCAATGGAGACCAGGGTGGTGTTAATGGCCTGCAAGTCCTCCCTGATCCCCTGGTACTGTCCCTCCTGCGGCCGCCTGTTCTCCTGTACATTGTTCAGGATCTGGCCCAACATATCCTGGGAATGTTGGTATGCTCCCAGGATCTCAGTGAGTGCCTCCTGGAGAGTCGGTTCCCTTGGCCTGTCCTCCCCCTGGCACACAGCCATCCTCCCAGCTTCCCGGTTGTCCTGTGCCTCTGTCCCTTGAACCATTTGCCCACTGACCCCAGGCCCCTGATTGTCTTGGGTGCGAGGTGTGCCCTGGGATCCCTGTAGAGGTGGACACACTGCTGATTGACGTGTCCTGGGGACAGAGGTATGGGGCTGCTAGGTGGTGCTGTGGTGGTGTTTCCTCAGGGGGGAGGCTCTGTGGTGGTGTGTGACTGCCTGGGTAACCGACTGTCCGGGGGTCCCTGATGGGCCAGGTTAGTCATCCAGATCCAGACGACCAGAGTCGCTGTCATCACTGTGGGCCTCTTCTGTGGGGGGACCGGACATTGCTGGCACCTCTTCTCTGGTGACATTGGATGGGATACCTGTGGGGATGTGAATGCAGTGTTATTGTTTCTGTAAACCTGTTCATTTCTCCGGAGGGGGACAAATGCCACATGTGTACCATCAATGGCATCAATGATGTTGGGGATATGTCCAAGGGCATAAAAGTCAGCTTTCACTGTGGCCAAATCATCCACCTGGGGGAACACGATGTAGCTGCGCATGTGTTTCAGCAGGGCAGACAACACTCTGGACAACACGTTGGAGAACATTGGCTGAGACATCCCTGATGCCTTGGCCACTGTAGTTTGAAAGGAACCACTTGCAAGGAAATGGAGCACTGACAGAACCTACACTAGAGGGAGAATTCCTGTGGGCTGGCGGATAGCTGACATCAGGTCTGGCTCCAATTGGGTACCCAGTTCTTGGATTGTGGCACGACCAAGTCTGTATGAGATGATAATGTGTCTGTCCTCCATTGTCGAAAGGTCCACCAGGGGTCTGTACACCAGAGGATGCCGCCATCTCATCATCTGCCTCAGCGGTTGTAGCCTATGGAGGAGAACGCTGAGCAGAAGGTCACATGGATTGCACTACTGTTTCTGAATTTAAGTCACAGAAGCAGTATGTGAAGTCGAGAGTCAGTTAATGGGCCAATGTCTGCTGTGATGCAGTTAGGTGCCATGCCATGTGCTCCCCTTAAATGGTGGCTTCCTGACCTGTGAGGAGGGCCAAGTGGAAATGAGGTAAGTGTGATGACGTTGTGCGATGTCGTGGTAGGCAGTCGATGACCTTTGCGCAACTTCGCATTGGTTATCATTGGGCCCTATGGGTTCCAGGAGCCAATGGCGATGTACGCCGGCGGTGACGGTACGCACCGCTGTGGACGTGACTGCCATTTTCTAACTATTCACCCACTTTCTACCTGACCGTCAACAGGAGAGGACCTACACCTAAGTGCTGCTGTGTCCTGAGTCTGGAAGTGACAATGGCTAGAGTGTCTGGGGAAAGGGCCCCTGCCTTCACTGCGGAGGAGTTGGAGAAACTGGTCGATGGGGTCCTACCCCAGTACACATTAATGTACGGTCCTCCAGACAAAGGTGAGTACACTGTGAGCATGATGTGTGGGCAATGCATGTTTGGAGTGGTGTGAATGTAAGCCACATGTTGGGGGGTGCTGATGCGTCCTGGCCTGAGTGCTGCATGAGAGGTGGTCAGTGTATGTGCATCAGGGCATGGGTGGGAACTGGTGGGCAATGAGTATGCCGGTCCGGATAGGGTAGTAATTTCCTTTTCTGCTGTTTTTTCCCTCCATTTCAGTGCCCACCAGAAAAAGGGTATTTGGCATGCCATCGCCAAAGAGGTGCAGACCCTGGGGGTCTATCACAGGCGGAGCACCCACTGCCACAAGAGATGGGAGGACCTGCGCCGCTGGACCAAGAAAATGGTGGAGGCCCAGCTGGGACTGGCCTCCCAACATGGAAGGAGTGCCTGTCACACCATGACCTCCCTGATGTTCTGCATCCTGGCAGTGGCCAATCCGGAGTTGGATTGGCGCTTGAGGGCA
Organism: Pleurodeles waltl; assembly: GCF_031143425.1. Classification (NCBI taxonomy): domain Eukaryota; kingdom Metazoa; phylum Chordata; class Amphibia; order Caudata; family Salamandridae; genus Pleurodeles; species Pleurodeles waltl. The sequence goes on from NC_090445.1 coordinate 1,351,678,023, forward strand.
TCACAGCAGCCACAAGGAGGTGAGTACAGATTCAGAAAGATGACTTTGCTTGCATTACGAGCTAGCTGGGTGGGGGTTGTGGGCTGTGGTTGCCCCTAGGCTATGGCGATCATGGCAGGGTAAGTCCCTTGTGTGCAGGCTCTGAAGCACTCCTACCTCAAGGGTACAAGTGGCCAACTACTACTGGGCAGGGTCCTGTGGGTGTCAGGTGTGCAGATGCTGGAGTTAGACATTGTACCCCATGGACTACCTTAGTGACTGGTTGTGCATGGCCTAGTACATAGGGCAGCTCCCTGTGTGTTGTGTACGCCAACGGTAGTGATGTTGCTGGCATTGACCAACTGTATCATCTGCCTCTCCCCACCTTTTTGTTTTGTCGCCCTGTCCTTGTGTGCATTAGCATCATCTGGCGGAGAAGCAGAGCCACCGGCAACGGAGGGAGCTGCATCCCACATGGTCCTGGAGGCCGAATCCACCGAGGGTGAAGGCACCAGTGGGATGGAGGGCTAGGGGAGCTCCACGACGGGGACAGCAGGTGAGACCACTGACAGTGACTCCTTCTCCGAAGGAAGCTCCCTGGCGGTGGCGGACACCTCTGTGCCAACCCCAACAACAAGTACAGCCGCCACCCTCCCTACCAGCACCACCCTCCCAGAAGCCCCTCAGTGTATTTCCTGTGCCCACTCACCCAGGAGGGTGGGCATCTCCTTCACCCCAGGCACCTCAGGCCTGCTCCAGTCAGCCCTGCTGCCCTCAGTGAGGAAGCTAGTGACCTCCTGAGATCCCTCACTGTTGGGCAGTCAACCATTCTGAATGCCAACCAGGATGTCGGGAGGCATTTGCAGCAAACAAATGCATACCTGGAGGGCATTCACTCAGGCGTGGCGGCCCAACAGAGAGCATTTCAGGCTCTTGCCTCAGCACTGATGGCAGCCATTGTCCCTGAGTCCAGCCTCCCCCTCCAACTTCCACTACCCAGACCCAATCCCCTCTACCTCACCCTATCCCAAGCACACCTTCAGACCAGCATGCACCCAAATCAACACACAAAAGTGGCTCAGGCAAACATAAGCACCACATGTCATCCAACAGGCACTCACACAAGCACACTACCCATTCAAACACAGCAACATCCACTGCCTCCAATGTGTCCCCCTCCTCCTCCTCGTCCACCTCCCTCCCAGTAGCGTCTCCACTCACACCGGCATGCACTACATCTTCATCCACTACATCCATCAACAGCACGCCCATCACTACATGCCCCTCAGGAGCAGTCACCACCCCCACAACCATGCACACATCCCCTGTGTCCTCTCCCAGTGTGTCTGTGACCCCTCCTTCCAAAGTACACAAACAAAAGCACCCACCCACCCAACAGCCATCCACCTCACAACAGCATCCAGCCCATGCACCTTCACCCAAGCTCATCAGACGCACACCTCCTACAACCACTCCCTATTCCTCCACTCCCAAACCCTCTCCATCTTCCCGTCCCAGTGTGTCTAAAAAACATTCCCTGGCAAACATTGACATCTTCCCTACGCCTCCCCCCGTCCTTCCCCTCGGGCCAGGGTGTCAAGATCCCAGGCCAGCACCTCAGCCACCAAGATGGCATCTGCTGTGCTACCTGCAAGTCCCAGGGGATTAAAGGGGGCACCCGTCAGGGCTGCCAGTGTGCCACTGACCCATGCAAAGGACCAACCCATTCCACCACCTGCCAAGGTGAAGAAGGGGCCAGCATGCAGCATGGCCAAGAAGCACAACCCACCCAGCAAGGCCTTTTCCAAAATTCAAGCTGCCAGTGCCAAGGTCCCAGCAGCGTCTGCCAAGGTGGGGAAGGGGAAGAAAACCCAAGGCAAGGCACTTCAGGCCTCGGAGGCTCCAGGTGAGGGACTGGTGCCCACCATCAGTACCGATAGCCCTGCAACTTGTACCACGGAGAGCACCGCCGCAGGCACCGCCACCTGCACCGCCATCTGCACCGCCACCTGCACTGCCCCCTGCACCGCCACCTGCACCGCCCCCTGCACTGCCGCTTCCACAACAACTGTCAGCAGCATCATCCCCTGTGGGCAGCGGTCCGAGGCTGCAGGAGACGGCCTGGTGTGTCCCTCCACCAGTACCAGCACCTGCACCACGGCCAGCACTGGCAGCATCCCCACGGCAGACACCGCAGCAAGCACCGCCACCTGCACCATCATCTGCACCGCCAAATGCCCAGCCGGTGCCACTACATCTGTCAGCAGCAGCATTCCGAGTGGGCAACCATCCGGGGATGCAGAAGACAGCCTGGACCCTCCCCCCCCACCACTTGAAGCACCAGCACCGGCACTGCCAGCAGTTTGCTGCCTTAGTCGCCACAGAATGGAGTCTGGCTCTGCCTCCATGAAGTATCATGCTACCTGTTCCCTGAACATCTCGTGCCTCAGACACCCAGGTGAGGGAATGGGAACTGCCACACCCCAGGTGCAGCATCACTGGGCACAAGGCCCCCTCCAGAACCAGTGGAAAAATACATCCACTTGAGCGACTGTGGCCTTGCACTCCCCAGAACCAAGCAGTGGGCAAACCACCCACTTGAGAGACTGTGGCTTTGCACTCCCCAGGACCAAGCAGTGGGCAAACCACCCACTTGAGAGACTGTGGCTTTGCACTCCTCAGGACCAAGCAGTGAGCAAACTGTGGCTTAGCACTCCCCAGGACATCACTGTGGGCATGTTGCCCCCTCAGGAGCAGTGGTGTAGTACCATCTTCTGGCTGAGGTTCCCCCCCTTCCATTTCCCCTGAGGTGCTTGTGTATTTTCGACCTGATGCCCCTGCAGTGTTCTCTCCATTTTGAGGCAGGAGTCAAGTGTGGGCTTCGCCCATGATTTTTTTGCCCACTGGGCCATAAACATTTGCAAAGGACAGTGTGCAGCCTTCTGTACATATTGTAAATATTTGTATATACTGTTTTTTCCAATTGTTACCTTTATCTGCATATTTCTAATATTTCACTGATTTCACTCAATTCCTTTTCTCCTTGCGTTCTTCCAGGGGGTTACTGGGTGTAAATGTACTGTTGCTGCATGTGTGTATGGTGTTGTGGGTGAGGGTGGGGTAGGGGGTGTTGCGTGTTGCATGTTGCGTGTTGTGTGTGTGTGTCACTCTCTTCCCCCCCTCCCCTCTGTTCTAGGTGCAGTCCTCAACATGGTCGTCGCCGTTGTTGGTGTTCCTGGTGTATTCAGTAGATACACCAGCATCGGCGGGGCCTGCAGTTCGGGCTCCATGGCATCCTGGTTCTTCGTTGAGTGTCGAGAGGTGAGAGGTTTCCCTAAAAATCCTGTTTCCGCTGAGCTTTTGATGGCGTTGGTACTGCCCCAGAAAAGCTGGTGGATTGGCGGGTTGTGATTGGCGGTACATTGTCTTCCGCCTGTCTGGCGGTGTTTGTTGCTACTGCTGTGGCCGTCGGAGTGTTAAAGTGGCTGTCTGTGTTGGCGGTTTCCGCCGTGGTTGTGATCCTATTTTTTTACCGCCAGCCTCTTGGCGGTATTACTGCCACTTTAGCACCGTCCACCAGGGTTGTAATGAGGGCCATGGTGTGGTAATACTTGCCTCCATCAGCCCCATTACCTTCACAAACTATGACACTGATGTTGCAGTAGGAACCAATAAGTTCTTCTTACATTTGTGTCATTGTTGTGTCACTCTGCACATACATGACTCAGGGAACACACACACACCCCTGACTACCAATACTCCAGTGTCCCAGTTGTGAAGTCCATGATGGACATGTACATGTGTGCCTGGGAAACATTAACCCTTCCACAATTGCACTGATATGTTCCATTCTTGACACTTCAATATGTACATATGAAGCACAAGGTACAAAGAGAAGAATGTGCAAATTGTCTGCAACTAGCGCATTGCTGACCTCTCATGAATGCAGGTTGGCTGAGACACAAAACTTGCTGTCCTCACATTTGTCATAACATTCTGCAAGAATCCTTATTTCCTACTGTTATGCCCAGGCAAAAAAGGATGTTGCTATGTATAAGGGGTACTTACCAACAGTTCTGCTGACCAGAATCACCAGGTGATCCAGGAGATCCCTTTCATGAGCAATGAGGTCTGCCCACCGGTGCTCTAACTGGTAGTCTGTGTGCTCCACTGAGAAGATGCTTTGAAGTTTGTAGAGCACCTTGCCACAGTGCAGATTCCTTGCCTCAGTTGGGTAGCCTATCATCACACGGCCATCTATAGCCACCATGTTGGGGGTGTAGTGGCATACCAACCATATGAACCCTCCCAGTTCATCCCCAGTCATCCTCTGTGCCCTTCCCTTCCCTGACATCTTGCAGGTTCCCTCCACTGCAACCTAATTACCCCAAAAATAAGAAAACTATTCCCCAACTAACCCAACACACTTAACTAACCCAAGACAGACACCAGACAATACTTATACAGTAACAGGAAAACTATGTATAATAAAATTACAAAGTTTGCAAGATGGACAAGACACAGACAGGTAACAGCACAAAACAATCTAAGTCCAACACTCATTCCACCAGCACAAGCACAAGCACCACACAAACGTCCTCAAGCACAGACTACAAGACTGTAAGTAAAATTGAAAGTAAATTCACTTTTCCATGTGTGCAGCAAGGAAGACCTATTATATCACTTCCGGGGTGTATGCATCATGTTTTCTGATATGCGTCTTTTTTTTGACACATGAGGGCCTTGCTTGGATTTTTCCATGAAGGCTGACAAGGCATGACAACTTAGATTGGACACACAGGTGCGAGGTGGCATTTTAGTGATGCGATGGATGGAGAACTATCGCATGCGTCATTTTTTCCACGTGAATTTTGGAAGGAAGTCTGACAGGGAACCCAGATTCACATTTCTAGTTACAGAGGCTATGCATCTTTATTGTTTGTATGGTAGGGCAAAGTGTGTATGCATGTGTATTTCACTGTGTACCAGTAACATAGGAATGTGTTAACATATGTTTGTTAGTGTGTATGATACACAGGAGGACTGATACTGTTTGCAAGTGTGCATGTGCATGAAGACTCTTGTCCACATACAGGTTTCCACATGTATACTGTAAGTGTACATATGTGATGGAACTCATAATGTGGGACTACCACATTGTCATGTCAGAATTTCCACTGATCTTTTTACAACTCAGCATTAGATGGGATGGGCCATGTGCGAAACATGTTCATGCATATGATACCCTTGACAAATCTTTAGCAAAGGATGCTGTTGACTAAGTCTGGGTTAAGATCTGCTAACACATCACAATGTGAGTGCAAGTATGTCCACACTCTGGTGTGTTCTAAGGGCCAGACTTCATGATGCAAAGCAACACGTGTAAGGTATAGTTCCCCATGCATGCAAATTGTTGGAAATGGTGTGCTGACATGTGTCATTGGTATGTATGTGACATGTTTGTGTGTGAAAAGATATGTTTGATGTATGATAAGTGATGCATACTACAGTGGTGTGTTTACAGATTTGACGCATACCAATTCTCTATTCTGCATGTGTTAACTATGTTGCCCTTTGTGGGAAAATGTCTACTGTTCACATACGTTTGTAAGTAATTATATGACACATACACATTTTAACATCTGGATTGCTCCATCTTGTCGCAAATAGATGGCACCAAGCCTGGTCCACCTAGGTGGGACATGTGCGCCAAGATTCAGGAAGTTTATGTTTAGCACATACACTTGGAATATGCAATGACTCAAACTTTATTTTTATAGCCAGATTTACATAATTGCATGCAATCCATATTGTAATGCTGCTCTCAGGCAATGATTACACCCTGGTCATCAGTGCTCCAGTGGCACTCTGTATGCCTAAACAGGTACATTGTTGCATGTATTGACACAGGGTGGCTGTGGTCACTTCAGCTCAGTCTAATGTGCACATGTAGCAGGACCCTGACTGTGTCAAGAGTCAATGTAGCCTCCTCTAGGGATTGGGGGTCAGGGGGGCACATTGGGTGTGGAACTGCCATTCTTCTGATTGATCATCAGCACTGTGATGCACAGTCACCTGCAGATATACATCTGCACATTTGTTGTCCTATGACCAAGGATATTTTGTCACCTTTGGGGCTGTTGATGTCAGGCTTTCCCAGTTATATACTGAGGACTGGCAGCTTATTTGTGTTGAACATGTCTCATCATTTGCTATGGTTCGACACTGCTTGACATCCATAGATGAGATTATTCCTAGGATGGTTGGTTCGGTTATTGATAGATGGCAGAACTTGGTCATGTCTTTAGACCCAGAGTACAGAGACTGTCATTTGTCACTAGCGTCTGTCTTACTTGTTTGTTCTGGTCATGCATATAGTTGTAGTCATTGCCAATGTGACTGGAATATGTACTGACCTACACATTCTCTGTGAATATGTGTCTGGTGTTACATGGAAACATTGTTGTGTTTTACAGTGAGTATTAGTCTATGTGTATTCCTTTACACACATTGATGACATATTTTGTCAAGTATGGTTCTAGTGCAACATTGCTGGCATAAGTTCTGCTGATTACCCTTAGTACCCATCTTCATCAACATTGTCCCTTCATTCATGCACAACATAGTAAGTCAGAATTGTGCACTTCGTAAATGGACAGAACTTCTCTACAGGCTAAGCAATAGTATCCCTCCCATTTCCAGGCTTTGCTTGATCACATGACTGCCCCCACACATTACAGAACACCAGCACAGCACTTGTGTAGTGTCTGAGTGACCTCCACATTCTGGATCTCAAAGTGACGTAAGGGAGTCTCTCAGCTGTCCTTCCACATCATTTATTCAACATGGGCACGCACTCACATCTGCGTTCCGCAACCTATATCACATTCACCATGAGCATATTTTGGAAGTGCGATTACTCAAAACAGCTATGAGAAGAGTAGATGAAACATTCAACCTATATGTCTCCTTCATCACATGTACAATTTGGCAAGGGTCTGAAACTTGTTTAGATATTGCTTGACTTACATGCATACACCAAACTGGATTGAGTGTGAGAGACCTAGCCATTTCAAAGTTTTTGTACCTGTACGTCACTCACTCCTGGTCAAACATGTGAGTGCCAATGAGGAGTATTTTTTCAGTTATCACTTGTGATAGTGTCATTCAGGCTTTGCTTGGTCACCTAGCAGACACAAACCTTCCATTGTGGGTAATTGCTACCCTTTTCCTATCTAGGCCCTACATCTGAACAGCAGTGTTCTCGCATTTTCAGGATTGCTGCAGCAATTTCACAAGCCAACACACTTGTTTTGATTTGTGTGTGACAATGTCAATTGTAATTGTACAGACTATGATTACATTCCACCCACACATTCATGTGGTAGTGCATTCTTCTAATTTGTTTTTAGTGCCAGACTATGGGGGAGATTTAAGAAAAGTAGGGCTGCACCCAGTGCAGCACCACTTTTCTTGTGCCCCTTAGTGCCCCCCTCTACTGTCACCATGCATGTGCCATATTTAAAATAAGGCACACTAAGGGGCAGGGTAGGGGGCAATAGTGTCAAAATATTTGACGCTACTGATTTACTGTTGAGGTTTAGTGGCCAAAATGTTGGCGCTAATCCCGAACAGTACATAGAGGCCCATTGTAACCAATGGTGTGCCCCCTTTTAATGCCTGCTCTAAGCAGGCATTATAAGTAGCTGCAAAAAAATGATGCAATGGAATCTCTTCAATTCCACTGAAAGGGAATGGCTCAGACACTGTGGGCTCTAAGCTATCTGAACCACTTAAGTTTAGCAAGCTAAGGTATCAGCATTAGCACAAATTTACCATATGAGGATGGTTATATAAAAAAAGATCATCAGTTACTCAAACAGAATAAGACAACTTTGTGCGAAGAAGAATGGCGAAAATTAATGGCCAAAAAGGCATGGAACTTTCTCTACTTTCAGACTAAGGCCCTCATTATGACATTGGTGGTAAATCCCGCTTACCGCCATGTCGACTGCCGCCAAAATAATGCTGCGGCGGCAGATACCTGCCAAGTATGTTATGACACACACATACCAATCCGTCACTATGCAGCCACACGCACAAGTCCGACTGCCCAAAGGTCGGTGATAAACTGGTGGTAGCAAAACCCACACCATTAAGCCAACAGAACTACACCCACTGCATTATGATCCACGAATCATGGCAGTAAACCATTGGCGGTACATACCGCTGCGCTCAAAATACACACACTCAAACAAAACTACACCACATTGGACAATTCAAACTACACACACCTGACACACGTACGACTAGGAGGAATTGCCACCAGAGAGAGACAGCAAGAGGGCCAACACAACCAGAGCCACATAACATCATCACCTATACACCTTCCACGCACATCACACACCCTAACACATCACCCCACACACCGTCACCCACACCACTCACACTACACCCATGGCACCACAAAGACACCCCAGATTCTCTGAGGAGGAACTGAGGGTCATGGTGGAGGAAATCATCCCGGTGGAGCCACAGCTATTTGGATCACAGGTGCAGCAGACATCCATTGCTAGGAAGATGGAGCTATGGTGGAGAAATGTGGACAGGGTCAATGCCGTAGGACAGCACCGCAGTACAAGGGACGATATCTGGAAGAGGTGGAACGACCTATGGGGAAAGGTTCATTCCACAGCAGCAAGACACCAACTAGCTGTACAGAGGACTGGTGGTGGACCCCTACCTCCTCCCCAACAACTAACAAAATGGGAGGAGCAAGTCTTGGCAATCATGCATTTTGAGGGCCTGGCAGGAGTAGGAGGAGGACTTGACTCTGGTAAGTCAAATCTCTCTTACTATCACCCCACCTACCTGCATGCCATCACAAACCAAGAAACCATGGTGCTAGTTATGTAAAATAAAAGGCCATTGGACAACTGATCCCAGTTGCCCAAAGAAAAGCACCAAGCCTCCTACCACTACAACCCCTGCTACTACACCTAGTGCCCCTAGTAATAGCAGTGGTGGTGGGAGCAAACCTACTAATAGCCAATCCAAGGGAGTTGCTGGGCTCACTTTTGGTAATTTAGTTGGGGTTGGTCTTGTTAGGGAGACCACAGAGGCTGTGTTAGTCTCTGAGGGGGCTATTGATTTAGCCACCTTGGTTGCTTGTCCCCTTAATATGGATAAGTACAAGCAACGGCCCCTAATAAATGGTGTTGAGGTTCAGGCCTACAGGGACACAGGTGCCAGTGTTACAATGGTAATAGAGAAACTGGTCCACCCTGAACAACACCTACTTGGTCACCAGTACCAAGTAACCGATGCTCATAACAACACTCTTAGCCACCCCATGGCTGTTGTGAATCTCAACTGGGGAGGGGGGGGTTTATGGTCCAAAGAAAGTTGTGGTTGCCTCAGATTTACCTGTAGACTGTCTACTAGGGAACGATTTAGAGACATCAGCTTGGGCAGAAGTGGAGTTGGAGGCTCATGCAGCAATGCTGGGCATTCCAGGGCATATTTTTGCTTTAACCAGGGCTCAGGCCAAAAAGCAAAAAGGACAGGGTGACTTGGATCCTGGATGAATGGACCAAGTGCTCCCTAAAGCTAGGGTTAGTAAAGGTAAAACACTACCTGCTATCCCTCCCTCTACAGTGGATTCAACTTCTGAGGAAGAAGAATTTCCACCCTGTGCAGAACCTACACCAGAGGAGCTGGAAGCAGACACTGCTGAGCTTTTGGGTGAAGGGGGGCCTGCCAGGGAGGAGCTGAGTGTGGCACAGCATACCTGTCCCACACTAGAGAGTCTAAGACAGCAAGCTGTCAAACAAGCAAATGGGGATGTCAGTGACTCTCACAGAGTTTACTGGGAGGACAACCTTTTGTATACTGAAGCAAGGGATCCAAACGCTGGAGCTGCCAGGAGATTGGTGATTCCTCAGGAATACAGAAAGTTCCTCCTAACTCTAGCCCATGACATTCCCTTAGCTGGACATTTGGGGCAAATGAAAACTTGGGACAGGCTTGTCCCCTTGTTTCATTGGCCTAGAATGTCAGAGGACACAAAGAAATTTTGTAAGTCCTGTGAAACCTGTCAAGCCAGTGGCAAAACAGGTGGCACTCCAAAGGCACCCCTTAATCCACTGCCTGTGGTTGGGGTTCCCTTTGAAAGGGTAGGGGTTGACATAGTTGGCCCCCTTGACCCTCCTACTGCTTCAGGCAATAGGTTTATCTTGGTGGTAGTGGACCATGCTACCAGATATCCTGAAGCAATTCCTCTAAGGACCACTACAGCTCCTGCAGTGGCAAAGGCCCTCCTGGGAATCTTTTCCAGGGTGGGCTTCCCAAAAGAGGTGGTATCAGACAGGGGAAGCAATTTCATGTCTGCTTACTTAAAGGCCATGTGGAAGGAATGTGGTGTGACATACAAGTTCACCACACCCTATCATCCACAAACAAATGGACTGGTTGAGAGGTTTAATAAAACTCTCAAAGGAATGATAATGGGACTCCCTGACAAACCCCGCACGAGATTAGCTGTCCTGTTACCTTGCCTCCTTTTTGATTACAGGGAGGTACCCCAGAAAGGAGTGGGCTTCAGCCCCTTTGAACTCCTATTTGGACACCTTGTAAGAGGTCCTCTAACACTTGTAAAGGAGGGTTGGGAACAACCTTTAAAAGCTCCTAAGAAAGACATAGTGGACTGTGTACTTGGCCTAAGATCTAGGATGGCTGAGTACATGAAAAAGGCCAGTAAAAACCTTCAGGCCAGCCAAGAGCTCCAAAAGCAATGGCATGACCAAAAGGCTGTTTTGGTTCAGTACCAACCAGGGCAGAAAGTGTGGGTCTTAGAGCCTGTGGCCCCAAGAGCACTCCAAGACAAATAGAGTGGACCCCACATTATTGTTGAGAAAAAGGGTGAAGTCACCTACTTAGTTGACTTAGGCACTGCCAGGAGTCCCCTTAGGATGCTCCATGTCAATCGCCTGAAACCCTACTATGACAGGGCTGATCTCACCCTGCTCATGGCAACAGATGAGGGACAGGAAGAAGAGAGTGACCCTCTCCCTGATCTCTTCTCTTCCACAGAGCAAGATGCTCTAGTGGAAGGATAGTTCTGGCAGATTGTCTTACTGCTGAGCAGAAAGACCACTGCAAAAACCTCCTGGGTCAGTTTTCTGAACTCTTTTCTACTGTGCCAGGCACCACTTCTTGGTGTGAGCACACTATAGATACTGGAGACAGCTTGCCTGTCAAAAGTAAGATCTATAGGCAGCCTGACCATGTCAGGGACTGCATAAAACAAGAGGTTCAGAAAATGCTTGAACTGGGAGTGGTTGAGCACTCTGAAAGTCCATGGGCCTCTCCTGTGGTACTTGTACCAAAACCTCATTCCAAGGATGGAAAGAAGGAAATTAGATTTTGTGTAGACTATAGAGGTCTCAACCAAGTAACTAAAACTGATGCCCACCCTATACCCAGGGCAGATGAGCTAATAGATACACTGGCATCTGCCAAGTATCTAAGCACCTTTGATTTGACTGCAGGGTATTGGCAGATCAAGTTATCAGAGGATGCAAAAGCAAAAACTGCATTTTCAACCATTGGAGGGCACTACCAATTCACAGTAATGCCTTTTGGGTTGAAAAATGCACCTGCCACTTTTCAAAGGTTGGTGAATACAGTCTTGCACGGGTTGGGGGCTTTTAGTGCAGCATATCTAGATGATATAGCTGTCTTTAGCTCCAGCTGGGATGATCACCTGGTCCACCTATGAAAAGTTTTGGAGGCCCTGCAAAAGGCAGGCCTCACTATCAAGGCTTCAAAGTGCCAGATAGGGCAGGGGAAAGTGGTTTATCTGGGAAACCTGGTAGGTGGAGAACAGATTGCACCACTTCAGGGGAAAATCCAAACTATTATAGATTGGTTCTCCCTACAACTCAGACTCAGGTGAGAGCCTTCTTAGGCCTCACTGGGTACTACAGGAGGTTCATAAAGAACTATGGCTCCATTGCAGCCCCTCTTAGTGACCTCACATCTAAGAAAATGCCTAAAAAGGTATTATGGACAGCAAACTGTCAGAAAGCTTTTGAGGAGCTGAAGCAGGCCATGTGCTCTGCACCTGTCCTAAAAAGCCCCTGTTACTCCCAAAAATTCATTGTCCAAACTGATGCATCTGAATTAGGGGTAGGGACAGTCTTATCACAACTTAATTCTGAGGGCCAGGATCAACCTGTTGCTTTTATCAGCAGGAGGTTGACCCCTAGAGAAAAGCGTTGGTCTGCCATAGAGAGAGAGGCCTTTGCTGTGGTCCGGGCACTGAAGAAGTTGAGGCCATACCTGTTTGGCACTCACTTCATTGTTCAGACAGACCACAAACCTCTACTTTGGCTAAAACCAATGAAAGGTGAAAACCCTAAATTGTTGAGGTGGTCCATATCCCTACAGGGAATGGACTATACAGTGGAACATAGACCTGGGAGTACCCACTCCAATGCAGACGGACTCTCCAGATATTTCCACTTAGACAATGAAGACTCATCAGGTCATGGCTAGTCTTATTGTCCTTCGTTTGGGGGGGGTTGTGTAGGAAAGTACCATCTTGCCTGGCATGTTACCCCCATATTTCACTGTATATAGGTTGTTTTAGTGTATGTGTCACTGGGACCCTGCCAGCCAGGGCCCAGTGCTCATAAGTGTGCCCTGTATGTGTTACCTGTGTTATGACTAACTGTCTCACTGAGGCTCTGCTATCCAGAATCTCAGTGGTTATGCTCTCTCATTTCTTTCCAAATTGTCACTGACAGGCTAGTGAACAATTTCACCAATTTACATTGGCATACTGGAACACCCTTATAATTCCCTAGTATATGGTACTGAGGTACCCAGGGTATTGGGGTTCCAGGAGATCCCTATGGGCTGCAGCATTTCTTGTGCCACCCATAGGGAGATCTGACAATTCTTACACAGGCCTGCCAGTGCAGCCTGAGTGAAATAACGTCCACGTTATTTCACAGCCATTTACCACTGCACTTAAGTAACTTAGAAGTCACCTATATGTCTAACCCTTACCTAGTAAAGGTTGGGTGCTAAGTTACTTAGTGTGTGGGCACCCTGGCACTAGCCAAGGTGCTCCCACATTGTTCAGGGCAAATTACCCGGACTTTGTGAGTGCGGGGACACCATTACACACGTGCACTATACATATGTCACGACATATGTATAGCGTCACAACGGTAACTCCGAACATGGCCATGTAACATGTCTAAGATCATGGAATTGTCACCCTAATGCCATTCTGCCATTGGGGAGACAATTCCATGATCCTCCGAGTCTCTAGCTTAGACCCGGGTACTGTCAAACTACCTTTCCCGGGGTTTCACTGCAGCTGCTGCTGCTGCCAACCCCTCAGACAGGTTTCTGCCCTCCTGGGGTCCAGCCAGGCCTGGCCCAGGAAGGCAGAACAAAGGACTTCCTCAGAGAGAGGGTGTTACACCCTCTCCCTTTGGAAAAAGGTGTCAGGGCTGGGGAGGAGTAGCCTCCCCCAGCCTCTGGAAATGCTTTGATGGGCACAGATGGTGCCCATCTCTTCATAAGCCAGTCTGCACCGGTTCAGGGAAAGGGGAGTGAACACTCCCCTGACCTGCACCTCCCCTGAGAGGTGCCCAGAGCTCCTCCAGTGTGCTCCAGAACTCTGCCATCTTGGAAACAGAGGTGCTGCTGGCACACTGGACTGCTCTGAGTGGCCAGTGCCAGCAGGTGACGTCAGAGACTCCTTCTGATAGGCTCCTTCAGGTGTTGCTAGCCTATCCTCTCTCCTAGGTAGCCAAACCTCCTTTTCTGGCTATTTAGGGTCTCTGCTTTGGGGAATTCCTTAGATAACGAATGCAAGAGCTCATCAGAGTTCCTCTGCATCTCTCTCTTCACCTTCTGCCAAGGAATCGACTGCTGACTGCGCTGGAAGCCTGCAAAACTGCAACAAAGTAGCAAAGACGACTACTGCGACCTTGTAACGCTGATCCTGTCACCTTCTCGACTGTTTTCCTGGTAGTGCATGCTGTGGGGGTAGTCTGCCTCCTCTCTGCACTAGAAGCTCCGAAGAAATCTCCCGTGGGTCGACGGAATCTTCCCCCTGCAACCGCAGGCACCAAAGAACTGCATCACCGGTCCTCTGGGTCTCCTCTCAGCACGACGAGCGAGGTCCCTTGAACTCAGCAACTCTGTCCAAGTGACTTCCACAGTCCAGTGACTCTTCAGTCCAAGTTTGGTGGAGGTAAGTCCTTGCCTCCCCACGCTAGACTGCATTGCTGGGAACCCCGTGTTGTGCAGCTTCTCCGGCTCCTGTGCACTCTTCCAGGATTTCCTTTGTGCACAGCCAAGCCTTGGTCCCCGGCACTCTAACCTGCAGTGCACAACCTCCTGAGTTGTCCTCCGGCGTCGTGGGACCCTCTTTTGTGACTTCAGGTGAGCTCCGGTTCACTCCACTTCGTAGTGCCTGTTCCGGCACTCCTACGGGTGCTGCTTGCTTATGAGAGGGCTCCTTGTCTTGCTGGGTTCCCCCTCTGTCCCCTCACGCAATTGGCGACATCCTGGTCCCTCCTGGACTACAGCAGCATCCAAAAACCCTAACCGCAACCCTTGCAGCTAGCAAGGCTTGTTTGCGGTCTTTCTGCACGGAAACACCTCTGCACGACTCTTCACGACGTGGGACATCCATCCTCCAAAGGGGAAGTTTCTAGCCCTTGTCGTTCTTGCAGAATCCACAGCTTCTACCATCCGGTGGCAGCTTCTTTGCACCCACAGCTGGCATTTCCTGGGCATCTGCCCACTCCCGACTTGATCGTGACTTTTGGACTTGGTCCCCTTGTTCCACAGGTACTCTTGTCAGGAAATCCATCGTTGTTGCATTGCTGGTGTTGGTCTTCCTTGCAGAATTCCCCTATCACGACTTCTGTGCTCTTTGGGGAACTTAGGTGCACTTTGCACCCACTTTTCAGGGTCTTGGGGTGGGCTATTTTTCTAACCCTCACTGTTTTCTTACAGTCCCAGCGACCCTCTACAAGGTCACATAGGTTTGGGGTCCATTCGTGGTTCGCATTCCACTTCTAGAGTATATGGTTTGTGTTGCCCCTATCCCTATGTGCCCCCATTGCATCCTATTGTGACTATACATTGTTTGCACTGTTTTCTATTGCTATTACTGCATATTTTGGTATTGTGTACATATATCTTGTGTATATTTGCTATCCTCATACTGAGGGTACTCACTGAGATACTTTGGCATATTGTCATAAAAATAAAGTACCTTTATTTTTAGTATATCTGTGTATTGTGTTTTCTTATGATATTGTGCATATGACACTAGTGGTACTGTAGGAGCTTCACTTGTCTCCTAGTTCAGCCTAAGCTGCTCTGCTAAGCTACCTTTTCTATCAGCCTAAGCTGCTAGACACCCCTCTACACTAATAAGGGATACCTGGGCCTGGTGCAAGGTGTAAGTACCCCTTGGTACTCACTACAAGCCAGTCCAGCCTCCTACACCCCTCCTCCCAAAGCACACAAATGCAAGCACTCAGATACCCAACAGCCATCCACCTCACAACAGCATCCAACCCATGCACCTGCACCCAAACACAGCAGACGGACACCTCCTACAACCACTCACTCTACTTCCACTCCCAAAACATCTCTCTCTTCCTTCCCTAATGTCCCTAAGAAGCTTTTCCTCACCAACATTGACCTCTTCCCTAGCCCTCCCCCCATCCCTCAGGTCAGACCAGGGTGGTCAGAACCCAGCCAAGCACCTCAGCCACCCAGTCCAGGAGCACAGTAGTGTCCACAGCCATACCAGGTGTGAGAGGATCCTGGGCACCAGGCAGCCACACTGATAGGGTGCCTACACCAAGTGCTGCAAGAGAGGGCAAGGAGGCACCCCCAGATGCTGCAAGGAAGGGCAAGGAGGCACCCCCAGCTGCTGCAAGGAAGGGCAAGGAGGCACCCCCAGCTGGTAAACCGAAGGGCAAGGAGCAATCCCCAGCTGCTGAGAGGAAGGGCAAGGAGCAGTCCCCAGCTGCTGCCAAAAGGAGCAAGGAGCCATCCCCAGCTGCTGGCAGGAAGGGCAAGAGGACTGCACCAGCAGGCAAAAAGGACAAGATGCCTAATGCTGGGACTCAGTGGGAGCCTCCACCACCAACCACGGTGGTTCAGCCATCCAAGGCTGCAGGGGATGGGCTGGAGCCTCCCCCACCACTGCTAGCACCGCCACCAGCACCACTGCCAGCAGCAGCAGCCTCAGTGGGGAGCCGTCCAAGGCTGCAGGGGAAGGCTGAAGCCTCCCACCACCACTGCTAGCACCATCACCAGCACCACTGCCAGCAGCCCCAGTAGGCAGCCATCTGAGGATGCAGGGGAAGGGGTGGAGCCTCCCCCCACCACTGCCAGCACTGACACCAGCACCACTGCCAGCAGCAGCAGTCCCAGTGGGCAGCCATCCGAGGCTGCAGGGGAAGGGCTGGTGCCTCCCCCACCACTGCCAGCACCGACATCAGCACCACTGCTAGCAGCAGCAGCCCCAGTGGGCAGCTGTCCGAGGTTGCAGGGGAAGGGCTGGAGCCTCCCCCCACCACTGCCAGCACCGACACCTGCACCGTCACTGCCACCACTGAGCAGCCGTCACCCCCGGCGGACAGTGTGTAGTCCTGCATCCAAGGGCTGCTGTGCGGCCTGGCCCCAGCAAATCCTGTGGGTCTGACACCCAGGTAAGAGACTGTGACCTTGCACTCCCCAAGATCTGCATCACAGGGCATGTTGCCCCCTCCAGAACCAGTGGAGAAGCCATCCACTCACTCCATCCTTCCCAGGATATAGCTCATTGGGCACAATGCCCCCTCCCGAATCAGTGGAGAAGCCATCCACTCACCCCATCCTTCCCAGGATGAAGCTCACTGGGCACAATGCCCCCTCAAGAACCAGTGAAGAAGCCATCCACTCACTCCATCCTTCCCAGGATGAAGCTCACTGGGGACAATACCCCCTCCAGAACCAGTGGAAGAAGCCATCCACTCAACCCCATCCTACCCAGGATGAAGATCAATGGGCACAATGCCCCCTCCAGAACCAGTGGAGAAGCCATCCACTCACCCCATCCTTCCCAGGATGAAGATCATTAGGCACAATGCCCCCTCCAGAACCAGTGGAAGAAGCCATCCACTCACCCCATCCTCCACAGGATGAGGCTCACTGGAGACAATGCCCCCTCCAGAACCAGTGGAAGATCACTGGGCACAATGCCCACTCCAGAATCAGTGGAGAATCCATCCACTCACCCCATCCTTCCTAGGATGAAGATCACTGGGCACAATGCCCCCTCCAGAACCAGCGGAGAAGCCATCCACTCACCCCATCCTTCCAAGGATGAAGATCACTGGGCACAATGCCCACTCCAGAACCAGCGGAGAAGCCATCCATTTACCCCATCCTTCCCAGGATGAAGCTCACTGGGCACAATGCTCCCTCCAGAACCAGTGGAAGAAGCCATCCACTCACCCCATCCTCCACAGGATGAAGCTCACTGGGGACAATGCCCCCTCCAGTCCAGTGGAAGAAGCCATCCACTCACCCCATCCTTCCCGGGATGAAGATCAATGGGCACAATGCCCCCTCCATAACCAGTGCAGAAGCCATCCACTCACCCCATCCTTCCCAGGATGAAGATCAC
Source organism: Pleurodeles waltl (assembly GCF_031143425.1). Classification (NCBI taxonomy): domain Eukaryota; kingdom Metazoa; phylum Chordata; class Amphibia; order Caudata; family Salamandridae; genus Pleurodeles; species Pleurodeles waltl. Next base: position 1,351,695,721 of record NC_090445.1, read on the forward strand.
TAGGCACAATGCCCCCTCCAGAACCAGTGGAAGAAGCCATCCACTCACCCCATCCTCCACAGGATGAAGATGACTGGGCACAATGCCCCCTCCAGAACCAGTACAGAAGCCATCCACTCATCCCATCCTACCCAGGATGAAGCTCACTGGGCACAATGCCCCCTTCAGAACCAGTGGAAGAAGCCATCCACTCACCCCATCCTCCACAGGATGAAGAGCCATCCACTCACCCCATCCTTCCCAGGATGAAGCTCACTGGGGACAATGCCCCTCCAGAACCATCGTAAGTAGTCACCCACTTGAGAGACTGTGGCCTTGCACTCCCCAGGACCAGGCAGTGGGCAAATCACCCACTTGAGAGACTGTGGCAGTGCACTCCCCAGGACAGAGTGATGGGCATGTTGCCCTCTCCAGGACAAGTGGCTTTGTACCATCTTCTGGCTGAGGTGCCCCCCATTCCCCATGCCCCTGAGGTGCCTATCTATTTTCGACCGGATGCCCCTGCAGTGTTCTCTCCGTGTTGTTGCAGGAGTCGGGTTGGGCCTTGGACTCTGTGATGTGGCCCTGTGGCTCACCAACATTGAGGACTGGGCAGTCTCCCTTGCATTGTAAATATGTACACTATAGTAGTTGTCCTTTCATTGTTCCTGAGGGGTAAGGAGTGTATATGTTGTGTTGCTGCATCTGGATTTGTGTGCGGTGTTGAGGGTGGGGGTGTTGCGTGTTACGTGTGTGTGTCAGTCTCTTTTTCCTCACCTCCTCCCCTGTGTGCTAGGCAGCTGTACTCTCCTTGGTCGTCTTCGCCGGCGTTGGTGTTCCTAATGGAGAAGAAGGTAGAAAAGCATGGGGAAGACATGCAACTCAGGCTCCATGGCGGCGTGGTTCTTCCTTGAGTCTACAGAGGTGAGTCGTTTCCCTTCAGTGCAGTGTTTCCACCAGGCTTTTGATGTCGTTGGTACTGCCCCGGAAAAGGTGGCGGATAGGTGAGTCATATTACTGTGGGCGGTACATTGTCTTCCACCTGGCTGTTGGTGGTTATCACTGTGGTGCCTGTTAGTTTCACCCTGGTGGTCAGTGTGTTAAAGTGGCTGTCTGTCTGAGCGGTTTCGGCCGTGGTCATTATTTCATAATGATTACCGTCGGCCTGTTGCCGGTATTACCGCCGCTTTATCACCTACCGCCAGGGTTGCAATGAGGGCCTAAGTTAGAATTTCTTGAAGCATCTTCTCACGTTGCCATTGGTCAGAAAATCGTATGTTTACAGTTAATCTAATGGAAACTAATACCCAGATCTTAGATATAATTATACTGTCTTTCACACATCGATTATTGGCTCTTCATCTCCTGTTCCCATGGTCAGGCTCATCAGGTATCTACTTTGTTGCAATCCTTACTCTAGTCGGTGGATCCATTGTTGAATCCTGGGAACATTTTAGTCTCATGCATCAAGTTAGCTTGTGTATGTTTTCTAGTACAACATGATTCTATAAGCAGTTCTCATGAGAAAGTTAAAGACCTCTGCACATTGTTTGGTCAGCACAGTGTGAACAATAAAGTTATTAATTATTTGGTCATACATTTCCCACTATTTAATTAAACATTTCAGCTTGACATGAGGTTTTGCCGACTAGGCCTATACCTCGCCAACATATGGCCTACAGTTAATAAAATCAAATACATAACATACATTCATTAATGTGATATACTTCTACACTTCCCTCTACATGTGTACTATGATTAATAATAATATGCATTCACTAAAAACATTTACATAATTCATGATGGTCACCCAAGTGGGCACATTTTCCAAGTTGCACATTATTTTCTATGTAAGCCTAGTTTAATACAAATTCTTACTTATTAATAAACAAAATCATTAGAAATTGCTTCACTTTTCACAATCTCTCCTCTGATGACTAACTATGTCATCACACTTAAAATTGTCCCATACAACATTTTTGTTCTCTAAAATTTTATTTCTCCATTACTTTTAATTTTTCGTCCCCTTTTTGAATTTTCTCTAAAATATTTCTCCATTTTAATTTCTTCCCTCCTCTGATCATTCTTCAGTTTCTTAATTTTAATCACATCATACAATTTACAAATTTCCCATGTTCCAATTATACAAGTCACAACAATCAATATTATCTGTAGTATTTTCAAAGTTATACTTTCCCTAGGTTGCTCAGCCAATTTCCCACAGAAGCAAAAAATTTGCCAATCTTTTCCCAAACTCCAGGCTCTTTCAATTCCGTTAAATCAAAGCTACTATTAGTCAAAGTGTTAATAAGGCTTTTACATTTCTTACTGTTATCATGAAGGTACAATAATGTTGCGCTTTCACCAATTTACAAACTCCGCCCTCCTTTGCTAAAAGGATGTCTAGCACAAGGCGATTCTGAAGAGTCATAGATCTCACTGCAGCCATTTCTATATCCATTAGTATCATGGCTCCTGAAAACCTAGTCAACATGTTATCTACAATAGTAGACAACTTTCAAATTTTCACTGAATTCAAAATAACTCCCACAGAGGGAATCATCCTACAAATATACCTCCAACTATGCCAGAATAATATTTTCTCTTTGATCTAGCATGATATTACCCTTGCAGGTTCTCAAGTTGATAAATCTTTGGAAAACTATCCCCAAGTAACATGTATCATACCATCCTCCTGGAAGACAGTAATACGCATTTGGTCCACAGATGTAATAAATTCCTGGAACTGCTGGGTCTTGTCCATTTCACCTAAAATTATATTTACAAGGAACCCATGTCTACATTCACGTGTTCCCACAAACAATGTGTCAGTTCTAAATGTAGGCCTTTGTACACAAAGCTTCCCTACGTGTTGCACATCTAAAGCTAATTGCCCTTGTGTTTTGATTTCACTAAATACATAGGCCCTCCGCGGCACGCGGGAGCACCGCCGACAGGCCGGCGGTGCCCCGCGGGGCATTCTGACCGCGGCGGCTTAGCCGCGGTCAGAGAAGGGAAACCGGCGGTCTCCCGCCGGTTTCCCGCTGCCCCCAAGGAATCCTCTAAGCCGGCGCAGCTTGCTGCGCCGGCTTGGGGATTCCGACTCCCCCTCCCGCCATCCAGTTCCTGGCGGTTCTCCCGCCGGGAACCGGATGGCGGGAGGGGGAGTCGCGGGGCCCCTGGGGGCCCCTGCAGTGCCCATGCCAACGGCATGGGCACTGCAGGGGCCCCCGTAAGAGGGCCCCAAAATGTATTTCACTGTCTGCCTTGCAGACAGTGAAATACGCGACGGGTGCAGTAGCACCCGTCGCACCTTCCCACTCCGCCGGCTCGATTACGAGCTGGCATCCTCGTGGGAAGGGAGTTTTTCCCTGGGCTGGCGGGCGGTCTTTTGGAGACCGCCCGCCAGCCCAGGGAAAAACTCATAATACCCTCCGCGGTCTTCTGACCGCGGAGCGGTATTATGGAGGGCGGAATCCTGGCGGGCGGCATCCGCCGCCCGCCAGGGTCGTAATGAGGGCCATAGTCATTTCTAAATGTCCTTTTTCCTAAGCCCTTCTCTAACTTCCTTCTGTCATTTGCCTGATCTAAGAAGCTCTTTTCTACTAGTATTAGCAAGCATGTCAAATTGTTGCGGCGGGTGTAAGCTATCCCAAATGTTAATATACATTCAAAGAATCCTCTCACTAGTTCTATATTATTTTCTTTAGCTACTCTACTCCAATACCCAATTATAATAACAATTGAAAATACTACATCATGATTTGAAAAGAAACAGAATATACTCTTGGTTATAGAATTTTGTTAGTAAAAGACTGCAACTAATTCCAGATGTTAGTGGCAGACTATGATAAGTAACTCCTTCCTCTACTGACGAAGGGATTTGGTGCACACATAACACTCTCTTACATTCATCGTCTCAACATACTCATCTAATAAGCGATAGAAGACATTAGAAGAAAGATCTCCTTGTGAATGGTCTAGATGTAAACATTTCTCATCCCTATTAAACTTTTCTAATCCTGTAAGTGTAGTAGCTGCCTCTAAAGCAGTAGCATTCTAGACCATAGACTTCTCAATAAGACTCACAATCAAAATCAAACATACCATCAGGCATACAATCGCTAAGCAAATACCTATGTACCTACAATATCTACTCTTTCTAATTTGCTTGTTAGGGTTGTTCATGGTCTGTAAAGAATTAGAAAGTAGAAAGAACTCAAAAATCATAGCTATGCAGCAAAACAAAAATCTTCTCTTATAGCTAAATATTTACAGCTTTCAGTCTCTTTTCCAAGGACTCTGTCAAAAATAGGTAACCAGTCAAAATCAGCAATTGGTCAAAATCATTTTAGCAGCTTGTCAAATCAGGTTATTTTAAAAGTCTCTTCTGATTACTTTAAACTGTCTCTGTTTCTCTTTTATTAGTTTCACAACTTTACAAAGTTCAGTTCATTGATCTTCTTCATGTGCCAAAATATTGACCTGGGGTCTCTCGATCGAAACAAAAATACAAAAATTCACTTTGGCATACACCTGTCATCACATGGAGAAGTGTGGCTCAATGGTTAGAGCGGCAGACCCTGATGCAGAAATCTGGCCCGGGACCAGGATTCAATTCCCTCCTCGGCGGGTCTTGGGCTCAATTTCCTCGGATAATTCTCACATTGGTGCCTAATCTAATTCATGGGTCCCACTCTGTAACTCTGGGCAATAGCTTGCTTAATCACCACAACGGCCCCAACAGCGCTGGGATGCCTGGCTTCACCTTGGTGGTTGTCCAGGAGTGGGCACCTCACAGGGAAAAGCCAGGAGGGGTTCCACAGCGGTATGCGTACAGCACCTTGAGACCCTAACGGGTGAGTAGTGCGCTATACAAGTACGAAGTTTACAGTTTACATACGAGCATTCAAGACCAGCATAACTTCTGCTTGCAATTCGTTTTCTTTTTAATCTTCAAACTCCATTTCACTTGCCATTGTTCAAATCTTCTCTTCTTGTTGTGTCTAATTCTTCTTCAATTGTTATCACTGTAATTGTTTTTTTTCTCTTGGCTTGTAATTTTGGCCACTTAGTTACCATCAGTGGATCTTTGGCTAATGCTCTTTTGAGCTTCGATCTTTCAACATCTCCCAATTCTGTAGGATTTCAACCCAAGGTACCTGCGACTTCTGTTGGAGGAGTCAGATCGTTTTGACTTTGACCTGCCTCAACTCCTTCCACTTCTTCAGAGCTTGTTACTTGCTCTGTTTATCCTTCAACGTCGCCCCACGACCCCCCCTACCGCCATCCGGATCCCGGCGGTCGGACCGCCGGGATCTGGATGGCGGTAGGGGGGGTCGGAATCCCCGCGGCGGTGCAGCAAGCTGCGCCGCCGTGGAGGATTCAATGGGGCGGCGGTACACTGGCGGGAGCCCGCCAGTGGTGCCGGTCCGACCGCGGCTTTACCGCCGCGGTCGGAATCCCCATTGGAGCACCGCCGGCCTGTCGGCGGTGCTCCCGCGGTCCTCCGCCCTGGCGGTCAAAGACCGCCAGGGTCAGAATGACCACCTAACACTCCTTTGTGTGGGATATGCCTCAATCCAGTGAATAAAAATGCACACTATCACCAGCCATATCTCAATCCTCCATGAAATGGCATCTCGATAAAATCAATCTGCATCCTGCTAAATGGACCTCCTTCTCTTCCAATGTGTCACAAATTGACCTCCGTTCTCTTTACCCTGTTCATCTGCTGGCAGATGATGCAACGGTGGCAGACTGCTCCAGCAACCTGTCTAAACTTTGGATTTAACTAAAACTGCTTAAATGTACGAATCATGGCATCCCTTCCGACATGTGCCTGACCATGATAATATTTAGCCATTTGAGTCAACAAATTATTCAGTAAAAACCACTTGTCCTTCTGACACCCATACGTCATCATCCCACTGCACACACTTCGATTTTACCCAAGATCTTTTTTGTCTTTGTCAACATTATCCTGAAGCTCCTTCAACTCTTCCCAGGTGTCATTCAAAACAAAATGTGCACATCGTTTTTCCTCTGGCAACAATTCCCATTTGCCTTTAAAGGATATACAATTCAAGACGCCAAACTTTGCGACCTGATCCGCATACCCATTTCCCATTGATACAAAATCTTGTGATTTCAGGTGGGCACTGCACTTCACCACAGCAATCTTTTTGTGAAGTTGTAAGGCTTGTAATAAATCATGAATTCATTTACCATTTCTATCTGGTAAACCAGAAGAGGTCAGGAAACCTCTCTGTGACAATAGCTGGCCAAAATCATGGACTATTCCAAATTCATACTGGCTATCGGTGTAAATGGCAACTTTAATTTGTGCCGCAACATGGCATGATCTAGTAAGAGACACTAATTCAGCCACCTGAGCAGAATACAGTCGGCGAAGCCAGGACGCTTCAAATATACCAGAAATTGTGCACACAGCATATCCTGCTCTCAATGTTCCATTGTTATCTCTTAAACCGGAACCATCAACAAAAATAATGTGGTCATTTTCTTCCAAATGGGTATCTCTAATGTCACGTATCAGTTTTGTGCACTAATCCAGGCAGTCATGTTCAACTTCCTTCAATTCATCAGTTTCAACATTTTCATTGGGAAGCAAATTTGCTGCGTTAAGCTCTGTACACCTTTTCAATGTTACTTTCGGAGACCCTAGGATTATGGTCTTATACCGAGTTAGTCTGGAATTGGTCAAGTGTTGGGTCTTGGTTCAAGTAAGCAAAACTTCAATAGAGTGAAGGGCCATGACAGTTAAAGGATGTCCCATCACTATGCTCTCACTCTGAGTGAGGCTCAGTCCAACCGCAGCTACTGTACACAGTTAGCCAGGTAGTGCTGCTGAGACGGGGTCCAAAGTAGCTGAAAAATATGCTATTGGGCAGTTTACATCACCATGGACTTGCGTCATAACAGACAAAGAACATGCATCACGCTCATGACAAAACAACATAAAGGTTTGGTGTAGTTAGACATTCCCAAAGCCGGAGCCTTGCACAGACTCTCTCTCAATTCAGTAAAGGCTTTCATACAGGCTTGGCCTAACACTAAGGGATCTGGAACCTCAGTGTGTGTCATCTTCTGCAATGGCTTTGAAATGACTGAAATGTTGGTAAACTACTGGTGACAATAGCTCACCATTCCCAGAAAATTTCTGACATCTCTCTGTGTGTCAGTCAGTCAGTCAAAAGATCTTTATTTGGCATTTTGCCATAAAAGCACGTATACGTTACATAAAATATAAATAACTATTAAAATACAATCCTTATAAGTTAAGACAAAATACAAACATCTTCATCCAACTAAAATTGCAAGGCTAATTGTCAAAACATATCAGGAATGTCCCGCAACCCTTCTAGATGGGAATATAATAGCTTACAAACATTAAAATCCACAGAGTAAAATCATAAATAATCAAAATTATGTTATTAAATGGATACATCTACCAGTTCGTATCGATTCTTAATAACAATGGATGATTTAATAAAACTTAAAACTGAACTGCACATTTGTTTAGATGAAAGTCTTTGAATACCAATCAAAGCCTCCTTATGGAAGGTAGTATGTAATTTGCACAGGATTGGCAAAATAAAAGCTTTCCTAGGAGCTAAATAAAGTGAACAAAATAAAACAAAGTGACAATTGCTTTGTTTAGAAAAATTGTCACAAGGACAAAGCGGTAGTATTTTTGCCACGTGCATTTCTTTGGGAAAGCCACTCTAAAATGGATCATATTTAGTCTAAAAAGATAAGTAGAGAGTACAAAGAAGGAATTGGGAACCAGATGAAGTATGGTTCTATCAAAATTGAAGTTGAAATCTGCACATATAAGTCAAATGTTCAATTTCTCGTCTACTTGATATCTATAGTTCGCAATATACTCTATATATTGAGTTTTAACCATTTCCTTAGCACTAGCAGGCATAAACTCTGGTTTGAGATACATAATCTCCAGGTCCAATTTCTGAAAAGAATTATGTACAAAAGTAAGCCATGGATTCTTATTATGATTGGCTAGTTGAATGCAATCAATTAAACAGTCTTGTACTAGGCTAGCCGCAGGATTTAACCATACTTTTATCCATAACAGGAGTGGGGCGATATCAATCAAATCCTTAATGTACCGTATTCCCAGCTCCTCATGACAAATAATATTAGTTACATTCTTGGGTACCAGAAGCAGCCAGTGAAGAAATGTATTCTCTATACGTTGTAAGAGGGTTGAGTTAATATCCCCAAAGGCCCCCCCATAAGTAGCTGCAGAAACACATTTAGATTTATAGAGCATAATAATCTGGTGGACTGGTCTATAATTTACGGGCAAAGCGAAAAATCGCTTCCATATTTCTCTACATTTGTTGGGCCTTTAAAAGAAGATGGGGGTTCCACGACAAAGAAGAACTTAAATGCAGTCCTAGATATCAAAAATCTTTCACCTTGGTTAAAATATTTCCCCCCATATTAAAACGATTAGTTCGCGTATTTCTAGGTCCACAAATCATAACATGTGACTTTGTAAAATTAACTTTCAAATCAAGCTCTTGCGTCAAAGTTAGGAAAAGTTCCAATAGATTCTGTAAAGCGTTTGCTGTACGAGCAATTAAAAAAGCATCATCAGCGTACAGCAAAATCGGAAGTTGTCTAGAGCCCATGCTAGGAAAATCCTTGCCATTTTTTACTAAGAAACTGTAAAGGCCATTAATATATAACAAAAATAAAAAGGTGCTAAAGTACAACCCTGTCTAACCCTGTCTAACCCCCGCATAAATGGAAGGGGATGGGACCTTTCACCATACTGGCCATATTGTACTGAAATAGTAAGATCAGTGTATAGTCATTTAATCAACTCGAGCAGATCCTTATCAACCCCCATTGCATCCATAAGTGACCACAATTTCTCTCTATTCACCAGATCAAACGCACTGGATAAATCAATAAAAGCTAAATGAATAGATTCTCTCCTGGCAGTAACATATTTGCTAAGAATGAGGTGAAAATTTAGGGCCTGTTCCACTGTACCTAATCCAGGCCTAAAGCCATATTGGATTGGGTAAAGGATTTCTATCCTTATCGCCCAATCCTCAAGCCGATTCAAAATAACACTCCCCAAAATCTTTGCCGTAGAATCTATAAGAGAAATTGGTCTATAGCAAGTGGGGTCGAGCCTATTGCCCTTTTCAAAGATCGGGACAATTATTGTCGTTTGCCATGAGGAAGGAATAGAACTTTTAACTGCGCTGTTAAAAACATTTGTGATTAACGAGCCCCACAAATCAGGTAAAGATTTAAATATGTCCACCGGGACCCCATCAGGGTCAGGGGCTTTCCCTGATTTAATTCGTTTAATGGCTGTAATTACCTCGTGTACCTCAAATGATAGCCCACTCATATTCAGATTTGGGGTAGCCTATGCCGGATAGCCCCATTCCCCTTTTCCATGATTAGGGTCATTTACAGATTGAAGTACTGTTGTAAATTGTTTCACCCAGGCCCCCTCAGGTATCAGACAATCATCCTCCTTATTATCATGTTCTGAGAAATAGGGATGATTGACCACCTTCCAAAATTGTGCAGGGTCCATCAATTCCATAGCTGACAAAAGATCTTCCCATGCTCTAGATCTAACTTCATTCTTTCTATCCTCAAGGGCTAACTTATATCAGCCCTTAGCCTGTTTCACTAATTCACGACTAAATGGGACAGTTTTAATGGCTGCTTTTAAGTCTTTATGAGCAGCTGTGCAGACTGAGTTAAACTAACGTCGGGGTTTTAATCCCTGAGTAGACTTGCTGCACACTAAAGCCTCAGAAATAGCACAGCTTAAACGTTCATAAGCAGCTACGAGATGGGCATAAATAGGTTTCAGCGACAAACATTTATTAATGTAATCTATATTTTGCTCTATGATATCCTCATGAAAAGTTTTAGGATCCACTCTATCCCACTTAATACGAAGGCCAAAGTTTCTTTTAAAAACTGCTTTCACCCATGCTATCTATTCTGGATGAGACTAATCTGTTTTTAAAGGCTAATTGTATACTCAAGGGGTCATGGTCACTAGCGCAATATGGTATTATCTTAAAATCTAAAATTAGGTGGGAAACTGAGGAGCCAATAAGAATAAAATCAATTATACTACCTTTAGTATTCCCCGTGTACGTGGGTGTGTTTTGCACATGCCTAGTTGCCCTATTCCTTGCATAAACAAGATCGAATTTATAAATAAGAGTATTTAAAGCTTCAACTTGGTTAGAATGGATAAAATGTGTGGATAACTCTCTGCCTTCAATAAAGGCACCACACATATGAGGGAGTTCCTGATTACATAACGGAATGTTAAAGTCTACAACCCAGATCATTTCTAGTGCCCTATCCTGAAGCTTCCCAGTGGAATCAAGGAAATCTGTTAACTCCTCAAGACTTCCTTGCAGGGCATCACACAGGATATTATTGTAAAAATTCAAAAGCAGGATGTCCTTATTCCCTTCCATCGATAGTTGGACCACCATGAAAAATGCAGAGGACCAAATCAAAGACACCTCGATTTTTGGGAGTTGTAAGGATACAAGAACCAGGAGCCCCCCACTTGCCCTTCCCGCTGAGGAGGGAAGTGCTGGCTGAAACACAGAATAGTACCCATCCAAATGAAAAGGGTCCACGGTCCAAGTCTCCTGGAGACAAATACCATCAAAAGTGGATATAAACTCCAACCATTCTAAATTTCTGACCTTGCACCGAAGCCCTGCAATGTTCCAGCTGATCAAAGATAAAGATTTGTTGGTGTTCGGGATCCTATTTACTAAGTCCTTATGTATGGCAACATCTATTATATTTTGGGGTAAAATAACTGCCTCATCAAACCCTGTCAATATTGCCGGGGGCATGTGCCCAACTTCCATCTCAGCCTCCTGAGGGGCACCTGTCATAAACCCGTCTCGGCCGCTTGTCAATCATTCGCATCAAGAGATGTCAAATTCTGATGGCGGTCAAGAACAGGAATATAATCCTGTAAAAATAACCTTGACGATTGTACATTAGATCCACAGGGAACGTTAGTAGAGGGGGCTAATAAAATAGTTAGGCCCATATTTATGCTTTTTTAGCGCAGCATTTGCGCCGCTTTTTTACGCAAAAACGGCACAAACTTACAAAATACAATTGTATTTTGGAAGTTTGCGCCATTTTTGCATCAAAAAGCGGCACAAACGTGGCGCTAAAAAAGTATAAATAAGGTCCTTGGATCATAAAAAAAGCTTAGAGGGTATATTTGAAACCCACCCTTCCCCTTAGCACAACATGAAGAAACCATCAGCAAGTGTTTAGCCTAACAAGGATTAGCAAAATGAATCACAATACAATCCCCTTCGTATACTTTTCTGGATAGGCCTACCCACTTCACCCTTCGTGCCATAAGAATTTTACTGTTTAAATCATCTTGGTGACTAAGCTTTAGCTCAGCCAGTGTGCGCATTTCCTCATTAAAGCCTGAGTATCTTCCTTCTGTATAGAATCAAGAGGGGTCACATTGGCTAAGACCAAAACATATGGCGTACAGTCTGGTGGGAGTTGCAGAACCTCCTTTTGAGTAATAGGGGATATAGACTTAGAAACTGTTTCACATTCCAAAGGAGTGCCCATACCACCAGTCAAGGTTGATAGAGTTTTTATGGGTGGATTTCTATGAGTTCCATGAGTAGATGTAGAGTGGACCAGGGGTTGATCCTGATCAGTTAATAAATTAACTTGCCGTGCATCTTTATGTTCAAACGTGGTTTCATGAGTGTGAATAACACCAGTTTTTGAGGAGAACATTTGGGTCATTGATTTGAACATGATATTCTGAAGTTGCTCAAATTTAGTATTTATTAATGTTATTAATTTCTCCTCTAGAGCTTAAAAAAGAGGTTTGAGCGTAGAATCCAAATTAGATGAATGGCCATCATGAGGGATTCTCAAATCTCTGGTATCAGAGCCTAAAACGACTGATGACGGTCCAGCAATTAACAGTGGATATACCAGAGAATCCATTAATGGAGGGGTGATTCCCTTTACCCTCAGCGCCTGCTTTAAAGACTTGGAATGTTTAGAACGGCCTCCCTCTTTCCTTTTTTTTTGGTGGTGGAGGAATCGCAACAAAGTGGTCCACAGTGTCTTCATTACATACATTTAAAGGTTGCAAGTCAGGTATACTGTCTTTGGGCTGAGGCAAATCATGATTGGGACTAACAATCGTAGGGCCTTGAATCTCGTGCTGAGACTGAATATACACCACAGGCTCAAGAGGAATTCTTTGGGTAAAGTTATGAGCAACCCCAATCCTTTCTTCCAATGCACGATTTCAGTTTCAATGGCCCCAATCACTGATGATAAGTAACTGGTTATAGATGACTGGACATGTGTACCCTGGGTTCCTTCAGCCCCAAATATAGTGCTTTTCCTTTTGCCCATTGTATCGAAAAAGAAAAAAAATAGGGGTCAAAATGCCCAAAGTGCCCAATCCCGGAACCAAAAGTACTATGTGTAAAAATATACGTAAAATATATAAGAACTGCTCACATGACGTTCCTAATTGTTTAGTGTGTATTATATTACCCAAAATGGATGTGTCATTACTTTACTTTCCCTTTACTTTATAAAAATATGACTCAAAGGGGGTCATTACAAACCCTCGCGGTCGGTGTTAAACCGGCGGTAAGACCGCCAACAGGCTGGCGGTCTTACTTTGTGGAATCATGACCATGGCGGTTACCACCATGGTCATCCGCCGGTTCTCCGTTCCGCCCACCAGGGTGGAGACGGACCGCTGGGCTGGAGACCTGGGTCTCCAGCCCGGCGGCCGTCACAATACCGCCGCCGGTATTTTGACCCGGCTTACCGCCGTGGATTTCCAGCGGTAGGAACTGCCATGAAATCCATGGCGGTAAGCACTATCAGTGCCAGGGAATTCCTTCCCTGGCACTGATAGGGGTCTCCCCCACACCCCACCCCCACCCTACTCCCTCCCCTACACCCACCACCACCCCTGCCACCCACCCAAGGTGGCAGGGCCCCCCTCCCCACCCCGACCCCGACATTACCTTACACATACACACCCGACACGCATGCAGGCACCACCAACACACATACACGCGCACACACCGACATACATGCCAACATCCACACACACAGTCAGACACGTACACCCACATTCAGACATACACACACACATCCATACAGACCTACCCACAGACATACACGCACTCATTCCCAAGTCACACAACGCCCCCACAAGCATACACGCACTCACACACACCCCTACATACACAGACGCACACCCCCATGCACCCACACAACACACAACCCCCCCACCCCCCTCCCCTAACGGACGATCGACTTGCCTGTTCTGTCGATCCGCCGGGAGGGGACGGGAGCCATGGGGGCAGCTCCGCCAACACCACACCGCCAACAGAACACCGCTGCGCAGAATCACAGGACGTGATTAGCTGGGCGGTGTTCTGTTGGCGTGGCGGTGGAGGTGGAGCAACCTCCACTTCCCCACCGCCCGCAAGTATGGCTGTTGGCGGCTCTCTGTCGGAAAAACGACGGAGGGCAGCCAATGGTCATAATAAGCCGAGCAGCAAACCGCCACTACTGGCAGTCTTCCGCACGGCGGTCCCTCAGCGGTCTTGTTAAAAGACCGCCGAGGTTGTAATGACCCCCTTAATGTCCATTATTTCCTAAGTGATTCAATAAAGCAATAGTATTGTACTGGTATGCTTCTCTTGTCTTTGATGCAACCAATAAATCATCAATGTACTGGACTATCGTCGATTGGAAATTGCAATTCTAATGACTCCAGATTCTTCTTCAGTATCTGATTGAGAATTGATGGTGACTCTGAAAAACCTTGAGGAATTCTGCACCAACAGTAAGCTCTGTCTAGGAATTTAAAGCAAAAGAGAAATTGGATTTCCTCATGAATAGGTGTAGAAAAAAATGCTTGTGACCGGTCTACTACAGTGACCATTCAGCATTGCGTGGGACCAGAAACAGTATCACTGCTGGATTTGGCACCACAGGACAACATTTAATCACAATGTCATTTATTTTCCTCAAATCTTGAACAATCCAAAATTTCCTACAGGGTTTTCACAAATCCATTATTGGTGAGTTACATGGGCTACTCAGTACTTCCTTTAAAACACCTTGGTTTACTAATTCTGCAATTACAGGTGCAATTCTTTCAATTGTGTCCTATGTCATGTGGTATTTGGGTATCTGGGGAAAAATCACACACTTTCATCGTTACTGATCCCTGTAAATCAGAGGGTAGATATCTCATTGTGAAAGCTAGAAAAAACTGATCAAAGGGTACTCCTCATTCACTACTTGTTTCAGCAGGCAAGTCATCTTCATTGTCACTGTTTTTCTGGCTGGCAATACCATTGTTCGAGCAAGTAATCGAACACCTTGCTTTACTCAGCAAGTCTCATCCTAGTAAGGATACCAGACTTGAATCATAAACTACGAATTTGTGTAACCCTTTAAAGTTTCCAATTTTAACCTGAACTGGCTCTGTGACTGGATTTGTCAAATACTGATTTGCAACTCCTACGATCTGTACTGTTTTCCCTGAAGGTGGTAAGTTTGGAACTTCTGCAGTTCTCACTGTAGAGCGTGTAGCTCCTGTGTCAACTAAAAATTCTATTTAGTGACCCATAGCTTTTAATTTCACATAGGGGCCCTTATAATCCACTTCTAATGAAGCTGTTAACACACATTCCTCCACATCTGAACTCTCACTCCCCCAGTCATTATTCTCTTCATCCTCACTGTGTCGTGTATAGTGTTATTACTCTGGTTAATCCTTTGACCTGCTGAGGAAGCATCGACTGTTGCTGCTCCATTGGGGCTTGAGGTATCTGAATTTGATGCCTAGGTACCATTTGGACTTGGGGTTGCATTTTCTGTAACTGGGGCATCAGCAAACTTGGCATTTGCATCTGTTGCATAGGCTGGAAACCTTGTATACGGTTCATATTACTTTGGAAATTTGGATTTTGATCTCTCATTCTTGGTCCTCTCATGGTTGGATAAAAATTGATCTCGCTCATCTTCTGAACAACACTTTCCTGACACATCATCAGACACTCACGCTTCCAATGTCTGAGGCCTCCGCATCCGTGACAAGGTAACATCCTTTTCATTCCTTGCACATCATTCTGAACAAACACAGTATTCAGATCAGTACTACGGTTCACATTTCCAATTCCACCATGACCTCTACCTTTTGACTGGTTTGGTAACCACACATTTCCCTGTGGCTGCTCCGGAAAACTTTCCTGCTTTAATCTGTATCACCATTGCCTTTTCTCTCAGCTTGCTCTGTTTCAACTCAATCTTGCCACAACAGTACTTTGCATATTGTAACACTTCATCAATCGGCTTTGCTTGCTAACAAATCAAATGTCTCTTAATCATCTGGCTAATTTCAGGTCCGACCCCTTTGCTGAACCTGAACACTAAATGAATCATATCCCTTGGCTCAATCGTTTCCGTCCCACTGTGATGTTTAAATGACTGCAACAGTCCCTCAAGGTATGCATACATCGAATCTTTCCCTTCCTGAGCTCTCCTGTCTATTCTCTGCCAATCGATATTCTTGGGCAAAATTCGAATTTTCAAGAATTCAATCACCTTATAGTAGTATTTCATTACATCAGGAGATGGCGCACCTGTAGCTGGATCTCTCTGAGGTTCTCATGTTTTCCAGTCTACACTCCTCTTGCACTCGACCCATAGGTCTGCTGGAACTACAAATTATAACAGGGTTTTCAAATCCTTCCACAGGGATTTTCTGAGCTTCATAAAGCTATCTGTCTGCTGGTTCCATTCCACTGGCTTCTCTCTCAACCTGGGATAATCGTTGGTAAACGGTATGTCACTCCTGCTACAAGGGACATGAACAAAACCGGAATCTCTCTCATTGGTAATATATTTACTGGGTCCTCAACTCGTTGCACATTCATAATACGATTCCCAGAATCTCTCTTCTTCTTGTCTCTTTTCTTCACCCATCTGCCTTCCCACTTATCTAATGCTCCCCCTGTTTGAATATTCTGAATTAATTCCCTGAGGTGAATTTTCATTCCCGGTATTCTCATGTTCTCAAAGTCCTTTGAGTCAAACTCTAACCTGCAACTTCTCTTTAAATGCTTCATTTTTTCAATTTCTACGGCACATTTCTCTGCCAGATGAGCTAATTTCTGATGTACTTATTATGCTTTATTGGTAATCAGTTTGCACAAATAACATTACTCCTATTCACAATATGAGTCAACTTTGGCTATTCCCATTGCTCCTTCAATTAAGTCTTCTGCTTCTAGTCTAAGCCTGGTCAAATTCAAGGCACTTCCTGCACTGAAATCTCCTTGAGTGCTACACAACTTCTCTAACCATTCAGTTAGGCTTGGGGTTTCTGGTGTTACCATGCTTGGATTGGAACCTATGTTGAATCTCCCTTGATTATTTGGAGGAGCTCTAAAAGAACTCAAATCTATTAACGGACCTGTTCCATCAAATATTGGCATTATGAGAGTCATCATTCTTGCATTTTCATTGAACCTCTCCCTTGCTATGCTTGTGTTCAATACTTTGTATTCACTGTTCCTATCATTTTCCTGGGTAAACAATGGTATAGCTGGTAACTGGCACTGACACAGCCTCTGGACTTGGTCAGACATTGTGATCTCTAGGGTACATTACTCTTGTGTTCTGACTTGTCAGTGTAGATATCTCTGTCTGTGACCCTTTTATAGGGGTGTATCTCGGGATCGTCTGTGTTTGTCCTGGAGACATCAAATTTGGGGTAGACTCTATCTGGACCAATGTCAGCATCTGATAAACCTGTCTCATGTGGGCAGTCTGTCCTGTTGGCACTACTAAGTTTGTAGCAGTATCTATAATGAGTACGTCTGTGTAAATTGTCCATATGTCAATCTGCAGCATAGGCATTTGAATCGCAGAGGTAGTAAGGACATTATGGTTAACCTGTATCTGTCTCTGTGTATTTTCTATAGACATTGGCACTGTAGGGTCTGTGCTAGTCCCGGAACCTGACTCATGTGCTGCATACAGTGACAGACGATTTCTCAATAATTGCAAAATAAACTCATGATCATCTGAATCCTCATCAAAAGTAAAAGTTTTTCTAGACTCAGTCGATCTTTGTTCTTTTTCATCAGAAGGATCAAAATCCCTCTTCTTGTTACTTTTCCTAGTCTCTCTCTCGTTCTCTTGTGTAATTGCAGGAAACAACTTAATTTCCTGTAAAGTCTCCATTCTCCAAAGTTTCTGTTCAATATCCCATCTCACCTCAGCTAGAGACTTCTCAGACTTCCTCATCCTTCTCTCAAATTTTAGTTGCTGTTGCTGCCGGCCACTAATTCCCAAATAGCTAATGCTTCAAATTGTGCAAGTCTTGGAGGAGGTTTTGAGTCATACAGTACTCTCCTCAAATTCTCTAAAATTCTCAAATTAAATGTTCCATGGGCATGGAATGCTGAGCTCCCGTCTCTCTCAGTTTCCTTGCATTATTGTTTCAGCCAAAGACATGGCGCAGCACCCTGTTCTTCAAATACAATATAGGGAGGTGTACCTTCTGGCAGTGTAATTTCTCCTATTCTAGTTGGAATGAAAGCATCTACCCTTAGGGCACTCTTTAAAGCTTTGAGAAATGTAATTTTTGTTCATTTTATGCTACTTCAATCAAATCAGGAAGTCAATTTTCAATCCCAAAATCCTTTTTGTCTGCCTTTTCAAGCAATTACGCACCACGATTGTCCACCAATCCATTTGCAACCTTTCTCACTTACCAACCTGTCCCAGCACAACTCTAGTGACGTCACACTCACACATACAGCGCCTGACAAAGCCTTTGAGCCTGCCTTCTCAACCTCGAGTTTGCACAAAATAAAAAATGCAAATATTGCAAGCACTAAATAAAATACACACACAACTTGTCTCTTTACTATTGGTAGGTAGCATTCACTTCAGAAACCTTATGGAATTTTCAACTGTGGCATTTCGCTCTAACAGATACTCCTTCTATCTCAGTTTCCCTGACTACCAAGCAAAATTTGACCCGCAAATTCTACTTTCAGCTGACCATTGGATCCTCCAGGCGCACATACGACTCACCAAATCTCAGTCGAAAACTTTAGCACGCACTCTGAGTTTGTCAACTATGCCCAATTTACTTAATAAACAGACAAATTACAACATAAACCAAGCGTCTCATACACTTTTACAATACTCTGGAGTCTTAGACCATGCAGGGTGTGTATACCAACACACACATGGGCAATGTTTGAGCACAATGCACCACACACATGTGAAGTTCGACTACTTCCCTACTCACACACTTTTGGAGTATGCCAACTCCTTAAACAACTTCATTTGGAGTACGCAGACTCCCTATCCACTCATAAACATAACAATTCACCTGCGATCTGCTCAAGCTGTGCAAGCGCAAACCTATTTCATTCACCCTTTCACTAGAACGCAGAGAAAATCTTCGAACAAGCAATGGTAAACTCCAAGGTTTTCGAAAAATCATGTTAGACTCTTAGGGAGACATAGGGGATCATTACGACCCCAGCGGTCGGCAGTAACATGGTCGTAAGTACTGCCAACAGGCTGGCGGTACTAACCGCCATATTATGACATTGGCGGGTTGTCTGAAGCCAACCCGCCAATGTACCACTCTGACCGCCACGGCGGTAAAAGCCACCATATACATCTCCAGCCCGGCGACCGTCACTTTACCGCCTGCAGGATAATGACCCCGCCTACCGCCATGGTTTTCGTGGCTTCCTTATTGCCACAAAAGCCATGGTGGTAGGCACTATCAGTGAGAGGGAATTCCTTCCCTGTCACTGATAGGGGTCTCCCCCTTTCCTCTCCAGCTAACCCCACCCTCCTCTGCCTCTCCAAAGCCCCCCACCCCCTACAGTCATGCCCCCAATTGACACACTCACACAAACACACACCCTTTTCACACAAACATCCACACATGCATACATCCACTCACACACATCCGCAAAGACTTTCAAACATGCATGCACACACGCATTCACAAAACACAACATACATGCACTCACACCTCCATACATGCACACTTGCATCCGACACACAGCACACACCTACATCCACGTACGTACGAACATAAACACACACACCCCCACACACACACAACACCCCCTCCCCTGTCGGGGACCCGACTTACCTGTTTTCAGGGGGTTCTCCGGCAGGAGATGGGACAGGGCGCTACTGCCACCAGCAGTGTCTGCCAGCAGAACACCGCCAGGCCATATTATGGGTCATAATATGGCTGGCAGCGGTCTACCGGCGTGGCACTGCTGGTGGCAGCAGCGCCACATTACCGCCATCTGCTGCATGGCCACAGCTCGATTTAGGCCATCCTTCTGGCAAAAATGCGGCTGTGATCATAATACGGTGGGCGGCTGGTAGCCGCGGCTATGGTCTTTTGGCGGCCATCGCTGCAGCGGTAGGAGGTTTATACTGCCAGTAACAAAATGAGGACCATAATCTTTAATTTTTTATGTCACAGGGACAAACCATCCTACTCTTTTAACAACCCGGAAAATACTAATACTCCTGAGGAGACTAACCATTGGACTGTGCTACCAAACTGGGCAAATGACAACTGAAAATTATGGTGTCCTCTCAAGGAGACTTACCCATCCAACTCTACCCAGAACTGGGCAAGTGACAACTGAAAATGATGGTGTCCTCTTAAGGAGACTAACCATTCTACTCTGCTACCAAGAACTGTGAGCATGTCTGACTTTATTTGATCTTTTATAATTTATTAATAAGAGGATGCGTTAGAAGTTCGATAGACTTTTTGACTACGCTTAAAGGAATCTCACCATCCTTACATTCAACCTGTCTCTTAAACACTTTTGGACCCGCAACATGTGAACAGATCAACTTGTAAGACTTGAGTCAGTAAATGTCACACACCATGACCCATGTGGCCATGAATAATCACACCTTTTAGTAAAAGTTAGAAAATGTATTTCCCTATATTAACAATGCTAACAACACATATATTAGTCTCAATACCAATTGATAAACATATATGAATAACACTGGCTGACCAAATCTTCTAAAGAATCTCAGTTTAACTAAAGCATTCACAATTAAGCCTTCTAGCATTACAGTACAAATCAATAGTAAGAAAAGCTTTGCAACAGAAATAACATACATCTGGTCTCAGCAGGTGAACAAGATAAATTCTCAATTAATCACATTAGTCCGCATTAGGATTTCCCAGTAACCTTCTAATTAGAATAGCTTGTTTGGACTTCATGCAAAAACAATTTTGTCAAAAGTTAATTTGGAAAATATCTAACTATGGCTCTATCAAAATAGCGGTTGGTACCTAGAAACAAAGAGCACAAAAATCTACAACAAACAAATAGCATTGCGTTATACCTCTCCTCAAATGGATCAGAAAGCTGCGATTCTCTTCGTCAGTTGGACTTCTGTCTGGTCAGCTTTGATAATGGGCAGTGAAATGGAATGGCTCAGACACTGTGGGCTCTAAGCTGTCGGAAACACTTAAGTTTAGCAAGCTAAGGAATGAGCATTAGCACAAATTTACTCTATGAGGATGGTTATAAAACTAAAGATCATCAGGAACTCCTCAGCTCCTCAAACAGAATAAGACAACTGTGAACGAAGAAGAATGGTGAAAAGTAATGGCAAAAATGGCATGGACCTCTCTCTGCAGTCATACTAAGTTAGAATTTCCTAAAGCATCTCCCCACATCGCCATTGATCAGAAAATCGTGTGTTTACAGTTAATCCAATAGAAACTAAAACCCAAATCTAAGATATAACTATACTGTCTTTCACACGTCGATTATTTGCTCTGCTTGTCCTGTTCCCATAGTCAGGCTCGTCAGGTATCTTCTTTGTTGCAATCCTTACTCTAGTCAGGGCATCGATTGTTGAATCCTGGGAACATTTCTGTCTGACGCATCAAATTAAACTTTGTATCTTTTCTAGTACAACATGATTCTACAAGCAGTTTTCATGAGAAAGTTAAAGACATCTGCAAATTGTTTGGTCAGCACAGTGTGAACAATGAAGTTAGTAATTCTTTGGTCATACATCTCCCACTATTTTATTAAACATTTCAGCTTGACATGAGGTTTTGCAAACTAGGTCTAAACCTCACCAATTTATGGCCTACAGTTAATAAAATCAAATACAGAACATAAATCCATTAATGTGATATACTTCTACAATTCCCTCTACTTGTGCACTATGATTAATAATAATATGCATTCACTATTAACATCTACATAATTCATGAAGGCCACCCAACTGGGCACATTTTCCAAGTCACACATTATTTTCTATGTTAGCCTAATTGTATGCAAATTATTATCTATTAATAAACAAAATCATTAGAAATTGATTCAGGTTTCACAGGTGCAGTCTAATGCACCCAGCACATGCAGGAACCCAGCAATTTGACACAATCCTTGTTTGGTCTCCTGCTGCAGTTGCTGAATGTTGGGCAACCTGATGTGGTTGAGTGTGAGGTGGATGATAGTGACCAGGACCATAGGAAGGAAGGAAGAAGCGATGGTTGGGAGATACCACCCACCTGTTTTGCAGTGGTCTGGAATGATCCCAAGGCCAACTTGTGTAGGACAGCCGTGAGTCTGGTCATGGGTGGTATGGCTGTGTGAATTTCCAGCCTTGCTGTGATGTCAGGAGCAATGTTGTTGTGCAGCCATACAATGGATCCCCCTTCAGATGGCAGAGTCTGATGACCTCTTCTTCCCTGAGGCCATGGATGGACTTAGGTTGGTGAAATGCACTCTCCGTCCTTCTGCACTGCTCTTGTGGCTGCAGTGGTGGTGTTTGAGGTTGCTGAGGTGGTGCTGATGGCACTTAGCATTGCGGCTGTCATCTTAACTGGGTGCCCAGCTGTAGCAGTAATAGGTCCATGTTCTCTAGTTGCTTGCCAGTGTTCCTTCTGTGTGTTTTCCTTATGCAGTTGTACCTGGGAATCTTTTTAATGTTGGTCTGACCAGGCATTTAAACATTAACTCTAATCAGAATTAGCATCATTTTTTTGACCCAGTCCTATGCTTGCCTCTTTTTTTCCGTTGCCTTGTAGAAATGCTATTTGCAGGCTAGCATAATTTTTTGGGAGAGAACGCCTATCTTGCATGTCATTGTTGGTAAATGATGCAAGGTAAGGTGGTGATCTGAAAAAATGACGCTAAGTCAGGAATTTTGTTACTAGACTGCTCTAGTGACAAATTATGGCACTGGGTTAGTACTGTTTTTGCATTAAAAAAATTACACAAAGGCGCTGTTAACTTTTCTTCAATCTGGACCCTAGAATTTTAAAATTTGGCACTTTTTAAAACATAACAATGTAATTGTGAGACAATTAAGCAACTTATTTGATAGGTCATATCTACTACATAATTTAAATGACCATAGGACTGGGAGAACCATCCAAAATGGAGCTTTCTAACAGCTTTTATACATGACTTTTGAGTGGTTTAGAAACAGTTAAAGAAAGAAATATGCAGAAGTAACATTCCCAGTTTATTGAGCAGTATTTCGGTCTGACTTTGCTCTCCTTCTTAAATTTTACGTAACCATCCTTGATTTTGATGGATTATCTTGGAACGAACTTCCAGGCTGCTGCTAGGGCAAACCTAAAAGAACGGAGAAACACATGAATGACTAAAGTATTTCAGAGACCCTTCACAACCAAATGATCTATGCTCTGTCAGTGCCGCCAACTAAAACACACAGCCATGGTGGAAATGGGATTATTATCCCACCAGCAGTCTATGGTCGACCGCCGGGTCGACGGTGGCTACCTTCGGCCCGGAGGTCGACTCAGCCCTGGGGGTGGGTGGTAGTGAACTGGCTGCCAGTTCACTACTTGCAGCATTATATGGCGGTCGAGCACCACCATGCCATCGGCGGTCATACCGCCACCCCCGGCATGGCGGTGCTTGACTGCCAAGATCATAATGAGGGCTTTGGTCTGGAGACCAAATCTGGCAATAACCCCATTCTGATGGTGCTGTGTTAAAAATGTAATAAAAGAATCAATACAGAATTTAAATAAAACTAAGTAATATAACAAATTAAATATGTTCATTCTTTAAAAATTATATTAAAAAGTTTGATATGGTTCTATAGATTCTGAGGTGGTGCTGAAGGAATCTACAGCACTCTCGTTTTGTTGGTAGCAGTTTGCGCACTCCAGGTAATCATGTGCAATATGATTTTCCTGGAGAATACCTAGGATTCTCCTGACACTGTTACACATAAACAGCAGTGTGGTGGCATTATACAATTTAACAAGGCTCATCCCCGGTCCAGTTATTAACTCAGGCCCATATTTATACTTTTTTAGCGCCGCATTTGCACAGCTTCTTGACACAAACACGGCACAAACTTGCAAAATGCAATTGTATTTCGTACGTCTGCGCCGTTTTTGCGTCAAATGCAGCGCTAAAAAAGTATAAATATAGGCCTCAATTTCTTGGAGTTTTAAATGCAAGTAGTATGTGAAAACAAATTAGTTCACAGAGTTAAATCCCTGATGATCTATGTACTGTGCTTCAGTGGGGTGGGAACGGTGTTAGCCCACTTACAACTGTACTGAAGGTTAGTGTGACGTGGAATATAAATAGCATTTTTTCACCTTACCTAATACCCAGAAATGGAACTTTCTTGGTAGGTTTCTTGACTGCTTTCTGATTTTCCCTAATCCATCACCTCCAAGTTGGTCCTACGAAGAAAAAATCAATAACTGTAGCCCTACCTTAGATATACTGGAGTTGCTTCCATTATGATCTGGAAATTCAGTGATAGATGGATGACCAGACAAAGGCTTTCTGCCTGCAGAGTTAGTTCGGGTTCCGCTGGCAGAAACCCTATAGTTTTCCAACCTCAAAATGGGGTGGTGGAAAAACTAGTTTGTTGGAGCGGGAACACCTCCAACTTAAGGCAGTTTTCTTGCGCCATCAAATCCAAAATGTATTCAAAATATGTTCCTACATCACTTAGCACTGTGATGCTGAAATGGTGGGTTTTCCAATTAAAGCATCCTATGTACATAGGAAGGATAGTATCTGTTTTGACTTTCGAACTTAGAGCAGCTGCTTCTTTCCAGAAGGCATTTTTCAGAGTCGTGGGTGAGGGGAGGGTATTGATCAAATCTAGTCTAAAATGGGTGCACTGTAAACTGAGTGGCACTAATATTTTTTCCGTTTAAAACGTGGATTGCATCAAATGAAATAGTCACCTATTTAATACATATGAAAAGGGAACACTTAGACCCATATTTATACTATTTTTGCGCCGCATTTGAGTCATTTTTTGATGCAAAAGCGGCGTAAACTTACAAATTATAATTGTATTTTGTATGTTTGCGCCGATTTTGCGTCAAAAAATGGCGCAAATGCGGCGCAAGAGAGTATAAATACGGGCCTTAGAATGGTTTGCAGCTGAGCTTGTGTGTTTCCAGCACCTTCTTGCAGAGAGAAAAACATACAACTGAGATTTACAGTGAGGCAATTGAAGTGCATTATGATCGCGAGATTTAGGAAGGTAATTATAGGCTGCAGTAGGCTGTAGAGAATATAAATAAGGTATAAAACTGTGATCTATGCATTTATGCGCTAAGTTAACTATCTGTTAGGTAAGAAGAGCCAGCAAAAACTTTAGTACATTAAACAATGATATCTGTCTCCACTAGGCAGATTTGTGAAGCAATGGAGACTTCAATATCCCCTTAAGGCAATGCTCATAGCTTAAACCTATAAAGCAAGTCTGTTATGAGTAATACAGGCTGTGCATTTTTATTATGATAAAGAATATTCATGAATCTAAAAAATAAATGTCCTTTTCCTTAATAAAATGAAAACAATCTGTGACTGTTTTGGGATTCCGTTTTGTACACATTGTATATTCAACAAAAAGCAGTGATATTTTAGTATGCTTTCAATGTTTTTTCTAACTCTGCTCTATGCATGGAGCGCTAGAATGCTTTTCAGCAACTAATGTCACTGACACAACTGAATATGACACCCTTGTATGACATAATAGGTTATCTTTGATTAATAAAACACATTCTTTCTTAACAATTCAGACCATGTTCACTCCTAATTTGCTAAAGTAAAGAATGGAGAGTAATATACCTCATCAACAATTAACCTTATGGTCACACTGTGGAGCAAATCCATGACATTCCTTATCTGTAAAGCGGGGGAGAATAACGAGAAGGTTCCAAAAGTGCAATTTCTAATGTGAACTACCAGTCAAAACATTGTTCTCCCCTACAGATAAAATAACTGAATGGATGTACACTGACCTTGGCAAAAAGTTAGAAAGTTACTCAAAAACGTAGATTTTTTGTTACCTAGTGTAAAACTGTTCACCTGTTTTTGAAAAATTAGAACTTAAAAAGGTGCTTGGTGGGCATGAAGTAGTTACCACTGGGAAAACGTATTTTGCTTATAGTTGCCAAAAGAGGGCAAGGGTACCACAAACACATTCTTAAATGTTTATGCTATTGCCAAGAATGTGGCAAGCCCAATAGAAGTTTCCCAAAAGGTTTGGAAAAAGTAGCTTTAAGTCTCCAGGTGGATGCAATTGGTGACTCAAGCAGATCGTTTAGGGGACTTAAAGCATTCATATGGTTTGGGCTTTTGCTCAAAAGCTCTAGGCCATGGGTACTCGCAAACTTTTCCCCAAGGGCCACAAAACACTGTCTGTGGCATGCCCGAGGACTGCACTGATGCCTGTTGGCCGAGAGTAACGGGGTGATGGAAGGTAGGTAAAATGGGGGGGGGGGCAAAGTAAGGTCAAACTCTCATGCATTTAAACACTTTTCTGAAGTTTGCTGACAGTTTATCGTGTTCTTACATGTCTAGTGCAACATATCTTTAAAACTAAACGTATTCCTAAAGATAAGTTGTCTCGGCCACTTAGTTAATGTATAAATGAAGTATGCCCATTTCACAGCTTTCTGAATTTTTCTGCTTTGTCAAGTGAACAGCAGCCCAGTGCTGCTGTTCACGAGAGAGCCGCAATTAAAGGTCAGGAGGGCTGCATGTGGCCCTCGGGCCGTACTTTGAGTATCCCTGTTCTAGGGCATAGGGACTTCTGTAAATTATTTTTCAAGTATTACCGAAATGGCCCAACATACCATGGATAATGGGTGATGGCTTTAGTGGGGTACCTGCTGTTCATCTGGACTGTTTGTTTCCTTTCTGACCACACGCCCTAATACAAAAGACAGCTAAAGGTGGTGCTAAAATTGGCCTTTATTGGATGTTTGAAGATGCTCCTGAGAGAGCGTAGCTTATATAATCAATATTAGCATGACATTTTTATGAACTAATGTATAATAATGCCGCATAGAACATGGATTACTATGTTTTGCTAAAACGTGCTCTTGAAATGTGCCCACGGGGAGTGGCCGCCAATATACACGGGGTACTAATGAAACTGACTAATAATTATGTTATTAAATTGTGATTTTGCATTAATGTTGAACACCTATATGCTAAAATTTGGCTAATAAATCATTAGGCCTTAGTTAGCATGAGTTGAGGCCTAGCTGCCTGGCTCTCATATTAAATGTGTTTTTTTAATGTGCAGTGTGCTGACTTGCTAAAGGACATGAACTCTTGTTTTTCCAAAAGTTAGAAGCTGAATGTAACTGTAGTAGATCCGTTCTCATGAAGTTCGACTTGCTTGTAGAAACATTTTATCTGAATGCAACAGTGTAGATTTGTACCTGCTACAAGGTCGCCTGAACCGGTACAGACAATGGAGCCACTGAACAAAGATGCGCAAAGAATCACAAGAGGATGAAATCATACCGGACATTCTGCCCCTAAAGACGTCAATTATAAGGACCAATAAAATGCGTGAGAACTGTTATGGGGTGACAAATTCGATGAGCTAATGTGAAGATAATTGGAGGGAGATACTGGGGTGCAACCCCTTGTCCAACCAAATTTTAGGGGAATGTACAATGAAATTGGGATAAAAACCCTAGACACCAGGAAGTAGTTTAGACTAGAGAACGGCGGGAATGGAGAACAGGAGAGAATAGTTAGGGAGATGCTGATGCGATTTGCTGTGACCCAGACACTTTGTCACTTTGCTTAGTGACTTGATCATTTTAGAATAGGACCATCCTTGTCCTTAGATTGCCCATTTTACACTTTACCTCCTTATGAGGGAAGTGCCCTTTTATCTGAGCTGAGTTCCTGACTGATGGCGAACCAACTGATGTCCTGAAGACGAAGACCGAACCTGAGTGCTGACCCAAACTTGGAGGGTAACTATATGACAATGATATTGTAATTGTCTGTTTGCTTTTCCTTTCTAGGTACCAACTGCTTCTTTTGACAGAGGTCATAGCTAGATATTTTCCAAATTGGTGTTACTAAATTGTTTTGCATGAAGCCCAACATGCCAATGCTAATTCGAGGTTAGGATAAGGGTTCACTGAACAGACGCAAACAGACAAATGACTGAATCTATGCTTTGTTGAATAATGTGCCAATGTTACTCTGCTAAGGTTAACCTATGTTGACGACGTGCTATGTTCTAATTCTCATAATTCTTGCTTTGATGAAATCTTATTCGAGTTGCCAAATTGTGACAATGTTGATGAGCTTACTGCTGCTAAGATTAATAAAATTGCTAGTAGAATTGTAACCAATAGGGAATAAATATCACAAAATCGTACTAAACTGGTGTGGTTATTCATGATTGGAAGGTCATGGTGGTGTCCTGAGTTTCATTAAATGTCATTGACTAAGGTGAATTGCACTGTTGTAATAAATATTGATGATGTCATTGACATATTGATTGACATATTAAGTAGCTATCTCGTCCTAAGGTGTCTTCAGTCAGGGTCGAAAGATTCATTGGCCTAAAACAAGTCCCAAATTGAGTAAATTAGTCATAAAGGGACGCGTTAACACTCCCATTCAGATATAAAGTAATGTTCTTATTATTCTCACATTCTCATGTGACCCCCACACCAAACTAGACAATATATTCTGAACTCAAGATTTATAGAACAGTGGGAAGAACAGAATATTTAAGTAATCCATTGACAGATCATAACCCTTTAATCTTTGAGCTACAACGGAGCTTGCACCTGGCTCCCATACTTACCTGGCAACCACAAATAATGAATGCGGAAGGCAGTTTACAAAGCCGCCATTAAAAAGGCATTTAATGAATACTTAACCAAAACATAGGTACAGCCTTCAATGGGCAATCAGAATGAAGCATTAAAAATAGCAATCTGGGGCATATCTATAACAGCAGGCTGGAGGTTGCCATAAAACTATACTCTCAGTAATAATAGAAACAGAAGACAAACAGAGAACTCGTGAATGTGAGACCATAGCGAAGCCCCTGTCATCATCCACTCTGAAACAGGACACAATGTGCTTCTGGACTGGAAACATCCTTTATTACGACTTTTTTTTTACGAGAGTCGTGGTTAACGAAAGCGTAACAACGCTTTTTTTTAACCATGACTCCGTTATTTTGTGCCTTAACTACGTATGTTCTGAACAACGAACATGCGTGGTTAAGGTACAAAGAAGGGAGTTGGCGAAGGAGGACGACGCAGGTGACAAGGGGCCGACTAAGGTAAGTGGTGGGTTTAGGTTTTGGGGAGGGGGTGGGGGGTCAGGGGGTTTTAGGTTTTGGGGTGGGGTTGGGGGGTGGGGCATTTTTGGTTTTGGGGAGGGGGTGGGGGTTAGGGGGTTTTAGGTTTTGGGGTGGGGTTGGGGGGTGGGGTGTTTTTGGTTTTGGGGAGGGGGTGGGGGGTTAGGGGGTTTTAGGTTTTGGGGTGGGGTTGGGGGTGTGGGGCGTTTTTGGTTTTGGGGAGGGGGTGGGGGGTTAGGGGGTTTTAGGTTTTGGGGTGGGGTTGGGGGGGTGGGATGGTTTTGGTTTTGGGGAGGGGGCGGGGGGTCAGGGGGTTTTAGGTTTTGGGGTGGGGTTAGTGGGGGACGTTTTTGGTTTTGGGGAGGGGGTGGGGGGTCAGGGGGTTTTAGGTTTTGGGGTGGGGTTGGGCGTTTTTGGTTTTGGGGAGGGGTTGGGGGTTAGGGGGTTTTAGGTTTTGGGGTGGGGTTGGGGGGATGGGGCGTTTTTGGTTTTGGGGAGGGGGTGGGGGGTTAGGGGGTTTTAGGTTTTGGGGTGGGGTTGGGACGTTTTTAGTTTTGAGGAGGGGGTGGGGGGTCAGGGCGTTCTAGGTTTTCGCATGGGGATGGGGGGTGGGAAGTTTTTGGTTTTGGGGAGGGGGTGGGGGTCAGGGGGTTTTAGGTTTTGGGGTGGGGTTGGTGGGATGGGGCGTTTTTGGTTTTGGGGAGGGGGTGGGGGTTAGGGGGTTTTAGGTTTTGGGGTGGGGTTGGGGAGTGGGGCGTTTTTGGTTTTGGGGAGGGGGTGTGGGGTCAGAGGGTTTAAGGTTTTGGGGTGGGGTTGGGTAGGTGGGGTGAGGGATGTAGGGTGAATGGTGCCTATTAGTAATGATTTTATCAGGAATGCCTTTACAACGAAATATCGTTGTTAAGGCATTCATGGTAAAATCATTAGTAGTAAGAACGAGGTCAGTGTTCCGACCTCGTTCTTAAGGCACTAGTTGTTTTCAAAGTCGGTGTTCCGTCATACAACCCTTTTGGACAGGCTACATTTTATTGATTATAGGAAATATTTCACACAAACCCATGCCCATACTGACAAAGTGGGGAGATTATTGGCTACATTTCTGAGGACTGAGATAGGACCCACCTCTCTAAGGCACAGTTGTAACCATAAAAATACTTTGTATAGGTCTACCTGTGTTTTTACATGCATGGTAAAGGCATCCATGGTAAAGGAATACATGATAAAAATTGAAATCCATGTGGCTATCACAAAATGGTTATGCCTCCAAGATTGCTATACCACTTTGTTAATTTGCCAGTACTGGTGCCCTTAGCTCTATATAATGAATTGGACAGCCACCTGGGGGAACTGACATGGGGACATGGTAGGATATGAATGGCATTTTCCAAATGGAAAGCCCCCACTGAAAAAGGAGGGCTGTCGCCCAAGACATGGAATCATTTTTCTAGCCTCCCAACTTCAGAGGTTACCCTATTGGTTAGCTGGATGTAACACAAATGAAACAAGGTAACCACTTGAAATTATGCAAGATAGTAAATGATTCATTATGATTTATGGTTAGCGCAAACTATGTGCCTCACTCCCCAGACTATCAAGGGTTGCATTAACATCTGGTCAAAATTTAAACAGCATAATTCACAGAATTGGGGGAATTTCGTTTTACGCTTGTTCTTATAACTTTCGCCCCAGGATGCACAGGGTTCTAATTAATGATGTCATTTCAGATGCTACTGTGATGATATCAATTATGTCATAGAACATGTCATGAGTGATGTAATATGGGAGATAGAAGACAGTGCATGGGAAAGGCATGACTTAAAGTTACTTTAAAGCACGAGTTATAGTTAATTGAGATGACAATATCTAGATGTCGGTGGTTTTGTTGACGTAAAATGGCATGCTTTTACTGACATTTTCGAATAAACAATAACGTCACTTTAACCTTTGGGTTTTTCAACCTTTTTTAATGCAAAGTAAGATATTATTACCATACTAACTATAACATCACTTTGACCTCTGATTTTTTTCAGTGAAATTTCTTATTTTTTTTTAACGTAAGCTAAGAATTCCATTCACTTGTGTGGTGTGGGATTGAATATGGGGAAGGGGGTGGTGCCCCCCCTAGAGATGCCAATCACCCCACTAACTGCACATGGCTTGAGCCATGTGCAGTGTGGGGTTGGGCGCAGGGCCGGCTACAGGGCTTATTATGTGTAACAATGTAAAGGGTGTCATTTTATGGAAGGTAGACATTCTGGCTTAATCAAAAATTCAGCAACAACCCCAATTAAATGTATATTTCATAAATTCAAACATTACAATGTTTAATAAAAGTGATTGTCCTAAAATATTTTGAAAAAAGCCTTTTTTTTAAAAACTATTCACATGTATTTGAGCCTTCTTTGAACATTTTTGAAGGCATAAAATGCAACCATAGAACTGATCACCAGATATCCCACACTCCAGCTGAAGAGCATACAGTTACAGCTCAAAATGCTTTAAAAAATATTGTAAGCTCTCCTGAGGTCACAGGCTTATTGACCCAGGAGGCTTGCTGGTATTTTTTTTTAAGTTTACCAAATAAAGGCCCTCATTATGACATTCTGACATCTGTTCGCCATATTATGACACACAACACCAAACCGACAGAATACTGCCACAAACACAAATCCGCCAGACCAGACCAAAGGTTAGTGTAAAACTGTCGGTACGAACACCGATATCGTTACGCCAACAAAACAATGCCCTCCGCATTATGACCCACGAATCACTACAGTGGCCATTCAATGGAGGTAAATCATTGGCCGTACACATCGGCGCAGTCAGAATGGCCACCCAAATACAAAACAACACAACATTCGCCAATACCAAAAACATACACCTGACACTGATACACACACCACACCTACCCACCAACAGCACTATAAAACACACACCCTCATAACTCACAACCATGTGCTAACACGTAAAGACACCAAAAGCTAGCCACGCAAACCACAGAGACAACTACACACACACACCACAAACACCCATTAATCTGGCATTCACCCCACACCCCACCACATTACTCAACACCCTCTGCGCAACACACACCATACACCACACAACACCCATGTCCCCACAAAGGTACGACCCGTTTTACTGATTAGGAGTTGCGGGTCATGATGGAGAATATAGTCAAGGTAGAGCCACAGCTGTTTGGAACACAGGTACAGAAAATCTCCATTGCCAGGAAGGTGGATCTATGGCAGGGAATCGTGGACTGGATGAACACCATGGGACAGCATCCACGAACAAGGGACGACATCAAGAAGAGGTACAACGACCTACGGGGGAAGGTATGTTCTATGGCACCAGCTCGCTATCCAGAGGACTGGTGGTGGACCCCCACCTCCTCCCCCACAGCTGACAGCATGGGAGGATCAAGTCTTGGCAATACTGCATCCTGAGAGACTCACAGGAGTTGCTGCAGGACTGGACACTGGTGAGTCAACATTTACTACCTATCACCCCATATCTGCATGCCACTACCACCACCACCCCTCACCCTGACACCCATCACTCCACTCAGTCCCACACAGTGCATCACCACAGTTAACTAAGCTGAATGCATGCCATACCCACTGCGTGCACATCCCTCCCAGTCCTGCATGTACACCCACCACCAATGCATGCACAGCATGGAGAACTAACAATCCCACAATACATCGCCACACATTAACAAAGGTGGCAGAGCAACATCAACAAAATAGGGGAAGCTAGGAATTCAGAATATGTCACAGACATATACCATAATACACTACTTACATCGCAACAGGTGCCCCAGCCAATCTCAGCGGCAAGGAGGTGCCACGGCAAATCTGGACATCTGGATGAACTCTGTGGCCCATCTGGGGCCACTGGTTAGTTGGTTGTTTAGTTGGTTAGTTGGAAACCCCAGCCCATACCCAGTCCACCAAAGAGCCTCCCCCCTCAGTATTCAACACCACAGCAGCCACCCAACGTCCCCAACCTCTGTTCGCAGAACAGGTCAATCAGCAGGGTGCCTGCCTGTGCAGGAACCCCAGTCCACACCTCACAGGCAAGACAATCAGGGTCCTGGGGTCAGTGGCAGTGGACACACCGTTCAAGGGACACAGGCACAGGGGGCCAGGGACACTCGAGGACAGCTGTGCACCAAGGGGAGGACAGGCCCAGGGAACCGACGGTTCAGGAGGCACTTACAAATGTCCTGGGGGCTTACCAACAATCCCAGGACATGTCAGGTGATAGACATCATGCAGGAGAACCAGCAGCTGCAGGAGGAACACCACCAAGAGATCAGGAAAGAATTGCAGGCCCTCAACACCACCATGGTCTCCATAGCAGGGGTGGTGGTTGATATGGACAACATAATGAGGGACTACACATCACACCAGTGGGCCATTTCAACTAGCCAGTCAACTGAACAGCCCTCCACATCTGCTGCAGTTAGTGGACAGGAGGCCCTGCCACAGGACCCACAGGCCACCAGCACCCCTCCCCCTGCAGAAGGTGATCCACATTGCAAACCAGACAGACACCAGAGACAGTTGCCAAGACCAAGACCGCCACCAGGAAATGAGCCCCTCCTGAATGTCCCCATGGGTTCCACTGTGTCACCTTGTCCACTTTGAACTGCCATTGCTCCCCTTCCTATGGCCCCTTGGACACTGGACCTGTGCTACAAACAGACTGGACCAATATCCTGGACTTTCCTCTACCATCACCCCATTCCCATTCCATTGCACTATCCCTTCATAATTGTCACTTCAATAAACACCCTTGAACACAACTTCAGTAATAGTGCTTTATCTGATAGAAATGTGCAATGTTTTGAACTGTATCATCCTGTACAATTGTCCAGAACTTTGTGATTCACTTCCAACAAATGGCCTGTAGCAGTTTGTAGTCATCACATCAGTACACAGTTGTAACCACACCAACATCTGCAAAATGGGAAGGCATAGGTGACAGTCAGTTGGGATGCTAAGGAAGTGACTTCCATTATGCTACAGCCACACCGAAAAATAATGTATTAGAGGAATGGTCATTTCTACTGTCTTACCTGTGTGTCACTGGAAGTACTGCCGTATAACTGATGTCCTGTTGTCCACATCCTCATCCTCTTCCTCACTGTCCTCAGGGTCCACTGCTGCCACAGGAGTATTTTCACCCTCCTCCTCCTGCAGATAGGACACATGTCGTCTGATGGCCAGGTTGTGCAACATGCAGCATATAACAACTATCTGGCAGACCTTCTCAGGGGAGTAGCAGAGGTATCCACCCGTCAGATGGAGGCATCTGTACCTGGCCTTCAGGAGACCAAAGGTCCGTTCAATAACGTTCCTGGTATGCCCATGAGCATCATTATACTCATTCTCAGCCCCTGTACTCGGATTCCTAACAGGGATCACGAGCCAGGAAAGGTTTAGGTAGCCAGAGTCACCTGCAAGAAGTGAGGGACAAACATTAGCCTAGCACGATGGCATGGGGGATGATTCCTGAAGGCGTACACTGACATACATTAGGGGGGACTCAGGCTCACCTATAAGCCACACTCTGTGCCTCTGTAGTTGTGCCATCACTTGTGGGATGCTGCTATTCCTGAGGGCGAAGGCACCATGCACTGACACAGGATACTTGGCAGTGACGTGGAAGATGACCTGGTCAGCCAGGCACACCATTTGGACATTTAGTGAGTGGAAACTCTTCAGATTCCTGAACACCTGTGCATCGGCCCGGGGAGGGAACAAATGCTATGTGTTCCTTCAATGGCCCCAATAACATTTGGAATATGTCCCATTGTACAGAATCCAGTCTTCACAGTGGCCAAATCTTCCACTTGGGGGAAAGTGATGTAGCTGCACATGTGTTTGAGCAAGGCAGACAAAACCCTCACCAGCACTATTGAGAGTATGGGATGTGACATTCCTATTGCGAAGCCTACTGTCACTTGGAAACAGCCAGTTGCCAGGAGATGGATCACTGATAGAACCTGCACAAGAGGGGGGATTCCAGTGGGATGACGGATATCAGATATCAGATCAGGCTCCAATTGAGCACACAGCTCTGTGATTGTGGCCCTATCCAGTCAATAGGTGAGTATTATGTGCCTGTCCTCCAGTGTAGCCAAGTCCACAAGGGGTCTGTACACTGATGCTAGCCTCCTCCTCCTATTCCTCCACAGTGGTAGGTACCTAAGGGACACTAGAGTGAGAAGGGAGTGACAAAATGAACAATGGAACCACCTCTTCAGTGTACTTAGAGCATGTGTGCAACTGGACAATGTAATTGGCTATGTATGTACAATCGACAGCACTGATGCAGTTTTCAATAAAAAAATTGTGTACCAGCAATATAACATGACAACCGCCTGTCCTGTATGTAGGAACATGTGGACGTGATGTAACTACGCCGGCGTTGGGCATCATGGCGGAAAGCGGTCTTGCACCGCCATGCTATTCCTCATTGGCTAAAATGGGGCTCTATAGAGTACAGGATCCAGTGAGGATCACCAGCAGTGGTGACAGTGTACACCGCCGCTGGTGTGACCGCCATTTTCTGACTATAGTCTCACTTGATTCCTGACTTTCCACAAGACAACACCCCCACTGCGTGTGCTGCTGTGACCTGTGTATGGAACCTCCATGGCCCGTGTGACAGGTGAAAGGGCCTCTGCCTTCACTTCGGAGAAGTTAGAGCACCTGGTGGATGGGGTCCAACCCCTGTATGGACAGCTGTATGGGCCTCAAGACCAAAAGGCGAGTACACCATGGGGATGTTGCATGTGACAAAGCTGCATGGAGATGTGTGTTTGTGGTGGCAGTGTGCCATTTGGGTGGTGGGTATGACTGGTGGTAGTGTACATGCAGGGCTCTGGGTGATGTGTGTGTCTGATGAGGGGAAATGCGCTTTGTGGGCCAAATGTGTGACAGGTTGGTTTGTATGGTTAATGGTGTCCTCCTGTCTGTGTTTCCTCTACATGTCAGTGCCCATCAGAAGAAGGGATTGTGGCATGCCATCGCCAAGGACGTGTGGACCCTGGGGGTCTATACCAGCCGGAGCACCCACTGCAGGAAACGGTGAGGCACGGAAGATCGTGGAGGCCCAGCTAGCGATGGCCTCCCAACAAAACCTGACCCGTTGATGGCCTGCATACTGGTGTTGTCGCACCCAGAGCTGGATGGGGGCTTGAGGGCATCACAGCAGCCACAAGGGGGTAAGTCTAGTGTGTGTGACAACCATCTTTGTTGCCTGGCATGGGATTCTGGTGGGTTTTAGTAAGTGGGTGCCTCTTTATGCCAGCTCATACATTGCTGCGTGGTCCAGTTCAGGGTAAATGGGTGAATCGTAAAATTTGGATAGCTAGCCAGGTGGCATTCCATATCAGACAGGGCTTAGTAGGTCCCAGGAGGGGTGCAGATGATGGTGTTTGGCTCTCATCCTCCTGTGCTACCTAGCCAATGGAATGCTAGTGTGGTGCATACAGCTCAATCTTGGTCCCTGTGTGTGATGGTGAAGTGTACACCATCTGTGATGTTGGTGATGTAATTGACCCAGTGCTCCCTTTCTTTCTCCCCCCCCCCTATTTTCTTCTGTCATCCTGTCCATGCGTGCATTAGCATCATCTCGCAAAGGAGCAGGGGCACCTGCGAGTGAGAGAGCTGCAGCCCATGGGACCCAGGAGGCAGAGTCCACCGATGGCAAGGGACCAGTTCGATGGAGGGCGAGGGGAGCACCACGGCGGAGACAGGAGATGACAACACTGACTCTTAAACCTCCTCCGATGGGTGCTGCGTGGTGGTGGTGGACACCTCTGGAACCACCCCAGCTACAGGTAGAGCCGCCACTGCGTACCAGCACTGCCCTTCCAGTAGCCCCCTACTGCATTGCCTGTGCCCGATCATCCAGGAGGGTGGGCATCTCCTTCGCCCTAGGCACCTCAGGCCCTGCCCCAGTCAGCCCTGCTGCCCTCAGTGAGGAGGCTGTTGACCTCCTGAGATCCATCTCTATAGGGCAGTCAACCATAGTGAATGCCAACCAGGGGCTGGCATCCCAGGTGAAGCAATGCAATGTCTTCCTAGAGGGCGTTCACAGTGGCTTGGCGGCCCTATAGAGATTATCTCAGGCTCTGGACTCCTCTCTGATGGCAGCCAGTGTCCCTGGTCCTACCATCCCCCCTCCAACTACCACTTCCCAGTCCCAGTCTCCTCAACCCCAACCCATCCCATACACACATACAGACAAGCATGTACACAAAACATCACACAAGAGTGGCACAGACAAACACAGGCACAAACGTTCAAGCCACAAGCACTCACACAAACAACAGACAGGTCCCCCACACAACAACATCCACTGCCTCCACTGTCTCCCCATCCTCATCCTCCCTCACAGAAACATCCTCACTCCCGCCTGCATACACTGCATCAACAGTCCCAGACCCTGCCACATGTACACCCTTGCCCACAGACACCACAATCGCAGACCGGCAGACATGCACCCCACACGCCACATATGCAGTCATCACCACAACCACCATCACCACCTCATCTATCACCTGAGGGCAAGGATCCCCATCCACCACCTGAGGGCAAGGATCCCCCTCCACTACCTAAGGGCAAGGAGCCCCATTCACCACCTGAGGGCAAGGATCTCCCTCCACCACCTGAGGGCAAGGATCCCCATCTACCACCTGAGGGCAAGGATCCCCCTCCACCACCAGAGGCCATGTAGCCCACCCTCCAGAGACTGTGGCCTAAGACACCCCTCCAACGACTATTAGGCAAGGAGCCCCCTAGAGAACCAGTGGGCATGATACCCACTCCAGAGCCTGTGGCCTAAAACTCCCCTCCAGAGACTATTGGGCAATGATCCCCCTCCAGAACCAGTGGGCCTGATACCCACCCAGCTGAGGTGCCCCCCGTCCCCCTCTTCCCCCTGAAGTGCCTGCCCATTTCCAACATGATACCCCTGAACAGTGGAGTCCTGATGATGTCAGGAGTCAAGTTGGGGCTTGGACAATGCCCTGTGCCCATCTGGCCTTTTGGTACTTTGGACTGGCCATTGGCCCAATCTGTACATTGATATCTACATTTTGATTTCATTATTCATTATGGTGGCTGTTGACAGCAAATTTCAGTGTTTGTACTTCAGATTTTTGTCCTTGCATTTTTTGCTTGTGGGTCCTGTTATTGTCGATTTACTCTGCAGCTGGTTATGTGTGTGTGGTGTGTGTGTATGGTGAGTGTTGTGCGTGTGTGTGTGTCACTCTCCTTTTCCTCCCTCCCTCCCTTGTGTGCTAGACGGCTGTACTCACTGTCATCGCCTTCGTCAGTGTTGGTGCTCCAGGATGGCCATATCATGGTAGATCATCAGGAAGACTTGGAGTTCTGGTTTCGTGGCAGCCGCAGAGTCCTCTGTGTCCCTGAAGGTGAGTCTTTTGTTTTCTGTGATCTGTTTCTGCCAGGCTTTTGATGGCATTGCTACTGCCCCAGATATCCTGGCGGTGTGCTATGTCATAATATGGTGGGTGGTACCTTGACTTCCGCCTGGCTGTAGGTGGCTACCGCCGTGGTCGGTGGTGTTAACGCCCTGGCGGTTGGGGTGGTACATTGGTTGTCTATGGGAGGTCTCACCGCCATGGTCAAAATTTGGCAGTAATTACCACCAGCCTGTTGGTGGTATTACCGCCACTTTAACAGTGGCGGTCAGTACACCGCCAATGTCATAATGACCACCAAATTATTTATGACTGACTGACTGACATGTTCAAACTGTTTATGTTAACCATAAATCCACCTTTACATTAAAGAGGATTTGTTTGAGCATAAACATCACTTCTCTGTCTGTTCTCAGTCTGGTGTTAGCACTGATTAAGCGCAATAAGGCAACCCAGCGTTAGTCTTTGGGAGAGATAGGTCTTACATTAGTGGGAAACAATTTTAGGAGTTTTTTACTGTCAAGACATGTAAAATTTAAACACACATTACATACATTTTAAATAATGTGCACCCTGCCCTATGGGCATTAAGGCCTACCTTAGGGGTGGCTTATAAGTAATAAAAATAAGGGTTTAGGCCTGGCAAAAGGTATATTTTTCCAGGGTGAAATAGAAGTTTAAAACTGTATTACAAGCTGCAGTGACATTATTTTATAGTGCTACGTTAGTGGGTGGCACAAGCATAGACATTCATTATTAGCATTTAATTTACAGGCCATGATTCCCGGTAGTACTTTTGACTAGGAACTAACAAGTAAATTGAAGGTACCAATTAGTTGTGGACCAATTTTCACGATGTTTGAAGGATGGAGCACCAGCACTATTTTAGCACTAGTTAGTTTTAAATCCCATAAACTTCACTATTGCCATTTGATTTTCATCTGCAATTAAACAATGATGGCGCACTACACTGTGATTCAATATAAACTGATTGCATATAACCTACAGGCATCAATGCCTAATTTTATATTTCAATGCTTGCACTAGGAATTCAGAGACTTATGTTGCGTTTCCTTTGTTTACATAATATTATGCACAGTACAATACGTTCTTTTAGACGATGGCTAGATGAATGAGTGACTAGGGTTGCTTTTTGCTAAGGGCTGTGTTCTCGCATACAGCGAACGGAAGCAATGGTATACCCTCAGAGCTGCAAAGTTTATTTTTAACAGAAAAGTTCTGTTCTTATAAAATTTATGATCTTATAAGAAAATGTATTTAAATATTGTCATATTATGTTATTAATTTAAATCATTTGAATTGCTTAATTTAAAAAGTGTCCCTATTACTTTACAAATTAAAACACTATTTTTGAAATTCCAAAGGGTGGGCGAAGGACAATCAAATAAAAAGGAGGAAATACCAAAATAGTTTTTTCTCCTAACTGCAAGTGTATATTGTGCAATCTCATAAACTTGTCCTGCTAGCAAGATTTTGACTTTTCTACTCTATTGCTGCTTAAAGTTTATGAAAAGATGCATGACAAATGTGTGGTGTTATTCATCAAACAGCCCTTCTTTATTGAAAGAGAAAACAGTTCAGTTTTTTTATTCTAATTTCCCAAATTTGGACTAAATGTGCAAACATTCTGGTTCCAGAAGGTGTCTGCACATATCTTTCTCTCACTGATATCCGTAAAAGGTGACTTGTGTCGACAGTCTCCTAACAGTTTGCTTCTAAACATGAAAATAGAGAAATAGGCACTGGGATGATACTATCTATTCATCTTATATCCTTCTCAGGTATGAAAAAAATTAAATAAAAAAGTGAACACATCTCCAAAACGTGATTTCTTTATTAGCTTCAGGAGCAGGACACTACTGGAGCATGTACAGACGGTTGAGTTTCAAAACAGTGAAAGGTGATGTTGTTTCTTTTAGCCTGAGAAGGAGGGGGGAATCCCATTCATCTTAAATGTGTTGCTTCCAAATACTCACATACAAATTGACCTTGGTCTTTGAACTAGCCAGGCTGCTTTCCCTTTAGGAATGAGAATGATACAAGTGGATGGTGTGTTTGGAAATCTTAATTGTCTGCACAAGACCCTGCTCCAAATTACCTTTTGGAACATTGTATTGAAGTTTCAGTGATATGAGAAATACCCTCTTGTATGATGCAAAAATGTGTTTTGTGCACTACATAACATTAAAAATGTACTATCAGGAAAACAAAATGCAATTTGGCTTTGAGATGGTTTTAAAAATTGCAAAATCTCTCTCTCTTAGGATGATATCTGCCAGCAACTTAACGCTTGATGCCCGTTCATCAGTCAGTAGCCCTCGATCCCCAGGACATACCACTTGGTGGAGAGCCTTTCAATCAGCTACTCTGCTCCTATTGAGCCCCTGCTCACTACACAGCCCCACCAGCCGCGGTACCTGAAGTGGTGAGGACTACACACTGATTGGGCTTGTAAAGGTGAGGTCACATGAGGGGGAGCTGGTGCGAGTCAGCGGAGCAAGGGAGCTGTATTCTGTGCCTCACTCCACTGTGGCCTTACCTGCTGCGGCAGCTGGCCTTCAAAGAACCCTGTTGCTGATTGTAGAAGACAGGAGAGGAGCAACTGTACACACTATGGGGCCCTGCAGACAGCCTGAGTGATGGGAGGTACACTTCTATCTGCATGGTTCACCACTGCAGACCCCTATCATTGGCACGCTATTGGGGTGATTGTCACTTTTTCTCTCCACCGTCCCACGGCTTCTCAGCTGACCTGTTGGGACTCTGGAACTTGCTGCAAACTGTAAGCCATATACCTTGGTTGCCCCATTTTTTGGAATATGGTGGTGCAGTCAGCTGGGCAAGCTTGGATTGCCTTGGGAGGCCTGCTTATCTGCTTGCTTCTCCCCTAGGTCTGCCCACTACTACTGCTTCCCAAGCCCGAATCCAAACTTCGACGGGACCAAGAATACTGTCTGACTGATAGTATAATATGAAAGAGAATGGTGCGCTAGGTTTCCTGGAGCACGGAGCCCAGTCCACAGCCTTCAAACAATGCCTGGCTTCACAAGAGCACTTGT
Source organism: Pleurodeles waltl (assembly GCF_031143425.1). Taxonomy (NCBI): domain Eukaryota; kingdom Metazoa; phylum Chordata; class Amphibia; order Caudata; family Salamandridae; genus Pleurodeles; species Pleurodeles waltl. The sequence goes on from NC_090445.1 coordinate 1,351,737,034, forward strand.
TACCACCTGGCATGGCCGACTAGGGGACTCTGTGGATGCTGGGCCCAATCTTTCATTTGACTGAATAACTACTTTGATCATCATGGCATCTGCCCTAGGATGAACCTTAGCATTGGATCACTAGACCACAAACGAATTTCTCAACCTGGGCTGTGTGACCGTCATCATGGTTAGAACACAAAAAAAGAGAGGCAGCTAAGCCCTTCATCTCTCAGATGCTGGGGTCCCCGGACATGGATGGTTCAGCCCCTGATTTGGTGACCCCAGGAGGGGAATCCTGAGGGCCTACCCTGAACACAATCTCACAAGCCATTGCTGCCTCTGGGGAGGCACTTAAATTGAAGATCAATGAAATGGTGGCGAACATGGGCCTTTTACGCGATGACCAGCGTGGACTGGCTGAATGAGCTACTGTCACTGAAAGTGCAGTGGATAACCTAACCCTAGAAATTAATTCAGTACAGACCCAGATGTCCACCATGGGAACCAAGATCAAAAACATAGGCGCTGATTTAAGAAAAGTGGGGCTGCACCCAGTGCAGCGCCACTTTCCTTGCGCCCCTTAGCGCCCCCCTACCGCCACCATGTGTGTGCTATATTTAAAATACAGTGCAGCTTGTGCAGGGTAGGGAGCAATAGCGTAACACTTTTTTATGCTTTTGATGTACTCTGCAGGATTAGTTTGGCGCTACTCATGCAGAGTACACGGGGGCCTATTGTATTCAACAGCATGCCCCCTTTTAATGCCTGCTCTGAGCAGGCTTTAAAAGTGCTGAGAAAAATGGTGCAAGGAAATTTCTTAGATTTCCTTGAGTAATTTTTTTGGCCCCTCTATTGGGGGAGCACCCCCTTTGCATACATTATGCTTCGCGTAGGTATAATGTAGTGCAAAGGTTACAAAGTGGCACAATGAATGCATTGCGCCACTTTGTAAATATTGCATGTTTTTTTGGCCATTTAATGTCACATTAGCATAAAAAAAGTATGGCAATGTGTTGTTAGGATGGCGCAAAAGAGCTCTTAAATCAGCCCCTTAGAGACCAGGTCTGAAGGTGCCGAAACCATAGCACACCGGAACAACGTTAGAATCATTGGGCTCCCAGAGTGTATTGAAGGTACAGATACAAAAATGATCAACTTTCTAGAAAAATGGAATAGGAAGGAGGTGGCCCCGGAGGGTCTCTCTCCTTTCTATCCACTGGAGCATGCTCATCATTTCAGCATGTCTCCCGCTACCTGGAGCAGCTCCTTGTCTATTAGTGGTACACTTTTACAGTACAGGGGCTATGACCATACTGGGAATCATGCAAGATTCCAGGGGGATATTATGGTTAAAAACCACAAAGTCATGTTTTCCTGACTTAACAAGAGAGATCCAAAAACAGAGTCTCATTCAGTGATGCTAAACAATTCTTCAGTCACCTAGGTCTCAAGTATGCTATGCTATTTCCAGCAAGACCGAGGGTGGCTACGGGAGACAAAGTGCCTTTCTTTACATCGACTCAAGCATTTTGGGAATGGTTGGATCACTTCCCTCAACAGGGTGGTGACACCTCATTGTAGAACAACAACAAATGGCACTGACGGCAACCACCTCGGAATGGAGTCAAACTTGGCCAGGGAGCTGCTCCATCCCAATCCCAGATGTGTCAAGATGTCAGTGGGTGGTGGAGGCAGTCCCTGCCATGAGCATGGGCTGCGCTCCACATCTCTTAACAGTCAAGGTGAACCAAAAGACACTTAGGGGCATATTTAAGAAACGTGGCACTGCACTGTATGCAGCGCCACTTTTCTTGCACCCTTTACTGCCCTCGTACTGCCACCACGTCTGCACCGTATTTAATATATGATGCACCACGGCGCAGGATAGGGGGCAATAGCATAATTTTTCATGACGCTATTGATGTACTCTGCAGGAGTAGCGCCAAAATATTGACGCTACTCCTGCAGAGTACAAAGGGACCCATTCTAAATAATGGAAGCCCCCTTATAACGCCTGCTCTGAGCAGGCGTTAAAAGTGCTGTAAAAAACGATGCAAAAAATCTGTTTGATTTCCTTGTGCCATTTTGTCACCTGCCCCCAATGGAAGAACGCCATCCTTGCATACAATATGCCTGACGGAGGCATAATGTAGCGCAAAGGGTTACAAATTGGCACACTGCATACATTGCGCCACTTTGTAAATGTGGCATGAGGAGTTTGGCCTCACTTTGGCCACATTAGCGTAAAATAAATTCTGTATCCTTTCTTTCCCTACTTCGGTGCTGTGTTGCTTCTCACACAGGGCTGCAAGTGTTAATGATTATCCTGTGTGCTCCTTTCGGGTGGTGGGATGTTTGACTGGGAAGCGCCTCTGCAGGCACTCTCCATATTATAGTTGTGCTTGTGATGCATGCATGTGTGTTAAATATTTTTTAACTGGTTTGGATGAGAAGTTGTTTGCTTCTGATCCTGAGGATGAGGTGCTGGATTTGCTGTTTTTGTTTGTGGGATGCTTGTTAGTTTGCCGCTGCCTGCTCTTCCGAAATACAGTTAGTTGAGCACTAAACTCATACCATATGTATGAGATTGGATACTTCCCGGTCATCTGCCCCATAATGTTAGCTTTTCCCAATAGCAACCACCTTGACTAACAACTTCATCTCCTGGAATGGCCAGGGCCTTAACAATATGTCCAAGAGAAATAAAGTATATACGTACCTTAAAAGACAAGGAACATATATAGCCCTACTGCAAGAAACCTACCTTACTGTAGCTTAAGGTTTGTCACTTCATAATAAATGGCGGGCCAGGCATATACAACAATCTATTTGGCATTTGCCAGGGGGGTTCTGTTATGAGTGAGCCAGGGTACTCTTCCAGAACACAACTGAACTCATTGAGCCAGACGGTAGACACATAATGGTTACAGGGAGATTGGAAAGTTGTGACCTTGAAATAGCTGGAGTAAATGCTCCCAAGCTAGATCAGGGAGGATTCTTTGTGGAGCTCTCTAGAACCTTAGCCCCCTATTTAACGCAAAACATATTACTGGAATGAGACTTCAATAGCATTGCTGATCCTGCCCTTGATCTGTCCCACCCACCTCTAGGAGACTCCCCGGTGACCTGCTTTTCAGGTGCTTTCTCAGACTGACAGAGGCAGTGGGGACTGGTGGACTCTTGGAGTTGCCTCCACCTTGTGACACGTGACTACTCATTCTACTCAGGCATGCATGAACTTGATGTTCGCCTTGATAAATTCCCCTGTGCATCAGCTGTTCAAGGAGTGGTTCACAATGTCTATGCTGAACGGCCTTCGATCATAATCTGGTGTTACTCTCCCTAAACTAGGAACGTGAGTGCCCTTGCATCCCCGATTGACAGAGACAGGTTGAAGCAATGGGTGATCCAGTCTTCAGCATAACACCGGTGCAGCCATAACCAATCACTTTGCTGATAACACAGGGACAGCTGCCTTCCCTCTGAGCTAGTGGGACACTTTTAAAACAGTTATCCGGGCCGGTATGTTGCTGAAATACCCAGAGTGCGACACACATTAATGGGTGAAGTCGAGGAGCAAGGAAAAGTGCTGAGAGACCTCGAAAAATGTAGACCGGAAATCCAGCACTCTCTCAAGCACCTACTATTAGAAGCAAAGAAATTTCTAGAAGCCCGAGTTAAGAAACTTAACTTCTTTGATTACCTTGAATACTTTACCCATGTCCATGTTGAGTGATATAAAACAGGCACCGTAATCCCAACTCTCAGGGATTCCTTAATCTTGGGGGTGGAATCCACTACAGGCAAGCCCATCGATGACCTGACTGCCATGAATGCTAGGTTCTGGGACAGTTACACAACCCTTTATGCCCCATCATCCACGGTGCATATATGTGATATATTTGAGGACTTCATCACCCACTATAGTCATCACGGTGCTTGTACAAGACGATGCAGATGAGCTAGAGGCACCATCATGATCTAGGAGGTTAGGGCTGATATTAAATATATGGTGCGTGGTAAAGTTCCCGGTACAAATCGTCTGCCAGTTGAGTTTTCGCTTCCTATTGGATCAATCTAACGCTGAAGCTGGTTGGTCTTTACACTGCAGCTCATGACATAGCCCACCTCTCAATCTCCACCTGTGAGGCCCTGATTATTCTATTCCTGAAACTAAGTTGCCCTCCCACAGATGTTCGAGCCCACTGCCTCTTGTCCATGACAGACGTGGACTATAAGATTCTTAGTCGAATATTGGCAACTCGTCTTCTACCCCGTATGTCAACCCTGATTCACACCGATCAAATAGGTTTTACCCCAGGGCATAACACTGCGCTCAATACTTGCAGGCTCTTCTCAATTATGAATGATGATTCCGTTGACAAGGGAACAACAGCTGTTATGGCAGTAGACATACATAAGGCCTTCGACTGTCTGAGTTGGGACTCCCTCTATGGAGTCAGGGCACGGTCAGGTCCCACAGCGTGAGTCCACACTGCTAGAACCATATCTGACTCCTACACTGTAGGTTGTGGAACCAAACATGAGTGTCTCCTCTTCCCAATATTGTTTATCATAGCAGTAAAGCCACTGGCTTGCAGTGTGTGCACAGGTGGATTTTATCCTGGATTTGAGGTTAGAAGGACACTATCAGTATGCAGGATTGTATGCACATGACATGTTGCAGTTCCTCCGAGAGGTAGAGCTAGACTCCCTTAGGGCAATGGATCTACTGGAGTGCTTTAGTACAGTGTCTGGCCTGAGCAATAATTGGAAGAAGTACCATTTATTTTCACTCTGTAGAAACGCCACCCTGCTCCAGATCCTGAGTTGCCTCACCAGGAACGTTGCCCATTTAAAATACTTAGGAGCTAAAGTAAACCATGATCACCAAGACCTGTTAGATGGTAATACTGGAGCGGCTGTTGGAGCGCTCTAATCCAGTGGAAATTTCTGGAAATCATTGTCATTATACATCGCAGGTAGGATAGTAGTGGCCATGATGGTGGCTCTCCAGAGATTACTTTTTCTCTACATTGCCTCTGCTGGTTCCATGCCGCCTGTTCCAGGGCTTGAACTCCTTATTGTAGGAGCTGATCTGGGATGTGTAGACACAGAGTGGCTTTGTGATACACCATGTGACGAGGGGAGAAATGGCAGCACCAGACCTAGAGACATAATAATTAACAGCACAGTTGCAATGGTTTATTCAAAAGATACACTATAGAATACACCCAGAGGGGGGAACCATCACCTAGCTTCCTGTTCTGTTGGACATCTCCTCAGTCCTCTTGGTTCCTCAGTGTTGTCTCCCGGCTGTCTCCCAGGTGGTGGTACAGCAATGCTGGAACGCTGCTCACAATGAACCTGCACCTGTACACCTTACTTGCTAGGACTGCAACTACGGTGGCTCAAAGTGATGGCCCATGAAGGAGCATTGGGGGGAATAGTAGGGTGGACCGCCAATGGGATAACCCACGAAGGAGACCTTTACCGAGATGGAGCATTGCTCCCACTTGGGGACTTAGCAGTGGAGTTTGACATTCCAGTTGGTCAATTCCAAACTACATTGTGCGATAGCGGCTATAATTAGAAACCATTGGGGAAACGGAGAATTGGAACCCGCAGTACACCAATGATGTCAACTGCGTTGTACTGCAACGGGTCGCATTAGAGTGGTTTGTGCCTACATCGAGCCATATGCACAAACATTCTCACTGTTTTAACAGAACTAAAGCACAGGTGTAAAACAGACTTTGCCCCACACATTAACCATAGAGATTGGGACAAGATCCTGGAAATTGTGCCCACCATATCTCGCTGATTCATTTTTATTTCCTACACAGGGCTTACCTCATACCTGGTGAGATCAACAGACCACTCAACAGCGACGGCCACCTGTCCTAGATGTGGGGATCCTTGTGTGCAAATATTCCACATTTTAGGGGCCTGGCCACCTTTGACAGGGTTTTGGGAAGCAGTAATGCACTGTGCCAAAAACATTACTCACCGTGTGATCAATTGTTCACCACTGGCTTGTCTCCTTGGAGGATTCCCACGCCCTGATAAATGCAAAATCACTACCAGATTTACTGATCTGGCACTGATTTTAGCCAAACAGGAACTAACCATGCAGTGGAAAGCTACCTGGGGACTGAGGCTGAATAAATGGCAGTAGGAACTGGTTAAATGGGCAGGTCTTGAGAGTGCCGCACTACTTAGTGAATTGAAAACTGGAAGAGGAACAATAGATAGAGCAAGAGCATGGAACACCTTGTGGATAGTCTTATGGCCCTGGACACAGACCCAGAATGCCTAAAAGCCCTCTTCTATTCAGGGAAGGCTCTGGGAGTGAACTTCCCTTAACATCCTCACACCCAGAGCGAGGTCCCCTGGGGGAAATCTAAACACACAAAGAGGGGCTCTGGAAAGTTGTTACTCAATATGGAATACTAGATCAGACAGTATGGCAGGGGTAAAAAGAGAAGGGGGAGGTGGAGAAGGGGGATTATGCTTATTATTCAATAGCAAAAATGAACCTCTACTGTCATATGTATATATATATATATATATATATATATATATATATATATACATATATATATATATTAGATAAATCAAAGGATAAAGTGACGTTAAAGTTGGATATGGTAATAGAATCTTAGCTTACAATAAAAATTAAAAAAATGGTAATTCACTAATAAAACAAGGTTTAAAGGGACATTATAGTAAGGTATTGAAATGAGATAAGAACTAATGTTTAGAAATGGAAAAAACTGTAAAAATCAACAGTTATAATTTAATGAACTCTGCCCTGTTGTACAGTGATTTTAAGCTCACATATTACATCACTCATGAGAGTTGAATGAAATCATTAGCTTTGATCAAACTATAGCTATACAGTGGACCAATTATAGTTTAGTCAGCTAGCCCTAACTTTCGCTCCCATCACGCACATCCACAATTATATCATTTAACATGTCCTAAGTTATTTAATAAGTGAGGTCATAAGCAGTGCATGATAAGGGTACAAGATGTAGATAATTGACTTCACTGTATCTGGTGTATTTTAGTGGTTTCTGGTTTTTTTTAACATTAGCTCATGTCGCATTCCAACGCCTAACAATAAAGCAACACCAGCCCTTGTTTTTTCAGTGAATTTCTATTTTCTTAAACAAAAGTTAAGGTGCTGGAACCTAATCTAACCAAAACGTCACTTTAAGGTTTAGTGTTTTCATAGAATTTCGGGTTTTAATTACATTCTAAATTAGACCACCAGCCCGCGATTCCCACTCCATTCTCTGAGACAGTCCCTTCCCCTTCCTGTTGATGCGCAAGGTGAGGGTTTCCATTGTTATTCTTGTGTTCCAGGAAGAGGTGCAAATGGACTCTGTCCCACGCATCTCTGAATGACAAAGGGCCTAGACCTTGACACTCCCAGCTCCAACCGAGTCGCTTTGACCTCCAGGCATCAGTCTGTAGACTTCTTTAACTGACCTCACTTCAAAACTCTTACATTCCCACAGCACACACGCCTAAAAGTATGGCATATCTTGCAGTGAAAAATAAACGTTTTCAAAGCTGCAGCCCTTTAACATTCTTTTTCATCTTTATTTATCATTTTGTTAATTATACATAAAAGATCAACAGTGGTATTATTCAGACATAGTTCCAGTTTGCTGTTTCACGTACTGCACAACAGAGTACAATGTCTATAGTTTCATTTTTAATATTTACAATCCTGTCGCTCGTGTGTGATAAAACAAAGCAGCCCAACTAATAGTGCCCAAATAGGCTCCTGAAGCCTTTAGTCAAGCGAAGAACTAGTTCACATTCTTTAAAGGCTGTGGGACAGAGGCAAATGCCCAACAAAACACATTTATATTGTAATTTGATGTCCTAATTTTTTTTCTAGAACTAGAAGGAAAAAGTATATTTGTGACTTAAATATATATTTAGGTACAAATATTGACTGCACGCTAAAGCATGCGTGTTTTCATCAGCACGTCCTTTACAGTCTAATGGTCTTCTTTTTCTTATAACTTACCCTCCCCTTTATTAGATCACAGCATGAGCAGCATTTCTTTTACTTAAAAGCAGGGCTGATGGAATTATGCGATTGTGTGGCCGCATCGATTTCTGTATAAATATAGATTCGCCGCATTTGCCACATAATTCATCTGATACACACTCTGCTGATTTTAACAAAAGCTTGGCTCCAGCACAACCGGTTCAAAAGTTTCTAAGAACATAGCAACATGTGTTGCTGGTAGTGGAAGGCCCTTTGCAAAGGCTGAGTGGTCAACTTTCAGTTGCTTATTGCTATATTTCAGTGTTAAGCTAATGCACAGGCAGTATTAACCAGTTAAAAAAATGACAATCATGAAGTAATACTATCACAAAATGTGTTGCATTATGCCACATAATTTGCCTATATAAACTGCATAAATTACACAAACCTGACAAAAAAAATGTTGCCCTACCCTGCCGCATAATCCCAGTGAGCCTGGTTAAAAGTCTTTCACTGGACTGATCTCATTACATCTCATGGTGTTCTTCTACAATGACGTATAATTCTACATCACCAGGCAGTATCTATGCCTTTAAAAAATGGTGCATGGCTACTTCTTGTGGCACCAACTCCCATTATTACTGTGTGACATAGTTTTTAAGGGCATTTGAAATATAAATTAAGATGTGTAACTCACGTAATTTCTAGAATTTCACACTTCACTTATTATGCAGAACCCAGAAAGTGTGTCACTTCAAATAACTACGTGCCACACAAGTGCATGGCAATAATATGAATGCCCAGAAAGTGACCAGCTGTTGCTTGTGCCATTTATGTTTTTTGTAGTATGTTTTTATGCAAGACTCTTGTCAAGCTGACATACAGCACTAAATAATAGATTTGCAATTGCGTAATTACATGTCAATTTGCATAGTGTTCCTGAAAATTTCACGTAATTACACAAAAGCAAATAATGCGAATTTCACATGCTCTGTCATTTTACACATTTGACAGGATTGCTACCTTTCAGAATTTGCCAGATGGATTACTAGGCTTCTCTGATTATCCATCCTTTTTTAGTGTATATGCACGTTACCCTGCCGTCCTGCTGACTAGGCTAGTGCTGTGCTGCTGTCTGTAGGTAGGGCCACTGAAATTATGCAGCATAATGCTGCACATTTTGTGATAGTGTTGCTTCATTATTTTGTCATTTTTACATCTGGTATTAGTGACTGGAAATAGAGTTAATCTTATTAGTAACAATGTAATACCTAAATACAGAAATAAGCAACTTAAAGATGCCCAGTCAAACGGTGAAACAGTCGCCCTCATTCTCCTCGACCTCTCGGCTGCCTTTGACACCGTCTGTCACCGCACCCTAATCACCCGCCTACGCTCCACCGGGATCCAAGGCCAGGCCCTGGACTGGATCGCCTCCTTCCTCGCTAACCGCTCTCAAAGAGTTGACCTCCCTCAGTTTCGCTCAGAACCCACCAAGATCATCTGCGGCGTACCTCAAGGCTCATCGCTCAGCCCGACACTCTTCAATGTCTACATGAGCCCCCTCGCCGACATCGTACGCAAGCACGACATCATCATCACCTCCTACGCCGACGACACCCAACTTGTACTCTCCCTCACCAAGGACCCCGCCAGCGCCAAGACCAACCTACAAGAGGGTATGAAGGACGTCGCAGATTGGATGAGGCTCAGCCGCCTAAAGCTGAACTCTGAAAAAACGGAAGTCCTCATCCTCGGCAACACCCCGTCCGCCTGGGACGACTCCTGGTGGCCCACGGCCCTCGGCACCGCACCGACCCCCGCAGACCACGCCCGCAACCTCGGCTTCATCTTGGACCCTCTTCTCACCATGACCAAGCAAGTCAACGCCGTGTCCTCCGCCTGCTTCCTCACTTTCCGCATGCTCCGCAAGATCTTCCGCTGGATCCCCGCCGACACCAGAAAAACCGTGACCCACGCCCTTGTCACGAGTCGCCTGGACTACGGCAATACCCTCTACGCCGGGACCACCGCCAAACTCCAAAACCGCCTGCAACGCATCCAAAACGCCTCGGCCCGCCTCATCCTCGACGTACCCCGCAACAGCCACATCTCCGCACACCTGAGACACCTGCATTGGCTCCCAGTCAGCAAAAGGATCACCTTCCGTCTTCTCACCCACGCACACAAAGCCCTCCACAACAAGGGACCGGAATACCTCAACAGACGCCTCAGCTTCTACGTCCCCACCCGCCCCCTCCGCTCCGCTGGCCTCGCACTTGCTGCCGTCCCTCGCACCCGCCGCTCCACGGCGGGTGGGAGATCTTTCTCCTTCCTGGCGGCCAAGACCTGGAACTCCCTCCCCACCAGCCTCAGGACCACCCAGGACCACTCCGCTTTCCGGAGACTCCTAAAGACTTGGCTGTTCGAGCAGTGATAACCCCCCCTTTCCCCCCTAGCGCCTTGAGACCCGCACGGGTGAGTAGCGCGCTTTATAAATGTTAATGATTTGATTTGATTTGAAACTTTGGAAAAAACAATCCAGTGAGTGGGAATCTGAGTCGCTATATTATTTTGTAACTTTTGAACCGTTTGAGCTAAAAACAAAATCTTTTTTTGTTAAAATCTGCAATTAAGCAGTAGATGATGGATTATGTGGCGAATGTGGCAAAAACATAATTATGAAAAAAATCACCATGGCCGCAGAATCAAATAATTCCATTGGCCCTGCAGATATGTTTTAGTTCTATCTATTTTATAAGTTCCGAGCCTATCTCTCACAGCTGCTGCTCTAGTCATAGGCACTGTGCCCCAAACCAAGATAAGAGCACCTCTCTGATCACTTATCCATAAAATCAAAATACTTCCCTTAGAGAATAATTGTGAATACAACACTCTGACAGTCACATACTCCCTCATGGTGTAGCATGCTACCTGTCCCTGAAACAGTTTAATAAATAGGCTATAATGGGGCAGGGTAGGGGTATTATGGCCTTCAAGCACTTGGGGGACTCAGAGGGACCCCACACAGGAGCCAAAATATTTTTTCCATGCCATGGGTTCTGCCACACTATAGTGGGACTCAGTGGGGACCTTCCATGAGGTATCACAGCACTAACATTGAGTGCAGTGCTGCCTTCCTGTGAGGTACCAACATCCCATGGGTGCCCTTACCCCTACTGTGAGAGCTGACATTGAAGCTTCACCCCCATTGGTACTGTGGTTCCATGCAAAATTCCTTAGGGAGCTTGCACTGTCTCACCAGGTTTCAAACCCTATGGCCAAACCCCACTGCGCAGGACCAAAGACCTCTCAGTGTGGGGACTTGAATGTTGTCCTTAAACACTATGGGGGTTATTCTAACTTTGGAGGAGTGTTAATCCGTCCCAAAAGTGACGGTAAAGTGACGGATATACCACCAGCCGTATTACGAGTTCCATAGGATATAATGGACTCGTAATACGGCTGGTGGTAAATCCGTCACTTTTCCGTCACTTTTGGGACGGATTAACACCTCCTCCAAAGTTAGAATAACCCCCTATATCAGTGGGGACTTGAACACCATCTTTTTCACACATTCACTCTGTGTGGACATGGATGTCCCCATAAGCACACACTATCTCTGTGAGGACTTTAACATGACATTAGTTACTATGATTGTGGGGACTTGAACATGATTACCTTCACACACCATCTCTTGGGGCACTTGAACATTCCTATAATTCCGCACTATCTCTCTTTCGATTTGAACATACTTATCTTCACACAATCAGCATGTAGACCTGAACATTGCCTTTACGCACTTTTCCAAATGGACTTGACAAATGTTATCTTTACACACTTTCTTTATGGTGGCTTGGATATCACAATTGCGCACACACGATCTTTGTGGGGGCTTCAACACTGCTATAATGAACCACTATCTTTGTCGGGCATGAACATCATTATAATAAGACAATATAGGGCATAGTTATCAAAGAGTTGAATCACCCTTGTGCCACGCAAACGTAGAAAGAGAAAATACCTCAGAGGATTGTTTTGTGCAGGAAGATGTCCCTTCCTGAAAAAAAACAATCTGGCTTACAACTTGGCACCCTTGCATAATGGTTGGCACTAGGCAGCACATTGTGCACCAGTGCAAGGAAACAATAGGAATGTGCTGTATAATGTTAAATTTGGCACAATCATGCCCTTTCCCTAGCAGGCAGACAAGCGCAGCAAGGTGGCTTGCTGCACCTGCAATGGCAGAGAGTTTCCAGGTCACCTCAGTCCAGTATAGGCTGAGCCTAGGTTACTAAAGAATGTGTTTAAAATCTGCTGCTGAGGTATTGCAACGGGCACAGGTGACCAGAGCATCCATGAAAATTCTGTACATTTTGCCTGGAGAGGGGTAGGATCTATGGAAGATACAGAACTAATTTAAAGCAAGCATTCTTTGAGACCTTCCGGGGTTGTCCAAGAATCCTGGACCATTCCTTATTGTGAAAGGCTCTGCCTATCTCTGCCAACCAGGGTCCTCTGATGGGTTGTAGGGAAATTTTGTGAATAAGCTAACAAGGCCCTATTTAGCCAGATTATGAGGCTTTGTTCCATCATCAGTGTGTGGAGGGGATTAGAAAGCTGGTTAGTAGCTGGTTCAGATTCCCTTGCATTCCAGGGTCGCTAGGGTGTGATGGACTCAGCCATATTTGGTGAATTGCACCTTCCCTGTAGAGCTGAATACTCAGTAAGCTCTACAAAAGTCAGTAGTTGGCTGTCGTGAAAAAGTTACCCCAGCGAGAAGATTCCTGCCTGGTCTCAATATCGCAGTTCCTGATTAGTCAAATGTTCCCGCTCCTCTTGAAGATGGTTCAGAGGCAACAATTGGCTGTAAGGAGGAGAGCCCTGAGTAATACAAAATCCTCTTGCAAGGCTGATCTGGGCCACCAATAAAAAACAAGGAAAGTTGAACCGACGACTAGCTCTGGGGACCACTACTGCTAAGGCCCTCTCTTCTGATAGCGAGGGATTATGGGTACCTGTAGCCTCTAAGTAGGACTCAGAAATCCAGTGGGTTGGCCACTGCAGCTCAGCTGAGAAGCAGTAGAACTCAAAATCAGGGGACCCAATGCCATTGACTCCAGTAGGAGCTGCAATTTGGTTAGAGCTATCTTATGGCGAGAGTTATGTAGTTTAGTAGTCTATTGAGTACAGAGAAGTGCCAGTGGAAGATTGACAAAATAATTCAAAAGTCAAGGGGCATCATCATCTTGGTGATGACAAGGCTTCCCAATGGAGTCAGGGGAAGCAGCCCCAAAAGTCACCTGAGCACAGAGGGGCATCACTGCTGCTGTAAGGTTACAATCCAGGAGGTCCTGGTATTGATGAAAAATCCAGATCTCCAGATACCAGAAGGACGAGGCCTTTCAATGGACAGGACCTCTCCCAGGGGCCAGTTCTCCGGTGCTACTGCTGAACCACAGGTAACAAACATGATTTGTCCCAGCTGACCTGGAGACCTGATAATGTCTCAAAGGTCTATAGGAGGTCAAAGATCCAGAAGTTATCCTCTTTGAGGACCCTGATATAAAATAAGATGTCATCCACATAGAGTGACATTACATGGATTCTGTCTGGCAGAGAGATCCACCAAATGTTGCCTGGCCTATGTGTATGGGCAGCCAGGAGCTTCAACCCAAATGCAAGTAAAAACATAAGAGGGAACTTCCCTGTCATGTGCCACTGCCCATTGGTAGTTGCTCTAATGTGAGGTGACCCACAAAGACCAAGGCTGAAGGATGCGAGAGCAGCAGCTGGATCAATCAGATGGTGTGAGCTCTAAAGCCAAACTTTGCCAGGACCTTGAGAAGTATACCCAGCTCAGGGAATGAAACCCTATCTCAACATCTGAAATGAAAACCGCCGCCCGGGGCCAGCAATTCAGGGGAGTCTTTATGATTTGGTATAGCCTCCTAATATTCAGTGAAGTACTACAGCCGGGTCCATATGTTTCAGGTGGGGGTACTCATTGTGTGCTGTCAACTAGAATTTAGCTGAACATTTTATAGTTGATATTCTAAACTGCTATCAGGTGATAAGTAATTGGGTTTGTGAGGTGATGCTCGGGTTTTAGCAATGACTCTAACGTGACCTCAAAGGGTGGTAGGCCATGGGTTCCAGGAGTATTGTCCTCAGCTGATTCTGTGATTACCGCCTAAATATCATGGACTGGAATAGTGTATCTATCTCCTCCAGCCCCACTAGGGACAATCAGGGGAGGGGAACTGCCCCCACAAAGGCCTGAATGGATTCTGGGGAAGCATCAGGGCTTGAAGCACTATAGAGCCCCCCAACGTGAACATTTTGAAAAGTATTGTAAATGTCAAGGAATTTGAATTTGGAGGCTAAAAATTAAATAAGTATCCTCCGATTGATTTGTGGGAGCAGTGCAGGTGCAATAAACATTATAGTATGGATGATGTGTGGCTAGAATTTTAGAATTTAGAAAAGCTTCAACCTTCCTATTAAGTTATTTTTTTTATTTATGTTTGTTTCCAAATTAACTAACGTGGTTTCATTTGTAAGTGTGTTTGATGAATGCTTGTTTCAGTATCTTTTGTGAATTGTTTTGCATTTCAAATAATCAACAATGTTTCGGCTTCCACTAATGACTCGGACAGGGGTCCCCGGATTCCAATAATGATTTAGTGGGAGTCCCTGGGTTCCAATAGTTATAAAGTGGGGGTCCACATAAGTCGAAAGGTTGGGAATCACTGCCATAGAGAACACCATAAAGGATCGGTGAATATCATGCTAGGAGTAATGGAATATCCCATCATAGCCACAGTGTCATCTTTGGTGGCTGCCTTGCCTCTCTTCTGATGAACCATGCCAATAAGCACCCAGACTTGTCACTCTCTGAGTAAGTGACAACCACATGGCTTTATTGCCTAAGCACCATAGCCACTCTACCAGCAGCACCTCGTCCTCTAGAAGCTGAAAGCAGCAATGCTGGAGAGAATGGTTATTGACCATCGTCCATTCAATATTGAGGGATTGTTATTCACAATATTGAAATCCCAAGGTATTGCATGCCTTTCACCCAAGGTCAAACAGATGCACATCCCTCAAGTGACCACTTTAAAGGCTGTCCATTCTGTAGCCAGGGATGTGGCGGATCTCTTATTGTGCTTACCATAGTTGGTCATTTAATCCCTAATGTGCCTGTTAGAACTCAGATTTGTGGTTGTAAGAATATGTACCTTGTACAACCAGGAACCACCACTTCTAATCAGGGTAAGCTAGATACACAGTAAGAGGTAATCTGTGCTTACCCTCTGGTAGCTTGGCACAGACCAGGCAGGCTTATCTAAAGAGGAAATATGTAAAATATTTGTGCAATGCACACATACAGTAACACAATAGAAACACCACAAAAATTCTCCACATAGGTTTAGAATAACAGAGAATATTTATCTGAATAAAATGAGACCAAAATGACCAAAATTTAAAGAATAAACCAAAAATTGTGCTTAGAAGTCAAAAGTACTAAAATGTTACTTGAGGTCACACTAGACTGTAGTAAATCCAAAGTTCAGGCTGACCCCTATAGGGGGCAGGCTGGCTACAGGACTGACACAAAGCCGATGAAAGGATACCTCGGATAGAGCAAGCATTGACGTCAAGGAGCGACGTGGAGGTGATGCGTTGGTTCTGTTCCACACAATCGGGTCCTGCATCTGCATCAAACTCCGTTAAGATGAATGCAATGCATTGTGATGTCCTTTGATCGGCTCTGCATCACCATCAAAATTCACAGTTGGGTCCTGCATTGTCGTTGAATCAGCAATGCATTGGAGGGCACTGCATTGGATCCGAGCAGTGCAAAGGCTCGAATGTGTCAATTCTTGCAGAAAAGGCAGCTGCAAACCCACTTCCAAGGCCTGTTAGGCAAGGGCGGGACTCACAGATGGCAGAGTCCAGCAGGAAGAGCAGAGTTGCAGGCAGTCTTTGATGTCCCTGAGATTGCAAGGGACAAGTCAGAAAGCCCTTGGAGTCACTCTGGGTCAGTTGAGAGGTGGCCAGTCCTTCCTCAGCTGGGCAAAGATCAGCAGGCAGCAGGGTAGCTCATCAAGACAGAGAGCAGTCCTTCTTGGAAAGCAGTCCAGCAGTGTGGCACTCCTTGTAGCACAGCAGTCCTTACTCCAGGCAAAGTTCTTCCCAGGTCCAGGAGTGTACTCATTTTGTGAGGTCAGGGACCCAGTTCTTACACACAAATGTGCCTTTTAAGTAGGGGTGACTTCAAAGAAAGGTATTTGTAAGGCTCAAAGGTCATTTTTTCCTAGCCCTGGCTCCAGACTATCAGCAGGGGGTAATCACCCCTTTGTGTTGCGACAGGCACTTCCCTATTCAAGTCTAAAGCCCTCATTATGACTTTGGCGGTCGTTTCACAGGCCTGCCGAAACCGCTGCAGGCAAATGACCGCCAGTACTGGAGGTCTTTTGCCCGCCATATTAGGAATGATCTGCTGGGCCAGTGGGTGAAAACAGCGTCTTTGCCCGCTGGCCCAGCGGAACACTCACCACAACATTAATGCCGGCTCGTAATTGAGCCAGCGGCAATGTTGTGGTGCATGATGTGCAATAGCACCTGTCACGCTTTTCAGTGCCCCTAATTCGGGCAGTGAAATGGGCAATGGAGCTGTGCATGGGGGCCCCTGCACTGCCCATGCCTAGAGCATGGGCAGTGCAGGGCCCACCAGGGACCCCCAACGCCCCCATGCTGCTAGCCTTTCCATGGCGGTGTTAACTGCCATGGAAAGGCTGGCGGGTGGGGACTCGTAATCCCCAGGGCAGCGCTGCATGCAGAAATGCCCTGGCAGATTACAATCGCCAGGGCCTCCAGGCTGCAGGCTGGCTGTAGCCTGGCGGTGTCAGCAGTTGGACTGTGGCAGCTCCGCCACGGTCATAATGGGACGGTCTGACCGCCCTGTCTGCTGCGGTCCCACCACCCTGTCTGTGGCGGTCTGACCGCCATTGCGAGGCTGGCGGTCTTAAGACCGCCAGCCTCGTAATGAGGCCCTAAGTTTCAGCTCCACCCCTCATATCAAGGAAGGCTCATCAAAATGCAGATGAATGCAGATGAGAGCTCAGACAAACCAAACTTTCCTGTGTTTGTGGCTGACACTTTAACATTAATTACATTAAATTTGTTAAATTACTAAGATGTTTTCATAAATTGATAATAGGTTTAAAAAAATTGTAATTACAAATACAAGTGTTAATAAAACAAAAATCTTAACTCTATGTAATCACTCCAAGTGAAATGTACTGTGAAGTAACGAGTGACAATCGGAGGCCCTCTTAGTACACTTTGGGTTGTTGTCCATGATATTCTCTGGCTAAGAAATGGAAAGCATTCTCTGTTGTGTCAGAAAGCAGTTGGAGGGACCTCTTCCGTATATCATGCAAAACTGTGTATGTAGGTGGAATGCGTCTCTGTTCCTCTGGAAAGACACTGCTAGTGAGACAAAATCTGTCAGATCATTATAATTTTGTTTGATGGGAAGGTAGTGTAACGTTATTGGGTATGGTTAGGTCGAGTCTGAATGACTGACATCATTCTGGGTACCCTGAATCCCAACAAAGGGATCAACAGCCATCTCCACTTCCTGAAAATGCTAGCATTGCTTGACTTTTTTTGTGACAGGCAACAGATGGCAGAGAGTAGGATTAATGCACAACGTTTCTCAGTCAACATTTAGTAAAATACTCTGCTAAGTGATGAATGCTTTGCAGGGAGTGAGTGAGCAGCATATACAGTTTCCCTTGAACATCCACAGAGCTAATCCTAGCAAAGCAAACATCTATCACACATCAGTGTCTTCTGGCATCCTAGGGTCAATTTGCACACATGTACACTTGATAGCCTTACATAGACAGGAACCATAAAATGAAGCACTCTATGTGCAAATGCTGTGTTTTGTGAATGTGTGTATACTGAACTGCTGTGTTAGATGCTCTGGACGATACCACAATGTCATGATCCTGATAAAAAGCAACATTAGGAATACTTTAGTAACTCATCACCCTTAATACACTGGGCAGACACATCAATCCTTCATTATCAAGATTACAATGTGTTATGATTGTTGTAGTGCAGTCTCAATATGTCAGCAGTACTATTAGAATTGTTGGTCCCATGACAATACATATATGATCAATGTGAATATGTTTAACAAATTACATTGGTCACTCTTCACAAACATGATGACTCTGAGCTAAGTCAACAACTTCACAATCACATGTAACTCCATTACAACTCTCATTTATCTTCCATTAGATTCCTCTGACCTCAAGACCTTTCATGTTTCCATTCCAGGCATGTTGAGGATGGTCAATGTTTTTTCTTCCCACCGCTTAAGGTAGAAATATCACCAGTTGTCATGCATTAGTGCTTATGCCTGACAACCTAGAACCTAGAATTGCAAGGCTTGGAATTTATTTGTAATGTTTGCTACATAATTTGAATATGGTGATTGTTTCTATTACCTCCTTCTATAGGTGTGTTTTAATGGCATCTGTAGCATGAAATAGCACATTAGACAGTTATGGTTTCTTACCACCTTCTTGTCCTGGACACCCAGCTCAGGATCCATAATTTTGTACATCTCTTGTATGCCTGGATTCATGGTGAAAGTATCTGGCAGATTTCTGCTTGTGATGAGTGAGTGATATCAGAGGATGGCAGTTGTGAGAAATTGGGTTACTGGTTGAGGAGGATGAAACCCTTCTTAAGCAGCAACCCCAACTCTTCTTAGGGTGAAAAACAAGCAAAATTCTGATTAACATGCGCTTAACCCTCTGGTAGCTCGGCACAAAAGCAGTCAGGCTTAACTCAGAGGCAAAGTGTAAAGCATTTATGCTGCACACAAACAGGAAAAAAGTGAAAACACTACACAAGAAAAATTCCACACCAATTTAGAAAAACTAGGGTATAATAAATAATGTGATTCCAAAACAACAAAAGTCCAATCAGTAGAACCAAAGATATGCAATTTTAAAAGTTTTAAAGAAATCATGCACTAAGAAGCAAAAAGCCCCCATTATGGTTATCTGGTCACAGTGTACCGGATCCAAGCCTCTAGTTCAAGCCTACCACGAGGGAGAATGGGTTGGATGCAGGACTGAGTTCAGTCTGCTGAAAAAGGAGCTTGTGGCCTGGGGATCCAGATGTAGAAGTCTTTGCACATAGAGAGGGAAGAAGTCGGACGAATAAAACAGAAAGATCATCACAAAAAGAGGGAGCAGGACCCTACACAGGTGAGATAAAGGGGCAGGGATTGTTTCATGGAGGATAGAGGAGCTATGAGGTTAATTCAAGACTATGCAGCCTTCATATTTGGTGTGCCATTGTTAGACCTGGTATCCTTGGGGTGGTTTCCCCTAAACTTTTGCCTTCTGATCTCCTGTGTTTTGTCTTCATTTTTGCTGGCTTTAGGACTCTGGGCACTTTACCACTGCTGACCAGTGCTAAAGCACAGGTGCTCTGTACTCTAAACATGGTGATATTGGCTTATCCACAATTGGCATATTTAATTTACTTGTAAGTTCCTAGTAAAGTGCACTATATGTGCCCAGTGCATGTAAATTAAATGCTACAAGTGGGCCTCAGCACTAATTGTGGCACCCACTACTGTAGCCCTTTAAACATGTCTCAGGCTTGCCAATGCAGAGCCTGTATATGCAGTTTTAAACTGCCTCTTCGACCTGGCAAGTGCACTCACATGCCAGGCCCAAACCTTGCTTTTTATTACTTATTTGTCACTCCTAAGGTAGACCATAGTTAGCCCCAAGGGCAGGGTGCAATGTATTTAAAAAGTTGTACTTTTAAGCTTAACATGTCCTGGTGGTGAAAAACTGCTAAATTCGTTTATCACAACTGAAAGGCCAATATCTCCCATAGATTATCTCTGGGGTTACCTTGAATCATCCTTTAAGTGTAACTTTCAGTTGGGAAAAGATCGAAATTTGGAGTTTGGCATCTGTGGGCTCGCAATTTAAAATCACAACTTATGGTGAAGTCAGATTTTAAATTGTAAGTCTAAAAAGGCCTCTCTTAGAAAGTTGACATTTTCTTACTTTAACAATTCTGTGCCTCTGACTGTCTCTGAATACACATCTGAGGTGGATGACAGTTGGGATGTGTGCATTCCCTCTACACAGTCACACACAAATGGAGATTGGGTGTGATATTTGCATCCTGCAGGCCCATCACCAGGCTGATGGGTCTTCCTGACCTAGATTGGAGGGAGGTGATGACACACCTGAATAGAGCTGTGCCTTTCCCCACACTGAGGGCTGCATAACCCACTGTGGAGTGTCTGGAGCTAGGGAAGGTAGGTTAGGGACCTTGTCTGCTTCAACTACCTCTCCTTAAAGTCTCTCTCATTTCAAAGCCTCAACTGGATATAAGAACTGGACCGCAAATTCCACCAAAGCAAAACTTTGCTGGATCCAAGGACATATTTCCTGGAAGAAGACTTCTGTACTACAGGAGGGACTCTCACTTTGCTAACTGCTCTGCTGTCACAGCCTGCAGCCTGCTGACTGCTGTGCTATAGGAGGGACTGTTGTTTTGCTTCCTCATTGCTGTGTTGGCCTGGTGCCTGTTGCTTCTTTCCTGGTAGTAAGAAGGACTGGATCTGTTCTCTTCATCCTTGAACCCAAGTTTCTCCAAGGGCTTGCTGGCTTGTCCCCTGTTCTTCTGCAGTCTCAGGAACCTCAAAGACTGCCTGCAACTCTACTGGTGCTGCTGGATTCTGCCATTTGTGAGCCCTACCCTTGCCTGAGGTGCCCTCCTCCAGTGCAGGGCCTCAGAAGTGAGTTTTGCAGCCACTTTTTGCAAAAACTGATGCATCATCAAAACTGTACCGGTCAAATCTGAAGCATCGCCCCTTCAACGCTGACGAACAGTCTGTTCAATGACAGCAGATTCACAACCTGTGCAGCCCGACGATGGCACTCTGTGTGGTTCGATGACAATGCACTGCATTTAAGTCAATGGAGTCCGGCGACAATGCAGAGACCAGTCTGTGGGGAAAATACTGACACATTGTCTTCACAGTTGCTCCTTAACATTGACACTTTCTCCATCCAGAGCTCTGTTTCAGCAGACCCTGTGTGGGTTTTGCAGCCAGTCTACCATCCTTTGCAGTCGGCCCATACTTTGGCTTTGCACGGGTCCCTCATGACCTCATGTAACCTTTTGACCACTAGTGACTTTTGAGCACTATTTTTAGTTTTTTCTTCAAAAATTCATATTTCGAGTTCTACTGATTTTTGTCGTTTTGGTCCTGTTTTACTCAGATAAATATTATCTAATTTTCTTAACTGGTGTGGCATCCTTTAGGGGTAACTTTCACTGTGTTACTGTATTTCAGTGTTGCACAAATATTTTTTACATTGCCTCTCAAATTAAGCCTGACTAAGCTACCAAAGGTTGAGCAGAGGTTAATTTAGGGTGTGTATCTGATTACCCTGACTAGGATTATGATTTCTACTTGGACAGGGTTCATACCTCTGACAACGAGAGACTCTGTGGCATATTTATACTTTGTTTGTGCCGAATGTGCGTCAAAAATTTTGCCGCACAATTGGCGCAAACCCTGCCCCATATTTATACTTTGACGCCCAACCCCGCGGGCGTCAAAATTCCACCATGTGCGTCATTTTTTGGAAGGGGGAACCAGCCTTGCGTTAATTATATGCAAGGTAGGTGTTCCCTTCCAAAAAATGACTTTAAGGCCTGTGCCCCTTATTTATACTCTGGCGTCATTTTGACACACAGGACGGGGTGGGCCTCAAAAACCGGCGCACAGCCTGATGTGCGCAGTTTTTTAACGCCTGGGTCAGGGCAGGCGTTAAGGCACCTGTGGGCTCGGAAGGAGCCCAGAGGTGCCCTCCCCTGCCCCCAGGGACACCCCCTGCCACCCTTGCCCACCCCAGGAGGACACCCAAGGATGGAGGGACCCATCCCAGGGAAGTAGAGGTAAGTTCGGGTAAGTATTTTTTTCCGATTTTTTTTGTGGCATAGGGGGGCCTGATTTGGGCCCCCCTTCATGCCACTATGCCCAATGACCATGCCCAGGGGACATAAGTCCCCTGGGCATGGCCATTGGGCAAGGGGGCATGACTCCTGTCTTTGCTAAGACAGGAGTCATGTCAATGGAGGTTGGGCGTCAAAATAAATGGCGCAAATCCGGTTTGAGGCCTGAATTTTGCCTCAGACATGACTTGCACCATTTTTTGACGCACAACCCCCATTTTCCCATACGCCGGCCTAGCCTGGTGTGAGTCATTTTTTTTGACGCACACCAGTCCGCAGCGCCGGCTAACATCATTCCATTAATAAGGCACCCGCATGGTGCGTGGGAATGGCGTTAGCCGGCGGTAAAATTTTGGACGCACAACTGCGTTGGTGCAGTTGTACGTCAAAAAGTATAAATATGGGCCTCAATGTCTATCAGCCATCATTTGAAAGGACTGGCCATGGGTATTGGAGCAGTACTTTTTGCACCGGCATTCATTCCATTACGAATTATGCACTGGCTTTGTCCACACAAACTGAATGCTATTACACTCCCACACAGGAAGGAGTTTCTGATATCCTAACATCTGTTTGTGAGTTGCTCTAACTGTTTCTATTCTCTGGGAATTGATTTCCTCACCTCAGGAACTTCCAGTGCCCGAAAATGGGCATGTCCTGATGTTTTGTACATGTACTATTTATCAGCTATTTACCATGTGCACTAAATTATCAACATCAGTATTTAACATATGATGTAAATAACAATTCAAAGGTACATTGTGAAAACTCGTAAGCAGAGTTTTTAACACATTTATTATTTATTGAAGACCTAATAACTGGCCTTTAACCCTATGTGCAATTTAGGAAGTTGTTACCATCAAGCTCGTTATCAAGGCAATAGACTGCTTTGGCTTCACCCAGAGACATATGATTCTCTCTTCACATTCTGTTGGCTGTTTGGTGTATCACTCTGCCTTTTTTGGACTGCTTCCTTTGTCATGCATGAGGGACTATTTTACAAATGATAAGGACTCGGACTAATCCCACAATAAACGCATCTCCAAGATGCATTGCACAGAGAAAGCAATTTTGAATGGGGGTTTCTTCCAACACAGAAGGTTGTTTCAATGTTTTAGTCAGGACAAATAAAAGTCATGTATTCACTTTGCCAGTGTTCTTTTAAAGTTAGGCAACTATTTGCACATGCAGAACATGTTTACCTAACAGTGTTCAGATCAGACAGTTAATTTCTGTGCACATCTTAAAGAAATGTGTACTAACAGTCTTAGGTATGGATGACCGTGAAGAAATCATCTTACAACAAATGACAGCAACATGTTCTTGTCAAGCTCACAGTTTTCTCCTAAACGCCCGGATTATTCACTACACTGGAGAGACCATGCTCAGGGGTTATGTCAAACATTGGAGTTATACATTAATCCATACTCGTAGACCTATGGCCTTGTACAAATATGTTTGAGAAATTGACCTGGAAAATGCAATGTTTAGCATTAATGTTTTCAAAAGGTTTCTTAGGGAGCAGATGGGGCAAGTTCTTTTTTTAACTCCTAGCTATGGGTTGCGGGTTTACTCCTTCTTTCCAGGGTTCTTTTTGTCCTCATACTGGTCCTGGTGGAACCAAAGACTTCACATTATCAAAGGGTAGGAAATGCTTTTGGTTTAAAGAAACAGAGAAATAACGAACACTACAAAAACACTTTCCAACCTTATGAATTGCCAACACATCAACCAGTACTGTCGCCCTATCAATTGTTCTGTCACAGACCACGGGCCAGTATTAAAAAAACGCATCTGTTTGTATTAAATGAAAGAGACCCACCATCGAAATCCTTTAAATTTTGTAATTTGTGTTTCCCAGTCTTACTTGACATCATACGAATGAGTAGACAGCGATGGGAGGGGTGCCAGTGCTCGAGGGATAAGGCTGCTGAGTTGGAACCATATAATTGATTCACAACTCATCCCCTGCCATAATGGGAGCAACAACATGGGTACCTCCATCTGCAGTTGGGGAATGGCTCCTGCCTGGAGGCTTTCTGGAGTCCTGTTGGCTTCACATCAGGAACCCAGTAGAGTTGTAAACCAACCAGCTGCGAGCAAGGCACAGAAAATCTAAGATTTTGAGTGGGTGTTGAGCTTAAAACACGCACCGAGAATCAACAATGACACAATTGACACCAACTGTTCTAATGAAGCCAACAAGTGTATGCCAGCCGCAAAACATCCTGATAGTCTGAAAATGAGAAAACCAGATGATGAATTAGGCTCCCATTCTTTGCTAGAGTTCAACCATCTTGATCTGATCAGCAAAATAGGCTATTTGTCGGATTATTTTTCGTTGGAAACTTTGCCTATGGTCCTCTTTTTAGTTGTGCTATATACACCTTTACTAATAAAAGTAGGTCTGGAGCAGGAACATTTAGATAGAAGTATGTGCTGAGAGATTACACAACTGTGCCATTAAACTCCTAGAGAAATCTAAACCATGCAACTACGTAACAAAAAACAGAGGGCCTGATTACGAGTTTGACGGTCAGACCGCCAAACCACCATGTTGGCAATCCCAAAAAGACCACTGTTCTGGGGGTTCCCAGACTGCCATATTATGGATAATGCAGACAGGACTGCTAACTGCCAAACAAAAAAGGAAGATTGACAGCAGTGCAGCAGCTCATATGTAGGCGGTCTGACCTCCAGTTCCATCTGAGCCACAACCAACCACCAAGCCTATTACAATCACACACTCACCATGGTGTTCTCCTGGTGGCGGTTAGCCACTGGCTGTCGACCACCGATGTCTGTGGTCTACAAAGTAACAAACAACTGCACTTTGAATGAATTTAAAAACAACACAGCTGACACAGATTGCTCCAGTGGACAAAGTTGAAAAGCACACTATAAAGCACACACTTTCACAGACCACAATCCTTTGCATTTCCACTGGAAGACAAAAAACCATGCCCACCATTTTTACTTTTTTCTTGGATAAGGCACCCCTTTTTCACCATCTCATATAACACCTTGCACATACTTTTGTCCATTCACTCCCTATTGCTGTTCCCCTGTTAAGTAAGTCCCTGTCAACCATTTCTTTCCACCATGCACATTCCAAAAATTCCTGTTTCTCCGAAGATGAGTTGAGAGTCATGGTGGATGAAATCATAGGAGTACGGCCATAATTGTTTGGATCTCAAGTCCAGCACACTCCTCGCAGTAGGGAAATGGAAATGTGGGACAGGATTGTCAGCAGAGTGAATGTTGTAGACACCGCCCTGCGCACAAAGGAGTACATTAGGAAGAGGTAAATTGACCTCAGGGGAAAGTTCCATTCACTGGTCTCCAGGCACCAGCTACAGTCCAAGAAGACTGGAGGCGGCCCTCCCAGTGCCCCATTACAACTGTTTCACTTGGAGAAGAAGATGCTGGCCGTCCTGCATACTGAATGTCTTGTACCTGGCAGTTTTTGCAAGGTCATCCCATAACTTTTTGTCTCCTTCCTCCTATTTTTCCTGACCTGTTTTTGTTGGCTTTAGAACTCTAAGCACTTTACCACTGCTAATCAGTGCTAAAGTGCATATGCTCTATGTGTAAATTGCACTGTTGATTGGTTTATCCATGATTGGCATATTTGATTTACTGGTAAGTCCCTAGTAAAGTGCACTAGAGGTGCCCAGGGCCTGTAAATCAAATGCTACTAGTGGCCCTGCAGCACTGTTTGTGCCACCCACATAAATAGCCCTGTAATCATGTGTCAGACCTGCCACTGTAGTGTCTATGTGTGCAGTTTTAAACTGTAAATTCGACTTGGCAAGTGTCCCCACTTGCCAGGCCTAATACTTCCCTTCTCCTACATATAAGACACCCCTAAGGTAGCCTCATGGGCAGGGTGCAGTGTATGGTTAAGGCAGGACATATACTCATGTGTTTTATTTGTCCTGACAGTAAAATACTGCCAAATTCGTTTTTCACTGTTGCAAGGCCTATCTCTCTCATGATTATATGACGGAACACTGAATTAAAAACAACTACTAACATTAACAACGAGGTCGGAACACCGACCTCGTCCTTACTACTAATGATTTTACCACGAATGCCTTAACAACGATATTTCGTTGTAAAGGCATTCCTGATAAAATCATTAGCAATAGGCACCATTCACCCTACATCCCTCACCCCACCCCCCCAACCCCACCCCAAAACCTAAAACCCGCTGACCTCCCACCCACTCCCCAAAACCAAAAACGCCCCACCCCCCCAACCCCACCCCAAAACCTAAAAACCCCTGACCCCCACCCCCTCCCCAAAACCAAAAACGCCCCAACCCCACACCAAAACCTAAAACCCCCTAACCCCCCACCCCCTCCCCAAAACCAAAAACGCCCCACCCCCCAACCCCACCCCAAAACCTAAAGCCCCCTAACCCCCACCCCCTCCCCAAAACCAAAAACGCCCCACCCCCCCAAACCCACCCCAAAACCTAAAACCCCCTAACCCCTCACCCCCTCCCCAAAACCAAAAACGCCCCACCCCCCAACCCCACCACAAAACCTAAAACCCCCTAACCCCCACCCCCTCCCCAAAACCAAAAACGCCACACCCCCCCAACCCCACCCCAAAACCTAAAACCCCCTAACACCCACCCCCTCCCCAAAACCAAAAATGCCCCATTCCCCCCAACCCCACCCCAAAACCTAAAACCCCCTAACCCCCACCCCCTCCCCAAAACCAAAAACGCCCCACCCCCCCAACCCCACCCAAAAACCTAAAACCCCCTAACCCCCCACCCCCTCCCCAAAACCAAAAACGCCCCACCCCCCCAACCCCACCCCAAAACCTAAAACCCCCTAACCCCCACCCCTCCCCAAAACCAAAAACGCCCCACCCCCCCCAACCCCACCCCAAAACCTAAAACCCCCTGACCCCCCACCCCCACCCCCACCCCAAAACCTAAACCCACCTCTTACCTTCGCCAACTCCCTTCTTTGTACCTTAACCACGCATGTTCGTTGTTCAGAACATACGTAGTTAAGGCACAAAAATACGAAGTCGTGGTTAAAAAAAGCGTTGTTACGCTTTCGTTAACCACGACTTTCGTAATTAAAAAGTCGTAAAAAAGGATGTTTCCCCTCTCTCATAGGTTAACCTGGGGGCTGCCTTTAACCACGATTAAAGCATAGATTCCCTTTGGGAGCAGATAGACATGTGGAGTTTGGGACCTCTGAACTCACAATTTAAAAATACATATTTTAGTAAAGTTGGTTTTAAGATTGTGTGTTTGAAAATGCCACTTTTAGAAAGTGGGCATTTTCTTACTTGAACCATTGTTGTGACTCTACCTGTTTGTGGATTCCCTGTCTGGGTTAGTTGGGCTGTTTGCACCTCTCTCCAGACAGTGACACAAAGGGGGCTGGGGTGTAGCCTGCGTATCCTGATAAGCCATCTGTGCTAGGAGGGAGGGGAGGAGTGGTCACTTGTGCCTAAAAGGGCTGTGCTTGCCCTCACACAATGCAGTCTCCAAACCCCTGGTGTGTGTCTGAGACCTTGCCTGGGCAATGCAGGATTTCACAAACAAGTGAGACTTTCTTTTGAAGTAAGCCTTCTTCAAAGGCCAAAATGTGTATAAGAAGAGCACCCAAAACCACAGACTTTAGACACTTTTTGGGGTAGGCACTCTACCTCACAGACACTTCTGGACAAGAAACCTGCTGGTGAAGAATCCCTGAACCACTCCTGTCAAGAGGAACTGTCCAGCTGCCCAAAGGACTCACTGGGACTACTTTTCTGAGAAGGACTGCTGCCTTGCTGTTGCCCTGCTGCCTTGCTGCTCCCTGGCTGTGATGAGAAGTGCTCTCCAAGGGCTTGGATAGAGCTTGCCTCATGTTTCCTGAAGTCTTAGGACCAAAAAGACTTCACTCCTACAACTGGACTCCTTGTGTGGTGAAAATTTGACGCACAGCCTCCTAAAAATGATGCACAGCCTGCCCCGCAGTGACAAATTCACTGCACGCCGAACCGGAACGACGCAGCCCAACTTTGCAAGGAGAACATGAACACAGCACCAGAGTAGCGAGCAGATGTTCAATGCATGGCCCACTGGATCGACACACAGCTGACCTGGGACTACGCAGCCCGACTTCCAGAGAGGAATCGATGCAGCGCCTGCCATGTGGGAGAAATTTCCACGCAACGCCCACTGGATCGATGTAGTGCTTGTGACTTCGTTCCGCAAGCCCAGGATTCCACACACCGTTCCCTGGGTGCCAGAAAACCCCACAATCCGAAGAGGAACCAAGTCTGTGCGCCGTAAATCAATGAAAAGTCTTCCCCTGAGTGGAAATAATGATGCAAGTCGGTGTGCGAAGGGGCGAAACTGAGTCAGACCTCCACATTTTCCACGCATCTCCTCCTCAGCGGTCCCTTGCGGATATTTTGAACGCAAACCAGGTACTTTGTGCTTGCAAGAGACCTTTATTGTTCTTAAGAGACATCAATTTGTTTTTAAAAGACTTAAGACACTTTGGCCCTCGTTACAACCCTGGCGGTAAATGCCGCCTACTGCCGTGCTGACGGCCGCCAATATACCGTGACCGTGGCGGTAATCTGCCACGGGTATTATGACCCAC
Source organism: Pleurodeles waltl (assembly GCF_031143425.1). Lineage (NCBI taxonomy): Eukaryota > Metazoa > Chordata > Amphibia > Caudata > Salamandridae > Pleurodeles > Pleurodeles waltl. The sequence continues at coordinate 1,351,765,738 of NC_090445.1, forward strand.
ACATAGAATTCCGCCACAATACAGACACCCACACAAGTCCGCCAAACCAAAGGTCAGTGATAAACTGTCCATAGCAAAACCAACACCGTTACGCCAAAAGGAATACGCCCACAGTATCGCTACCCAGGAATCACTGCAGTAGTCTTTTAATTGTGGTAAACCATTGGCGGTACATACCGCCGAGCACAAAATACACACACAATTACAAAACTACACCACATTGGACAATTCAAACTACAAACACCTGACACACATACACATAACACACCCAATCCAATATAAAACACACACCCGCAATACCCACAACCCCTTACAGTGAAAAAAAAGATAGCAAGCAGAGAGAGACAAGCAAGGAGCACCCACTCAATCAGAGGCACAGAACACCCTCACCCATACACCATTCACGCACATCACAGCATACACCACAACACATCACCCCACAGATCTCCCCACGCATCCTCACACATATCACTCACACCACATCCATGGCACCCCAATGACACCCCAGGTTTTCAGAGAAGGAGCTAAGGGTCATGGTGGAGGAAATCATCCGGGTAGAGCCACAGCTATTCGGATCACAGGTGCAGCAGACCTCCATTGCAAGGAAGATGGAGCTATGGCGGAGAATTGTGGGACACCGTGTGACAGCACCCCAGAACTAGGGATGACATCAGGAAGAGGTGGAATGACCTACATGGGAAGGGGCTTTCCAAGGAGAACATGAACACAGCACCAGAATAGCGAGCAGATGTTCAATGCATGGCCCACTGGATCGACACACAGATGACCTGGGACTACGCAGCCCGACTTCCAGAGAGGAATCGATGCAGCGCCTGCCATGTGGGAGAAATTTCCACGCAACGCCCACTGGATCGATGCAGTGCTTGTGAGTTCGTTCCGCAAGCCCAGGATTCCACACACCGTTCCCTGGGTGCCAGAAAACCCCACAATCCGAAGAGGAACCAAGTCTGTGCGCCGTAAATCAATGAAAAGTCTTCCCCTGAGTGGAAATAATGATGCAAGTCGGTGTGCGAAGGGGCGAAACTGACTCAGCCCTCCACATTTTCCACGCATCTCCTCCTCAGCGGTCCCTTGCGGAGATTTTGAACGCAAACCAGGTACTTTGTGCTTGCAAGAGACCTTTATTGTTCTTAAGAGACATCAATTTGTTTTTAAAAGACTTAAGACACTTTGGCCCTCGTTACAACCCTGGCGGTAAATGCCGCCTACTGCCGTGCTGACGGCCACCAACATACCGTGACCGCGGCAGTAATCTGCCACGGGTATTATGACCCACACATAGAATTCCGCCACAATACAGACACCCACACAAGTCCGCCAGACCAAAGGTCAGTGATAAACTGTCCATAGCAAAACCCACACCGTTACGCCAAAAGGAATACGCCCACAGTATCGCCACCCAGGAATCACTGCAGTAGTCTTTTAATTGTGGTAAAACATTGGCGGTACATACCGCCGAGCACAAAATACACACACAATTACAAAACTACACCACATTGGACAATTCAAACTACAAACACCTGACACACATACACATAACACACCCAATCCAATATAAAACACACACCCGCAATACCCACAACCCCTTACAGTGAAAAAAAAGATAGCAAGCAGAGAGAGACAGGCAAGGAGCACCCACTCAATCAGAGGCACAGAACACCCTCACCCATACACCATTCACGCACATCACAGCATACACCACAACACATCACCCCACAGATCTCCCCACGCATCCTCACACATATCACTCACACCACATCCATGGCACCCCAATGACACCCCAGGTTTTCAGAGAAGGAGCTAAGGGTCATGGTGGAGGAAATCATCCGGGTAGAGCCACAGCTATTCGGATCACAGGTGCAGCAGACCTCCATTGCAAGGAAGATGGAGCTATGGCGGAGAATTGTGGGACACCGTGTGACAGCACTCCAGAACTAGGGATGACATCAGGAAGAGGTGGAATGACCTACATGGGAAGGGGCTTTCCATGGTTGCAAGACACCAGATTGCTGTTCAGAGGACTGGCGGTGGACCCCCACCTCCTCCCCCACAACTAACAACGTGGGAGGAGCAAGGCTTGGCAATAATGCATCCTGAGGGCCCCACAGGAGTAGCAGGAGAACTGGACTCTGGTAAGTCAAATCTTTACTACAACATCTCCCACCCTACCTGCATGCCATTACATACCCCCACCCTTACCCTCACTCCCATCACTCCATCACCTCACATATACCCCACCATCACAGCCCACCCATCCCAATACCAAGCCCTGCATGCAACACCAATGCATGGACCCCCATCACAGACTTGCATGGACACCCGTCACCACAGCATGCCCTGTAAATCACCACTCACACAAGGCCTAGCCGACAGGGAAATCATAGAGGGAAACACACCCATGCACAATATGGCCTATGTGTAGGAAAGTACCATCTTGCCTTGCATGTTACCCCCATTTTTAGTGTATATATGTTTGGTTTTGCCTGTGTCACTGGGATGCTGCTAGCCAGGACCCCAGTGCTCATAAAGTGTGCCCTGTATGTGTTCCCTGTGTGGTGCCTAACTGTATCACTGAGGCTCTGCTAACCAGCACCTCAGTGTGTATGCTCTCTCTGCTTTTAAAATTGTCACTGCAGGCTAGTGACTAATTTTACCAATTCTGATTGGCATACTGGAACACCCTTATAATCCCATAGTATATGGTACCTAGGTACCCAGGGTTTTGGGGTTCCAGGAGATCCCTATGGGCTACAGCATTTCTTTTGCCACCCATAGGAAGCTCAGACAATTCTTACACAGGACTGCCACTGCAGCCTGAGTGAAATAACGCCCATGTTATTTCACAGCCATTTTACACTGCACTTAAGTAACTTATAAGTCACCTATTTGTCTAACCCTCACTTAGTGAAGGTTGGGTGCAAAGTTACTTAGTGTGAGTGCACCCTGGCACTAGCCAAGGTGCCCCCACATTGTTCAGGGAAATTTCCCCGGACTTTGTGAGTGCGGGGACACCATTACACGCATGCACTACATATAGGTCACTACCTATATGTGGCATCACCATGGTAACTTGGAACATGGCCATGTAACATGTCTAGGATCATGGAACTGTCACCCCAATACCATTCTGGTATTGGGGGTACAATCACATGCATCCCCGGGTCTCCAGCAAAGAGCCTAGGTACTGCCAAACTAACTTTCCGGGGTTCTCTCTGCAGCTACCGCTGCTGCCAACCCTCAGACAGATTTCTGCTCCCCTGCAGCCTGGTCAGCCCAGTCCCAGGAAGGCAGAACAAAGGATTTCCTCTGAGAGAGGGTGTTACACCCTCTCCCTTTGGAAATAGGTGTGAAGGGCCTGGGAGGAGTAGCCTCTCCTGGCCTCTGGAAATGCTTTGAAGGGCACAGATGGTGCCCACGTTGCATAAGAAAGTCTACACCGGTTCAGGGATCCCCCCAGCCCTGCTCTCGCGTGAAACTGGACAAAGGAAAGGAGAGTGACCATTACCTGACCAGCACCTCCCAGGGGAGGTGCCCAGAGCTCCTCCAGTGTGTCCCAGACCTCTGCCATCTTGGATGCAGAGTTGTGAGGGCACAATGGACACCTCTGAGTGGCCAGTGCCAGCAGGTGACGTCAGAGACCCCTCCTGATAGGTGCTTACCTTTCTCTGTAGCCAATCCTCTTCTGGGAGCTATTTAGGGTCTCTCCTGTGGGTATCTCATCAGATAACGAATGCAAGAGCTCACCAGAGTTCCTCTGCACTTCCCTCTTCGACCTCTGCCAAGGATCGACCGCTGACTACTCCAGGACGCCTGCAAAACCGTAACAAAGTAGCAAGAAGACTACCAGTAACATTGTAGTGCCTCATCCTGCTGGCTTTCTCAACTGTTTCCTGGTGCTGCCTGCTCTGAGGGCTGTCTGCCTTCACCCTGCACTGGAAGCCAAGAAGAAATCTCCAGTGGGTCCACGGAATCTTCCCCCTGCCAACGCAGGCACCAAACTTCTGCATCACCTGTCCTCTGGGTCCCCTCTCAACTTGACGAGCGTGGTCCCTGGAACACAGGAGCTGGGTCAAAGTGGCCCCGACAGTCCAGTGGCCCTTCTGTCCAAATTTGGTGGAGCTAAGTCCTTGCCTCCCCACGGCAGACAGTAATCCTGTGTACTGTGTGAACTGCAGCTGCTAGGGCTTCTGTGCACTTTTGCAAGACTTCCTTCATGCACAGCCTAGCCCAGGTCCCCAGAACTCAGTCCTGCATTGCCCAACTTGCTGAGTTGGACTCCAACTTCGTGGGACCCTCTTTTGTTGTGCTGAGTCGACAGTTGTGCTCAGATCTTCTGAATGCCTGTTCAGGTGCTTCTGCAGATGCTGCCTGCTTTGGCATGGGCTCTCTGTGTTGCTGAGTACGCCCTCTGTCTCCTCCTCCAAGGGGCGTCCTCCTGGTCCTTCCTGGGCCCTGGCAGCACCCAAAACCTTTAACCGCGACTCTTGCAGCTAGCAAGGCATGTTTGCAGTCTTTCTGCGTGAAAACTACTCTGCATCCTACTGCACGCCATGGGACATCTTTTGATCAAAGGAGAAGTTCCTGGCACCTTCCGTTGTTGCAGAATCTTTGGCTTCTTCCACCCGGAGGCAGCCCTTTTGCACCTTCATCCGGGGTTTAGTGGGCTCCTGCCCCCCTGGACACTTGCATCACTCTTGGACTTGGTCCCCTTTCTTTACCGGTCCTCAGGTCCAGGAATCCGTCTTCAGTGCTTTGCAGTCAGTTGTTGTCCTTGCAGAATCCCCTATCTCGACTTTCCTGTCTTTCTGGGGTAGTAGGGTAGCTTTACTCCTACTTTTCAGGGTCTTGGGGTGGGGTATCTTGGACACCCTTAGTGTTTTCTTACACTCCCAGCGAACCTCTACACACTACACTAGGCCTGGGGTCTGTTCGTGGTTCGCATTCCACTTTTGGAGTATATGGTTTGTGTTGCCCGTAGGCCTATTTTCTACTATTGCATTCTATTGTGTTCTACAGTGTTTGCACTACTTTTCTAACTGTTTACTTGCCTGATTTTGGTTGTGTGTGTATATTTTGTGTATATTACTTACCACCTAAGGGAGTATATCCTCTGAGATACTTTTGGCATATTGTCACTAAAATAAAGTACCTTTATTTTTGGTAACTCTGAGTATTGTGTTTTCTTATGATATAGTGCTAAGTGATATAAGTGGTATAGTAGGAGCTTTGCATGTCTCCTAGGTCAGCTAAGCTGCTCTGCTATAGCTACCTCTATCAGCCTAAGCTGCTAAAACATCTATAATCTACTAATAAGGGATAACTGGACCTGGCACAAGGTGTAAGTACCACAAGGTACCCACTATAAGCCAGGCCAGTCTCCTACACTACGCAGATACACTAACACTGCATTTGCATCCCCACAGGACCCCAACTCAACGTCACTGGAGAGGAGGTGCCAGCTACATCCAGTCCCCCCCGAATAGGCCCACAGTGACGACAGCAGCTCTGCACACCTGGATCTCGATGACCAACCTGGCCCATCAGGCACCTCTTGACAGTCGGTTCCCCTGCCAACGTTCCCAACCCACCACAGAGCCTCCCCCCTCAGGAAACACCAGCACAGTACCCACCCAGTGGGCCCATGCCACTGCCCCCAGGACACGTCAATCAGCAGTGTTTCCACCACTACAGGGACCTGAGGCAACCCCGCAAACCCAGGACAATGAGGGACCTGGGGTCAGTGGCAGTGGGCACACGGTTCAGGGGACAGAGGCACAGGACAACAGGGAAGCTGGGAGGACTGCTGTGCGACAGGGGCAGGACAGGCCCAAGGAACCCACTCTCCACGAGCCACTCCCCAACATCCTGGGAGGATACCACCATTCCCAGGAGACGATGGGCCAGGTACTGGCCAATTTGCAGGAGACCCAGCGGCTGCAGGAGGGACACTACCTGGGGATCAGGGAGGACCTAACAAAAATCTACTTCATCCTGGTCACCATTGCAGGGGTGCTGGCTGACAAGGACAAGACCATGAGGGAAGCAGTGGCACAACAAAGGGCGCCTGATACTTGCCAAACTGAGGAACAACCTTCCACCTCCGCCGGCGCTAGTGGACAGGAGGCACCGCCACAGGAACAACAGGCCACCAGCACCCAACCCCCTGCAGAAGGAGAACCACCCCGCTAACGGTCCCTGCGATCCAGGCAGAAGCAAGAGAAAATTGCAAAGACCCCCACCAGGAAATAGGACTCTCCTGATAGTCACCTTTCTGTCCCACTCTGTTACCCTGTCCACCTTGAACTGCCATTGCTCCCCTTCCCATGCCCCTTTGGACAATGTCCTTGTGATACCAAGAGACTGGACTCTAACTGGACATTCCTCCACCATCACCCCAGCCCCTTGCACATACCCCTGTACGTATTGGCACATAAATAAACACCCTTGAAACAAATACCATACTGGAGTCAGTGTAATGAATCTCAAATGTATAAGTACAACATTCTCAAAGTATTGTAACATATGTGTACAGTGAAATATACTACAGGGTGACCTTTGGTGGGCAGCAGTACATATAGCAGGAGCCAGAATGGGGCACACAGATCTGAAAATAGAGAATCCAAAGGGAACAGTCAGTGTCCATAGACATAGGGTAAGAGGCAGCCATGTACAATGCCCAATAGATTACTGAAATGTTAAGTGAAGTTACAGTGTCGTACCTGCGTGTCACTGGAAGTACTGCTGTATTAGATTTGTTCTGTTGTCAACATCTCCTTCCTCTGCCTCCTCTTCATCACTGTCCACGGGCTCCACCGCTGCCACAAGACCATCTCCAGGCACATCCTCCTGCAGAAAAAGCTCCTGGTGTCTCAAGGCCAGGTTGTGCAACATGCAACATGCAACGATGATCTGGCACACCTTCTTGGGTGAGTAGTACAGGGAGCCACCTGTCAGATGGAGGCACTGGAACCTGGCCTTCAGGAGGACAAAGGTTCTCTCAATTATCCTCCTTGTACGCCCATGTGCCTCATTATAACGTTCCTCTGCCCTTGTCCTGGCATTTCTCACTGGGGTCATTAGCCATGAGAGGTTGGGGTAACCAGAGTCATCTGCAAATATAGGGTGACAACTGTTAGATACACACTAACCCTTAGGGGCAATCCCATACCCAGACACCAACTCATACTCGATGGGGACCTTTGGCTCACCTATTAGCCAGACCCGGTGCCTCTGGAGTTGGCCCCTCACATATGGGATGCTGCTATTCCTCAATATAAATGCATCATGCACAGAGCCAGGATATTTGGCATTCACATGGGAGATGTACTGGTCCGCCAAACACACCATCTGCATATTCATCGAGTGATAGCGTTTTCTATTCCTGTAAACCTGTTCATTTCTCCAGGGCAAGACAAATGCTACATTTGTACCATCAATGGCACTAAAGATCTTGAGGATATGTCCTAGGACGTAAAAGTCAGCCTTCACTGTGGCCAATTCATCCACCTGGGGGAACACGATGTAGCTGCACATGTGTTTCAGCAGGGCAGACAACACTCTGGTTAACACGTTGGAGAATGTGGGGTGAGACATCCCTGATGCCATGGCCACTATAGTTTGAAAAAAACCACTCGCAAGGAAATGGAGCACTGACAGGACCTGCACTAGAGGGGGGATACCTGTGGGCTGGCGGATAGCTGACATCAGGTCTGGCTCCAATTGGGCACACAGTTCTTGGACTGTGGCACAATAAAGTCTGTATGTGATGATAATGTGTCTGTCCTCCATTGTCGACATGTCAACCAGGGGTCTGTACACCGGAGGATGCCGCCATCTCATAATCTGCCTCAACAGCTGTAGCCTATGGAAGAGAACAGTGAGCAGAAGGTCATATTACCACACATATTGCACTAATGTTGCTGAATTTACTTTACAGAAGCAGTATGTGAAGTCGAGAGTCAGTTGATGTGCTAATTTCTGCTGTGATGCAGTTAGGTTCCATGCCCTGTGCCCCCCTGAAATGGCAGCTGTCCGACCTGTGAGGAGGGCCAAGTGGAAATGAGGTAAGTGCACTGGCGTTGTGTGCCGTCGCGGTAGGCAGTCGATGACTGCCGTGCAGATTTGCATTGGTTAACATTGGGCCCTATGGGTTCCAGGAGCCAATGGCGATGTACGTCGGCGGTGACGGTATGCACCGCCGTGGATGTCACCGCCATTTTCTAACCATTCACTCACTTGCTACCTGACCTTCAACAGGAGAGGACCTACACTGCAAGTGCTGCTGTGACCTGTGTCTAGAAGCGAAAATAGCTCATGTGTCTGTGGAAAGGGCCCCTGCCTTCCCTGCAAAGGAGTTGGAGAAACGGGTGGATGGGGTCCTACCCCAGTACACATTACTCTATGGTCCTCCAGACAAACAGGTAAGTACACTGTGAGCATGATGTGTGGGCAATGCATGTTTGGAGTGGTGTGGATGTAAGCCACATGTTGGGGGATGCTGAAGGGTCCTGGCCTGAGTGCTGCATGGGAGGTGGTCAGTGTATGTGCGTCAGGGCATGGGTGGGAACTTGAGGGCAATGAGTATGATGGTCCGGACAGGTGAATAATTTCCTTTTCTGCTGCTTTTTCCCTACAGGTCAGCACCCACCAGAAAAAGGGTATTTGGTGTGCCATAACCAAGGGGGAGCGGACCCTGGGGGTCTATCAAAGACGGAGCACCCACTGCCACAACAGATGGGCGGACCTGCGCTGCTGGACCAAGAAAACGGTGGAGGCTCAGCTGGCGCTGACCTCCCAACGTGGAACGGGTGCCCGTCGCACCATGACACCCCTGATGTTCCGCATCCTGGCGGTGGCCTATCCGGAGTTGGATGGGTGCTAGAGGGCATCACAGCAGCCACAAGGGGGTGAGTACAGATTATGAAATCTGACTTTGCGCGCTTTAGGAGGTAGCTGGGTGGGGGATGTGGGCTGTGGGTGCCCCTAGGCCAGGGCAATCATGGCGGGGTAGGTCCCTTGTTGGGCAGGCTCTGGCACACTCCTACCTGAATAGTGTAAGTGGGCATCTACTACTGCACAGGGTCCTGTGGGTTTCAGGTGTGCAGATGCTGGCATTAGGCATTGTACTTCACGGGCTGTTGACTGTCTCAGTAAATGAGTTGGGCATGGCATAGTGCATTGGGCGGCTCCCTGTGTTTTGTGTACGCCAACGGTAGTGGTGTTGCTGGCATTGACCAATTGTATCCTCTGTCTCCCCCCCAATTCTTGTTTTGTCGCCCTGTCCTTGTGTGCATTAACTATCTGGCAGAGGATTAGAGGCACCGTCAAAGGAGGGAGCTGCATCCTACATAGGCCTGGACGGTGAAGGCATCAGTGGGACGGAGGGCGAGGGGAGCTCCACGACAGGAGGGGATACCACTGACAGTGACTCCTCCTCCAATGAAATCTCCCAGGTGGAGGTGGACACCTCTGTGCCCACCCCAACAACAGGTACAGCCGCCACCCCCCCTACCAGCACTGCCCTCCCAGCAGCACCTCAGCGTGTTTCCCGTGTCCGCTCACCAAGGAGGGTGGGCATCTCCTTCGCCCCAGGCACCTCAGGCCCTGCCACAGTCAGCCCTGCTGCCCTCAGTGAGGAGGCTATTGACCTCCTGAGATCCCTCACTGTTGGGCAGTCAACCTTTCTGAATGCCATCCAAGATGTCGAGAGGCATTTGCAACAAACAAATGCATACCTGGAGGGCATTCACTCTGGTGTGGCAGCCCAACAGAGAGCATTTCAGGCTCGGGTCTCAGCACTGATGGCAGCCATTGTCCCTATGTCCAGCCTACCCCCTGCAACTTCCACTACCCAGAGCCAATCCCCTCTACCTCAGCCTATCCCAAGCACATCTTCAGACCAGCATGCACCCAAATCACCAAACAAAAGTGGCTCAGGCAAACATAAGCACCACACTTCATCTTACAGACACTCACACAAGTGCCATGCCCATGCAAACACATCAACATCCACTGCCTCCACCGTGCCCCCTCCTCCTTGTCCACCTCCCTACCACTAGCCTCTACACTGACACCTGCAAGCACTTCATCTTCATCCACTACCTCCTTCACCAGCATGCCCATCACAACACAGCCCTCACGAGCAGTCACCACCCACACAACCATGCACACATCCCCTGTGTCCTCCCCTACTGTGTCTGTGACCCCTCCACCCAAAGTACACAAACACAAGCACCCACCCACCCAACAGCCATCCACCTCACAACAGCATCCAGCCCATGCACCTTCACCCAAACTCAGCAGACATACACATCCTACAACCATCTTCCCATCCCAGTGTGTATAAAAAACTTATTCTGGCAAACATTGGCCTCTTCCCTACACCTCCCTCCACCGTCCTTCCCCTCAGGCCAGGGAGTCCAGATCCCAGGCCAGCACCTCAGCCACCAAGTTGGCGGACGCTGTGGTACCTGCAAGTCCCAGAGGATCAAACGGGGCACCCGTCAGGGCAGCCAGTGTGCCACTGACACCTGCAAAGGACCAACCCATTCCGCCACCTGCCAAGGTGAAGAATGATCCAGCATGCAGGACGGCCCACCCAGCCAGGCCTCCTCCAAAACTCAAGCTGCCAGTGCCAAGGTTCCAGTAGCATCTGCCAAGCTGAGGAAGGGAAAGAAAACCCAAGGTAAGGCACTTCAGGCCTTGGAGGCTCCAGTTGGGGGAATGGTGCCCACCATCATTACTGACAGCCCCGCAACCTGTACCGCGGCAAGCACCGCCGCAGGCACCACCACCTGCACCACCATCTGCACCGCCACCTGCACTTCCACCTGCACCACCACCTGCACCGCCGCTGCCACTACAACTGTCAGCAACAGCATCCCCAGTGGGCAGCCACCCGAGGCTGCAGGAGACGGCCTGGTGTCTCCCTCCACCAATACCAGCAACGGTACCACAGCCAGCACCGACAGCATCCCCGCCGCAAGCACCGCCACCTGCACCGCCATCTGCACCACCACATGCCCAGCCGGTGCCACAACAACTGTCAGCAGCATCCCCTTTGAGCAGCCATCCGAGGCTTCAGGAGACGGCCTGGAGCCTCCCACCACCACTTGAAGCACCCCCACCAGCTCCCGCACTACCACATGTTTGCAGCTTTAGTCGCTGCAGGATGGAGTCTGGCCCTGCCTCCATGGAGTATCATGCTACCTGTTCCCTGTAAATCGCGGGCTTCAGACACCCAGGTGAAGGAATGTGAACTGCCACACCCCTGGGCACAATGCCCCCTCCAGAACCAGTGGAGAAATACATCCACTCAGCCTTTCCTTGGCAGGATTAAGCAGACTGGTCACAATGCCCCCTCCAGAACCAGTAGAGAAATGTATCCACTCACCCTATCCTTGGCAGGATGAAGCAGACTGGGCACAATGCCCCCTCCAGAACCAGTGGAGAAGTCATCCACTTGAGAGACTATGGCTTTGCAGTTCCCAGGACCAAGCAGTGGGCAAACCACCCACTAGAGAGACTGTGGCCTTGCACTCCCCAGGACCAAGCAGTGGGCAAACCACCCACTTGAGAGACTTGAGAGACTGTGGCTTTGCACTCCCCAGGACATCACTGTGGGCATGTAGCCCCCTCCAGGAGCAGTGGAGTAGTACCATCTTCCGTCTGAGGTGCCCCCCCCTTAACCTTCCCCCTGAGGTGCCTGTGTGTTTACGACCTGCTGCCCCTGAAGTGTTCTCTCCGTTTTGAGGCAGGAGTCAAGTGCGGGCTTCGCCCATGAGTTTTTGGCCCAGTGGGCCATGGACATTTGTAAAGGACAGTGTATGGCCTTCTGTACATATTGTAAATATTTGTATATACTGTTTTCCAAATCGTTACCTATATCTTCATATTTCAAAATATCACTGTTTGAACTCAATTGCTTTTGTCCTTGCGCTCTTCCAGTGGGTAACAGGGTGTAAATGTACTGTTGATGCATGTTTTTGTGTGTATGGTGTTGTGGGTGAGGGTGGAGGTGGGGGTGTTGCGTGTTGCGTGTGTGTGTCACTCTCTTTTTCCTCCCCCGTGTGCTAGGTGCAGTACTCACTGTGGTCATCGCCGCCGCCTTTGACATTCGTTGTGTATGAGGAGGTAGACCAGCATCGGCAGGACCTGCAGCTCGGGCTCCATGGCGTCCTGATTCTTTGTTGATTGTCAAGAGGTGAGTAGTTTCCCTTCCAAGTCCTGTTTCCTCTGTGCTTTTGATGTTGTTGGTACCACCCAAGAAAAGCTGGCAGATTGGCGGGTTGTGATAGGGTGGTCTTCCACCTGTCTGTTGGCGGTGAACACTGCAGTGTTTGTTGCTACCGCCGTGGCGGTCACTGTGTTAAAGTGGCTCTCTATGTTGGCGGTTTCCACAGTGGTCATGATCCCATTTTTTTTACCGCTGGCCTTTTGGCGGTATTACCATCGCTTTATCCCCGACCACCAGGGTTGTAATGAGGGCCTTTCTTTCACTTTTACAGTGATATCCCAACATTTACTTATTGCATTTTACTCGTTTTGACCTGCATCTTATCAGATAAATATGATATATTTTTCTAGACACTGTGGTGTATTTTTGTGGTGCTATATGGTGTTATTGCATGATTTATTGCACAAATACTTTACACATTGCCTTCTAAGTTAAGCCTGACTGCTCAGAGCCAAGCTACTTGAGGGTGGAGGGTGGAGGGTGGGATAATTTGGACTTACCCTGACTAGAGTGAGGGTCCTTGCTTGGACAGGGAGTAACCTGACTGCCAACCAAAGACCCCATTCCTAACAGAGTGCCTGACAGAAATACCTGTGGAAGTGGAGTCCAGTAAGTTACAACACAAAAAATGTCACCAAAAAAAATGCAATGTAATGCATGCTCACAGCTCACCCTTTCCTACTGTTTTGTTCTTATATTTCTCTAAGACTCAATTCCCAGAGTACCTGAGATATAACACTGCCAATGTGTATCATTGGACCCAACTTCACAGTTACCAAGGCCCATCACGTGCCATATGTCAAAATGGTGAACCTGTAAATCTCACAATACCAAAAACACATTCCAGGATCCATGGTGTGCCCCAAAATGTAAACGTATGGTCAAACCTAAATGCAGCCTGCATACAGATATGTAATACACAACAGTTGTCAAGTGTTGCGGAGCAGAGAGAGTGACCTGAATAGAACTCCCAGGAGGCCCGTTGTCTGTTATTCCAATCACTACGAAAACAAAGGGGAGAAGGAGGTGGTTGGACTGAGTCTGTCCTCCTTATAGCCTATGTAACATTACAAAAAAATGACCCAGCCCAAAGAAAAGTCACAAGATGGATAGGGAAAAAAAAGAATATTTTCTTATTAGAAAGACCCTCACATACCAGGGTCAATGATAAAGCATGCCACCAAGGGATAACCCTGGTGGGTGAGGGTTTTTCTAATAAGAACATTTTCTTTCTTTCCCTGTCCATCTAGTGGCTTTTTTTTGGGCTGGATCTCTTTTTTTGCAATGTAATTCCAATTACCAGCTCTCAGTGTTCACCCACCCATATACCCCTGTTTGTCAACTCTCAAAGGAAGTTTACTCATCTAGGACGATACCATTTGTCAAGTGTTGGCAAGTATTGGGATTGACCTGACTGCGAAGCCCAATAGGCCCTGTTGTTGTAACTACAAACACCAGCCCAGGGGTCACTTGACCCAGTAACCCCTGTGTCTACACACTCAATTAAAGATTACCCACCTGGGAGGATACAGTGTGTGTAATTGAGGGAGTGATCTGACTGTATCTCCCAGGAGGCCCTGTTTGTGTGATTTCAGACACCAGCCCAGTGTCCATTTTTCCAAATACCCTTGTTTGCCAAATCACTAGTGAAGTGTACTCACCTGAGAGTATACCATTTGTCAAGTGTTGGAAAGTAGAGGGACTGACCTGACTGCAAAACCCAATAGGCCCTGTTATTGTAAATAAAAACACCATCCCAGTGGTCACTTGACCCAATTACCCCTGTGTCTGCACTCTCAATTGAGGTTTACTCACCTGGGAGAGTAACATTTGTACAGTGTGTGTAGTAGAGGGAGTGATCTGACAGCAACTCCCAGGAGGCCCTGTCATTGTGACGCCAAATACCAGCTCATTGGTCACTTGTCCAAATACCCTTGTTTGCCAACTCACTAATGAAGTGTACTCACCTGGAAGTATACCATTTGTTGGGAAGTGGAGAGAGATACCTGACTGCTCAGCCCAATAGGCCCTTTTGTTGAAAGTCCAAACAGCAGCCCATTGGTCACTTGTCCAAATACCGTTGTTTACCAACTCACTATTGAAGTGTACTCACCTGGGAGTATACCATTTGTCTAGTGTTGGGAAGTATAGACAGAAAGATACCTGATTGTCAATCCCTATAGGCCCTGTTTTTGTGACTCAAACACCAGCCCAGTGATTACTTGTCCAAATTCCCTTATTTGCCAAGTCTCTATTGAAGATGTCACACCTGGAAGTGACCAAAATACAGACCATGCTCAACTCAGAGATGTGTCTGTCTACCTAGCTCCACCTTGAATTGCCAACCCAAGATGAAAATTATTGAGGAAAGGAAGGACACCTTACCTAGTGTGTAAAACAACTACCCAAAGACCTAAAGCTACATCACCAGATTGGTGTCGACAGCAGACATATTGATACAGCACTGTGCACATGATGACTCCAGTCACATATACAACAAAGTCCTAGGTTTGTCTGCATCCCACTCAACTAGGCCTCCAAATGATCAAAGTTATATGTTGCCTTTCCACCCTGTTGGCTGCCCAGGTTTTAAGATGTCATTTTCATTCCATCATCCAAAGTGCAACTGATCTGCACATCTCATCAGCTGCTTGAGTCAAATAGTTTAGGCAAGCTTCACATGTCATGTCAGATCAACCAATACCTTGGTTACTTTGTGAAATTTGTGTACTTACAAATAAACTTGGTCCAAGGTCTCTGCTTAGTGTAATACAAAACCTTTGGAGGTAGATGTCAAAATTCAACCAGCAACAAGGTACGTCTTTGGTCAACAGGTGGATCTGCCTCTGGACACATGGAGGCCACTGAACAGTCTATTACTACCCTCCCTCCTGGATGAAACCCTCAGTGACAACAACACTCCTGGACTTGTGGACGTGGAGGACGTTTCCGCCCCATCTGGGCAACCTGGTCAGATGGCAACTGTGAGTCTCACAATGCCTACAACGTCACCTCCCAGCCCTGTCGCATCAATATCACAGGAAACCATTCATCCCCCAACCTGTTTACTCACCACAATTTCCACGATCGTGTGCACCCAGTCCTGGATCCTGAGGTGCAGCTCCACACTACGGACACTGTGGTTCCAGGACCCAGATGGAGAAGGCACCCCTAGACAAGGGCACAGGTGCATGAGGGTAGGGTATGTGGGAGAGATGCTCTGGGCCAGCCTCTGGCGCTGCTGTCGGCGAGGAAACCATCAGCCACATCCTGAGGTCTATCAGGAGTCCCAAAGTATGACCAAACTGTTGGAAATCAAGCAGCCTCAGAGGGACATGCATAGGGGTATGCGTGAACAGATGAAGGCCCTCAATTCCAACAATGGCTCCCTAACAGGGCTGCTGAGGGACATACACACAACCCTGAGCAGGGCTTTTCAAAACCAATCTTCCTCTCCGTTGGCTCATCAATAGCAGGCCCATCAACATCGGGGCCAGACATAGGAAGGGAGACTCTGGCAGAGGAACAACCAGCCACAGACACCCCTGCCTCTGCAGCAGCTAATCCCCCCGCAAGCGGGGATGTCCAGCAAAGAATCCAGGAGGTGCGGATTGCAAAACTCTGACCACTGCCAGCAATAGCCCTCTTCCTTAAGGTCCTCTTTTTCTGTTACACATTCTTCTGTGGACTGATCCTGAACCAACTTCCATTTACAATGGGAGGGGTACTCTAGACTGTGTATTTCCAATGGTGTGGAATCTACTCTAATGATTTCATTCACCATGGCTAACCCCTTCACATTACTTATTCTTTTGTTGATTCATGTCTGCTCTTAGTTCTATCCTGTTTAATCATTACATGAGACCCCTAGTGACTCTGAGCAAAACCTATAACATCCACATAGTGAATTATACAGACAATACACAATTAATCTTGCCATGGATAATGACTATCAGGCTGAAATTATGACCTTTCATACCTGTAGGAGAGAGATTGCCATCTGGCATAATGCCAACTCATTGTAATTTAATGGAGACAAGACTGAGATTATATATTGCTCTGTCAAAATAGCTCTGTTCTATTTGCCAAGTAGGTTCTGGCCTTTACCTACTCATGCTTAGCTTTCCCCCATGGATACTGTCCATAATTTAGGGGTGTTATTCCAAAATATTCTATCTCTGGACTCTCATATCACTACAATAGCAGGGATGTGTTTCTTACTGTTCTCCCCCTACTGCCCTCGTCTGTCAAATCCATAGTTGTACGTAGTGTGATCTTGAGTAGACTAGACTACTGCAATGCACTCCTTCTTGGAACCCCTGGTTATCTATTATGCAGACTGTACTGAGTTCAGGTTGTAGCTACCAAGCTGGTTCTGGATAGGCCCAGAAGATCCTCCACCTCAGAGGCTCTGAAGGCACTTTATTGGCTTCTGATAAGACAGAGGGTCACTTTTAAAACCCTCTTTATAGTGTTAAAGACCCTCCAGGGTTATAGCCCTATGTATTTATGGAACAGCTTCCAGAAATAGATACCAGGGAGATGTCTCAGCTCATCATCAGACAATCTTATTTGTGTTGCCAACTTTAAGAAGACTCAAGAGGGTAAATGCACATTCTTTATCAAAGCAGTTCAACTCTGGAATCAGCTCTCCGCTTTTATTAGACACTCATCTCATCTTTTCTGTTTCAGAAGGGCCTTGAAAACCTAGCTCTTTCCCCAATGATTCTTTCTGGTCGTTTTAGGATGTCCAGTAATAGGTTTTAATGCCAGGCTACCGTTCAGGTGAGAGCTGTGCTTTATAAATGTTTTAACAATAATAATGATAATGTCATGCACATCTTCTGTTAGTCGTAGCTTCACAATAAAACCACCAATCACTGACTCAGGCTTAACTTAGAAGGCAATGTGTAAAGTATTTGTGCAATAAATCATACAGTAACACCATATAGCAACAAAAAAATACACCACACAATGTTTAGAAAAATATAAAATATTTATCTGATAGGATGCAGGTCAAAATGATTAAAATGAAATAAGTAGATTTAGAGATATCACTGTAAAAGTGATATAAAGGGGGTTATTACAACTTTGGAGGAGATGTTAATCCGTCCCAAAAGTGACAGTAAATTGACGGATATACCACCAGCCGTATTACGAGTCCATTATATCCTATGGAACTCGTAATACGGCTGGTGGTATATCCGTCACTTTACTGTCACTTTTGGGACGGATTAACACCTCCTCCAAAGTTGTAATAACCCCCAAAGTGTCTTACGTCTTTGAAAAAAAAAAAATGTCTCTTAAAAACAATAAAGGTCTCTTGCAAGCACAAAGTACCTGGTTTGCGTTCAAAACCTCCGCAAGGGACCGCAGAGGAGGCGATGCAGGGCAAATGGGGAGGTGTGCGTCGGCTCCGCCCCTTCGCACACCGACTTGCGTCATTATTTTCCACGCCCGGGAAGGCTTTGCGTCAGTTTCCAGAGCATAGACTTGGTTCCTCTTTGGGTGGCGGAGCAAAGTCGCAAGCGCTGTGTCGATCCAGTGGGCGTTGCGTGGAAATTTCTCCCGCGCGACAGGCGCTGCGTCGATTCCTCTCTGGAAGTCAGGCTGCATCATCCCGGGTCAGCTATGCATCGATCCGGTGGGCCATGCGTTGAAGTCCCGGTCACAATGCAGGTGCTGCATCAATCTTCTCCTTGCGATGTCGGGTTGCATCGTTCTGGTTTGGCATGCAATGAATTTCTCATCGCAAGGTAGGCTGTGTGTCGTTTTTAGCAGGCTGTGTGTTGAATTTTCACTGCACAAGGAGTCCAGTTGCAGGAGTGAAGACTTTTTTTTGGTCCTGAGACTTCAGGGAACAGGAGGCAAGCTCTATCCAAGCCCTTGGAAAGCACTTCTCAGCACAGCCAGAGAGCAGCAAGGCAGCAGGGCTACAGCAAGGCAGCAGTCCTTCTCAGAAAAGCAGTCCCAGTGAGTCCTCTGGGCAGCCAGGCCATTCCTCTTGGCAGGTCTGGTTCATGGATTCTTTACCAGCAGGTTTCTTGGCCGGAAGTGTCTGTGAGGTAGAGTGTCTACCCAAAAAAATGTCTGAGTTGGTAGGGTCATAGATCCTGCTTAAATAACCAAATATCCCTTTTAAGTGGGGGAGACTTCAAAGAGTGGCTTAGAAGTGCACAAAGTTCCCTTTCAGTTCCATCCTATCTGCCAGGGGCCCAGTAGGGGGTGTGGCAGTCCTTTGTCTGAGGGCAGGCTACTGTCCTTTGACATGCAAGTGTCAAGCCCTCCACCATGCCAGCCCAGGAAGACTCATTCAAAATGCAGATGTATGCAAGTGAGGCTCAGTATCCTGTGTTTGGGGTGTGTCTGAGTGAATGCACAAGAGGGCTGTCAACTAAACCTAGCCAGACGTGGATTGGAAGGCACAGAAGGATTTAAGTGAAGAGAAATGCTCACTTTCTAAAAGTAGCATTTCTAAAATAGTAATATAAAATCAAACTTCACCATTAAGCAGGATCTTGTATCACCATTCTGGCCATTCTAAATATGACCTGGCTACTCCTTTCGTATCAGGATCTACCACTCAAACAGTATATGAGGAGAGACCCAATGCTATCCTGTGAAAAGAGCAGGCCTCACAGCAGTGTAAAAATGACTTTAGGATTTTACACTACCAGGACAAATAGAACACACATGTTCATGTCCTGCCTTTTATCTACATAGCACCCTGCCTATGGGCTACCTAGGGCTTACCTTAGGGGTGACTTATATGTATAATAAAAAGGGGAGTTTAAGGCTTGGCAAGTTCCTTTAAATGCCAAGTCGAAGTGGCAGTGAAACTGCACACACAGGCACTGCAGAGGTAGGCCTGAGACATGGCTAGGAGGCTTCTTTTGTGGGTGGCACAACCAGTGCTGCAGCCCACCAGTAGCATTTAATTTGCAGGCCCTGTGCACATGTAGCACACTTGACTAGGGACTTACAAGTAAATGAAATAAGCCAATTGGGTATGAGCCAATGTTATCATGTTTTAAGGCACTGATTAGCAGTGCTAAAGTGGGCAGAGTCCTAAAGCCAGCAAAAATTAGGTCAGAAAAAGAGAAGGAGGAAGGCAAAAAGTCTGGGGATGACCCTGCAGAAAGGCCATTTCCAACAACCACCATCCCACACAAACACATACATACAAGTCAAACTAAATATTTTATCTCAGTGACTAGCATATGGGCTGTCAACATGTCTGAACTACTGGAAATCAGAAATATAACAGTCATACTGAGTAAATGAACATATTTACAGGTACAGACCATGGAAGGAAGGGATTTGCCAGACATTGTCCTGTAGAATAGGCAAACATTGAAGTGGTGGATGTCTCCAGCTTGAGCCTTGTCACATACCACACAAAAGTTATCCACCATTACATAATCCAAGATTCAGACACATGGCAGTACAACAGTTCATGATCACAGGGTCATCATAATCCAATGATCATGCATCTGGTGGTATGCCACAAACAAATGTCAGTGCTTTGGTACGGGCACTGTGGCCTACAATGATGAAACACATCCACACTTATGTACAAGTCCTACAAAAAGAGTGTTTAGCCATTGTGAAGGGAAACTGACTTGGTTGTGTTCTAGGACAACATATATTCAGACCACATGATGACACACATGACGCATCAGGCTCACTACAGGACAGAAAGCAAGTCCAGAGGGTACTTCTAAACATCCATCCAAACAGTGTGCAAGCTGTCTTCGCACAGGTCTCCCACACCCAAACTCTGACCTATATTACCTAGACAAATCCATGTCTACTTTGTATGTCAGAAGAACATCACTTGCCTGCCAATGTCACAACTCTGAAATGGCCACAGGAAGATGTCGTGGTGAAGGCACCTGAACAATGAACAGAACAAGAAGTAGAATCTTTTGACCATACATCTGACACTAGTCACATAGCAAGCATCTGGAGAACAAAGGACACTGCAAGGAATATGACCCAAAGCAACATCATCTAGTTGGTGATGTGTGAAAAGCTGCCTCTTCAATCAGCCTTTGTCTGATTTTTGCAGAGTATCAGCTCCCTAACTGTGAAAAAAACGCTAAATGCCAAACATTCTCACAAATACAGTTTATTGTATAGCCACAGTCATGACATCACATGACATACTTGCACTCATGAGAAATAGCTGTGGATATGATACTCACACAAGTCAGCTCCACCCTCTTCACCACTGTCATCTTCAGTTGGCCTTTCAGGATTCTCAACAGTGGCACGGTAGGCTCCTCCTCCTCTGGGGTATATGAGATATTCCTCCACAGGGCAATGTTGTGGAGCATGCAGCATGCCACAGTGATATGATAGACTTTCCCCGGTGGGTAGAGGAGGGCTTCACCAGTGTTGTCCAGACAGCGAAATCTGGCCTTCAGGAGCCCAAAAGCACACTCCACTGCCCACCGTGTTCTTCCATGGGCCTCAATGAAGTGGACTTCCCCTGGAGTAGTTGGATTCATCAGCTTTGTCAATAAACAAGGACGGGTTGGATGTGCTGAGTCTCCTGTTAAGGAATGTGACATACGTGCAAATATGAGTCATTGACATTATGATTGTAGCACCTGACATTGCTCACAAACAATCAGGACAGATGTGACTAACCAACCAGCTTGGCCTCTCTGGTTGCAGTTGTGACATCAGCTGGGGTAATGTGCTGTTCCTCATAATAAAGGAATTATTGGCTGATCCGGAAAAACAGGCACATATGTATAACATGAAATGAAAGTTCTTTCTGTTGTGATAGTCTTGTTCAGTGGCCTGCTGTGGCACCAGGCCAACATGTGTGCCATCATTGATCCCCATCACATGTGGGAGGCATGGAAAACCATAGAGGTCAGCCATCACATTGGCTAAATCCTCATGTTGAGGGAACCTGATACAGCTGCCAATGTTTTCAACATTGCTGAGAGGAAATCTCTCAACACCAGACTGTACAAAGGTTGGAGCATACCACCAGATAGGGCTATTGTATGTTGAAAGGGCCCTGTGACAAGGAAGTGCAATATTGACATGAATATTGACATGCAATATTGACATGCAGTATGGATTCCTGATAGCTAGCATCAGATCTGGCTCCAACTGATGGATTAAATCCACTATTGCATGCCTACTCAAAAGGTAGAGCTGGATGGCATTCCTCCATGGTCTGAAGGTCTGGCAATGGACGGTAGATTGTAGTTTGTCACATCTTCCCTGTCCCAGGGTGCCGATGTGTGGCATACATCATTTAAAACATTAGTCACTGTGTCCACAGCAACATACATGATGCATACCAACAATATCATGTGGCAAGGCATTACTGATTGGAAACACAGCACACCCAGTACATATCACAGCTGTCAATTACACTGGGGTCAAATGTGACCTCCATGGTTGTGTCCACAACATGAATTGGAGCAACATCCAACTATTTGCTACTCAATTGCCCCTCGAAATGTGACATTTTTTTTTAACGGCCAAGAACACCATCAGCGGTGGTGGACCGTGCACTGCTGTCAATACCATCTGTACCCTACAACACACTACAATGGTGGTTATGGAGTCAGACATACACAAAAAGCAGATTGAGGAAGTCTGTGGTGATCCTAAACATATATTGTTATTATGACACATTTAACAGGGGCACATACAATATTTCAAACCACCAAAATGTCGGATGCCTATCATACTCCTCTGGACATCAGGAGCTGCCTGAATCTGCTGGCGGAAGACATCAGCGGAGTGGACAGTGCCAACCACGGTGGACACAGCCATAGGCTTATGTTCTTGCCCATGGCAGCCGAGGCCCAATGGCTGTGTCCCTCGGCGGTGATGACGGCATACATCGGGAACATTTACACCGTGTTGTGCAAATTCAATCACTAGATGCCCAACACTGCTGCCAGCAACACCTCTACCACTTCAGCTGCTGTGTGCTGCCTCTGGGAGTAATAATGCTATGCCCATCAGGTGGAAGGGCTACTGCCTTCTCTCCAGAGGAGCTAGAGAGACTTTCGAGTGAGGTCCTTTCCCTGGATGGTCAGCTCTATGGCTCACCAGAGAAGCAGGTAAGTACTTCTTATACACAATTGACTCTGTTTAACACCATCCTTTCCCTCCTCACAGGCTGCAATGTGCCCATGTGTGCCAATTACACTTCTTGTATGCCTGTTGTTGTAGTTTGTGTTGCATCAATGGGATGTACATGGTACAGGTTTTGGAGACCGGTACTATATGTTGTGTTCATTTGCATTATGTTGTGTGAGATTTTTGGAGGCCGTAGATCCTCCTTGTGTTGAATGCACATTGCTAAGCAATGAAACTTTACTGCCAAACAATTCAATTTCTTTGTTTAAGCTGGCTGCAAATGTTAGACAACTTGTATGTGCATGACAGCATGAATAAGCTGTGTGTGCACCTTGTCTGAGTCATTTGAGGATCTTGTAAGAAATGTGTATTGTGCCACAGATCTGGTACCCCACATCTAGCCTTGTCAAACTGTTGCCTAGAAGGCATATCATGACTCACTGTGCCCTTCATGTTGCCACACAAGCCCACAGGGCACATTGATGATGGCCACATAATGTACTATGATGCATGGAAGTGATAGAAATGTGAGTGTCATGTAGGTTCTGTATGCTCAGCCTGCAGAGACGAGGGCCAGTCAACAGTATCACCCAGTATGGGACATGCTCCATGATGTGGGAAAGTCACGGTGGCTATGCAACTGTGGTACTGTGCCCAATTCCTGTAGACCTACACATCCTGTCATGTGGCCAATATGAGACTCTAGTGGAAAAACCTGCCCTGGATGTCTAAGTTGCTGGATCAGAAATGGGTACTGAGGTAAATCCCTGAACTAGCCAATATGTGCATTTTTGCATTGTCGTGTAGGCTCTCATTATCCTAATGAGACTACTGGATTTTGAGCAGCAAGATCGTTCACAGTGCTGGGGACTGAGTCTGACCCACGGTGGATGACGCTTGTCAATCTAAATCCGGGTTTTGCTCCTGCTAACTAGCAGTGCCTCATCTCTCCCAAACGGCAGAGACAATTGGGCAGCCGAGCGCAAGACATATTAGTACTTCTCAGGGAAGTCGTGGTCACTCAGGTCACAACCGGTTCTCTCGCACACAGTGCTGTCTCATATATAAATGACAATAAAGGCAGTATGAGTTTTAAAGATTGGTTTAATAAAATGACTGCATTTTAGATAGCAAAGCGTGAGCTGCAATAACCAGAACTACACAACACAGCAATATTAAAATAGTGACGATGAGAGTGAAGCACAAGAATAAAGCTATCATAGTGCTGCTAGATTATTCTCTCTCTAAGTTATATTTTTGAGCACAGCATCTTAAGCTCTAAGCCTGCCTTTCAGGTTCCCCTGGGAGGACATCAACCCTCATACCTGAGCAAAGGCCTGTAATCTGCATCAGCATCTTCAACGGGGCATTCAGCATACAGTTGTGGTTCCCTGGCTGGAATCTCCCTCTTGACGTGTACTAGGACCAGAAAGTGTTTTTATAACTAACACGCAGATGTTCTGAGAAAATGTCCCTACGTAAGGATGTGTATTTTCTACGAACGCTGGAGACTAAACTTCTACCACGTTTACCAGCAATGTACCAGACTGTAGCCTTGACTGAAGCACAGGGCAAACAAGAATGCATTATTTGAGAACACACTGCTGAAGTAAGCTAAACAGTGTGATAGTAGAATTTAAAACAAGACCGTAAAAAGTGGTTATTGTAAAATAACAGTGCGGAGCTGACTAAAATATATCTAGGGCAAAGTGTGGCGGGACAGCCATTGCGGAAAAACAACAGCAACAGCAAAATGCCGGCTACTAAAGCCAAAGTTATTGGAAATCCCCCAAAAAATGCTTCAGAAAATTTAATGAATAGCTGAAGGTATCAAACTGAATATAGAGGAGAAGGTATGAACAAAACCAATACCAACGGGTTTGAAAAACTGTGCTAATCCAGCCGTGCTGGACCCATTAAATATACGACCCATGAGTTCACCAAAGTGTCTCAGAAAGTTCGCATTTAACAGGGACTGTATTTCTGCCGATGACCTTGCCACTTGAAGAGCGTAGGTCTCGCGTGCAGATGTAAGGGCCACATGCTTTTGAAACAATAAAGCCTTGAGTCTGCTCAACTTGTCAAAATTCACCTTGGAAGTAGCAATATGAGGCCAGATATCAGATACCTCCCTTAATTTAGTGAGGGGAAACAATACGTTCCCGCAGCATCTAACAACCTTAGAGACCGAAACAACGTAAAATATTCCGGCCCGCATGCAACCACAGTCTTCACTATTGAGAAGGACGCAGCTGCCATTTGAAAGCACCTGGAACGTGTGTTTAATCAAGGGGACTGGAACTCCCTTCAGATAGCAAGCCAAATTTGCAACCGAGGCATTACATGCACCATGCAAGGACAGCTGCTTACAAATCATTGAATGGCTGACTGAAGTCTCGCATTCACTACCGCTAAGAAATACCTCTTTCACACCATTGAGGCATTTGTATGAGAAGGGAAGCTCCCACACCTTCTGGATGTAACTATCTCCCAACTTTTCATATCTGCCTACCGGAACGTGTTTCAAACAAGAAGTGAATTGTAATGTTGAAATAGGCAGATTATTAACCCAGTGTATTAACCACTCTGCTGAAGGAATCTCGGCCACGGTAAAAGGCAATCTTTCTATTTTTTCAATGTTAAGCATGACATAAGTTGCTTCTTTTTTGCCATTAGTTGTTGTTGCTGCGTCAAATTAAAGGAAAAAAATATTTCCCTGGCACTGATGTGCTGCCACGGAATGCGACCCGCCTTCAATGTCTGAAGTGTCCAACCAAACTGCATAATGGACCTGGTCTGACTCTGTCCATGAGATAAAAAGACATATCAGATCTAGCAGAAGAAACAATGTTGTTAATTGTATATATCCAGTCGGACAAGGTGTGAATCCCATTATCCACAACAGCTAATGCATTTTTCAAATTATCCTGGTCTATTTGCCTTAACTGGGCTGCAGCCTCTTGTTGGGAATTCTTCCATATTTCATTGCATACTTCATACAAGAAATGCTTCCTGCATGGTATCTTGGGGCCTGACAAGAAATCTTGCAAGTCAATGTCATTCGACAGGAAATTGAGGTGTACCTTAACCGCGTCTAGTGAGGATGATTTTAGCCATTGTTGGCACAATTTACCTACACTATATTTTGTAATTATGTCAGCATGTTCTGGTGATATATAGCGAGGGTCTGGCCTACTAGTTCGGAAACCCCCCGAGGAGGAGACAAAACGTTGATGACACCCGTTTGTATCTATTGGCCAGAGTAACCACCTGCCTGGACGTGTCAGTGAAGCATTAAACGTACCATTTTGGACCCACTCATTGAGCTCATTAATAGATGTATTCGTGTATTTTTGCCAATTATCGAATTTTGCAGGTGCTGGTATACAGGCCATGTTTAGCTCTCTTATTGTTGCTAACCCCAAACAGCTTGTTTGTTGTACCGTTTCATTTAAAAAGATCATTTGAACATGGATGAGACATGCTCTAAACAATGTTTCTGAACCCTTAGTCTGCCAATTTTTTGTTCCCCAAACACTTTTTAAATCAAAATTTTTTGACCAGTATTCATAACCTTCAGTTGAAAACCGGGAAACAAAATGGACCGAATATGTAATTTTCGCATTGGTCAATAACATATGTATATCTGTGGTGGGTGTTACTTTAAAATAATTTGACTCAGCATTTTTTTGACGATGCCCAGAAAAAAACCTAAACTTTTCAGTATAAATCTTTGCACTCCATTGCGGTGGAGTTGGACAATGTTCCCATTGTGTGTAATTAAATATAGTTTTTGGACTACTTGCTCTATGTATAAAATGGTGCCCATAATAATTTTAGCAAAACATATCACCATCATTTTCTTTAAACTGGTAAACATCTTCGTTTTCATAGACAGTATAGTATTGCAGTTCTGTCATCATAGAATCAACTGTTTCCACATCCCAATCATCAGATACAATGCCTGGTATGACTATATTATTCATAGATGGTTTTAACACATATGGCACTTGAATAATCTCAGTGGGACCATATATACCAAACATTACTTTGTCCCACACAATCCCATCAGGAATTGGTACTGCAGAAGTGTTCACAAAATACAAGTCTCTTCGAATCTTATGTGATGAGAAATGTGGTTTCAAAACCTCCTCCACCTGTGCAACCGCTGATCTTTCGGGAAGAAAATGACCATGTATTAACAAGAAAAAGGTAATACCAAAACCAATCCAAAGCAAAAAAAGCTAGGACAGTCAAAGAAAGCCATACATATTTCCATGGAAAAATAAAATAAGTTTCTTTAAGCCAATGTATCAGCTTCCGTGCACCTGACAGGTGAGCAGTGGAAGAGGCAGACGAGTCCGATAGACCGTTGTTGTAGTCGGCAAAGTAACCAGAGGCAGTTTGTGCAAATGGCGTTGCCGTGGTCATTGGTGGAGTTGGTGTTTCCTGTGTTGGTACACTGTAGACAGCACCATACGTCTGGCTAGTAGTCGTGTTGACTTGATCAAATGTTTCTAAGTTGCTTGTTGTTAGTGGAACTAATGCAAGATCATCTTCCACCCTCCCCAAGCTCGGAGAGGCATCGGTGTTGATATAAACAACTTGTCGCAGAACTTCTTCTCCAGTAGTGAGAGGGATTCGGGAACTACTGGATGTTCCTCTTGGTCGGCTGTGCAGAATCGGCCACATGCTGTAGTTTGACATTGTCAATTGAAACAAAACAATTTTCTTTGGCACCTGGCAACGGTGGTAACATAACAGTTCTGGTACCGTGTATTACCAATACAGGGACTGATGTCCAATAAGAAGGGCCAAATTATTTTTTCACTGCGACCTTTTCACGTACAAGATCCCCAATCTTGGGAATCCAGCAGGTAGATGTTACAGGCACATCCTTAATTCCTGTGGAGGTAGCACTTTTAGAAGAGTTATCTTCACGGAACTGCTATAGTTCCTGTAAAACAGTGCCATGATCATTTATGTCAAAAGGTGTTTCTGCTGCCTCCAAGCCAGGACCATCAAGATCCGGAACAAACATTTGTGTTCCGAACAGGCACTCGTATGAAGTACGACCCCCCAGGGACCTTCTAGGCAGGTTATTTAGTACTCTCTGAACTCCATACAGGTGGGTTAGCCAACTAGGTCCCATACCTAAGACTCTGGCTGTTAAGGATTGCTTTAAATCACAGTTTAATCGCTCCACAACACTATTTCCCTCGGGATGAAATGGAGACGAGTACTGCAGTTGGACCCCCAACGAAGCCATGGTGTCCCTGAATGCCCTTGAGGCGAAAGCAGGGCCCTGGTCCGAATGGAACACCGCAACTGCACATGTACCGATAAACACACGCAAATCTTTAAAAACAGTCCGAGCGTCAGCTGAGCGCTGTGGCCACACCCACACAAATCTGGAGCATGAATCAACAGTGACTAATATGTATTTGTATGCACTATCAGATGTTAGTGGACCGCAGTGGTCCAAGTACACACACTGTAATGGTCTGTTAGAAATTAAGAGGGGTGTCTGCGGCGGGCACTTGGCCGTGGAAACTTTGATTTGTTGACAGATGTCACAACAAAGGACATACTGCTTAGTCTCTTTGTAGAGACCGGGCCACCAATAACGGGCCTGTAAGAGTGAAATTGTGGCCGCCACACCAGCATGTGCAGATGCTACTCCCTCATGCGCTGCTTTAATCAATTGTGGTCTTGCATCTTTATTGGGGATGTCGCGTACGCCTACGCCTGGAATTTCAACTTCAGCGTTCAGGATACTTCCCATCAAGTATTGATAGTTATTAGGAAATCCTTTAGGATAAGGCGTACCATCAACCGTAGCTTTTATGGCAGCCATAATGTCCGTGACTGGTTTGAAACTCGAACAAGTCACTGCAGCTACAGTGGCAACTGCCACTGGCGACTTTGCGGCTTTATCAACCAAAGTATTTCCAGCAACGTGTATTCCAATGCGCTGGTGTCCAAGTGTATGTGCAACATGGACTTTGGGTAGCGTCTCTTTCAGGTCTGCTACCTTCCCCCACAGAAGCCTGTGTTTTATGGTGTTGCCTTTGGAATCTCTAAACCCATTCTGATGCCAGTAATGAAGATATTCATTAAAGGACTGGACACAATAATATGAATCACAAATAATCAGCATGGGCTGCGCTGGATCCGTATGTTCTAGTGCCATCAGCAGAGCTTTTAGCTCAGCCAATTGTGTTGTACAATCCCCTGAGGTCTGTGTATAGGTATGTAGGGGACAGAATTTCTCCCCCTCTATTCAGCCGCTTACGACTGCGCAAGAAGCAGAGTATTGATGTTTAGTTCCAATCGCTGGTTGCTCAGAGCCATCGGTGTACATGACTCTATAATATTGATCAATAGGCAAGGTATTTGCTGGAACTGGATATTCTACTTCATATTGTAGAAACTCTTGAGTTTGTAAATTTGGATAAAAAATGTAATCTACATCAGTGGCTGTTAGAGACGTAGCCCATTGTATCCAACGTGGATGAAGTGCTTATGTGTTCGGAATGCTAGCTTTTGTAAAAGCCTCTAGGGCTGGAATTGGAGAAACAACAATGATGCGTTTCCCTTGGGCAAGAGGTCTTTCTTTAATAACAGCCATCTGTACAGCAGTGAGAATTTTCTCCGTGGGTGCAAAGCGTTGTTCAGCAGCTGAATACAAATGTGATTTGTATGCAATCGGGACTGTCTTGTAGTGAATCCTAGTTTGTTTTAATGGGATAACAGGAGTTAGCTTAGCCTCTGGCTTGTAGACTCATGCCCCCGTCACCTAGTGACTTTTAACCTACTTAGCTTGCTCTGTCTTAGCCCATTTAATTATTTATTTCTTCTAATATGGCTGCCTTGTTTATAGTTAGGCCACTTGTTATGAGTTACATTATCAGTGTCACCGCGCCAAGGCGTCAAGATCAAGCACCAAAGACAAACAAACAGTAGGTGTTCACACTTAGGGATTTTCCCTGTCTATACTTTCGAAGGATTGTTGATATTAATTGCTGTCCCAAGCATGCCTGTTATCTATTGTTTAGGAATACACCTACGTCAGGGGACCTTGTAGATCTGTATAAATCCATCACACTTTAGACAGATAATCAGAGGGATTCCAACCAGAGGGCATCGCCACCATCGCTGATACCGATGCTGCAGTCGTCTTGATGCTGACCCAGTCTTCGTGTGCCTGCGGAGTCTGAGATAGAGACCTCATTCCAAGGTAACGAGGGTTGGAGGTTCCTCTCATGGACACGGCATTGGTAGATTAGGTTTAACAAACCCAGCCCTCCTTTAGGTAGGAGGTTAGGCCTTTTTACATATAGGTATTAGGGCATCTCACATCTCATATATCTTTTCTATGTAGTGCAAAATGGTGGGGGTCTTCGTAACAATGACTCTCGTCTTCACAATACTGTTACTTGCTATATTCATTATCCTAATCATTGCAGTCCATGCAACTTATCGCAAATTGCAGTTATGTTAAATAAAAAGCTATTATAACTTTACTGCATCTGTGTCATTGCCTGTGTTTGTATGAGACATAATATATCTGTGAGAAAAGGGTAATCTCAGTTTAACCACGGCATTCCCTGAGATGTCTTATTTTTGAGTCCATGCGTAAACGGCTGCCATAAATCACCTTTTACTATTGTGTTTCTGGTGAGGTGCTGCTAGTGAGCCGGTAAGGTTGGGATAACAGTTGCGACTTGTGGTAGGAAAGACGCAGTCGCCTACAAACAAAAGTACTGTCATCCTTAAACCAGCAGTCTTGCTCAGAGCAGGAGTCCAAACTACGACATGGCGCCACCAACGATGGTGTTTAGGCACTAATTTATGGATGCCCTGACTATCACTGTCTCACAGACAACAGGTACCCTAAGTACCATTATACGGAGATGTCCGTGGTCTTTGGGAGAATCCTCCTCAGCTGAAAAAGTAACACCTAATTAAGCTGTAGGTTGTTCGAGCTCAAACTCATAAAAGGAATATACTTCCCATTTCTGGTGTTCCCTTTCTCTAAACAAATATGGCTGATACCATAGACATTCCTGAAAATGCTAGACATGCACTAATACAACATTTATTAACATATGGCCTTACAGAAGAGGGCA
Source organism: Pleurodeles waltl (assembly GCF_031143425.1). NCBI lineage: Eukaryota > Metazoa > Chordata > Amphibia > Caudata > Salamandridae > Pleurodeles > Pleurodeles waltl. The sequence goes on from NC_090445.1 coordinate 1,351,796,245, forward strand.
GGGATGTTACTCTGATAATAGAAGCTACGGAAGCATACCAAACAGAATTTTTTTACTGTTGGGTCACCTTTGCTGAGGTAGACCAAAGAACAAAAACATTTCACACATATGAAGTTGCAAACGTACCTTTACGGTACCAAGCATACCAATATCATGAAATTTCACTCACCTATCAGGAGCATCAGAACTGGTTCGAAGGCGCCCTACCACATGTACTACAAAGAGTGAGGTTAGGCCCCTTAAGTAATGATGGACCTACTTGGCCTATGTTCGCCACATACACACCTCACCCAGGCAAACAGAATATGCCGATAGCAGATTTATGAGTTTTATATAATGAATTAGTAGCATTATATAGACGATTAGTTCAGTTCGTAATGTGAACATTGAACACAACACCAGCGCGTCCAGCACCGCCAGTAGCTGGTGGTTATCAATTGGCTACTGGGATTAATCCACAAACAGTGCATACTATTATGGGTAAAGTGCCCACGGAACGGGAAAAAATACCATTCTGGATTGCCCAGAAAACGAATCAGCTGGAAGCTGTGTTTCCCCATACGGGACCACAGGAAAAACACAGATTGCTCACTATGTGCTTGCCTTTTGGTATGGTTCCCTCGGTGGATGACTGTGCCACATGGGGCACAGTCTTCGCTGCCATATATACTACCACACATGGTACCCCGACACTTGCCAATTTACCGGAAGTGTTAAAACAAATACAAAATTAGCATGGGGCTGCACCAGCCCTGGATCTGGGGATGAAATTAATGAGTAACTTTGACGCCGTATCCTCATTCATACTGAGTAATATTAAAGGGGAAGCAGTAGCACTGGCAATTCGCCAGCGTCTCCGGGAAACTCCAAACCAGGAACAAGAGAGACAGCTACCGAAAATAATTTCAGATACCTATACTAGTATAGGACGGGATAGTTTGGGAGCCAAACCCAAGAAATTGGAGTTACAAAGTACCGCCCATAAGGAGGGCACAAAGCAGGCACAAGAGGGCTCTAAGAAGCGCTGGGACAAACAAAAAGATTTCAAAGAAAGAAGAAATAAGAGAGCTGATTCTCCACACCCGGAGAACTCCGAAAGGAGGTATAATCTCAGAAATAGGGAGAACATTAAAACTCCAGACAGATATACTGATTCACGTCCCTCTCGTTCCTTTCAGGACGCACCGGATAGACGTAGCGAGAGAGGGGGCCGCCAGGATCGATGTCCAGAATACGTGAAAGAAAAGAAAGACTCACAACAGTCTACCATTAAAAAAGAAGAAAAGACTCCTCAGCAAAAGCCACAGTTTAAAAAGAAGGTGGTGGCAGCACTGACAGTTAAAAATGCCAGTAATATTGAGAACGCTGTTGAGGAACAAGAGGTGGGCAGTGACTCTGTTAGACAGCGCGGCAGAGGTCACAATATGTCGCCAGAGTCTGAAAGATCATCTGGATGTGACAGCAACTACTGATTACATCGCAGTTGAAACAGCGGATGGCCGCGTTCTTCCTTCGAGAGTTTATGATTTACCAATTCAGATAGAGGGAGATGTGAAGCGCACTATTAGCGTAATATTTTGGGATAAACTTACTAGTGATATCCTATTGGCCGAGAGAGACTGGCCACCTGAACACGTCCGCAAGCTCCCGAATGGGGAAGATGTTATTTTGCGTTCTTTCTCCGATCTTGTTCCGGAAGCAGCAAAATGAGCCTATGCTGTTGAATGGGCTTTAGCGCAGGCACCTGCACTATACCGCAATCATGTAGGTTGGGACAAGGAGTCTCCTTGTCATGTTATTCCCGTTAGGTCTACACCCCAACCGCAGCCACAATACCCTGTTAAACATGAAGCGAAAGCTCCGGTAAAGGAGATCCTATCACAACTTGAGTACCAGGGAGTAATTGAGCCCTGTACGTCTGCAATGAATAATCCATTATTCCCTGTTGCAAAGCCAGATCATTCATATAGAATAGTAAATGATTATAGGCACTTAAATAGTCATACACGCACGTATGCTATACAAAATTCACACAGCACAGCACTGATAAACAATATAGTGTGTAAAAAATATAAAACTACATTAGATATATCTAATGGATTTTTCTGCCAGAATTTAGCACATGAAAGTAGGGACCTAAGTGCATTTTCATTTGGCTCTCAGCAAATGCTTTTGTCGTTTACCTAAAGGCTATAAAAATATCCCAGGCCTATTCTCAGCCCGTGTAACATCAATATTACATGATATTGATTCCGAGGCATTGTCCTATGTGGATGACATATATCTCACAGACGACGTCCTCGACATTCTTCTTGCGAGGGTCGATCGGATCATTTTGGGATTTGCAGACCTCGGTTATAAATTGAATTTTAAGAAGAGCAAGATAGCCTTTCTTAGTGTATTATTCCTGTGATATGAGCTATCAAACGAGGGGAAGAGCCTGGCCCCGCACTTTCTAGAGAAGTGTGCTCAACTACAGCCTCCAAACACACTTAAGAAATTGCAGTCATTACTGGGTTTCTTCAATCTTGGCAGAACATACATTCCAGATTATGCAGAACGCATCATGCCACTTTATGACTTAGTTCAGCCCAATTTTTCTAGCAGACGCTGGACGATTGAACACACACACATCCTTAGGGACATACAACAGGACATGCTAGAAGCTAAACACTTACACACATGTGACAATAAAACAAACTTGGCCATCAGAATAATTGCTGGTGCCCTTGGATTTACTTATGTCACCTTTAGTGAGGATGACACGATACCGATAGCATATAAATCACATTTATATTCCAATGCTGAACAACGTTTTGCACCTACAGAAAAAATTCTGACGGCAGTTCAGATGGCCATCATAAAAGAGAGGGCACTTGCCCAGGGGAAACGCATTATTGTTGTCTCCCCGGTGCCGGCCTTAGAGGCTGTCATTAAAGCGAGCGTTCCGAACGCTAAGGCATTACATCCATGTTGGATTCAGTGGGCAACGTCTATGACCGCCACTGATGTTGATGATATATTTGATCCAAGACTTCAAACACAAGAATTTCTCCAGTATGAACAAGAGTACCCCACTCCTCTAAATATTTTGCCACTAGACAGTTACGATACTATCATATATACTGACGGATCAGCACAACCGGCTGTAGGTACTAAACATCAATACTCGGCAGCTTGCGCAGCCGTGTGCGGAGTGATGGAAGATGGAGTTTTCCACCCTCACAATACCTACACGCAGACCTTAGGGGACTGCACAGCACAGTTGGCTGAGCTTAAAGCTCTTATTCTAGCGCTTAAACACACTGAGACAGGAAGCCAGACTTTGATAGTCTGTGACTCATATTACTGCGTCCAGTCATACAATGAATATCTCAATCATTGGAAACTGAACGGGTTTAGAGATTCAAAGGGGAACACCATTAAACACAAAACATTGTGGGGGAGGGTGGCTGATCTTAAGGATAAGCTACCGTGTGTCCATGTAGTTCATACATGAGGACACCAACGTGTAGGAATACACGTTGACGGTAATACATTGGCTGATGAAGCAGCCAAAGCATCAGTAGCTACGGCTTCTGTGGCTGCAGTGACTCGTTCTCGGACGAGATTGGATAATGAAATACTAATTGCCGTTAAAGCTTCGGCTGCAGGCAAGCCCCTTAAGAAAGGATACCTTACAAACTATACTTACCATATCAGTTGTATAGAGCGCGGCAAATACCGTGCCCCATGTATTACAGTGTTCAACTGTAGGAACCATCCCAAAAGGCAAGCACATAGTCAATATTCTATGTTTATCCTGGGGTCCCGTATGGGGAAATACTGCTTCCAGCATATTCATTTTTTGTGCTAGCCAAAACGGAGTCTCCTCTGGTTTGGCCGGGACTTTACCCATAATTGAATGTACAGTCACCGGATTTATACTTGGTGTTACTGCATGTGGTTGTCCTGGAGCAGCACGCGCTGGGTTTGTATTTAAAGTTTGCATCACAAATTGCACTAATCATCTGTATATTGCTATTAATTCAAAGTATAAGCGTTGAACCTCAGCTACTGCTAAATTCGCAACCACAGGATGTGGTGTATATGTGGCCAATAAAGGCCAGGTAGGACCATCATTACTTAGTGGACCTAACCTTACTGGTAATATTGTATGGGGTAGGGTGCCATCAAGCCAATTATTATGTTCTTGAAAAGATAACGGTATCTCTAAATATGCGTACGCCCTGTATTGTCCAGGTGTGTTCGCAACTGTATATGTGTGAAATGTATTTGAGTTTCCATCAACTGCTGGAAATGTGACCCAAGAGTAAAAAAATCTCTGTTCTATAAGCTGCATGGGCGTGCATTACACGCGTTACTGGACCTCCCTGTGCCCTAAGGCCATTTGCTAGTAAGTGCGCTGTGAGAGGTTGTCTCATGTTAACAGCTATTTGCACAACCTGGGGATTCGCCGTTGTAGAAGCACTAAAAGTTCAGAGAAGGCACACCAAAATGGGTTTTTTCCTTTTAAAGTTCAAGCTTGAACAACCGCCAGCAGAAAATAGGATTACCTATACGGCTATGGTGGAAATCCTCAGTACCACGGACGTCTCCGTATACGGAACTGAGGGGTCATTATATAAAATTGAGACTGAGATATGCTGGTGGACCCGAAACTTAGAGCCTGACCAAACGTTGGCGGCGCCATGTTGCGTAGGCTCTCATTATCCTAATGAGACTACTGGATTTTGAGCAGCAAGATCGTTCACAGTGTGGGGGACTGAGTCTGACTCACGGTGGATGATGCTTGTCAGTCAAAATCCGGGTTTTGCTCCGGCTAACTAGCGGTGCCTCATCTCTCCCAAACGGCAGAGACAATTGGACAGCCGAGCGCATGACATATTAGTACTTCTCAGGGAAGTCGTGGTCACTCAGGTCACAACCGGTTCTGTCTCACACAGTGCTGTCTCATGTATAAATGACAATAAAGGCAGTATGAGTTTTAAAGATTGGTTTAATAAAACAACTGCATTTTAGATAGCAAAGCGTGAGCTGCAATAACCAGAACTACACAACACAGCAATGTTAAAATAGTGACGATGAGAGTGGAGCACAAGAATAAAGCTATCATAGTGCTGCTAGGTTATTCTCTCTCTAAGTTATATTTTTTAGCACAGCATCTTAAGCTCTAAGCCTGCCTTTCAGGTTCCCCTGAGAGGACAACAACCCTCATACCTGAGCAAAGGCCTGTAATCTGCATCAGCATCTGCAACGGGGCATTCAGCATACAGTTGAGGTTCCCTGGCTGGAATCTCCCTCTTGACGTGTACTAGGACCAGAAAGTGTTTTTATAACTAACACGCAGATGTTCTGAGAAAATGTCCCTACGTAAGGATGTGTATTTTCTACGAACGCTGGAGACTAAACTTCCACCACGTTTACCGGCATTGTACCAGACTGTAGCCTTGACAGAAGCACAGGGCGAACAAGAATGCATTATTTGAGAACACACTGCTGAAGTAAGCTAAACAGCATGATAGTAGAATTTAAAACAAGACCGGAAAAACTGGTTATTGTAAAATAACAGTGCAGAGCTGAATAAAATATATCTAGGGCAAAGTGTACAGCGGCCTAGTATGTTAAAATAACGTGCATGGAGCTATACATAAAATGGCTACACAACAGCATCATTGTCAATGTGTGTTTTTGACTCATGTTAGGTCCCTTACCACAACAGCTGTGTTGTATCCTTCACATATTTCAAATTTATCCTGAACAGACATATTGTACAAATTACAAATCCACAGTGCAGTGTGAAGATTCCTGGGAGGCCATGACATGTGACTCAGTAGCATGGTGACATAGCTGAAATTGAGCAAAGCATAACTTTGTATGTTGTATGTCACCTCTGTAGGTTATCAACATATGTTAAAAAGGGTGATCTGTGGTACAGGTACATACCATAGAAACCGACCCTGAAGTGGCATGAGTCTGTATTTGATAGACCACAAGTCCACACATGCACAAGGACTGCACTTTCCGACACACCATGGCAGCCCTTTCATTGTCATTCATGTGCAAGGGAGAAGTCTATACTATGATAGTTGCCTGCAGGGACTGGATTCATTGAATCAATGTTGCAGAGTGTAAATGTGTTTGTCCAGTCAGGCCTAAGGAGCTTACTGATCAGAAGCCACACTGGTGTGTAGTGTTTCATTGTACATGTTGCTTGAACATGGGCTACCTGATGTCAGTAGACTTGTTTAGTCATTGTAGGCCATGAGCAGGGTAGTGAGTTAGTCTGCAGATGAATCCAAAAGTATGTAGTCATGTCCCTGTACTTATTGGCATGTATGCTTTACACTTGTGGTACGTTGCCAAATTGACCACTGTGTGCTTGGTGTTTGTGCAAAAACTTGTGTTTGTAATAGTTTGATTTGTCTCTTTTGTCCATACAGATCAACACCCATCAGAAGAAGTGGATTTGGAGATCCATCACCTGGAAGGTGCAGACCTGGGGGGGGGGGCTATAGTTGATGGTTCGCCCACTGTCCGAAGAGGTGAGAGGACCTGAGACACTGGGCCTGGAAGATCCTGGAGTTCCAGCTGGGGTTGGCCTCCCAACATGAACGGGGCACATGTCGGAGTCTGACTCCCTGGCCTTGATTCTGGTGTTTGCCTGACCTCAGCTTGATGGGAGTTTGATGGGAGCACAGCAGCCACAAGCGGGTGAGTGCAGGGCATATTTCTGCCTGTCACATAGACAAGTTGATGTGTTAGGTTCTGCCACCTCCCCATGACGATGCAGGATGGGCCATGTGTGACACACAAGATGAGTAACTGTTTGTGTAGGGATGGTATTTGGTGCATACTGATGTGCCTTGCCTAGTGGCCCAGGGACCTAGGACACAACCGAGTACACCCCACTATGAAATTGCTCTCCAGGAACAACACATGGCTGTGTGCATTGATCAATCAAGTCATGTTTGTTGTTGTATTGGGTCTAAGTTCTACTGAACAGGCCACTACTCCTCAGTGTTACAGTCCAGAGAAAAAGGAGTGATGGATCACTGTCCTCATCCATGTGTCTAGTCAAGTGAGTAATTTGTCATCTGCCCCCCCAGAGGCCACTTTTCTTCAGTGTGTGATGAGTGCTGGTGCCTCACTAATGTCTGTCATGTGAAAGTGGCCATCAAACATGTGACAGAGCATACATTGTTCTTTAGGTGTAGCCACAGATCAATACTTTCCCTTGGCAAGTCAAAATGTCCATTGACATGATTTATGTGCCATCACTGTAGCCAGCATTCCTTGTGGGTACATGTTAACATGTGCCTCAATCTCTGGGTACACTGATGTTTCGTGCATGTTCTAACTGTGATCATTGGATTTGTTTTGTATTCCCTCACATATATGTGCATGCAAACCTATGTTTGGACTTAGATATATGTCATGGGGCTACATTTCATGTAGTGCCACCGACAGGAGTGTGTCACCATTGATTGGTGGCTCACACATATCTTCAGCCATCATAGCATGTCAGTTGTCATGTACAAATGCAGTAACAATGAGGGATATGACAGGCAGGGCTACAGTATTTACTTACAATGTGCATTTCCATGCCATTGATGTGGCATCATGTGGCAAAGTGCTCTGCACATGTGAAATGGGGAGGGTTTATTACCTAACTGTTGGCATGCATCATGAAGTGACTTGTACTTATGTGGAAATCATATGTGGTTGGGTATGTCTATTGACATATATGTTTGAAGGACCAAAATGGAGACAGTGCTGTAGCTCCCCATTGGGCAAAATGTTAAGGACCTTCTACATGTACCTGAGAATCCCTGGGCCTCTCCAACATGCAAAGGACTAATGGATTCTACTGATGCAATAAGAGTATGCCATTGTAAGGGGTGTTATACAGCAGAGGTGACTTCCCTGGGGCCTGATGATTCCTTGTGTTATGGATTTTGAGACATATCTCTCTGACAATGTGTCCATTTTGTCTACAGTGTACATTTCCATGTCAAATGTGTCATATATCTGAGCAACATTAGTGTGACCTCATGACTCCATTAGGACAATTTACACATGTTGACGTGTGTATTGTTAATAAGTTTCTATTGGGACATGAGTATTTCCATGTCACCTTCTTCAGGCTACTGTACTTCTTTCACCATCATAGCAGGATTTTGGAGCATCCCTTTTATTGTTGTGGTATTGTGTATATAACAGATAGATGTATGCATAACCTTGTGTGGGGTCACTGGAAATGAACTTGGCATTGATCTACTATTATATAACAACAGGTAACTGAGGCATGCTGCATGAGGCAAAGCAGTGAAGGGGATGAGGTCTCCGACTTGTTTAATGGTTACTGTGATTGCACAACTTCACGCATGCAATTGGAGTTGTCTGAGATTCAGATTTTCCTGTGGGCAACTGTTGGCAGTTCTTGTGCCATGCATGCATACGGTTTGGTACATGTCTGAGCCACTTTGATGTAGTTTGTTGCTCGGGTCTACTTGATGTATTGATAACGTTTGCTAATCACAGCTGTTGCATAAGTGTGATCAGGGACACGTGATTACCTTTTTCCTCTTTGTATTTACAGCATCATCCCAGGCAAGTGAACGAGACAGGGTCTATCCAAATGGGAAGCATCTGACTCAGTGGCCCGGAGGATGAGGGGAGTGACCCAGCGGACACAGGATCAACATCTTCATCTTTGGATTCTTCCACCAATGGTCACTCCCTAGTGGTGGCGGACCTATCAGGACCTGCTCCTGTACCATCCTTGTCTGCCATTCCCCAGTTCTATTGGCACCCTCCCTGTTGTTCCCCACCCAGTTGGCTGTGCCTGCTCACCCTAAAAGGTGGCCATCTTCTTCACACCTGGTACCTCACCCTCAGCCCTTGTTACCCCTGCTGCCCTGAGAGAGGAGGCTAGTGACCTCCTGAGGAGTATCTCCGTGGAGAAAACTGGCATTGTGAATGCCATCAAGCCAACTTCATCAGACAAATACATAGCTGGAAGGCAGTCATAGTGACATGTCTGGCCTACAGAGATCATTTAAGGTTCTGGCCTCCTCACTGATGGCAGCCAGCCACCCCGCACATTCCTCCCCCCCATCTCCCTCATCCCAATCCAAATTCCCTATTCCCCTACCTGTCCCAAGCATACAGTCACATTTGCATGCACTCACTATGAAAAAAGGCCTCTTTGTGACATGGTTAGCCCCCACTTTTTGCCTAGTGCATAATGTAGCCTAAAATTGTTAGTGCCCAGGGTCCCTGATAACCAGGTTCCCTGGGTAAGAGCTCTTTCCCTAAACTGTTGTGATGCATTGGCACAATTGGCAACACCTGTAGCTGCCACTATAAATCCCTAGGAAATGGTACTTATGTACCCACTGTGTGAGGTACAAATGGTAGGTCCCTAAGGGAAGCAGCACTGATTGTGCTACCCTCTAGGACCAGGCATCCAGATGCACCCAGCACTTCCATTGCAGGCTGAGTGCTCTGATGTAAACCTAAAACACACACTTGACATGACACACTGCCTCTGTGCCCTGTCCACCATACACTGCATACACTAGAGGTAAGATACCTCTCTGGCAGGCCACCCAGCCCTAAGGCAGAGTGCACTATACTGGGCATAGTTGCATTAGCAACATGGTCCCACTGTGTTCTTGCCAAACCTTGAACAGAGCAGCCATTTTAATACATGTGCTGTACACTGGTCAACATGAGATTCACAGATACATGATGGACAATCTGAACCCTGGGTTGTCTGGTATCAAACAATTCAGAATAATAAATCCAAACTGGTTCCAGTATTGGATTTATTACCCAATGTACCCAGTTGTCACCTTAGAGATGTCCCTTGCAAAAAGCTAACTACCCTGGCATGGTTTCTGACTGGTCCTGACCAGCCTGTCACCGCCAGACACAAATCTTCACCCCTAGGGTGAGAGATCATTCTCTCTGGGATGCAGAACAAAGTCCATTGTGGGTGGAGGTGCTAACACTCCCTCCCTCAGGAATGTGCACTGCCCTGTTGGTGAGCCTCAAAGGGCTTACTGCCTTTGAAACTCGACCTACAGGCCTGCTGCTAGCAGCAGATGGCTGCCCCCATTGCAATCCTTCACTTTTGGCAGGAGCAACTGTTGTATAGCTATTTTAACCATGTTTTTTTAGACATATTATTTTAGCAACTAGGCCTGCCATTTGTGCACTTTAGCCCAGTTACATTTTATTCAACTTAATTTTATTTTTCTAGCACAGGTCATATTTGAGGGTGCTGTTTTATTTTCTATCTAGTTGTTCTTTTGCCTAGGAAAGCAATGCATTTCTAGCACGGCCTTCCTTTCACTCTGTGCCTTCCTCAACTCTTCAGCCATAGAGAGTGGCCAGCAAAATGGAACACTGTGTCTCCAGCATTCACAGAAACATATACATCCTTACATGGGGACATTTTCTCAGAACATCAGCTGTTTTATTACAAAAACACTTATCTGTCCCCTACACGTTAAAGGGAGATTGCAGCCAGATAATCAGTACCACATGCTGATTGTTGATTGCCTTCGCTACAGCTGCTTGCTTAGACTACCAGATACCTGGCCTACATGAGGGTGGTGCCTTTCTAGACAACAGGCTTCCTTGCTCAGGTATTGGGAATGATATCTACCCAGGGGGAAAACCTGAAGAACGGATAACAGCTTATCACGCTGAGCTCTAACATAGCTTAGGTAGGAACCACATATATTAGTCCTAGTGACTGTATGGTGGGACTTCTCCTGTGTTTCACTCTTCTTGAGACCATTTAGCTTCTACTGTGTTTTATCATCCTTGTTATTACAACTCATGCCATTTTATCTAAGATGCTGCTAATTCAATAAATGTTATTGAACCATTCTCTGCCTCTGTTTGTCTTTGCATATGTCAAACTAATGTAACTGAGAGAAAAGGATGAGAGCTGACTGATCACGATTTCCCTGACTAGTCATGTCTGTCATGCACCCGGTTGCCACAATCATCCCTGCTCTTGGGTAGGGATGAGGAATTGCTAGTTATCCAAAAAAAGGATTAGGACCAATAGTTGTCACATGGTGTGGGATTGGACTAATTTACCCAAAATTCAGGTGATCCTGCCTCTCGAATCAAGCAGCCTCATTAGGATAATGAGAGCCTACCTGACTTGGCGCAGCTAACGTTTGGCCTGGTACTAATTTTCAGACTCTTCTGAGTATCTCTGTCTCACTACGTGCTAAAGGCACCTCAATATTATATACTGAGACGTCCGTTGTATTGAGGATTTAATCCTCAGCTAGATATGTAGCACCTATCCTACACTGTAGGTTTTTCACGCTGGAACCTTAAAAGGATAAGTTCCCACTAGATGTCATTATCTCTGAACATGTATATCCTCCATGGCAAACCTACAAAGGGTAGCAACTGCAGTGAACATGCAACAACCCCTTCAAAGCTCATTTATTAGCAAATGGCTTTACAGCCTAGGGGTGAGTCCAGTACCATTTGTTGTCGATGCCCATCCAGCCTACAGAACAGAAATATTTTATTCTTGGGTCACTTTTCCAGTAGTTGATGGGAACACTAATAAATTTCATCACTACTCACATGCTAACATACCTGCACAATACAGAGCTTATGCATACTTAGAGATACATCTATCTTATCAAAACCATAATAACTGGCTTGATGACACTCTACCACACACAATATTACATGTTAGGTTAGGTCCTCTGAGCAATGATGGTCCTACCTGGCCTTTATTGGCCACATATACACCACATCCTGATGCAACAACCTTAGTGGTAGCTGATGTTTGCCGTTTATATGCTGAGTTTACAACAATATATTGACTGATAGTACAGTTTGTAATGCAGACATTAAATACTAACCCAGCACTCAGTGCAACCACAAGCAGTGAAGCCAGGCATTGATCCTGCAACGGTACATTCGATCATGAGTAAGGTACCTGCCAATCGGAGGGGATTCTTTTTTGGTTAGCTCAAAAAATAAAAAATGCGCTGGAAGCACTTTTTCCCCATACGGGACCTCAGGATAAACATAGCATACTCACTATGTGCTTGCCATTTGGTATGGTTCCCACAGTACAGAACTGCAAAACTTTGGACATGGTATTTGCCACACTTTATACTACTGCACACTGCACACCAATGCCTGCCAATTTTCCAGAGGTGTTAAAACAAATTCAAGATGAATATGGGGCTGCCCTGGACTTGGGGATGCAATTAATGGGCAATTTTCACTGTATTTTCCCTTATATTAAGTAATCTTAAAGGGGAAGCAGTTTCACTAGCAGGTTGATGTGGCTCTGTGACATTCCAGCACAGGATCAAGAACGCGAGCTGCCAAAGATTATCGCTGAGGCCTACTCTAGTATAGGTCGAGATAGTCTGGGGGCCAGACCTATTAAACTACAATTACAGGGTAAATCTGATAAAGATTCTAACAAGCAAGCACCTGAGGGTTCTAAAAAAACTTGGGATAAACAAAAACAAACATCTAAAAAAGAAAGGGGAGAATCTCCACATTTGGAGACCCCTCAAAATCGCTAAAATCTTAGAAATAGAGATAATATAAAAAATGCCTGACAGATATCAATATACTGATACATACCTATCTCATTCCTTTCAGGACTCACCGGATAAAAGCCGGGAGAGAGCTGGGCAGTAAGAGCAATGAACAGGGTATGTGAAACCGAGAAAGGACTCACAACTCTCATCAGAAGCTTTGGTTATAAAAAGAAGAGAAACTTCCCCCTCAAAAAAAACAATTAAAAAAGAAAAAAATGGCAGCAATTGCTACACGCCATGCCATTCCAGATGAGAGCTTTACTGAAGGACAGGAAGTGGGCACTGGCACTGCTAGACAGTGCGGCAGAGGTCTCAAAAGTTCGGCAGAATGATTCAAGAGCATCTGAAGGTAAAAGCATCTGATGACTTTTTACAAGTTGAGATTGCGGACATGCGTGTCTCCACACCCGACAGAGTGCATAAAGTAGAATTACAATTAGAAGGAGACATTAAGTGCACAATAGACGCCAACGTTTGGGATTGCATCATTACCGTTATGATAATTTGCTGGCTGAAAAGGATTGGCCACAAGAACTTGTCCATAATCTCCCACCAGGGATAGAGGTCATTGAACTCTCTTTCTCGCCCCTTGTTCCCAGAAAGCTCAGGGAAGCTTTCACTATTGACTGGGCATTGGTGCAGGCACCCGCGTTATATCGTAACCACTTTGGGTGGGATAAAGATTCTGCCGATCATATAATATCAATCAGATCCCAACCCAAAACCTCAACCTCAATATCCAATAAAGCATGAAGCAAAAGCATCTGTGAGGGAAATCCTCACACAGTTAGAGTACCAGGGCATGATTGAACCCTGTGTCTCACCAATGAACAATCCATTGTTCCCCGTAACAAACTGGACCATTCATATTGAATAATCTTGGACTACAAACATTTAAAGAGTTATACAAGCACATTTGCCTTACAAAATGCACTCTGTACAGCACTTATAAACAATATAGTACACAAAAAATATAAAACAACTTTGAATATTTCCAACGTTTTTTTTCTAACAAAATATAGCACCTGAAAGTAGGGACTTAACGAGTTTCAGTGCTTTAGGCTCTCAGAATAATTTAGCTGTCTCCCAAAAGGGTACAAGAACAGATAAGGACTGTTTTCAGCTCGTGTTACTTCTATTTTACACAACATTGACCCTGAGGCATTGTCGTACAAAGATGACACCTACCTTACGGATGATGACCTCATACAACATGTAAGACGGGTTGCCCGCATTGTTGTGGGATTTGCTGAATTAGGCTACAAATTCAATTTAAAAGAAATAGCCCTCCTTAGTGTTCTCTTTTGGGATACGAATTATCAGATGAAGTCAAGAACCTAGCGCCCTAATTTCTGGAAAAATGTACACAACTATCACCTCCAAACACTACCAAAAAGCTCCAGTCACTGTTGGACTTTTTAAACTTTGTCAGAACATACATTCCAGATTATGCACAATGAATTAACCCATTATATGACTAAATACGTCCTGACTTTTCCACCAAATTTTGGACAGTCAAACACACACATGTTATTAGTGCATTGCAACAAGACATGTTTGCAGCTAAACTCTTACATACAAGGGACAACAAAACACACTTGGACATCAGAGTAATTGCTGGTGCCACTGGTTTTACCTATGTAACATTCAATGAGGGTGAGACCGTCTCAATTGCATACAAGTTGCTTTATATTCTACAACAGAACAACGCTTTGCTCCCACAGAGACAATTCTCACTGCTGTTCAAATTGCTGTCATTAAGGAGAGACCTCTGGCCCAGGGGAAACACATTATTGTCATATCTCTGATGCAATCCCTTAAGGCTGTCACCAAAGCCAACTTTCCTAAAGCTAAAGCACTACATCCACATTGGGTTCAATGGGCAACGTCTCTGTCGTCCACTGATGTTGACTATATTTTTGACCCAAAATTACAAAGTCAAGAGTTTTTGCAATATGAACTGGAATACCTTGATCCAGAAAACACATTGCCTATTAAATAATATCAAATAAGTATGTAAACTGATGGCTCAGCCCAACCAGCAGTAGGCACAAAACATCAATACTCCGCCGCTTGCTGGGTCATGATTGGCAACATGAGAGATGGTGAATTCCATCCACAACACACTTACATGCAGACCTTAGGGGACTGTACTGCACACTTAGCAGAGCTAAAGGTTCTGGTGACGGCACAGGAATACACAGATCCAGAACACCTAACATTAATTATCTGTGATTTGTACTGTTGTGTCCAGTCCTTCAATGAATATCTGCATTACTGGGACCAGAATGGGTTCAGAGATTCAAAAGGCAACACCATTAAACACAGACTCCTGTGGGGGGAAGTAGCAGATCTGAAGGAAATGCTACCATTTGACCATGTTGTACATATACTGGGAAATCAGTGTGTTGTAATACACGTTACTGGCAATACCTTGGCTAAAGAAGAAGCCAAAACAGCAGTAGCTACGGCTTAAATGCCCACTGCAGACACGCCTCCTAATTTCCAAAAAACCTTTACAGTGTGTGCTTGGACTATTGCGATCCCCTGACACCTGACAGTGCATAAAAATACATTTTAGTCTCTGTTGACTCATGCTGCAGATGTCTTTGGGTTTGGCCACAAAGCACAGCTGACGCTCAAACTATTATTAAAGATTTGAAAGTCTTTATTGGTACATATGCAGCTTTCCACTCGGACCAGGGCCCTGCTTTCGTCTAAGGAGCTTTCAGGGATGCCATGGTTTCATTAGTGGTGCAACTGTATTATTCGTCTCATTTTCATCCCAAGACACATAGGCCCTCATTACAACAGTTGTGTCTGCCGGGCGGCCACCAATGCGGCCGCACTCCCGCAGCGGCCATTTGGAGATCCCCGCTGGGTCGGTGGGCGGAAACCTGGTTTTCGCTTGCCAGCCCAGCGGGGATGTCGGGCACAACAAGGGAGCTGGCTCCAAATGGAGCCGGCGGTCTTGCGGTGGGCGACGGGTGCAGTTGCACCCGTCCCGCTTTTCACTGTCTGCTATGCACACAGTGAAAAGGTCCATGGGGCCGTGGCAGGGGGCCCCTGCACTGCCCATGCCAGAGGCATGGGCAGTGCAGGAGTCCCCAGGGGCCCAGCGACTCCCCTTTCCTCCAGCCTTTTCATGTCGGGTCATACGGCCATGAAAAGGCTGGTGGGAGGGGGCCTCATAATCCCCTGGGCAGCGCTGAAAGCAGCGCTGCCCTGGGGGATTACAACCGCCGGGACAAAAGTGGCGGGAAAACGCCAGACCCAGCGGTTCCACCGCGGCGCTTCTGCCGCTGTCATAATGCCCGAGTTTGTACCGCCAGCCTGCTGGCGGTACAAACTCCAGAACAGCCCTGGCAGTCTTTGACCGCCAGGGTTGTAATGAGGGCCATAATGTTGCAGAGCGAAGAAACCAGGATTTAAAGCAATCCTTAACAGACAGAGTATTAGGTATGGGTCATGGTTGGCTTAGTCACCTGTGTGGAGTCCGGAAAGCACTTATTAATCGGCCCAGAAGGTCCCTGGGGGGGCATACCTCATAATAATGCCTGTTCGGAACACAAATCTATGTTCCAGATCTTAATGGTCCTTGGGCGGAGGTGGCAGAAACACCTTTTGACATAAATGAATGTGTCAATGTCTTGCAGGACTTACAGCAGTTCAGTGACAATAACGCATCTGCCAGCGTCGCCTCCTTGGGATAAAGGGATGAACCAATAACACCTACAGGCTGGATTCCTAAAGTTGGGGATCTAGTGCATGAAACGATTGCTGTAAAAAAGGAGTTTGGTCCTTCCTATCGTGCACCTCTTCTAGTCCTGGGAATACACAGTACCAGATCTATAATTCTACCACCACTGCCTGGTTCTAAAGAAAACCACTTTGTCTCCATCAACAATGTCAAGCTACACCATATGGCCCATCCTGCACAGCAGACCTAGAAGACTCCTGGGTTGCACCTGAATCCCTCTCACTACAGACCAGGATGTTTCTCTACAGATTTTAAGCAGCAATATTGACACCTCTCTGAGATTGGGGAGAGTGGAAAATGATCTTCCATTAACTTTCATTAGTACCATAACTTCCTCTGCGACAATTAATGTCAACAACGTTGAGCGATTCTACGCAAATTCAACACAAACAGATGGTATAGTCTACTATGAACCACTGAGGGAGACTTCTGCTAGCTCTCCCCTTCCAAATATGGCTCCAGTTTTTGCACGGACTGCTTCTGGATATTTTGCTGACATCAATGACACTTTCACGGACTCATCTGCCTCTTCTGCAACAGAACTGTCAAGAGCACATAAGCTGATAATTTGACTCAAAATTAACTACTTCTTTCATGGAACTATCTGTGGCTCTTATTAACTGTACTTGCCTTCCTCCATTAATTGGGTTTGTCATTGTCTTCTTCTTACTTATACATGGTCATTACCTTTCTGAACGCTCTACAGTTGAACTGGTGGATGAGGTCCTAAAACCACATACTGTATTTCCTCCCATAAGGTCCGCAGAGTCTTGTCCCTAGTGAACATTTCAGTCATACCAATTCCAGGCGGGATTGTTTGGGATAAAGTACCATTTGATATATATGCCAGACAGAGGTTATCCAAATTCCATATGGATTTCAACTTTCCATGAATGATGTAAAAACACCCAGAGTTGTTTCTGATGATTGGAGTGTAACAATAGTTGATTCTAAGATGTCTGATTTAGAACATTTTACTGTATTTGAAAGTGAAGATGTTTATCAAGCAAGAGAAAAGTACGAGGTATGTTCTGTTATTATTATTATTGACATCATTTCATTCACAGAGCAAGTACCTCAAAGACTATTTTTACCTATACACAATGGGAACACTGTCCAACTCTGCCAGTGGGGAGTTCCAAAACGTATTCTAAAACTAAAAAGTTTGCATATTTTTTCTGTTAAAATGTAAAAAATGCTGAGTCATATTATTTTAAATTGCTAGTGATGGGAAGTCAACATATTTTATTAACTGTTACAAAATGTATTTATTCTGATTCCTTTGTTTCCCGGTTGGCTATAAAAGGCTATGGAGTCTGGTTGACGTCCATTGGCTTGAAAAGTGTGTGGGGAACTAGGGAAAGAAGCTCTATTTAGAGCATGCCTGATACCTGTTCAAATGATATTTTCATATGAAACAGTACAATAGACAAGTTGTTTAGGCTTGGCAAAAATTAAGGACTTGAATGTGCCCAGTATCTCTGCCCGTACTAAATTTTACAAATGGCAAAATAGATTAATGCAACTCAAGATCAGTTTGATGAGTGGGTCCAAAATGGAACATTTAACACATCTCTTTCATGACGTGGTGGGTGATTACTGTGAGCTGTATACACAAATGATTGTCATGCATGATCTGTTAGCTCCATGGGGGTTTTAGAATGAATAGGCAACACCCTTGTTGTGTGTCACCAGATCATTCAGAGATAGTAACAACATACAGTGTAGGAGAATTATGCCAGCAATGGTTTAAAAGTTAATCACTAGATGTTGTTAAAGAACACCTCAGTCTCCTGTCTAACGGTACAGATGAGCAGGATTTCCTGTTAAGCCCCAGAAGACAACCTAGAAAGCGCTTCTTATATGCGGTATATAATTAAATTTGGAAACTTTCCCAATTGGAAGCTGCTGCCCAGTTGAGGCAAATAGATCAGGAAAACTTACAGAAAGCATTAGCCATTGTCGATAGTTGTATTAACACCTTATTTAACCACACATACACTTTAAACAACATTGTTTCTTCTGCAATAGAAATAGTGCAAAGCAACATGTCATCCTTACAACATGGACAGAGCCATCTAAGGTTCATTATGCAGCAAGGTTGGATGCTACGAACATTGAAAGCAGGTTAAGTTCCCTGGTAACACGTAAGCACAAGCAACATATTCTCAACATTTAATTTCTAGTGACAACAACAAATCATGGCTAAGAAGGAAGCGACTTATGTCATGCTAAGCATCAAGAAGGTAGAAAAGTTGCCTTTCATAGTGGCTGAAATACCATCTGCTGAATGGTTGATACATGGGGTTATTAGTCTGCCTATTTCAACACTTCAATTCACATCCTGCTGGAAACACATTATATTAGGCAGATATGAAAGGCTGGAAGATAGTTACATACACAAGGTGTGGGAGCTTCTCCTTTCGTACAAATGTTTCAGTGGCATGAAAGGTCTTTCTTAGCGACAGTGAATGTGAGACTTCTGTGAGCCATTTGATGTTTTGTAAGCAGCTGTCCTTTCATAGGCGTGTAACTCTTCGGCAGCAAATTTCCCTTGTTATCTAAAGGGAGTTCAAGTCCTCTTGATTAGACCTGCATTCCAGGTGCTCTCGAATGAAAGTTATGTGCTCCTTAACAGTGAGAGCTATTGTGGAATGTGAGCCGGAATAACTTATGTCATTTCGGTCTCCCAAATTGTCACCTACTGCGGGAATGTCCTTTTTCGTCCTACACAACAGACAAAAGTAGCGGATGTTTGGCCCCATGTTGCTACTTCAAATGTGAATTTTGACAAGTTGAGCAGACTTTATGCTTTAGTGTTTCAAAAACAAGTGACTCTTACATCTATGTGTGAGACATATGCACTTAAAGTTGCTAGATCATCTTCAGAAATACAATCCCTTTTAAGTATGAACTTTCCAAGACATTTTGGTGAACTTGTGAGATGACAACTTAAAGCATCCAGTACTACTGCGCTTGCGCATTTCTTTAAGGCTGTTGGTTGATTCTGGTTTTGTTCACACCTTTTCCTCTATATTTGTTTGAATATCTTCAGCCACACACTTGATAATTCGAGTATTTTGGGGGGGATTTCCGATTACTTTAGCTATGATAGGTGGCATCTTGCCGTGACTATTTTTTATTCTCAACGGCTGTCCCTTCACAACAAGGAGGACTGAAAGCACGTCTACCAGTGCAACAGTGTTGTTAACACATGATACAGTATTTCAGAGCACCACTACTGGAAGAACTGGAGTGAAACAGATCCCTGTCATTCAGACCCGTTTTGAATTGTGCGCAGCCCATGTTTCGATGCCTTTGGTGCCTTTTCGGATGTGCACTAAAAGTTTGTCTCTCTACACAGAGTTTACTTTCATTGGATGCTGATCTGTTGATGTTCTCACTAAGGGCTCATTCCTAGACATGTGCATTGAGGGTCCGTTTGCTATGGGAAGCTGTTTATGAGTTGCCTTTCGTGGATCATGCAGCTCTTAACTCAACTTTGGCATAACACGGCATGCTACTGCTTAGCTGGAATTCAGGCTTCGGAACATGAGTGTTCCTCGGCTTTTCTTGGCAACAATTTGCCTAACTTACCACCTGCCAAAGTAGAAAATTTTCTGGCTTCAATTGTCCCGGATATAATTGGCAATTTTTAAAAATGACACTGAATTTTAAATTTGGTTCTTTTGGCGATACTGCTGATGTTCTAAATTGCACCTTTTAAATATTTCACATGCTCGAGTGTCTTTTAACTTGTCACTTTTGGCAATCATGTATATGTGTTTTCAAGGATAGCTTTTTGGTTGCTTTTATGTTTTTAATATTAGGCTTTGACAACCTTTGAACCGCAAAGGGAGGGTGTTGTATAGCTATTTTAGCCATGTTTTTTTATATGTTAATTAGGAACTAGGCCTGCCATTTGTGCATTTTAGCCCAGTTGCATTTTGTTCAGCTTCATTTAATTTCCTAGCAAAGGCCACATTTGTGGTGCTGTTTTATCTTCTTTATCTAATTGTTTTTACACCTACGGAAGCATTGCGTTTCTAGCTGCAGCCAGATAGAGTTGCTGACAAAGTGGTATGCTGTGTCTCCAACATTCACAGAAATAAAACATCTTTACTTGGTGACATTTTCTCAGAACTTCATCTGTTTTATTACAAAAACACTTCTCTGTCCCATACTTGTTAGAGGGAGATTTGAGCCAAATGACCATGACCGCATGCTGATTGCTGATTGCCTTCACTACAGCTGCTTGCCTAGACTTGAGGACCCCTGGCCTACATGGGGATGGTATCTTTCTAGACAACACGCTTCCTTGCTCGGATATGGGGGATGATGTCTTCCCAGGGAGGAAACCTGAAGGGCGGGTTAGGGCTTATCATGCAGTGCTCTAACACAGCTTAGCTAGGAACCACATATATTACTCCTAGTGACACTATGGTGGGACTTTTCCCTTTCCTTCACTCCTCTTGTCACAATGTTGCTTCTAACGTGTTTTATCACCCTAGTTATTGCAATTCATGTAAATTTATCTAAGATGCTGCTAATTCTATAAACCTTTTTGAATCATTCTCTGCCTCTATTTGTCTTTGCATATGTGAGACTAATATGACTGAGAGAAAAGGGTGAGATCTGATCAACAATCATTTCCCTGAGTAGTCATTGCTGTCATGCGCCCAGTTGCCACAATCATCCCTGCTCTTAGGCAGAGGTGAGACACTGCTACTTAGTCATAAAACCAGATTAGGCCGCCAATTGTCACAAGGTGTGAGACTGGACTCAGTTCCCCACAAGGTGATCCTGCCACCCAAATCTAGCAGCCTCATTAGGAAAATGAGAGCCTACATGACACAGCGGCAGGAAACTCAAACAAAGGACAGGAGGAGTGTCCCTCCCTACCATGCACCTCTCCTAAGGTGTTAGATGCAAGGTAAAATCTCCATTTCATTTTCCTTCATCTTGGATGGAAGTAAAGTAGACAATCAGGTGTAGGGAACCCTGCCCACTGGAAGAGGTCACTTA
This sequence comes from Pleurodeles waltl, assembly GCF_031143425.1. NCBI lineage: Eukaryota > Metazoa > Chordata > Amphibia > Caudata > Salamandridae > Pleurodeles > Pleurodeles waltl. The sequence continues at coordinate 1,351,817,641 of NC_090445.1, forward strand.
GTGGTTGGAGCCACTCTAAGGTAGCCGACCCATTGGTTACTATCAAATTCCCCCTAAAACGCCCGCTAGATACAATATTTCGTGGGTATCCCTAGACCAAGGAATAAGATTTGACAAACAGAAGAAGACCAGCACCAACAAGATCCAAGGCATAAGAACTGTGGACCTGCTGCACCAAGAAAAGGTGTCAAACCCTGCCTGCTGCACCCAGCCAACAATTGCCACTGAAGAAGTGCTGGACAACTGGAAAACTCTAAAGAACCCTAGAGGCCCTTCAGTCTTTGTGAATTCCCAAATAATTCCCTCCAATGTGGATGAACCACTGTAAATCCACAAGCAACCAACAAGCCAGTGAGGTCCACTTCACTGACTGGATGCTAACTTCAGATATGAATGCTGCAGCTGCACTAAACTTCACACCAAAGACCAGAACGATAAACCGTGCCGGTATGCCAAGATTGGTGGCACTGTACCCTCCAATGGCTGAACCAAACTAATACCCTGAGGATTGGTCTCCTAGCTTCAGACATCCTGAAAAACAGCCCACCTGGGACTGTGGAAAGCCCAGGATGAAGAATCAGTCGAAGGAGTTCAGAAGCAACCTGGAGCTCCTGCCAGAGTGCCCCCCCTTGTCCTGCAATCAACCCTTGGACTGACCTACCTCCTTCTTTTGAGGGCATCCTTGGCCATGGATCCTGGCTCACCGACTCACTCTGCACCCAGCCACCCTGTGTTCTGCACTGAAGATACAACTGTGCTCTAAGGGTCCCCCACCCCTTGCAACCTTGACGCTCCAAGGGGACCCCCAGGATTTACCTTTAAACTTACCTGTATAGTACTTTTCCAATTGGTCCCCAGCATTGGTCCTGCACCAGCTCCAGAACCTTTCCCCACTGTTCCTGCCATAACCGGGAGCCACCTGAACTTCTCCAGCTGACACAGTATGCCTGCCAATGGCCTCGACCAACCTGCAAAAGAAGAACTTGGTAAACCTTCTAAATGATTTTATATGCATTTTCTAAGGTAATACTCCATTGATTCATATGGTGCATAATTTAACACAAAAGACTATTTTTATTGAATTCAAAAATGTATATCTCATTGAGTATTTAACCAATTTTGGTGATGTTGGTCTTAAAATTTCATAACAATCTGAAGTAGTTTTATAAATTGATCTTGAGTTATTCCATTGAGTGTGTGAGTTGCAAGATTGATGCTGCCAGTAAAACAAATGCTTTGCACTTCTCCAAGATTGGCCTAACTGCTCAACCAAGCTACCATAAACATTAGAGCATTAGGTGGTCTAGTTTTTACCCCTGCAAACCAATGTGTGGTTGCCTAGACATCCATCACAATGTGCCTAGCTTTGCACACTACGTAAAGGGCAAAGCCTGCATGGCACAGGGTGCTATGGCTATGCCCAGGGGCCAGGGATCCCCTGTGCTTGCCATTGGGGTGGTGGGCATGACTCCTGTCTTTTCCAAGACAGGAGTCATGTGGTATGGATAGTTTTGCACCAGAAAATGACGCTAGGCTGGTTAGAGTAATCTTTTTTTATTCTAACCAGCCTAACGTAATTTTTTGGTGCAAACCCCCCTTCTCTCATACCCCCCCCCCCCCCCCCCCACACCCAGCTAACATCATTTTTTTTTTCACGGTAGCCCACCCTTTGCACCGGCTTGTACCATTCTATAAATATGGCGCCTGGCTGGTGCTCAGGAATGGCACAAAGCGGTGCTAAGCGTTTTGGTGCAAAACTGCGCTAGTATAAATATGCCCCTAAGTGCCATGACTGCAAAACCAAAGGGCACCGAACTGGAGGCTTTAGCTGTAAAAACAAAAGAATGCCTCTAGTCAACTTGCAGTTAATGCAGTTGCAAATCTCCACATGGGATCAGAGGTGTGGTTTAACTATGTCAGTGACCTTCCAGAGGCAACATTAGTCTCTGAGGGTGGGGTGTTTGTCTACAGGGAAGTGCCACAAAAGGGAGTAAGTTTCTCTCAATTTGAGCTTTTGCTTGGGCACCCTGTCAGGGGACTGCTAAGTCTTTTTAGGGAAGGCTGGCAGAAGCCCCTCAAAGAGCCCAAGCAAGATGTTGTGGACTTTGTGCTTGGCCTACAGTCATGAATGGCTGAGTGCATGGAGAAAGCCAGCAACAATCTTCATGCCAGCCAAGAGCTGCAAAAGCTCTCGTATGACCAGAAAGCTGCTATGGTTGAGTTCCAACCATGGCAGAAAGTTTGGGTGCTGGAGCCTGTTGTTCCAAGTCCCCTCCAAGACAAATTATCTGGGCCCTAGCCCATACCTGAAAGGGAAGGGGTGGTCACCTATATAGTGGACCTAGGCAGTTGCAAAAATCCCAAAAGAATTATTCATGTCAACCACCTAAAGCCCTTCTATGAGAGAGCTGATGTGACCATGCTCATGGTTAACGATGAAGGACATGAGAATGTGAGTGAGCCTCTCCCTGATCTCCTCTCCAGCAACCTACAAGATGGTTCTGTGGATGGAGTGGTCTTATCAGGCACATTCACAGAACAACAGCAAACTGATTGCAGGCAAGTCCTCAACCAGTATGCTAAGTTATTGTCTTTGATCCCTGGAAAGACCAACTGGTGTACCCATGATGTGGACACAGGTGACAGCGTGCCTGTCAAAAACAAAATCTACAGACAGTCAGATCATGTCAGGGACGGACAGCATCCAGGCAGAAGTTAAAAATATGCTGGATTTGTGTGTCACTGCTCCCTCTAAGACCCCTGGGCTAGCCCAGTTGTTTTAGTGCCCACGCCTCACTCCAAGGGAGAGGAAAAGGATATGTGGCTTTGTGTGGACTAAAGGGGCCTCAATTCTGTCACAAAAAACTGATGCACACCCAACCCTAAGAGCTGAGTTAATAGACACACTAGGGGCGGCCAAATATCTGAGTACCTTTGATTGAACAGCTGGGTACTGGCAGATTGGCCTGACCATAAGAGAAAAAGAAAGGTCAGCATTTTCTACTCCTGCTGGGCATTATCAGCTCACTGTTATGCACTTTGGACTAAAGAATGCATCTGCCACCTTTCAGAGGTTGGTGAATCAAGTCCTTACTGGGCTAGAATCGTTTAGTGCAGCTCATCTGGATGACATAGCTGTCTATTGTTCCACCTGGCAGGATGACCTGATCCACCTAGGGAAGGTCCTTGGGGCTCTGCAGAAGGCAGGCTTCACTATCAAGGCCAGTAAGTGCTAGATAGGGCAGGGGAACGTTGTTTACTTGGGCTACCTTGTTGGTAGAGGCCAAGTGCAACCCATCCAGCCCATGATCCAGACCATTTTAGCTTGGGAAGCTCCCACAACTCAGACAAAAGTCAAGGCATTCCTTGGCTTGACTGGGTACAATAGGAGATTTGTAGAGGAATATGGCACCATTGTTGCACCCTCGTGGAACTAACCTCAAAGCAAATGCCCAAAAAGGTTAACTGGAGAGTGAGTTGGCAAAGGGCCTTTGACACTCTGAAGAATGCTATGTGCTCTGCTCTAGTCCTAAAAGCACCAGACTACTCCAGGCAATTCATGGTCCAAACAGATGCTTCTGAAATGAGGGTAGGAACAAAAGATGAAGGGTGAAAACCCCAAACTGCTTAGGTGGTCTATTTCCCTACAGGGAATGGAATTTCAAGTGGAACACAGACCTGGGACTGCCCATGCCAGTGCAGATGGCTTTTTCAGGTTCTTCCACGTAGATGATAAAGACTCACTAGGGAAAGGGTAGTCTCATTCTCTTTCATATAGAGGGGGTAGTGTGAGAAAAGGCCTATTTTTACATGGTTAGCTCCCACTTTTTCCCTAGTATATGATGTAGCCTAAAAATTGTTAGAGCTTAGGGCCCCTGTTCACCAGGTTCCCTGGGTCAGAGCTCTCTCGCTAAACTGTTGTGATGCATTGGCACAATTGGCAACAGCTGTAGCTGTCAGTATAAGTCCCTAGTAAATGGTACGTACTTAGGTACCCAGGGCATGGGGTACTAAGGGTAGGTCCTTGAGGGCAGCAGCACTGTTGTGTCACCCTCTAGGGCCATGCATCCAGATGCACCCAGCACTGACATTGTAGGCTGAGTGCTCTGATGCAAACCTAAAGTCCAAACATGACATGATACACTGCCGGTTTGCCCTCTCAACCATAAACTGCATACACTATAGGTTAGACATCCCTCTTGCAGGCTTTCCAGCCCAAAGATAGGGTGCACTATACTGTATGTGAAGGCATAGCTGCATGAGCAATATGCCCCCTCTGTGTCCTTGCCAAACCTTGGACATAGTTAGTGAACAGAGCAGCCATTTTGATACATGTGCTGGACACTGGTTAACACGAGTTTCATAGATACATGATGGCCACTCTGAACCCTGGGTTGTTTGGTATCAAACAACACAGAATAATAAATCCAAACTGGTACCAGTATTGGATTTATTACCCAGTGTGCCCAGGGGTCACTTAAGAGGTCCATCCTGCAAATGCTAACCACCCCAGCATGGTTACTGACTGGTCATGCACAGCCTGCCACAGCCAGACACAAATCTGAATCCCTGGGGTGAGAGATCCTTCTCTCTGGGATGCAGAACAAAGCCCTTCCTGGGTGGAGGTGCTAACACCCCTTCCTTAGTAACGTGAACTGCCCTGTTGGCGAGCTTCAAAGAGCTTACAGCCTTTGAAACTCGACCTCCAGGCCTGCTGCTAAGAGCAGATGTCTGCCCCTATTGCAAACCCCCGCTTTTGGCGGGAGCAACGGTCATTAACATTGGGATAATGCGAGCCTACATGGCACAATAGCAGGAAACTCAAACAAAGGACAGGAGGAGTGTCCCTCCCTAGCATGCACCTCCCCTAAGGTGTTTGCATGTGAGGTGGACTCTCCATTTCGATTGCCTACATCCATGGAAGAAAAGTACTGAATCAGGTGAAAGGAATTGACCTGTGCCCGCAATAAGTGGTCACTTACTGGATGTAGCTACCCTAGGGTAGCTGACCCATTGGTCACTACCAGGCTCCTCCTAAAACACCCACCACATACAATGTTTAGTGGGCATTCATAGACCAAAAAATCTGATTCAATATGCAGAAGAAGACCAGCACCAACAAGATTCAAGGCACGTAAACTGTGGACCTGCTGCACCAAGAAAAGGCACCAAACCTTGCCTGCTGCACCCAAGACCTGACAATCACCGTTGAAGAGCTACTGGACAACTAGTAACTCTAAAGAACCCCAGAGGAACTTCAGACTTTCCAAATTGCAAGAAAACTCCCTCCAGAGTAGAGGTACCACTCTAAATCCACGAGGAACCAAGCTAGTGAGGTCCACTTCACTGACTGGTTGTTAACTCTGGAACTGGATGCCGCAGCCAGACAAAACTTTACACTAAAGACTGCAAGCTCAAGACCTGCCAGTGTGCTAGGTTTGGAGGCATTGCACCCTCAAGCAGCTAAACCATACCAATACCATGTGTTTTATTCAACTAGCTTTGGACATCCCGAACACAAAGCCCAACCGGGACTGTAAAAGGAGCAGGAGGAAGCCTCAGGAGGGACTTCAAAAACAACCTGCATCTCCCACCACAATGTCCTGCAATTGACCCTTGGACCAACCTATCTCCTGCTTCTGGGAGCATCCTTGTGCACCAGTTCGCTCTGCATCTGGCCACCCTGTACCCGGCACTGAAGATCCAGCCGTGCACTAAGGGTCCCTCACCCCTCGATACTCCAAGGAGACCCCCAGGATTCTTGTTTAAACTTACCTGTGCTGTGCTTTTCCAAGTGGTCCCCCGCAGTGGCCCTGAACTAGCTCCAGAGACTTTTTCTCAATGCTCCCGTCGGAACTGGGAGCCACCTGAACTTCTCCAAATGGCACAGCTTGCCCAACGATGGCCTCGGCCAACCTGCAAAAGAAGAACTTGTTAAACCTACTTTATGACTTTATATGTATTTTAGGTTATGGAAGGTTATACTTCAATGATTTCTATGATGCGTAATCACGCACAAAAAGACTACTTTTATTACTTTTATTAAACTTCAAAAATTCATATCTTGAAAAGTACTTAACCAATTTTGATCATTTTGGTCTTACATTTTTTGTTGCAATTTGGGTGATGTGTGCGTCCATTACAGGGATGAAAAACGTGAGTTGTATTTGTGTTCTATGGCACAACCAGACACATGGGTTTTTAATCTGATGACAGTCCAAGACATGTGAGGAAGGTGAGGCTGTCAGTTAAATTCGTAGATGTAATATTGCTGTGATGTTGCTATTGTGTCACACAATGTTTTGTACACTTCACTGTTGCATTTTGTGTGATGTGACAATCCATTACAGGGAGGAAAAATGTGAGGTGTATTTGTGTTACGTGACACATCCAAACATATATGTCTTCAATCTGATGACAGTCCAAGACACGTGAGGAAGGGGAGGTTGTCAGTTGAATTTGTAAATGTAACATTGCTGTGGTGTTGCTGTTGTGTTACACAATGTTTTGAACACTTCACTGTCCCTGTGAATAAGATAAGCAGATATGTGTTTTTGTGGAGTATGGCAGTGAAGTGTCGGTGACCTGCCCAAAAGGAGTGTTTGATAGTTGTGCATGCGCCATTCGTTATGAATGACTCTGACTGTGAACACAATGTCAAGTGTACTTACTGCTTTTAGCATACGCCCCATATCATGTGGATCGTGGCGCTACAATCTGTTGTTCAGCTTCATGCCACAGGTAGATGTTTTGCCTTACCTTTGGTTGTGTCCGCGGTGGCGTGGATTTTAGGCTCCATCAATCGTCAGCGGCAGAATGTGTGTGATGGGCCTGATTGTGGCGCAGGACATGTAACGCTGCCTGCAGATAAGTTGCTTCCTTTATATACTTTGTTTCCACTTGCTAGGATGTGGTGGTTCAACCGCCATGGTCACTATGGCAGTGAGCAACATTATAATGTGTCCGGCAAAAACACTGCTTCCGTCGGCCTGCGTGGCCTGCCTCACCACCCCACCTGTCTGCACTGCCAGCAGGGCCGGAGGGGCCAATGGTGGTCTTTCCTTTATGGGACCGCCAACATCATAATTCAGTGGTCCGACCACCAAGCCGATGGCGGTTGAACCACCACCGCTGCCATGGCGATGCACAGACTGCCAAACTCATAATCAGGCCCAAATATATGAGCTGCTAGAGTCAGGCAGTTAACATTAATGTCACATCTCATGCAGATGGAGTGCATTCTGTTATGAAATATAAAAAACAATGTGCTGTCACTTAAAAGAGGTGGGTAACTGAAGACCTTCCTACAAAAGTGAGGTGACTGAGGTTAAAATTAATTGGTTAGTTTTGTGCCTGTTTGAAATGGACTTTCTACAGGGACACCTCAAAACTTTTTGCTTTCCGCCTCCTGATTTTTGCTGGTTTTTTGCTTTTTGGCCTTAAGACTGTGTGCACTATACCATTGAGGAACAGTGCTAAAGTGACTGTGCTCTTTCCCTAAAACATGACTTGATAGGGGTATACCTAATTGCCGCATTTAACTTACATGTACATCCCTTGTAGAATGGTATGCCATATACCCTGGGAGTGTAAATTAAATGCTACGAGTGGGCCTGCAGCACTTATTGTGCCACTTAAGTAGCGCTTTAAAATATGTCTCAGGCCTGCCATTGCAGCCTGAAGGCAGTGCCCCACTGCCATATCAACTTGACATTTAAAACCCCTCACCAAGCCTTAGACTCCCCTTTAATTACACAGGTTAATTTAGTGACTTTTTGTGGTTCACCCTGCAAGGGATTGTGTCTGCTGCTTTACCAGGGCTCACACCCAAGTCAACCAACAACCCAATTTCTCACAGTGTCCCTTTCGGTAATACTTTAAGGAATTTTATACCACAAGAGTGCAGTTTGTCAATTTATGGGACACCCTCAGCCACATTATTACACAGTGGTTCCTGTGTGGCTTGCAGTAGTCACAGTATCCACATATAGAAGACTAACTAAGAACCATACCATATATTACTGGGAAGTAGTTCAACAATAGAATCTGTGAGGCATAAAAAGTCAGCTACCCTATACTGTGGAAAGAAAACCTTCACACAGTAGTAATTAATGTTTGAATCTGTGTTTATTAGTAAGCTTGTTCAAAATTACAAATGTGATGGGGACACATTTATTTTCACCAGAATGGCACAAATATGTATACAAGCAAAGAGAGTTTGATGATAAGACTATGGCAGTCCTTCAGACGATAAAGAGAAACCATTGCCTTTGCCTTGTTTTAGGATGTGCTCTCTTACTTAAAGGGTCAAGTGAAGGCAGTTTGCAAGCCTACCACCGGTTGATTAGATTTATACAAATGTATAAAGGAGTGATTTTTTTTTTGGTTCTCCTTTTGATCAATGAGCCAACACTGGCTGACAGTGTGAGATAAGGCATAGGTGAAATTGGCAGTAATGAACTATAATAGTTCATGCTACTTTGCAACATATTTCTTAATCATTGCTGTGATTCTGCACATTAAACTACAATTTTACCCTGGGGTATTTCAAGAGCAGACATTCCAAAACCTCTTACAGAAAAAAAAAACCTCCTAAGAAGCAAAGCTTGCACTTTTAGGGGCATATTTAAGAGTCCCTAACGCCACTGGAGTATCACTTTTTGTGATGCTCCGGTGGCGTAATGCCATGCGCCGTATTTACCACTTTTTGTGGCTTAATGCCGCCTTGTAAATAAGGCCCCTTCACACATAGCCCTTTGTGTGGTAGAGTCGTACAATGGATGTTGCTGTGGACATGCCACAGCAACACCCATTGCATTTTGACACTGCATGAGCTTTATGAGTTTCCCTAATCCTGAGACAGCGCCAATATCTAACACCAAGGCCATGGGTAGCATTAGTAGGGGGCAGCAAGGAGAAATAATGTTATTCCTTCTTTTTTTTGCTTTTTCTATGTGTGCTGCATTCTGCAGCACACAAGATCAACAGTGTGGCAGAGGTCAGGAGAACCATAACAGAGTGCAAGAAACGCTACCATCACTGCAAGTGAAGGACAAAGAAAAAAATGCAAGAAACAGGAAGGCAGCACTGCAAACTGGAGGTGGAAGTCCGGCACCACAAGAGGACTTGAATGAGATGGAGGAGATGGTTGCAGTGATCATCCTGGCGGAAATTGTCATAGGAATCGCAGGGCAGGACAGCGCAGACTACCAAGAAACACCACAAATCCAGGGTAAGTTGCATGGGGAACATTTATGCAAAAATGTCAAGTACAAGAAGGGGGAGGCACATAGGACCCACACAATGCATGTCAAAGGAGCGCAGATGGACACATTACACATGAAGCAAATTGCACCATGCTGACGTAAGCTACACATGTACCTATGCCTTGGTAGTGCCATGAACCATAACACACACACAACCTGGACATATGTTGATCACCAGGCCTAAATACCTACATGTACATATGGATGGCATGTGTAATCACTGTGCCTCTGGTTGTGTCATCACAACATCCCTTGCATATAGTCATACCAACTCTACCAACAAGACCAAGAGTTCAGAGACTAGTCAGTCAATACCATTCCTAGGGTAACGTCATGGTGGTGTCCCTTGCAGTAACACCTTGCAACAGCCTTGCCTCATTGCCTAATAACGTGTGCTGCATCTCACAGCACACAAGTCATTGCAACTGTCCCAACAGTTCCCAGACATGTGCCGGTAACACCACCAACCCGCACATTTACAACAACTCCACGTAAGGCAGCCACCACTCCATCATGCAGTCAGGATGCCCGTTGGATGCAGGGAACAATGAACTGAACAGGCGCTGGGGGATTAGTAGGCTGTCCCTGTATCACTGGTAACATGCCACTACCCAGACCAACTAAACTGCTGTAGTGTTGCACCACACATCTTGATCCTGAACAGAAATGTGCAACTACAGAAAATATGTCGGTCACAGCAGTCACTGCCTGAGCCCACAACTACTCTGACACAACCATGGGACACATTTGAAAGGGGAAATAAAGACACACATAATACACATGGGGTATGACTGTGAACATAATGGTGTATAATTCTACATGGAAGGGCAGGGGATGGTGCATGGGCAAGTCTGGTGTTGGTAAGACTGCCAGTGCAGTATACCCTTTGCGGTTGGCAGTATGAGTCACACGTTGGGACGGCGGCTGGAAATCTGTCTGCTCATGGTAGCTCTGTGGGGCACTTAGTACAACATTGTTGGTGGATCAAGTAGAGTCAGTGCCAGTTTTGGGTGCATTGGGTGTGACAGGATACACTGCACTTAGCCATGCAAATAAGGCAGTGGAAAGTGCAAAGGGCCAGGGCATGGGACCCCCTGCACTGCCCATGCCAGGTGCATGGGCTGTGCAGGGGCACCCAGGGGCACACCACACCACCACCAACCTATGCGTGGGGGTTTAACCACAGTGCAAAGGCTGGTGGAAATGCAGAAACAGACCTGGAGTTTAGCGTTGAATGTAATACTGGTCTGGTGTCACAGGGCAGCTGCCATTGCCAGTCTGTAAGCTGCTAGAAACCTGCCAGTGCCAGGCCATTGGCCCATGGGGCATTTCCCATTGACAACAGCTGCAACTACCACCTGTGCTGTTGGGGCTGGTCAAATAGACAATGGCAGTCAGGTGCCCCGGGGACTGACGTACTTGAAATGAGAGACTAGTATTACTACCTGCACAATCACCTCCAAACTAGCTTCAGGCCCTGACCTGAGTCTAACTCAGGCACTGTCACATACATAATGATGTACACAGCAGAAATCCTATACCCATGCTGGCCTTCCCTGGGTCAAATTAGCTGTACTGCCACCATGCAACATCTCATGTATCATGGTGCAAGGAGGGCTGCATTGAGGGGTAGGACATAGGTGTGGAGGAAGGCAAACCCACTTGCAAAGACCGAAGATGAAATTGAACTCTGCTAGGTCCATGAGTGCTATGCAATGTAGTACAGATACACAAACATCAACATGAGGAGCTATCAATGGTAACAAGAACATAGGGCCTGATTACAACTTTGGAGGAGGTGTTAATCTGTCCCAAAAGTGACGGTAAAGTGACGGATATACCACCAGCCATATTACGAGTCCATTATATCCCATGGAACTCGTAATACGTCTGGTGGTATATCCGTCACATTTGGGACGGATGAACACCTCCTCCAAAGTTGTAATCAGGGCCATAGTGTCCTGGCAGTGCCATCCCTGGGGTGGTGCAAGGTCTCAGCACCGCATGGGTGTATCTGAAACATGTAAGCCTGGGACAGTGGGAAATTGCCATGTGTGGTGCTGTGGCATGAGCACAGCAACACCCATTGCAAGGCCTCAACATGCAAATGGATGCATAGGGAGGGTTAACAACGACAAAATGGTGTCAAGCCACAAAATTACATCACACCTAGAAGATATGAGACAGCCAATTGCGCCAACCGGGCTTCCCTTCATGTGACACGCAGGTTCGGCACAGGGCTGATAGACTGCAACCATTATGCACACGAACAATGTTTGGGTACAAAGATGACAATGAGCCTCCAATAGCAAGACAGTGACGTGACATATCAACTGCCAGAACACAGATAGACTGATTTTACACCATCTCATTGCAGAGGATGATGGCTCTCCTGTGGATCTGCCTGTCCTGGAGTACCCCGATGGCCTGGATGACCAGCTGACAACTATCAGCCGAGAGACCCTTCAAGAAGTCCTCGTATTGCTCCAGACACCACCTCCAGTCGCAAGGAGAAGTATTAATGTAGCAGCCATCCCAGAGGCCCCACCCAACACCCCAACAGTACGACCTGCCAGCACCGGCACAGCTGAGGACTCGAAGGACCCAGAGACCAGCTTTGAGAGGACAGAGGCAGGAATCCAGTGGGAGCTGGCCGAGGAGGTGCAGGTGGGGATGCAGACTATGTCAGCTAGCCTAGAGGGTATGCGCACGCGCATTGTAGCAGCCACTGAACAGACAGCAGCCAAACAAGGCACACACTCCCCAATGCATGGAGTCCAGCAGCGTCTGAGGAACATAGCTGCTGCCATGAGGGAGAGGCCACAACAACTGCCTTCCCAAACTGGCAGCAGCAGTATTGAGGACAAGCTGGACTCAGAGCACTGGGAAGTGCCCCCCCAGGGCAGACATGGCTGCATACCACAGGGATGTTGTTGCTATCATCAAAAATCAGCTGCTCCTCCTTGCTGCAGTAATGCCACAAGTAGTTACACAGATGGCAGTTGCCGGGAATTGGGAGTCCATATCTCCAGCCACTGAAGAATGTGTGGCCCCCTCTACCTTCCCACCACCACCATCAAGGGTTGAGGAGACACCACACACTTCTGAGGATGAAGATGTGGATCATCTTCACCAGAGTAGACACCACACACTTCGGAGGATGAAGGTGTGGATCATCTTCACCATTAGGAGTTCCCGATAGCACCAGCCCATGCCACATGGGCAGTGATTTTCCTCTGTTCTGTGCTTGACATCATACCACTGTTAGCACAGTTGAAGATATGCACTCTTCTGCGACACACTGTTGACCTTTCTGCTATGGACTGCAATTGTCTCTCACGTTTCAATTGGCAATTCATGTCCCCCTGCACTGAACAACACTTTACCCAAGCATATCCCATGACATGTTCCCAACCCTGGACTTGTGTTGTGATAAAAATTGGATGGATTACCTTGATGGGATCACAGACCTGGACATTGTGAAATTGCACTACAAAACTTGTAAATAAACACCACCTACACAACCAGCATGTCTTTGTGTATTGTTACACATCTACTGCGCTTAGCAATTGTGATTTGTGTAACATGTCTTTAGTCACAGAGGGTCAGTACAAGAGTGTAGGAATATTGGGTACATATCTACGCACAAGGTAACTACATGCTGAACGTCGATGCTGGGCTCATCCCCTACAAGCAATTCACTGAGGATGTCAAAAAATGTTGAACACATGTATGCTTCACCCACTACATAGAGCAGGAATGGCTGTGAAACAGTTCTCGGGCAATATCGTCAACTGGGAGTACCAGTAAAACATATTGGTGTGAAACAGAGGTACATAACCTTATCTGAAATTGGCACTGGTCAGTTTAGCAGGATAGATATGATATGTAGGCTGTTGTCAGATGTCCCACAGTGCCCAACATTCCTACACAGGACCCAAACATTACCACACCTACCTGTCCAATACAAAGTTAACATAGTCACCTTGAGTGGTGGGTACAATGGAAGGCAGATTAACATAAACAAGTAGATGTATCATAGCTGCCAATGTGATAGCTCAGTTGTGAGAATGTGATGAACAAGTCTAGAGAGGATTTGGAAGCAGAACGGAATACCTATGCCAACACACAATATTTACTGTACACTCATGGGAAGACCCTGAGACCCAAGCATATGACACATGAAGTAAGGGAGTACCCAAAGATTTTAATTAGAAGTGAACTAAACTAAAAAGAATGAAGACCACCTGTCCTAACCTAACCTATCCTAACTATACATAACCAACTACTGACCCTAACTACCCTATGCTACACTTACCTAACGCATTTAACAACACACTCTAAACATTGGCCCCCCACACCCCTTATATCACAAGACACTTGCAGGACAACATATACTAAATTACACATATTCTATGTATATCTATAGTTTTAATAAAACAAAAACACAACACATACATGCCCCAACATTATCCACCCACCCACCAACAAAGTAACATGTAAAAGTAGAAAACCCACCCTCCAAACCTACTTATCCTAACTAAACTACTAACCTAATCTAACCTGACACTAACCCCCTATAACACAATATAAACATTAAAACAAATGAGGACGAAGTGGACAGAACTGGGGGTGACAGTCATTAAGCCAATTGCAGATTGGCCCTCTTGAGGACTTTTTTTTATTGAACTTCAGTCTCTTAGTGTTTTTCTCTACCTACTTGTCCAGACTGTCCAACTTTTTAAGGACCACCGTTACATGTCTCTGTAGCTCCTTTATGACATTCATGTCCATAGCAGCAGGTGTGGTGGGCTTTGGCACAGATGTGGATGGTGTAGCAGCTGGGGCTGCAGTGATGTTGCCAGCTGTGCCCCCTGCACAGCTGTGGAGCTTGGTCCTCTCTGTGTGGCCAGTGCGGGTCCCCTTGGGTGAATTCCCACCATTCCCCGGTGGATCGCTCACTGAGATAGCAGCGTGCCATACTCCAGAACCCAGATTCGACTGCCAGGATGTGCTTGTAGCACACTACTATCTTCTGAATTGCCCGCAGTTCCTCATTGTTCATATTGGGAGCTGTTAAATTGAGACAGGCAACCATCAGTGTCAGCATTGTGTGGAGTATGTAAAGATTATTAGCTTACACTCCACATCTAATTGCATGTGCACTCCAACTCAATTTCTAGATAAAAGAATGGCCCAGATAAATACAATGACAACGCTGCCTTAGCATAATTTCATTGACACCAATGCGACGCACAACAAGATTTGGAAGCAAACTAAATTAGGTGTGCATTGATTTTGTGCCATGTTTAACAATCTAAAGGCAGCGTCAACTTCACATAGATCAGGGCCAATATTCTTCATCATCTGTGACAATTTTCAACCATACATTACCAGTAACTTGTGTATGTTATTGGGAGTATGGGATGCAGTTGGTAACCCTAAGGGATCAGCGTTGATAGGTAAACATGCAAGCCTGATCAATATGACTGTCACCTACACTGTGAGCATCACATCTATCTACCATGTGTTGTTCCTCTCCCTCTGTGCCTCATAGGGAATGGCCATGCAATCCATCATCTCAACTGTCCAGGTCATTCACCAAGGCATGCCCACTCATACATGGAGTCAGGGAGTGGACCATATGTTAGGAGGGCTGCCAACTAGGACGCTGGTATCCATTGTTCTATCACATCTACATTCATGTGTCCAGGTGTAGACACCCATCAATACGCAATCTGCCAATACTATTCCTTACACACCCTTTATCCATGTCAGCACACATCTGGCCTTGACCTGCATGCCCTCCTATTACATTCCACATAAGTGCAATGTAAATGGAGTTCAAAATATGGAGCACCATGCTGGGGGACAATTGCCCACCCAGTCTTACCTATACATTACAATACAGGGATGCACCAAATTGTGTTCAAAATGGTGCATCACTGTGTTGTGAGAAAGACAGTGTATTCCAGTGACAATATTTTCACAGCGCTGCACTTCTTAGTCACATATGGGCCTACATGTGGCTTGTCATCACCTTGTTTACACGATGCTGCCCATTGAGCGCTACGAGCCTCACAAGATATGACTCTCTGCTTGTGCATGGGAAACCCTTAAATGGGACACAATGTCACCATCCAGTCTGCTTTGATATCTGATCATTTGACAGCTCGTCACTTCTAGCACTGTGTGCAACACACATGACTCACTCACACCAAACCCTCAATTACTACACAGACCAGACATTATCGCACTTACTGAATACATCTTGGTCCTCAAATCTTTCTGCTTCGCCGATGATGTAGAGGGTAGGACCACCTGTGAGATATAGATGGAAAACCATGCTTAGTGTCACATCACTGTCAGTACTAGTGGACAATATATTACAGTGTGAACTATTTTAGTGGAGTGAGCTAGTTAACCTGGTGTAAAACAATGCAACAGACACACCACTGCAAATTCACAGTGACACTAACACCAAGGTGAGTGAGAAGCACACATCTTCACACTTACGCTGGGTCTGAGACTCATGTAGTGCCACACCCTGCAACAACCATATATGGCCAATCTATAGAAGATGGAACTCCATGGTATGAGGAGGAGTTGGGTGACAAATACACGATGCTGCCCTGGGGCTCTGCAAGACAATTGACTCAGGTATTATGGCTTGTCCTGCACGGCACCCTGAGGCTCTTTGTGTGGTGGACATGCGGCTCAATTATTAGTCTACAATGATCATGCGTTGAGTAATTCATAACTGATGTGGCAAAGTTGTCTAATGGTATCAAATGCCCCATTGCCAGTGCCCCCTAAGGCGGGTAAGCACCCTTTGCTAACATAATGGCAGGGATCATGTTTGTGAAATTATGACAATGTAGCGCTATACATGGATTGCCCTACTTTGTTGACACAATCCAGTTGAATATGGTATGCTGGCAGTGTCTTGTCATATCATACATGACACCATGCCAGGGTACAGGTGTAGCCAGGGCCCCTGAAATGTGTGATTTAGTGATGGTTGTGCGTGGCTCATCAAACATCTGGCCTGCATTGGTAAAATGGTCGGACAGGTGAAAACCATGTCTAGACTGGCGCAGTTATACTTCATTCTGGTTGCATGCAACCTGGCAACATGTCCACAAGCATTGCATGGAGCACTTCAACACATCTGATACTGTCATTCAAGAGTGGTGAACAGTAAATCGTATGCCAATGGGAGACTCACCAACAAGGCCACTGTTCTGCTTTCCCTCCTATCTCATAACCAAGCCTACAGAATCTCTCTGGAATGCACTTCTGAGTTTAAAGAAGACATTTATTGTTATTAATTCCCCACCCACAAGTTCCTGAGAGACAAAATTAGTAGATTGGAAGCACACGTTCAAAAGTAGTCACACCAATGAAAGCAAAATATATCAAAGTATTTCTCAGTTGCAATGTACGCAGCAAATAGATGTGATTATATCATAGCATAACTTCAAAGCAAAGCATAAAAGTCAAAATTCATCACCGTATGGGCAAGGCGGTAGGGCCTATTTTCAGCTTCATCTTTCTGGGGTCTGCAAGTTGATGACTCCGGTCAACTGCGGGAAAGAGATTCTCTACCCAAACGGGAGGCAGGCAACTGACGTCTAGTTCCTGCCTGAAGTCAAGCAGATTCAATCTACCTCTCTGTAGCCCAGAGTCATCCTTAAAAGCAAACTCAGTGTGAGAGCTGAAGAACCTTGGAGAGAGGCCAATTCTCCTGAGCTCACTCGCTCTCAGACTGGATTGCGAGGTAAACACAAAATCTACGTGTTCTTATCAGCTAAGGTCTGGTGTGAAGAAATAGCTTGGTCCATCTTGTGGAAAAACACAGCTTGGAAAAACACAGCTCATCTGCAATGTCTCAACTGCAATGTCTAACCCCACGTTAAAGCCAATAGGCAGCTAACCTAAATATCAAATGTAATGTCTAATGTCATGTCAAAGCCAATAGGCAGCTAAACAGAATACAGAATGTAATGGCTAATGCCATGTCAAAGCCAATAGGCAGCTAAACTGAATGTCTAATGCCACGTCAAAGCCAATAGGCAACTAAACTGAATACAGAATGTAATGGCTAATGCCTTGTCAAAGCCAATAGGCAGCTAAACTGAACACAACATGTAATGTGCTACTGGTGAACATTGAGCAACTAATATGCGCAGTGGTGAAACACAAAGTCATTGGTCAAACACAATTAATAGCATCACATTCCACCCTATGACCAATGAATTTTTGTTTCACATACCTCTTATTTCAAACAAAAACAAAAAACATCAACACAAAAGAAAAACATTACCAGCAAATCAAATTTGAATGATCAAAGCAATCACTGTAAAGCAATGGAAGTGGATTAACATATTGATCTCATAAACTTTCACATCAGGTACATCTATACAGAAAAGACTGAAACTTTTATACTCTGATTCAACAGTGTCTCTAAAATAGCAATTTGATGTAGCATGAGTTCTACTCATGTAAAGGTGCACGGTCCACCTGAAAGGTTTGCTGGAATGTAAGAGTTTCATATGAGAAAACACAGACAGTTAACTGTTAAGGTTGCTTAGTTCCAGTGGAAGAATGTAATAAAAAATGTAGAACTTGAACTGAAGGCGCCAGTTGCACAAAATGGATCCATGGTGCTTGTACTTTACTCAGTCAGGTTCAGGTTGGGGGTTCGGTCCCTCCCCCAACCCCACACGCACACACCCGAAGGGAGACCACACAGCACACTCATGGTCAGTGGCGAAACATGGTAGGATCTGCAAAAGAAAAAAACATGACATTTCTTTCAAATAACATTTGTCCCTTCCTCTTCCTTTCCCTGTTTTATAAACAGGAGGACGTTTTTGGTGCCCTTTGCTATCATTTCTGAAGGTTCTGGAGGGTCATTTGGGGCTTCAACCCACACCTCAGCACTGAGGTTTTCATTTGCTTCACCACAGCTTCCCTTTCTTTGCACTGTCTGAAGGACTGGGGCAGACTCCTTCTTTACCAAACCTCCATTCACTGCACTTTTGACAAGTTGGGCCATTCTGTCTCCAATTTGTATGAATGAATCAGATTATTTTCTAGGTATCAGCATAATTTTGATTTCTCCTGGGTAATCTGCAGCAATCAATCCCCCTAAAACCTGATCAATTAGCCATATCTGTCCTGGTAATTTTCCTCTCTCCAATTGATCTCTGACTGTTTGTTGGACAGATTGCTCTTGTGTGTGCTGCACAGTTTTTATCAAATCTAGGGGAAGGTGCATCTCTCTCATCTCTGCCCACCTGCAAGTGTCTTTTTCTCCCAGATGTCCACATTTCTGGTGCACCCACTTAGCCATCCCCACTAAGTCAGAATTCTGGGTGGACACTTCAGACTCTGAATTTTTCTCATGAACATCTGCAAGGGAATTGAACCCGTTATGTACAAGCCATGTGGAAAACCAAACGGCTAAATCATTGGCAGTGAAGAAAGAATCAGTGTAAAAATGACACATCTCAAGCAGCTCTTGCTTTAAAGTCTGACACACATTGTACAACGCTGTTCCTTCTCCTGTGCTAGACAACAACTCTTCATTCAATGAATCATTAGTTAAACAAACATGCTTTTTATCCCCAGGGGACACGAATTCAAATGGTGCACTCAATTTCACTGGTGACTCTTTTACCTGTGGTACTCCCTGCACCCTCTCCACATCCTGAAAAGGGGCTTGTGACACCTGTTCTTGTAAGGCTGCAGTGACTCTAGCACTGTCTTGCATGTACCAGATCCAGTGTATGATACTAGCTTTCTGTACCTGTACTAAAGTATGAGATTTAGGTGAATTAATCACCCACTGCATGCTTAATTTTTCAGTTTCCATACTCCAAAGTTCCAGGGGCACTCTTGTCCTCCCCTGTTTCTGATTTACATTTAAATCAGTGTTACCCTCTTGCACTGCGCAGAAACTTAAAGTCTGAATTATTTCATTTGCCAAATTAAAAGCGCGCTGCTGCTTATATTTTTTCCTAGATACTTTATACCAAAGTATTAAGATTTCACTCAGATGAGGGCTATACTGTTTCCAAAAATCAAACAAGCTAATGAAACTCGGTGTCTCTTGCTTTGTGCAAACAGTAAGAAACTCTAAAATCTTTTGTTTTACTTGTGCCAGTAACTGCACATTTTGTGACGGTACCTCTGCCATGTAATTAATTTTTCTTTGCAGAAGCGGTCTGTAAATAACATTCTGAGCTCTGTTCTCAGTGTTATCAGTTAAGGAATGCCAGACGGAGGCTCAGACTGGCCCACAGCTGTTTTAACCCCCTCATTACTGGAATGAGAAAAGCCAGATTCTTCTAAAATAACAGTTTTATAGCTTTCAGCATTATCTTGCAATAATGTGTTCTGGCTAATTTGCTCACGTAAATTCTTATTTTCATGTTCTAACTGCCTACATCTCTCCTGCATTTTACTGTAAGCAGATAAAAGTGTCCAAACCCTTCCGTCAAAAACAAAAGGAACATCATTTCTTTCAAAAGGCACATTTTCTAAATATGAAAACATGTTTCTCACAGCACCATCAGGCAGTTTAACTTCACATGCATTTTCAAACATGGTCTGCCGTGCTTCTGTAATTCTCTAAACAACAAAAAACAATTACACTTTTAAATAGTGCACTTCCACTTTCCAATTTGACTCCCAAAACTGCCGACTATGCCATAATGTTCTGCTTTCCCTCTTATCTCATAACCGAGCTTACAGAACCTCTCTGGAATGCACTTCTGAGTTTAAAGAAGACATTTATTGTTATTAATTCCCCACCCACAAGTTCCTGAGAGACGTAATTAGTAGATTGGAAGCACACGTTCAAAAGTAGTCGCACCAATGAAAGCAAAATATATCAAAGTACTTCTCAGTTGCAATGTACACAGCAAATAGATGTGATTATATCATAGCATAACTTCAACGCAAAGCATAAAAGTCAAAATTCATCACCATATCGGCAAGGCGATATGGCCTATATTCAGCTTCATCTTTCTGGGGTCTGCAAGTTGATGACTCCAGTCAACTGCGAGAAAGAGATTCTCTACCCAAATGGGAGGCAGGCAACTGACGTCTAGTTCCTGTCTGAAGTCAAGCAGATTCAATCTACCTCTCTGTAGCCCAGAGTCATCCTTAAAAGCAAACTCAGTGTGAGAGCTGAAGAACCTTGGAGATAGGCCAATTCTCCTGAGCTCACTCGCTCTCAGACTGGATTGCGAGGTAAACACAAAATCTACGTGCTCTTATCAGCTAAGGTCTGGTGTGAAGAAAACAGCTTGGTCCATCTTGTGGAAAAACACAGCTTGGAAAAACACAGCTCATCTGCAATGTCTCAACTGCAATGTCTAACCCCAAGTTAAAGCCAATAGGCAGCTAACCTAAATATCAAATGTAATGTCTAATGTCATGTCAAAGCCAATAGGCAGCTAAACTGAATACAGAATGTAATGGCTAATGCCATGTCAAAGCCAATAGGCAGCTAAATTGACTGTCTGATGCCATGTCAAAACCAATAGTCAACTAAACTGAATACAGAATGTAATGGCTAATGCCATGTCAAAGCCATTAGGCAGTTAAACTGAACACAACATGTAATGGGCTACTGGTGAACATTGAGCAACTAATATGCGCAGTGGTGAAACACAAAGTCATTGGTCAAATACAATTAATAGCATCACAGCTACCGATCACCACACCAAGATGGTCAAGCAGATCCTGCTCCCTGGCCACCAGATCTGTCCAGCAATGCTTGAGCTGGTGCTTGTTGCGGGTACTGATAAACACCCTCTTTAGACGGTGGAGCACCTTGCCCCACCCCAGCTGCCTCACGTCCGTCCGGTAACCTTGGATTACACGGCCCCCCAACTCCAACATTAATGGCAGGTAGCGGGCTACCAGCCACACAAAGCCTCCCAACTCCTCTTGACGGAAATAATAAAAATAAAAAAAATGAATAGGAAGGAAACTTAAGGCCCAAAAATGAATCCCAACTAACCCAGCTCATCAACTATCCCAGACAGACAACCCACAGTACAAGTACAACGATAGACACAAAAAACACACACATTTAGTGACACTGGGACAAAGTACAGTCAATGTTACGAAAAACACAACAGGAGGGACACCACAAGATACAATACTGAGCAAAAACACACCACCAGCTCCAGGACTCAACCACACAGTCAAAAGAGGCACAGACTGTAAAGAGAAAGTGAAAGTACACCCTCTGTACCATGCTTGCAAACAGGATTACCTATTGCATCACTTTCTGTC
Source organism: Pleurodeles waltl (assembly GCF_031143425.1). NCBI lineage: Eukaryota > Metazoa > Chordata > Amphibia > Caudata > Salamandridae > Pleurodeles > Pleurodeles waltl. Next base: position 1,351,839,222 of record NC_090445.1, read on the forward strand.
CCCATGCGTCACATTTTCTGTTGTGCGTGTATTTATTTGACACATGTGATATTTGTGCGAGTATTTAAGATGCATGACCTACATGCGTCTTTTTTTGGCACATTACCTTTATGCGTTGAATTAACAGAAATTCAGCATTGAGATGAGTGCGAAGTTGGAATTCACGCTAAGGGCCCATGGATCATATACTTTGTGTTTGCAGATGTTTTCGACACATTTGCGTCCATTTTTTTTACTCTGCTCCTGATTGCGTGATTTTGTCCATTGTCTATGGGTGCATCCTGTATCAACATGCAAATAGAATGGGCTGTGCTGCAGTATGGCATATTGTGTATGGCCACATGTGGTAGTCCATGCAAGAATGTGATTTGGGTGTGATTGGTCTGTTACATCGTTGTGTGTATTACAGAGTCAACAGCATGCAAATATTTGCACGTAGTGCATATGTATGCATGTGTGACAACAGTGTATCCACATATGTGTGGCAGTCAGTACTATTCAACAGTTCTGGTATGTGATTGTGAACTGTGTTTACTTATGTGATGTGTGTAGTTGTCTCAAAGAGCATAACATTTAAGACGACATACACAGCTCGGGCATTGTTGATGATGGCTGATGAATGCTACCTAGGAAATGTCACCTGGTAACTCTCTCCATATGTAGATCTTGAGATTATAATGACTTGTGGGTAGACTATATATATGTCTGACGTGTATATATTGGGCACATACTGTGATTGACACAGTCTGCCTACATTCCACCCACATTATGTTTGGTCCACAAATGTTTGATTAAACTCATTACATTTAGCAATGGTTGTTGTTTTTGTGTGGTGGACCTGCAGCCCTAGCTGCATATGTTCTCATCCATTCTGATGTGCATTCCACCAACGTGCCCGTGCAAAGTGTGAGCTCATGTGTACGCTGTGTCAGAATTGGTCCCCATGGCAATGGCAGGACTGATTACCATGGATGTACTGCACAGACCCATATTCTTCCATTGCTTGTCATACCTGGGCTAATCATGATGACCATTGTTACCACTGATTCCCCCCCAGTCACACATGTTCCACGCAGCCATTGCAACTTTCACACTGAGTTGTGACAGTGGTCTGTTCAAACATTACTGTCTTACCAAATTTTGACATCAACCACCTCATGTGTGTGGCCCTTGTTTACCTCCTATTTGGACTTGCTGTAGTTGTGTGTGATGAGCTATTGTTGTGCAAGTTGAAAACGTGGATGTACTTTATATGTTGTGGTCCATAGAGTGTGTTCTTCAGTTTGTCACATTCAAGAGATGATGCTATTTGTGATGTGTGTGATGGTAGTAATACAATCTTACGCATCACATGTGATGCAGCTACAGTACTTTTCAGATTAGTGTGTGTAACATGTTCCCTGAGGTTACACTCACAATCCTGAGGATATGTTGTGGAGATTGAAGAGACCAAAGTTGGATTGTGTGAATAAGTGATGTGTTTATTGACAAAATGTGTAAGGTGAGTTAAGTGATTATTAAGTGAAGAAGTTCTCACCTACGTGCAGTCTGCGGCATATCCCAGCAGCTGCGTTGTGCTGTTTCCCCTCATTTTCTTAACCACCATCCTCCTACTCAGGCAAGTTATCAACCTGCTCTTAAAAGGGGGCGTTCATCTGCACACATATGTTGTGCAGGATAGCACATGTCATTATGATCTTGCAGACGATGTGTGGGGCATATAGGAGGCTGCCTGCGTGATGTCCCGGCATCTGAATCTTGACTTCAGAATGCCAAATGTCCTCTCCACAATAGTCTGTGTCCTCTGATGTCCCTCTTTATCTGCGCGCTCTGCTTCTGTGCTTGGGTTGGCAAATGAGGTCATTATCCATGGCTGTATGGAATAACCCTGATCTTCTGCAAAAGGTTAAAGGAGTAAGTTGTTATTATTTGTCATATGGCATGGCAGTTGATATTTTGGGTTGGTTGTGACTCATATGTTTTTGTGATATGGTGTGAGGTCCTGGCCTTGTGTAAGGTCTCTTCAACACTGGGTTGTTGGACATGACATTCTTGTGTTTGACTCAAGGACCTGTGACATATGATTTGGATTCCTAACTGATCATCAATATGTTTGTACCATGCATTGTGTAGTGCACCTTTGTATCAGTGTGCTATCACAGGAGGGGACATGACACATCCTCACAACACAATGGGGTCACATGTGGTTGAACATGGTAGCACTACAGAGCCTGGACATCCCATCCATTTTGACATGTGTCATTGCAGATGATGTGCGACAGTTAGGGTCTTTGAAATGGGTAAGTTACATGCCCAACACGTCTCCGAAATTGGCTGAACTGTCATGCAACACTTAGACTATGCAAGAGTGCAGCAACACACATTGCACACCTTTCCACGCTACATAGTGCATGGGAGGGTGGCGGATTTACAATGTATCTTCAAGTCATTAAAAAATGGTAATCTGCAAAGTTGTACATACAGTGCAGGACATGACAATGGCGCTGTGGGCTTTTACAATGGTCCCTTGGTGATCCAGAGTGTCAGCTAATGTTTGTGGCAGCCATGAGGTGTCCAAAAGTGTGTATCCCATTGTTACAGGATTATCAACATAACTACCAGTGTCTCTCCTACCTTTAAACACATGAATCAGCATTTATACTGTTAACACCTGCACAGTGCAGGCTATGGGATGGAGCTCAGCTACTTAGCAAATGTGTCCCATGGCACAGTGCATGTGAGGTCAGTGATGTCCTGTATTCTCCTACAGGGTCCCACTATGGCATCCATGATCTGCACTGTCTGACTGTGACTGCCCCATGGTGGGCCATTCATTGTATCTTGTACAGACATGATGGTGTTGTGGGTCAGTAAGTGGTGCATGTGAGGTGGCACTACAGTAGGTGTGGTACCACTTATCACGTATCTGGCACATGGTATGTGATGGGCATTGATCTTGTATTCCAATGTGTGTGAGCCAATGCGTCTGGCAGATGTCTCTGCACGCCACAGGTAAGTCAGGTATGTGTTGATGAGATGTAGATGTAATAGGCAGCAGTTGCCTGGTATTTGATGTTTCTTCTGGCAGTGATTTGCACGACATGACTTGAGAGATGTGTGCCTATATGAAACTTACATGATATGGGCATGGTGTATGCTATTCTTTGTTTGGTGTACTGTGTGTGAAGTGTGCGTAGTAGGAGACCTGCGGGCACTTGTAGTGGTCTGTGTAGTTCTTTTGTTAGCAGACGTCTGCTCCTGTCATTCACGTGGTGTGCCTATCAAGTAGTGGGTGTGTTACATACATGTGGGTGTATGTGTTTGTGTTGTGCACTGATTGTGCTGTACTCCAGCATGGTACATATGTGTTGTTACCTGCACATCTGTGTTACCCTGTCCATGTGTTAATGTAATGGTGTTTGTCTTGTGTGTCCTACAGGCTTGGTGTGTTGTGTGTATATTGCTAGGTTTGTTGACTTACCCCCAAGTAGGCCATTTCCATATTTCCCATCCTGGAACTTTTCATTGATCCTACTGTGCCGGAATACAAAGGCGTCATGGACACTCCCAAGATGCTTGGCCAAAATGTTCATGAATCGTCCCCAGTGGTCCACTATGGCCTGCACATTAACGGAATGCATGTGCTTATGATTTCAGTATAAGTGCTTGGTTGCTGCAGGTGGTATGAGCTGGACATGGGTGCAGTCAATTGCACTGATCACATGTGAGAAGCCAGGGATTTGATGGAACCCCTGTTTGGTCTCCTGCTGCTTTTGCTGGGTGTTGGCGAAGCTGATGCGGCGGGATGTCAGGGAGATTATGACATCTAATGCCTTTGGCAGGAATGCAGATAACGATGGCTGTGAGACACCAGCAACAAGGGCACCCATTGTTTGGAATGACCCACTTGCCAGCATGTGCAGGAGAGCTATCAGCTTTGTCAAAGGTGGTATGTTGTGTGGGGTCTGCAGGCTAGCTGTAATTTGTGGCTCAATGTGGTGCAGCAGGTGTAGTAAGGCTTGCCGGTTCAGTCTGTAGGTCCTAATGATGTCCTGCTCCCTGAGGCCAAGGAGGGTTGTCCTGGTTCTGAAGAGCCTCTCCTGCCATCTGCATTGCCTTTGTGGGCTGCGTTGTGGTGGTGGTGATTGCTGTAGTTGTTGCTGTCCTCTGTGTCGTCTCACAAGCTGGATCAGTATCGCCTCCATCTTCTCCTGTGGGTTGGTAATGTTGCTTCTGTGTGTTCTCCTTAAGTAGTGATGAGTTTAACTCATTTTAACGCCTGGTCTGACCCTGGCGTTTAATTTTGGTGAAAATCTGTGTTAACGTAATTTTTTGGGTCTGCCTCCCACCCGTGCATCATTTTTGCCCAGGTGGATAAATATGGCGCTACGGGGTTAGAGTCATTTTTTGGATGGGAACGCCTACCGTGCATCTCATTGACGCAAGGAGGTTTCATGCATCTGAAAAATTACGTTAACACCAATATTTTGACGCTAGAGGGGTCTAGCATCAATATATAAATATGGTGTTGACTTTGCGCTGAATTAGCATCAATAACAATTACGCTAATTCAGCGCAAACAGAGTATACATATGCCCCCTAGAGCTTGATACTCAAAGGTATATCGAAGTTACAGAGTTTTCATCTCTCAAAATCACAGGGTTTCCAATTGCAAAAAAAACTTTTCCCATTTTCACTGTCCCTTTAATGAGCAGGGAAAGTGCTTCCCACTCCTAGAAGGACTTTTGGGACACTGTCCAAATCGAAAATAGGAGGAGGTAGAAGAGGGGAATCCCCCTCTTATCTGCTATTTCTAGATGAATATATCAATGGTTTGTGGCCTCCATTGATCAGATACCGAAACCTCAAAATGGGTGGTATTTGAATCGCAGAGGGGAAGCTGCTCCTTTTGGACCTCTACAAATTTGGGAATCATGATGGTGGTCTCGGAATGGGGGTGAGGAGAACAGGAATTGGCCCCTCCTCTCCTGTCCCAAATGTCTTCCCAAGTGGAAAACATTTTTTTCAAAACAACACCATTTTCTCGAATCAACATGGTCTGCTTGAAAACAACAAAATTATTTTTTTCTAATTTGGCAATGCCAAAGGAGGGATTAAGGTCTGCTGTCAACGCAAGACTCCATCCCTGCATTTACAGCCAATCAGAGAGGGTCCCAAGTGGAGGACCTGTCTAATTATTATTATTCATTAGGCAGGTCGTTTTGCAACCCATTGCGAATTTTCAGTTTGCAATGCGACCTGTGTCACATAGATTGCATCGTATATTGCATTCTCATTGACAAACTGTAGACATCGTGGAAACCTGGTTTGCGACAGGGAATAGTACACCAGGGAACGTATTCTGATTAGTAAGATTAACTTTCTCAAACAAAGGCAGTGTGTAATTCGCCTGTCTTCTTTTCCTACAGACACGAGCACTTCCCTCCAAACTGGGACCGTGGAACGGATAACATGGAATGAGCTTGGAAAATGCTATTTTGAGACATTGGCTGTGACATGGTTTTATGCTTACTAGTGTGATGTTAAGAAGTAAGGCATTGAACCAGTATATTAATAGCTTGACTGTAGTTACTGTTTCGTACTTGGCCTCTCATATAATGTCCTACTTTAGGATGTAAATATTGCAACTTGTGTTGAATTCTCCTGTTGAAGCCACCTAACACAGCATAACCAAACAGGACAATACTACAACAATCAACCAAAAAGTAAAACAACAGAAATGCAGAATCCAAAACGACAAAAGAACCAGAAAATCTCAATGTAATAACAACACAACTAGAATACAACGTAATAACAAAATACACAAAACAATACAATATAGCACAAAACCAACACAAAAACACAATACAAAGGATGACGACAAGCACTGACCACAGCAAAAAAACAAATATTCAGCACAAAAGAAAACACATTTTAACCAAAATACAGCACAGAACACAACACAACTACTTTGTACGACTGTTGTGTTGACATATTTATGGTGTTTTGATGTACTGTGCTTATATTTTGCTGAGCTGTGCTGTTCTCTGTATTCTTATTTTATTCTTGGTGGGTTGTTGTGTTTCTTGACAGCGACATAATCAGTGATGTTTCATTTCAGTTATAAGTATAGTCGTTTAGTTACTTTTGGACATATGGAATATCTGTATGGACTTATTTCCAAACCAAGCAAAGGCAACAAGCATGGAAACTAGGACCTCAGGCTTGTATAATTACTACCCGACTTTCGATTCCTATTGACCCTCGAGGTGCTGTATTTTTATCTTCACTGACTTCTCCTAAATTCTGAAAATGTTTCCCAGCATAGTGTATCCGATTGAAAATATAATTGCAGATAAAAAGCCAGCTACTTTTCCCGAATGTTATTTTATCGAATTAGATTCCTGTAGGATTATTAGCAAAATGCAATTAATCACTTCAGGTCTACTGCATTTGAGCTTGGGCTTTACATTTTATGGAAGATAGATATTTGCTCGGCAACCTCTTGAAATATTAAAATGTTCTGTAACCTGGCCAGAACTTATGTTGAAGAACCGACTCACTACTTCAAACACGTATTTTTTTCCTACTATTTGATTTTAGCTATCCTTATCCCTCACTGAAGCTATCAATCAGCAAAGATCGTAATGAAGATTCCTTCACATTAAATCTTGGTCCAGCTTAAACTTTCAAATGCAATTTGTTAGACATGGAGTCTTTGGTTGGCAGTCAGGTTACCCTCTGTCCAAGCAAGGACCCTAACTCTAGTCAGGGTAAAGGAGAATCACCCTCAGTAAACCCCTGCTCACCCCCTTGGTAGCAGTCAGGCTTAACTTCAGGAGCAATGTGTAAAGTACTTGTACCAACACACACAGCAATACAGTGAAACACTACAAAATGGAGAATACACCAGTTTAGAAAAATTGTTAATATTTATCGAAATCAAACAAGACCAAAACAACAAAAATCCAACATACACAAGTCAAGATACAAATTTTAAAAAGAGTGAGGGCCTGATTACAACTTTGGCGGAGGGGGTTAATCCGTCCCAAATGTGACGGATATCCTGCCCGCCGTATTACAAGTTCCATAGGATATAATAGACTCGTAATACGGTGGGTGGGATATCGGTCACATTTGGGATGGATTAACCCCCTCCGCCAAAGTTGTGATCAGGCCCTAAGAGTCTTAATCCTTAGGAAACAGTGAGAATGCTGTTGTCACACAGAGTACCTGGAAAGCATCAAAAATAAAGCCGCACAGGCGAGCATGCATCGGAAAAGGCCAGAGATGCATCGATTTCTCACTCACAAGCAAGACCGTGCATCGTTCCTCCTCAAGTCGGATCAGCATGCGTTGTTTCTTCTCTCTAGGAAGAGAGTGGTGCGTCGATTCCCAGACGGGCACCTTGGGTCCGGGTAGGCTTTGCATTGATTTTTCACCCCCAGGGATGTTGCGTTGAAATCCGGTTGCATGGTGTCAGGAAACCATGCTATGCGGGGCTTGTGTCATTAACAGCAGCCACTGCAGGTGTTGTGCATCATTTCTCCAGCAGCGATGCATCGATCTCCGAGCCGCAATGCAGGTAGAGCTTCGATTTTAGCCGCAAGGCAGGTGGCTCATCGTTTATCAGACATGTTGCGGGTGGTGCGTCAAATGTTTTCCTGCACAGCAGTCTTTATGTGGATTTCTGTCCTTTCCACCAGATTCACCTTTCAAGGGCCCAGACACAGGCTAGGGCACTACTTGGCAGGGCAGGATTCTCAGCAGAGAATCCAGCTTCTGGCAGAGGTGAGTCTTTGATGTCCCTGAGACTTCAACAACAGGAGGCAAGCTCAGTTCAAGCCCTTGGAGATTCTTCACCAGTGGGAAGTCACACAAAAGTCAGTCTTTGTCTTCTCTCAAGCAGAAGCAGCTAGTGCAGGCCAATCCAGCAAAGCACAGTAACAGGCAAAGGGGTAGTAGTCCTCCTCCAGCTCTCCAGCTCTTCTACTGGCCAAAGGTTCCTCTTGGTTACTGAAGTATTCTGATTTTCAGGGGTTTTGGGTCCACTACTTATACCCCTTTCTGCCTTTGAAGTAGGCCTACTTCAAAGGGAAGTCTCTGTTGTTTACTAGATCCTGGCTTGCCCAGGCCAGGCCCCAGACCCACACCAGGGGGCTGGAGACTGCATTGTGTAAATACAGGCGCAGCCCTTTCAGGTGCAAGAGACCACTCCTCCCCGTCCTCCTAGCAGAGATGGCTCATCACGGTATGGAGGCTAAACCTCAGCTCCCTTTGTGTCACTGTCTACAGGAGAGGTGCAAACAGCCCAACTGTCAAACTGACCCAGACAGGCAATCCACAAACAGCCAGAGTCACAGAATGGGTTAAGCAAGAAAATGCCTACTTTCTAAAAGTGGCATTTTTAAACACACAATCTAAAAGCAACCTTTACCAAAAGATGTATTTTTTAATTGTGAGTTCAGAGACCCTAAACTCCATATTTCTATCTGCTCCAACAGGGAATTTGCACTTTAATAATATTTAAAGGTAGCCCCCATGTTAACCTAGGAGAGAGATAGGCCTTGCACAGTGAACATCGAATTTAGCAGTATTTCACTGATAGGACATAGAAAACACACTACCTTTAATATACACTGCACCCTGCCCTTCGGGCTACCTAGGGCCTATCGTTGGGGTGCCTTACATGTATGAAAAGGGAAGGTTTAGGCCTGGTAAGTGGGTTCACTTGCCATGTCCAATTGGCAGTTTAAAACTGTGCACACAGACACTGCAGTGGCAGGTCTGAGCCATGTTTACAGGGCTAATAATGTGGGTGGCACAACCAGTGCTGCAGGCCCACTAGTAGCATTTGATTTACAGGTCAAGGGCACCTTTAGTGCACTTTACTAGGGACTTAATAGTACATCAAATGTGTCAATCATGGATAAACCAATCAACAATATAATTTACACAGAGAGCAGATGTACTTTAGCACTGGTTAGCAGTGGTAAAGTTATCAGAGTCCTAAAGCCAACAAAAAAAGGACAGAAAAAATAGGAAGAAGAAAGGAAAAAGATTGGGGATGACCCTGCAAAAAAGGCCAAGTCTAACAGAATTCACTTGAAAAGCTGTATAATTGGAGGATCGCAGTAATAAGTGGTCGGGTTGAGCACCTGCAAGTGGCTACTGTTTCAAAATCAACATTTTGGGATGAGGGATATTTGTTAAATGAAAGGTGGCACACCTGCCGAGCATGGAAACTCCAATGAAGCTTTATACAGCACATTGTCAAGCAAATAACCCAGGTTGTCAGCTGTATGCTTTGTCTGGATTTATTAGCCAAAATTCAACTCATCTTCTTACATCTAATCATTAATATTTTTCATCAGGGCTCAGATTTACTAAGATTTTGCAATGAGATTGCATCATATTCTTGGACAGACCATATGCAAAATCTATTTTAGTATTTACAAAGCCGTGTAAAGCCTGATCTGTGGAGCTTTGCATGACTTTGTGAAAAAAAAAGTTAATGTAACACAATGCTAGTTTGCGCTACCTTGTATTAGGCAGATGTTATATTTGTGATGCAGGGGCGTTCCCATGCATCAACACATGTATTTTGACACAAACCCATATTTACAAAGATTTCTAAACATGGTTTATATCAAAGTGGTGCGCCTACCTAAGGCTAACATAACGAGGAGAAATATCTTTATTTCTCCTTTTTACTGCCTCTGTGCATGTGTGCAGCATTCAGCAGCACACATATGAACAGGTGTTAGAAATGGAGTCTATGGTTGGCAGTCAGTTTGCACTCTGTCCAAACAGGGGCCCTCACTCTAGTCAGGGTAGGGAGTTACACTCTTAAGACAATCCCTGCTCACCACCTTAGTAGCTTGGCACAAGCAGTAAGGCTTATCTCATAGGCAACGTGTAAAATATCTGTACGAGCACACACAGTAATACAGTGAAAACACCACAAAATGGACACCACATCAGTTTAGAAAAATAAGTAATATTTATCTAAATCAAACAAGTCCAAAATGAAAAAAATCCAACATACACAAGTCAAGATATGAATTTTCAAAGTAGCAAGAATCTTACTCCATAGAAAATAATGGAAACCTTGATTGTACACAAAGTACCTGGTGTGCGTCAAAAATAAAGCGCACAGGCGAGTATGCATTGCAAAAAGTCGCAAGTGAGGTTGTGTGTCACTTCTTCTCCGGTCGGGTAGGCAATGTGTCATTTTTCTCCCCACAAGAGAGTGGGGCGTCGATTTCCGGACAGGGCACCTTGGGTCCACCCAGGTTCACAATGACTTTGATGCCCAGGGACGATGTGTGAGAAATCCGGTCACACGGTGTTGGAAACCCAGGCTGCGTGGTGTTTGGGTCATTGTCAGCAGCCGCAAGTGGGTGTTCTGTCATTTCTTCTGCCACACTACATCAATTTCCCAGCCGCAATGCAGGTGGAGCGTTGATTTCAGCCGCGAAGCAGGTGGTGCTTTGTTTTTCAGTCACATTGCAGGTGGCATGTCAAAATTATTCACACACAGCTTCCTGCATATGGATTTCTGTCCTTTCTCTACCAGCTTCCCCTTTTAAGGTCCCAGGGACTGGATGGTACACCACTTGCCAGGGCAGGAGTCTTGGTAGAGAGTTCAGGTGCTGGCAGAGGAAGTTTTTGATCGCCCATAGACTTAAAAAAAAGGAGGCAAGCTTAGTTCAAGCACTTGAAGGTTCTTCACAAGCAGGAATATACCACACAGTCCAGTCTTTGTCCTCTTTCAGGCAGAAGCAGCAACTGCAGGCCAACCCAGGAAAGCACAGTGACAGACAAAGAAGCAGTACTCCTCCTCCAGCTATTCAGCTCTTCTTCTTGGTAGAGGTTCCTCTTGGTTCCAGAAGTGATCTTTTAGGTTGAATACTTATACATCTTTCTGCCTTTGAAGTAGAAAAACTTCAAAGGAAAGTCTCTGTTGTTTAAAGGATCCTACCTTGCTCAGGCCAGGCCCCAGACACACACCAGGGTGTTGGAGACTGCACTGCAGGCACAGCCCATTCAGGTGTAAGTCACCACTCCTCCCTCCACTCCACCCAACATGGCTTATCAGGATATGCAGACTATATCCCAGCTGCCTTTGTGTCACTGTCTAGAAGATATTCACAAGCAGCCCAACTGTTGATTTGACCCAGACAGAGAATCGACAAACAGGTAGAGTCACAGAATAGTTTGAGCAAGAAAATGCCTACTTTCCAAAAGTGGCATTTTCAAACTAACAATCTAAAAATCAACTTCAATAACAGATGTATTTTTAAATTGTGAGTTCAGAGACCCCAAACTCTACATTTCTATCTGCTGTCAAAGGGAAACTGCAGATTAAGGATATTTAAAACCACCCCCCATGTTAACCTATGAGAGAGATAGGCCTGGCAACAGTGAAAACTGAATTAGGCAGTATTTCGCTGTTAGTACCTGTAAAACCACACAAGTACATGTCCTACCTTTGATGTACACTGCACCTGGCCCATGGGGCTACCTAGGGCCTAATGTAGGGATTCCTTACATGTACAAAAATGGAAGGTTTGGGCCTGGCAACTGGGTACACTTGCTAGTTCAAATTGGCAGTGTTAAAGCTGCACACACAGACACTGCAATGACAGGTTTGAGCCATGTTTACATGGCTACTCATGTGGGTGGCACAATCAGTGCTGCAGGCCCACTAGTAGCATTTGAATTACATGCCCCAGGCACCTCTAATGCACTTTACTACTACAACTTACTAGTAAATCAAATATGCCAATTATGGAAAAGCCAATTACACATACAATATTCCATAGGGAGCACTGGCACTGGTCAGCAGTGGTAAGGTGCTCAGAGTAACAAAAACAGAAAAACAGAGTCCAGCATACAGCAATAACCTGGGAAGCAGAGGCAAAAGCTTAGGGGAGACCCCGCCAAGGATGCCAGGCCTAACAAAGGGGATACTCTGCTAAGAATAGTTTGCATGCAGAAAGGTATGCCATCCTGTACAAAACCTATTCTGACCACAACTGAGTCACCCTTATGTGGTGGCACAATGGTGTCTGCTGGCACCAGGCAGCCATTTGTGTAGAAGGTCTAGTGAGAGCAAACCTCCACCATGTTTTAGTAAATATGGTGTGTTTCTGCTTGCTCTCTTTTCACAACTCAATGTAGCAACTTCGCCTTCTACACTGCATTATGTCAAATATTTGTAAATATGCCCCCAAATATTGGCCTGGCTTAATGTTATGACACCTAAAACAGTCCATAAACTTGGAGGGAAGCATGCTCCAAATATGGAGAGAATGCCACTGAAAGAGTTCTGTGCTTCCTTTGTGGTATTGGTGCAAGGTTGTAGAAGGGTAAGAGAGTGAATTTAGACCCAATACCATTCAAACAGTAGAAAATGTGTTGTTGTCTCAAAGTACTCCATCAAAACCCATTGGCCTTTTGCATGCTGTGCCCACTGATACAATTCAGTGTCCAACAAATAGAACACACATGTAAACACAATCTGCACAATGTTTTATGTTTATATTTAACAGATATAAATGAATACTCTATAAAGTCAAATCTGAAAGCACCAAATTATGATTCATATATTGTTTCTAAAGAATCATAAAATATATGCCATTGTCTTGAACACTCCTTCCACGTCCCTTAGTCCCCTCACCCCAGTAATCAACTTGCCAGTTAGCTATCCCAAATCATGCAGTGTACAGACAACATCAACATATCAATCCTGTAAGATGGTCAATGCCCGGCAGCTGTCCTTAAGGACACCCTTGAGTGAATGTTTTAAAACAATTCTAATGAGATCACATATTCTAAAGGAACTAACAGCTGATCTAAGAGATCTCGTCCACCACTACATCTCCACCTTCTTACAAGTCACCAATATCTTGGAAGATGAGCATATTAGGCAACTCCAGAAATATATCTGGTGCTTTCAAACTCATCCGTAACGGACAACTAAGGGCCATATTTACAATGCCCTATTGGCACAGGGCGGCGCAGCAAGTGCCTTGCTGCTCCACTCTGTGCAACCTGGGCAGGGCAAGAATGCGATGTATCTACAAGATACGGTTCATTCCTGTCCTCTCCCCCTGCACTGGTGCAGAAATTGCTGCCATGCACCAGTGCAGGCACCCTTGCAAGGGTGCAGAGGTGCCTGAGTTGTGGGGATGATTGTTTTTGTGCAGAAAGGGGCATCTTTCTGCACAAAAACAATCAATAAAGGTGTTTTCCTCCTTCCATCTGTGCTGCAGAATGCAGCACTAATAGAAAGAGGAAAAAACGTGAGAAATAAAGGAATTTCTCCCCGTTGCGTCACTCATTTGCCACCCCTTGGGTAGCATAGGCTTTTGACACATTCTCAGGTTTACAAAACCTTGTAAATCTGGGAATGCATCAAAGTCCATGGATGTTGTGTGGGAACACCGATGCAAACACCTCCCTGATGCAAAGTAAGGCAACACATCAACTTGTGCTGCCTTGCTTTACTTCCTATCTACAAGGCAATGAAAAGCTATGCAGAGTGGCTTTGCATGGCCTTGTAGATATGGTTAGCAGCCGGTGCCACTGGTGCATCACTAAAAGTGACACACCGATAGCTCAAGGTGCTTGTAAATATGGTCCTAAGTGTTGGGCATTTCAGGGGTTTATGACCGTACTTGCAAATATGTGAGCTATGCCAGAAGACTCCTGGAAGATGTGTAGTATGGATAAATGGTCCTTGCTCATCCTATGACTGAGGCACGATCGATGATCTTCTATCATGCTTGTTCTAGAGAGCTAAGCCAGAGACTCCTGTATGTTCTTTTTTCCCATCCTGCACAGTCGTCTAACGTGCAGTTTTGGAAACACCAGGTTTGCTATATGTACAAATCCCATTGAAGGAATTCTATGGATATATACCCTCGCAACTGAAAGCTACATAAAACACTGAGATGCAGTGTATATACCCAGAAACGAAACCTTTAAGCAGCCACTGATTAAAAAAAGAACACCAACAGATGTAATACCATTACATAGAACAGATGCAAAATAGTTTTCTATTTATTAAAACGTGGTGTTGTTGACAGCACGTTATCTACCGCTATATAAGACATGGCAAACATCCCTATGATAAATCGAGTCAATTTGGTAAGTGTCTTACACAGTGAGGCTTCATATTGTAAATGCAGTCAACAACCTGAACTTTAAACGTACAAACCAGGTTTGTGTTGTGGAGCTGAGGAGCTAAGTGATTTTTAAAGAGAAGGTATTAGTCATTTTCACAACTGCTGAGCATGTACAATTTATCCAGGCCGGACATTTGGGGCTGGTCTTTATAACAGAATAATCTATTTAGTGTAACAAATGAAATAACAGTTATGGCATGGATTGGATCCTCCTTATATACAGCATTTTACATTCTCAAGTAATGAGCATAACATCTTACAGTGTGTTACGAAACAGATGGCGGAGTGGCGAATACCTTGATCACACTACATGAAGTTATTGAGGTACAAAATACCAAATGAAAACCGCAGCTGCCGACTTCTGACGCAAAGTGGTCAAAGAAGTTTAACCAAAACGGTGCCTTAGACGAGGGGATCTAGTCCAAGGCACCGGTTCCTGGGTGCCTTGGATGAGATCACCTCGTCCAGCATCCAGCCCACGGGGAGCACTAGCACTCCCCCTGTGGGCCCCCCACCCACACCCCCCGGTCGTGGATGAAAGGGGAATCCCTTCCCCTTCCACCCCCGACCCACCCCTCGGCAATCTGATGACGTCAGCACGCTCACAGCGCGCCAACGTCATCAAGTATTGCAGAGGATGCGCTGGAAGCCATTTGCTTCCAGTGCGTCGGCAGGAGAGGACTCAACAGGTGAGTCCTTCCCTTTTTGGGGTTTGGGCACGGGGAAACAGAAACGGGGGGAAAGGAAAGGGTTATTCCTTTCCCCCTGTGCCTGTTTTCAGTGGATTCCTGCTCCACGATCGCGGGCGGGGCCCGCGATCGTGGAGCAGGAATCCCCAATAGGCACCAGGGATTTCTTTTCATGGTTAGTTTTGGGAGCGACCCCTTGGGCAAGGGTCGCTCCCATTGGGGGCTATTTTCTTCCTATTTCGGGTCCCCCGGGGGGCAGATCGGCCGATCTTTCGGCCAATCTGCCCCCAGGGGGGGCAGAAAACCACTAGACACCAGGGAAATTATTTTGGGCATGTTTTCTGGGAGAGACCCCTTGGGCAAGGGTCGCTCCCATTGAGGGCTAATATTTTTTCCTATTCGGCCCCCCCTGGGGGCAGATCGGCTGAATTTCCAGCCGATCTGCCCCCAGGGGGGGACGAAAACCACTAGACACCGGGGAAATTATTTTGGGCATGTTTTTTGGGAGCGACCCCTTGGGCAAGGGTCGCTCCCATTGGGGGCTAATTTTTTTTCCTATTTCGGTCCCCCCCCCGGGGGCAGATCGGCCGATTTTTCAGCCGATCTTCCCCCAGGGGGGTGCCGAAAACCATTAGACACCAGAGTATTTTTATTTGTTATGTTTTTTGGGGAGCGACCCCTTGGGCAAGGGTAGCTCCCATTGGGGGCTATTTTTTAATCCTATTTCGGCTGATCTGCCCCCGGGGGGGGTGAAAACCACTAGACACCAGGGAATTTATTTTATTTGTTTTTGGGCAGCGACCCCTTAGGCAAGGGTCGCTGCCACGGGGGCAATAATTTTTTCATATGTTTCGGCCCCCACTGGGGCTAGATCGGCCATGTTTTTGGCCGATCTGGCCCCCAGGGGGGTCGAAACCCACAAGGCGCCAGGGATTGTGTGGTGTGTGTGTTTTGTGTGTTTGGGGGCACCCCTTGGGCAAGGGTCGCCCCGCCAAAGGGGGAAAATTTCATATTGGCCATCTCTGCCCCCCTTGGGGGCAGATGGGCCTATTTTTGTAGGCCCATCTGCCCCCAAGGAGGGCAGAAACCACCAATAAGGCAGGGATTTTTTTTGTTCCCCTTTTTATGTTTAGTGCTGGGGGTGCCCACTTTTGCGCCCTTTGGCAAGGATCGCCCCTAAAGGGGGCACAGAGCTGTTGGCCATTTCTGCCCCTCTTGGGGGCAGATCAGCCAAATCTTTTTACGCCCACTTAGGCACCAGGGATCCTGTGTGTGTGTGTGTGTGTATTTTGTGTGGAGGGCGGCACCTTTGGCAAGGGTCGCTCCCCCAAAGGGGGCACGTTAGTGATGGCCATTTCTGCCCACCTTGGAGGCAGATCAGCCTATTTTTTTTTAGGCCCATCTGCCCCCAAGGGGGGCAGAATGCACCAAGATGTCAGAGATTTTCTTTTTTGGTTCCCTTTGTTTTTTTGTGCTGGGGGCACCCCCATTTGCCCTCTTTGGCAAGGGCCGCCCCCCCAAACAGGGTACAGAGATGTTGGCCATTTCTGCCCCACTTGGGGGCAGATCAGCCTATTTTTTTTAGGCCCATCTGCCTCCTAGTGGGGCAGAAGCCACTTAGGCACCAGGGACAATTTCTAAGTTCTTGGTGGCGGGGTGTTTGTCAACTGGTGAAGTATTTGTATTTGTGATTATAACACTTTATTTCTTCTTTTTGTTCTAG
This sequence comes from Pleurodeles waltl, assembly GCF_031143425.1. Classification (NCBI taxonomy): domain Eukaryota; kingdom Metazoa; phylum Chordata; class Amphibia; order Caudata; family Salamandridae; genus Pleurodeles; species Pleurodeles waltl. The sequence continues at coordinate 1,351,855,829 of NC_090445.1, forward strand.
TTCAAAGCTTTTGCTTCCTGTGCTGTGGATCCTTGCGGTTTTAGCAGTAGTTGTCCAGTGGTTTGCATAGTTGCATGTTTTAGATAAGTGAAAGCAATTTACTCCAAAGGAGTATTGTTGACATGCATGAATGACATGTTTTTAGGTGGTGTACTAAATGCAGTATTGTGTGTGAAATTGTCCTTAGATTTGAGCACAATGATATTTGTGTTGTCATATGTCTAATTTGCTTTTTTCTTTTTAGTGGGATATCATTGGTGATTGCTGTGTCTGTGCAGAGTAGTTGCTGGTGAGTAGCTTTTTTCAGGCAAGTGAGTGGTATAGTTTTTTAGTACATCACTCTTTGTGATAAAGCTACACTTTGTTTATTACTTATTTTAGTGCTAATTGTTGTTGGCAATCCATTTGTTGTTAGTGAGGATCATGGCTAGCCGCTGAGTGACCGCTCAGCGGGTTGTTGGCATGCTCTTTGAGTCGTCTTCAGACCATGATTACGAGACTGACTCTGCATCTGAGGCAGAGGAGGAAGTGAGAGATTCTGGCAGTGAGTTGTCTGTCCAAGAGTATTCTTCTGATGAAGAAGCTACTCTCAGTGCAGATGAAGGGCCTGTTTTAGAGGAGGACATTGATGTGCGAAGAGTGCAGCAGCCTGGGGCTGAAGGGTTTCCCATTAGAAGACCTGACACCTGGATTGCCCCAAACATGGAGCAGCCACAGTTACCTGCATTTACTGGTCTCCCAGGGTGTAGAGTCAATACGGAAAACTTTTTGCCTGTCCATTTCTCTCACTTGTTTATGGACAATATATTTTTGGAAGAGATTGTGGAGCAGACTAATTTGTATGCAGAGCAATATTTGAGGGACAACGCTGCCAGACGTAGGCCTCAGTCTAGAGCTACTCAGTGGGTTCCCACATATCTGGCAGAGATTAAAAAGTTTTTAGGTTTGACTTTTTTGATGGGGTTGATCAGGAAGCTGTCACTGGCTTCTTATTGGTCTACTAGTCTCTTGATGGCAACAACTATATTTCCTGCAACTATGACACGTAATCGCTATATGCTTCTTCTTTGTATGCTGCATTTTGTAGACAATGCTTTAGCCTTGCCACAAGATCACCCTGATTGTGACTGTCTTTTTATGATTAGGCCTGTTCTTGATCATTTTGTAGACCGGTTTTCAGAGGTCTATGTTCCAGGCAAAGAGATAAGTGTGGACGAGTCTTTGGTCCTTTTCAAGGGGCGTTTAGTTTTTAAGCAGTACATTCCTAGTAAGAGGGCACAGTATGGGATTAAATTGTATATGCTGTCAGAAAGCAGTAGAGGACATGTGTATAATTTCCGGGTCTACACTGGTAAGGATTCCAGTATTGACCCTCCTGGTTGTCCGGCCACTTTGGAGTTAGAAAAAAACCAGTGTCGGAACTTGGTAGACAACTGTTTTACAAAGGTCACCATTTGTACGTAGATCATTTCTACACTGGAGTGCAGTTGTTCAAGGAGTTGTTTAGAGTGGACACTGTTGCTTGTGGCACAATCCATTCTAACTGGAGGAAAGGCTATCCAAGGGAGCTTGTATGTAAAAAACTTGAGAGGGGACAGTGCAGCGCCTTGCGGAATAATGAGCTGCTAGCTCTGACATTTTCAGACAGGAGGGATGTGTACATGCTATCTACCATCCATGATGAGAGTACTTCCTCTGTGACTGTTTGGGGTCAGGTTGCGGAAGTGCGCAAACCTGTGTGCATTTTGGACTACTATAGGCACATTGGTGGTGTTGATAGAGTAGATCAGAGGTTGGAACCTTACACTGCTCTTCGTACGTCTTACGTGTGGTATAAAAAGTTGGCCCTACATTTATTTTATTTGGCAACTTTTAATGCTTTTAGTGTGTTCAAGGATTGTTCACCTGAGTCAAGGATGACATTTGTTAAATTTCAGGAGTCAGTGATGGAGAGCCTTATTGTGGTGGAACAGGCAAGAGTTCCTAGAGTAGAAGTGGTGGAGGAAGTGGCTAGATTGAAAGATCGCCACTTTCCAGATCTCATTCTTCCCACTCCCAAAAAAGACTTGCCACAAAGAAATGTAGAGTATGTGCCCGGAGCGCAATCCGGAGGGAGAGCCGGATGTACTGCCCCGATTGCCCTTCAAAGCCTGGGATGTGTGTGCCCGGCTGTTTTAGAAGTTACCACACCAGGAAAATGTTTTGGGAAATACCATGAGCGTAAACTGCCTATTTTATATTTTCATATGTTCAGTTTCACGGTTGGCATTACTGTCATGTATTTAGTTAGAGCTTTTGTGTTTGTAGTCTTGTACTTATTTTATAATTAGTTAGTGGTTTCTTTGTTGTTTATAAACAAAAAAAAAGTGATGGCGGTGTGCGTGGGGTGGCGCTTGGCTAGCGATGTGCGTGGGGTGGTACTTGGCTGGCGGTGTGCGTGGGGTGGCGCTTGGCTGGCGGTATGAGTGGGGTGGTGCTTGGCTGGCGGTGTGCTTGGGGTGGTGCTTGGCTGGTGGTATGGGTGGTGTGGCGCTTGGCTGGTGGTGTGCTTGGGGTGGCACTTGGCTGGCGGTATGGGTGGGGTGGCACTTGGCTGGCGGTGTGCTTGGGGTGGCGCTCGGCTGGCGGTATGGGTGGGGTGGCGCTTGGCTGGCAGTGTGCTTGAGGTGGCGCTTGGCTGGCGGTATGGGTGGTGTGGTGCTTGGCTGGCGGTGTGCTTGGGGTGGCGCTTGGCTGGCGGTGTGTGTGGGGTGGCACTTGGCTGGTGGTATGGGTGGGGTGCCGCTTGGCTAGCGGTGCCAGCTAAACGCCAGTCCACACACTCATCAGCTGGTGTGATTGCTGTATCAAGCATGTGGGCGTATGAAAGTGATGGGCCCTTGACTGGCGCCGTCTGTCGATGCGAGTGTTGTAATGTGCTGGGCCCGTGGCTGGCGGCGTGAATGGTCATGTGCATGTAATGTATGAAAGGTGTGTGAATGGACTGTAAAGCGGTTGGTGTCTTGCCTGGCTTTACAGCTCACGAGCTGTGAGTCATTTGTTCAGTTTTTTGGCCTTTCAGTTATTACCAGTGGATTTCACTTTTGTGAAATCTCTTGGTAATAAAATTTTATCTTCTGAACCATCACTCACCCTCGTGCCAAATCCAACCAGTATGTGTGGTAAAAATTAAAAAACCTGCTCCGCTGTAATCAGGCGTTGCAGCACACTTGTGACACGCTAGGTGTCTCAGTTGGGACCCCAATGATGAAGCATGCCACCAACTTGGTTGGTGGTTGAGGGGTCTTTTTTGCATAACCTAAGTGCGTTCATTTTCACAATTTTAGTGTTTGGCACATCACAGACGTATGTGGACACATCAAAATGATATATTACAAAACTACCTGTGTTTGGGGGGAGGGGCACCTATGTTTTTGGTCCTGGGTGCGGCCTTCATCTTGGTAAACCTACCAAACACAGACATTATTTAAAACTAGACACCCCAAGGAGTCCAGGGAGGTGTGGCTTGCGTGGATCCCCCAACATTTCCTTACCCAGACTCCTCTGCAAACCTCAGAATTTGCTTAAAAAAGCATATTTTCCTGACTTTCGTTTGTACGATCACCACTCCAGCATAAAATTCCTACCCCCCACCGTTCCCCTCAGTCTCCCAAGTAAAATGACACCACACTTTTGTGGGTCCCCAAAGCAGAGTCAGCCTAAAGATGTATAAAATCAGAATATGTGCTTATCAACTCGCTGTGCTATCCCCATAATCTCTACAAGTTTGTTGCCTTTTTCTGTTGCAGGCACCTGGCCCACCCACACAAGTGAGGTATAATTTTCATCGGGATACTTGGGGGAACGCTGGGTGGAAGGAAATTTGTGGCTCCTCTCAGATTACAGAACTTTCTGTCACCGAAATGTGAGGAAAATGTGTTTTTTTTAGCCAAATTTTGAGGTTTCCAAAGGATTCTGGATAACAAAGCCTGGAGAGAGCCCCACAAGTCACCCCATCTTGCATTCCCCTAGGTCTTTAGTTTTCAAAAATGCACAGGTTTGGTAAGTTTCCCTAGGTGCCGGCTGAGCTAGAGGCCAAATTCTACAGGTAGGCACTTTGCAAAAAACACCTCTGTTTTCTGTAGAAAAATGGGATGTGTCCACGTTGTGTTTTGGGGCATGTCCTGTTGCGGGTGCTAGGCCTACCCACACAAATGAGGTATCATTTTTATCGGGAGACGTGGGGGAATGCTGGGTGGAAGGAAATTTGTGGCTCCTCTCAGATACCAGAACTTTCTGTCACCGAAATGTGAGGAAAACGTGTATTTTTTGCCAAATTTTGAGGTTTGCAAAGGAGTCTGGGTAACACAACCTGGTCAGAGCCCCACAAGTCACCCCATCCTGGATTCCCCTAGGTCTCTAGTTTTAAAAAATGCACAGGTTTGGTAGGTTTCCCTAGGTGCCGGCTGAGCTAGAGGCCAAAATCTACAGGTAGGCACTTTGCAAAAAACACCTCTGTTTTCTGTAGAAAAATGGGATGTGTCCACGTTGTGTTTTGGGGCATTTCCTGTCGCGGGCTCTAGGCCTACCCACACAAGTGAGGTGCCATTTTTATCGGGAGACTTGGGGGAACATAGAATAGCAAAAGAAGTGTTATTGCCCCTTGTCTTTCTCTACATTTTTTCCTTCCAAATATAAAAGAGTGTGTAAAAAAGACGTCTATTTGAGAAATGCCCTGTTATTCACATACTAATATGGGCACCCCGGAATTCAGAGATGTGCAAATAACCACTGCTCCTCAACACCTTATCTTGTGCCCATTTTGGAAATACAAAGGTTTTCTTGATAGCTATTTTTCACTCTTTATATTTCAGCAAATGAATTGCTATATACCCGGTGTAGAATGAAAACCCCATGCAGGGTGCAGCTCATGTATTGGCTCTGGGTACCTAGGGTTCTTGATGAACCTACAAGCCCTATATATCCCTGCAACCAGAAGAGTCCAGCAGACAAAATGGTATATTGCTTTAAAAAATCTGACGTTGCAGGAAAAAGTTACAGAGTAAAACGTAGAGAAAAATTTCTGGTTTTTTACCTCAATTTCCCCCCAAAAAAATTCAGTTGTTATTTTCTGTAGGAAACTCTTGTAGGATCTACACAAATTACCCCTTGCTGAGCTCAGAATTGTGTCTACTTTAGGTTTCTGGGATCCAGCATTGGTTTCACGCCCATTTCTGTCACTGACTGGAAGGAGGCTGAAAGCACAAAAAATCATAAAAATGGGGTATGTCCCAGTAAAATACCAAAATTGTGTTGAAAAATTGGGTTTTCTGATTCAAGTCTGCCTGTTCCTGAAAGCTGGTAAGCTGGTAATTTTCGCACCGCAAACCCTTTGTTGGTGCCATTTTCAGGGAAAAAACCACAAGCCTTCTTCTGCAGCCCATTTTTCAATTCTTTCTGAAAAAAACGAAATTCTCACTGTATTTTGGGTAATTTCTTGGCCTCCTTCAGGGGAACCCACAAAGTCTGGGTACCTCTAGAATCCCTTGGATGTTGGAAAATTTGGCACGGGTAGCTTATGTGGACAAAAAGTTATGAGGGCCTCAGCGAGAACTATTCGAAATAGGCAAAAAAAGGCCTGGCACAGGAGGGGGAAAAGGCCTGGCAGCAAAGGGGTTAAAACCTCTAGCTGTACATGGTTTAAATGAATCAAACTCAGTTAAAATAATAAATTGCTAACTCCATTGAGCTGCTGGCAGGATTAATGTTTTAGTGTGAAAAGGCATAGGATCTGCAAGTAACTGAAATGTCAGCCTACTCCAAAATCATTGTTTTTGGACCCACAAACACATTTTCAGTACAGAGTATCCGCAACCAAATACAGGGCCGTATTTATACTCCGTTTGCGCCGAATTTGCGTCGTTTTTTTCGACGCAAATTCGACGCTAAACTAACGCCAACTAACGCCATATTTATACTATGGCGTTAGAGGCGTATAGCGCCAAAGTTCCCGGAATGTGCGTCATTTTTTAGCGTGAACCCTTTCCTTGCGTTAATGATATGCAAGGGAGGCGTTCCCGTCTAAAAAATGACTCCCAGGCCTTTACGTGGTATTTATACTCCCGGGCAAAAGAGACGCCCGGGAGTGGGCGTGGCTAAAAACGGCGCATTTGCGCCGCTTTTTAACGCCTGGGTCAGGCATGGCGTTAAGGGACAAGTGGGCTCAAAATGAGCCCAGAGTGCCCTCCCCTGCCCCCAGGGACCCCCCCTGCCACCCTTGCCCACCCCAGGAGGACACCCAAGGCTGGAGGGACCCACCCCAGGGACATTCAGGTAAGTTCAGGTAAGTATTTTTTTTTTTTTTTTTATAATTTTTTTTGGCATAGGGGGGCCTGATTTGTGCCCCCCTACATGCCACTATGCCCAATGACCATGCCCAGGGGACAGAAGTCCCCTGGGCATGGCCATTGGGCAAGGGGGCATGACTCCTATCTTTACAATGATAGGAGTCATGTTGATGGGGGATGGGCGTCGTTAAAAAATGGCGCAAGTCGGGTTAAGACGATTTTTTTGCCTCAACCTGACTTGCCCCATTTTAAGACGCCCTAACGTCATTTTTGCCCAACGCCGGCACTGCCTGGTCTACGTGGTTTTTTTCCACGCACACCAGGCAGCGCCGGTCTGCTTGCGCCGGCTAACGCCATTCCATAAATACGGCGCCCGCATGGCGCTTCAGAATGGCGTTAGACGGCGCAAAATTTTTTGACGCTAAACTGCGTTAGCGCAGTTTAGCGTCAAAAAGTATAAATATGGGCCACAGTGCTTATGTTTACGTTGTAATTTGTTATCAATTGGCCTTTTTACTTCATATTTGGAAAAAAAGAAACACAAGTAACAGACAATGTGCATCTGGTTTACATCGATGAATCAGGCAGTTATAGTCGCCAATCGACATGTATCTTTGGTCCTCACCCACTTTCTCATTTGGCTGATTTAATGTCAGAATTCACAGTTAATGAAAGGTTAGTCTTTGGGCTGAGCACCATCTGCCCCATATATCTGTGAATTTTCGGGGCACCAGAATTTGTCACATTCTGGACAACTAACTATGACATGTGGGTTTTCAGCATTTGGCTCACGATGATATAGACAAATTCTTTCTTGATATCATATAAACATTTGGTGTTTTGAGATATATAATGAAGTCTGTTCACAATATAATTATGATGCTTCTTCGCACTAATTGACTTACCCAACTGGTGTACAGGTTTTAAAGACTTCCTCAGACTGTTTCAATTAATTTTTCCAGATACCTATTCTCACAGTGAGGCTAGTGACTCATGTTTCAATTTAACAATTTCCATTACATTTTTCATATTAGGTTGAGACCACCTTCTTCACCTTCCTGCGTAAAAATAAATAATCCTAACAGGTGTATACCTCTTTCGGTGTGTGCTGCAGAATGCTGTAAATGGAAAGTGGAAGTAACAATGAGAAATAAAGATATTTCTACTTAGTACACTTCCACCATTCCATCAGGTATATGCACCATTTGGGCACAAACTCAGGTTTACAAGTATTTATAAATCTAAGTCAAAGTACTTGGGTGAGTGCAAGGGAATGCCCATGCTCCTCCCACGTATTGCCTGCCGATGCAAAATCGTGCCAGGCACCACTAAGGGCCATGCTGCATTGCATTACTTTGTATTTACTAAATCACACAATGTCACATATAGTGGTTTTGCATGCCTTAGTAAAAGCCAAAAAATGATTTTGTAATATGCCACAAAGCACTTGAAACAACCTTACCATAAAATCATACAAAATCTCTGCCTATCTGTATGGTTCTAAAATAAAACAGCGAGGAATTCACTTGCAGAATATAATAAAATGTAGAGAAATGGAGGGGCCAATTTGCACAAAGAATTATCTCAGGTAATGCCGTCTTAATGTTATACTTATTTCTTGTAGCTAAAGTCCAAAATAACAGGGGAAATGATTATGGCTATTGCTTTATTATGGTAAATATGTTTCTACCCAAACCTAGAGGCTATTTCAAGTCTGTGGCATCAGTTCATAGATGCCTACTGCGCACTAGCTGACTGCCTATCAAAAGCAATGGTGAGATGCGTGATATGTCTTCTGTCAATATTTCTCCTAATACTGTTCGCAGAAGCAAATGAGAACATAACCGCATTGCTAACTGGAGATGAAGCATCTGTTGCACTCAAGGATTGTGCTAATGGTAAAACCTCAAGGTGGGATGAACCAATTTTAAACAAGCATTTGCAATGCAATGGGCCTCGCGTTTGCTTGAGTTAGAGCTATTATCGTTGTAAACTCCTAACCGCACTATTCTTGCCACACAAACTGAAAATGAAAAGTAATACAATTTCACATAAGGGAGCCGATTTAAAGTGCCACTCCATGAGTGTGAAGGTGACTAATCAGAACAAAAAGACCGGTCAGGTTTCATCTTTGCATAGTAATAATAAAAAAAAAGAGCAGGATCGCCCTGTGTAAAACCTTGAATTCAAGAAAGGAGCGCTAGGATAAACATTAGAATTAAACTGGTAGTCATGAAAAGCACTCAAGTACTGCCCAGCAAGATTGTGCTGCCTAGGAAATAAAGAGAAATTGAGGTTCAGAAACCATACAGAAAACAGGGAGACTCGTATGTTTTCAGTAGTTGGATGGTGCACTCGAGGACGGCTAAACACAGGAAAAGGCATGACATATGCTTGCCTTTCACTAATGAAATCAAGCAAATTTTAAAAGGCAAGCCCACAAACCAAGTGATGAGCGTGACATGAGCATGGTTAAAAGCCCACAGAGAGATTACAACAGGGACAGAGTGCTTTGCGCGCCTGACACTAAAAAGTCATTAAAAGCCTATGTGAGTTAGGGAATACACATATGCCCTGTTAAAGTTCACACCTTCCCTTTCTGATTCCAACTAAACATTTCTGGAGGATACAGAAAAGAAGATCACATTTGAGAATTATTTTACATCCACCTACCTTCGTTGGGTCTATAGGACTTTGGTATTGGACCTGGTGATGTCACCCAGTACAATTTCCTTTTCAAAGAGAGCCATAATGTCTGAGGTGCTAAAAACACACAAATAGAAATATTTTTGGAACTTTGTCACTGGGACCCACTAGTCTTTTCCTGAGAGGTTTGCTAGCACTGCACTCTGAATAAAGGCGTGGATTGGTATTAACAGAAATTTTACAAACAGCTATCCGTTCTAAGTGGTATAATCATACAACAAAGTAATGTGCTGTTCCGTTGGTGGATTAGTATTTCATTGGACTTTCGAATCTGATGAAAGGTTAGACAGAAGAAGCATCCCTTATCGGATGCACAAGCCCTCACCCACCAAAGTATAATGCTTCATAGTAGGGCGTGCTCCTCACTGGGTGGGCGTTGCAATGTGCAGCAGGCCCCAACAAGGGAGCTCTTACCTGAGATCTTTTCTCTTACCCAAAACGTCCTTGAAAAAACACTTGAGTATTGTCCTGCACCTAGCTAGAGAGATGGATGAAAAATATTGTGAGAGATTATGGACAGGAGAAATTAAAAAATGATTATGGGTTATCAAAAAGAAATTCTTTATGTGTGGTAGGAATTCATGGCAAAATTATAAACAAACTTAGAAGCATACCAATGAATACCAGGTTCAAGAAAGGCCAACGTTTCTTGCCTCAGTCTGCTCATGAGGTGCTGTTTCCTAGATTATATATGCGGATCTTCATGCATATATTAGAGTTTTCTTGTGTATTTCAAATATGCATAAATCTTACGCCTGTTTTAAAGAATACCACACTGTTCTCAGTCTGAAATGAATTAACCACATATAATTTACTTTGGAAGTATAAAACGTCCTCCTGCTGTAGAGGAGAACCATGTAAAAAATATAATGCATGGGAGGCCTGGCCTCCAACATGGCCGATGGAACGTGATCTGCTGTCCCTCCTGATCCCATCTTGACAATACCGTGGAATCTGACACTAAAACAGATTCAGCCAGCTGTAAAATGCTACCCAACTTATAGTGTCTATAGTGGACATTCAGAATTGGGCTTGAACATAAACAAAGATGTTTGTTGTGGCCTGAGGCCCCACACTGGGGTACTGCAGCCAATAAACACTATGGCAGCCACCATCCCTGAATGATTTCAAACTGGTGCAATGAACCCAGATTGGGGATGGGCTTGGGCCTGGTAGGCTCCTGTGGGGTCGGTGGTGGCCTAGCTCAGCGGAGCCAACCACACACCTGGGTATGATGGCATTAGGCAGTGCTGGAGAAAGGCTGCTGGAAGTGATCCATGGAATAGAAGGCAAAGCAGCAAAATCGCTGAGCAGCTGATGAGTGGCCACCAAAGATATGGTTTCATTTTGTCAATTTCCTCTCTGCCACTGCTGACAGAGGCCACCAAATGTCACCCACCTACTTGCCTCCTCCGTGGGCCTTGCTAAAAGAACAGCGTGAGGAATTTCTATGTGTGCTGCAGAAGAGTGAGGGTCACAAGATAGTCAGCGAGTGATGGCACTGATGAAGCAGAAAATGAAGGTTTTACATTTATTAACGCGTAAACGTAGTGAAATAATCATGTGTGACTTTAACCGAACTAATAAAGATTGTACGGGGACAAAATGTGCCCTTAGAGTAGTTTGCCAACATTTATAAGCGTGCTTTATATAACGTGGTGTATTAGAATTGCACTAATCCGACATAATCCTAAACGTATGCTACGATTTGCTTGTTTGAAATGCTTTAGCTTAGCATAACTTTAGTGGAGGCTTTGGCCTAGTTGCCTGGTCTCACGGTTTAGATGCTTATATTTTTCCAATGTGCTAATAAACGTGTATTTTTGCTTGAAGCTGTACTTTTCCACTGAGACCGTTCACATGCTTATCTTAAGGTTTCGTGCCAGCCTGGCATATTTTCTCTTTACTCCAAGGTCGATCTGCAAGTGCGGACAATGGAAGCTCTGAAAGTGAGTTAATTGGTATAAAATGTTGCAACTTGCGTACCCATCTCCAAGGATAATGTATGCTTAAGTAAAAGCTTGAGAACTGTCGTTTTTGATTGGACAATTTGAAGCTAACCTATGAACCCTCCAATGGAAGACCCTACTGGATTTGAACTAATGTCTATAAAAACCAGGTGCACGAGAAGAAGGTAGCCATTACAGCCAGTAGCCTTTTGCAGCCATTTTGCCCGCGATTACGAACATTCGGACATTGCAGCTATTATGGCCCACTTTGCTGCGACGCCATTTTGAAAGAGACTTTGATGCTTTCTCTAATCGAGAGAAAGAGACTTTAATGATTCTTGCCCTAGAGACTTTAACTTTGATTCCTTGCATGAAGTAGTAGTTTTACCTTGCCGCCGTGAGGCAATCGCCCCGTCCACCCCTGCCCCTTTTGTCCCGTCCCATGCTGATCGAGAAACGGTACCTGTGAGACGAAGACTTCCTTGAAGGCTGATCGTAATTGGAAATATGAAAGGAAATTGTAAAATTGCATTGTGTTTCCTTTAGGTAACCAACTGCTGATTTTTGATAAGAGCCCTATTTAGGAGTTTTTCTAAATTAATGTTGCTAAATTGTTTTTGCATGAAGTCCCACATGCCGATGCTAATTTGAGGTTAGACGAGGATTCCATATGTCGCACGATGCAATTTGAGATCTTGTTATGCTGACTAAATGTATGCAATTAGTTCATTACAGATTATCGTATTAGTGATTTGCATTGCCATTATCGAATGCCTTGTGATTCAAATGCTTCATAGATTGCACCTGTTTCGCCGCTATGGACAGCTATTAATGTTCATTTATGTTTATCATTTGGTGTTGAGACACATCTATATTGTGCTAGCTTTGTTAATATAGGGAAATAAAATTCACTAACTTTGAATAAACTGGTGTGGTTATTCCTGACTGAAAGGTCAGGGTTCGCCGAAATGTATTCTGGATTAATTGTCAAGTGTTATGTTGATCAAGGTATTGCTTATGTTCGTTATTGATTATTGATTTGATGAAATTGATCGATTAGGAGTACAGAGAGTCCCACTTAGTCAAAAGATTCATCGGCCTAAAGAGCGTCCGAACACAGGTAAAATTATTAGTACGGACCGCTCTATCAGCACCAAGAGAGCTGCTGAACTAGGAAAGTTACCAGCACCTTATGCAGCACAGCACAGGTCCTCCTCATGGAGGGATGTAGGGCATTAAAAACTGGGGAACTCAGGGTCACACTGCAGACTATCCATCATAAAGACCCATAACGAAGGTGGATGCTGCCTAAGGGGAAGAAAAATGTAAGAAGTGGCCTATTGGGATATTAGTAATCTCAGCAAACGTGCAAAGTGTGAGAGAAGCAGAAGTTAATCAAGACAAGACAAAAAATATAGCCACAACTTCACCAGTTATGTCCCTTACAAATTATTTGCGCATCTTTAAGTAAAAACTGAAAGAGAAACATAAAAGCAGCATGGAAAACAATCTCTGGAGACTGCAAATTGATCTGGTCAAGAAGATCAGAGAATTATGGCAATACAGTTACTTCTGTAGGAAGTCACGTTGTTGAGGCGGAATCAACCCTAGGTGCAATGGAGTCAAAACAGGGGACAACTGCTGACGAGCTAAGACAGGTGGAGATAAAGTTTGAAATGACTACGATGAATACATGGCCTGAAAATAGGTGTGGGAGTATTAGATATTGAACGATATGTGATGGACATGTGCTCAAATCTACTGGGTGGAAATCGCCCTGAAGCATGCGTAGATTGTGCACACTCACTGGGCCCACGGAAACAGCAACATGATTAATGGCCTATGAAATTAGTAATAACATTTCAGTACTACTCAGGGAAAAAAATGATTCTAAAGGCATCTAAATGCAGGAAAGAGATCGAGTTTAGGGGTAAACATTTCGGGATTGTCCAAATTAATTCTCAAGCCAATCTGCAGCAATTTAGAGACTTTTGCCTCATCACAGACAAATTGTGGATGGACAACATCAAATATGAGTGCGCATATTCTTTTAGTATAGTATTTCAATTTGAAGGTCAGACACACCGGGTCACAGATGGAGGGGAAGCACCCCACATCTTGAGATGTAAGTTGGTGGAGCGACAGCTGGATCAGTTGTACCAACACACACTGCTGAAAGCCCTGGAGGAAGAGGAACACAGTCACCTAGACACTTAAAGCACAATGGTACCCAAACCAAGGCGGAAGGACACAGAAACTCTTCGGACAATAATAAAAAACAAGTGCAACCATGGCAACTTGTATAAGATTAGCGTTATTATCATATCCCATGGGGGAACTGATGCAAATGAAATATTGTGGTTCTCCGTTCTGTTTAATTTTTATGAAAAAGGGAGGTGGATGAGAAAGGTATTTGCACATTACCATTGAAGAGGGGAGCTGGTGGATTCTTATTGGGGCCTCCCCCAAACTTTGTGTCTGCCTCTTTCAGTTTTCTGACCTTACTTTTGCTGGCTTTAAGACTCTGTGCACTTTACCACTGCTAACCAGTGCTAAAGTGTTTGGGCTCTCTCCCCTAAAATATGGTAACGTTGGCTCATACCCAGTTGGCATATTTAATGTACTTATAAGTCACCAGTACAGTACAATACATGTGCCAAGGTGTATATATTAAATGCTACTAGTGGACCAGCAGCACTGATTGTGCCACCCACTAAAGTAGCTCCTTAACCATGTTTCAGGCCTGCCATTGCAGAGCCTGTGTGTGCAGATTTAAACTGTCATGTCACCCTGGCAACTTAAACCTCTTGCCATACCCAAACCTTCCTCTGTTATACATAAAAGTTACCCCTAAGTTAGGCTCTATATGACCCATGGGGCAGGCAATGTATGTTAAAGCAGGGCATGTACATTTACATTTTGCATGGCATGGTAGTGAAAAACTCCCAAATTAATTTTTCACTGTACCAAAACCTATCTCTCCATAAGAGAACATTGAGATGACCTTATTAGATTTTATAATTATAATTCCCAATCTGAAAAAAATATGTTTGCGAAGTTTGGTGTCTCTGAAATCACAATTTAAAATCACAACTTATTGTGAAGTCAGATTTCAAATTCCAGCTCTGGAAATGCCACTTTTAAAAAGTTGACATTTTCTTACTTTAGTCATTTGGTGGCTACTGTATCTCTTCGATAATTGTCTGGGCTGGGCTGACAGCTGGCCTTATGTATTCTCTCTAGGTAGACATGCCCAAAGGGAGCTTGGGTGTGAATGATAAGCCATCAACTTCCTAATGGGCCATCCTGGGCAGGAGAGGGCAGAGGGGCTGCACACCTGAGAGGGCAGTGTCCTTCCACACGCAAAGAACTGCATACTGCCCTGTAGTGAGTCTGGAGCCAGCGCAGGAATGGATGGCATCTGTGCACTTCAAAGACCCTTCTTTGAAGTCTCCCACTTTCAAAGGCCCAACTGGGTATAAGCATGGACGTTTGCACCCCAACCAACTCAGTAAACGTCTTGACTTGTGGATACTCTGACTGCTGTGCTGCTACAAGGACTACCACTCTACTGAGATGCTATTTTGCTGGACTCCTGCTTTACTGAGCTGACCTGCTGCCTGCTGCCCTCTTGCCTGGGAGTGGGAAGGACTGGACCTGCATCTCTACATCTCAGAACCATAGTGACTACAAGGGCTTGCCTCCTGCTGAATCTCTGGGACATCAAAGACTTCCCTTCCATCTACAAAAAGCATCAAGCTTTGCTTGTTGCAAGTCCTGCTCTGCCAAGTGGTGCCCATCCAGTCCAGGGTCGCTGGAAGTGAGTAAAAAGTGCTGCATCTGCCAGGACCTGCACATTGATGCCGTTTCGCCTATTGGAACTGCTAGCGCATCTTGTCTTTAGTAAGTAAACTTACAAGGGGATGCGTATAGGTCGATGAATCTTTTGGATCGCAGAGAGTATCCTAGTTAAATGGTAACCAATGTAACATCAATAAACAGCATAATCAACATGTAACGCCGTGAAAAAAACCTTATCTAAGAAAATACCATTACTCTCAATAAGGTTAATCGTTTTTATTCCAAATTAGTTACAATTCTAATCAAAACCTTTATTTCGAACTTTATTTGTTAATCAAGCATAATGAGCAACAATTCTCCAAGGGTTATTGATTAAAAAAAACGAGCATCAACATATGTCAGCAAATCTTTCAACATTGAATAATTCAGCAATGCAAGTCAGTCAGTCTGCCGTCACCATTAAGTCACTCTTGACAGCCTACTTATCTGAAATTAGCATCAGCATGTGGGTCTTCATGCAAAAACTATTTAGCCAAAAATCATTAATTTGGAAAAAATCTATCTAAAAGAGAAAAACATTTTTAACAGCGCAGTTGGTACCTGGAAGAAAAAGCACACATTAGTCAGTCAACATTTTATAGCTACCTATCCAAGATAGATCAGCAACGAGTCAGTCTTCATCTCCAGGTCATCAGTCATCGCAATAATCAGGCTCACAGAGAGCAAGCCCAATTTTCAGCATTTCGGACAGCGTTTCCTGATGTCACCAACTTTTTCCTATCAGCTCTCTGCTCTCTCCCCATGTCATGACTTTTTATTAGGGTCTCTCAGTCCGTCCCACAAATTGCTAATTGGCCAACCTCATCAGGGGTTATGATTCTAACCTATAGTTTTTGTTTGCCACTTGTTACGTCAGTTCAAGCATCAAGTTCCATTAATATGATTGGTCCTTCTGTCGATGAGAACATCATCCGGCTCTTCAGGTAAAGAAATTGTTGCCCACAGTCTCTTAGGGCCAGATGTAGCAAAATTCGATTTTGCGGATCGGAAATTGCGAGTCGGTGTGACTCACAATTTCCGATTTGCAAAATCGTATGCAGAATGGTGTCTCAGACACCTTCTGCGAATCTCAAGGGAGTCGCAAAGACCCACCTCATTAATATTAATGAGGTGGGTTGCAATTTGCGATGCCCTTGAGATTCCCTGCACTCACAGGGATGGTGGCCTGCTGGAGACAGCAGACCTCCATGTCTGTGACTGCTTTTTCAATAAAGCAGTTTTTTTTCTTTTTGTATTGCAGCCCGTTTTCCTTAAAGGAAAACGAGTTTCAATACAAAAAAAAAATGAAATCATTTTGTTTCGTTTTTTCAGAGTAGGCAGTGGTCCATTGGACCACTGCCTGCTCTGAAAAAACATTTATAGCGACATTCACAAAGGAGAATGAGTTAGCACCCACTTCAAGTGGGTGCTAACTGTGAATTGCAGTGCGAGTCGCAAATAGGAAGGGAACACCCCTTCCTATTTGCGAGTTGCATTCCCATTTTGCGAGTCGGTACCGACTCACAAAATGGGAATGTGCATCGCGATGGCCGTTTTGCATGGCGCAAAGTGCGATTTTCGCAGTTTGCGCCATGCAAAACGGTTACTACATCTGGCCCTTAGTGCTTCCATTGTTCAAGTCCTAAGAAAGTAAATTTAGTCTACTCTACACATAATTGTATCAATTTGTTCTGATCGTCTCCTATCCGCTGGTACATTGCAGAAATTTCTAGCAGAGCTCATCTGAACTCTGTACAGTTCAAGGTCCTTTTCTCCAGTTCCAGTCCTTGGCAGCTCATCGCGTCTCCACATTTAAGCAAGCAAAGCCCAGTGCCGACCAGGCCTCTAGTTCGGCTAAGTTAAGGATACAAAGCATCATAAAACATAAATTATATCATCAAATATGGCATATTAGAGCATACATTTTTATACTTCATATCATTTTAGTACTATTAACATACATGGTGACCACTCCCCGTGGGCACATTTTACTCATTACATGTTATTTACAATTATTAGTTTCTTTTACCATTATTTCTCATTAGTATGTATACGCAAATCTTTAGAAGATTCTCATATTAGCATAGCTTCTCCAACACTCCTTCCTCTGATGACTAAATATGTCATCACACCTTTCCCTTGTCAATCATTTACAAATTACTTTCAGCTACATTTTGATCTCTTCTCCTTCTATGTTCCCTATAGATTCTTCTTCTGGGTTGTTCTTCCCTCCTCTGATTATTTTTAGCCCTATTTAATTTAAAGTTCTGCCATAATTTACATGCCCCCCATAATCCTAATAAAGCAATGATCACAAATTAATATTCCCTGGACGATTTCCCACAGTATCCCACCCCATATTTGACTAAATCAATTTCCCACAGTAACAAATCCATTTCTGACTTTTTCCCAAACTCCTGGTTCCTTCAGCTCTTTCAAATCCTTACTTGCATTAGTTAAATTAGTAAGCAAATCTTTTATCTCTTTCTCGTTTTCAGGTATATATGAACAACAATGCCTCGCATTAATCATTTTACAGACTCCTCCGTCTTTCGCTAATATTATGTCTAAAGCAAGCCTATTTTGAAGCGTCATAGCTCTATCCGCAGCTAATTCAGTGTTTAGTAAAAGTATAGCTCCTGTAAAATTGGTGAACATATTATCTACTATAGTTGACAATTTCCGTATCTTATTTGCATTCAAAATAACTCCTACAGAAGGAATAACTGCTCCAAAAATATCCCCTACTATTGCAGAGGCTGTCTCTCTCCTTTGTCTTATTTGGTGTAACTCAGTCATTTTCGGTTTCTTTTTCAAATCATCTATTTGATAAATCTTAAGAAAAACTATTCCCAAGTAACATGTCCAATACCATCCCTTAGGAAGACGGTAATGAGCACTAAGTCCACAAATATAATAGATTCCAGGAATCACAGGGTCTGCACCATTCAACAGAAATGTCCACTTACTCTGAAACAAAAACACATGCCTACATTCACTCGTTCCCACAAATAAAGTGTCAGTGCATGATTTTGGCCTATATATACAAAGCTTCCCTACATGTAATGCATCTAAGGCTCGTTTCCCTTGTGTTTTAATAGCAGTGTAAGCATAATCATTCTTGTAAGTTCTCTTCTCTAACCCTCTCTCTAGTTTTTCTTTTAGTGCTTTTCTCCTGTCGTCAGTATGCCCAATAAAGCTCTTTTCCATAGGTGCTAATAAGCAACTTAAATTGTTACGATTCGCATAAGCTGTGCCAAAGGTCAGTGTAGGCTCAAAGAATCCTCTAACTAATACTATATCATGATCCTTAGCTATATTACTTAAATATCTAATTATAGGAACAAAAGAAAATACCATATCATAATTTGAGTAAAAATACTGTATATACTCCTGATGATAGAATCGGGTTAATAGCAAACTACAAGTTATACCGTAAGTCAGAGGTAGACTATGGTAAGTGACCCCTTCTTCCACAGAGGAAGGTATTTGCGTACACACAAGACAATCCTTCGCATCCATTGTTTCCACATACTCACTCAATAGACGATAAAAGACATTCGAAGATAACTCTCCCTTTGCGTTAGTATAATCATGCAAATATTGCTCATCCAATTTAAACTTCTCTATAGCTGTTAGTGTAGTAGTCTCAAAAACAGATGTAACTTTAGCTTCTCTCACCTCATGAATTGACATTCTAACAATCATTATTATAAACAATATTCCACACATAATCGCCATTCCTACACTCAAATATCTACAATACCTAATGTGCCTAATGTTGTGATCTAATCTAGCCATGATCTGTAAAGAATCAGAAAGCAGAATTTTAACTCTTAATTAATATGCAACACAAAAATCTAAAATATTCTACTTCTTTTCACTCTTCAGCTTCACACAACGAGACCCCTTTTCTTCCTGTGTCAAAATCGGTTAGCAGCTGGTCAACTCTGGGATTCTAATTGTCATATCAGGCTATCAGTGTCTTTTTCCGGTAAAATCAATAATCTCAGTTTCTTTTCCTTTTGCTCAAAGACTTCAGTCTACTGATTTTCTCCTTCAGGTTGCATCAAAATACTGATTTGGAACTTCTCTGTCGAAGCAAAAAGATATAAACTTGTTTTGCCAATCACTTGTTGCGGCATATGCTCACTCTGGTCCTACATGTTTTCGACTTGTTACTCTCTTTCTTTTCAACTTTCTTTCTCCTGTCAGTTCTCCATCACTCAATTCATCTTTCTTTGTGGTGTCTACTTCTTCCTCCATTGTCTCATTTATAACCAAGTCATTGTTCTTGCCTATTTGAGATTCAGGCCAGTAATCTCCTTTTCTTGCCCCTTCTGTCAACAATCTGTTCAAGATCGGACTCTTCTCCTTCACTTTATCTCAAGTGTCTTCTCTTGATGGACATGCAACGGGTTCAGGAATAGTCAGATCACTTTGGTTTCGACCTGTCTCAACTCTTTTCTCCTCAGGCTCTGGCACTTGGTCTCCTTGCAGTTTGGCACTCTTTGCTTTTATGAGAACCTCTCCTGTGCATGGATCTCTTGTCACTTCTGTTGGATTGATCTCTCGTTTTGCCTCCTGAACTTGCACACCCTTGTCTCTTACTGGGGTGATCGATCCTTCTTCTGCCAATTCTGGATCTATTTCCGTCTCGACCTGCTCCGGTTCTGATTCAGGTAGAATTATTTGTTTTGCTGCTGCTGGCATTCTCAGCAACACTTCTTAATCATCCTGAGGACTCAACACTCTCTTTGTGTGGCTTGCATGTATCCAGTTAGGCAAACCTGCACACTTCACATCTGTTATAGTTGTCAGTACCACTTGATATGGACCTCTCCAACGTGGCTGTAGGCAAATCTTTCGCACATGCTTTTTGATCACAACCCAATCTCCCACTCTTAGATTGTGGCCTTGGTCATGGATAGGTGGCAGGGTAACGGCTTGTACCTGCTGAGAAAAAGATCGAACCACATGAGCTAGAACCTTGCAGTAGTCCAACACCATATCATCTGCAATATTGACAAGAGCATTGTCTGGTATTGCTGGCAATCTCATTGCTTTTCCCATTAGAATCTCATGTGGGGACAATCCTGTCTTTCTGTCAGGTATATTTCTCATTGACATCAACACTAAAGGCAATGCATCCGGCCATTTCAGATTTGTGGCAGCGCACATTTTGGCAATTCTTAATTTCAGAGTACCATTCATTTGTTCTACAAGTCCTGACACCTCTGGACGATATCTGCAGTGGAGCTTCTGTTCAATGTTTAGTGCTGCACATAAGAGCTTAATGACTTCATTATTGAAGTGCGTTCCCCTATCTGATTCTAAAGAGATCGGGAATCTGAACCTTGGTATTAATTCTCTATGGAGCAACCTTGCAACTGTTAGACTAGAATTTCTGCATGTGTGGTATGCTTCAATCCAGTGGCTAAACACACACATCATCACCACACGTACTTCATTCCACTACATGCAGGCATCTCAGTGAAATCCAATTGCATTCTGCTGAATGGTCCTCCTGCTCTTCATGTGGCTCAGATTCACCACCATCCCTTTTCCTGCGTTTAGTTGCTGACAGATTACACATCTGTGACATACTGATTCAGCTGCTTGTCTAAATTTCGGATTGGACCAATCAACCTTGAACAGTCTAATCATGGCATCCCTTCCGATGAGTGCCTGACCATCGTAATACCGAGCCATCAGAGTCAACAGACAATTCGGCAATACCATCTGTCCCTCCTCAGATACCCAGATCTCATCTGATCTTTGTACACATTTCAGCTTTGCCCACAGTCTTTTCTCTTCCTTGTCTGCATTTTCTTTTAATGTTTTTAATTCTTCTAGAGTATCGATTATTTTCAATACAAAACGTGTACAACTGGCCTCTTCTTCTGGCATCAATTCCCACTTGTCTTTAAACGATATCCAGTTCAGGACATAAAACCTTGCAACCTGATCTGCATACCCATTTCCGAAGGAAATGTAATCTGGCGTTTTTTGATGTGCACTGCATTTTACCACAGCAATCTCCTCAGGTAATTGAATTGCATACAGTAATTATTTTATCCTGTCACCATTTCGTACTGGGGTTCCACTTGAGGTCATGAAACCTCTTTATGACCACAATTGACCAAAATCATGAACAATTCCAAATCCGTACTGACTATCAGTGTATATTGTCACTCGCAGCCTGGTAGAAACATAACAAGCTCTAGGAAGAGCCACCAATTCTGCCACTTGTGCTGAATATACACCAGGAAGCCAGGATGCTTCTAGGGTTCCTGTATTAGTACATACAGCATATCCTGCTCTCAAAGTGCCCGTTCCATCTCTAAGGCATGAACCATCAACAAAGACAATTTGGTCATTTTCTTCCAATCGAATATCTCTGATATCAGGACTAGGCTTTGTACATAACTCAGTCACTTCGAGACAATCATGTTCTATATCCTCCTCATTCTCAATTTCAACAGTATCACTTGGCAACAACGTTGCTGGATTCAACACTGTACATCTTTTCAAAGTTATATTTGGAGCTCCCAATATGCTCGTCTCATGCCTGATCAGTCTGGCCCCTGTCAAATGTTGTCTTTTCGTCCTTGTCAGTAAAATTTCAACAGAATGTGGTACCGTTACTGGGTATCCCATGACCACCCCTTCACATTGGGAAAGACTTTGACCAACTGTGGCTACTGCTTGCAGACAACCTGGCAAAGCTGCTGCAACCGGGTCCAAGGTAGCTAAAAAATAAGCTACTGGTCGATAAGCACCTCCATGGACCTGTGTCAAAACAGACAAAGAACAAGCATCACGTTCATGACAAAACAATGTGAAAGGCTTTGTGTAATCAGGCATTCCCAACTCTGGAGATCTCCACAAATTCTCTCTTAATTCAGTGAAAGCCCTCATCTGATCCTCATCTAGGCTAATGGGATCTGTAACTCCTTTGTGTGTCAACTGCTGTAGGGGTTTTGCTATCTCAGCAAAATTCGTAATCCATTGTCTACAGTACCCGACCATTCCCAAAAACATGCGCACATCTTTCTGGGAAGTCGGTGGATTTCTCTGCAAAATCATCGTAATCCTCTCTCGGGAAATGCTTCTCAGGCCTTTCTCAATTTGATGACCCAAGTATTTGACAGACTTCTGGCAACACTGCAACTTTGCAGGTGGCACCTTGTGTCCAAAGTCCCCCAAATGATTCAACAGGGCAATCGAGTCGTGCTTACACTCATCCCTTGTTCTGGATGCAATCAATAAGCCATCAATGTACTGCACAAGAGTCAATTGGCAGGGTAATTCCAATGACTTCAAATTCTTCTTCAGAATCTGATTGAAAAACTATGGTGACTCCGTATACCCTTGTGGAAGCCTGCACCAGCTATAGGCTTTATCTAGGAATTTGAAACTGAAAAGAAACTGACTATCCTCATGGAGTGGCACTGAAGAGAATGCTTATGACAAATCAACCACTGTGAACCACTCATCCTCACAAGGAATCTGAAACCGTATCACTGCTGGATTTGGTACAATCGGACAGCACTTAACCACCATGTCGTTCACTTTTCGCAAGTCCTGCACAATCCGTACCTTCCCACAAGGGCTCTTTCAATCCCATTATCGGTGAATTACATGGGCTACTCAAGACTTCCATTAGAACTCCTTGCTTCAGGAAATGTCAAATTATCTGCGCCACTTTCATCATCACATCCTGTGCGATGTTATACTGTGGAAGTTTCGGGAACGCAACATTTGACTTCAAAGTGATTTTAATAGGTTCCACTCCTTTGATCAATCCCACTTCCTTTCCTATCAAATCCCAAACCTTCTCCTTTACTGTTCCCTGCAGGTCTGCACGCAACTCCTTTAGTGTGAACATCTGAAAGATTTCAATCAATGGGTATTCTTCGTAAGCATTATTAAGTACCATGTCTGACGCCTGTTCCTCCTGATCATCACTATTTGTCTGGACCTCTATTCCTGCATCTGTTGAATTTATGGAACATTTGATCTTGCACAATAAGACTCTGCCTAACAAAGACACAGGACTTGAGACACACACCACAAATCTGTGCAATCCCAAATAATTTCCGATTTCAATTTCCACTGGTTCTGTGATAGGGTTTGTTAACTGCCTATTCTCCTCTCCCACAACCTGAACTATCCTGCTGGAAAGGGGTAAATCTGGTACTTCCACACTCTTCACTGTGGAGCGTGTAGCTCCAGTGTCAACCAGGAATGAGACCTTATGTCCCATTACTTTTCCCCTCACAAAAGGCCCTCTCTGATCTACTTCTAGGGACACAGCAAGAATACAAGCTCCTTCATTTGACCTGTCAACTCATCCATTCATTGTTTATTTCATCCTCACTGTGAAATGGGAACTGGTGTACTGTATTGTTACTATTGTCTGGTCTCTAACCTGTGACCTGTTGAGTAAGCATAACTTGTTGCTGCTCCATCGGTGCTTGGGGTATGTTCATTTGCTGTCTAGGCACCAGAGGAATCTGCTGCTGTACTGGTGTTAAGGAAGTAAATTGTGCTCGAGGCACCTGCAACTGTTGTAAAGGCAAGAAATTCTGACCTTGATTTTTAGCATTTGGAACTATGCCATTCATTCTTGGGACCCTTACAGTTTGAGCTTCACCGACATCGCTTTGCTGAACCATTCCTTCCTGCACCATCAATGAGCACTCCCACTTCCAGTGCCCCACGTTTCCGCACAAATGACATGGCAACATCCTTTTCATGCCCTGCATGTCATTCTGAACAACCACAGTACTTAGATCCGGACCACGCATCATATCCATTCCATGTCGTATACCCCTCACTGGAGGCTGAAACATAACAGCTCTCTGTTGCGGAGGCATTAGCGGCACTAACCCTCCTCGTACTCCTGATTGTGCTGCCTTAATCTGCATCACCATTGCCTTTTCTTTCAACTTCTTTTGTTTCAATTCGATATCATCACTACAATATTTAGCATACTGCAAAACCTCTTCAATCGGCTATGCCTGGCAGCAAATCAAATGATTCTTAATCATCTTCCCTACTTCAGGTCTCAAACCTTCAACAAATCTAAACACAAAATGCAACATGTCTTTCGGTTCGACCGCTTCCTTGCCACTGTACACCTTGAAAGCCTTTCACAACCAAGTGTGTATTGACTCTTTAGTCTCCTGGACTGTCCTGTCAATTCTCTGCCAATCAATGTTTATTGGATAAATCCTTGTTTTCAGAAACTCAATCACCTTATAATAATTTTTCCTAACCTCAGGTGATGGTGCGTCTGTAGTCTTGTTCCTTTCAGGTTCACTCGTTGGCAAGTCTACAGCCCTCTTACATTCGAACCATTATTTGGCTGGCACAACTATCTTGAATAAGGTGAAGAAAAAGAAACCACAGCACATCACAGGTATGTAGAGATTTCAATGTATTCCTCTATGGTGTCTCGAAAAACACATCACTTGTTCTAGTAAGGCAGAAATGTGCATGCTATCAAAGAGCCAATACATTTCTCATAATCGAAAAACAACAGCCGAGTCGTGTTTCGTCAACCTTGACATTTTCAAGGCTGTGGACATATACAGATGGAGTAGGTCAGTTACAAATATTGCTGATGTCATCAAATATTGAATTGCCAACTGTGATCTGAGGTAGAGGAAAGGATTAGTGAATAAATAGAGGCCTGATATCTTATTTGTGCTATAGAAGAAAGTAAAGCCCTTCAGTGACCCCAGTGAGAATAAAAACATACCTATAGCTGGTATGTGAATGAAATTAACTAAAGAAGTGCCAATGGCAATGTGAGAGAATATGTGCTAGCAGATAGGGAGACAATGGAAGTATCAAATCCAAAATGCAGGGAGAGAAAGAAGAGAACAGAAACCCATAAAAACCCAAAGTTCATTCCTTATGTTAAAAAAAATAATTCAAACAAGTTCTCTGTGCAATTGACATGGTGAAAAGGGAAATTATGTCTAAAGAGATAAAGGAGGAGGAGGCATAAATACAGCCAAAGGAGAGAGTTGGACATACCTCCAACTTTTCAAAATATCAAATTGCGTAGTGAAAATCCAATGGTCAATATTGTTTACGAAGTAGCATGGCATGAAATAGATAGATTAGCCGAAGACCATGATAAGTCTGAGCTGTAGGCGAGAAGAGAGAGCATATGGAACAATGGAAAATTGGAGGGAAATAAAAGAAGGAATATAATAATGGCCAGGCTCTGGAAACAAAATTCGCAGATGTAGGCATGATTGAATGGCTTCAAAAAACTGTTATTACAGTAGTATAATTGGTTGAGAAAAGGGGATAGATTTATCCATCACCCCCACTATTCAACTTTGGGAAAGAGCCCATGGTAGACTGAGATCTGTGGATATATCAAATAAATATTCTCTTATTTCTTGGAGACAGACATATAAATATAACATTCAAAAGAAAGGCCGTTGATGTTGCCCAAAGTTATTTTGTTATGCGGTGCTGATATTAATTATGTAGAGTGAAGCACACAGCCGCTTACAAGCGCGTGTGTATTGTCGGTGCACCAGAGGAGACCACCGTGA
Organism: Pleurodeles waltl; assembly: GCF_031143425.1. Lineage (NCBI taxonomy): Eukaryota > Metazoa > Chordata > Amphibia > Caudata > Salamandridae > Pleurodeles > Pleurodeles waltl. The sequence goes on from NC_090445.1 coordinate 1,351,881,233, forward strand.
AGAAGAAGCGTGTCTCTCAGATGGTTAATAATGAATTCAAGGAGCAAGGGCACACAACTGCATATCAGCGTGTGTGCCGCATCTAGAGCATCTAGAAGAGACCGCTGTATTAGTGCAGCGTGTCTCTGGACGAATGAAATAGGAGAATATTAAAAGAAACTCACCTCGGTACAGGACAGAGTTGGTGTTATGGGGCTGCTAACGGTGTCGCTTCTGAAACCGCCGCGCCTTTATGCAGCCACTATTTATGTTGTGTTGGAGGTAGTCATAGAAAGAGGACTTGATAAGGTATTCAAGTCTTCCCACAAACACTTAGAGAGTTTCACGAACCTCTCAGTCTGTTGATACCATTCAACTGGCTTCTATCTCAACTTGGGATAATCATTTGTAAAAGACAATATGTCACTTCTGTGCCATGGGACATTAACAAACTGACCCCCTGGAATCTCTCTCATCTGAAGCATTTTAACTGCTTCCCCTTTCTCTGCTCCCTCTGTTTCTTCTTGAGAATCTAGTTTTTGTTTTTCCTTTTTCTTTGTCCACCTGCCTTCCCACTTCTCTAACACGCCCCAAATCTGTGTACTCTGCAGTAAGTCCTTTAGGTGTGCCTTCATTCCAGCTGATCTCTTGTGTTCAAAATCCTTTGCCTCAAAATCTAGTCTGTAACTTTGTCTCAAATGCTTTGTTGTTTTAGGGTCAATGTCATGCTTCTCTGCTACTTCTGCTAACCTCTGGTGTATTTTCCCCACCTCTTTTGTGATCCTGGGGCATAAATACCTCAGCTCTTCTTCAGTATAGGATTCTAACCTATTCCGTCCCATTGTTCCCTCGACTAACTCATTTGCCTCGATATTTAATCCCACTCGGTTCAGCTGATCTTCCCCCTTTGATGCACCTTGTGAAGAATTTAGACTATCCAGCCAACTATTTAACTTCTGAGCTGTTAACCTTTGCTATGAAATGTTGCTCGCATTAGTCATGGGCAGCTGTTGTGCCACTGTACCCAAGGCTTGTGGTGTCAAGAGCCTCAAGCTCTGATTTGCATTAGAGACATTTGCCGCATCCAGAAGTGTCACAAGTGGACTAAAACCCATAGGAGATCTGAGCCCACCAGGACAAGGTCCTGAAGATGATGTCGATTGTATTGAATCTCCCACTCCCCTTCTCACCAAACTCTGTGACATCTCAGTCTGTTCCCCTGCTTCTGTTTTCTTCTGTGCATATAAAGATACAGCTGGACCAACAGTGATTGGTGGCGATATTGCATCTTGGGCTGCCCTAGCACCTGCACCCTGTGTGAGATCCACCGAAGTCCCTGTCAACAGGTTAGACTTCGACATACCCTGTATCTGTGCTGGTGGCAATAACATTGGTGTCTTTAGCTATTCCTCTTTCTCAGTCCCCCACGTTCGCAAACATTACTCTCAACTGATCAATGGGTCTGTCCTGGTGCACATAGGACCCACCAAATCTCGGTTAAAGCTCCTTTTATTTGTCTAACATTCACTCTGACTTTGTTGACCAGGCCCGATCAACCTACTAAACCAGACAGGTTACAACATACAACCAAGTGTCTCCTACACTTGTCAGTATACTCCGGAGTCTTAGACCACGCAGGGTCCGTACATCACCAACAACCACGTGGACAATTTTTAAGCACAAAGCGCCACACAAATATGAAGTTTGATGACTTCCCTACTCTCACACTTTGGAGTACGCACACTCCTACGAACCCTGAACTGGAGTACGCACCCCAAATATACCCCAGGTTCTCAGAGGAGGAACTAAGGGTCGTGGTGGAGGAAATCATCTGGGTAAAGCTACAGCTATTCGGATCACAGGTGCAGCAGACGTCCATTGCAAGGAAGATGGAGCTATGGCAGAGGATCGTGGACAGGGTCAATGCCTTGGGACAGCACCCAAGAACTAGGGATGACATCACGAAGAGGTGGAACAACCTACCGGGGAAGGTGCGTTACGTGATTGCACGACACCAGTTAGCAGTACAGAGGACTGGTGGTGGACCCCCACAACTAACAACATGGGAGGAGCAAGTCTTGGCAATAATGCATCCTGAGGGCCTTGCAGGAGTAGCAGGGGGACTGAACTCTGGTAAGTCAAATCTTTACTACTATATCCACCACCCTACCTATCCTTACCTCCATCACTCCACCACCTCACATATACCCCACTATCAAAACCCACCCATCCCAAAACCAAGCCCTGCATGTAACACCAATACATGAACACCCATCACAGACCTGCATGGACACCCATCACCACAGCATGCCCAGAAGAGAGACTCACCCAGCCCCCAAAATCACCACACACACAAGCCAAAGCTGACAGGGAAATCACAACCATAGAGGGAAACACACCCATGCACAAGATGGCACTCGCAGATACACTAACATTGCATTTTTATCCCCACAGGACCCCTGCTCAACGTCACTGGAGAGGAGGTGCCAGCTACATCCAGTACCCCCCAGAAGAGGCCCACAGTGATGACAACAGCTGTGCACGCCTGGATCAGGATGACCAATCTGGCCCATCAGGAACCTCTGGACAGTCGGTTCCCCTGCCACAGTCCCAACCCACCACAGAGCCTCCCCACTCAGGAAACATCAGCACCCACCCAGCAGGCCCATGCCACTGTCCCCAGCACACGTCAATCAGCAGTGTGTCCTCCACTACACGGACCTCAGGCAATCCCACAAACCCAGGACGAGCAGGGACCTGGGGTCAGTGGAAGTGGGCACACGATTCAGGGGACAGAGGCACAGGACAATAGGGAAGCTGGGAGGACTGCTGTGCGACAGGGGGAGGACAGGCCCAGGGACCTCACTCTATAGGAGGCACTCACCAACATCCTGGGAGCATACCACCGTTCCTAGGAGACGATGGGCCAGATACTGGCCAAGTTGCAGGAAACCCAGTGGCTGCAGGAGGGACAGTACCTGGGATCTGGGAGGACCTCAAACTCATCTACACCATCTTGGTCATCATTGAAGGGGTGACATGGCCAATACCATGAGGGAGGCAGTGGCACACCAACAGGTCCCTGACACTAGCCAAACCAATGAACAGCCTTCCACCTCCACCGGCACTAGTGGACCGGAGGCCCCACCACAGGAACAACAGGCCACCAGCACCCCACCCCCTGCAGAAGGAAAACCACCCCGCAAACGGTCCCTGCGATCCAGGCAGAAGCCAGAGAACATTGCCAAGACCCCCACCAGGAAATAGGACTCTCCTGATTGTCACCCTTCTATCCCACTCTGTCACCCTGTCCACCTTGAACTGCCATTGCTCACCTTCCGATGCCCCATTGGACAATGCACCGGTGATACCAAGAGACTGGACTCTACCCTGGACTTTCCTCCACCATCAGCCCAGCCTATTGCACATCCCCCTCTACTTATGAGCACGTAAATAAACACCCTTGGAACAAATACAAATCTGGAGTCCATCAAATGATTCAAGTATGTATTAGTTCAACATAATCAAAGCATTGCAAGTCAAATTTACAGTCAAATATACTTTGAAATGATCTGGGCAGCAGTATACATAGCAGGAGCCAGAGTGGGCCACAGAGATCTGAAAATGGAGATGCCAAAGGGTACAGTAAGTGGCCATAGACATAGGGAAATCACGCTGCCATGTACAATGTACAGGTAGATCTGTTTGCCACTCGGGAGAACGCGCACTGCCCGACATTCTGCAGCCTCCAGTATCCGGTGCAAGGAGCACTGGGGAAAGCGTTTCAGATGTCCTGGTACAGCCAGTTGCTTTACGCATTTCCCCCCATACCCTTGATTCCTCGGGTTCTGAGTATGATTCGCCAAGACCGGGCCCAAGTCATCTTAATAGCTCTGGATTGGCCAAGAAGGGTGTGGTACACAGACCTTCCCCAACTCTCACTGTGCCCACTGCTCCATCTCCCTCACAGGGCAGACCTCCTCTCACAGTCACAGGGGCAGTTTCTACACCCTCACCTCCAGAGCCTGCACCTTCATGCCTGGAGATTGAATGGGGCAACCTGAGTTCTTTTTCTCTCCCACCGGATGTAGTGGATGTTATCTTATCGGCCAGGCGACACTCCACTAAGACCATTTATGCCGGTAGGTGGGCAAAATTTGTATTTTGGTGTGGAGAGAGACAGATTGATCCCTTGAAGGCCTACCTTTCTGACATTTTATTATTCACTTTAGAACTAGCAAAGAATGGTTATTCAGTGGATACAGTTAAGGGTTATTTGGCTGCCCTATCAGCTTTTCTTTGCCTCCCAGATCAGCCCTCTCTGTTTAAGTCACCTATTGTAAATAGGTTTCTAAAGAGTTTGCTTAATGTGTTTCCACCCACGCCTTTTCATATGCCTCAGTGGAATCTAAATCTTGTTTTAACATACTTGATGGGTTCGCCTTTGGAGCCCATGCCCTCTTGTTCGTTAAGGTTGTTCGTTCTTAAGACTGTTTTTCTAGTTGCAATAACCTCAGATAGGTGGGTTAGTGAGCTTCAGGCTCTTTCTGTGAAACCCCCTTTTATCTTGTTTTTCCCTGATAAAGTGGTACTGAACACCAGGCCGGCTTTCCTGCCAAAAGTTGTCACTCCTTTTCATATGGGGCAAACGATTACCCTTCCATCCTTCTACCCTCCTCATCATCCCTCAAAGGAGGAAGAGAGACTCCATCGATTGGACCCCAAAGGGCTCTCAGTTTTTACATTGAGAGGACGAGAGACTTTCGCCTGGAGGATCAACTGTTCGTGGGATATGTGGGACAGCAAAAGGGCAGAGCAGTCCATAAAAGAACTATCTCCAGGTGGGTCTTTCTTTGTATCAAGGTTTGCTACTCGTTGGCAAATAAAGTTCCCCCAGAGGGTATCAGAGCCCATTCCACCAGGGCTAAGTCAACCACTTCGGCCCTGCCAAGGGGTGTTCCAGTGGTGGACATTTGTAAAGCGGCGACTTGGGCGTCCCTCCATACCTTCACAAAACATTACTGTTTGGATTCGGAGGTTAAGAGGGACGGACATTTTGCGCATTCTGTATTACTGGATTTCTTAGTGTAATCGGGCAGACACCCTCCTCCGAGTGCAATAGTGCTTTGGGACTCTATTCATAAGATGAGGAATCCACAGGTGGTTTGTATTCATCAGAAGAACAAGTTACTTACCTTTGGTAATGCTTTTTCTGGTGGATACAATAGCTACCTGTGGATTCCTCACAGTCCCACCCGCCTCCCCGTTGCCTGCCTGATAGCACTAGGATGTGTGGTATTTGTATATATGAATTTTATATATATGTATATTTTGATGTTTTTCTCGTATTTGTTAATGATGTGTTTGATTATGTTGCATCATGAAGGTTTTTTGTATGAATACATCTATTGGTGTTATTTTGGGTCAGTTCTCACCTGTTCGCCTCAAAGGCATGCAAAAATGAGTGAAACTGACGTCAGAACGCCGGCAAGGACCTCTTATTGGCACGGTGACGTCAGACGGAGTCACGTGGAGCTGTGCAATTGTGACATTCTCGTCGACCTGGAGAGCTGGGAAGAAGACTTTCCGTTGGATGCTGGCGCAAGGACGAATTCATAAGGTGAGGAATACACAGGTAGCTGTTGTATCCACCAGAAAAAGCGTTACCGAAGGTAAGTAACTTGTTCTTATACCATATCCCGAAATCGAGTTTTATTCTCCAGTGTTGCTGGCACATTGGTTTGTGGTAGAGGAGAATATGGTCCTCATTCACAAAGGTAACCTGTACTTCTGAGTAAGTTTATTACTTTTTGGCTGGTCGCAAAATCCAAGGGTAAATTTGCTCCAAAAGTGCAACCTAAACCAAGTTACCTTTGTGAATTAGGCCCTAAGTGCAGATATCTATTCTTTACAACAATTTTGCTTGTGTTTGCTGATAAAATCCTCGGGGGAGTAGGTAGAACTGGGGGTGGAACAGATTTTCAAGATTGAATCTCTAGTTCCTTTTCGGGAGTTCCTCTGAAGTGCACTGCTATGAACTTTGAATGCTACAACTTAATTTACACTTCTATACAATTACATGGTAGCTTCCCATGCCAACCAGCAAACAAACGCAGGGGAGCATAGCATGTTATGAAGACACCTGATAACACAGACCTGTGGAGCGTCAACTATCCCTGTCACCAAAACTTTGAGATGCTCATATAGTACCATGTCACCTATTGTGCTTTTTTAAAATTTTGCTTTTAAGTTTCAGCATGACAGGTTTTGCCCATGATCTACTAAGAAGAGGAGAGGGGACAGGGTGGGCATAAAAAAAACCTCCCATTTTAGCTCCTATTGGTCCTTCTGTGTAGCAAAAACAGCTGGAGCGATTTATACCAAACATGGCATTAAAGGAGGACATCACTCAAGGACTTTTTAGTTTTCACCTATGGACATTTTTAGTGTGCTGTTGTCGAAGACCTGTTGTTTGCAGCACCAATTAGAGTGGGCTGTGGTTCAGTCCATGTTTTTTAAATCATTGAATGGTTTTCTTGTCACTCATTTTTAGTTTAAACCAGTTTTTTTGTTGCTTTCAGTAATAGAGGATCTTACATACAGTCATAGTTGAATCATGCAGAACATTCAGTAGAACTCTGTAACGTGACATACTTGTAGCTTGCCGCAGTAACTAGCAGTATTGCAAAATGAGAAGTGGGGTGAATGACAACATATTGGCAGAGAGGACAAGGGCAGTTGCCTCTTTGGGCCTGTTTGGGCCTGTTCGGGACAGGTAGGGACTAGGGCCTAGGGCCAGAAATGCTGCCCAATTCACTATTGACTAGGATTGATATCAGTCCCTACACATCCATCAACATGCAAACTTATTATCTGCAAAGACATCCAACTCTTGCATCACAAACTGACCGCAGACAGATTGCAATGTCCCATCACACAACACAATACCCATTATACAACACATATACACATACCCTCCACAACTACAACAGTCAAACACCTTAATTCTCACAGCAACGACTCCTCTGTCCAATCACACTAACACAACCTGCCATCACCCACCGACACAAAACTACAGTATACATTTCTCTCAGTCTCAGCCTTCCAGATACACACTCTCTGCCCATACTAACCAACAACACTATCCTCTATTTGCTCCACACAGACTACCTTTCATCAGAACAATTCCAAAGCCCAGCCTTCCTACACACCATCTACAAACACCCTTCCACTCTCTTCACCAATTACATACAACCATACAATCCCCACACTTCACCCCAACACACATATTACCTCTTCCAGTCATCACAACTAACACTAACTCCCCTGACACACATCCACCACCTCTTACACACTTCGTACATTCATCTCCAAAACACATCAACACCCCATCTAACACACTAATTCCATTCACCAGCACTATTTCACATACAAATCCCTCACCAAAAATTACACCAATATCCCCTCTCACTATTCCACAAAAACAAACAGACCACACACATCAGCACATCAAAGCAACACAAACTTTCATTACACTTATCATCACACCCACTCCCACCCTCAGGACTCCACAAAGAATACAAATCCCATCCTATCTTTGCCCCTACTGTCTCACTCTTCACAAACACCTACCACAAGCACCCCAACCCACCAACTTTCATTCACTCGCCTCTCCTCCATTGCACAATTTAGAGCCTTACATCATGATCCACATGCTCCTCCACCACCCCTAACCCATACTCCATCCACACTAAACAGACGCAAACAAAATAAACAACATACCACTCTTAGCAACCTCGCATCCCCTTGGCCATCACACAAAACCGTATAGGCAAGAGAGGAGGTGGACTAGCTATTATATTCAAACAGGCAATGAACCTCAGTAAAACAGACAACATCTCCACACAAGGTTGTGAAGCCCTCCTCACCAGATGCCACCCTACTCCAACTTTCTCCTGTAACTTTCTCCTCCTTTACAGACCTCCACCTAACGACTCAACATTCCCAGATGTTTTTCTAGATACAGTCTCAAACCTTATTACACTATACTCCAACCTATGCATTCTTGGGGATCTAAACATTTGGTTTGACAAACCCAATATGCTCCATTCAAAAACTATCACCACTAGCCTAGTCGCATTGAATTTACATCAGATTGTACACAATCCCACACACATCGCCGGACACATCCTAGATGTCATTTTTGCAAACAACAGTCAAGACAAACTGCAGCTACACAAACTTAACAGAATATACAAATCATCAATCAAAAAGGCTAAAAAAAGGTACTACTTAGACAGAATTCAAAATGCTCAAACTACAACCAAGGAATTTTATAAAATTCTCAATGAATTTCGAAAACCTACATGCATGGAAGGAAGTCATCCCACTAATCAAGATTTCACAAACAAATTGGCAACTAACTACACAACCAAGGCAGACACATTGGACTCCTATTTAAAACAGAAGAAAACCATCAGCACCAACCCCTTTCCTAAAATACCCTCTAAGAATAAACCAACCCAGCCTCTCCAGTCCTTCCAACAAATATCCCATGGTGAATTTATGGATTTGTTCAAAGCAAGGAGACATTCCGGTTGCCCTTCTGTCCCTTGCCCACCACAAATCTTTAAGAACATTCTTCTATCTACTTCTGCTGCCACACCTGTAAGAAGAATCATCAACAACTCTTTAACTACAGGAAATATTCCTATAGACCTGAAAAAGGCATACATACAACCGTTATTAAAGAAAACAAACCTAGACCCGCAAGACCCCAACCACTACAGACCAATCACAAATGGACCTTTCCTGGGCAAAATTGATAGAAAGAGCAGCATTCACCCAGATGTCACAATTCATTGAAGACAATTCTATACTGTCAGACTTCCAAACTGGATTCCGCCCAGGAAGAGGCACGGCATCGGCACTCACAGCAATCTGGGATGATTTTAAAAACACAGTCGACCACGATGGAGTTGCTGCACTACTTCTCTTGGACCTCTCAGCTGCCTTTGATACGGTTGACCATGACACCCTAATTCAAAGACTCCACGAAGCCGGAATACAAGGAACTGTTCTCGACTGGATTACTTCCTATCTTAAAAAAAGATCTAATATCATCTACTCGCCTCCCTTCTCGTCCAAACCCTACCTCATAAAAGCAGGGGTCCCCCAAGGATCAATCATCTCATCTTTGCTTTTCAACATCTACATGATATCATTACCAGAACTGATCAATGATTTCCATCTCACATGCTACAACTATGCAGACGAGACGCAAATACTACTTAAACCTCCAAAACAGAAATACTCATATGTGGTGAATGGAAAAGTGATGACCCTCTGTGCGTCTGGCCTGACGATCTTAGACCACCTCCTCAATTATACAAGGAAGTTAAAAACCTTGGAATCACCATGGATTCCAAGTTAACTATGAATGCCCAAGTGGACAAATAAGCGCAAACAAGCTTCATCACCTTGAAGACTCTACGACGCATATTCCCCCACCTCGGATTTCCACACAAGGTGCAAGCTACTATCTCCCTTGTACTATCCAAACTGGATTATGCCAGTGGCCTCTACCATGGATCATCTCAATCTATTATGAAAAAACTGCAATGTATTCAGAACTCCGCAGCCAGGCTACTTTTACCTGCAAAGCCGCAAGCCCACATCTCCCCTGCCTTGAGAGCACTACACTGGTTACCCGTTGCCAGAAGATGCACTTTCAAGCTGCTTTGTATCACCCACAAAGCTATACATGGAACAGGACTGCTTTTTATCAGAAACAAAATAACCAAATACATCCAACAAAGAAACCTACGCTCAAGATTGGCACCCTGCCTTAGAACACCACCATACAAGAAAAAGACTATAGGTGGTACATCCTTCTCCGTTCAAGCAGCCAAACTATGGAATTCATTACCCCCAACTATAAGAGCCACAGATACATTTCTTGTCTTCAGAAAACTAGTCAAGAGTTGTCTCTTTCCTTCATAACCACCACATTCAAACAACTATGGACTGCATAGGCCTATGTTGATAAATATTTTTTCTGATTGTGTCTATTTCTAGTTATGTATAGTTCTTTAGAAAATATGTATCGCTACTATGTCATAACAATAAAATACACACACACTTTAAACCTGTTTGACTAAGTATATTTACCCATGGTTCTAATTACGTATTGTATGTACATGCATGTGTGCATCTGTGTGCGTATTCATGTGTGTTTGTATGCGTTTGTGTATGTGTGTATGTGTATGTATATCTATATGTATGTATGTATGTATGTTGTTCTGTGCTTGGCATGTTTGTGGGTCATTGCATGGCTCCAGGCTGGGTTGTTATACTAGTTATCTATGAATCCCTGCTCTCATCTTATCACACTTATCTACCCATCATCATATGTCTTGTCTCTATCAACCTATCCTCCATTCCCACTCTGACTCATCCCAAAGCATTTTACTACTATTTACTTTTATCTCGTAAATAACTCTGCCTAACCTCTTCCCTCCGCTTCCACATCTAACTCACCAAACCTCACTCTACTACCATGACCTCCCAAACAACCCTACTAAATTCTCCCTCAATTATTTCACACTGCTACTATGATCTCCCTAACCCTTCCCTCCTCCATCCCTCCTTACTCATCCCATGTTTTTGGGATGAGTAAATGAGAGATATACTCCCAATTAACACTTCTGAATTTCTTTCCTCCTCCACCCCTCCATTACTCCAGTCAATCTAACTAACAAACTCTCATCTCCGCGGCTCAAATTAACTCATAATAATACTAAAACTGTACTCATATTTCCCGATACTAATCCATCACTAATTCTTGTTGGGTTCTGGAGTAGCGTGCTACTTGCCGAAAAGTGCTTTGACGCCTCGTCAGGGGTAGTAAGCGCTATATAAATACTATTGCAATACAATACAATACAATACAATGTCCAACAGATAACTGATAAGTTAAGCTAAGTAACAGTGTCTTACCTGTGTGTCACTGGAAGTACTGGAAGTACTTATATATTATGTTGCTTCTGTTGTCAACATCTTCTTCCTCTGCCTCCTCTTCCTTACAGTCCACAGGCTCCACCGCTGCCACAAGACCATCTCCAGGCTCATTTTCCTGCAGAAAAGGCACCTGGCGTCTCTAGGTCAGGTTGTGCAACATGCAACATGCAACAATGATCTGGCACACCTTCTTGGGTGAGTAGTACAGGGATCCACCAGTCAGATGGAGGCACCAGAACCTGGCCTTCAGGAGACGGCAGGTCCTTTCAATAATCCTCCTTCTACGCTCATGTGCCTCAATGTAATGTTCCTCTGCCCTTGTACTTGCATTCCTCTCAGGGGTCAGTAGCCATGAGAGGTTGGGGTAACCAAAGTCACCTGTAAATATCGAGGGACAACTGTTAGCCACCAACTAACCCGTAGGGACAATCCCATACCCAGACACCAAGTTATACTGTGTGGGGACCTTGGGCTTACCTATTAGCCACACCCGGTGCCTGTAGAGTTGGCCCATCACATTTTGGGATGCTGCTATTCCTCAAGGTAAAGGCGTCATGCATAGAGCCAGGGTATTTAGCATTCACATGGGAGTCCACCAACTACACAGTCTGTACATTCATTAAGTGATAGCTTTTTCTATTTCTGAACACTTGTTAATTTCTCCGGGAGCGGGGGGGACACATGCCACATGTGTACCACCAATGGCACCAATGATGTTGGGGATATGTCCAAGGGCATAAAAGTCAGATTTCACTGTGGCCAAATCCCCCACCTGGGGGAATACGATGTAGCTGTGCATGTGTTTCAGCAGGGCAGACAACACTCTTGTCAACATGTTGGAGAACATTGGCTGAGACATCCCTGATGCCATGGATATTGTTGTTTAAAAGGAACCACTTGCCAGGAAATGGAGCACTGACAGGACCTGCACTAGAGGGGGATACCTGTGGGCTGGCGGATAGCTGACATCAGATCCGGCTCCAATTGGGCACACAGTTCTTGGATTGTGACACAATCAAGTCTGTATTTGATGATAATGTGTCTGTCCTCCATTGTTGCAAGGTCAACCAGGGGTCTGTACACCGAAGGATGCCGCCATCTCATATTCAGCCTCAGCGGTTGAAGCCTATGGAAGAAAATGGTGAGCAGAGGGTCATATTCACACATCTATTGCACTAATGATGATTTTCTTCCTTTACAGAACCAGTATGTGAATCCGACAATCAGTTGATGTGCCAATGTCTGCTGTGATGCAGTTAAGTGCCATGCCCTGTGCCCCCCTGAAATGGTGGCTGCCTGACCTCTGAGGAGAGACAACTGGAAATTAGGTAATTCCACTGGCGTTGTGTGCCATCGTGGTAGGCGGTTGATGAACGCCGCGCAACTTCGCATTGGTTATCATTGGGCCCTATGGGTCCTAGGAGCCAATAGCAATGTATGCCGGCGGGGAAAGGACGCACCACCGCGGACGTCACTGCCATATTCTCTCTGTTCACTCACTTGCTACCTGACCTTCAACAGGAGAGGACCTACACTGCAATTGCTGCTGTGACCTGTGTCTGGAAACGACAATGGCTCATGCGTCTGGGGAAAGGACCCCTGCCTTCAATGCGGAGGAGTTGGAGAAACCTTTGGATAGGGTCCTACCCCAGTGCACGTTACTCTACGGTCCTCCAGACAAACAGGTGAGTACACTGTGAGCATGATGCGTGGGCCATGAATGTATGGGGGCGAGGCGTCCTGGCCAGAGTGCAGCATGTAAGGTGGTCAATGTATGTGAGTCAGGGGATGTGAGGGATCTGGTGGGCCATGAGTCTTACGGTCTGGATGGTAGACTAATCCCCAGTTCTTCTGTCTTTTCCATGCAGGTCAGCGCCCACCAGAAAAAGGGTATTTGGCGTGCCATCGCCAAGGAGGTGTGGACCCAGGGTGTCTTTGACAGGCGGGGCACCCACTGCCGCAAAAGGTGGGACGACCTGTGCCGCTGGACACAGAAGACAGCGAAGGCACAACTGGGGCTGGCCTCCCAATGAGGAAGGGGTGCCCATCACACCATGACCCCCCCTGATGTTCTGTATCCTGATGGTGGCCTATCCGGAGTTGGATGGGTGCTTGAGGGCATCACAGCAGCCACAACAGGGTGAGTGCAGATTCTGAATCCAGACTTTGCGCGCGTTGAGTTACCTGGGTGGGGGATGTGGGCTATGGGTGCCCCTAGGCCAGGGCGCAAATGGCATAGTAGGTTCCTTGTTGGGCAGGCTCTGAATAACTCCTACCCCAATTGTGTTAGTGGGCATCTACTACTTGGGAGGGTCCTGTGGGTTTCAGTTGTGCATGCGTTATACAATGTACCCCATGGGCTGGTGACTGGCTATGTAACTGATAGTGCATGGCCTAGTGCATAGGGCTGCTCCCTGTGTGTTGTGTACGCCAACGGTAGTGGTGTTGCTGGCACTGACCAAGTGTATCCTCTGTCTCTCTCCCCCCCTTTCTGTTTTGTCACCCTGTCCTTGTGTTCATTAGCATCATCTGGCAGAGGAGCAGAGGCACCAGCAATTGAGGAAGCTGCATCCCACAAGGGTCTGGAGGCTGAATCCACAGAGGGTGAGGGCACCAGTGGGAGGGAGGGCGAGGGGAGCACCACGATGGGGACAGGAGGGGAGACCACATCCACCTCCCTCCCAGTAGCATCTCCACTCACACCTGCATGCACTACATCCTCATCCACTACCTCCATCACAAGCACGCCCATCACAACACACCCCTCACTGGCAGTCACGACCCCCACAACCATGCATACGTCCCCTGTGTCCTCTCTCAGTGTGTGTGTGACCCCTCCTCCCAAAGTACACAAACGCAAGCACCCACCCACCCAACAGCCATCCACCTCACAACAGCATCCAGCCCATGCACCTGCACCCAAACTCAGCAGACAGACACCTCCTACAACCACTCCGACTTCCTCCACTCCCAAATCCTCTCCCTCTTCCTGCCCCAGTGTGTCTAAGAAGCTTTTCCTGGCAAGCATTGAGCTCTTCCCTCCCCCTCCCCCCATCCTTACCCTCGGGCCAGGGTGTCCAGAACCCAGGCCAGCACCTCAGCCACCAAGTTGCCGTCCGCTGTGGTTCCTGCAAGTCACAGAGGATCAATGGGGGCCCCCGTTAGCCCAGCCAGTGTGTCACCAACCCCTGCAAAGGACAAAAGCGTTACGCCACCTGCTAAGGTGAAAAAGGGGCCAGCATACAGAAAGGCCAAGGAGCACAAACCACCCTGCAAGGCCTCCTCCAGGTGAGTGCCTGGTGGCTACCAGCACAAGCACCAGCCCTGCCACCTGCACCATGGCCAGCACCGCCAGCAGCCCTGCCGCAAGCACCGCCACCTGCACCGCCACCTGCACCGCCACCTGTACCGCCACTAGCCCCACGACTGTCAGCAGCAGCGCCAGTGGGCAACCGCCTGAGGCTGCAGGAGAAGGGCTGGAGCCACCCTCCACCACTGGCAGCACCAGCACCTCCACCACGGCCAGCACCGTCATATGCACCGCCTCCAGCACCACCGCAGGCCCTGGCGCAAGCACCGCCACCTGCACCGCTGACAGTAGGACCACTACCAGCAGCAGCAGCCCCAGTGGGCAGCCATCCGAGGCTGCAGGAGAAAGGCTGGAGCCTCCCTCAACCACTGGCATCACCCCCACCAGCACCGGCACTACCACCTGTTTGCAGCCATAGCCGCCGCTGGATGGAATCCAGCCCTGTCTCCATGGACTATAATGCAACCTGGTTCCCACAATTCTTGTGCCTCAGACACCCAGGTGAGGGACTGTGAACTGCCACACCCCAAGTGTTGCATCATTGGACACAAAGCCCCCTCGAGAACCAGTGGAGATATGCATCCACTCGCCTAATCCTTGGCATGATGAGGCACACTGGGCACAAGGCCCCCTCCAGAACCAGTGGAAAAAGGCATCCACTCACCCAATCCTTGGAAGTATGAAGCACCCTGGGCACAAGGCCCCCTCTAGAACCAGTGGAGAAAGGCATCCATTCACCCTATCCTTGGCAGGATGAAGCACACTGAGCACAAAGCCCCCTCCAGAACCAGTGGAGAAAGGCATCCACTCACCCTATCCTTGGCAGGATGAAGCACGCTGGGCACAAAGCCCCCTCCAGAACCAGTGGAAGAAGGCATCCACTCACCCTATCCCTGGCAGGATGAATCATACTGGGCACAAGGCCACCTCCAGAACCAGTGTAGGAAGGCATCCACTCACCCAATCCTTGGCAGGATGAAGCACAATGGGCACAAAGCCCCCTTCAGAACCAGTGGAAGAAGGCATCCACTCACCCTATCCTTGGCAGGATGAAGCACACTGGGCACAAGGCCTCCTCCAGAACCAGTGGAGAAAGGCATCCACTCACCCAATCCTTGGAAGAATGAAGCACACTGGGCACAAGGCCCCCTCCACAACCAGTGGAGAAAGGCATCCATTCACCCAATCCCTGGCAGGATGAAGCACACTGGGCACAAGGCCCCCTCCAGAACTTGTGGGGAAAGGCATCCACTAGAAAGACTGTGGCTTTGCACTCCCCTGGACCAAGCAGTGGGCAAACCACCCACTAGAGATATTTGAGAGACTGTGGCTTTGCACTCCCCAGGACCAAGCAGTGGGCAAACCACCCACCGGAGAAACTTGTGAGACTGTGGCTTTGCAGTCCTCAGGACCAAGCAGGAGGCAAACCACCCACTAGAGACACTTGTGAGACTGTGGCTTTGCACTCCCCAGGATATCGCTGTGAGCATGAAGCCCCCTCGAGGAGCAGTGGCGTTCTTCCATCTTCCGGCTGAGGTGCCCTCCCCTTCGCCCTCCCCCTGAGGGGCCTGTGTGTTTACGACCTGATGCCCCTGCAGTGTTCTCTCCATATTGAGGCAGGATTCAGTGTGAGCTTGGCCCATGGATTTTTGGCCCAGTGGCCCACGGGTATTTAGCATGGACAATGTACGGCCTTATGTACATATTGTATATTTTTGTAAATACTGTTTCTCAGATTCTTACGTATATCTGCCTATTTCTAATATATCAATGATTTAACTCAATTCCTTTTGTCCTTGCGTACTTCCAGGGGGTTACGGGGTGTAACTGTAATGTTGATGCATGTGTTTGTGTGTATGGTGTTGTGGGTGAGGGTAGGGGTGGGGGTGTTGTGTGTGTGTGTCACTCTCTTTTTCCTCCCCGCCTCCCCTATGTGCTAGGTGCAGCACTCACCATGGTCGTCGTCGCCACCTTTGGTATTCCAGGTTGATGTGTTGGTAGACCAGCATCGGAAGGACCTGCAGCTCTGGCTCCATGGTGTCCTAGTTCTTTGTTGAGTGTCGAGAGGTGAGTGGTTTCCCTTCTGTGTACTGTTTCCGCCGTGCTTTTGATGGCGTTGGTACCATCCCGGAAAAGCTTGCTGATAGGCGGGTTGTGATGTGGTGGGTGGTATATTGTCCTCCGCCTGTCTGTTGGCAGTGACCGCCGCGGTGTTTGTTGCTACCACTATGGCGGTCGGAGTGTTAGATTGGCTGTCTGTGTTGGGGGTATCCGCCGTGGTCGTGATCCCATTTTTTTTTACCACCAGCCTGTCAACGGTATTACCACCGCTTTAACACCGACTGCCAGGGTTGTAATGAGGGTCTTAGGGGGTCATTCTGACCCTGGCGGTCATAGACCGCGAGGGCCGGGGACCGCGGATGCACCGCCAACAGGCTGGCGGTGCATCCAGGCCAATTCTGACCGCAGCGGTAAAGCCGCGCTCAGAAAAGGGAAACCGGCGGTTTCCCGCCGGTTTTCCCCTGGCCTGAGGAATCCTCCATGGCGGCGCTGCAGGCAGCGCCGCCATGGGGATTCCGACCCCCTTCCCGCCAGCCTGGTTCTGGCGGTTTTGACCGCCAGAACCTTGCTGTCGGGAACGGGTGTCGTGGGGCCCCCTAACAGGGCCCCACAAAGATTAGCATAGCAGACACTGAAAATAGCAGACACAGAAAATCACGACGGGTGCAACTGCACCCGTCGCACCCTTTCCACTCCGCCGGCTCCGCTAGGAGCCGGCATCCTCGTGGAAGGGGGTTTCCCGCTGGGCGGGCGGGCGGCCTTCTGGCGGTCGCCCGCCGGCCCAGCGGGAAACTCAGAATTACGCGGCGGTCTTTTGACTGCGCTGCGGTATTCTGTCGGGGGAACTTTGGCGGGCGGCCTCCGCCGCCCGCCGAAGTCAGAATGACCCCCTTAGTCTTTAAAAGGTCATAGCTCAACGTCTATTTATTGGAGTTTTGTCATTTTGGTCTTGTTTTGCTAAAAAAAATATGCTCTATTTCTCTAACCTGGTATGAAGTCTTTTTGTGTTGTTTTCACTGTGCCTAACTGCTGTGTGCCAAGCTACCAGAGGGTGGACACAGGTTAACTTTTAGTGTGTATCTGACTTACCCTGACTAGGATTGTGGTTCCTGCTTTGACTGGGTGCATTCGTCTGCCAAACAGAAATGTAATTTCTAACAGATGCGCAGACTTTGAGCATGAAATGGGAGTAGAGGTCTGAAACTGAGCTCTAACTCCTGGGTTAGTGGTAAGGTTAAGCATCGAAGTAAAGGAAGGCGAGAGGGCAGCAAATCCTTCCCACCCAGGAGACAACCAGGCCTGATCGAATCCTTTGGGTTTTTATGAAGGGGATTGGTTCTTCAGTGAGCTGTAGACCCATAAAATATCCGATGAACAAGCAATGGGGTCTTGTGTTTCAGGGTTCTCTTTAACTAGTTCATCGTTTGTTAATGGCTCAGAAGGTTAGTGGAGGGCTAAAGAGGGGCAGTTGGCATCACACACAAACCAACATACAGACTTACAGGAGGCTATGGGAAAAGTGACCCTTAGAGTTTAGAGCAATACGGAAAGAGTAAGAATCAAGATAGGGTTTGCACCTATAAATCAGATGAATTTGGAGGTTTTTCCTTCAATCATGCAACCCGAAAAGATATAACTAAAATCCCAATCCCATTGAGAGCACGTATTTAATGTAAAGTTAAATATTCTAGAAAAAATGGGGCAATCTGGAAATACACCAATGATTCCTCATCAGGTGTAGTTTGCCTTCAAGACGCCCAACTAAGGAAGACAGCTCCACATACAATGAAACATAGACTGTGGTCCAATCAGCAGAATCCAAGCGTAATGGGGTGGCTATATTTACCAAGAAGAATATTTGATTCATTTTAGAAAGGAAGAAGGTAGCCAGAGATAGCAGGATTCTCATGTTCAAGGGTATACTATATGATAGAAGAGTCACTATTTCCACTTGTATGCACTGAACGGTCAAACAAGATCCATTCTTGAGGGATTTCCCTGTATTGAATGGCCTGTTTGCCAAGGGACTTGAGAAATGCATATAGGAGTGGGGGCTTCAAGACGTGGAGAGAAGTACATATCAAAGATGGCTATACATACTATTCCCAGGTATACCACTCACACTTAAGTATTAATTACATATTGTTAAGTAACCACTAGTTTCATTGGCCACAGCAGCCACCATAGGGGAAATGTCAGTCTACAACCGTGACCCCCCTCTGGGTTAACCTTCATATTGAACATATCAATACCAGGGTTCTGTGGAGGATGCACTCTGCCACCCTATGGGCCCTACTTCGGGAGGAGTTGGAGCAAAACATAAAGGATTATTTTGAGGATAATGGCAATGGAGAGTTGGGGGTTGCTTTTAACCAATAATCTGAGGGAAATGTATTACATTCTCAGCATGCCAGAAGAAATTTAGGGGCATATTTATTAAGAAATCCTACAGCGCAGTGCAGAAAATCACCTTTCTGCAAAGTGCTGCGTGGATGGGAAAGGGCAAGAATGAGCCTTACTTAACATTGTATGCCACATTCCAGTTTTTCCATGCGCTGACGGACAACGTGCTGCCTAGCACCAATGCAGGCATCTATGCACCATGGTGCATGGGTGCCTGCGTTGTAATCAGGATTGTTTTTGTGCATGAAGGGGCACCTTCCTGCATAAAAAGATTCCTGAGATGCATTTTCCTCTTTCTATGTATGTCGCAGAACACAGCACACATAGAAAGAGGAAATAACGAAGAGGAATAAAGATTTTCTCCTTGTTACGACCTCACCTGTGGAGGCACTGCATTTTGGTGCATTCCCAGGTCTGCCAGTAATGGTAAATCTGTGAATGCTCCACCCATACAAACGCCTTACCAGGGCAGAGTAACACAAGGCAGTGATTTGCACTGCTTTGCATTACTCTAGTTTTATCAGGGCAGGCAAGGCCATGCACTGTGGCCTTGCGTGGCTTGATAAATCTAACTTAAAAGTAGTGTCACTCCTGAGTCCTGTTGGTGTGGCAAAAGGCAACACTCGTCTTTAATAAACATGCCCCTAACATTCTAGCAAATATGAAAACTTGAAGACAAATTAAAGGAGGCAGAGATCATATTTAAAGTGTATCCCTCCGTATCCACTCTTGTGAAAGTAACTACAATCAGGGGCCATTTGTGGGTTGTGTACACTAGTAGAGCAGAAGATCCTCTCTTACTGTTTAAGCAAAGGGCCTATGTCTCAGGTGAGAAGATAGGGACACAACTAGGGAGGCTCCTAAGGGGAAAACAGGAGAAAGACTATGTTGCTGGAGATGGGAATGAGTTACTCAAAAATTGTGATGGTTAATTACTACAACCATGAGCAAAGATGTCTCATAAGCGGGGTTTGTCACAACAGATAGAATTAGGGAGTGGGAACTTGTCCACGCTACTTATTGCCCTGAGCATTGAGTTGATTGCATGCAAGTTTAGGAATACACAGCAAACAAGGGGAATTATTTTAAGGAATGATGAACATTACATACTACTTTACAGGGATGACGACCTGATGACAACTGGGGGTCCTGTGTACTTGCTACTGGTGGTAGTAGAGGAGTTGAAATGATTTGAGGGGTTGTCGGACTATATGAGTAATTTATTCAACTCTGAAATAGTAAAACTATCACTGGGGCAAGATATGAGAAATAAACTGCCAAGAAAAATCCATTTAAGTGAGTATGGAAATGCCTCACATTTCTAGGTGGCAAACTACCTACCAATGATTAATTCAGTCAGAGGATTTTAATAAATGGTACCATCTCTATGTCTCATGGATAGGACAATTTTCATTAAACTGAATAACATTTTGAGGTTCCTGAACCTATTCTAGGAGTTTGCTATCCCGCTGGCTGGGCCTTTTTTGAAGCAAATTAACCTCCACCTTATAAGTTTTAAATTACAGAATGCCAAACCTAGACTTTATACAATATTATTACAAGAGAGAACACATTGGGACTGGCATAGCCGAACTTACACACATATTATGAAGCCCCTCCAACATTGCAGAATCGGGGAATAGTAAATACATGGTTGCCTATGGATTATGCGATTACATCAGGGCCACTATTGAATATTGTCTGCTTGGGAAAAACACACAGACAATTTAATGCCTGCCAGAACACACCTGTACCTACAGCTCTGACAATGTGGCACAACCTCAAGTGGTGGAACCAATCAATCAATCAATCAATCAGTATTTGTAAAGCATGGCTACTCACCTGTGAGGGTTTCAAGGCACGGGGGTGGGAGGGGCCTCATCTGAAGATCCACGTCTTAAGGTTCTTCCTGAAGATGGTGAGCGATGGGCTTTATCTGAGGTGCAGGGGGAGATTGTTCCAGCTCTTCGCTGCAGTGTAGGTGAAGGATCGTCCTCCAGCTGTGGTTTTGCGAATACGAGGCATGGTGGCCAGGGACATCTGGGTGGAGCGGAGGGATCTGGTGGGGTGTGGAAGGAGACGTAGTGATTCAAGTAAGCTGGTCCTCCATTGTGTATGCCCTTGTATGTGTGTTGAGAAGCTTGAAGTTGATTCGCATCTCGACCGGTAGCCAGTGGAGGGTCCCCAGGTGGTGGGATATGTGTTCTCTGCGAGGGAGGTCCAGATTGAGTCTGGCATGACATTCTTGATGAGTTGAAGTTTTTTGATGTTCCTGGTTGAGGTGCTAGTGTAGAGGGCATTGCCATAGTCAAGCTTGCTAGTGACTGTCCTGCGACAGTCTGCTGGGATCCATCTGAAGATTTCTGAAGTTTGCGGGGTGTGTGCCAGCAGGAGAAGGCAACAGAGTTTACCTGGGGGGTCATGGACAGGGAGGAGTCGAGGATGATTCCTAAGCTGCAGGAGTGCTTAGTCGGCGCAGGGGGGGTGCTGAGGAATTTGGTCCACAAAGAGTTGTCCCAAGCTGAGGTGGCGTTTCCGAAGATAATGTGCTCAGTCTTTTAGGAATTGAGCTTGAGGCAGCTTTCTCTTATCCAGTTGGCGGCAGCTTCCATTCCTGATTGGAAGTTCCTTTTGGCCGTGTCCGGGTCTTTAATGATGGAAATGATGAGTTGTGTGTCATCGGCCATCGACATATGACACGATGTTCATACCATGGCTTGTGAAGATGGCAGCAAGAGGGGCCATGTATACAGTAACAGTGTGGGACTCAGTGAGGATCCTTGGGGGACTCCGCAGTTGACTCCTGTGGGTCTGAAAGTGTAGGGCAGGAGTCTCAGTCTCTGCATCCTCCCAGAGAGGAAGGAGTGGATCCATTCCAGGGCTCTTCCACATATTCCTAAGTCATGGGGTCTGGTTCACAGAGCGCTGTGGGTGTCTATGTTGAATGCTGCTTAGTTGTCTAGGAGTATGAGTGCTGCAGTGTGGCCACAGTCTAGGGGTAACCTGATGTCGTTGGTGGCTGAAAGGACGGCTGTCTCTGTGCTGTGGTTGCTGTGGAAGCCAGACTGGGAGCTGTCCAGGGAGTTGTTGGCTTCGATGAAATTCCGTAGTTGTGTGTTGATTGCTTTCTCCAGTATTTTGGAGGGGTAGGGTGGCAGTGAGATGGACCGGAAATTCTTTAGTTCTGATGTGTCGGCTGACGGTTTCTTCAGAAGAGGGTGTATTTGGGCGTGTTTCCAGTCCTCAGGGAAGGTACCCATGTCGATGGAGCAGTTGATTGTGTTCCTGAGCTCAGGGGCAATGGATGTGCTGGCTCTGATGTATATGTGGTGCAGGCAAGGGTTTGAGGGGGCTCCGGAGTGGGTGCTGTTCATGATGTTGACTGTTTCCACTGTGGTGAGCGTGGACCAGCTGTGGATGGTCTGGGTGGGTGCTGGGTGGGGGGATCAGTCACAGATTCTAGTGCCAGGATTTTCTGGGAGGAAGCTGTTGTAGATGTCCTGGATCTAGTGTTGGAAAAAGGAGGCAAGTTTGTCGCAGAAATTGTGACGGTGATGCTGGTGGCTTCAGAGGTGGGGATCTCTGAACTCGTTGATGACTGAGAAGAGTTCCTTAGAGTTGTGTGCAGAGGAGTTAATGCACTCCAAGAGCGCAGCCTTCCTAGCGTTCTTGTTTTTTCATCGGTGGGCGGCGGTTGCGGCTCTAAATGAGGCGAGGTATTCACTGGTTTGGCTATGCTTCCATTTTTTCTCTAACTGTGTGCAGGAACACTTTGATTCTTGGAGTTCAGTGTTGAACCAGCTGGCTTTCTTGGGTACACATTTGGCGGATGACAGACGGAGATGGGCTAGAGTGTCAGCACATTCGGTGATCCATGCATTGAGATTGTGTGCGGCTGTGTTGGCATTGTTTGAGGAAGGGATTTGGTGAGCGATGAGGTTAGTTGCTCGTTGGTGATTTTGTTCCATTTCCTGTGGGGGTCCTGGAGGTACTGGTGTGGCTGCTGGGTGCAGTGATTGTGAAGTGTATGCAGTGGTGGTCTGTCCAGTCTGGGGTGGAGATGGTCTCGATGGTGATCCGGTTGCTTGAGGTCAAGATGGGGTCCAGTGTGCGCCCTGTGAAGTGTGTGGGTGCGGAGACCAGCTGTTTCAGGCTGAGGGTGGCAAGGATGTCGAGTAGAGCATTGGTGTTCGGGTCGATGAGGTCCTCGAAGTGGAAATTCTGGTCACCGAGGAGGCTTTAGTAGACTGATGCCAGGGCTTGGAGGGTAGCGATGTCTATGATGTCATCTATAAAAGCTGGGCTGGGTGGCCTGTACACCAGGGTGCAGCGGATGGAGGAGTTATGGTTGGAGTGGACCAGGAAGTAAAGGTGTTCCATGGTGGTGCAGTGTTCTTCTGGGATGGCTTTGACACATAGTGAGGACTTGTGTATGATGGCGAGTCCTCCACCCAGGCGGGAGGGCAGGTGTCTCCTTAGGATGCTGTAACCGTAAGGAATGGCAATGGGGATGTCTGGACCCGAGGTGGGGTTGGTCTAGGTCTCGGAATAAAGGCGATGTCCAGTCGGGCAGTGTCGATCCACTCCCAGAGTTCAGTGGCGTGTTTGTGGAGGGAGCGGATGTTGAGAAGGCAGTAGATGGGGTTGTGGAGGTCTTGGTCTTTTTGTGTGTGGAGAATACCTTCAGCTTGTTGAGGCTGGTGCTGAATTGCAGTTCCTGCAGGTGAAAGATCCGTGGGTGTCCTAGCGGGAGGTGGTGCAGCAGTTGCTGAGACGTTCGGTGTGTAGGCAGAGCAGGGTTGTAACGGAGGCAGTCCAGGGGCTGGTTTGATGGAGATCCAGGGTTCCTGGCACTGGGAGCGGTCCAGGTGCAGACGGGCATGGACGGGTGCAGACGGGCTTGCCTTTGGGAGGCCTTCGGCTCAACAGAGGTGCAGCTGCAATTGAGAAGGGGAGAGGGCTGGGGGAGTGGTCAGCTTGGAGACGGGAGGGTGGGAAAGGTGCTTCACAGGGGGGAAGGGGCAGGGGAAAGAAGGGAGAAAGGAAAAAAGGAATATAGGAAAAGTGAGAGAAAAAAATAGAAATAAGCAGCAAGAGTAAAAGATTGACAGAGAGAAAGAGATACTGTAGGAAAGTACCATCTTTCTTGGCATGTTGCCCCCAATTTCTGCCTGTTTGTCAGTGTGTTTTTATTGTCTCACTGGGATCCCGTTAGTCAGGACCACAGTGCTCATGGTCTGTGGCCTATATGTGTTGTCAGTATGCTTGACAGTGTCACTGGAGTTCTGCTAACGCAGATTCGGTTTGCAAGATTCCTCCAGGACTCCTCTGCGTCCTCTACTTCAGCTTATGACCGTCGGATCAACCGCGGACTGCTCCAGTAACCGATGTAACTGCAACAAAGTATCCAGGAAGACTCCTGTGACCTGCAACTTCAGCTCCAGCCAGCAATTGCAACAGTTTCCAAGATGTGCACACTCTTAGGACTGCCTGTCTTCACCCATGCACCAGAAGAACCAAAGGAATCTCCCGTGGAGTGACAGAGTCACTTCCCTGCTTCAGTAGGAGCCTCTCTGTGGTGACATTCAGAACTCTGGGACTCCTCTCCTGTTGATGAGCATGATCCCTGGAACACAGGTGGTAGACCAAAGTGACCCAGACTGTCCAAAGGTCCAGCTGTCCAAATTTGTTGTAGGTAAGAGCTTGCCTCCCTGTGCAGCAAAGGTACCCCTTTACAACACGTCTTCTGCAGCTCCTTGGGCTTCTGGGCACTTCTTCCAAACGTTCTTCATGCACAGCACAGCCCAGGTCCCCAGCACTGCATCCTGTGATGCACAGCTCTCTGAGTTGTTCTCCGGCGGCGTGTGATCCTCCAGTGTAGTGCTGCAACGATTGTAGTTTGCAACTAATTTGTCCCCATGTTCTGGGACTCCTGTGGGTGCTGCCTGGTCTTCTGAGGGCTCTCTAAAGTGCTGTGAGCCCCCTCTGTCTCCTCAGTCTGAGTTGAGACCCCCAGATCCCTCCTGGGTCCAGGAAGCTCCTCTTTGAAGCAAACCGCGTACTTCTGTGAACCAAGGCTTGTTAGCAGAATCAAGTGAAGCAAACAGCCTGCATCCAACAACTTGACGTGGGACATCTCTTGCACCAAGCAGGAACCCGCAGCTATCTTCTTTGGTGCATTTCTGTCCTTTTCTTCCAACCAGAGAATCCATGTTTGCACCTTGTTCCAGGTGGGCAAGGGCTCCTGTTCTTCCTTGACTCTTCTCTGAATTCTGGACTTGGTCTCCTCTCTCCACAGGTCTTCAGGTATCTATCACTAGTTGCTTTCAGTCTTGCTTGGTTGTTGCATAATTCTTCATCACAACTTGTAGTGTCTTCTGAGGAAACTTGCTGTACTTTACTCCTGCTTTCCTGGGCTCTGGGGTGGGGTACTTTACTTACCTTTGATGTTTTACTACACTCCCAGCACCCCTCTACACACTACACTTGCCTAGGGGGGAATTTGACATTTGCATTCCATTATTTTAGTATATGGTTTGTGTTGCCCCTGGGCCTATTGCAATCTATTGTATTTTCTTCTGTTTGCACTATTCTGTGACTGTTTACTTACCTGTTTTTGGTTACTACTGTATATATTGTGTATAATACTTACCTCCAGAAAATATTTTTGGCCTTGTATCACTAAAATAACGTACATTTCTTTTTGGTAACACTGAGTATCGTCTTTTATTGTGTATAAGTACTGTGTAACTATGGCGGTATTGGAAGAGCTTTGCATGTCTCCTAGTTCAGCCTTGGCTGCTCTGCTACAGCTACCCCTAGATAGCCTAAGCTGCTAGACACTGCCTACATTTCACTAATAAGGGATAACTGGACCTGGTATAAGATGTAAGTACCTTAGGTACCCACTACAAACCAGGCCAGCCTCCTACAGATAGTTACTTTTGATGGACACTAGACCACCAGCGATGAGGCACAGGGAGGAGCCTGCGAGTGGAGAAGGGCTTCAAACTTAGAGTCAAGAGACTCTCATTTTGTCCCAGCAAAAGGCAGAGGCAGCAGCAGCTAGAGGAGCTGGGGAGGGCAGCAGACACTGACCAGGAAGTCAGTGCAGTTGCCCTCTCGCAGCGCTGCAGCTGGCATTAGGATGGGGAGGAAGGTGGGGGAGCGGTCAGCTGTAAGGCGGGAGGGTGAAAAAGGTGCTTCACAGGGGGAGGGGGGCAGGAGAAAGAGGGGCGAAAGCAAAAAGGAAAAAAGGAAAAATGAGAGAAAATTAGAAATAGGCAGAAAAAGCAAGAGTGAAAGAGTGACAGAGAGAAAGAGATACTTACTTGTGATGTCCACTAGTCCACCAGGGATGAGGTGTAGGGATGAGCCTGCGGGTGGAGCGTGGCATCGAACTGAGAGTCAGGAGTCTCTCAGGCCCAGACTTATACTTGTTTTGCGCAGCATTTGCGTCATTTTTTTATGCAAAAGGGGCGCAAACTTGCAAAATGAAGTTATATTTTGTAAGTTAGTGCTGTTTTTGCGTCAAATGGCACAAATGCAGTGCAAAAAAAGTACAAATATGGGCCTCAGTTTGTCCCAGCCAAAGGCAGAGGAAGCAGCAGCCAGAGGAGCTGGGGAGGGCAGCAGACGCTGAAAAGGAGGTCCTACTAGGAACATAACTAGGGCTTCCGGTTTTATGATATTTATTTATTTATTTATTTTTGACATTTCCCTCCGTATTAGCCGTGTTTTTTGTTCATTTTATATTTATTTAGCTGCATTTATTTTGTGTTTAGAATATAAAATAAAGCTGCAAGGGTATATCCACATTTATTTAAACAATGAAAGTATATTCCTGTTTAAATGTCCAGTGGGTTCTAGAAATTTACAGTACAATGCTATTAAGCAGTAAACATTTATACTGGAGAAGAGCTCAAAAACCTGTACATCTGCCTTTTTTACTCTCTTCCATGTTGGTCTGCACCACTGCCACCCATGACTGACAGTAGTGAGAATTGTGCAAAAAAAGACCTATTTGATGTATTTTTCCATATTTAAAACAAATACAGATATGCAAATAGATGGTTTTCTCTCTGTGCTTGTCTGTGGCAACCAGTAAAAACTGAAAACTTGGAGGCTTACAAATAAGAAATTGATGGCATTCACCTGTTCAATGATACACTTCAATCCGGCTTTCACCTTGGCATTACAATTAGGGAGATTTGATAAAGGGAAGGTGGGAGGATGGAATACTGTATCAGATATGTTAGTAAAAGCGAGAATCCACACCTTCAACCAATGCAAAACAGATTTTAACATAGGCAAAGGGGATGACTTACAATATGCTCATATACACCGGTGGGTTTTACATCGAGAAAAAAAGGAAGCGGGGACCAGGGGAAAATGATGTTTGAAAAGGAACTGCCCAAATTGACAGGGTTTAAATGGACCATTTTGATCATTTACAAAATTCTTGGTCACACATGCAAGAATGGGAAAGAGACTTAGGCAAAGAAATCACACAAAAGCAATAGGTAATGCTGAAGAGAGATGTCCTTAAGAACTCACCGCCTCATTACGAGTTTGATGGTCCTAATGCTGGACCGCCAAACTCAAGGGGATGACGCCACCATCATGGCGGTGGTCTGACTGGTGGAAACATTGTAATAGAGAATTCCCACTGGTCAGACTGGTGGGAACAATGCTACATATTGCAACTTAAGGGAGCCGGGTGCTAACTCGTAGCACAGAGGGGGCTGACCAGCACCCTCAAAATGCGCACTGTCTGCAAAGTAGACAGTGTGCATTGTGATGCTGCTAGGCAGTGCAGGAGTCCCTCAGTGGCCCCCAGCACACCCTCACCACCAGCCTTTCCATGATGGTAAAACCAACAGGTTGGTGGTGAGCCAGCGCTGCCCTGGCTGAGTACAACTCAGACCACTGTCACCACGTCGGGAACCATGCTCTTGGCGGGGACGGCAGTCCCCTGGCAGGTCCATCTGCCACAGTTTTAATTGGGCAGTTGGACCGCCCTGAGTGAGGTGGTCCAACCGTCAATGCGAGTGTGGCAGTCCAATGACAGCTACACTCGTAATGAGGCCCTCAGTGAGCATCAAGAATAAAGTGATCCATTACAAATTGATGTATGTATGGTATCACACCCGGGAGAGATTGACTGAAATATACCCAGGGAAGATTTTCATGACTGAAGAGGATGTAACTCCCAGGTCACAACAATGTATATATACGGTGGGAGTGCCAGATGATTACTCCATTTGAGAAAGAGGTGCTGTGGGGGCAGCAGCAGACTTTGGGTTACACTATGCCACAGGATCTAGTGTCCTGGTTCTGGGGCATCGCATGGCTGGTTATAAATGCCTGGGACAACAGGTAGAGCATGTGATCCTAGAGTGTCTGGGGAAGCTAAAGCAACTATAGCGTCACACTGGAGGAAAAAAGGAACACCATTGTTATCACTGTGGACCATAGGGGCATATTTATACTCTGTTTGCACCGAATTAGCATCATTTGTTTTTACTCTAATTTGGTGCAAAATTAACTCCATATTTATACTTTGGTGCTAGACCCGTCTAGTGCCAAATTTATGGAGTTAAAGTCATTTTTTGGAAGTGGAGGCCTGCCTTGTCTTAATGAGATGCAAGGTAGGCATTCCTGTGCAAGAAATGACTCTATGGCCTTAACGCCAATTTTAGGGGCATATTTATATCTGGGGCATATTTATACTCTGTTTGCGCTGCATTAACATCATTTTTTAATGCAAAAGTGACGCAAACTTACAAAATATTGGCCCTTATTTCTACTTTTTGGTGCAAAACTGCACTAACTCAGTTTTGCACCAAAAAGTTTAGCACCGGCTTGCACCATTTCTGTGCACCAGGCGGGCACCATATTTAGCCCTTGCGAAGGGTAGGCTAGAGTAAGACAAATTCACTTTAGTCGGGTGAGGCTGGCGTTATAGAAGAAGGGGGTTTAGCACCAAAAAAGGACTTTAGGCAGGATAGAGTAAAAAGAAAATGACTCTAACCAGATTAGCGCCATTTTATGGTGCTAAACCTACCATGCCACATGACACCTGCCTTAGAAAAGGCAGGAGTCATGCCCATCACCCTGATGGCCAGCATAGAGGACAAGGGTCCCCTGGGCATGGCCATTGCACCTTGTGCCATGTATGTATGGGGGCCTATTTCAGGGCCCCCTATGGAACTTTCAAAAATAAAATGCAATCTTACCTGTACTTACTGGGGATGGAGTCCTCCATCCTCTGCAGTCCCTCTGGTGTGAGTAGGGTTGCCCCTGGGGCCTGGGGAGGGCACTTGTGGGATCATTCCATGATGCTCCACCATGGACCTAGGCCCACAGGTCCCCTAACACCTGCCCTGACACAGGCTTTAAAAAATGGGGCAAAGCAAGCTTCACACCATTTTTTTGACCCCTCCTCCCTCCCTTGCACCATTTTTGCATGGGAGTGTAAATATGGCGTTAAGGCCATAGAGTCATTTTTTTCACGGGAACACCTACCTTGCATTTCATTAAGGCAAGGTAGGCCTCCACTTCCCAAAAAATGTATTTAACTCCATGAATTTGGCGCTAGACGGGTCTAGCACCAAAGTATAAATATTGAGTCAGTTTTGCACCGAATTAGAGTAAAAAAAATGACGCTAATTCACTGCAAAAAGCGTATAATTATGCCCCTTAGCGTAAAAAAATTACGCTAATCTGGTTAGAGTCATTTATTTTGACTAACCTGCCTAACGTCATTTTTTTCTACGCTAGCCTATCATTTGCACCGGCTTGCACCATTCCATAATTATGGTGCCCAGCTGGTGCTAAAAAATGGTGCAAGCCTGTGCAAAACTAATGGGGCAAAACTGCGTTAGGGCAGTTTTGCACCACAAGGTATAAATAAGGCCCTTAGATTCTAAACAATATTGTGCAGGAGCAGTTAACTTGTAACCTGGAATCGAACCATCTAAATTTTGAAACTGAATAGAGGCCACTACTAGAGGTGTTGGGGTGTGGATCAGTGAGGCTGGCTTGCCCCCACAGATGGAAAGTAATGTGATTCTTCACTAGGTGATGAAAGACACATATGTGGCGCTGCTTGATATATTTCCTGATGTTACGCAGAAATGTGCCTGGTTACCATGTTGGTGGAGAGTGGAGGACGGTTTAGAAGATAAGTATGAAAATAGGTCTATATGAATGCATGATACTGTGAAGTACAATGAATGATACAAGAAACAATGAATACAATAAAAAAAACCTTGGACAAATGAGGTGCTTATATTATGGTTAAGATTATGGTTACAAGGCTAAAAGCTGAGTTAAAAGTTTTGAGAGGACACAGAGAGAGTATTTTTACCATAATAAACTTTTAAGATATAAATATTTATTTATTTTGTTTGTTGAACTACTAGTTTAGTGGGGTTGTGTCATTCATGTGAGCTGCACTGAAAAATTCACAGAAATCTTCGTATTATTGTAGACCTTTTTAAGCACAAACAAACAAATACATAAATAGACCTACTTTATTCATATTTTTGAAGAAACGTCTATCATATGTAATGATGCCATAGCTGTTATCAGCATGGAAAGCATATTTACATCCACCTGCACAAAAACAGTAACAGTTAATGTGTTCTATTTGCCCATTCGCTACATACACAAAAACAACAGATGATGGATGAGATGAAGAACAAATCAAACATTCACCCCAGTCACAAATCTGTGTTTAATCCATTAGTTATTTTGCTTGCCATGCCATTCCAGTTGGGACCCAGCTATCTGCAAATCCGTCTTGACCCCGTGCCCCGTGAAAACAGTCCATCCCGAACTGCCATGCCAGGACCTCCCTAGACCAGAAACAAGCATCCTGGGACCAGTTTCAGAGTATCACCCCTCCTCAGCCAGGCTAGCTTGAATCTGGTGGCATAACAAGCACAGGAACCACATCTGGGCATACCCTTCCCACGTGGGGCAACAAATACAAAAACAACAGATGATGGACGGAATGCAGAACAAATCAAACATGCACCCCCAGTCACAGATCTGGGTTTGATCCATCAGTTAATTTGCCTGCCATGCCATTCCAGTTGGGACCCAGCCATATGCAAATCAGTCTTGACCCTGTTCCCCATGGGAACAGTCCAGCCCGAACGGCCAACTCCCAGGATGCTTGTTTCTGGTCCAGAGAGGACCTGGCCTGGCAGTTCGGGCTGGACTGTTCCCATGGAGAACAGGGTCAAGACTGATTTGCATATGGCTGGGTCCAAACTGGGGAGGCATGGTGCGCGAAAGAATTGATGGATTAAACTCAGATCTGTTACTGGGGGCAAATGTTTTTGATTGGTTCTGCATTCCGTCCATCAGATGTGTTTGTTTGCTTTTGTAGCCATAAGTACACCAGGTGTGCCCAGATGTGGGTCCTGGGCTCAGTATGCCGCTGGCTTCAAGCTAGCCTGGCTGATGAAGGGTGATACTCTGAAACTGGTCCCAGCATACTTGTTTCTGGTCACGAAAGGACCTGGCCTGGCAGTTGGGCTAGACTCTACAATCAATCAATCACTCAGAAAAATGTATAGAGCGCGCTACTCACCTGTAAGGGTCTCAAGGCGCTGGGGGGGAGAAAAGGAGGTGGGGGGCTGCCGATTACAGTTTGAAAAGCCATGTCTTGAGGTGTATTCTGAAAGACAGGACGTCCTGAGTCTTGCGGAAGTTGGTGGGGATGGAATTCCAGGTTTTGGGGGTGAGGTAGGAGAAGGATCTGCCTCCAGTGGTGGCACATTGGATGCGAGGGACTGTGGGGCGTGCGAGGTTGGCGGAGCAGAGGTGGTGAGTGGGAGTGTGGAAGTTCACTCTTTCGTTGAGGTAGGCTGGTCCAGTGTTGTGGAGGGATTTGTGTGCATGGATGAGGACTTTAAAGATGATCCTTTTGTCGATTGGGAGCCAGTGAAGGGATCTGAGGTGGAAGGAGATGTGTTCATGGTGTGGGAGGTCCAGGATGAGGTGGGCAGCTGCGTTCTGCATCCTCTGGAGTTTTTGCTTAAGCTTGACAGCGGTGCCAGCGTAGAGGGCGTTCCCGTAGTCTAGCCTGCTGCTGATGAGTGCATGGGTGACGGTCTTTCTGGTCTCTATGGGAATCCATTTGAAGGTTTTTTGCAGCATGCGGAGGGTGTTGAACAGGAGGAGGTGATGGCGTTTATTTGCTGGGTCATGGAGAGAGAAGAATCTAAGATGATGCTGAGGTTGCGTGAATGGGTGGCAGGTGTTGGGGCTAATCTTAGGGCGGTGGGCCACCAGGAGTCGTCCCATATTATTTTGTTGGGGCCGAAGATGATGATTTCGGTTTTGTTTGGAGTTTAGTTTGAGGTGGTTTGCTGTCATCCATTTGGCAGTATCAAGGAGTCCGGCGTGGATGTTGGTTTTGGCGGTGGTAGGGTTTCTGGTGAGGGATATAACGAACTGGATGTTGTCTGCGTAGGATATGATGGTGATTCCATGTGGCTGGAGGATGTTGGGGAGCGGAGCCATGTAAATGCTGAAAAGGGTGGGGCTGAGGGAGGACCCTTGGGGGACTCCGCAGATGATCTTGGTGGCTGGGGAGTGGAAAGGAGGGAGGCAGACATTCTGGGTTCTTTCGGTGAGGAAGGAGGTGAGCCAGTCCAGGGCCTTGTGTCGAATTCCTGCGTCATAAAGGCGTGTGCAGAGTATTTGGTGGCAGACAGTGTCGAAGGCTGTGGAGAGGTCCAGGAGGATGAGTGTGACGGTCTCGCCCTTGTTGTAGGATGCTGGCCTGGATTGTAGTGGGTACCAGAGGCACTTACACCTTGTGCCAAGTCCAGTTATCCCTTATTAGTGTAGAAGAGGTGTTACTAGCAGCCTAGGCTGATAGAAGGTAGCTATGGCAAAGCAGCTTAGGCTGAACTAGGATACATGCAAAGCTCCTACTATACCACTTATATCATATGCACAATATCATAAGAAAACACCATACATAGAGTTACTAAAAATAAAGGTACTTTATTTTTATGACAATATGCCAAAAGTTTCTCAGTGAGTACCCTCAGTACAAAGGTAAATACTATACACAATTTATATGTACACAAACCAAAATTAGGTAATTAAGAGCAATAAAAGTAATGCAAACAGTGTAGAATTACAGTAGGTTGCAATAGGAACACATAGGTATAGGGGCAACACAAACCATATACTCCAAAAGTGGAATGCGAACCAAGAATGGACCCCAGACCTATGTGAGCTTGTACAGGGTCGCTGGGACTGTAAGGAAACAGTGAGGGTTAGAAAAATACCCCACCCCAAGACCCTGAAAAGTAGGAGTAAAATACACCTAGTACCACCAGAGAGCACAGAAGTCGTGATAGGGGGATTCTGCAGGAAGAACAAACACCAGCAGTGCACTGACAACGGATTTCAAGACCTGAGTACCTGTAAGACAAGGGGACCAAGTCCAATAGTCGCAACAGTGTCCAGCAGGAGCCCAGGAAACCCCAGGTGAAGGTGCAAGGAAGCTGCCACCGGTTGGAAGAAGCTTGGAGTTCGGCAAGAAAGAAGAGGACTAGGAACTTTTCCTTTGGAAGACAGATTTCCCACGTCGCGATGAAGCTTGCAGAGGTGGTCCCACGTAGAAAGCTTGCAAACAAGTCTTGCTAGCTGCAAGGGTCACAGTAGAGGTTTTTGGGTGCTGCTGAGGACCAGAAAGGACCAGGATGTCGTCTTTTGGAGGATGAGACAGAGGGGGCACTCAGCAACTCAGAGAGCCCAGACAGAAGCAGGCAGCACCCGCAGAAGTACCCCAACAGGCACTTAGAAGAAGAGTGAACCAGAGTCCACGTGAAGTTACAAAAGGGAGTCTCACGACACCGGAGGACAACTCATAAGGTTGTGCACTGCAGGACGGAGTGCTGGGGACCGAGGCTTGGCTGTACACAAAGGAAATCCTGGAAGAGTGCACAGGAGCCGGAGCAGCTGCAAATCACGTGATACACAGCTTTGCAGTCTAGCGTAGGGAGGCAAGGACTTACCTCCACCAAACTTGGACTGAAGAGTCACTGGACTGTGGGATTCATTTGGACAGAGTTGCTGTGTTCCAGGGACCATGCTCGTCAGGATGGGAGGGTACCCAGAGGACCAGTGATGCAGTCTTTTGGTGCCTGCGTTAGCAGGGGGAAGTTCAATAGACCAACAGGAGAGTTCTTTGGAGCTTCTGTTGCAGGGTGAAGGCAGGCTACCCCCAGAGCATGCACCACCAGGAAACAGTCGAGAAAGCAGGCAGGATTAGGTGCTACAATGTTGCTGGTAGTTGTCTTGCTACTTTGTTGCGGTTTTGCAGGCGTCCTGGAGCAGGCAGCGATCGATCCTGGGTAGAAGGTGATGAGGGAGATGCAGAGGAACTCTGGTGAGCTCTTGCATTCGTTATCTGAAGAATTCCTAAAGACCCTAAATAGCCAGAAAAGAAGGTTTGGCTACTAAGGAAGGAGGATTGGCTACCAAGAGAGGAAAGAACCTATCAGAAGGAGCCTCTGACGTCACCTGCTGGCACTGGCCACTCCGAGCAGTCCAGTGTGCCCCCAACATCTCTGTTTCCAAGATGGCAGAGGTCTGGGACACACTGGAGGAGCTCTGGGCACCTCCCCTGGGAGGTACTGGTCAGGGGAGTGGCAACTCCCCTTTCCTTTGTCCAGTTTCGCGCCAGAGCAGAGCTGGGGGATCCCTGAACTGGTGTAGACTGGCTTATGCAGAGATGGGCACCATCTGTGCCCATCACAGAATTTCCAGAGGCTGGGGAGGCTACTCTTCCCCAGCCCTTCACACCTATTTCCAAAGGGAGAGGGTGTAACACCCTCTCTCAGAGGAAATCCTTTGTTCTGCCTTCCTGGGCCAGGGCTGCCTGGACCCCAGAAGGGCAGAAACCTGTCTGAGGGGTTGGCAGCTGCAGTGGAAACCCCTTAAAGGCAGTTTGTCAGTACCTGGGTTCTGTGCTAGAGACCCGGGGGATCATGGAATTGTCCCCCCAATACCAGAATGGTATTGGGGGTGACAATTCCATGATCTTAGACATGTTACATGGCCATGTTCGGAGTTACCATTGTGATGCTATACATAGGTAGTGACCTATGTATAGTGCACGCGTGTAATCGTGTCCCTACACACACAAAGTCCGGGGAATTTGCCCTGAACGATGTGGGGGCACCTTGGCTAGTGCCAGGGTGCCCACACACTAAGTAACTTTGCACCCAACCTTCACCAGGTGAAGGTTAGACATATAGGTGACTTATAAGTTACTTAAGTGCAGTGGTAAATGGCTGTGAAATAACGTGGACGTTATTTCACGCAGGATGCAGTGGCAGGCCTGTGTAAGAATTGTCAGAGCTCCCTATGGGTGGCAAAAGAAATGCTGCAGCCCATAGGGATCTCCTGGAACCCCAATACCCTGGGTACCTCCGTATCATATACAAGTTAATTATATGGGTGTACCAGTATGTCAATGTGAATTGGTAAATTTAGTCACTAGCCTGTTAGTGACAAATTTGGAAAGCAGAGAGAGCATAACCACTGAGGTTCTGGTTAGCAGAGCCTCAGTGAGACAGTTAGGCACCACACAGGGAACACATATAGGCCACAAACTTATGAGCACTGGGGTCCTGGCTAGCAGGATCCCAGTGACACATAACAAACACACT
Organism: Pleurodeles waltl; assembly: GCF_031143425.1. NCBI lineage: Eukaryota > Metazoa > Chordata > Amphibia > Caudata > Salamandridae > Pleurodeles > Pleurodeles waltl. The sequence continues at coordinate 1,351,916,714 of NC_090445.1, forward strand.
GACAACATAGGGTTTTCACTATGAGCATTGGTCCCTTGCTAGCAGGATTCCAGTGAGACAGTGAAAACACCCTGACATATACTCACAAACAGGCCAAAAGTGGGGGTAACAAGGCTAGAAAGAGGCTACCTTCCTACCCCCCCCAAACGAAGGACAGTAAGGCTAACCTTGGCCAGTTGAGTCTTTATTGTCTAAGTGGTGATAAGTAGAGAGTAGCTCTGCAGTAGCTTGGTTACTTGCTTTATCTTCCATTATATGGTTACTTCCCTGTGGGGATGTAAACCACCCTGTTTGAAGTTGGTTAGCTAGCCAACAATGTGAAGTTATATGTTCAGAGTTCCTATTAGTACGTTTTAGTTTAGAGCAGTGGGATTTGTCCACTAAACCTATATGAAGTGATGAGAATGCCAGACAGGGATGCTGTCTCAATAAAGCCATTGCTGGCAAAAACTTTGTCCATATGGCTGTAAGAGAGAACAGGGGTGCTGTTTCTCTTGAGTTGGAGCAGGGCAGGGATGCTGTCCTATGAGCTCCACACTAGGGCAGGGCTGCTGTCCTAAGTGTTGTGAGGCAGTGCAGGGTTCTACACTAAAGTTTCTCTGGAAGGATTGGAGGGATGCTCCATGTTAACTAAAATGGTGCCCTTTTTCTCACCAATATTAGTTATCCCACAGAGAGGTACTTTTACCTCAGGGAGTTCAGCTGTGCCAGCTGATGGTTCCCTTGGTACAGGTGCCACCCCAGGAGAGGTTTCTCCTACCACAGGAGTGGTATCCTGGATGGCAGGGTGGGTAGGGGACAGTGTGATGCCCTTTTTACCTGTTGTTGGAGAAGGATCCTAAGTTTTCAGGCCTGTTCCTCTCCTTTGCTTTTTCATTTCAGCAGAAATAAGAGGAAGCAATTCCTCAGGGATACCCAGCATGGCTGCATGGGTATGAAACTCTACCTCAGCCCAACCTGAGGTCTCTAGGTCATTACCTAAGAGACAGTCTACAGGTAAGCTAGGTGACACTACCACCTGCTTAGGGCCAGTAACTCAACCCCAACTAAGCTGAACTATAGCTAAGGGAAGAAACTTAGTGGAGTTATGGACATCAATAATCTTGTACTGTTGTCCAATGATGTGTTGTTCAGGAGGCACTAGGTTTTCAGTCGCCAAAGTGATACTGGCACATTTGTCACTGTAGGCCTGGGCCCCAACACCATTTATTGAAACTGTCTGCCTGTACTTATCCATTGTAAGGGGACAAGCAGCCAGTGTGGCAAGGCCAATGCCACTAGGTGTGACAGAAACTGTCTTGGGACTGACTGCCCCAGTTTCTATGATGGACCCATAAGTGAACCCAACTAAACCCTCACTTTGACAGTTGCCAGCAGTCCCACCACTACTACCACTATTGCTAGGGGCACTAGAGTGTGATGTATTAGTGGTGGTTGCCAATGGCCTTTATTTTTACACTCATAGCACCAAGGCTTTTTAATGTTTGTATGTTGTGAAGAAGAGGAAGAATTTGATTTATCCCCACCCCCTGAAGAGTGTTTAGGATTTGAAAAAGGATCTTTGGTTTTACCCTTATCCCCATGCTTATCCTGAGATTTCTCACCAGCTTTCTTCTTGCCATCCTTGTCACCTCCTGTATGAACTTTTCTGTTCACTCTTGTTCTGACCCATTAGTCTGCCTTCTTTCACAATTCTTGGGGAGAGGTCAGATCTGAGTCTATCAAGTACTGGTGTAACAAATCAGACACACAATTGTTAAGAATATGCTCTCTCAGAATAAGATTGTACAGGCTTTCATAGTCAGATACCTCACTGCCATGTAACCACCCTTCCAAGGCCTTCACTGAACAGTCCACAAAATCTGTCCAGTCTTGAGAAGACTATTTTCTTGTGTCTCTGAACTTAATCCTGTATTGCTCAGTGGTTAAGCCAAATCCATCCAAGAGTGCATCTTTCAAAACTGTGTAATTGTTAGCTTCACTTTCTCTAACAGTAAGGAGCCTATCCCTACCCTTTCCATTGAAAGATAGCCACAAAATAGCAGCCCACTGCCTCTGAGGGACCCCCTGCACCATACCGGCCCTCTCAAGTGCAGCAAACTACTTGTTGATGTCATCTCCCTCCTTGTAAGGGGGGACTATCTTGTGCAGATTCCTGGAATCATGCTCTCTAACAGGATTACTATCAGGAATACTGCTGCTGCCACCATGGGGTCTTAACCCCAATCTCTGTCTTTCCTTCTCAATGTCTAGGGATTACCTATCTAAGGCCAGCTGTTGCTGTTTAAGCTTCAGTCTGGTCTCTTCAACCCTCAACTTTTTGAGTTCCCTTTCTAACAAGTCATCCTCAGGGTGGGTGGGTTGGGAATGCTTTGACACAGATGAAAAATGGAAAACTTCAGAGGGGGACCTCTCCCTAACTGTCTGGACCTTGGTAACTTGGCCTCTAGGAATAAAGGATGCCCTACAGTGATGGGAACCTCCATTACTACCAATATTACTGGGTGTCCTGCTAGGGGGCAGACCCTGTTCAGAACCCTCCCCAGCTTCCTCAGGGGGTTCCTTTGAATCAGACTGGGAAGCTTCTATTAACCTCACATTGGATGGACCAGACTGGTCCTGGTCATTCATCATAAGCATGTTATACAGAAACTCTTTTGTAGGGTTCTTTCCTATAACTAAACCTCTATCTAAGCAGAGACTTCTTAGGCTCTTGTAATTCAAAATGTAATAAGTAGCATTGACAGTTTTGGGAGCAGAATCTACCACAGACATGATAGTAAAAGGTTTAGAGATAGTGAGAAGAGAGAAAAAGTTTCAGAACTTTTTAAAGCACAGAGAAACCAAACTTTTTCTATCTTTTAGGACATTTTTAGAAGTTTTAAGAAACTTTTCAGAACTTTGTAAAAAGTTTTAGAGAAGAAAAGCAAACTTTTTTGGTTAAGTGTGCATACACTGAGCTGTTTGGTATATGATTCTCTTATGAAAAGTACAAAATGACAAAGTGGTAAGTAGTTACAAGTACCTATCCCACCGCTGCCACCAGTGTAGGAGGCTGGCCTGGATTGTAGTGGGTACCAGAGGTACTTACACCTTGTGCCAGGTCCAGTTATCCCTTGTTAGTGTAGAAGAGGTGTTTCTAGCAGCCTAGGCTGATAGAAGGTAGCTATGGCAAAGCAGCTTAGGCTGAACTAGGAGACATGCAAAGCTCCTACTATACCACTTATATCATATACACAACATCATAAGAAAACACAATACACAGAGTTACTAAAAATAAAGGTACTTTATTTTTATGACAATATGCCAAAAGTATCTCAGTGAGTACCCTCAGTAAGAAGGTAAGTACTATACACAAGTTATGTGTACACAAACCAAAATTAGGTACGTAAGAGCAAGAAAAGTAATGCAAACAGTGTAGAATTACAATAGGTTGCAATAGGACCGCATAGGTATAGGGGCAAGACAAACCATATACTCCAAAAGTGGAATGCGAACCACGAATGGACCCCAGACCTATGTGAGCTTGTAGAAGGTCGCTGGGACTGTAAGAAAACAGTGAGGGTTAGAAAAATACCCCACCCCAAGACCCTGAAAAGTAGGAGTAAAGTACACCTACTACCCCCAGAGAGCACAGAAGTCGTGATAGGGGGATTCTGCAGGAAGAACAAACACCAGCAGTGCACTGACAACGGATTTCCAGACCTGAGTACCTGCAAGTCAAGGGGACAAAGTCCAATAGTCGCAACAGTGTCCAGGGGGGCAGGAGCCCAGGAAACCCCAGATGAAGGTGCAAGGAAGCTGCCACCAGTTGGAAGAAGCTTGGAGTTCTGCAAGAAAGAAGGGCACTAGGAACTTTTCCTTTGGAACACAGATTTTCCATGTAGTGATAAAGCTTGCAGTGGTGGTCCCACGTAGAAAGATTGCACACAAGCCTTGCTAGCTGCAAGGGTCGCTGTAGAGGTTTTTGGGTGCTACTGAGGACCAGGAAGGACCAGGATGTCGCCTTTTGAAGGAGATGACAAAGGGGGCACTCAGCAACTCAGAGAGCCCTCACAAAAGCAGGCAGCACCTGCAGAAGTACCCCAACAGGCACTTAGAAGAAGAGTGAACTGGAGTCCACACAAAGTTACAAAAGGGAGTCCCACGATGATGGAGGACAACTCAGAAAGTTGTGCACTGCAGGACTGAGTGCTGGAGACCCAGGCTTGGCTGTGCACGAAGGAAATCATAAAAAAGTGCACAGGAGTTGGAGCAGCTGCAAATCATGGAGTGTACAGCTTTGCAGTCTAGCTTGGGGAGGCAAGGACTTACCTCCACCAAAATTGGACTGAAGAGTCACTGGACTGTGCGAGTCACTTGGAAAGAGTTGCTGTGTTCCAGGGACCACGCTCGTCAGGATGAGAGGGGACCCAGAAGACCAGTGATGCAGTCTTTTGGTGCCTGCATTAGCAGGGGGAAGATTCAATCGACCCACAGGAGATTTCTTCAGAGCTGCTGGTGCAGGGTGAAGGCAGGCTACCCCCAGAGCATGCACCACCAGGAAACAGTTGAGAAAGCCACCAGGATTAGGCGCTACAATGTTGCTGGTAGTCATCTTGCTACTTTGTTGCGGTTTTGCAGGCATCCTGGAGCAGTCAGCGTTCGATCCTTGGTAGAAGGTGAAGAGGGAGATGCAGAGGAACTCTGGTGAGCTCTTGCATTCGTTATCTGAAGAATTCCCCAAAGCAGAGACCCTAAATAGCCAGAAAAGGAGGTTTGACTACTAAGGAAGGGGGATTGGCTACCAAGAGAGGTAAGAACCTATCAGAAGGAGCCTCCGACGTCACCTGCTGGCACTGGCCACTCAGAGCAGTCCAGTGTGCCCCCAACACCTCTGTTTCCAAGATGGCAGAGGTCTGGGACACACTGGAGGAGCTCTGGGCACCTCCCCTGGGAGGTACTGGTCAGGGGAGTTGTCAATCCCCTTTCCGTTGTCCAGTTTCGCGCCAGAGCAGGGCTGGGGTTCCCTGAACCAGTGTAGACTGGCTTATGCAGAGATGGGCACCATCTGTGCCCATCAAAGCATTTCTAGAGGCTGGGAGTGGCTACTCCTCCACAGCCCTTCACACCTATTTCCATGGAGAGAGGGTGTAACACCCTCTCTCAGAGGAAATCCCTTGTTCTGCCTTCCTGGGCCAGGGCTGCCTGGACCCCAGGAGGGCAGAAACCTGTTTGAGGCGTTGGCAGCAGCAGCAGCTGCTGTGGAAACCCCAGAAAGGCAGTTTGGCAATACCCAGGTTCTATGCTAGAGACGCGGGGGATCATGGAATTGTCCCCCCAATACCAGAATGAAGGTCTTTTTTACAAGTTACACGGCCATGTTCGGAGTTACCATTGTGATGCTATACATAGGTAGTGACCTATGTATAGTGCACGCGTGTAATGGTGTCCCCGCACTCCCAAAGTCCGGGGAATTTGCCCTGAACGATGTGGGAGCACATTGGCTAGTGCCAGGGTGCCCACACACAAAGTAACTTTGCACCCAACCTTCACCAGGTGAAGGTTAGACATATAGGTGACCTATAAGTTACTTATGTGCAGTGGTAAATGGCTGTGAAATAATGTGGACGTTATTTCACGCAGGCTGCAGTGGCAGGCCTGTGTAAGAATTGTCAGAGCTCCCTATGGGTGGCAAAAGAAATGCTGCAGCCCATTGGGATCTCCTGGAACCCCAATACCCTGGGTACCTCAGTACCATATACAAGGGAATTATATGGGTGTACCAGTATGCCAATGTGAATTGGTAAATTTAGTCACTAGCCTGTTAGTGACAAATTTGGAAAGCAGAGAGAGCATAACCACTGAGGTTCTGGTTAGCAGAGCATCAGTGAGGCAGTTAGGCACCACACAGGGAACACATGTAGGCCACAAACCTATGAGCACTGGGGTCCTGGCTAGCAGGATCCCAGTGACACATAACAAACACACTGACAACATAGGGTTTTCACTATGAGCACTGGGCCCTGGCTAGCAGGATTCCAGTGAGACAGAGAAAACACCCTGACATATACTCACAAACAGGCCAAAAGTGGGGGTAACAAGGCTAGAAAGAGGCTACCTTCCTACACTTGTCGCCTCTGGTTCTATTGTCATCAGTATAGGTGATGAGGGCGGTCTAAGTGCTGTGGTTCTTGCAGAATCCAGACTGGGAAGAGTTGAGTGCGTTGTTTTCCTCTAGGAAGTGAGACAGGCAGGTGTTCACTAACTTCTCAGCCACCTTGGCTGGCAAAGGGAGAAGAGAAATTGGGTGGTAGTTGGTGAGTTCATCAGGGTCTGCTTTGGTCTTTTTCAGGAGTGCGGTTACTTCTGCGTGCTTCCAGGAGTCTGGGAAGTTGGCAGCATCGAAAGAACTGTTGATTATGGAGCGAAGCTTGGGAGCGATGGTTGGGCTGGCCTTGGGGTTCGAGGAGGAGCCTGAGTGGATGGAATTCATAGTTTTTTCTGTTTCTTCGTCGTTGGTAGAGGGCAAGGTGTGTAGTATGTTGGGGGTTGAGTTGTTGTTTGTCGTGTCGGTGGTGGAGGTGGAGAGTGCTGGTGGTGTGAAGCTGTTGTGTATATCAAAGAGTTTGAGGTGGAAGTGGTTAGAGAGGGAGTCCAGAGGTTTTGTGTGTGAGTGGGGTCGATGTTGCTGGCTTTGGGTTTGGAGAGCTCTTTGATGATGGTAATGAGTTCCTTGCTATTGTGTGAGTTACTGTCTATGCGTTCCTTGTAGTATGCCCTTTTGGTGGTGCGAATGAGTTGGTGATGTTTGCGTATGGTGGTTTTGAGGGTGGAGAAGTTGGTGGTTGAGGGTTCCTGGCGCCAAGCTTTCTCTGTTTTGCGGCATTCACGCTTGGAGGCTTGGAGTTCAGTGGTGAACCAGGAGCCGTTCTTGATGTTGCGGGTAGTGATGTTTCTTCTAAGAGGGGCGAGTGAGTCAGGGCAAGTTGTAATCCATTGTGCGAGGTTATGGGCAGCAATGTTGGGGTCATTGGTGTTGCGCGGGTTATGAGCGAGGTGAGCATTCAGGTGTTCTGTGGGGATCTTGTCCCACATGCGGTAGGGTGTGGTATGTTGGTGTTGGACGCAGTGGTGGTCGGTCCAGTGGAGTTCGGTTGTGTGAGTGCAGGTTATGTGGTTGCTTGAGGTGAAGATTGCATCTAGTATGTGTCCTGCTGAGTGTGTAGGTGATGTGTCCAGTTGTTTGAGTCCTAGGTTCGTGAGGTTGACTAGAAGGGATGTGGAGTTGTGGTCGTGGAGGTTCTCCAGGTGAAAGTTAAAGTCACCAAGGAGGATGTAGTCTGTGGAAGTAAGGGCATGAGGGCTGATGGTGTCAGCGATGGCATCACAGAAGGGGGGGCGAAGTCCTGGAGGTTTGTAAATGAGGGTTTCTCTGAGGGTGGTGTTGGTGTTTATGTGAATTAGGAAGTGCATGTGTTCTGCGCTGTCTAGGGTGTCGTGTGTGTTGGTGGTGACCTTTATGGTGTTTTTATGCATAATGGCGATGCCACCTCCTGGTTTGTTTAGAAGATCTCTACAATGGATTTTGTAGCCCTTTGGGATGGCTGTGGCTATGTCGGGCTCAGATGAGGGATTCATCCAAGTTTCTGTGAGGAAGGCAATATCCGGTGAGTGTGATGTGATAAGGTCCCAGAGTTCGATGGCATGCTTCTGTACGGAGCGGGTGTTTAGGAGTTGCAGTTTAGGTGATTGTGGGGGCTGTTGTTGTTGTGGTGCATGATGGTGTTGGTGTGGGGGGTGTTAGTGTTTTTGCAGAGCGTGGTAGCTTTGCGGGCGTGTTGGTGTTGGGGTTGGTGGGGATCGTGTAGGTGTTTTGGGGGTTGGTGTTTTGGTGCGTGGTGGGGTTGTTGTGGGGGTGTTGGTGCTGCTGTGGGTTGTGGTAGTGTTGTTGTAGAGTGTGCTAGGGTTGCGGGCGTGTTGGTGTTGGAGTAGGGTATGTTTGGGTTGGTGAGGATTGTGTGGGAGTTTTTGGGGTTGATGTTGTGCATGGTGGTGTTGTTGTGGGGTTTGTTGGGGTTGACGTGGGGCATGTGGGTGTTTCTGGTGTTTGTGGGGGTGCAGGAGAACCGGCAAGCATAGCAGGTGAAGGGTCCCGGTGTGTTTGCGGTTGGCTTGGGCGCAGGTGGGGAGCAGCCCTGGGTTGAGGTAGCGGAGTGTGGTTGTTGAGTAGTGTTGTCTAGGGGGGTCAGGGTTGAGAAGGCCAGGGGGGCTGGCACTCGGCGCGGTCCAGGCGCGGATTGGCGCAGATGGGCTTGCCTCTGGCATGCCTCTGGTGCACCAGCGGCACATCCGTGCAGCGGGCGCCATTAAGAGGGGGAGGTAGGAGGGTGGAGCAGCTGGGAGGCGGGAGGGAGGGCCAGTGAGAGTGTGATGGGGCGGGGTGACAGGGGACGCAGCAGCAGGGGGAGTGTGACCAGCAGGAGCCGGTAGAAAACGGACGGAGATATCAAAGCAGCGAACGAGATGCAGGGGGACACGGGGGCAGAAAAAAGCAATGCAAACAGAGTAAAAAACAATCACAATGGGTCAGACAAGAAATAGGCTTTAGAAATAGACGCAAAAAACGGCAATACGAAAACTTGAAAAACACGAAGGAATACTTAAGCGACAACCATGAAATGCCTAACACTAGGCACCAGGGACTCTACCTATGGAGAACAGGGTCAAGACTGATTTGCATACGGTTGGGTCCAAACTGGGGAGGCATGGTGAGCAAAATAATGATCTTTCAATATGGAGGTGTATTTCTTTCAAGATACAGATGTTAAGAGCAGAGTTAACAAGAAGCTTATTGTGCGTGAGAGCTAAGAAAGCCTGAGACGAACTTTGCAAGGGTGAAGGAAGGAGTGTTCTGAAAGATTGGCAGTTGTAACTCTTTTGAATTTGCTGAGACCGTAGAGTATCAAGATTGGATGTATCAGGGGTTTGGAAATTGTAACTTCCAATTAATTTTGTTAGGGTTTCAATCGAGGAGCTTCGACTGTGATTTCATTGTCTTGGCAAACTGTGATTTAAGGAAGGTTGACTTAGTGGGAGAGTTAGACCCTTTCCTTCTTAGAGCTGAATGGACCCTTCTGAGATACAGACCTCATAAATTCTATGTTGCTTCATGCCATCACACCTCGCTTGACATAATATTCTACTGAATTTCTGTTTGCAGACTTTTCTCACATTCCTTTAACATTAGAGTAGTTAGGTTTCAGTTTAAATGTCTAGGCAGGAGAACCTGGTTCTAGTGACCAAGAATCACATGCTTTTTCTGATCTTTTGCATTGTGGTAATTGAAGTTTTAGTCTTGTATATGCTAACTAAGTTTAACATTGCACAACACTTTAATTCTCCTTTAGTTACTTTACATATTTACACTATGGTTTAAGACTCATTTATGTAACATTGACTTTTAGTCTATAATATAACCCTTTTAACCCTATGAACTGACTCTGAATGTTATTACGTGACATTTGGGTTGTACAGAAATAGTTTAATGAATTTGAAAACGGTAACTCTTCACCCCTCGGAACAGAGAAGCAAAGATTAATCGAACCCCAGAATTGGTGAAAGGGCCTCAGGCTCTATCACCGGTACCTCAAAAGAAGTGTAGAAGTAGTTGCAATATATGAAGCTATCTTCTTCCAGCTAATTTCAATTTCAATTTATTGAAAGCAAGCCTAGAGTTGAATGCTTTCGTCATTTTTGTAATGTACAAGGGGGTAGACATACAGCCCTGCCATATGTGGCAAATATTTTTGCAGTGTTGATACATGGATTGTAACATTTTCATGCATTACTAGTATTTGTCAGGTAAAATGAGGATCCCTGGCAAAATCAAGGCGGTAAATGTGTTTTTCTATATGACTTTATCGTACATTGGCTTGTGCTGATTTTGAGAATGAATATTATGGTGCCTGTCAAACTGCGTTCATGTGCATCAATCTCAGGGATTTCACACAACTTCATATTGACTAGGGTTTGTAAAGCTGGAATTGTGTGAAGTTAGTAGATTTACCACAGAAAGGAGTAACAAGGAGCTTTTTTTTTCTCCTTGGTATTTCCCTTTTGAATTGTTTTTGTGCAGAAAGATATTCCTTCTTGCACAAAAACAGTCCTGTCCATACTGCAGGACCCTTCCACTATGGTGCAAGAGTGCCTGCATTGCCGCTAGGTAGTTCGGTCTAGACTGTTCCCATGAGGAACAGGGTCAAACTGATTTGCTTATGGCTGGGTCCAAACTGGGGTGGCATCGTGAGCAAAAGAATGATGGATTAAACCCACATCTGTGACTCGGGTGAGTGTTTGCGTTGTTCAGCACTCTGTCCACCATCCTTTTGTGTTGCTAAAGTTGCCCTAAGGGTGAAGGGTATGCCCAGACATGAGTCCCGTGCTCACTGTGCCACTAGATTCAAGCTAGCCTGGCTGATGAAGGGTGATGTTCTGAAACCGGTCCCAAGATGTTTGTTTCCAGTCCAGGGAAGATCTGGCTTGGCAGTTTGGGGTAGACCGTTCCCATGAGGAACAGGGTCAAGACTGATTTGTCTATGGCTGGGTCCAAACTGGGGTGGCATGGTGAGCAAAAGAATGATGGATTAAATCTAGATCTGTGACTGGGGTGAGTATTTACTTTGTTCAGCAATCCGTCCATTATCCTTTTGTGTTGGCTTGCACTGCAGCTAGGCAGCACACAATGGGTCAAACCTGGGAAAGAGCTGAAAGTTCCTTATGTTAGTAGATATAGCACTTTTTAGCTCTCTACCATTCAGGCAGTGCACCACTGCAACTTGCCTTGCTGCATTGTGTTGCATGAATTCTTAATAAATCTGCTCCCTGGTCTATAATGTGTGCCATGGGAGTGAGTGTGTGTGTGTGTGTGTGCTCCCTCCTCTCCCTGAATCATTTCTTTCCTTTTACTAGGAAATAAACCAGGGAGGAGGCAGGTACACAAAACAAGAGATATGCTCATTCTAAGTTATTAGTGGAAATCTATTATTTGAATGTATGCCCCAGTTATGGACAGTCCAAAGGGGTGGGTTTGCCTTCACTGACAGGACGAGTGTCATTAGTGGGGAAGTGCATTGGACATGACATCTAATCGTTTGCTCCCTCTGCAGTGCCAGAAATGTTCTGATTAATTCACATTATGATCTTTCTAAGCATAACTTTATTCACACCGTGCTATTGCAAACATCAAAATGATGGTTTCAATGAAATACCCGATCAGCACTGAACAGCTACCTCATTGTGTTTCTGTATAGTTGCCTTTCAGCAAATAATAAATACATCTTCCAGACAAGTCCATATATTGGATTTCAATAGGCACTTAGCGTCACTCAAATGCTGAACATGGCCTAATACCAAAAGAGGTTCCTTTCCCCAGGAGCAGTCAACTGTGATGCATATTGCAGACTGTGTTTAGGAGCTCTGCAGACTTCAAGGAATAAAGAAAGTCTTGGAAATCTGTACTGAGCAGCACTTTGAGTGTCCCACGTGTATAGAACTGCTCTTGAAAACCCAACACTGGTAGCGCCTGAGGAATTGAATCAGGAAATCACTTGAGGTAACGTTTCCATCAGCTAGAAAAGTGTTTCCCTGAATGCAAAGTTCAACAGTGCGCAGCATTTTAGAGCATAAATATGAAGTTTAAATGAACAGTGGGACATTTTGATTGTTTTCAGTATACATGTACGGCAAGATACAATATAGGGTGTTGCAATTGACCGGAAACGGTATTTGAGAGCAGAGTTCAAATATCATTTTCAATATGACTAAATTAAAGAGCCCACATCCATTAAAAAGGATAAAATATCGTCACGTTTCTTCAATTGAAAATAAGCTTTATTTCAGTAGCTAGTACCATAAAAGCACAAACAAAAACAAAAGAAAAAAAAACACCACATTTCAGAAGACAAGGGTAAAATCGATACAATAATAAATACCACTGGGCCCAGGACTTAAAATTGAAAAGGGGATATTTATAGTCTCCTAGCGCCACGTTGCGCCACATTAACGTAATTATTTATGGTGTTAATGTGGCCCAATGAGGCCGAAATCTCTGTGCCCTATTTACAGGGTGGGGCAATGTATGCATTGCGCCACCCTGTAACCCTTTGTGCTACATGATGCCTGCCCCAGGCATAATGTATGCAAAGGGGGTGTTCCCCCATTAGGGGAGCCGGAAAAATGGCATAAGGAAATCTATTGCACCATTTTTTACGGCACTTTTAACGCCTGCTCAAGAGCAGGCATTAAAAGGGGGCTTCCATTATTTATAATGGGCCCGTATGTAGTCTGCAGGAGTAGCACCAATATTTTGGTGCTACTCCTGCAGAGTACATCAATAGCGTCATGTGAAATTACGCTATTGCCCCATACCCTGCGCCATGGTGCGCCGTATTTTATATATGACGCACACATGGTGGCAGTAGGGCCGTGCTAAGGGGAGCAGGGAAATTGGCCCTCCGCTTGGTGGAGCGCCACTTTCCATAAATCTGCCCCAAAATTTGTGCACAGAGTACTCTGGCACAATTTACATAAAAAATATTAAAAGTTACAAATCTGTGCAAAAAGCAATAGTTTGTTCAGCGATCAACGCCAGATACAGTACTAAGAGAAGAAGCACTTTCCGAGATGATTTACAAGGTCGATTGCAAAATGTCATGATTTTAGGTCACAGATCCAACATAGTCACTACAGCTTCATTGGCCCAAAAGCACAGTAGTATTATGAATACACATACTAATTAACAATTCATTTCACAAAAGTGTCCTGAACCATATCCATCATTGGGAAGGCAACCTGCAACTATATAATACATACAAAGCACTTCATGTTAAGAAGATAAAATATACGCTCTATTGGTCCCCTTAGCTCTAAGAAATTTAGCGACAGCAGTAACTAAAACATGATCTGTATCTGGTTTAATAATTTGTAGAGCTTTAGCAGTCCTGTGGGCGCCCAGCAGCCTGCAGGCAGGTACAAGCCACTTCCTATGAGGGATTACATAAGCGGGATAGACAAAAAGTACCTGGGGCAAATTTTCATTAGGGGTGTTTCAAGCTGGGCAGACAGTAGTTCAGTGAGATGACAAACTACTAGTGAATGATCTTAATGGTCGGGTTCCTACACCAAACTGGAAGTAGAGCTTCCTATCCTTAGGAGTTGAGATTATGTCTCAAAATGCCTCAGAGCTGCGCGTATCCTTCAGATGAGCAAAAGCATGAGACAGCTTAGAATGAATTGCTACATGCAGTTCTTCAGAATCTACCATCCTCCAATACTTATTTTTAAAATCAAGCTTCGAGGGAAAGGCAGCAGTAGTTGGGCGAGCCCAGAGCTCGCACCATCCAAGCGAATACAGTGACGCCTTAACATATCTAAGCCACGGGACACTAAGGCCCATAGTTATACTTTTTTTGTGCCACATTTGATTCATTTTCTTAAGCAAAAGTGGTGCAAACTTAAAAAATACATATTTTGTAAGTTTGCGCCACTTTTGTGTCAAAAAGCGGTGTCCTGAGTAGTCCAGAGCCGTCTCCAGTACAGGAGAGGACGTAAACAGACTTTCGGGCCTATTCCCTCAATGCCCAAATCCTTAAAAAGAAGGTACAATGGGGCATTCGATGGTAGAGAAACAGGTTTCCCTAAAAATGAATTTTCGACTATAAATATTTCTTGAGCTTTGGCATAGCCTCAGAGCACCACACCATATAAAGTGAAACTAACAGCCTTGGTCTCATAGATCTGAAGTGCTGGGCGGATCGGTTTGGTATATGAGGTGCTAAAGTCTTTGGCTAGGACCCCAGTGTACTGTTTGTCCTTCAACGCCACCTTGGAGATATGAGATTTCCAAGAAAGATTTTCAGATATTGTTAAACCAAGGTAACCAAAAGATTTCAGCTTTTCAAGTGGTGCGCTTCCAAGATCTATCTTCCCATTGTATGATTTATGGGGGTTAAACATAATCAGATTAGTTTTGGAGGTATTGATCTCCAGTCCTGAGAGAGACAGAACTTCTCAAATCGATTTAGGAGTTTCTGTAGGCCACTAGGGGTCTTGGAGATTAGGAGAATGTCATCTGCAAACAACAATACAGGGCATTTACGTGCACATATACATGGTGCATCTGCCTCCACCATAGCTAAAAAGGGGACAATATCGTTGATGTGCAATGAAGCAACATAAAGATTTCCTTTACCAATTAAGACAGTTTTCCATTATAGGTGCAGGAATCTAAAAACTTGGTCAATAGCGGAATTTTATGTGTGAAACCCAGCTTGCAAAGGGCTGAGAATGTCATGTTCAGATATCCAATCCTGGATCTTCCCCCAAAGGCAGTGGCAAAAGGTTTTTTGCACATAATTTAATAAGCTGATTGGCCTATAGTTACAGGGCAAGGATCTATCACCATTTTTATAGATGGGTACAACAACGGCACCCTTCCATGAATCAGGGATTGGTGTCCCTGCCTCTATTGCATTAAATAGGATAAGGATGTATCTGGGCCAGGCATCTATGTCAGTCAAAAGTAAGTCTGCTGGGACGCCATCCTGGTCAGCTGGCCTACCACGTTTGAGGGTGCCTAATGAATGCACAACATCAGAAAGAGCGAACAAATGTGGAGTTGGAGGGTTGGGTGGTTGATCATTAATGGCAGGAACAGCCCAGTTCTGCTCACGCACCATACTAGAACAATCCGTAGAGTATACTTGACTGAAATGGTTAACCCACTCTGACGGAGCAATATTACTGTCCACGTGCAACACACAATTATCATGGCCTTGCATGGCCAAGGACCAAAATCTTACACAATCCTGATCAGATGCAGCTTCATTCAGTGCAGCCCACCATTTCTCATCCTGTATGTGCTTGACTTTACGGATAGCAGCCTTGTAGGTTTTTCTGGCTATATAGATAGAGGCTGTATCCTTCGTTTTGATAGCTTTGATCAGTTGTTTGTTTACGGCCCTGCAGTCATTAATATACAAAGGGTGTTTCCCTTTGAGACTTTTGCCATCAAAGTTATCACCTTCCATGAAATAGGCTGCAATACTTTAAAAACAAAGACATGACGTACAATCAATTACACATTATTAGTTGTGGAGCCTGCATCTAGTTGTGCCAGCCAAAACCTCAAAATAACATTGACAGAACTTAAAATATCAGGCAAGGCTACTAATTGATGCAACTTCAAATGTCTTTTGTCGTGGTCATGCTAATGTTTGTTAGTGTTATAGTGGGAATGCTAGGCACAGACAATTGATTACATACAGCAAGCACTTAGACAGAGAGTGGATTATGGTCACTCTCTATCCTCTCAATAACTATCATGTCAATGACCAGAGGCCACAATCACAAATCAACTAAGCAATAATCAATTTTGCTTGTATGGTTAGTTTGGTTATAAGTGTGAAAGCCCTTAGCATCTGATTGAGTTCTGCCATTAAGTGCTCTAAGGCCAAATTCCATAGTCAAGGCTGTTAACTGCACAGCTGCCTGCTACCACTTATTGATGGGAGGGATGTCTAAGGAAGGAACACACCACATCCGATCTTCCTCATGCGTGGAGCTGTGATCATCCCAGTCTAAAGGCTCAAAAGTGACATTGAAGTCACCTGCTACAATGATTATAAAATACCGGGGGCACTGCCTAAGAAACCCTTCCAGCATGAGTAGCGTACTGGAGGACAAGCCCACCTAACCCCTCTTGCATAGTTATTAGTAATAATTACTCTGGACTGTGACCCAAATGATAACAGATACCTAATATGTCAAGAGAGTCAATGGGTAACTGTAATATGTGGTAGTTTAATGTTGTTCTAACCCATGTGGTTAGACCACCAGAGGGTCTACCCCTCTTGCTAGGAAGTGCTGAAATATGAAAATTCAGAAACCCAGAACGTAAGAGTGGATCCACTGCCCATGTTTCCTGGAAAAGGCAGATATTGTAAATATCAATAAATTGGTCAAAGGCTTGCGAGGAGGTAGTAGAACTTAAACCTGCCACATTCTAGGAGACAAGACGTCCCTCATCATTATGAGATGCCGGGTGCAACATAGATGTGGTTGTGGGACCATTGCCTGGGCAATTAACTAACTGTTTTTTGCAAAGTCTGGCAAGAGCTGTCAAAGTTAGGAGAACTAATAAACTCAGGAGCAGGGAGAGCACTAATGCCAGGACCAGCTACATTATGCAAAGCGGGAACCAATGGTGAATGGACTGGAACAATCTTAAATGAAGCACTGAGTCAGTCACTGTCATTTAAACCTGATGAACTACCCCCTAAATGAGCATTATAGTGCTTAGAGACCCTGAGGTATTTGCACTGGATAGGGGAGTTCCTTGGTGGACATGTTCTGGCATCTAAGGCCAAGCGATCATCTACCATGCACTTATCCCTTAGTGTCAGCTCAATCACATAATAAGGTGTAGCAGGATCTGGTCTCCTAATTGCCCTAATTATGTCCTCACGAATCACGGATTGACAAACTCTCACATAATGTATCCAATTCATTTCTTTGTTTTTAGTGGCTTCTCCTATCTCTCTAGATGCAACAGGGTATAGCTTGGGTACATAGACCATCAAAACAGAATTTGTAGATTTGGGCTTGTCAAAAACAGAATTTCCCACACAATTAGAGATACTATTATCTACAGGCCCAAAGGACGGCAGTAGTCTCTTGGCTCCTTGACCATGCCTGTGTCACGACAATTGGAAGCCCAGCAAACATTCCCTATCCTCCCGCCTGCTTGCCATTTGCCAACACAAGGAGCCAAACTAGCACTAGCAGAGCCAGGAAAGGGGTTAAGATTCTTGTTAGCGACTGGCAAAGGAAAATTAGGCAACACAGATAATGGACCAGGAGAATTAGACGCAAGACCATGGGCACCAACCAGGGGAGTCATCACGGCTGATGGAGTCATCTGCCTCGCCATAGAGATTCATGTGGATATCAAAGATTTGAGCTCAGTCACCTCAGCCTTTACATCTTGTATATGAGAAAGATGTTGGGACTCAGTCATGTTGGGGGCGACAGTTGTGACTATGGTCTCACCTGCCGTAATATTGGGGACCAGATCGTCATGTGTGTCAAAGATGTCTCTTAGGGGACTGAAACGATTACTGTAAAGCAGGACATTACTATCATCAAGTGACAATTTGTTTGCCCGTGTTGGTGTAGTGTGAGTGGAATGACATGCCCCCCTTTCCCTTCGTGCACACACCCCTGCAGGTCTTGCAGAGATTTTCTTGCAGTTAACCCCCAAATTTATGGAAGGACACACACCCTGAACATTTTCGGGGTCATTGTCTTGGGGGGGGTAAGTATTTCTTCACATTCATCTAGAAGATTATCAATCCTTGTCATCACAGTTATCTGCTGCATGTTTCCGATTTTTATGTTTTTTGTTCTGCACTGTCACAGCCCTGCCCTCTGCCGCCCTTCTTTTACCCATATGCAATATCACTTTTTAAGAATAATGTGTAGATAGGCCCGCCCAGGCCTGCTAGATCCTCCTCCTGCCAAAATACAACTGCTACAGCTGCAGCCTCTGAGGCCAATTTGATGGTGCAAAAGAAACAAAAAAATATTAGAGGGGGGCCCAGGCCAGCCTTCTTCTGGCTCTGATGTGCATAGATGGGCATGCCCTCGGCCCGGGATTTGACCGGGTGCGGTACGGACGCCACCCCCACAGCTGTGATCTTTGCAGCACTTTACAGCGCCCATCGTTGGTGCAAGTGTGAACAGCTGAGCAAGTAAGATGGCCACTTCCAGGGGCCAAGGGCAATCTGGGATCTGTAGTCCCCCAGGCAAAGTTCAGTGTGTCACGCTTCTTATGTTTGACAGAAAACACGTTAAGAGCTTATAATTTTATTTGGCTTGGCATAGACTTCTTCCCCCATTCCTAAGCAGTGTAAATAACAGGCGTTATTACCATCCAGTGTTATGGTATTCCTACTTCCTAGCACAAAGGCACCAGTGCCTGTGCACTGGGAAGTGCAGAATCACAAAATGCATAAAAAAAGATCAGAAGAAGATCGATCCCTGACCACTCTCCATGAGCACCACCAAATTAAAGGCTTTGTCATGGTGTGAGGTGTCATTGCTTTGTCCGAGCTCTATGATTATTAAATAAAGGTAAGATGAATGTGCCACTCAGCTTTTATGAAATTTACAGAAAGCAAACACTACAGTGGCAATGAGGTGTCTCACAAATTACCCACATTCCCAATCCTCAACTCTCCCAGAATATTCAGCTTGCCCACGGTCACTGCACCTGTGGAGAAAATCATGGCATGCTTAGAAGATGAAAGTTCAGAGGTGAAGACTGAACCTGGCACTTCACCTACTTCAGATGTCCATCCTGCAACTCAGCCTGCCCAGGGATCTGAGGATTCACATTCTTTTTGTGCTCCTCCAGTGTTCTGTCTTGTAGACACCGATGGGCTTGTTAAAAATGGGTGAAAGTATTTCAGGCCAGATGTATCATCACGGCCCTTTGCGATTCGGAAAAAGCGATTTTTAAGAAATCACTATTTCCAACTCGCAAAGTGCCATGTATCACATTTGCGAATCGGTAATAGCGATTTCTTAAAAATCGCAAATGCTATTACCGAATCGCAAATTGCGATACCGGCCCCATTCGCAGCTATGGGCCTGTTGGCCAATATCTGCGAATTTGCTTCATTTCCAAAATTGCGATTTCCGAACCAGAAATCGCAATTTTGGAAATGCAAAACCCCAGGGTGCTGGGGGCTAAGGCCCCCTCTGCTGCACCCCAAAACATGTTTGGGGGACATGTAAGGTGCACACATGCCAAAAGGGCATGTGTGCTTTACATGTACAATGTAAAAATGCATTTTAAATGCATTTTTAAATTTTGCACATGGTTACCACCAAGTTCAACTTGGTGGTAATTAGCTATTCCTAACTGCCAAAATCGCATTTAGGAATTGCTTCATACATGTGCTAAGAAATCGCAAATAAGGAATCCTTATTTGCGATTTCACACTTAGAGAGTCGCAATTTGCGACTCTCTAAACAGGGTTGCAATTTTAAGGAATCGCTATTTTAGCGATTCCTTAAAATTGCGTTCAGAATGTATTTCATACATTCTGAAATGGCATTTTGCATTGAAAATGAAATGTGCCTACGTTGTCTCCTTATAAACTGTGTCATCCTGACACAGGAGAAATCATCATCAGTCTGAGGTGGGTGAGAGAGATCGCTACACCAAAACTAAAAACAGTCTGATGGTATTCTTCCTGCCCAAGAAAATTATGGACCACTAAAACTACATCTTCTTTTCCTCCATCCAAAAGTCTGGGAATGTGACAGGTTCCTTCTTCACAGACTTAATGAATCATTTTCATCAGCGTAAGTCTGAGAACTATAACTGTCGAAAGGCATTTTGCTCAGAAATCCTTGAAATATGTCAGTGTTGCATTCTGCCAAAAGCTGATACAAAGCTTCTCATACTTGAAGAGATATTGGTCATGCTCATTTATCTTTCATGGCTAAGTGCTGTGCTGTAATAATGAACACAAACAAACATCCAAAGTAACTGAAGAATCAGTTAGCAACATTAAAGATCTATGCACTAAAGGTAATGGCCAAAAACACCTATGTTACCTGAGTGGTCACTGCTTACCTAATAGCAGTACCTGTCCGATGCCCAAGTACCTATCATCCACAAGGCAAATATGTCCTTTCTAAACTGTCTGCATAAGCCAAAAGGAACCCAAACTGACAAACTGACACTCTCAGTCACAAATGAATCAGAAACTATCTGATGCCACACTCAAATGCTCCTTGAGGATGTACTACCAAATTAGGGAGGTGGCAGCTGATTCTGATCATTGCCTGCTTCATCATCAAAGGGGACATAAATTCCAAGGACTGCTAAAGTCTTTCACATTCGACGCAGAGTGCAGACAGATGAAAATAGCTAAATATTGAAATTTAGGAAAGCCAGTTCCATTGCCAGTTCTGCAATAAATGTGTAAGAGATGCCAAACAGGCCCTTCTTGATGCTCTCAAATGTTCCCACTTCTGCCTTTTCCACACAGAACTCTCCCATTGCTCTACCAGCCAGCAACATCTATGTAGTAGAGGCACCTGAAGACCGGATGCCCCCTCACGCTTAAGCTCACAGCCAAAAATGGCCTTTTCCAAATCATATGTCAGCTGGTTGCCAAGATAAAAGGCCGTGAACAATTGGCAAATGTTTTCTGAACTCTTTCAAAGACCAGCTCATTCTACTGCACATAGAGAGTAGTGACAGTAGCTCAGCACTTCTGCAGACTACCATTTAGGAGCACGGACAAATGTGAAAAATTTCAGTACCAGGCTATCATCGAACCAGGAACTGGTCCCACAACCTATGTGATTCCTGTTGTCTCTGCTCCCACATGTCATCCTGGGAACAAAATTGGCACATGTGGGAACATATGCTACCCAAAACGTGCAGTTCAGTCAGAATGACATTTTGCACCCGTGACATGACACACCAGTTCAGTGTTGCAAATTTCTGTTCAAATTGGAGTTCAGCAATGGTTACCTCCAGCCAGCATTGAAAGAGAACTCAAGATACATCACCACGTTTTCAACACATTGTGATATAAACACCTTAGTTTAAGTGTTTACTAAACAGCTGAGTTCTCCCAGCAAGTACTTACAGGATCATACAGAGCAATCCAAATTTCCTGAATTTCAGTAATGACACATCTAGAAAAGACAATGATGAAGCTTGTCAAAATCTGCTATGAGGTATGGGATGCAAATCTGGCTTTGAACAAAGAAAATATTGCTTTGATAAGACCTTTCTCAAAATCTGTGGAGACATCTATGCTATGATGGCATGCTTCCTGATCCAGCTAAAATCACAGCACTAATGCCCATTCCAGTGCCTCAGAATATGTCTGCCCTGTGCTCGTTGATGGGCCTCTCCAACTACTGTGTCTGTAACAACCCAGAGGTTTTCAGAGATAGTTCCTCATTGAGAAACTAGATAAAAAGGAAGCTTTTAGGGTAATTTGCAACAGAATCTCATAGGCCAATGACCTGGTTTATTTTCACCCTCAACTCCACAGTAAACCTTTTATAGATGGAAGTCCATTAGGTCTGAAACTCATACTTGCCCAGAGGAACACTGATCTGGAAGATCCCTGCTGCATCATGGCCTATACCAGCTGTAGAGTTATCAAAGGGAAAAAATGTTTGGCCATTATCTAGGCCTTTTGGCACTTCCACTTGTTTGCTTAAGATAAGCCACTTACCTTCACTACAGATCCTCAAGCTTTGGTTTCCATATTCATCTACCCCAAAACAAAGATGCCTCAAAGAGTTAAGAAGAGTGATCTCCAACTTCAGGACTACAATTGTAACATCATCCATCACCTGGGAAAGGAAAGAAATCTGGATGGAATGCTTGCTGTGAGAGTAAGCCTTCTTTTTCTAAAAAGTACCTATAGAATCTTCTATAACATGCCCACCTATGTGCATTACTAAAAGGATGTAGGTGCAAAGGCATCAAGAGATGACACAACGTTCCAAGGGATAGAGAGCCTCCTGGAAATCCAGAAGTGGAGAGACTTGGAGCACACTCAAAACACACAAAAAGTTGATTGTCAGACCTCAAGCCCTTCAGATAAGTCTCCAATTATATTGCAACTCACTACTTGGGATTAATATTGAGAGGCATCCATCAAGAAATGCCATGCCACTTGTAAAAACATGTGGACACTGAGGTATAGATTCCACCAAGTGCTTTCTATGGCAGAGTCTATGCTCCCTTCACTTGACCACCTAGTGGGAAGAATGGTGGGGTATATACCACGTTAACCAACAACACGTCCAAGCAGAGGGTCAGCAAGTACCAGAATCCTTTCAAATATCCCTACTCCCGGTATATGTATGGCTAGAAGTGGAAATTAACTTCTTTGGACCTCAAGATAGCATTTTTTAATAGTGAAAGTGTTCTTGATTACCTGCAGTGATAGCTTCTCCTAGCACGGCAGCAGATGTAATAATTTCAGCGTTAAACAGAATGATTTTCATGTTGGCACCCATTGCTGGTGAAATATGACAACAAGCCCCATTCAGTGGAAATGAATTCAAATAATTTGCAGCCCATTTAGGGTTTGAACATCAGAAAAAACACACCACTGTGGAGGCATTGTTGACAGATTTATTGACACTCTCAGGAAAACAATACAGATAGCAAAAATTTTAAGATTACCAGTTTTTCTACATTCTATGTCCTCTGTCACACATTTAGATGTTAACCAGGTACACCTCACATCACCACTGGTGTGTAACCTGCTGAGCAGGGTTGTATGACGGAACAACACTGGTACAAACATTGCATGCCTGTACAACACATTTTTTATCCAACATTTCTTTAGCAGGCATCTGTTTTATCTCGGGTGCCATTATCACGCATTATTTCCTCTAGCTATGGTAAGTATTAGTAAGGTAAGTTTAAATAAATATATGTTTAGATATATATGTATTTTTAATTTTTTTTTGGGAGGGCCCGCAAGCTCCTAGAGAGTTACCTTGAACACATGGTCAAGGCATGCGTGGTAAAGGCCTATACGTGGTAAAAACATGAGTGGTAATAAATGTGTTGTGAATGTACTGCGATGTAAAGATCACATTGTAAAGACTATTTTCTCCAAGCGGGTGTTTGGGCAAAGGGTAAGGACTGATAACCCACAATTTCTCATCTGTATCATGAAACAAAAGTGTAGAGCATTGTACATAAATGAAAAAATGACAATGTATACCCACACAAATTGAAGACCTCCATTTTCTGATCTGCATCAATGAAATATACTGTTGGTGACACTGTATGAGACTCGTAAAACTGTCCCTCACTTATTACCTCAAACTTCCATAGTAACAGATAACGAAGCCTCCAGAATTGAGGATTATATATAGTAGTTAAATGGTGTGTAATTCCTAGTGATGACAGAAATGGACCATCTCCCCTGAAGCTGTGTGCTGCTATCAGTTATCAATATCGATGGAACATCCCCTTCCAAACAAAACTGCTTCATATTTTGAATAGTGAATCCTTCAAAAATTACACACATACCCACTTAGAAAAAACATCCACTACAACTAAAGGAAACTTAAAGTTACTTGATAGTTAATTCATTGGGTAAGAACAATCTAAATAAACACTGTGCCATGGTTTAACTGGATTCAGTTTGGCACACAGAAGATTGCACCTTTACTTTAATTATTGTTTCTACCTCTTTACATATTACATCCTTCTGAACCCATGTAGTCACTTGCTAATCTAAACTTGGCTAAAACAATTGCATCTTCAGCCTTTCCTTATTCAAACTTTGTCCTTAATGCCCATCATGAGGCAATGAAATACTCTTGGGGAGTAAGCCAGATGCTGGTATGAATCTTTCACCTCTCATAAGTATAATCTTCCTGCACAAGATTAATACATCTAAAACTGTTACATATTGCCTTACTGAAGGAGAAACATTACACTTTCTCCTGTTCCCTGTTAACAGCAACTGCACCACCACCTTCCACGCAGTTTCAACCTCCATTACCAATACCCATTCATCAAGTGAAAATACATCTTCTCTACCTATAATAGCACTGTGAACAGAAGCTGCTGCAACCGTGCTCTCTTTAGCTATTATGTCAGGTCCATCTATAACACTCCAATCTAAAGAAACCTTAATTAAGCAGCCGATGAACATTTTTCCAACTATGAATGTGTGCAACCTTATACGGATACTCTTACAGCCTAATTTCCAACCTTGGGAGCCTTGCTGAACCTTTACCAACACCACCAGGAACCAATACTTTAACCAGCAGTTTATGATCAGAACATAAAACAAACTTTGTCCTCGATAAATAGGTCATACAATACCCAGATCTCTATGCATCTGCTAGGGCTTTCCACTCTATTAGAGAACAAAACATTAAGGGCCTGATTACGACCTTGGCAGTTGGTATACTCTGTCCTCAAAGCATTTGTGTTGGTCCTTACCCCATTCATAACTGCATTCTTTTCTAAGAAAAATTCTGACAGTTCTGTTTTAGCAGCAAAAAGCTCTATGAACCTTGAGTAGTATTAAATCAAACCCATAAAGGATCTAGACTTCTCTTTGTCACATGGAGCAGGCTTACTTGTCCTCACCATGTCTAATTTGGGTTTTACCCCCCTCTCCACATATGGTATATCCTAAGTAATCATTTATCTATTTCCCAAAAAATTGCATTAGCTTTTTCTTAAGGTAAGGCCCATCTCAACAATTTTATGTAACACTTCTCTAAGTATCAGATTATGTTGATCAATATCAAGATCAACCAAAATATCAGCTTTGAAATACACTATGTTCTGCATTCCCTTAAAAGTGCACTCATAATGTGTTGAAAAACACTCACCGTTAACAAAAGGTCTTTGCAAGGCATCAGCTACCGCCAATTGTTATTATCCAACAGATCATTCTACATCTAGAATACAACAAAGATCATAATGTTACCAAGAACTAAGAAAACACATCATAACACCATGCTATCACAAACACTCTAACATTCATAGTTTGTTACCTTTCCTTCCCTATCTCCTTAGCTCCAGCCCAGTCTGTCAAATGCATCATCTCGATCCAATCAAAATATCAGGTCTCCTGAGTGACTTATTACTGCTATCAAGTGGTGATAATTTTTGTTTATGTTGAGAGGAGATGTAATGTAGTATACATGGTCACTTGTGGTCTGTGAAGTGTAAAGGCAATAGAAAAGAGGTACCAGGAGAAGAGTACAAGCATGAGAATGAGGAAGACACACCCTGAGTGCCCTCTGTGTGCACCATCAGAAAGATCCCTCTCTGCAAAAGAAAGGCTTATAATGCAGAGCAGTCTCATTGTTTTCTCACCTTGAGTTCTATGAAGGCAGAATTAAGGTATGATGATTGCAGTTGTTGACGCAGATATGGTAAATAGAAATTATTTTATGTGTTTTGATTAACGAGAAGTTTGTAGAGTAATTAATCATAGAGAAAATAATGTGCACGTTTGAAAATGTGCCTACGGAGAATGGCACCCACTTATATGAGAGTTGTACTAAAAGAGCTAAAATTGTGTGAAATGATGCTTTTGAACATAATCTTCCTAAAATTCTGATTAGATTGTGTTATTGGTGGTCACTAATAAACTAATTCTGAGCTGATTAAATAAAGTTTGAGTTAACCAGATGCATTAGAAATGTAATCAATAGGGAAACAAAAATTGTTAAACATTTATCGAGTTGTGGTTATTCATGAAATTATGGTTATAGTTGTTGATTGACTAATGATTCTCTTGGTGGTTACTAATTGATTATATTGATTATTGATGCCACTGGTCACTATGTGATGAGGATACTCCATGCGATCCAAAAGGTTCATCGGCCTATAAGCGTCTCCTTGTAAGTTTACCTATTAAGGACCAAGCGCGTCAGCACAGTAATTGCCTTCTGTTTTATTCAAAGGCAACAATCACTATGCATTACACACATTTTACTGCATTATTTTGTCGTCACACTACATCTCGAAATTGTGGTAATTATATACTGCATCAGGATGGATACAGCATCCCTATTTGGTACTTCTCTCTGAAATAAGTTCCATCTGTCCACGTTTTATCATATGGAAGAACATTTATCTTTGTGGACCATTTGTCTGTTTTCAATTATTCTAGTATATCCAGTTAAAAAGAATACTGATCATTGTGCTGTGAAAGCTACTAAACAATAAAGTTTATCTTTATAACAGTAATAGCTGGATAAGGCAGCAAAAGGATAGGAGCTCATGTACAGACCTCCTCAACAGACAAGACATTAGCAATGCCTCCTTGGTCACTGCACTTGCAACCAAGTTGGCTGCTGTAATGGTTACAATACCACAAGAGAGAAGTGCCCAGGAGTGTATGGGCTTCTCTGCTCCAAGAATGCCACCAGATGTCCTCTGCCTAATATTCTTTTTCACCCAAAGATGGTGCCTATCTTAGTGGCTGCTTCACACACCCACCCAGTGCCTTACCTTACACACCCCAATGCACCCCCCCTCTGGTGTGCTGTGTCAAGGCATGATCTGAGACGAGAATGCTGGGGAATGCAGTTCGGCTTATCATCTGATGGGATGCCACTTTTTCACTCAGAGGGTGATGAATAAATTCTGATGCGGTCCACAGGATGCTCCGGATGACTGATAACAAAATATGAGAAAGGTGTAGACTATGGGCTAGATTTACTAACCTTTCATGCTAAGCAACACAGCAAGGCAACTTGCTCTGTTGCACTGTGTGAAAGAGAGAGAAAGGGTAGAAATACACCATAGCTTATAGAATATGCTGCACTTCTGCTCTCTCATAGTGCTGACACACTTCAGGCAGTCTAGCGCTATTGCAGGTACCCTTACACCATGATGCATTGGTGTATGCGTTACAAGCAGGATTGTTTCTGTGCAGAAAGAGATTCCTTCCTGCTCAAAAACAACGCTTAGAGGCATATTTCACTTCCTGAGTGTGCTTCAGAATGAAGCACACATAAAAAGAGGATGTAAAAAGGAGAAATTAATGTATTTCTCCTTGTAATGGCAGTCATGGTGCCAGGCTTCCTGTGTTAAGGTCAGGGTTGTTTCTGTGAGGAGGAGATACCTTCTTGGACAAAAACAATACTTACAGGCATATTCCTCTTTCTAGCATAGCACACATAGAAAGAGGTTGTTACAAGGAGAAAAAATAATATTCCTACTTGATACGCCAGCATTGAGTATGTGCACCATTCTGGCTCAAACCCAGGTTTACTGCATTTAGAGAAATCTAGGGCCGTATTTATACTCCGTTTGCGCCGAATTTGCGTCGTTTTTTTCGACGCAAATTCGACGCTAAACTAACGCCAACTAACGCCATATTTATACTATGGCGTTAGAGGCGAATAGCGCCAAAGTTCCCGGAATGTGCGTCATTTTTTAGCGTGAACCCCTTCCTTGCGTTAATGATATGCAAGGGAGGCGTTCCCGTCTAAAAAATGACTCCCAGGCCTTTACGTGGTATTTATACTCCCGGGCAAAAGAGACGCCCGGGAGTGGGCGTGGCTAAAAACGGCGCATTTGCGCCGCTTTTTAACGCCTGGGTCAGGCATGGCGTTAAGGGACAAGTGGGCTCAAAATGAGCCCAGAGTGCCCTCCCCTGCCCCCAGGGACCCTCCCTGCCACCCTTGCCCACCCCAGGAGGACACCCAAGGCTGGAGGGACCCACCCCAGGGACATTCAGGTAAGTATTTTTTTTTTTTTTTTTAATAATTTTTTTTGGCATAGGGGGGCCTGATTTGTGCCCCCCTACATGCCACTATGCCCAATGACCATGCCCAGGGGACATAAGTCCCCTGGGCATGGCCATTGGGCAAGGGGGCATGACTCCTATCTTTACAATGATAGGAGTCATGTTGATGGGGGATGGGCGTCGAAAATAAATGGCGCAAGTCGGGTTACGACGATTTTTTCGACGTAACCTGACTTGCCCCATTTTAAGACGCCCATGCGCCATTTTCCCCCTACGCCGGCGCTGCCTGGTGTACGTGGTTTTTCTCGCGCACACCAGGCAGCGCCGGTCTGCTTGCGCCGGCTAACGCCATTCAATAAATACGGCGCCCGCATGGCGCTTCAGAATGGCGTTAGCCGGCGCAAAACTTTTTGACGCTAAACTGCGTTAGCGCAGTTTAGCGTCAAAAAGTATAAATATGGGCCCTAGTAACCAAAATAAGGGGAACATTCTCTTGTAATCAGACCAACATGGCTTCAAAAAGTATTGTAGTGTCTTCCCCTGTGCAATCTCATGAATTAAACATAAACCGGGGCCAGTACTTTAACTAAATCCTTATAAATTATCAATATCCACAGGATTACAATTCAAATGATTCAAGATAATGATTAACAGCACATGCAGTCAATCTTACCATCATCCACAGAAGAACAATTTAACTCAGAGGTACAGATCTTGATCACGTTTTGACGGTGACGAAGAAACAAGATAGTCACAAAACAATTGTTAGCTTTCTTGTTTTGCTTGAGGCTGGCTCACATCTTGGAATAAAGAAAATGAAGCCCTATCAGAATAAGAAGACGTTCTTTTTCGTGTTTATAACTATGGAGAACCTTGAATAGAAGACATCAGATTAAAATCATTACCTCAACCTCAGGCCTTAAATACTGTCTGTTTACAAAAATCTGCGTTTGCGTCAAAATTCATGTATGAATGCGCAGGAATGTCCATGCCCCACCCATTGAATGCCTTACGATGCAAACTAATGCAAGGCAGCAATATACACTGCTGCATGTTTTTCGTTTTTACTAGGTCACACAAAGTCCTGCCAATCGGACTTTGCATGGCTTAGTAAATTCCAATATCCATTATACGCCCTGGCTTTTTTATAAAAGTGATACAACCATGAGGCAAAAGGTAATCTGAGCCTATAGGCCTAAATTCGCCGAAACGAGACCATTTTCAACTTCAGTGCACACCATCCACGTTTGCTGATTAAAGTGCTGCAGACAAACAGTTAAGGAGCCATAAATCAAGCTGAAGTACTCACTGGAGGTGTTGATCATTTTCATGCTGTGTGATCTTGTGATCTAGACTGCACCAATTTCTCCTTAATGCTCAGATATCTCATGCAACATCTGGCGAGTCACAACTGTGGCGAATGAAGGCCTTGATTTATACCTTTTGACGCTAAACTGCGCTAACACAGTTTAGCGTCAAAAAGTATACCACCGGCTATCACCATCCCAAGACACCGGCCGGGCATCATATTTATGGAATGACGGTAGCTGGCAGTAAGGCCCAGCTAGCGTCATAAAAAAGGATGCTAACCTGGTGGAGAGGCGTAGGGGGAACAGGGGGATTAGCGTCAAAAGATGACGCTAGTACGGGCAGAGGCATAAAAATGCCTCTAACCAGACTAGCGTCATTTTCTGATGTTAAAACCCCAGGGACATGACTCCAGTGTTAGTTAAGCCAGGAGTCATGCCCACCTCCACCCCAATGGCCATGCCCAGGGGACATATGTCCCCTGGACATGGCCACAGGGCCCAGTGCTATGTTGGGGGGCCCAAGTTAGGGCCCCCTATTGCATTACAAAAAATAAAAAATAATACTTACCTCTACTTACCTATACTTACCTGGGATGGAGTCCCCATCCTCTGCTGTCCCTCTGGTGTGGCTGGGGGTGTCCCAGGGGCTTGGGAAGGGCATCTCTGGGCTCTTTCCATGGTCTCTGACCATGGAAATAGGCCCACAGGTCCCCTAATGCCTGCCCTGACCGGGGCATTAAATAATGGTGCTACGCAAGCTTATTGCCGTTATCTAAGGCCCTCATCCCCCGTGCTATATTTCAGCACAGGGGGAATATATGGGGCTAAGGCCATATCATCATTTTTTTGCCCAGGAACACATACTTTGCATCTCATTGATGCAAGGTAGTTTTCCGCAGGCAAAAATTTACTTTATTTCGAATATTTTGGCCCTAGACATGTCTAGCGCCAATATATATATATATATAAATATATATATATATATATAGTTAAGTTTGCACTGAATTATCGTAAAAGAAATGACACTAATTCAATGCAAACAAAGTATAAATATGCCGCTAAGGCCCTGATTTATACTTTGTGACGCTAAACTGTGCTAACGCAGTTTAGTGTCAAAAAGTATACTGCCGGCTAGCGCCATCCCAAGATGCCGGCCGGGTGTCATATTTATGGTATGACAGTAGCGGGCGGTAAGGCCCGGCTAGCATCATAAAAAAGGACACTAGCCAGGATGGGGAGGTCGTAGGGGGACCCGGGGGTTTAGCGTCAAAGGATGACACTAGTACGGACCGAGACATAAAAATGCCTCTAACCAGACAAGCGTCATTTTCTGACATTAAAACCCCATGGACATGACTTCTGTCTTAGTTAAGGCAGGAGTCATGCCCACCACCCCAATTACCATGCCCAGGGGACATAGGTCCTCTGAACATGGCCATTGGGCCCAGTGCCATGTAGGGGGGCTCAAGTTAGGGCCCCCTATAGCACTACAAAAATTAAAAAAAACAAGACTTACCTCTACTTACCTATACTTACCCAACCAGGCGTTACATATTGGCTCTAAGCAAGCTTAGCGTCATTATTTAAGGCCTCCATCCATGTGCTTGATTTTAGCATGAGGATAAATATGGCGCTAAAGCCATATCCTCATTTTTTGGCCTGGAACGCCTACCTTGCATCTCATTGATGCAAGGTAGTTTTCCGAAGGCAATAAATGACTTTAACTCCAATATTTTGGCATTAGACATTTCTAGCACCAAAATATAAATATGGATTTAAGTTTGCGCTGAATTAGCGTAAAAAGATTTACGCTAATTCAGCACAAACAGAGTATAAATATTCCCCGAAGTATGTATTCTACCTTCTAAAAAAGACACTTATATCTATTATCTCCCTCTACAGCCTGTGTTTAAAAATGGTCTGTAATGCAAGGCTGTCCTCCAGTACAGCCTCGCAAGAAGTCAGACACTAGCTAATGATTAAACATTAAGAGAATCAGACAAAAGTAATTCAAGTTTCATAGCTTCCCTTTCCCCTCCCGAGGCAGTGAAAAGATGGCTGATAGAGCTCCAGTCAACCAAAGTGAGCCTGATAACCATATTAATATGGATTCCAATAAAACCTGTCCCCAGGTCGTAACCACCATAACAGCAGAGAGGTCATGAAAGCTCATTCTATTTGCTTCAACATCTGGAAGTACAGCACTCTTGCCTGAATGCTTTCTGTGGGTAATCGAGGAGCAATATCCGCAAGCAAAGTAAGATGTTAAATATGTACCCCATGCGTGTCAAGAGAAAATGCAATTATCTCACAAAGTTGTCTGCGAGGCCAAAAATGGCATTAAATAAAGATTGAATAAACGTCTGGTCAGATGACAGGATGAAACCCAGCTATAGTTGTGTTGAATGTAATAATCATCTAGAAAGCTTCGGTGCTAAGGAAACAACACTCCAGGATGGTTTTATTGGCTGCGCCTAGGTGATAAACTGATCAATAAATGAAGCATTCTGTGCCATTCTGTCATTTTAATTTTTTCACGGGTTGGGCACAGTAGCTGCTGGCTTATGTTTACGGCGAGGGGGGGTGCACAATAGTAATAATAAACAAGTAAATACTACAAAATAAAAAAGGCACTTACCTTCAGGTCCTGATGCTGCTTTCATGCTGGTAACATTTTCACTTACAGTCCTTCAGTCGAGATTCCAGACATTCCAAACCACTTTTTTAGTCCAGCTTAGCAAAACATATTTTGGAATTAGACATCAACTATCTTCTTTGAAATTTGCATTGACCACCACTTTTGACACTGATATTCAAAATAGCTAGGTTACTGTCTCACCAGTGCTTTCACCCCATGGCCAGGAGTGTAGCACGATAGAGAAAGGGTAAATATTCACATCTATGCAATGAAACAATGAAAGAAATGCTGTAATGTGGTTTGCTGACAGTGGTTCTCCAGCATTGAAGACAATGCTGCAGATTGAGTTGGTTTTGGTGTGAGTAAAGTGGCATATTTCTCAACTCTGTGGGCTACACCTTCTGTTACTCTGATGCAGGCGCCTCTGAGTAGGGTGGTTGATCTCAGACTGAACTTACAATCCAAACCTGTGCTTCTTTGTTTGTTGACTGACTGCACTCTGCAGTGTGCTGCATTCACAGACTGCAGTGCAAACACAAGAACTGTCTCAGGATTGCTGTTCTGTGCACACATACTGTAGTATGTCCAAATCATTTAGCTCTGGGCTTCTAAGGAGTACTGCACTCACAGAATGTATTCTTCACAGAATCTAACTCCGTGCTGCATTCACAGACTGCAGTGTGAACACAGTGTTAGCGCGTCTGACCTCATTTGGTTAATTGACATTAATTTATAATGGGAAGCGTCTGTAGGTCGATGGACCTTTTAACTGCGTTTAGAGTAGTTCCCACCATGAGACTCCATACCAACACAAATCAATAGCATTAACAGTCAATAGCATTGATAATCATAGGACTCAGTAATTTCCACACACTGTGACCTCTCAGCCATGAATAACCACACATTTATGTAAAGTTAGAATGTTTATTTCCCTATATTATTAAACCTAATATCACGTAACTTAGTCTCAAAATCAAACGATAAGCATACAGAAACAATACTGGCTGCCTAAATCTCCTAAAGAATCGCAATTTAATCAAGGCTTGGACCACTGCACATCCTAAGGTTCCAGTACAAATCAATAGCAAGAATAACTGTGCAAGAGAAATGGCATACATTTAGATTCAGCAAAGAAAAGACATCAACTGTTATTACATGTAGGGAGCATCATCCGTGAGTAGCCTAACTAAGCTTCAGCTTAGTATAGCATGTTTGGACTTCATGCAAAACAATTTAGTCAACCCAAATTTGGAAAAATATCTAACTATGGCTCTATCAAATTAGCAGTTGGTACCTAGGGACAAAAGCAAATAGACATAAAAATCAGTAACATCGTCTTATACCTTGCCTAAGTATGGTTCAGCAAGCTGTAACAGTCTTCATCAATTGGATATCTGTTCGGTCAGCAAGGCATTGGAATTCAGCATTAAAGTTCAAGAAAGTAAAGCCTCTTCATGCAGTTCGGAAAAGAATAGCATCTAAAACACTCAAAGGAATGGGAAGAATGAGTATCTGGGCAGTTTGAAAGAATAGAGCTAATGGTGTCTCAGGACGGTTCAGAAAGAAAGGGCAAAAATGGCATATCTTTTCCCGGTGCAGTCTGACTAAGTTAAATTCCATAAAACTTCTTCCCACGTTGCTATTGGTCAAAGAATCATACGTTTACATTTAGTCCAATGAAAGTAGAACCCCAAATCTAAGAATTTACTAGGGCACTGGTCATCTGTTGATGAGTGGCTCCTCTTCTCCTGTTCCCGTTGTTGGGCTTGTCAGGCAACAAATTTGGATCAGCTTATACTTATCCATTGTCTGCTCCTGAGAAGGTCGTCTTTACACACAGTGAGTTATACAATGTACCCCTAGCTAGTACAACATATTCCAGCAAGCAGTTCTCATGGGAAAGAATCCTAGTTACTAACATTCGGTCCATGCAATGAAAAATCACAATTTAATTCTCTAAGCAGCCATTTTATAAATTGCCTAAGCAGTGCAGCTTTACATGAGGCTCTGCAACTAGGCCCAAGACCTCGCTAAAGTAAGGTCTATGATTAATAAAGCAAATACATAACCATTAATATGACATACTACTACATTATTCCAAACAGAAGCTCAACATTTTACATTAATAAGCTGTTAATAGGTACACTTCGTGAATATTGGTGGTCACTCAAGTATGCACCTTTTCGAATGCATGTATTATTTCTCTACATTAACTCATTTTCTATGCAAAGTCATCACACAAAATACATGAATGTCTATTAGTAAAATTCAGTGTTAACAATCCCTCCTCTGATGATTAAATGTGTAATCACATATACATCTTCCCACACACATTTTCTGCTTCAGCTAAAAATTGTCATCTCTATCCCCTTTAGTCTTCGTTCCCTCTTTGAATTTTCTCTAAACACATTTTTTCTCTTCATTTCTTCCCTTCTCTGATCCTTCTTCAGTTTCTTTAACTTAATCATGCAACACAATTTACATATTCCCCATGCTCCAATTGTGCAAACCACAAATAATCAATTCTGTTTAATTATTTTCAACATTATCCCTTTCCCAATGTTGCTGAGCCAATTTCCCACCGAAGCAAAACCTTTTCCAACTTTCTCCTAAACACCTGGTTCTTTCAGCTCTTTCAAATCAGCACTATCATTAGTCAGATTACTAAGTAAGCTTCTAATTTCTTTGCTATTGTCAGGAATAAATGAGCAGCAATGCTTCTAATTAAGCATTTTGCAAACTCCGTTACCTTTTGCTAGAAGAATGTTTAACGCAAGGCGATTCTGAAGCATCATACACCTTATTGCAGCAATTTCTGTATCCATTAGGATCATGGCTCCTGAAAAATTTGTCAACATGTTATCCACAATAGTAGACAAATTTTGAATCTTTATAGAATTCAGAACAACTCCTACTGAAGGAATCATTGCTCCAAATATATCTCCCACTATACTAGAACGGGACTCTCTCTTTCGTTTAGTGTGATGTAATTCAGTCATTTTCTGTAAACGTTTCAAGTCCTCAAGTTAGAATATCTTTGGAAAAATTATTCCAAAGTAACATGTGCCATACCATCCTCTTGGAAGAGGGTAATAAATGTTTAACCTACAGATGTAATAAATTTCAGGAATCGCTGGATCCTGTCCATTCAACTTAAATGTCCATTTACTCTGAAACAAAAATACATGTTTACATTCACTTGTTCCTCAAAACAAAGTGTCAATACTAGATTTAGGCCTATATACTCAAAGCTTCCCTATGTGTTGCTCATCTAAAGCTAACCTTACTTGTGTTTTTATTTCACTAAAAGCATAATCATTTCTAAAAGTCCTTTTCTCTAAACCCTTTTCTAAATTCTCCTTTAACACCCTTCTCCTGTCATCTGTCTGATCTAAGAATCTCTTTTGTAGTGGTGTAAGCAAGCATGTCAGGTTATTTCAATGAGCCTATGTTGTACCAAAGGATAATGTAGGCTCAAATATTCCTCTCACTAATTCTATATTGTTCTGCTTAAATACTCCACTCAGGTACTTAATTATGGGGACAAACAAAAACATGACATCAAAGTTGGAGTAGAAACACTGGATGCACTCCTGGTTATAGAATCTTGTTAGTAACAGACTACAACTTATCCCATAAGTGAGGGGCAAACTATGATAGGTAACTCTTTCTTCAACTGATGAAAGAATCTGTGTGCATACATAACAATTTCTCACATCAATCGTCTCAACATACTCACTCAATAAGTGATGGAAGACATTAGAATAAACTTCCTCTTGTGCATTGTCTACAGGCAGATACTTCTCATCTAACCTGAACTTCTCTATTTCTGTTATTGCATTAGTTGTCTCCAAAGCTGAAGTCTGGTTGGATTTACTCTTCTCAAGAACTGACATTCCCACAATCAATATCAGGCACAATACCATGCACACAAAAGACAAACCAAGACTCATGTATTTACAGCTCCTATTCTTCCTACCCTGCTGGACTCATGATCTGTAAAGAATCAGAAAATAGAAGGAAAAAATAGTAAGTGTGCAGAAAAATTCAAAAACAAAATCTTTCTTTCAGCAATTATTTACAGCTCTCAGTCGTACTTCGAGAACCCTTTGTCAAAATCGTTAAGATTGTCAAAAGTTAGTTTACCAGCTTGTCAAATCAGGTTACCTTTGTCAAATCAGGTCATCAAAGTCTTTTACAGTTACTTTCAACAGTGTCTTTTCTTCTCTGTACTTTTCTCAGCTTGTAATTTCCATAGTTCAGTTCATTGATTTCCTTCAAGTGCCAAAATATTGACCTGGAATGTCTCTATCAAAACAAAAAGACAAAAATTATCTTTGCCAATCACTTGTTGTTCCATTTTCCCACTCAGGGCCTGCGTACCTTCGACTTGCAATTCTCTTCCTTTCCAACTTTTGATCTCCATTTAATTCTCCTTCACTGAGGTCTTCTCTCCTTGTCATAGGTACTTCCTCCTCAATTGTTGTCACACCAATTGCTTCCTTTCTCTTTGCGTGTGACTCTGGTCACTCATCTCCTTCCAGTGGACCCTTGTTTAAAGCTCTTTTCTGTGTTGAACTTAAAACTTCTTCTTGCTCTGCAGGATTTTCTCTTGACGGACCTGTGACTAGTTCAGGAGGAGTCAGACCACACTGGCTTTGATCCGCCTCAACTCCTTCCCCCCTCAGGGTCTGGTATTTGCTCTGTTTGTCTCTCAAAATCGTCTACTTCTGAGAGAGCCCTCCTCTGACTAGACTCTCCTGCTGCCTCAATTGAGATTGGCTCACTGTCACTCTCCTGTAGATCTTCCCCTTATTCTCTCACAGGAGTGGCTGAATCATTCTCACTTTGCTTAGATCCGGTCTCAGTTCCTCTTTCTTCTCTATCCGGCTCTGAGGTTGGTCTGGTCATTGTTGATACTCTCAAAAACTCTTCATTGTCCAGAGGACATGCCAGTTTACTCATATGGCTTGCGTGGATCCAGTTTGGAACTCCAGCGCACTTCACAGTTCTGGTAGTGATCAGAACTACCTGGAAAAGGCCTTTTCACTGAGGCCCCAAACACATCTTCCTCACTTGTTTTCTGATCACAACCCAGTCACCTGCTCTCAGGTTGTGTCCTTGATCTTGAGATGGTTGCAGTGTGGTGGCTTCCACCTGATGAGAAAAAGAGTGAACCACAGCAACCAGACCTTTGCAGTAGTACAACACCATATCATCTGTTATGTTCACAAGAGCATTTGCAGGAACCACTGGCAACCTCCCTGCTCTGCCCATGAGGATTTCATGCGGTGACAATCCTGTCTTCCTGTCGGGTGTGTTTCTCATTATCATCAGAACTAACGGTAGGGTAAGCTTCAATCCAATGACTAACGATGCAGACACTCACCAACATGTATCTCAATCCTCCACACACAGGCATCTCAATAAAATCCATCTGTA